>NC_142069.1:76844820-79384820 GCF_059756535.1 Pantherophis guttatus
AAAGAAAGAAAAAAGGAAGGAAAGAAAGAAAGAAAGAAAGAAAAAAGGAAGGAAAGAAAGAAAGAAAAAGGAAGGAAGGAAGGAAGGAAGGAAGGAAAGAAAGAAAGAAAGAAAGAAAGAAAGAAAGAAAGAAAGAAAGAAAGAAAGATCACAAGAGAATCTTCCTTAGCACAGAAAGAATACAGATAACCATACTTGAATTCAATGGAAGCTATACAAAATATTTTATTTTATTGAACTGACCTCTACCGTAAATATATTTATTTGCAAAGAAAAAAAGAAAGAGAGAGAAAGAAATAAAGAAATATTTTCCCCTAAAGTCCTTTCACTGCCTTCCTTCAGTTATATTTTTCCATTTAAAACCGCTTTATAACTACATTAAGCACAGCTGGGCGTTCAATAATAGGGCAATAATCCACCCTTTGTGCATTTTACAACACTGTATACAGTCGCACACATAACAATGCACAGAGCATAAATTATTACTCTATAACCTGCACTCACTTATCCCCCCCCATGACTTCGGACTCATGCTGAAGTTTGAGGAAAGGTGAAGTGCGTCAATTATTTTCCTGTAGTTCAACTCACCCAAGAGATATTTTGTCATGTTTTTTTATCACGATAACGGATTAACAATAAAGAAGAAGTGCATTAAGAAAAATAGATGCTGTAAGACGAGCATGGACAAGTGGGGGGGAGGGGTTTAAAAGAGTCAAAATGCTGACTGTGACCTCTGTGTTTTGTACATGTATCAACACTGCACATGGGAGTGGCGGTTGGGGGTGACTTGCATAGTTTCAACAACAGGTAGTCTTTGACCACAATTGAGCCCAGAATTGATGTTGCTAAGTGAGAAATGTATTGAGTTGTGTCTAGGGATGGGTTCTATTTACCTTTACTACCGGTTTGCAATGGGGCCGCGCGCTCTTCTGCATATGCGCAGAAGCATTTTGATGATGTCGGGGTCGGTGGACGGAGCCTCCCTCTGGTTTTACTACCGGTTCTATAGAACCGGTCCAAACCGGGGGCAACCCACCACTGGTTGTGTCCCATTTTACGACCTTTCCTGCCACATTTGTTAAGCGAATCACTGCAGTTGTTAAATTAGTAACCTGGTTGTTAAGTGCATTTGGCTTCCCCATTGTCTTTGCTTATCAGAAGGTCGCAAAAGGGGATCACATGACCCCGGGACACTGCAACCGTCATAAATATGAACCAGTTGTCAAGCATCTGAATGTAAATCAAGCGACCACAGAGATGCCGCAATAGTCATAAGTGTGAAAAATGGTTGTAAGTCACTTTTTTCAGTCTGTTGTAACTTTGAATGGTCACTAAGTTGAGGACTACCTACACCAGTGATGGCTAACCTTTTTGCCATCATGTGCCAAATGCGGGGGGAGTGTGTGGCAGTTGTGCGTGCAAGTGCCCACACCCATAATTCAATGTGCCCCAGGCTATTTCCGGCCTCCGGGGGGGGGAGGACGTTTACTCCCTTCCCAGGCTCCTAGAAAGCCTCTAGAGCCTGGGGAGGGCAAAAAATGGGCCTTCCTCACCCCCCTGGAGGCCTCCAGAGGCTCAGAAACTGCCTATTACCCGACGTCCAGTGGGCCCAGAAAGCCCGAAAATCAGCTGGCCAGCATGCACATACGCGCTGCAGCTGAGCTAATATGGCTCCACATGCCATCTGTGGCACGCGTGCCATAGGTTCACCATCACGGACCTACACCATCCTGAAACCTCATCCGTGTATGCTTGCCCAGCGGGCTTCATGGTTTAAAGTTGATCTAAACATGATACCCGACCATGACAAAAATTATTGCTAAGAGATCATTCACATTTAACCTATGTTAAAGTTCTATTTTCTAGGGAGACTTCAAATCCATCCTCTACCACAGAAGCCCAGTTGTACCAATTACTTTTCTTCACCTGGTAGCTATTTTGGGAATAAAATGAAGGAGAACCTCATGGAAGTCATGGTGACACAGTGGTTAGAGGAAATCATGAGCCATGGTGGTGCAGTGATTAGAGTGCAGTACTGCAGGCTACTTCTGTGGCCCGCCGGCTGCCTGCAATTTGACAGTTCAAATCTCACCAGGTTCAAGGTTGACTCAGCTTTTCATCCTTCAAAGGTGGATAAAATGAGGATCCACATTGTTGGGGGCAATATGCTGACTGTCAGGTTTCGATGTCGTCTCAAATAAAATAAATTGCATTTCCAAACAAATAGTCTTTGAAGAAATCTTTCATTTTATTAAGCACGACAACCTGTCCCCGATTGTGGCGTAGCCAACACTGACTTCCTGACCCCAAAACCTTCCCTTTCCGTTCCCCAATTCTCTGCATCTCATTGGCCCTCTTCCCAAATCACTCTCCCCATATCTACTACTTCAGCTCCCAGGAATGTCCCCCCTCCCATCTCATCTCCTAGGGGATATTATCTACAGGGAAAATAAGTAGGTGAGAAGTCAAGTGTCCTCTTGCCAGCTGCCCCCTCTTCTCCTTCTTATGTCAGCACTAGAGTAAATGCAGGTTGAAGTGCTGACATCGACTCTGTAAACCGCTTAGAGAGGGCTGTAAAAGCACTGTGAAGCTGTATATAAGTCTAAGTGCTATTGCTATTGATCTTCTAGAGGAAAAGCAGGTCACAAATCAGATAAACAAATCTAATAATACATACAACCATAAAAATTAGAGATTGTAAAGATGAATGAGTATAGTTATAGATTAGGCATATGGTTTTTTTGTTTGTTTGTTTGTTTTGCTTTTTTTCGTTTTGCATCGCACAGGTAAATATTATTGCTTATGTTTTTATTATTGTTAGCTGCCCAGAATTGTCGGCCACAAGATGGGTAACCATAGAAATCTTTTAAATAAATGGCACAACATACATTGTTGACATCGTGATATAAATTCCACCCTTTCGTTTTTGGGTTTTGATGTCAAGTACAAGTACAAAAGAAGCTGTGTTTGTTTCTCGAGATAACAATTCATCTTCGTCGCCTACTTTCCCTTGGGCCAATCTGCATTCACATGAATGGATGTGCAAATGCAGGTGAATATTCCTTTCCCTCTTCTCATAGCTCATCCTCCTATAATTCTTAAAACACAGGGGAAAATGATGCCTCTATTATGAATATGTCCATGCTGAGCATTCATGATCAAATCTGATTTGAGGAGAACCTGGTTCAACTTCAGTATGTGATTTGAGAATCAAGGGTAAACAAAAATAAGAGTAACTTTGATTTTTTTAAAAAAGCCTTTATCCTTACGCCATAATGGGAAGCATCAATTCACCCGCAGCTATTTAATTTTTCAACAAAATAGAATAAAAATAGAAGAGACGGTAGATGTTAAGGAACATTCATCTGAGTATCTCCAAGGGATTCACAGGAAATTTTGTTGAAATAGTTAGACAACAGTTCCAGGAACAAGGAAAGGACAGCAGAATCACCCTCAACTTATTCCACAAAAATCCTAAATTGTGTTGAGCCAATTCAATAAGGTTGTATCCAAAGTTTAAAATTAATATCAGATTTTAAAAGTAAACTCTAGCACTACAATTTCCTTTTATGACTATTGACTATTGACTTGCTCTTTTGGGATAGTATAACTTTGCTGCCTCCCGTTAAAGAGTTTTGTGTAGAGGATTGGCATGGGCAATTGGCAAACTTGGCCTGATTAAGTTCTGCTCTGATTCTTTCCAAAGAGCTGGTTATATAATGGAGGTCTTTTGTTGTTCATAATAAGTGTGGGGGGGGAAAGCACTGATGGTTCCAGGCTACAGTTCTGGAAAATGATGTAGGCTCTCATCTTCCTAGCAAAGAGAACTAACAGGGAGAACCAATGAATGGGCAATGAACCAGCTTTGCAAGGCGGTATTGTATGGAGCTGTTTTTATGTGATATTTTATGCCCTTGTTGGAGTGATCCCATTGCGAACTGGTAGTAAAGGTAAGTAGAACCCATCCCTGGATATCTGGTAGTTAAAGTTCCGCCCATTACTTTTGTGGTATGATTCCTGCACACCTTAGCTTCGCGATGGCGAACCTATGGCACACAGAGCCATCTCTCCGGGCACACAAGCCATTGCCTGTTGCTCTTCTGGGTTCCAGCACGCCAGCCAGCTGGTCTTCACATGCGCAAGCACACCAGAAACCGGAAGACCAGGTGGCTGGTGCCCATGTGTGCGCCAAAAAGCGGAAGATCATCTTCCTGGCATGTGTATGCGCACTAGGCGGCTGCTCTTCCGGTTTCTGGCATGCGCATGCGCACCAGTTAGCTGGTCTTCACACGTGCATGCGTGCCAGAAACCGGAACACCAGGTGCCCGGTGCACATGCATGTGCCAGAAACCAGAAGTTCATGTTCCCAGCGCTTCCATGCGCACCAGCCACTCAGTGCCAAAAAGGTTCGCCAACATTGTCTTAGCTAATTGATTAGCAAAAAGTTCATTTATTTCCTCTGTTTGGTTGGTTGGCCTGTAGTATACACCTATGGCAATGTCATTCTTTTTTTCCTTTTATATTAATCTAAATGAACCCAAATGCATTCAAGAAGGACAGACAGACAGACAGACAGACAGACAGCTAATGTTTGGATTATCCCTGAGGGGCCTAAGTGCAACTTTCTTCAATCTGCCCTCCTTCCAAATGTATGGATTTCAACTCCAGACAAGTTAAAATGGTGAAATGCAGATGCCTCATGCTGCTCTCTCTTTTCTAACTGAGAAGGAATTCAATATTCCTTTTGCAAAGGCAAATGGGGTGAATGCTGGACAAAAGAAGGATGCCCTGGAAACCTTCAAGACTTTGTAACTGCTGCTTGGTTGGAAATGTTATCTGTTCCTGTTAAGGAGAATAGCATTCAAGTTTGCTCTGCTTTCCAGTTAAATTCAGGATGCATAGAAAATTGCAAACCCATGAACCTCAGCAGGAAATTTCCACTTAAGGCTGTATCCTGGAAGAAAATTATAGTCAGCTGAGGAAAGCCGACTGACTAAATCAATTAGACAAGAAAAGGAGTAAAGCCATGGAGCAGGAAAAGAAAAGTGTATTTTCCTTAATCTCGCTGCATATTTTTTCTAAAAGATATAGCTCACTGATCCCCCTAGTCAAGAACAGCACCTCTTAGAGGACAAGAAGGTACATTGCAAGATCCTTCTAAGGTAAAGTAAAGGTAAAGGTTCCCCTCTCACATATATTTGCTAGTCGTTCCCGACTCTAGAAGGTGATGCTCATCTCCATTTCAAAGCAGAAGAGCTAGCACTGTCCGAAGATGTCTCCGTGGTCACGTGGCTGGCATAACTAAACGCCAAAGGCGCACAGAACGCTGTTACCTTCCCACCAAAGGTGGTCCCTATTTTTCTACTTCCATTTTTTATGTGCTTTTGAACTGCTAGGTTGGCAGAAGCTGGGACAAGTAACAGGAGCTCACCCCATTACGTGGCATGAGGGATTCGAACCGCTGAACTGCCAACCTTTCTGATCAACAAGCTCAGCGCCTTAGCTACTGAGCCACTGCATCCCTCAAGATCCTTCTATGACATGTTAAATAGAGAATCTCCATAGACATGTTAAATAGAAATATCTCAGGAAACCCCTTACTCTGTGCTATCTGCAGTCATTTCAGGGACATTAGCGGCAAACATTTCATAGATCACACCCAAATTCAAAATATTAATTTCCACAAGCAGAACAGTATGAACATTCACACAAATTCACACACACTTACCTTTTGAACAAGATGTTGGGCCTTTCTCCACCTGCATCAACCACAGCACAAACATGACCTGGCAACCTTCTGCTAGATCACGGGTGTCAAACTCGATCACGTCACGTGACGTATTATGATGGGTTTTTGCTTTTGCGGAGCCAGGGTGGGCGTGGCCTGCACGGGACGCATCCAGCCAACGGGCCGCCAGTGTTGTGACCTAGGCCCAAGTAGTTATTACCAGACACCATCAGTCCTAAACAAACATATTTTATTAGAACAGCTGAGAATTACTTCATTCTCAGCTTAGTCCAAATTAATTCTTCCTTTGGCCTTATCACCAACCTTTGTCTTCTTTGGCACCCTGCCAAAGGCTTTTCTTGGCAAAACCCCACGAAGTTCAGAAGCAAGAGACACCGACAAGAAACAAATGTAGCAATGTTGCTTTCCTACAAAGATCCCAAGAGTCGTTGCTGCTCTTTTAAGCCTTCTGGGAGGGGCCAATCATCTCCTGGCCTTACTCCCGAGTCGTCCTTTTTGCTTTAGCTGCTCTTGCCTTCTGGCAGCTCTTCGCATGCATGCACTAGGAACAGGCTCCTCCTGTTCCTCTGCCACTCTGCTATCCGCCTCTGGAGGCTCTGGAGTCTGCACATCACTCCCAGATGGCCCTGGCCCCATCTCTGCCTCCAATGCAGAGCCCTCATCCGAGCCTTCCCCTGACTCCAGGACTGGCCCATTGTCCTCCCCAGCCTCCTCACTGTCCAACTCCACTGCCAGCTCCGCAGGTCTTGGCAGACCACAACAGCCAGTTTGACACCCTGTGCTATATCAACATGACATAGTTTTTATCTTCTTTCCCCCATCTACACCTGAGATACCTTAAATTCATTTGTAATTTTAATCCCATGTTAAAGTAATTACTCCCTTAATAGGTTGATCTGAGTGCTTCATCAATGAGGGATGGCACCTATTGGCCCCTTTGGGAGGGTGGTCTTATGCAGGTATTACCTCTGTTCTCTGATCTCCAGTCACTGCCTTCCAACATCATTCTGCTTTTGGCATCTGGAAGATCCAATTCTCCAAAACTAGTTTATCTCCTTGTATTTCCCAGGTCCCTGAGCTATCCCCTCATTCAGAGACCTCAATCTGTCTGAACTACCTGTGAAGGTAATTAGGGGTGATAGAAGGGCAGATTCTCTGTCTACTTAATGCTTGAATTCTTCCTATACCTGTAGCTGCTGTTTGGGCAGATTTTTAACATATTTTAATGTTTTTTTCAAGACTAGCACTAACCCCATAACCAAAAAAGCCTTGACAATCAGCAATGTTTTGACATGGGTAATTTATGTGTGACAACAGCTGATAATCAGGGTTCTGATCAACATGGGATTAAAGCCCATCTGAAAGGAGCATAAGGAATGTCTGATATTAGATGATAGGCTTGCTTCGAATGCATCAACATTCAAACACATGTTGAATGCACAGCGCTTTCAAAGCAAGTTTTGACATCAGCCAAATCTACCAATCTAGACATCTCTCAGAATTTAATTCCTCCCCCCAATTCTAGCCCATACTAAGAAGATTGATGGATGGAAATTTTCTCACTGGCTGGAAAGAGAAGACAAGTTAAAGGAATCCACCCGTCTCTGCCCTTAATATGTCCTGAATATTGCAACTAAGAGTAGCACCATTTACTTATATCATGGGTATCAAACTCACTGCATCACGTTGCCATCATGGGACGATTTGCAACGGTTTTCCCATTCGCAGAGCTGGGGTGGGCGTGGCCTGTACATGGTGAAATCCATTTTTTTTTTACTACCGGTTCTGTGGGTATGGCTTGGTCGGTGTGGTGTGGCTTGGTGGGCGTTGCAGGGGAAGGATACTGCAAAATCTCCATTCCCACCCCACTCCAGGGGGATACTGCAAAATCTCTATTCCCACCCCATTCCAGGGGAAGGATACTGCAAAATCCCCATTCCCACCCCACTCTGGGGCCAGCTAGAGGTGGTATTTGCCGGTTCTCCGAACTACTCAAAATTTCCGTTGCTGGTTCTTCGAACTGCTCAAAATGTCTGCTACCCATGGGCTGCCAGTTTGATACTCCTGACTTATATCATTCTTATGAAAGATAAGGATCTCCAATAGGAGCACCAGCATGCTGGTGTAGTTTTCTGCCATATCAGGGATTAGTGATAAGTTTTTAATTCAGTTACATGGAAAAAGTATATTTACCACTATCTGTGCCATCAATGCATAATAAAATAACCATTTCCAGATGTTCCAGGCAAATGTCACAAATCCTTTCTCTCATATGGGCAATTCCATGGTAGCTATCATGACCTTAAACTACATTTTTATTAAAAGTGTGTTATCAGTTGGTTCTGTAGACATAAAACAGTTTTAAAGGCCTCATGCATTAATATCCTCACAAAATAAAGTCAAAGAAGCTCTTCAAAGCAGTCTAAAATAATGGAAAATGATATTCAAATAAAATCCATTGAGGGCCATATGAAACAATGCAACTCAGAAATGAATTTCATCAGTCAATTTGATTACATAATAAGCTTGGGACTATACTTGCGTATCCAATATTCAGAATTGATTGGAAAAAGAACCCTCCAAGCACACATGCCCAAGCAAATATAGAAGCTATCTGCAAGTGGTTAAAAAAGCCATGATACTTGACATACTTCCACGTGTTCTCACATGTGGGACAAACCTTTAAAAAAAATGTGTCCCTTTTATAATGTGTTTATCAAAGAGTTCCCTCAATTCCACAAAATAGAGAAGCTTGGAGTTTAGAAGAAAACATCTATTCGGGAACCTGTGGCGAGGAGAAAAAGAATAATTCTGCAGGGTTTTAAAAGCAAGTCTAATGATCCCTTTTTTTGAAAGTAAAGTGATGGCTTCAAAAGTGTACCCTATTTGCAGACATAAAGAAACCTTTTTTTAGTGAGATCATCTTAGAAGTCTTAGTAAACCATTCTGTGTATTATCACTCTTTTGCAAAGAAGTCATTTCCTTTGGCGGGAGGAAGAAAATTAAAATCTTTGCTTTTAATTGCAAGTCTATTCAACAAACTTTCTTCACATGGGATTTAATGAGAGTTTAAGATTCTTTGGGACTTTGAATTACAAAGCTTTTTTTTGTTTTCCCATTTCAAACTGTGCCATTCCCACAGGTCAATTCTTGGGAGACGTCATGAGAGAGATAGTAGCAATGGTAAGCAAAACCTACCAAGTGTAGTAGGCCTAGGGTCAAAGATTGGCAGTTTCAGAATTTTAGACATACATAAGGCTGTTTTCCCTAAGGGACACTGTGGCTCAGTGACTAAGACACTGAACTTGTCAATCAGAAAGGTCGGCAGTTCAGCAGTTCGAATCCTGAGTGCTGTGTAATGGAATGAGCTCCCATTACTTGTCTCAGCTTCTGTCAACCTAGCAGTTTGAAAGCACATAAAAATGCAAGTACAAAAATAGGGACCACCTCCGTGCTCTTTTGGCATTTAGTCATGTCGGCCACGTGACCCCAGAGACGTCTTCAGACGGCGCTGGCTCTTCGGCTTTGAAACGGAGATGAGCACCACCCCCTAGAGTCAGGAACGACTAGCACATATGTGCAAGGGGAACCTTTACCTTTACCTTTAATGCTGTTTTCCTCTTGTCCCCTTGACCCATCATACTCATGAAAGAGTATGATTTGAGCCTGCAGATTGCAGACATCCCTGATTAGAAACAATACTTCGGCTTTGAAGTTCTTGGTATTTTAAAATACCATAACCTTTCATAAATTGGTTGCCAACTTTTAGGAAAACTGAAATAATGGCTGCATTTGTTATTCTAGAACAGTGCATTCAGTGGTGGGACTCAGCCTCTTCGCACCACTTTGGGAGAACCAGTTGTTAACTTTCTGAGCAGTTTGGTGAACTGGTTGTTGGAAGAAATCATTAGGGCAGAGAACCAGTTGTTAAATTATTTGAATCCCACCACTGAGTGCATCTCAATCTCAGCAATTTGTGTAGACTTCAACTCCCAAAATTCTCCAGCGGCCTGAGAAATTCTGGGCCTTGAAATTGACACATCTTAAAGTTGCTGAGAGTGAGAAATACTGTTCTAGAAGAAGGTACACTGGATGAAGGAATGGTTACATTACATTACAAAATTGTCTATATATTTGTCTGTCAGTTTTAAGCTCACCATTATTTGTAGGTCCCTTGCTTAGGCTCTCTTAGAAATCCCAAGAAGCTGGACTATTTCTGGTTGTTGAAGCTCCTGACAGTGAAATGTACAGCTGATAACCTGATAGAATCCTCAAAGAGGATTACAATATTACAATATCTACAAGATATTACAAGATCTAATTACAATATTTTTTAAAAGTAAAATAGCAGGTGTTTAAATTTCAGCATCTCTCTCAGATGCAGCCCAAATCAAATTGTCTATCACCTCCTCTTATCAACCCTGCAGTTGCCAAGATGTTTATAATCTTGACCCTAAAATTCTCGGTATCTAGGGGATCTATAGCAGAGCTCCCCAATCTTTTCGATTTAGCAGTCTGGTAGATCCACAGTTCTGAAAGGCTCAAGGCCCAATAGTGGGTCACACCCCAGGACAGTGGTGAAATCCAAATTATTTTACTACTGGTTCTGTGGGCATGGCTTGGTGGGTGTGGCAAGGGAAGGATACTGCAAAATCTCCATTCCCATCCCACTCCAGGGAAAGGATACTGCAAAATCCCTATTCCCTCCCCTCTCCTGGGGGAAGGATATTGCAAAATCTCCATTCCCACCCCACTCTGGGGCCAGCCAGAGGTGATATTTTCTGGTTCTCCAAACTGCTCAAAATTTCCACTACCGGTTCTCCCGAACCTGTCAGTACCTGCTAGATTTAACCCCTGCCCCAGGAGATGGGGACCCCTGATCTATAGGAAAAGATAATGAGAAATACATGTGCAGAGAAATTAAAAACCTGTTGTTTTGGGGATGCTGAACTAGATAGTGTACAAATGCAAGTGTGCACCAAACAGGATATTGTTTTTGGCAAGAGTCTTAGCAACAGGAGTTCAGAGAAATCTACGTCCCATCCAAATATGCAGCATATAAGCACCTCCTGAGCTTGGCTCTTTTATTTCAGTTCCCAAAAGTACCTTGACTATTCATTTAACAAATAAATTGACAGTAAAATGCAGATTCAACATTACAAATATGATTTGGTTCCCAACATTTTCTTTCTTTTTTTAAACCAGTCTGGGCAAATTGGGGCCAGGTTTTTTGTTTGTTTGTTTGTTTCAAATTAGCTGGGATGCCCACTTGGGGAAGCATTGAAATCGACACCCACCAACGCAGAGCCATTTCCAGCTCCAAGAATAAAGACTCAGCAAGTAATGGCAGGGGAATTTTTTACTTCACTGTCTCCATGGTTCCCAGGCCACAGTCGTGACTAACCAGAGGCAACTACCTCAAAGAAATCTTGGACTGAACAGGGTAGTAAAACTATTTACTGGGCTTTTTGTCCTACCAATGCCCGTTCAAGTCACAATCCACCTTGTATATCCTGAAGCAACAGGATCAATTACGGTTGCTCAACAAAATTATAATTAAATAAAATATGGCTTTGTGCAAAAGCCCATTGTTTTTCCCTCCCAGCTCTCATTGCATCAACATTTCACACATGGTTTTCTTACAAGGATCATGCCAATTACAGTTGTTTTGCTTTTCCCTGTTTTAAAGTTATTTATTTATTTGTTATGCTCTATCCAGCATAAGATCCAGCATAACCACTAGATGGCAGTTATTCTTTCTTTATATGCTCTTCCAGACAGCTTGGACTGGGTCAGTCTGACAGGAAATTTGCAAAAGTGCACATCAAGCCCTAAGAGGAACTTTTCCTTCACAAAACGTATCATTTTTTTTCAAATGTTAATTACATTTGTTTGCTACTACTATCTCTAGTAGTTTTATAGTAACGTTATTATTGTGTGTGGACCTCAGAGTACCAGAAATACGCCTTCAGATGATTCAGCAATGGATGGAACATACTCAAATGGGAAAAAGTTGGCATTTGTCTTGAGAGGACAGTTTCTAGACCTTGAAGACAAATATTTCCCAAGATTATAAAATCTGATGTTTCCATCAAATGTTTCCTCTTGGGGCTCTATCATATTATTTTTTATTTTCTTCTTGTTGTTGTTACTTGCGAAGTTGTGTCTGACCCATTGCGACCCCGTGGACAATGTTCCTCCAGGCCTTTCTGTCTTTTACCATCCTCTGGAGTCCATTTAAGCTCACACCTACTGCTTCAGTGACTCCATCCAGCCACCTCGTTCTCTGTCGTCCCCTTCTTCTTTTGCCCTCAATCTTTCCCAGCATTAGGCTCTTCTCCAGTTAGTCCTTCCTTCTCATTAGGTGGCCAAAATATTTGAGTTTCATCTTCAGGATCTGGCCTTCTAAAGAGCAGTCAGGGTTGATCTCCTCTAGGACTGACCAGTTTGATCACCTTGCAGTCCAAGGGACTCGCAGGAGTCTTCTCCAGCACCATAGTTCGAAGGCCTAAATTCTTTGGCGCTCAGCCTTTCTTATGATACAACTTTCACAGCCATACATTGCAACTGGGAAAACCATAGCCTTGACTATACGTTTCATTTTCTACTAGTAAGATTTGGGGGGGAAATTAATCTACATAAAGATATATGCTATGCAAACTTGAGTTTTGCCTCAAATAAAAAATTAAGCGATAAAAAAATCTTTGTGACAGACCCTCAAATATTGGAAGACTTTTATCATGTCACCCCTAATTCTTCTCTTCATTAGACTAGACATATCTAGTTCCCACAACCATACATCATACCATTTAGCCTCCAGACCCCATATCATCTTTGTTGCTCTTCTCTATACTCTTTCTAAGGTCTCACCATCTCTTTTGTATTGTGGTGACCAGAACTAATGAAAAATTTCGACATGTTCTGGATTCTATTTTTCAGTGTCTATCGTGTTTCCCTGAAAATAAGACCCTATCTTATATTTTTTTGAACCCTGAAATAAGCACTTGGCCTTATTGCCATGCGCTAAAAAGCCTAATTGGGCTTATTATCAGGGGATGTCTTATTTTGGGAGAAACAGGGTATCATGTGGTGGGACTAGGATGAGCCTTTTCTGTTGCAATGCCTGTTGCCTGGAACACCATACCTCCCTTCCAAGATCTGATTCAATTGACTCCAACTACACTCATTTTAGAAAGGCTAAAAACACAGCTAATTTGCCAGATTTGGAGTTGGGAAATTAACGGCCCATGGATGATACTGTAGTGATTGTTGTTCCTGATGGTCTTTAATTATTGTATTATTTTTGCTTTTTAAATTGGGTTTTAAAGTTACGTTGGCCATCTAAAATCACTATTGCGAGATAGGCAGCCGTATAAATTGCTTGAAATAAATAACAAAATCCAAGATGTACTGGAAATTGGAATCCAGTCACCTCTCAAGTGTTATTGGGATATTGAAGGTTGATAGGACGGTGTCAGATTGTCCATAATTTTTGGTGCTGCAGATAAAACATATTTTATTGAAAGGGGCCTCTATTGGTAATATAATTCATACTTCATAACTTAGTTATTTTTAAAGCATTAACTTCAGACTCTTTAGGTATTTCATCCTTTCATCCTTATTATATTACCATAGCAAAGAAGTAATAATATACTTGTGGCCTTAGGATTTGTAGGATTTTGTTCTGAAACCATATGGATTTATGATTCAGAAATGCCATTTTTCCTTTGAGTAAACTCTCCTGATAATCTTTTGGAATCACATGGCTCTCCACTATGTAATTTCTTTTCTTTCCCCATTGCAATTTTGCAAACAGACTGATTTTGGCCAATAATTCAGTGCAGAATCTTTTCTTCTCTATGACATGCATTTTTTAAAAAAAAAAATGTCTTCCCATTTTCCCTTCATGAGGTACAATTTGCGTTTTACTTCTTATTGCAGACTTTATGTAAATGGAAATAGCTAGTGTGCTAAAGGCACATGCTGTTTGCACAAGGTCAGAGAAGAGGGAAATTAGTTTTTTTCAGCCATTAGGTTAGATGCATTTGGTAACCATCCTGAGTAACTTCATATCTTAAAGTAACAACTGTAATACTACCCTATCTCTGATATCTATGCATAGAAAACAAGAATCTATAGGGACAGAGATGTTATCTTCTTTTAAGAACACTTAATCCCTTGTGAGGTGGAGACTGGGCAACTGAATGGAGCTAACAGAGTGTTTTAATGGATGATGCCAATGCAGAGTTTTGCTCAGCAGATATATTCTCAGCATGCCCAGAGAGAGAAATATCTACCTCTACCTAGGATTGAACTCACAGCCTCCTGATTGTGAGGCGAGAACTCCACCTCTAGGCCACCGCACCAGTGGTGGGTTGCCCCCGGTTCGGACCGTTTCTATAGAACCAGTAGTAAAATCGGTGGGAGGCTCCACCCACCAATCCCGATGTCATCAGAACGCTTCTGCGCATGCGCAGAAGAGCGCGCGTGCGCACGAGGCCCCATTGCAAACCGGTAGTAAAGGTAAGTAGAACCCACCCCTGCACTGCACCACTCGGGGGCATAAGATTAAATGTTCCCAGTCATGTGGAAGCTTTCACATGTATAGGTAGTTACATGTATAGGTCGTTTACTTTCTTCATTCATGTCCCTGTCCATCCCTATACTTGTTATCTTGAACACGTTTGACAAGCAAATAAAATAAAATAAATAAATAAAATATCCATAAACCTCTTTTTTTGTGATGTTGATAACACTTTATGATTATCCTGTGTGGTGACTCTCCTGAGGAATATGACATTCTTTCCCTGCTAAGCTTTTCCTGTAGCCCTTCCTAAAATGTGTCATATTAGATTGACTTTGAGGATTGCCTGAAATCTTTTTTTGGGTACAGACTAAAATTGCCAGGATTTTGACTGCGCTGTCTATTCTGTTCATAGATCACTCCTGTGAAATGAAGTTCAGTGCTGCCTTTCCTCTTCGGTGCCCACTTCAAAATAATCATTTTGACATTTTAAACCTTAAATGGTAAGGCCTGGCCTCGGGCCCAGCCCTACTATCAGAAAAGAGACAGCACATTTTCGATATGTTGAGAGGAATGTAGTTTAGTTAATATTGTATTTTGCTGCCAGGGACAAGGGGAAATACCTTTGACTTCAAGGCATTCCGGAGCAGTCAGCTGGAGGAGGAAATGGCAAAAGAACATGTTGCCATGAGTGATGCATTTCTCTTTTTATAACAAATGTTAAACACGGGAAGAAAAAAAAAATCAAAATCCCTTAGCTATTTCTTTTAAAAGTGAAAAGTAAATGGTAACTCATTTGTATCTCTTTCTGTAATATTGTTGTGACCTAGGCTTACTGAATCATTACAAGACACAATTAGTCCCAAAGAAACTGATTTTATTGTAACAGCTGAGAATTACGTTCATTCCCAGCTGAGTCCCAATTAGTTGCAAAACGAGTCCTTCGGAAGAAGTCCTTCGGGATAATCACCAACCTTTATCTTCTTTGACACCCTGCCAAAGGCCTTACTTGGCAAAGCCCCACGAAGTTCAGAAACAAACAAGAGATGCCGACTGGAAACAGAGTTAGTAAGGTTGCTTTCCTGCAAAAGGCTCCAAGTCCTTTGTTTCTCTTTTAAGCCTTATGGGAGGGGCCAATCATCTCCTGGCCTTACTCCCAAGTTGTCCCTTTTGCTTTAGCTGCTCTTGCCTTCTGGCAGCTCTGCGCATGTGTGCACTAGGAACAGGCTCCTCCTGTTCCTCTGCCTCTCTGCTGTCCAACTCCGGGGGCTCCGGAGTCCGCTCATCACTCCCAGATGGCCCTGGCCCTATCTCTGCCTCCCGAGGCAGAGCCTTCGTCCGGGCCTTCCCCAGACTCCAGGACTGGCCCATGTTCCTCTCCAGCCTCCTCACTGTCCAACTCCACTGCCAGCTCCGCAGGCTGCTGGCGGACCACAACAAATATTTTTGTGTTTGTACGATAAGGGAAGACTGATTTCATCTGCCATATTTACGCTACTGGTAGTCTCTGCCCACCAATGCAATTTTATTATGGCACAGCAGCACCCAAAAAGATAAAACAAAAATTGGCATTGCAATGGAATCCATTCACCCTTTTTGAATGTGAAATGATCTCGCACAGAAGTAGAAAGTGCTGGAGTTTGGCTCATGCCCTCAGGATCAGAATTTTGACTTTTTGACCCATTCCGTCTTTCGACTTTCTTCAGTACAAATTCAAAAGTGTACTAAAATAGCCTCCTACTGTAAGTTAAAACAAACACACAAAAAACAATATAAAATGTGTACAACTTTAAAAAAATCAAAATAACACTAAAACTATATAATAAAATAACCCCTTAGTCTAAATTTAAACATAAAGAAATATATGCATGTCTAATAATAACAACAAAATACAATATTTCTAGAATCACGACAGATCTAAGCATCAATTACTAAAATCAAAATTTCATTTTTATCTTTCGGAAGCAAGAAGCTCAAAAGTGGTCTCCAAATAGAAACAAAGTTAGATAAGTTTCTGTCAAAATGTGGCAGAAATTAGCCAAGTGGCTGGTCTGTAAAGCACAGCAGGGTCTGCTTTGGCTGCTGTATGGATATGAGATCATCCAGAAACCCCCAAAATGGTAATTTAAATTAGAAAATAAAATAAAATCCAGAAAAGAACAATCAGATTTGCATCATGACAAGAAAATTGCATATGTACACCCAAGCAAATTACTTAAAGTCACATTGGATTCGAAGGTGATTACCCTTACTTGATGGTTTACATATTTCAATGCTGTAAAGCTCCACAAAATTGAAAATCAGCATATATATGTATTATTTATACTAAAAAAATGAACTGAGATAAAACTGAGTGTAGTGAAAGTTCTCCTAGTTGTGAAATTCTCGTTACAAAGTTATATACAACAACGTGCATATCAGAGAAAATTGAATACGAATACATCTTTAAATATTCCATTTTCAAATGGCAAAATGGAGCTGAAATTGATATGTGTTCACTTGATTGTACGTAGGACAATAATATATTTAAACTGGGCTTAACTTACATTATTTCAGTCAGTCATTAACTTAGAATGCCGTTCCACGATCCTGAAATTATTACTGCTCATCTAATGTTTCATATTATCTAGGGGTTTGTCTAGGTAGACCTGTAAAAATATAATTAACTTAGCTATAACCTTGGTATTCTGACAGTTTTTGGAAATCAAGGTTAATCAGAGATGGATAATGCAGGCTGCCACAGAATTAGATCAAAACTGTATTATGCTCAATACAGGCACAAAAGTATAATGCACTGGAAAATAAAGGAGAAACTTCTCTGCTTCATTTCATTTCATTTCATTCAGGAATAGTCATTTAGTCTTGAACATTTGCTAAACAAGCATCAATTAACTCAATTCTGCGGGAAGGAGGGTTTTTTTTTTTGTTATTGTTGTTAAACAAGCAAATAGTAGGCAAAGGAATAAAAGGTAAAGGTAACATATGTGCTAGTTGTTCCCAACTCTAGGGGGCAGTGCTCATCTCTGTTTCAAAGCCGAAGAGCCAGCGCTGTCCAAAGATGTCTCTGTGGTCATGTGGCCAGCATGACTAAACACCAAAGGCACACGGAACGCTGTTACCTTCCCACCAAAGGTGGTCCCTATTTTTCTACTTGCATTTTTTACGTGCTTTCAAACTGCTAGGTTGGCAGAAGCTGGGACAAGTAACGGGAGCTCACCCCGCGGCACTAGGGATTAGAACCACTAAACTGCCAACCTTTCGATCGACAAGCTCAGTGTCTTAGAGACTGAGCCACCGTGTCTCAATTTAAAGTTAAACTTAAAATTAAAGGAATAGGGTCACATTAATCAGCATTGTTAGATGCTTATGGTAAAAAATTGCTCCCTAACATCTTTGGTCAATGGAGCCAAACTCTGTGTAACCATAAACATGTTTCAGCTATTTATTTATAATTGTATATACCTTTATCAAAACCTGCCATCAGATATTATTAAAAGTGATTACAAGAACAGCTTAAACAAGACAAATAGACATCAAAACATAGAACAAAAATAATAAAGTAACGTAAAGAAAGCTGAGACTAAATTCTTGAAGTGACTGAACTTTTTTTCCCCCACTCAGTATTTGTCAGTGAGGTGAATGGACCAATCTCTTTAGGAATGGCATTTCTGAGGTTTGAATTTCCTGGCAGTAATGGATGTATCAGAGCTAAGCCCAAGAAAGTAATTGGTGATCGTCAGGGGTGAAATCCAGCAGGTTCTGACAGGTTCTGGAGAACCGGTGGAAGAAATTTTGAGCAGTTCGGAGAACCTGTAGCGGAAATTTTGAGTAGTTCAGAGAACCGGCAAATGCCATCTCTGGATGGCCCCAGAGTGGGGTAGGAATGGAGCAGTAGTGGGTTTCAAAAATTTTTTACTACAGGTTCTGTGGGTGTGGCTTGATGGGCGTGGCATGGCTTGGTGGGAATGGCATGGCATGGTGGGCATGGCATGGTGGGCGTGGCAGGTGAAGGATACTGTAAAATCTCCATTCCCACCCCACTCCGCAGAGAATAGATGGGGGCGGGGCCAGTCAGAATTTTTACTACTGGTTCTCCGAACTACTCAAAATTTCCGCTACCAGTTCTCCAGAACTGGTCAGAACCTGCTGAGACCCACCTCTGGAATGGAGATTTTGCAATAACCTTCCCCCCAGGAGTGGGGAAGGAATGGGGATGTTGCAGTATCCTTCCCCTGGAGTGGGCTGGGAATGGACATTTTGCAGAATCCGTCCCCTGGAGTGGGGTAGGAATGGAGTTTTTGCAGTATCCTTCCCTGCCACACCCACCAAGCCATGCCCACCAAGCCATGCCCACAGAAACCAGTAGTATAAAATTTGGATTTCACCACTGGTAATCGTCCAAAAACCATTGTTCCCCCAGAACACCTAAATCAGCCTCAAAAGTAGTTGCCAATAAACAAATCAGGACAATTGTCTAAAGGACAGTGGAAGAAGGCCAGAGTTAGGGAAAACTGCATTGCTCACGAGAAAGCTTGAATTTGAAACCCTACTAATGTCTCTTGTTCAAAAGGATTAATTGCCAGATACATAATACAGCATTAGTTTTGTGGAGGGGGATGGGTAGATAAGTAGTATAGTCTGTCAACTCCACGAGCAATATTGCTCCATGAGCAATATTCAACTGGATGGTTGAGAGAAGGAGTGGTCCTTAAGAATTTATGGCCTAAAACACAGGTGTCAAATTCGTGGTATCATGTTGCCATCACGTGATGTTTTGCGGCATTTTTCCCATTCGTGGAGCTGGGGTGGGCGTGTCCTGCATGTGACGCATCCGGCCCATGGGCTGCCAGTTTGATACCCCTTGCTTAAAAGGTAAACCAAGATTTTGAATTTAGTTGCTTTAGTTGCTTTAGATTACTAACTACTTAGTTTTGTGTACGACATTTGCACTTAGATTAAATAGCTACATAAGAGCATTGCTAGTAACCAGAATTTAAATGGTCACGTTGTAATACAAATACCACAGTATTTTTATTTATTTTATTTTATTTTATTAAATTTCTATACCGCCCTTCTCCCGAAGGACTCAGGACGGTAAACAGACATAAGATAAAACACAGAGATACAAAATTTAAAATAGATTAAAAACGAATTAAATAATTTGGCTGAATTTTAAAATACCCCATAATTAAACAGATTAAAATTTGTATTTAAAATTTATATTTAAAAGGGGAGAAGATTTAGGCCAGGCCAGCTTGATGAAATAAAAATGTTTTAAGCGCGCGACGGAAGGTGCGCAGATCCGGGATCCTCCGTATCTCCGGGGGGAGCTTGTTCCAGATCGTAGGTGCCCCCACAGAGAAGGCTCTCCCCCTAGGGGCCGCCAGTCGACATTGTTTGGCCGATGGCACCCGGAGGAGCCCCTCTCTATGGGAGCGTACTGGCCGGTGGGAGGCTATTGGTGGTAGCAGGCAGTCCCATAGATAACCAGGTCCTAAGCCATGGAGCGCTTTAAAGGTGGTAACCAGAACCCTGAAGCGCACTCGGAAGACCACCGGGAGCCAGTGCAGCTCACGCAGGAGAGGTGTTACATGGGAGCTCCACGTTGCTCCCATAACCACCCGCGCGGCCTCACTCTGCGCCAGTTGGAGCCTCCGAGTGCACCTCAAGGGGAGCCCCATGTAGAGAGCGTTACAATAGTCCAGACGAGAGGTGACAGTATGCAAATGCACCTATGCAATATTGCCTCCATAACAGTTGCATTTTTTTATTCCAAAACTAAAATCAAAATCATAATCAAATTAAGGTCATGATGAACTTACATGGTAACCATGGTGCTCCTGTGTATGTCTATAATGTAACAATAGTGATGGTAACTGAAATTAGTATATTGTGAGCCAAAGCATCACTTTATCTTTCAAAAGCTTCATCTACAATTGCATTGATTCGTGTAGATCTTATAGTGTAACTCAGTGATGAAATCCAAAACTTTTTACTACCGGTTCTGTGGGCGTGGTGTGGCTTGGTGGGTGTGGCTTGGTGGGCATGGCAGGGGAAGGATACTGCAAAATCTCCATTCCCACCCCACTCCAGGGGATGGATACTGCAAAATCCCCATTCCCTCCCCACACCAAGAAAAGGATATTGCAAAATCTCCATTCCCACCGCACACTTAGGCCAGCCAGAGATGGTATTTGCCGGTTCTCCAAACTAATCAAAATTTATGCTACCAGTTCTCCAAACTGCTCAAAATTTCCACTACTGGTTCTCCAGAACCTTTCAGAACCTGCTGGATTTCACCCCTGGTGTAACTACTATAAATCCTTACTTATGTGAGAAGTTACAATCTGGATTGGTTTGGTTTTAGTTATTTATAGATACAATGTTTACAGAGATTTTACTAAAGTATTCTACTAATTGGTTAGCATCTAGATACTATACTAGATTTATCAAGGCTAACAGCAAAATTACCCTAAAAGAAAAAACTCAAATCACTGGAAAGCTGAGAATGAAGGAAAAGTAAACACAACAATAAATCACTTTAACATTGAATGCAGAGGAATAAAATTCACAGAGCTGAAAAACCACACCAAAATCATATTAATAAAATCTTTGCTATAACCAGAAATACGTTACAGGAGATTATCAGGCAAAACCCCTGGAGAGGGAATTTTACAGCTGAGATTATTAAGCGGAGAATAACATCAAGGTTCAGGGGATTAAATATTTCAGTATTCTTCAGAAATTATGGTCCTCAATCTATAAATATCAAAATCTGGATGCTGACTGGGAATTGGAAATGATTGGCATAACAAAGTCTCACAGCCAACCCCAATTAACACTTTAGCAGCCATGTTTTACACTAACAGAGATTTCCAGAACAGTTTCAAGATACAGGTAGTTTTCAACAGGACAACCACACATTGGGGTAAGTTGTACCTCAGTTGTAAGTTGTTACAGTCGTAAATCAAGGCATCCATATGACTGGTCCCACTTTTACAACTTTTTTTACAGTGGTCTAGAAGCAAACCAGATGTGGGTTTCAGCAGGTTCTGACCAGTTCTGGAGAACCGGTAGCGGAAATTTTGAGTAGTTCGGAGAACCGGTAGTAAAAATACTGACTGGCCCCTCCCCCTATTCTCTGCCTCTCAAGTCCCAGCTGATCGAGAGGAAATGGGGATTTTGCAGTAACCTTCCCCTGCCATGCCCACCAAGCCACGCCCACCAAGCCATGCCACGCCCACAGAACCGGTAGTAAAAATCTTTGAAACCCACCACTGAAGCAAACGTGGGTGTCATAAGTGTGAACCAATTCTTCTGAATGTTTTTTTGCCAGAAAGTGACCAAAAATTTTTGGCAGATCATGGTCACATGAATCTGGGATATTGCAACCATCGTAAAGACAAGCCAGTTGCTAAGTGCAACTTTAGAACAGTGCTTTATGGGCCATAAACCATCATTCTGGGCCTGTTTTAATTTCAAATGGTTGTTAAGCAATCAATCATAAACTCAGTATTACCTATACATTTGATGCCAGCTGCATGCCACTTTTCAAGATCAGCATATTATCAGAAAAATATCTTGATGCTTTTGAAAATCAGAAGGCTAATCTGTCAAATTTCCTCCTGCCAGGAATATTTTATATGACTAAACTTGCTTTCTAAACTAGGATTCAGCAGAGGTTTCAGAGCCATAGTTTGCCTTGATAAGAATCTGTATTGCAGAAAAAGAATGAAGCCACACGAAATAGTTGATGCTGTGGTCTGAGCCCTCTTATCTGGCCAGTTGCTTGGGAGATTTTGAGGCTTAATGCCAAGAACAATTCCCCTTAAAACAGCTCTAGAAATATTAAACGATAAAAAGCTGGATTTATTTTCTCAAAGCTCAGAAGATACGGAAATATGTGAAATATCCCACCGAAAATAAATGGAAATGAGTATCCCCAGAGTCTTAGAAAATAAGAACAATGTAATTGTATTAACAAAATACCCCTTTTTTCCTTCATTGATCATAAAGTCAAAGGTCTGCTTATTTGGGAAAACAAGGAAGGAAAGCAACACAATTATATACCACTTAATATCAGTAAGAACAATTTAGCAGTTAATTGCGTTTAAAATAGCTGCACCCTTCAAATTCATTTATTGAAAATAAAACTCAGGTTTATATTTGAAGCACTGTGTTATTTATCCCTCTACCTGGGATATCATATATGGAACAAACATATCCAAATAAAGATCATGTGAAGTGTTAATACCACTTTATAAGGCCTTGGTAAGGCCACACTTGGAATGCTGCATTCAGTTTTGGTTGCCACGATGTAAAAAAAAAAAAAGATGTTGAGACTCTAGAAAGAGTGCAGAGAACAGCAACGAAGATGATGAGGGGACTGGAGGCTAAAACATATGAAGAACAGTTGCAGGAACTGGGTATGTCTAGTTTAATGAAAAGAAGGACTAGGGGAGACATGATAGCAGTATTCCAATATCTCAGGGGCTGCCACAAAGAAGAAGGAGTCAAACTATTATCCAAAGCACCTGAGGGCAGGACAAGAAGCAATGGGTGGAAACTAATCAAGGAGAGAAGCAACTTAGAACTAAGAAGAAATTTCCTGACAGTTAGAACAATTAATCAGTGGAACAACTTGCCTCCAGAAGTTGTGAATGCTCCAACACTGGAAGTTTTTAAGAAGATGTTGGATAACCATTTGTCTGAAGTGGTGTAGGGTTTCCTGCCTAGGCAGGGGGCTGGACTAGAAGACCTCTATGGTCCTTTCCAACTCGATTATTCTATTCTATTCTATTCTATTCTATTCTATTCTATTCTATTCTATTCTATTCTAAATAAAGTTATAGTTTTTAATGGGAGAATTATTTTAAAAACACAAGAGTTTCATGGAATATTAAGGCAACATAAAAATGTGTAAGTTGATGGATGGAGAAACTCTATCTAGACATTGGTCTAGAGTCCCATTCCCAAAAATAAAATAGCTTCTTATTTCTTGTACACTTGTCCCTGTACTGTATGTCTGAAGATCCCAACAAAGAATAGAGTGCCTTGTTCTTATTTAACTTCCTTCTCTTCCTAGATGGTAATAAACTTGCAGGATTACATACTGATTAAAAGGGATTAGAAGTCTTAAGCATACTTACCTGGAAATAAAGCAGCCAATTTGTTCAGGCACCAGGCTAGACACTGGGAGACCGTGAGATCTAGACCAGGGGTGGGTTCTACTTACCTTTACTATTGATTCGCATCGCGCCCATGCACAAATCTCCTATGATGACATCCGGGTCAGTGGGCGGAGCATCCCGCCAGTTTTACTACCAGTTCTTGCGAACCGGTCTGAACCGGGGGCAACCCACCACTGATCTAGACTCACCTTATGCATGAAAGCCAGGTGGTGACTTTGAGCCAGCTACTTCCTCTCATCCCAACCCCCCTCACAGTGTTGTTGTTGTTATTGTCAGGAAAACAGGAGGTGCAAGAAATATTAGGTATGTTTGTCATCTTAACTTTTTAATAAAAATAATAAAAGAAAATAAACAAACAAACAAATAAGCCATTAAACACATTAACAAGAGTAGTCTTGTATTTTCTAGGCCCAGAAGAAATATCTATGAACTTCCAAAGTCATTCTCTTTCCTTTCCACCTCCCTGTCTCAATCCAGCTATTTCTTAACAAATGTAACATTTGCAGGATGTTCCCAAAATCACTGTTAGTATTATCAATGTAATAATATTCCCTTTATCCACAATATATTTGTAATTATGTGTACCTTTCGGGTCATATTTCAAAAAGTTACATGCATCTGAAAAAGATGCCCAAGAAGGCCAACATAAAGGATGCAGAAGCTGGACCAGTTCTCTATCTAAATGTTCCCATTTAAGATTCTTTAGCTTATCAAAAAAAAAGGCAGATAAGTGGATCATAATGGGTATATAATGTTATGAATGGAAAAAGTAGAATTGACTCCCTCCCTCTTATTAACAGAATTTGCACTTAGCCAGTGAAGTTGATTGCAAAAGAGATGAGGGGCAGATAAAAATTACTTACAAGAAATGTACTTATGCCTATGAATTTATTAGCACGAAATATGATGTTAGCATCAATGTAAATATCTGTAAAAGGGGATTGGAAAAATTCAAGGCAGATAAATGTTTAATGGCTAATATGTTTGATGGCTGTATATTACTATCAGTCACAGAAGTACTTAGAAGTATTGAAGAAAATTATACAGGGTTCCTTTTTAAGGAAAATTTTGTGATCTCTCAAAGTGGAATCCTTTGTAGCACACAGAGAGTTCAAAAAAAAAATCCCACTTGAATAATTTCTCAGTTTTAAAATTCTTTACAAAATGCATGACATTATAGGAGCATGCTCACCAAAATATGAATTCATAGGAACAGCTTCATATGGGAGGACAAATATTTGAGTAAAGATGCATTCAATATCAAATAAAGAGAGCTTTCTGAGATCTCTCTCTCTCTCTCTCTCTCTCTCTCTCTCTCTCTCTCTCTCTCTCTCTCTCTCTCTCTCTCTCTCTCTCTCTCTCTCTCACACACACACACACACACACACACATACACACACACAGTGATAAGAGTGCACAGGTATCGAACCTCTGTCAGTCTTGCAAGGTCCAAACAAGAAACATAACCAGAAGGTACTAACTCTAACTTTATTGTAAGGTTACAATAACAGAATCTTGCAAATCTGAAAGTACATCTCTCTCTCACTCCCCCCCACCTTGTATTTACAGGCCAAGAAACTAGGGGAGGTCCCTTCTGAGATGTTTGCCATGCCACCATTCCTTCTATGTCACTTCTGAGAATGACATAGACAGTTGTCACTTCTCTGACCACTC
The DNA here is from genome assembly GCF_059756535.1 of Pantherophis guttatus. Taxonomy (NCBI): domain Eukaryota; kingdom Metazoa; phylum Chordata; class Lepidosauria; order Squamata; family Colubridae; genus Pantherophis; species Pantherophis guttatus. The sequence continues at coordinate 76,869,959 of NC_142069.1, forward strand.
CTGCGGTTTTTCCACCTGTCTTCCAAGGTCATTCCCACAGACAGTTACAGCCTCCAACCCAGCTGAAGCAATGGAAGGTGAGGGAGTCTGTAGAGATTCTCAGTCATCCGGGTCATGGTTGTCCCAAAGGTGCTTTTTCAGGAGGCAATTGGACTTCATTTTTTTTTCTTTTGAAGACGTTTCACTTCTCATCCAAAGCTTCTGAAGAAGCGAAATGTCTTCAAAAAACAAAGTCCAGTTGCCTCCTAAAAAAGCACCTTTGAAAGGTGAGGAAGACATCACACAACTGTTTCTTCTGTGCTGCAGTATCGGCAACAGTCCTGATCCCTGCAAGGATCTCACCTCACCTCCTGAGTGACTTAAAGATCCTAGGGAACCTCCTATTCAGAACTCATATGCAGGTGTTGTGGCACGTCAGCGGCCTGTGCAGCTAGTAGCTGATTCCGACAGCGAGGAGGCTGGTGTGATGCTTCGCCAGCAGCCTGTGCAGCTGGCACTCGAGTTGGACAATGAGGAGGCTGGAGAAGTTGTGGTGCCAGAGGCGGGGATTCAGCCAGGGCCTTCGGAACCTCCAGAAACTCCCTTAAGTGAAGAGGAAGAAGAAGAGGAGCCTCTTCTCGAAGCACAGGCACGCAGAGCTGCCAAAAGGCAGGAGTGGCTCCTCAGGAGGAGGTCTCCTCGAGAGTAAGGCTTGGGGCTAATTGGCCACTCCCTTAGCCTATTTAAAGAAGGACGATGACTGAGGCAATTTGCAGGGAACAACTTCGTTCACTCTCCTTCACGTCTTGATCTTAGTTCTCTGCAAATTGCTTCTGGGCTTTCTGCCAACCATAGTAAGATTACGATTATTTATTCTTTGGATTCTTGTAGGCTGTTAAGAAAGTTAATTAACAGCCTTTATTTGAAAAAGACTGATTTAATTTAGTAAACTAAGGTTTGTATAGACTGTGTGTGTGCTGTGTTCTTTGGGGTCTGTAGCTGGGGCAGAACAGCAGGTAGCCCTCTCTTAACACTAGCAATTGGGACCGACAACTCCATTGCTGATCGTAAAGCATGATGTCATGTGACCATGCTAACTTATGACTGTTGCAATAGCAGCCCTCCCAGCCCTCTATTATTAGGTAAAACCCCATGCACATGCAGCATCCCACAGTGAAGTGATCACCATTTGCAACTCCTTGCTGACTTCCCCATTGACTTTGCTTGTCTGAAGCTGACAATGAAGGTAACAAATGGTGCTCACCTAACCACAGGGTCCTGTGACATAATTGCAAGCCAGTTGCCAAGCATCTGAATCATGATCATATGGACACGGTGGACGCTGCTTCTACAAAGACCCATTTTGAGCCCCTCTTGTTCAATTTCATTGTAACTTCAAATGATTTCTGAAGGAATGTGTTCTGACCTAGGCTTCCTTAGAAAGTATAAAACACAATCTTAGTCCCGGCAAAACCTCTTTTATTTACACTGCTGTGAATTATTGTCATTCACAGTCCAAAAGGCTTCACAATCAGTCTTTCAGGGGAATGTTTATAAACACCCACCTTATCTCCCTTGGAATGCTGCCAAAGAACTAATTGCCAAATGCAGGGCAAGGCCAAACTTGGCATAGAGTCAAACAGAACTTTTCAAAGCTTGAACTGACCAGATGAACTAATTGCTTCCTGCAAAAGCTCATGTCCCATTCGCTCCTCTTTTATGTTTTATGGGAGGGGCCAATCATCTCCAAGCCTTACTCCCAAGTCGACCCTGTTTTCTTAATTGTTCTTGTCTTCTGGCAGTTCTGCACATGCGCATACTGAGAACAGGCTCCCACTGTTCTTCTCACTAATGTCAGACTCCGGAGGCAGCACATACTGTAACTATCAGATGGCTTTGGCTCCCTCTCTGCCTCTGATGCAGAGCCCTCATCTGAGCTTTCTCCAGCCCCCAGGACTGGCCCAAGTTCCTCCCCAACCTCTTCACTGTCTGACTCTGCTGCCAGCTCCAGTGGCCACCGGCAAGCCACAACAGAGTAGACTACCTCTACATATATGCAACACTCATGCCTCTCCTCTTCACATACATGAAATAAAAGTCATACTGTTATCTGACTGAACAGAATGCATATGATTACTAGATGGCATCATTTTGATGTTTGCAGCCCAAATATGGCAGTCCTACCCCACTATACAAAGAAATGAGATTATAGTATGATATTGATAAACCCAGTAGAGATTATGTCTCAAATTACAGAAACAGGAATGTGGACTGTGGACTTCTTCTTTTTTTTTTCTTTTTTTTTTTTTTGCATAAAGTTTTTTTTATTTTATAACATATAAAAATATATTTTTGGTTAAACAGTGTGTTGTCTGGGTACAAATAGTTTTAAGAAATAATCACCAAAGTGTTTACAACAATGTCCATTTATATTAATTCAATAATAATAATAATAATAATAATAATAATAATAATAATAATAATAATATAATTGATATTGCAATACCTGGTGATGCACGGATTGAAGATAAGCAGCAAGAAAAAATCACAAAGTACCAGGACTTGCAAATTGAAGTTGAGTGACTGTGGAAAAAGAAATCATGTGTTTTCCCGATTGTAATTGGAGCCCTTGGAGCAATACCCAAAGGGCTACCCCGCTATTTAGAAATTCTAAATTTGCCGGACTTGAACATTTTGACTCTACAAAAAACCACCTTACTCGGAACAGCTTACATCCTCCGACGATACCTTAACAGTTCCTAGGTCCTTGTTTAGGACTCGAGCTGCTGAGCTATTAACCAGCCTCAAAGGCTGTGAATCTCACCAAAGATTAAATAATAATAATAATAATAATAATAATAATAATAATAATAATAATAATAATAATAATACAACAACAACAACAATAATGCTTATCCATTTTAACAAACCTCCCTTTTTTCATTGTTCATTTTCTTATATTTCCATATTTCTAACTTCTGTTTTTGTCAGCTAACCATTGATAAAATAAATCCCAAGTCAAAAAGTATTCAGTTTCTTTCTTTTCTTTAATTTTAAGTGTTAATCTATCCATTTCTACACATTCAGGTATTTTTTTTAATAACATTTTCAACTGTATGGATCTCTTCACTTTTCCATTGTTGTGTAAATATAATTCTGGATGCAGTCAATATATGTAAAATCAAATATGTATTCCCCTTGTTATACTTATCCAGTAAAATGTGGACTGTAGGCTTTCTGTAGGCCAGTGGTGGGTTGCCCCCGGTTCGGACCGGTTCGCAAGAACTGGTAGTAAAACCGGCAGGAGGCTCCGCCAACCGACCTTGATGTCATCAGGGAGCTTCTGCACATGCGCAGAAGAGTGCACATGTGAGCAAACGAAGCAAGCGTGCACGTTGCAAACCAGTAGTAAAGGTAAGTACAACCCACCCCTGCTGTTGGCCACTACTGAACCATAACTACCCTCAATTCCAGTCTGAACTGCTATACTGGAAGCTGTGATTCAAGAACTTCAGAAGGACCACAACTTCCATCCTGTCCTAAGGGTTTGATTTACCATAATGGGAACAGTAAGCTGGACTGGAAGTGCTTTTGATGTGATCTGGCACAACTCTTCTTATGTTCATAGAAGTATCATTTTCTGCTGCAATTCGAGCAATAGGTGAGATGGCAATGATGTGGATGAGCTGTTGAGAAGGAGGGGATAAAAGGAGCTAAGAAAGAAGATGTGACATGAAAGAAAATCGTTGGGGAAAAACATAGCCACTGAAAACAGACAACAGAAAAGAATGACGGAGCACAGGTTTGATCCAGCTGAGAGCTCTAATAATGAACTTCCTTTTATCAAGCGAACGCATATAGCCCTTAAGAGGCAGCATTGCATGAAAAAGAAAGAAAATTCCAACAAACTGTGAACTGGGATATATGATATATCATAATATCTGCATCAAATACAAAATGCTACTATTAATAAAAGTTTTTTTTAAAAAAAATCATGGAAACCTATTATGTATTGAATTAAAATATGCTCTTTTCTATAGTTACCAGATTTCAGAAGAAATCTATTTTAAAACAGCACTCCTGGATATGTGTCTTAACATGGCTCTAATTATGAATAAAGTAGATTAAAGTTCAGCAGCTCAGAAAACAACTTAATTTGTAATGAAACCCAAAACAGTATTTTGGTTTTTGGTACAGTAAATTCTCAAATGTACAACCCACCATCAAAATGTTTGGTCCTGATATACTAATTACACAGTAATCATTACAGAAGATAACTCATGATGGAAGTAAGATTCTGATTCTGTCAATGGTTAGGATAACAAGAATATTTTCCACTTTATGTTTTGCCATCTCTTTCATCATAAGCACTCTGATTTTCTGTGAGTCTACAGCCCCCCCCCCCCCACAACTCAACAAGAAATCAATAGAAAAACAGTCTCTCTTGTTAAAGGGAACATAATCTTTTCAGGAAGGCAATGAAAAGTTTGGCATGGCTTAAATCAGAGGCAACAATACATAAAGGGTTTGAAATATATGTTGGAAATATTTAAAGGGACGCTCCATCATGCTTGCTGGACGTGCAAAAAAGCTAAAACATTTTGGATTCAAATATATACATTGATACAGACGACTTTAAGAAAAGCCAACATTTTTCCTTTTAGGACTGAAGGATAGATAGAAAACAATCATGGAAGATTATTTCTGTATATTATTACTTATTATTATTATATTTACAAAGTTGGAAAGATTCTACGTTAACTACCATGGAGGAATGGTTGGTGACATTGACAGAACTTGCCGAGATAGCCAAACTGACTTTTTTAATTTAGAGAAAAGTCATTATGGATCATTGACTGGAAACCCCTTACAATTTTTTTGTACAAAAAAGAATTTGAATTTGTGTGTTACGGCTTTGATGATTAAAAAGAATAGGTTATAGAAAGAAGGGAAATACGATATAATCCTAAAGAGAGATGTTTAATTAAAAGTGTACATATAACCAAAGCAAAGAAGATTAGAAGTCACTTCTATATTTCATGTGTTCTGTTCTTTTATTTTACTTTTCTTTTTTTCTGTCTCCATTTTTCTTTGCCTCATCTTTTCCTTACCTTTTTCACATTCATTGGTGGGTTTTTTTGTCTTTGAATGTAGCAATAGCAATAGCACTTAGACTTATATACCGCTTCACAGTGCTTTTACAGCTCTCTCTAAGTGGTTTACAAAGTCAGCCTATTGCCCCCAACAATCTGGGTCCTCATTTTACCTACCTCAGAATGATGGAAGGTGTTCTGTCCCCAACCACATGCACACACACCAACAGACATTCAGGAGTTAAAGACCAAACCAGCCGGCAAAATCCTTTTCCTTATGATAACGGAACTTGGAAACAACCTAGTGGCTGCCTGCCAAGAGTTTATTATTTACGAAGAGGAGAGATAACTTCTCCCACTTCTAATACATCAAAGGAAAGCAGTTCAATAATTACGGAATTAAATCAAGTCCAGAGATACTTCCAGCAAAGTCTTAAAGCAAAAGTCCGGCAATGCAGAATGGCGTGGAAGCTTTCAGCTTTGTTCGTCACAAGGTTTGACTGGCCACCACACTCCCTTTTATATCCTGTGGGGTGTGGTCCAGTGACTCAGCCTAATCTCGGGCACGCCCTTTCTTCTGTTGCACGCGCTTATCTCTGCGATGCTGGCGTGGGTCCAGCCAAGACTTATTACCCTCATCACTGTCCATCTGTGGCTGCGTGGACGTGCTTGGCCCCGGCCCTATCTCTTGCTCTTCGGCGGACACCGAAGGCATTGCCAGAGAGGAGGGTCCTGGAGAGGGAGGCCTTGCCAACTCCTCTCCTTCACTCTCGGAATAGGGCCGGAGTCCTCTCCTGCCGATGACACAGGCTCAGGTAACGGAGCCACAACACTAGGCTGAGTCAACCTTGAGCCTGGTGGGATTCGATCTGCTGAACTGCAGCTAGCAGTCAGCTGAAGTAGCCTGCAGTACTGCACTCTAACCACTGTGCCACCTCGGCTCTTGTACATATTATATGTATATATTATACATGTAAAATATTTAAACAAAAACTATTTAAGCTAGAGGCAGCAAGAATAACAAGCGTGCAAAAATCCATATCTGTGGGAAAAAATCTTGGAGATCCTCTGCCCTGTTGAAGCATCCATATTCAAACTGCAGAATCTACCTCCTTTAAACAGAGTCAGGAATAGCAGCAGACTTGTCTGTGTACCAATGCAGTAAGAGGAGGGAAGAGAATGCCATAAGGTGGCATCACCTTCACAAAAATGTAGAAGGACCCCTGTTGAGTGGAGACAATGACCTGCTCTATCTGACCTTCCAAACAGGATTTCCAGCATGAGTCACAAACTAACAAGTTATAGATAGCCGCAGACATTTCTGCTGGATGCCATTCATTACCAAAGAGACCTTTTCTGAACAATGGCTTTAGTGGAAAAAAAAATCTGTCATCTTCTAGACTGCTTCTATAATCAAGACTCCTCTCTATTAAAGCCCAAACAGCAGAGCAATGGGAAGGAGTTCCCTGGGGATAAATAACCAGGAACAGTTTATTATGATGGCACTATTAAACAAGAATATTAGGGACTAATTTGGATAGAAGACAGATTCTATTTGTCGGCTTCTAATCATTCAGTTAAGGATCATAAAACCAGCTGACTTCAGCCACACAGCTGGAGTTCTTCCTCTGTCTGTTGCCCTTTAGGGATATTATCATAAATTTTCCTTGACTGCTATCAGAGTGACCTATATCGGGAAAATGTTAGATAGTACTGTGCATTCAAATGTTTGTCCTGTAAAGACTGGAATGAAAATGGAGTGGAAATGGTATGTTGTGCTTGCTGACTAACTTTCATAAGTGTGAAAGTCTAGGGGGGGAAATTACCAGTTACACATTACCCTTAACAAAGACAAAACACCAGGACTTCCTTCAATCAATGTAGTATGATCATTTTGACCTTTTACTGCTACTCTGTACATGTAGTCCAGCAAGTTGTTTTATCTTTCATCTTCAGCATTTTCATTGATTTCCAGATAGCCCCTTGGCTTCAGGAGAACTTAACTGCGAGATAAAGGCTTCCAGAAGTCTCATTTGTTATATACTACTGCATGCTGCTTGAAGTAACTTTCAGTTTGGATTTTTTTTTTTTTTTGTCCATCGACAAGCCTTGAGAAACTCTTCAGAAAGGTGCGATGTGGACTTTTAATGAGCAATGGTGATGCTGAATTAGATATTACGAATTATTCTCGTCTGGACTATTGTAACGCTCTCTACATGGGGCTCCCCTTGGGGTGCACCCGGAGGCTCCAACTGGTGCAAAATGTGACCACGTGGGGGATTATGGGAGTGACGGGGCACTCCCACGTGACACCTCTCCTGCGCGAGCTGCATTGGCTTCCGGTGGACTTCTGGGTGCGCTTCAAGGTGTTGGTGACCACCTTTAAAGCGCTCCATGGCTTAGGGCCAGGGTACTTACGGGACCGCCTTCTGCCACCAATTGCCTCCCACCGGCCGGTTCGCTCCCACAGAGAGGGCCTCCTCAGGATGCCATCAGCCAGACAATGTTGGCTGGTGACCCCCAGGGGGAGACCCTTCTCTGTGGAAGAGAGAACGATCTACCCCCAGAGATACGAGTGATCCCAGACCTCCGGACTTTTCATCGGGCCCTTAAAACTTATTTTTTTCAGTTAGCCGGGCTGGCCTGATTTTATGTTGGTTTTAAAGTTTGATACTGATTTTTAATTGAAATGTTTTAAATTATGGGCCAAATTTCATTTAATTATTTTTAAAATTATTTTAACTTTTGTGTACAAATGTTTTTATTTTGGCTGTTCACCGCCCTGAGTCCGAAAGGAGAAGGGCGGTATATAAATCTAATAAAAGATAAAGATAAAGATTAGCCTTTAATCTTGAAGCAACCTTCTCTGATTTCTTAGTTTTTGCTAATAAAGCTCAATGAACAGCGTACACTGGTACACTAGGACACTCTGAATAAGGAGTATTATGAAACTGCGAATGCAAGTACAGAGGTGATTCAGTTAATATTGTTCCTTGTCAGTGGTATATAAAGTTAAGAGTCTTTAAAGCAGATCTATTCGTATTGGCAAGTAGAGTCGTATCAAGTAGTTACACTGAACATGGCACTCCACCAAGACATTTTCCTTCCTGAAGTAATAATGATTTGTGTCCATCCCCCGAGTAGATCAATTGCACCAGAAATGATGATGAAAAAGTACCAGTCACTGCTTAAAAGACAGATGACTTTCATAGAACAGGCTGTGTGATACATTGTTCTCTCTTTCAATATATTTGTGGTGGCCTCCTGAAGTTGCCTTACATTGTGTTTAAAGGTTTAAAGAAAGCTCTTTTCATCATAGCTATGAGTCATACTTATTATAGAGCTACATAGCTAAACACCTACCATTCTTAACCATTATGTTATCTGTACCACAGCTGAGAAAACCCTACAATAGGAATAATGGATTTTATGGAAAGGTATGGGAAACCCATTGTCTATAGCAGTGTTTCTCAACTTCAGCAAGATATGTGGACTTTAACTCCCAGAATCCCCTCCCAGCATGGAGTTGAAGTCCACACATCTTAAAGTCGCTGAGGTTGGGAAACACTGTCTACAGCAGGGGTCTCCAACCGTGGCAACTTTAAGCCTGGAGGACTTCAACTACGGGAGTTGAAGTCCACCAGGCTTAAAGTTGCCAAGGTTGGAGACCCCTGGTCTACAGTATAGCAAGGGTGAATGAGCTTTGTCAAGTCAAGCCCAAATGAATGAATCCTGAATCAAGCCAGGAGTCACACATTACCAGAATCAGATGGGCCCAAGTGGAAAATGAATGGGACCAAAATAAGGGGAATCAAAAATAATGTGGTAGGAGATTTACAAGGGGTGGATAGATCTTCATTTTGTCAAATAACACCCTTGGCCTGGTAATAGTAACTTCTGAACACATAGAAATAGTTGATATTGAAATATCAACCTATATTGGAATAGGTGATCACAGCCAACTAATCTATTATCTATTTCTTATTGGGGTAAACTCATATACCTCTACAAGTTAAAGGATCTCAAGGCAAAATAATATTCTCCATTAAACTGAGTGCTTAGTTAAGGCATATTGCCTGCAATAGGTACAACTTTAATAATTGCCACAATCACTATTGTTAGTCTCCTTTATCATCATTTTCTTCAACTTCTTAGCATTGGCATTCATATTATAATGATTATTTCTATTACCAGGCTTATCATAACTCTTATAGTAATCATGATTGACAGTTGATTTTCATAATTATCAGCTCAACTGACATCACTATTGTCTTTTTTTTTTTAAACTCTCACTTTGGAATCATTTGCACTTTTTACGTCTCCAACTATGTGCTTTGTTGAAAAGAAGCAAGGGGAAGCAATTTTGACATGGGATTCTTTCTATTTTAGGACATGTCCATTCACCTTTTTTCTCAGTGATTTTTTTTTTTTTTTTTGCTAATTTTGTGAGGAGCTTTATTTAAACACTCCACATTTGCCACAATGTGTAAGAGCATTTAAAAGAATATGACTGGATAGTAGTTATAGAGGGGAAAATGGAAGCCACACAAATGCCTCTGGGCCAGGGGTGAAATCTACTTACCTTCCCTACCTGTTCAGAAGTGCATGTGCCCTGCGCGCACTCGCTCCACTAGCACACGCACCATCATCAGGTCTGATTTTTGACCCTCTGCACCAGGGGTGGGTTCTAAATTTTTTTACTACTGGTTCTGTGGGCATGGCTTATTTTGTGGGTGTGGCTTGGAGGTCATGTGACTAGGTGGGCGTGGCTATCTGGTCAGAGTCATTTCTGGAAGGTCCTCGCACTTACGACCAGTCCTCACACTTACGACTTGACTCATTTGTTTGCTTTTAACACTGATCAGCTGTAGGACGGCCCTTTGAAGCCCCGCGGCAAGAGTTTAAACAGTTTTTTTCCCTCTAGTCATCAGCTGGGACTCAGGAGGCAGCAATAGATTGGGGGTGGAACCAAATAAAAGGTAAGAATAACATGGGTGGGTGGGGGTGTGGGAGGGTGGGGGGGAGAACCGGTTCGGTGACATCATATCGTCACCGCTACCGGCTCGGCCGAACCGGACCGAACCGGGAGGAACCCACCACTGCTCTGCACATGCACAACGCCTTCAAACATGGGTTACTTCCTGGTTTTAACCAGAGCAGTGATGAAATCCTGCCGGTTCTCTCTGGCTCGCACAAACCAGTAGGGGCAGCGGCGTGTGGTTCTGTGAACTGGTAGCAGAGGCAGCGCAAGGCTCAGTGAACCGGTAGTGGTGGCCCACGTGTTCAAACTAGGTGGGTGGGCAGAGCTTCATGGTGCCGCTGCTACCGGTTCGCAGAATTACGCGCTGGCACCGCTACCAGTTCACGCAAGCGAGACAGAACCGGCAGGATTTCACCACTGCTCTGGGCCTGCCTGCATTCCATAATCTGAAGGTCTAAAACAACTATGGGTGTCCACAAGAAAGTAAAAAACAAAGTCAAGCTAACAGCCACAGGCTTGTCAACCCCCTCCCCCCTTTATTGCAGGTTTTGTGGCTGCAATGCACATAAAGAACAAGTGTACAGCTATGACTGACTTTATGGATTTCTCCACTCACATACATTCCTGAAAACAACACATCACTCCTTTGCCCCTTTTTGCTTTATTTTCCAACATTCATTTGGAAAATGTAAGGAAGCATGAATTGAGACTGAAAATCCCTGTAGAGTTTTTTTTTAAATAAATTTAGGGGGAAAGCGATACAATAGGTTCAGAGAAACAGGACAATTTTAGATTTAATTTTTCATTTGTGTTCAAATGTAAGCCATAAGAACTTTTCATGGATGTCATTCATGATTATTTGTATTCCTAATGCAGTCTCACATTCTTCTTTTAATAGCAACAGACAGTAAATTAATTTCTTTTTTTATCCACAAATTTCTCTTCTTTTCCACTTCAGGATAGAATTCCCAAGTATTTGCTATTCTTTTCTTTTGTTTTCCATTTTCATTGTTTCAGTTACTCTATATAGAAACCTTCCCCATGCTTTTTAGATTATTGCATTACTGCATTATAGTTCCAATAATAACTAGGGAAATTGTAGTGCAATAAACGTGACCAGATTATGAGAGTCTATATAGATAATGGTATTTTAATTCAGGTTTCTCCAGCGTTTCATTCTGAAAATATGCTGGGGAAATATTTCCCAGTTGATATGAAAAAGGCTAAGGATTTCAAAGCAAACAACTTCTGGGAACACATAAAGAGGGAAGCAGAGCTGTTAGTCCAAGAAATCTGCCATATATCATTTAAACCATACTACCATGTGTTTTCCCCTCTTTCTTCTGGTTGTGTCAATGCAAGCAACTTTTGTACAAATTCCCTTATTTTTTTATTTTTTTTTTATTTTTTATTTGATTTATATGCCGCCCTTCTCCGGAGACTCAGGGCGGCTTACAATGCGTTAAGCAATAGCCTTCATACTTTTGTATATTTATACAAAGTCAGCTTATTGCCCCCACAAACTGGGTCCTCAATTTACCTACCTTAGAAAGGATGGAAGGCTGAGTCAACCTTGAGCCTGGGGAGATTCAAACTAGCAGTAATTGCAGCCAGCTGAATGATAATAACAGGCTATTAGTATTGCAAGAAGATTCACAATTGGAACTGTAGGTCACATGTGTCTATGGAAGGCAGATCGTGAACCTCCTCAACCTTGGTGGTCAAGTCCTCTAGCATGGTGTCCTCTAGCAAAGGAAAGACGTTTTATGATCTACACTACTTTAGGGTTTTGAGATCAGATCTCTCCACAGCTATTAAAGACATTAGTATGTACTTACAAACTGTATCCCAAGAGGGCTCCAGATCAGATCACTGGGAAAAGATTTTGCATTCAGGAGAGAGGCTATCAAAGTATAATCTCTAGATCTGGCCTCTTCACTGCACCAAAAATGTTAATTTACCAATAAAAATGGTGGCCAAAATGTCAGTACTTTATAAGGTTATAGTAACAAAGCCTTGCTCACCTGAGTTTCCCCCCCTCTTCTCTTTATGAGGACTAGGGAGGGTGATGTTTGAGATATTTTTCAAACTACAGGACTCAGATTTCTTTTATCTGACCATTGTGTTGGTTTTGGCTCTTCCTCTGCACCTCAAGGTTATTCCTTCTGCCGGTTACATCCGAGGGGACTATAATGTTCTTGTGAATTTTTAGGGAGCAAAACGAACCCTGATGTTATAGAAGCCTAATAAACATAGATTGTTTCATTGAAATAAAAAAGAGGGAGATGATGAGAGAGAGAGATGTAGATTTCATAATAATACTATTTTGTCGTCTGACTTTATAGCAAACCACCAAACTAACCCAAAACACATGTCTGTGTAACAATAAAGAACCCAACTGTTAAAATTGTGAAAAAGTATCCAAAGTCCCAAGTTTTCAGGAAATCACAAGTGATGCTGTGACTGGCACAAAACAGTTGTTCCCATTAACCTTCAATGTCAACTTTTCCCATTGTTTTCTATTTAAAGGACCTAATTTAAACATGGATATCTGGTGCCATGGCCTGAAAGCAAACTGCTACGCACTTGACAAATGTTGTCACTCTTCCCCTCCGTTTAATTGCATTAACAGAAACAAAAGCAGGAACAGAAATTGGTGAACTCTTTTCATCCTGCGAATCTTTATTCTTGAGCTATGATATGTTTCCTTTGAGTCTTTAAAGTCAAAGCCATTCCCTCTCATGGGCATTTACCATGAAGAACTGGTAAAAAAATAAAAGTAACAACTGAAGGAGCCTTGGTAGCGCAGCGGACTAAGTGCTGTTAAGTAGCACTTAGCTGCCAGCTGCCTGCAATTACTGCAAGTTCAAATCTCACCAGGCTCAAGGTTGACTCAGCCTTCCATCCTTCCGAGGTAGGTAAAATGAGGACCCGGATTCTGGAGGCAAAAAACTGACTTTGTATAAAAAAGAACACCGCTGGGGGGGGGGGGGTGAAAGCCCTACTAAGCAGGTATATACAAAAGTATGAAGGCTATTGCTTAGCGCATTGTAAGCCGCCCTGAGTCTCCGGAGAAGGGCGGCATATAAATCGAACCAATAAATAAATAAATAATCTAAGTCCAGATTCTAATATGATAACCGCAGGGCAATAATTAAATACTTCATTGTTTATGGAGAACAGAATAAAGAAGGTCATACTTGCAATGTGTGGCATTCAAAATGTCAAAATAGGTTCAGTTGGTATGCATCTTTGCACCATTCCCAAATTAAGTTGAGATAAAACAAAAGTGATAGAGCTTTGATTGAATGAAGTTTGTGGAAATTTAGGATCAATTTAGTCATTACCCTGTTTCCCCCAAAATACGACATCCCCTGATAATAAGCCCAATTGGGCTTTTGAGCTTATGGCAATAAGGCCAAGCGCTTATTTCAGGGTTCAAAACAAATATAAGACAGGGTCTTATTTTCGGGGAAACATGGTAGTATTAGTATTTCCCACTTGGTACTGAGTGGTGTACATCACTAGTGATCTGTCACACCAGGTTTGCACTACAAATTCTACTAAAATACTGAAGCAGATTTTACCTTAAGAACTGGGTTTTATGTTTAAATTGCTTTCTATTTTAAAAATTGGGAGACTTGACAGGTATTTATATTCCATCAAAGCTTTGGAAGAGCCTGTGCAACGTGGCCAGTTTGGGGAGGGATGAGCACCTTTGAGTGATTAGATTTAGATTTCCAATTAGATTTAATTGGAATTCCCTTAAACACAGTTGATTTCACTCCATGTGCTCCATTTATTGTCCCCTTAATCATATTAAAAATTATAACCTGGTGACAACCTTTAGAGGGATTCTGGGAGCTGCATCTAAAGAAATTGCAGGATATACATAAACCAAAGACCTATGATTACATAACTCTACTGTAGTCTAATATTAGAGTGAATATAGTCTAGTAATTAAGAACTGCCATTAGGGAGACTCAGATTCAAGTAGATCCTTACCCGAAGTCATTGGCTGACTTTGGATCAATTATTTCCTATTAGGTTTTATTTGTTGTCAGATTAGCCTTATTTTCTATTTCCAACACTTTTTCTGTTGTAATCATCTTACCTGATTAAGAATAGTTAAAAAATTTAAAAAATATATAATTTTTTAAATATAACTTCAGTTGGTCTATCAAATGAATTTTTCTATGGATTTTATTTCTTTGAGAGATTCAATGTCTCTATCTCCAAATCAAAAAGATAACCCTGAACTTCAGATTCATAGCCTAGAGTGCATCCACTTGACCAGCTAAAGTTAAGGAGGAACCTAGATTAGGCAGCCCTGTTTAAGAAGATGATAGAAGCAGATGATCAACGTAGCGACAATGGCAAAGACTTCATTTCACACTATGCAGGAGAAGGTAATGGCCACCCATTTCTTGATAGACAAAATAAAGTGATTGACAGTGTAATGCCAGATGATGGGCTTTTCAAGTCAGAGGGTAATTCAATACTAGACAAATGTAGTGTAATAATTAAAAGCCGGTACCAGGGAAACCCAGGTTTACGTACACACTTCAACAAAGAAGCCCATTAGATGACTTTGGACAAATTATTCCCTTTTAACCCACCCTATATCAGAGGGTGGTGGTTGTTATGAAGAAAAATTGGAGGAGAGACTGCTTCTGTGTTACTTCAGGTTTATTGACCTTTAAGGAAGCTTTTTTTTTTTTTTTTTTTGAGCTCAGAAAGCTCAAACTGCCCAAGGAGCTGCTGATCCAGTTCTACAGAGGAATTATTGAGTTTGTCGTCTGCATCTCCATAACTGTCTGGTTTTGTTCTGCAACCCAACAAGACAGACACAGACTTCAACCGATAGTCAGAACTACAGAAAAAACAATTGCTACCAACCTGCCTTCCAATGAGGACCTGTATACTGCACAAGTCAAAAAGAGGGCTGTAAAAATATTTACAGACCCCTTGCATCCTGGACATAAATTGTTTCAACTCCTACCCTCAAAATGATGCTATGGGGCACTGCACACCAGAACAACTAGACACAAGAACATTTTTTTCCCGAACGCCATCACTCTGCTAAACAAGTAATTCCTTCAACACTATCAAACTATTTACTAAATCTGCACTACTATTAATCTTCTCATCGTTCCCATCACCCATCTCCTTCCACTTATGACTGTATGACTGTAACTTTGTTGCTTGCATCCTTATGATTTATATTGATATTGTTTCCTGATTGCTTATTTGTTCCCTGTGACTATCATTAAGTGTTGTACCTTATGATTCTTGACGAATCTATCTTTTCTTTTATGTACACTGAGAGCATATGCACCAAGACAAATTCCTTGTGTGTCCAATCACACTTAGCCAATAAAAAATTCTATTCTATTTTATTTCAGATGTGTATCTGCAGTAGGGAGGAAAGCCAGCTAGAGAGAAGCACCTAACCAACCTTGGCTAGATTTTGTGTAGTTACACTATGTCAGATCTGATTACTTGATTGGGATACTACACTGACATTCAAAGACTGTGGATAGTCTAAGACAGTATCAATATATCAGAAACCCAACTAGTATTGAATGATATTGAATCTTCTTTCCTATAATTTAGTTTCAAGGTCCATAATAAATCTTATGACACTATACTCTCACTCTGTGCGTTTATGTGTGGGTGTGGGTGTGATGTGTGTATGTGTATGTGAGAGAGGGAGACTCCAATTTAGCCACATCTGAAATATTCTTACATAATGCAGCATTTCAGGATTTGAGATGGATACTTTAATACTTCTATCAGTAGCTTATATAGAGAACAATAAGTGAGTTCATTTACACTGTATACTGACACTTCGCATGAAATCATCATCATACATGGTCTAACCAGACATCTATGCAGCTCTCTATTCTCAAAACATTTTCAACACATTTTCAGTCCTATTTGGACCTTCTGAATGAAACCATGGAGATTAGCCTTCTAAACACCTCAAACAAATCTGTTGAATCCTAATAGCTATTTTTCATAGCATCACAGAGTTGAGGAAGGCCATGATTCAATCTTCTGTTTAGTTTAGAATCCAAAATAAAGCATAACTCACAGATGGTTGCCCATCCTCTGCTGAACCCATCTAATAAAGTCTCTTTAGAGAACTCTTGTAGTTTTAATATCAAACTGTTCTGGTCCCCCCCCCCTAATATTTAATTGGAAACTTCTTCCTGTTACTTCAATCTACTTAGTCAGTGTTTGAGGTTCATTTTGAGTAATAAAGAATAGACTCTTGATTTCTGTGTGGCCTCCTTGAAAAAGAAACATCACATTTCTCCTAAGTGTTTTCTTTCCAAAGCAAAATATCTCCAGCTTTTTGAATTGCTCTTCACAGGGTTCAGTTCTAACCTCCTGTCCTAATCACCCTTCACTGAAATTGTTCCAATTGTTCCAATTCTTTTTAAAGTTAGCTGTCCTGAGTACTTAAGGTGGATTGACCAAAACAGAACAGATTAATTATTTTTTTAATACTCTTTATTTACATTTTCCATTAAAAACAAACAAAAAATAACAACACACCATATAAATAACATACAACATAAAGAACATCACAAATAACAAACAAGTGGTAGGTGCAGCTAGCACCTTAACAACTAACTATTCAATATAGTATTACAATCTAGGGGAGATAGAACAACTTATATCTCTTTATATATCAATTAGGTCTAACCGACCTCACTTTCCTTGTATAATATAGTTTTCTCCATAACAACCTTTCCTCTTTTGGTTTGGGTTATGATTTTCTCTTCTCTAGCCAAGTATATAATTTTTCCCAGGATAAATATGTTTGTGTTTGGTCTCTATCTTTTAATTTCTTGGTCAATTTATCTGCTTCCGCACAGTCCAAAATCTTTTTTATAATTGCTTCCTCTGATGGGATATTTTGATTTTTCCAAAATTGTGTGTATGTCAATCTCGCCGCCGTGATAATGTGAAGAGCTAAATACCATAGATCTTTCTTAATCTTATCCAGTTTGGAGCCGAGCAGGCATGTCTCTGGTGACCATTTGATTTTTTGATTTAAAATCTCATTCAGCCATTTTTTTATTTTTCCCCAAAATTTTTGTGCTTCTGGGCATGTCCACCATTGATGATAGTAAGTGCCTCTTTCTAGCCCACACTTAAACAATCAGCCGATTGTCCAGTAAACATTTTGGCCAGTCTATCAGGGGAGAGGTGCCACCTATATATCATCTTGTAAATGTTTTCTTTATATGCCGTAGAAACTACTAATTTCATATTCTCCCACCATATCCCTTGCCATTTGTCTAAGTGGATTGAGTACCCAAAATTTTTCCCCCAGGCGATCATTGTGTCTTTAATTATCTCGTCACCTATCTCTAATCTCATTAATAATTTGTAGCTTTTGGAAATCATGCCTTTTTCTTGGCCCATCATAATTTTATCTAATTCTTGTAGATCCACATATATGCCTTTCCCATCTCTATCTTTTTAAAATTTAGATTGGATCTGTAAATAAGTCCACCAGTCTAAATGTTTTCCTAATGAGTTCAATTCCTGTTTAGATTTTAATTTTCCCTGTACATTCAGTAGGTCTTTGTATGTTACTTTCTTTGTTGGGTTATAAAGTTTGGGATATATCAATGCTTCCACAGGTGATATCCAACACTATATTTTAATATAGTATTTTTTGCTGACCTTTTCTCAGTTTCGGATTAGAATGTTTCTTATGTAATGTCTAGTAAACCATTTGCTTTGTGGGGTGTCATTTCGCCAAAGTGCCATATGCCAGCCCTGCTGTAGGTCGTAACCTTCTAATTTAAGAAGACGATTGTTACCCAAGGTAATCCATTCTTTTATCCACACTAACAAAGCTGCTGAATAATAGTTCTCCCAGCATGGCAGTCCTAGGCCTCCTCTTTCTTTTATCTCCTGCATCATCTTTTTCTTAATCCGTGGCTTTTTCCCCTGCCAAACAAACTTAGTTATTATTTGATTTAATTCCCTAAAAAAATTTTTGGATAAATTCACTGGGGCAGTTTGAAATAAGAAGTTAAATTTTGGTAAGATGTAGGATTTGACTGTTGTTACTCGTCCCAGAAGTGAGAGTTGTATTTTACTCCATTTGTCTAAATTTTTCCTTGTTTGAGTTAATAATTTGTTATAATTATCTTCTTGTATACTCAAACATCTACCAGATAACCAAATTCCCAGGTATTTAATTTTTTTAACTATTTTCAACCCAGTCACTTCCTGTAGGTCTTTTTTATCTTCTTCTGAAATATTCCTTGTTAATAAATTTGTTTTCTTTTTATTAATCAATAATCCTGCTACTGCCCCAAATTCCTCAATCATCTCTAATAGGTATGTGCATGATTTTATCGGCTCTTCCAAGATGAAAACCATGTCATCTGCAAAAGCCTGGGTTTTATATACCTGCAGAACAGATTAATTAATTCCCATGATTAGAAATTGTGTATCTGTTGATGTAACTTAAAATTGATTTGTTTTTGTGCAACCATATAAATTGAACCAATAAATAAATAAATAAATACCATTTTGCTATTCTAGAGACAGTTCCAAGATTTTTCTTACACAAACCATTATAAGACTTGTTCTTGACAAGATGTCTTCCAAAGTGGCTTTCCATTATCTCCTTCCAGGACTGAAAGAAAATGTCTGGCCCAAAGTCACACAATTGGCTTTGTGCCTATGAAGGGGCTCAGTGGCTAAGATGCTGAGCTTGTCGATCGAAAGGTCAGCAGTTCAGTGGTTCAAATCCCTAGTGCCGTGTAATGGGGTGAGCTACTGTTACTTGTCCCAGCTTCTGCCAACCTAGCAGTTCGAAAGGATGTAAAAAATGCAGGTAGAAAACTAGGGATCACCTTTGGTGGGAAGGTAACAGTGTTCTGTGCGCCTCTGGCATTTAGTCATCCTGGCCACATGACCATGGAGACATCTTCGGACAGCGCTAGCTCTTCGGCTTTGAAATGGAGATGAGCACTGCCCCCCAGAGTCAGGAACGACTAGCACATATGTGCGAGGGGAACCATACTATGATAGGGCTAGAACTCATGGTCTACCATTTTCTAGCCTTATGTCTTAACCACTACACCAAGCCATTCTCATTACAGGAATAGGTTAGAGTTAGGTATCTCCTTATCCTACTGTATAGATCTGTGAATTTGATTGCATTGATTGAATGATTAAAGATTCACAAGACTATTGCACAAAATCGTTGCATAAAAAATATATGGCATGTAGCTCTAACATTTGCCCTGAAATTTTTTATATGCTAGATTCATACCGAGATGATACAAGTTGTAACTGAACAAAATGTGCTTCTAAGAATAGCCAGCATTATGCAGCCTTTTGCTCTGCCTAATATCTATCCTTAAATGACATCAGTGAGAACAATTGATCAGTGGAATAATTTGCCTCCAGAAGTTGTGGGTGCTCCATCAAAGAAGAGATTGGATAGCCATTTGTGCAGAACAGTATAAGGCAGAGGTCTTCAAACTTGGCAGCTTTAAGACTTGTGGACTTCAGCTCCCAGAATTCTCCAGCCAGCTATGCTGGCTGGAGAATTCTGGAAGTTGAAGTCCACAAGTCTTAAAGCTGCCAAGTTTGAAGACTTCTGGTATAGGGTCTCTTGCTCCCACTGAAGCAGTAGCTTTCTTTAGCACCTGTGTGTTCATGAAAAAACACTTTACTGCAAATGAGTAAAATAGCTTAACAAAGTACTCAGAGCCTGAAGAGAGAAGATTGCCTCTTAATGTCCCCCTGGAATTTCTAGCTTTTTATAACTGCTTTCCTTTTTCAATATATTAATGAGACATCATTGATCAAATTCAATATTATATTCTTAATTACATTAAAATACAGCTTTCAGATTTTTTTTAATTATACAAATTATCCAAAGCATATTAAATACGCATCTTCCTTAGAAGAATGATGTTCCAGAGCTTATTGACTTGTAATCAGCGTTGCTTCCTTGTTTAACATCCTATTTGTTTATTGCATTAAAATATCATGCAAATTTGATTTGTTCCCCATTAAATCTATGTCCTTACTACATTGGATCTAATCAAATCAGAAATGTCAAAGCAGTAAAGTTCTAACGACGTTGCATAAAGTACGGAAAAGGTTTCCAGACGTGTTTGTTGGACTGTAGCTGACGAATTATCTTTACCAAGATAGATCATGTCATACAATTATATCCAGAAGCTGCAAAGAGGGAGAGTCATAAGACTCAAGCTTCCTAAAGAGAAGTAAGCAAAGTGGATGGACTCAATTACATTAGTGATGGGTGCACTATTGGAAGATTGAGAGGAAGGACCAGGCTGAGGGCAGATCATCCTGGGGGGAAAACCTGAAGAGTCAATACCGACAATTGATCAATCAATCAGAAAAGAGAACTCAACCAGTATATCTGTACATCTGCTGCCGAGAGAGAGACAGCTTTGACTTTCTTGGGTAATTGCATTTCTAGAACAAGGACAGCTGTGGGTTGCATCCCTTATTAATATCAGGATGGAGAACATATAGATCTCAAGCTCATACTCATAGCCTTTGAGACTTGTTTAAAACAGGAAACAAAGATTTCTGCAATAGGTTTACTTGCATGCAGTATATAAAAATAGACAGATCCATTGAGCTATTCATTTTTAGGGCAAGCAGTATTATAAAAAGCATACAAAAGGAATCAGAAATAGTAAAGATAACTAAATAAATGTTCTGACCCAGCTGCCCAAACACGACAAACCCTCTGAAGATAACTCAAAGATTCCTTTATTAGAAGCGCCGGCAGCCCCGACAAAAAGTTTCTCTCTCACCGCAGGCTAACAAGTCCATCCAGCCAGAAGATGAATCAGTTGTTTGCCACATCTATTCATCTCTGTCCCCTGCCTTTTATTCCCAGAGCTAGGGTGGGGCTTCACTAGCAGCGGTGGCTCTTCCTTCCCAAGGATCAGCCCATAGATTTCCACTGCTCTCCTCTCCTCTGCCTTCTGCGCATCCGCATGTCAGGCACTGGACCCATCTGTTCCTCCACATCCTCATCAGCCACCTCCAGATCTGCGGGCTGTTGACTTTCAATCTGAGGCTAATGGATGGCCCAGGCTCCGCCTCTGTCTCTCTCTCTCTGCCAGCTCCATTCCCTCTTCCCCTTCGGAGCTCTCAGGTTGCCTTGATGCTGACTCCCACCCCTATTTCCTCTGATTTGGTTCCTGGAGGGGCCGGTGGCTGATAGGCCACAACAATAAAAATAAATAAGTATGGGAATCGTAAAGATAACTAAATAAAATAAAAAATATAAGAAGAAAAGAAAAATATACCTAATTTAATATACATTCCCCCTTACAAGTCTTGCTGTGCTGCCTTATTGTGGCACATTGGATTTTGTATGTGTTTGTGTGTGCGCACACGTGTGTGTCTTTCTGAGTGGGATAAGTGAAATACTAGCTGGAGAGTATTCCAAAAGTATATAATCCTAGCACAATTACCCCAAGGAATGATGGTCATCCTAGCTGCTCAACTAAAGCAAGATAGGCATCAGTAATAGCAATAGCACTTAGACTTAGATACCGCTTCACAATGCTTTACAGCCCTCTCTAAGCGGTTTACAGAGTCAGCTTATTGCCCCCAACAATCTGGGTCCTCATTTGACCCACCTCAGAAAGATGAAAGGCTGAGTCAACCTTGAACCTGATGAGATTCGAACTGCCAAATTACAGGCAGCCGGCAGTCAGCAGAAGTAACCTACAGTACTGCATTCTAACCACTGAGCCACTGCGGCTCAGTAAATTGGAATGGAAGCCATTAGTCAAAATATTATATTATTTACTACTTATAACAAGAAAAAGAAAGAAGGAATGGGATTGCTCCAACCACTGATGCAGAAGACGAGAAAGTTGATGAGTTTTATGATCAAGTTCAATTTGCATTTGAGAGAATATACAAGCAAAATGTGGATGAAGGTGGGAATGAAAATGATGAAAATATTAAGGTGGAAAATGTAGCTAAACTAGACAACCTAGGAAAACAAAATAAAGCAGGAGAATGACTTATTAATTTATGTACCATATTTTTTGGCATATAAGATGCACCTTAGTTTTTAGGGAGGAAAATTTTAAAAAAGCTGATTGGCGGGTCGATCGGCCTCCTGGAATACCCCCAATCAGCTGTTCCCAGAGGTGAATTTTAGCAACAGGTTCGTTGGTTGTGAGCTCTGTGCCTTGCTTTTTTTTCAGCCTCTGAAACTTCTGAAACTCTGTTTCAGGAAAAGCTTTTTTTTTAGCACATATGTGCAAGGGGAACCTTTACCTTTAGTACTTGAGGGGCTGTCACAGAGAAGAAGGAGTGGACTTCTCTAAAGAACCGGAGGGCAGAAGAAGAAGTAATAGGTGGAAGCTTGTTAAAGAGAGACCCAACCTAGAACAAAGAGATATTTCCTGACAGTGAAAACAAATCATCAGTGGAATAGCTTGTCTTCAAGAGTTGTGGGTGCCTAATCATTGGACATTTTCAAGAATAAACTGGATGTCCATTAGTCCAGGGTAGTATAAGATCTCCTGCCTTGAGCAGGATGTTGGACTAGAGGGTGGGACCTCTGATGTCCCTAACCCAGCCCTATGATTCTATGGTCTATGTTCTATGCCATTTCAATGATTTCTTCATTGTCTTCAAACAATTTTACTATTGGTACAATAAGTCAACCTAAAGCATTGGACAAAGCTAACCATTTTCCATAATACATCCATCACAGAGAACCAGAGGAACTGGGAAACAGGATTTAAGAAGTTATTAAGGATAAATGTGGAAAAAAAAATGGCCAAGGAAGAAGAAACAGAATTGGATGTCAGTACAAATAGTGAAAATTGAAGAGAAGTCAAAGGCAGAAAGAAAAAAGATCTCCGGAAAGAACTTAAGAAAGAATGTCAGATAAGAACCGGTGTTACAACCTCATATATAAAGAAAGTGAAATGGAAACCGCTACAAGCCAGAAGAACATTTCTGCACTGAGTGCAGATTTCACAACTGACAGTCACTTATATGCATTGTTAAAATTAGCCATTAGACAAGTTACAAAGTGAACCTACTTGTCAAAATCCAGACTGTTCTACAGCAGAATGAGGTTGCCATTTTCCATTCCACCCTTCTGTACTTGCAGCCTTATCATTTATCCTCATTTTCCTTGTCAGAATATGTGACATATATTAAATATTTCTTCCTGGACACCAACATTCATCTCAGTTCCACTCCTGAATGCAACATTATCATTCCACATAGCTCTGTAAAAATCCTCCTTCCAGAATTCATTTTACTTCCGTAACTATCCAAATCATGTCATCATTTTTGCTTTTAGTTTCATTCAATCGATAAAGCCATAAAACTTTATTACTGACTCAAAATCAGTATCAAAGACTCATTACATTGCTCCAGTTTATACAGAGAGATCAAATTATATAAAATTACATAAAATTAATTAAAATATGATAATGGGCAATAACAAAAGAGAAGACAGTTGATTTTTATCTTCCTTACAATTCCTCCCTCACAGGCAACAGCTTCATAACCAGCAAGGTTGTCTCTATTACTTGCCAATGGTGGGTTGCTACTGGTTCACCCCGCATTGGGCGAACCGGTAGCGGCGGTGGCGGGAGGCTCCGCCCACCTGCCCGGTGCACATGTGCAGAAGCATTGCGTGCATGCGTGAGAGCACCCCCGAGTGAACTGTTAGCGATGGATTTTGAAACCCGCCCATGCTACTTGCTACAATTTTTGAATCTTCATGTTCATCCAGAACACCTGAAAACATTTAAATAAGAGGAACTATTAGTGTCCCTGAAGGAGAGGGAGTACAGAAAAATGTGGGTCACTGTTTCCATAACACTTGCAAAGTCTTTCACGGAGTAGAGTGTTCATACCCTTGAGAATTACTGAATGGAAAACACTGAAACTCACAAAAGTGGATTCTTTGAAATACTTTGGGAAATTGCCTGACATATCATGTAACCTAAGGATTACATAACCAATTTCCAGCTCCTGCTCCTGCAGAGATTCCACTTTGATCTTCCTGTATATTCATATTGATAGGTTTATGTGTCAATATGGCCTCTTTCTTGATCATAGCTAGTTCTCATCAGTATCTCATGGGTAGAAACATACACTATATTATTTTTCATTCTCCTTTCAGTTGCCATGGATTTTGCAAAGGATTTATTAAATTAAAGGAGCAGACCTTAAATTCAACTTTAACCAAAAATTTAATAACTTCAACCAGGCCCTAAATTCAACTTTTAGTGCGGTGTACTACAATCAGAACGCAACTTGCTTTTTGAACCAAATTCACTGGAAAATGGATCTCTAATTATAAACATATAATTCTAAACATCATTCATTCACTGAAGGAGTGGTCCTAGCAGTTGAACTACAAAAATGGTCATTGTATAGAAGAATAAGAAAATAGTTGTAATGCTTATTTCAGCTGCTTCTACCTGAAGACAAATGAAGTCTGGCACCCTCTATCCTAATGGTGCGAGTGACAGGATTACTGCATCGGTGTGCCTATCTGTTGTATTTAGTAGAAGAAATTCTATTTTAGTTAAATGGTTGACCATTGAATTAATGTAAACCTAAAGTAATGGTTGACCATTAATGCAATCTCATTTAAGCTCTTATTTAATAGTGATCCACTCAAGAGGCCTGGCCCCAAAATCAAGAAAGGCATGGTGATTCTTCCCAGGTGAATTCTTTAATATTCTATGCTTACAGGCAAAATCTTATCAAACTGAAGCATTCTTCTATCTGCATCTACAGTAGCTTCTGAGAACTATCAATATTAACTGTTAGTCTTCACCCTCCTTCTCTCATACAAAACATATGGACTCAGCTGCCTCTTATTCTCTGGAATGTACCCTCTCCCTCCTGGGAATCCAGCAAATGCATTCCATCACAGAGGCTTACCATATTATACTACCACCAGTGGTGCAATCAAAATGTTTTTACTACTGGTTCTGTGGGCGTGGCTTGGTGGGCATGGTATGGCTTGGTGGGTGTAGCTTGGTGGCAGGGGAAGGATACTGCAAAATCTCCATTCCCTCCCCACTCAAGAGGGAAAGATACTGCAAAATCCCCATTCCCTCCCCACTCCAGGGGAAGGATACTGCAAAATCCCCATTCCCACCCCACTCTGGGGCCAGCCAGAGGTGTCATTTGCCGGTTCTCTTAACTGCTCAAAATTTTCGCTACCAGTTCTCTGAACTACTCAAAATTTCCGCTACTGGTTCTCCAGAACCTCTCAGAACTTGCTGGATTTCACCCCTGACTACCACTTAAGGTAGAAGTTCTCATACATTTTACACAGAGGTGGTATTCAGCAGGTTCTGACCATTTCTGGAGAAGCAGTAGCGGAAATTTTGAGTAGTTCGGAGAACCAGCAAATATCACTTCTAACTGGCCCTACCCCCATCGATTGTCTGCCTCCCGAGTCCCAGCTGATCGGGAGGAAATAGGGATTTTGCAGTAACCTTCCCCTGCCACGCCCACCAAGCCGTGCCCACCAAGCCATGCCATTCCATGCCACACCCACCAAGCCACGCCCACAGAACTGGTAGTAAAAAAATTTGAATCCCACCACTGATCTTACAGATTAATCAGACAACAATTATTTTTGTGCCTCTAAACTGTTACCATAATCTCATTATAGAGACACAATCAAATGTCTGCTTCTAATCAATAAATGCAGCATACATGGCAGGCCTTGATTTTGGTATATATGGTATTTCTCCATCAGAGACTCAGCAAAGTCCTTCGGTGTCATACTTCTGCCAGCTGTAAAACTCAACCTGTCTAAATACATGAATATTTTCTAACTCCATCCAAGCTAAACATTTTCTAATATAAATACCTAGCAACTATTGAACTAAGCTTATTAATAAACTAATTGATCAATGATTCCGGAGGGTCTTTCCTTCCTTTGTTCAAGATCAGAACAATTATTGCTGAACCCCTTTAGGGGATCTGACAGTATTATCTAAGTATGTAAGTAATGCAGTCAAATTTACCACTTTATTCCTTTTAATCAAGTCCGGGAAGATCAAATCCACTCCAGGTGTCTGTTCAGTTTTCTGCTGACTGATCAGTTTGCAAATTCTGAGGCTGATGAAACAAAATGAGATCTATCACACCATCATTTTTGTCAGAAACAGATGGAAAACATTACTAAACAAGCGTATGCATTTCCAATGTCAAAAAATAAAACTATACTTAAAAGTCATTGAATACCATTTTTGCAAAATAATATAGGGACTAATGGCATATGAGACAATTAAATAATCATATGTATTTGTTGTAGTTCTTAGCTGGCAGAGACATCTTATGTCTCTTAGCTGGCAAAGACAATACATTTGAAGAATTCAACACCCAATGACCGAGCTTAATTCTAAGACAATAGGAGGGCAGGTGGGTAAAACAAGATTAAGAGAAATAGAAGAGAAATATTGCTGGGGTTGTATTTGGGGAAAGAATACAAAAAGCAGGAGGTTAGTAAATATATTAAAGAAGAAATACAGGGAAAGAAGGCAAAGAGTTACCTGTTCTTGGTAATTTTCATATTAGTGACATATCATCTTCATAGCATCATCTTTACATTGTTGAATTGATATAAAGCCTCTCTGCATTACTATTTCTTTTTACCATGGCAATAATTAGGTGATTTTAGAAGATACAATACTAAAAATTGCTAGTGCAGAAATTATCTTTCTTTGCTGGCTTGGGTGTGATAGAATCAAAGCATCATAGAATAATAGAGTTGGAAGGGACCTTGCAGATCTTCTACTCCAGCAGAAGACCATCTGTGATGGCAAACCTATGGTACGCGTGCCAGAGGTGGCATGCAGCGCCCTCTCTGTGGGCATGTGAGCCATCGCCCCAGCTTAGCTCCTCTGCGCATGTGCGTGCACTTCCCCCCGGCCAGCTGGTGTTTGGATCTCTGCCGCGCACACATGTGGGGGGTGGGGGGGCATACATGTGGGGGGTGGGGCGCACATGCAGGGGGCGCATGCACATGCGCAGGGGGCATGCGGGGGAGCATGGATGCCGGTGTGAGCCCGCATTGCATTTTGGGAGTTCGGGCACGCACAGACACATTCACGCATGCACACATGTGCTTTGGGCACTTGGTCCGGAAAAGGTTACCCATCACTGCCCTACATCATCCCAGACAAATGGCTGTCCAATCTCTTCTTGAAAATCTCCAGTGATGGGACACCCACAATTCCTGGAGGCATCATTGATTAATTCCTGGAAAAGGTATAAGAACAGCACTAGTCAGTTTTGGATATGTTGGCCAATATGTTACAATGATAGCCCTGTTCCACCTCAGTCAGGCTCATACTATTCTTTGCAAAATAGAATTACTAATTAGACATTGAAATACTGCCTGGTGAGCTGAATTGTTTATGGCTGAAAATGATATAGAGGGGATTTTGAAAGCTATAGTGGGGATTTGCAGAATTGTAGATAGCTTCACTAGAAAAAACATATGAAAAAAAGCCTATTCTTTGTAAGAAGCATTTCACTGAAACCTGTAGAAAGACTAAAACTTTTTGCCCTGATATTTGCAGGAATGGGGTAATTTACTAAATTGAAATGGGCATTCTGGAGCAGAGGAAAAAACAGTAGTAAGGGGGAAAAACAGATTTTTTCCTGTTCACAGCATTAATGGGAGAAAGCCACAGCTGGCATTGTGTCAAAATAACTGTTGGGAGAAATTCTAGAACCGTTCTTATAGCCCAGGAAACACAGCACAATCATTCAGCTAATTTATCAGTTGACAAGCATAAATAATATCTTCCTCCACCTTAGGAATGTATGGGATAATGTAAATGTATAGCTTACTTCCTTTCCTCTTCTTCCTCCTACTGCACAACTTTTTCCTGTTCCTGTAAAATCAGAGCATGCATGCAGCTTCTATTGCTTTGAGGACCATGGTGACTTTGCATATTGAAAGAGCCATTCTAAAATAGAGTAAGGCTAAGATAGATTTTGGGTGCAGATCTGAGGTGGGCTGCTGGGGGTTCGCAGGGGTTCGGGAGAACCCCTAGCTAAGATTCTGTGCAGTTTGGAGAAACCCCAAATCCCACTCCTGGCTGGCCCCTCTCACCCCTTCCTGCCCCTCTCAGGTGTCCCTACGCAGCCTGTTTTGGATGCAGGTAAGTTCAGGGCATGCGCAGAGGCTTGGGGAGGGCGAAAAATGGGCCTACTGGAAGTTCAGGAGCCTTGGGAGGCCATTTTTGCCCTCCTGGAGGCTCGAGAAAAGCCTCCAGAGCTTGGGGAGGGCAAAAATGCCCCCCCTGCCCCCCAGCAACCAGGCAGAGAACCCTTTGCTAAAATTTTTGAAGCCCAGCCCTGGGGCAGATCAGGAATTTTAATTGCAAAATTGGTATCCTGGGCTTGTACTGGTCTTTGACTATAATCAAGATTTTCGACAATATCCATTTCGTCCCATCCAAACTTCAAAAAAATGTGCAGTGGGATCAATATTTTTTAACTCTACCCACCTGTGGAAGGGGAAGCAATGGAAAGAATCTTGGATTCTTTGCGTTCTTTAGGAGATTTCTTTTCTATGCAAAATAGAACAAAGCAATCCTTCCATTTTAATTCCAGGCAAAGCACAGCTGATGCTGTAGCCAAGTATTACCTGGAATCTAACACTCTACTTATCGAAAAGACCATTGTTGTTACTGAGGAGAAGTGGAATGGAGAGAGAATGTCACAACCTGAATGAACTCTCCCAGTTGAAAGAGTGAACAAAGATTGATAGGGCCCACTTGTCTTCTTTGTTCAAAATAGTTTGTCTGTGAACTTACTGTACTTATAAAATGTTGCCCTAAGGCAATGCTGTGGGGATTTTGTTCTTTCTTACCTAGGTAAGATTTTTATCCATCCCGTTCTCTTAATAGTTGCTGCTTTCCACCAGGGGATCTAAGCAGGCCCACCCACTTTTGAAGACAGAAGGCAGTTATGCATTTTAACTCCTTCATTAAGGCGCACAGGTGGAGAAAGGTGCACACACAGGAGGTTCCACTTGGACAATTAATTTGATTTACTGTTCTATTAATTCAGTATTTAATGGGTTGCTTCACACTAATTGATCTTGTTTTCAGCAAGACTCATACCATTTTCCTTTGTAATTAATAGCAATCGCTCTAACGGTTTTATAAATCTTTCCATCCTTTAAGTGACTTTCAGAGTTTGACGGATCACCTCAGCTTCCCAGCACTGCCCTGGAAGTGGGACAAGATTGTTTACTGGGAAAGCATATTCAGTCTTGAACATCTAAAAACAGTGACCTCACCTATCAGATACTTAACTTCTTCATCCCTCCATAAAGCTTCATGATCCAGATGAATGGGATTCCTAAAACATATTGGGTCAGTTGGACAAAGTGATAGCTTTAGACTGTTTCCTTCTTGCTAACATCAAAAACGTCATTAAAAAAAAGCACAACAAAGTGTGTTCTTTCTGTGCCAACTCAGAAAGCTTAGGCTGCCCAAGGAGCTGCTGATTCAGTTCTACAGAGGAAGTATTGAGCCTGTTATCTGCACCTCTATAACTGTCTGGTTTGGCTCTGCAACCCAAACAAGACAGATACAGACTTCATCGGACAAGATCCAGAAATTAAAGGAATGGAGATAACAGAAGAAAGATATAAACTACAAGCATTCGCAGATAATTTGGTATTCATTACAGAAGAACCATTGGAGACAATTCCTAAACTATTAAAAAAGATAGAGGAGTTTGGAGACGTGGCAGGACTGAAGATAAACAGAGGAAAATTAACTAAAATTATAGTCAAAAACCTCACACAGAAACAAAAAAGAACAACTGGAAGAAAAAAAATGGACTTTCAAATAGTTAAGAAAGTTAACTATTTCTTAACTATTTGATCTGTCTATCTGGGAATATATTTAACAGCAAGATGTGCAACGATAAAAGAAGATAATTATATAAAATTATTTAACCAAATAAAATTAGATTTGGAAAAATGGAAAAATCTATATCTATCAATGTTGGGAAGGATTGCTACTGTAACAATGAAAACTGCTTTTCCTATTCCAAACAGTACCTGTAAAACCTTAAAAGAAATTCTTTGATGATTTGAATACATTGATCTTGAAATTTATTTGGCAAAGGAAAAAAACTAGAATTAAATTGAAAATGTTACAAGAATCGAAAGAAAATGGAGGATTTGGACTAGCAGATTGACTTTTATATTACCAAGCATGTGTTATAACATGGCTAAAAGAATGGATACTCCCCAGACATTTAGAAGGACATGATCTACAACTGGGATGGCATGCTTTCTTATGGTATAAGAATAAAATCCACAGATACTTTCAAAATCACTACAGAAGATACTCACTATTATTTATATGGAAAAAAAATAAAAGCTAAGATCTATTTGAGAGTCCCAGAATGGCTCTCAATGATGGAAGCATTTACATATCCAAATCCGGTGAAGTTTGAAAAAATTGTATAAAGGCATTTTTGACACTGAATGGAAATTAAAATCTAAGCAAGAACTTGAAGTAAATTATCATGGTGGCCTCAATTGCAAATACAATCTAAAAATGATAAAGACATGAAAATGTACGGCTTTTATAAAGGGCAGACAGCCTTCGATCAGATATTGTTGAATATTGTTGAAAACTAATTAAGAAAATATCTAATATTTTTACTAAATCAGAAAATGTAGGATGAACAAGTAAAAGGCACAATGATACAGTGGGCAAAAAACATTAGATATAATATAAAATTAGAGAAATGGCAAAATTTATGGAAAATAAACTACCAATTAACAACGCAACTTCTTATAAGGAAAATTTATATAAAACGTTTTATAGATGGCACTTACCACCTGCTAATTTAGTTAAAATGTTTAAAAATATGTCTAGCAAAAATTTAAAATGGACACTGTCAAACTATTTACTAAGACTGTATTACTATTATTCTTCTCATCCTTCCTATTACCTATCTCCTCCTACTTATGACTATAACCTTGTTGCTTGTATCTTTACAATTTATATTGTTTTATTTAGTTTCCTAGTATGATTTTGATTGCTTATTTAGTATTCTATGACTATCAGTAAGTTTTGTATCTTACAATTCTTGATAAATGTATTTTTTTATGTACACTGAGAGCTTATGCACTGAAGACAAACTCCTTGTGTGTCCAATCACACTTGGCCAATAAAGAATTCTAATTATAATTCTGAAGTTTCTTATCTTGCCTCCCTCTCTCCGATCCAATCAAATTATCTATTTCCTATAACAAGTCTTCACTTTCTTTGGATCTACCTTGTTAGAATGGTGAAATTCCAGGTGTTATGTAATATGTCTTCTGTTGTTACTTTCAAGTTTCCAAATGGGATAAGGATCCTCAGATCTTGGAAATTTGGACCACATATTCCAAATTCCTTGCCAATGGCTCTGTGGGATGGCACTAACAGGAGTTGATGTAAAGATCTAGAAGAGATCAATATCTCTATCCCTGGTTTAAACATTTGTTGTGTTTGCAGTAGGTAAAACCATTTACGGGAGAAATAATAAGAAGGCAGGAAAAAAATAAGCACAAAATAAGGGGTTTTTTAAAAACGGATTTCCCACTAAGAAGCTGGAGGTGGTGCAAAAGTGACAATGAAATTGCAAAACTCCTTCTGAGATAATAAACATAAAATATCTTGCATGTTTACATTTCTGAATGTCACTCAGATGTAATGGTGAGTCTGCACTGATTGCAATCTCTAAAGCCTCCACTTGAATAGGTTATCTGCAGCTTTTATCCCAATGAAAATTATAGACGTAGTCTGTTTCTTTCCTGCTTCAAGCATTGCATCATGGTGAATTCATGGACCAGTTTACTGGGAAATAAACTCCACTGAGTGCTGGACAATGATTCATAGCATCCTAGAGCATAATTTAGCCATGGCTATGCTGATATATCAGAAATAAAGACAGGCTTTATATCACCATAGTGATGACTAGATGACACTATAAGATGCTATAAACCACTAGCACAAAAATGGCCCTGGTGGGGCTTTGATTTAAGTCTATGCCTCACTGCTGTTTTAATGCTATAGTTCCATGTCCATTTATATGGGACTAAACTCACTGAGATTTATTTCCAAGTAAACACATATAAGTTTGTGCTGTTAGCATTTAACAACATTAAGGAAGTTTCTTGAAAACTGCAATAACCCAGAGAAATAAAGGCTTGTGCTGTGATATGATTCATTTATGAAAGGTTGTCAAAAGTTCATAATTTTGGTTCACTAATCAAAGATATAACCATTTATCCTACATCGTTGGAGTACTATGCTAGTATTCTATTTAGACTTTAGCCAAATATGGGGAAATTTATTGTCACTGAGTTTGGCTAAACCACTCTAAGCATTTCTGGAATTGTATGCCATATAAATTGCAGAAATATATTACGGTAATTAAAATTGGCAATATGCAACTTCATAAAAGTTGCATACGGATCAAAGTTTTGAAAAACTACAACATCTAAGAAGATGAGCTAAGATAGGAAAACAAAGGGCAATGAAGAAGGATTTCTCGGGACTGTAATTTTGGTGTGCTAATATTTTAGAACAACATTTGACATTTTAAGTCAACAAAAAATGTAAAGCCAGCCTATAGTTAAATACGTGCTTAGTTCTCCACATAACAAAGCAGGAACTGCAATTCCTTATATCTGCCCTTTTTAAAACCTTGGAATGATATTTTCTTGCAACTAATTTCTCATTTCCATTTCCTCACTTCCTGTCTTAAATCAGCTTAGTCTTTTCTGAAAGAGCAGATGTTATTAATTATGCAGTTGTAAATTTTCGACAGAATCTTTACAATGTGCTACCAGATTCCGTTAAAAAATCGCGGTGTTTGGGATGGTGTAATTTCACTGCATTTTTAGTAGGCAAGCTAGTTAAAAGATTCAAGGAATGCAAGACTGACAGCTTTTCAGGAGAGTTTAATCCTGTTTTTTTTTTAGTCAGCATTGCCTGCTGCAAATCCTTTCCAACTGTTTTACACCTCCAATATTGTACAAACAAAAGGGTATGCCAAAGAGAAAACGATCAAGAGCTTAGTTGTTTTCTTTCTTTTAGAAATTAGCTGGTCAATTTTATAACCTATAAAAACGGTAAGTGTATAAAATAATAAATTCTACTTCTGCATGCCTACACTGTAAATCTATCATAGGGCTTCATTTTTTCCTCTCTCTATCTTTCTTAACATGAAAACACATCTTAGAAATGCCTACCTTTCTGAAGATTTTACCAAGTAAAAGTAAGAAAATAATGTTTTTGTCTTTAACTTCTTTACCTTCCTGGCAAAATAAAAAGTGGCAAAATGCCAAAAAAACAGATGCAGGACTATACTATAAAATGTTGCACATACCCTTACTTTCAGTTAGTTTGACAACAGCTATAAAAGTTTAGGAACATTTTCCTTTGATTTGACTCCATCCGTTGTCAGCAGAACCAAATCTGATAGAAAGGGGGGGAGGGAGGAAAGGAGGAGAGAGAGGGGGGGAGAGGGAGAGAGGGAGAGAGAGAGGGAGAGGGAGAGAGAGGGGGGAGGGAGAGGGAGAGAGAGAGGGAGGGAGAGAGAGAGAGATCACATTTCTTCACTGCCCATCTCCCTTAAGCCTCTGTATCAGAGGTGGGTTTCAGCAGGTTCTGACCAGTTCTTGAGAACCAGTAGCGGAAATTTTGAGTAGTTCGGAGAACCGGTAGTAAAAAATCTGACTGGCCCCACCCTCATCTATTCTCTGCCTCCCGAGTCCCAGCTGATCGGGAGGAAATGGAGATTTTGCAGTAACCTTCCCCTGGAGTGGGGAGGGAATGGAGATTTTACAGTATCCTTCCCCTGCCACGCCCGCCAAGCCATGCCACGCTCACCAAGCAAGCCCACAGAACCGGTAGTAAAAAATTTTGAAACCCACCACTGCTCTGTATGGTCACCAATTGAATGGGAATACCAGTATGACCGATCTAGAAAGTATTTCTCTATTCTCTTCAGGTCCAATGATTTACACAAATCTTGATTACTATCCAATGTTTGACAAGTTGGCTGAAGTTCAAGACAGGAGAAGCGGCTAAATATTCCTTATTCAATCGGACTATAAATTCATACGTTTTGTTATTTCATTTTTATTTTTTAATTTGATGAAACATTACTTGAGTTATGTATTTAACACTAGTTGGGAAAGGCAGAACATTAATTACATAAATAAATTAATAAAATGTAGGATAACAGAAGATTAAATGAGATGGAGGTGAATCTTTGGCCCCGGTATTCGGAGTTTAGTGTAAATTTGCAGGGAGAAATGATGTGTGATGACACTTATGCTGCTTATATATTAAGGTCAGATGCAGTGGTGGAATTCAAATTTTTTTTACTAACGGTTCTGTGGGGGTGGCTTAATGGGCATGGCAGGGAAGGATACTGCAAAATCTCCCACTCCACTCCAGGGGAAGGATAGTGAAAAATCCCCATTCCCTCCCCACTCCTGGGGGAAAGATATTGCAAAATCTCCATTCCCACCCCACTCTGGGACCAGCCAGAGGTGGCATTTGCCAGTTCTCTGAACTACTCAAAATTTCCCCTACCAGTTCTCTAGAACCTGTCAGAACCTGCTGAATTTCACCCCTGGTCAGAAGTCACAATGCAAGTCCATCCTGTGACACTTGTGTGTCATACTTGTCATTGCACAAGTATCATTATTTTGTCATTATAATTGCAGATCTGCTCATGGACATTTCCTTTGTCCATTACCAGGCTCCCTGTCTTGACACTCTTTTTGATCGATGTATCTCCTGCCAAACATTTAGCAGTTATGCAAAATTTCTTACCCCATGATGCCTTGTCATTCAGGGGCTCATAAAGACAGACTTTGTCATTAGTGACTTGTGTTCTTCTTTATCCAGAACTTCCTGATACAGAGAAACAAATGAAAAATTACCTTTTTTATTGTCCACTTTCTAAAAGCTTTATTCTCTCACACATACAGTACACCTACTTATATAAAGGTAAAGGTTTTCCTGTCCAGTTGTGTCCAACTCTAGGGCACGGTGGTCATTTCTGTTTCTTGACCAAGGAATTGTCCAAAGATATTTTCAGCATTGTCCGAAGACATTTTCCATGATTATATGGCCAGCATGGCTATAGGTCAAAGGCACAAAGAATGCTGTTACCTTCCCACCAAAATGGTACCTATTAATCTACTTGCATTTACATGCTTTCTAACTGCTAGGTGGGCAGGAGCTGGGACAGGAATGGGAGCTCACTTTGTTGTGTGGTGTTCAGGTTTCAAACTCAAGCTCAGTTTCTTAAACTGCTAAGCCATCACACACCTCTTACACACACACACACACACACACACACACACACACACACACACACACACGTGGTGGTATTCAGCCAGTTCTAACCGGTTCAGGCAAACTGGTAGCGGCAGCTGTGGAAGACTCCACCCACCCACCTGGACGTCATCATGTCCCATTTTTGATGCTCTGCGCATGTGCTGAAAGCCCCACGCATGCGCAGAGGTGGCACGTGTGAACTCACATTTGCAAACCGGTAGCAAAGGTAAGTGAATACCACCCCTGACACACACACATATATTGAAATCAAATATATTGAGTACCAAACCACGTCTTGACAGCTAGGCCAAGCAAGTCAAAACACCCATCACCTACTGTGCCTAGACCTGCATAATGAATGTGAAATACTATAGTTCCCATTTATTTACGTAACTTCTATCAAAATGTGATTAGTCTCAAGCCTTGTCACACTTCTTGTGTGTTTAGTCATGCTGGCCACATGACCACGGAGATGTCTTCAGACAGCACTGGCTCTTTGGCTTTGAAACAGAGATGAGCATCGCCCCCTAGAGTCGGGAATGACTAGCACATATGTGCGAGGGGAACCTTTATCTTTAATACATAAAAATTCAGCAAACCTGTATTTTTCATGTAGATATTTGTTGTTGCTTTAATCCTTTGCTTGATCTGTTTCTTTAGTATTTGAGTACTTCTCTAATTTACACTTTCACTTTTTTTTTTTTTTACCTTGAAAGCTAAATAGAACAGAGGTGGAGTCGCCCCAAAATTGACAAGCTGTAGTCTCAAAACTCTTTCCACAAAAACATTAGTTTCCTCACACTTCGGTGATTTTTACAGCCCTTATTAAGAGAACCAAGAATTCCGTCTATTTGATTTATAATTGGAAATCATAAACTATAACATTCACCTGCTGTTCTCATACACAAGAAAAATGACACAATGCGGTTTCATCACTTATCATTGTAAATGGCATGAACCTGCAGCCCATCTTGTTCTCTCATAAATCCAACCAAGTGGATGCAGTAAAAGGAACACCGAAAAGTTCAAAGCAGGCAAAACAGAACAAGGCATTTGTACAAGGTTATTGATTGGTAACCTGTTTTGAAGCAGAAAAAAAAAGAATTCCATAAACATGGCTTTCTATGAATACCTCTATGGAAGACAGTCATATTCATTTCTATTTAGAACAATAGAATAATGGAAGAGAAGGCTTGGATGTCTTCTAGTCCAACCCCCTGCTTAAGCAGGAGAGCCTATACCTGTGATGGCGAACCTATGATGTTCTGTCCCCCCACCTCACATAGACAGACACAAAAGAAAAAGACGTCTACCAGTAATTTATTTTTACAAGCCGACCTGAATCCTTTGGCAGATAAAAGTTCTGGCAGCTACTTTCCGAATGCCTGACAAGTTTCTTATCACCTCTAGAAACAGGAGTCAGCGTATCTGTAGTCGGTTGCTGGGGCAACCAAGAGTTCACAAGGCACAAAAGAGTCAGAAGTCATTTACAAAGTCCAAGCCTTAATTCTGAAAGATATCCCATCCGAAGCTCACAATATGCAGTTTTTTGTCCGTCACAGAGCCTGCAGAGCAACCCCACCCACTTTTATCCCCTGTGGGGCATGGCTCAGAGACTCAGCAATCTCTGGCCCTTCCACACCTCTTCCTTTGCTGCGCACGCCTCTCCCTCCGACGCTGCCTGGGATCAATCCAAGATTGATCTTCATCACTCCCTATTAGTGGGTGCTCCGACATGCCTTCCTCCTGGCCTTCAGCTGGAACCTGAGGCGTTGGCAGAAAGGAGGGTCCTGGAGAGGGAGGCCTTGTCAGTTCCTCCCCATCACTTTCAGAGTCATCTTCCTCCATGAGGACAGGCTTGGGAGCCAGAGTCACAACATATGGCATGTGTGCTGGAAGTGGCACACAGAGCCATCTCTCTGGGCATGCGAGCCATCGCCCATTGCTCTTTCAGGTTCTGGCATGCTGGCCAGCTGGTCTTTACATGCACGCGAACACCAGCAGGCTGGAGCTCATGCGCATGCCAGAAACCGGGAGATCATCTTCCCGGCAGTTTCCGTGTGAAGACCAGCTGGCCAGCAAGCCGGAACCTGGAAAAGCAACGGGTGATGGCTCGTGTGCCCGAAGAGATGGTTCTGCGTGCCACTTCAGGCACTCGGTGCTGAAAAGGTTCGCCAACACTGGCCTATACCATTTCAGACAAGTGGCTGTCTAAGCTCTTCTTAAAAACCACCAGTGATGAGGCACCCACAACTTTTGAAGGCAAGGCATTCCACTGGTTAATTTCTCCTTAGTTCTAGGTTGCTTCTCTCCTTGATTTGTTTCCATCCATTGTTTGCTGTCTTGCCGTCTGGTGTTTTGGAAAATGGGTTGACCCACTTATCTTTGTTGTGGCCCTCAAATATTGAAACACTGCTATCTTGTCTCCCCAGTCCTTCTTTTCAATAGACTAGACATATCCCGATTCCTGCAACTCTTCTTCATAAGTTTTAGCCTTCAACTACCTAATCATCCTTGTTGATCTTCTCTGTACTCTTTCTAGTGCCTGAACAGCTTTTTTTCATATTGTGGTGACCAAAATTGGATGCAATAGTCCAAGTGTGGTCTTACTAAGGCTTTGTAAAGTGATACTAATACTTTACGTGATTTTGAGTCTATCCCTCTATTAATGCAGCCTAGAATTGCATTGGCTTTTCTGGTTGCTGTCACACATTGTTGGCTCATATTTAAGTGATTGTCCAGTAGGACTCGAAGATGCCTCTCACATTTACTCTTATTGAGACAGGTTTCACCCAGTCTGTACCTGTACAAATGTTTTTCTTGCCTACTTGCATACACTCAATTTTATTTGGTTAGATAGGGCCCGGTGTTCAAGTTTGTTGTGATCCATCTGGATCTTGAACTGATCATCTGCAGTGTTGGCTATTCCTGCCAGCTTTGTGTCATCTGCAAATTTGATGAGTTCTCCTTCTATTCCCTCATCTAAATCATTTATGAACATATTGAAGAATAGTGAGCCTAAAACAGAATCCCGGGGTACCCCACTGCCGACCTCTCTCCATGTGGATTTAGTTCCATTAACGACTACATGTTGGATACAGTTTGTCAGCCAGTTACAAATCCATCTGGTGGTGGTGTTATCTATCCCACATTTTTCTAGCTTTCCAAAAAGTAGGTTGTTGTTTACTTTGTCAAATTCCTTGATGAAAGTATATTATGTTCACAGCAATTCACTGATCCACTGAAATTCACTAAATTCACTGATAATTTAGTCACTTGGTCAAAGAATGAAATAAGATTTGTTTGGCATGATCTGTCCTTGGGGAAGCCATGTTGGCTTTTGGTTATAAATTTGTTTACTTTTAGATGCTCACAGATTTGTTGCTTGATTATCTTTTCCAAGATCTTCCCAGATATTGATGTCAGGCTGATTGATTGAGAAGGAGGAGGAGGGGGGGAGGAGGAGGAGGAGGAGGAGGAGGAGGAGGAGGAGGAGGAGGAGGAGGAGGAGGAGGAGGAGGAGGAGGAGAAGGAGAAGAAGAAGAAGAAGAAGAAGAAGAAGAAGAAGAAGAAGAAGAAGAAGAAGAAGGAGAAGGAGAAGGAGAAGGAGAAGGAGAAGGAGAAGGAGAAGGAGAAGGAGAAGGAGAAGGAGAAGGAGAAGGTGGTAGTAGTAGTAGAAATAGTGAACATCTTTAAAACATAAAAAACATAGTTATCAAGCTGGTTTAAGACTGTGAACATATGAAACTGGTAAGATAGGATTATCATTGCCTGCTTAATGTAAAACTCCAGTACATTTTACCTGTGATTACTTACTTTCCTTTCCATCACAATGATATGAAAATAGGAAAACCTATACCTGCCAGAATTTTCTTTCATGGAACTCTGAATAATATTCACAGGTAAAACTGGGACTCTTAAGCCTGCAAGATGTCAACCTTCAGAGCAATCTTGCATGACCATTTCCTTAAATCTGACAGCAAATAGTTACTTCATGTCTCCTTTCTTGATATGAAGAAATTATGGATGCTAGAACTTCTGTAAACAACAGGAAATGAAATCAGCAGCCTTTAGGAACTTGCTGGAGTATAGCAAAAGCAATCCTAGCTAACAAAAAAATACTGAGAATTCACATTCAGCTCTATCTAGAGGGAGGAGTTAAGTTCCATAGATGGTGTATATAGTTCTCCATTTGGATATTGGCAAGCTATCATTGTCAGTGTCACCTAGAATTCTGTCTGGAATACACACTGTACATTGGTCATTAATACGGTTGAGCGGGTCCAGAGGTACTTCACAAGAAGAGTACTCCACTCCTCTGCTCACAATAGAATCCCTTATGCCACCAGGATTGAAATTTTGGGCTTGGACAATCTGGAACTGCACTGCCTGCGGTCTGATCTAAGCATAGTACACAAAATTGTCTCCTACAATGTCTTACCTGTCAATGACTTCTTCAGTTTCAACCTCAATAATACACGGGCAAACAATAGATACAAACTCAAGGTAAACTGCTCCAAACTTGATTGCAGAATTACAACTTCAACAACAGGGTGGTCAATGCATGGAATGCTCTACCTGACTCCATTGTTACATCCTCAAATCCTCACAGCTTCAACCTTAAACTGTCTACTGTGGACCTCACCCCATTCCTAAGAGGTCCATAAAGGGGGGCGTGCATAAGCGCACCAGCGTGCCTACTGTCCCTGTCCTACTGTCCCCATTTATTTGTATACATTTCTTTTGTTCATAACCATATTTATATTTATACCTGCTATCTTTGACACATTTGACAAACTAATAAATACAAATAAATAGAACCTTCTGTGGGTTCTATGTGGGAAAGTGAAGACAAAGAAAACATCAGCTTAAGTTCCCAGCAATTTCAGATCCACCTCCTCCTCTATCAGTCCTGCTGTGTCCTTCAACCATGTGCCAGAATTGCCAGGATGTCTGCCATTATTATTACTATCTTCTTCAGAAACACTCAAACGAGGAGCCAATTGTCACACAATATTGCAGAGACACCATGGTAATGAGAACAGTCGTCATGGTGATGATACAACACTGCCTGTTGTCAGTTGCACTTAATTATTGTGGAAGATAATATCAAAGATAGGAAATAATTTGGGAAAGTTTTGATGCACAATTGTCGCCCATGCCAGAAGCCCCTGCAAATAGAAGTTGATCTCTCGTTTCCTCTGGAGACTGACCCTAAATTGCTGAAAACCTCTCTGATTTTATTTGGTGCCATTCCTTGAGAAGTGGAGCTAACACTGAATTAGAGAATTATTTGACCCAGAATTATTTTTTACAAACATAGACACATTATTATATTTTTTAACGCTACCTTGGTATCCATATACTTGTCCTTTCTGCCCTCTGTCAAAATTGGCTTTTACAAAACAGAGGAAATGCTACTGGTAGGATATCCTGTACTTGCCAATATTCTAGTTGGTTATGGGGCCTTAAATAGTCTTTCTTACCCATGTATGGACTAATATATACTGTAATTAAGTGCAATTTTAAAGAAAGGTGAGAATGGAGGAAGGTCAGTAAGAAATTAAGAAGAAGTACCAAGATAGTTACGGGATGCGGTGGGTAAAATGAGGACCCAGATTGTTGGGGGAGCAATATGCTAACTCTGTAAACCACTTAGAGAGGGCTGTAAAGCACTGTGAAGCGGTATATAAGTCTAAGTGCTAGTGCTATTGCTATCTTATCAATAAGTTGGAGGAAACTCATTAATTCCAATAGCTACCAGAGACATTCCAATTAATGTCATCCTTGGCATCCATCTATTTATTCTCCTCTCTCTAGGTATGGATTAGAATAAATGTTCTCTCCAGTGGTGGGATTTAATTGTTTTTACTACCAGTTCTGTGGGTGTGGCTTAGTGGGCGTGGCATGGCTTGGTGGGCATGGCTTGGTGGGCGTGGCAGGGGAAGGATACTGTAAAATCTCCATTTCCTCCCCACTCCAGGGGAAATTTACTGCAAAATCCCCATTTCCTCCCGATCAGCTGGGACTCGGGAGGCAGAGAATAGATGGAGGCAGGGCCAGTCAGAGGTGGTATTTACCAGTTCTCCACACTACTCAAAATTTCCGCTACCGTTTCTCAAGAACTGGTCAGAACCTGCTGAATACCACCTCTGTTTCTCTCCAGCTGTTTGCTTTAAGGAGGTACACAGAGATACAGAATTGAGAATATAATATAAGCAATCATAAGATCATCTTTTTAAAAAAAGAAAGATATAAATTTATAAGGCTTATTATATGTAACATTTTCTGAGTAC
The DNA here is from genome assembly GCF_059756535.1 of Pantherophis guttatus. Taxonomy (NCBI): domain Eukaryota; kingdom Metazoa; phylum Chordata; class Lepidosauria; order Squamata; family Colubridae; genus Pantherophis; species Pantherophis guttatus. Next base: position 76,911,744 of record NC_142069.1, read on the forward strand.
AGAAGCAAGAAATGTCTTACGTGCACAGAGAAAAAGCAGGCTTTACCACAATAACTTTTCACCATTTCTTCCGCACACATGGACAAGAAGATAATCACTATCCAAACAGCTAAGCCATGTCTAATTTTACCGAGACCCGTTGATGCTTCCACATTCTGAGCAGAACCCAAATTTCAATTAAGGAAGGAGGAAAAAGAGTTTCTCATTCCATCCTCTGTTCTGTACCTTGGGAAGAATTTCTTAAGTCCATTTCTTTGATCTTTGGGCTTTTAAGCTCGCCTCATCTTACTCCATTGTCGTGGTGAATATATGAACTTTTGATTGTAGTAAGTTTTGAATGCCACTTGACTTGTTTCTGTTTTATTTTGCTTACTGCTAATGTGTTGGTATCCCTTGAAACTGCAAATTCCATTACTTCCAGAAAACGGCATCAGAAAATGGATGCCTTACTTGCCTTTCCTCATTTATTTGCTGTCTGTTGTTATTTTGTTTCAAACAAATATACTACCACTGTACATTGTGTGGCAAACCTTAGAGGTTATTTTGATGCCAGTGCAAGAAAGGAAAGGCATTGAGCTAAATCTTTACTAAAGTGATTCTGCTTCAATTGAGTTGCTACCGAAATAATTTTGGCCCTTGATCCCTAAGGGGAATTGTGGGTAAACAATGTCCTTTGCTTTTGATGTCAGGATGAACACTAAGAGAAAAAGTTAACCAAGATACGAGGACAACACAAGTTCTACCCTATTATTATTATAATATCTGATAAATGTTAAGATTATTTTAATGCATTGACAAACCTCGCCATTCAATGGTTTTAGAAATATTACTGTTCCATTATGAGATAATCCTTATGACTATTGCATTTTGATTTTTACTTCCTCTGTTTTCACTCTTGTTCCTGAATGTCTCAATTGGCAAAAAAATAGAATAGAATAGAATATGCAAAAATCTACTGCTCATTTTATGAAAGAAACCTGTGAAATTGCTGGTTGAGCCCTAAATAACTTATCATCACATTTTTTCACTCATTTAAGAAAGGAAAGAACCTTCTTACAGTGAATCTTCAAGATACTCACAAAGACACAAGAAGGTGGATCTATCTTTTTCATTGGGGTAAAAATCCTCATAATGTTGCATAATATCCAGTGGTGAAATTCATTTTTTTTTTTTTTGCAGGATTGGATTGATGAGCTGTTGGTTGGGCATTTTACAAACATGTTAATTCCAGTGGTGAAATTCAATTTTTTTTACTACCGGTTCTGTGGGCGTGGCTTGGTGGGCGAGGTGTGGCTTGGTGGGCATGGCTTGGTGGGCGTGGCAGGGGAAGGATATTGCAAAATCTTCATTCCCACCCTACTCCAGGGGAAGGATACTGCAAAATCCTCATTCGCTCTCCACTCCTGGGGGAGGGATATCACAAAATCTCCATTCCCACCCCACTCTGGGGCCAGCCAGAGGTGGTATTTGCCAGTTCTCTGAACTACTCAAAATTTCCGCTATCGGTTCTCCAGAACCTGTTAGAACCTGCTGGATTTCACCCCTGATAATATCTAGCCAGCACTTGATTTCTGGTATCATTCTGTTTGATCACCAGATCCAGAATCAATTTTCTGAAACCAAATGTGTAGACCAACCATAAACATATCTGGCTTTCTTTTCACTAGAGGTGAATCATTTTACCAGACCATCTTTATACAATGGTGGCCCCATTCCAGTCTCTACTTATTGAGAGAAAAGGCTGCAAATGTTTACAGATGCACATCTATATGTACAGATTTGTTCAATATAGTTGGTAATCCCATGTGGTCAAATATTGTAAAACACAAATAATTTTAAATGTATAGTTTTATTTTTCCCCAGCATTTAGCTTTTTGTGCTGATGCTGAAAACAAACACAGCAGGCAACATTTGTCTCTGGGCTAATCTTTCATTAATGGTAACTTCAGCACAAGTTATTTTTTGTGTCAGTGTTATCTTCGTATGGAGTGGTATTCTAGATGGATTAAATGTTTCTTTCCTCTGATGTTCAGCCATATTCTATATTTTTCCCCCATTTAAAAAATAGGCAAAATTATTCCTAATGCACAGTTGAGGTTCCACAGAACATTTGTCTGATATTCACTTCTAATAAGTATTCTAGGTTCTTTAGATTCTATTTGCTGTGGACAGGCATAAAGACATATACCTGTCTAGTCACAAGGTACAATGTGATGTGCAAAATGCAAATAAAATTCCATCTTACTACCGTATTTTTCGGAGTATAAGATGCACCTTAGTTTTTGGGGAGGAAAATAAGAAAAAAGCTGATTGGTGGGTGGATAGACCTCCCAGAATACCCCCAATCAGCTGTTTCCAGAGGTGAATTTTAGCAATAGGTTCGTTGGTTGTGAGCTCTGTGCCTTGCTTTTTTTTCTGCCTCTGAAACTTCTGAAACTCTGTTTCAGAAAAAACTTTTTTTTCTGCCTCTAAAAGTCTCCAAAACAGAGCTCCTGAAAAAAAGGCTTTTTTCCCTGAAGCTTCTTTCAGAGGCTTTTTTTCTGAAGCTTCTTTCAGAGGCTTTTATTCTGAAGGACTATCTGTACTCCATTCAATCTCCTTTCTTTGGTATTGGTTATGTAGATTAACCTCTTCCGATCTGTTGGTGATTGTGTCATTCTCCAGATTTGTTAGCATAGTTTGATTAGAACCTTTACTGATTCTTCTTTTGTTGCTTGAGTATTATTTTAGATAAAAGCCTTTCAGAGGCTTTTTTTCTGAAGCTTCTTTCAGGGGCTTCTTTCAGCCTCTGAAATCTCCGTTTGTGAGACTGGGCAGGGCTACATTCAGAGTATAAGACGCAACCAGATTTTCACCCTCTTTTTTGGGGGGGAAAGCTGCGTTTTATACTCCAAAAAATACGGTATATTTTGCTCATATGCTAGCCAAGAGATGTTGTTATCTGGAAGAGAGATGGTCAATCCAATAGTTCTGTTTTGCATTTTCAAAGGCAAGCATTATCCTGGCACCTTGGTAAAGAAACCAATAGCATCACAATCTGCCCCAGACTTTACAGTACAATATCTGAGATATTTCCCCTCTTCCAAACATTGCTGAATCCTGGTAATTCCACCCAGGATGGTTAGTAAGAAGTTCTAAGCATTGCAGTGGAGCAGGCAATGCTGACACTCAGATTTATTTGAATTAGAACAAATAGCTTCTCAGTGATATTGCAATGTCTGTGAAATACCTGTCTGAAATTGCTACTTTAAGAAGAAAACATAGTGTTACTTATCTCTAGCAATGCCAGCCTAATCACAGGAAGAGCCAGCACTAGTTACAGCAACGAGTTCCATCATTGACAGCAGTACTTTAAAAAAAAAAGCCCATAGTGTTGTTAATGGCTATTGGACACAGGCCTATTGATGATAATCTTGTTTCTTCTTTTTACCTAGTTGCTTTAGGCTGTAAGCAGCCATTGTAGATTTTTATACCATCCTGGAATGAAGCTGCATCAGAGAAATGTCAAATGTTGGGAGATCTTGAGCTTTCTGTCACTTTCTGGTCCTTGGTAAGGAACCCAAAATTAGCAATAGCAATCGCACTTAGACTTATATACTGCTTCATATAGGCTGCCTTCTGCATTTATTGTACACCTCACTTTTACCTATTACCACAGGGCAGCTTATATTATAGGTTAGTTTAGCTAAACTTCTGGACTGGATTTACTCTTTCTGGAAAGGTTGCATCATTTTAATTTTGTTCTCAGGCACTGGTGTTCATAACAAACTGCTGATGAGGTCAAAATGACAAGTGCATAGGATAAAGTGCATAGGATAAAGGATCTGAATCAGAATTTGTGCCATGAGATGGATAGTTTGCAGGTATGTACAGTAAATCATCTCCTCCGCATGGACCATGAGATGGCTGTATGCATGTGAATGATCTTCTTTGCATGGATCATGACATGGATGCAAATATGTAAATAATCTCCTTTGCATTTTAATACATCTCTCCTCATTTCTATTCCCTCAGGTCATCTGTATATATGCATATAAAAGGGGTGGAGCTTGCACTGCAATATAGCAATAGCACTTAAACTTATATATGACTTCACAGTGCTTTACAGTCCTCTCTAAGTGGTTTACAGAGTCAGCATATTGTCCCCAATAATCTGGGTCCTCATTTTACCCACCTCGGAAGGATGGAAGACTGAGTCAACCTTGAGCCTGGTGAGATTCGATCTGCCAAATTGCAGTCAGCAGAAGTAATCCTGCAGTACTGCATTCTAACCACTGCACCACTAAAAGTAAGTTTATCTAAAACCTGATGACTTTTTTCCAAAGGTATTCAAGGATATTTCTCAGAGGCAGACATTTTAGATACCCTCATTCTGACATGTTTAGTATTAATTGTTAGCAAACAAGATTATATACACATAACTCCTCATCCTCATCCCAAAGTGGCAACCTTGCTAATTATATGCATTTTGCTTGGTACCATTTCTGCTAATCTGAGTTAATTAATAAACATAATATTGTTGGTGTTTTTAGTTGCTATGGAAATCCCGTTCAGGTCTCTAGGGTGATTTGAACAAATCTGATTTAAGTTTGACCTGACTTTGTCACCTTTTACTGTCTGCAGTGAAATAACTTACGACTCCTGGGAGGAATGTTTGAATTTCTTCACTACCAGCAAAGTTCTATAAATCTGCATAGTAATTATCCCTACAGAGAGTGTAACCAAATATAGTTGCTGGAACTTATTAATTATATCCCCCAAAGGAATATTAGTAAGCTTCCCTGAATTACATAAAAACACTCTGCGGCAGAGAATGAAACATGATTTGTTTAAATCTTGGGCAAATGTGTAAATTGAAATACAAGCCATCGGTAGGTTAAATCTGACAAAGTACAACCTTTTAATTCATCAGTCAACTCAACCTGACAAATTAAGATGAACATTTGCATTTGTGTTCCACCCTCATCCCACTCTACATTTGTAGTTTTCTTCCAATGAATTAGCAGACCTCAGCTTAACTGTTTTATGTCCAATACAATGATGTATATGTTTTTCCACCTGATTTTAACTGTGTTAGTAATTTGCTATTAGTCTTTTTTTATTTATGTTCCTGTACAAAAATTAAGCAGGAGCTAGCGTTTTAGGCCAGAGAAGGACATTGTGTAAATATACAATCACTGTTTTGCTTCAACGCCATTAGGTGGTGCATCCAGATTTTGTTAATTCATGGGGAGGAAAAACTGCTGATGATATAAAAGCCATTAGCACCATCTCAGGAAATATGAGCATTAAAGTACTATTGTTCAGGGCTACCTGATATATGGCATTGTTTAGAACAAAAAGTCCACTAGAAATGGGTCACCAATAACATAACCAGAAACATAATATATAAAATCAAAAATAGCATTACAGTAAAAATACAAGAGCAACAAAACTACAAAAAATATAAGAAAAATATCATAATTCAATGAAAAGGGCATTTGAATAGCAAACATTTAAGACTCATTTAATTATAGTCCTTTATATTAATTACACGCAGGGAAAGGTCTGTTTCATATAACTTAATAGATTTTTTTTATCAGGCTTCAAAGCATTGCTTCTCAACCAACCTTAAAACTCGCAACAAATGCTATTGATGTTTTTTGCACAAGCTGTTTTGCTACTAAATGTTTCAGAGACAAAACCTAATGATCAAATCCAGTGGTGGGATTCAAGTAATTTAAAAACCAGTTCTCTGCCCTAATGATTTCTTCCAACAACCAGTTTGCCAAACTGCTCAGAAAGTTAACAACCAGTTCTCCCGACATGGTTCGAACTGCCTGAATCCCACCACTGATCAAATCACATCAAATATGAGAACTGACCTTGGGGGAAAGGTCATAAAACTTTCCTTGGTCCTTAATCCAATCCAAGGGACTATTTCAGCAGTGAATTTTCTTTGTTTTATGTCTCAGAGCCAGGGGTGAAATCCAGCAGGTTCTGACAGGTTCTGGAGAACCGGTAGCGGAAATTTTGAGCAGTTCAGAGAATCGGCAAACACCACCTCTGGCTGGCCCCAGAGTGGGTGGGGGGGAATGGGGATTTTGCAGTATCCTTCCCCTGGAGTGGGGTGGGAATCATTGGTGGGTTGCCCCCGGTTCAGACCGGTAGTAAATCCGGCGGGAGGCTCCACCCACTGACCCGGATGTAATCATAGGTGATCTGCGCATACACAGAAGCAAACCGGTAGTAAAGGTAAGTAGAACCCATGCCTGGGTGGGAATGGAGATTTTGCAGTATCCTTCCCCTGCCACGCCCACCAAGCCATGCCCACAGAACTGGTAGTAAAAAAATTTGGATTTCACCACTGCTCAGAGCTAACAACTTTATAAACTTATGTCTATTAGGATTCACCCATCATGGAGGAAGGGGCCATTTAACTGGTGGATCAATTGACAGCATTTCCTATTTGAGTGACTATATGAGAAATACACACATCCGGAGTGGATTATTTCCCCCATCCCACTCCAGCTTCAAGGAGGAACAAGTCATTGGGGAAATGTTTGCCAAGTTAGAATAAGGACAGAAGGAATTTTCTTTTGATTTAATAGTGTCATAAAGGAGCCAGATCTCACTACACAGAAGCTGAATCAAAGCAAAGGCAGGTTTTTTTTTATGATCTAACTCTCATTTGGTTTTGAGCCGTTGTGAAGAAGCCAAATGAGATTCCTTAGTATCACATCGCAAATCTCAAGAGTCGTTAACTTTTTCTTCCATTTTCTTCAACTATGAATATGTTAATGTATGAACATAAACTAATTTTTCTTTATCCTGCTTAAATAAAGGCCTGTCACAGCTGTGAAATCAGCTGATACTAAGAAGCAGAAAAAGATTTTATATATATATATATATATATATATATATATATATATATATATATATATATATATATATATATATATATGAAATACTGTTGGAGGCAATTATTTTAAAATATATGTATTTGACCATATGCAATATGCAAAACATTTGTAGCGTTTTCTGTCAATTGCCAAAGCATTGGCAAAATGATGTCTTGCATTGCAATTTGGTAGGGCAGAACTCTAAATAATAAACAGTCACTACCTGATTGCTTTAACATTTTTTTTAAGAAGTGGTATTAGTCATTATCAACTGCAACTGTACAGAACATGATCTGAAATTAAACTTGTGATTTATCACCTAGGATGATCATCTATATATTGTCAGTAGTCTGACAGTATGCAATTGATTGGAATAATCTCATTTTAAGTATCTATAAAACTGAATAGTATTTAGAAACCAAGAACCAATGGTTTCCGTGAGTGCCAACATTAAGGCTTAGATGTTTTAGAGACAGTCTCATCCTGGACTTCAAATTTACTTCAGATTAAGTCCGGCTGGAATAATAAAGCTCATCCTGAAGTGAATCTGTATCAGGTTTCAGATAAGTACAAACTTGACATGGACATTCTCAATATTATGTGTTATGGCCAGGGGTGGGCTGTTACGGGTTCGCCCGGGTTCAAGAGAACCCATAGCTAACATTATGGCCGGTTCAGAGAACCTCCAAATCCCACCCCTGGCTGGCTCCTCCCACTCCACTCCACCCCTCCCAGGAGTCTCCACGTGGCCCGTATTGGATACGAGGTAAGTGCACGGCCCGCGCAGAGGCGGGGAGGCGGAAAAATGGGCCTCCCAGAAGTTCCGGAAGGCTGGAAATAGATCCATTTCCAGCCTCTGGAGCCTGGGGGAGATGAAAACACCCCCTCCCCATAGTGCAGGAGGCTGAACTAGGCTACTCCCATCATGGCCACGCCCACCCAGCAACTGGGCAGAGAACCCATTGCTGAAATTTTTGAAGCCCACCCCTGGTTATGGCTCAAATTCAGCTGAGAACTTTGTGCAAAGTTGGCAAAAAAAATAAAATAAAATGGAGCCTTCTGCTCAGACTCTCTTGATCCCAAACAAGAACAGCAATCATAAAATCTGACTAAAATTCTCTTCTCAGTTGTCTCCTGGCAACCATTTTCACTACAAGGCACAAAACTTTTCTTCTCCTTCTGCTCTTTCCCCCCATTGATACCGATCACAAAGGAGGAGGGGAGGACTCCATATCCGGCAGCAATGAACTTTATAGAACAATAGATGATCTTTCCATTGGTAAATCTACTGATCAGGGCCAACAGAATACAATGGTGCCATTGTTCTTACATTCATCTTCCAAAACCTGTAGCTCGTATTTCTTCTTTCTTTCATAAACTAAGTCAATGTAAAGTTGCCCATATTACCAAGTAATTATTGGCAAATATAATGAAGTCCCTCCTTCTTCATCTCCTTGTGCGTTTGTTTCTTTCTTGGTTAAAGAAAGGCTTAGCTTTACCGACCCCTTGAACTTTTGCAGAAGAATGGATGATCTTTCCTCTGATTGTTTGAGGTGTTTAAATAGCAGTATGACTGATTAGAGAACTGGACTCCAAGTGTCATTATAACTGACTTCTCTTATAATTAGGATTGGGATGTCATTTGGAACTATTAAAGACTGGGTATATTAAAGAGCTCGCATTAGACTCTGTAAAACAAGAGACTGGATAGAAAGGTTGTTTTTGTCTTTCCGAATAATGCTCAGGCTCATTGCTGGAGTCGTAGGGTCAGTTTTACATTGTTATTTCAGAGTGCATCACATTGAGGAATCTCAGGAGGAGGAAGCTAGGAAATATATTAATATGACCAAAAGGGTTTTTTTTTGTTGTTGTTGTTCAGCTTAGAAATAATACAGTAATCTTGTTTTTCAGATTTCTAACTGCTATTGCTCTTCCATTGTGATGCAAAATGAAGAGAGAAAAGATTTTTACCTGATGGACTATCCGGAGTCTTGAAGGAGCCCAGTGAGGTTCACCACTCTGCCTCTATCAACAACTAAAAGAAAAAAAAAGAAACACCCTCCACTCTAAAATTGTAATAATCATTACAATGAATGTGAACTCTGGCTGAATGAGGTCATGTATTGTAATATCCTTCCCATAGCTGAATCTAGATGAAACCAATCCCACCAGATGTTTATAGAGAGATTTTCAATGGATGAAAATAACAAGTTTGAATGACTCGATTTCTTGAGGAGGGGGAGAGCTGCTTTTGTCGTACTTTTGTACCTTTGGTGATTATCTTTAATAAAGTAAAAAAAAAATCCATATCCATCCATTTAGGAAAAATGTCATAATTTGGTACTGTGTTTCCCTGAATATAAGACCCTGTCTTATATTTTTTTGAACCCTGAAATAAGTGCTTGGCCTTATTGCCATGCGCTCAAAAGCCCAATTGGGCTTATTATCAGGGGATGTCTTATTTTGGGGGAAACAGGGTAGTAAAATTCTACCTGCAAGCAGGAGGTCCCAATTCAATCTCCAGCATTTTTGAAGAACTGCTCTGTGAAGACCTAATGGGCCACTATCAGTTTAGTATCATGGAGAAATGGATTAATGATCTAATTCAGGTAACGTTCAGTGTTTCTAACCCATGTTTTAAGTATTTTGGATCTCTTATATCATGCTTAATGCCGCATAGCGGGGTGACCTCCCATTATTTGTCCCAACTTCTGCCAACCTAGCAGTTCAAAAGCACGTAAAAAATGCAAGTAGAAAAATAGGGACCACCTTTGGTGGGAAGGTAACAACGTTCTGTGTGTTTTTGTAGTTTAGTCATGCTGGCCACATGACCACGGAGATATCTTCGGACAGCGCTGGCTCTTCAGCTTTGAAACGGGGATGAGCACCACCCTCTAGAGTCAGGAACAACTAGCATATATGTGCGAGGGGAACCCTTACCTTACCTATATCATCACTAATTTCTAGAGATATATGAAGAAATGTAGAGACTGAGAAAACTGCTACTTAATTTCGGCATGTAGATGGCCCACATTCAATCATATCTAGTGTTTGCAGGAACCATCCAACACAGAATAAGGCCACCATTTTTTAATATTTACAGCTGTTCAATAGCATAAATTACAGTCGTTCCAGATGTACGAACTAGCAGCATTACATAATTAGTTTGATGAAATATCACAACTATCCAAGAACTCTCTTTCTTCTGCTAATAAGTACATGATACTGACGATGCTAATTTCTCTCTTTCATAATTAGAAGTAGCTCATTGTAATAATCCATTTTATTAATTTCATTTTTTAATCATTCTAACAATGGGATGTTTTTTACACAGTTCCATGTCTAGTGGAATAAATAATGCAAACGCAGATGAGAAATTAACTAAAGAAAGAAGTGAAGCAGGAGAAGTGTTATCAGTGCCAGCATGATGCCCCATGAAAGGGTTTGAGGTCAGGTTTCTGACAGCAGGAATGTTCAATGAATAGTATTCCTATTTCTTGGGCTGCGCTTAATGGAGGAGTCGAGCTGTGTGATTTAGTGGAAACGAAAATTGAGGAATTGTAAACACTAAGGCTCTCTTCAAAGTTTTATAACTGGCCTCCCCATCCCTGTCATGTGTATGAATTGGCTTTCTGATGGAAATTCTAAGAAATTCTAACAAGCTTTGTAGATTAATTACAGTAGTGGCCAAAATTGTGGAAACTTTTTCAGAAAAGTGTATTTTCTAAAACTAGCTAATAACACCACTTTTTTTAAAAATTTTTTGGAGTAGTACCATAAAATTATATATCAATGGAAAGATAATTTAATCAAGAATGTAATGCAATAACTTTTATGAAGGATTTGCTATTAGAATAGCAGTTACAATATAAAGAAAAAAAGTGAAACATGTATAAAAAACAAGATATACAAAAATTATCACCATAGAAAAAAACGAGATATACAAAAATTATCACATCAGTTAACACTTAGTTGGGTCTTTTAGTTCTGCAGCTGTTATAATGTGAAACCAAGATTGAATGATGGCCTCTATTAACTGGGTTTTATTGCTGGGTCGCTTCTGACTAACTAGTTTCTTTAGTCGGCTCCATAGATTTTCAATTGTGTTAAGGTCTGGGCTATTCCCAGGCCATTCCAGCAGTGGAATAGGATTGTCTTGAAACTCAAAAAAAAAAAAAAAAGTGGTGTTATTAGCCATCAAACCTCAAAAATACACTTTTCCCAAAAGGTTTCCACAATTTTGGCCACTACTGTAGTGTAGAATTCAGTATTTATTTAAGAATGGCTCTCTATTACGAAGAAAGGGTTAAAAAGTAGATTTAAAATTATTAATCTTTGATATTGAATTATAAAATAAAATATAACCTCAAGTCAAGCTCTTTTTTTTGTTTGTTTGTTTGTTTACACATGATCCAGCCTTGGCCACAGTGTGGAAAGGGTTATTCCACAGCTTATTGTATTACTTCTCAGGTATTGTTGCTGCTGCTATTATTTACCTTTACAGTATAGTTATTATCCTTTTATTTTCCCTTTCAATTACTTTCAGTATGGACCATCTATTGGGAATCTTTGGGAAGCAGGTACAGTGGACCTACAGTGGATCAATATTGATATTGTCAGTTAAATGGAGCCACCATAGGAGAAATAAAGAAAAATAGTTGATTTACAATAACTATTATTTACCTACCCAGAGGGGGTAGTGGGTGAGAAAGGGCACAAGAGTTGTTGTTATTATTATTATTATTATTATTATTATTATTATTATTATTATCATCATCATCATCATCATCATTCATTCATTCATTCATTCATTCATTCATTTAAAAAAGCCCATTGTTAACTGAGTTTTGTTGAACTGAAATCCAGGTTGCTAGATAAAATCCCAGTTTTTGCTTATTGAACAGCCTAATTATTGCTATCATACTTGCATCCTAGGTATACAAGGCACTTTTATACATGTTCATTGTGAAAACTGTTTTTGTAGATTAGTCATTTTTAATTATATTCACAGGTTGGCTGCAATATGATCAATCAAACCATTCAACACTCACCGTATTTCTTTCACGCACAGCATAATAATTTATCCTTTTCTATCTTCCACGATAAAAGGGATGCGGTGGCTCAATGGCTAAGATGCTGACCTTGTTGATCGAAAGGTTGGCAGTTCAGTGGTTCGAATCCCTAGTGCCATGTAACAGGGTGAGCTCCTGTTACTTGTCCCAGCTTCTGCCAACCTAGAAGTTCGAAAGCACATAAAAAATGCAAGTAGAAAATTAGGGACCACCTTTGGTGCACTTTTGGCGTTTAGTCATGCCGGCCACATGACCACAGAGATGTCTTCGGGCAGCATTGGCTCTTCGGCTTTGAAACGGAGATGAGCATCACCCCCTAGAGTCAGGAACAACTAGCACATATGTGCGAGGGGAATCTTTACCTTTACCTTTATCTTCCACGATAGAATAGTCAATGTTGCTTCTGCTCATAGATATTCTCCTTTTCCTCCTCCACCACCAACAGCAACTTCTGAACTCTATAAATTAGGAAAGTTAAATATTTCCTATTTTCAACAGTTCAGGCACTTGTTACATGTTTACTGCTAAAGGCCCAAGAGTTAGATTAATTAACTACATGGAACTAACAATTAAAATGTCAGCCTTAATCAGTAATTTCTACTCTAGCTACCTATTTCAGCAATGGGATATCATTTAGGAGTTCCAGCTAGACGACAGCATCTAGCTGACTTTGGTTGATCCGTAAAGCTAAGCAGGATTGCCACTGGGTAGTATTTAGATGCAAGTTTAGTAGGAATTTCCAGGGCTTTAGCCTAGATTGGAAAGTTGAAGACAAAATCCTAGAACAGGGGTCCCCAACCTCTGGGCCACGGCCCACTAGTGGGCCTTGAGCTGTTTGCACGTACACACTTCCTCACTTGCACAAACAATGGGCGAGCGCATGCACAACCTGGTCCATTTGCAGGAGTGACAGGCACATGTGCACACATGTGCATTCCAGCCACTCACGCAGAACCATCTTCTCTTCCCCCACCAGTCTGCAAAGCCGGAAAAGTTGGGGAAACTCTTTCCTTAGATTAACAGAGTTAGAAGGGACCTTGAAGGTCATCTAGTCCAACTCCCTCACCCAAGCAGGAGACCCTATACCATTTCTGACAAATGACAGTCCAGTCTCTTCTTGAAAGCCTCCAGTGATGAAGCTCCCACAACTTCCGAAGGCAACTTCTGCTCCATTGGTTGATTGTTCTCACTGTCAGAAAATTTATCCTTATTTCTAGGTTGAATCTCTCCTTGATCAGTTTCCATCCATTATTCCTTGTCTGGCCTTCAGATGCCTTGGAAAATAGCTCGATCCCTTCCTCTCTATGGCAGCCCCTCAAATATTGGAACACTGCTATCATGCCTTCCCTGGTCCTCCTCTTCACTGGGCTAGCCATAGCTGTTCTTCATATGTTTTAGTCTCCAGTACCCTAATCATCCCGGTTGCTCTTCTCTGTACTCTTTCTAGAGTTTCAACATCTTTTTTTATAGTGTAGTGACCAAAACTGGGTGCAGTACTCTAGGTGTGGTCTTACTAAGGCTTTATAGAGTGGTATTAGTACCTCACTTGATCTTGATTGTATCCCTCTATTAATCAAAAAGTCCTAGAAGATGGCAATGGTAAACCACTTCCATGTTGTTACTAAGAAAATGACATGGATAACTGGGAAGCTGACTTGACTTGAGGGAGCAAATCAGCAGCCCAAAAACCTTCATAAGCATGCTAGTGATTGGAAAGCTATTGAGGTTATTGAAAATGTTATAGTTTGAAGCATACCATCTAATATAAATTCAAGAAGGACAATATTTATTTATTTATTTATTTATTTATTTATTTATTTATTTATTTATTTATTTATTTATTTATTTATTATATTTCTATACCGCCTTTCTCCCGTAGGACTCAAGGCGGTGTACAGTCAAGAAAAATATAGATACACAAACATCATAAAATTGCTAATTAAAATTATTATTATAACATAGTTTGGCCCAATTAAATAGAACATAAAATTAGATAACATTTTAAAAACATTCACATGTTCATATGTTTAGCCCCGCTTGTTGGAACATCAGGGTTTTGAGGGCACGGCGGAAAGCACGGAGATCAGGGATATTTTGTATCTCAGGGGGCAGTTCATTCCAAAGGGTTGGAGCCCTCACAGAGAAGGCCCTCCCCCTGGGAGTCGCCAGTCGGCATAATTTGTCTGACGGTACCCTGAGTAGTCCCTCCCTGCGAGAACGAACTGGTCGGTGGGAGGCTATTGGTGACAAAAAACGGTCTCGTAGGTACCCAGGTCCTAAGCCAATAGAGGCTTCCCTTCTAGAATCAAAAGTCTGACAAAATAATCAGAGACAGGATATGTTTTAACAACCACAGAATACTCAAACAAGGATGTCAGCCAACTGCTTTTACATTGAGGTGAAAGGAGGGTGCAAGTCTTCTTCACTAATCCAGTACATATTTGGGTGAACCTCCCCCCACACACACACACCTGTAGTTCTCATTAGGAATGTGTTACCCAGTAAACCAATGGATTTTTTTCCTTCAATTACATATCAAGAATTTTATCTTGTTGTTTTTATATTTGTCAGTTGGAATTAGGATTGAGCTATGAGCAGGGATGGGCAGCTGGGGGTTCGCAGGGATTTGGGAGAACTTCTAGCTAAGATTCTGTGCAGTTCAGAGAACCCACAAATACCACTCCATGCTGGCCCCTCCCCGCCCACCCCACCGCATCCCTCCCAGGAATCCCCACACAACCTGTTTTGGATGCAGGTAAGTGCGGGGTGCACACAGAGGCTCAGGGAGGGCAAAAAATGGGCCTACCAGAAGTTCTGGAAGACTGGAAATGACCCGTTTCCCTCCAGAGGGCCTCCGGGGAATGGGGAGGCCATTTTTGCCCTCCTGGAGGCTCAATGAAAGCCTCTGGAGCCTGGGGAGGGCAAAAACACCCTCCCCCTAGTGTGGTGCAGGAGGCCGGCTAGGCCACACTCACCATTTATTTATTTATTTATTTAAATTTCTATACCGCCCTACTCCCGAAGGACTCAGGGCGGTGAACAGCCACAGGATAAAACACATAAATACAAAAATTTAAAATAGAATAAAAACTAATTAAATAATTTGGCTGAACAAATTTAAATACCCCATAATTTAAAAACAAATTAAAATTTACATTTAAAAAGGGGAGAAGATTTAGGCCAGGCCAGCTTGATGAAATAAAAAAGGCTTAAGCGCGTGACGGAAGGTGCGCAGATCCAGAATCCTCTGTATCTCCGGGGGGAGCTCGTTCCAGATCGTAGGTGGCCATGCCCAACCAGCAACCGGGCAGAGAACCCCTTGCAAAAACTTTTGAAGCCCATCCTTGGCTATGAGTGCTATTAAATTCATGCAGATTTCACACATAATAGGAAAAGGTGAAGAAGGCTTTTTTCTCTTCTTTTCTTCCACATGGAAAAAGATGCTTCATTCTTAAGGAAGTAAAGGAACAATCATTGCCTCCCTTCTGTGACGCAAACTCCTTGCTTGGTAAAAGATAAGGGAATGTTTGATGCTCACTTTCTCCTCCGTGCTAAGCTGGGAATATCCAGTAATGGTGTTATAAATCACCTTCAGGGTCACCAAGTTTAAAAGGAAAGTGAAAAGTGTAAAAATAAAGTCTGCCGTGGTTCAGTGGCTAAGATGCTAAGCTTGTCGATCGATAGGTCGGCAGTTCAGTGGTTCGAATCCCTAGTGCCGCGTAACAGGGTGAGCTCCCATTACTTGCCCCAGCTTCTGCCAACTTAGCAATTCGAAAGCACGTAAAAAATGCAAGTAGAAAAATAGGGACCACCTTTGGTGGGAAGGTAACAGCATTCCATGCACCTTTGACATTTAGTCATGCTGGTCACATGACCACGGAGACGTCTTTGGACAGCGCTGGTTCTTCGGCTTTGAAATGGAGATGAGCACCACCCCTAGAGTCGGGAACAACTAGCACATATGTGCATGGGGAATCTTTACCTTTACCTTTACCTTTACCTTTACCTTTACTTTACCTTTCCCAAAGTGCTTTGAGCAGCCACCATTTTAAGCATTTTTAGGTGGGGGAAGTGTAATGTTTGGGTGGGAGTAGGATGAATGGACATCAACATCAGGGATGGATTTCAGTTACCTTTACCACCGCTTCACGCATGCACATGCTGTCTGCACATGCACCTGGCCTTCCACACATGCGCTTTGCTCTCTCGCACACCTTCCGCGCATGGGCACAACATTGAAAACTTGCCTAAATAGCATGGCTTGGAGCCGGGCGGGTGGGCACCTGCGATTGCCGCTACCGGTTCGCCCAAACTGATGCGAACCGGCTGAATACCACCTCTGATCAACATGCAACCTTCTACTAACTGCCATCATCCTGCCTGGCACTTTTGGGGGAGGGAGGGGGGAGGAGAGATGGTGGCAGCATGCTAAAGAACAACCAAGAGGAATTCTATAGACTCAGAGATCAAGTTCTTGTTTTATATTCAAATGTAAGACTGTTTGAAGTCCATAGTTAGGCTCTAACTCCTTCTTCATAAGGTGAGAATTAGGCATGAAGGAAGATAGTAGAACTCTGCTAGTTTCTATTAGAGATTGTTTCCTTTGCTTCTTCTTCTTGGGGTGAGGAGTAAGGGACAACAGAATTATGTCACTGGATTGGAAGCTAATCAGTTATGAAAAATGATGTACCACTGTGATGGATACTGGCTCCTTAATTGTGATTATTCTGTTTTCTTTTCATCACCGCTAGTTACTCTCCCATCTCCAAGCCTTCAGGGAAAGCTGTACTTACAGTTTAGTCAAATTGGCAATTTTCCTTGAATCTGCCAAATTACTCCTATTGCTTCAGGCTTCAGGCTTTGAAAGGTACAGAAAGAATTCCCTGAGAAAGTAGAGAATAATCCCATTAGTTACAAGGTCATCTCTGTTTTCTCAGATAATTGGAATCCTTCTGAAGCTCATGGGATGTTACAACAAGACTAAAAATATTCTCCCTTTATGGCCTGAGATATATACATTTGTTCCACAACTTCCCCACTCCCCTTTTTTAATTCAAACATTTGCTATATATTCTAGTCTAGCAGGCTACAAGTTCAGAGGGGAGGAGAATATGGAACATTTCATTTTGAATAAATATATTTAAGAGAGGATTTTGAACTTACCATCTTAGAAAATGTAAACATGGGCTGCTATGGGAGATATATTCAAGTGACTCATATCTAAATTGTTTTTAATATTGTTTCAGAACATTTTAACTTTTTCAGGTTGACATCAGACTGTTCTACCCATTAAACAAATGCATGACATTTCTTAGGAAATCTGACCCAACATATTTTATTCACAGATGTTTTATGTGATTCTGTAATATATCAATAAAGGTAAAGATAAAGGTTCCCCCTCACACATACGTGATAGTTGTTCCTGACTCTAGGGGGTGGTGCTCATCTCCATTTCAAAGCCAAAGAGCCAGCGCTGTCTGAAGATGTCTCCGTGGTCATGTGACCAGCATGACTAAATGCAAAGGCGCATGGAATGCCAAAAGTGGTCCCTATTTTTTTCTACTTGCATTTTTTATGTGCTTTCGAACTGCTAGGTTGGCAGAAGCTGGAACAAGTAATGGGAGCTCACCCAGTTACGTGGCACTAGGGATTTGAACTGCTGAACTGCCAACCTTTCAATTGACAAGCTCAGCGTCTTAGCCACTGAGCCACCACAGCCCTAATATATCAATAGCATCGCTAAATAACACTCTGTATTAGCAATATAATGCATACTGATATTAAGATTTTGATCCTAATTAATGTATGATTTAGAAAGGAATATAGAATCTATTGCTTTCTGGTCTACAAAGACAAGTTCTGCATAAGAAAATAAAGGCTAAATTTACAAGGTAGTTGAGTCTAATTTATAGAAGAAAATATATGAAATTCTTCTTCATCTTCCTCATGTCCTGTCCCTTTCTCCACAGTTTCCATTTATCTACTCACAATTGATTGTACTATTTAAATATGTGCTATTATTTGACTGGAAGTAAGAACACTAGGCCTGCAAATACTCCCCTCATTTTATCGAGCTGGGCTGCAGAATGAAATATCACTTGCAATAGCATTGTGTGTAGAGTATTTCATGTGACAATTTCACATTTTATTTTACTATCAACAGTTTTCATCTGTCAGATGAAATCGGATATCAGATTTCCTTTCCAATATTAGAAAGCATTGAGGAGCTACACACAGCACCTGATGTGTATTCTGTATTCTTGCTTTAAGGAGATTCATCTGTAGAGAGTCTCAATCTTCCAGTTTAGTTTATTCAAAAAGCTTCCTCAGTTCTGGATGAGAAGCGAATTTTTTTCAAGGAAAAAGATAAGAAAGTACAGTTGCCTTTTGTTCTTTGGGAGAACAAGGTTGGTGTTGTTATATCCTTATTAAAGATGGAGTCATACTTCATAGTGATAGAGAGAACTCATATGGACCAGTCTTAAGACAAGTTAATGTTTAACAAAGCAGGGTAATGAATAGGCAGGAAAAGAATAAGGAATGGTAGGTGTATTTATACAAACATGCAGGTACAGTAATATCTGAGCTCAGAGAAAAGAAATTATTTAATTACATTTAGGAAAAACAGTTTGTAAAAACAAAGAGCAGCATTTGAGAATTAGCATGATACTCACATAAAACCTACATATTACATCTGGATTATTTCTCCCAGAAGAATTTTGGAGTAATAAAGTCCAATTGTGTCCAAAGGATGAGAAATATTGTTTTCATTGTGGTCCACAGCTTCTCTTGGTTGAGCTTCTTTGTCTTAGACAAAATTATCTAAGTAACTCTTACAGTCTCAACCTGAGGTGATATAGTAATTGTTGTTTTCACTTGTATTCACTATGAATACCTCTCCTCTCTTCCAAAATCATTAAAAAAAGAAGGGAAAACATTTCCCCTTTCTGCTATGTTTTAAAGAGCATCTTAAACCCTCTAATCTAGTGCAGGGGTGAAATCCAGCAGGTTCTAACAGGTTCTGGAGAACCGGTAGCGGAAATTTTGAGTAGTTTGGAGAATCGGCAAATACGACCTCTGGCTAGCCCCAGAGTGGGGTAAGAATGGAGATTTTGCAATATCCTTCTCCCAGGAGGGGAGGGAATGGAGATTTTGCAGTATCCTTCCCCTGGAGTGGGGTGGGAATGGAGACTTTGCAATATCCTTCCCCTGCCACGCCCACCAAGCCACGCCCGCAGAACCGGTAGGGAAAATTTTTGGATTTCGCCCCTGATCTAGTGCCAATTTGGTCTAGTGGTTAAGGCTAGAAAGCAGGAGACCATGATTTCTAGTCATGACTTAGACAAGAAAGCCAGCTGGGTGACTTTGGTCTATCTAAATCCAATCACCTCCAATCACCTCACAGGATTGAGGCAAAGGAAGATGGGTTAGATAGGTTCACCACCTCAAGTTACTTACAAAAATAATAAAGGCGGGATACAAATAAATAAATAAAATAATCAGCCATGGATCTTATAAGGCATATTACCAGATTATAACTCCAAAATTATAAACTGGCTAAAAACAGCTGTCCAAAATAGTATCTAATTTATTAAGGCACAAAACACTGTAGATGTTGACTATAGGGAGAAAGGATCAAGATCTTAGATATTGAGAAAATGGATTGAGTTCAAATATATTCAAAGAAACAGGAGATTGCTGACCTAAAATGTAAGTTGAACCGTAAAGAAAATAATTTTTTAAGGATTTGGGCAAGGCTGATATTCAAAACACACTAATGCACCCAATCTGATTTATTTAATGCACCTAGAAGTCTAGCTCAATTAGATTTTTTTCTTCCTTTCAGAAACATTCCTGGAGTTGGTTGTAGTTCCTTTCTTTCTTCTTCATCTAGATCTACTCTGATGTCATCCCAGAAAGGTTAAAAAAACCCAAAAGTATTTAAAAAAAAATCTCTTGTCTATTTAACTTCAAGGTGTGGTATTTATCTGATGAGAGCTTGTTGTTGTTGTTAGTTGCGAAGTCGTGTCTGACCCATCGCAACCCCATGGACAATGTTCCTCCAGGCCTTCCTGTCCTCTACCATCCTCTGGAGTCCATTTAAGCTCACAACGACTGCTTCAGTGACTCCATCCAGCCACCTCATTCTCTGTCGTCCCTTTTTCTTTTGCCCTCAATCTTTCCCAGCATTAGGCTCTTCTCTAGTGAGTCCTTCCTTCTCATCAGGTGACCAACGTATTTGAGTTTCATCTTCAGGATCTGGCCTTCTAAAGAGCAGTCAGGGTTGATCTCCTCTAGGACCGATCATCTTGCAATCCAAACGACTCACAGGAGTCTTCTCCAGCACCATAGTTCTGGAGGACTATGATGAGAGCTAGAGAGGGCCAATGTAAGGGAGAGGTATGGTGTTAGTCTAATACAAACCTCTACCTTTCTCTATGGAATGCCAAACCTGGTATGCAATAGGAGCCCAGAAGGAGAACTGAGAGACAGTCCATGACCATGATGCTCTATCATGGCCCCATCGGAGCCTGAGTCTGCAGAGGATGAACCAGAGCTGGGGCTGATGGAGGTCGAGGGGGCAGCTTTGTTGGCTCCAGACGAACGCAGAGAGAAGCAAGACAAGGCAGCCCCGGATCCCTCAGGCCTGGGACAGCTTGCCAATAGGGAAGAATGTGGGCAGGAAGAGAGGAGGGGAAGAGAGGACAGGCAGTGGAGATAAGGGGCAATGGAACTCAGGCGATGAGCAAGGATCTCCCCCTCCTGATCCCTGAGCACGGACAGTGGAGACGAGGCAGGAGCAGCGCAGGCTGACCCGACGACTTGGGAGGAGAGTGCCCCACCCCTCTTCACAAGGCACTCCTGGGGACTGAGACTTAAGCAGATGCTGTGAGGAGAGGCACTTGTTGGGAACAAGCGCTGAATTCGTGGAGTTTTGTGTACCGTTGCCGACATCTGGAGTTTGCTGGACTTCTTGCCTTCTTGCTGCCTTGTTCCTTTGTCTCATTGTACTCATTGCCTTATTGCTGCCTTATTCCTTTGCCTCGCTGGACTTTTTGTCTTGAAGCTGTCGTGCTAACAGCATTTTGCTGGACTACTCTCAGCCAGAGGCTGCTGGAGGCATGTGTGAGCACTTTGCTCCAGGAGTTGCCATAAACGTGGGAGCGCTTGGGGGAAAGTTTGAGCAATAAAGGGAAGCTCGAACTATCAGTTGGCTGTGTTACCTCCATGCCTTGCCCCGGGTCAACCTATGCTTGCTTTAAGTTCCACTACTAAAGTCTGAGCAGAACCCTGCTGCGCATCTAAATTGATGCACATATCTCAAAATGTTACCTTTCATAACTGATAAATGTTACAGCCTTCTATTTCTGAGACACTACCATTTGAACCTAAAAAGTATGCTTTATTTGAACTTAATGGGACAGTATAAATTGGGAAAGACGATCTGAGATTGCCCGTGATTCCTGCTGTAGCAATTGCTTTGCAGAAGCAATATTTCACATCACCCAAGAAATACAAATGCAAAGTGTGCAAGATACGATAAGGACGTTTCACACTATGAGGGGGAAAAAAAACCCTGTGGTATCTGTACAACTGCTAATGAAATCAATCTGGCAGTGTTCCTGTTAGGTGTGCGATGAATTAGCATTAAACCGACACAATATACTTTTCAACATTGGCTGTTAGTTGCAAGAACACATTTATCTCTTAGGTGAGAATAATCTACACCTTCCTTCACTGAATGGCTTTCAGAATTGTGCTCTCAAATTCAGAATTGCTCTGAGTGTATCTTGCCAATCCCACTGCTTCCTTATTAGTGGGTGTTCTGACGCAGTTCCCCAAACACAACAAACCCTCTGATGTGAACTCAAAAGAATCCTTTATTAGGAATGCCGGCAGCCCAGGTAAAAAGTTTCTCTCGCAGGCTAACAAGTCCATCTGAAGATGTCTGTCACATCTATTCATCTCCGCCCCCTGCCTTTTATCCCCAGAGCTAGGGTGGGGCCTCACTAGCAGCGGGTGGCTCTTTCATCCCAAGGACCGGCCCATAGATTTCCACTGCTCTCCTCTTCTCTGCCTTCTGTGCAGCCGTGCATCAGGCACTGGACCCAGCTGTTCCTCCTCTTCCTCATCAGCCACCTCCAGACCTGGGGGCTGTTGACTCTCCATCTGAGGGCTGATGGATGGCCCCAGCTCCACCTCTGTCTCTCTCTCTGCCAGCTCCATTCCCTCTTCCCGCTTGGAGCTCTCATGTTGCCCTGATGCTAATCCTGATTCCCATGCCTCCTCCTCTCCTCCTCTGATTCGGCTGCTGGAGGGACCTGCAGCCAACAGGCTACAACAGTAGGACCAAATTTTACTATGACTCACTGCCCTTTGATCAATGATATTCCCAGTTATTATCTGTCTTTTCAGGCCATTGATAAAGCTTCTATTCCCCTCCCTCTCCCTCTCCATCTCTTTCAGTTGTAACTTATCCATTCACTGCATTCTACAGTTATGATAAGTAAGCTGCAATGCACTCTCGGTTTGAAGCTTATCAATGTAAGAGCACTGCTAAAGTTAAAATGGAGCAGCCACTACCAATGGATTTTCAAAGCTTGCAATAAATGATAGTCTCTACCGCTATGAATTTAACATTTTGTTGCAGTGGCTTTTTTTTTTTTTTTTTAAGGAATAAATGTGAAGCTATCCTGCTGGTCGAGTACAGCAACTTCAAATTGATTATTTTTCTTTAATGCGCTGCCTGATATTCATGCTTATTGCAAGCCATATATCTGAAACAGCATGTTTTTCTAAAGCAAGTCAGCAGGTCTGGTGAGCTCCGAAACAATCAGTCTTCACTTCGAACAGCTTGGCTAAGCCAGTAGGGGATTCAACATGTGCATTTATTTCACGCAAACAACTTCCTCTCCCCCACACCTGCATACAATAAAAAGATATCAAAATTCATAATTCTTCGTGAAGTCTGCCAAAAGAAGAAGAAACCAACAGAAAAAAGAAATTCATCCACTTAAGGAGACACTGGACTTTTAAAGGATTTCAAATTCATTTGGCTTTGATTGTAAGAAAAATGTAGGGCCTTTTTTTGGGAGGGCGTGTCTCTCCTTCCGTTCGGTGTTCACAAGTAAGATTGCTATACATTTCTTTTGTTTATGTAGGAAGCAAAGAAGTAAACTAGAAGCAGATTTTGCCAAGCAGGTTAGCGTCACACAAACGAGAACAGAGAACAAAACACAACACGGAATGAATATTAATGTCACAATATACAATTCATATAGGGTATGATATGGAATGGTATGGTATGTTCATTATTATTATTGTTTTTTGTTTTTTAAAAAAAATATATTTTATTAGTTTTAAAAGTAAAACAATGGACATTGCTCTTCAAGACCGCCGTCTAGCACATAGCTCCCAGCGACCGGTAAGATCCCACAGATCTTCCAAAGGATGGAAGGCTGAGTCAACCTTGAGCCTGGTGAGATTTGAACTTGCAGTAATTGCAGGCAGCTGGTGTTACTTAACAGTGCTTTAGTCTGCTGCGCCACACAGAATTTGTTTATTCTGTGTGTAAAATTTGGGGAAAACCCATCCATGTACCCCACAACCAAAGAATCTCCCTGACACAACCTACTCCTGTAATCTATGATTGGTGAAGCGCAAACATTAGCCTCATTTGTTATTCCTTGCAGGGTGGAGAATAAAATTTAGATATATTCTGAGAAAAATCTCTTTTAAAAATTCGTGCTTTCCTAAAATAAAATTGTGCACCATAAGTGTCCATAGTTTTCTTTAATCTTATCATCACAGTAGCCATTATTCTTCTCATGTAAATACTGTGATATTATTAATTGAAAGGAAGAGGGTATTATTCTAAGCTTTGTCTAGTGACATTTTTATAATTTCCTGCCAGATAGGTTGAATTTGAATTTGCACATCACTGTCACCACCAACTACCACTCTTTCTAAGAGTCTTTCAGTTATTTTAACATTAATCCTGTTAAGAACCTGGTAGTCAATTACCCACTCCAAATGTAGAACTCTTCACCTTAATTCTAAAAATGAACCAGCATGAAAATTCTACCATGTGAGATATTAACTAGATATTAAATGCCTTTTCTCTATTCTATTATTCTGTTCTAAAACAAGCAGGGATGATTTAGTGATCGTTCAAAGTTACAACACCACTGAAAAAAGTGACTTATGACCATTTTTCACATTTATGACCATTGCAGCATCTCCATGCTGACATGAACAAAATTTGGATGCTTGGCAACTGGTTCATATTTATGATGGTTCCAGTGTCCCACAAGGTCACATGATGACTTTTTGTGACTTTCTGACAAGCAAAGTCAATGGGAAAGCCAGATTCGCTTAACAACGGTGTTAGTAATTTAACAACTGCAGCGATTCACTTAACAAATGTGGCAAGAAAAGTTGTAAAATGCGGCAAAATTGACTGAACAAATTTCTCACTTAGCAACATGAATTTTGGGTTCAATTGTGGTCGTAAGTCGAGGTAAATTTAGTAAATTTAAGCACTATTTTTCCTTTCTGTATGCTGGGGTAAGTAATAATAAAGAAACTATGGTATCAATACAGACGAATGTTAACTAAGACATACTTAGCCAATTTATGCAATCTGCCATGGAGCAGCACTAGACTGCATTGTTTGCAGAATGCAAAAAAGTGACAATGTAGGGCAGCTTGATCTGAACCACTCAGCTATTTTTATTTCCCGATTATTGCTCACCCGTACATACGCACCATCTGATTGACAGCTGTTAGGAAGGCAGGGAAGTTCTATTCAGATTGCTTCTAGGCAGACAATATGAAAATACAACTCAGTGTCTCTCTCTCTCTCCCTGTCTACTTCCCAGTGAGAACATGTGGTGTAGGTCTAGCTATTTACATCCAGAGATCCAGATGGCATGTATTTGGGGGTGGGTGGGTTCTGAAGACCCTCAAGACTTGGCTGAGTTCCCAGGCCTAGGTTAGTGTGTTTGGTGAGCCCCTTGTCACATTTTCTATTGTGTTTTGTTTTTAATTGTTATAACTGTGTTATTTAATGTTGTAAGCTCAGTTTTTAAAGATTGAGATGGGATGGGATAGGTAGAGTAAGGCAAGGCAAGGCAGATGAGCGGAAGGAAAGGAGGGAGGGAGGGAGGAAGGAAGGAAGGAAGGAAGGAAGGAAGGAAGGAAGGAAGAGAGACAGTAGATTTTATTAATTAATCTTAACTTAATTAAGATTAACAATGATGTAAATTAATTGATAGGATATGTTGTATGAGTGGTCCAGAATGGTCACAGTTTCCCAATTGAAACTATGATTAAGTTTGTCCATATGTTGTGAAATTAAAGAGTTTTCATCATGTCTTCTGATTGCTGGTTGGTGTTCATAGATGCGCTCTTCCATCCTAGACCAAGCCAAGTCCAAAAATGCTAGGGAATTTCTAGAAGTCTGGAACTCTGACAAATCAGCCATTAACAGACACAGACATAAGCAGTATCTATAGACCGGGGTGCTATTTAGCAGGTTCTGACAGGTTCTGGAGAACCGGTAGCGGAAATTTTGAGTAGTTCGGAGAACCAGCAAATACCACCTCTGGTTGGCCCCAGAGTGGGGTGGGAATGGAGATTTTGCAGTATCCTTCTGCCACGCCCACCAAACCAAGCCCACCAAGCCACACCATGCCCACCAAGCCACGCCCACAGAACCGATAGTAAAAAAAAATGAATTCCACCACTGTTATAGATTATAAAAGTGAGTCAATCAACAAGCCAAAAAGGGAACAATAAAAACCCCAAGCACCTATCCACCAGCCCATACCCATAATGCAATGCCCCCCCTGCATGCCCAGGCCCCCTGCACATGCACGCACGACCCCCTCACACTCCTCTGGCCCCTGTGCATGCGCGCGCAACCCCCATGCTTCCCCCGCACATGCACATGTGACCCCCCTGCGCCCCATTTTGGGCCTAGCAGGCCTCCCTGAAATCTCCTGGGACCAAAAATGGGCCATGGGGGGGCATGTCTCTCACCCACACGCAGCCTGTTTTAGGCCTAGCAGGCCTCCCTGAAGCCTCCTGGAACCAAAAATGGGATGCGGGGAGGCTGTGTTTGACTCCTCCCCCCGTGCTTATGCACGTGACCCCCCTGCCCCCGCGCATGCATACACGACCCCCGTGGATGTGCGCACATCCCCTGCATTCATGGCACAGACACAAAAATCAGCTGGCTGGTGGGAGGCACACACGCATGTGTGGTGGAGCTGACCTAAGGCAACAGCTCACATGCCCGTAGAGATGGTTCTGCATGCCACCTGTGGCACACGTGCCATAGGTTCACCATCACAGGTATAGTGGATATGATAGTGTCTGGAAGCAGCAGAAGAGAAGAGAAAGAAGTGAATAACATTACAAAATACAAAAACCTGCAAACAGAAGTGGAACAATTGCGACAAAAGAAAGCAAAGATAGCAATAACAGTAATAGGCTCCTCAGGTGCAATTCGAAAACATGTGGGGCATCATCGGCTTTTACAAAATCCCCATCAGTCAATTGCAAAAGTCAGCTTTAGTTGGAACAGCTTACATCCTGCAATGATACCTTTAATATTATTAAAGAACAGCATCCGCCTATCCCAGGTCCTTGGGGAGAACTCAGTAGGTGGATAAAAATGTCTAAACATCTGGTGGGCTGTGCAACCAACCATAATAATTTCTGGCACCGTTCCTTCACATTCCCAGAACTTAGTAAGATAGGTTAGCTCCAAACCTTGCTTTCAGATCCATAGACCTAAGGCAGAGGTGTTAAACTTACAGCATCACGTTGTCGTCACATGACGTATCATGACTTTTCCCCCTTCGCTAAACCGGGGGTGGGTGGGTGACGCATCCGGTCCACAACAGTGGTAGGATTCAACCGGCTCGGGCCAGTTTGGGCGAACTGGTAGTTAATTTGGTGGCTGGTTCTGCCCCTCCCCACCCTGCCCCTTCCAGGAGTCCCCACGTGCCCCATTTTGGCTCCCAGGTAGAGCAGGGAGGCCTCCTAGGCACAAAATGGGGCATGGGGGTGCACCCCCCCACGGCCCATTTTTTCTTCCGGGGGGATACAGGAGGCCGAGTACTGCCTGTCACACACCATGGCCACGTCCACTATGGCCACACCCACCCAGCCAGTCATTAGGGCAGAGAACCAGTTGTTAAATTATTTGAATCCCACCACTGGTCCACGGGCCACGAGTTTGACACCCCTGACCTAAGGGATCTCCTGTCTGGTGAAGGATTTCCCAGAATGTCCACTCTGTATATTCTCTTTCAGTTATAATTTTCCTGCTCCTTCCAGCCATTGCAGTCTTTTAATCACTGAATTAAATAAAGCATTGCTGCATTATTAGGCCAGCGTTATAGTGACGAACAAGCAAAATCCCAAACTCCAAAGCTCATAATAAAGCCATGTCTGGTTCACAAGCAACTACATTTAAATTCTTAATCATCTTCAAGCCTCACCATATAACTCAGGATAAGGCAAGTGAGGAAAAACTCAAAGCAGTCTGGACTGTTGTTAGAACAGGTTTTTATAGCTTTAAAGTTTCTATTCCTACTCTCACACATGGATGTGCCATCTGATCACTACACCAGTTTTCTTACTTTCAGCAAAGCAGATCAGTTTAGCTGAGATAAAGTCCAACAGGTTTAGCAAAAGTTTCATGGAAGAGGTAAGTTTGAAAGCACAGTGATAATGTATAAATCTTCTTGAAGGCAGATGACATAGTATAATGATTTTTATTATTATTTCTAAAGCACTTTCAGACATGAGACGTTGCCAGATGAGTTACTAATGAGACAGTGAATTCAGTCTTATTATTTAGTCTGTCAATGTTCACTTTTATCATTGTTTGGTAGAAAATGCAAGGGATTAAATTTAGAAAATTTATGGACAGCATATTTATAGCACATGTCAATGAGCAAGCATCAGGAAACATCAATTTTATTGGGAAATTAAATGAGGTTGTTACAGTCAAATTTATTGTTTAATCTTGAAAGCACCATTGATATCTAAAGGTTAGACCACCAAGTCATAAAGAAAGAGTAGCACAATCATCACTTCAATAAGTAGTATAACATAGTTGTAAAATACGAGAGGACGAGGATGGAAACCTCATATACATGGTCTACTCTCAATTTACACTTTAAAAGACTTTGAGAACAAAGATTAACAAATTGCAAAGGGCAACCACATCTTTATACACACACACACACACACACAGAGAGAGAGAGAGAGACAGAGAGAGAGAGAGAGAGAGAGAGAGAGAGAGAGAGAGAGAGAGAGAGAGAGAGAGAGAGAGAGAATAACCACATAATTTATCTAAGCTCTAACAGGGACTCAGTGGCTCAGTGGCTAAGATGTTGAGTTTATCATTCGAAAGGTCGGCAGTTCAGCGGTTTGAATCCCTAACGGAAATCCCTGAGCTCCTGTTACTTGTCCCAGCTTCTGCCAACCTAGCAGTTCGAAAGCACATAAAAAATGCAAGTAAAAAAATAGGAACCACCTTTGGTGGGAAGGTAACAGTGTTCCTTGCACCTTTGGCATTTAGTATGCTGGCCACATGACCACGGAGACGTCTTTGGACAGTACTGGCTCTTTGGCTTTGAAACAGAGATGAGCACCGCCCCCTAGAGTGGGGAACGACTAGCACATGTGTGAGGGGAACCTTCACCTTTACCTAATTTTTAACACATCTGGATAAATTCATAGAAGACTGGTTTATCAAGACTTTAAAATACGAGAGGACAAGGATGGCAACCTCAGATACATGGTCAATTTACAGTTTAAAAGACTTTGAGAACAAGAGATTAGCAAACTGCAAAGGCAACCACATCCTTATACGCACAGAGAGAGAGACAATATCTACATAATTTATGTAAGCTCTAATTTTAACAAGTCTTGATAAATTCATAGAAGACGGGTTTATCAAGACTTTCCAGGCTCTTTAAGATTCCGTGTTATCTTTGAGCGGGATAGGCATTCCTCTGTAGATCCATTTACAGAGGAACAATGACAGGAGAGGAATAATCTCTAGCTGCCTGTGAGCATCTCAGAGTTATCTCATGGAACATTGTGAGAAACAAGATGTTGGATTAGAATGGGCCTTAGCCTGATCCCTCAGAGATACTCTCATGTTCCAAATGAAGATTGGGTGAAAGGTACTCACTCCTGTCTTGACTTCTGCGATGCAGTCTACCTAGGGTTACCCTTTAAATGTATCCAGAGGTTGCAATTGCTGCAGTCAGGATGAACTAATAGCTGTATAAATATTTGTAATTTTCTGCCATGGTTTAGTTTAGTTTATTATATTTATATACCTCCCCCTCTCCCGAGGGACTCGGGGCGGTGAACAGCCAGCAAATAAAATACACAGATACAAAATTTAAAACAATATTAAAATCCAATTAAATCAGTTTGGCCCATAGTTAAAAACCCTATATTAAAACCCCTAATTTTTTAAAACAATTCTTTTTAAAAAGAGTAGGTCAGGCCAGCCCGACTTGATGAAACAAAAATGTCTTTAGGGCAGTTCGGAAAGCACAAAGATCAGGGATCTGCCGTATCTCTGGGGGCAACTCGTTCCAGAGGGTAGGTGCCCCCACAGAGAATGCTCTCCCCCTGGGGGCTGCCAGCCGGCATTGTCTGGCTGACGGCACCCTGATGAGGCCCTCTCTGTGGGAGCATACTGGTCGGTGGGAGGCTACCGGTGGCAGAAGATGGTACAGCCAGACGGTGAAAAATTTAGTAAAAATGAAATTGCCTGCCCAAATGACCAACTTATATTAAGGCAGAGGTGTCAAACTCAATTTCATTGAGGGTCACATCAGGGTTGTGTTTGACCTCAGAGGATGGGGGGGGGGGCACGGCCATGGTGGGCATGACACAGGACTCATGTCAGGGGCACCTGTGGTGGCTAAGGGGCACCTGTGGTGGCCAAATGCTAAAGCAGGACTTCCCCGAGACCCTCCCTCACTCACTCTCATTATAATTTCTTTTTCTTTCTTTCTTTCTTTCTTTCTTTCTTTCTTTCTTTCTTTCTTTCTTTCTTTCTTTCTTAATTTCTTTCTTTCTTTCTTTCTTTCTTTCCTTCCTTCCTTCCTTTTCTTCTTTTTCCCTCCCTCTTCATTCTCCTTTCTTCTTCCTTTCCCTCTTTCCTTATTTTTCCTTCCTTGCTCTCTTCCCATCTTCCCTTCTTTTTCTTTGTCTTTCCTCTTTCCCTTTCTCCTTTCCCATCCCTTCTTGCATGCTGAAATGCAAAAGGGGAAACATTTCTCCTTTTGTTTTGTTTTTAGTTTGTTTTGATAGCCCTCTGCCAGCAAAAATGAAGCCTGGGAGCCGCCCCCCCCTCCCCAAGTTCCGTTTTCACTAGCAGAGGCACCGCGGGGCCGTTGCTGTTTCCAGGCTGGCCCCATGGGCCACATCTAAGCACCCTGTGGGCCAGATCTGGCACACGGGCCTTAAGTTTGACACCCATGTGTTATACGGCATTTATTGAGATGTAAAGTACTACAGCTGGGGGAAAGAGCTTCCAAGAGCTCCCGGATCTACGCACCTTCCGCCGTGCCCTCAAAACTTTTCTGTTCCAGCAAGCCGGACTGGCATAGCTCTTTTAATTGTTTTTAATTCGTTTTTAAAAGGGGGGGGGGCTTTAATTAATATAGGCCAAATTTGTTTAATATACTTTTAAATTGTTTTAAATTTTATATTTTTATGTTTTTATTTTTGGCTGTACACCACCCTCAGTCCTTCGGGAGAAGAGCAGTATATAAATTTAAATAATAGATAGATAGATAGATAGATAGATAGATAGATAGATAGATAGATAGATAGATAAATACATTGAGATAACCCACCATTGATTTCCATAGTAGCAGATCTAGTTGCCTACTCTTTTGTGTGGCCAGCCTTGCTCCCTCTGTTAAATTGAATTGGCACACTCTTATGGGCCAGTAAGGTTTTCTATCAGCTACAATACAACATGATTATGAATTAAGATGTGTGTGGCTTGCAATTTTCAAATCACAATAGGAGAAGGAGAAGAAAGGGATAGCATTCCAATCTATTATGTGGTACTTTGATTGTCAGATAGCTTAATTATTCTTGTCCTTTTATGCTGACTTTACTATCAGGAAAAAGATATAGCCATTCAGAAGACATTAAATAAAGAAGGGTCAAGAAAAAGATATTATAAAAAGAACAAAGAAAATGACTCTTGAAAGAAATCAGTCAAAATGATGGAAGTAGCAGAAAGGGAGAATGAAGTCCAAAGCTGCTGTTCATTTCACAGAAGACAAGCTAAATCCTATCCTTCATCTCCATTCCATCACTAAAATGAATAAATCATTAAAGAACCAGCTAGTGCTCATAGGCCAGTTCATTACTGCACCTCGCAACAGGGATGAACAATAGCAGCCATTTTCCAAATTCCGTGTCCTTCAGATCTGCGGGCTTCAACTTCTAAAATTTTCCTGCTCGCTGAGTTATTGTGAGCAATAGCAGTTGAATTGTACACTGTCAACTCTGAAGCGAACCCGGCTGGGGCCACTTTGGGGTTGCCACAGTGCGAAGAAGGGATAGGGAACAGGGACATAGTTAGATGGGGAGTTTGTAGTCAAAACAGAATAGTTTCCTGTGGGAACCAAGGACATTCCAACGGGTGGCTGGGGAGAAGAGGAATCCAGTTAACATCCGACCAGCCAGCACCTTCAGCCAGTACCTTGATTGGACAATGTGACTAATTGAGGAAGGGGAAACTTTCACTTTTAATCAGGTGAAAACTGCAGGAACTTTCAGAGTTGGTTTTCACCAGCTTGTGCCAATATGATATCTCCCATAAAATTGTTCTCTGAGGAACTTGCCTGCCTCAGAGTTCTGCTTACTATGGAGTTACTATTTGGGACCCTGACATACACATCTGAAGCAAGGGTGGTATTCACTTACCTTCGCTACTGGTTCGCAAATATGAGCGTGCGCATGCACTCACTGAGCTCACATGCGCCACCTCTGCGTATACACAGAGCCTTCTTCGGTGCATGCACAAAACATCAAAAATGGGATGTGATGACGTCTGGACGGGTAGGCTCCCGCAGCCGCCGCTACCAGTTCGCCCAAACTGGATAGAACCAGTTGAATAGTACCATTGATCTGGAATATGGAATATGGAATCGTGCATAAGTGCACCAACGTGCCTACAGTCCCTGTCCTAATATTCCTTTTACCTACCCTTTTCATGTATTCAAATTTATACTTTTATACTTTTACCTGTTATCTTATATATGCTTGACAAATAAACTTATGATTATGATATCAAGACTATGGAAGGTTGAGCTACAGTCAGCATCATATTCCCATTCCCCATCCAGACCCCCTCTAAAAAGTTGCAAGGAGAATCAAAGAGTTCTCCTTTTTGGCTGCACTTTAGGATTACATCTAATCCTAAACTGAATATAAACTACAGTTTGTTGAAACAAGGAAAAAAAATCATCAGTTATTCAGAGCTTGGAGTTGGTTTGATTCAAGCAATCCACAGTTAAGGTTAATTGTAGACTATTGGTTAAGCAGCATGGGATAAAAACTTCCAATTTCTTCTCCGTGAGCATGCTGAAGTCAGAGAAGATGGGGCAGCTAGGCAGGGAAGAATCCTTGCCTAGCTCCAGGCATGGTTTAACAGAAAATCTGCATAGCCAATGTATTTCCAGCCTTCTTCCCCAACTTGCATAACACAGCTTAGCGGCTTATTTGGACCCAGCTCCACTTACCTTTTATAAGCCCTTTCAAATTGCATTCTTTTCAGGACTATTTTTTTTTTTTCTGGGAGAAAGTCATATTGAGTGATCAAGCACAGACTTTGCGTGCGAACAGCTCCCAGTTTAATCCGGTTAAAGCTGGATATAAAGCCACACTGAAAATTTTTTCCCTAATAACCAAGACTCTCTGTCAGTCAATCAAAGCAATACTGAAAAGTTGTATTCTTGTCAGGGACACAAAGGGTACATTATGAAATGCAAAAAGGAAAGGAATATCAGTGGTGGTAGGAGAAGAAATCTTGCCAGGAAAACGACAAAACAGCACTCAGAATAACAGATTTGGAAGGAGCTTTGGAAGTCTTCTAATCCGTCACCAGAAACCACTCATCTTTTGCTTTACTTCAGTATAACTTCAAGAAGTTTTCCTTCCCTCGAATGTAGTTCTCTCAACCTTGAGCCCATCAGGATCAAATTCCAAGTTGTGGGCAGAATTAGCCTGCAATGTTGCATTCTAATCACTACACCACCAGGACTCTGCAGTGACCAGAACTTGATGCAGTGTGTCCTCACTAATGCAGCAGCACTATCACTTCTTGTGATGTTGATACTGTCTCTCTGTTAAAGCAGCTTAGGACTGCATTGATATTTTTGGCAGCTGCAGCCCACTAAGACTGCTAGATACCTCTCATAGCTACTACTGTTGAGCTATTCTATAAGGTAAAAGGTTCCCCTCGCACATATGTGCTAGTCGTTCCCAACTCTAAGGGGAGGTGCTCATCTCCATTTCAAAGCCAAAGAGCCAGTGCTGTCTGAAGATGTCTCCATGGTCATGTGGCCATCATGACTAAATGCTGGAACACTGTTACCTTCCCACCAAAGGTGGTCCCTATTTTTCTACCTGCATTTTTTACATGCTTTCAAACTGCTAGGTTGGCAGAAGCTGGGACAATTAATGGGAGCTCACCCCATTACGCGGCACTAGGGATTCGAACCGCTGAACTGCTGACCTTTCGATTTACAAGCTCAGCATCTTAGCCGTTGAGTCACCGTGTCCCTTTTACCTATTCTATATCTGTGCATTTAGTTCTTATTTCTTAAGTGTAAGATCTTAGTTTTCTCACCACTGAATTGCATTTTGCTGAATAGGGCCCAGTGTTCAAGATTCTTCTGAATTCTATCCAAGTGTTGGCTATTCCCCTAGCTTGGTGGGATCTGCAAAATTAATGAGTTCCTCTTCTATCTCCTCATCGTGGTCATTTATGAAGCTGTTGAATAGTACTGGGCTTTAAGATGGAAACTTGTGGTATCCCACTACATGTTTCCCTCTGTGTAGATGTAATTCCATTAAGGACTACATGCTGAGCTTGGTTCATCATCCAACTGAATCAATCTGATGGCGGTAATGTCTATCCCACATTGTTCTATCTTACCAAGAAGTAAGCTGTGGTCTACTTTGTCAAATGTGGTCTAAGTAAAGTATGTTCACAGTATTTCCTGATCCACTAATTTAGTCCTTTATCGAAGCAGGCAATAAGGTTTGTCAGTGTAGAATGACACTTCTCCATATTTCATGATGCATGTCAAAAGTAAGGGAGGGTAAAATGTTTCGGATTAGAGATTTCTCAAGCCCAAACATGATGACCTGCTTGTAATACTTTTTTTAAAAAAATCAAGCTTGAAACAGCTGTTCAAACCATTCCAGAAATGTTCTGAGTTTGGAATTCTTCCAAAGTAGTTGGAACAGCATCAGAATGCTGCCTATAAAGTTGGAACAGCTGTTTTAAATTCCAAATAGGTCGTTTTAAGTGTGAAACTTTGAGAATGTGGAATATTTTGCACCATTGCTAGTCAAAAATTCATTTATAGTAAGGTGATTTCTGCGGTATTGATTTACAGCAGGGGTGTCAAACCTGTGGCCCGTGGGCTGGATATGTCATGCATTGGCCATGCCTACCCCGATTTAGTGAAGGGGGGAAAGTTGAGATACGTCACGTGATGACAATGTGATGTTGCAAGTTTGTCACCTGTGATTTATAGGGTCTCATTCAATCATTATGTCAAAATAACAATGGACAGTTGATCGTATGAAGAAGCTCAACATCATTGTGCAGATATTTGCCTATAGGCAACAGTAAATTAATAGAAATCCAGTTTATAAACAGAATTCCGTCATCGTTTAGTTTCACAGC
Organism: Pantherophis guttatus; assembly: GCF_059756535.1. Lineage (NCBI taxonomy): Eukaryota > Metazoa > Chordata > Lepidosauria > Squamata > Colubridae > Pantherophis > Pantherophis guttatus. The sequence goes on from NC_142069.1 coordinate 76,946,684, forward strand.
TGAAGATCAAAGATCAAACTGGATTCAGATAATAAGCCTTCCTAAAGTCCTATTATACTGATTTAAGAAATAATTCATCCCATAGAAAATGGAAGTCATTTCCATATTTGTAAAATACAAATGAATGCAAAATTTAAAAGAATGGGGTAAAATTGGAAAGCGAATAGCAATAGTAATAGTACTTATATACTACTTCCAGGGGTGGGCTTCAAAAATTTCTGCCTGGTTGCTGAGTGGGCGTGGCCATGGTGGACGTGGCCTAGTCAGCCTCCTGCACCATGGTGGGTTGGGAGATTTTGCCCTCCAGGAGGGCAAAAATGGCCTCCCCAGGCTCCAGAGACCCTCTGGAGCCTTCCCAAACTTCCAGTAAGCCTGTTTTTTGCCCTTCCCAAGCCTCCATGCGCACCCTGCACTTACCTACATCCAAAACGGGCCGCATGGGGACTCCAGGTGACTCCTGGAAGGGGCAGGGTGGGATGAGCGGTGCCAGCCAGGATTGGGATTTGAGGGTTCTTCAAACTGCACAGAATCTTAGCTAGAGGTTCTCCCAAACCCCTGCAAACCACCAGAACCCCACCTCTGACTACTTCATAGTACAGAAATAGTGTCTAGTGACTTTTTTTAAAAAAAAAGAGTTACTGGAAAAGAAGTTTACATGCACAGCTCACCCTGAAAGAATCAAGCAATTCAATGTATGAATTGCCGTGCAATTCTTCTCAATCCAGCTTCAGGGAGTACTCTGCTTATTTCCCCAGAGCTTACTAAACAGTTGATCAATATCGATTTCATCAGAGCTTAACAGTTGTTTATAGACATGGAGATGGAGACAGATATTGTTTTTGATCGTTCCACTAATTTTCAGAAAATTATTGGATTTCTATGAGACAATTCTATCTGGAAATGAACCCAGGAAAAAAAAATCTCTTGGGTAGTATAATTTCTCTCCTCATTTGTTGCTGTGATGCTTTTTGAAAATGCCGGAAGAACATTAGAACAATGGCCCTGGGAATCATATTCACAAGGGAGAACTCAATTCCCAGTCTTCAGTATGCAGAGTTGGCTAATAACCTCCACCTTTCCCATATCACAATGCTGATATATCATAGCATCTTGATATCAGCTCGATTCAGTGCTTACTCTCAGCACTAATTTGCAGAGCATGGGGTTCTGCAAAGAGATATGTGTGACATCATGCATGTCATGAAACCTTCATGAAAATTACATCATTTCCACATGGCATATATTATGCAAGGGAAATCATCTGTACCATATATCAATGGATATAAAAAAACATTAATAGAGCAATATTTCTATTCAGGGGAGACTAGTGATATGGAAAAGCCAGAGACTTGTGATCTTTTATGCTATCTCTTTTATAAAAATATTCAAGGAACTAATCCTTTTGGGGAAACTCCCAAGCAGGTAATCCAAATATTTGATCTGATAATCAAAGTTAATAGATTTATCACTAAGTGCTGTACATATTACCTTCTGGTTAGCACGATTTAAAGTACCCAATCTCTCCTATAAATCAATCACATGTGGAGAAGTAGCTTTGTTTTTAGGAATTACTCCAGTTGTCTTAAACTGTTGGATATTCTTTTATTTGTTGGATATTCTATACTCTGATATCCCAACTGTCATAACAAACAAAGTAAACCAGAAAAGTACTAACCGGTGTTTTAGTTCCCATATTTACTTGGGAACACAAAGGAAATAAATATTGTCAAAGAATTATCTCATACCTACAAAAAAGCTCTTTGAAGATGCCAATATTTTAATTGGCTTTTTTGTTTTTGCAGAAAGTTGGAAGAAGCTATTTCAACCATCAACTCTAACCCCCATTCAATGCAGGAATTCAAAATAAAGCTTCTAGCATCTTTTTAATCACGTTCTAAGAAAGGGAACTTATGTCTTCTTTCTCATGGATTTTAAATGCCTACAAATTTGAACTTTACTCTTTTTCCCGTTAAGTCAGGTGATTTACTCAGGAGCCTGAGTGGCGTAGGAGGCTAATGCCTCCTACTAAGGCAGCATTTAACATCCAGCTGCCTGCAATTACTGCGAGTTCAATGCTCACCAGGCTCAAGGTCGACTCAGCCTTCTATCCTTTCTAAGGTGGGTAAAATGAGGACCTGGTTTGTGGGGGCAATAAGCTGACTTTCTATAAAATATACAAAAGTATGAAGGCTATTGCTTAATGCATTGTAAGCCGCCCTGAGTCTCCGGAGAAGAGCGGCATATAAAAATAAATAAATAAAAATAAATAAAATTTACCCATCCCTACCTTAGCCCAAAATTTATGTAATTTCCTGCTCAATTACCAATATTTAGCGTATTTTTCAGAGTATAAGACACACTTTTTTTCTCCCCGAAAAGAGGGTGAAAATTTGGATGCATTTTATACACCAAATGTAGCCCCGCCCACCCGGTGGACCCCACCCTTTGCCCTCTGCCTCCCAGCAATTTACCTCCTTGCAGCAAGCAGCAACAGCAAACAGCCTGTTTCAGCTTCAGCACAGCCTATTTAGCACAAGGAGTTGATTGTCGGTTAGATCAGCCTCCCGACCCTCAGCTGTTTCAGGCTGCAGGGATTGCCATTGCCTATTGCCGCGGGGGGCCTCCGCTGTTTGCTGCAAGGAGGCAAATTGCCGGGAGGCAGATTTTTTTTCTTGTAGTAATCAGGCTGTGCTGAAAATTAAAATGAAACTAAAGCAGCCTGTTTGCTGTTTGTTGCAAGGAGGCAAATTGCTGGGAGACAGAGGCAGATTTTTTCCCCTTGTTTTCCTCACCAAAAAAGATAGGTATGTCTTATAGTCCAGAGAGTCTTATACTCCAAAAAATATGGTATCTTGCCTGCCTCTTCTGACAAACTTTCAAGATCATCCAAGGATCAAGACTTTATAAAAAGTCAGAGTATAAGGAAAACAAGCTATTTATATATATCTTGACACAAGGAGAACTATTTCTTGGCAATTTAGAGGGTATATGGAAGAACAAAATGAAAAAATCCTCATTATGATATTAAATCAATATACATAAATTGCTAATTCTACATTATAAATGTTCTATGAAAATTTTTAGCATTATCCTAAATCCAATTATGGAGGGGGCTAGTCAAATTTCCAATGGAAGGTTGTTTCCAAAGGTCAGCATTACTCCTGTGAAGAACAATATCTAGCTTTATCCCCCTTCCTGAAAGTGGGGAATATCAGCTCTTTCTTACCCAGGTGACCTTCCAGGTCAGGCCAATTCAATTTGGTATAAGCAGTTCTGGAGATGCTGTCAATAGGAACCAAATCATAAAGGGCCTTTATAGGTCAAACCCAGCCCTCGGAAGCGCTTTAGAAACTATAAATAACGACTTCACCAATTTACAGTAAAGGCAGTTTAGGAAGAAAATAAAGACATACCCTCATGAATATGAAGGATACTTTGATTTTTTAAGTGGGAATTACTTTGGTTGCCAGAACTGTTGTAACCTCATGCTTTTTATTTTCTCAATCTCATTAAAGAGATTCTGGACAGCCCATTTGGTGCAGGGGGTTAAGATGTTGGATCAGAAGCCGGGAGATCTCAGCTTCTTTTAGTTTTAGAGGTCAGCTGGGTGACTTCGGGCCAGTTATTCTCGTTCAACTTTGAAAAGAATGCAAAGGCAACTGTTACAGTGGTTATGTCTGCTGTGTAGGCAGCTCTATTCAAAGATGCGTTTCTTGCCGCTCTAGGAGTTGCATTTAGCTGCTCCTGTGAGGCATTTTCTCTTTCCTGTCATGTGTGTGTGTGTGTGTGTGTGTGTGTGTATGTATGTATGTATGTATGTATGTATGTATGTATGTATGTATATATATATATAATTTGTTTGTTTTCTGAGGTTTTTGTGGGTATTTGTATGTAGGTCTTTGGTTATTCGGGTTTTCTCCCACGTAAAATTGGAAGTATCTTGGCGACGTTTCGACGAAGTCTCATTCGTCATCTTCAGGCTGATGCTTTCGGCTTCGTGCTTCTAGGAGCAATGTGAGATCACAGCTGTTTCTTCCTTTTAACTGCTAGTGGGGGTGTGAACTGATTGGGTGGGAGCTTGGCTGTGTTCTGATTGGTTAGGAGTTTGGCTGTGCTCTGATTGGATGGGGAGTTGGCTGTGCTCTGATTGGATGGGGATGTGTTCTGTTTAGGTGGGGGCTTGGTTGTGGTCATTTTAGTCTGAGTTGCAGCGGGATTTGAGTGGTGAGCTGCATTGCTGTTGTTTGGCTTCACATTCGTGGTTGTGCCACATCTTCATGGTGGGTGTCAGTTTGCTTTATGTATGGATTGGAGGGATTTAAAGTGGCTAATGATGCAGCTGTGGTCTGGCTTCTGGTTTGTGGTCTTGCTTCATCGGTGTGGGTTTGCTTTTTGCGTGGATGTGTGGTGGTGACATCCTGTGTGGTTTGCGTGAGTGTGGGTCTGGTGTCATTCTTTGTGTTAGGGACTCGTTTGTCAATGAGGGCGGGTTTCCAAATGGCTGGTAGGCGGGAGGTATCTCGATGGCTTCTCTGATTATTCTGTTGTTAAAGTGTTCAGTTTTGGCGATAGTTCTGGTTTTTTTAAAGTCAATATCATGTCCTGTTGCTTTAAGGTGTTGGACCAGGGAAGAAGTTGGTTCCTCTTTTCTGACTGAGTTCTTGTGTTCTTCAATGCGTGCACTTATTCTTCTGTTGGTTTGTCCCACCACATACATCGGATAAACCAACAGAAGAATAAGTGCACGCATTGAAGAACACAAGAACTCAGTCAGAAAAGAGGAACCAACTTCTTCCCTGGTCCTAAGAATACTAAGAAACAGTAGCTTACACTGGGAAGGGAAAGTCAATCTGCAAGAAGGGCATCATAAATCTGGTTGTGCTGTTTTTTTACATATGTTCATTTTTCACAGATGGACAAATGGGATGAGGTTAGGACTCACCAGATTTTAGCACCTGCCCTACAGAGGTTCCTGTTCAGTAAAATAGGGGTTGCATGTGTGCTGTCGTTGAATGCAAGTGGGAATGCAACTATTATCAGATTTGGATTTATAGCTACAGAATGTAGGGTTTGGTTTCAAGTATCCTAGCTCTGAAATAGAGGGCATTTTGCAAGAGTGTGGAAGCACTTTAATCATTCACAGTCCAGTACAGAAAGGTGTCAGTGTATAAGAAATTATGAGCTGGGATAGCCATAACAACAAGTCAGCCAATGGGAACTGTTTGGTGACTAAGAAACAGGATCTGTTCTGAGCCATGGGAGACGGCTCGGAGCCTGGGCGTGGTTTAGCTTAACTGGACTGTATATAAGAGTTTGTCCTTGGATTATAGATTCTGTGCTTCTGGATTCTGAGTTCTGGTTCTGGCTTCTGCTGCATGAGTATTGTATACCTGCATCATGCTTTATATTATTGTATATAAAGAAGTTTCTTCTATAAATGAATCCTGCTGAATTATTTACTTGTGTGCTGATTGGATCGCTGCAAATTCTATCAAAAGATTTTTACTTTGATCCTACGCATAACTAAAAACCTCCAGCAAAAGCTGCTTTGGATTCTACCTTTTAAGGTGTTTTTGAGAGTCCAGCCAACTGAAAAGAATGAATATAAATACTGGTGTTATGTGGAATCTCACATTCCTCCAAAGATCACATTGGCCCTGACAGTTATTGACCTTCCAGAAGCTCTTGAGAACTTAGTTCTGTGCTTGAACCTGAGACCTTGAGTGTGTGATGGAGCCTGTTTCCTGGTTGTATTGATTGTATGATATTTCTAAACTTTTTCCTCTTGGCTGCTATGTGTATTTATGTGATTGTTTTTTGTATTTTTAATGACATTAGATATGCAGAATCATGAGATGGGTAGGCCATATAGATCCCATGGATTACGCACTTCTACTGACTTATTTTATATTTGAAATATTTAGTTGAGTTCTGCTGCAGTAGGAAGAATGGCCTTAACAGCAAGGAGGTGTTCTCGCTTCCTTTACCATTTCCCTTTTAAGGGAGGGTGCTTGTTGTTGTTAGTTACGAAGTCATGTCCGACCTATCGCGACCCCATGGACAACATTCCTCCAAGCCTTCCTGTCCTCTACCATCCTCTGGAGTCCATTTAAGCTCACACCTACTGCTTCAGTGACTCCATCCAGCCACCTCGTTCTCCGTTGTCCCATTCTTCTTTTGCCCTCAATCATTCCCAGAATTAGGCTCTTCTCCAGTGAGTCCTTCCTTCTCATTAGATGGCCAAAGTATTTGAGTTTCATCTTCAGGATTTGGCCTTCTAAAGAGCAGTCAGGGTTGATCTCCTCTAGGACTGACCGGTTTGATCTCCCTTGCAGTCCAAGGGACTCACAGGAGTCTTATCCAGCACCATCGTTCAAAGGCCTCAATTCTCTGGCACTCAGCCTTCCTTATAGTCCAACTTTCACAGCCATACATTGCAACGGGGAAAACCATAGCCTTGTCTATATACACTTTTGCTTCAGGGTGATATCTCTGCTTTTTAGTATGCTGTCTAGATTTGCCATAGCTTTCCTCCCCAGGAGCAAGCATCTTTTAATTTCTTGGCTGCAGTCCGCTCTGCGGTGATCTTGGAGCCCAGGAAAATAAAACCTGTCACTACCTCCATTTCTTCCCCATCTATTTGCCAGGAATTGCAATAACCAGGAAAACCATTTTTACTGGAGGCTTAGACTTAGTGAAAAGTACCTCTATTTCAGCCCAGTTTTCAACATATTGTACAAGTTCACTTTTAACATTCATTGAAAGAGGTTATCTACTTCTCGGATTCCAAGCCTGAATGAGCATTGTTTGTGATACAAAAAATACCCTCTTCAAAAATTTTTTTTTTTAAAAAAACAACTAATCATTAGATAATTATATCAAATCATTTAAAGCAGTTGGAAGTCCAAGTAAGTAAACAAGCTTTTCCCAGAAAATAATTTTAAAAGGACCAGCCTTTCTTCAATGGAGAAGGGTATAGATTTTCTTTTAATTACAAAAATTGATTACTCGTTTTTCATTAGCGCCTGTTCTTTTCAACACAGGTTTCAAGAGGGAACAATAATGAAAGTGCAATTAACATGAGAAGAGGAGGAAAAAAGGAGCACAGTTATTTTTAAAAAGTTATGGTGGACAAAGGATACAATAAGTCTGATTCAGCATTTAACTGAATACTTGCAAAACATTAGGGTGATAGGTTATTTTTTTAACAAAAAAATCTGTACAGTTGCTCATCTATCAACTGACTCTGGGTGGCTCCCAATCAAAAATTCAAAGGCCTATAAATCATATTAAAAGTTTAATATGATTAAACTTTTTAAAAGTTTAAAAATTTAATTTTTAAAAATTAAAAGTTTAAAATAAACAAAAACCTTCTGACTACAGAACAAAAAAAATGTTATTTTATATCTAAGGAAATGTTCACCGTCCCATGGCAACTCAACCCAATAGAGCTTCAAGCACTATCTCTGCTTTATACCACAGGTGTCAAATTTATGGTGTCACATTGCCATCACGTGATGTTTTGTGATGTTTTCCCTATTCGCGAAGCTGGGGTGGGCATGGTCTGTGCAAGGCGCATCCGGTCCACAGGCCGCCAGTTTGACATCCTTGCCTTACACAATGCCTCAGAATTCCAAAGAGCTCTCATAGAATTATTTCAGAGACTGCAGGTTGTTATACAAAGCCAAAATGATGATTTAAATGACAATCGGGTTATCAATTCAGTCAAGAAATCAACTGAAATGTCATTTGATATGCTGACTGTTATAGTGCAGACATGGCATTAATATCCCGAATTTAGGCCAGTATTCAAGATAAGCAAAAATGGAATATTTGTTATTTAGATAATGGAATGTTGTTCCTTTCAGTCAGAAGGACAAGACTGCTTAAAGGTTCCTAATAATTCCTAATAATTTATCATTTTACAGATTCTTATAGATTAACAGAGTTGGAAGGGACCTTGTAGGTCATCTAGTCCAACCCCCCACCCAAGCAGGAGACCCTACACCATTTCTGTCAAATGGCAGTCCAGCCTCTTCTTGAAAGCCTCCAGTGATGAAGCTCCTACAACTTCCGAAGGCAACTTCTGTTCCATTGGTTGAATGTTCTCACAGTCAGAAAATTTCTCCTTATTTCTAGGTTGAATCTCTCCTTGATTGGTTTCCATCCATTATCCCTTGTCTGGCCTTCAGGTGCTTTAGAAAATAGTTTGACCCCTTCCTCTCTGTGGCAGCCCCTCAAACACTTCTATCATGTCTCACCTGTCAGACTAGCCATGCCCAGTTCCTGTAACTGTTCCTCATATGTTTTAGTCTACAGTCCCCTAATCATCCTGGTTGCTCTTCTCTGCACTTTTTCTAGAGTCCCACCATCTTTTTTTATAGTGTGGTGACCAAAACTGGATGCAGTATTCTAGGTGTGGGTCTTACTAAGGCTTTATAGAGTGGTATTAGTACCTCACTTGATCTTGATTGTATCCTTCTGTTAATGTAACTTCAGATTGTGTTGGCTTTTTTGGTGGCTGCTGCACACTGCACACTGCTCTATGTGGTTCTTCAAAGACAAAGCAGCAAGGATTATGACCACATGGTGTCTACAAATTCATATCTTCCAATGGAACAGGGTTCATAGACCAGTGTTTCTCAGTCTCGGCAGCTTGGAGATGAATGGACTTCAATTCCCAGAAATCCCCAGCCAACCTTAGACCATCAATAAAGTCTATGAATATAGCAGCTGATCTTAATAAGAGCAGGCATTCTCCCTCCACTCCTATGATTCATAAAATAACAACATGGGAGTTCCCTTGAGGCTTATTGCAACAATGTTGTTTCCAGCTCACTGGTATTGCAGGTAATTGAGGTTTTGATTTTGTACTCCATCCTTCAGTTGTGCAACGAACCTGGATTTTGGAGCACCTTGAGCATTTCTATTTTGACTTTGGATAGCTCTGGATATTCACTTGAGTAATCATCCATATGTGTTTTACGTACCCATTCCTGACCCTTTGAAATAATTCTTGTAAGTATACATTTAGGCCAGTGGTGAAATGTAAAATTTATTACTACCAGTTCTGTGGGCGTGGCTTGGTGGGGGTTAATGTGACTGGGTGGGCGTGGCCAACTTTTTTGCTTTTTTACTTTTAAAAGCATTTTTTCTACAACCTCTTCGGCCGAAGAGGTTGTAAAAAAATGTTTTTAAAAGCCTCTGACGATCAGGCAACTCAGCTGGGATCGTCGGCCGAAGAGGTTGTAGAAAAAGTGCTTTTAAATATATATTAAAAAGCCTCTGATGATCGCGTGGCTCAGCTGGGCATGGGGGGGGGTGCAGGGATTTTTGCTATCGGTTCTCCGAACCACCCGCCGCCATCACTACCGGATCGGGCGATCCGGTCCGAACAGGGAGCATTTCACCCCTGGTTTAGGCCATAAATTTAAAATAAACAAGTAAGAGTAACATTACCTTTCTGCTTCTTTCTATTGTATTTTATTCTATTAAGATTCTATGAATATATTAGAGGAAAATGCGAAGGAAAATGAAGATTGGAGAATTAGAAAAGTTTGCAAGTTTAAATAGAATAAGGATGAGATGAAATTCTGGCTGGGAAATATGAGTAAACTTAATAATAATGAATCTGGCTTTATACTGAGACTACTGAGGCAGTGAGCTACTAATAGCTGCCATGGACTCTGTTCAGGTATTGAAGTCACAATATATATTGAAACAATGCTAATCACGGATTCTGGAGATTTATTAATGGAGACATAGATTCAGATAATAATTATTATTGTCAAAGACAGTTCAAATGGAGCAGTTTTATTATACCGCCAGAAGGATTTTAAAAAAAAAACATTTTACAAGGTTTACGCCAGGAAAACTATCATAAGAAATACCACTCTAGTTTATAGAGTAAGAAAAAGTTATTATACTTGAGAGATGGCTTATTATTAGTATATATTATTTCTACGGTAGTAATAAGAACTATTTTGTCCTTCATAAACCTGCAGTTTAGCTGGAGGTGAGGAGACACTTTAATAAATGGCAGTTTCATAAATATATTCTGGTTAATTCGTTCCAGTTTCAGTCAAAGCCTTAAGGTAGAAGTGGACTAGTTCAATTCCTATAACACTTATTGAGATGTTATAATAGAAATTTGAAAAGCAAGAAACTTTCCACTGTAGATTAGCCAAAGTGTTTTTGTTATGAAGATTGCTATATAATGGACTGAGATATGCAAATGTTCCAATTGCTTGTCTGCTTCTTATATGAATAACATAGGCAGAAACTGGAAAATGACTGCAGAAACAAACATACACAATTGTATGTGCCACAATTTAGTGTGAGGGATTATACCTAATGCTATCTCTCCACAGGCAAACAGTTGTGTGAGTATGGGCATGGTATGTCTATCCTCTTGATATTTACTATTAAAAATATTAAACTGATTATACAGACAGACCATTGGATTAATATGTGTATTTTCACCTGTAGGAAGCTAGCACTCACCCCCTCCTAGAAGAATGAAATATTCTGGGAAAAGTTAAAGAGGCAGAATATTATATTTTCCTGGATGAGAAAAGGAGAAACATGTTTTAAAGACAAAGCAGCTTCCTGCACCTCCCTGCCCCTCCCCCCCGCCCCCTCTTCAGCTCCAGGGTGATGGGATTAAGGCATGGCCCTCAGGACATGATAGGATTAGCCCTCTACCCATCTCACCACATGGCACCTGGGAAGATTACATCACCCAGCAAGGCTCAACCAAATTTTGACTCAAAAACACAGCCTGCAGAGATGCCTCTGCATGGCCCCATGGGAGTCTGACAACCAATCGGAATACAAGCTCAAATTTGAAGCCCAACAGAGGGCATAAAACTAAGGAACTCTCAGCATCTCTGCCCCTTTTTCTGCTCAGGAACTCAAGCCATGTGATCCTATCCACCATTAAATCATCTTTCAGTCTCCATGTTTCCAGTGTCTTTTTCCCCACTTGGAACTGAACCCAAAAGAATATTTCTTCCAACACACCTATATCTATCTCTACAAGAACAAAATTTTAAACTCTGTGGGTGGAATTTGTACAGGCAATAGTTGTATCTTTAGTAAAGACTTGGCAAGCTAGCTACTTTCAATTCCCAGAATGCCCTGAGAAGCATCTAACATGTGAAAATAGGATTTCATTTCAGATGAAAAAAAGATTTCATTTCTGTCTATGAAAGCAAAGGAAAGGGAGAGGAGGGGAGAGATTCAAAGCCCGCGCTTAATATGGTTATAAAATAAGTGCTCTCTAAACAGTACTGCAAGTAGTCTTTTAGGATATTATAGAGATCAATAATCTTTACAGAATTTCTATTATAACTCTTTGACCAATTTTAAATGGCTGCCGTGGGGATAGAAAGAGCTGCCAAATATGCTGCTCCAATGTAGGTGTTTCACAGAAAACAGTGAGGTTGGAAACCAGTAAATTTTTGACCATAGTTAGACACAGGAGTAGAAGCTCAGTCTAAGACACACTACAGATATATCATAAACACAATGACACACAAAAATCTCTCTCATACAGGCACAGAGAGAGAGAGAGAGAGAGAGAGAGAGAGGGAGGGAGGGAGAGAGAGAGAGAGAGAGAGAGACCAGTAGTGGGATTCAATTTTTTTTACTACCAGTTCTGTGGGTGTGGCTTGGTGAGTGTGGCATGGCTTGGTGGGCGTGGCAGGGGAAGGATACTATAAAATCTCCATTTCCTCCCCACTCAAGGGGAAGGTTACTGCAAAATCCCCATTTTCTCCCGATCAGCTGGGACTCAGGAGGCAGAGAATAGATGGGGGCAGGGCCAGTCAGAGGTGGTATTTACCGGTTCTCTGAATTACTCAAAATTTCCGCTACCGGTTCTCCAGAACTGGTCAGAACCTGCTAATACCACCTCTGACACACACACACACATTATGTAAGTTGTGTGAGCTCACACACAGCGACACAATTATGATGAATGTATGCATACTTTCTCTGCCCATTTGATTCATTCGTGCTCTCTTCCTTGTCGGCATCATCACAATGCCACACATACAATCCTTGCTACTTCTCTCTTATGTATATCTCCTAGTATGAAGGAGAATTTTTTAAAAAAGGAATGGAACATGATCAGAAGCAACAGGAAAAAAATGAGTGGTAAAAGGAAGAGCAAAAGAAAGAAGAGAGTTATGAAGTGGAAGAGGAAATATAAAGGCCCATATGCTACCTCTAATGCAATGTTTCTCAACTATGGCAATTTTAAGATGTGTGAACTTCATCTCTCAGAATTCCCCAGCCAAAAAATTGCTAAAGTTGAGAAAACCTGCTCTAACACTCTCCATTTCAATGTGGTCACTCATTTCTCTTTGGCCCTCCACTATTAGAAATGTTCTCCTTCCTTTTTAGACAAAATCGCAGTTGTTCCATCACCTCCTGCCACTTTCTCCAGCAGGAGCATCTATCCAATCAAAATTAACTTGGGACTTGGAAAAAGAGAGCCACCGGGAAGTAATCTGGAATAAAACTGCTGGAATGTTGGCTGACCCTCAAGAAACAAAAGGCTTTGTAAACCAGCAAGGTGAGCACAGATAGATTTGCAGATGCAATAAGGTGATGTGACATCATGATGTAGATCTTCAGTAAATGGACTTTTTTTCCGCTTTCACCCTTCCTTAGATTTTCACTCAGGATTGTTCCTACTTCAAACTGCGGGTGTTAAAAATCCAGACCTTGGATACAAGAAAAAGTTATTAGCCTGCAGTTCCTATCCTTGCGCATGTAACTCAAGCATTCAGTCAGAACAATTCTTTTCCCATGTACCAGAGTAGGCACTTCGTATTTCAAAACTGTCTTTCAGCTAGATTCTCTTGGAACCTATGAGGCCTCAGACCATGATTGGAGTCTGATCCAATGTCCAAACAGCCTTTAAAACTCTTCTTCTTTTTTTAAAGACCTGTATAAAGTTGGACGAGTGGGTCAGTGGCTAAGACACTGAGCTTGTAAGTCGAAAGGTCAACAGTTCAGCAGTTCGAATTCCTAGTGCTGCGTAATGGGTTGAGCTCCCATTACTTGTCCCAACTTCTGCCAACCTAGCAGTTCAAAAGCACATTAAAAAATGCAAGTAGAAAAATAGGGACCGCCTTTGGTGGGAAGGTAACAGTGTTAAGTGCACCTTTGGCATTTAGTCATGTTGGCCACACGACCACGGAGACGTCTTCGCACAGTGCTGGCTCTTCGGCTTTGAAATGGTGATGAGCACTGCCCCTAGAGTCGGGAATGACTAGCACACATGTGAGAGGGGAACCTTTACCTTTACCTTATGAAGTTGGAAGAGCCATCTTTTCAAGTTAAGGTGCCTATAACAGTTTACATTATGGCATTACTGCAGTTAGATAACATTTGTAAAATTGATTGTGTATATGTATGTGTGTGTGTAAGCATATACAAACATGTATACACACATACCAGGTTCCAGCGCTTTCTAATGCATAGAAGTCAGTTGGATGATTTTGAACCATTCATCTCCCCTCAGCCTTCATTAAGCATCAGGTTTTCCAACAAACTGGCTGAGAAACAGAAACCTATGTCACATCATGCTTTGCAGCTGAACTTAAGTGAGCATAGTAGAATGCAAGTTGACTCTGCAACCAAGAGAGACAATGCTAGGAAAAAGGCCATAAGCACAAAAAGAAATGTATCTCACAGTTATGTGTGCGAAATAGGTCATATGTGTTTATGAGCAATATTGTGTTCTAATTTTTATAGCATAGCATAGCATAGCATAGCATAGCATAGCATAGCATAGATAGCATAGAATAGAACTCTTTATTGGCCAAGTGTGATTGGACACACAAGGAATTTGTCTTCGATTCATAAGGTCTCAGTGTACATAAAAGCTATAAGTGATAAATCATGATCATAGTCATCCTAAAAATACATTCATCATAAATCATAAGATACAACACTTAGTGATAGTCATAGGATACTAAATAAGCAATCAACATAAATCATACTAGGAAACTAAATAAAACAATATAAATCGTAAAAATGCAAGTAACACAGTTATAAGTAGAAAAGGAGATAGGTAATAGGAAAAATGTGAAGAATAATTGTAATGCAACCTTACTAAATAGTTTGACAGTGTTGTGGGAAATAGTTATTTATCAGTGTGATGGTATGGGGAAAAAACTGTCCTTGTGTCTAGTTGCTCTGGTGTGCAATGCCCTGTAGACTGCAGAAAAACAATTGCTACCAACCTGCTTTCCATTGAGGATCACAAATTGAGTTGAATATCACTTACATATACTGCCATTTGATGTAAGCTTACATCAAATAAATAATAACATTAATGTTATTACAACCTAATTTATTTACTGATAGTCCTTGAAATACAATCGCAATGGAGTTTACCCATTAGGGTCATGTGGTGTGATGGTTGTTAGGTGAACCATCTCACCTAATGACTCTCCCATACCTGTTCTCCCCAATGAATCATTAAACGAAAGCCAAGTTAAGTGAAACACATGGTGCCTCAGGGTGGAGGAGTCCTAGCACAGAGCCAGGCCCATCTTCCCTGGTCCTCCCAAGGTCTTTCCTATTCCCCAAGACAACCTGCCCTCCCTTCCCACCCCTGGGGTCCCCACAGGATTTAGGCCTGATTCCCACCCCACCAGGCCAAACACCCTCCTTGTCACTTATTTTTTGAAGAGCTCTGAGGCCTTCCAAGTGCTGGAATGAATTGCTTCTTTGTACGGCTACATGACATAATTCTGGAAACAGCTTCCATTTTGTCCTACCCACAAAATGGCATTCAAATCACAACTGCATAGCTCAAGAACAAACTGTGTTTTGCTGCCTTGAGGAGGTCTGCGGGTTTTCTTGGCAGACCTCTTTAAGGCAGAAAAATGAAGCCATTTGTCTGGTGGCTACCATTTTGTCCCAGCCCACAAGCAGACGGGACAAATTGGCAGCCATATTTGAGTTACCTCTATGTGGACCGGGGACACTTAGCCTGCTCTCCTTCCTCAACATGAGGTCCAGAGGGCTTCAAAAGTTAAATATGATGGGTGATGGGTGTGAGCGGAGCAGGCCCAAGGCTCAGTGGGGTGGAATGGGGAAACAGAGGCACCGCAGTATCACTTAGTCAGTTATAAGGGCAAATGGCTACAGGATCACAGCAGCTGTTGTAATTTTGAAACAGTCATATGTAATTTTGGGGTATCTGTTTGAGCATTTATTAAATGACTTGTTGTATGTCAAGGACTCCCTTTATTGCACATCTAAATTACAACAAATAATTTGTTCCCTGTACAGTATATACATATACAGTATGACCATGCAGTGAACATTTCTTGTAAAGGCATATGGTTATGTTTTTCATTCATTCTTTTTCTTACAAACTTTTTTCTCTAATATTGTCTAGATATGCGTTTAAAAAAAAAAAATCAAGGGGATGTGCAGTTCCATTTGCATTCTGTGTTCTGCAACACAGAAAGGACTGAAAAAGTCTAAACTCAATACATTCTTTTAATATTTTTTTTTAATACTGCAGGGGTTCTGCATCCAATGAAGGTTATGTGAATGTTTACAGGTCTGGGCATTTATTAATTAATTGAATAGCTATATCAAAATAGCAGAATATCTGCTAGTTATCTTTACTAAAATTTCAGTTCTTCAGACTTTATTGCAGAAAACAATATGGCAGAAATTTCAGGACAGCCTTATGATCCGAGGATTTTTTTGTATAGAGTTCCTCTCTGCCCAACAACTGAAAGATGAAATTACTTCAATAAAACTGCAGGAGGCGATGTCAATATAATACCTTTTATGCCCATGTCCCAAGAGGGACTGGAAGGTAAATACATCTGGAGGACACCAGAATGTCCGCTCCTGCTTTAACATAAGCAGGAGCTTATGTTAAAGCAGATTTGTTTACTCCTTTGTTTACTGATCAGCAGCCACATGTTATCCTTCCTCTAATGTCATGCTCCAGCTAGGCAGCCTAATTTGCACTTGTTACAGTATTTAGTACAAGTGTGGCCACACAGCTGCAGGTGGAACAAAAGAGATTTCTCTTGTCAATGCTGATCCTCAAAAGTAGCAAGACTAGACAAGCAGTGTATTCTGATAACCTGTAGATCCTTGCAGGAAGCAAAGGAATAGGTCAGTATCATAACTGAACAGCTCATCACCTTACCGGATTTATCAAATACTTGAGATCTGTTCTAATAAGTCTAAAGCGGGTTCTCCAGTGTATTCAAACATGCCAAGAAATGCTACAGACAGGGATGGGCTTCAAAAATTTTAGCAAGGGGTTCTCTGGCCAGTGGCTGGGTGGGCGTGGCCATGGTGGGCATGGCCTAGTTGGCCTCCTGCACCACAGTGGTGGGAAGGCATTTTTGCCCTCCCTGGGCTCTGGAGGCTTTCTTTGAGCCTCCAGGAGGATGAAAACAGCCTCCCCAGGCTCCGGAGGCCCTCTGGAGGCCAGAAACAGGCCCATTTCTGGCCTTCCCAAACTACCAATAGGCCGTTTTTTGCCCTCCTTGAACCTCCCCGCACACCCTGCACTTACCTGCATCCAAAACAGTCTGCATAGAGACTCCTGGGAGGGGAGGGGTGGGCGGGGCCAGCCAGGAGTGGGATTTGGGGGTTCTCCAAACTGCACAGAATCTTATTTGTGTGGGAGTGGGAGTTGAGAGGTTCTCCCAAACCCTTGTGAACCCCCAGCAGCCCACCCCTGGCTACAGCCACACTTGGATGGCATAGTAACAAGGCAGAAAGGTAGGCATCATGTTCTTGGCGAAAGGGAGATGGAGAAAAATTAGAATTCAAAACATAACTGAGAAGTCATCTTAAGTTATAGGGGAAAAAAGAGAGTGTTTCAAGTGAAAAGGGCAGCATGATAAGCAGTGAGGATCTGAGGCTGAGATAAGGAGAAACGCAACTTAAAGGAGGAGAACTGTGGTCAGAAAATTGACCTTAGTTGTTCAAAGAGATGTAAATTGAATTAAGCAATTTTTGCGAGATGATTAAGGATAGGATTGTGATTATAGTATCCATGTTTCTGTTGGGGAAAGGCAGTGTTTTTTTTCAAAAAATATCTACCAGTGCTTATGAAGAAGTTGTTTTTCAAAGATTCAAAGATGGAGGACCTATTGATTTCAGTTTAAAGTAACTTCTTAACCAAAGCTAATGGACTAATAAACACCATGACTTCGGTATATTCATTACAACTTTTAAAGTAGCTGGATTACTCATGTGACTGACATGAGATGCTGGCATTCTAAACTGGATTTTGGATGCCATCATGTTAAATTTCAGTTGTTAAATAGCTCTGTGATTTTCATTAAATAGTACATTATTAGCATCCATATGACTAATTAAATCATATAAGACCATTGTGAAGAAGGGAATTGCCAAACCTTAGCAGTTAGAGGAATGATTGGCAGCAAACAGAATTAAGAAAATGAGAATATTCCTGCCACTAAGACTAGTATTTATGCAATAGTGCGATTCCAATTTAAACTTGAGAATTATGACAGAACCTTTTTTTTTAGACACATTGATGTGTACAGGTCCTGCAGACTGAAACATAGACGAAAATCTCCAAACTTACCCTTTATGCAAAGTTGGCATGTTACGATGAACTTTTGTCATCTCAAATAGATAACACAACATCATGGTTGACAGAAGAAAAATGTAATTGTCACTGTACCTATTCCCTCCGTTTTCTTACAAAAACTATAGTTATTAAACCATTGTTTACTGAATTTTCAGATTTTAAAATCCTTACACTTATTAATTCTGTGTTACTCCAGGTATTTCAAATTACAGAATTGTTAATACTTGGGAAGGGTCATTTAGTTCACCAGTCATCCCTTTTCTGCTAGAATACAGATTAAAAAATCCCTGCCAGATTATTATTTCATCTTTGCTTAAACACAACCAGTGACGTAGAGTTACTTTCCTCAGTAACTGGTTCCTTTAGTTTTTAAGGCTAGGAATTTTTCTTCTAGTATTGAAATAACTTCTGGATTCTTTAAATCCATTATTCCTTATGGTGAACTCTGAATGATAAAATTACTGACTGCCTTCTGTGTAAAAAACATTTCTAGTATATGAAGAGAACCAAAAAGGCATTAAGAGTTGTTAACTTAATCTTGTGTAGCTTCTTCTCTGGTAATGTTGTACTACTAACTAGAGCATACAAAACATTTGCTAGACCAATTCTCGAATACAGCTCATCTGTCTGGAACCCACACTGCATATCGGACATAAATGCAATCAAGAGAGTCCAGAGATATTTTACGAGAAGAGTCCTCCATTCCTCTAACAGCAATAAAATACCTTATGCCACCAGACTCCAAGACAACTTTGAACTATGCCGACTTCAGTCTGACCTAAGCATAGTACATAAAATTATCTGCCACAATGTCCTTCCTGTCAATGACTACTTCAGCTTCAACCACAACAATACACGAGCAAATAATAGATCCAAACTCAAGGTAAACCATTCCAAACTCGATTGCAGAAAATATGACTTCAGCAACAGAGTGGTCAATGCCTGGAATGCACTACCTGACTCTGTGGTTTCTTCCCCAAACCCCCAAAACTTTAACCTTAAACTGTCTACTGTTGACCTCACCCCATTCCTAAGAGGTCTGTAAGGGGCATGCATAAAGGCACCAGCGTGCCTACCATCCCTGTCCTAATATTCCTTTTTACTTACTCTTTTCATGTATTTCATGTATTTCATGTATTTCATGTATTCATGTTTATACTTTTACCTGTTATCTTATATATGCTTGACAAATAAACATGATTATGATTATGATTAACTATTATTCAGAATTTTCTAAGGCTAAATATTCTGTTTCTTCCATCTTTTTTCCCCCATAATTAAGAACAACTTAAATTTGAACAACTTAATTACCTTATGTTCAACCTGTTCCAGTTTATCTAGATCCAGAATTAGACACAATATTGTCTATATATAGGAGAAAGGAGAAATAAAACGAGAAATATTTATACGGTATGAAGA
The DNA here is from genome assembly GCF_059756535.1 of Pantherophis guttatus. NCBI lineage: Eukaryota > Metazoa > Chordata > Lepidosauria > Squamata > Colubridae > Pantherophis > Pantherophis guttatus. The sequence goes on from NC_142069.1 coordinate 76,965,726, forward strand.
AAAACCAGAGTATATTTGAGATGTGGTGTGATCAATGCAAAATAAAATAAAACTAGTCACCCAAAAACAATGTTTATGTTGGTATAAAACAAAATTCACTTGTTTTACAACCACATCAGATTGCTGACTTATATTCAGTGCTCAGCTACTATTCCAAAAATGTTTTACTAGTTCTGTTTCCAAACCAGATTTCCTTTATCCGAGCTATCCATTTAATCTGTTTGCAAGTAGAGAACTTTGCATTCATCTATTTGCATATTTAATATACCTCAAACTTTCTCAAGTTTGTTGAGAAACAATGAACATTCAAGTATAATTTTCAAACCAGTACAGTATCCACTTAATTACCATTCCATCTAGACAATACTTTGTTAGTTTGTTTATCAGAATATCCTGAAATATTTTGAAAAATGCTTTGTTTAAAGATATGGGAAGTTTCCAGAATTCCCACAATCTAGTCAGCTGTTGTAGAATCTTTTAAGGTATCAGTGTGAGACTGATCTGCAGTTGTCTAAAGATGTCTATGGAGATTCTCAGTCATCCAGGTCATGCTTATCCCAAAGGTGCTTTTTCAAGAGGCAACTTGGACTTTCGGGTTTTTCTTTGAAGACATTTCACTTCTCATCCAAGAAGCTTCTTCAGCTCTGACTGCATGGTCAGGAATAGAAGGATTAATACTCCTTGCAGACAGCTGGTCATTTATATTCTTTTAGAGAGTCGTTGAGTCCACCTGGAGGTTTATCTGTGTCCTCAGGATCACCTGAGTGGTGGAAATGGATGTGGAGCCTTCTTGGAACTATTGAAAGGACTGTGTTGTAGACTGGAGATAGATGAGGTCATATCTCTCCCCCTCTGTTACGTTTTGACATAGATGGCCTCTTTGATCCCTCTTTCAAACCAACAGTCCTCTCTGTCCAAAATGTTGTCTAAAGATGTTCCTCCTCACCTTTTGGAAAATAGGGAAAATATTTATCGGCCTCAAATTTATGCACTTTATCGCTTCCTGAAGATTTTGAAAAAAAGTAATACAAAAACTTTCAACCTGGACTCTCATCAAATTCCTTCTGTATGATTAACGTATATTGCATGGAACTTATTTTATTGGTTTGGGTCATTGCATTTATCTTTTACTACTGTTAGAACCAAGTACTCTGATACAATATGGATATTAATAAAGTATAGATAAGCAGAGCTAAGGAAGGTTCAGGGAAGACTTGTATCTTGTTAATATAAGAGACCAAAATTGTTACTAAACTCTGATGTCCCAACAAACAGCAAAAAGCTAGGTGAGTTCAAGAAGTGTCTTAACAAAGATGGGGAGAAGAATATGAATGGCAAAAGCAGGAGAAAATCATTTATCTGGGTCAAAGTATAGTCCCCTTTTAGTAGCTCTCAAAACCCACTGCAGGTAATTGCAAGTCACTTATTTTCAACAACACAATTTTTTACAGTTTTTTTTTTAAAAAAACAATAACTTGAAAAATAAATCAGACTACAGAAAATATTTGAAAGGGCTAACTTTCAACCACATTGCTCTGAGAATGCCACCCACTCTTCCCTATGATCTCGAGAAGAAAAAAAAATGCATAAAGGAAGGTTCCAGCTCACAAAGACATTTTCATCCTTTGATCGACTTGGGAGTTACAGCTTTGATTTGATTTTGTTTTCAAAAAATGTAGGGCAGTATCCTACAGCTATGTCCACAGGAAGGTCCAAGCAGACAAGATGATAGCTATGGTGTTGCAATTGAAGCCTCTCCCCTTGTATACAAATACTATGTTACTGCTTGGGACGCGGTGGCTCAGTGGCTAAGATGCTGAGCTTGTCGATCGAAAGTTCAGCGGTTCGAATCCTTAGTGCCAAGTAATGGGGTGAGCTCCTGTTACTTGTCCCAGTTTCTGCCAACCTAGCAGTTCGAAAGCACGTAAAAAATGCAAGTAGAAAAATAGGGACCACCTTTGGTGGGAAGGTAACAACGTTCCGTGCGCCTTTGGTGTTTAGTCATGCCGGCCACATGACCACAGAGAGGTCTTTGGACAGCGCTGGCTCTTCGGCTTTGAAACGGAGATGAGCACCACCCCCTAGAGTTGGGAACGACTAGCACATATGTGCAAGGGGAACCTTTACCTTTACTATGTCACTGCATGTACAAAACAGGAGGCTTGGATTATTCTGTGATTAACATTCTGTATGTTTTGATATTCCCATCTCCACAAATAGCAATGGGCTACTTAGATGGAACATATTCCTACTATGCTCGCAATAGTTGTGTGAAATATTCTCAGATCATCCATTGAACTTTCGTTCTAAGCGTTCCTCTAGGGCAGGAGTCAGCAACCTACGGCTCTGGAGCCACATGTGGCTCTTTCAGCCCTCTGCTTTGGCTCCCTGTCAGGTGATCCCAACACTGGCTGGCCCAGCTCCTCGCCCTCCCCTCCCAGTTACTCCTTGCCTGACCTGAGAAGGTAAGGGCAACAGCGGGGGATGGAGAAGCGGCCAGGGCAGAGACAGAGAGATACAGAGAGAGAGGGAGAGAGGGGAGGAGAGAGGGAGGGAGGGGAGAGAAAGAGATGTCAAAAGGATTTTGTGGTTCCCGGTGTTTTTTAACAACTGGTTCTCTACCCTAATGACCAGCTGGGTAGGCGTGGCTAAGGGGGTCATGTGACCAGTGGAAGTGAGTGACATCAAGTTGGCCATGCCCACCCAGGTTTTGTGTTTTCTTTTGTGTGGGAAATGGGCCCAAATGGCTGTTTGAGTATTTAAGGTTGCAGACCCCTTTTCTAGGGCAATGTTTCTCAATCTTGGCAACTTGAAGATGTGTGGACCAACTCAGTTCTTGGAGTTGTAATCCACACATCTTCAAGTTGCCAAGGTTGAGAAATGCTTTACTGGTTTTCCTCAAAAATATGCCCGCAAGATAAATGATGGCCTCTCCAGAATCCTGGTTTCCAGGGTGCTGAGCTGACACACAGAATCCAAGATAAAAAAAATACTGGATTGGGTGGTGAAAAGGTGCTGAACCCCAACAAAGCAGTATTAAAAGTAATGTAACCAGTATCATTATGTTCACACTACTATTATAACTATTTGAGTATTTTAGCAGGGTTACTGCACACACTATTTTATTTGCAGATTCCATGCTGTTCTCCTGCTGCATACTTATAGCTTTCAAGCTGCTTTATGATGAGTGGCATACTGCTGAATTTTCCTATACTAACAGGTCATAAGTCACACATAGAGCTATTAAAATCTAAAACATTTTAAATGAACAGAATCAACGGTAGAGACAATGAGCTCCTTTGTTCCAATTGGATTAATTGGTTTTATTTAAAACTGAGATCATGAAATATTTTCAGGGAATGATTTCATAACAGAGAATATCTATTAGAGAGAGGAATAGAAAATTGTACGGAGACCAAACTTTGGTTGCAACAACAGATGGGATTGATTTTTTTTTGTATCTGCATGTATTTAAAATTGTTGCTATTTGGAACTAAAGTGAAGCATCATAATATTATAGAGTTGGAAAAGACTTTAAAGTTTATCTAGTTAAACTCCTGTTCAGTGCAGGATCTGTTAGGAGACTTCTGACAGACTCTGAAGAATTCCAGCTAAAGAGAACTCATCACATCATGTGATAATCTCTTTGATTGACATTCAGAAGTTGCTGCTGAAGGCTAGTCTGAACACACTGTCTTATAGTCTTAACACAAGACAGCATGAACATTTAAACAGTATGAACATTGGACACATTGGAACTGGCCCTGCACTCTGGTCCAAGACATGATTAATCCATTCCCTTTTCTATGTGACCATCCTTGCTATACTATATTTCAAAACTCTTATTATATTAGTATCTCTTTAGTTTTTTCTGCTGTAGGCTAAATAGACCAAGATCTAGGGGTGAAATTCAGCAGGTTCTGACAGGTTCTGGAGAACTGGTAGCGGAAATTTTAAGCAGTTCAGAGAACCGGTAGTGGAAATTTTGAGTAGTTCAGAGAACCGGCAAATACCACCTCTGGCTGGTTCCAGAGTGGGGTGGGAATGGAGATTTTGCAGTAGCCTTCCCCTGGAGTGGGGTGGGAATTGGGATTTTGCAGTATTCTTCCCCTGCTCCGCCCACCAAGCCCTGACCACCAAGCCACACCCACATAACTGGTAGTAAAAAATTTGGATTTGGATCCTTTAACTATTCCTCATAAACTTGAGTTCTAGACTCCTCAGTTGCTTGATGTTTGACCTCTGAACTCACTCAAGTGTGTCATTGAATGGTAGTAGTATTCCCAAGATTGGGGGTGGGATGTTGAAGCATGGCACAGACCCCAAATTCTGGATGGCCTCCACTCTGCTGTTGTTTTAAAAAGCCTTGAAGGTCCTTCATTCGGGCCTTCAGCAAAGGAGAGAACTTTCGCTTCATTGTGCCTATCCGACCTATCCGATCATATTGAAAGCAGCTGTGTCCTCTTCGGCAATGATGTAAAATTATTTAACACCACTGACAATGCTGCTGCTCTACAAAGCGCCCTTGGCTATGTGTCTGAATGGTCGCGTAATTGGCAACTCCAAATTTCAACTAATAAATGCTCTGTCCTACACATTGGCAATAAAAATCAGAACACCAAATACAAGTTGGGTGGAAATGATCTCGTAGACGACCCTCACTCTGTCAAGGACCTAGGAGTACTCATCTCAAATGATCTAAGCCCCAGAGCTCACTGTAACAGCATTGCCAAAAAGGCATTAAGAGTTGTTAACCTAATTTTGCAAAGCTTCTTCTCCGGTAACATTGTATTGCTAACTAGAACATACAAAACCTTTGCCAGACCAATTCTTGAATACAGCTTGTCCACCTGGAGCCCACACTGTATATTGGACATTAACACAATTGAGCAGGTTCAGAGGTATTTCTCAAGTAGAGTAGTCCACTCCTCTACTCACAATATAATCCCTTATGCCACCAGACTTGAAATTTCGGGCTTGGACAATCTGGAACTACATCGCCTGCAGTCCGATCTAAGCATCGTACACAAAATTGTTTGCTACAGTGTCTTGCCTATCAACGACTTCTTCAGCTTCAACCACAATACTACATTGGCAAACAATCAATACAAACTCAAGGTAAACCACTTCAAACTCGATTGCAGAAAATACGACTTCAGCAACAGAGTGGTCAATGCCTGGAATGCTCTACCCAACTCCATTGTTACAGCCTCAAACCCTCACAGCTTCAATGTCAAACCTTCACCCCATTCTTAAAAGGTCTGTAAAGGGGGCATGCATAAGCACGCCAGCGTGCCTACCATCCCTGTCTTACTGTCCCCATTTATCTGTATTTACTTCCTTTGTTCATGTTTATGTTCATACCTATACTTGTTATCTTGTACATGTTTGAGAAACAAATTAAATAAATGAATAATTTTTATCTTTATGTTTAATTTATTTCTTGTAATTTCTTTTATTGTTGTCAGCTTTACACAGTTGTTGAAAGTCAAGTGGCATACATAAATAAATTATGCATTTTTATCTACCTATTGAATCCTTCCCAAGGACTTAGGGATAGGCAGACATTGTGGTTTGAAGGTATTGATGCAGGATGTAAGCTGCTGCCTTTTGCAGTTGACTGATGGAGTTTTGTCAATGGTTGGTGGCGTTCAACTGGTGTTCCAGTTCTTTTTCTTCTACTCTGCTGTATCCAGGTTCTGCAACTTCCACTATCAAATATTTTCAGGGAATGATTTCATAACAGAGATGATCTATTAGAGAGGAATGAAAATGGTATGAAGACCAGACTTTGATTGCAACGACAGATGGAATTGATTTGGATTGATATCCAGACCTTTTTTTTTTTGCCTTTCTTATCAACATTTGTTAAGTCTGGGGTGTTATGTGGCAGATTCTAAAGTTCCAGAACACTTTAGCTTCTTCATTTTCTATCACTTTGTCTTGTTTATGTTCTTGCTTGCAGGCAAATATTATTTCTTGCAAATCGTCCAATGCACCATTTTTGCTACTTTCTCATGGTGTTGTTTGTTAGTCAGTCTGTGCAATTTTCTTGCAGCAACTAACTAGCTTGATCCACTGTTTCCTCAACTTCTGGAGTATCCTGGGTTTGTTTAGCCTACAGCAGAAAAGATTAAAGAGAGATATGAAGGATAGCCTTGTTTCCTTGTTACAGACAGGTACAGATGAAAGATATTCATATAATCATGCAGGATATGCAGAAGAGGCACTGATTTGTTTTCAAGAACAATAGCAGCTTTTGAGAACTGAATGGTTCTTGCCAGCCAACAGAATGGAGCAATTGTTTCATCTTTTAAAAAGCATTGTTTTGATTTATTTCCACAACTGTAGCTCAGTCTTAATGATTAATGCAAATACACCATTTTTTTTAAGTGGCACGTGTTTTATACAACACCAAGCACAGAAGTTTTAAGATAAGCTCACTCTGAGGCATCAACAAAAGATGAAATTAATTTATGGAAAACCCACACGATGCACTAATTTGTTATAGGCAAAATAAAGCGTTGGATTACAACTTGCAACTTGCATTTTCTGAAACGGATTACAATGGGTAACTGTTTTTCAAATGTGCCTTTTACGGAACTGAAAAGTGTTACCCTTCCAGTTGCATCTCAGCCTTTGGTTGAGAAGAGATCAAAGCACTTGCTATTTACTGTATTCCAGGAAATTAATTCATTTACAGTATATGTGACCTTCTCAGGCGCTTTTCCTCTGACATTTCCCTATGCAACCAAAAAGAAAATGGATGAAGACAAGACAGCAGTAGGAAAGCTGAGTGAGAAAAATATTAGTTCACGTGTACAGCTGAGAATGGTTAGTTAAAGGAGATAATATATATAAAATTGTGTGTCTCTGTGTGTGTATGCAGAGGTGGGCTGTTGGGGGTTCGCAGGGGTTTGGGAGAACCTCTAGCTAAAATGCAGTTTGGAGAACCCCCAAATCCCACTCCTGGCTGGCCCTGGTCACCCTGCCCCACCCCTCCCAGGAGTCCCCATGTGGCCTATTTTGGATGCAGTTAAGTGCAGGGCACATGCAGAGGCTTGGAGAGGGCAAAAAATGGGCCTCCTGGAAGTTTGGGAAGGCTGGAAACAGGCCCGTTTCCAGCCTCCAGAGAGCCTCTGGAGCCTGGGGAGGCTGTTTTCACCCTCCCAGAGGCTTGAGGAAAGCCTCCAGAGCCCAGGGATGGCTAAAACGCCGCCGCCCCCCACCTGCTGTGGTGCAGGAGGATGACTAGGCCACACCCACCATGGCCACGGCCACCCAGCAACCGGCAGAGAACACCTTGCTAAAATTTTTGAAGCCCACCCGTGTGTGTGTGCATGTGTGCGTGTGTGTATGGCCCCGCAATACTTGCTGATGTCATCGATCCATCTTGTTTGAGGTATATATATTTGTCTGTCTGTGTGTGTTTGTGTGTATTAGCATAGTCAGTTGTGACCAAACTTTTTTCACTTGTATGATCTACCGTAGTTTTCACCTATTGAAATATATCTGAAATAAGTTTCTGCTGTGGTTTCTCTCTAGTGTTCTCTGTATATATTCCAAAATTGGACTTTATCACACTTTTTTTTTGTTTATTTGTTTCGAAGGATAGATTCTTAAGGCAAGAAGGTGAGATTTTTAAGAAAATTGCTGCTCCTGAGAGCCCAATCAAAAATTATATAGTTTTACTGGTTTTGGTGTTTGTGTTTATGCTATTTTAATGTTCCATCACAAGTTCCTGGTGATTGTGGTGGAATAAGAGAGAGAGAATTTATCATTTTGAGAAGTATTGGAAACATTAGGAGCCAGAAAATGCTACACAATAGATCACAGTCTATAGATGCTTCCTATAAATTCAGCTGATCTTTTCTTCTGAATAATCTACTGTGGTTGTACTGCTATCTTCTTTTCTTCATGTAGTGTAGTGAATTCTTATATGCTAAAGCATTTCCCTTACAATGTAATGTAGTGAAGTCCCTTATATCACCAGGAGCCCTGGTGGCGCAGTAGTTAGAATGCAGGATCGCAGGCTAAGTCTGCCCACAGCCAAGACTTCAATCCTGACTGTCTCAAGTTTGACTCAGGCTTGCATCTTTCTGAGGTAAAATGGGGACCCAAATTGTTGGGAGCAATATGCTGACTCCGTAACACTACTGAGAGAGGGCTGTAAAGCACTGTGAGTGGTATATAAATCTAAGTGCTATTGCTATCATCTCAGAATTGTGCCACCTCAGTGGCAACTATCAATACAGGATGCAACAAGAGGTTTCGTTTATCATCTGTCTTTATTTTATTTTATTAAATTTCTATACTGCCCTTCTCCTGAAGGACTCAGGGCGGTGAACAGCCAAAAGATAAAACACAGAGATACAAAATTTAAAATAGATTAAAACAGATTAAACAATTTGGCTAAATTTTAAAATATCCCATAATTAAACAAATTAAAATTAGTGTTTAAAATTTAAATTTTAAAATTTTAAAAGGGAGAAGATTTAGGCCAGGCCAGCTTGATGAAATAAAAACGTTTTAAGCGCGCGACGGAAGGTGCGCAGATCCGGGATCTTCCGTATCTCCGGTGGGAGCTCGTTCCAGATCGTAGGTGCCCCCACAGAGAAGGCTCTCCCCCTAGGGGCTGCCAGTCGACATTGTTTGGCCGACGGCACCCGGAGGAGCCCCTCTCTATGGGAGCGTACTGGCCGGTGGGAGGCTATTGGTGGTAGCAGGCGGTCCCGTAGATAACCAGGTCCTAAGCCATAGAATTTGTAGAATTTGCCACTGATCCTCACTGGAAGAGAATTAATATCCGGGGGTTATCATCAGACTTCTATGTCTAAAGGAAAACTAGAACCTGGGTATCCCCAATCCTCATCCAGCACATTAATACTACAGCCTTGGAAGCTATAGTAGGCCGGAAGCTCCAATGCTGCCACCTTCTCGTGTGTGGGAAAGTAGGAGAGTGGATTAAGGAGAGGAGTTGTTAGTAGACATAAGAGCATTCATCCTGTCGGTCAAAGTCAGGGTGATCCAGCATCTGGAGAAGGAGTGGTCAGGGGGCTGGATCGAGATGGAGCGGACGTTGATTGGAGCATGTGACCGACTGGGTGGAAAAGGGGATGGTTTTGACTTACTGAAGGAAAACTCAGGCTTTTCAGATTCACGTTTTCCCAGATGTGCCAGTTTGCCTATTCTAGTAAAGAGAACTTTGGAAAATGTTTGCTTCCATGTCTTTACCTGGAGTTGGGGTTTTTCTGGAACGCTGACACTACATTAGCTTCCAGCAGTGATCCATGTATTCCCAAACAACCACAACTTTGCACTTGCTTTGTATATGGTTACTGTAATTTATATTTCCTAAAGCTTTTCTTCCTTTTGTGCAAAGTAAACAGAGCTTCAAATATCTACTTCTGCACGTTCCACAGAAATTCATTTAGAAAATACGAGAATGTGCATAAATAGCTGGATGAACACTTAAACTTAAGGAAAAGGAAGAAACTGAATACTTTTAAACATGGGGTTCATTTTATCAATGGCTAAGCAGCAAAAACAGAAGTTAGAAATATGGAAACATAAGAGAAGCATTAGTTTCATAAGGAAGGTTTATTAAAATGGATACGCAAATACTACTATTATTATGAGATGAATACCAATGTGATGAATATGATTGTTAATATTATGATTACTATTTCTCACAATTAATTGTATGCAGACTATACACCGTTTATTCAGAAATGGAATTTTTTATATTTAATTAAAACTTTTAAAACTTAAAAAAAAAGAAATTCATTTATTTGGATGATAACTAGTTGGGTGAAGAGAAGTACCAGCTCATGCTGCAGCAGAGCTGGACTGTGTAGATGGAACAGACACATTAAATTTGCTTTCAACAGCTGACAAGCATAGCAAGCAGCCTGATATAATTAATTCCTTAATAAAAGAGCTTAGATCAGTAGATGTCCAGCTTGCAGAGAATATTGAGGCATTCAGTACTTAGCAAACTCAGAAATCCATATTTAATTCTCAGCTTTTGTTAAACGTTTTCTTGAAATGTTTAGAAAAGCCACCGTTTTGCCTTCATTGTAAAGCTCAAAAGCAAACATGTGGAAAGCTACAGGGAATATGCAACCGAGGATAACAGAAACTCTACTACCATCAGATGAACCCTATTACTAATAGAGCTAAAAAAAAAAACAACTCATTTCTAAAGTGATCTGGCAACTCTGAAAATACATACTACTTTTAGGCCAAAATATTGCTATTGTTCAGAATGCATCTTCCTCAAAGTCTCAGTTTTAAAATTAATGGCACAAAATGTACATCTAAAGGAGGTTACTTGCAAAAACTACAACTGTTAGGAAAGAGGTAGGCAAAAATGCAAATTATAGAGAAAGATGCATGCATAGCATATAGGCTAAACAAAGTTCTGTGTGAAAACAATTTAATGGCAGCCTTTTAAAAAAGTTAATGAAACATTGTAACTGAATGCGTGTAAACAATACACTGATCCGGATATAGAGGATATAATGTTTTTAGACAACATTCCTATCCATGTTAATATAAAAATATCTATGAGCTACATCAGTTTCAACCTCTTTCCATATTATCCCATCACAACTTTATTTTTGAATAGCTAGAGAATCCTTATTCATTTTCCTCTAAATCTTTCCCTAAAACAGATTTTGTGTACCTTGCACCTTAATAAATACATTTTGTACCTTCCCAGTATGTAATATTTATTTAAATGCAGCTATTCTTGGGTCTAATTTTGTATGCTATTATCCCAGAGATATGTCTGTTAATACAATTAACTGTTTTTTTTCCTGAAATGTTTCACTAGTGGAACAGCAATAATTTAAGATATCCATGCAAAGATTAATTTATGAGGGTGTTTGTAAATAGACTGTGTTTGACAGAAAGAGAATATGTGTAAGGGCATATGCATGCATGTGTAGCTACACACACACACACACACACACACACACACATGCATATAATACAGTGGTGGGTTTCAAATTTTTTTACTACCGGTTCTGTGGGTGTGGCTTGATGGGCAGGGCATGGCTTGGTGGGCGTGGCAGGGGAAGGAGACTGTAAAATCTCCATTCCCTCCCCACTCCAAGGGAAGGTTACTGCAAAATCCCCATTTCCTCCCAATCAGTTGGGACTTGGGAGACAGAGTATAGATGGGGGAGGGGGCAGTCAGAGGTGGTATTTACCGGTTCTCCGAACTACTCAAAATTTCCACTACCGGTTGTCCAGAACTGGAGAACCTGCTGAAACCCACCTCTGATATAATACATGCTATCTCTAAGCATATATAAGAACAATATGCTGGATAAGCAAAGAAAAGATTAATTGAATGGCGGAAAGCAATGAACAATTCAGATCATAAAAAGTTAAGGTCATTTCAGTGGCAATGTATGGCTATGAAAGTTATACTCAGAGAACTGGAAAAAGAAGATAGACAATTTAATAAGGAATTTTTAAGGGGAACCAACAAATCAGATCTGGACCAAATAAAGGTTGATTACTCCCTTAAAATGATGATCAGCAAGCAGAAGAATTTAAAAGAATGAATAAATAAACTACAAAAAATATTTTGGTAAGGTTGAGCATGCAGAAGAAGAAAACAAGAAATAACTTCTGTGGGCATCAGGTAATATATACATTTAATAAATATTGTGATTCTTATTATAAAAGATGGCCAAAGAGATTACTGGAAGTTTGCTAGTGAGATACGCCATCATGTAGAGAAATTGTCCATACAGTCACTATCAGTCAGGGTGTTCTGATGGTACCTAATTCTATTTATATGCACATCCATCTATCCATGTGTGTGTGCACATACAAATGCACATTTGCATATATGTATATATAGGTGCATATGTACCCACATCTATAACCCTCTTTGATGCACCAGCTGGGAGAGATATTTTTCTTCCTGAATTTCTGTTCTGCCCCAGCTCCGGATTCCCGAGGATATTGACACACACCAATGGTCCTTATCAAGTTTATTAAGTAGCAAGAATAAACCAAAGTCCGGCAAAGGTTGGCAACCAGCCCAGAAAGCAAGATACGATAACTTTTCCAAAAATGCTCTGATGATAATTACAAGTTGTTTCTAGCAAGAAACTTACTAACGGCGTGTGACTTAAATAGGCTAAGGGAGTGGCCAATTATCCTCAAGCCTTACTCTCGAGGAGACCTCCTCCTCCTGAGTAGCCACTCCTGCCTTTTGGCAGCCCTGCGTGCTCGAGCATTGAGAAGAGGCTCCTCCACTTCACTCTCTCCACTTGAAGGAGCCTCTGGAGGTTCTGAAGGCCCTGGCTGAGTCTCTGCCTCTGGCACCACATCCTCTTCAGCCTCCTTGCTGTCCAACGCGAGCGCCGGCTGCACAGGCTGCTGGTGTGACACCACACCAGCCTCCTCATCGTTGGGATCAGCCATGATCTGCGCAGGCCTCTGGCAGGCCACAACAATTTCTGACAATAACTGGTATATCCCACACCTAACTCACCAAGAACTGTTTATTGTAAAATGAGTAAGTTTAAATGCAGACATTTCACAGAGTAGGAAGAAGAAAAGAATGATAGGGAGGCTATCACCCTTTCCTGCCTTGGGCAAAATGCACAGGGGAGGGGGGAGAAGCAAAAATGTAAAAAGACATACAGTTAAACAAGGCCCTTTAACTGGTAAACATAAGAGTGAACATTAGTTGAAAGACAACTAGTTGCTCCAAAGGAAGAACGAATAACCCTGTCCCTCACTCCATCTTCTAGCCTCTGGGTTCAATCATGGTTAGAGCTTTTGTGAAAAGCAGCTGGACCCAAAAGCACAGCCATGCTGTTCTTCCAGATCAAAACTCAGAAAGGCATTTTAATCAAATCAAAGGAATCCTGTTTGCGGCTTCCCCATATAGCAGCTGCTCTTTTTCCCTTTCTGCAAAGGCTCAGACAGACATGCACAGCATATACGTGCAAAGAAAGACTAGCAATTTATTTTCCTTTTAAATATTAAACGGGGGGTGAAGCTCCTTTTTTTTTTTCCCCTGGCGACTCAGGGAACCGTTTACTCTTTGAATCCCATTTTTTAAAAATTCTGAAATGGATCAGCTGGAAGGAAAACCACTTGGCTCATGGTATTCCCCACCTGTTAGTGAAGATAATTATTTTAAACAGGTTTGAAGCAGGGGTGAAATGCTACTGATTCACTCCAGTTCAGGCAAACCGGTAGTAAAAAAATGCTTTAAAAAGTAAAACAAGGTTCCGACAACCACAGCTGTGCCACGTGATCATCGGAACTTTTTTTTACTTTTTTAAAGCAATTTTTTTGCTACTGGTTCGGGTGAATAGGTAGTAAAAAATGCTTTTAAAAAGTAAAAAAAAAAAGAGTTGGCCACGTACACCCAGTCACATGACCCCCGCCTCCAAGCCACGCCCACCGAACCGGTAGCAACAAATTTTACATTTCACCACTGGTTTGAAGGTTCGGTGGTTGGAAATAGAGTGAAAGCTGAGGTCATATGGAAGCACTCTAGGGCAGGGGTTCCCAATCTTGGCAACTTTAAGACATGTGGACTTGCTGGTTGGGCAGCTCTGGGTGTTGAAGTCTACATGTCTTAAAATTGATAAAATTAAGAGCTCCTGCTCTAGGGCAAAATAAGAAATGGAGAGGAGATGAAAACTATAATTTGCACTCACTTTCAAGAAAGGTTCTAAAGTGGACCATCCAAATCAATGAGAAAAAGGCATTACTGTGTTTCCAAAACAGTGGAATGCCAGATGACTGGGAGAGGACAACTGTCCCAATCTTCAAAAAGGAACCAGAAGGCTCTAGGGCTCAGGTGCTCAGGGTTTCTCAACCTGAGCACCTATGAGATAAAGGTAAAGGTAAAGGTACCCTTCGCACATATGTGCTAATCATTCTCAACTCTAGGGGATGGTGCTCATCTCCGTTTCAAAGCCCAAGAGCCAGCACTGTCCAAAGATGTCTCCATGGTCATGTGGCCGGCATGACTAAATGCCAAAGGTGCACGGTACGCTTTTACCTTCCCACCAAAGGTGATCCCTATTTTTCTACTTGCATTTTTTATGTGCTTTCGAACTGCTAGGTTGGTAGAAGCTGGGACAAGTAATGGGAGCTCACCCCGTTACGTGGCACTAGGGATTTGAACCACTGAACTGCTGACCTTTTGATCGACAAGCTCAGTGTCTTAGCCACTGAGCCACCACATCCCTTTCTATGAGATATATATTTATATTTTGGGACTCTAGGGGATACCGCAGGGGCGCTCGTTCATCAGCGACCCCTTATTTGGTCGGATGGGCCCGGGGCGAGGGTTTTGAGACCTTCCCCGCCCCTCGGTGCTTCCGGAGCCAGAAACGGCATGGAGAAACGGCAATGGAGAGCTGAGGCCGGGCCGCTTCTGACGCTGCCGAGAGCGGAGGTATGATGGCTTATCGGCGGCGGCGGCGGCGGCGAGCTCCGTTGGTGGAGCTCTGGGTGAGTTTTTGGGACTCCCCTCGACCCTGGACATGCCTAGAGCAAGGGGCATTTGGCGGAGTGCTGTGGTTGTGCTGCCCCGACGTTTTTTGACGCTGCCGAAAATGAGGGTATGGTGGTTAGTTCGGCAGCGGCTCGTCGGATGATGAAGGAGAAGGAGAAGGTGGAGGTGTGGCAGTGAGGGGGCGAGTGGCAGGCAGTCTGCTGAACTTCCATCTGCCCCACTCAGAGACTCCCCGGTGGCCCCTTGAAACCGGGAATGGCGGTTTGGACATCAGCGGGGGTGGTGAGGCCGGCCTTGATATTAAACTGGGCCGTGGCACACCCCACTGAAGTACTGGACGCTGTTTTTTCATCTCCATTGCCGGCGGAAGGGGCTTGCTGGGGGGTGAGAACTGAGAATGGAGAGGGCATAAGCGGTCTGCTGAGTCCGGAGATGAGAGACTCCTTCCTGGAAGATACTGTGGTGGCTGCAGAGGACCTGGAGGCCCCCTATGGCATCTAATGGGGGCTGGAGCTCGGAAACAGCTTGGTATCCCGGAAGAATCTGAGGAAGATAGGGTTGGTGGGCAACGGAGGGGTTTCTCCCCTTTGTACGCATACCAACCTCCTTCCTCCTACCCCCTCCTGGGACTTTGTTTGCCAAATAAAGGGCCTGTTATCCGCCCTGACTGAAGGAGTCCGCCCCCTTCTCCACCCCGTTTTCCCTCCTTCCCCTTCCCTTCTTTTTTCTCTTTCATCGGGACTGACTAGGATACGATCTGGAGCATAAAATCTTACCAAGGATTTCTGTCTCTGCCCCTGGCGTGACTCACGGATTGACTGACTGATAAACTATCTCCTTCGGACCATGGGTCAGTTAATTGATGCAACTGCTGAGGGGTTCTTTATCACATCAGGACTTTCGCCACTGGGAGAAGTACTTTTCGATCTATGACCCTTTGAGGGTCCCGCCGTGAGAGGGCGGATTGGACGCTTCCCATTGGCTGGAATTGTCAGAACCCTCCTACTGTCGTGGGAGGACAGTAGAGATACCAATGGTACATCATTGAACAATATGGCCCCATGATACATCTTGAGACCCCTGATTAAGCTCCCTTCCTCCATCGCTGCACTGGGAGATGTACACGACTGCGGATTTGCTTGCGCTGCGAGATTCCCCCCTCTCGCAGATGTGGCCCTCATCGTTATCGAGGGCCCACCTCAATGACGGGCTTTGGGACCCAGAGAGGTGGCATGTGAAAACTAGGGGGTTGAGGGTTTTTTTATCAAATTGTTTAGTTAAATTTTTAAGGGGTCTCAGGGAGGGGGAGGGTCAAATTAGAACTCAGGTTGTGGGTTTGGGGGAAAACCCACAAGGGGGAGGGTCGGGGTTGGGTCTGGCTGCGAAGCACGGTGGGGGGGGGTGGGCCCGGGATCGAGGGGGGGTTAGGGCTCATCCGGATAGTGTTTTGAATATCAATACGGTGGGTGGGAGGGGTAGATATGGCGGGAGCAGGGGGCCACATCGTGTTAGGGGAGCGCGCACTCGCTGTTTACGAGCGATGGCGTGCTCCGGCCCCCAAAGCTCCACCCGTTTTCCAGGTTGCACAGACCCTCAGGGCCCGGGCCTTCGGCTGATGCTGTGCAATGCCAGGTCCGTAGTAAATAAAGCCCCCCTCATTTGTGATCTTATTCAGGAGGGGGGTGAGGACCTGGCAGGTGTTACGGAGACCTGGTTGGGCCATGAGGGGGGGGGGTTTCCCCTCATTGAAATGTGCCCTCCAGGTTTCCTTGCCTTCCATCAGCCGAGGTCACAGGGGAGGGGCGGGGGGGTAGCGGTTATCATTAAGGAAGGTCTGAAACCGAGGGAGGCCACTGTCCCTCAGACGACCGGCTGTGAATCCCTCCTCGTGAAATGGGGCCACGGGGTTCAGATGGGTTTGCTGATCACGTACCTGGCTCCCTGCCACGTGGCAGCAGCCCTGCCCGAGCTACTCAACGTCATCGCTGCGGTGGCAGTTGATACCCCCAGGCTTATGGTCATGGGGGATTTCAACCTACCGTCCGTGGGCGAGGCGTCTGAGGTGGCTCGGGAGTTCATGGCTTCCATGACAGCTATGGACCTGACCCAGTTAATTCATGGCCCTACTCACACGGGGGGAAACACGCTGGATCTGGTTTTTGTCTCTGGACAGTGGTTGAGTGATCTCGAGATAGGGGATATAGTCACCGAGCCCTTGTCATGGTCTGATCACTCTCTCCTTCGTCTCGACCTTCGAACTGCTACACCCCGCCGCAGGGAGGCGGAGCCGGTAAGATGGTTCCGCCCCAGGCACCTGATGGAACCTGATAGGTTCCAGATGGAGCTAGGGCCATTCCCTGAGGCTCTGGCACACGCCCCGACTGGAGACCTAGTGGCCGCCTGCGATAGGGCGGCCGCAGGAGCTCTGGACCGGGTCGTGCCTTTGCGGCCTCTGACCCGGCGCTGATCTCATTTAGCTCCTTGGTTTACCGAGGAGTTGAGGGAGTTGAAGCGCCGGAAAAGACGCCTAGAGAGTAGTTGGAGGGCCAGCCGTTCTGAATCTGACCGGACACTGGTAAGATCTCATATTAGGAATTACCTAGTGGCGATAAAAGCAGCGAAATGTAGCTATTTTGCTGCTCTTATTGCGTCATCAGATAATCGCCCGGCCGCCCTGTTTAGGGTGACCCGCTCCCTGCTCCATCAGGAAGCGTGGGAGGACCCCTTGGAGGGTAGAGCCGAGGATTTTGTTCAATATCTGTATGACAAAATCACTCAGATTCGGGAAGATCGGGACTCCGACTGGGTAGTCTCAGGAGGAGGAACAGGGGCAGGTCTTGAGAATGTTATCTGGGATGAGTTTGATCCTGTGACCCCTGAGGATGTGGACAGGATTCTGGGTAGACTGAACGCGACCACTTGTTTATTGGACCCGTGTCCCTCCTGGTTAGTGCTGGCTTCTCGGGAGGTGACACGAGGCTGGTTCCAGGGGATTATAAATGCTTCGTTGGGTGAGGGTGTCTTTCCTGCCGCCTTGAAAGAGGCGGTGGTGAGGCCTCTCCTCAAGAAGCCATCCCTGGACCCGGCAATGTTGGTAAATTATCGTCCGGTCTCCAACCTTCATTTTGTGGCGAAGGTTGTTGAGAGTGTGGTCGTGAAACAGCTCCCCCAGCACCTGGATGAAACAACGTATCTGGATCCGTTCCAGTCGGGCTTCAGGCCCGGGTACAGCACGGAAATGGCATTGGTCGCGTTGGTTGATGATCTCTGGAGGGCTCGGGACAGGGGGTGCTCCTCTGTCCTGGTCCTGTTAGATCTCTCAGCGGCTTTTGATACCATCGACCATGGTATCATGCTGCACCGGTTGGAAGAGTTAGGGGTGGGAGGCACTGTGTTGCGGTGGTTCTCCTCCTTTCTCTCTGACCGGTCGCAGTCTGTGTTGACAGGGGGACAGAGGTCGACCCCGAGGCCCCTCATATGTGGGGTGCCGCAAGGGTCGGTCCTCTCGCCTCTCCTGTTCAACATTTATGTGAAGCCGCTGGGCGAGATCATCCGTGGTTTCGGGGTGGAGTACCATCAGTACGCTGACGACACCCAGCTGTACATCTCCACCCCGGATCACCCCAACGATGCCCTTGAAGTGATGTCCCGGTGCCTGGAGGCCGTACGGATCTGGATGGGGAGGAACAGGCTCAGGCTCAACCCATCCAAGACCGAGTGGCTGTGGTTTCCGACGTCCCGATATAGTCAGTTGACGCCATCTCTGACTATTGGGGGCAAATCACTGGCCCCCACGGAGAGGGCTCGCAACTTGGGCGTCCTCCTGGATTCACGGCTGTCTTTAGAAGAGCACTTGATGGCCGTGACCGGGAGGATTTTCTATCAGGTTCGCCTGATTCACCAGTTGCGTCCCTTTCTGGATCGGGACTCGTTACGCACGGTCACTCATGCCCTCGTCACCTCCCGCCTGGACTATTGTAATGCTCTCTACATGGGGCTCCCCTTGAGGAGCACCCGGAGGCTCCAACTGGCGCAGAGTGCGGCCGCGCGGGTGGTAATGGGAGCGTCATGGCGCTCCCATGTGACACCTCTCCTGCGCGAGCTGCACTGGCTCCAGGTGGTCTTCCGGGTGCTCTTCAAGGTTTTGGTTACCACCTTTAAAGTGCTCCATGGCTTAGGACCTGGTTATCTACGGGACCGCCTACTACCACCAATAGCCTCCCACCGGCCAGTACGCTCTCATAGAGAGGGACTCCTCCGGGTGCTGTCAGCCAAATAATGTCGGCTGGCGACCCCTAGGGGGAGAGCCTTCTCTGTGGGGGCACCTACCGTCTGGAATGAGCTCCCCCCAGAGATACGGAGGATCCCGGATCTGCGCACCTTCCGCCGCGCTGTGAAGACTCTTTTATTCCATCAAGCAGGCTTGGCCTAATTTCCTCCCTCTTTTAATATATAAATTTTAAATCTGTTCTTAAAGTATTGGGGTGTTTTAATTTGTCTGGGCCAAAATGATTTAATTTGATTTTAACTGGTTTTTTAAATTTTTGTATTTATGTATTTTATTGCTTGGCTGTTCACCGCCCTGAGTCCTTCGGGAGTAGGGCGGTATACAAATCAAATAAAACTAAACTAAACTAAACTATATACCTATGAGATAAATGGACTCAAAGTGCGTGAGGAATTCTGGGAGTTGCAGTTCATACATCTTAAATGTACTTGTGTTGAGAAACCCAGATCGAGGGTCCTACAGAGCAATAATTCTAATAAATACCTAGGAGAAGACATTGATCTAGAAGCCTATTGAAAGGAATGTGGAAATTACAATGGATTGCCAACACAAAGCCCAAATTACCAATTCACTTTAGCGTTTTTAGTCTTTAAAGCAGCAGAATCTAATTATCTTTCCAGCTTAGCACATTCCTAGACTGTCATCATTCTGTCCCATTTTACTTTTTTCTCTTCTCCAAAGAATTTCATTTAAGCCTCAGACTTGAATTAGTAAATCAATAGCAAGCATCTGTTCCATTTCTATTACTTTTTAATAAGAGTTGTATTTGAAAGTCAAACACCCTTGCAAATTGCTCCAACAAGCTCTTAAAAGGTTAAAGATTGCTCCAAACACTCTCTTTTCCCCCCCAGTGGTTAAGCAAACTTATCATTAACTATTATAATAAACCTACAATGAGGGTTATGGAATTGAATTCAGCAATTTATTATAATTATAATTTTGTTACTATTACCAAAGTGCCAAGATATGAGCCAAAACCCCATAATCTATTTATAGAGAGCACCATGCTATTTATAGAGAGCACCATGCATCAGGACTGCGTGATACACATGCCACCTCTTATTTCTACAATGCTGAAAAAAAAATATTCATTGATTAAAGAAATTCATACAAAATTGCAAACGTCACACTCACTCTTTATTATATCCAGGAACAAGAAGCTATTTCAGCCATGTATATTTTCTGCCTGTAAATCCTTCCAAGAAAACTAGAAGACCTCCAAAGTCCCTTCCAACTCTGTTATTGTATTCTATTCTAAGATCATGATGTAGATGTTGTTCTAAAATATTTAAAAAATGGGGAGAAAAGAGGGAAAGGAAATGGCACATTGGGGCAGTTGAACTGCTGGCTTGACCATCCCAAAATAGGACCAGTCTGATGTTGTGGTTTGCTTGGTGAGTTGTGATGAGTCTTGCTTTCCAATTTAGATATTTTAATTCTCCCAAAACATCTCAGAGTATGTGGACAAGATATGTGAAGAAATTTGAAACTGTTTGCATTCTTTATCCATCATAGTAATTTTAATTATTGTCAATCTTCAAATACTCTTGAAGGAAGTGGATTATTTAGACCAATTTCAATCCAGTTTTAGATCATATTTTGCATACGTTTTAGTTACCAGGTTGATAGTGTTTGCTAAAAAAAAGAAATTGCCATGACTTTCTCTAAAAGAATACACATGAAATCTTGAGTCAGTGAATATATTACTGCATTTATAACCCAGAGCATTGACAAGCTTCAATGCATTCACAAAGCTTGCTCCTTCTAGAGTTGAATATTTTAGTTAATCATATTTTGTGAATTTTGTACTTTTGCTGCAGCCAGTATTTTTGGTGCAGTTTTATTTCTCAAGATAGAAACTTTTTTTTCCGTCTAGAACAATTCATAGTAACTCAACTCTCTAAAGTTCCTAACTTTCTTAGTAGAAATGTATAACTTGTTTTTTTTCTTTATTAAAACCAGTATGGCAGCAAGAGGTGGCAAACAGAAAACAAGATATATATTTATTAAGAAAACAATCAATCCAATCATTTCTAGGGTAACAAAACTCTTGGTTTCACATTGAGCCTTATAATTGTCCCCATGTAGGTAGGAATAAGGTACTGGATATACAGCCTGCTACAGCTCATTTCTTAATTATGGACTTTAGTCAATGTTTCAGTCAATAATAAGAGCTCCTACAGCTGACCTGTGCCAACAGCCAAAGAAATGAAAGTGCTTCTGTTAGTCTGATACTAGTTAAGATAAACCAAAAACATGTTCCTCTGAAGGAAATGAAACTTAAGCCAGCTGCGTGAGTAATAGGTAAGGAAGGAAGAGGGGGGGGGAAATCAATATAATGCATAAGCCTTTTCATCTTCTACATAAAACTTTGCAATAAAGAAAAGCGTGTCTACAGTTCTGTAGCCCGCAAAAGTAGATTTTTTTGTAATCGGAATCATTTATGCAGCTAAAAACAAGGCCCTATCCAGGATGGATGACAGCAACTTTGAAAAATGGCATTTCCCACTGATTATCACCACTGGGGGTAAGCAGATGCACTAGAATGATACAGCTTTGCAAACTGGGGAAAAAAATAACTTTGTGGCCATCAGATATGAGCACTGATGCATGTGGTATTGCCATATCCACAATCGCTACCAGAGGGTTTTTTTTAAAAAAATAACAAAGGCATGAAAAACAAACCCCTGAGTACTGAAATGAAAGAAATGCAAATGAACCAAACAGATGCAAATAATGGAATGTAAAACAAACTAAGCTTTGACCAATAAATTCAAATTGAATTCTAATGCCAAAGCAAAGAAAATCTTGCATGCCCATAATATTTTTTTAAAAAAATACATTTCCTTGAAATAAGCATTCCTGGGCTGCTTTTCTGCTTTGCCCTGTTTTTTTCCACAATGTGGTCTAAAAGGAGATTACAAATACTGTACAACCATATATGATGGGCATAGCCATAAGGTTATTTGGTGGGCTGGGATTTTTGTTGTTGTTGTTGTTATAAATTTGCTAAATGGAATCCCTTTTTTGATAAATGGGATGGAAAGGACTGGAAATTTCCAAAACAAACGCATGATAGATTGCTAAATTATCAGATTTATCTAGCAATAACAGGACATGAATAAATAAACTGCAGAATCTGTCATGAATTCAGAACAGGATATACTTGAATTTTGATGGGAAATTACCATTTTATGCAACGTATGCAGTGATGATATACAGCCGGTTCTACCCGGCTCGGGCGAAGCGGTAGCGGCTGCTGCGGGAGGCTCTATCTGCCCAGACATTATCACCAGTGGTGGGTTCCTCCTGGTTCATCCCAGTTCAGCCGAGCCGGTAGGGGTGATGATATGATGTCACTGAACCGGTTCTGTTTGTTCGGGAGCTAGGCCCCCCTGCCCCTCCATCCCCACGCATTATTCTTACCTTTTATTTGGCCCCACCCCCAATCTATTGCTGCCTTCCGAGTCCCAGCTGATCGGCTAGAAGGAAAAAAACTGTTTAAACTCTTGCCACGGGGCTTCAAAGGGCCGCCCTACAGCTGATCAGTGTTAAAAGGCAGTGTGGTGGTAGACCGGTGCCTCCAAAAACAAATGGGTAGATCAGTGCCTCCAAAAACAAATGAGTAGATCAGTGCCTCCAAAAATAAATGAGTAGACCGGTACAGCTCTGCAAGCAGTTAAAAGCCTGGTAGACCAGTACCTTTGTTAAATCCTAAAGAATTGTCACATGACCATCAAGCCACGCCCAAAAAATAAGCCACACCCACAGAACCGGTAGTAAAAAATTTTAGAACCCACCCCTGATTATCACGTCCATGTTTTTTTTTATTGAAAAAGTTTTACAAGTACAAATTTTCCCATTTCCCCCCCCTTTCCCTCCCTAACCCTCCCTAGCCCTCCCCTCCTCCCATGACTTCCCCAAGGTGAAATCCAAATCCAAATCATATTATATCATCATACTTTACCGCACATCTATTCTACCCCCTGTGTACTATACTTTTCTAGATGACATTGAACTATTCTACCCCCTGTATACTATACATTTCTACACAACATTCAACTAAAAGCTATCTGGTACTTCCTAGTTTGATATTTATTCTGCACATAATCTATCCATTTCTTCCACTCCCGTGCATAGGTCTCTTGAGTCCGGTCTTTTAAGTATGCTGATATCTTCGCCATTTCTGCAAAACTGGCCACCTTCAAAGTCCATTCTTCAATAGTAGGCATAACATCCCTTTTCCAATATTGACCAATCAGTAACCTAGCTGCTGTCACCATATACAATATCAATTTTGTTTCACCCATTGAAAAGTCCTTAATTATGCCCAATAAAAACAATTGAGGAGAAAATTGGAGTTTTTTCTTCAAAACATTTTGCATAACCCACCAAATTTTTATCCAGAAAGCCTTCACTTTCTTGCAAGTCCACCATATATGATAATATGTAGCATCTAAACAATCACATCTCCAACATTTTGGTTGAACATTAGGATACATGCACGACAATTTCTTAGGATCTAAATGCCACCTATAAAACATTTTGTAAAAATTTTCCCTCAAATTCTGCGACTGCGTAAATTTAACATTCTGAACCCATATTTTTTCCCACATTTCCATCATAACTGGTTCTGCAAAGTTTTGCGCCCATTTAATCATACAATCTTTAACCAATTCATTTTCTGAATCTCTTTCTAACAAAATGTTATAAACCCTCTTGATGTGCATTGGGCCTTTTATCTGTCTTACCAATTCTTCTTCATGCAACATTAAACCAGTTTTTTGATCTTCTCTCCATCTCAATTGAAGTTGATTATACTGTAACCAAGTTAAATTAATCCCTTCTTCCAACAGTGTATTTAGTGTCTTTAGTTATCATCTGCCCCATCACGTCCCGTTTTTGATGATCTGCGCATGAACAGAAGGCCTTGGGCATGCGCGGAGGTGGCACGTGTGAGCGAAGCAAGGGCGCATATGCGCACGCTCACATCTGTAAACCGTAGCGAAGGTAAGTGAATACTACCCCTGAACATATGTTATCATAAGATGCTATCCATTCCACTTTCACTAAACCTGAGTCACAACTGACTGACACTCTAAGTACCGCTTCAGGCATTTACATGCAGTAGCCAATTGTTTAATACCATGGACCAAAGAAGAAGTTGGCATAAGCTTTTCATAGCTTAATTGAATCTATCCTTTCCTATCCATGTGAATTGAAAATTTTTCTGTGAGGTCACCCATATCAAACACTTATTCATATGCATTATAGAAGAGAGTAACTCCAATTTCTCCAACTTGAATATGATTGATAAGTACAGGGGCTCACAAATTATAATGCAGCAAATAGAACAGTAGTTATCTTTGATTCAAATGCAAACATTAAAATCGATCCTCCTCCTGGTTTTTTTTTAGACAGAGATTTGAGATTGAGATTCTTTCAGTACCTCAGTCTTCACAGCTTTATCTCTCTCTCTCTCTCTCCCTCCCTCCCTCCCCCCCCTCTCTCTCTTCCTTACTTTAAAATTTGAGGTGGTCTTTAAATCTTAGCACTCCTGTGCTTCAAGATTTGTCGCTTCTAGACTAGCTGAAATGACAAAATTCCTTGTTTTTTATGTTTGTGTATTGTTTTATACTGTGTATTAGATGCGGTGGCTCAGTGGCTAAGATGCTGAGCTTGTCGATCGAAAGGTCAGCAGTTCAGCGGTTTGAATTCCTAGTGCCACGTAACGGGATGAGCTCCGGTTACTTGTCCCAGCTTCTGCCAACCTAGCAGTTCGAAAGCACGTAAAAATGCAAGTAGAAAAATAGGGACCACCTTTGGTGGGAAGGTAACGGTGTTAAGTGCACCTTTGGCATTTAGTCATGCCGGCCACATGACCACGGACACGTCTTCAGACAGCGCTGGCTCTTTAGCTTTGAAATGGAGATGAGCACTGCCCCCTAGAGTCAGGAAGAACTAGCACACTTTACCTTTATTGTTTAATAGATTTAGTTAATTACAAGATCTAGTGTATTTGTTGTTTTTGTAAACAAAGACAATTGGATTGAAGAAGAGATCCAATGATATCAGAAGAATTCTCGTATGTAGATACCACTTGTCCATTCCACATTAAGACCTCATTGAAAGGACACACAAATGTTTCCTTTTACTCTCTCTCTCTTCTCCTGCCCCATAACCCAAAATATTTTTCTTTATGACAGATGAAATGTGCAGCCCCATTGTGAAGCATCTGCCTGGGAGTTGAACACATATTTTAAAATTGCTGAGGTTGAGAAACATTGGCCAAGAGTGTCAACTCACTCCCGGATATGGTGGCAATTTAGTCCTTCCAGACACTAGCTTCTTATTCAGGAACTGGATTCTCTACAATTACTTACTTACTTAGTTTATTGAATGCTGGGATGATTTTGTTACCGAAGTTCATGGCAATCAATACACACACACACACACACACACACACACATACACACACACATTGAATCTTAAGCATCTTTCTAAGAAATTCTGCCCAGCAGTACTCTGATATAATGTTTGACCTGCACCCTCCATCCAGTTTTGGAACTTGTAGTCCTAATGTACCTGTAGAGTTTATGATGCTATGCACTGATTTTAAATAAATAAAACACATGGCATATGCTTATGAGAGGTAAGATGATCCAATGGTTAAACTGTTGGACTGGCATGTGGATACCCAGGTTCTACTCCCCTTCAACCATGGAAGCTCATTGGACTGGTCATCCTTAACCCAACTAGTCTACAGGGTTGTTGCTGTGGGGCAAAATGAGAGAAGAAGAAAAAACTATGAATGAGTTCAACTTGAGCTGCTTAAAAGGTAGGATATACATTGAACAAATTGATGTGATGTCCCAGTGCCTGGAGGCCGTGCGGATCTGGATGGGGAGAAACAGGCTCAGGCTCAACCCGTCCAAGACCAAGTGGCTGTGGCTTCCAGCATCCTGATATAGTCAGTTGGTGCCATCACTGACTATTGGGGGTGAGTCGTTGGCCCCCACAGAGAGGGCTTGCAACTTGGGCATCCTCCTGGATACACGGCTGTCTTTAGAAGAGCATATGATGGCTGTGGCCAGGGGGGCTTTTTATCAGGTTCGCCTGATCCGCCAGTTGCGTCCCTTTCTGGATCGGGATGCCTTATGCAGGGTCACTCATGCTCTCATCACATCCCGCCTGGACTACTGTAATGCTCTCTACATGGGGCTCCCTTTGAAGAGCACCTGGAAGCTCCAACTGGTCCAGAATGCGGCCGCGCGGGTGGTTATGGGGGCGATTCGGCGCTCCCATGTAACACCTCTCCTGCGCGAGCTGCACTGGCTCCCAGTGGTCTTCCGGGTGCGCTTCAAGGTATTGGTTACCACCTTTATAGTGCTCCATGGCTTAGGACCCAGATATTTAAGAGACCGCCTTCTGCCAGCGATAGCCTCCCACCGACCAGTACGCTCCCAAAGAGAGGGGCTCCTCAGGGTGCCATCGATCAAACAATGCCAACTGGCGGCCCCCAGGGGGAGACCCTTCTCTGTGGGGGCACCTACCCTCTGGAATGAGCTGCCCCCGGAGATATGGTGGATCCCGGATCTACGCACCTTTCACCGTGCCCTAAACACATTTTTATTCCAACAAGCTGGGCTGGCCTAACTCTTTTAAATTGTTCTAATTTTTAAATTGTTTAATTATGGGTTTTAATACAGGGGTGCTTTTAATTGTGGGCCAAATTAATTTAATCGGATTTTAATACTGTTTTTAAATTTTGTGTTTTTTGTGTTTTATCTGTTGGCTGTTCACTGCCCCGAGTCCTTCGGGAGAATGGTGGTATATAAATATAAACAATAAATAAATAAATAAATAAATAAATAAATAAATAAATAAATAAATAAATAAATAAATAAATAAATGTATTATATTAAGACTATGTACATAAGGATGCATGTGAAAATAATGTGCAAAATATCTTTATATTTGGGGATATTCCTTGCAGACAAGTGTATTAAAGCAAAAATAATACATTAAAATGCCTGCAGTAGAACAAATGTACAAAATAGCTCTATGTAAGTACAGTTTTATGATTTGTACAGTATGATATTGTATCTCTTCTAGTGTTTCTTAGATATTATAAATTAATTGTTCTAAAAATTGCTCAACAAAAGTGCGTATAGTCAAGGCTATGGTTTTCCCCATTGCAATGTATGGCTGTGAAAGTTGACCATAAGGAAGGCTGAGTGCCAAAGAATTGAGGCCTTTGAACAATGGTGCTGAAGAAGACTCCTGCGAGTCCCTTGGACTGCAAGGGAGATCAAACCAGTCAGTCCTAGAGGAGATCAACCCTGACTGCTCTTTAGAAGGCCAGATCCTGAAGATGAAACTCAAATACTTTGGCCACCTAATGAGAAGGAAGGACTCACTGGAGAAGAGCCCAATGCTGGGAGAGATTGAGGGCAAAAGAAGAAGGAGATGGCAGAGAATGAGGTGGCTGGATGGAGTCACTGAAGCAGTAGGTGTGAGCTTTAATGGACTCCAGAGGATGGTAGAGGACAGAAAGGTCTGGAGGAACATTGTCCATGGGGTTGCGATGGGTCGGATACGACTTTGCAACTAACAACAACAATTAATTTTTCTTTCTTATCCTAATTAATTGTGATTTTCTTGTTTCATTTGCTGGTCTATGACCAAATTAAAAATGATTGATGGATCTATGCAGTGTTGTCCAGAGATTTAAAATAACATTACATATTGACTAAAATACTGTATGTGATATATAACCCATTCCTAGCTATTGCATCAGAAGTGTTCCTAATACTATAGCAACTAAATTAGATTTATAGGGATGGAAATCTCTTTGTTGTATAATAAATGGGAAAAAATAGAAATATAAAACAAGAATGGGTTTTCTGTTGTTATTCTTGTTTATGTTTGTTTAACGGTACAAAGTAGCATTTCTATTTACACTACTTCAACTTACTGAAAAAATAATAATTCTTTGTTTCAGTTGAATAATTTTACATTCCAGTTTATTAGTTTAATCAACAATCAACCCACTCTTGTGTTCAAGGTTAAAAGTTTCAGTTTTATGAGGCCCAGTCATGCTGAGCAGGGTCCAGTTTAAGATCTCAAGAAAAAGAATAAAAGTAATTTGAAATAAAATCCCACATGATAATTCAGAATGTGAATTATCTGAATAAAATGAGCAATTAAATTTAATTTCTTATATAAAAGCACTGGGACCAAGCAAATCATGCTTCAGAGCCCTTCCTGATGTATCTGATTATGGTTCCTTCAGCCACATGATCAATGATGAGGAACAGATGAAGATGTAGATTCTGGGTATTTTAGGGCAAAACAGCTGGAAAAGCTCCTTTAGTTCCAAGGACAGAAAAAGTAACCTAATTCCACTATTGTACTGAACCAGTCTAGCACTTCTACACCACAAGCAGGATGTGAAAATTTCCCATGTGTACTCAACCATTCCATTTTATGGCTTGCTATCTAAAAGCTTTGTTTAGCTTTCAGAGCTAAGAGTCATGGATAGAAGGATGGATCCTTGAACACAAATTTCTTCAAGATACTGCATTATGTTGGAAAATTCCTAAAGTCAGATACATGTTGTTTCAACTTCTCTAAATTTAACACCAATCACTGCTCACGTATTTCTACTATCGATAAAGTAGGTCTGCACAGATAAAATTAAAGAGTTTAGTACCCCAAATATAGCTGAGGAAAACTGAAGATTGCCCAAATATATAGCAGGGAGAAAGGACAGTGGAAAGTATGAAAAACATACTTACCAAAACACATTTTCAAGAGAGTATTTTAATAAAACCATAGCAAAACACTTCAGCTGATAAGTAATTTCATATGGCCGTATATGTTACTGTTTGGTGTGGGTGACCATACTCTTTTATCTGTTCTTATGACGTGTTTGACTACTTCTAGGCTAATTCATTTGATACTAATCCTGCCATTCCATTATATACTTTATATTCTCCAATGAGAATGGAGCTCACTTATTATTGATGCCTTTGACTTCATCTTGTTTCTTCTATGTAGCTGTGATCTGTCAGTTGTTTGTATCTTTTAGGACACAGCTCTAATGTTCTGTAAAAACAGCATGAAACTCATGTTAATGAATAGCCCAAGCTTTAGCCCTAAAACCTCTTACTCAGATAGTACGATAGCTAGATCTTCATAAATGATTTAGATGAGGGGAACTCACCAAATTTGAGATGATACCAAGCTGTGGGGAATGGCCAACACTTTAGAAGACAGACACAAGATTCAGAAGACCTTGAGCATTCTGAGCAACAAGATAGGACCCAATAGCAGTTCAGTGGTGAGAAATAATGTCCTCCGACTAGGCAGGAAAAATCAAATGCACAATGTAAAATATTTTAGGCAGTACCTGGCTCAACAATAGTAACTCAAATTGGTCCTAGTCAGTGGTGGGTTCCTCCCGGTTCGGTCCGGTTCGGCCAAACCGGTAGCAGTGACGATATGACATCACCGAACCGGTTCTCCCCCTCCCGCCCTCCCACCACCCACCCACCCACGTTATTCTTACCTTTTATTTGGTCCCACCCCCAATCTATTGCTGCCTCCTGAGTCCCAGCCGATGACTAGAGGGAAAAAAACTGTTTAAACTCTTGCCGCGGTGCTTCAAAGGACCGTCCTACAGCTGATCAGTGTTAAAAGCAAACAAATGAGTCGGGTCGTAAGTGCGAGGACTGGTCGTAAGTGTGAGGACCTTCCAGAAATGACTCTGACCAGCTAGCCATGCCCACCTAGTCACATGACCTCCAAGCCACACCCACAAAATAAGCCACACCCACAAAACCGGTAGTAAAAATATTTAGAACCCACCCCTGGTCCTAGTGGACTACTGCTTAAGTATGATCCAGCATTGTGCTGCAGCTGCTAAAAATGCAGTCCTAGGATGGTCAACAGAGGGTTAGTATCAAGATCACAAGAAATAATAGTACTATTCTATAGAATAGTATAGAATTCTATTCTATTCTATAGTACTATACTATACTCAGTGTAGTACTGAGGCCGCACTTGGAATACTGCATCCAATTCTGGTCATCAAAACACAGAAAAGATGCTGAGGTCCTAGAAAGAATGCAGAGAAGAGCAACAAAGATGATGAAGGGTGTGGAGGTTAAACAATATGAGGAATAGTTAAGAGAAGTAGGTATGTCTAGCCTACTGAAGAGAAAGATTAGGGGTGACATGATGGCTATCTTCCACTACTTACGGGGCTGTTACTGAGAAGAGGGAGTTGACTTGTTCTCCAAAATACCTGAGGGCAGGAGAAGAACTAATGGGTAGAAGATCGTTATAGAGAGGGATCCAACTTAAACCTAAGGAGAAATTTCCTGACAGTGAAAACAACTAATCAGTGGGCTAGCTTGCCACCAGAAGTTGTGAGTGCTCCATCACTGGAGGTTTTCAAGAAGAGATTGGACAACCATTTGTCGGGAATAGTGTAGGGTTTCCTGGTTGAGTAAAAGTTGAGTAAAGGGTTTCCTGGTTGAGTAAAGACTAGAAGGCCTCTAAGGTCCTTCCCAACTCTGTTATTCCATGTTCTATGTTATAATCTAAATGAGGTATAGTGGCACAGTGGTTAGAATGCAGTACTGCAGGCTACTTCTGCTGATTGCTGGCTGCCAGCAATTTGGCGGTTCGAATCTCACCAGCTCAAAGTTAATTCAGCCTTCCATCCTTCTGAGTTCGGTAAAATGAGGACCCAGATTGTTGGGGGCAATATGCTGACTCTGTAAACTGCTTAGAGAGGGCTGTAAAGCACTGTGAAGCAGTATATAAGTCTAAATGCTATTGCTAAGTAGCCACCTAAGCTTGCCTGTTCAGCCATATGTTAGGAAACTGCTTGTTACCCTGTTTTCCCCAAAATAAGACATCCCTGATAATAAGCCCAATCGGGCTTTTGAGCGCATGGCAATAAGGCCAAGCGCTTATTTCAGGGTTCAAAAAATTATAAGACAGGGTCTTATTTTCGGGAAAACACGGTAGTTGTTTTTTTGTTCCATAGCTATGGATGCTGAGAAGAACAGGAAAGGCAGCCAGGTATTAGGTTACTCACTGCTTGTAAATCATCTAGCTGAAAGAAATAAGACAATACCATTGTTAGGTTTGTTATTCTGGAAAAATAGTCCTCAGCACAGAGGGCAGTGCAACTATGTCAGCATACTTTTCTGCCAACTCATAGATTGAAAGAAAAAACTCCAACATCACTCATTTGCTGGTCTTCTTGGTGAAAAAAATGAAGAAATCTGCACACCATAATGATTTGATAATCTTTGTCAAAGCTACCAAACTGTATAATTTTGCCTTGATAAACACCTTTGCGTTGCCTTTCAGCTTTTCCCTGTCACTTATCAAAACCATGAGGGGTTTCTGAGGAGGCAATGAATTGTTGCAGAAGCCTCTTCTGGCTTCTATAGAATAGAATAGAATAGAATAGAATAGAATAGAATAGAATAGAATAGAATAGAATAGAATAGAATAGAATAGAATAGAATAGAATAGAATAACAGAGTTGGAAGGGACCTTGGAGGTCTTCTAGTCCAACCCCTTGCTTAGATAGGAAACCCTATCTCATTTAAGACAAATGGTTATCCAATCTCTTCTTAAAAACTTCAGCATTCACAACTTCTGGAGGCAAGTTGTTCCACTGATGAATTGTTCTAACTGTCAGGAAATTTCTCCTTAGTTCTAAGTAGCTTCTCTCCTTGATTAGTTTCCACCCATTGCTTCTTGTCCTACCCTCAGGTGCTTTGGATAATAGCTTGACTCCCTCTTCTTTGTGGCAGCCCCTCAGATATTGGAGCACTGCTATCCTGTCCTTCTTTTCATTAAACTAGACCTACCCAGTTCTAGCAATTGTTCTTCATATGTTTTATCCTCCAGGCCCCTAATCGTCTTTGTTGCTCTTCTCTGCACTCTTTCTAGAGTCTCCACATCTTTGTTACATCGTGGTGACCAAAATTGAATGCAGTATTCCAAGTGTGGCCTCCTCCACTTACATAGTGGAGGAGGTATCTGATATGCTCTCTAGCATTGCTCACTAAATCTTGATGAGTAGTGCCAAAGGAGGCAGTGCAGCAGGAACACCAACAGTGCTCTCTGAAGCTTGACTAATGCAGCTAGAGAAGCCACAAGAATGAAAAATGAAAGTAAATGAAGCAAGAAGGTCTCTTTGCTTCACTCTTAAATGGAGAGGGCACCATGGACTTCCATAAGAGCCCCAGTCCCTCTTCCCCCAATGTTCTGAGCATTTTTTTCTCTCTCCTTTCCAGGCTTAGCAGTGAGTGGAAATCAAGGGGAAATGCCTGAAATTTTCTTTTCCTCTTTTTCGATGGCCTGTTTCCAGTGAAGATTGTCAGTAGCTTATTCTTGGCCGACTTGATTTTCTTCTCTTGCCAAGGGCTTTGACACTCAAATTCAAGCAGCATTTGAAGATTTTCTGAAGACACTGACGTTGAGAACATTTTTAAAGATGGCTCATAGCAGCCATTTTCAAAATAAACAAATAGAACTAATCCATTCATCTTCCTTTTTTAATGTTTTTTTTCTCTCTCTCTCCTTTGGATGAAAACTAGATCAGTAGATAGGCTGAACTCTCTTTTCTCTTTTATTTTTATTTGATCAGGTTTTTTTGCATCCTAATGCCCAAATACACTTTACTTTTTGAACTTTTTCAAAATTCAGAACACATTGTTTTGAAAAAAATGGTTTATGTCTGAATCAACACAGAGCTTTTAATGACTCCCTGCTAATACTTTAATAACAGAGGGATCTGAATTTACTCCTCATGAATAAAAGAATAACAGAAGGAAGGAAGGAAGGAAGGAAGGAAGGAAGGAAGGAAGGAAGGAAGGAAGGAAGGAAGGAAGGAAGGAAGGAAGGAAGGAAGGAAAACAGGAAGGAAAGAAGGAAAACAGAAAGGAAAGAAGGAAAGAAGACAGTAAGTTAGTTTCTTTAAAAGGTTACAAATGATGTAAATGGATTGATATGTTGTATGTGTGCTATATTTACCTGATCTTTTTAAAGGAAATGATATCAGATTCTCTATCCCTCTCCTTTAGCTGCTTTCAAGCCAATAAAATTGCTGTAGTTAATTTAACACTAAGGAAGTAAAGGAAGTTCCAGAAATGATATTTGTTCCAGATGAGTGACTTGAGCCAAGGTGACGTTAAAACTTTTATACAGTAGATAACGCCTTGATATGAGTCTTCATTTTCTCAACAACAGTGGCTGAGAAATCTGCATCTACAAATATATTTTTGTGATAGGGCAGCACTGTTTATCTTATTAATGATCAAGACACACAACTTTGTTTTGACACACATCATTGGCTTCTTTCAGATGCTTATGTCAGATATAGAGAGTCTCAACTTCCATAGCCATGTCATTAAGTCTGAGCAACAAGATAAGGTCAACGCAATTTAGCATTAAAAAAATGGGTACAGATTTATAAAAATGGTAAGAGCTGAAACAGTTATTGAACCACAGTTGGACCATATTTATTCAAGAATGAGCCCGATAAAGCATTTTTCTTCACACATCTTAGATTTGGAGGGATTGAGGGAGGGCTTGCTTCACATTTAAGAAAATCTGCTTTTATTCTTGCTTCCAAGAATAAACCTGCTTCCCACAGTTTTTTTTTTCAAGGCACTTCCAGATAGAACAGGGGCTAGATCAGGGGTGTCAAACTTGCAGCCCGCAGGCCAGATGGGTCACACACTGGCCACGCCCACCTCCGTTTTAACGAAGGAGGAAAAAGGCATGATACATCACGTGATGACAACATGACACCATGAGTTTGACACCCCTGGGCTAGATCCTTCCCATTTTAGCTGTATTCATGTTCTGAGTCACTCTACAACTCCCTTCACTATGGTAGATATGGAATTGTAGGAAAACTAGCTTCTGAAGCTAGTTCTGTAGGTCTCTGCAAAAGTTTTAGGTAGTTATTTGTCTTGTTCTATACCACTTTTAGGGGACGTGGTGGCTCAGTGGCTAAGATGCTGAGCTTGTCGATCAGAAAGGTCTACAGTTCAGCAGTTCGAATCCCTAGTGCCGCGTAATGGGCTGAGCTCCCATTACTTGTCCCAGCTTCTGCCAACCTAGCAGTTTGAAAGCACGTAAAAAATGCAAGTAGAAAAATAGGGACCACCTTTGGTGGGAAGGTAACAGCATTCCGTGCGCCTTTGGCATTTAGTCATGCTAGTCACATGACCACGGAGACATCTTTGGACAGCACTGGCTCTTTGACTTTGAAACAGAGATGAGCACTGCTCCTAGAGTCGGGAATGACTAGCACATATGTCCGAGGGGAACCTTTACCTTTATCTTTATACCACTTTTATTATCTGGAGTGGTGCAGTGGCCTAGAGGTAGAGGTTGTGAATTTGATCCTAGGTAGAGGCAGATATTTCTCTCTCAGAGCACAATGAGAATATATCTGCTGAATAAATCTCTGTATTGGTGTCAGGAAGGGCATCCGGCCAGTAAAAATTCTGCTAGTTCCATACAGTTGCCCAGACTCCACCCCACAAGGATTATGGGGTCGTTAAATGAAGATGATGTTGATGATACTACTTTTATTATCTCATTGGTGGGAATTCACATATTACTTTGCCTCTTTTGGTTCGCTCTGTTTTTCCAAGGTCATCATAGGCTGACTTTACAGGTTTTTTAGTAACTGGATGTGGAAACAGTGATGAAATGGAATTGCCTTTCCCCCAAAATTGTCCTTATTTCCATTTCTTTGCTAAAACTGCTCACTTCCCTTCCAGCTCGTCCAAACAAACCAACTGTCTTCCTCTGCCCTTACATCAATCATCTGTTTCTTCTCCCTATCCCGTTATAACTAGATGGATTTGGCCAGATAGTTTTCTTCTTCTTCTACAAACAGACAGATAAATTCAACCACCTCTCTGGATATGTTAAAGAATACTTCAGTGTACAAAATATCCCCATGCTCCTCACACACATGGATTTAGTATCAGTTCCACTAGTGTTATTGAGTTGACTTTCATATGAGGACGAGTGTTATAACGATTAATCTGATTTTAAGCCTCGATGAACTGAAATAAACTACATCTGAGCAGGCATGAATAAGGTCTTAGTAGTATATAGTTCAGTCAGTTCCAATAGTGTAAATCAGCCTTCAATTCTCATTATGTTACATGATGTCTCTAATCTAGAACATCTAACAGAATTGCATCAGTTTTATCAGTCAGGGAAAAATCTGAGTCTAGTTTGAAACTAGCACCAGAATAATGACAAATAAATCACAGGTACTTATTCTGTTTTCCCGAAAATACGACCTACTCCGAAAGTAAGTCCTAGGCTGATTTTTACATGTGTACCCAATATAAGCCCTGCCCCAAAATAAGACCTAATTAAGACCCTGCCCACTCCAGGGTGCAGGAGTAAAAATTAAGCTAGGGTGGGGATGGGGTGATGTAGCTGTCCTACTACTTACTTTCAGACAATTGCAGCCATGCCTTGTACACCTCAGCCCATTTCTTCTGCAGCTGACAAGGCTTTCCTGAAGGCCTCTGTAGCCACTAATAGAGCTCCTGGTCGATTTAGAGGTCTGTTATCGGCTACAGAGCCCTTTCCTAAAGGCCTTTCCTGAAGGCCTTTGTAGCTGATAACAGAGCTCTGGATTGATCTGGAGCTCTGTTATCGGCTACAGAGGCCTTCAGGAAAGCCTTGCTGGCTGAAGAAGTTCCTGAAGGCCTCTGACAGCAAAAAGGAGGTCGGGGCAATGCACGCAAGTGAGGTGAGTCAGTGGATGACGTCCCCTCTGAAAATAAGACCTGGTGCCATTTTTTGGTGGCCAAAAAAATAAGACAGGGTCTTATTTTTGGGGAAACATGGGTAGCAACTGATTATTATCTTCCAATCTAGCATTTTAATCCAAATACCACCTGTGGTAGTTTACTTGACTATAAAATCAAAGGTATTTTCCCCTCTATGCATATCATTTATATTTTATTTATTTGTATCCCAAGTTTATTATTCTTACAAATAGCACAACACAGCAAACATATCCAGCACACTTTCCTCCTCCTATTTTTCCCCATAACAACAACCTTGTGAGGTGAGTTGGGCTGAGAAAGAGTGACTGAGTCAAGGTCATCCATCTGTCCATTCAAGATGTCATCAGGTTTTTTTAACTTCGTTTAGGGACCTAGGTAAGTGTACTGAACTAAAAAAACCGATAAAGTTGATTTTGGTATGTGTACATTGTTTTGAAATTTGGTATAGTTCCATTGACTCCATTGTCTCAAAAATATTCCACTACTTTAAAATGTTATATTCTTAACATTCTTAATTAGCTTTAGAATCAATGTAGTCTTAATTAGCTTCAAAAAGAAAAAAAGAAAAAGAAAACCACATATCCTACAAAGAAAAGCATCCAACAAAAAAATGTCTGTACATTTTTCATGCAAATCTTTTGAAATTTGCAAACTGGAAAAATAAAGGGATATCAAACTTGTCAGATTCCTCTGATGTTGGCTTCCTAGAGAAAAGGAATATTTGAATCCAGGTTTGTCTCTTCTATTTCCTTTCTGTTCACAAACTATTTTGACATTTGATTCACAGATCTAAACTTACACACTAGTTTCATGGATAATAGACTGTGTCTAGCTAAAGTTAGAGAACTACTGTATATACTTACAATTAGGTTAATTGCAGTATGGCTGTTCAGCTGCTTTAAGAAAGTACTCAATTATATTGGATATGTCTATATTTTGTCTTAGTTATGACAATACGTCAATCAACCAGATTGCATGATGATATTAGTTTTACAGAACTTCTTGATATTATCTATTCAATAGAGTTCCATCTATCGTAATTAAAGGAACTTGGATAAATAACTTCCACTTGTTTGATCTCTAGTATCCACAGAGTGCCTTTATATAGATATATAGATATAGGTATCTATATCTATATCTAGATATAGATAGATAGAGATAGATAGAGATAGCCAGAGAGATGGAGAGATAGAGAATTAGAGATAGAGACAGCTAGAGATAGCTAGAGATAGAGATAGAGATGATAGAGATAGAGATGATAGAGATAGCTAGAGATAGAGATAGCTAGAGATAGAGATAGAGGTAGAGGTAGTGGTAGAGGTAGAGGTAGAGGTAGAGAGAGAGAGAGGGAGAGAGAGAGAGAGAGGTAGAGGTAGAGGTAACGATAGAGATAGAGATAGAGATAGAGATAGAGATAGAGATAGAGATAGAGATAGAGATAGAGATAGAGATAGAGATGTTAGAGATGTTAGAGATGTTAGAGATGTTAGAGATGTTAGAGATGTTAGAGATGTTAGAGATGATAGAGAGAGATGATAAAGAGAGGGAGATGATAGAGATAGAGATAGAGATAGAGATAGAGATAGAGATAGAGATAGAGATAGAGATAGAGATAGAGATAGAGATGGGTGGGTGGGTGGGTGGATGGATAGAAGATAGATAGATAGATAGATAGATAGATAGATAGATAGATAGATAGATAGATAGATAGATTAGTGGGATTCAAAGTGAGAACTGAGAAGTAGTAGTATGTCTCATTGTCTCTGCTGACACAGTTGGATAAGAGGATTGGCAGAATAAAAAGCCAATAAGCCTGAGGGACTTTTTAAAAAAAATAAAGATGGCTGCCTTTACTTTTCAGCACAATTTCAGGGCCTGTTCACATGATTGCTCACTCTGAGTGACCATGAGGACTGATTTAAAGTGATCCTTGAAAAGAAATATTTGTGACTTATTGTACATGAAGTTAGCAGTCCTGCCAGTTTTTTGCTTTTTTTCCCCCAAAGCTGGCAGGACTGTGCCTATTATCTTAACTGGCCACTGATTTCAGTGAAACTCAGCAATCATAAGCACATTTGGACTTGCAGATGTCCGTTTATTACTGTAATCCTATTTCTTCAGAGCAAAGCACTCAGAAAGATTATTATATTTTGTTTCCATTGTATTGTATGGATATTACCAGCAAATTGCTTTGCTTTGAAACTGCTCTTGGAAAAAAAAATCTCTACTTTCTCTCTAATATATTTCTAACACTGTGCAGTTATCCAAAGGTGATATCTTATCAAGTCATGTGAATCTCTGCTTTAAGAAAAGAAACATCTGTTTTATAGTAAAAAAAAAGAAATAGAAATAAATTGGGGGGGAGGGCCGTGAAGAAAAATATGCCATCAGACCTGTAATATGCTAATAGCCTTTTTAAGACAAGCATTCCAGGTACAACAGTTCCTTGTGCGAGACTAGACAAAATCTCATTAGGAATTCATAGGTTAGTTGCACACTGCAAGTAAAAACTCCTTACATCCGAAGAACACAGGATTCTAAACAAAGAAATCCAAAATGAAGATGTTATGCATAGATGCAATACTGTTTGAAGAGGATGTCAGTACAGCTGGCAACCAATTTTGTAAATAATTGCTTTCTGTGGAAACTACAGAAGAATTTCAATGTCTGGTGAATTAAACAAATCTCTGTTTTCAAAAATCTCGGTAAAGCGGTATTTTAAAACATTCTTTGTTTAGCTCATCCTATCGACAGTGAGTCCTGATCGTGATTCTCAGTGTCTCATACAGTTTCAGATCATTGATCCTGATAAAACCAGGGTTTGATTCAACCCTAACTTTAATAATGCTATGCGATAAAACAGAAATAACAATGAGAGGGTCCTTTTTTTTCTAACCCAAAATAAGGAAACCATGTTATATCTTAGCATGAAAAGTCAGCCGATGCTGGAAAGGAGAAAATTAGTTGATAGATGCCTGAGCCCCAGCATGGTTTGGGCCAGTGGTGGGTTCTAATCAGTTTTACCACCGGTTCGCATCACGCACATGCTTTGCGCGCTATCGCCACATGCGCGCCAAAGAAGCATTAAGAAAAAAACCAGCTGAGGCATGGCAATCCCCTCTGCCGCGCCTTACAGCTGACCAAAAAACAAACGAAATAAAGGTAGGTATAGTGCGGGGGCGGGGGGGAGGACCCAACTAACATTCAGAGCAAACTGGTTCACTCTCCTATGAAGATTTCCACTACCGGCTCTCCCAAACTGGAGAGAACCGATAGCAACCCACCACTGGTTTGGGCACA
Organism: Pantherophis guttatus; assembly: GCF_059756535.1. Taxonomy (NCBI): domain Eukaryota; kingdom Metazoa; phylum Chordata; class Lepidosauria; order Squamata; family Colubridae; genus Pantherophis; species Pantherophis guttatus. Next base: position 77,004,685 of record NC_142069.1, read on the forward strand.
GAGTTGTCTGCCAGTCAATTCCATTACATCTAAACTGGGGAAACTTGGTTCAGTTAGTTTAAGCAGGATAAAACAAAAACAGAATGTGATCATGCTTTATTTGAACCAGCAGTGGGTTTCAGATTATCTTAATACCGGTTCATTCCATGCGCGCACACTCTCTTCATGCGTCTGTGTGCCCGGTTCGTGTGTGTGCCTGCCTTCCGCACATGCACCCAGCCTCAAAAATGTTCCTAAATAGGATGGCATAGATCCGGGGCAGGTGGGCAGGCCCACTCGCGATTTCTGCCACCGGTTCGGCAGAACCAGTCTGAACCGGCTGAATACCACCTCTGATTTGAACTCATTAGAGTTTAAAAAAACTGCCCATGTCTATGAGTTAGATGCACATGGGAACTATGGCAGGGGTGGGTTCTTCTTACCTTTACTACCGGTTCGCAATGGGGCCATGCGCACGCTCTTCTGCACATGCGCAGAAGCGTTTTGATGACGTCGGGGTGGGTGGGCAGAGCCTCCCTCTGGTTTTACTACCGGTTCTATAGAACCGGTCTGAACCGGGGGCAACCCACCACCGAACTGTGGTTAATTTCAAATTGAAAGCGGTGGCTTTCAAATAGCAGCAGACATGTTGCTAAATCTTTGTTTCTTGCTTTGATGTCATTGAGCAAATAATATTTTTTTGCAAGGAATGAAGACTACTTTAGAAGGGAGGTTTTTTTCCCCTGAATTTTTTTCCATATAGTTTTCTGGCAATAATAATAATAAAAAAGAATTGCTTACTTTGGGGATTTTCTTTTAAATCCAGTCTAAAATTACATTTCATGGTATTCCATCCATCCACTAACTACCACTTTTGTTGGCCTTCATATAATGTTGTGCTTCTGCCTTGATGAACAGATGGATGAAAGATGCAAGATGTGATTTATTGGCTGATGAAGCTTGCAAGATCTCTTTTGCACCCTTAGAGCCCTACCCGAGTAGATGGAGCCCAACATAACACTGTTTGGATCGTGGGGATGTTTTGGGGTTTTAAGAAACAAAAGTGGCACATATGAAGGGACATTTCATCATGCCTTCTGGACATGTAAAAAAGCTAAAACAATTTGGATACAAATACATACATTAATACAAAACTTTTTCAAGGTTAAAATATCCACTTTTACAACTGACTAGAAAAAGTAATGAAAATATATTCAGGATTTGTGGTTTTGATGATTAGAAAAATGTCCCTTAAGACAAGACAATTGTTGCAATGTTTGCTCCAGTCTTAGTAAGCTACTGTGATAATCAGCTCTGAATTTTCTATTTGGATAATTCTAATATTACTCTGGAAGCGGCTGAGTTTCTAAATGTTATCATTAACACACGAACTCTGATGGCAGCTTCTTATTAATGGTTTTAATTATACTTGCTTAGCTTGTATAGTCAGTCAACTAATAAGCATTGATTGATTGACTGAATGGGAAGAAGAAGAAGGGGAAAAAATCTTTCCAATCAGAAGGGAAAATGTGAATGTGTGACTTGAAGAATCAGTAAGCTCTCCCAAAACTTCCTTGGTTTTTACGAATGAAGAGGGCAACTCAGCCCATCTTAAGAACATATGGTTGGGCAGAAGTCCTATGCTTCAATATTTTAGCATGCCATTGAAGGTTGGCTGAAATCAGTGGTGAAATCCTCCATGGATTGCCACTGGTTTGATGCCCGTGCATGCGTGGTGTGCACCAAATGCACACTGTGCGCACACATATGCACAGTGCATGCCAAAAGCACGCTACATGCGTGTGCATGCACACTGTGTGCCAAACGCGTGCTGCACGTGGAAAAAGGAGGCTTAACAAGGTACGTAGAACAGCAAGGAGGGAAACAGCTGTGCCACGCGATTTAGATTCGCTAGAAAGCAGGATTTCCAGCTTTCTAGCTAATATAAATCGCGTGACACAGCTGATCGTTGGAAATACCGGTTCGGGCGATGCGAACCGGTAGCATTTCACCACTGGCTGCAGTGCTCTCTAGAAATGTAGACTGAGGAATCAAAGCCTAGCCTAATAAACTGTTATCAACATATTGTTTTTCTTAGTTAGCAATGTCAGATGAGGAGAGCACAGCTGGCTTATTCTATCATCCCATGCTCAAAGGGATCAAATTAATCAGGCCAGATGCCCCACCCAGCCTTCCAGAAATATACTTTTTTACAAAACATAAGCCTGTCTGGGAACTTCAGACTGCCTGAAAATCAGTATTTGGTTAAAGCTGGGCCCCAACGCTTATTACTAAAGCTTGTAGGGCTAATGGCAGTGATAATCATGGATTTGCTACCAAGCATGTCTGGCACTATGTAGCTTGGGAACACTTAATTCGATATAATGCATCTGTTTAGCTGACTTGTTTCTGTCTCGAAATGCATTGCAATTAACAGGGTAGATCTGCATTTTATCTGAGTGCCTTTCCGTAAGGACGGCATCCTCATCATCTGCATGTTATACAACCAGCCTGGGTCTATGTAGTTTTGAATTGCATCTGTTGGCTGGCAGGCCAGTAGGGTTCCCTCCCAGCAGCTAAAAGGAACATAAAGCCTTTTTTATGCTCTTTCTGTGATTAAGATAAAATCTTCCTTCCTTCTGCCAATTCTGAGCCTCCATCAGGAATCCGTTCTAAAAAAATCTGCACTTGTCAATTGTGCTCCTACACAAGCCCCTTCTTTTGTTCTTATTTTTTATTTGTTTCTGAGTTGAAAGTGTTCATTATATCAAATCATTTTCCTATCTTTTGGGGTGTTTTTTTTTTTTTGTTCTTTATTCTTTGTCCTAGCTCCGTTATTGAGCATGGTACATTTGAGAATGCTCACAACTTTCCTTATTTCAAATCTCTTAGATAAGGAAAATAGAAAGAAGGGCTGCTTAGAGATTCTGTTGATTCATTGGTTCACTAAATTACTCTTGATTTATTTTCTGGATTCTTCCTGACCGTATAAGATATTGTTACATCCTTACAGCTGTGGAATCAAACCCAGAGCCCAAAGCTAATAATCAAGACTTATTCAATGGGTTATTAGATAGCACCCACTGGTAGGACTAGAATGTTGAGAGATGGCCAACAAAGGGATGCATTCAGGGGTGGGCTTCAAAATTTTTAGCAAGGGGTTCTCTGCCTGGTTGCTGGGTGGGTGTGGGCATGGTGGGCATGTCCTAATCGGCCTCTTGCACCACAGCGGAGGGGGCGTTTTTGCCCTCCCCAGGCTCTGGAGGCCGGAAACAGGTCTTCCCAAACTTCCAGTAGGCCCATTTTTTGCCCTGCCCAAGCCTCTGCATGGGCCCTTCACTTACCTACATCCAAAACGGGCCATGTGGGGACTCCTGGGGTGGGCAGGGCCAGCCAGGAGTGGGATTTGGGGGTTCTCCAAACTGCACAGAATCTTAGCTAGAGGTTCTCCCGAGCCTTTGCGAACCCCCAGCAGCCCACCCTTGGATGCATTCATATTTATACATTTTAGAAAAGTGGGAGAGACTGTACAGGTAGCACTCCATTTACAACTTACAGCATCCTCACAATCACGTGATCAAAATTTGGGCATTTGGAGCCACGGTGGCGCAGTGGTTAGAATGCAGTACTGCAGGCTACTTCTGTTGGCTGCCGGCTGCCTGCAATTTGGCAGTTCAAATCTCACCAGGCTCAAGGTTGACTCAGCCTTCCATCCTTCTGAGGTGGGTATAATGAGGACCCAGATTGTTGGGATCAATATGCTGACCCTGTAAACTGCTTAGAGAGGGCTGGAAAGCACTGTAAAGTGGTATATAAGTCTAAATGCTATTGCTATCTGGCAACTGGCATGTATTTATGACAGTTGGTCTGTCATACAGTCATGTGATCACCTTTCATTACCTTCCCAGTCAATTTACAACAGGGTGGATAAAAATCAATGATTTTTTTAAAAAAATTTAAAAAATCAGATTTTTTTTTATTTAAATTGGATTTTTTTTATTTAAATCGGATTTTTTTTTATTTTTATCAAATTTATTTTAATAAAAAACTTTTGGGGTAAAAATCTGTCATAAGATAGTTTTCTATTTAAGATACATAAATAATTTAGTTTATTCAGCATGAAATGGAGCTTAGTTATGTAGCATGAGGCTGTATATTCTGCAACACTGGGACTATCGGTGAGTCAACAGTGGGTCAAAGGAGTAGTAGAGATGACAGTTGCTCTTTAAAAATTATGATTTAAATCGAGTTGATTTAAATCAAGCCTTTTTACTAGTGATTTAAATCATGATTTAAATTGTGATTTAAATCAACTTGATTTAAATCAAATCCACCCTGGTTTACAACAAGCAAAGTCAATTCACTTAATGATCACATGATTCATTTAATAATTGCAGTGATTTGTTTAACAGCTGTGGCAAAAAAGTTTGCAAAAATGGGATAAAACTCACTTAACAATTGTCTTGAAATTTTGAGTTCAGTTGCGGTGGTATCTCAAGGACTACCTTAATTGTACATATTCATCGGTAACGAATCTCAAGTCATTAATGTATACACATTTGTAGATAATACTATAAACAAGTGAGCTTCAGATTACTTCAGTGTGCTTGTTTTCCACCAAACACTCAAAAGGCAATAAAGCAATAAAATATTGAAACAGGAAGGGAAACATCTCCCATGAATCAGGAGGAAGGTTTAGGAATGCCAGCAACAAAAAGGAAAATATTACCCATTGCAAACCTATGGGATGAGATAACAGAATTTGGCCTTATATCTATGTATATCGACTTGCTTTAATCAATTCCACTCATCTAAGAACTCATTTCCCTTGTACAACAATAGGATCACATTTCTGTACCCTACATTAGGGTATCCACATTAGGAAATTAAGCAAGTATCACAATTGTTGTGGTGTCTTGTCTCTCTCAGAGCATCATCATGACCTGACATATGTCTATGGATTTGTGATCTAGATGTGATGGGCTTCTTCCATATCAACCACTGTCAATAGTATAAACTGATGAAAATGCAGTAGCATCTGAAGAACCACAGTTCTCAGATGCTACTGCATCTGAGTTCTCCACCATCGCTACCATTAAAGGATTAAAATTTCACTATACCATTTAAGGTGAACTGGTATAATATTTGGCCAAATTAAACTCTAATTCCTTTGGAATGTCTTTTATGATAATTTTCTTTGTGTCCAATGATGCAAGAGTGTTATTTATTTATTTTAGTAACTTTGATTTCTTTAGTAATTCCATTGTGGTTTCTTTTTTGCTTTTCTTTTTCTTTTTTGGCAAATTTTGTTTTCAGGGACTTCTGCTCTATTAGCAAAGACATGATGGGAAACAACATACATGGTTTGATCTAGGGGAATCTAAAACAATTTCTTCACAGCTGTTTACATTCTCTGGTATCAGTCTAGCCCAGTATTTCCCAAGCTCAACAAAGGGGTTAAGATGTGTGGAGTTCAACTCCAAGAATTCCCTATAGAATCATATAATAACAGAGTTAGAAGAGACCTTCTAATCCAACCCACTGCTTGAGCAGGAGATCTTATACCGTTCTGGACAAATGGCTGTCCAATCTCTTCTTGAAAACCTCCAGTGATAGAGCAGCCACAACTTCTGGAGGCAAGCTGTTGCACTGATTAATTGTTCTCACTGTCAGGAAATTTCTACTTAATTCTGGATTAGATGTCTCTTTAATAATCTTCCATTCATTACTTCTTGTCCCACACTCAGATACTTTGGAGAATAGGCCAGCCCCTTCTTCTCTGTAACATCCCCTGAAGTATCATGTCACCCCTAATACTCACCCCTCAGTGTTCACTAGGCTAGATATATCTAGTTCTTGCAACCATTCATCATATGGTTCACCCTCCATCTTTGTTGCTCTTCTCTGCATTCTTTCTAGAGCCCGACATCTTTTTTGTATCATGACGACCAAAACTGGGATGCAATATTCCACGTATGCCTTCCAGTTTGAAAATTGGAACCACATCAGCTGTGTAGTTTCCCTGTGCTACAAGAGTTTTGAAATATTTTGCTCGTTGGTCCAGACATCCAGAGCATGTCTAGATCAATCATTTCCTCAATTTTTTTCTTGTTCCTTATATGTTGGAAGAAGCCTTTTTGTTATTTTTGGTACTTGTTGCAAGTTTTTGTTCAATCCTAGCCTTAGCCTTTCTGACACCATCTCTCCAAATTTGGAGTTTGCTGCAGTGGTGAAATCCAATTTTTTTTTACTATCGGTTCTGTGGGCATGGCTTGGTGGGCATGGCATGGCTTGGTGGGTGTGGTTTGGTGGGCATGGCAGGAGAAGGATACTGCAAAATCTCCATTCCCACCCCACTCTGGGGCCAGCCAGAGGTGGTATTTGCCGGCTCTCCCAACTATTCAAAATTTCCGCTACCGGTTTTCCCAACTGATCAAAATTTCCGCTACCGGTTCTCCAGAACCTGTCAGAACCAGCTGGATTTCACCCCTGGTTTGCTGGTATTATAATATGACCCTTTTTTTCATTTTTTTTAATACTTGTCCTTTTTGTCTTTCAATTTATCAGAGAGCTCTTTATGCAACCTTGCTAGTTTCATCTGATGTCTCTTATTTTTCTTTCTCAGTGGTACTGTGTTAGATTGGGCTTTTATAATTCTAATTTTTCCTAGTTTCCCTAGTTGAGTTGTTTTCACCTTTAAGATTTCCATCCATGGAATCCGCTCTAAGTTTGCTGAAGTCAACTTTCTTAAACACCCATTTGACTTTGTATATTAAAAACAAAGATCAAAGTTCAAGAACACCATCTTGACCTTTTCAATTCCATCTAAATATAGTGAAGGCAAAGAGCTGGCTGAACTGGAAGGTGGGGTTAAACATGTCACCAGTTTGGAGTCATCACATTGCCACATGAGACCCTCGTCCAGCCCCCCTGTGAATTACATTGACCCTTAGCTTTGACCATCAGTTGACTAGATTTTTGAGTATAGGTAGCAATAATAAACTCTTCTATGCTTTGAACTCAATGAATTTTACTTGGTTATTTGCACCTGACATATAGCTGTAATAGATCATTTTTTCTTTTGTAAGTTTGCAGTCCACAAAGACTCCTAAGAGTCTCCTATGCAGACACTAATTGTACATCTCCCACCATGTTAATTGACAGTTTCTTCCAACTGTTTGCTGGGCCAATCGAATAAATCATCATAATCAAGGGATAACTAGGACCAAGTGTATCCTGCACACAGATCTGCCAATTGCACAGATGTCACATTTAATGCTTATGACACGAACCTTAATAACTCTCAAAAGTAGCCATCTGCCACATCCCACTCATTCAAGTGCACAAGTCCACTCATTCAAGTGAATTATGCCTCAGTTATTTCTTTCCTATTTCCTTCTTTCTGGAAAGCATGATGATGTTTGCAGGAGCATGGGTAACCTAGCCTTGCAGTGACACTTAGAATGCCCCAAATATATAACAGGTAATTGTTTCTCAGTAAATATTTGAACTCTGTATTGGCATACTGTTTAAATCAAGGTACAGGGAAAGCAGAAGGACAGATTCTGCCCCCCTTTCCTAAGTATACAAGTTGTTCAGATGCTTTGATCCAAGCACAAGTCTATCTTGATTTGCTGAGTAAGGATGCTTTGAGCAAAATTTGATCATAATACTGATTAGCTTTTTTTTCTAGGCTGAGATGGCAGATTTTTTAAAATGTATTGTTTCAATATGCACTCTATTTTTCCGGTGCTCAAGGCAGCCAGCCGATGAAACAAAACATATAAAATAATTAAACCCCAGTTAAAGCCATCTTTAACCCAGCTCAAAGGGACGCAGTAGCTCAGTGGCTAGGACACTGAGTTTGCCATCAGCAGTTCAGTGGTTCGAATCCCTAGTGCCGTGTAATGGGATGAGCTCCCGTTACTTGTCCCAGCTTCTGCCAACCTAGCAGTTCGAAAGCACGTAAAAAATGCAAGTAGAAAAATAGGGACCACCTTTGGTGGGAAGGTAACAGCATTCCGTGAGCCTTTGGCGTTTAGACATGCCAGACACATGACCACGGAGATGTCTTCAGACAGTGCTGGCTCTTCGGCTTTGAAACGGAGAGGAGCACTGCCCCCTAGAGTTGGGAACGACTAGCACATCACCAGATCCCATTTCCTGATCAATGCAGGGATTCAAACTAACAATTCCCAAGCATTTCTGCTACAGAAAAGGGAATCCATTACTGATTAACTGAGAAGTGTAAATTTTATGAAAAGTGCTGGGAAAGTACAGACTATCTACAGAATGGACTGGACATTTTTATACACCCATTTATTAAATAGATAAATTTTAAAAAATCATGCTATGTGTCACAAACTGCAGCCCGGTACATTTATGTTGAGGGGGACCACTGAGTACCATGGGGATTGATACATTACTCTCTTTTTTTTTATTTATGGGAGTTTTTTCCTCCCACCCTCAACTAAACACGAACATCTAATATGTCCCCAAAAGAGAAGAGGGTAATATATTGTATATATAGAATAAGAAAAGACTTGTACTTCTTAACTAGCAATACTTTCCTATGATTCCAAGACCGAAGGCACTCAACTTTATTTTTTAATTGTGACACAAGGGAGATAATAGATACAGTACATAATTTTTTTAAAAAAAATTATTATAATAGTAAAAATCTAATACAAGCTACGCTTAAAGAAAAAAGAATAGACTATAGAGAAGGAGTAAGTTCTCCAAACTGATGTCAACCCTAGTAATTACTTCTTCCAGTCATTCTTTTCCATCTGTGTTGATCTACTACAGGGGTGTCAAACTCAAGGCCCCTGGCCCGCATCCGGCCTGCAGGGTGCTTAGATCTGGCCTGGGGGGCCATACTGGAAACAGAGAAGGGCTGGCCTGTGATGCCTCTGCCAGCGAAAATGGAGCTCTATTTTCACTGGCAGAGGATTGCAGGAGACCGTCACAGCAGAAAACGGAGCTCGGTAGCCCATTTTCACTAGCAGAGTGCTGGGCCCCCACAGGCGCCCCCCCAACATGAGTGATGTCGAGTTGGCCACTCCTACCCTGACCACGCCCCCCCCGCCCCCCCGAGGTCAAACACAACCCTGATATGACCCTCAATGAAATCAAGTTTGACACCCCTGATCTACTGCTTCTTTAAATTGTTTTTGAATTCATCCTTAAGGTTGGCCGTTATAAATCATAGGATCTAGATTTAGCTTTGCCCACCTACTTTCAACTTATCTACAGAACTTCCCTCACTTGCTTCAACTTTACTCTGTAAAATCTGCCAGCAAATTTCCTCCAAAATACACATTTTCCCGATGGGTGGTCAGGTTCGATACATTTTTATTTTTTCCTTCAGCAGAATGCAGGGTGTAAATTTTCTTAGATAAAGAAAATCTGCAGGCACAATCAGATTAGACTTCCTCATGTATTCAATCATTTCCCTCATTGGTCATGAGTTATAATTTGTCAGAACTTCCAGAAGAGTTCTGGCTCCTGGACCCCAAATTTTGGAAAGGGCCAAGGTGGCAATGAGTTTGAGGGAAAAAAATTTCTAGGGACAACATTGAAAAAAGTATTGGAAAAGCAAAAAAAAAAAAATAGTATTGGAAGAGATCATTATGAATATGCCAGTCACAATGAACAATAAACGAGAAACACAAATATGATCTGTCTGAACCATCTGTTCATTTCATTTGTTTAAAAAGACTGAAAAATGGGAGTTATTTCTTGTTCAGCAAGAGAAACACCATCTCCTTATTTGTATTGTTATGGAAGTACAGATAAAGTAGCTCTAAAGTGGGGAAATATTATTTGTTTTCCGTATAACAAGCATATGTAGCTTCCTACCCTTACAATGGATATGAATTCTTCATTTGCTCCACCTTATTGCTAAATAAAGTAACCCCAGCAAAGGCCATTTGTCTGCGCAATCTGTGTAAAGGTATTCCGATTTGTATCTGCAGATGCTTTACAAATGCTAAATGGCCTGCCTGCATTTTGAAATAGATGCAAGGAAATTGGACTTTTGTTTGTGCATTTATATATATATAAAAAAATCTATGGACAGCAATCCACTTAAATTGACACTCGTGTTTCTCTGCAAGAAGTCAAGCCAGCTGCCTTTCTCCCTGCCAAATGACAAAACTGCACAGCTTTGCAGCTCTTCACTTTGAAAAAGGGAAGCAGAATTGTCTCAAGGTGTAGTAGAGATCATCGGAATAAGGCGAGGTGCACAATGCCCACTGCGCAATGCCTCACCAAACGATCTGCAGGCAATTTATCAAGCCCAGCTTAACCTGCATGTTTGCATCTCTGCATGCTTGTTTGTTTCTTTGTTTGTTTAGTAGGACCTGTAACTCAAGAATTCTGGATAGTGGACACCATCAAAGAAAAAGATAGATGCCCTAATGAATATCTAAATCCAAATCAAGGTCAAAATCTAAAAACAAAACAAAACAAAACAAAAAACTCTCAGAGATAAAATGCAGGATAAAGGTAAAGGTAAAGGTTCCCCTCGCACATATGTGCTAGTCATTCCCGACTCAAGGGGGCAGTGCTCATCTCTGTTTCAAAGCCGAAGAGCCAGCGCTGTCCGAAGACGTCTTCGTGGTCATGTGGCCGGCATGACTAAACGCCAAAGGCATATGGAACACTGTTACCTTCCCACCAAGGTGGTCCCTATTTTTCTACTTGCATTTTTATGTGCTTTTGAACTGCTAGGTTGGCAGAAGCTGGGGCAAGTAATGGGAGCTCACTCCGTTACGGGGCACTAAGGATTCAAACTGCCGAACTGCCGACCTTTCTGATCGACAAGCTCAGCATCTTAGTCACTAAGCCACCGCGTCCCCTAAAATGCAGGATCGGTGCCCACAATGAGCTGGAACACTTCAAAATCGTTTCTACATAAAGCAGCTTTAATTTAGATATAGAATTGCAGCAGGAGGTGGAGGGATATATATTGCATTACATATTGCATTACAGTCTGGTTTGGAAGCATTACCGCTTCAGACAGGAAGGCAGTGCAGAGAATGGTGAGGATGGCAGAAAAGATTATTGGCAGTTCACTCCCTTCTATCCAGAACATGGCACATAAGCGATGCTTTTTTTTTTTTTTTGTATTTTTTTTTGTATTTTTTCCAACATAAACATAAAAAAGAAAAAAATTTTCAAGAATGAAGTCTTGGTCCGGTCACAAATGGGTATACTAGTTTAACAAATAAAAACAAATAATTTTAACCTAAATTCCAGCATCTTAATTTAAATCTTTCTATTATCTCATCATATATCTTAATCTCCTACTAAAGCAAAGCTCATTTTTATATTCAATTATAAATTCAATTATAAATCAAAATTCAATACCGCTCTATTTTTTTTTCCATTGCTCCTTTTAACATCAACATTAAACACAAAAACAGTCTAATCTATTAATCTATATATTTACCTTACAATTTTATCACCACAAATCTTAATTTCCAAATGTATACACGCGATGCTTGAACAGGGCCTGCAAGATTGTCTGAGACGCAACACATCCTCTTCATGACCTGTTTTTCCTGTTACCTTCTGGGAGGAGGCTTCGTGGTATCTGAAGCAGAACATCCAGATTCAGGATGTCAGGAGATGAATGTGTTAATGTCTTTTTAATGCAACCACATCTTTTCCCAAGATCAGGTGGGATTCCAAAACATCAAATCAAATCCAAAGCTTTACACAGCCCTGATATCTCTGTTCTTTCTAAGAGTAATTTTCAGGCAGTTCAGGTTGTGCCAAAAATTTCTTGGACAGGTTGAGTTGCGTAAATGAAATGTATCAAGCCTAGATGAAGTAGTTCTGGCAATTCATATTTCAGAATGATACACAACACTAGGGCTATTCTTATTTGCCTCTCTGTAACAGTTTACGAAGTTTTCTCCATACTCGGCTATTAACTTCTAGGCCTAATGAAACTGAAGATGAAAAACCACGAATACCATTTTCCACAATCCAAGCAGGCTATAACTATTTTTTTAAGCGTGAGAGCTACTTTTTGTGTTATTATCCATGTTAGCGTGGTTTGTGTGAATATGAAGACCACATTGGTGGAAGTTGATTGATTGAATATTGGAGTGTGCGGCTCTCCTGAGCTCCGTTTTCGCTGGCAGAAGGTTGCAGGAGGCCGTCGCAACTGAAAACGGAGCTCGGAAGCCTGTTTTTGCTGGCAGAGTGCTTGCGCGACCACAGTGAGTGACATCGAGCTGGCCACACCCACCCCAGCCCCCAGAGGTCAAAGACAACCCTAATGTGGCCCTCAATGAAATTGAGTTTGACACCCCTGCACTAGATAATGAGACTATGGTATACACAGCATACACCATACACCGTATGCTGACCATACACAGCATAGTTGCTCGGAGACAACAGCTCTTATAAAAGACATTTCAAAGGATTGTGCTTACTAATTTCAATTTAGGAGATATTTCTGCATATTCAAAACTCTTTTGGTTAGCTAATTTCTTTTTTTCTATATAATTTATTATGACTCTTAAAAATGAAGAGATTGACTAAGTAGACCATCCACAATGTCTGACAAATGAAAATCTTAGTTTGCAATTTTGAAATGTCTGTCGCATTGCCATCACTTTGTGTACTGTCAAGCAGCCCTCTTGCCTCCAGCTAATCAAAAATTGCTGAACAGTCACTTACAAGGGAAGACAGAAAAGTAGCCCTGAAGAAAATAAATTGCAATTATTTTGGTTTGGTTTTTTTTAAGTTAGAGTTAACTTTTAATTGCGATGTTGCTGTACTGCGCAGCATGAAATTCCCAGAGACACTCCAGGGAGCAAAACATGAGGAAGACTATTTGTACTTTGAACTCTGGTGTTGGAGAAGACTCTTGAGAATACTGTGGATGGTTACAAAAACAAGCAGAGAGATCATCAGAATATCAACAGAGAGTTCTTATTCAAGGCACACAGGACCAGGATCAAAGTATCCTATCAGACTCATTATATGGAGACGTAGCTTACTGGAAAATGTTGTAATTCTGGGAAAGGCAGAAGGAAAGAGAAGAGGCTGACAAACAGCAAGGTTGTAAGGTTGGTAATATTGTACTGCTAACTAGAACATACAAAACATTTGCTAGACCAATTCTCGAATACAGCTCATCTGTCTGGAACCCACACTGCATATTGGACATTAATACAATTGAGCGAGTCCAGAAATATTTCACAAGAAGAGTCCTCCCCTCCTCTACTCACAACAGAATACCTTATGCCACCAGACTTGAAATTTTGGGCTTAGACAACTTAGAACTACCCTGCCTTAGGTCTGACCTAAGCGTAGTACATAAAATTATCTGCTACAATGTCCTACCTGTCAATGACTACTTCAGCTTCAACCACAACAATACACAAACACACAATAGATACAAACTAAAAGTAAACCTCTCCAAACTCGATTGCAGAAAATAGGACTTCAGCAACAGAGTGGTCAATGCCTGGAAAGCACTACCTGACTCTGTGGTTTCATCCCCAAACCCCTAAAACTTTAACCTTAAACTGTCTACTGTTGACCTCACCCCATTCCTAAGAGGTCTGTAAGGGGCATGCATAAGCGCACCAACATGCCGACCGCCCCTGTCCTACTGTCCCCATTTATTCGTATCCATTTCATGTATTCATAATCATGTTTATACTTATATCTGTTATCTAATATATGCTTGACTAAATAAATAAATAAATAAATAAATAAATAAATAAATAAATAAATAAATAAATAAATAAAATAAAATAAAATAAAATAAAATAAAATAAAATAAAATAAAATAAAAGTGGGTTGACTCAGTTTCAGTGGCAATAAGTACACCATTGGGAGATCTCAAAGAACAGGATTATCATGGAGAAAAGTTTACCTGGTCCCTAGCAGTCGAAAGCAAATTGATGGCACATCATTAATCAACTTTTTAATATGGCCCCAATTCAATTCTTCCTGTGTGCTACTTCAAAATTTGCAGGCATTTGAAAAATCACATTTTTCTGACTTTTAAGAAAGACTTGACATCTGCCCTGTAAAATAGTCCATTTAATTCCATCCCATTATTGCAAGGTGTGGTTTTTTTTTTCATATGATCACAAACAGAACCTGATTAACACAGGGAACCTTTCCAGAGGGCATTGACCTGAGCACAGCAGCCTTTGTGTCTTCAAAGTATTAAAACAGCTGCATCCTCCAGAAATCAAGCTTGGCTGCTTCAAAAACTGTCCTTGGTTGCCTCCGTATCAAATATCCTAATACTTCACCTGCAGCAACCTGTTTTCCTTTTTGAATGTTTTGCACAGCCTCTCTTCTAGCCAAAGGGGCTATGCTGCCCTTCTCTATATGTGCATAAAGGCATCTGACAAGCTTTGGAGCTTAAAGACATCATTCAACATAAATTTTTATCTTTTTCCTCTTTCAAGCCAGTCAGCAGTTGTTAAGGCCAAGAATTTATCACTCACTTCACAAGTGTCAGATGGCCTCGATATTGGGAGAAACACTGAGCTCATTTTTAAAAGCGTGTTCTAAAATTTCTACAGATTCTGTAGAAGTTTTCAGAATAAGTTTTAGTTTTCAACATGACATTTCTACCCCTTCAAGCCTTCATTTTCCTGTGTGAGATTCTTTTTCTTCCTAGTGTATTCCCGCAGGTGCAGGGTCTACTTTTCAGATCATTGAATGCTACAGTCAGCTGCTTCTCCAGGGCACAGGCCGGCGGCTTGCATATCTTTGTTGATAGTGTCTTGTCATCTCTGTTTTGGATGCCCGCAAGATGGCCAGCCATTGACTTCTAATTGGTAGGCAGTCTTGGCCATGGTAGAAGGTGCTCCTCTCTGGACATGTCCATACCAGCGGAGTTGGCCTTTTCTCATCTTCTCTATAATTGGTGCCACACCAAAATGTTGCCGAATGATGTCATTTGTGATGTGGTCAAGAAGGGAGATGCTCTATATCCAACGGAGCTTTCACATTTCCGTGGCCCTGTTGTTGCTGCCCAGCATTCAGTGCCATACAGTGCGACAGGGCGGATGGTTGTCTTGTAAATCTTAGATTTAAGATGGGTTGGCATTCATCTGTCACAAAACATACCTGTGAGTTATCGCTAACACATCCAGGCGGCATTCACCCTTGCTCACACCTCACCATTGATGTCGCCATTGCCTTGGAGATGGGATCCCAGATACCAAAAAAAAACCCACCTTCTTTAAGTTTTCTCCATTGATTTGAAGCATACCAGGGGTGGTAACAATCTCTAAGTACTCAGTTTCCTCTATAAGATGACTGAAAGAAATAGAAATTTATTGCCAATTCAAAGTGTTTTTTCTTTCAAGACTTTACCTCTCTCAAAACCCAAACCAGCTTAAGTAATATTATCATATGCACATGAAATACCATATTTTTCGGACTATAAAATGCACTTTTTTGTCTCTCAAAAAGGGGTGAAAATGCCTGTGCATCTTATAGACTGAATATTGCCAAAGCCCTGCCCACCCACCAGCCACTTTTTGGCCTCCGCATGCTTTATTTTGGGGTTTTTCTTCAGAAAAAATGGGTCGAAAAAACCCTCAAAAACGGGCCAAAAAAACCCTCAAAAATGGGCCAAAAAAAAGCCTCGAAAACAGGCTGAAAAAAGGCCCCAAAAAAGGCCCACACACAGGGCACACAGAGGCCAAAACCTTTTTTTGTTTGTTTGTTTTCCTCTTCTAAATTTAGGTGTGTCTTATAGTCAGGTGCGTCTTAGAGTCCGAAAAATATAGTAAGTCCCAGTCTGAGTGATACATCTGTGTGAACATTAATTTTTGCCACCACACATTTCCTGTCTCCTAAGACGAACTCATCTTGACACGATTAGAAAAAGAAAATGATGTATTTTATTCACAGTTACTCTTCATCTAAGCCAATGGAATGCAGACTATGCTCTGAAGTGGACACCAGATTAAATTCTGAAAATTAAGTTTGTACTTTACTTATTCCAGCTAAAGGAATAACATCAAATACTGTTAAGCTGATAGTTCCCAAAACCTTTGACTAATGGCCACTTTACATCATGGGGTGGGGGGTGAGATATTTCTTTCTCGGCTACAAAAAGGTCAATTCACATTTGTCTGCACTTTTCTGAGTGTCTAAGAAGTTGCTCTGAATCTGCGTCTCTTGCTTGAATGTAAATGATGAAGGATATTACACTGTATCTCACATTTTATCTCTTTGGCTTAAGACCAGCAGGACACAAATAGAAGTATTTAATAGGCTTATATTGCACCACAGTGATCTCATCTGAGCAATATACTTCTGACTTCATTTTATTACTGTCCATCGGTATAGGAGCTGAAATGAGAACAAGAACCAGCAAAAACAGGTTTTGTCCTCTTATTCACTTGAAATCCATATTGCATTTATTCGTTTTCCTGTAGCAATGAATGGAGAGCCATACAAATAGACCATCCTTTGTAGATGCTTTCCCTATGAATGGAAGAGGTAGAAGACTATGTCCCAGGCCAAATCTGTATCACGTATCTCAGTAATATTTATACCAGGGTCTTCCGAACATGGCAACTTGCTTAAGCGTAGACCACCTTTTTAATTTTTATTTATTTTATTTTGTCGAGTACATATTAGATAATATATATAAGTATAAGCATGAATTGAATACATAAAATGAATACAATTAAAGGGAACATTAGGACAGGGACGGTAGGCACGCTGGTGCTCTTATGCATGCCCATTACAGACCTCTTAGGAATGGGGTGAGGTCAACAGTAGACAGTTTTAGGTTAAAGTTTTGGGGGCTTGGGGATGAGCCACAGAATCTGGTAGTGCATTCCAGGCATTAACAACTCTGTTACTGAAGTCATATTTTCTGCAATCGAGTTTGGAGCGGTTCACGTTAAGTTTGTATCTATTGTGTGCTCGTGCATTGTTGTGGTTGAAGCTGAAGTAGTCATTGACAGGTAGGACATTGTAGCAGATGATTTTATGAGCTATGCTTCTAAATTTTCTAAACTCAGAATTTCAAGTCTGGTGGCATAAGGTATTTTTTGCGAGCAGAGGAGTGGAAGACTCTTCTTGTGAATATTTCTGGACATGCTCAATTGTATTAATGTCCGATATGCAGTGCTGGTTCCAGACAGATGATCTGTATTCGAGAATTGGTCTAGCAAATGTTTTGTATGCTCTGGTTAGTAGTGTAATATTATCAGAGAAGAAGCTACGCAAGATTAGGTTTACAACCCTTAATACCTTTTTGGCGATGTTGTTACAGTGGGCTTTGGCACTTAGATCATTTGATATGACTACTCCAAGGTCCTTGACAGAGTGAGGGTCATTTACAAGGTCATGTCCACTTAGTTTGTATTTAGTGTTCTGATTCTTTTTACCTTCCAGAATTCTTAAATCAATATTCCAATGTTGGGATTTCTGAGTGTTGAAATCCATAGATCTGAAAGATGTCAGCATTGGGAAACATGGACTGGAGTGACTCCTGCAATTTTCAAGCATAAAATGTTTTTATTATTTGTCACCTGGTTGTTTAGCTTCCTTTAAACTTTTGCCTAATTACAAGGTACTTTGCTACTTGGTAGAGAAAAGAGAGAGAAAGAACAAGGTCCAAGGAAACTGGGAATAGGGTGCTCCCATTCTCTTTTGCTTCATTATATGGTATCCAAGAGGTATTACTTGATCAATTTGATCCATTGTCCATGACTCTGTTACAAAGCCAAAAACTGGAAACTTTTGGATGCAGAATGCTTATATGCCACATGCCATGCCAAAGAATAAAAGAAGCAGGATAGAATATTTTCCCAAAGGAAAAATGGAGAATTTTTTTTTTTAAGGCAGAAAGAAGTCCCAGGTTTCCTTCTATAGGAAAATAGCCTCAAGCAGAAGCATGAAGTCTTTAGTAGATTTTGTTTCCATTTAGAAAGATCTGTTCAAAGAGCAAGCAGAGACTCCAGATAAGCAACACAATTAGGCAAGCCAAAGTTGACAAGATTAGCTTAAACAAACATCTAGGATTTATATTTCCCCTTTTGCCTGTAGAGCCAGCCATGGCCCCATAGGAATCTGGCAACAGCCATTAGATTATTAAAGGAGATGTTCTTGCATAGGAACAGGCATCTCAATCATGAGGCCCCAAAGAATGTATAAAAGCCCACCTATCTCAACTCCATTTTGTCAGTCACCCCAGAATAAGGTGACCAGATTTTAACATTGGTAAAGAGGGACATTGTGGGCGTGGCTTATTTTGTGGGCGTGGCTAGCTGGTCGTGTGACCGGGTGGGAGTGGCTAGCTGGTCATGTGACCGGGTGGCCATGGCTATGTGTATAGGGTAAGGTGAACAGATTTTAACATTGGTAAGGACACTATTGTGGGCGTGACTTATTGTGTGGGCGTGGCTTGGAGGCCATGTGACTGGGTGGGCATGGCTAGCTGGTCATGTGACCGGGTGGCCATGGCTATGTGTATAGGGACTACTCAGAGGGCTGAAAAGTCATTTCTGACAGGTCCTCACACTTTTGACTGGTCCTCACACTTATGACCATCCTCACATTTATGCCCGTACAGTATTCTTAACAACCATGTCACTCATTTCACAACTGCTTCTCTTCACCATGGTGACAAGATAGGGCAAAAACGTAAAATGTGAGGACAGTCGTAAGTTCGAGGACCGGTCAAAAGTGTGAGGACCAGTCAAAAATAACCTTTTCAGCCCTCTGAGTAGTCCATATGCACAAAAGGACTAACCAGAGGGCTGAAAAAAGTCATTTCTGACAGGTCCTCGCACTTTTGACTGGTCCTCACACTTATGACCATCCTCATATTTATGCCCATGCAGCATTCTTAACAACCATGTCACTCATTTCACAACTGCTTCTCTTCACCATGATGACAAGATAGGGCAAAAATGTAAAATGTGAGGACAGTCGTAAGTTCAAGGACTGGTCAAAAGTGTGAGGACCAGTCAAAAATAACTTTTTCAGCCCTCTGAGTAGTCCATATGCACAAAAGGACTAACCAGAGGGCTGAAAAAAGTCATTTCTGACAGGTCCTCGCACTTTTGACTGGTCCTCACACTTATGACCATCCTCACATTTATGCCCGTGCAGCATTCTTAACAACCATGTCACTCATTTCACAACTGCTTCTCTTCACCATGATGACAAGATAGGGCAAAAATGTAAAATGTGAGGACAGTCATAAGTTCGAGGACTGGTCAAAAGTGTGAGGACCAGTCAAAAATAACTTTTTCAGCCCTCTGAGTAGTCCATATGCATTAAAGGATACAGCAATAGAGGGATGAAGGAATGGAAATTAGAGTAGGAGTGAGGGTAAGAGAGGGAGGAAGAGAGGAGGAGAAGGAGAAAGGAAGAGGAAGTAGGGAGGAGAAAAAGAGGGTGGGGGGAAGAGAAAGTAAGAAGGAAAGAAAAGAGAGTGGTGGTAGGTTTGAGGAGAAAGATTGCTGTACAATAAAAAGATGAAAGGGAAGAAAGCCAACCCCAAACAAATATGAAGATATTAAGATAAAGAATGAATGGTTAAACTTTAAAGAATAAAAGAGAACAAATATGAATAAATAGCAGTAATTAGAAACACACATACAAACATACAATTTATTTTCTTTGAACAGAGTATTTGGCCAGTTCACAAATTTAAACAGTGTTTAGTCACTTCAATTAAATTTACAATTTCTATATTTCCTTTTTGCCATATTTATTCCTCATCTATTTTTTTAAAAAAAACCAATATTACCCTTCATCCTCATCTCTAATCTTAATCAAATATAGAATCCCTTCTATTCTATATTATACCCCTTCCCATTGTCATCTATTTTTATATCCATCCTCACATTGTTTAATTATGTAATTATGTAATACAGTTGTTTAATACAAATTCAACATTTTAATATAAATCAATTAGTTATATAACTACCTTTTTTGTATATTAATCAATATGAACATGAATATTCCAATTATTTCCATGCAATCCAATTTCTTACAAATCAATTAATTATATTTACCAATAATAATAAACCAAATAATTTCCCCCATATATTCCTCTGAACCACAACTTAACCATTTCTGCTTTCAACACAATATACAATTAATAGTATCTCAATTATTACAATTCCCTAGTTAAATACAGCTTTTTTTTCTTTTGTGTTTTAAAATCTTGAACTCTCCTCCTAAATTTCCCATTGTTTGCAGTTTTTCACCTACCTTTTTTGGGGAGGAAAAATAAAAATAAATCTCTCTCTGCCTCATTTTGTCACGTTGCACCAAAGATCCTGGTTTCGGTTTCGTTTCTGCAGCTTAGCTAGGGGGAAAAAAAACTGCTTCAGGAACTCTTTACACTGATTGCCTGTAGGGCGGCCCTTTGAAGCCCCGGGCAAGAGTTTAAACAGTTTTTTTTTCTTCTAGCTATCAGCTGGGGCTCAAGAGGCAGCCGGACTCAGGAGGGAGAATGAAAAATCGGGACTTTTTTGAAACGCCGCGGGACGCGGGACAAATTGCTAAAAATCGGGACTGTCCCGCCAAAAGCGGGACGTCTGGTCACCTTACCCCAGAAACATGCTTCTGTCACTGAAATTTCTGGCCACTAAATAAATAGAGGCCTTCTTTCCAAAATGCGGCCTGCTCCATTTTACTTTCATCGTCTTTCTCCTGGCTTGGAACCGAACCAGATTTTTCTTCTAACAATACATATATTATTTTCTCCTAACTTAAAGATAATGATTTCTGTAGGTATGTAGGCCATCTCTGAGACTCAGTACTGACATTAAATTCCATACTGAATTAGGCATACTTTAGTTTCTATGGGATTTAAGTGCATATAATATACTAAATGGGAAGCCATTAGGCGTTTTAAAAAAAACCTCTTACACGCTAACATTTCTTGAAAATCTATTCAGGAGCCTTTTCCCAAGGCAACAGATAAAATATTATTTTGAACCTTAAAATTTAGCTGATTACAATTTTGATCAGTATTTTGATAGCTAAAGTGGCTTTGCTTTGTAAAAGAAATCATTTTACATGTTTTCAATTTCTCTGATTGCTAGTGAACCAGAAAGGCCTATAAATCACTAAGAGGCTTTTAATAACAAATAAATGTTTATTTATAGTGTAGCAGTTATGGCAACTACACAGCTGCCATCAATATTGCATTGGCAACTCTATCTACCATTTTAGATGTTTCTCATTTGCATCATTCACCACTGATACAAAAGAACCACATTAATCAGATGTGTACTAATTACGTCTGCCTGAAGACATGAAAACACCATTGTTATCTCCATTCAACCCCATACTTAAAATCTAGAATTATGTTATCTCTAGTTTTTATCCCAAATTCTACAGTTGATAGACACGATATAGACAGGGCCGGATTTTCCTATAGGCTAACTAGGCTTCAGCCTAGGGCCTCAAGATAAAGAGGGGCCTACATTCAAATTGTTAGCAAAATTAAAATTACACTTTCACTATAGGTGAAAGGGGCTCATAAGTGGAATAGCCTAGGGCCTCTTTTCATCTAAATCCGGCCCTAGATATAGAAATGCAGTATCCATTTGTATGGAAAGAAAAACCAGGCATTCAGATAAGGTTAAACATTTTGGTCAGTTTTCACGCTGCTGTCAGACTTCGATGCTATCTCAAAATAAATGAATTTCCAAACTGCCAATCTTTAAGGAAATCTTCTCTTTATTTGAGCACAGCAACCGGATCATGACTCGATGCGGACAAGACTGATCTTTTGCCCCCCAATCCCTCCCTTTCTGATCCCCAATTATCTGCTTCTCATTGGCTATCTTCCAAGTCACTCCACTGACTTCTTGTCTCGTCATTTCACAGGAATGTCCCCCCTCCCTTCATTTCCACGACGACCCAGCTTCAAAGGGATTTAGCAGGCAAAAGTTCAGGGCTTATTTCTCTCCTCTCTATGCCAGCGGTGAGACGCTGACAGCTGCTTAGGTTTTATCTCCTATGGAATATGTGAAGAGGATGCAATCCACTCCATGAATATATGTTCATAACTCCCATTGGTTTTCTGATTTACTGTATGTAAATACCAGCAAAATGTAGCTATAATTTAAAGATGTGCAGTTCAGAGTAATTAAACAGAAAGGGGAAACTTAAACTGAAAATATGAATTTGCCACCCCATCCCTTTTATTATTGCTCCTATGAGATGTTGTCATTTTGAGAAATAGACTTTCCCTACACTCTCAAGAAGATTGTGACTCCAGAAATTGCATTATCTGATCAACTTCAAAATGGTTTTTTTGCTTAAGTCAACTTTCATCATCTTGATAGTTGGCCTTCTGCTAGAACTGGATAGGAAAGTGTGGCTCTATTTAATTTGTTGGGAGTTCACAGCAAGTCTCAGTCACAATAAACTAAGGAATTCTTCTATCCAATACTGTAGTAGTCCAAAGAGAAGATCTTCTTGAGAGATTAGTATTCATCTAGGAAGCTAAACCTCTGATGCTACTTTGTGCTTTATTTTAATATTTACAGGAAGCCTTTAACCTGGTTACCAAGGAGATCTGATGTGGTGGGTCAAATATCTGACATATCTTACTTTCCCTAGGAATAAATTCTTTGGAGCACGGCATAACATCTTGCCATCCTTCTTCTTGCTGGGTGGACATTTAAAAAAAAACATACTTAAATGGACTTGCTCATGTGACTCAGGAGAAATCAAAACTATCACTTATATACAGATGTACTTTAATTTGTATTGGGATCTAAGGAACTCATTCACTTCACCTGCCTTGCCACAACTTCCCAGACAAGTAAGTCTTTGGCATGCAGAGTTTTTACTTTCTGATTCCCACCACATCACCAATATTGTGGACACATTATCTGTGGCAGCAGAGAAACCCATAAACAAATACTGTATCCCTGATTACCGTCTATTAATTTGCTTTTATAAGATTCTCTATCAGATTGCATATAGATCATTGATTGCAATAAATATTATATATACAGGAAGCCTTTAAAACCATAATATCCTGCAGACAAACTCAAGTAACAAGGAAATGCTCAATATCTTTGATGCTTTCCAAAATCTGAATGAAGGTAAATAAACTGAGATTAAATTTTTAAAAGACTGAAGTATTGTCTGAGGGGCGGGGAGGGTTAATCCTACTCAAATTTCTTCTAAATTTTTAGGTCCCATTATGGGAACACAGAAGGATTAACAGATTTACATTCATCTTTCCTGTGACATTCAAGTACTTCACCCCGTTGGGGCTAGTTAACCCTCAGGGTTAAGCAGGACCTGCCTGTGTCAGACTTCAATGCTATCTCAAAATAAATGAATTTCCAAACTGCCAATCTTTAAGGAAATCTTTTCTTTATTCGAGCACAGCAACCGGATCATGACTCGATGCGGACAAGACTGACCTTTTGCCCCCCAATCCCTCCCTTTCTGATCCCCAATTATCTGCTTCTCATTGGCTATCTTCCAAGTCACTCTCCTTACTTCTTGTTTCGTCATTTCACAGGAATGTCACTCCTCCCTTCATTTCCACAGTGACCCAGCTTCAAAGGGATTTAGCAGGCAAAAGTCCAGGGCTTATCTTGAAATTGCAATTGTACAATCTTCCTTTCTATGTCAGCGGTGAGACGCTGACAGCCTGATTAATTAATTAATTAATTAATTAATTAATTTGTTTGTTTGTTTTGTTTTGTTTTCTTTCCTTTTGTTTTGTTTTCTTTTGTTTTGTTTTGTCAAGCATGTATAAGATAACAGATATACAGTAAGTATAAACATGGTTATGAATACATGAAATGGATACGAATAAATGGGGACAGTAGGACAGGGGCGCTACGTAGGCTTGTTGGTGTGCTTATGCATGCCCCTTACAGACCTCTTAGAAATGGGGTGAGGCCAACAGTAGACAATCTAAGGTTAAAGTTGTGGCAGTCTGGGGATAAAACCACAGAGTCAGATAGTGCATTCCAGGCATTGACCACTCTGTTGCTGAAGTTCTATTTTCTGCAATTGAGTTTGGAGAAGTTTACCTTACATTTGTATCTATTGTGTGCTCGTGTATTGTTGCGGTTGAAGCTGAAGTAGTCATTGTAGCAGATAATTTTATGTATTACACTTAGGTCAGACTGAAAGCGGCATAGTTCTAAATTGTCTAAGTCCAAAATTTCAAGCCTGGTGGCATAAAGTATTCTGTTGTGAGGAGTGGAGGACTCTTCTCGTGAAATATCTCTGGACTGTGTTGTGTCCTCACAGATTGGCGCATGCGTAGTCGCTGCCGCCAGATGAGGCGCTGTCTTGGCGGGAAATAGGCAACATCTGATTGGAGCAGACGCTGACAGCCGGGGGTATAAAAGAGCTATCAGAATGTAACGGGCGCCCTCTCTCACAGCGTCAGCCGTAGACACGGTTCTGTTAATGTTAGAGGTTAACTGATTAAACGTTGGTTATCGTTACTCTGAGTCGTCTCGATCTTGCCGGCCATTCCCATATCTAATAATCTGGACATTCCAGGCCCACTGGCTAGATTGAAAATTTGAAACAAAAAACTGGAAGAAGACAATAGCCAATCATTTCTGTAAAGTTGCTAAAGGGGTTCAGAAACACCCCCATGAAGTCACCAAGAGTCAATTTTTAGTCAAAAGAGTCATTATAGACTCATCTATGTTATCAGAGGTTAACTGGTAAATCCTCCCTGCTAATTATTCAAATTTTTAGTCGTATAGCTCATGCAGCTAGTTCAAACTAACTTACCTATTATGATTTTCATTGAAATGGTTAATAATTGAACATCCATTCATTTTGATTATCTATTCAGATACAGAAATCATCTACATTCTAAGGTTTTGTGTATTATTACAATCCTAGAGGCAAGATTTCTTTGCATCATAAGATAAAGTATAATCTTTGTCATAAACAAGGAGCCCACGCTGATAGCAATTGATGTAGCTCAGCTATTTATACTATGTGGAGAAATGTGGATAATAGTGCTGTGTACACATATTTGCTTTCCCTAATCCAACTAAATCAATTTATTTTTCACTCCTCATCATTCATCATCATTTCGCTTGCAGTGCCATGTAAAAACCTCGAATTCTGTAAGTATCCAACACAAGGAACTGTACCAGGAACAGAATATGGTATGTAAAATAGTCAGATATATTTGATTTTGTGGGAAAGTGACAAGAGGAAAATATTGAAATAATATTAGTCTGTTTATATCCTGTGATTTGCTTCCATAGTTTGGGGGGTGGGGACAGGACAGCTCTGCTCTAAAAGCAATACTCATTAAAGTTTAGTTTGTTAATAGAAGAATATTCTGGAAATCTGACATGAATAAGCATGCTACCACATAAGCAGAGATCCAACTTCAGGAAGACTTGAAGAGGCTATATGCACATTACTAATATGGGATGGATGGACATTCTCAGCAGTTGGGTGGATCTTCTGATGCACAGTTCATTGTGAAACAGAATTATTTCTGCCTTTCCTGATTCAGGCATAGTTTAACCATTTATTTCCTTAAATGGACCAAGGCAAACACATGAAGCACCTGGAAGGCTGCAGACCTTTGTTCCAAAATTCATAGAATTCCTAGGTTTGCCATTCTGTGGTGGATGAAAGTTTCCCTTATTTTGTTTGAGAAACTTTAATCCGCAACGCAAGAGAGCTCACGAATCAAGAAAAGTCCAGAGTTTCCAAGACACAATTCAAGTCAAGGCACAGTGTCAATCCACAGTGAGGCAGGAATCACAATGACCAGAAAACACACAGCTAAGAAACAAACATATTGTTCCCAGCAACACCTCCCTCCATCTGCTGTGCTAAATAGCAAGGTTCTGGTGCAGCCAATCAAGAAGGGCGAGGCTTTCTCCTCTTAAATAGTCTGGCTGAACTTCTCTGCTCCTGCCTTTTCTCTGCCCTATGTTTCTTGGATCAGATACAGAAGGCAATTCCTCCTCCTCCTCACTGACCGTCTGCAACTGCATGCTTTCTCCAGCTGGAGCCTCAGTCAAGTCCCTTCCAGATGGCTGCTCAGACCCATCAATGTTGTGGTCCGCCAGCAGCCTGCAGAGCTGGCAGCGGAGTTGGATAGTGAGGACGCTGGGGAGGAACATGGGCCAGTCCTGGAGTCTGGGGAAGGCCTGGACGTGGGCTCTGCATTGGAAGCAGAGATGGGCCAGGGCCATCTGGGAGTGATGCGTTGACTCCGGAGCCCCCAAAGTCAGACAGCAGAGAGGCAGAGGAACAGGAGGAGCCTGTTCCTAGTGCACGCATGCGCAGAGCTGCCAGAAGGCAAGAGCAGTTAAAGCAAAAGGGACGACTCAGGAGTAAGGCCAGGAGATGATTGGCCCCTCCCATAAGGCTTAAAAGAGAAACAAAGGCACTGGGGCCTTTTGCAGGAAAGCAACGTTGCTAACTCTGTTTCCAGTTGGCATCTCTTGTTTGTTTCTTAACTCCGTGAGGCTTTGCCAAGTAAGACCTTTGTCAGGGTGTCAAAGAAGATAAAGGTTGGTGATTATCCTGAAGGACTTCTTCCAAAGGACTTGTTTTGCAACTAATTGGGACTCAGCTGGGAAAGAATGTAATTCTCAGCTGTTACAATAAAATATGTTTATTTGGGACTAATTGTGTCTTGTAATGATTCAGTAAGCCTAGGTCACAACAATCAATTAAGTCAGCTCCTGACATGCCAAGAACGGGTTCATCCTTCCCTCCCCCGAGCTGATATTTAGAGAGGTATGTATGTTTTTACTGTCATCACAGTAAAAAAACCGTGATGGTGCAATGGTTAGAATGCAGCATTGCAGGCTAATTCTGCCGACTGTCAGTAGTTTGATTCTGAATGACTCAATGTTGGTTCAGCTTTCTATCCTTCTGAACTCAGCAAAATGAGGACCCAGATTGTTGGGTGCAATATGTTAACTCTGTAAACTGCTTAGAGAAGACTGTAAAGCAGTGTGAAGCGGTATATAAGTCTAAGTGTGATTGCTATTGCTAAAACCCTTGTATATTCATTTTAAGACTCTAAATTTTTTAAAGACTTCTTTAAAAAATTAATCTTTATAACTAAAGTCAATTAATTTTAATGCATGCATTTTAAAGTCTTTTTAACAAATTCATTTTCAATAATACTTTTCA
Source organism: Pantherophis guttatus (assembly GCF_059756535.1). Classification (NCBI taxonomy): domain Eukaryota; kingdom Metazoa; phylum Chordata; class Lepidosauria; order Squamata; family Colubridae; genus Pantherophis; species Pantherophis guttatus. Next base: position 77,031,820 of record NC_142069.1, read on the forward strand.
AACTTTAGGAATTACTCAACCTTTATATATAAAAAAAGAAAAAATTACACATTTTCAAATCCACTTTATATGCACCAAACACTGCATTGGAACAATGCATTTATTTTAATTACATATGTCAAATTAGAAAATCCATCCTAACTCAAATTAATTTAGTAAATTTAACTCACTCACTCGTGTTTGTCTTTATAAAATAAAATCTTGTTCTTCTCCAGAATGTCTATTAAATAAGTATAAATTTCTCTTTTTCTCAAGACATTGTCCAATATAATTTTTTAAAGCAAATACATCAATATTGTCAATTTCCATTTCAATTTTCAAGTAGAGAGCCAAACTGTTCTCTTGAGAATTGTAAATTTACTTTCAATTCTTCTTTCAGTTGCACTGGGAGACCTGTAATTAAACCATCTTTATATCAGGCACTGTTGATATCAGATTTATATTCCAAAATTACAGTTAAGTACTGTAATTTATCAAATACTTATGCAGTAGCCTCAGTGGTTTGATAACTTTCTGCACTTGGTTGAATCTCTGGATTACACATCTTTCTTCAATTTAATTTATTCCTCTTCCCTTCTTTCATGACATAGTTGATCTATAAAGTGAATTGTTTTGTTTAAATATCTGTGGAGATTCTCAGTCACCCAAGGTCATGGTTGTTCCAAAGGTGCTTTCTTTCAAAAGGCAGCTGGACTTTCTTCTTTTGCTTGAAGATTTTTCACTTCTGATCCAAGAAGCTTCCTCAGTTCTGATTGAATGGAAGGGGAATGAAAGGATTTATATTCCTTGCAGTCATCTGGTTGTTAGCCTCTTTCTGAGAGTCATTGAGGCCATTTGGAAGTTTATCTATGCCCTCAGAAGCACCTGAAAATTCTCAGAAAAAAAATTAATCATTACATCTTTTCCCACAAATGCATGGCTGCTGAACTCTTAAGAAAGGGCATGCTCAGTATTTGCTTTCAAGTTCAAATTGCCGTACCAGCATTACATAAAGTCCATTTATATAAAATTAACAACAATATGTGATGTTAAGATTTTCTCTATTCTAGTTCCGCTGTTTCACATATTTTTTTATGTGAAACAATAATTTATGGTATTTCTGAACAATTTCAGAAGTAGAGCATCCAGATGCTATTGTAGAGCATCCAGGGCACTCTACCGTCATGAAGTACCTCAAAATATTAGCTTTAGGTGCATTGTTTTGCTGATGCACATACTATACATAAAAATTATCTTATGTAAGTTGGCAATATTTTATTTGTGCCCTGGTAATTGACACATATTACACAAATAAGGGACATGGTGGATCAGTGGCTAAGACACTGAGCTTGTCGATCGAAAGGTCGGCAGTTCAGCGGTTCGAATCCCTAGTGCCACATTACAGGGTGAGCTCCCGTTACTTGTCCCAGCTTCTGCCAACCTAGCAGTTCGAAAGCAGGTAAAAAAATGCAAGTAGAAGAATAGGGACCACAGAATACTACATGGTATGGGAGAAATGGTATGAATGGTTAGAGGAGGGGTATAAAGGGCAAGGAAAGAAGTAAATGAGGAAGATATAGCAGTTGAAATGTAGTAACAAACAAGTGGAAATGGAACGGACACAGAACGTATGGTTGAAATTGAGTACATTGTTATCTTTACGTATATAAATCAATATTAGAATCATATGTATAAATGGTGAATTGAGGTAAGGGAGAAAAATGGATACGTAAGAAATATTTACTGATGTGAAAATGTTGAAAAGAAGAAAATTGTAAAAATTTCTTTTTTTGTTTTTTAAAAAACTGTTTAATAAAAATTATTTTTTTTAAAAAAAGAAAGAAAAATAGGGACCACCTTTGGTGGGAAGGTAACAGCATTCCATGCTCCTTTGGTGTTTAGTCATGCTGGCCACATGACCACGGAGACATCTTCGGATAGTGTTGGCTCTCCGGCTTTGAAACAGAGATGAGCACCGCCCCCTACAGTCAGGAACGACTAGCACATATGTGCGAGGGGAACCTTTATTTTTACCTTTTATACAAATAAACAAATAAACAAAAGGAATTGGAAGCCCTAGCATCCTGCCCACTCATCATAATTTGTAAAAAACAGGAAATTAAAAATAAGAGAATAAGAGAAAATATCTAATAGATTGGTTTAACTTCTGAAACACTATTGACCAAATCATAATTTTAGCTTCTGGAGAGTCATTTGGATGACACATTGCTCCTTCATCTTTTGGTTAAGATCAAGAGTATGTGTAGAAATATTCTTAAAACCTTCATCCTTGAAACCTTTAAGGACTTATAACATCCAAGAAGTAGTTATTTCACCTTTGAGGACTTTGAAGAAGTAAGATAAAAGGAGTATTGCTGCTTTTGATCTTTGGTGTTGGATAAAACTCCTGAGAAAATCATTGACAAATGGATCATTGAACAAAACAGAATTCTCGTTTGAGGCACCAATGATTAAATCTTCAGATCTGGACACATTATACAAAGGCCTAGGTCTCTGGAGAAATCTATACTGCTAGAAAAGGTAAAAAGAAGGAGAAGAGGGCAATTGGCATCAAGGTGGATCAACTCAACTACAGTGGCAATGGGTACATCTCTGGAAGACTTAAAGGAGCAGGTTTGGGACAGGTCATAATGGGGGGGAAAACAATCACTAAGAGTCAATACTGAATTGATAGTTCTAAATCAATCAATCAATCAATCAATCAATCAATTAATTCTCATATCTTTGTCCTAATTCTTCCCACATTTTACAGTTTAATGCTGCACCCAACAATTTCTGCATTAAATCACAGGGGTTCTCTGGCATCTCTACATTCTTTAAAATATTTAAGGAATGGACATTAAAACAAGTTAGAAAATCCTACCATTGGTCTCCTTCAAGTTTTCTTTTTCTGCTCTTTGTGCAAATGGGATTAAGAATATCAGTTTTTTTTTTCAGATCACTTCTATGCTTGGGAACTCCATATGGAATAGCAATAACTCTAAGGTTGGTAAAATGTGGACCTAGACTGTTGAAGGCAAAGTGCTGATGTTGTAAATTATTCAGAGAGTGCTATAAAGCACTACAAAGTGATATATAATTCTAAGTAAGATGAAAGGCTGAGTCACCCTTGAGCAAATCAGGATCAAAATTCTGACTGTGGGCAGAGTTACCTGCAATACTGCATTCTAACCACTGTGCCACTATGACTTCATTTATAAAAAGAGAAGGTGTCTTGGCAACGTTTCGACGAAGTCTCATTCGTCATCTTCAGGCTGGTGTTCTCGGCTTCGTGTTTCTAGGAGCAATGTCTGTGATTGCAGCTGTTTCTTCCTTTTAACTGCCAGTGGGGATGTGAACTGATTGGGTGGGAGCTTGGCTGTGTTCTGATTGGGTGGAGGTGTGTTCTGATTGCCAAGACACCTCCAATTTTACGCGGGAGAAAACCTGAATAACCAAAGACCTACATACAAACACCCACGAAAACCTCAGAAAACATGTGTGTGTGTGTGTGTGTGTGTGTGTGTGTGTGTGTGTGTGTAGGTCTTTGGTTATTCGGGTTTTCTCCCGCGTAAAATTGGAAGTGTCTTGGCGACATTCGACAAAGTCTCATTCGTCATCTTCAGACTGGTGTTTTCGGCTTCGTGCTTCTAGGAGCAATGTGTGATCGCAAACTTCGTTGAAACGTCGCCAAGACACTTCCAATTTTAGCGGGAGAAAACCCGAATAACCAAAGACCTACATACAAACACCCGCGAAAACCTCAGAAAACAAATGAGGTTTTCGCGGGTGTTTGTATGTAGGTCTTTGTTTCATTTGCTCCCTTTTGCAGTATCTTTCTCAACCAGACATTCACAACTTTTCATAAACATTCATCTTCAAGCAAAGACCAAAGCTGGAAATATTCATCCTCCCAAGTGAAAACTTCAAAAGATTTAACAGCCACTACATTCCCAAGACATGCCTAAACTGCTTATTACAGGAAGGTGGTGCTGAATAAGGAGAATGATGGATCACTCTATTACCACCCTATGACTTCTTATTCATGTCTTCTGAAGTCTCCAATAGTGGCCACTATCAGAGGTGGTATACTGAACTGGATAGACTATTGAGCTCACCCAGAATGGCAGTTTTTTAAATATCTTAATCAATCTAACACAAGGTTCACTACTGTACTTTAAGGGTTACTTAATAGGCAATATTGCTTTAACTTGGGTGAAAGCACATTCCTATTCCACAAATTAATTGCAAGCTTAACTATGCCTGACTCCGGTACTGAAACTTTTATAGTAAAAGCCACAAAATTAAAGGAATTATGAATGGCCACCATAACCAGATGTCACTGAATGAGGAAGGCAATTATAACTTCCTATTAAGTTACATAAGAACCATGAAAATAAGGATAACATGTTTTTAATTCATTTGAAAATTGTGGAAAGGTGGGAAGGACATAAAAGTTGGAGCTTCAAAAACATTGATATTTTTTGAATCGATTTGAAGTAACAATGGCAAACAAGAGATTCCTTCTTTTTTCTTCTCTTTGCACGTAGCTCAGTCATTATATCCACATTTCAGTTCATGAGCACAAGACTTAAGTGTCAAAAATGTCAGGAAAAGCCAAACCAGCTTCTTCAGCACAGAGACTGCCTAATTGCTTCCATTCCATTTTCATTCATCTCAGGTGAATTAAATGTTGATTAAAACTATTCAGATCCAACTAACATGGCTTCTTGCAGGCCCTCTGCAATACTGTATGCTCAGAGGAAAAAGACAATATTAGTTTTAACAGCCATTGATCTCTGTAGCACTGAAGTTTTCTTCTGTGAAAATGAATACAAAGCATCTAATTTTGATTTGGCTTCTTCATGGCTGAGGAGAGTAGTTCAAACGAAGTCATTCCTTCTTTGGTAAGAGGGTAAAGATAAAGATAAAGGTTCCCTTCACACATATGTGCTAGTTGTTCCCGACTCTAGGGGGCGGTGCTCATCTCCATTTCAAGGCTGAAGAGCCAGCACTGTCCGAAGACATCTCTGTGGTCATGTGGCTGGCATGACTAAATGCCAAAGGTTCACGGAACGCTGTTATCTTCCCACCAAAGGTGGTCCCTATTTTTCTACTTGCATTTTTTACGTGCTTTCGAACTGCTAGCTTGGCAGAAGCTGGGACAAGTAACGGGAGCTCACCCCATTACGTGACACTAGGGATTTGAACTGCTGAACTGCTGACCTTTCGATTGATAAGCTCAGTGTCTTAGCCATTGAGCCACCGCGTCCCTTTGGTAAGAGGGAGAGTATGTCAAAAGCATCATTTTTAATAAGAAACAATCAGAATATTAATACTTTGTCTTATTGGATCTGCCCTATAATGTTTTGTTATTCGATTTTAGGTGAACCTGTTGTGAATTCATGAAATTTTTAAGTTGGACAATTCATGGGTCTTTATGTAATGTAGATCCTTGCCATTCTTTCTGTGCTTCTTGATGGGTTTTTCTTAGTATGTATTTATCTGGATTTCATCCGTAGTTTAGTTTAGTTTAGTTTAGTTTATTATATTTATATACCGCCCTTCTCCCGAAGGACTCAGGGCGGTGAACAGCCATGGTAAAAACAATATACAACAAAAATTTAAAAACTTAATTAAAATAAGTCAATCATTGGCTGAATTTAAAACACCCAACTAAAATCATTTTAAAACCCCTATCAAAACCCAATTTAAAAACCTTTATCCCGTCAGACCAGCTTGCTGGAATAATAGGGTCTTCAAAGCATGACGGAAGGTGCGGAGGTCAGGGATCCTTCGTATGTCCAGGGGCAGTTCGTTCCATAGCGCCGGGGCCCCCACAGAGAAGGCTCTCCCCCTGGGGGTCGCCAGCCTACATTGTTTGGCCGACGGCACCCTGAGGAGGCCCTCTCTGTGGGAACGTATTGGTCGGTGGGAGGCAATCGGTGGCAGAATGTGGTCCTGTAGATAACCAGGACCTAAGCCATGGAGCACTTTAAAGGTGGTAACCAATACCTTGAAGCGCACCCGGAAGACCACCGGGAGCCACTGCAGCTCACGCAAGAAGGGTGTTACATGGGAACAACGAGACGCCCCCATTATTATTCGCGTGGCTGCATTCTGGACCAGCTGGAGCCTCCGGGTGCTCCTCAAGGGGAGCCCCATGTAGAGAGCATTACAATAGTCCAGCCGGGAAGTGACGAGGGCATGAGTGACTGTGCGCAGGGCGTCCCGATCCAGAAAGGGCCGCAACTGTAGGAAAAGATTCTCAGACCAAGAATGCAGAGAATGTAAACAAACAACATGCGACAGTTAATAATGGCTTAGCGTTTCAAAACCAGAGGGCAAGAATTCCATTACATGGCAGAAGTGCAAAAAACCGAGGATGCTAGGTTTGACCGAGAAGAGGACATAATGTTGCATCAGCTTCACGCTACTCAGTGACTGTTGACTACTTCTGAATTTTCTGATTTTAGATGTAGTTCTTAGCCATCTTGTTTAAGTCCCTGGGAAGTTTCCATCCATTTGTATTTGAAGTGAGGGACAAGGGAGAGGCGATTGACAAAAGGAGCATTGCAGTAAGTCATTGTCCTTTTGTGCACACAAAGGGAGGATCAGATGACACAACACCATGACTCTGCTTTTGTCATTCAGCAGAATCAGTAAGGTTCTTAGGATGCCTCTAGTCCAGTTTGACAAATCTATTATTACTCTTTTGTTATCTAGCCCTTATCTCAAGGAAAACACTGTACGGCAGCTTCAGAGAAAGTCCTAGGCAATTTGATAATGTCCCTAAATAGTAGCTCTAGTGAGGTCTATGAAGGCTGTAGGCCTTTGCAGCTGACATTAGAGGAAAACTTTTCATAGCAATTTCTGAAACTCTCTGCAATGCGGTGGATGAAATAACTCATGGACAGGGAGTGAAATGAATGTTTCTCCCCATCCATTTGTGTCAAGTTTAAATGAATTGGTCTTAAATGATCAGACATAATAGATAAATCAATGGATGGATAACTTCGCCATGTTTATTTATGGAATGCTTTCACAAGCTGTAAAGAATCTTGCAAGCTGCTTTTTGATTTTGCAGTAACTTTTTGACACATCGACCAATTCCATCATTATTTCATCAATGAAATAGATTGATATCTGAACTTGGTATACTTACTTCTTCAGCAGAAAGGCACAGGATTACCCTGGGGAAAGTACGGTAGTAACTGTGTAGTAGAGTAGAAAGTAGAAGTGTGTCAATCATCTCCAGTTGAGTTTACATCTAACACACTCCCAATCAATCGTTATATCAGATCAGGCCAAGCAGACATACCACTCAAAACAGCTAGCATAATATAGCTTGGTTTGCAAATATTAAAACCAATTTATTGCCAAAATGGGGAAATAGGTCAGAGAAAAGCAAAGAGTGACAGACATGAACAAGAAGATATAAACAATACCTATCATCTATCTCAAAAGGGCAGAATCAGTGGTGGGCTGCAACCAGTTTAACAACTGGTTCTGTGAGCATGCGCTTTGGCACATGCGCACCTAACACACTTGCGCACAGCATTCAAAATACAGCAATTTGAAGCTCAGCTGCTTACCTTCTAAGGCAGCCCCAGTAAGTAGAACAGTGGAGGTGCGGAAATCAGCTGTGCCACAAAGAAGGAAATACAGGACAGGATAGGGAGGGGGCGGGTGGGTGGGCGAGGCCAGCCAATCATCGGAACTACCGGTTCCCCCAAACCGGTCCAACTGGCAGCGGCCCACCACTGTGCAGAATTTTCCAGAACTACTGGAAATAATACTGTGGATAATTAGCACGGACAGTCCCGAAGAGAGTGGACTTTAGTTATTCCAGCTTTAACCCTTTTTTGTACCTAGCAGTAAAAACAGATGGAAATTACATACCAAGTAATCCTTCCTCAATTCTGCATATTTGTTCTAACCTAGGCTTCCTTAGAAAGTATACAGCACAATCTTAGTCCCAGCAAACCTCTGTTATTCATACAGCTGTGAATTATTGTCATTCACAGTCCAAAAGGCTTCTCAAACAGTCTTTCAGAGGAATGTTTACAAACACCCACCTTATCTCCCTTGGAATGCTGCCAGAGAACTAATTGCCAAATGCAGGACAAGGCCAAACTTAGCACAGAGTCAAACAGAACTTTCGAAACCTTTAACCGATCAGATGAAATAATTGCTTCTTGCAAAAGCTCATGTCCCATTTGCTTTCATGTCTTTTATGTCTTATGGGAGGGGGCAATCATCTCCAAGCCTTACTCCCAAGTCGCCCCTGTTTTCTTAATTGTTCTTGTCTTCTGGCAGCTCTGTGCATGTGCACACTGGGAACAGGCTCCCGCTATTCTTCTGTCTCACTGATGTCAGACTCCAGAGGCTCCGGAGGCAGCAAAGAACTACCAGATGACCTTGGCCCCCTCTCTGTCTCTGACTCAGAGCCCTCATCCAAGCCTTCCCCAGACTCGCCCGTGTTCCTCCCCAATCTCCTCACTGTCTGAATCTGCTGCCAGCTCTGCTGGCTGCTGGTGGGCCACAACAATATTAAGAAACAATTTCATAGGCAGGGATGATATCTGCATCAAAAAATATAGTTTTCCTTTCCAGAGCTTTAAAAAAAAAATGAGTTATGAATGTTGGTACTGCAAATATTTTCTTTGTAGTGAAGGTGATGGCATACTTTTGCACCAGGGAAAGCTCAAATCATATATTACAAGATACAAATATCTATTAAATTTGGAGTTAACTTCCTGGGTAATCCCCTATTGGAAATGGATCATATAAATACTGACTCAATTGTTTATCTGTCCTTAAAAAAAAGTCTTTTTGCAGAATTCCTTGTTTACTGAGAATAAAGCTCAGTGCTTTTATGAGACATAGATGCTTTCTGATGTCCAGAATATACATGGTAATATTCAGTAATATTTTACTGAAATTATTATTCTTGGTGGGTGAATAGTTACCTACATAGATTTAATTAATAGCAGCAGTGACCAAGTTTTTGTAGTTCGAGCACCGTGGGGCAAATTGCTAATCAGAACTTACAGGCCCACTGGAGAGAACTGAAAGCACAGAAAATGACGAGAGCTTTTTCTTCAATGTGCAAAAGCGAGCTTCATTAACCAATTTCATATGTAATCAATTTGCAAATAAGCTACAGCTTTGAAGCCCAGCGGGCTAGCACCTAAATACTCACCATTACAGGATGGCGAGCGAGTTATTGAAAAGACGGCAGCAATAATTATTTTATCCATGATTGTGAGGAAAAACCTAGAAATGGAATTTCCACTGGTCAAGGTCACAAGCCGGGATCATAGCCTCTGCAATCAATAATGAAACAGCAGCCAGCATAAATCAACCATTTTCACATTCAATCAAAGATAAGAGCTAGGAAGGGGTGACATATGCATATCGTCTGTTTAGCTTTATTAAAGGTTTTGTCCTGTCTTTATGGGGCTTTGTATTGTAGCAGGACAAGGGTGAAATGCTCCCGGTTTGGACCGGATTGCCCGTAGCGATGGCGGGTGGTTCGAAGAACCGGTAGCAAAAATCCATGCCCACCCCCCCATGCCTAGCTGAGCCGTATGATCATCAGAGGCTCTTTTTTTTTTTTTTTAAAGGCATTTTTTTCTACAACCTCTTCGGCTGAAAAAATGCTTTTAAAAATTAAAAAAAAAAGAGCCTCTGATGATCATACGGCTCATCCTTACTGTCCGACTCTGCTGCCAGCTCCGCAGGCTGCCGGCAGGCCACAACGCTGAGATATAATTGTAAGCCACCCAGAGTTACCTTATGGTAAGATGGGCGGCCGATAAATTTTATAAATAAATAAAAAAGCTCTAAAATATCTGCAAAACTACATTGAGGATATAAATGCTTAATATTCTTTGGGAAGTAGGCAGAGGAGGGAGGTACATTGTATTTTGATCACTGGAAAAAAGAGTAGAAATGGAATGATTCAGCAGAAGGAACAGATCAGCTGAACTGCAGTGCAAATTCCTTTCAATGATCCTTTCAATTAAATTTCCAGTTGCAAAACTTCATGTTACTGCATCCTTTAATTGGGATTAGCTTGAGGAAAGTTTGCATTCAGAGAAACAAAGAGACTGAATCTCTAAATAGAGTCATGGTTTAGCATACACCATATTCTTTTTATTCTACAAAGAGTCCCATTTAAACAGAAATAATAATTGCATCATAAGCGCTGTCAGTAGGTTTAATTACAAATGACCACTCTTAAATTGCATCTTTCAAATGTGTAAAATTGAATAGACCCATCCCTAACTCAGGACTTGATTCTGATGAATTGTCTATTCTGATGTGAATTATGGGAGGGAGATTGGATGAAAGAAGAAGCATTCTTAATATTTTCTCTGCTCTGCTGAACCTAACTGCCAGATACTATTCACTACTAAGGATTATATGGGGGAAAGGAGAGGTGAGAAAATAGCAGTACTGATATTGGATGAAACGTGCTTCTATTTAAGGCTTCACCTTTCTTATCTGCCTCCAGTCCTTCAGATGGTGTGAGCTAGAAGCCTAAATTATACTTCGACATTATGGAATTAGATTATAGTAAACTGACCATTTTTTGTGATCAACAAACACACACACACACACACAGAGAGAGAGAGAGAGAGAGAGAGAGAGAGAGAGAGAGAGAGAGAGAGAATTGTCACTCCCAGATAAGCAAACAAAGCAAAACATAGGAAGAATGGTTGCTGGGCAGACCTTCAGACTTCCACTTTAACAGATTAACAGAGTTGGAAGGGTCCCTATAGGTCATCTAGTCCAACCCCCCACTCAAGCAAGAGACCCTACACCTGTGATGGCAAACCTATGGTGCGTGTGCCACAGATGGCACGCGGAGCCGTATCAGTGGGCATGCGTGCACTGGCCAGCTGATTTTCAGGCCTTTTGGGCCTACTGGAAGCTAGGAAAAAGGCTGTTTCTGGCTTGCGGAGGGCCTCCGGGAGGCCTCAAATGTCAGCCCAACAGCTTAACTGCTATTCTTAATGAGGAAAAAAAACTTCACATTTTTAATGGAATGCAAGTAGATGTATTTCAGGAAACAAAACTGGGTAATAGATGAGTTATTATGTAGTTCAAAAAAATCCCAAAGCATATTCCATAAACTTTTCCTAACTTTTTGTGTAGATGAATAAGAATGAAATACCATATTTTTCAGAGTATAAGATGCACCTTTTTCCCTCCTAAAAGGGGGTGAAAATTTAGGTGTGTCTTATACACTGAATGTAGCCCTGCCCACCCACTGGCCCCCACCCTTTGGCCTCTGCCTCCCAGCAGTTACCTTCTTGCTGCAAGCAGCAAGAAGAAACAGCTCCTTTCAGCTTCAGCATAACCTAATTAGCACAATTTGATTGGATCGGCCTCCCGACTCTCAGCTGTTTTGCGCTCAGCTGTTTTGAGCGGGCTTCTGTTGCTTGCTGCAAGGAGGTAAATAGCTGGAGCAGATTTTTTTTTCTTGTGCTAATCAAGCTATGCTGAAAACAAAAATGAAAGTAAAGCAGGTTGTTTGCTTTTTGCTGCAACGAGGCAAAATTGCAAACGAGGCAGATGCAGAGGCAGATTTCTTTTTCTTCTTTTCCTCACCAAAAAAGGCAGGTGCGTCTTATACTCCAAAAAATATGGTAGGTGATATAGCATAATAGTTTATTGTAAATGTAGCCATTATAAATGGCAGACATATCTGAGTATAAGTAAATTATAGTAATATGTCATGTAAATGGTCACAGTTATGTACAAGAATTCTTTCTTTTTGTATTTTAATTATTGAAAATTAATAAAATATTTTTTAAAAAAATTTTTTAGCAGGTCTGAAATTTGGGATGTATGATCCTGCAGCTGGGTTTTGGTTGAGAACTGAAGTCATTTCATAATACAGATACTATCCTCATTACTCTCTTTTCATATTATGCTACAGGCAGTCCTTGACTTACAACGAAAAATTTGAGACCGAAACCTCTGTTGCTAAGTATGGTGGTAGTTAAATCATACACTTGTTAAGCAAATGAAGTTTCACACATTGATTTTGCTTGCTTGTAGCCAGCTGGGAAGGTCATAAATGATGATCACATGACCTCAGGATGCGGCAACCATCGTAAAAATATGCAGGTTGCCAAGTGCCTGAATTTTTAACCCATGTCTATGAGGCAGTGGTGAAATCCAAATTCTTTTACTATCAGTTCTGAGGGCATGGCTAGGTGGGTGTGAGGTGGCTTGGTGGGTGTGGCTTGGTGGGCATGGCAGGAGAAGGATACCGCAAAATCTCCATTCCCACCCCACTCCAGGGGAAGGATACTGCAAAATCCCTATTCCCTCCCCACTCTGAGGCCAGCCAGAGGTGGTATTTGCCAGTTCTCCAAACTATTCAAACTTTCCACTATCGGTTCTCTGAACTGCTCAAAATTTCTGCTACCAGTTCTCCAGAACCTGTCAGAACCTGCTGGATTTCACCCCTGCTATGAGGGCACATTGACAGTCATAAGTGTGAAGACAATTATAAGATATTTTATTTAGAACTGTCATAACTTCAAACAGATGTTAAAGAAATGGTTGTAAATCAAGAACTACCTGTATTCTTAGATACTGTAATCTAATATTTTATCTTATTTGGTGATTATTTTTATTGTTTCTATGTTGTACATTTGGAATTATTTTTTAAAAAAATTAGATTATAATTGTAGGGCATGGTAAACTACCCTAGAAAAACTCTGTTTTTAGGGGAAGTATATAGTTGTAGGCATTACGTAGATCGTCTTCCAAAAGAAGATTAAAGCTGAACAAATACACTATTACTGTTCTGTCAAAGATTGTTGAATTCCTCAACATACCTGTTCAAATACAGTACATGAGCAGCTATTATATGGATACCTGAAGGTACCCACTGCATGCTTCCCTCCCTGTAGATACAGTTCCATTGAGCACTATCTGCTGAATGAGATTGGTCAGCCAACTGATCAGAATTATTCTGATGGTGGCACTGTCTATCCCATATTGTTACTCCATACCAAGAAGTAGGTTGTGGTCTACTTTGTCAAATGTCTTTCTGAAATCCAAATATATTATGTCCACAGCATTTTTGTGATTCATTAATTTAGTTACTTTATTTATTTTTTAAAAAAAGGCAATAAAAGGCAGGATCCATGCTGGCTTCTGGTAATCACCTTGTTTGTTTCTAGGTGCTCACAAATCCTCCACTTGATTATTTTTCCAGGATTTTCCCAGATATCGATGTGAACCTGATTGACCTACAATTTCCTGGATCCATTTTTCCCTCTTTTTGTAGATTGGAACCACATCAGCTCTTTTCCAGTCCTCTGGTATTTCATCTGTGCTACATGAGCTTTGAAAAATTACATTCAGTGGCTCTGAAATTATATCTGCCAGCCCCTTCAAAATCCTGCAATGTAAACCATCTGGCCCAGGTGGTTTGTCCTCATCCAGGGTGAATAGGTATTCTTTTACTAATTCCTTGCCTATTTTGACTCATATACCTTGCTCTATGTCCCTCACTGCTGCTTTTGGGCTGTTTATTCCTTTTGCATAAAAAACAGATACAAAGAAGGAATTACGGTAAGCTGTTCTTCTTTCTCCCTACTGCCAAAGCCCAGACTTTGTGTCCTTGTATGAGAAATATGGCTCTGCCGTATTGGGAGAACCTCTTTGGGTTTTTTTTTTTTTACAAATCACATATGTTTTGCTTATTTAAGGGACAATGAGCTGCAGGTTGAGCTTTAGCTAAATTGTTGCTTATTTCTATTCTATTACTTTTATGTTATGAATCATTTTCTTTTATAAACCACCTTGATAAGAAAAAAATGTTGTCAACAAACCCTGTAGAAACATTTTCAGATGTATTCAGCAGAGGTAGTATTCAGCCGGTTCGGACCGGTTCACCTGAACCGGTTAGCGGAAATCGTGAATGGGTCCACCCACCCGCCCTGCCTCTATGCCATCTTATTTAGACACGTTTTTGAGGCCGGGTGCATACACAGATAGCGCATGCACCAGCAAAGCACATGCGCGGAAGGTCGGGTGCATGCGTGGACATGGTGTGTGTGTTAGGATATGGTGTAAGCCTAACAGGTTGTCCAAGCTATATGGACAGTATATGTGTTCTATGACTTTAACATGAATATGTATTCTATGACTTTAATAAGTACTGCTGAGTCGTTGTAATGCTGAGTCATTGTATCCTGATTGGATAAACTCTGTTGTAACTGTATTTAAGAAGGGAGCTGAAATGTAGTCATTGATGATATGCTACCATCGTGTGTAGATATGCTATCATCGTGGGTGGATATGCTACCATCGTGATCTGTTACCAGCGTGAATGTGCTGCTGTTTATTATCTACTGCTGTTTTGTATGGTAAGAAGACTTTTGTATCACTGGACTGATTTGACTGGCAAAGACTTGGATTGTTTAAAGACTATGAGATTGTTTTTTACTACAAAGTAAAAACTTTGATAAACCAGTTTGTATGTATTTTATTCATCGCTCTCAGCACCGTTTAACTGTGCTCTACGCTCCGCTGGTTGGTTAACACAACAATATCCTTAACAGCGTGCAAGCAAAGCGAGCACATGTGCGAGCAAAGAGAGCACATGTGCGAGCAAAGAGAGTGCGGGTAAGAGCAAAGCTAGCGTGGGTGCAAGCATGCTCCCATTTTCGAACCGGTAAGGAAAGTAAGTGAATACCATCCCCGGTATTCAGTCACCTTCTCTGTATGATACTTCTTTGGAATGGAACACGACCACTGGGGACCTCTTTTGAGTGGGGACAAGGCAGGCTTTGAGACTTCAGCAACCACCTTTACTTCTCCCAACCTTGTCATCAGTCAAGCCCTAGCGATGCTACTATATTTCTCAGCAGTGGACCGATATCAGTAATCCATGCATATATACGAATCCATTTAGGAGATTACAGCTGTATTTTAATAGATTTAAAACCAATTTAAAACCAATGGAGAGTTAGTTGGAGTAAAGCAAAAGCACTATAACATCTCCATAAACTTGAGGAACTGACACTCAGAGATGCTAACAGCACCACATTATGCATTTTTAATCAAATACAATCCCCATGGAGCTCAGTTGGACTTACTCCCGGATAATTGTGTGGGAGATAATTGCAATCCCTCCACAGCTAATTACATTCTAAATATCCAACAGGTAAATATCAGAATTAATGTAAACAGCTTTGAGTTATCTTGCATTTTTCAATCCAAATTTCCTCACTGAAGGTGAACATTTATTATTGCCATGAAGATCTAACATGAGTCTCACAGCAATCTACAAAAATAATTCTTCTCTCACTTAATCGGTGCATACCATTAGTAGCTTTAAGCCAAGAAACTCTATACATAGGCATGGAGCCTGTCTGTATATTTTAAAGGTGTCTCCCTAAGAGCTCATAGGCGCTTCATTCAAGGTTATCTCAGTGACAGCTAGATAAAATAAACAAGTCTGAACGTAGTGGAGTGTTGTATTTGCTGCCCAGTAAAAACCTTATAGCTTCTAGCTCTTTATACAAGTAAGATTTATAGTATCTATTCTCACCATGCAGAGTCCCAAGATAATGTTAATAGATGGCTAGTTTCACAAATAAATCCCTCAGGAAGGCAAGAGAAAATATCTATTTCAGATGAATTGTTCCGAACTAAATCCACATCCCAATTGGTACACAGTACTTAGACTTAAAAATGCCCAGGTTTAAGAATGTGGAGGCATTTCTCTTGATTTCTAGCTAAAGGAAACACCAGGAGGAAAAAGAGACCTATGGGCTTTCGATGTTTTAGATAGCATAGGGCTGAGATTCTCTTTTCATCCATGGCATGGCATTACTTTCTGTAAAGCAACACAGCATTTTTTCCCCCAATCTTTTGCAGGCAGGAAGCTAGCAAAATGTACAAGAAATGTACAAAATGTACAATGTACAAGTTGTACAAGAAGACAAAAATTTGATCTGTGAAAACCATTATCTATCTATCATTAAGTTTGTACCTTATGATTCTTGATGAATGTATCTTTTTTTTTATGTACACTGAGAGCATATGCACCAAGATAAATTCCTTGTGTGTCCAATCACACTTGGCCAATAAAAAATTATATTCTATTCTATTAGTAAAATAACAATAGTTTCTTATGTACCAGCATGGATTTGTTGGCTTCTGAAAAACATAGGAAGTTTTATTTTATTAGAATAGAATAAAATTCTTTATTGGTCAAATGTGAATGGACAGACAATGAATTTGTCTCCGGTGCATAAACTCTCAGTCTACATACAAGCAAATCATGATCATACTTATAAAATACAATCATCATAAATCATAAAGTCCAAACTCAGTGATAGTCATAGGACACTAAGTAACATAAATCATAATAGGATACTAAATAAAAACAAACAATATCAATCATAAGATACAAACAACAAAGTTGTCCCAAAGATGCGTTTTCAAGAGGCAACCAGACTTTCTGGTTTTTCTTTGAAGACGTTTCGCTTCTCATCCAAGAAGCTTCTTCAGCTCCGACTGGATGGTGGGGAATGGAAGGATTTATACTCCTTGCAGACAGCTGGTCATTTGCATTCTTTTAGCAAGTATACATCCTTCCATTCCCCACCATCCAGTCAGAGCTGAAGCAGCTTCTTGGATGAGAAGTGAAACATCTCCAAAGAAAAAACAGAAAGTCCATTTGCTTCTTGAAAAACCTTTGAGATAACCATGACCTGGATGACTGAGAATCTCTATATACAAACAATAAAGTTATAGTCACAAGAAGCTAAGGAAATAGGTGATAGGAAAAATGAGAAGGATAGTAATAATACAGTCCCACTAGGTTGTTTGCCATCCCAGGCAATGGTGAAATCCAAAAGATTTTACTACTGGTTCTGTGGGTGTGGCTTGGTGGGCATGGCAGGGAAAGGATACTGCAAAATCTCCATTCCCACCCCACTCCAGGGGAAGGATACTGCAAAATCCCCATTCCCACCCCACTCCAGGGGAAGGATATTGCAAAATCTCCATTCCCACCCCACTCTGGGGGAAGGATATTGCAAAATCTCCATTCCCACCCCACTCTGGGGCCAGCCAGAGGTGGTATTTGCCAGTTCTCTGAACTGCTCAAAATTTCCACTACTGGTTCTCCAGAACCTGTCAGAACCTGCTGGATTTTACACCTGATCCCAGGGCATAAGACAGTGTTGTGGGAATTAGTTGTTTAGCAGAGTGATGGTATGTTGGGGGGGGGAACTGTCTTTAAACCAAGTAAGGTCATTGATTTATCTTGATCAGTATGGCTTCAACCAAGTGTCCCCCAATTTAGTTTTCCCAATCTTTCTACCACAGAAATGCTTCTGCTTAACTAGCTAGTTGGGACTGATGGGGGTTACAGAATGAAACCGATGGGATTACTTTCAAATCTGTGACCTGAGTACTGTGGAATTCTGAAGACCCAGAAAATTAACAGCCACTCCTAGAATTTCACACCAAGAATGAAGCACGGAAAAAGAACAAGCTAGTCCCAAATTTCTAGATTCGGGATATTATGGCTTCATTCTATATTTAATTCATTCTGCATGCCCCAACTGCATCGTTATTATGACTTCTTAAACAGATGGCTCTTGCAAAAGCATCTGTCTTAGTATTTGCTCAAAACAAAGAGATAAAAGAAAAAAACAGGACCAGCCAAATTCCTAGTGGAGATGGATAGTTAATACTCACTAATATTTCAAAGTTCAAAGTTCAGTTTAAACATAACACAATAACGAACTTGTTCTGACCTTAAACTTTTCATAACGATGGTCCTTACTGGAAGTTTTTTTTTTTATTATGCTTCTACTCTTCTGCAGTGAAATTATTTTCAGCAGCTTACAAGTTACATAAACAAAAATTAAAATGTCCGTGGAGGTATTAAAACCAATCAAAACATTCCTAAAATATAGCAATAACCATATAGAATAGAATAGAATAGAATAGAATAGAATAGAATAGAATAGAATAGAATAGAATAGAATAGAATAGAATAGAATAGAATAGAATAGAATAGAATAGAATTTTTTATTGGCCAAGTGTGATTGGATACACAAGGAATTTGTCTTTGGTGCATATGCTCTCGGTGTACATAAAAAGATTCATTTGTCAAGAATCATAAGGTGCAACACTTAATGATAGTCATAGGGTACAAATAAACAATCAGGAAACAATATCAATATAAATCATAAGGATACAAGCAACAAAATTACAGTCATACAGTCATAAGTGGAAGGAGATGGGTGGTGGGAACGATGAGAAGATTAATAGTAGTGCACACTTAGTAAATAGTTTGACAGTGTTGAGGGAATTGTTTGTTTAGCAGAGCGATGGCATTTGGGAAAAAACTGTTCATGTGTCTAGTTGTTCTGGTGTGCAGTACTCTATGGGTATCATTTTGAGGTTAGGAGTTGAAACAGTTTATGTCCAGGATGCAAGGGGTCTGTAAATATTTTCACAGCCCTCTTTTTGACTCGTGAGGTATACAGGTCCTCAATGGAAGGCAGGTTGGTAGCCATTGTTTTTTCTGCACTTCTAATTATCCTCTGAAGTCTGTGTCTGTCTTGTTGGCTTGCAGAACCAAACCAGAAAGTTATAGAGGTGCAGAGGACAGACTCAATAATAACCATGTAAATTGGGGAGGGGGGAATCTGAATGAATTATGTCAACCTACACGTAGAAACATAAGGAAAAATAATGACAAGAATGAAGAATGAAACTAAGCTTGTTGAGATCTTGAAATTAGACTGAATGGTCATTGCATTCCAACTTCACCTATTCCTCTGCCCACTCCACCCCCACCCCCAAAGTCCACATTGTCCAGATTAGGTTATAGATAGTATACCAGTCCAATCTTGTAAAATGCTCCAGAGCCTTGCTTAGGCCATCAAGAACATTTCCCTTGGACTGATCTCACCTAGACTGGGTTGGCTATTCACCATCAATCACATACTTGATGCAATTGTCTGCACTGAAGCAACCTACATACAGTAGATAAAACTGTGTATAGTAGATCATAAAGGTAGCTGTTGAAATGCTGGCTCTCCTTTTGTAGACATTACAAAAGTAACTGTTGCTTACGGGATTGTACGCAAAGTTTGACTGGAACTTAACGAATTTCTAAATCAAATCCAAGGAAAAATCCAACTATATCTTTAGTTCTTTGGCAAAGTCTGATCCCTGTTTATATAGTTGCAAACGTTGGCTCAGAATTGTATTTCCCCCTTACCTATGGAACTTCTTCCTTGCTGGGAGAGAAGCTAAAATGGCACTAGCAGCTTCAAAAATAAGCTCTCAGGTTCTAATAGGTTGTCAAGCTTCCAAGTAACATGTCCCATGAAATAAAAACCAAGGCATCCATTTTCCATTAAAGTCGATTTATTAGGAACGTATCAAATTGGCAAGGACTTGGTGCAATTCTGACTCTGACCTGGATCCAGAATTACACCCAATAAAAAGCAAAAAACAGAAACATCCCTCCTGAGTCACAATCTCCAATCAATTCTGAGGCCATCAGTCCAGTGACTCCAAGCTCCACCTTCCTCCAGCTGCAGGCATCTTCTCTGTTTCCCATGGGAAAGGAATACCACCTAGACATAACATTCCCCCTTTATCTCTATAACCCCACTCTTAACAGTTAGAGAGTGGCGAGCCTGAATTCCTTTACTAGCAAACCTAAAAGCTAAGAAAAAAATAGATTAATATAAAATGGCTGCACATATGTCTGTCAGGTTTCGAGGTCGTCTCAAATAAATTGCATTTCAAACAAAGTCTTTGATGAAAAAAAACTCCCTTTTATTAAGCACGACATTCTAAATCCAACTCCATCGTAGCCAACACTGACTTCCAGACCCAAAACCCTCCCTTTCCGTTCCCCACTCCCTTGCACTCATTGGCCATCTTCCAAGTCACTCTGCCCCTAATCTACTGCTCCAGCTCAAAGGAATTTCCCCCCTCCCATCCCATCTCCTAGGGGATATTATCTCCAGGGAAAATAAGTAGGTGAAAAGTCAAACGTCCCTTTCCAGACGCCTCCACTTCTCCTTCTTATGTCAGCACTAGAGTAAATGCAGCTTGAAGTGCTGACATCGTCATCTTCAGGGTCGACATAGGCCTTATCAGTTCTGGCTTAACCCTGGAACTGCCCTCTCAAGGGCTAGAAAAAAACCTGGACCAACCCTAGCAAAGTTACTGGAACCCATAAAGGCAGAAAAGCAAATGTGGATCAACTTCTACCTCCCCAACACAGAGACAACTAAAAATAAGAGCAATAGATCCATGGCCTTCACCTCCAAAGACTGTAATAACATAGGACCAAGCCCGAACACTGGTCAACTCTTCAACTCTCCAATGACACTGTCCCAATCATCCCCCAAAGCAAGGAGCAAAATTCCTGGAGAAAGCTCCTGGTCTGGTGCCCCCCATAACAACTATATCACTAAATCTTTCCAGAAGGTTTGCCTTCTGTCTGCAGAAACTTTGATTTTTATATTGCAATCATTAAATGAAATTGCAGCCAAGGTGGACAGGTTCCAACAAGCCCTGGACCTACAAATCACCCACAGCAATCAGGGAGTTAATATGACAGTAGAGGTCAGCTATATCAGCACTTCACTGAAGCAGCTGGTGTATCCAGGCATCGGGAAGCAGTTAATTTAGCCAACCAACACTATGTACTCCAGAAAAACCAACTCCTCCCAGAAATCCTTGGAATGGGCATTGATGGAAAAATCAAAGACTTATAGTGACTTCTCCCTTGCCTGGATTCAGCTAAACTTGCATGTAAACATCTGGCTTTGTTTCCCAAAGCAATAGATGGAAATGAGACATGGAAGTGAAGTTGCTCTGTATAGGGATGTCCCTAGAGACTAAATCTCAGATAACTTCCAGTTAAAAAGCTCTTGGTTCATTCATGGACAGTGAATTGGGTGCAAGGCAGGGGTGAAATCCAGCAGGTTCTGACAGGTTCTGGAGAACCAGTAGCGGAAATTTTGAGTAGTTTGGAGAACCGGCAAATACAATCTCTGGATGGCCCCAGAGTGGGGTGGGAATGGAGATTTTGCAAGGTTATTACTTCTGCCCTTTACACCAGGGGTGCTATTCAGCAGGTTCTGACAGGTTCTGACAGGTTCTGGAAAACCGGTAGTGGAAATTTTGGGTAATTCGGAGAACCGGCAAATACCACCTCTGGCTTGTGGGGTGGGAATGGAGATTTTCAATATCCTTCCCCCAGGAATGGGGAGGGAATGGAGATTTTGCAGTATCCTTCCCCTGGAGTTGGATGGGAATGGAGATTTTGCAGTATCCTTCCCCTGGAGTGGGGTGGGAATGGAAATTTTGCAGTATCCTTCCCCTGGAGTGGGGTGGGAATGGAGATTTTGCAGTATCCTTCCCCTGGAGTGGGGTGGGGATGGAGATTTTGCAGTATCCTTTGCTGGTGTGGGGTGGGAATGGGGATTTTGCAGTATCCTTCCCCTGCCATGCCCACCAAGCCACACTATGCCCACCAAGCCAAGCCCACAGAACCGGTAGTTAAGAAATTTGGATTTCACCACTGGTGTAAGGGTGTTGGAGTTGTAGGGTTTTACTGAAGATTCAAGAGGTGTTCCTCAGAGTACCAAAGCAATGACATCTTCTGAAAGATTTGCACAGCTGCTTCTGCCTGTGCACAAGTTCGAATGCAGACAGCATCTCTACTAGGAACCGCTCATAAAAAGTACATAGCCTGAGATGATCTTCAAAGTGTTTTTTCTGAATAACTAGCGTTTGTGGCCACTTTCGTGTGTTGAGGAGAGAGATCGTTTGCCCTCACTAAATGACTTTGCGAAGCATCTCTTTTAAATACTCTGAAGAATCCTAAAAAAATGTTCCACAAGATACCCCCGGTTGCACCCATGCAGAGTAATTGTGTAACAGTAAAAAGAAAAAAAGGAAAAAAGAAAAAGAAAAAAGAATGGCGTTACTTTCCAAAATGATTATGGATTACCTGCTGTGCGATTTCTTCTGTTTTTATCGTTCAGTGCTTTATTTAGATCTGGAGTGGGGGATTCACAGCTTGTAGCTCCTATCAGCATTTAGTCTAATGCCAATGAGCCCTTTTCCTGCTTCTTCGTATGGGACTGCAGAGTGCCAGAGAATGAAGGAGGGAGAGGGATGACCCACCGAGAGAGAAAACAGCAATGAGGCATGGAAAGAGAAGGTGCTATGGGATTAAATTCAAGCTATCTTTGCGTTCTTACCAAGCTGTATGGTAAATCTTTCCCTCTTTCAGTTTCTGCCTTTGCTCAGTGTTGATTAGGACCAGTGGTGAAATCCAAATTTTTTTACTACCGGTTCTGTGAGTGTGGCTTGGTGGGCGTGGCTTGGTGGGCATGGCGGGGGGAAGAATCCTGCAAAATCCCCATTCCCTCCCCACTCCTGGGGGAAGGATATTGCAAAATCTCCATTCCCACCCCACTCTGGGGCCAGCCAGAGGTGGTATTCGCTGGTTCTCCAAACTACTCAAAATTTCCACTACCAGTTCTCCAAACTGCTCAAAATTTCCGCTAGTGGTTCTCCAGAACCTGTCAGAACCTGCTGGATTTCACCTCTGATTAGGATCCTTTGAACAGCGATTCCCATGGGTCCGTTCTCTCTTACAAGTGCAAACGGTTGACACAAAATTCACTGGGAACAGTGGAAAGAGTAAGACCTAGGAAATGATTTGAACAACAATAGGGATTCAAATGTAAAGTTGAACAAAATAGAACATTTCATTTTAAAAAAGCAGTTCTGACTGTACGTAGCGGTAATCACCATCAATCCATGAGTACAGTTCACAGAAAGGATATTGAACCACAGATAAAGGGTTATAATTTCATTGGAGACCACCTCGATAATAAGTTATTTGACCTGTTCATTTTACAAAGAGTGAAACAGATGATTAGTGCCACAGGAGATTGAGCTAATAGATTCCATCTGGGAGAAACATGATGCAAAACCAAATCAGCGACTCTAAAAGGGAATAGGAAAGGGATGCTAAGGATGCTAATAGCTGAGACTGTAAGGGCATGAAAAGTCATTTTGGCAGTGGGGTAGGCCTACAATCTAAATGGTTTTTTTTAAAAAAAAGAAATATAAAGAAAACTTGAAGGATGAGCATGGAAACTTGTTAAAGAGACAGCCAACCAGTGGTTGTATTCAGCCGGTTCGGGCAAACCGGTAGCGGCAGCTGCCCACCCATCCGGACGTCATCACATCCCATTTTTCCACATTTTTGATGCTCTGCGCATGTGCAGAGATGCGTGCACTCTCACATTTGCGAACCGGTAGCAAACGTAAGCGAATACCACCCCTGCATCCAACCTAGAAGCGAAGAGATGTTTTCTGACAGTGAGAACAATTAATCAGTGGAGTAGTTCTGCAGTTCTCCATCACGGGAGGTTTTGAAAAATAGACTGGGCAACCATTGTTGTTGCAAGGTCTCCTACTCTGAGCAGGGGGTTGGACTAAAAGACCGCTGAGGCCCCTTCAAGCCTTGTGATTCAATATTCTTATTATGCGAAATATCTTTTAGTCATGGATAGGTGCAAGATTAAATCTGTTCCGCATGTTGTCTCTCTGAAAGTCATTTTTGCCATTTCGGGGTCTGAGAGGGATACAAAGCTGACACTGTGAAAAACCAGACTGCACTCCCTTGCATTTCTGCCATGGGAGGAAATTGAAGGAAAGGAAAGACTTCGCAAAGGTTATGGTCACTCATATTTCCCATATGTAGGAAAGATCAGGAAATGCTTGTAATAGAGTATTTCATTTATTATTCTTTTAGTGTGTATATGTATATGTGTGTATGTGTATGTACTATTTGCTGGTAAAGAAATAAAGGGAGACTAGTACAGATCTATTTCAAGCTATTTAGCTCTCATCAGCTAGCCACACCCTTACTCGGATTCAAACTTGGGCTGCCTGCATATTAGGCAGTTGTATTAACCTCTGAGCCACAAGTTCTCCTCCCTTTACCAGCTTGAACCAGGGGAGAGATTAAAGGCGAAAGGGAAGCAGGATGCTCCCTCACATATTGGGTTGGCCAGGTGCTTCGATAGAAAAACACTTAATCTTTCCCCTGGTTCAAGCTGATAAAGCCCACTCAGAGCATATACACACTTAGAGCATATACACCAAAGACAAATTCGTTGTGTGTCCAATCACACTTGGCCAATAAAATAATTCTATTCTATTCTATTCTATTCTATTCTATTCTATTCTATTCTATTCTATCCTATTCTATTCTATCCTATCCTATCCTATCCTATCCTATCCTATCCTATCCTATCCTATCCTATCCTATTCTATATGGGTAAAAACATAGACATCTAAATGCTGACATTTAGTCATTCAGCGTATAGCTGATGAACAGTTAACACTCCAAGCAAGTTAACTGTAGGCTTTGCTTGCCAATTTCCCATTACAGAAGAAATCTGGACAGTTCTGATTCAGATTCATGGTCACCAATCCATATGAAAACCTTGTGAAGCACATCTAGTAATTTTGTTTCATTATAGAGGACAGGATGGAAACTACAGCTTGCTTAAAGCCATCCAGAGAATTCATTGCTCATGTAAGGTTTGAACTACATATGTCCACTTCAGGCTACATATTCCTAACTGCAGCACCAGATGCACCATCTAGTCGAGATTGCTTTACATAAAACAACCACCATAAAATGATGTTTAGCTTCCTTGAATCAAGCACAACTTTTAATGTCATGGATACAGCAAGAGTAAAGAATTATTTACTGTTTATTTATCATTTACTTACTTGTCCAATTTTGAAACCACCCATCTCCCTCCTAGAGGGATTCTGGGCAGTGTAGAAATGTTACAAAGATAAAGAACTTATTATGGTGTAAAAATATATATATAAAGAACAAATAATTGTCCTTGCCTCTTTCCATTTTTCTTTTTCACATTTTAGCCTAGGAAAGTAAAATTTAAAATTTCATGGTCTCCCATCCAAATAATAACAAGGTCCAACCTTTTCCGAGCTCATTATATATCAGCTAGGTTCTGCTACCTAGGTGAGTTACCACTTCATACATTATTCTGTATGATCAGTCCATGATCAAGAATGAAGAGAGATTTATGTGGATAGAAAAAAGAAAATCCCATCACAAATAATTAAAATCAATCATCCCAGTCAGCCACTGGGGTAGGGAACAGGTAAAAAAAAAAAAGATACTTTCTCGTATGAGAGAAGCAAGGACCAGAAATTAAGTATTGGATAATTTATACAAAAGTATCCTCTTTTCCCTTCCCCAAACTTCAATGATAACTGCATTTTTTAAAAGGGGATATTGCACATCCCCTAAGAATCAACTGCATGCAAACTCTAAAACCAGGGGTGAAACACTACCAGTTCGCTCAGGTTCTGATCGTTTTACAGCTGAGTTGCTGGTTCATTATTCTAAATGAGATCCACAAGCCTTCTTTTATTTTTAGAACATAGAATCATAGGGTTGGGAGGAGCCTCGGAGGTCTTCTAATCCAACCCCCTGCTCAAGGCAGGAAACCTTATACCATCCTGGTCAAATGGTTATTTTTGCAAAGCTCCAACAATGGCCGCATCCACAACTCCGGGAGGCAAGTTATTCCATTGATTAATTGTTCTCACACTCAGAAAATGTTTCCTCACTTCTGGTTAGATCTCTCTGTAACAAGCTTCCAGCCATTACTTCTGTCCTGCCCTTAGGTGCTCTGGAGAATAAGCCAACCCTCTCTTGTCTGTGACAGCTTCTCAGGTATTGGAAGATACCTATCATGTCCCTCCTAATCGTTCCCTTTGATGAGCTAGATAGAACTAGCTCTCTCAATTGTTCATCATACGATTTAACCCAGTGGTGGAATTCAATTTTTTTTACTACTGGTTCTGTGGGCGTGGCTTGGTGGGCATGGTGTGGCTTGGTGGGTGTGGCAAGGGAAGGATACTAAAAAATCCCCATTCCCACCCCACTCCAGGGGAAGGATACTGCAAAATCCCCATTCCCTCCCCACTCCTGGGAGAAAGATTTTGCAAAATCTCCATTCCCACCTCACTCTGGGACCAGCTAGAGGTGGCATTTGCCGGTTCTCCAAACTATTCAAAATTTCCACTACCAGTTCTCCAAAACCTGTCAGAACCTGCTGAATTTCACCCCTGATTTAACCTCCAGACCCCTTATCATCTTTGTTGTTCTTCTCTGCATTCCAGGGTCTCAAAATCTTTTTTGTATTTTATTTCTTTTTTTATTTCTGATTTTTTTGGCTGTCTTTATCTATGTTCTTTGGCATATATTTCTGGAGCAGGAGGAGGATCCCAAGAGGTTAAAATCCACCGTAGGCTCCTCTTCTCTGATAAGAAAAATATTGTGTCTGGAGTATCTATGGATTACTTTATTCTGCACAAAATATCCCATTATGACTGGTCTAAACCCATTTTCCAAGTGTGCGTGATGTTAAATTAGATTAATACATACCCTGAAGGAACCGTAATTTCAAAAGAGATAGCTATATTATTGCTTGGAAATTAGATGACAAAAAAAAGGAGCACATATCCTTAGGGTGCACCCAAACACAAAGACGATTCAAGCTGGAGGCAGCAAACTCCATCCACACTTTGTCTGAATTATCTTGTCAACAGAAAAAATATTCTCTCGCTAACGTAAGCTAACTTAATCAACTTGATCTGAAGCTGCTCAGTTTCAGGCTCAATGTTTGGAACTTTATTTCCTCAAGTTTTGGGCTTCCATCTGCAGCTCCTTTTCATTATCTGAGAAAATTTAACACACAAGCATACAGCGAGGGAGCACCCACATATTTCCAATTCAATGCAGATTCCTGACAAAATGTAGAAGGAGAATTACTTGAAGATTTTCTCTTTAGACAAGCAGAGCTGGGATTTGAATTGGGAATAAAGTGATGGTCTAAACCTCTTTTCCCACAAGGCACATTAGAGATAAAGTGAAATAGATGGAAGGGTACTGGAATGAGATATAAAGTTTAGGTTTCATTTTGCAGGCATGGAGTCCTGGGTGCTTCCCAAGCAGAGATTTTTGATAGAGACATCATCAAAAGATCTCTAAATAGCCTTTTTTTGTAAAAGTGTCTAGAGACATAACTGGAGATTATGTCATTATAATCATTCTCATGGTTATTTTAGGTTTGAAACCCCATCTGTTTTTTCAGCATCTTAAGATGACTTATGTGGGAATCTTATAAATTGTATTGAGTACATTGGGTTGAAAGTGACTGACTGGCTGAAAGTCACACCTAGGGTGTCTGTAACATTCAAAAAAGGGTGGGAGTTGATTGCATCCACCATTTCAACCATTTTGATCTTCCCTCTGGACATTCCTTAATTATCCATGGCTGAGGATAGATCATGGGTGCCTCCAGTCTGGGTCTATGCAAGTTGGCTTTGATGAGTTTGCCATGGCCATGGTGAGTTGGCCACAGTGAGTTGGCCATGGCCATGGTGAGTTGGCCGCAGTGAGTTGACCATGGCCATGGTGAGTTGGCTGCAGTGAGTTGGCCATGGCCATGGTGAGTTGGCTGCAGTGAGTTGGCCATGGCCATGGTGAGTTGGCCACAGTGAGTTGGCCATGGCCTTGGTGAGTTGGCTGCAGTGAGTTGGCCATGGCCATGGTGAGTTGGCCACAGTGAGTTGGCCATGGCCTTGGTGAGTTGGCCGCAGTGAGTTGGCCATGGCCATGGTGAATTGGCTGCAGTGAGTTGGCCATGGCAAGTTGTCCCATTCCACTTCAGTCCTAGACCAACACTGTAAACACCATCCCAACTGGCAGACTATCTCTGTGGTACATATTCAGTAATGAATACAAAAGGAAGTAAAAAAGGAATATCCTATTGATAGTACAAAACCATAGGTATGATTTTCGGATTCCAGAGCTAATCTGAAAAGGGTATCATTTTATGCCTATACCACAACCTGAACTCATGAACAAATTAACTTTGAACTTTAAGACATATGGGGAAATATTACATTTACTTCAGGTTTTTATGGTTTAATGGATAAAATTGAAGGGGCGAGTGAGTTACCATTGCTATCAACAAACATGAACACAAAAGTCAAGTAAATGGGTTAACCTTCACATCCAGTTCTTTGATAGTTCTTGGAAGATAACGTTAAGAATGCAATTTTCTCTTCAACTACTGCAAACATTTTTCTTCCAGAAAAGTATCCAGGAGTGCCACGTCAACAATGTCGGTCCCACACTTTGCATGCATATCATCTTCAATGTACTTGAAGTATTACTCAGGTTATGACAAACTGCCACATCAAATACATTGAGTTTCCTGCTGAGGACTCATTCTGATATTTTCAAGGCATCGCAAGAAGCAGAAAAGTGTCAAGGAGATATTGTAGCTTTGCAATGTTTATTTTAGGATCTCATTACAAATCTGCTTTAAAGCCCATGTTTGTTGACTAAATGTCACCAGAAATTACACGAGTCTTGCATCTTGCAACAGCTTCTATTATAATTTCCAATACATCTATAACAAAATGCAAGATCGTATATCTTTTGAAGAATGGATTTTGCAAGCTATTTTGCAACCTTGAAAAATAATTTCTAACGTGATCGCAGGTTCAATTGTATACTATTAAACAAGCCTAACTACTATTCAGGTTGTTATCAATATATCATGGAATCATGGACTTGGAAGGAACCATAGAGGTCATCTCAGTGCAAGATCTACTAAACCCACCTGTGATAGATGACCATCCAGTAGAAGTCTTCTAATGTAGGAAAACCCATCATGTGCCAGCTTCTTCTTCAGATTGACAGCTCATATAGACAAGAACTCCAAAGAAACTCAGATTTATCAATGCATCAATTATAAATAATGAATGAAATAGAAACATTAAGCTTTCCCACCCTCTATTTAACTTAGATATACTGAGTCATATGTTACTGAATCATACTGATTTTAATGTTAATTAAAATAAAGTTTCAGTCCTTAAGGGCTTAAAGAAGACATGAATTTGGTGATCATTACTGCTGGAAAATTAGAACATTTAAAAACATTAAAAAAAAAAAGGACTGGTATACAATACATGAACTAAGCAATATACTGTATTTATTCAAACACAACAGAATTCCTATTACCAGAAGGATTATTGATTACATGTCATAAAAAAGGAACAAACAAGGGAAAATGACTACAGATGAGTCAGTGGTTCAGATTTGCCTTTTGAAAAAAGCTTGATTTATTGCCTAGGGAAAAAAAGACAAAGAAATATGCCAAGAATTCCATTTTCATAATAGTGTAACAGTAAATCAACTGGTCATTTCAAATAATCCAAAATCTAATACAATGTTATTTCAAATAAATCGATCTGGGTAGTTTTAAACTAGAGCATATTTCTATATTGTTTTCAGATGCTAACTCACATTTCCCTATTTCTTATGTATTTTTTTAAAAAAAGAAATTCACTCTACCTTTTAAAATAGGCCTTTTTGTATTGGCCTCAACTCCTATTCACTAACATAATTTTGAAATGTTACACCCACAAGAGAGAATCAAGAATGGACTCAAACCACAACCCAAAATTGTATTAATCAAATGAGTTACCACTAAGAAAACAACTAAGCACTTGAATGATTCAAACATTCATATAGAACAGAACAGAACTTACAGAACAGAATAGAACAGTACAGAACGGAATAGAATTCTTTATTGGCCAACTGTGATTAGACACACAAGGAATTTTTTTCCAGTGCATAAGCTCTCATCTATCACATTAGTGATAGATCATCATCATAGTCATTGTAAAAATACATTCATCATAAAACGTTAGATACAACACTTAGTGATAGTCATGGATAGGAAATACACAATCAATATAAATCATACTAGGATACTAATTAAACAATTTAAATAGTAAGATACAAGCAACAAGTTATAGTCATAAGAAGATAAGGTGAGAGGTAATAGAGAAGACGAGAATAATGATGGTAATACTGCCTTTCTAGATGATTTGACAGTGTTGTGGGAATTAGTTGTTTAGCAGAGTGATGGCATGGGGGTGGAACTATCCTTGTGATGTGGAGACTCTAGAAAGTGTGCAGAGAAGAGCAACAAAGATGATTAGGGGACTGGAGGCTAAAACATATGAAGAACAGTTGCAGGATCTGGGTATGTCTAGTTTAATGAAAAGAAGGACTAGGGGAGACATGATAGCAGTGTTCCAATATCTCAGGGGCTGCCACAAAGAAGAGGGAGTCAACCTATTCTCCAAAGCACCGGAGGGCAGGACAAGAAGCAATGGGTGGAAAGTAATCAAGGAGAGAAGCAACTTAGAACTAAGGAGAAATTTCCTGACAGTTAGGACAATTAATCAGTGGAACAACTTGCCTCCAGAAGTTGTGAAAAACTCCATTGGAAGTTTTTAAGATGATGTTGGATAACCATTTGTCTGAAGTGGTGTAGGGTTTCCTCCTAAGCAGGGAATTGGACTAGAAGACCTCCAAGGTCCCTTCCAACTCTGTTTCTATTCTATTCTATTCTATTCTATTCTATTCTATTCTATTCTATTCTATTCTATTCTATTCTATTCTATTCTATTCTATTCTATTCTATTCTATTCTATTCTATTCTATTCTATTCCATTCCATTCCATTCCATTCCATTCCATTTCTATATTCTATTCTATCCTATCCTATCCTATCCTATCCTATCCTATCCTATCCTATCCTATCCTATCCAGTGGTGGGTTCCAACCGGTGTTACCACCGGTTCTCTTCATGCACATGCTTTGCACACGATCATCATACGAATGCTCGCTTCACTCGTACGTGCACCAAACTGGAACTACGCGCAAGCACATTAGATTTTGCCCAGCTGAGGGGCAGCAATCCACTCTTCCGTACCTAACAGCTGGGCTAAAAAACGACAAAAAATAGATATACACGGGGGCAGGCGGGAGGGCCCAGCTCACAGTCATAGAGAACTAGTTCGCTGACGTCACATTCATCACCACTACCGGCTCGCCCGAACCGGCTCGAACCGGGAGCAACCCACCACTGATCCTATCCTATCCTATCCTATCCTATCCTATCCTATCCTATCCTATCCTATCCTATTCTAGTTGTTCTGACGTGCAGTGCCCTATAGCATCGTTTTGAGGGTAGAAGTTGAAACAGTTTATGATCAGGATGTGTATATTTTCACATCCTGATCATGCAGGATGCCCTCTGCATGACTCTTTCTGGCTCATGCAGTATATAGGTCCTCAGTGGAAGGCAGATATGGGGAATTTCTAGAGATGAATTGGATTTTTCGGTGGTTATCTTCATATTGCTTCTTATGCAATTCAAGTTGCTAACTTTTCTTTGAGGGTCTTTTTTTTTTGCCCCCAAAACTTCATGGGAGAATAATGTTGATGGAATTTGTGAAGTGCAAATCTATTAAAAAGGTCATGTGGATGCAGAGATGGGAATATTGCTGGTGGAGCCCTTGGCCCACAGCCCTGCTCTCAGTCCAACAGCTGCTCGGCTTTATCATTCAAATTCTCAAGAGTCAATTTTCACATTCCTTGCAAAATAAACGTTCAGAATGTCACTAGCTTCATTATAAATAATCCGAAACTGTCTTCAATGTAAGAGTGAGATTTAAAGCCCTCATAGTCAAAATTTTGTGGATAATAACCCATCTTAGTTGAATGGATATTTAGTCTTCCACTTTTACATTTCACCATCCAAAGACTTTTTCTATTGGGCTCCATGGACTTTAAATGAATCTGCTATGGAGCTTAGACAACTGTCATTGTAGGAGTTTTGTTCCTGCCACAATAAGCTGCAATGCAAGGGAATTTTATCTTCATTTGCTGGACAGTTAAAATGGCACTACTATAAACTATTATTTAAAATGAATGCAATACTGCATCAGTTATTACATAAATATGTCTGCTCTTCAGACAAAAGGTAGGGTAGACATCAGACAATGAAATGTCACGTGATGCTATTTATTTATAACCAAATAATCTGCTTTGGTTTACTCCTGAGTAGGATAATTAGACTAAATGGGCTTTGTGAATTAAGTAACTCCTTAAGAAGTTTCTGAGCTAAGTTCCAATTTGTTAATATCAATGCATTGAGATAGGTAAAGAAGTAACTGTTCTACTGCCTTATATTTATCTTGTGGGGAAACAGTGTCTCACACAGATTTATTCATAGGATCTAATGGTTTTATCAGAATTATTGAACCAGAGTGGTTAGAATGTAGTACTGCAGGCTACTTCTGTTGACTGCCGGCTGCCTGCAATTTGGCAGTTCAAATCTCACCATGCTCAAGGTTGACTCAACCTTCCATCTTTCCGAGGTGGGTGAAATGAGGACCCAGATTGTTGGGGGCAATATGCTGACTCTGTAAACCTCTTAGAGAGGGCTGTAAAGCACTGTGAAGTCATATATAAGTCTAAGTGCTATTGCTATATTGCAGTGCAAGCTCCACCCCTTTTATATGCATATATACGGATGACCTGAGGAAACAGAAATCAGGAGAAATGTATTAAAATGCAAAGGAGATTATTTACATATTTGCATCCATGTCATGATCCATACAAAGAAGATCATTCATATTCATACAGCCATCTCATGATCCATGCAGAGGAGATGATTTACTGTACATACCTGCATACTATCCATCTCATGGCACAAATTCTGATTCAGATTCTTTATCCTGTGGCATCATGATGCACTTGTCATTTTGATCTCATCGCAGTTTGTTATGAACACCAGTGCCTGAGAACAAAATTAAAATGATGCAACCTTTCCAGAAAGAGTAAATCCAGTCCAGAAGTTTAACTAAACTATAATATAAGCTGCCTGTCAGGGTTCCGACGGATGCCCTAATTAAATCATGAGTCTTGAGCCAAGCTTCAAAAGAAATCCAGCTATTTATTAGGAGCTTCATGTCGGCACGTTTCCAGGTGAAGCCAGCTCTGACCCTATGTAATTTACGCTCCAATTATGACCCTGTTCCCTCCTCCCCACAGGGTGTGTCATTAATCACATTTGCCAATGGAGCAATTTTGCGGTTTGTAGAGGTCAATCCCCTTCGACTGCTGTAAGTATCCCTGGGATACAGCCTTGAGGGAGATAAGCGTGGAATGTGCATCTGTTTTTGGCTGCTGTGCAGTTTTGCCAGTTTCCCATCCTCCCTGGCCTATGGCAATTCGAGAGCAGGGCAGGGATGCTTTGGGAGTTGACACTGCCCTGTGGTAATAGGTAAAAGTGAGGTGTACAATGAATGCAGAGGATAGCCGATGAAAGATTCTAAAATAACAGTGCAGCTGTTTTAAAAGGTTGCAAACAGAATTATATTCTCTTACATTGCTTCAAAGCACCTTTTTTGCAAATTACCCCAAGTACTACATAACTCTAGGAGCTACCAATTCAGTGCACGTTTGTCCAGAAATAAGTTTACTTTAGATCAAGAAGGATGACATTGAGTAAATGTACATAGATTAGTACAAATCAGGTCAACTTTATTAGAATTGGTTTTCAGACATATGTTCAAGATTGGTTCTGTTTAAATACAGAATTTAAAAAAATATCCATTCCTTTCTTAACAACCTGTGATTGATCTGCTGATATCATCAAGCAGAGGCAGATGCATGCAGGTTGAATCTGATATTAAAACCTACCAAAGTCAGCTCTAGAAATGGCCCAATTATGGTATTCCAAGAAGAGTCAAAATTTGCAAGATGGTGGGTGCAGGGCCTCAACAAGACGCTCTGCTTTTTTGTATTCTGTGGCTGCCATACTGAAAGTTTTGACGTCTCCACCTACAAAAATTCATGAAGTTTTCACTATTCTGAAAAAACATACACCTGGACTTAATGCATGCAATATTACTCTAATGATTCATAGCATTTCATGGTTTCCCATTCGTTAATTGAGAATGACTTTTAAATAGTAAAGCTTCTATGTACTCGCTTTTCAAATAAATAGATTAGAGTATGAATAAGAGTGAATAAGAATAAGAATGAGACCCATGCAGTGGTGAAATTCAATTTCTTTTACTATCGGTTCTGTGGGCGTGGCTCGGTGGGCATGGCAGGGGAAGGATATTGCAAAATCTCCATTCCCACCCCACTCTGGGATCTGCCAGAGGTCGTATTTGCAAGTTCTCTGAACTACTCAAAGTTTCCACTACCAGTTCTGCAGAACCTGTCAGAACCTGCTGAATAGCACCCCTGGACCCATGGAATAGTATTAGGTGATCATTTAAACTTGGGGCAGTTTTTGGAGATTCCCAGTTGTACTGAATGTGACTTGTGTCGGAGTCTTACAAACACTTTGATCCTTGAAACAAGATGCTTAACAACATCTAAAACTTTTATGAACATCCATAAATCTGTCCTTTTCATCAGAAAATGCATCTGTTTACTGCTCATCAATTAATGTCATGTACAAAGACTATTCCAAAATCAAATTAAGAAAGGCTTAAGGTGTACTGATAACTGTTAGATTGTGGGCGATTGAAGAGACAGAGGCAGATCTTCGACTTCAACTCTTTATTAAACAAGTATAACCCAGCCACTCTCTGTCTGACAGCTTGCCCTTTTATAGGGGCTGTCAGACGGCTTAGCCAATTGGTTTGAACTATTCTCCCGCCTTGACGGTGGACCTGAGTGAAGCCTATTTCTTTGCCTTCGCTCCCTTGATGAGTATTCAATAATAACTAAATATAGATATATACAGGCATTAAGTGAACTTTTTTCTCTCCAGTATGAAGGATAATATCACTATGCAAAACAGAAAATGAGTATAGAGCAGATGGTTTTTTTATTTGTTTTTGAAATGAAATATAGTGTCTTAGTAATGAAGACTGTGGCAACTAACTTCACTGATGCTCTACAGCTGGTGTCCCTCAAAATTCAACAACAGGTCCAGTCTTCACAAACTCTGCCTCTTTATATTTATTGTCATGTTACATTATCGTTCTCCTAGAATTAGTGACAAATCAAATTGATGGCACCCAACATCAAACTCCCCATTCTTTTCCATTGCTTTCATGTCAGTGTTAACCAATTCAGGTAATAAGCTAGGAGAAGCTCCCAGCACTGAGCTGCAGGAATGAAATAATAACAGTGCATTTGTTATAGTGTAAAAGACATAACCTGTCATGCCAGTTTTAATAGTGGTAGCACAGTGCATACTGCAAGCTGACTGCAATTTGGCAGTTCAAATCTCACCAGGCTCAAGGTTGACTCAGCCTTCCATCCTTCCAAAGTAGGTAAAATGAGGACCCAGATTGTTGGGGGCAATATGCTGACTCTGCAAACCGCATAGAGAGGGCTGTGAAGCGGTATATAAATCTAAGTGCTATTGCTATTATCATCTCCCAGTCCTAATGGATGGCACCAAACAGGTACCAACAGGAATCCTCTAGCACGACCTTCTAAGATTTCTGCCAAATGATGGGTATCATGGAGAGCAACCTGGAAAGTGGCAACTTGTGAGCAAATAATCTAAACTTCCCACCTCCCAAGCAAAACTAAATTGACATTCAGCCTTTCTGTAAGTTCTTTAAGAAAACAGTTTTGAGCATAATTTTTAATTTTAATGGTAAGCAGCAATCTCAAAAATGTTATGAATATATTCCATGTTCAGGTCTTTATAAATGACTTTGACAATAACACAAAATTGCTTCCCTGGCAGAATTAATTCCAAATAATTTAATTAGACAGTACAGCTTTCCAAGTAGCATTAACCTTCAAGCTGTTAAGACTCTGCTATTTTCTGACAAAAACTTAGTGTTGGGTGAGGAAGAACTTTAAGAACATTTTATGCATCTCATGATGTCCCACATAACCCATTCTAATATATTTAATTTCTTAATGGACAGACTGTAATTGAAACCTGCATCTATCCTATGATTTGAAGATTTTCTTCTAGAAGAGACAAGATAGAACTCTACTTCAAGGCTGAGTTCAAAATGTAACAATAATCAGATATAACCCATTAATAGCAATAGCACTTGGACTTATATACCACTTCACAGTGCTTTTACAGCCCTCTCTAAGCAGTTTACAGAATCAGCATATTGCCCTCAACAATCTGGGTCCTCATTTTACCCACCTCGGAAGGGTGGAAGGCTGAGTCAAACTTGAGCCGGTGAGATTTGCAGCTAGCAGTCAGCTGAAGTAACCTGCAGTACTTCATTCTAACCACTGCACCACCTCGCTATTAAAATATGGTTACCCTTTGGATTGCGGTCCCAGCATTCTGTTGAAACTATCCAACTGAATCCAAAAACTAAATATATATTCTTTATTTGTTTAAAACCAGCCAGAAGCCAAAACTCTCCAAGAAGTTTACAATAGAACACACTAAACAAAACCAGTCTAAATAAAAACACACAATAAAATGCAAAACACCACCACCATATAAACCAGGCAGTGTATAAGGCAATCACTCAAAGATTAAAACATTATAAATTAAAATACAATTTAAAAGGCTGAGAAAATTGAAAGGCACTGAACTTCACCTGGCACTGAAACAAAGCTAGTGTAGTTGCCAGTCGAACTCTCTGGGAAGAGAATTACAGAGAACCACTAGAGAAAATGTTCTCCTTGTTGTATTGATATTAATATATTGATACTAGCTGGATGCCCATGCTTCGCTACAAAACTATGCTCGGGCTTGATAAATTGACACCTACAGCCTGAAACTTAATATAGAATGTGTAACTCTATAGCATCAGTGTGTGTTAATATAATGTACTGTAACTGGCAGTTGGAACAGAGGGGGAAGGGGACTAAAATGACCCAGCCTGCAGCATCCATTGGTATTCATCTGACTAGCACCCTGTCAGTGTGTGAGAGAGTTGAGGGGTGTTTGGAAACTCAAACAGTATTTGCTTTGTGAGCAAGAAGGAGACAGGAAGGAGCCTGGCCGTGGTTTAGTTCAAGTGTTCTGTATTAAAGCTGCTTCCTGCTGTGAAAGTAAAACTGAAAGTGAAACTCCTCTCCTCTGCTTGTGTTTTGCATTTGGAACAGATTTCTTTTCAGGTGGGGAGGGGGAGTAGAACTCCTTAGCATCAGATCATGTTATATATAGGAAATATTAATGCTCTGATGGTCATTTCGAAAAATCCTTTCTTATGAGCACCTAGAAGCCAAGAGGAACATACGTGGCAAATTTCAAGTTTGTAGGCTTTACGGTTCTGGAGATTTCATGATTATGGCGTGAATGGTTTTCACTTTTATATATATAAATTAATCTCCTTAACAAACCCAAAAGTATCAATAAAGCATTTTAGTAGTTTTAGTTAAATACTTGATTTCTTGAACTTCACTTGGAAAATGAGCTGAGAAATCATTCATTTCCTGTAAAGTTCCACTGTTTCCTCTAAACTATCTATCTATATGGGTGAAAGGACTTGTCAGAAGTGCGATTTTCAAAAATGCCCATTTAAATCATTTAGTTTTAAAGGCTCTTTTCAAATATATTTCATTTCAAGCTGATGATTAATTCTACTGGGTGAGGGGGGAGCAACAGCCTATCTGACTGTACGTTCTAGCTTTTTACTAAAATAATATGAGAATGATGTCCTTTAGTGTAAATAGAATATAGTGGTATTTTTTTCTTCAAATGTATTCATGAAAGAAAAATTCAGCTGATTCAGTTCTACAGAGGAATTATTGAGTCAGTCATCTGCACCTCCATAACTGTCTGGTTTGGTTCTGCAACCCAACAACACAGACACACTTAAGAGGATAATTAGAACTGCAGGAAAAAAATAAATACTACCAACCTGCCTTCCACTGAGGACATGTAAACTGCATGAGTCAAAAAGAGGGCTGTGAAAATATCTACAGACCCCTCACATCCTGGACATAAATTGTTTCAACTTCTACCCTCAAAATGACGTTACAAGGCACTGCACACCAGAACAACTAAACACAAGGACAGTTTTTTCCCGAATGCCATCACTCTGCTTAACAACTAATTCCCACAACACTGTCAAATAATTTACTAAAACTGTATTACTATTATTCTTCTCTTCCTTAATAGTATCTACTATCTCTTCCCACTTATTACTGTAACCATGTTGCTTGTATCTTTCAATTATATTGTTTTTATTTGTTTCCTAGTATGATTTGATAGCTTATTAGTAACCTTGACTATCACTAAGTGTTGTATCTTTTTATTCTTGATGTATGTATTTTATTCTCCTTATGTACACTGAGAGCATATACACTTAAGATAAATTATTTGTGTGTCCAATCACACTTGGCCAATAAAGAATTCTATTCTATTCTGAAAGAAAAAGAAAGAAAGAAAGAAAGAAAGAAAGAAAGAAAGAAAGAAAGAAAGAAAGAAAGAAAGAAAGAAAGAAAGAAAGAAGAAAGCATTTGAAAAACAAATTGCAAACTCACAACCTTTATAAGTATTTCACACATGCTTCAAATGAAAAGTATTTTTTCTAATTAGCTAATTATTGTACAGTAATACGAATTCACAGCTCAGGAGTAGATCCTTACCAGCATTTTGTGTCTGTGAAAAGAAAAGCTTTGAGATTTGAATTTTATGAGGAAAAACTTTCTTTACACTCTGTTACGGAAGAGCTTTGAACACTCCATGCTTGAATGATAGCAACGCAAGACTACTCTTCATACAGAAAAAAAGAGCTAACTTTCCATTGTAAGCTGTCAGTTTCTGGCTGAACCACAATCACATCTTGTCTCTCAGTTGTGTACCTGACAACATGCATATGGATATTTTTTTAAAGGAAGTCAAGATGGCAGCTGGGAGTGCATGAGTTAACGTCTGCCCTTTTTCATCTCTGTTCAGACCGAGTAGTAAGATAGTAGACAATGTGAGACTATAAGAAATATATCTTAACATACATAATTCTATGGAGACTTATTATCTGTTCCACTTTCCTATCACAAGTACATGGATACATTAAGTCTGTGATGTACATGCAAAGGATCACACATTATTTTAGATGATAGTATTTGAAATTTGACAGTTCCTGAGCTATTCACACAACGAGGAACTCAAATTATTTCTGCTTTTGGGGCAACATTTGAGGCTCATGTTGGCATCCATATGGATTACTGATAATAGCTAACTTAGCATTCCCTTAGTCCTAGATGTTTTTGATTGGGACACTATGACTTCCTTGCTCTAAAGCAGGGGTGTCAAACTCACGTCGTCACAGTGGCGTCACATGATGTATTGGGACTTTTTTCCACTTCGCTAAACTGGACATGGGCATCGCCATATATGACGCATCTGGCCCATGGGCCAAGAGTTTGACAGCCCTCTTCTATAGTCACTTGGAGAACAATTTTGAAGAACGATGATTTGGACATCAGAATATAATTGGTCACCTTAGAAGGTGACTTGCACTGGGGACAGAAGACTGAACTGTCATTTCTCTGGACCTGTGGCTTTTTTATTTTAAATGTATTGTTTTATGATAGAAAATAAAATACAAAACAGTAAAACAAGCAAACAAAATGAAACAAAACAGAAACATACATTCAACCCTAACAACCACAAAAAAGAAAAAAAAATAGTGCAAGAAAAAGGAGGAAAAAGTGGTCTTCTTTTATCTTCTCTTCCTTTTCCCTCAGGTCCATGCAGTGGTGGGCTGGGCTGCTGCCGGTTCAGATCAGATCAGGAGAACCAGTAGTTCCAACCAGCGGCTGGACCCGCCCACGTGCCCTGAGGCTATCACATCAGTGGTGGGTTTCTACCGGTTCGCCCCAGTTTGGACGAACCGGTAGTGGCTGCGGGAGGCTCTGCCCACCCATCCAGATGTCATCATGGATGCTCTGCTCATACGCAGAAGGTTGTGTACATGCGCAAAAGTGCTGCACATGAGCAAAGCAAGCACGTCTGCTCACAGCTCCAAACTGGTAGTGAAGGTAAGTGGAACCCACTACTGTATCACGTCCTATATAATAGCCGGTTTTTCCATGCCGTTCGCATGCTCACATTTTCAGTTCCAGGTGAACTATTTGTTACAGTATGTGATGCCTACCCGTGGTCCATGGAGTTTAGTGATCAGTGTGAATGGGATAGTGACAGTCTCACTAAATTCTATTGCAATTTCTATATGCAGCAATATTTCTGTCATCAAATTACAGAAATGGATACACAAGTCTCTAATTCTTTCCTGGTACTAAAATTATGATTTTTCTCATAAAGGGGAAGGGTTTTCCAGGGTTTACCAATGCCCACCACCAGTGGTGAAATCCAATTTTTTTTACTCCCGGTTCTGTGGGCGTGGCTTGGTGAGCGTGGTGTGGCTTGATGGGAGTGGCAGGGGAAGGATACTGCAAAATCTCCATTCCCACCCCACTCCTGGGGGAAGGATATTGCAAAATCTCCATTCCCACCCCACTCTGCCAGAGGTGGTATTGGCCGGATCTTCGAACTGCTCAAAATTTCCGCTACCGGTTCTCCAGAACCTGTCAGAACCTGCTGGATTTCACTCCTGCCCACCACAAACAATATTTCCTTTCTTTTTAAACAAAACTCTGACAATTCAGTGGTAGAAATATAACACTGCATAAAGAAGTAGAAAATTGACCATAGCCACAGATTTCTGTGCTTTCAATATTTTTTTCTCAGATGTGTAGTTTTTTTTTTTTTCCTTCTTGGTGCAATTTGCAAAACTTTCCTGTGGTAATCAAGTAAAACAAGAGTGATGGTAATAGCATAAGAAATTCTAACAAAAATGCTGTTTTACCATGTTGAGATTGACGTTATATGGTCTTGGCTGTTAGCAACTGTCAAATAAAGATTTGTGTGAATAATTGCTGGTTAACAAAGGTTTAGGATTAGATAGGAAAAAAACAAAGAGAATCTGTTTCAAACCTAACTGAGATTAATGTTATCATATCCCTCTGTAAATGATTGAAATGGCTTTCTTTATCCTATTTAAGGTTACTGTCACTTAGAATTAGCTTTCTTCGGCTTCAGTTTCTCCACTTAAAGATTTATATTGAACACAATCATTTCAGTATTATCTGACTTAGTTTATATACTGATATAAATAAAAATTTAGTCTTACCTACAGAGAAAGTAGCAGGAGGTGGAAGGAGTAAGTTTTTGTTTTAAAAGGAGGAGGAAAAATAAATGATACTAAATGTGACAAGCAAATAAAATTGTATTTTTTAACTGAATAAATTTATTTTATGAGGTATAGAAAGGGTGTAAGTTAAGAATGGCAGGAGAAGCTTTGCATAACAAGAAAAAATCCTTGTTAACTAGCAATATGTTTTGTTAAGTGCAGTGGTGAGTTTTTTAAAAGTTGTAAGCACTGCACTAATAAATAAGTGACAAGAAATATTCCTTCATGTGTTTACTGTTGAAGATCACATTTTTAAAGATCACATATAGGACTTCTTAGTCCTATATATATGTGGTATTAGTGTCATACATGTGATATGGGAAGTGATTTATTGTATATATATTTATATTGTATATATATTTAGAGAGTGTGTGTGTGTATACATATACAGAGAGAGAGGGAGAGAGAGAGGGAGGGAGAGAGAATATGAAATATGGATGTCATATCAACAGAAGGCATCATCTAATTCAGAGGTGTCAAACTCGATTTCATCAAGGGCCGCATCAGGGAGTATGTATGACCTTGGGGGGGCGGCTGGGGGGGCATGGCCAGGGTGGGTGTGGCCAGCTCAATGTCATTCGTGTCGGGGCACCTGTGGTGTCCGGAGTGCTCTGCCAGCAAAATGGGTTCCCAAGCTCCACTTTCAGCTGCAATGGCCTCCTGCAACCCTCTGCCAGTGAAAATGGCCGCACATGGCGCTCCCAAGATCCATTTTTGCTGGCAGAGGCACTGTGGGCCGGTCCATTGCTGTTTCTAGGGCAGCCCCGCGGGCCAGATCTAAGCACCCCGTGGGCCTTGTGTTTGACACTCCTGATCTAATTGAAGTTGGATTATCACAAAAAGTTCAATAATGGGCCAGATGGGAGATTCCAAAACAATATACTAGATTGAAGCTTTTAAAAAAAAAAAAAAATTCTAGGAAAAAAATGTTAAACATCCTCTGTATTGCTGCCAAGAAAACCACTGAAGGAAGTTGCCAGTGAAGTTATCAAATATTGAGCTGGATTTGAAATTACAATGCTCTGAGTAGGTCATCCTTGATCCTGTCAACATCACTACTAATAACTCATCTTCAGTTGCCATTTCAGTGATAGTGTCATTATTTCAGCAACATCCATTTGACTTATTCCTTTAATCAGTGTTCTTACAGGGGAGCCATAGCACCTTCAAATAGTTCAGTTATCTACTTCCTGGCAAGCAGTCTTCACATTTTGCCCAGAAAATTATAGGGAAATTTCAGTGGTTAGAAGAGGATTTACCTTACATCA
The DNA here is from genome assembly GCF_059756535.1 of Pantherophis guttatus. Classification (NCBI taxonomy): domain Eukaryota; kingdom Metazoa; phylum Chordata; class Lepidosauria; order Squamata; family Colubridae; genus Pantherophis; species Pantherophis guttatus. The sequence goes on from NC_142069.1 coordinate 77,074,259, forward strand.
ATAAAATTACACAAACATTGAGTAAGACTAGAAATAAAAATGTGTAAGACTTTCTACTTTCTTATTTTCTAACATTCTCCAGCTATGTATTTGCATTTAAAGAGCAAAGGTATTTGTCTGAAGGTTTAAACTCTTTGCTTCTTTAACAGGACTTTTGATGCTTGATAATGGCCCTTAGTGCGTTAAGGATGCAGCACATCTGTGTCAGATTCCACACACCTACTAAACATATCAGAGCTCTGCAAAATGTTACAGATGTAAAATGTTCCAAGCCCTTTTTATCAGACCAGTAACAAACTCATTCAAGTTCCATTCCACCCATTAACTGCTTGGCTCCAATAGCGCCTCCTTGCAAAGTTTGAAAACTTCATATAACTTTTTGATCAAGAGGGTCACGTTATAAGAATATTAAATCCACCTTCAAAAACGACCAGGGAGGAAAGGAGGAAAGAATATTATCTAAGATCTATAAATTCTTAATAACTTATTGGATAGGGGATGAGATTGTTAAAGATTCAATGATTGCCTGGGGGAGAAATATTGGTTACTCAATTGAATTGATAAAATGGGAAGAAATTTGGACGAAACAATTGAAATTTCTGATGGCAACCACTTACAAAGAAAACTTGTATAAGATGGTGTATAGATGGCATCTCCCTCCTGCTCGATTAGCCAAAATGTTTTCAGGACTCTCCCCAAATTGTTGGAAGTGTGGGGAGATAGGTACTTATTATCATGTATGGTGGACCTGCCCTAAGGCAATCGAATTTTGGACATTTATACAGAGGTGGCTATTAGAAATCACGGGATATAAACTACAATTGAAACCAGAATACTATCTATTAAATATTAGGCCAGATAAGATAGGCATGAATATATGGTGTCTGATTACATACATCACAACTGCAGCAAGAATATGTTTTGCTCAATATTGGAAGGGGAAAGACCTACAGGCTGAAGATTTGATTCTGGGAAAAATTATCGAATATGCGGAAGCTGACAGGTTAACAAAAATTTTGAGAGATCAAAAGGACTCTGTATATTTTCAATGTTGGGAACAATGGTATACTTGGTTGAATAATAGAATAAAAAAAGGATAAGGTTAGTGTAGATTTTATTTTTTATTTGTATATCTTGACTGAAGTTAATATATTGTGTAAAGCTCCCGTCACGATCTGTGTGTGAATAAATATTTTGTTGTAAATAAATAAATAAATAAAATTATATATATATATATATATATATATATATATATATATATATATATATATATATAATTTTATATATATATATATATATATATAAAAAACGACCAGTTGCCCAAGTCAAATACAAATGTGATGATAGCGTACAAAAATAGGGAGCAGGCAGGCTGCATTTTGTTAATCCTTTATTTTGTCTTAAAGAAACAGGGCATTGTGATGGTGTTGTAGAATTGGCAACTTCAGATGATGGTGTAATGCCAGCAGCACTATCTGTGGTATAGTAAAGAGAGGGACTCCATTGTTGAAATCCCACAATAAAAGTATAGTTTCCATTTAGCAAATATTTAATCATATGATTATGAGTGTGCGATGATTGTTTCTTATTCTAATGGGTGTTGTCTCATTTGCATCCAGCTATAAACAGTTTTACAAATCTCAAAGGCTGCTATAAACCAAGTGAGCCTACAATTCTATTTGTTCTTCTTCAAGTTTAAGCTCAGTACAGAGGATAAGGTTGCAAGTGTTAGCGATGCCTACACATGACTGTGTCTGTGCAGGAAATTGTCATTATTCTCCTCCAGATGATAATCACAGTAAGAAACAGCTACATATTGCAAAAGTTTAAATAAAGTCCCAGATCCCAACATGTATACATGAATTTTGTAAATCTGTGAATGGAAATAGAGAATGAGAGACTAATATACTTCAAAAATAGCTTCAGCAGAAGACCCTTACAATTTCATTAATAATACTAACAGTGCTCAATAATTTCAATTGGCTATTATTCCAGGAAGTAACATTGACTAGCTCATAGTTTGTTAAATACCCCCGAGTTTCCCATCCATGTCTTTTCTCTCTATCTTCTTCCCATTACTATTTTTCCAGGCTTACATCCTTTTTCTTTTTAAAGAAGAATCTGTGTACTACAGAGTAAAGAGATAGCTGTCCATTATCTTTGCTTCTTCTAAATAAGAATGGAATGGAATGGAATGGAATGGAATAGAATGGAATAGAATAGAATAGAATAGAATAGAATAGAATAGAATAGAATAGAATAGAATAGAATAGAATAGAATAGAATAGAATAGAATAGAATAGAATAGAATAGAATTCTTTATTGGCCAAGTGTGATTAGACTCACCAGGAATTTGTCTCTGTCGGATAAGCTCTCAATGTATATACAAGCAACAAGTGATAAATCATGATCATAATCATTATAAAAATACATTCATTGTAAATCATAAGATACAACACTTATTCATAAGATACTAAATAAGCAATCAACATAAATCATACTAGGAAACTAAATAAAACAATATACGTTGTAAGATACAAGCAACAAAGTTACAGTCATAAGAAGATAAGGAGATAGGCAATAGGAAAGATGAAGAATAATAGTAATACAGCCCTACTAGGTAGTTTGACAGTGTTGTGGGAATTAGTTGCTAGTAGTAGAGTGATGGCATGGGGGAAAAACTGTCTTTGTGTCTAGTTGTTTTGGTGTGCAGTGCTCTGTTAAGGATATTGTTGTTGTGTTACCAACCAGCAGAGTGTAGAGCACAGAGAAACGTTGCAGAGAGCAATGAATAAGAGATGTGCAAACTGGTTTATCAAAAGTTTACTTTATAGTGAAAAAACAATCTCATAGTCTTTAAATCAATCCAAGTCTTTGCCAGTTAAATCAGTCCAGTGATACAAAAATCTTCTTACCACACAAACAGTAGTTGGTTAGAATAACAAACTCACTCTGGTTCACAAACCACGATGGTAGCAGATCCATCCAATGATGATAGCACAATGGTTAGCAACTCCACGCACTATGGTAGCTTATCATCAACTGAATACGTTACAGTACCTTTCTTAAATACATTTACAACTAATTACAGCATGACTCAGCATTACAATGAATCAGCAGGAAAACTTTAAAGTCACACAATACATATTCATATTAAAGTCACAAAACACATATATTGCCTGGACAACTAGTTAGGCTCAAACCATATCCTAACATGCTCTATAGTGTCTTTTTGAGGGTAGGAGTTGAAACAGTTTATGTCCAGGATGTGAGGGGTCTGTAGATATTTTCACAGCCCTCTTTTTGACTTGTGCACTATACAGGTCCTCAATGGAAGGCAGGTTGGTAGCCATTGTTTTTTCTGCAGTTCTAATTATCCATTGAAGTCTGTGTCTGTCTTGTTGGGTTATAGAGTCAAACCAGACAGTTATAGAGGTGCAGATGACAGACTCAATACTTCCTTTGTATAACTGTATCACCAGCTCCTTGGGCAGTCTAAGCTTTCTGAGTTGGTGCAGAAAGAACATTCTTTGTTGTGCTTTTTTTTAATGACGTTTTTTATGTTAGGTAACCATTTTAAATCCTGAGATATTATAGAATCTAGAAACCTGAAGGTGTCTACTGTTGATACTATGTTGTCTAGTATTGTAAGAGGTGGTAGGATAAGAAGGTTTCTCTTAAAATCTACTATCATTTCTACAGTTTTGAGTGTGTTCAGTTCAAGTTTGTTCCAGCCGCACCACAAGGCTAGTGATTCAACTTCCTATCTGTATGCAGATTTGTCATTGTCTCAAATGAGACCAGTCACTGTTGTATCATATGCAAACATCAATACTTTAACAGAGAGATCCTTTGAGATGCAGTCATTGGTATATATAGAGAAGAGAAGTGGAGAGACCACACAGCCCTGGGGAGGAGGAGAGCTGTGCTAATTGTACAGATATCTGATGTGATTTTGCCTAACTTTACCTGCTGTTTCCTGTCTGTTAGAAAGTTTATGATCCACTTACAGGTGTGGTCAGGCACAGCTAGCTGAATCAGTTTAGTTAGAAGAATATCTGAAATGATGGTATTGAATGCCGAACTGAAGTTTTCAAAAAGGACCCTTGCATAGGTCCTTGGAGTTTCAAGATGTTGTAGAGCAAAGCCATATTAACAGCATCATCTGCCGATCTATTTGCTCAGTAGGCAAATTGCAAAAGGTCTAACAGCGGATCTGTGATGGTTTTCAGCTGGGCCAGCACCAGCCTTTCATACGTTTTCATAACTACGGATGTAGTTAATAACTGGTCTGTAGTCATTCAGTCATTCACAATTCAGTAATTATATCTTACAATCTATATTGTTTTATTTAGTATCCTAGTATGATTTATGTTGCTGCTTATTTAGTATCTTATGAATAAGTGTTGTATCTTATGATTTACAATGAATGTATTTTTATGATGATTATGATCAAGCTTTATCACTTGTTGCTTGTACAGTATATACACTGAGAGCTTATTCAACAGAGACAAATTCCTTGGCCAATTACACCTGGCCAATAAAGAAGTCTAGTCTAGTCTAGTCTAGTCTAGTCTAGTCTAGTCTAGTCTAGTCTAGTCTAGTCTAGTCTAGTCTGTGCTCTTTAAACAACTTTTCTCTGAGATAATCCCATTGAAAAATAATGATTTCAGCCACACAGCCTAAATCTTTTCTATTTGCAGGTTTTCAGAGAAGAAGGAAGCAAGACTGATGCTTCAGATACCTGAAGTTTAAAGTATAGATTATTTTTAAAGGAGAAGCAGTATCTGGAAGAAGTTTTAACGTTTGTAATTGTGTTTTAATTAGTTACTTTGTAGGAGAGGTGATTTGAAATTCTGATTTCTCTTTTGATCTGTGCCAAGGTTTCTTTATGAACTTCAATCACTCTGAGTTTTACACCTTCCTTTTGAGATGCTTTCTGAATTTTTTTTTTTTTTACCACTAATATGAGAAGGAAGCTGTTCTCTTTTTGAAGTTCCATTTAGGATCTGTTCCAGATCCTTCTGAAGCTGATAATAGGTTCAAAGAGGGTGAATTTGATCTAAATCAACTTGATTCAAATTGTTCATCTGGAATACTTCGAATTGTTTATGTCCATTTTTTTTTACAGTTCTGCAAAAGGCTATAATCATTTCTAGTATTTCACTGATTTTCATTATTTCATTAGTTGTCCTGTGTATGCAGCAACATGCAGAAAATAAAGGGGGTGTTTTTTGCTGAAAAATTATACTTGCCATGTGAAGCAATCATTTAATCAGAATTGTTCTTCAGATTAATAGTCAGGAAAAAAGAGAATATAATGATATGAATGCCAAGAAACCAGCTATGAATTTGTGAAATCATTAGGAGTTGAACCTGTTCCCATTCAATTAATAGATGTGACTATTTGGAGGAATTTTACCATAAACTGCTAAGTGAAGAGATATTAGTAACATTAATATTTTATTCAGAATCCTGTTCTGCCTAGCTTTTTCTCCCAACAATAAATAGATTTTAAAAATAAATAGATTTTAAAAAATTAACAGCTGTATTTGTTGCCAGGCATAATATAGATAATATAAATAAGTTGTTTTATTCATAAACATTTTTTAAAGTAGGCAATTCCAGCTAGGTCAGCTAACAAAAAAACTGGTAGGCAGTCAATTGCATCTTTATTGTACCTTCCTCCACATTCAGATATTGAAAGGAAAAAACTAAGCTTTCCTGCTGTTTCAATTTCAAAATTGCCTCTCTGCATTGAATAAATTAATTTAAAGGGAGGCACAAAGCACCTTTTCTATACCAGCAGACAAAGCTGATTTCTACTCTAGTGATCTTTGAATGTAAACAATTGACTGGTTTTTATCAGATTACCAGTGTGACTTTGATTAAATATCAAAACAATTTTAAAAATATCATTAGCAAATATATTTCATGAATATATTACTCCTTGCCCTGAAATTAATCACAACTGGGCACCATATAAAGATAATTATATATGGGGGCAGGAGAGGGAGTGCTAGTGCTGGCAGTTTATCTCTGACATTGCCTATTTCTCTTTTGAAACTGAAACTCAACTCCTTCCATAGGACAATTACAGCAAGGAACTTTGCATGGTACGACACAAACACGTATGATAGGATTATTCAGGTTTGTGCTTCAGCCATTGTGATTCTGGGTAATGATTTCCCTTTCAAAAAGTTGCACATTTCTCAGTTTCTTCTTTATATATTTTATCCATAAATTTCCTGTCCATGTTGTCTCTATTGGGTGGACTGCATCTTAGCTAAAGTTTTGGTAACAACGGAAGGTCTTGTACAAAAGTAGAATCTTGGAAGCTCATTTGGGAGGATAAATCAATAATTAATACTTTGGGGAGGATAAATTAATACATTTGGGAGGATAAATAAAAAATTAATACTCCTTTACTCTTAAATAATAAATATAGAGTTCTTGTATTGATATTTGAACTGATGTTGTCAGCTCTTTTACTTAATACTATAAGAGATAACTCTAGTATTTATGTACAGAGGTGAATGGGACAGAGAAGGTATATATTCTGTCTTCTGCCTACACAAAACAATTGTATTATAATTAGTTAAACTTTTATAATAGCAGTTTATCAACAGGTATGTTTTTATTTATTGGTCATTTTATATCTCACCACACTTTTAGTTATTCCCAATATCTAGTAACTTAAAATATTACTAATATTACTAAAACATAAAGAAACAAATAGCATCTACCATCACTACCTAGCATCACTGGTGGGTTGCCCCTGGTTCGGACTGGTTTGCAAGAACTGGTAGTAAAACCGGTAGGAGGCCCCACCCACCACCCCGGATGTCATCATCAGCGATCTGCGCATCTGCACCGTTGCGAACTGGCAGTAAAAGTAAGTAGAACCCACCCCTGCCTAGCATCCATAATCACCTGTAACAACTCTCACAAATTAAAAACTAAAAAATATTTCCACATTATGGTCCTCCTGAATCAAGAAGAGAGGACATCATCCAAATTTCCAAGAAGAAGTTGTTCCAAAAAATGAAACAACAACGCAGCCCTAGGCACACCTGAGATTGACTCCAAGAAACTCCTCTCTCCCACAAAAAGAGATAGAATTTTCCAGGGACACTGGAAACAGTTGGGAGGATAATTAACCTGGACAGTCCTAAAGGAAGTGAACTTTGGTTATTCCATCTTTAACCATTTTATCAGGAGTGGGTTTCAAAAATTGTTACTACCGGTTCTGTGGGTGTGGCTTGGTGGGCGTGGCTTGGTGGGCATGGCTTGGTGGGCATGGCAGGGGAAGGATACTGTAAAATCTCCATTCCCTCCCCACTCCAGGGGAAGGTTACTAAAAAATCCCCATTTCCTCCTGATCAGCTGGGACTCCGGAGGCAAAGAATAGATGGGGGTTGGGCCAGTCAGAATTTTTACTACCGGTTCTCTGAACTCCTCAAAATTTCTGCTACCGGTTCTCCATAACTGGTCAGAACCAGCTGAAACCAACCTCTGGCATTTTATGTATATTTTATGTACCAGAACAGAGATGGAAAATAAAACCTAGGATGAACCCTCTTCTAATCTACACTACGAAAGGAGCAATTTTATGATCAGGGATGATCTATCCAACAGTGATAAAATTATCTGATGAACAACTATGTCAATAGGCTTTGCCAAGTGAGTCCAGTAGGGCTGATTTAAAACAAATATCAAAAGATTTAAACTGAATACCCTTTATAAATTAAAACCGTAGTATATTGAACCACATATAATATAAAAAAGGTAAAGGGAAAGGTTCCCCTCGCACATATGTGCTAGTCGTTCCTGACTCTAGGGGGCGGTGCTCATCTCCGTTTCAAAGCCGAAGAGCCAGCGCTCCAAAGATGTTTCCATGGTCATGAGGCCAGCATGACTAAACACCAAAGGCGCACGGAACACTGTTACCTTCCCACCAAAGGTGGTCCCTATTTTTCTACTTGCATTTTTTACGTGCTTTCGAACTGCTAGGTTGGCAGAAGCTGGGACAAGTAACGGGAGCTCATCCTGTTATGCGGCACTAGGGATTTGAACCGCTGAACTGCCAACCTTTCAATTGACAAGCTCAGCATCTTAGCCACTGAGCCACCACGTCCCTTTTACATACAATGTACAAGCAATTTATTTTGGTACAAATGTGCACTTACACAAATAATACAAAGTAATAAAAAATTGTCTTGAATAATGTGTTTTAAAAAGGGTTCAAATATTCTTCTGGTTCATGAAGAAGTTGGACATTTTTTTACTCTTCTCTAAATATTATAATTCTAACACTGGATACAATGCACATGGAAGAGATGGTCCTATGGTGTCAATAAAATATGACAAATGTCAGGAATATAAAAATGGATTCTCTATTCTTTTGAAGTCATAGGGATTTGAGTTAGTTAATTCAAAGCCTGCTAGCATAATTTTATCCTTTCTCAAGAATTTACAGCATTATTATGTTCATTTAAGAGTTTTACAAAGAAATATAAAATCACTTAGGATAAATCATACGATTGCTAAATATAATTTCACTTATGTTTCTAAAACAAAGACCAATTAACAATAATTGTGTAAACTACCAAAATGCTATTTTGTTTCTAAAAGGCACACAATTAAAAATTATAGCACATTATGGCTAAGTTTAATGTTGACTGTTTCATATTTCATCTAAGAACCTTTTGCTTGTGTTATGTGAATTTTAACATTTTATGACTTTTCATTTGGTTATTTTAATTATAATGTAGTAATAACTACATATGTAGTCAACTTCCCCATCCCCAAATTCACATTCTATTGTTGTAACGACAGAATTTCAACAATTTCCCCAGAGGTAATAATAGATTGGGATCGCTGAATTATGTACACACGTCTCTATTTCATTTTCAGGCAATTCTTCCTAATACATTATTAAAATCCTTTATAAATTTGTTTATTGATTCACATTGGTTTAAGCCCTATACACCGTAAAACATTACAATTTAAAAATAGGTGCTTTATCAACTGTATAACCATTCAAATATTTGATAATTCCCACATCAACTTTTGTATCACATGCCTGGCTAAACATATTTAGATTTTTAAAATGCAATGTCTTTATTACAGTCTTTGATAAGCCTCCACAATAAGAAAAGGGAAATAGTTGCTACAGCAATTCATTATCAGGGAGCAGAAGAAAACAATAAGATAATAAAACAGCACATCTAATTAATTTGGGGGGCAATTCTATGACTGGATGAATATGTTTGGCCACATGGTATGTGGTTAGAGTTAGCATCCCTTAAAAAATAATAAACATAAAATGTATCAGTATGAAACTCAAAATTAGAAATGGCTGGGGAGATCAAAGCAGATCTGGGGGGTATCATAAAAAGGATACCATATGAGGACATGGGCAAGAGTTTCTCTATGTGCATGGATCTTCAAAGGCAAAGCTTGTGAGTAAATAAGGATTTCCATGAAATCTTCTCGCCAATCTTCCATGCTGAAGGGAGGTCATCAGCGGGTTCTGAAAAAGGACTATCTACTGGTATATTTGCTAAGGGTTAAATTATATGGATATGCCGCAGTAGAGGACTTGCATCTAACATTTGGCAGTAGAATTTAAAAACACTGGTGATATCATTTTGTGCCCACGTGACACCCCTCCTGCGCGAGTTGCACTGGCTCCCAGTGGTCTTCCGGGTGCAATTCAAGGTGTTGGTTACCACCTTTAAAGCGCTCCATGGCATTGGACCTGGGTACCTTCGAGACCATCTTCTGCCACCAGTAGCCTCCCACTAGCCAGTCCACTCCCACAGAGAGGGTCTCCTCAGAGTGCTATCAGCCAAATTATGTCGGCTGGCGACACCCAGGGGGAGGGCCTTCTCTGTGGGAGCCCCTGCCCTTTGGAATGAACTGCCCCCAGAAATGCGTAAGATCTCCGATCTCCGTGTATTTCGCTGTGCCCTCAAAACCTTGTTGTTCCGCCAGGCCAGGCTATCAATGTAAAGATTTTAATTGGTTTTAAATATGGGATTTTAAATTTGGGGGTTTTATAATTGAGCCAATTATTTAATAATTTTAATTATTTTTAAATTTTGTCTGTCTTTGTGCTTTTAATCAGGCTGTTCACCGCCCTGAGTCCTTCGGGAGAAGGGCGGTATAGAAATAAAATAAATAAATAAATAAATAAATTTTGATGATCACTATCACTATTTTTTCTTTTAGCAATAGCACTTAGACTTATATCCCGCTTTACAGTGCTTTACAGTCCTCTCTAAGCAGTTTTACAGAGTCAGCCTATTGCCCCCAAAAATCTGGGTCCTCATTTTACCCACCTCAGAAGGATGGAAGGCTGAATCAATCTTGAGCCTGGTGAGATTCGAACTGCCAAATTGGAGGCAGCCGGCAGTCAACAGAAGTAGCCTGCAGTACTACATTCTAACCACTGCGTCACTACGGCTCTTTTACTATTGATTTGACCTATTACTATTGCTATATATTACTATTACCATATTACTATTACTATATATTACTATATATTGCTATATTTTGAGTGAGCACACACGGAGCGTGCACTTCCGAACCGGTAGGGAAGGTAAGTAGATTTCACCATAGAATAGAATAGAATAGAATAGAATAGAATAGAATAGAATAGAATAGAATAGAATAGAATAGAATAGAATAGAATAGAATAGAATAGAATACTTTATTGTCACTTTGAATGTACACTAATCGGCATACATTAAAATTAAATTACATTGCATACAGTTCTCAAAGCTGTAGATATCTACTGTTATCCCTTTAAGAGCCTATATAATAAGAAGAGGCCCTGTTAAGGTGTTCCCCCCTTCTCTCTCCCTTCCTCTCTCTCCCTCTCCCTTTCCCCCTCTCCCCTCTCCCCCCTGTCCACCTCTCCCTGTGTGTTCACTGATTGTTTGGCTTAAAGCATGTGTATGTATAGTATTGGGTGGGTTCTACTTACCTTTACTACCGGTTCGCAGCGAGGCCACGCGCGTGCTCTTCTGCGCATTTTGATGACGTCAGGGTCGGTGGGCGGAGCCTCCTGCCGGTTTTACTACCAGTTCTATAGAACCGGTGCGAACCAGGGGCAACCCACCACTGTATAGTATATATTCTTTTGTAGATAAAGCCACTATTTCTTACAAAACTCTGTTTGAGGTTATTTCTCCTGGGGTGTCTCATGTTGTAACACTGTGCACACACTGACAGCTAATTACATTCGTAAATTCTGGGATGGGCAAATGCTGAAATGCAAATAGGATGGATTCTGAGCAAAATGAAAGTCAAACAGCAGTCCCCCTCCTCTTTCAAAAAGAGATGGCCTCTGCAAATTGAGAAGGATAATCTCTGCAGAAATGACACTGACGAAGTCTGAACACAAGCGTAAGAAGGATAATGAAGACAGAAAAGGGAATGGGTAGGAAAAAAAGAAAAGCTATTGAGATTTGCTCATGGTGCACTTACAATCTTACATCAGGCAGTCCTCTCCTCTGCTATCCATCCTTGTAACTTCTGATGAAAAGAAGCCCAGAAGATTTCTTGGCTCTGGCAAAAGAAAAACTCGTTCTGATGATGGAAAAAAGCAGCAGTGGCAAATGACTCCTGCATATTTGAAAGAAGAAGAGAGGCTACTCATTAACGCACCCTATCAGGAACATGTTATTTCATTGGTATGAATACAGAAGAGAGATTATCATGGAGCCAGAGGAAAGACTAGAAATGCATTTAATTAAAGTTCAATAGTGGTAAAATCAGGGGTGAAATGCTCCCGGTTCGGACCGGATCGTCCGATCCGGTAGCAATGGAGGTGGGTGGTTCGGAGAACCAGTAGCAAAAACCCCTGCCCCCCCTCCCATGCCCAGCTGAGCCACACAATCATCAGAGGCTTTTTTTTCTTTTAAATGCCTCTGACGATCCAAGCTGAGTTGCCTTTTTTTAAAAAGCCTCTGCCGATCAGGCAACTCAGCTTGGATCGTCAGAGGCATTTAAAAGGAAAAAAGCCTCTGATGATTAGGCAACTCAGCTTGGATCGTCACCTCTGACAATCCAAGCTGAATTGCCTGATCGTCAAGCTGAGTTTGACAATCCAAGCTGACCATCCAAGACGATGCCTGACGATCCCAGCTGAGTTGCTGATCGTCAGAGGCATTTAAAAGAAAAAAAAAGCCTCTGACGATCAGGCAACTCAGCTGGGATCGTCAGAGCCTTTTGAAAGCATTTTTTTTACAACCTCTTTGCTGAAGAGGTTGTAGAAAAATGGTTTTAAAGGTTAAAAAAAAATTGGCCACGCCCACCCAGTCATATTACCCACCACCACCACCAAGCCACGCCCACAGATCCGGTAGTAACAAATTTTAGATTTCACCACTGGGTAAAATCAATTGAAGATTGTTATGGGAAGATATTCTCAAAGCATCGGATTGAACATTAACAGGTGTGCCACTGTTTGCATTTATCCCAAAGCCACCCACAATATTACAGTATATTTTGAATTTACAAGCAGATTATAAATGATTGCAGATAGTCCTTGATTTACAACCATTCACTTAAAGTCCAGTCGTTTCATGACCAATATGACCAGTCCTCACATTTATAACCATTGCAGTATCTCCAGAGTTATATGATCAGATTTGGGGTTCTTGGCAACCACCATATATTTAGAACGATTGCAGTGTTCCGAGGTGCTGTGATTGTCATTTGCAACTTTCCTAGAGAGCTTTAGACAACCAAAGTCAATGAGGGTGAGCCAAATTCACTTAATGACTGCATGATTCACATGACAACTCTAGTTATTCACTTAACAACCATAGCAAAAAAGGTTGTAAAATGGGACATGACCTACTTAGTAACTGCCTTGCTTAGTAGCATAAATTTTGGGCTCACCTTTGGTCATAAGTGAAGAACTGGGTATATTGGCATATTTTCTATACTGCAATATTGTTCTGGGGGGGAGGGAGAGGAATATCTTTCACATAGAAAGAAGGACTTCCATTTCTGTCTTGTTCAGTCCCATCTTGATGGAGATCCAAAAGAATATCATGCAAAATATCAGTAGGACATTTCCTTCTGGAGAAATGTCTGTTTGCCACCATAAACAAGATACAGTAGAGGCCACAATTGTGGAAACCTTTTGGGAAAAGTGTATTTTCTAAAACCAGCTAATAACACCCCTTTTTTTTTTTTTTTTGGAGTAGTACCATAAAATTATATATCAATGGAAAGATAATATAATCAAGAATGTAATGCAATAACTTTTATGAAGGATTTACTATTGGAATAGGAGTTATAGTATAAAGAAGAAAAGTGAAACACATAGGAAAAATGAGATACAAAAAATTATCACCATAGGAAAAAACAAGATATACAAAAGTTATTATGTCAGTTAATACTTAGTTGGGTAACCTTTAGCATGAATGACGGCCTTACAACGTCTTCCCATGGAGTGAACCAAGTCTTTTAGTTCTGCAGCTGTTATAATGTGAAACCAAGATTGAATGATGGCTTCTATTAACTGGGATTTATTGCTCGGTCGCTTCTGACTAACAAGTTTCTTTAGTCGGCTCCATAGATTTTCAATTGGGTTAAGGTCTGGGCTATTCCCAGGCCATTCTAGCAGTGGAATAGGATTATCCTGAAACTCCCCTCCCAAAAAAAAAGCAGTGTTATTAGCCATCAAACCTCAAAAATACACTTTTTCCAAAAGGTTTCCACAATTTTTACCACTACTGTGTATCATGCTACAACTTCCCTTGACTATTATTTGAAGGCTTCATATATTCTATGTTTGGGTTGGAGCCAACAAAAATACCAGAATCTGTGCTTCCTTAAAGATATAATACATTGTACATTTTTTTAAAATAGTACAACCAGAGTACTTTTGAAATAACTCTAGAGAGTTGCATGAAAAGTAATGGGTAACCTGAACAACATTTTGTCAGATTGTCAATCAATGAAATACAGAGATTCCCCCCCCCCACACACACACACAAAACATGATACTATTGTGGGTTTATAATAGTGGTAGTCATTTGAAGATTGCAATAATCTACTTGAATATTTTGGAAATAGAAAGGTTTAACCATGGCAATCTTTCATCCCCTGCTAAATCACAAATCCATTATAAGGCAAAGAACTTGTCCAAATCAGTGCCAAGTGGAACAGAATTACATGAGTTTGAATAGATTGTGATGATGATATGCTTTGCTTTTTATTGTACTTCTGTTTAAAACCCAGATTAAGTGTGGTTGAATTATCCACCATTCGCAATCATTTGCAGCTGGTGCAGAGTCTAAGCCCAGTGCAATCAATCAGTCTATCAATCGTAATGACAATAAACAAATTAACATTTAATTGGTATATCAAAGCTGTAGCTGTTGGGGCTATCTTCAACAAGCATAAAGTCCAGTTCATGTCAGAGTTAAAAGTGAGTAGTAGTCCAGAAAGGGAAAGGCTCACAGGCTCCAAATCAGCAGTGTTATTCAGTCAGTTCTATCCGGTTCAGGCAAACTGGTAGTGGCGGCTGTGGGAAGCTCCGCCCACCCACCCGGATGTCATCACGTCCATTTTTGATGCCCTGCACATGTGCAGAAGGTCTTGCACATGCACAGAGATGCCATGTACAGTCCCATTTGCAAACTGGTAGTGAAGGTAAGTGAATACCACCCCTACTCCAAATCATATTGTGAAGAATGCAGATGACACGGCAGCGGTGGGTCTTATCCAGGATGACAATGAAGATTCTTATAGGGAGGAGGGGAAGGCTTTGGTGGACTGGTGCAACGAAAATAACCTGGTTTTGATTGTTAATAAAACAAAGGAGATCACTATTGATTTTAGAAAGAGTCAGCATAGTCATACTCCACTTTGTATCAAGGATGCAGCTATAGAGGTGGTCAACAGTATTAGGTATCTGGGGGTGTAGATAACTTAACAATCTGACTTGGTCTTTTTTTTTTTTCCCACCATAATAGTTAAAGAGCTTTTATTTACATCACTACTGCCCAAAACCTCATCTTTGAAAGCTGAGTATTAATTAACATTTCAGTATTCTAGAACCAAATTACATGATTTTTTTTTATTGAAAAAGTTTTTCAAATACAAATTTTTCCCCCTTTTTTTCCCCCCTCCTCCCTAACCCCCCCTCACCATCCCCTCCCCCCTGTGGCTTCTTCATAGTAAAACCCAAATTCATAACAGATTATATAATACTTTACCATCCCCTTACTCCATCCCCATATACTGACCCTTTCTTTCTAATAATATTATTATATCCCCCTTATATTATACATTTCAAAATGACATTCTACTATAACATTTAATAACTCCTAATTTAGCATAATAATATTATTATATCTCCCAGTTTAGCTATTTCTGCTCATAATCTACCCTTTTTCTATCCCCCCATACATATATCTCTTAAATCAAATCTTTTATGTATATTAATATAACATTTCAAAGCAACCTTCCGCTATAAAACTATATAATAAATCCTAATTTAACATTTATTCAATTCATAGTCTACCCATTTCCTTCACCCCCATCGATATGTCTCTTAACTCAAATATTTTACATATATTCATATCTAAACGTGATATCCCTTTTCTTAAACTAAACAATCAATAAACTAACCTGTCTCCACCCACTTTCCTACAAGACTACCATACTTAATAATTCGTAATATCTTTATTCTTCTGCCTACACCACTAAAAAATATTCCCTTATGTAAATAAAATCCTCTTAAAAAAGACTTTAAGCTTGTAGTCCATATGATATCTTCTGTAATGTCTTTCAGCTGGATTGTTGACTCCATCACCCATGTTAGGGTAACATCACATCCTAATTCCAACAGTATGTTCGGTATCTTCGATTACCATCTGCCCCCATCAATAGCGAATATCTTCAAAAAAAAAACAAAAAACCAACAACCACCCGAGTGACTTTATATTTGTATTCCATATAGTGTCTATAGAGGTGTCTTTTATCCAAATAATTAATTCCAACCACCGTAATAGGGTAACAGCCAGATCGTCTGCGTGCCCCAAATCCATAGCTCTCTCGCCTTGTAGCTCAGCATAAACGTAATATATTTATCCAAAAAGAAAAAAAAAGAAAGATAGTTCCAATCATTTCAGTTTAAGGCCCTTTTCACCGACTTGGTCTTTTCATAAGTTATCTTTAATGAAGCTTGCAAACCAGTGTTTGCATTTCCTGCATCAGATGAGGAGATCACAACCTTCTCCCTATGTCTTGGGCACTTTTTACAGAGGCACGATTAAGAGAGTTTTAACAAATTGAATCTCTGTGTGGTAGTAGTGCCTCAGATAGAAAGTCCAAACAGAGAGTGGTAAGGACAGCTGAGAAGATTATAGGAAGCTCGCTTCCCATTATTCAGGATACTGCTTATAAGCGCTATGTGCTTACTGCTCAAAGCATTTTTAGAGACCCCCCACATACGGTTGGTTTCTGTTGCTCTCCTCTGGGAGGAGTTTTCAAAGTATTTATAGCAGGACTACTACATTCTGTAACAGCTTTGCTCCTTATGCCATCTGTCTTGTAAATTCGCAGGATTCTTTTTTCCCCCACCATGTATAGGTATGCATTTGAACTAGAGTGTGATGTTTATCTGTGTCACAGATGTCCGTGAATGTGGGTATATGCACATGGTGTGGTTCAAAAATTTTAGCAAAGGGTTCTCTGCCTGGTTGCTGGGTGGGCGTGGCCATGGTGGGCGTGGCCTAGTCGGCCTCCTGCACAACGGCAGGGGGGCGTTTTTGCCCTCCCTGGGCTCCGGAGTCTTTCCTCGAGCCTCCAGGAGGGTGAAAATGGCCTCCCCAGGCTCCAGAGGCCCTCTGGAGGCAGGAAACGGGCCCGTTTCCAGTCTTCCAGAACTTC
This sequence comes from Pantherophis guttatus, assembly GCF_059756535.1. Taxonomy (NCBI): domain Eukaryota; kingdom Metazoa; phylum Chordata; class Lepidosauria; order Squamata; family Colubridae; genus Pantherophis; species Pantherophis guttatus. The sequence continues at coordinate 77,091,182 of NC_142069.1, forward strand.
CGGTAGGCCTGTTTTTTGCCCTCCCCAAGCCTCCGCGTGCGCCCTGCACTTACTTGCATCCAAAATGGGCCATGTGGGAGGGGAGGGGTGGGGTGGGATGGGAGGGGCCAGCCAGGAGTGAGATTTGGGTTTTCTCTGAACTGCACAGAATCTTAGCTAGAGGTTCTCCCGAACCCCTGCGAACCCCCAGAACCCACCCAACAGCCCACCCATGCATAATGGTTATCCTCTGAGAGCTGAATGCAACAAAATTTAATTTTAATGTATGCTGATTAGTGTACATTTAAAGTGACAAAAAAGTTCTGTTCTGTTCTGTTCTGTTCTGTTCTACTCTACTCTACTCTACTCTACTCTACTCTACTCTACTCTACTCTATTCTATTCTATTCTATTCTATTCTATTCTATTCTATTCACATGGCACAGCTTGTACAGAGATTGAGCCAAACACCTTTGCATCTGAATTGCACCACATCTGCATCTAGGCTCACAGCCTCCCTGGAAATTGGAATCAAATCCAGCTGGCTATTTTCAATAGGGGATATCATGTCAATCCCCCATTTCTGCTGCCCCACTTTCCCAAAGGATGAACCTCTTTAGAGAACCCGAAAGGGACTTCTGGGCTTCCACCACCTGGGAAATGCATGGCTTATTACCTTTTACTACCTGCCCATTAAGCACATGGCTTTCTGTATTTATTTATCCAAAGTGCCAAGACACATTGCTTAAGCTGGCTGATGTATTATATTATGCAGCGCCTCCGTTTAGAAATAGACTTTAGCCTGTCAGAATAATCCCGCTTGCTGAACTCAAATAAAACTGCACCAGCCTTGGATCAAGGTGGCTTAAGGAATTTATATGGTTTTAATGCCTCTGCCATGTCCTATTTATATTTATTGAGCCATTCACGTGAGAAACTGGTGGGATCTGTTCTTCATATGTATTCATAATTCCTTCTATTGTCAACATAATAAAAGAAACATACAGGGAGAGGGTTTTTTTTTCCTGCAAATATTTGATTCTATTTTTGTTCTTTCTTCTAGTTCTTCTTCCATGCAATGCTTTTAGAATGAGTTCAGTGCTTTTAATCTATTGAAAAGGTAGCTTAATGGCCTTCCTGCCATTTTAAGTATTTTCCCTTCAATAGTTGTCCCTCTGTTGGATACTGGATACGTTTATCAGTTATTGGCCTGGAAGATATGGACGGCCAACCAATAGAACTGTATCTTGGAGTTCCCATTGATAGAAAGAATGGCATTAGTCCCAACCTTCTAGATCAGTAATGGCTAATCTTTTTGCCATCTCATGCCAGGAGCAGGGGGGGGTCATGCATGCTAATGCCCACACCCATAATTCTATGCGCCCTGCCCTTGTGCATGCATGCATGACACACACACCCCTGCTCCCCACGCTCCCAGCACATGATGGCATGGTAGGCTCGTTTTTTGCTCTTCCCAGCCTCCAGAGCCTTTCTAGGAGTCTGGGGAGGGTGAAAATGGCCTCCCTCTCCCGGAGGCCCTCCAGAGGACGAAAATGGCCAGTTTGCGTGCCCACTGATATGGCTACGTGTGCAACTTGTGGCACGCATGCCATAGGTTTGCCATCACAGTTCTATATCAAGTGAGGTTTCATTTCTCTCAATTCTCCATCCATGTCAAAAGTTTTAGGAGAGAGGAATTAGTGGAAACCACAAATAATGGATATTTTATAAGACAAAATCAGTTTGGGAACTCCTTTCTTGGAATATGTGCCTACCGTAATATTTTTACAATATAGGAAAACATTCTAGCAAAATAATTGTCAACCAAGTTTACAATGCCATACAGAATCAAAAGACAATCAATTTAATCTAATCCAAAGAAGTTTAAATTACATAACAAGTCAAATATTCATATGTATGTTATTCTCATGAAGCTAATGTCTTAAAAAAGGAAGGAAGGAAGGAAGGAAGGGAGGGAGGGAGGGAGGGAGGGAGGGAGGGAGGGAGAAAGAAAGAAAGAAAGAAAGAAAGAAAGAAAGAAAGAAAGAAAGAAAGAAAGAAAGAAAGAAAATAAATAAATAAATAAATACAGGTACCGTAATTTATGTTTAGTACTATTTAATATTTTTTAGTATTTACTGTTGTATTATTTATTATTAGTAGTATTATTTTAGTATTCATTACATTGGATCTATATATTTTCTGGCCCAGCTTAAAAAATTTAGAATAAATTCTGTTTTTCATATCTCTCTCTAACCTGTTCTTATATTCAAAGAAAAATATGATCTAATAATTTAAATCAGCTAAAATTCTGAAAAGTGAACAGTGGAGAATTGTGCACTGATCTCCACTGTAGGCCAAAATTTTCCAATTTGGATTGATTTGTTTACCAATCCTGACATAGAATTATCGTAATCTTCTTCTTGTGAAGAAATCTATTGACAAGAAACACATCTGAAAAAATCTAAGAACAGAAATATATTTGTAAGTATGTTCCAAAGACCTCCATCTCCGTTTCTTAATAGAACCATTCAGATGGACATGACTTGAGAACTGGATCTCAAATGCAAGGAAAGTCTATTCTGACAGATGAACAAGAGAGAGAATAGCCCAGTCGTCTGCCTGGAGCATAGAAAGTGGGCGCATTTGGCTTCTCACACTATTTTTATGTTTCACATCACTGATTCAGAAAAAGTTGGGGATGTGATTAAGAGTGACCTATTTTAGCCATTCTAGCGAAGCCATCTCTTCGCTAGAGCAGAAGACATGCTATTGTAAACAGTAGCCCCTCTACAGAAACTGTTGTTCTGAGATTGCTTTGTAATAACTACGATGAACAGTTGCAGGAACTGGGCATGGCTAGTCTAGTAAAGAGAAGGACCAGAGGAGACATGATAGCAGTGTTCCAATATTTGAGGGGCTGCCACAGAGAGGAGGAAGTCAAACCAAAGGTGGGCTGCTGGGGGTTCGAAGGGGTTCGGGAGAACCTCTAACTAAGATTCTGTGCTGTTCAGAGAATCTCCAAATCCCACTCTTGGCTGGCACCGCCCACCCCACCCTGCCCTGCCCAGGAGTCCCCACATGGCCCGTTTTGAATGCAGGTAAGTGCAGGGCCTGCACGCAGGCTCAGGGAAGGTGAAAAATGGGCCTATCAGAAGTTCGGGAAGGCCTCCAGAGCCTGGGGGTCATTTTTGCCCCATCACCACCATAGTGCAGGAGGCCAACTAGGCCACGTCCACCATGGCCACGCCCACCCAGCAACTGGGCAGAGAACCGTTTTTTAAAGCCAACCAAGTGGTGGGATTCAAGTAATTTAACAACCGGTTCTCTGCTCTAATGATTTCTTCCAACAACTAGTTTGCCAAACTGCTCAGAAAGTTAACAACCAGTTCTCCTGAAGTGGTGAGAACTGGCTGAATCCCACCACTGAGCCCACCCCTGGGTCAAACTATTTGCCAAAGCACCCGAAGGCCAGACAAGGAATAATGGATGGAAACTGAACAAGGAGAGATTCAACCTGAAAATTAGGTGGCATTTTCTGACAGTGAGAACAATCAACCCATGGAACAGAAGCTGCCTTCGGAAGTTGTGGGTGCTTCATGACTGGAAGCTTTCAAGAAGAGACTAGACTGCCATAAATGGTGAAGCGTCTCCTGCTTGGGCAGGGTGTTGGACTAGATCAGTGTTTCTCAACCTTGGAAGCTTGAAGATGGGTGGACTTCAACTCCCGGAATCCCCCAGCCAGCACTGCTGGCTGGGGGATTCTGGGAGTTGAAGTCCACCCATCTTCAAGCTACCAAGGTTGAGAAACATTGGACTAGATGACCTACAAGGTGCCTTCCAACTCTGTTAATCTGTTAAACTATGAATATTCTACTGTCGATGGAAACTTGGCTTAAAAATTATTTCTTGGAGCATTTTTTTTTTTTTTTGGTCCTGTTGGATTTGTTGTATTAAAGTAAAGGTAGTCCTCAATTTACAACAGTTCATTTAGTGATTGTTCAAAGTTATGTCAATGAAAAAAGTGACTTATAACCATTTTTCACAACTTTTGTAGCATCCCCATGATCATGTGATCAAAATTCAGATGCTTGGCAACTGGTTCATACTTCTTATGACCATTGCTGTGTCCCTTTTGTGACCTTTTGACAAGCAAAGTCAATGGGGAAGACAGATTCACTTAACAACCGGGTTACTAATTTATTATCTGCAGTGATTCACTTAACAACTGCGGCAAGAAAGGTCATAAAAATTCGGGCAAAAACTCACTTAATAAACGTCTCACTTAACAACAGAAATTTTGGGCTCAATCGTGGTCATAAGTTGAGGACTACCTGTACTGAAAATTATTATCAGTAGTACAGGTACTAAAAATACGATATTAAGAACTGAGTGAGCCCCTAATTTAATTTATCATTTTACATTTTTCAAGAGCTGAATACCATACAAGAAGATTAACTTGATATGACAAACAACACCTCTGTAGTAAGACATTAAGATATCTATGTGCTTCCTTACACTTATGATCTTTCTATAATAATCAGTGAAGTTAATTGTACTTCAAAAAGATAGGTATTAGTGTATTATGCACTTACTGTATTAGACACGATATATTATTAATATATTAAGCCTCTTAAGACTATAGACATTTCTACATTTGGTGGCACACCCGTTCAATCTGCTCAGGTACCAATTTTTTCTCATGAACAACATCCCCAAAATTATCAAAAAAAAAATGCATGTTTCAGTATTAATTAAATACTTTCTCAGTAAAATAAATTAGAATTGCTCTGTTTCAGCAGACACTGACATCAGTTAATGCAATATATAATTAGAAGGGGTTTTAATGCACAATATTGTCTAATCCTTTAATAATATAATTATGGAGCTTGAAATATAGATTCTTGCTGCTGCTGACTTGTAAATGATTAGAAATAAATTACCTTACAGTTCCCTAGCTCCATGCATTCCCACTGAACCGTCCAAGGTTGAAAAGGTGAGTTATCCCAAATATTAATGGGTTATTTGCATTGAAAGAGTATAATAGCTGATGGAATTAAGCAAGAAGCTCATCCAGAACAGGATTCTGATCAGCTGAAGCAAATAAAATTGCTTGGGATTGCAACATTAGAAACACCCACAGTCCATACGTAAAGATAACGAAGTGGATCCAGTTAAAATACTGATTCTTCTTCTAGTGTTTTCCCACAGGGGCAGGATCTGCTTTTTGGATCAACGAATACCATTTCACATGACTGAATCCAGCAATTATTAGGTAAAGGTAACGGTTCCCCTCACATATATGTGCTAGTCGTTCCCGACTCTAGGGGTGATGCTCATCTCCGTTTCAAAGCCAAAGAGCCAGCGCTGTCCAAAGACATCACCGTGGTCATGTGGCTGGCATGACTAAATGCCAAAGGCATAGTCCACTAAAGTGGTCCCTATTTTTCTACTTGCATTTTTTATGTGCTTTCGAACTACTAGGTTGGCAGAAGCTGGGACAAGTAACGGGAGCTTACCCCATTACGCGGCACTAGGGATTTGAACTGCTGAACTGCCGACCTTTTGATCGACAAGCTCAGCATCTTAGCCACTGAGCCACCGCGTCCCTAGTATATAATTTACACAGTACTATATACACTACTTTAATAAATTATATATTAAAAGCCGGTTTCAAATAAGGAAGAGTTTATAGGCAACAAACTGTACACTATTTCATCATTCAATCTGGCACAAAAAATATTCTTTAAAATGAGCTTTTGATCCATTTGTTCTCAAGATGTCATCTGTTTACAAAGGTTGTGTTAATTGATTTTTTTATTCTATTCTATTTTATTCGGGATTATTGGAAAATGTATCGTACTGAACTCTCTTTTCTTTCTACATTGAAATATTTTCAGATTTTATAAGGAAGGTCCTGCTAAAGTTTTGCAAGTTCTTGGGCTCCAACCATTTCTTCCTTCCTCTTTCCCCTACAAAGATTCAGTTGTCCTATTCTTGCAGGTTCTGTTGTCCCTTTGGATGAAAACTGTTTAATGACTGCCTTGGATTTTTAAAACAGAGGAAGGCAATGAGAAGCCTCGGTTGCCTGTTGTGATGGGGTCTCTGATCTTTAAGGTGAAGCATAGTCTCTAAGACATATTCATACTGTATAGCTCTGAACCAGGGGTGGGCTTCAAAAATTTTAACAAGGGTTTCTCTGCCCAGTTGCTGGGTGGGCGTGGCCATGTTGGGCATGGCCTAGTCGGCCTCCTGCACCATGGGGGGGGGGCATTTTTGCCCTCCCCAGGCTCCGGAGGCTTTCCTCAAGCCTCCAGTAGGCAAAAATGGCCTACCCAGGCTCTGGAGGCCCTCTGGAGGCCAGACTTCCTGAACGTCTGGTAGGCCCGTTTTTCGCCCTCCCTGAGTCTCTGCATGCGCCCTGCACTTACCTGCATCCAAAACGGGCCGTGTGAGGACTCCTGGGAGGGGCAGGGTGGAAGGGCCCAGCCAGGAGTGGGATTCGGGGGTTCTCCAAACTGCACAGAATCTTAGCTAGAGGTTCTCCCAAACCCCTGCGAACCCCCAGCAGCCCACCCCTGCTCTGAACCCTTTACAGTGCCATCAGTCTCAAGTGCAGGAGCAAAGAAATAAACAGAAGTGCCAGATACCAGGTTTGGAGTGCCTGCGAGCGATAGCCAAAGTCATAATCAATTCCAGCTGAATTGGGGATCCTATTAATTGAAGTGGTCACTGAGTGAAACAGTGACCGGGTTTATGAACTTCCTTCAGTTTTTCTTTGCTTTACAGACCTGCAAAGGTTGTAAATGATTGGTTTTTTCTTTGCATACAATATATGCTTAAAGAACAGTGTAATATCTGGGTCAATTCGTTTACATCTTAAACTCCTAATTTCTACCTCTACTGTCCAACCATTGATAAAATAAGTCCCAAATTCAAAAGTATTCTGTGTCTTATTTTTCTTTTATCTTCATTGTTAATCTGTCCATTTCTGAACAGTCCAATATTTTTGTTAATTACATCTTCTGTAGGTGTTTCCTCGCTTTTGCAGTGTTGTGCAAATACAATTCTTGCTGCTGTTAAAACATGTAATATCAAATATACAGTACATTCTCTTTGTCATATTTTTCTGGTATTATGCCTAACAAAAATAGTTCTGGCTTAAAATCTATATGCTGTTTTAACATTTTTTCTAACCACATATGCATTTTTGGCCAAAATCTTTTTGCTTTTGGGCACGTCCACCACAGGTGGTAGTATGTGCCCGGTTTTTTATTACATTTCCAACACTTGATGGACATATTTTTAAACATTTTTGCTAGTCTTGCCGGTAGTAAATGCCACCTATAACATAGTTACTTTTTCATCAACATCGTAACTGCAAACAATCATTATACGAGGCAGTCACTAAACAAGGACTTCCTGTGATTGCTGTTAAGATACGTTGGACAATTCATGTCTAAGATGCCCTGCGGATTAATTAGAATAAATAAAGAGCTAGTCTGGTGACTACCTTGTTCCATGCACATATACACACTCATCCACATCCATATTTCTTCTAATGTATTATATATTTTTTTCGCCAATCATAATCTTTTACTTTTTAAAAAGAATATGCAAGTCAACGTCTGTGCAAGTTCCTACATGAACACAAAGGGAGTATCTGAAATACCGTATTTTTCAGAGTATAGGACGCACCGGAGTATAAGACACACCTTAGTTTTTGGGGAGGAAAATAAGAAAAAAGCTGATTGGTGGGTGGATCGGCCTCGCGGAATACTCTGAAAGAAGCTTCTTTCAGCCTCTGAAACCTCCGTTTGCGAGGCTGGGCGGGGCTACATTTGGAGTATAAGACACACCCAGATTTTCACTCTCTTTTTTGGGGGGGAAAGGTGCGTCTTATACTCTAAAAAATACGGTATTTAAAAGAATTACTGGAGAAATCTCTCTTGTGTTCAGCAAGATGGAGAAGAAAATGATGACATTCAAAAGAGTTCCAACAACTGGACTGTCTCCCATTTAGAATCAATATCTTATAAGTTAAATTAGGGCAGGAATTTTCACTCTTCTTTCTGTTCATACAATGTGGAGGTGAGTTTTTTTTCACTGACAATAGATAAGTGTGCAGTTAGTTTCCTGAATCTTTATCAGTTTAGGAACCACCTCTTGCCAATCATATTCTTGAACAAAACCATCTCTAAGATATAATTCAATGTATAACGATTGAATTACTGTACTTCCAAACACCATATATAGCATGGAAAGTGAAGCTGGCTGCACATTTGCAATTTAATAAGATCCTTTCATCAGTGAAATATGAGAACTGATGAGTAGGCTGCATGCAAATTGGTATAAATAAATAAGTTATACATTTGTACTACTTCATAAACCAGCAGCACATCACAGACAGTATTGAATTTTTAAAAAATCAGGCAATGCCAAAATACCAAGATTTGCTTGCTTATTTACTTTCTCAGTCTAGAACTCTAATGCCTAGAGAAATTTTTCCAGCTAGCATAATGTCTTAGACCCTAAAGTTGGCACCCTCGAGATGTATTGGACAACTATTCACCTCACCCTAAACCAGCTCACACACACACACACACACACACACACACACACACACACACACACCAATCAGGCTGTAGAAGGATACTATATAGAACAGGGGTGTCAAACTCGATTTAATTGAGGGCCGCATCTGGGACCTCAGGGGGCCGGGGTGTGTGGCCAAGGTGGGCATGGCCAAGGTGGGCATGACCAGCTTGATATCACTTGAGTCAGAGGCACCTGTGGTGGCCCGAGCGCTCTGCCAGCGAAAACAGAGCAAGCTCCATTTTCACTGACAGAGGGCTGCAGGAGGCCATTGCAGCTGAAAACGGAGCTTGGATGGGCCATGTGCGGCAGGGTGAAATCCAACAGGTTCTGACAGGTTCTGGAGAATCGGTAGCAGAAATTTTGAGTAGTTCAGAGAACCGGCAAATACCACCTCTGGCTGGCCCCAAAGTGAGGTGGGAATGGAGATTTTGCAATATCCTTCCCCCAGGAGTGGAGAGGGAATGGGGATTTTGCAGTATCCTTCCCCTGGAGTGGGGTGAGAATGGAGATTTTATAATATCCTTCCCCTGCCGTGCCCACCAAGCCACGTCCACCAAGCCACACCAAGCCCACCAAGCCACGCCCACAGAACCGGTAGTAAAAATATTTGGATTTCACCACTGATATGCAGCCCACAGTGCTTTTCTTTTTCATTGGCAGAAGCACTGTGGGCTGGTCCTTTGCTGTTTCCAGGCAGCCCCATGGGCCAGATCTAAGCACCTTGCAGGCTGGATCAGGCCCGCAGGCCTTGAGTTTGACACCCCTGATATAGAAGAATGGAATCTATCAGTGTTATTTGCCCGCATATAACTGAACATTTGCTTTCTTTGAGGCGAAACAGTGGGTAGAAATGAATGATTTGCTATATGAGTAAGAAGCTATTAATAGTGAGGGTGCAAGATATTTTAAATCAATGGAGTGTCATTGTCATTTAGTGACGTATAAGTATATTTACCGTATTTTCCGACGTATAAGACGACTTTTTAACACATGAAAATCTTCTCAAATTCGGGGGTCGTCTTATACGCCGGGTGTTATTCTCCTGTAACCAGGCAGACCAGCTCGAAAGGCTCTGACGAGCCAAGCTCTGACCATCCCAGCTGAGTTGCCTGCTAATCAGGCAACTCAGCTTGGATCGTCAGAGCCATTTAAAAATCATTTAAAGAAAAAAGCCATTTAAAATCCCCCCGCTCCAGCTTGCTTACCTTAGCTGCTTGTCGCAACATTTGCCTTGCTTCGCTTGCCTGCAATCCATTGCATCAGCAAGCAACTGAATCTCCCTGCCTGCAATCAAGCAGGCAGGGAGTTGTGGACTTCAACTCCCAGAATTCCTCAGCAGAAAAGGCTGAGGAATTCTGGGAGTTGACGTCTACAAATCTTAAAGTTGCCAAGGTTGGAGACCCCTGTTCTATTGGGTAAGTTTTTTTCCCCTTTGGGAGCTTTAAAAAAGATAGTTAATTGGGGTTTTTTTTAGTTGTTCTTTTTTTAGACCTAGCCATTTAAAGTTTAGGAAGTTTTAAATTTAGCTGCTTTCATATAAAAATAAAAATAAAATAAAATAAAATAATATTTGTGCAGCTTTCTGAGATTTAGTGTGTTTCTGTAGTGTTTCACTCTAACTACACAAACACATAAAATCTCACAAAGCTGTATGTGGAATTTTGTGTGTGTAAAGTGTGAAAGTTGGTTTTTTTGGGCTTTTTGTGGCTGTGTGAGGTTCCTGCTTGTTGCAGGGGCCATTTTGGGTCTAGCACAGCTGCTTTTACATTGTGGGTGAGCCAGTTGTGTTGTGTTGTGTGTGTGTAAAGTGTCAGGGACTTGCCCGGCACTTGCTCTCTCTCTATTGTTTGTTATCTTCCTCCTATCATCATCAGTTCCAGTTTGGTTGACAGCTTAGAAAACAAACAGCATGGCAACTCGCATGGGTTTATTGTTTTATCCTTCCTTTCAGCTTTAGAGTGAATTAGGAAAAGTTTAATCCAATTGCACTGTTTTATGTTTACATGTTTGATGACAAACAACCTTATGTTTATAAGTGACAGTTTTCCTGCTAAGTACCTGCATGTCATAAGCATTTGAATTAAAATTACCATATTGAAATCAAATCTGATGTTTTTTAATTTTTATTTGGTGTGCATTGGAAGAGGGGTAGTCTTATATGATGAGTATAGCCCAAACCCTATATTTTAACAGGAAAAGTTGGGGGTCGTCTTATACGCCCAGTCGTCTTATACGCTGGAAAATACGGTACGTATAATTTTAACTCATCTACAACTCATTCTTGATTTTCTAGAAAGAAAACATGGAGTTATATTATCATCTTATGTGATGAAACAAGGCAAAATCAGGAATTCATTCTCTTGAGTTTAATGTTTTATTTTCTGCTGCCTTCCTTCCTCCTTGAAGACTTGATCTGTGGAAAGCCCAAGTGACATTTTGTGTATATCCAAGGCTAGCAATATGAACTGCACTAATTCACCTGCCCAAACACAGACATTAAGCTGACTGGGTAAATTCAGTTTTCACCTTCAGTTTTCCAGTGACAGATTATAATTACAAATGGAGGCATGATTTCTACAAATATTCTGTGCCACTGCCTAATTTTTCACACTCTCCTTTATCTATCCTGCTGTTGCCAGATTTCTTTTCAACTAATACAGCTCAGTAAAAAAAGTTTACTTAAAATATTTTAATTGGGATTCAAGGATCAAACATTCAACTCAACATATGCAAGTTTATCTTTCCTTAATAGCATATTCAGCAACCATCTCTTCTTAAAACCTGCAGTGATGGGGCACTCACAACTTCTGGAGGCAAGATGTTCCACTGATTAATTGTTCTCCCGGTCAGGCAACTTCTCTCAATTCTAGGTTGGATCTCTCTTTGATAAGTTTCCATCCATTACTTCTTGTGTTGTCCTCAGGTACTTTGGACAATAACTTGTCCCCCTCTTCTTTGTGACAGCCTCTCAAATATTGGAAGATTGCTACCTCTTCTTTGTGACAGCTTTGTGACAGATGATGCTATCATGTCATCTTTCCAGAGTTTCAACACCTGTTTTGTATCATAGTGACCCAAGAATCCAATTTAAATTCAGATTAATTTCATTGCTAAGATCAAGAGGGCCAAGTCTTGCATTTTTCTGCGTATTTTCCATTTCTATAATGTCACTAAAACATCTGCATAAGCAGTCCCAAAGGTGCTTTTTCAGGAAGCAACTGGACATCCTTGTTTTTTTTCTTTTGAAGATATTTCACCTCTCATCCAAGAAGCTTCTTCAGCTCTGACATGATAGTGGGAAAGGAAGGATTGATATTCCTTGCAGACAGCTGGTCATTTGCATCCTTTTAGAGGGTCATTGAAGCACCTGGTGCTTCAAGTGCTCCAAGTGCTTTTCATTTTTTCAAAAGAAAAAAAAACAAGAAAGTCCAGTCGTCTCCCAAAAAAGCACCTTTGGGACAACCATGACCTGGATGACTGAGAATCTCTACAGACATCTGCATATGTAGAGTCACCAAGAAAGTGATTCTGGATGTGGGCGGGCACAAGATCCCTTTCTGTGGTCATTTGGAATAACTTTGAAATATAATAAACCTGTTCACTGTTTCAGGAAACAGCAACGTCTATGCTGGCTGAGAATGGCTGATGGTCGGATTCCGAAAGATCTCCTGTATGGAGAATTAGTGCAGGGAAAGTGCCTCAGAGGGAGACCACAGCTGCGATATAAGGATATCTGCAAGAGGGACCTAAAGGCCCTGGGAATGGACATTAACAACTGGGAATCCTTGACCTCCAATTGTTCAGCTTGGAGGCTAAAAACACAGCATGGCCTTCTCCAATTCGAAGAGACACTTGTTCGGCAGGCTGAGGCAAAGAGGCAGTCCCGGAACCAGTGAAATCTGGGGGCTGGGCAGGGGACAGAATGTATCTGCCCTCAGTGTGGAAGGGATTGCCACTCTCGAATTGGCCTTTTTAGTCACACTAGATGCTGTTTTAGGACCTCTTTCCAGAGCACGATACCATAGTCTCTTGAAACTGAAGGATGCCAATGATAATAAACCACACACATCACAAAATGGACAACATTCCATGACACTACAAGGTTTCTGAAGACATTTCACTCAAAGATAAGCATCACAACTGTTCAATAAATAGCAAATTCTGAATTCCAGAAGAATTCAACCAGCAGCTATGATGAGAAAACGGGGTATGTTTTGACCAGCATTAAATTGAATCCAAGCTGAGTCGTGTTTCAAGTGGCTCTGTTGAAATCAATGGGTGCTAAATTATTTCTGGTTAGCTTGTTTCATTGATTTTAATTGCCCTGCTGTAAGCACAATTAAACCTCATCCATCCCGTTTGGCAGAATTTTCTTTATGTTCCACATCCATTTACAACAAGGCAATGAATAGGGTTTGTTCACACATGAAAGTTCATCATTTGGTTACAGTGCAGTGTCCTAGTGAAATGGTGTGTGAATGTGCCTTCAGAAATCTAATATAACAGCCAATGATCCTTCAAATGTTCAGTTATTTAAACATTGTTTGCCACATTGTTCGGACAGATTCAGATACTTGACTGAACCAAAAAGTGTTACTGTAATGTATGAACTCAATGATGTACCATCAGATTCCCCCCACCCACCCTCCCCATAATCCCTATCATTTCAGGGAGTCTGCAGACAAGTCTATTGTGCCCAAAACAAAAGTTGTAATGAAGAAAACTAGACTAACCTCAAATCCAAGTAGCTTCCTCCCTCACACACAAATTCAATGCAGTGAGCACTGACTTTTTGATCTGAAATGTCTATCACTGGGAACTAGAAAATCCTCTGATCCTGATTTGTTTAACTTAGAGCAGGCTTTACTCTAGAAAAGAGTACCGATTAATAATGTAGCAAAATGTTCTATAGAAAGACTTAATAATGCGTCTTGTGGACCTAGCCTTGTCAATTGTCCAATATTTGCCACCTCAGCTATATTTGTTCAAGAGTCTTGGCACCATAGAGATAAAGAAGATAGCTCAGTCCAAGAGCTCATCAAATTATAGTAGAAAATGTTTGGACCAAACTGCTGAATCTATTAGATTCTTGGTTTTTTAGGGTGGTCTGAAACTGTTTCTTCTGTTTCTGTAAGGTAAAGGTGAAGGTTCCCCTCGCACATATGTGCTAGTCATTCCCGACTCTAGGGGGCGGTGCTCATCTCCGTTTCAAAGCTGAAGAGCCAGCACTGTCCGAAGACATCTCCGTGGTCATGTGGCCGGCATGACTAAAGGCCAGTGGCACACGGAATGCTGTTATCTTCCCACCAAAGGTGGCCCCTATTTTTCTACTTGCATTTATTACATGCTTTCGAACTGCTAGGTTGGCAGAAGCTGGGACAAGTAACAGGAGCTCACCCCATTACGCGACACTAGAGATTCGAACCGCTGAACTGCCGATCTTTCGATCGACAAGCTCAGCGTCTTAGCCACTGAGTCACGCATCCCTCTTCTGTAGTTATTTATTTATGAAACTGATGTGGCCACCCATCTTAGGTGCTATAACAGGGGACAGTTCACAGCAACAATGATAAGAATGCAAAGAAACAATGCAAACACCATCTCTCAAAACCAGTGAAACCCATTTCCGAGAGTCCCAAAAACAGTACATTAAAAATCACACTCACTGTACTCCAGCTTCTCCCTATTCTAATACTGTACTCCAGCTTTTTATGGCCTTCTGGAAGGCTAGGAAGTGGGGGAAGGGTTTTCCACAGGGCAGGGCTACTAGTAAGAAGACATGCTTCTTGCTAGATCTTGCTAGATTATATTTGAAAGAATGGAGTTGGAGCCTCCCGTCACACCTTACCCTGCTTCATACATCAGGCAGATACCCTCAGGCTAATGTTGATGTCATAAGTGATGACATTTAGCCACCTTCTCTTCTGTTGGCCTTTTTTTTCCCCTCTCCCAATTGTCCTCGTTTGTTCCAAGCATCAAAATCTCTTCCAGTGATTTTTGTCTTCCCATTATGTTGCCAAAGTGTTTAAGCATTAGCTTCATTATTAATGCTTCCAGTGAACTGTCTGGTCTGGTCATCTAGTATTATCTCATTTTTTTTTCTCCTTTATTTTTTAACAATCTAAGGTAGTCTCAAAAGTTTGCTCAACCACTACACTTCAGGGATTTTTTTTTAAATCAGCTTTTCTAATGATATAACTTTCATAGGCTAGATGACAGAGGGAGGGAGGGAGGGAGGGAGAGAGGGAGGGAGGGAGAGAGAGAGATGATGGATTGGATGGATGGATGGATGGATGGATGAATAGATAGATAGATAGATAGATAGATAGATAGATAGATAGATAGATGATAGATAGATAGATAGATAGATAGATAGATAGATAGATAGATAGGCTGTGAAAATATTTACAGAGCTCTCGCATCCTGGACATAAATTATTTCAACTCCTACCGTCAAAACGACGCTATAGAGCACTGCACACCAGAACAACTAGACACAAGAACAGTTTTTTCCCAAACGCCATCACTCTGCTAAACAAATAATTCCCTCAACACTGTCATTGCTATGCATTACTATTACTATTAATCTTCTCATTGTTCCTGTCACTCATCTCCTCCCAGTTATGACTGTATGAGTGCAACTTTGTTGCTTGTATCCTTACGATTTATATTGATATTGATTGTTTCCTGATTGCTTATTTGTACCCTATGACTATCACTAAGTGTTGTACCTTATGATTCTTGACAAACGTATCTTGTCTCTTTATGTAGACTGAGAGCCTATGCACCAAAGACAAATTCCTTGTGTGTCCAATCACACTTGACCAATAAAGAATTCTAATCTATTGTTAGTTTAGTTAGTTAGTTTATTTGATTTGTATACCGCCCTACTCCCGAAGGACTCAGAGCGGTGAACAGCCAAACAATAAAATACATAGATATAAAAAATTTAAAAACCAGATAAAATCAAATTAAATCATTTTGGCCCGGACAGATTAAAACACCCCAATAATTTAAAAACAGATTAAAATTTACATATTTAAAAAAGGGAAGAGATTAGGCCAAGCCCGCCTGATGGAATAAAAAGGTCTTCACAGCGCGGCGGAAGGTGCGCAGATCCGGGATCCTCTGTATCTCTGGGGGGAGCTCATTCCAGATGGTAGGTGCCCCCACAGAGAAGGCTCTCCCCCTAGGGGCCGCCAGTCAACACTGTTTGGCTGACGGCACCCGGAGGAGTCCCTCTCTATGAGAGCGTACTGGCCGGTGGGAGGCTATTGGTGGTAGTAGGCGGTCCCGTAGATAACCAGGTCCTAAGCCATGGAGCGCTTTAAAGGTGGTAACCAAAACCTTGAAGCGCACCCGGAAGACCACCGGGAGCCAGTGCAGCTCGCGCAGGAGAGGTGTTACATGGATACATAGAATACATGTATTCTATAAATAGTAGATAGATGTATACATCTGTAAATAAATAGCCTCTGAGACACAAAATAAAAGTAGTATAATTATTTATACACACAGGTATACAAACATATAATTTCTCACAAGGAGCCTAAGAACAAGGAAGACAACAAATATCCTAAATCTGTTGGGGGAAAATGCCAGTTAAAAGAGATCTATGTTACCAAGAGGAACCACATGTGTAACAAAATGAACAACATTCCATGACACTACAAGGTTCCTGAAGACATTTCATTCAAAGATAAGCAGTGCAACCTTTCAATAAATAGCAATTTCTGAGTTCCAGAAAAATTCAACCAGCAGCTATGATCATGAGAAAATGGGATATGTTTTGACCAACATGTTTTGACCAGCAGAGTATTCCTTTTTAAAAAACTATTAATTTTATTTTTTTAAAAAAAAAAAATACAACTGCAATGATTTTAAAAAATGAATACAAGTAAACTAATTAAACTAAAATAGAAGGTTCAGGAAAAAATGAAAATAGAGGAAAAATAGATAAGAAGAAAAATAAGAATGTGGTAAAGAAAAAAATCAGCTAAAATTCAGTAAGGATTACAAGAGAAAAGAACGTACTTATTTTAAGCATGATCAAATAAATTAACTTTATATTCCTTCCTTTTTTTTATAATCTTGATCTTTAGTCCCTTCAAACAGTCTTAGAACTTGAGTTATTTTCTTTTTTCCTTGCCCTCACAAAATTCTTCAAAGCTTTAACAAGTCTCTTTTTTAGATTCAATATAGGAAAATGATTTAGGACACTCTCTTGGTTTGTGATATTCCTTTTGATTATTAAGACAACAGCTGATTTCTTTTGTATTGTCCCGCATCTTTTTTCATATCATTGTTGTAGCTTGTCATTAAATTCACTTTCAGATTAGTCCCAGTCTTTCTCTGATAAAACATGTTCCTGTTCCATATCATCTTTTAAACATACCGTATTTTTCGGAGTATAAAACGGACTGGATTATAAGACGCACCTACCTTTTTTGGTGAGGAAAAGAAGAAAAGGAAATCTCCCTCTGCCTCTGCCTCTGAGCAATTTTGCCTCATTGCAGCAAACAGCAAACAGCCTGCTTTACTTTCATTTTCGTTTTCAGCATAGCTTGATTGGCACAAGGGGGAAAAAATCTGCTCCAGCAATTTTTGTCCTTACAGCAAGCAGCAGAGGTCCCCGCAAAACAGCTGAGAGCAAAACAGCTGAGAGTCGGGAGGCCAATCCAATCAACTTGTGCTAATTATTATTTTGCTGTTTAATTCAGGAAAAAAAATAAAGTCCTTAAACTTACATTTAAAACTTCTTTCATTAAGGATTGAAGGAAACTTACCCCAATGCTGTAAAACCTGTCCATCCAAAGCTTCTTTATATCTGAAAAGCATTTAACAAGTAATTTCCAAAAGTGATTAAAAAAGGAAGCAAGGGAACCCAATGTCCTTAAAGGTGCTGACCAGGGTTGGAGCAAGATGTCTAATTGTCTATTCCTTCATTTCTCAGAAGACTAAAAACCTGAGAGGAATTGCAAAGAGCAGATTTACCGTATTTTTCAGAGTATAAGATGCACCTTTTTCCCCAAAAAAAGAGGATAAAAATCTGGGTGTGTCTTATACTCCGAATGTAGCCCCGCCCGGCTACTCAAACAGAAGTTTCAGAGGCTGAAAAAAGCATCAGAAACAAAGCTTCAGAAAAGAAACCTCCAAACAGAGCTTCAGAAAAAAAGCCCCCAAAAGCCCCAAAAAAGCTTCAGAGGCTTTTTTTTTCTGAAGCACTATTTCGGAGGCTTTCAGAGGCAAGAAAAAAAGTTTTTTCTGAAACAGAGTTTCAGAAGTAAGCAAAAGCAAAAAAAGCAAGCACAGAGCTCACAACCAAGGAACCTGTTGCTAAAATTCACCTCTGGGAACAGCTGATTGGGGGTATTCCGGGAAGCCGATCCACCTGCCAATCAGCTTTTTTCTTATTTTCCTCCCCAAAAACTAAGGTGCGTCTTATACTCCGATGCATCTTATACTCTGAAAAATACGGTACTCACCAGCTCCTCATTCCATTGCGCTCGGTGGCTCCACATTTGCCAGAACCATCTTCAGCTTCCCATTTCTTCCCCCAGAAATGAAGAGAAATGATGTCCAGAAATAAAGAGGGACACCTATGTGTTTCACCAGTTTCCTTTAGCTGCAGAATTGAGTAATTCCAGAGCTGTTTTCTAGGGCTTGAGAACTATCCCCATAAGAGTGCCACTGGCAGTACAAGCCAATGGAGTATAAATACTACCTGAATCATTCACAAAAGCATTGTCTATGCAGAGTTGCACAGTGCTGAATAATTCAGATTCCCTTTAGGAGCAACTTTTTCATGAGGAATGATAATGAGATACAAGTGGCTGTGAGAGCTTTATTAGTTTTCCCCAGGCAGGCAGCAGAGGAATAAAGGAGCAAGAGGAGGCTGTAGCAGTAGAAGAACATAAGGAAGGTTGAGGGGAAGAATGACTAAAGCTGGCATTCACTATCCACTGAGATTTTAGAACCTTTAATCATCTCTAGGAAGGCTTCAGCGAGAATTATCCTCCTAAAATGAGGGTGAACCTTTAATAACCTCTAGCAATCCTTCAGAGAGAATTATCCTACTACAGCGAGAGAGAATGTATGTGTGATACATGTGTCACAGGTGAGATGACATGTCATTTTTGGTAACACACCAAGCCTCTGAACCCCCTGGAAGTCATGCAAGGGGGCTCTGCTCTCGTGTGGCCTCTGGAGCTTCCAAAAATCAAGTGGGAATGGAGTGTCACGCCCTGTCGGAGCCTGAATCTGCAGAGGAGGATGAGCCAGAGCTGGAGCCGATGGAGATTGAGGGGGCAGCTTCGTTGGAATGTGGGGACGAGCAGCCGAGACAGCCCAGGGCTCCTCAGAATTGGGAAGGCTTATTAGCAGGGAGGAATGGGGGCAGGATGACGGAGCTCAGGTGATGAGCAAAGACCTTCCCCTCTTGATCTCCGATCACGGAGAGTGGAGAGAAGGCAGGAACAGCGCAAGCCGACCTGACAACTCAGGAGGAGAGTGCCCCACCCCTCTTCACAAGGCACACCTGGGGACTGAGATTTAAGGAGACACTGTGGGAAGGGGCATTTGTTGGGAACAAATGGTGAATTGTTAGAGTTTCGTGTGCCAGTACAGATATTTGGAGCAGTGGTGGGTTTCAAATTTTTTTACTACCGGTTCTGTGGGCATAGCTTGGTGGGCGTGGCATGCTTTGGTGGGCATGGTTTGGTGGGCATGGTAGGGGAAGGATACTGCAAAATCCCCATTTCCTCCTGATCAACTGGGACTCAGGAGGCAGAGAATAGATGGGGGCGGGGCCAGTCAGAGGTGGTATTTAGTGGTTCTCCGAACTACTCAAAATTTCCGCTACCAGTTCTCCATAACTGGTCAGAACCTGCTGAAACCCACCTCTGATTTGGAGTTTGCAGGGCTGCTTGCTTGCTTCCTTATTTCGTGGACTCAGTGTCTTGTTCCTTACTTTGTGGACTTATTCTTTGTTCCTTGGTTCATGGACTCGTTGTTTGTTCCTTGTTTCGTGGATTCATTTCCATGTTCCTTTGTTTTGCTGGACTGGGAGCAGCCAGAGGCTGCTGTGTATGTGTGTGCGTACACACTTTGCTCTGGGACTTGCCAAGAATGTGGGAGCATTTGGGGGCAAATTTGGAGCATTAAAGGGGAGTTTGAACTCTCAGCCTTGTCCCTGGTCATCACAGAAGTATGCTGTCCTGCTCTTTTCAGAGGCTGCAAGGCTGAGCAAGAGCATTTTCCAAAGTTTCCACACCTTGTGAGACCCGGAACTATCCTGCATAGGTCTTTCAAAAAAAACCCATTGTAAGTATTTGTTAATTAAACAATAAATTTAAATTTAATTCATTACTCTCTGTTATGAATTGTTTCTCTTTCCTCCTGTGTGCACTTGTTTGTAGGTGAGAGCAGTGGTGAAATGTAAAATTTGTTACTACTGGTTCTGTGGGCATGACTTGGTGCGGGGGGTGTAATGTGACTGGATGGGCGTGGCCCACTTTTTTTTTTTTACTTTTAAAAGCATTTTTTCTACAACCTCTTTTTTTATTTATTTATTTTTATTTTTATTAGTCATATTTCTATGCCGCCCACTCTCCGAGGACTCTTTTGGCGGCTTACACCAAAGACAGTATACTAAATAGCATATTGCCCCCAACAATCTGGGTCCTCATTTTACCCACCTCGGAAGGATGGAAGGCTGAGTCAACCTTGAGCTGGTAGATTTGATTTGCTGATCTGCTGAACTAGCAGTCAGCTGAAGTAGCTGCAGTACTGTACTCTAACCACTGCACCACCTTGGCTCTCTCTTTGGCTGAAAAGGTTGTAAAAAATGCTTTTAAAAGGCTCTGACGATCAGGCAACTCAGCTGGGATCATCAGAGGCTTTTAAAAACATTTTTTCTACAACCTCTTTGGCCGAACAGGTTGTAGAAAAAATGCTTTTAAAAGGCTCTGACAATCCCAGCTGAGCCGTGCGATCATCAGAGGCTTTTTTTTTTACTTCTAAAAGGATTTTTTCGGCCGAAGAAAAAATGCTTTTAAAAGTAAAAAAAAAAGCCTCTGATGATTGCATGGCTCAGCTGGGCATGGAGGGGGAGGGGGCAGGGATTTTTGCTACCAGTTCTCCGAACCACCCGCTGCCATCACTACCGGATCAGGCAATTCGGTCCGAACCAGGAACATTTCACCCCTGGGTGAGAATCAGTGGGACCAGCAAAATCAAGGTAGGCATTTTCTGAATTTTTGACATGCCAAGCCCAAAGGGTTTATGATTACTGCCCTTGTCTAATTTGTAGCTCAGTCACATTTAAAAGTTCTTTTGAATCAGGGGGGAAAGGGTTAATAGCAATGTCCACATCTTCATCACATAACTAAGTAGCACACCTTTGGCAAGTTCATACATTAGGGACCCGTAATGTGTATTATTACAGTGCTAATAATGTCTAATTCATAGCCAATAATAGTTACTACAGATAGTCCTTGGCTTACGAACCCAAGTGAGCCCCAAATTTATATTGTCAAGTGAGAATTTGTTAAGTGAGCTTTCCCCATTTTAGGACATTTCTTGCCACAGTTCTTAAGTGAATCACTGCAGTTGATAAGTTAGTAACATGGTTGTTAAGTGAATCTGCCTTCCTCATTGGGTTGCAAAAAGTGATCACATGACCCTGGGATGCTGCAACGGTCGTAAGCATGAACCCGTTGCCAAGCATCTGAATTTTGATCACGCAATCATGGAGATGCTGCAAAGATTGTAACTGTGAAAAATGCTCATAAGTCACTTTTTTTCAGTGCCATTGTAACTTTGAACCGTCAGTAAGCAAACTGTTGTAAGTCGAGGACTACCTGTACTATTACTTTGATAAAGTTTCACTACTTCAAATTCTTCAATATTTCGGTCCCTTTGTGGCTTGTTGCTTTTATTATCTCACCTTCTGTAGGGGGAACTTATACCTCTGCTTTTCCATTGTCTCTTCCAAATGAGGGTTTTCCTGTTTCAAATTGCTTCTTATCTCAGTTTGCTAGCCTCCTAGTCTTCCTAGGGTGTCGCAAAGCTACAAATTATTGCAGAACATATCACAATTTTCTATACTGTGTCTAGTCATAGAAAATACACCCCACTTTTAAACTCAGCACCTTTTATTGGCTGATGTTAACTTTGAAGGAGGTACCGTTATACCCTAGATCAGGGTAACTCGATTTCATTGAGGGCCGCATCAGGGTTGGGTTTGACCTCGGGGGCCAGGTTATGGCTCTGATGGGCATGGCCAGCTCAACATCACTCATGTTGGGGGTGCCTGTGGCGGGTTAAGCACTCTGCCAGTGAAAAGGGACTCCCAAGCTCCATTTTCGGCCCTGATGGCCTCCTGCAAACCTCTGCCAGTGAAAACGGAGCTCGAGAGGGCCGCTTGTGGCCCTCCCAAGCTCCACTTTCACTGGCAGAGGCACCGCGGGCCAATCCTTCACTGTTTTCAGGACGGCCCCACGGGCCAGATCTAAGCACCTCACATGCCAGATTCGACCCACGGGCCTTGAGTCTGACACCCCTGCTCTAGATTCACTCTATATTTGGTGTGTAAACATGTACTTGCACACATTCCACCAAAATTTGACCCTCTGCTTGAAAAACTGCAAATATGTCAAAACATCGTCCTCTGTAAGGATGGGAAAATGTACAAAATATTAATTTTGTATAATTGCAATACCTTCCCTCCTTTCTGGTTGTCTGTTTTCAGCAACTGCATATTATTGCCTTTACTGGCAATTTAAATAAGGAATAGCAGAGGCCAAGAACCAGTTCATCATCCATGTAGAATCTTCTAGAAAAGAATTGTGAGAAACATGTTAGATTCTGGTTAAGCTGCTCAAGGATTTCTTTTTTTTTCTGAAAATGTGTGTGGAAGATAACCTGAAGAATGTCCAAAAAGACAAATTCATACCTTTATAGTTTTTAATTAAAATGTAAGATAATAGAAATCAAGCCAACGGGATATGCAAATATGAGTAAAATGTTGTCTTTGTGGTGACATGAAGACAGCTATTCAAATTCCTCTACTGAATTGACCCCCACAAGGAAGAGGAGGTCAACCTATTCTCCAAAACCCCAGAAGGCAGGACAAGAAGCAATGACACTAAGCAAGGAGAGAAGCAACCTAGAACTAAGGAAAACATTTGTGACAGTTAGAACAATGAATGAGTGGAACAACTTTTTTTTTTTTAATTTGATTTATATGCCGCCCTTCTCCGGAGACTCAGGGCGGCTTACAATGTGCTAAGCAATAGCCTTCATCCTTTTGTATATTTATACAAAGTCAGCTTATTGCCCCCACAACTGGGTCCTCAATTTACCTACCTTAGAAAGGATGGAAGGCTGAGTCAACCTTGAGACTGGCGAGATTTGAACCTGCAGTAATTGCAGGCAGCTGGTCTTGCCTCCAGAAGTTGTGAATGGTCCAACACTGGAGGTTTTTAAGAAGAGATTGGACAACAATTTGTCTGAAATGGTATAGAGTTTCCTACTTGAGCAGGGGATTGGATCAGAAGATCTCCAAAGTTCCTTCCAACTCTGTTATTGTTATTCTGAATTCACAAATTACTAGTCAACATAAAAAAAAAAGCCTTACTTTCAAGCTGCCTAAAGCTAAAAGTAATTTATTTGCCAGCATGATTCTTATACAATTCTCTTTAGTAAAATCTATTGAAATAAAAAGGATGGGGTTAGAAGAATTCCAGCAACTAAACTATTTTCAGTTAATAACCAAGTTATCACTATGTGCATTATTTTAGGGAGTTCCTTTCTAGCAGCCTCCCTGTGATCCAGCAAAGAGGTGAGTCATTGAAACTTGCAGCTGGAATTATCGCCAAGTCATTTATTAATCTGGAAACCAATTTTTAGACTTACATTTGTAACAATGTTGCTATAAATATATTTAAAGGGAGGTCCAGTTCATTTTTTAGGTAGTATATATATATGGGAGATCCATTAAAGAATAGTAGAATGTCAATTCTTTCCGAAAATTCATACTGAATCAATCTGGCCATCTCTTTTTTCTTTCTTCCATACATTCATATAGGGATATAGGAATAAAATGTGAATGTCTTCATGAATGCATCTCCCTTTATAATCCAGACACCTGCTTTTGTTAAAAAAAAGGTGTGCAATAAGAACTTCTTTTTCTTATAGAAATGGGACAATTCACATAGTTTGCAATCTGCAAATTTTCTAATTAAAATGTAAAAATCCACTAACAAATACATGTTATATGACATATACCAGTGATGGCTAACCTTTTTGCCGTCGTGTGCCAATAATGGGGGGAGAGCAGGGGGGTCGTACGCATGTGTGCCCACATCCATAATTCAATGCGCCCGCCCCCCGTGCATGTATGTGTGACACCCCATGTGACCCCCGGTTTTGGCACACAATGGCACAGTGGGCCCGGTACGCCCATTTTTTGCCCTCCCCAGGCTCCAGAGGCTTTCTTGGAACCAGGGGAGGGTGAAAACGGCCTTTCCCACCCCACGGAGGCCTTCCAGAGGCTGGAAACGACCCATTTCCCGACTTCCGGTGGGACCGGAAGGCCTGTTTTTCACTCTCATCAGGCGCCAGAGGCTTTCTAGGAGCCTGGGGAGGGCGAAAACGGCTTTCCTCATCCCACCAGAGGCCTCCGGAGGCCAGAAACAGCCTGTTTCCCGACTTCCGGTGGACCCCGAATGCCCGAAAATCAGCTGGCCGGCATACACATGTGCGCTAGAGCTGAGCTAGGGCAATGCTCACGTGCCCACAGATATGGCTCCACGTGCCACCTGTGGCACACGTGCCATAGGTTCGCCATCATGGACATATACACAGGGACTTTGTCAGAGACTGCTTTTGCAACATTCGGAATTACTCATTTTCTGTTAGCGATGTCTTTAAAAAGGAAACTCTTGAGTTTGCCTAAAACTGGCACAAATGCTGAACACGGTTGCCGTCGTTTTGAAAGACAAACTTTACTAGCAAATATTGATTCAAACTTCCATGCAGTTTTCTTTGTGAACAATACAAAAACGATTTGCCATTGCAACCTTTTGCCAGAAAGGTTTAACACAGAGAATAGGAATTCCCTATTGACAGAGGTGGATTTCGCATAATTTTAACACTGGTTCACTGCGCATTGAAAATGTGAGCATGTGCATGCGCTTTGCTTGTGCGCGTGGCTTGCACACATGTGTGTGGCTTAGAAAACGTGGCAAATAGGACGGCATAGTGCCAGGACTGGTGGGTGGGCCCACCAGCAGATCGCCACTACCGGTTCGCTTGAACCGGTCTGAACTGGCTGAATACCACCGCTGCCTATTGATTTCTCATCCCAATAACAACTACCCTGTTTCCCCCAAAATAAGACACCCCCTGATAATAAGCCCAATCGGGCTTTTGAGCGCAATAAGGCCAAGCACTTATTTCAGGGTTCAAAAAAATATAAGACAGGGTCTTATTTTTGGGAAAACACGGTAGGTCTAACTCATTTTTTCCAAGAACAGCCAAGAAAACCTTGTTCAGGATTTTTCAAACCACGTTCCACAGGACGTTAGGACTCTGTGCAAACTTGATGAGTTTCCATGAGAAAACTGAAGGAGAAAATGCAGAGGTGTCCATGAGCGATTTTCTAAGGTACATAAAAAAGGGCAGGGCTTATCAGCTGACCATTAAAAACAAGTACTTGTAGTAACTCAATTATTTATTTTATTATTTTATTATTATTATTATTCATATTTCTATGCCGCCCACTCTCCAAGGACTCTGGGTGGCTTACAGCAAAGACAGTATACTAAATAGCATATTGCCCCCAACAATCTGGGTCCTCATTTTACCCACCTCAGAAGGATGGAAGGCTGAGTCAACCTTGAGCCGGTGAGATTTGATCCGCTGATCTGCTGAACTAGCAGTCAGCTGAAGTAGCTGCAGTACTGCACCCTAACCACTGCGCCACCTCGTCTCTTAATGTTTTGAGGAATTCTGGGTTTTTGGGTTTTTTTTAATTTGATTTATATGCCGCCCTTCTCCGGAGACTCAGGGCAGCTTACAATGCATTAAGCAATAGCCTTCATTCTTTTGTATATTTTATACAAAGTCAGCTTATTGCCCCCACAAACTGGGTCCTCAATTTACCTACCTTAGAAAGGATGGAAGGCGGAGTCAACCTTGAGCCTGGGGAGATTCGAACTTGCAGTAATTGCAGGCAACAGAATGTTAATAACAGGCTATTAGTCTGCTGCGCCACCAGGCTCTGTGAGTTTTCTTTAATTAGCAGCTTCCATGGCCTAAAAAAGTTTGAAACATTTGTTCTAGATGCCGCCACTGTCCGTGACTCGATCTTAGGACAAGCATAAAGGAGGTACTATGTTTGAAACTATTGCATGGTCCTATGTAATTTCTTAATTTATAAACTGGATCTATGGGATTGGAACAAATCAAACTTGATTTCATACTACTAATCAATGGTTGAACTTTGGAAAATATGCAAATGTGCATATATGAAAAAACTAGGTGCAGTGAATACCTTGTTCACTGACATACTGTACCTGTAAATTGATAATTCTATAGGTAAGCAAAAGGAATGGTTCAGTGTTGCTGATGTTCTGTGACTAAAATTCTGTGATTATCTAAATTTGGTAATCTAGGCATTTTAAGTAAAACAGACTATTTCCACCCAACAGAACTGATAAATCTATTCAAACTAAAATTAATGGAAGTAGTGATCTGGTGCCTCTCTTCTCTTCCCACACCTCTCCCCCTGGCTCCTCCCATACCCCTCCCCCTGGCTTCTTGTCTTACTGATTTCTCCAAAGGACAAACTACACAATGGTAGGAAGTGTTTCTAATAGTTGTTAAAGGTAAAGGTTCCCCTCGCACATATGTGCTAGTCGTTCCCGACTCTAGGGGGTGGTGCTCATCTCCGTTTTAAAGCTGAAGAGCCAGCACTGTCCGAAGTCATCTCCATGGTCATGTGGCTAGCATGACTAAATGCCAAAGGCGCACGGAACGCTGTTACCTTCCCACCAATAGGTGGTCCCTATTTTTCTACTTGCATTTTTTATGTGCTTTCGAACTGCTAGGTTGGCAGAAGCTGGGACAAGTAACGGGAGCTCACCCCATTACACGGCACTAGGGATTCGAACCGCTGAACTTCCGACCTTTCGACTGACAAGCTCAGTGTCTTAGCCACAGCATTACAAGGATGCAAGACATAATGATAGAAACTGTGGTGTATAAACCTTAAATGAAAGCTCCCTGTGATTCAGCTTTCTTTATTAGCATCTTTCTAATTCCCCTGAAAAATATATTGAACAGCTTCAAAAAGACTGATCTAAACTCTTAACAAGCTTCCACTGTTACTCTTTTAAAGCTTCAGTATTGCTCATCATACCTAGGTATTTTGAGTTGCAGAAATCAAAACACAATCATAATAACCCAAGCACAATGCACTATAATAACAAACTGAAAGTGCTAATCTTAGATTGCAAAATGTGTCAATGTGACACGATGCTATCAAAACAAACTTTGGTGTATCCTCACAGAATCTGCACGGAGTGAATGTTAAATAGTATTTCTTGCAATGTTGTTCAGGTGGCAGGAAGGGAAGTGTGGTTATCAAGCTAGATTTGAGTTTCAGTTCAGAACAAATAGGCTTAGATTGGAGCTAATGAACAATCATGATTATGCTGGACTAGTTTTGTTCAGGAATTGCAATTTTCCCCCCTATGATTAGCAAGCATTCAGAAGTCCCTATATTGGCCCAGTTTAAATCTCAGAAGTTGGGAAAGCTGTGTGGAAGTTATTGCTATTCCTTTGCTCAGCCAACATACCAATACTGCTGTTTCTCCTATGTCAGGTCCTAGCTTCTGCAGCTTCTAATTTAAGCCAGTTACCTCAAAGGTCCTGACAAATAAATAACAAAATAATAAGCTGGTTTGGTCCCAATGTTGACTGTCACCTTGCAACATCAGTATCAGAATAGAATCAGAATAGAGTTGGAAGGGACCTTGGAGGTCTTCTAAATCCAATCCCCTGCTCAAACTCAAGGAGACCAATACCATTTCGGACAGGTGGCTACCCAATCTTTTCTTAAAAACCTCCAGTGATGAAGCATCTACAACTTCTGAAGACAAGCTGTTCCACTGGTTAATTGTTCTCACTATTAGGAATTTTCACCTTAATTCCAGATTGTTTCTCTCCTTGAGTAGTTTCCATCCATTGTTTCTTGTCTTACCTTCTGGTGCTTTGGAAAATAAGTTGATTCCCTCTTCTTTCTGGCAGCCCCTCAAATCCTGGAATGCTGCTATCATGTCACCCCTAGACCTTCTTTTCTCTAGACCAGTGATGGCTAACCTTTTTGCCGTTGTGTGCCAAAAGCAGGGGAAGTGCGGGGGTCGCATGCGCACATGCTCACACCCATAATTCAATGCCATCCCGCCCCCCTGCGCATGCACGTGCGACCCCTGCGCTCCCTCTGCTTTTGGCACATGATGTCACGGTGGGCCCAGTAGGCCTGTTTTTCGCCCTCCCCAGGCTCCAGAGGCTTTCTTGGAGCCTGGGGAGGGTGAAAATGGCCTTCCCCACCCACCCCCAGAGGCCCTCCAGAGGTCAGAAATTGCCCCTTTCCTAACTTCCAGTAGGCCCAGAAGGCCCATTTTTCACTCTCCCCAGGCTCCAGAGGCTTTCTAGGAGCCTGGGGAGAGTAAAACAGCCTTTCCCAACCCCCCAGAGGCCCTCCGGAGGCCAGAAATTGCCCCTTTCCCAATTTCCAGTAGGCCCAGAAGGCCCATTTTTCACTCTCCCCAGGCTCCAGAGGCTTTCTAGGAGCCTGAGGAGAGTGAAAACAGCCTTTCCCAACCCCCCAGAGGCCCTCCGGACGCTGGAAACAGCCCATTTCTCAACTTCCGGTGGGCCAGGAAGGCCCAAAAATCAGCTGGCCGGCACGCGCATGCACACTGGAGCTGAGCTAAGGCAACGCTCACGTGCCCACAGATATGGCTCCACATGCCACCTGTGGCACATGTGCCATAGGTTCACCATCACAGCTCTAGACTAACCATATCCAATTCTTGCCACCATTCTTCATATGTTTTTGTCTCCAGGCTTTTAATCATCTTAGTTGCTCTTCTTTGCTCTTTTTCCAAAGTCTCAACATCTTTTTAGCAACGCGGTGACCAAAACTGGATGCAGTACTCCAGGTGTGGTCTTACTAAGGATTTGTAAATCAGTACTAATACTTCTACTAGGTTTTGAGTCTATCCCTATACCAAGGATTGTATTAGCTTTTTTGGCTGCTGCCACACACTGCTGGCTCATATTTAAGTGATCGTCCACTAGGACTCCAAGAAGAAAATAGGAATGTCCATAGTTCCCATGCACTGGATTTTTGCTCTTTCTTTGTTTTTTGCTCCTTAAAATGTCTCATCTGTGCCTGTCTCATCTTCAATAGGTTATAAGCTTTCAACAAAGGCCTATATTTATTCATGATTATAGGTTCTTTTTTAAATTAACAGCGTAGTTGATAATCTCTATAGAAAACCAAAAAATGCACTTTTAGGACATTATAATATTATTAATAAACAATATGCTTTCTTAGTGCAGAAATATTGTTTTCTATTAATTGTGAACATAAAGCAGGGGGAAAAGCATTATAATGTGTTGTATGCACATGGATTTAAGAAATAAGAGTGCTAAATTACTCCCGTGAATTATTTTATCTAACAATGAACAAAAATGGGTTTTGTAGCAAGTGATATATAGAATTAATACATTTCTGCAGGCCTGGAATCTGAATCAGCAAGGTATATTTTATTGCTAGAAGCAAAAAAAAAAACCCCAAAACAGTCAGCTCCTAATCACAGTGTCCATTAATAGCCATCTTCTTACTTTATTCCAGAAGATGAGTGTGGCACATGTAAACAAGTATATTTTTATGTAACGAGAACAGCTTTGCTTCTAAGCCCAGAATGTTTTAAGAATAGTTTGAATATTAAAGTGAACTCGGAGCCCTCTGGGAAGTTGACCAGAGAGTTGAAATTCAACATCTCCAGAGAAAACCAGCCTGAAACTGTTATAATATTCTCTCCCAGGTTTACATAAAGCACATTCCCAAGCCAAAAAAAAAAAAAAGTTTCAAAAGCAGTGTGTCCCCAAACATCAAGCTTTTCTCTTTAGAATCATCCAAAGTAGGGGTGAAATGCTACCGGTTCAGACCGGTTCGCCCGAACTGATAGTAATGAAAGCTAACAGGTTGGGCAAACCAGTAGTTAAAAAAAATGCTACCAGTTCAGACGAATGGGTATTTCCGACGATCAGCTATCCGCGCAATTTATATTCACTAGAAAGCAGAAAATCCTGCTTTTTAGCAAATCTAAATTGTGTGGCACAGCTGTTTCCCGCCCCCTCCTCACTATCCTACTTACCTTAGAAAAGGCTTCTTAAGCCTTCTTTTTCAGCGCTGTGCGGTAGCGCCTGTGGTGTGCATGTGTGCAAAGCGCGCATTTGGCATGCACCGTGCATGTCTCCGTGCAGCGAACCAGTTCCAGACTTCAGACCATTTCACCCCTGATCCAAAGATGCTTTTCCAAAAGGCAACTGGACTTACTTGGGTTTTTTTCACCATTTCACTTCTCATCCAAAAAACTTCTTCACTGAAGAAGCTTCTTGGATGAGAAGCAAAAGTCTTCAAAGGAAAAAAAAAGTCCAGTTGCCTTTTAGAAAACACCTTTGGCACAACGATGATCTGGATGATTGAGAATGTCCATAGATCCTTAGAACCACCTGAACAAGATGGAAGTCATTTGCCATTGCATTCTTCTAAGACTTCAAATTCCTAGGCTTTTCTATATTCCTGGTAGTTTCCTGTCTTGTGATTAACTAACTCCAACCTCAGTTTTTAGAAGGTCCACAGTATCAGTTAGATGTCATAATTCTTGCATAAATGCCATTCCCAAGATATAATATTCAATAAAGGCACGATTTTTGAAACAGGTAGCATTTCAAAGAAAGCAGCAATAGATTTCTTTAATCAATATATTGATTAAAACAGGAAATCTGAAAGAAAGGAAGAGAGAAAACATACTATACTTTATAGGGATAAATATTGTTGTGAGCAGGATTATATACCACAGTTATAGTCTACATATTTTTATATCTGATTGTACCAAAAAGTTTGAATTCTTCTGTATGTCTTCGGAGACTGATACACAAACACACCCACAATAGCAATAGCACTTAGATTCTTTACAGTGCTTAACAGCCCTCTTAAGTGGTTTACAGAGTCACATATTGCCCCCAACAATTTGGGTCCTCATTTTACCCACCTCGGAAGGATGGAAGGCTGAGTCAACCTTGAGCCTGATGAAATTTGAACTGCCAAATTGCAGGCAGCCGGCAGTCAGCAGAAGTAGCCTGCAGTACTCTAGCCACTTGGACATTTGAACATTATCACTTAGGGCAGGGGTGAAATCCAGCAGGTTCTGACAGGTTCTGGAGAACTGGTAGCGGAAATTTTGAGTAGGTCAGAGAACTGGTAGAGGAAATTTTGAGTAGTTCGGAGAACGAGCAAATACCATCTCTGGCTGGCCCCAGAGTGGGGTGGGAATGGAGATTTTGCAGTATCCTTCCCCTGGAATAGGGTGGGAATGGAAATTTTGCAGTATCCTTCCCCTGCCACGCCCACCAAGCCACACCCACAGAACCAGTAGTAAAAAAAATTGGATTTCACCACTGACTTAGAGGTGTACTCACTTTTGTTGCCAGCAGTTTAGACATTAATGGCTGTGTGTTGCATTATTTTGAGGGGACACCACATTTACACTGTTATACAAGCTATATACTCACTACTTTACATTGTAGCCAAGTGTCATTTCTTCAGTGTTGTCACATGAAAAGGTATACCTAAATATTTACAAAATGTGAGGGGTGAACACACACACACACACACACACACACACACACACACACACATATATATATATATATATATATATATATATATATATATAAATGCAGACACTATATATATATATAGTAGAAAATCTGAAGGACAGTTTGAGGGAATGATGGATAAAAAACAATGAATAGAAAGGGAGTAAAGCATTTTACAGTATTCTAATTTTGACATGCTATTATTGCCACTCAGCAAAGAAAGAGGGACCATTAACTCTCTATATTGCCTTAAATACTCTGGGCATGGAAGAGCAGGAGCATATTATTATTATTATTAGAGAGCAAAGAAAAGCAATTTTCAGTTTTCTTAGTGAATAATATCAGTGTACCTTACCGAGTGGTTGGGGGCCACAACTGAAATGCAATTTGCAAATTAAAAGTGCTATTAAAAATGACAGTCATTATAAGATTCAAGTTAGCCTGCAATTTGCTGGATATAGTTAATTTTTCTGGAGGGGGGGGAGAGAGAGAGAGAGAGAGAGAGAGATATTCATGCACATACATCATAAACCAGGCTGCAACCTCATTAAAATCCTAAGAAAAAGTCTGTCCCAGAACTGGAAGTGAGTCAAACCTACTGCATTATCTTTTTAAACATCTGGTTGGACTTCAGCACAGATGGGCAATTTTCAGCCTAATGCATCTAAGAGGGCCCTTGTTGAACCTGGTTTTCTAATATTTACTAGGCCCAAGCCAACCCTTGGCTGAAGAGTAAAGCTTAATTAGACTATTAGTTAGGATTCACAGTCTCCAAAGCTACCTTCATCTTCAGAGAGGTTTGGAAGAAAAGCTGTTTCTTGAGGTAGCAGCAACAGATGTGACCATTGATGTGGATATTATTTAACGGTGTGGAGGACTTCAATGGAAGAGAATTAACACAAAGAGGCAGGCATAAACAGAGTCCACTCAAACATTTATGAAAGAAAACATATCCAGTATTTGAAACAAGAAACAAGCACAGGAGAAAACAACACTGCCTGCACTGGAAATCTCTGCAAATAACAAGAAAAGTCAATTTCTTGGTCATTTGAATTTTATTCCGTGTATTAATATTAACCAAATGGAGTAATATTTTTTTTAAAAAAATAATCCGGGATGTTAGTCATAGACTAGATGTAGGTTGAGCCTCGCATCTCTAACAGGGTTGTGCAAAGCTTTTAAAGGGAGCGCCTTACATTGACTATATTTCGGAGCTCCATAGAAGTGGTTTTGAAAAACAGGAGGTCATTCTATTTCTGAAGGACAAATTCGCTTAGTTCTCAGCTCTACTTCTTTTCGAGAGATAGTTCAGGGCTATGAAACTGAAACAGCTGGAGGTAAGCCATTCGTCATCATGGCAAAATGCAGGTGCTTTTCGCAGGTGTAGTTGTTAGTTGTGAAATCGAGTCTGACCCCTCGTGACCCCATGGACAACGTTCCTCCAGGCCTTCCTATCCTCTACCATCCTGTGGAGTCCATTTAAGCTCACACCTACTGCTTCAGTGCTTCAGTGACTCCATCCAGCCACCTCGTTCTCTGTCATCCCCTTCTTCTTTTGCCCTCAATCTTTCCCAGCATTAGGCTCTTCTCCAGTGAGTGCTTCCTTCACATTAGGTGGCCAAAGTATTTGAGTTTCATCTGCAGAATCTGGCCTTCTAAAGAGCAGTCGGGTATAATTTGCAGGTGTAATTCCTGGTATTAATTTATTAACAATCCAAATCTAAGAAGGAAAAAGTTTTTCACAGGTTTTTCCAGATATTTTCTCCCAAAGTTCAAGAAATAGATGTCAACCTCTATTTCTGAAATTAGTTCTCCCTTTCCCCCAGATTTTACAATGCTCTTAATCCCAATGCCTTTGGTCCCACTGATTTTAAAATAAACGTGTTTTACAAAGCAATATAGTACATGTACTGTGGTCTCAGTCAACCAAAAAACACCAAAGCTTTTGGCAATGCATTCCGGACAATTAACAAGCTCTCAGACTAAAGTGGTCCTTGACTTATGACCACAATTGAGACCAAAATTTCCATTGCTAAGCGAGATATTCGTTAAGTGAAGTTAGCCCCCTTTTACAATCTTTCTTGCCAGGGTTGTTAAGCGAATCACTGCAGCTGTTAAATGAGTGAATTGAATCTGGCTTCCCCATTGACTTTGCTTGCTTGTCCGAAGGTCCCAAAGGTGTTTTACTTGACCTCAGGACACCGCAATTGTCATAAATATGAGTCAGTTGTCAAGCATCTGAATTTTGATCATGTGACCATGGGGATGATGCAGTGGCTGTAGGTATGATAGGATACTTTAATTGAATAGCCCGAAGGCCTTTTCAAAAAGAAAAAGATAAAGATAAAACAAACAGTTACAGAAATAACAGTCTAAAAATATATGATATATGACATTTAAAATTTAACAATACTGAAGTTCAATAACTAAATTTCCAAAACTAGATAACCCAAATAAGATAGCTCCTCTCTAACTCAGCTCATCTTTCTTACAATCAATGAAGTTCTTTTCGATATAACTGGCTCGTATTGCTGTCACCCTTTTAAGATAGCGAGTGATAGCCCTTACCAGGGGAGGAGAGTCTACCTTCAATAGAAATGATAATTTATGCCTTACATTCCAGTGGGGAAATTTATTTATAATTGGGGACAGATATTGTTTTCTTCAGGGGTGGGTTCTAAACTTTTTTTACTACCGGTTCTGTGGGCGTGGCTTATTTTGTGGGTGTGGCTTGGAGGTCATGTGACTAGGTGGGCGTGGGTAGCTGGTCAGAGTCATTTCTGGAAGGTCCTCGCACTTACAACCAGTCCTTGACTCATTTGTTTGCTTTTCACACTGATCAGCTGTAGGGCGGCCCTTTGAAACCCCGCGGCAAGAGTTTAAACAGTTTTTTTCCCTCTAGTCATCAGCTGGGACTCAGGAGGCAGCAATGGATTGGGGGTGGGACCAAATAAAAAGTAAGAATAACGTGGGGGGGTGGGGGTGGGAGGGCGGGGGGGAGAACCGATTCAGTGATGTCATATCGTCACCGCTACCGGCTCGGCCGAACCGGACCGAACCGGGAGGAACCCACCACTGGTTTTCTTACTTCCTCATACAACCTACATTCAAAAATTATATGCGCCGTATCCTCCACGACGAGGTTGTAAGTATGAAAAACGATCATAACTCACTTTTTTTCAGTGACGTTGTAACCGTGAAAGGTCACTAAATGAACTACTGTAAGATGAGGACTACCTGTATTTGTTTATTTGTTTGTTTTTCTGCCTTCAAGTTATTCTTGACTCCTAGTGACTGCCTGACAAGCCCCTGCAGTTTTCTTGGCAAGATTTCAAAAGTGGTTTTCCATTCTGCTTTCTAAGGCTGAGAGAGAGTGGCTGGCTCAAAATCACCCAGCTGGCTTTATGCATAAGGCAGGATTAGAACTCACACTCTCCTATTTCTAGTCCAGGGCTTTTAACTGGTTCTTAGTTAAGATGATTACTAAAGGAGAATATTTGTAGCTCAGGGTTGATATGAGGGATCCTTGGTGCTCTCTGAGCTTCCTTTTTTTCTTTCTTGCAGACATTTCATTATCCAAAATAGATAACATCATCAGTGTTGGTAGGAATGGCCTTTGCTCTCAGTTTATATTCTGGTGGCTTGCCTGTCAGTGTTGGTGGGAGTGGTCTTAGAGGTTCTTTAGTTGGGTGTTTGTGGTTGGTTTCTTTGGCAGTTTCTTGATTGGGGTATTGTTTACTGTCAGGGTTCCCACAGATGCCCTAATTAAATCATGAGCCTCGAGCCAAGCTTCAAAAGAAATCCAGTTATTTATTAGGAGCTCCATGTCAGCATGTTCCCAAATGAAGCCAACTCTGACCCCACATAATTTATGGCCCTAATCATGACCCTGTTTCCCCCCTTCCCCCAGGATGTGTCATCAATGGAACAATTTTACTGGTTGTAGAAACCACTCCCCTCCAGCCACTGTGGGTAACCCTGGAAGGCAGCCTTGAGAAAGGTATTCTGGAATGCATTCCTGTCTTTGGCTGCCAGCTGCTTCGTTGGTTTCCCATCCCCCTTGCCTATGGCAACTCGAGAGCAGGCCAAGGATGCTTTGCGAGTTGACAGTTTACTTGATTGTTGGTCTGATGTTAATCCTGGAGTTAATCTATGCTGATCCAAGTGCTGAATATTGATGGAGAGATGCTGGAGTCTTTTTGTCTTTTGGGCTGGTTGATTGTCTCCTTTGCATAGTCTGTAAATGTTGTTAATGTCTATGTGTCTGTTGATGGCTGATTTGTCAGAGTGCCAAGCTTCTAAAATTCCCTGGCATTTTTGGATTTGGTTTGGTCTAAGATGGTCACATTTTCCCAATTGAAACTATGGTTAAATATATATGTTGTGAAATTAAATGCTCTTACTGTTTGCAATGCTAAGGGCACTTCCATGTGAGATGTTTGATTCTGTTCAGAATCAGTTCCAGGCCAGTTCTCATGCCTTTGTTGGCAGAGGAGAAGGAGGAATGATTATTCAGTCTCACTGAACTTTTATTTTGCAATATATAGCTCTGTAGAGCTTGTGGGGGATTAATTTTCCCAGTGGCAAGGATTCTATTTTTTCCTACCACTGAGTTTCTGTGCCTGTCTGGAAGTAACATTTAAATGTATTTTCCCCACCCTTTGCATCTCAGCCACTGTAGCTGTGTGAACGGTTAGAAGCATTAAAAATGCCTCATTGCAAAACTATTTACATGCTATTTTTCCATCTCCATAACTCCTTTTCCATAGCAACAACAGACTTCCTTTCTTTTTCCTGCAAATAACTAGGCAAACATACATAGTGTAAACTCAGGGGTTGGAGACGGAGCGGGTTTCAAAACCTGTCACTACCGGTTTGCTCGTGGGTGCTCACACGTGCACGCACACACGATGCTTCTGCGCATGCACAAAAGCATCCGGGCATGTGGGCGGAGCCTCCCGCTGCTGCCGCTACCAGTTTGCCCGATCCAAGGCGAACTGGTAGCAACCCACCACTGGTTGGATAGCAATTAAGTTTATTTTTCTTTTGGAAAAAGAGATGGGGGGGGTTGTTTGGGCTGTGATAGAAGTCCAGGATCTATGGTAACTCAGAGGGACAAATTCTGATTAGTGAACATTTATGGATGGTCAGTTGGAGATAAGCACCAAATGCTTTATGCTGTTCTTTGCTTGTTGTTAGCCCATTGACTTCAGCAGCAATGAAGACAAGTGGAGATGAGCTTCAGACTGTATTAGACAAAATGAGGGTGGTATGGAAATTTTTCACTTTGCCGTAAGAGATTTAGTATCCAAAGATTTTCATTTGGAAAATTTAAACATGAATATATTGCAGATCTCCATTTGCAGATCTCCATTTGAGAACATGAATTCTAAGGGAAGGGAAGGGAAGGGAAGGGAAGGGAAGGGAAGGGAAGGGAAGAGAAGAGAAGAGAAGAGAAGAGAAGAGAAGAGAAGAGAAGAGAAGAGAAGAGAAGAGAAGAGAAGAGAAGAGAAGAGAAGAGTTGGAAGGAACCTTGGAGGTCTTCTAGTCCAACCCCCTGCCCAGGCAGGAAACCCTACACCACTTCAGACAAATGGTTAGCCAACATCTTCTTAAAAAATTCTAGTGTTGGAGCATTCACAACTTCTGCAGGCAAGTTGTTCCACTCATTAATTGTTCTCACTGTCAGGAAATTTCTCCTTAGTTCTAAGTTGTTTCTCTCCTTGATTAGTTTCCACCCATTGCTTCTTGTTCTACCCTCAGGTGCTTTGAAAAATAGTTTGACTCCCTCTTCTTTGTGGCAGCCCCTGAGATATTGAAACATTGCTATTATGTCTCCCCTAGTCCTTCTTTTCATTAAACTAGACATACCCAATTCCTGCCACCGTTCTTCATATGCTTTAGCCTCCAGTCCCCTAATCATCTTTGTTGCTCTTCTCTGCACTCTTTCTAGAGTCTCAACTTTAACTATTCTTCTGGGAGACATGTAGGTATTGAAATCATATACTTATTGAACCAAAATAGATAGCTAAACTGAAAAATAAAATCAGAGACTGTGTATATTGGACTTGGCTTTGAAATTGGGCAGAAGAATCTTAAATTCTCTTGAAATAACTGATTTCATTATGGAATAAATGATATAGGTCCAATTTACATTCTTAATGTGGCCAGGAGAAAGTGTGAAGAAATATAGTGGGCATATTATAAATTAAATACAGAAACAGGAGACAATGAGACAGAACCAACAGCTCATCACACTGACTTCCCCTACACACAACATCATCTTTACCATGAGATGAAAGCAGTGGTGGTATTCAGCCGGTTTGGACAGGTTTGGGCGAACCTGTAATGTTGACCTGCGCCCCGCCCACCCGCCCCAGCACTAGGCCATCCTATTTACCCACATTTTCTAAGCTGCGCACATCAGTAGTGGGTTGCAAATCCCGTCACTACTGGTTTGCTCGTGGCCTGCGCAGAAGCATCCGGGCAGGTGGGCAGAGCTTCCCTCCGCCATTGTCATCAGTTCGCCTGATCCAGGACAAACCGGTAGCAACCCACCACTGGCACGCATGCATGGAAGCCGCGTGTGAACAAAGCGCATGTGCGGAAGGCACGCTCACATTTTTGGAGCACATAAAAGTATGTGAAACCCACCTCTGGATGAAAGGGGGACACCTTTGAAAATTCCAAGTTGCAAATACAGTTTGCTTTGCATTATCTATGTAAGCTATCTTCATGAGCTCAATTGAAAACAAACAAATAAGAGACGGCATAGCCTGTAGCTGGGTAACAGATTGGGAAGAGGCCCAGAAGAGACCCTCCCTAGTTTTGCAAACTATACAAGAGAGAGAATTATACTTTCAGACTTAAAAGATTCTGTTAGTATAGCTTTACAATAAAGTAGAATTAACTTATATTCCTGTCTGGTCTATCTGATGAGATGGGCAATGAATCATCTCCAGAAATGACCTCCTATCCAAACAGAAGGGTTGTATTTAGGATATATGAACCTCTAATCTGCTGAGCAATCTCTCCTCAGTGGAATCATGCTGTCAGCTGTCAGCAATCATTAGTCACCCTGTATTTGATGAGATTGTTGATAGTATTTTAAGCCCGTTTGGGGTTTGTGCGTTCCAGCAGGTCAAGAGAACAAGCTAGACTGCTAAGTATAGTAACAACCAACATTGGAGTCATATAGAGTATTTTCAAGGAGGTTGATATTCATCTTAGATTTTCCTTAAAGGGAGTTGTTTCATTTCTATTACTCTACAGCGTCCATCTTCAGAAAGCCCATGTCCAAGGATGATACAATGAAATCCAATCAAGTCCAATCCTTTATTTGGTTAGACCTAATGGACAGAATATTGCCAGACTAAAGCTATAACTTTCTACCCTAATAGATAAATCCTGAGAGTTTCTAGGGCAGGGATGTCAAACTCGATTTCATTGAGGGCCGCATCAAGGTTGTGTCTGACCTTGGAGAGTGAGTGGATGTGGCCAGGGTAGGCATGGCCAGATTGACATCATTTATGTTGGGGGCACCAGTGGTGGCCCGAATGGTCATCCAGTGAAAACAAGCTCCCAGGCACCGTTTTCGGCTGCAACTGCCTTTTGCAATCCTCTGCCAGCAAAAAACAGAGCTCAGGGGGTCCTCCCGCAGTCCTCGTGAGCTCCATTTTCCCTGGCAGAAGCACTGCAGCACTTTGCCGTTTCTGGGGTGGTCCCACGGGCCAGATCTAAGCACCATGTGGGCCGGATTTGGCTTGCGGGCCTTGAGTTTGACCACCCTGTTCTAGGGCATGGATACCTTGAACCTCTCCCACCCCCATCCACTCAGTTCAGGACTGATCCATCTCTTAATTTGGGTTTCTCTCTGGTGGAAGGCACTGCCTCCTCCCTCGGACAACTCTGTGCTGCCAAGACTCTCCTCCACTGCTTCTCCAGGTGCAGATTCCATCACAGTCTTACCTTTACCGAATTCAGGGAGGCAAGTTGGAGAGCTGGCTTGGTTGACTTGTTGGCACGATAACCAAAGAAAGGAGAAATGCTGTGAATGCTGTTGCTTGTAATGTGAGGATGTGAAGTACATAGAATTCTCTCCACACCAGTGGTGGGTTGCTACTGGTCCACCCCGGTTCAGGTGAACTGGTAGCGGCAGCAGCAGGAGGCTCTGCCCACCTGCGCAGAGCGAACTGGTAGCGGCCAAAATTGAAACCCACTACTGCTCCACACTCATTTGAAATCTCTTTGTTTCTCTAAAATGCAGTCAATTTTGCTACATAAAAGTTAGGGCAATTTATTTATTCTTTAGGTTTAGATTCTACCTTTCTGCTAAGAGCTCAAAGCCATGTACATAGCACTCCCTCCTCCTAGTTTCCCTCACAACAAGAAGGTAGATTGTGCTAAAGTAACTGGCCTAAGCTACACAGTAAGCTTCCATGAATGAATATGGACTGGAACCAGGATGCCAACTGTCCAGTTGATGAATCCAGAAAAAGAAACTCCTAGGACATTATTTTAGCAAGAGTATAAAGCTTTATTGAAAAAAAACCACATTGGCACAGAAGAAGCAAAACCAGCTCTGGGTTTTCCGCACAAAAGCAAGCATAATTAATTCCTCCCCTTTCCCTGCGTATTGGCCACCCACTGTTGAATACATCTACCAATCACTTCTGTTCATTTTGTTATGGGAAACATCCAGCCATGCTGGGACATCTGCTTGGTGTGTCCTTGAAATGCCAGCAATGTCTCACGGAAGCCAACAGTTGCTTAGATACCATTTGCCCACCCTTGCATTCCATCCATCCACCCACCCTGTTACTATCAAGCTGTGAGTGAAGCAAAAATGTAGGTGAATCAGCCTTGATACAGGGTTGCCTTACTACCAATTTAACAGCTCAACCACTATAACACATTACCTCTTGGTCTGAATCACAGCAACTAGCCCAGAATAATCCAGTGTCAGCCCTACAAAGTAGACCAGACTAAGAAACCAATGCCATGTGGGCCCTGCTCTTCAAGGGTATACCTTATATCCTCTAAAGCCAGACAGCTTGCACGACTGAGGATGAGCTGCAATTCTGGCCTCCCCATTCCTAGTTCAAGACCTCAACATTGCTTCGAAAACCTGAACAGAGCAGACCGATAAGCATTAACGTTATCTGCTACTTGATGTTATTAATTTTAGCATTTTGTCTTTTTGCCTTATACCAGTCTGACTAATGTTGTGATTTGCTAAATTTAAGCTAGCTGGTTGCCTTTTTTATATTCTATATTTTTATTACTCTTGATAATGTAGCTTGTTAAATTTTACTTTTATGTTATTGCATTTAATGTAATCTTGTTTTTACTGTGTTCTGGTTTTATAATGTTTTGTCTGGTCTTATTTTAAAGCTAAGTTTCTCCTTGTTGAACTGGTTGCAAGTTTTGTTATATACTAATTTTTTGCTAGACTGTGATTATGGTAAAAACACCTATCCAGCACGTAAACTGTTACAGCACACAGAAGCTCATGCATACCAAGATGCATCCATCCAATCAAATACCTGCATTGCTTATTTGGAGATATTCTATTTTTGAACAGAGTTAGAATATACAGTAAACTACATAGAAGGGACCTTGGAAGTCTTCTAGTTCCAACTCCCTGCTCAAGCAGGACATCCTATACCATTCTGGACAAATGTTTGCCCAATTACTTCTTGAAAATCTCCAGTGATAGAGCATTCACAACTTTTGGAGGCAAGCTGTTCCACTGATTGATTGTTCTCACTGTTAGGAAATTTCTCTTTAGATCTTAGTTGGAGCTCTCTTTAACAAGCTTCTATCCCTTATTTCTTGTCCTGTCCTCAGGTGTTTTGGAGAATAAGTCAACTCCATTCTTCTCTGTAACAGCCCCTCAAGTATTGGAAGATACCTATCATGACACCCATAATCTTTCTCTTTGATAGGCTATACATGCCTAGCTCCCTCAACTGTTCATCAAAGAATTTAGCCTCCAGATCTCTTATCATCGTTGTTACTCTTCTCTGTACGCTTTCTGGCATCTTTTTTGTATTGTGGTGAACAGAACTGAACATTTTATTCCAAGTGTGGCCTTACTAGTGCAATATAGAGTGGTACGATTTCTTCTTGTGATCTCGGTGCTATCCATCTATTGATGTATCGTAAGATTGCATTGGGTTTTTTAGCAGCTGCAGTACAATAAATATCTGAAGCATCAGAAGGTGAATCGTTATATAAGCCACCTTTTCTTAATGGCCTTGGACACATTTAAAAAGGATTTAAAACCTTCTAGACACTCTAACCCTTGGGAGTCCTAGTTTCCAGATTTTGAACATATTTTGTAAGTTAGGCCATTTGAGGTCCCTTAATTCAAAATTTGTTGTCCTATAATGCACCATTTTGTCCTTTAAAGGTCATGACAACAGGAGATTTAGTACGATATAGATTTTCCCAGTAAAGCAGAATGTTGTGCACAGGTGCTTATGAGAAAAAGCTGAAAATACGATAGATCTAAGTAGTAAAGGTAGCTGGTGGATAGATTTTTTAAAATTATCTAAACATACAATTTCAATTTCCTTTCCTACAATTTTAACGGATGCTTTATTCTTGTTGATTTTTAATATATATATATATATATATGGTTGCACTGTAACCCAAGGGATACATTATAAATAACATGTTTGTTCGTTTTTATTGTTGGAAAATTAGTGAGGGTAATTTCCAGTTTAGTTTTCACCCAGTCAGTCCCTCTATTCAGATCCGAGCAGTTCAGCTAGCAAAAAATATAGCTTGAGGTTTATTTATTAAACATTAGCAAACATTAAAAGCAGTTAACTGGTAAAATGGGACAAAAACCCAGGGAAACGGAGGGAGAAGAGAAAGACACAGGAACAACAGGGAAATAATAAGGCAGCAGAAAACTCAATAACAAGAATTTATTACCTGTCTGTCTCCTTTTTGTATTAAAAGGCACAGAACTTTCCAGAGCAGTTGGAAACAGTCCTGTGGATAATTAGCATGGACACTCACAAAGAGAGCGGCCTTTGCTTATTCTAATCTTAACCTTTTTATGTATATAAGAGTAGCAGAAAAGAGAGAGAAAGTAATACACCATGTGATCCATCCTCTGTTCTTCAGCATAACAATTTGGTGGGTGAAGGTGACACAATGGTTAAATGGTTGGTAATCACATTTTCTTCACAATGTCCCCAAAACTAAGGTAGGTAAGAATTAGAGCTAGGGACTTGGTTCTTATATTTCTTAGGGAAACTTTGTGTGGGGGAGGGGTGTGGGTGTGTCACAGAAAAAGATAGAATTTTAAGCATTGTTAGCATTGTTTCAAATTTATGCTGAAAGAGGAATAGACATTTTTAAAAGATGAAATCATAAATGACACATACAACATATTGCCTTTTTTTTTTTTTTTTTTTTTGCTTTAATTTATATGCCGCCCTTCTCCGAAGATTCAGGGCGGCTTACAATGCTATTGCCTTTGATAGCAATAGCAGTAGCACTTAGACTTGTATACTGCTTCCTAGTGCTTTACAGCCCTCTCTAAGCGGTTTACAGAGTCAGCATATTGCCCCCAACAATCTGGATCCTCATTTTACCAACCTCAGAAGGATGGAAGGCTGAGTCAACCTTGAGCCGGCCAGAATCGAACTCCTGGCAGTCAGCAGAATTAGCATGCGATACAGCATTCTAGCCACTGTGCCACCACAGCTCCACTGATACCACATAAATCTCTGGAACTGCTGGATGCTTTCTAATGTAGATGTTCTTCCTCTCTATCTAGGAAGAATACCTTGGTAATTTCTAATTTTTCAATCAAATTCTTTATAGCAGAGGAGTCAAACTCTAGGCCTGTGGGCTAGATCCGGCCCGTTGGGTGCTTAGATCTGGGCCACCCTGGAAACAGGAAAGGACCGGCCCACGGTGCCTCTGCCAGCAAAAACAGAGCTTGGGAGGGCCTCCCTTCCGAGCTCCATTTTCACTGGCAGATGGCTGTAGGAGACCATCACATCCCCACAAGCCAGAACAGGTGCCTCTGACACAAGTTACGCTGAGCTGGCCACCCACACTCCGGCCAGTGGTGGGTTGCTCCCGTTTCTGTCCGGTTCTTTAGAACCGGTAATAAAAGCAGTGGGAGGCTCCGCCCACCCGCCCGGACATCATAAATGACAATCTGTGCATGTGCAGAAGCGTGCGCGCTCCCGTTGCAAACCGGTAGTAAAAGTAAATAGAACTCACCCCGGCCCCTGGCCCTACCGAGGTCAAATACAACCCTGATGCGGCCCTCAGTGAAATTGAGTTTGACACTCCCGCTTTAGAGAAAATGTACCATAATTAATTCCTTACCATTCGAATAACTGATAATTATGTATGAGGAAAAAATTATTCATTCAGTGCAACCAAAACAAAATATACTATAGATCTAAAGAAAATTTTTTTAAAAACATCCTGTACAGATACTTTTAAATCACTCAGAAGCGATAGAGCAGGGCTTCATAAATACACTGAGATTTAAAGTGCACAAAAGTAAACACTATTAAAATGCCAACAGCCTTGTGACTTTCCAGGCTGCAATCATTCAGCTTTTCTAGAAATTAGCACAAAGCTTGAGAAATCTCAAGTTGCTTTTAATTTTAAAGCTTGAGACATCTCAAGTTGCTTTTAATTCAGTAAATGATGGGAACAGGAAATTACTAAGTGCTTTCTTTACAGGCATAAAGTCTTAGTGTCCAGGTTATCTAATTAACAACTCTTTCGGGAGATCTTT
The DNA here is from genome assembly GCF_059756535.1 of Pantherophis guttatus. Lineage (NCBI taxonomy): Eukaryota > Metazoa > Chordata > Lepidosauria > Squamata > Colubridae > Pantherophis > Pantherophis guttatus. Next base: position 77,135,500 of record NC_142069.1, read on the forward strand.
GGTAAGTCCCTCTAAATCTTATGGAAATGGATGGTCCAAGCCACCTTCTCTTCCAAATCCATACTCGCCTCTATTCAGGATAGCCAACAGTTAATTATGAAAGTCTACCTACCAAACACAGAGCCAATATATTTGGTCAATTTCATATATATGTGTGTGTGTGTGTGTGTGTGTGTGTGTGTGTGTGTGTGTATGTATGTATATATGTAGGTCTTTGGTTATTCGTAAAATTGGAGGTTTCTTCGCAACGTTTCGACCAAGTCTCATTCGTCATCTTCAGGCTGGTGTTCTCGGCTTCGTGCTTCTAGGAGCAATGTGTGTGATCACAGCTGTTTCTTCCTTTTAACTGCCAGTGGGGGGTGAACCATGAACGTTGCCAAGAAACCTCCAATTTTACACAGGAGAAAACCAGAATAACCAAAGACCTACATACAAACACCCGCAAAAACCTCAGAAAACAAGTGTGTGTATGTGTGTGTGTGTGTGTGTGTGTGTGTGTGTGTGTGTGTGTAGGTCTTTGGTTATTCGGGTTTTCTCCCGCGTAAAATTGGAAGTGTCTTGGCGACGTTTTGACGAAGTCTCATTCGTCATCTTCAGGCTGGTGTTTTCGGCTTCGTGCTTCTAGGAGCACAAGCACGAAGCCGAAAACACCAGTCTGAAGATGACGAATGAGACTTCGTCGAAACGTCGCCAAGACACTTCCAATTCTACGCGGGAGAAAACCCGAATAACCAAAGACCTACATACAAACACCCGCGAAAACCTCAGAAAACAAATATCTACATAGATATTTGCATCTGCACAAAGAAGGGGTTGGGGCTTGTCCTTCTAACCTGAGGATTCTATGAAGTATGTTTCATATAACATCCAAAGAGACTATCATCTTTCTCTAGATGTGGTTAAATTTCATGGAGAATTATTTTGATCTCAAAATGTGGCTATGAGCAGCTTTGTGTGTCTGTTCCTATGTGGGTCACATCCTTTTATCTTGTCTTCTGTGCTAAGCTTTCCATCAGATCTTTTTCAGGAACGGATAACTATGACAATCAAACTCCTAAGAACTGAATTATTGCCCTTGACTGATTCGCCAGGTTAGTATCTTCCAGTGAAGATGAGGTTCACCTGATATGAGAGCACAGAAACAAATCTGATCAACGAGGAAGCAAATCACAATCATACGAGGGAGGCAAAAGAAGCATATTCCTTCTCAGAAATACTTTTTTCCCCAAAAATCCCCAAATATTTTCCCTTAATTTAACTCTTTGGGCTAATTGGTGTTTGCATGTTTTCCCCCTCTATTGTAGACTAAACTACTCCTAAAGTGACATAGAAACTGAAGGGAATTCTGGTACTAGAAGCAAATACATGATTTTAAAAAAATAGGGAAGGTATGTTGAAGATCCTGTCAGTTAAAGGACTTCAACTGGTAGAATCTAGGAAGAGAGCTTTCTCTGCTGTGGCCTCTACTTGAAGAATATTCTTCTCCAGGAGGTAAGGTAGGCCCCGCTTTCCTGGCCTTCCAAAAAGGAGTTAAAACATGTGACCTTGCATGGAGGAGAATACAGCTATGGGGCTGATTAATCCTGAAAGCCCTCCTTTCACCTTTTAACTAATTCTAATTGTATTTAATCGCCCTTGATTCTTTCTAAATAAAGCACTAGATACATGTAAAAAAAACATATCTACCCAAAGAACTCCAGTGTAAAATCACAAAGAGGCATTTTTAAAAATGTGTCTGTTTGGATGCAGATAAAATTTCTATACAGATATCAGTGCCCTGCATACAAATATTCAGTGCACCATGGCTTGGGGGAAAATACCAGGGTCATCATTAGATCTGGGCATTAACATATATGCAACCACACAGAAGCATTTAGTCAAGGCTGCAGTCAAGGCAACATTAGTCACTGTGTAAGGTCCCAAAATATACTTGAGTCACCAGAATGCAAAAGAGAGAGACTCAAGATGAGGCTTGAGCAGATTTTATTTATGGCCAAAAACAAAATACTGGGTGGGACTATATCCAGAACATACAGATACAATGCATGCGAGGAGATAGCCACACCTTGGGGAAAGTATGGTGTCGTTTTATACCCTCAGAGACATCAGCTTAGTACCCAATTCTGGCCTCCTAATTTAGGTTTGTGTATTCCTTGTTGCCCTGCAAGGGGGAATAGAAACTTCCCAACTAGTCATCTTGAGCATTTCTTTGTTTACTCAATTGGCCACTTAGCCCCCTGGCTCTGGAAGACAGGAGTTTATCCAGATCAAACATAAATTAGGGCTGAGGTGTAAATTATCCCTTTGTTGATGGCTGTAGCTTCAACTGAGACACGTACCATGCTTTTAGATAGATTGATATGAGTTCAGGTCAAATGGCAGGGACATATGTTTGACAAATACCAGATACATTACAGAGGCCTAATAACAATATGTTTGTAACAGGAGATACAAATAGAAAGGAATAATATGTATTACAGGAACCTAATGGTTACAGAATCTAGTATACCAGTATATCATATTCTAGTATTATTTATCATATCCTTATTATTGTTTCCCTTCAACTGTTTCTCTGAATATTGTATATTATACTATTCATCTTATAACTTTAGTGTGGATTACCTGTTCTTCCTGATGTTTCTACATTAAGAGCAAACCAGCAAATGTGATAATTGGAAATATTTCCATTTGGCTGTAACTTTGTAAATCAATCATTCCTTTTTTTTTTTTTATCAAACTTCACTTTTTATTACATTGATCCCTTTTGCCATTTGTTTTCCAAAGTAATACTTGGAAATTTATATCTGACATGAGGGCCTTCCTGAAGAAAATAAAAGCTTCATTGGACTACCCTAATTGCAAAAAAATTCATGATAAAACCTTGAGTTGCAATCTTGCATACAGGCTGCCAAAATCCCCTTGACTTGCTGATTGTAGCTTTGGAAAACTGCAAAAAAGATTCTGGTACATTGATATCATAGATATCATAGATTTTTATGATAATAAGAGTTGTTAACCTAATCTTGCGTAGCTTCTTCTCCAGTAATAATGCACTGCAAACTAGGGCATACAAAACCTTTGTTAGACCAATTCTCGAATACAGCTCATCTGTCTGGGACCCGCACTGCATATCAGAATTAATACAATTGAGAGAGTCCAGAGATATTACACAAGAGTCCTCCACTCCTCTACTTGCAACAGAATACCTTTATGCCACCAGACTTGAAATTTTGGGCTTAGACAACTTAGAACTACACCGTCTTCAGTCTGACCTAAGTGTAGTACATAAAATTATCTGCTACAATGACTACTTCAGCTTCAACCACAACAATACACGAGCAAATAATAGATACAAACTCAAGGTAAACCGTTCCAAATTCGATTGCAAAAAATATGACTTCAGTAACAGAGTGGTCAGCGCCTGGAATGCACTACCTGACTCAGTGGTTTCTTCCCCAAACCCCCAAAACTTTAACCTTAAACTGTCTACTGTTGACCTCACCCCATTCCTAAGAGGTCTGTAAGGGGCGTGCATAAGCGCACCAATGTGCCTACCATCCCTGTACTAATGTCCCCTTTGATTCATATCTATTTCATGCATACATAGTCATGTTTATACTTATATCTGTTATCTAATACATGCTTGATGAAATAAATAAATAAATAAAATAAATTAAAATAAATAAAATAAAATAAAATATCGTAACTTGTACAGCTCTTGGAAGACAAGCAAGCAGCTTTTTAGAAATGCTTTTTAAAACAACAACAACACTTGTTGTTTTCTAAAAGCTAAAATAGCTTTCAGAAGCTATTTAACTTCCATTTCTACAAAATTACAAGGTTGACATTATGGACTAGTCTAGAATTACATGCATTTCTGGTGGAATTACCCATGCATTCTGTTCTTAAGAGTAACACCCACTCAGTTATTCGGATCTTGGACTCGTAGTTTGTAGCCATTGTGTTTCCTTTTGCTGCTTACAAAGTGTGCGTTTGTTCCTTGTGTGCTAAACTTACTGAGGATTTCCCAATACATCCTCAAAAATTTATTTTGTATTGTATTATTATATTAACATTATAGTATACTATATTATATTATCATAACATTCAGGCCAGTGGTGGGTTTCTACTGGTTCGCCCCGGTTCAGGCAAACCTGTAGTGGTGGCAGTGGGAGGAGGTGGGAGGCTCTGCCCACCCGCCCGGATGTCATCACGGACGCGCTGCGCATGCACAGAAGGTACTGCACATGCTCAGAAGCACCACAAGCGAAGCGAGCATGCGCTAATGCACGCTCACAGTCCCAAACCGGTAGCAAAGGTAAGTGAAAATAACTACTGTGGTAGCAAAGGTAAGTGAAAATAAAATCTGTGTTTCGGCCAAAATATTTAATAATTTTAAGGGATTTTTAAAATTTGTATTATCTGTATTTTATCTTGGCTGTTCACCGCCCTGAGTCCTTCGGGAGTAGGGCGGTATAGAAATTTGATTAATAAATAAATAAATAAATACTGATTCAGGCACATATTAATAATACAGTATTTTACCTATAGTCACTAAGTGAGAACCTGGATGAAATGAGACTTGAATTTGACACCACTGCTTTAAGACATGTTTATGCATTGTATTATATATCTTCCCACCTGTGTGGCATGCTCAACTCTGTGTTTGACCCTGTCTAATTTTAATTTGTGCAATTAAGACATTTTAACTTGATTTCCCCCACACACACAGTTAATTGCTTTCCTACTATTAAGCTTAATACTAAGGCAACATTTCTGCACTATGTAGGGCCATTAACTGCATCTTATAATCACTCCCTCCAAAATATTCATTGACATAATTAATTGCCAGTTCACAAAAGCACTGAACTTTCAGAAGTCAAGCTATAAGGTCAGAACGGGAATAAAAAGATTTCAAAACAAGGTTTAGGCAAGAAAAGAATAATCAAAATAAAATTATTTGATCAGTAGCCGAAGGTGTCTAGTACCCTTCATTGCTTACAAAAACTGGCACAGTCACTAGGTCATTAACCAAGTATCTTTGAATACTGGAGGGGATGTAATATTCCTTGCAGGCGTGATCTCTTCCATTTATCACAGTCCTGGCAATTGCTCCCTGCTGACAAATCTGTATACAGTATTCAAAACTATTGGAGATCAATAAGCTTTCCAATTATGCTTCTTCATTTTACAGGGCTGTAAAATATGCATACACAGAATCTTCCTCTGAAACCTGGATTTTTAGCCCAACTGGTATTGCATACAGATAACGCTCTTCTATTTCAGAACATGTCTACCATCAGCATGATTAAAGCAAAGGAAATACTCATTAGTATTAGACTCTGTATAATGATAAGCAATGTTTATCCTAGCTTCTCTCTCCAATGGCAGATGCTCTAAGCAAGATCTTTCCTATTGACACATATTGCTGTCATTTCTTGAGAAAGAAGTTGGCTTAATTTCCCTTAAGTAGTCACTACGCTATAAAAACATATTGCACGCATTGTGAAAGACAATCTATTACAATTTTTCCTCAGTCTCAATCACGGGTGAAATGCTACCAGTTCACACTGGTTCAGGTGACTGGGTAGCGGTGGGGGCTGGTGGTTTGGAGAACTGGTAGTGGCGGCAGCGTGAGGCTCCGCCCACCCGCCCGGATGCTGTTACTTCCTGGTTTTATTTATTTAATAATAATAATAATAATAATAATAATAATAATAATAATAATAATAATAATAATTTTATTTCTATACCGCCCTTCTCCCGAAGGACTCAGGGCGGTGCACAGCCTATTTAAAAACACAAGACAAAACAATGATTAAAAAATTTAAAATGATTAAATAGATTTGGCTCAATTTAAAACCCCAGAAATTTAAAATACTCCAATTTAAAATTATTATGTTGATAGCCCAGCCTGGCGGAACAACAGGGTCTTCAGTGCACAGCGAAACACCCGGAGGTCGGAGATCTTACGTATTTCCGGGGGCAGTTCATTCCACAGGGCTGGGGCTCCCACAGAGAAGGCCCTCCCCCTGGGTGTCGCCAGCCAACATAACTTGGCCGATGGCACCCTGAGGAGACCCTCTCTGTGGGAGCGGACTGGTCGGTGGGAGGCTATTGGTGGCAGAAGTCGGTCTCAAAGGTATTGTTTATTTATTGGTTCGATTTATATGCCGCCCTTCTCCGGAGACTCAGGGCGGCTTACAATGCATTAAGCAATAGCCTTCATACTTTTGTATATACCTGCTTAGTAGGGCCCCCCAAGCGGTGTTCTTTTTTATACAAAGTCAGTTTATTGCCCCCACAATCCGGGTCCTCATTTTACCTACCTCGAAAGGATGGAAGGCTGAGTCAACCTTGAGCCTGGTGAGATTTGAACTTGCAGTAATTGCAGGCAGCTGGTGCTACTTAACAGCACTTTAGTCTGCTGCACCACCAAGGCTCTTTAACCAGGAAGTAACCTGTTTTTTAACCTCTGCACATGTGCAGAAGGGTTCGCGCATGCGCAGAGGGTCCAAGTGTGCACGTGACACGCATGTGCACTTCCAAACCGGCAGGGAAGGTAAGTAGATTTCACCCCTGGTCTGAATATGGCATAACTATGGGCAATATCCGACTGTGCCAAGTATTGGCTATATCTAAGATGCGGGTAAAAGAATTATCCCCCCAAAAAATTAATAAAGAATTTAAGTTAACATTTTTCCAAGACAAACTATCTACAGTGCCACGAATATTAATCCACCAAAGCATGTGCCCCTTCCCCAAATACTTTAAGTGTAGAAATAATTGCAAGGATGTGATTGGAGTCCCCCAAGCCCCATTGTTTCCTTAAACCCCCAAACATTGAAAGCAAACTTAGCATTTATGGATTAGAAGTTGGCAAGGAAGCAATGAAGCATAGATAATGGTCAGTTTCAGAATAGAATAGAATAGAATAGAATAGAATAGAATAGAATAGAATAGAATAGAATAGAATAGAATAGAATAGAATAGAATAGAATTCTTTATTGGCCAAGTGTGATTGGACACATAAGGAATTTGTCTTTGGTGCATATGCTCTCAGTGTACATAAAAAGACAAGATAGATTCGTCAAGAATCATAAGGTACAACACTTAATGATAGTCATAGGGAACAAATAAGCAATCAAATCATACTAGGAAACAATCAATATCAATATAAATCATAAGGATACAAGCAGCAAGGTTACAGTCATACAGTCATAAGTGGGAGGAGATGGGTGATAGGAACGATGAGAAGATTAATAGTAATGCAGACTTAGTGAATAGTTTGACAATGTTGAGGGAATTATTTGTGTAGTAGAGTGATGGCGTTTGGGAAAAAACTGTTCTTGTGTCTAGTTGTTTTGATGTGCGGTGCTCTATAGCGTCGTTTTGAGGGTAGGAGCTGAAACAATTTATGTCCAGGATGCGAGGGCTCTGTAAATATTTTTGCAGCCCTCAGTAAACCCTCAGAAAAAAAGTAATATTTTCACAGTAAGAGAGACATTAGCCGAGGCATTGTCCTGGAACTGATAGCTTTTAATTAATCCCTAAATGGCCTTACATCAATGATGTAAGCAAGTGTCAGGTTCCGATGTTATCTCAAATAAATTTCATTCTCAAACACAAAGTCTTTGATGAAATCTCTTATTTTTTGAAGAATAACGATCCAGTCCTGAACTCATTTGCAGCCGAAACTGATCCTCCGATCCCAAACCCCTCCCTTTCCGTTCCTCAAATCTCAGTGTCTCATTGGCCATCTTCCAAGTCCATCTTTCATTTCAGTAACTTCAAGTCACAGGAATTCCCCCCTCCTCTCATCACCTAAGTGACATTATCTGCCGGGGGGAAAGAACTGGGTGAAAAGTCAAGCTACTACTTCTAACAGGCTCTTTCCCACTCATTCATGCCAGCGCTGGGGAAATCATAATTTGGAACACTGACAGCAAGTTCATTTAGTGACATAAAATAATACTGTCAACTCTCGAAACAACTCTAGCTGAAGCCATATTTTTCTTGCTTCGTTTCTTAGTTGTCATACTTATGATGGGGAGGGGACTTATGGAATGTAGAATGTTTTCCTCCAATGTGCCAGACATAACAACGATAAGGCTCCTGAGAACCAAGGCCAGATCAATGTTCCCTAGCAATGGCAGGAGGGAGTGCTGAGACATTCATCACCTACTTGGTTGGCTAATATGATCTGTGACACAAGGGGGGTGGGGGGTGAACAGTATCTTATTTATTTATTTATTTATTTTATTTTATGAGATTTATATGCCGCCCTATCTCCAGCTGGACTCAGGACGGCTCACAACAGTAAAAAACATCTAATGAAAAGGTTAAAAAGAAATTAAATCCAAATCTCATAATTTAACAGTTAAAAGTGCAATTAAGACTAACAAGTTAAAAATTAAAACCCCATCAATCCAGGCCAGCCAAATGAAACAGCCACGTTTTCACGTCGCGAAGGAAAGAGCGGAGGTCGGGGGCCACCCGGAGCTCCAGGGGCAGTTGATTCCAAAGGGTAGGTGCGCCCACAGAGAAAGCTCTCCCCCTGGGGGTCACCAGCTGACATTGTCTGGCCGACGGCACCCTGAGGAGGCCCTCTCTGTGGGAACGCACCCGGCGATGGGCAGCTGTTGCTGGCTGCAGATGGCCCCCCAAATATCCCAGGCCTAAGCCATATAGGGCCTTATAGGTAATCACCAGCATCTTTTTGGGGGGGGGAAAGTATGTTTTATAATCCGAAAAATACAGTATACACTCTGCTTGCTGCCTCTCTGTCCTGTTTCACACATCTCTCTATTGATTGGGCATGACAGGACCACTGTGGTACTTGCATTGGTTCGTCAATGAACTTTTTTATTTCTGCTGTAGTCAGCTTGCATGTCAAAGGTGGCTCATATACATCTTCAGACCAGTCAATCAACTCCAGCTGAGTGGATGCTCTGGCATTGATTAAAGTCATTTTTCTTGCACGTACAGAAAAATCTCCCAGCTGTTTGATTATTTTTTCCAGGATTTTCCCAGGTATTGATGTCAAGTTGATTGGTCTGTACTTTCCTAGATCCTTTCCCCCCCACACACCTTTTTGTAGATTGTAACCACATCAGCTTTCCCCCCAATCTTCTGGTAGCTCTCCTGTACTACAAAAGCTTGGAAAGGTTACATTCAGTGGCTCTGAGATTACATCCAGCTCAGTGGTGGTTTCAAATAATTTCACCACCGGTTCGCCGAAAATGTGAGCCCACGTGTGAATAAATTGCTTCAGCCTGGGGCATAGTTTGAGGCTAGAGGGCGGGGTGGCATATGGGCAGAGTCCCAGGGCAAGGCTGGAGCAGGGGAATGGTACATCCCTGACAGGGGTGGGTTCTACTTACCTTTACTACCGGTTCGCAGTGGGGCTGCACGCACGGTCGCTTCACTCACTCGTGATCATGCTCTTCTGCACATGCGCAGAAGCATTTTGATGATGTCAGGGTCAGTGGGCAGAGCCTCCCGCCAGTTTTACTAAAGGTTCTATAGAACCGGTGCGAACCGGGGGCAACCCACCACTGATCCCTGGGCCCCGACCTGAGGCAAAGAGCGAGCAGGCAGAATGCTTACCTTTGGTGAGCAGAGCAGGTGAGGCACGGAGGCGAGGTGTGGAGATTAGCTGGGCCACATGGCGACAGCAAGATATATAGGGCAGGGTGGGGCCAGCTGGTGGTGTGATTTGCCAGTTCTTCGAACTACTCAAAATTTCCACTACCGGTTCGCCCGGACTGATCTGAACCAGTTCAATACCGCCTCTGATCCAGTTTCTTAAAAACAAACCAAAATATGAATCTTGGCTTCTTCCTCTGAAGTGTCTTTTCTGCACAAAATTTTCCCGTGCCAGTGATTAATGCACATCAGAGGCAGAATATGTTCAGAATGTTTCATATAAATTATCTACTTGTATATTACAGCTCTATAACATCGTTCAGAATTACTGTCCCTATTTTGCAAATTGTTTCTGGGCAGAGAATGGCAGCTGGTGCAAAGCTAACTCCCAAGATCGTGACCGAAATTAGGTTTTAACTTGACAATGCAAGTCACAATCTTATTTATGACCAACAGCCATGCTCCGCTTTTAACCAGGGAACATAACCTATCATCAATTTTATACGTAAGATTTCAGAAAACACCCTGATAATCCTGCATTCCATGTTCAGTGCCCTAAGTGTCTTCCTTGTTAGATGGGCAGAGAATAGCTTGAAATAATGGGTGGAAATAGAGTGGGTTGCATTTATAATGAATAAACCAAAAAGGTAAATGAGATAACCTCATGTTGTGGAGATGTTTTCCTATTTAAACTGTGTGTTCAGCCTGATAATTGAGATTTTTCTTCCCAGATGCCTTTAACTGTTTGGGAGGGGGTGAAAATGGCTCTATAAATTACCAAAGCTTCTCATTTTCTCTCCATTTTGCATATTTCGTTTATAATCATCACTGAACCTTTTGATGAACTCTTCTTATTAAGCCTGAAGCAAGTTAGTTCTATGCTTTTCTCTGCAAAAAAAAAAAAACAGTGAGAGGGCTATCTTGCCCACAGTTGCTAAGCAGAAGGAAACAGACAGTTTCTCAAAGTGAAATGACGTCTTTTCAAGCACCCAAAAAGCACTTCCACTTCAAAGAATCTCATCAGCCATATTATTCTGTCTCTTGAATCTGCCTATCTTCTCTTATGGAAGAAACAATTTGGAAGACTCACAACATAAATCAGGGACCGGGGACACAAGGGAGATCACCAGGGCACCAGATTTATGATTGCTGTGTGTTGAAGAGATATCTCTTTGCTGCCGAAGGAAATCAAGTATATTGAGGTATTGGTTCATGTATGGTATAAGGGGAGAAATGACAACCACAGTATAAATGAAAGCATCCTGAGAAACTTGTCAATCACTGCAGGAAGAAATGGAAAAAGGGCCATGAGTGAGAGGAAATAATTAAGTGTGGAGTACAATCCTTGTATGGAGACACATCAGATTCGATCTAGGCCCATGATGGCAAACCTATGGCACGTGTGCCACAGATGGCATGCGGAGCCATATCTGTGGGCATGCGACTGTTGCCCTACTCAGCTCCAGTATGCATGCATGCACCGGCCAGCTGAGTTTCAGGCATTCCGGGTCCACCGGAAGTCGGGAAATAGGCTGTTTCCAGCCTCCGGAGGGCCTCTGGGTGGGTGGGGAAGACCATTTTTGCCCTCACCAGGCTCCAAGAAAGCCTCTGGAGCCTGGGGAGGGTGAAAAATGGGCCTACCAGGCCCACCAGTAACCTTTTTGCTGTCGCGTACCAAGAGCGGGGAGAGCACGAGGGGGGATTGTGCGCTCATGCACGGGGGGGCATGGCATGGGGGGCATTGAATTATGGGTGTAGGCATGTGTGCATGCAACCCCCCCACACGCTCCCCCACGCTTTTGGCACGCGACGGCAAAAAGGTTAGCCATCACTGATCTAGGCTAATGAGAAGGGTTAGTGTTGATTATAACAAGACGTTATAACAAGAGATAAATGGCCTCATTCACCAAGTCTGTCCTTTCAAAATCAATGGGATAATGGATCATAACTGTCTTACAGTCATGACTGGGTATGTGTAACTAGGCTAAAGTAGGTGTGCTATGTGTAGAAGGATTGGAAACCAGTTGTATTCAACTTGGCAACTTTAAGATGTGTGGACCTCATTTCATTTTCATTTATTTATTTTGTCAAGCATCTATTAGATAACAGATATAAGTAAAAACATGATTATGAATACATGAAATGGATACGAATAAAAGGGGACATTAGGACAGGGACGGTAGGCACGTAGGTGCACTTATGCACGCCCCTTACAGACCTCTTAGGAATGGGGTGAGGTCAACAGTAGACAGTCTAAGGTTAAAGTTATGGGGGTTTGGGGATGAAACCACAGTCAGGTAGTGCATTCCAGGCATTAACCACTCTGTTGTTGAAGTCATATTTTCTGCAATTGAGTTTGGAGCGGTTTACCTTAAGTTTGTATTTATTGTGTGCTCGTGTATTATTGCGATTGAAGCTGAAGTAGTCATTGACAGGTAGGACGTTGTAGCAGATAATTCCATCTCCCAGAATTTCTCAGTCAGTAGGTTATACTCAAACATGTTGTTTTATTTTTACCTTTTTTCAAATGTCCCAAAGAAGTAGGAACATGTTGTCTAGCCTCACACAGCTAGACAATATCAAGGAAGCAAGAACTACAGATTTTAGTTCTTGGCATTTACTCCAGATGCTAATCTGGAGTAAATGCAGGACCTTGCCCATTGCTTTATTTACAGTGTCTTCAATTAAGGCCACACATTTTTAATACTTTGAAGTGCTTCTTCCCAGCATTCCTGTCACCTAGAACAAATTGCCATTTACGAGATGATTGTCAACTGATTTTCCTTCTATCTCTTCATTACTTATGTCTCCTCTCTTTTCCAGCCTTTCCATAATCTCCCAGTTAGCGATCTTCTGAAATTGCCGGAAAGTTAACAGAGCTTTCCAAAAGAGCAGAAGTAGGATTTGCACAATCTATACATTAGAGCAGAATGGAAAAGCAGGATTTCCCCATTCTCCAAGATCAGCTACAAAACTAATTTGGGGTTTTTTTTAAAAAAAAGTTGCTTTTCAAAGTTTTCTTTGGAAAAAGACCATTTTCAGATCACTGAGAGTCACTACCATTTAGGCCGCTTGAGTTCTATAAGTGGCTTATGTAATACTGAAATAAGACTTTTAAATCTATCAAATAGCTGCATTGCCCATGTTTTACCAGTCAATCTCTTCACCAGCAAATCCATGTCTTTACCCTTCTACCCTGATACTATTCTAGTGTCATTTGTTGTTTGGACTTGTACTCACCATGGAGATGCACTTGAAAAATGATAAAGCCAGAAAAAAAACTTGACATATCTTACCTAGTAGATGTCTCTTACCAGAAAATGAGAAGTTAGTCTCAATATTTTTTTCAAGAGTTTTTTTGCAGACACACACAAAAAAAGCCAGTGCAGTCCTAGGTTCCATAAACAGAGAGATAGTATCAAGATCATGTGAAGTGACCGTGCTACTTTATACTGCACTAGTGACACCACACTTGGACTACTGTGTCCAGTTCTGGTCACCATAATACAAAAAAGATGCTAAAAGTCTAAAAACTGTGAAGAGAATCCTGCAGATTCGGACTATTTGCTGGTGTTTTGTTTTAGGTATATGTCACTGTTTTCATTTTTTTATACTTATGATTCAGTTTGTTAGAAAGCTCTTTGTGCAACCAAGCTGGTCTTGCCTGGTGTCTTTTATTTTTCTTCCTGTGTTTTAATTTGGGCTTAAAGTTCCCTCAAAGTTCCTACAACTTCCACTCCCTCAATCATTTCATCCCCATCAGTTAGGATTAATTCCAGTATAGCTGACCCTCTAGTACAGTTTGAATCACAAACATCAAAATGACAAAAGGGGCAAGACTTTGATAATCCTGGAAGACACAACTTTTTTTTAAAAAAAAAAGTTTTTTTTAATCCGGCCTTTATTATTTTTTATAAATAACTCCCATCAAACATGTCTAATACTCCTTCCATCTCCTATTTTCCCCACAACAAATCTGAGAAGTAAGCTACACTGAAAGATAGTGACTAGCCCAAAGTCACCCAGCAGGCTTTCGTACCTAAGATGGGGCTAGAGCTCACAGTCTCCTAGTTTTCCAGTCTGATGCCTTAACCACTGGACCAAACTGGCTGTTTGACCCTCTTGTATGTGGCCCTGCTAAACTGGTACATGAAAATTGCTTCAGCAATCATCTCCTTTCTCTTGAGGGGACGGTGAATTATAATTGTTCAAAGAAAAGAGCCTACAAAATACAATAGACACTGTAAAATAACAGCTGTATGAGTTTATAGAGGCAAAAATTAGGAATTTGGCAGCATCTCTTCCAAATCATATTTTTATTAAAAGCTTAAAAGCCTTTTACTTACATCTTTAAGTAAAATTTGCTAGTCAGAAAAGGTGATACAAGATTGACCAATGAAACCCCTAAACTATTCTACAATGAACGAGATTAGGTGCATGGGAGAGTAGGGGAGCTAGAGAAAAATGGAACAAACCTGATGTGCATTTTCTCTCCTACAGACAGACAAAAACACACGTCAGTTTCTGATCCGGCTTTTTTTAATGAATTTCCGAGAGAATAAATCTTCTGATTTCCATGGACTTTTTTCAGATTAAAAAGGTAGAGCAAGACGGTTGCATCAATGTTGATGAAGAGAGCATTCTAACAATCCGAAAGCAGTGGCTCAGAAATGTGAGTGAGCAGCACTGAGGTTTTTTAAAAGCTACATGGAGTCAAAATCTTGTTTCTGTTTTTCCTCAGGGGTCCAGCATCTCCTGCAGATCTGTCTCCCCAAGCCCCTCGCTGCGTAATTGCTTCACCTGCAGACTGTGAGGGAAGATCGCCATCTACTGAAGAAAGCCTTCGAGGCCGGAGTGATTTTCCTCACTGCCTTGCTTGCCCCTGTTTAGCTGGCAAGCAGGGAACCGAAGCTGCCATTGCCGCTGTTTGAACACCAAAGCGATGGAGGAGGGGAGCAATTCCGAAAAGTAAGCAGTAGGGCCCTTAAAACGGCCATTCTTGCCCATGACATTAAATCACTCCATCGTTGATGTCCTACAGCTCAGCTTTCTTTTTGCATTGTGCAGGATTGGGGGGTGTTTATTTTTATTTAACAAAAAGGTTGGGATGTATATTGGCATGGGGAAGTCCAGCACTTTAAGGAAAGTCTTTTTTTTTTGTAACTAAGGAAGAAAAAATTGATCGGCCCTTTTCTGAGGGACTGGGGGGAAAAAATATCTGCAGAGCGATGCTTGTATTCATCCAAATGGGCGCCTGCTGCTTTGTTATACAGCATGAGCCATGCCTTTTGTTTGATTTTCAATTTTTTTTTAATGTTTATTCCACTTAATCAATAGCTTGGTTGCATGTCATATTCAGGTCTGACACAAAATTATTTTCTTCCCAAAGAATGATCAACCATTTGCTCTGTAAATAATCCCAGGCTCCCTTTAATTAACATGCCAGAAAGTTTCCATTCTGTCTGATGCAGATCATCAACACCCAGGAGAAATCAATACGCTGCATTTGATGTTACTCACCTGTTATATTCCCAGGCATGGTTTGGCTTCATTTGGTCAACTTTTCTTGAGGGAGGGAGGGAGGGAGGGAAGAAAGACATTCATTTGAGTAAAATATACAGGACAAGAATAAAGGAAAACATTTAGCAAGTGGTTATCATTGCAAATCTTCTCCCTACATATCAGAGGTGGGATTCACTTATCTTCCCTACTGGTTCGCAAATGTGAGCACATGCGTCACCTTTGCGCATGCGCACAGCCTTCTGCACATGTGCAATAGTCACGCATTATGTCCAGGTGAGTGAGCGGAGCATCCCGCAGTCGCCGCTACCGGTTCGTGCGATCCGGACAGAACCGGCTGAATCCCACCACTGCTACATATCCATAACCAACCTTTCAACTTGTTTTGAGACTGAAATAAATTTATCAGAATTAAACCTGATAAATAAATAAAAGTTTTGTATTGAACATTCACCTCAGAGAACTGGGTACACAAATGGGAGGGGAGTAAGATTATCAGTGAAAGAATATAAAAGATGTAGAGATTGTGGGAATAAAATCCCCCTCAGTACGTTCCCGCCATCTTTTCTTTTAGTATGCCTCTCAGAAATGCGTGCCACTTCCTAAGGTAGGTGGTGTGACCAGAGGAATTCAACAAAGTTTGTGGCGCTTATTCTGGTGGATAATAATGATGGAAGTTCGCCTTTACTGAATTTGAACGCAACAGAGTATTTCACTTCGTTTTCTTTCATTACTGTTCCACTTGGTGGAATGAATTAATGAGCCCTAAGACCAACAGGTAAGAAACATGGAGGATGAAAATCAGGAACAGTGTCAGCATTCTGAATATAAAAGTGAACCAACAATGGGAAGCTTTGGATAAGATGAATCCAAAATGCAGCATTACTGTGTCACTTCAATGGGAAATAAAGTCTATTCCATAGTCTTTGAAAATTTATTGGCAAAAAGAATGATTTTTCCATAGTCTATGCTTCAAATACCCTGCCAACAAAAGTGCGTATAGTCAAGGCTATGGTTTTCCCAGTTGCAATGTATGGCTGTATAAGTTGGACCATAAGAAAGGCTGAGCGCCAAAGAATTGAGGCCTTTGAACTATGGTGCTGGAGAAAACTCCTGCGAGTCCCTTGGACTGCAAGGCGATCAAACTGGTCAGTCCTAGAGGAGATCAACCCTGACTGCTCTTTAGAAGGCCAGATCCTGAAGAGGAAATTCAAATACTTTGGCCACCTAATGAGAAGGGAGGATTCACTGGAGAAGAGCCTAATGCTGGGAAAGATTGAGGGCAAAAGAAGAAGGGGACGGCAGAGAATGAGGTGGCTGGATGGAGTCACTGAAGCAGTAGGCCTGAGCTTAAATGGACTCCAGAGGATGGTAGAGGACAGGAAGGCCTGGAGCAACTTTGTCCATGGGGTCGCGATGGGTCGGACATGACTTCGCAACTAACAACAAATGCTTTAAATGTTTTCTACATATAAAATATATAGAAAATGTCGACTTTTTATTCTTGGCTTATTGTGAGTTAAACCCTTGGACTTTCTAAAATTGTAGCAAGCATCCATTGCTTGTATTTGTACCCCATGGTCTGAAATTCAGTCATCACTCCAATATACTGAAATACCATCATGTAACTAGTACATGAAACAACCTTAATTTTAATAAACATTTGTTTGCAGTTTTTGCTGCAGTATTGCAGTAGTATTCAATCCTAAACAAGACAAAACAGTATAAAGGTATCTTGTTTCTTTCTCACTCTCAGTCTGCTGGGAAAAAAACAACAGAGCAGCAAACCAAACTTGGACATTGTATGGATTTTGATGTATCCCACCCACATCCTAGCTCATTTTGTTTTTAAATATGTAAGCATACGTCACAGCATACTTCTGTGGCTGAAAATGCCCCCTTTTCAAGCTAGTGCAAATTGATGATCCTGAGCAGAAGGCAGCAGAAATCCATATTTTTTTTTGTCAGAAAGAATACACTTCAGTACTGTATTTTTCGGAGTATAAGATGCACCGGACTATAAGACACACCCACCTTTTTTGGTGAGGAAAACAAGAAAAAGAAATCTGCCTCTGCCTCCCAGCAATTTTGCCTCATTGCAGCAAACAGCAAACAGCCTGCTTTACTTTCATTTTCGTTTTCAGCATACTTGATTAGCACAAGGAAACAAAAATCTGCTCCAGCAATTTACCTCCTTGCAGCAAGCAGCAGAGGCCCCTGCAAAACGGCTGAGAGCAAATCAGCTGAGAGTCGGGAGGCCGATCCAATCAACTTGTGCTAATTAGGCTGTGCTGAAGCTGAAAGGAGCTGTTTCTTCTTGCTGCTTGCTGCAAGGAGGTAACCGCTGGGAGGCAAAGGCCAAAGGGTGGGGGCCAGTGGGTGGGTGGGGCTACATTCGGTGTATAAGACGCACTGAAATTTTCACCCCCTTTTAGGGGGGGGGAAAGGTGCGTCTTATACGCCAAAAAATACGGTAAGTCTTCTATTATTTGTATCAATCTAGCAATATAAGAGGAGACCTCTATTTGCAATGGGATTTCTCATCATTCTATGGGTAGCCTAAATATACTTCAAAGAGTCATCTACATCTCAGAAAGTAAACTGAGATGTATGTAATATATACCAGGTGTCAGGAATCTGTGGCCAAAGGTAGAGAGACAGTTTGGTGTAGTGGCTAAAGTGTTGGTCTAGAAAACAGGAGACTGTGAGTTCAAGTCCCATCTCAGGCATGTAAAATTGGCTGGGTGAATTTGTGCCAGTCACTCTCTCTCAGCCCAACACACAGGATTATTGTTGTGCAGAAAATAGGAGAAGGGTGGTTTATTTCAGCTGCATATTTTAAAACAAGTGGAATAAAAATCTTTAAAAATGGGAGATATGATTTGGAAAAATGCAATCAAATTTTATATTCAGTTTTATTTCTGCTATACTAGGTATTTTATTCAGTTCTTTAATATTAAAAGAAGTTATCTATCGTAATCATCTGGCTTAGGTTCTAACCAGGGGTGAAATCCAGCAGGTTCTGACAGGTTCTGGAGAACCGGTAGCAGAAATTTTGAGTAGTTCGGAGAACCGGCAAATACCACCTCTGGCTAGCCCCAGAGTGGGGTGGGAATGGAGATTTTGCACTATCCTTCCCCCAGGAGTGGGGAGGGAATGGGGATTTTGCAGTATCCTTCCCATGGAGTGGGGAGGGAATGAAGATTTTGCAGTATTCTTCCCCTGCTATGTCCACCACTAGTAAATAGTAAACCACTATGCCCACAGAACCAGTAGTAAAAAAAATTGGATTTCACCACTGGTTCAAACCTATTAAAGCACCAATTTAAAGTACAAAAATGGTGATTTGAGTAGATCCAATTTGTGCTACTAAGCATCTTAGGTAGATAGAGATCTGAGAGAGAAGCCAAAATATCATTTCATTTTGTAACACATGTGTAATTCAAATAGAGTTTTAATTAACTGTCTACTTAATTGACCAGCTTGCTAATGTAAATAGGCACATAAGTATATAATGCCAAAAAGTATTACTATATACAACATTTATTTTTAAAAATAACTGTCTTAGCACTTAAGCATATAAATCTAACCATCCTGAATGAAACCAAGACCAGCCCTGGTCCAATATTTTTTTTCTCTAAAATAGTCAACCAGATATTCTGAGGTAATAGCAAAAGGAGGTGAAAACATTTTCCTCTCCCACAACTGTTACATTGTTGTAGCATTGTTGATTTACCTATCATCTTAAAGTGTTTACTCAATTATCCTGAACTGCCTATATATATTTTAATTTTTGCAAACTCAGTGGAGTTAGTTGTTCTGGAAAAAGCTTCGGTATAAACAAGTAAAAAAAATATATACCCTGACTCAAGTCAAATATATACCCTCTTCTCATAGATCAATGAAAAAGACAAAATACTGTCCACTTTCTCCATGGTCCGTGATTTTTGTTGTTGTTTTTAATAATTTAATTGTGTCTGACTCTTGGTGATTTTATAGGCAAGTGTTCTCCATGCTACTCTGTCAAGCACATGACTTTATATACTTATAATCAGGGGTGGACTGCTGAGGGTTCGGGAGAACCTGTAGCTAAGATTCTGTGCAATTCGGAGAACCCCCCCCCCAATCCAATTCCTGGCTGGCCCCATCCACCCCGCCCCTCCCAGGAGTCTCCGCAGGGCATGCGGGGAGGCTTGGGGAGGGTAAAAAACGGGCCTACCTGAAGTTCGGGAAGGCCAGGAACAGGCCTCCAGAGGGCCTCCGAAGCCTGGGGAGGTCATTTTCACCCTCCTGGAAGCTCGAGGAAAGTCTCCAGAGCCTGGGGAGGGCAAAAACGCCGCCGCCGCCGACACCATGGTGCAGGAGGACGATTAGGCCACGCCCACCATGGCCATACCCACCCAGCAACTGGGCAGAGAACCGCTTGCTAAAATTTTTGAAGCCCACCCCGCTTATAATTCATATACCATTATCTTATATACTTATATATTTCAATGATTTCTTAACATAAGGAATCCCAAACCTTTTCTTATAAGGAAGACATTTGTGTCTTCTGATCATTTTAGCTCTGAAATTAGTTTCAAGAAGAGTATGGACAGCATTTGTCAGAAATGGCAGGGGTGTCAAACTCAAGGCCCAGGGTTCGGATCTGGCCCGCAGAGTGAAAACAGTGAAGGACCAGCCCATGGTGCCTCTGCCAGTGAAAACAGAGATTGGGAAGGATGTGTGTGGCCCTCCCGAGCTCTGTTTTCACTGGCAGAGGATTGCAGGAGGCCGTTGCAGCCAAAAATGGAGCTTGCAAGGGCTGCGGGCGGCACTCCCAAACTCTGTTTCTGCTGGCAGAGGGTTGTAGGAGGACGTCACAGCTGAAAACAGAGCTCGGGAGCCCATTTTTACTGGCAGAGCACTTGGGCCACCACAGGTGCCCCTGACATGAGTGACATTGAGCTGGCCATTCCCACCCCGGCCATGCCCACCCCAGCCCCCCAAGGTCAAACACAACCCTTATGTGGCCCACAATGAAATTGAGTTTGACACCCCTGGTATAGAGTCTCTTGTTTGAGCAGGGTGTTGGACAAAATAACCTACAAGGTCCCTTCCAACTCTGTTATTCTGTTGTTGTTATTATTAGTAATTAAGAACATTAATAAATGGGTCAGAAAGGCCTTGCATCAGCTGCACTATGCACAAGCAATGACAACCTTGTGATCCACAAGATAGTGCTGAATTACATCTCCCATGTATCTTGGTTTGGTAGTTTGAATTGCTGAGAGTTGTAGACCAGCAACATCTCAAAAGTCATCTCTTTTAACAGATTAACAGAGTTAGAAGGGACCTTGTAGGTCATCTAATCTAACCTTTCCCCCCCCAAACAGAAAACCCTACACTATTTCTGACAGATGGCAGTCCAGTCTCTTCTTGAAAGCCTCCAGTAATGAAGCTCCCACAACTTCTGAAGGCAACTTCTGTTCCATTGGTGGATTGTTCTCACTGTCAGAAAAATTCTCCTTATTTCTAGGTTGAATCTCTCCTTGGTCAGTTTCCATCCATTATTCCTTGTCTGGCCTTCGGGTGCCTTGGAAAATCTTCTTGACTTCTGGGGTAGAGAATTCTAAAAAAAATATTGAGATATTCGAGCCTGAATGCTGACGATTACCACCATGAATGTCATAATAACCAGTGAGGACATAAAATACAAAATTTATTTATTTATTTATTTTATGTGTTTTGTATGCCGCCCTATCTCCATAGACTCAGGGCAGCTCACAACAATAAAAACAAACCCAATAAAACATAAAATACATACAAAATACACAAATGTATAAATATAAATTTAAAACATATATTAAAACCCATTAAAATAGTCAAACCCCCTCAGTCCAGTTTGGGCGATGTAAACAGCCATGTTTTTAATTCGCGGCGGAAGGTGCGAAGGTCAGGAGCCAACCGAAGCTCCAGGGGGAGTTGATTCCAGAGAGTGGGTGCACCCACAGAGAAAGCTCTGCCCCTGAGGGTCGCCAGCCAGCATTGTCTAGCCGACGGCACCCAGAGAAGGGCCCCCCTGTGAGAACATACCTGGCGATGGGAAGCTGTTGCTGGCTGCAGATGGTCCGACAAATATCTTGGGCCTAAGCCATATAGGGCTTTATAGGTCATCACCAGCACCTTGAATCTCACCCGGAGGGCAACCAGTAACCAATGCAAGTCGCGCAGGAGAGGTGTAACATGGGAGTATTGGGACCCTCCCATCACAACCCGCGCGGCCGCATTCTGCACCAGCTGAAGCCTCCGAATGGTTCTCAAGGGCAGCCCCAGGTAGGGGCAAAGAGGGAGTATAAGCTATTCATTGCAGTGAAAATTAAACCAGATGAGCAATGGGGAAGAACAAGGAAAAAAGAGAAAAGATAGCATAACATTATATTTGCTTGTTTAAAATTCAGTAACTGTGAGATTGTGTATAGAGATACACACCATCTGGCAGCTGCAAGGAACAAACAATGCAGAATTTACAGGTAGTCTGTTGTGCACACTCTAAATAATACACCATAGTATACCAATTGTACATGGGAGACAGTGGAGCACTAAAAATAATTGATGGGCAGCCCTGCACTCTCAGCCTTAATTTATGTCACAGAAATACAGTTGCCGTATAATTATGTGTGCTGTAGAACATGCTGCAGTGTTAGATGTTATGACACACTGCAGCTATGGCAAATGCAACCTTCAGCCCAAAGCTTCACAACATACCAAGCCCTACCATATCAACATGAAAAAGCAAAGAACATCATTCAAAACATCCACTCCTGTCAAGGGTTCCTTCGACTACATCCTCCCTTCTCAAGTAACTGTGCAATTTCATTCAAGTTAAGTAATTTTATTTACAGATACTTTACGTTTATGTATTTCTTAGCTACTTCTCAAGGCTACAGTCTTCCCGAGATGGCATGCAAGATATAAATCCTCACTATCTCCGCAAATGTTCAGGAAATTCTTTTTTAAAGAATTCACAAAACTGCTCTTCAGGTTAAGAGGTTTTCAAAACTCCTGGATCCTATGTTCAGTGTAGATTAGACCCTGAAAAAGAATGGCTGTTTCACTCGATTTTTCTAGGCAAAGGTGAGGCCGTGTTAGTCGTTCTAGGAAGAAAGAAAATAAATTGAGGATTAATTGAAATAGTGCTGCTGCTGAAATGAAGCTTTCACCTATGATTTGCACTGCAAACCTGACAGGTAGAAGCAATGCCGTTGTCCCTCAGACATTACTTTTATCTCTCGTTATAATTTTTTTGTTTCCTGGCAGTTGCCTAAATCTGGACACAATTCAATTCTAAGCAAGATTTTCACAGAGTTCTCTTTAGCGAGATTTATTGAAATGAAGGCGATGGGATTACAGGAGTTGCAACAACTGAACTATTTTTAAGTTAGAACTAAGACTTATTGATGTACATTAGAATGAAGAGCCTTTTCACTTTCGTGATGCAGTGAGGAGATACCGTAGGTCTCTTCACTGATAATAGGGAAGCTTGATGTTGGCTGTCCCAAAGGTGCTTTTTTTCAAGAGGCAACTGGACTTTCCGGTTTTTTTCTTTGAAGATGTTTTCCTTCTCATCCAGGAAGCTTCTTCAGATTTGACTGGATGGTGGGGAATGGAAGGATTTATACTCCTTGCAGACAGCTGGACATTTGCATTCTTTTAACAGGTCTTTAAGGCCACCTGGAGGTTTATCTGTGTCATCAGGGTCACCTGAGTGGTGCAAATGGGTGTGGAGCCTTCTTGGAATTGCTCCTGGTTTGGTCCGGTTCTTGCAAACCGGTAGTAATGGTGGCAGGAGGCTCCGCCCACTTCACCCAGATGTCATCATGGACGAAGTGCGCATGCACCGAAGCTTCTGTGCGCATTCCCCAGGGGTGGGTTCTACTTACCTTTACTACCAGTTCGCAACAGGGCTGCGCATGCTCTTCTGCGCATGTGCAGAAGCATTTTGATGACGTCGGGGTCGGTGAGCGGAGCCTCCCGATGGTTTTACTACCGGTTCTATAGAACCGGTGTGAACCAGGGGCAACCCACCACTGCCACTCCCATTGCGAACCGGTAGTAAAGGTAAGTGGAACTCACCCCTGATGATATTGTATCCCTCCCCCTCTGTTGAGAGAGGGCTGTTCAAGTTTGACATAGATGGCCTCTTTAACCCCTCTTTCAAAACCAGAGATCCTCTCTGTCCAAAATATGGACTTTGTTGTCTTCAAAAGAGTGGCCTGTGTCTTTTAAATGCAGATGGACTGCTGAATCTGATGGATTTGTTCTCCTATGTTGTGCCATGTGTTTATCAGAGGTGGTATTCAGCAGGTTCTGACCAGTTCTGGAGAACCGGTAGCGGAAACTTTGAGTAATTCGTCCCCATCTATTCTCTGCCTCCCGAGTCCCAGCTGATCAGGAGGAAATGGGGATTTTGCAGTAACCTTCCCCTGGAGTGGAGAGGGAATGGAGATTGTACAGTATCCTTCCCCTGCCACGTCCACCAAGCCACGCCCACAGAACTGGTAGTAAAAAAAATTGAATCTCACTACTGGCGTTTATGAAGCAGTTGTTTCGTTGCAGTTGGCTATTTAGTGCTATTTACTGTCTTTACCAGTTTGGGAAGTGATTCTTACATCCATGCTGAGATATCTGGCTCAGATTCTAATGAGAAGAATAGTTTATTGGGCCCATACTTTTCACTGTGGCAGAAAATGCTTTCAGGCAAAAATGTTCTTCATGCGAGGACTACAGTATCAGAAATGTATAATAATCCCCAAGTTTGCATCTGCTTTGAACATCCAAGCAGCACAATGAGATATAAATTTAGGATGTGGAAAAACAGGCTGCTAAGAAACGCCGCCGAAGACACTTCCTCCTCCTCCATTTAAGGCTTTTCCCCTGCGTCAGCATGGCACAGTTGCCAAGTGCAATCTTTAAACAGATGTGGGAGGAGAAGACAGAAAAATGGGAGTTGTGTTTCGGAAGCTCTGCAGCTACCAGAGAAAAGCAGCTGATTTTTTTTTTTTTAAGGTGCTTTTCTTTCAAATAGAGTGGATGGTTCAGAGGAAAACGAAGTGTAGAGGCATGGCAAACTTTCACAGTGTGGAACTCTGTACTCTCCTTGCTGGCCATAACAGAGAAGAAAAAAAAAAGCAGAAGAAATCTCCAGGTTGTGGGGGAGGGGAGTGGTGGAATTAAAGCAGAACAGGATTTGTAAAACCATTGCTAATAATACTCTAAAGTGTAAATAGCAAGAGCAGAGGTGTCAAACTCAATTTCATTGAGGGCTGCATCAGGATTGTGTTTGACCTTGGGGGGAGGGGCATGGCCAGCTCGACATCACTCATATCGGGGGCACCTGTGGTGGCCTGAGCACTCTGTCAGCAAAAATGAGCTCCTGAGCTCCATTTTTACTGGTAGAGGCACAGTGGGCCAGTCCTTCACTGTTTCCAGGGCGGCCCTATGGGCCAGATCCAAGCAACCCACAGGCCGGATCTGGGCCACAGGCCTTGAGTTTGACACCCCTGGTATAGAGGAAATGTAATAGCAAAAGAATAGTAGCATAGAAATTGTAATTATATATGTATAAACCAAATGCCACTCACTCATCACGAAATCTCCAGAACTGTAAAGCCTA
Organism: Pantherophis guttatus; assembly: GCF_059756535.1. Taxonomy (NCBI): domain Eukaryota; kingdom Metazoa; phylum Chordata; class Lepidosauria; order Squamata; family Colubridae; genus Pantherophis; species Pantherophis guttatus. Next base: position 77,160,323 of record NC_142069.1, read on the forward strand.
CAAACTTGAAATTTGGTACCTCTTGGCTTCTAGGTGCTTGCTAAGAAAGGATTTTTCGAAATGACCATCAGATCATTAGTATTTCATATACAGTATTATATTCACACGCTCTATTGCTAAGGAGTTAGACGTTCTAATCCCCCTCCCCACCTGAAAGGAACTCTGTCCCAACTGCCAGTTGCCTTATATTAACACGCTCTGATGCTACCACTTCGTTAAACTGGGGGTACGCATGGCCAGCATGTGACTCATCTGGCCTGCAGGCTGGGACATTCTATTCACCCTCCCTCTCTGTTCCAACTGCCAGTTGCCTTATATTAACATGCTCTGATGCTACGGAGTTATACCTTCTACATTAAGTTTCAGGCTTTAATGTTAATTTATCACGCCCGATCACATAGTTACGTAGCGAAGCACAGGTGTCCAACTAGTAATGGTATATTAGCATAGTAATGTAAAAATAATAGCAATAGAATGGAATATAGCATGGGTGCCCAAATTTTTGGCTTGCATGGGCTGCATTGAGTGAAGAGGAATTATCTTCGGCTACATATAAAATATATAATATATTTAATGGATATAACTAACTGACTTCCTTTATTTTTTTATAAATCTTGTAGGGCCACATCACTAGCTGTGATCTGGATATGCCTAAAATATAGGATAAAGAAAATAGAAAGCGTCCACATATAGATTTATAAGTTTTCCATTCATTTTTATTTTTATTTTTTTCAAAATAAAAAATCTCCCCAAGCTTTATAGGTAGATATAAAAAAAAATTACCTCTCCAGGGTCCTGTACTTTTGTGGCTCCTTTGAGTCTGGATAGAGGTATCTATTTAACATTCCAGACAAGTCTTATGTCTTCTTGAACATGTCGTGATCGTTTGAAAGGTGCTTTTTCAAGAGGCCACTGGACTTTCTGGTTTTTCTTTGAAGACATTTCGCTTCTCATCCAAGCTTCTTGGATAAGAAGTGAAACATCTTCAAAGAAAAACCAGAAAGTCCAGTGGCCTCTTGAAAAAGCACCTTTGGGACAACTATGACCTGGATGACTGAGAATCTCCATAGACAACATGTTGTGATATACTCTTTTTTTTTTCTTTCTGAGTTCTTTCAATACCTGGGTCTTTTCTGTCCTGAAGTACCCCACCAAATTATTTTGTTGGGCTGACAAAGAAAAAGTTTACACTACAGTTAGTTAAGGTTATTGTTGTTGTGTTACCAACCAGCAGTGTAGATTGCACAGAGAAAACGTTGCTGAGAGCAATGAATAAGAGATATGCAAACTGGTTTATCAAAAGCTTACTTTATAGTAGAAAAACAGTCTCATAGTCTTTAAACAAATTCCAAGTCTTTGCCAGTAAATCAGTCCAGTAGTTACAGAATCTTCTTACCCAACAAACAGTAGTTGGTTAGAATAACAAACTCACTCTGGTTCACAAACCACGATGGTTGCAGATCCATCAAACGATGATTACAGATAGCACCTCCTCTCAATGGTAGCTTATCATCACAGCTTCATACACAATGGCAGCATAGCATTGCAGCTTCCTCATCAACAGCAGATCATAGCAGCTTCATCATCAACAGCAGATCATAGTAGCAACTGAACACGTTACAGAAGCTTTGCTTAAATATTCTCACAACTAGTAATTATGTGATTACAGCATGACTCAGCATTAAAGCCACATAATACAGTTTCAGATTAAAGTTACAGTACACTTATATTGCCTGGACAACTGTTAGGCTCAAACTATATCCTAACAGTATACACAAAAGCAGTTTGCGAAGCAACCTGGCTACTGTCATTAGTATTTGGGTTCCCACAAATGATTCTAATTTTAAGTTTATGTAGAATATGAGAAACTCCAAATCTGAGACTCAAAAGAAGGGGCCATCCATATACCCTTTTAAAAATAAGTTAGAGCAATTAAGACCAGCGGTGGGATTCAACCAGTGTAAGAACCGGTTCGCTGAGCATGCACTCCGCCAAACATGCTCTGTGCGTGAGCAATGCGTTTGAAAACAGCTCTAAAACTTACCTTCTAGTGCATCCCCGGTGAGTAAAACAGCTGAGCCTTGGCAATCCGCTCTGTCGCGCCTATCAGCTGGGCTTCAAACAAAGGAAATATAGGTTGGTGTAGCGCAGGAATGGGTGGGCGGGTGTGCCCACTTTATCGTTGGAGCAAACCGGTTCGCTCTCAGCTGATCGTCGGAGCTACCGGTTTCCTTGAACTGGTCTGAATCGGCTGAATTCCACCCCTGATTAAGACCAATCAGACCATCATTCCACCCACCCTAATCTGCTAAACCTGTTCTGCTTCCTCCTTTTTGCCCTTTGCTTGTCTCATATATCATTCCCAGGTTTTTGTTCAATGGATTTGTCTTTAGATTTCTTCTCAGCTTCCATAAGTTCTCTCCAACAGAGGGAACGCAACATCTCAGAAGGCTTTGCTTCTTCATTCTGTACATCTCAATTAGATTTAGAAATAAATTACCTTGTTAGCTACATTATTATATTAAGATGACAAGTAAATTTTATTATCAAAATGTAATGATAAAATAAAAGATACTTTATTCATGCATTGAGTCCTCTCTCCCACTCTCTCTGACATTTAATTATGTCTACTGCTGCACGGTGATCTAAAACATTAATTTGGCAAATCAGCTAGACTTGTTGGTAATAGACTACTTTTCTATTTTGCTTTTTAAAAATTTGCAACTTATCACCAACCAGCATTTGTTTTCAGAGAAAGAAATCTATTACTAAGGAGAGAAAGGGAGGGAGCAGGGAAAAAAATTATGTATCGTACCAGTCTTATTACAAAGTAAAATGAAAGATTCCAATTTGGTTCTGAGAAAGGAGATATTATCTTCATGTCTATTCAAACAGCCTCTGCTTGGCCCTTATATTTGAAGTGCCTGTGCAAAAAGATTATCCTGGAAGATCTGCTTATATTTATTCACATGCGATGCAGTGATGTTAGATGTTCTGACATTTTGTAGAGATAAGTGGATGCAGCATGCTATAGGATATGTGGCTTATTCTGAAAAATGACAAAGGAAAACATGTTGTCATTTACCTTTCAAACTATTGTGTTCCATTTTTTTCTAGTACTTAAGATTTACACCCAGCCAAACCAGAGAGCCTTGCTTATCCAGATAGATGCACAAAAGACATCAAACAGCTGCATAACATTTCATGCAAAAGCCAATGGTTTTTCCCACAGCTCTATAAAAGGCACAGATATCGAAGAAATGTACACAGCAACTTCAAGTTATAAAGGATATCAGTAATATACCACTGTCCTTGAAAATGGGATGATAAGTAGGAGATCGTTGATGAAGGAAGATGTAGTGTGATTACAGGTTGAGAGTTCAATCCTAGGTAGCGGCAGATGTTTCTCTCTTTGGGAGCAAAAGAAAAAATATTTGCTGTGAACTCCATGTAGGCATCAGGAAGAGCATCTGGTCAGTAAACTCTCAGCTCTATCCAGTCGCCCTGACTCTACCCTGAATTAAGGAATTATAGCATCGTAAAAAGGGAGTGTGTGTGTGTGTGAGTGTGTGTGTGAATATATATATATATATATATATATATATATATATATATATATATATATATATATATATATATATATATATTCTCAGGTTTTCGCGGGTGTTTGTATGTAGGTCTTTGGTTATTCGGGTCTTCTCCCACGTAAAATTGGAAGTGTCTTGGCGACGTTTCGACGAAGTCTCATTCGTCATCTTCAGGCTGGTGTTCTCGGCTTCATGCTTCCAGGATATATATATATATACTCCCATCCCATTCACTCAAAACTAAGAAGGGAGATTGGCTTTGATGGAATACAGTGAACAGGCAATCTCCCGGGAAGGAGGGAGCACATTCCAGGAAGCAGGACCAGACAAGAGGCAGCACAGTCCAGAGCTAGATAGGAAAGAGAGGGAGAGAGTAAGGATAGATACTCCCTATATAGTAGTGGCCAAAATTGAGGGAACCTTTTGGGGAAAGATTTTGAGGTTTGATGGCTAATAACCCTATTTTCTTTCTTTCTTTTTTTTTTTTTTTTTTTTTTTTTGAGTTTCAAGATAATCATATTCCACTGCTGGAATGGCCTGGGAATAGCCCAGACCTTAATCCAATTGAAAATTAATGGAGCCGGCTAAAGAAACTTGTTAGTCAGAAGTAACCCAGCAATAAAACCCAGTTAATAGAAGCAATCCTTCAATCTTGGTTTCATATTATAAAAACTGCAGAACTAAAAGACTTGGTTTACTCCATGGGAAGACATTTTAAGGCTGTAATTCATGCTAAAGGTTACCCAACTATTAACTGACATGGTGATAATTTTTGTCTATCTCATTTTTTCTATGGTGATAATTTTTGTATATCTCCTTTATTTTTACATGTTTCACTTTTCTTCTTTATATTGTAACTGCTATTCTAATAGCAAATCCTTCATAAAAGTTATTGCATTGCATTATTGATTAAATTATCTTTCCATTCCATTGATATATAATTTTATGGTACTACTCCAAAAAAAAAGTGGTGTTATTAGCTCGTTTTAGAAAATACACTTTTCCCAAAAGGTTTCCACAATTTTGGCCACTACTGTAATCTTTCAGTTATATCCCTTAGGGTGAGAGTAGTAAAGTTTAGTCTGATAAGACTCGGTTTATTGTGTGTACGCAAATAAAGAACTGAATGCTGTATGAATTGCTCTTCATCATACTTGGGCTTAGCTTGACATTGGTACAAGTAGCCCTTACCTAGCAAATGCCTCACTTAGTGACCATTTGCAGTTACAATAATGATGGAAAAAATAATTGTGACCAACCCTCACATTTATGACTTTGCAAGTCTGTAAAATAAAAGAAAGAAGAAAGAATAACATAAGCATAGCCACAGTTTCAGTTAGTGATTGCTTCACTTAATGATCGAGTTGCCAGTCCCAATTTTAGCTGTTAAATGAAGAATATCTTTGGCAGTTTTCCCCATCAGCAGGAAACCCTTGCGCAGAGGGGAAGCAATGCCAACGGAAACTTTTCTTAACTATTCTGCAATCAATCAGTTAGGACAAAGTCAGTTGCCAGCCTTCTTGCTCTTATGGCAAAACAATTTATGCTAGAATATTTTTCTGCCCACTCAAACCCAGAAGGTAGTTTTTTTAGTTTTGTTCTTAGTTTTCTGTTCTTATTCTTTTGAGGAGATAGAAGTCAAAACAATTTCACGTCTGAAATAGAGGGAGTTCAGGGAAAAGAATAGAAAACCAAAATAAAATTTCAAAATAGGGCAAGTTTACATGTCAACCCAGCTACCTGCCCACGCATTCATTCCTTCTTCAAGCATACTCAAAAGCGACTGGCAAAAAAATAAACCCCAAAAGCAATGTGCATGGAAATAAAATGCACACAATATATGTATGTAAACTTGGTTCCATCACCAGGTCCATCTGTCTTTGTTCATGCCATCCTCCTTATATCTGATCGCCAGTTTGGTGTAGTGGTTAAAGCAGCAGGCTAGAAATCAGGAGACTGTGCATTGTAGTCCCACCTTAGGACCAAGCTAGCTGGGTGATCTCTCTCAATCCTAGGAAGATCAATTCTCAAATCTATAATAATAATAATAATCATCATCATCATCATCATAGAAACTCAAGATCTTGTGGGATTTTAGGATTCAGACTGACAGGCACTTGGTCCACACCTGACATACCAATAGTTGAAAAGAAAAAAGTTGGTTCATTGACAGTGCAATACCTGGTGATGCACGGATTGAAGATAAGTAGCAAGAAAAAATCACAAAGTACCGGGACTTGCAAATTGAAGTTGAGCGACTGTGGAAAAAGAAATCGTGTGTTGTCCCGATTGTAATTGGAGCCCTTGGAGCAATACCCAAAGGGCTACCCCACTATTTAGAAATTCTAAATTTACCGGACTTGAACATTTTGACTCTACAAAAAACTACCTTACTCGGAACAGCTTACATCCTCCGACGATACCTTAACAGTTCCTAGGTCCTTGGTTAGGACTCGAGCTGCTGAGTTATTAACCAGCCTCAAAGGCTGTGAATCTCAGCAAAGATTTAATAATAATAATAATTAATTAATAATAATAATAATAATAATAATTAATAATAATAATAATAATAATTAATAATAATAATAATAATAATAATAATAACAACAACAACAACAACAACAACAATAACTTTATTGTCATTGTACGTGTATACACAGTACATACAACGAAATTCACTTAACACCCAAAGATCAGGTCCAACACACATAACAAGCCCCAAACACACCCACCCACCCACCACAAATTCCCCACCCCTGAACCACCCAAACATCCATACAACAGATCAAGTAATGCTGTCCAACAGCTCACTGATGGTGGCCCTTTAGTTCTGGGATAAAAACTATTAGGAAAACACGTGGTCCAAGTTTTAATTGTTCTGTATCTTCTGCCAGAAGGCAACAGTCCAAAAAGATTGTAAGCAGAATGGGAAGAGTCTCTGAGAATGTTATGCAACTTCCTCAAACAGTGAGATGCGAAGATGTCGTCCAGGGCTGGTAGCTGGAGCCCGATGATATTCTGGGAGTTTTAATGATTCTCTGTAGAGCTTTTCTGTCCGCTACAGAGCTGCTCCCATACCATGCAAGAATGCCGTATGTCAGGACACTCTCAATGGTGCTGCGATAGTAGGACAGAAGTAGATGCTGAGATAGATTTATCTTTTTGAGACAGCCTTTTCTGTGCCTTCTTCACAAGCATGTTAATGTTCATAGTCCATGAGAGTGGACATGCATGTGTGTGGAGAGAGAGAGAGAAGGGGGGAGGGAGAGAGAGAGAAAGGGAGGGAGAGAGAGAGAAAGGTAGGGAGAGAGAGAGAGGGGGAGGAAGAGAGGGAGGAGGGGGAGAGAGAGAGAGAGAGATCACTGACTCCTTCTATCTTGTTTCCTGTTGTCTTTCTTATGTTTAAGGCAGACTTCAAGAGCATATTGTCTTGATTATAAATAGAGCCTAATATGGAGAGCCTTCACAGAAAAAAGCGATAGCAAGAATCTGCCATGCACACAAGGAAACAGAGGAGAATAAGGAAGGTCAGAGAGACTTACTCTTCCTTACCTGTTGCAAATTTCAGGTCATGTGAAAAAGTACATAGAGACCCTGTTTTGTCGATTTGCATGCTCCAAGGCTCTGGGCCAAATAAATATTCTCTTGTCCAGAAGCACCTCTAATTTATTAGAACTTGGTGCGTGAACAGCTCTTCGGTCTAAAGGAGATCGTTCTTCAGAGAAAATTCCTTTATTATGAGATGTAATTCTAAGATATGGATTATTGTGGTAAGTTAAACTACTCATTTGTTCATGCCATTTCACCCTGTTCTGCAAGAGTAGAAGTATAGCACTTAAAAAAATTAAATACCCCCACCTGATTACTTAGCCACATTATTTGTGAGGTTCTCTTCCCCCAATCACAGAGAAGAGAATCACTATGGAAACAAAGTGGATATAATGCATATTGCAAGCAAAGTGTGTTTCAGGCTTTTAAAAGATGTCCAATTATTTTAATAGCAGAGCTTCATAGCAAACGTTGTATTTTAGATGTATTCTCCTTCCTCTTAAGCACACTAATGATGTGTCAGAAAGACTGGCAATCCAAGAGCACCCCACCAGGAAATTACCACCCATTTGACTCCTCCTCCAGATGCTTCCCCAGATGTCTCTCCAGATGTCAGTTCAGAGGAGGATGAACCAGTCCCTGGCTCCAAGCAGCCAGCTGAAAATGATTTGGCTGAAGCACAGCTGCAGCAGGACAGCCCTGAGGCTTCAAGTGAGGAAATGCAGCCGGTTAGTGATGAGGAGAAGGAACTGCCTTCTGAACCTGATCCAAGAACATGTAGGGCAGAGAAAAGGCAGAACCAGCGAAGATCAGCCTGATGATTCATGAGGAGGCAACCTTGTCCCTCTTGATGGGCTGCACTGGAAGCTGGCAATTTAGATGGAGATAATGCTGGGAACAATGTGTACATTTCTTTGCTGTGTGTTTCCTGGTTGTTGTGATTGGATTGTGCCGTGTGAACTCTGGACTTGTCTTGCCTCATGCATCCTCTTGTATTGTGGATTTAATTTTGCCCAGTGGATTTATCTTGTTTGCCAAATTTTCAAGTGCCCTGTGGACTCACAGGCCATTGCTCTATGGACTAGCATTGGCCTGCTTTTGGCTGGACTTAATTGGGACAGTTCTGGGTTTTTAGTGAAGGGAATTCACTGGGGAATATTAATAAACCCACTAACCCACTGTTGCATGTGTGTTCGAGTGGGCGGGACAGCACAATTGTATTATTTTTTTCATGTATTCCATGTATTGTAAAATCTTTAATAGAACACAACCACAGATATTCTCTGTGGAACAGGAGTAGATAATGTGGTGAAACAATAACTGTTTCTCATGGTTTCCAGCAGGCTCCATCTCTCACCCTTAAAAACCAAATCATAGTAAATGGGAATTGACACACTGCAAAGTAAGGTACAAGAGTACCTTCATCTTTATTTCCAGAATGCCTCTGGGCCTCTCTTGGCATTTGTAGAAAATAAACAGGCCCAGGGGCTGAAGCTCTGTTCAATCTGTGCTCATCTGCCCCAGCCCACAAAGCAAAGATAAACACCTTTCTCGCAGAATTCTCTTTAATAAGGCTAGTAGTGCAAGAATCACAGCAACTAATCGATGTTCATATACACCCACATAGCCTCCTAACACATTGAGGAAGGAGATTTTCTAATTTTTCTTTCTAACAGCCTTCCTGCGATCTCTTCATCAATAACATTCCCTCAGAGCTCTCTTTTTATCTAATGGTCTCCTTTTTTGTTTTACAATGGGAGCAATCTCATCTTTTCAATTTGTGTTTCCGGTGGCAGCCATTTTGTTGGGTTTATTACTCTTAAAATTTTGCTAATGTATCTAATGCCCACCTAAAACAATTTTGCTTACTTCTACCGTAGATGCTCTTGACAGGTGAGGAAAGATTCTAAGCGGGCATCACAAAGCTGTGGCTACATGCCATGGATTTGAAGAGAATGGATATCTACCGTATCAGAAAGATGGAAGGAAGAAGTAAGATTCAAGATGTGTATATATGTGGGCACACACAGGGGTGAAAGGCTACCGGTTCGGACCGGATGACCTGATCCAGTAGCGATGGTGGCGGGTGGTTCAGAGAACCGGTAGCAAAAATCCCTGCCCCCCACCCCTATGCCCAGCTGAGTCACGTGATCAGAGGCTTTTTTTTTTAACTTTTAAAAGCATTTTTTCTACAATCTCTTTGGCCGAAAAATTGCTTTCAAAAGTAAAACAAAAAGGCTCTGATGATCGCGCAGTTTAGCTGGGATTGTCTTCGGCCGAAGAGGTTGTAGAAAAAATGCTTTTAAAAGCCTCTGATGATCCCAGCTGAGTTGCCTGATTGTCAGAGGCTTTTAAAAGCATTTTTTTACAACCTCTTCGGCCTTTTAAAATGCTTTTAAAAGTAAAAAAAAAAAAGTTGGCCACGCCCACCCAGTCACATTACCCACCACCACCAAGCCATGCCCACAGAACCGGTAGTAACAAATTTTACATTTCACCACTGCCCGCACATTAATGCATGTTGATTGCTGTGCACTTCAGTAAGAAGATCTATTTTGTGGAAGTCATCCCAGCCTCCAATAAAGTAACTAAGTAATTGTAGAGAATCTTCTTCCTGTATAAGAAACTGGTGTCTAGAGGGACCAGATTGCCACCATATCTGGGAGTGGTTTTCTTGGCCAGCGTTTCTCAACCTCAGCACTTTAATATATGTGGACTTAAATTCCGAGAATTCTGCAGGCAATCCTTGTCTGAGTAATGGCGGACATTGCCCTCTTCAGCCAATGAATAATAAACACCTCAGAACTCATGTTCCTCAAACAATGAAAATGAGGAAGACGTCTCTATTTCTCTTCCAAGGAATTCAGGTCATATCTTGCTCCTGTAGCCTGACTAGGTAAGTACCCAGCAAACCTCCTTTAGTTATAAGCAGGGTGTATTATTTTGAGTAGTGTTTGCAAGCATTTAATAATGAGGTGGGAGAGCTATAAAATAAGTGGGTGGAATTATTCAAAAATCATTTAGCTTCATTGCAATGAAAAAGTTAATTGTTAATAGGATTGCTATTCATATATTTTATGATTTCTCCCTACCATCCATAAAAAAAATTTCAATTCAACTGCAACTTTGGAAGTTACCATAATGGGAGGACTGTACCTCATGCAGATGCTTTAAAGTAGGTAAATTTTAAGGAATTCTTTCCGACCTCCACGTGTGTTTTTTTGTTATACGATTCTGTTATTAGCTATTATAAAATTGACTTGCTTGTAAAGGGATTAGAGGAATTTAATTTGATTTAATTTACATGTAAATGTAATTTTAATTAAATATACTTCACACGATCATTCTGTAGTCATGTCATTAATAATTTTCCACTGATGTCACATTAAACATGGAAATGCAGTAACCATTTTGAGAGGATCCCTTGCAAGACCTTTTCAGAGAAGTGCAAACTGTCCCAGGATGCAGTTTTGCAGAATTAATCACAGTAGGGATTATCCCCAAAGAAGGGCATTGATGCACATAAAAAAAGAACAGGCGTTTGATTGTATGGTTATGGCCACCAACTCAAATTCCTCCCTCCTGAATCTCAGAAGCATGTCCTTCATGCTCTTTATCTCAGAAAGTAGAGCTCCGCTCAACAACAGCTTTTATCTTCAGCATTGTGAGCAGACCCCTGCAAACCCCCAGCGGGCTGCTGGGGGTTTGCAGGGGTTCAGGAGAACCTCTAGCTAAGGTTCTGTGCAGTTCGGAGAACCCCCAAATCCCACTCCTGGCCCTGCCCACCCTGCGCCACCCCTTGCAGGAATCCCCACGCGGCCCTTTTGGGATGCAGGTAAGTGCAGGGTGCGCATGGAGGCTCGGGGAGGGCAAAAAACGGGCCTACCGGAAGTTCAGGAAGGCCGGTAACAGGCCTCCAAAGCCTGGGGAGGCCGTTTCCACCCTCCCGGAAGCTCAAGGAAAACCTCCAGAGCCTGGGGAGGGCAAAAACGATCCCCTGCTGTGGTGCAGGAGGTCGATTAGGCCATGGCCACGCCCACCCAGCAACCAGGCAGAGAATCCCTTGCTAAAATTTTTGAAGCCCACCCCTGATTGTGAGCTGAAACAGTGCAAAACTAGTTTTGAGTTTATCTTCTTTCCTTTAATGACCCCATAAATCCCATGCAGGATGGAGTCTGGGCAACTGAATGGAGCTGAGTGTTTACTGGCCAGTTTACTGGCCCTTTCTGTCACCAATACGGAGTTTTGTTCAGCAGATATATAGTCATTGTGCCCAGAGAGAGAAATACCTAGGATTGAACTCACAGCCTCCTGATTGTGAAGTGAGAGCTCCACCATTCGTTATTTTGGGTTTATGGTCCCCCTTATTTCCAGGGCTGTAGTCTAGCCTGGAAGATCAAAAGTAAAATCCCCTCCCTCAAAGTTACATCCTGCTGCCAAGAAGACCCCACAGATGTATCTATGAATCCACCAGGAATTAAAATTGATTCCATGGGACTTAATCTTTTATGTCAAGTGAAGTTTACTTGGGGCATATCTCTGTACCACCAGCATTTCTTTCAACTCGGCCAGAACACAGCCATTCAAGTAGTAGCACCCAACTGACTGTGGCTGATCTCAAAATGTTAAGGGGGTAAACCTGCTTTATGCTTGTCTAATATTTCTTATTACTTCCACCTTGGGAGTTGACTGAGCAAAAATAACAAGTTGTGATTTGTTTGTTTTTTAATGAATAAGTAAACATATATTTTTTTTAAAAAAAATGAAGGCTACTCTTTTGGTGGGGTTCCATTTGGGGGTTTTGAAAGATGTTGCTGGGAAGAGGAAACTTTGTGCCTTGTTTTTTTTAATTTAATTTCCTTTTCCCTGATTCCTAAGAAAGAGAATGTGCTTTTGTACGTACATGCCCATGAATGAAGCTGTAATGAACAGAATTGAGAATTAAAGTTACAGCCACTCTTAAAGGAGAAAAGAAATGAGGATGGATAGATGCATTAAGGCACTGGTGTGTCTTAAACTTGGCAAATTTAAGACGCGTGGACTTCAAATCTCAGAATTCTCCAATCAGTCGTGTGGGACGTTCATCCATTGGCACATCCTTGGGTTAAAATCTCCATAATTTCTGATTCAAAGACATTTCTGGCTGAGTTTTGTGTCACTTTGATTCATAAGCATTTTCCATCCATTTCTTTATCTTGAACTTTAAAGAAAAGAGAGAGAGAAACTGAGAAACAACTCACCTTCAAAAGGTATATTTTTAAAACTGAATATTTAAAGGAGAATACTGTGGGTATTTTTAAAGCAACGATTTGCATGGAAACAGATGGGAGATATAGAAAACAGAGACTGATTGAATTCCAGGCCTGTCCTTTACGGGGGATAGATACATCAGCTTTTTTTTTAACAGCCTGTGCCAATTTCTTCTGCGCTCCTTCATTCATTACATTCCGTTGCCTTTTTCCTCTATCTTCAAGAAAAATCAATGAAAAAAATTCTGTTTAAATATGCATTGCTGATTTTTTCTTCTTCTTCTTCTCCAGATGTACTTTTATAAATGTACTTGTAGCAAGCTTCCTGAAGTGAATTTTATCATAAAATATGCATTGTAAAGCCCAAATTGATTGGGTTTTTCTAAGCCAAGAAGAGCATCAGAAAGTTCAATTACCATATTCTCCGGAGTATAAGACACACCTTTCCCCCCCCCCCCCAAAGAAGAGGCTGAAAATTTGGGTGTGTCTTATACTCTGAATGTAGCTTTTTCTAAGCTTTTTTTCAGCCCTAACGAGGTGCTAACGAGGCGCTAGCGAGTGAAGCGATCTTCCCAGCTTTGCCTGCTCCCCCAACTCTCCGCTGTGCTTTAACGAGGCGCTAGCGAGTGAAGCGATCTTCCCAGTTTTGCCTGCTCCCCCGACTCTCCGCTGTGCTTTAACGAGGCGCTAGCGAGTGAAGCGATCTTCCCAGTTTTGCCTGCTCCCCCGACTCTCCACTGTGCTTTAACGAGGCGCTAGCGAGTGAAGCGATCTTCCCAGTTTTGCCTGCTCCCCTGACTCTCCGCTGTGCTTTAACGAGGCGCTAGCGAGTGAAGCGATCTTCCCAGTTTTGCCTGCTCCCCTGACTCTCCGCTGTGCTTTAACGAGGCGCTAGCGAGTGAAGCGATCTTCCCAGTTTTGCCTGCTCCCTCGACTCTCCACTGTGCTTTAATGAGGCGCTAGCGAGTGAAACGATCTCCATGCTTTGCTCCGACTCTCAGCTGATCTTTAGAAGCTCTTTTTCAGCCCTAACTAGGCGCTAGCCGAGTGAAGCAATCTCCCCGTGCTTTGCCTGCTTTTCTCATTGCTGCTTCCTCTCCGCTGTGCCTTAGAAGCTGTTTTTTATCCCCAAGCAGGGGATAAAGCTGACCAGACTAAGGACGCTAGCCAGATGAATACCTGGTAGGCAGATTTTTCCCCCTATTTTCCTCCCCAAAAACTAAGCTGCATCTTATACTCTGAAAAATACAGTACATGAGAAAGCCGAAGCATAATGCTATTGCAAACACCTGATTAATTTGCAAACAGAAGCTATGGACTCAGTCCATTTTGGAAATCCAGAAAAACTTGAATTCTTCAAGCATGTGTCCCCAGCACAAAGGACTCATCTGGATAGATTTCACTCGACATGGCTTCGCAAAGTTACTATCCACTGCCTAAAATTCAAGTTGCTTTCCCCCCACCCCCACCCCTCTCCAAAATGCAAGACACTCCATTTCCAGTAGCTGACTCAGGTTGGAATATAAACCAATTTGGTTTATAAGGTTAGTTGTCTCCAGATGGCCTCTTTGGATGTTTCTGTGATAAACAAGTTTTTGCTAGAAAACAACATGTGGTGCCTTGAAGTTTGCAAGGCTCTCGCTGCCAGTCAATGGAATGGAATTACTGAAACCTACTCCTGAGGTCTGGATGGTGTGAGAAGAGCCAGACAGGTAATGTTTAAAATACCATCTACTTTTGTAAATGAAATCTGTCAAGGCTCATAGAAAGAAATTGGAGGGGAAAATAGCTCTCTGGTGGATTGCTGCAAAAGCCAGAGAGTATTGGTGCATTTTAAAAGCCTCATGCTGAGAATGAGGAAAAGAAAAATTCTATTATGGCTGTAAAAAAAAGAAGATAACAGCAAGCAGTGTGTACTACCAAAAGGGAGAAATGCAGGGCCGTTATTTTTATCTGCAGAAGAAGAAAAGGGATCTGCTTTGATATTGGTTTAGATCTTATATTAAATGCCAGGAAAACCTTCCTGATCAGGGGTGGGTTCTAAAAATTTTTACTACCGGTTCTGTGAGCGTGGCTTATTTTGTGGGCGTGGCTTGATGGTCATGTGACAATTCTTTAGGATTTAGCAGAGGTACTGGTCTACCAGGCTTTTAACTGCTTGCAGAGCTGTACTGGTCTACCCATTTATTTTTGCAGGCATCGGTCTACTGATTTGTTTTTGGAGGCACCGGTCTACCACCACACTGCCTTTTAACACTGATCAGCTGTAGGGCGGCCCTTTGAAGCCCCGTGGCAAGAGTTTAAACAGTGTTTTTTTTTCCTTCTAGCCGATCAGCTGGGACTCAGGAGGCAGCAATAGATTGGGGGGTGGGGCCAAATAAAAGGTAAGAATAACGTGGGGGGGCGGGGAGGGCGGGGGGGCAGAACTGGTTTGGTGACATCATATCGTCACCGCTACCGGCTCGGCGGAACCGGGCGGAACCGGGAAGAACCCACCACTGTTCCTGATAGTAGGATGTCTACAACAATGGGACATTCTGGCTAGGGAGGTTCTGGGTTTTCCATCTCTAGAGGTTTTATGAAAAGGTTGGGCAGCTGCTTGTCATGGATGGCTTGACTGGCACATTGTAGAGAATTGGACTAGCTAATCCATATGATCCTTTCCAACCCTACAGATCTACAATTCTGGAACTCTGTAATATCTAATAAATGCTGTCTTACTTAACCACTGGGACTGCCTTCAGACTGGCTGATCCAGAAGATGGGGAGATTGAATTCATGTTAACAAGTGAACGTTGGTCAGAAAATGTGGTGTCAGATTTGGGAGAAATTTAAATGATTTTCCCCAGCTCAATGTCTGCAAGACGTTTTGAGTGGTGTGGTGGCCTAGAGGTGGAGCTCTCGCCTCTCAATCAGGAGGCTGTGAGTTTGATCCTAGATGGAGGTAGAAATTTCTCTCTCTGGGCACAATGGGAATGTATCTGCTGAACAAAGCTCCGTATTGGTGACAGGAAGGGCATCCGGCCATTAAAACGCTCTGCTAGCTCCATTCAGTTGCCCAGACTCCATCCCATAAGGGATTATGGGGTCGTTAACTGGTGATGAAGAATGTCTGCAAGACATTTTGTGGGTCAGAGTAGACAATGGCAAGCAATCCTGGTAGCCCAAACCCTTCTGATGACCACCATATTGGGAAAGTCTGATTATTCAGACTCAGGTCACATTAAACATTACACTGAATTAATATGACCAGTGCATAAAAAGAATGGCTAAGAATAAGATTGTGTTCTATGTACAGTATGCTGGTCTACTTCCTGTTTAAAAACAATGTTTTTGCACTGTTTGGCACTTTCTTTCCCAATTTGGCTATTAAAGTTGGGAAGATTAGAACTTGGGGGAAATGTTTGTTTTTTACAAGCACTGCATGTCATAATGTATTAACAATCCCTGAATTTAGAGAGAGGGTGGCTTCCAGTGAAACCCTCTTCTTTTCTCTAATTCTCCCAAACTGACTGAATGTCAACACACAAAGCATTCCTGGCCTGCTCTCGAGTTGCCAGAGGGAAGGGGGATGGGAAACAGACGAAGCAACATGGCAGCCAAAGACAGGAGCACATTCCAGACATATCTTTCTCAAGGCTGTCTCCCAGGGTTACCCACAGCGGCTCATGATTTAATTAGGGCATCCATCAGAACCCTGACAGCAAGCCAACCAAAGTCTTTTCAAATGATGTAATCCTGCCCAAGCGCACAACGGGATCCCTCATTCATTCAAACGTACTGCCTACCATGTTTGCACAGATTGATGACCATAATTGCAAAACCAGTAATGTAACCTTAAGAGGATTTTAATCGTGAGAACATATTCTTCCACCGCTATCTCATCATCGTTATCCTCACCCTCGTGTTCTTATTTCAGCTGCAGCAATTGGAACAAAACTCATTGCCGATTCTTCAAATCTGTATTGAAAGGAGACTCTACTCTGCAAAAAAAAAAGAAAGAAAGAAAGAAAAAAGAAATTGTCCTGAAGCAACTGCCTCTGACTAATCAACCTGGAAGTCTCCCTTCACCTTGCCTGTTTTCCGCTTATCTAGTTTTTCACCATAGTGTTTAAGGATTAATATTTAAACTTGAGACTACCATCTATTTGGAGATTTGTTACCAAAAGAGCTATCTTTGTCAAAGCTTTACCATCTGAGACACTCTTAAACAGAAAGTAAAAACAACAATAATAGCATTCCTTTTATTTATTTGTTTACATGTGCTGTGGTAGTTCCAGACCTCCTCCAACACCTCAGATGAAAGCTTTCAGTGTTCCTGTGTCATATCAATTTCTTAAATAAATACATACTAACATGGGAAGCCATATAAATTACATTACAGGATGTGTAATGACCTGGGGCAAGGCACGGAGGCAACACAGTCAGCTGATACTTCAAACCACCCCTTTATTGCTCCAACTTTCCCCCAAACGCTCCCATATTTATGGCAAGTCCCAGAGCAAAGTGCTCTCTCTCTCTCTCTCTCTCTCTCTCTCTCTCTCTCTCTCTCTCTCTCTCTCACACACACACACACACACACACACACACCTCCAGAAGCCTCTAGCTGCAAATAGTCCTAAAAATGCTGTTAGCACAACTGCTAACACAGCTGCAAAGCAAGAAATTCACCGGGGCAAGGGAATAAATCAATGAGTCCAGGAAGCAAAGGAACAAGGCAATAGGTCCAGGAAGCAAGGAATAAAGTAAGAACTCCGGGAAATGCCAAACATCGGCAACGGCACACAAAACTCCACAAATTCAGCATTTGTTACTGACAAATGCCCCTCCCCACAGGGTCTCCTTACATCTCAGTCCCCAGGTGTGCCTTGTGAAGAGGGCCACTCTCCTCCTGAGTTGTCGGGTCAGCCTGCGCTGTTCATGCCTTCTCTCTACTCTCCACTTGGGGATCAGGAGGGGACAGTCCTTGCTCATCGCTTGAGCTCGGTTGCTCCTCATTTGCCCTCTCTTGGTCATCCTGCCCCCGTTCCTCCCTGCTAACATGCTGTCCCAATCCTGAGGGGCCCTGGGCTGCCTCATCCTGCTCCTCCCCATATTCCTCCAAAGCCAATAAAGCTTCCCTCTCCATCACTGTCAGCTCCAGCTCCGGCTCATCCTACTTCTCAGATTCATGCTATGAATGAGTGAAAAGGCTAAATAATGACTTCCTCAACTTAAAGTTACTACAAAATAGTTACTAGAGGTGTAGCGTATTGTTTCTGACATATTCCCTCAAGAGTAACGTTGTGGGCCAGAGGTGGATAGAGATGAGCTGTGATGTGGTAGAGGGTTATCCTGCTCATATCTCTTTCTCCCAAGCAAGAGTCAGGCAAAAAAAGGGAAAAGATCAATAATACTAGGAATGGGATTGTTCTTGAAACTCTAATCCTTTTTGGGATTTGGGTGGCCTATTCCCCAGAGCAAGGCTTCACAACTATCTTGTATATATACCCTGTTTTCCCCAAAATAAGACATCCCCTGATAATAAACCCAATCAGGCTTTTGAGTGCATGATAATAAGGCCAAGCGCTTATTTCAGGGTTCAAAAAAATATAAGACAGGGTCTTATTTTCGGGGAAACATGATAATAGGTTGTCCTGGGAAAGCAAACATCTGCATTCAGTTCAGTTGATGTTTACCATTCTAATACTGTAACTTTTCAGAGGATGAAGTAACTGAAAGGAATCATGGCAAGGTTATATAGTGCATAAGTTATTGTATAATAAAGATTAAACTTCAATTGTTAGTACATACACTTATTTGAGAAATACAGAACTCTTTTGAGATGTCGAACAAGTCTCACCTTTTCATACTTCCTGGCAAGCCTCATCAACATGTTCATACAGTTGTTGTCATTATTTTACTGTTATCAAATAGAGTTTTAGGCTGCTCCCTGGGCAAAAGCATTCAAGAGGATTTGCAAAGTAGAAACCACGTAATAAAAAGAATACATGAAAAGCAGTTTTTAAAAAGATATAAGTAAAGAGATGGAAGGAAGGAAAAATAAAACATATTCTATGTAAGCTGCTAAGAGTCTTTTTCTTTTATTGTGACAGGATAGAAACCTACTTAATAAATAAAAAAATTGAAAGAAAACCTATTTGTCCAACAGAGAAGGCCTAAATGAATAGGTAAGTCTTCAAAACCAGCTAAAAGATGGAACAGGGAGCATTACAATAGGTATAATCGCATGCCCTACTTTTCAATGAACTGTTCCTCTGTTTGAAGGACTGTCAGAGGCCCTCTTCTATTTGAAAGTGTCCTTTCAAGTCGTAAAACTCAAGAACAATTCTCTATTTAAAGGGGCCTCTTTTCAAAAGGCTATCAGAGACCAATCTCTCATTTGAATATGCTCTTGATCTGAACAGTTATAAAGGCCACACTGAACGCAGAAGAGTCACTGCTTAGCTGAACAATTCATTCAAGTCTTCCCCTCCAGTGATAGTGTATTGCTATTTCAATCACAATTATTTGTTAACATGGGGATGACCATATGCAGTACATCAGTTGCATGCATGTTCTATCAAAGAGGGCTATTTTTTTCCCCTCCTCTGTTTACAATATCATTACCCCTCTCTTTTTGCTAACACCCAAAACTACTTAGGGAAATTGCCTTGGGTATTAGGATGCATCCTTTCTAGGACTCTGCTTAACCTGTTTTCCTGTTTAACTGTGTTTTCCTGTAATGTGCTTGCATTAATAATAATAATAATAACTTTATTGTCATTGTACGTGTATATACAGTATACTCAAACAACGAAATTCACTTAACACCCATAGACCAGGTCCAACACACATAACAATCCCCAAACACACTCCCACCCACCACAATTCCCCACCCCTAAACCACCCAAACATCCACACAACAGACCAAGTAATGTTGTCCAACAGCTCACTGATGGTGGCCCTTTAGTTCATTGTTGAGTGCAATTATAGCTCTGGGATAAAAACTATATAAATAAATAACTATATTTATAAATATAAATAAAACTATATATAAATAAGCAGTGTTATGTGTATTTCTGCAGCTTTTCAGCCTATGCATGTCAATGTTTTTACATTTTAATGCAGTGTTAATGAAGATGTGTTTTTCTCCTTTGGTATACTGAACTAGGATTAAATAAACTACAGGAAGTTGTTCCCATTATGGCAGTACCTCAATGCTTCCCTTCAGTTAGCTTGTCCAGTGGTGGGTTGCTACCGGTTCGCCCCAGTTTGGGCGAACTGGTAGTAGCGGCAGTGGGAGGCTCCGCCCACCCGCCTGGACGTCATCAAATACGATCTGCACATGTGTAGAAGTGAGCAAACCAGTAGCAAAGGTAAGTGAAACCCACCCCTGGCTTGTATTTGGGATTGGTTTGCTAAAGTTTATAATGAGAATTAAAATTGACCCGGAAGAGTGTGGCTTTCAGATATGCAGGAAGATAAAAGGAATGTATGGAGGTGTTGTGGCTCCGTTGCCTGAGCCTGGGCTATCGACAGATGCAGACTCTGAGAGTGAGGGAGAGGAGTTGGCAAGGCCTCCCTCTCCAGGACCCTCTTCTCTGGCAATGCCTCCGGAGGACACCGAAGGCCAAAAGATAGGCTCAGAGCCAAGCACGTCCCCGCAGACACAGGTGGACAGCGATGAAGAAGATAAGTGCTGGCTGGACCTTCGGCAGGGAGAAGCGTGCGCAGCAGAGGGGAAGGCGTGCCAGAGATTAGCTGAGTCACTGGACCACATCCCACAGGGTATAAATGTGGTGGCCGGTTCAGTTTGTGACGAGCAAAAACTGGAAATAATCCATGATCTCTGCGTTACTGAACTTTGCCTGCTTTATTGGACTGAATTTGGATTAATCCTTGCATTGTTGAAACTCTGCCTGTTTTATCGTAATACTTGCAGTCTAATCTTTGTTTTGTGTGAGTAAAGTCTGAATTGGCAGCTAGCCACTGGGACGCTGCCAGCTTTATCTTCAAAGAGTTTTGTCGTGTGGCTTATTAACTCTGGGCCGTCTGTGGGGGTGCGTGTGTGGTACGGGGACAGAACAGGAGGTGTAGAGACCATCATGAGACAAACATTTGTTTCTAAAAGAAGTAATCAAGTGACCTGGTCCCATTCTAGGTTGTGAAGAAGAAGAAAGCTTCATTAGAGGAGGAACAGGCTAAATTTCATAAATAGGGGTATACTAATAAGTATATGATGTATTTGTATATATGTGGTTTTTGTGACCCATCAATCTTGATGGTTTTGAAGCTGAAATGATATCCATGTATAATCATCACAATGTTTTAAGTATTTTTTTTTTATCAAATTAAAGGAAGAATTTGCTTTAAATGCATATTTCATGTAGAACTACCGGTACATATTATATTTTAACACTCTGAACTAAAAACTAGTTTTAACCATGTGGAAATGCAGTTAGCATTGAAGTTCTCTCCAGATGATTTCTGAATACCATCTCCATATATTGTTTTATATAAGATGTTGCAATGTTAATAAATAAATAAATAAATAACAGGGGAACATTTACATTTCTCCAGGTACTGTGCTGAAGTCCTGAAAGCTTCCAGCATGAACAAATTCAGTTAGAAATAATTAGAAGGAATGTTTAATTTTATTTGTGTGTACATACAGGAATATAGACAATGGTCTACTGTTCCATTACAAGCGTTAATTAGTTTAGCCAAGGTAGAGTAGTTTTGCTATAATTAGTTGCTGCTAATGTAAATGTGTGCTTATTTTGCATATATTTAAACCTTAAGTAGATGATAACAAGTATACTTCAGATATTTCATTTCATGAAATACTTCAGCCTGGTAAAAGCCTTGGTGGCACAGCAGACTAAAGCACTGTTAAGTAACACCAGCTGCCTGCAATTACTGCAAGTTCAAATCTCACCAAGGTTGACTCAGCCTTCCATCCTTTCGAGGTAGGTAAAATGAGGACCCGGTTTGTGGGGGCAATAAGCTGACTTTGTATAAAAAAGAACACCGCTTGGGGGGGGCGAAAGCCCTACTAAGCAGGTATATACAAAAGTATGAAGGCTATTGCTTAACGCATTGTAAGCCGCCCTGAGTCTCCGGAAAAGGGCGGCATATATAAATCGAACCAATAAATAAATAAATAAATAAATTTCCATTTAACTCTACTGATTGTAAGTTTTTCCTCTACAAATGTGTCCATGTGTGTCTTAAGACTTTTAATTCTCTATTATTTTAATTTATCCATCTCAACAAATGACTTTAGATTGGGTACAGCATAAAATATAAAAACAATTAAAATAATACTAATAAATACCGTATTTTTCGGAGTATAAGACACACCTTAGTTTTTGGGCAGGAAAATAAGAAAAAGGCTGATTGGTGGGCGGATCGGCCTCCTGGAATACCCCCAATTTCTAGAGATGAATTTTAGCAACAGGTTTGTTGGTTGTGAGCTCTGTGCCTTGCTTTTTTTCTGCCTCTGAAACTTCTGAAACTCTGTTTCAGAAAAAACTTTTTTTTCTTCCTCTGAAAGCCTCCGAAACATTGCTTCAGAAAAAAAGACTTTTTTTTCCTGAAGCTTCTCTGAGGCTTTTATTCTGAAGGACTATCTATATTCTGTTCAATCTCCTTTCTTTGGTATTCGTATGTAGATTAACCTCTTCTGATCTGTTGGTTATTGTGTCATTCTTTAGATTTGTTAACATTGTTTGGTTACTGATTCTTCTTTTGTTGCTTGCCATATTATTTTAGATAAAAGCCTTTCAGAGGCTTTTTTTTCTGAAGCTTTGTTTCTGAGGCATTTTTTCTGAGGCTTCTTTCAGCCTCTGAAATCTCTGTATACTACATTCAAAGTATAAGATGCACCCAGATTTTCACCCTCTTTTTTTGGGGGGGAAGGTGCGTCTTATACTCCGAAAAATACTGTATATATATATTACATGAAATAAATGCCAAAAGCAAAATCGTTGTGAAGACCCATGCCATACCGGCCAACAATGAGTTGCCACTCATAGAAGATAGAATGGTAACAATCCCACCAGTGGTGGGTTCCTCCCGGTTCGGTCCAGTTCGGCCGAGTCGGTAGCAGTGACGATATGACGTCATCAAACAGGTTCTCCCCCTCCGCCCTCCCACCCCCCACCCCCACCCCCACGTTATTCTTACCTTTTATTTGGTCCCACCCCCAATCTATTGCTGCCTCCTGAGTCCCAGCTGATGACTAGAGCGAAAAAAACTGTTTAAACTCTTGCTGCGGGGCTTCAAAGGGCCGTCCTACAGCTGATCAGTGTTAAAAGCAAACAAATGCGTTGGGTCGTAAGTGCGAGGACTGGTCGTAAGTGCGAGGACTTTCCAGAAATGACTCTGACCAGCTAGCCACGCCCACCCTAGTCACATAACCTCCAAGCCACATCCACAAAATAAGCCACGCCCACAGAACCGGTAGTAAAAATATTTAGAACCCACCCCTGAATCCCACCTCCTGGCAAACTTTTTCCGAATAGTCCTGCATATACTGTAGGTCTCCTGCTGTAGATGTAAGTCTGCAGGAACTGGGTAACCATATCATTCCAACTTCTCAAAGCCAGCAAACCAAGGAGGAGTCCAAAAAGAAGGAATCTGAGAGGAACAATGATTCCAACCTTGCTAGGCTGCCAGTTCCAGGTGGTCATCAAAGTCCACCATCAGATATCAATGCCACCAATAAGCCCATGTATCTCCAAACCTATCACATAAAAAAAAAATCAAAAACATTTTTTATGAGTAAGGCCAAAGAATTTGAAAGAATACAATAAATTTTGTAAATCAAAATGGTGACAGTGCACAAAGATGACTAGGTGGAAATAGAAATACTCATGATTTCCATAGCCAGGAAGATAAAGCAGGAATGGTTAAATTGATTACTTTATTTAAAGAGGGAAATATGTTCTTATTTGGATATCATTTCTGGAATTTGTGCTTGTGAAGAAAAAAAATGAAACTTTGATCTTGGTTTTGTTGATTAGAAAGATTTGATGTTATAGAAATGTTATGAATCAAATATATATTTGATTTATATGCCGCCCTTCTCCCGAGACTCAGGGCGGCTTACAATGCGTTAAGCAATAGCCTTCATTCTTTTGTATATTTTATACAGTCAGCTTATTGCCCCCACAAACCGGGTCCTCATTTTACCTACCTTAGAAAGGAGCCTGGTGAGAATTGAACTCACAGTAATTGCAGGCAGCTGGAAGCTAAATACTACCTTTAACAGTAGCATTAGTCTGCTGCGCCACTCAGGCGCCTATTAATGTTAATGTTAATATTAATGTGTAAACGCAAAAAGTTGAGGTTGGAGCGTGTTTATCTTGTACTGTGCTAGGAAGAGTTGGAAGTCAATGCCCCCTTTTCTTTCTTTTTCTCTTTCCCTTTGTATTTCACAACCCCTTTTCCCCATTCCCTTTCCCTCCCTTAATTTCCTATTTTCTTTTCTTTGTATTTTATATAATAAAATAAAAATGATAATAAACAAAAAAATCAAAAACATTCAAATAAAACCTGAGTTCACACACACCACCACCCACTCTTGTTGATATCTTGAATTAAGATTTGATTCTATTCCAAATTTGGAATATTATTATTATTATTATTATTATTATTATTATTATTATTATTATATTTTTCAAAGCACATTGAGTTACTTAACTGATTTTCAGCCTGTAGAAATAGAATAGAAATAGAATAACTGCTGCCTTATCAACTTCTATCTGTGCAGCTTCCAAAGCTTGATTGGAGATTATCTTCCTCGTCCCTCCCTTAGAGAGAGAGAGAGAGAGAGAGGGAGGGAAGGAGGGAGGGGAGAGAGAGAGGGGGGAGGGGAGAGAGAGAGGGGGGGAGAGAGGGAGAGGGAGAGGGAGAGGGGGGGAACAATTTCTTTGACTGCAAAATTCCAGGCCACTGGTTTAAGATTATGTTTCTCTCTTTTTCAAAGATGTTCAAATCCTTGCCATGTTAAATAATTTAACCAGTTCCGGTCTCCAAACAGAGCAGAATTTGTGTTATTTTATGAGAAAAGCCAGCAAATGGAAAACAAAAAATAAATGAATGGAAAGAAGGAATTCTAACATCGTAAGAAGCTGCACAGAGTGAAATTAATAAAACCCCATCTGAGCTTCTTTTAAAACTGATCTCAGCTTATATCACCAACATGCTAAGAACAAGTTTCCTTTTCTTGTCACCCTTCAGATGTTTTGGGAACAAAACATATTCTCAGCCAAAGACCACCCTTGCTGGGGTTTTGGAGAAGACATAGTCCCAGAATACCTGTAAACAGTGGTGGGAACCTGCCATTTTAACAGCCGGTTCGGTGATCACGCGCTCTGCATGTGCGCGTGGTGTACGCACGTGCTCAGTTTTACAAAAACTTACCTTCCGCATTACTGCTGGGGAGTAACACAGCTGAGATGCGACAATCCATTCTGTCGCGCGAATCAGCTGAGAAGATATAGGTCAGTAAAACGCAGGGGCAGGAGGGCCCATCTGAACAATGGAGTGAACCTGTTCGCTCGAACCGGTCTGAATCGGTAGAATTCCATCCCTGCCTGTAAAGCACCACACTGTAAAAGAGGATGAGTCTGTGATTATTCATTTGCTACAGCTTTCAATCAAGCTATCAGCTGAGAGAAATGTTACGAATTGACAAACTTCAACCATTATGGTTAAAGTAATAAAACTGGAGGACTGACAAAAACAGTTGTGATATCTATTTAAAAACCTAATTTACATTTGCACAATTTGAATATTGTGACTTCCTTCTAGTGTGGGCTCAATTCAGATAACTCCACAGATAATCCGGATAGATGTGGAATTTGACCTGACAAAGCATAAGAAATGCTGAAGGACAATGGCAATAGATAGTAAACCAGTGTTTCTCAACCTTGGCAACTTTTAAGATGGGTGGATTTCAATTCCCAGAATTCTCCAGCCAGCATGTAAACAATAATTAGTCCCAGCAAGGGTCACTCAATGATTAGTTTGCACATTGAAAAACAATGTGCAAATTCCAAGGTAAGAAGATTCAATCCATTAGCATTGCTGTAGCTTTAAGGGGTTGTTTCCTGTTTTGTTTTCAACTTTCTTTTGGGTAGCTTTGCCTTTAATTGTTTTTCTTTATTTCTCTTATCACTCTCTTATTGTTTTCCTTCTTCTACTCTTCAGGGCCACTGCTGTTTGTCCTTTTTCTTATCAACCTTCTTTGCATTTGATGCTGATCACCTCCATTTCCTCAGCCAGTCTGTTACGATCATGGCAATAATCGTCATCATAGTCATGGGTCCAGAAATTATCCCAAGTTAAATAACATCAGAGTTCAAACATGAGAAAAGCTTCAAAAGTTATGACTAACTCATTATGAGCAGTTTGCTGGAAAGATGGATTTCTTCCAAGAACCCAGAAACTATTTTTTTAAAATTCAAGATAATAGACTAGCTTAAATTAAAAATTAATTCTCTAGCAGAGTATCATCAAAGGAACCATTTATTTAAATATGCTTTAAATAGTAATTTCCCAAATGGAAGATGTTTGATGAAGAACATCAAAAACCAAAATAGAAACAAACCCAAAGAACATATTTGAGTAACTTTGTAAACTTGGTAGAAACAGACTGAAAATTGTTTTGACAGAGAGGAATGAGTAAAGCACTCCCACTACGCCAATATACAATTTAAATTGTAGCTCATTCAAATCCTGATTTGCTTTCTTAATTCTTATTGAAGTGCCAGGTTTAACCAAATTCTGCATTGTCCTATTCCTCTTGAATTCTCTATGTTTTTGTGGATGTTCTGAATAAATTAGATGCCACGTGGCCTACTCTGTCCCATGATTAACCATATATTCTCCAAAGTATCACAGCTCTTCACTTTCAAACAACAATTGCCACACCCAGCAAGACAGTTTGCTGAACAGTAAAATGGTTCAGGGGGCTTCTTAGAAAATGGGCATGAATGCTTCTAATCAGCTACTGAAAATAATAAAAGAACCTTCGGTTGACAGACAGAAAACACAAATATAATAAATAATAGATTTTCCAATCCAAAGGACTAAAAAACATGTGTTGATAATAGGGGGAAAAATGCCTTGAATTAGACGTTCCGCATTGTACAACATTCCCAGGAGGAAGCATGACAGCTGCATCTCACAACGATCTTCAAGAAATCCAATGTCTTAATGCAGTCCGACTTTTCAAAGTGGAACAAGTTAACGCAAATGGACTTGAAAATCAGCAAAATCCATTTTCTGGATCCATTGCCCAGTGCAATCTCTTAATATGGGGAATGAAAGCCAGAGAATGCAAATGGAAGCTGTTCAAATTAAATTGTTTTAATTATTCAGTGTAGCAGGCGCACATGATGCATTGGCAGATTTTCCTGACTTTCACCATCTCTTGGTCTCTGTCCAGAGTGCTGATCGTTGCCAAGCATAAAATACAACTTCATTGTTAGCAAGTTTCATCAATAGAATTCTAGAGCTGCCGGTAAGGGACACAGGAGGGGTAATTACCTTCCAGCCTTGGCAATCTCTCTCCTCTTTTGATCAGGCCACAGCAAGGAGCCTGAGGAAACAGTATAGCAATGACCAAAATTTGGAAAGAAATGGAGAGATGCCATCCAGAATTATTGCAAACTCTTGCTAGAGCACATGTTAATATGGATCCTTGTGCTCTGCCTTTCTGAACTATACAAATAAAAGAATGGCAGGCCCCCAAGGGGTCAAAAGGAACCTGGAATATTGCTCCACAGGAGGGCGTAAAACTTGCAGGTTGTTTAATTCCAGACAAAATATAAAATCAAAGGAGTGTTGCAGATATGAGCATTAGTGGGTGCGTTCACTCCTCTTAAAGAGTGAATTTTGGTACTGTGTTATATGCACCCAACTGTGGCTTATTGGCTTAGCGTGTTGAATTGAATCTGGCCACCTGCACCTCAATAAATCAGTTAAACAAGTATCCTCAAAATGTGATATTAGCCGTCCTTGTTTTTCATTTTGATGGTTTAAAGCCAGCCAAAATTTTAAAAAATTATAATAATAAAAGTTTTGGACTGGATGAGGGTCGAGATGTGTCCAATTTCAGGCTCAACATTAAATTGCTACCCTGTCATGATGTTTCGTTTGCTTTTGGACCAAGAAATCTGAGTTTCTTGCTAGATTATTTTATACTTTTTAGTGTCTGCCACAATATGGATGTTATGCTAGGTTGTTTTGCTCCAATTTTATCTTTTTTGGTAATATTCCAGAAGTTTAAAATCCCAGAAGATATATATTAAAAACATAAACACCTAGATGAAATACATATATCAGAGTAAGCTTCTCAGATATTCCTTTAATCGTCAGACAATAAAAAAGCTTGTTTTCCAGAATAATCCTTCTTCAATAAATCCACACTTTCTGTAGACCTCCTTGATGTGACCCTGCTGCTTAATGGGCACGAGATAATTTGAAATTGAAAGACTACTATCATTATCCTAGCCGTAGAGATATGTGCTATCTGTACACCGATTCTTAATAAACAAGGTTTATAAAGTGAAATAATAAATCATATGCATGAAGAAAGCCAAGTAAATGATTAATGTTATTATTTTCTCCTTAGAATTTGATAAACCTATATATCTCCTTTGATTCTTCTCTGCAGGGCTCCATGCAAAGCTGGATTAATTTATTATGATTTCTGTAAAATGTTCTTTTAGCAAAGAAAGTCTGCGGTACTTTAGTAAGAAAACAACACCCCCTCCAAAACATTTTCTTCAAGTATGATATGAATCACTAGTTGCAATGTGATTGCAATGATAAGACAATCAAAAGAAAACAGGATCCTAAATGTTGGAAATGCCATCAGAAATCAGGATCGTATTATCATATGTGGTGGACATGTCCAGAAGCGAGAAGTTATTGATTTAAAATTAAAACATGGTTAGAAGAAATGATACAACAACATATGGATTTAAAAACTGAATTGTTCCTATTGGGTATCTTACCAGAGAAATTTAGTAAAGAAAATATATATTTGATTATACATGTTATACCTGCAGCGAGGATAGTATTTGCACAAAGATGGAAAGCAGAGAAAATCCCTATAGAGGGAGAACTAGTTAAGAAAATATTGGATTGTGCAGAAAAAAATTGATTGACTTTGACAAAGAAAGAGAGGAATCGGAATATTTTTAAGATATGGGGGCAATTTTATCATTGGTTAGAGAAGAAATATATATAGGGCAAGGTTGTAATGAAATGAGCGAGGAAAAAAGAGGAGAAAGAAGATAGATAAATGTATTAATAGAAAAATAAGAAATGTGGGAGAAATGTCAAAATAAATGAAATAATAATATTAAGATATGATAAATATTTGAGGAGTAAGAAGAAGACACAAAAGATGTACTCAGATGATACACTGAATGATTATGTACTGTATGTTTGTTTGTCTATAAAATAAAAAACTTTTACAAAAAATAAAAAAGAAAGAAAACAGGATCCTTTTGCACATATATTTTGCCACTGTGTTTTACGGTGTTTTGTTTTTTTTAAAAGGGCATTTAAAACAAAAATCCCTACATAAATGAAAAGGATCTTTACAGAGCAGGTAGTATAATCTGTAGAGCTATTATAATAAGGTTACTAAATGACAAAAGAGCTGGGTGAGAAAGGAATTGGGTAGAACTTGACACAAAACAAACAAGTCAGAATTTAAAACTTAAATTTTAAAATTCTGTTCTTTCACCTGGAATGAATCGTCTCATTTTTGCAATATTCAACATAAAGCTATATTTTCCCCTTCAGCCATCCAAGACCTGTTTTTTTAATTCTTAAAAGCCTTGTCAAACAAAAATAGTTATGTAAAAAAGCAAACAGATATAAGAGCAGTTATACTTCATTAAATATGCTTTTAAAGATATATTGCATTGCCTCAATTGTCTTAAAACTCTGAGCAAAAATGAGAAACACAAGGTCAATATTTGATGTCAGTACTGAAATCTTACCACACTATCTCTGTGGCTTTGTTTGCCAAACCTCTCTCCCTCCTAGTAATTTTTATATACTTGGCAGCATGCACATTTATTTTTTGCGTTCATCATACAATCTTTACCATTAAAATAATTTCAAAATCCTTAAGATTTTCCTCTACTATACCTAGTTATTGTGACATAAAAATATTTATTCATTTTATTATTATTCATATTAATTCCAAAAATTATATAATAGACACATACAAAATCTTGGGTATTAATTACATTTTATTGATGTAATACAAATCTATGGGCTTTTCCATATGAAATTAAAGACTAGTGCAACTAGTTTGTTATAGTATATTTGAGATGTACAGGTGATTGCAAGATAGCTGTATCTTTCATATTTTATATTTACATATTTAGTACATTGTTTTTATTTACATTACTAAGCATATACTATAGATAGAAATCGGTTATATGCACTGTACATTTAATATTGCATTTATGACAAGGTAGCTTTAAGCCTTCAATATAACATTACAGATCATGCTAAATTATTGAATTGTTCCAATATCTTTTCTACATTAGTAAATCTTAAATGGAAGAATATTGATATTAGAGAGCAATTCAAAATTTTAACAAAGGGATGTAAAAGTGGCAGAAATATTTTTTTCCATATAACAGCTGGTTGGGGTGGCACTTTTCCTGAGTTATACAAAGAAATCAAGACACAATTTCAAGGAAAAAAAATAAGTACATAGATAATGTATCATATGGCCAGAATGATATCAGCTGTCTTAAATACCCAATTTTTATAAAACAACATTGGAGGATAGATTCACCCTTTGTTTCTGATGTACTCAAGGGTGGTTGTTTTTTTCACAGCATGAAATATTATTCAGTTTTGAAGAGGAAGCAATAATGATCCTAACAAAGCCTGAAAGTCATATCAAATGGAATTAACATTCTTTTTCATTTCTCCAAATACATTTAACACAGTAAAACAGACTCATTTTACATAAGAGAAATTCCTATGCAAATTATACAATTTAAAAAGTACAAATTCATGTGCTCTATATTTTCTTTTTTTAATGATTCATACAATTTTCACTCTCATTGCATTTCAGCTGGTTTGATTTTTATTTTTTTCCTTGAGGGCAGGGAAGGTTTTATTTATTTTATTTGACACACAATCTAACAATTTAAAAATAATAATGCACTGAACTTTAAAGTATCCTCATGTTTAAAAATCCTTTAACCCTTGTGGCTTACAAACTTAGTGTGTGTGTGTGGGGGGGGGAATTCTGAAAAACTAAATGCCATTTCCATTATATGATTAAAGTCAAGAATCTATTGGAATACATTGGCTGTGAATGACTTTGCATGGTATATTAGTAGATGGATGATAGGATTAGAATTAACACCGATACCTTAACAGAAAGGGATGGTGTAACTCCTCAATAATGTAGCCCCCTCAGGTCACTATTGACTTGGAAGTTCTCATAAATTGTATCCTCTTTGTGACTGTGCACCTGTGTTACGATAATAACAGAACTACTCTGCTTTGTTCAATAAAGCTGTTAAAAGCATGCATTTGAAAATGAGGAACTCAAATGGAACTGGAATATGTTTCGCAATCACTTAGCCCAACACAATCCGAACGCATAGTTAAACAATATCAGAAAGAGAATATGGCAAATGCTCCACTGAACAAAATGTCTTTTAAACAAGAAACTTTTAAAACATCTGTGCAGCCTATGAAAGGCCAGAAAAATAGTGCTATTGCCTGTAATTATCATGTAGTTTGGCATCTAGCCATTCAGAAAGGAAGTCAACATATACAGCCACACTAAGACATTCAAATAAAGACTTAAAGGCACACATGAAGAGCTCCTAATATTATCTTATTCCATTTATAGTTCAGATTGGTTCAGGACTTAGTGAAGATGTGAGTGATAAAGAGGTTTTCATAGATCATATTTAGTAGATCTGGTATACTAAAAGCATATTGGTATCATTGCTACTTTTGCAATAACCTTTCCTCTATACAAAGATCAAGAATACTTGGCTCGGTCAATTGTATGTTAAATATACAATCTTAAAGAATAAATCACCTCGGTTAAATTGGACGCTTCAAAAGATTAATGGTTGGTGAATATTTTAGAAAGCCAAATCATTTATATTACTAACCACGTCCTTTCACTGAATTCTTAGCACTAAGTTGCTGCTAAACATACATATTTTTATATAAATTGGCTCTTAATTAATCAAGAACTCTGCATGATGGTTGCAAGAGAGTACGTTTGAGGAGATTTCATCAGTCCAATTTTCTGAACCTGATCACCACACTGTAACTCCCTGCTTATATTATAAGAGCTGAGGTACACCCACACTCATACCGAATCACATTATCAAGTGCCCCATCGTATTATAAACTCAACATAAGGCAATAGCACATCAAAATATATTCTTCATGTATAAAGTAAGATTTTAATTAGGAAAATATTGAAACTAAAAAATCTACATGCACAAAAAGGTTTTAAACCAGTAGCTTAAGTAATACATTATGGCAAACCAAACTTATTTCCTATTCTATAGTCAATATGTTTTGGAAACTCTAAAGTCAAATAACACAGTAAACATTATCTGCACACTGCTGAGTAAAATGTCCGAGGATCTCATTTGATCACGCACGTGGCATTATTTTCAAGTTTTAAATATTGTGTTCCATAAAAATCTACTCCTGGATTTCATTGTGTAAACAAACTTTCTATTAAAAGGAGTTAAATATTCCATGTTTGCGAACAAAATAAGTGTGCAATCACCTCTACATGACCTTCTTGCCTAATTTAGTTGTACTCATTTTCAATGCAAGACTGATTGTTCTTATTAGCTTGCATGCACCTCAGACACCAAAAATGCTTCCATCAAAATGTTGAACATAATTGACTAGGAATAAAACTGATGGAGACAACACAATCAGTCATTAGATCCCAATGAATGTAACACACTTTATTCATTTGCATGGTAACTCAATTACCAAAGAAAAAAGGGACCATAATGAAAATAAAATTTAATTTTTTTTAAATCAGCGAACAAGAATATTTCTTTTTAAGTACACAAGATTTTCCCCCAAGCCTGTATGCTCATTTCTTTGGTAATCCTATAGCTTCTTGCTCAACAGTAATACAGAAACTGTAGACAATTGTGTGCCAGCACAACAACCACAATATGGAAACTTGATGTCACAATCAGAGCCACACTTTGTAATTTTTTTTTTTATCTCTTGTAATGGTTCGGAGCATCTGCAAATGCGAACTTCAATCTGTAGGCTTCAGCAAGGAGAACGCTGATATCTTCGTTTCCCCAGTGCATCGTAGGCAAATTCTGTAAAAATATTAGTAGTTCCTGGTGGGAAGAAAAAGAAGAGAAATAAATCAAAAGATATATTTTGTTAACTTCACTGGTTAGTTTTGCAGTATCAATCTAAAACTTCAAGATCGGATTCACCAAATTTGAGTTCTTTCTAGACATCTCCATGTACGGTATATCTGTAAAAAGCGCAACTAAAATAGTGAGCGTGTCATTTGTGAATCAAGATAAAATATCCTGACAACCAATGAAACTGTACAGCCACATAAATAAAGCAGCAATTCAGAACAGAAAAAAGCAAGGCAAAATTCTATTTAGGTCTAGTAGAATGAGTAAAAGGAGAAACTCACACTTTGGTTACTGGCAAAAACTGTTTCTTTAATTAACCCTCTCTCACTTGGAATGAACTAATCTTCCTGCAGACCCAAATATTACTATCTGTTAATTTCATATACAACTAGAATTGATCTACAGAAACCTTCTTCTAATATATTGTCCAGTACTGTCCAGACAATATGGAATTATGGTATATGTAGTAATTTAGTATTAATTACTAATAATTTAGTAATTGAAGTTGAATTCAAGTTCAAAAGTTGAAGCCAAATACCCTTGAAGGATAGCAGGTTGGAAAGAGTACAATTTACAACATTATTATCTAACCTTTTATTTATCCAATATATTATACATGAATAGTATTTCTGTAAATATTTTTTACAGGTCAGTCCTAGAGGAGATCAACCTTGACTGCTCTTTAGAAAGCCAGATCCTGAAGATGAAACTCAAATACTTTGGCCACCTAATGAGAAGGAAGGACTCACTGGAGAAGAGCCTAATGCTGGGAAAGATTGAGGGCAAAAGAAGAAGGGGTTGACAGATGGATCGGACACGACTTCGCAACTAACAACAATAACAACAAAATATTTTTCCAGGACAGCTGCAAAGTATAACAACACAAAGCATCTTTAAATATCAGTTATTTCTTCAAGAATTCTTGACAAGGAATGCTGTCTGATCAGTTCAGTTCAAAATGCTTGTATACATCCCTAAATGAAATAATGTTAAAACCAGGCATACAAACACCAACATATCTTTCTCTCGATGTGAACAACTGCTCCAAAGATAAGTACACTTAAGAACCAAGAGATAGAAATCTGAAGAAAACAAATAGTTTGCCAACTTAAACAGTGGCAAATAGATTTTGTTTCGCTAGATAATTCATGCTAACTTAACTGTTGCTCACTATCCATTTTCTCAAATGGCTAAGCATTTTATTTCTAAGAACAAATTTGTTCTTAGGAATAAGATACAACACAACCTATAATAATATTATCCAGATTTATTTTAAAAAGTTGAAAAGCATTTGTAAAATGAATTCTCTTAAGACTAAGCCAGCTATTAATAGTAAGATATCCTAATATTGACATGGACTAGCTGTAAAAGGAAACAAATAATATCTCAGCTTTATATCAAAGAAGAATAAATGTTAAACCAAAGTTTGAAGTAATGCCAATAAATCTACGCTATTGTAATGAATTGCTGCCATGGTTTAATAACAATTGGACAAAATATGGATGCTTTTTTCCTCTGACATATGTGATACATGCAAGATGGGTATCTCTCTAAAATGAATGGGAAATATACGGCTTAACATCTCTACTCTCATTTCACACAAGCCAACACGTTATGTGAGAACAAAAGTAGGGACTTGCCTGATTAGATTACCCTTTTCCCTCTGGAAACGATGGAAAAAATACTAGTGAACACCAGCGTTCTGAAAGAT
Organism: Pantherophis guttatus; assembly: GCF_059756535.1. Lineage (NCBI taxonomy): Eukaryota > Metazoa > Chordata > Lepidosauria > Squamata > Colubridae > Pantherophis > Pantherophis guttatus. The sequence continues at coordinate 77,194,842 of NC_142069.1, forward strand.
TCAGAATAATGACCTTCGCTAGCGTTTTTGACAGATTCAAGGTCAGTTCCTCCAGTGCCGGGGAGGATGCACAGAGGGGGAAGAAATCTCTCTTGGGCTAGAGGAACAGATCTAAATCTGAACTTGTAACCTTCCTTGCTAGCTTCTCCATTGACTTTCTGGGGAACCAGCAGAGAAGATTGCAAAGGCCAAACACATGACCACAGAGCTCTCGGCCACCAGTCATAAATGCAAAGGGATTTCTGAGCATATAAAATGGTGGTCATGTGACCAGGGGGGAAGATGGCCTGACCTTTTTTTTTTCTCAATTCTATATATTTAAAAAAATGGTATATATTTTAGGGAAGTTTTATGTCTCCTTTCTTCCTTTATTGTCTCTCACCCCACCCCACAGTGGTGAATCAATCAATTTTGTGTACCGCACTGTATCATATTTATCAAGCAATCCACAGATTTCATAGAATGTATTTTCATTCTTTATACTAAACTCATGCTGCCTTTAAAAACGTTATTATCCTTTAGAACAATTCTATATTCTGACCTGGATTTGCACAGTATTTTTATGTCCATCTTCCTCTATACTACCTTTGACAAGGTTTCCAGAATAATTCTAAACCTCAAATGTATCCATAAAAGCAGTTTTATGCTTTTGACAATTCTGTTAATAGTTGGGGAGGAAAAATCCTAGCCAAAATCTGGATGACCTAGCACCAAAAATAGAAAAATAAGTGATAGTTATATTTGACTCAACTGTCAGATTGTACAATTGGTCAACTAGGACTGACAGTTCCCAAAAAGTTGAAACCAGGAAGGTGACGTTTTGACAGAGCAAACTTCCATTAAACTTTCAGCCAAAACAAGTGACTGCCTTAAGATGTAGAAAATAAAGCTAACAAATTAAGGGAATATTATTCACCATGTTAATATTTCGAAAGGAATACAATACTATAGATTTTCAAAGTGGTGCAAACTGTGCTGGAGTTAATTAACATTTCTATTTTTAAAAAAAATTCTATGCATGGGACTTGTGTGAATTGTTATAAAGTTGACATTTGAGGCTGGTACTTTCCTTTGGAGCATGTCAGTTTTTCATATAATTAAGTTCTTAATTAGAAAAATCTAAAAAAAAAAAAAAGGTAATGAAAGTCACATTGAGCAGAAAGCAAGGAAAGTATTTACTGCCCTAATAGTGTCTGCCTACCCTTGACTTTCAGTTTAGTAAAACTGAGGTAAGAAATAATAATGCCCTAGAGGGGGTGAAATTATTTGGGTCAATTATTTGATCTGGTGAGGCAAACAATAAATAACTGTAAAGCTTGTAAGGCCTACATGAGTGAAGCAGCCAGCTGGATTTTTCTACTAAATTAGACATTATTAAAAAAAAAAGTAATATTTTATAGAATAACCGAAACAGAAGACTCAAGAGGAAGTCTTGTAATTCAAATGCTTCTTAATTGGTGAAGAGAATATCAAGGATGTGTCAATAAAATTGAATACTGACATTCACTGGTACAATAGCATTATATAGCTCTCTAAAAGGGGGGCAAATAATGGCAAAGGCTGAATAAAAATTGATTTGGCATTAAAAGAGAAAGATTGTAATGCAAAATGTGTAGGACAGAGGGAAGGGAAAATGTGAGGTCTATTTATGAAAATGAATGAGATTACTTACTTAAGTACAAATAAAGTAAACGTAGCATCCTGGCTTTTAACCGAATTGTAAAACCCAGCTCTAGAAAGCAGAATGCCATTTATAACAAGGAATTGTACCTAACTGCTTTACATCAGGTGGCAAAACAAGACATATTTACATCAATTGTTTTCCATCTTGCTGTTGCAGGGTAACAGTTTAGCATTTAGTGAGTCGTAAGAGAATAGATGCAATTTTTTTAAAAAGGAAAGAAATAGTAAATAACTTTTCTTCTGTCAATTTGTCTGAAAAAATAAGAATGTGTCACTTTATTTCGTATTACCCATTTTAAAGCCCAAGGCTTTCCCTTCTTTTTTTTCTTCTTCTTTTTTTTTTTTTTTTTTTTTTTTTTGAGGGTGAAGGTTGATTTGCTCTCATCAGCAGTTTTGATTGAATTTGCTGCATCCAGGGTGTCTGTGCTTTTCATTTTTATTTTCACTAGAGGCTACAAAATGATAAAGCCAGTAATTGGCATTGTTATTCAGATTCTACTGCAGAAAGAACCACAAAAAAAGAAAACAATTTTCTTTAGAGCAAGGCCTCTCCCGTGGCAGCTATGAATTACCAACAACAACAACAACAAAAGAATCACTGCTAAGACATTTACTTTGGATAGCTTAGGTCACCTAAACTAACTGTCAGAAAAACCTTTAGAAAATGGAAAAAAGTCTACAATTGGAAATAGAGCAATTCTTTGGTGATCGTTATTAAAACAGCTAAAAATAATTTGAGTTGGGGGGGGGAAAGTTATTCTGAAATTCACACATAGATCGTAGATCTGACTATGAACATGACCTAGAATAGAAACATGACCTAGAAATTAATTAGAATGTACTTAGAATTAACAGAGTGGGAAGGGACCTTAGAGATCTTCTAGTCCAACTCTCTGCTCCAGCAGCAGACCCTATGCCACTCCAGACAAATGGTTGTCCAAGACCTTAAACCAGGGGTCCTCAAACTATGGCCCATGGGCCAGATACGGCCTGCCAAAGCCATTAATCCGGCCCGCATGGAACCATGAGGCTGCTCCGCCCACATCGCCCCACCTACCTGCTGGCCCCCACCTGCCTTCTGGAGGCCAAGGAGGCCAAAAATGGGACACATGGAGGCTCCGGGATGCCAAAAATGGGGCCATTTTTGGCCTCCCCAGCCTCAAGAGAGAGGGGGGGAGAGGGAGGGAGGGGGAGACACACACACACACACACACACACACACACACACACACACACACACACACACGGAAGTTCTTCACACACACCCCAGGCAAGCACATCCCTTCACTAATGTGCTTTCCATCCCCAGATGATAACAAATTAAAGTTTAATTTGTGTGTATTGTTTAATGGACTGCTAAATTGGCTACGCCCACCCAGTCACATGACCACCTAGCCATATCCACCCAGCAGGTCTGGCCCCTCAACAGTCTGAGGGACCATGAATTGGTCCCCTGTTTAAGAAGTTTGAGGACCCCTGCTTTATACCATTCTGAACAAATGGTTGTCCAATTTCTCCTTGACAACCTCCAATGGTGAAGCACCCACAACTCCTGGAGGCAAGCTGTTCCACTGATTGTTCTTACTGTCAGGAAATGTCTCCTTAGTTCTACTGTAGGTCGGTTCTCTCTTTGATAATCCTCCATACGTTACTTCTTGTTCTGCCCTCAGGTGCTCTTGAAAATAGGTCAACCCCCTCTTCTCTGTGAAAACCCCTCAAATATTGGAAGACTCCTATCATGTCATCCCCAGTCCTTCTCTTGCTTAGACTAGGCATATCTAGTTTCTGCAGCTGTTCATCATATGATTTAACCTCCAGTCCCTTAATCATCTTTCTTGCTCTTCTCTGCACTCTTTCTAGAGTCTCAAATGCTTTATTGTATCACGGAACTGGACAGAGTATTCCAGTGCAGTATAAAGCAGGTATTACTATTGAGTACCTAGAACTGCATTGGCTTTTTTGGCAGCTGCAACACATTGTTGGTTCATGTTTAAGTTCATTAGTTCATGTTCATTAGGACAATTAGATCCCTCTCAGAGTTGCTGCTGTGCAGATTCCACAGTGGAGACAAGGCAGTACTTCCACAATCTGGAATATGCCAGGACTACATATTGAAATTCCAAGCCACATACAATGAACTACACCTTCCTTACTTCAAAGATTCAGCTTTGAAAATGCAACTTTTAAAAGTCAAATTATAACAGATGAGTCATAATTTGAGGCATTTTAAGGAACTCATGCTTCCGGAGAACTTTTAGACACCTAGCAGGATTTATTAAATCTGCCTATACTGTATTTTGGGCAGTTAATATGTTTTAACCCTTCTTAAAAGCATTAAATTAAGGAAAAAGCAAAAAGATGGGGAACAATACATTAAATGATTCATTCCATTTATTGCACAGATCTTATATATGTGTGCATCTGCTGGACAGAACAATACAGTGTGTGCAACCTAAGAAACATCCTATGGACATGGGCTTCTAAATCTATTATCTGATCATTAGAAAGTATACAGACTAGGCTTAAAATAACAAACAAACAACTCAATTTGTGTTGTTTTTTTTTAAATAAAAGATATGAATGAATTCCTTCAGGATTGCCAGAGGCCAACAACTTAAAATAACCAACTAGAGTTCCAGACAGGAATACAGTACACAGGAATTCCAAAAATAACACAAAGGCAGTGTTTGCACACCTCAACTGCAGAGGGAAGTGGGTCGTCCGTTTTACAGGAATCCTCGTGTCATCTGTTGATATACTTTACAAGCTGCCATTTTACATGTAGCCAATTTAGCTACAATATAGATAGTAGTACCAAAGGTTTTTTTAAAAAGTTAGAAGGAATGCTATTCTTGGTGGCTTGGGCAGTTTTTTTTTAAAGAGTGCAAGCATGCAAACCAGCGTCTGCATTTCCTGCGTCGGATGAGGAAAGCAGATCTTTCTCCTTCTGCCGTGGCTACTTTTTACAGAGGCACGATTGAGAGTGTTTTAACAAACGGCATCACTGTTTGGTTTGGTGGCACCAGTGCCTCAGATAGAAAGTCCATACAGAGAGTGGTAAGGACAGCCAAGAAGATTATAGGAAGCTCGCTTCCTGTTATTCAGGATACTGCTTATAAGCGTTATGTGCTTAGAGCTCAAAGCATTGTTAGAGACCCCACACACCCACTTTATGCTCTGTTTCTGTTGCTCCCCTCTGGGAGGAGGTTTTAAAGTATTTATAGCAGGACTACCAGATTCTGTAACAGCTTTGTTCCCTATGTCATCGTCTGGTAAACTCGCAAGATTCGTTTTTCTCACTATGTACATGTATACATCCGAACTAGACTGTGATGTTTATTCTGTGTTATATATGTGGATATATGCATATTTATTCATTCATTCATTCATTCATTCATTCATTCATTCATATTTATGTAGTGGAGGTAGTAACCCTTTGAGAGTTGTATGCAATGAAATTTCATTTTAATGTATGCTGATTAGTGTACATTCAAAGTGACAATAAAGTTATTCTAAGTCTAAAGAGCCTTAAAAGTTTTGAACCTGATTGAATTTTCAATATTTCTGCATAAATATGACTTAAAATGAGATCTGTTTGCCAAAACGTCTTAAAACTAGCCAAAGAGAACCTAATTAAACAAGTCAAAATTATCCTTCTTCATTTATTTATTTAGGAAAATGATCCAAAGCTTTGTATTTGTATTTAGCAAAAGTATTCAAACTTCTAAGACTATCAGCGTTCACAAGAGAATGCTGAACATCAGTAGTGTATGCAGCTTTGGATCAAGTATGAAGGTTGAACTAAGTCATATTTATGCAAAAAGACAGAAAATTCAAAAGGGATCACAAACTTTTAAGCACCGCAGAATTTATATGAACCCAATAAACGTCATGTATAGCAAGACATCCTGACCTCTGAAGGGATGTTCATGTGCTTCAGAAGGGATTAAGAGAAATAATTCTGCCTGCCAAGGGACGTATGGGAAGCATTAGCTTAAGAAAAGGCTCTGTGATGGTAAGGAATTCCAAAGTTCAGTATTTATCTGGCTGCAAATATAAATTTAGTCCCCAGGAACAAATGTCAGATCATTTTATCATTCAAGGTTCAGGATTTGCTGAGTAGCTTGAAAAAAAGCTCATGGAGACCGGCAAAAGCTCTGAGAAGAGGCTTTAAATTAGCAGTTTAACCCAAATAATTCTTTTTTTTTCCAGAGCAAATAAAATTTGTCACCTACTGAAATGGTGACAAAGGGATGGAAGACATTTTGCATGAGTTATTACTATGTAAATTATTCAGGTATATCAGATCTGCTTATATTCTGTCCCTAATATGTAAATTTCCAAGAAGGCCAGACAATTTCTATGTGAACCATCTTCTTGAAGATTCAAAACCCTTTGCCATTTATGCAGTAGCCAAATTCTGTGTTGCCCTAATGAAAATAAGACATAATTGGTTACAGGAATAGTCACTTCTGTTTTATTTATCACTTGAGATTCAATGCATATTACTTATCTTCAGTGGTGGGTTTCAAATTTTTTTTACTACCGGTTCTGTGGGCATGGCTTGGTGGGCGTGGCTTGGTGGGCATGGCAGGGGAAGGATACTGTAAAATCTCCATTCCCTCCCCACTCCAGGGGAAGGTTACTGCAAAATCTCCATTTCCTCCTGATCAGCTGGGACTTGGGAGGCAGAGAATAGATGGGGGCGGAGCCAGTCAGAATTTTTACTACCGGTTCTCCAAACTACTCAAGATTTCTACTACCGGTTCTCCAGAACTGGTCAGAACCTGCTGAAACCCACCTCTGGTTATCTTGCTTAGAGATACGTATTTTATTTCATAAACTCTATTTTAGATTTTACACTTCCACAGGTAACTTAATCCACCATTATAATAGTATATGTGCTATTTATTGATTTATTATTTATGTGAGTATCTTATCTCATCAACAGGTAGTCTTCAATTTATGACCATAATTGAGTCCAAAATTTATATTGCTAAGCAAAACATTTGTTAAGTGAGTTTGGGCCCATTTTATGATCTTTCTTTAGCTTTAGACAATTTAGCTCAGTAATACATCATGCTCTCGATTACAATGGCAATGAGTACATTATTGAAAGAGCTGAAGAGCCAGATTTTGGGGGTGGGGGTGGGGGGAGACAGTCCTCATGTTGTGTGTTGGGATGTTAAGATTAGACTACACAATAGATTGGGCAATTCTTGCATTACCCTATTGGATAACATGGAGCTACAGTTCTGTCAGACTTTCAAAGTAGGACAGATAAAAAAAATAGGCACCCAAGGGAATGCCAGAAGTGCTACTTTATTGATGTACAATATCACAACACACATTTGAAAGACTGTTCAAACTTGTCCCATCTTATTCCAACAAAATCAAGGCAGGGTTATGTTGAGTTTCTTTCTCATAATTGCTTCAATCATTGGACTGTGTAGAGATAGTTCTCAACTTACAACTACAATTGAGCCCAAAAAAATTTAAGTGAAACATTTGTTAAAATGAGTTTTGTTCCATTTTACGACCTTTCTTGACACAGTTGTTAAGTGAATCACTGCGATTGTTAAACTAGTAACACGGTTGTTAAGTGAATCTGGCTTCCCCACTGACTTTGCTTGTCAGAAGGTCACAAAAGGGGATCATGTGCCCCCCCAGATACTACAACTGTCATAAATATGAGTCAGTTGCCAAGAATCTGAATTTTGATCACATGACCACGGGGATGATTCAATGGTCGTAAGTGTGAAAAATGATCATAAGTCACTTTTTCACTGCCATTGTAACTTCAAACGGTCACTAAATGAATTGTTGAAGAAAAATAAATAGCAGTCGCCTTCGAAAAAATATGGGTAGTCCTCGACTTGCGACCACAAATCAAGCGTACAGGTACAGATGAGATGAAACCTGGCTCAACCAGCATAACTGCGAGAGGGAACAGAAGTTGCCTTTGGAAATGGTGGGAGCTTCATCCCTGGAGGCTTGGATGGGAGATTGGACTGCCATTTGTCAGAAATGGTGTAGGGTCTCCTGCTTGGGGGGAGGGGGGGCTGGACTAGATGACCTACAAGGTCCCTTCCAGTTCTATTCTGATTGATTGTTGTAAGCCAAGGACTACCTGTATTTGAATTTTACTTGGTGTTGCATTTTTTTTTAAAAAAAAAACTTTTTGCTGCTCATTGACTGAATAAACAGTATTTTATCATTTCAGGTACTTTATTAAAAGCATCGCAAGAGGAATTTTACCCATTTTTGCCCTCAGTAGTTTAGTTTTATTTCATTTTTGTCTTAAAAGATCTCCCCCATCAAGACAATCCCGGAGGACATCTCCATTCATTACCGTTTCCCCCAAAATAAGACATCCCCTGATAATAAGCCCAATTGGGCTTTTGAGCACATGGCAATAAGGCCAAGCGCTTATTTCAGGGTTCAAAAAAAATATAAGACAGGGTCTTATTTTTGGGGAAACACGGTATGTAGTACATCTCCTAGAGTGGATGACATCATAAATAAGCAAATATTTGAATAAAATTAGGTTGGTTAAAATGAAATCAAGTAAGTAAGCAAGCAGTGTAGGACAATTCTAACAGTGTGGTTCATCTTGGAATGAAGTGATTCGTTGCTTTCTGGAGACAAAATCTGCCAGCCAACAGAGGGAATGGCAACATGTATTTGCCAGGATCACAAGAAACATGATAACATGCCTGCATCATGAATCCAGTCCATTTAGGATAGCTGGAATCTTTCCAAATATAACACCAGTTCGTTTATTTCTGCAAGTTCCCTGATGATAAGATTGTAGTACAAGTTGGCAGGGCAAAATTGTTCTCCTGCTGAGTCATGCTGATAATTCATGTTCTTCCCTCTTCTACATTTATATTGCTATCACATTAATGGATGATGGGAGTTCTGTTGTGATCAAAGCAAGAAAAGTGGGAGATCAACTATATGTCAGAACAAATAGTGCTTGGTTCCTGATATCCTAGTCTAAGATTTAAATTAGAAACAGTTCTATTAAGATAAAAAATATTATAGATTTAATATATTTCTCTCAAGGATTGTATTATGGTTTTACAGGCCTTTCTATCTCTGTACATGAAGTTATAAGTTATTATTTTTGCTAACATTAGAGCAGACTTTATAGAAATATATAGAAGCAAAGATGTTTTGTTTCATGTTTTACAGCAGGGGTGTCAAACTCGATTTCATTGAGGGCCACATCAGGGTTGTCTTTGACCTTGGGGGGCCAGGGGGTTGAGGCCAGGGTGGGCATGGCCAACTCGACGTCACTTGTTGAGGTTCCGTTTTCGGCTGCGATGGCCTCCTGCAGACATCTGGCAGCAAAAACAGAGCTCAGAGAGGCCTCCCCGGGCTCCCTTTTTGCTGGCAGAGGGCTGCAGGAAGCTGTTGCAGCCGAAAATGGAGCCTGGGAGGGTTGCGTGCGGCCCTCCTGCGCTCCATTTTCACTGGCAGAGGCCAGTCCTTCACTGTTTCCAGGGCAGCCCCGCGGGCCAAATCTAAGCATCCCGCGGGCCAGATCCTTGAGTTTGACATTTCTGTTTTACAGGGATGCTGGCCTATCTTAATTATTTTAAATGGTTCTTCATAACTTTTTGGGTATCTGTATCCAAGTGTCTTCAAAATAATTTCCATGAACCTGATATTCTTCACTCATTTATCAGCAAAGAGAATTGGATATAGAGATTCATAACAGACATTCAACAATCTCCAAAAACTGAAATCCTGTTGTCTCTGGGGTTGGGGCCTCAAGGAATGTTAGAAATAGGAAAGATGGATTCAAAATCATTAACATCTGAATAGCATGAAATATACTAGACAAAAACAAGATGGCCGTTATTTATTTATTTATTTTTATTTATTTATTTTTATTTTTATACCGCCCTTCTTCCCGCAGGACTCAGGGCGGTGTACAGCCAAAATAAAACATAGTATACAAAATTTAAAAACAATTTAAAAACAATTAAATAATTTTGGCCCAAATAATTTAAAACAACCCAGATTAAAACTGAATCAATTAAAACTGAGAGGATGGGATCAAGCCAGCCCAGCTAGATGGAATAAGTGTGTTTTCAGGGCCCGACGAAAAGTCGGGAGGTCTGATATCGTGCGTATCTCAGGGGGTAGGTCATTCCAGAGGGCTGGTGCCGCCACAGAGAAGGCTCTCCCCCTGGGGGTCGCCAGCCGGCACTGTCTGGCCGACGGCACCCTGAGGAGGCCCTCTCTGTGCGAGCGAACCAGCCGGTGGGAGGCTATTGACGGCAGAAGGCGGTCTCGCAAATACCCCGGCCCTAAGCCATGGAGCGCTTTAAAGGTGATCACCAACACCTTGAAGTGCACCCGGAAGACCACAGGAAGCCAGTGCAGCTCGTGCAGGAGAGGTGTCACGTGGGAGTGCCCCGTCGCTCCCATAATCCCCCGCGCACCCGCATTCTGGACCAACTGCAGCCTCTGGGTGCACCCCAAGGGGAGCCGTTAACATTAATCGCAAGCTGAGGTATAACCCATGGTTGCTAGATAAGTAAAATAGGTCTAATAAAAGAGAGGTTTCATATGTTCAGAAGCACTTCAAAGTGTGCAGAAGCACATTAAAAATATTTGAGGAATAAATAAAGGAATTAAGGAATAAATTCCAAGAGTCAGAATCAGAATTGTTAGAGATGTCCAAAAGTCATGCTCTTGTATTTACATGAACCAAGTGATTCTTTTCTAAGCATAAGTTCTTTCTCTTCAACAACATTTATTGAAGTACTGAATATAACCATGTAAACTATTTTTAATTTTTAACCAAAATACCCTCATATAAAACGTTTTTATTCCAACAGGCTGGTCTGGCCTAACTCTCCCTTTTAAATTGGGTTTTAAATGTTTTACATAAATTGGATGTTTTTAAATTTGTTTCTTGAGCCCAAATTATTTAATTTATTTTTAATAGCTTTTAACTTTTGTATGTTTTTTGTATTTTTATCTTGGCTGTTCACCGCCCTGAGTCCTCCGGGAGTAGGGCGGTATACAAATATGATAAAATAAAATAAAATAAAAATAATATATATATTAATAAGAAGACCTTCTTCTAACATCCTTTCCTTGATGCAGCAAAGATAAGCATTCTCACAGAAAATGGGAACGTTAGCAGTTACTTGTTTGCCCGGTGAATTTAAATTATTATTCTACCAATCAAGCTGACAATCAAGCTTGACAGACGTCAAAGAATATGAAGGCAGTTTCTGGAATATAACAGACAGAAACCGACCATTCATTTCTGAATAGGTTAGTTGTTTGAATATGTTCAAATAGCCACAAAAGCCTGCAATTTTATTTAAATGTGCAGTATTTGCAGATTTAATAAATCTGAGTAAAAATATGGAAAACTCTGCCTATGATTAATGCCACCAACTTACCTATTGGCCTCTATGTGCACTAGTAAGGCAAAAGAATAAAGAAAAAAAATCTCTAATCTCTAACAGAGAACTAGGATAAAGAGTTCTGGAGAAAAGAGGTCATGAAAAAGAAGAGAAAACTATCAAAAAGCATTCTAAAACATCATGTTTGTAGAAATATTTTTTTTAAAAAAATAGATGTATTAATGTCCCCGTCGTTCAATTAGCTTTTTTTCTTTGAAGATTTTTTAAATCCATGTAACTGTATTCAATGGGTTTCTTTCAATTAATGCTATTGTTCACATTAAATAATTTCAGATTATTGTAGCTATTTTTCAATTAGACCCATATTTACTCTAGCTGTAACTTGCCTTCAAATATTAGTACAAATGACTTGCTCCCATAACAAACAGAGAAGCTAATTTATTTTCCTAATTTAATTTGAAAACTCTTTTATTACTAGCTTAAGATAAAGGTTCCCCCGCACATGCGTTCTAGTCGTTTCCGGCTCTAGGGGGCGGTGCTCATCTCTGTTTCTAAGCCAAAGAGCCAGCACTGTCTGAAGACGTCTCCGCGGTCATGTAGTCAGCATGACTCAACACCGAAGGCGCACGGAATGCTGTTACCTTCCCACCAAAGGTGATCCCTATTTTTCTACTTGCATTTTTTAGGTGCTTTCAAACTGCTAGGTTGGCAGAAGCTGGGACAAGTAACGGGAGCTCACCCCATTATGTGGCACTAGGGATTTGAACCGTTGAACCTCTGATTGACAAGCTCAGCATCTTAGCCACTGAGCCACCACGTAGCTTACTGCAAATTTACATATAATTTATTTGATTTCTTAAAAAGAAACAATTTTTAAATTAGTTTGGGATTAAATTTATTTTCATATTCTGGCTCTATAAAGACATTTTAAAAGCATCCCTTCTCCTCTTTTGGAAAGAAAATCCACAAGGAACACTATTCAAAACTGCATTTGAATAGGAATACAACTATGTCCACCAATACTAAAACATTCACTGAGATTCTAAAGTAGTTCTGTAATGATTCCATTCAATCACAAAACAATTCTGAGATTAAAAAATCTTCAACTAATATATATCAATTATATGTCTCGATTTTCTTTTCAATAAAGGGAAACAAATGTCTTTTTAATGATGAAGGCATACAGCAGTGATGGCAAACCTTTTCAGCATCGAGTGCTGCACGGAAATGTTGTGCACGCTCACGATTGTCGGGGTTGCGCTCTGGAAAAGCTGAACTTCCGGGTTCTGGTGCGCATGTGCACCTGACAATCAACTGGCTGGCACGCATGCACATACCAGTTTTCGACACTGCTGTACGTGCAAAGGACAATTGACCATAGCACGCACATATGCACCAGAAACCCGGAAGACAAACAGGCAAGGCCGTGTGTGCCAGGCAACATGGTTTCGTGTGCCACTTAGGGCACACGTGCCATAGGTTTGCCATCACGGGCATACAGTATCCATTAAACATTTTGCATATCAGTTCTTGATTGGGTTCTTGGTATTTTCTAACAATCTTGGCTAGTTTAGGTGGTTCTTGCGTTCTTGCTTCGTTTTTCTATAATATTTGTGCTGAAATTCTCATAGAACTAGAATATCCATCTAATGTAGCTGTATGTATTCATTTTCGCTTCTGCAATAGAAATTATCTTTTGCTCCTCAAGTCTGTTCCCAGATGTCCTCTACTCTCTGAAGCAAGTTTTAAGAATAGGCAAGGGAATGTGTTGAATTGGCTGATGCAAGGTTTTTACCCCAAAAGTTTAAAAAGTTTTGCCAATTAAAGTAATAACTCTTTTGATATAAAAATATTTCACAAAAGTCGTAACAGTCATCATCCATTGTTCAGACTGGATTTAGGATTTTAAAAAAGCTTTATGCAATAACTAAGTAAATGTAGACAAATTAGGGAAAAGGCATTCTAACTAAATGAGTAAAATTGAGTTTGATTCTGATGTCTGGCACAAAAAAATAAAATAGGAAAAGAAGAGGCTACATCAGTTCAAAGCACAATGTCAAAGTAAAGATCTCAAAAAAGGGTTTTTTTTAAATAATTAAATGTAGTATTGAATACTATTTGTCATGATTTTACATTACATAACATTATGGCATGGTTACTAAGGAGGAGAGATATAACGCCTTTTCAAAAGAGTTGGAGGAAGCATTACCAAACTCAGTTTCTTTTTTTTTTTCATGCCATTATTATCATGCCTTAGTAATGGAATTTCATAAGGAATGTAGAAAACATCCTTTCTGTTTTCCTCTATCCTGTCATTAGTTATTTTCTTTCACAGCAAATCCTTTAAGGAAGAAAAAAATGAAATAGCTGCACAATACTTTTCAGTTGATAGCATTTGCAGCCTTGTGCCTTGAAGCATCTGAGAGTCCAGCGCTTTGCAGCTGTTACCATGCTGTGAAACATTCAACCTTCCAATATTATTACAATATTCAGATGAATGCAAAAAAAGGCCTCTTATTTATTTATATGCGGTAATGTACAGGTATCATCACAATCATATGAGTGTAGATACCCACAAAGGAAAACCTTTCTATTTTTAAGAACACAGGAAAAATTGGTATTTCAGGCAATTCCAACTCTTAACTCCCAATTAAAATGACTTATAAACTTCAAAGGAGTTATAAACTTATATGCTTATAAACATATGACTTATAAACTTCAAAGGATTTATAAACTTCAAAGGAGGGATGCGGTGGCTCAATGGCTAAGACAGTGAGCTTGTCGATCAGAAAGGTCAGCAGTTTGGCAGTTCGAATCCCTAGTGCCGCGTAATGGAGTGAGCTCCTGTTACTTGTCCCAGCTTCTGCCAACCTAGCAGTTCGAAAGCACATAAAAAATGCAAGTAGAAAAATAGGGACCACCTTTAGTGGAAAGGTAACAGTGTTCCGTGTGCCTTTGGCATTTAGTCATGCCAGCCACATGACCATGGAGACAGGGCTGGCTCTTCGGCTTTGAAACTGAGATGAGTACCACCCTCTAGAGTCGGGAACGACTAGCAGATACGTGCAAAGGGAACCCTTATAAACTTCAAAATTACATGCAAGAGCTGTGGATTCAGTCCCAACTCATTAACTTTATTGAGTACTGGTGGACCTATTACTATTTCTAGATGATCTTCTCTTGCAATTGAAGCAGGAATATTATGTACATAGCTTCAGGATTTCTGAAGAAAAGAGGGACCATTAAGGCAGAAAGCATCTTCAAAATTTTCTATAGCATTTTCAATCTTCTCTCCCATTGGCCCCGCACTATGGAACATTCTCCCCCAGGGAAATAAGGCTTCATTCTTCTGGCCTTCTTTAAAACAGAAAAACATGGCTCTGCACCCTTGCCTGGGGTACGCAGATGAACATGCAGCTTATGGTAACTCTTTTAGCATCCACTCAATACCATTCTTCATCTAAGTATTTTTTAGTAAAAAGATAAATTCTTCTGTAACCAGAAACTGACATGGCATTCTTATAGTATTTTGATTGAAAGTTGGTCCCCAACTCCCGGTCCGAGGACTGGCACCAGTCCACGGCATCCCAGCCCAATCGGCAGAATGAAGGCAGTATGCAGAACCACGCCCCCTCCGGTCCGTGGAAAAACCTTTCTCCATGGAACCGGTCCCTGGTCCCCAAAAGTTTGGGGGGCACTGTTCTTAGGGATGTAAAACGTCTGTTAACTCAAAACACATTTTGTGAAGCATGTCCATCCTAAAAATTAATAAATAAATAGAAACTAGAGCTTTATTATTTTTCCTTGCTTCCTTTTGCTTTACGTTTTAACAATTGATATTTTACTGCAGGATTTTATTTTATCATGATACTTCATTGACTATAATTGGAATAAGTAGAGAAAAAAACAGCAGGTGTCTGTGGAGGAACAGGCAAGTTTTGAAGAAAGGAAGTATTTGAGATGGCAAAAAAAAAAAAAAAATCATCAAAGCCAACAGAGAAAACATAGAAAAGGGTACAATACTACTGCAGAAACATATAAAAAGACAATATAGGCATTCCTTAGATATGGTGGGTTCGGTTGCATACTATCGCAATAAAGCAAATATTACAATAAAGCAAGTCACATGAATTTTTTGGTTTCCCAGTGCATGTGAAAGTTAAGTTTACTCTACTGTAGTCTATTAAGTGTGCAATGGCCTTATGTCTAAAAAAAAAATCATATATAGTTTAACTTAAAAAAAATGCTAATCATCACCTAAGCCTTCAGCAAGTCATAACCTTTTTGCTGGTAAAGGGTCTTGCAAAGAAAAAAAAAGTTTGCAAAGCACAATAAAACAAGATATCCCTGTAGATCATATAACAAATGTGATACCTACAAACAAAACCTAGTTTTTAACAAAAGTAGGTTTTTTTAACCTTTCAAATTATTAGAGTTGTAACCATTTCATTTGCTAATAGTCATATGCTGATGGATGAAAAGATAACGAAATGATTTGGCATTTCATACTAGAGCACAACTGATCATCAAGGAGTCATGTGTCCACTTTCAAAGATTCTCGATGTAGATGAAAAGCTTCTGTATCTCTCTCTTTTTTGAAAGAAGAATTATATCACCTTTCGCTTGAGAAAAATATAACAGCTGAGCCATACATGACCCAAATGCCTCGAGATCTGTTGTAAATGCGTACAAATGAGAAAAATGGGAATCAGAAAAATGGGAATCAGGAGCCTGTAGTACAGTGGACTAAAGCACTGTTATTAACATCTGCTGCTTGCAATTACTGCAAGTTCAAATCTCACCAGGCTCAAGGTTGACTCAGCCTTCCATCCTTTCAAAGGTAGGTAAAATGAGGACCCAGATTGTGGAGGCAATAAGCTGACTTTGTATAAATATACAAAAGTATGAAGGCTATTGCTTAACGCATTGTAAGCTGCCCTGAGTCTCCGGAGAAAGGCGGCATATAAATTAAAGCAAAAAAAAAAAAAAAATCAGCTGCAGCTATATATACCAAAACAGATTATAAAATCAAAACACACTACAAGTAGTCCTTGTTTAGCAGCCACAATTTAGACAGCTACTCAGTTGTTAAGCAAAGCATTCACTGAGTAAAACAGAAACTCTGCTTATGATCTCACTTCGGCTTTCCTACGGTTTATAAACCTTCAAAATGTGGTCGTAAATGTGGACGATGGTGACAAACTTACTTTTTTCATCACTGCTATAATTGTAAATGGTTGCTAAACAAGGCAGTCGCTAAACGAGGGCACTGGTATATTCTTTGTGGATCACCTGGTCACCTCACATCTTCCTCCAAGACATCTATTTGGCCTCATTTTACCTTGTGGACTCTTTAGCCTAAATACCACAAAAACCTTGAGCAAATACAATCATGTAAGGGATATTAACCCATATTAAACATGTTGTCTCAATTTAAAAAAACAAACAAACCACCATTAATAGTAACAAATCCTTTTGGTTAGCATGCATTTAATTACACATATTCTCATTTCAAACATCCGGAAAGCATTCCTGAGGCAAATTCCTGATCAATGACACTGCAAAGTTAATAGCGCCGACCTAATCATATTAAAATATTGGACTTTCAAAGAGAATCTATGGGATCTGCATTTTATTATACTGCTGAAGAGTGCAGAAAGGTAGCATTACATACTAAATGTACGCTTTATGGGATTAAAATGTGAGGATCACAAACACAGTCGAACAGAGTGGGGTTGAAAATAAAATCCTGCATAAAAGCAGTGTTAGCAGAATGATCTGAACGCCCTGAGGTGAATATTAGACTATATAACTTTTCTCTTTTTTTAATCCTTCTGGGTTTTTTTTTTTTCCCAAGCCACTTTTTGACCCCAAAACTGCTATAATTGCAGCTCTTTAGAGGCGAAGTAAAGTAATACGTTGGCGATATGCTTCTTGGGTTGCTATGTTACGGTGATTATCCAATTAGCTACCTGCCTGTAGTGAATAATAATGGCAGCATTTAAACAAATCGATAAAATACATCCAATCAGTCCTTGGCAGGCCTTTTGGTGTATTTTAGAAACACACCAGCTAAGGATATAACCAGTCGAAAATATGCTTCTGCAGTTTCATAATGAACTTTTACACTGCAACTGCTGACACATAAAACAATCTTTTAAATGAGCCCATTTAATTGGTCTAGAAAGAGAACTCCAGTCTCCAAAAGGGTAGATGGCATAAAGTTAATATAATAAAATGTTAATGTTGCCTTTGCATCTTCCCTGAAGGCAACTTTAAGCCACAAAAGGCAACAGTTCACTGACAGCAGTCACATATATTCCACAAAGTTGCCAGATAGGGGTTTTTTAAAAAACATTTTTCTATCAAGAACCTTAGAACTAATTGTGCTTAACAGCTACATGGGTCAACCCTGACATCCTGAGCCCTGAAAGACCATTGAAGCTACTGCTAATGATAGAAAAATACATTATAAACTAAATAGCTTTGAGTTGCTATCTGGATTCCAAACTCTTCTTACTTGTGTCATTGATGTTTAGCTTGTTCTTCTCTTATCCCTGTACTGCAGGCTACTTCTGCTGCCTGCTAGCTGCCTGCAGTTCAGCAGTTCGATTCTCACCTGCTTAAGGTTGACTCAACCTTCCATCCAGTGGTGAAATCTGAACTGGTTTGCTGGCTGTGCATGCGCGCTGCAAGCCAAATGCACGCTGCGCACACATGCACCAAACACACACTGCATGCACGCATACACAGTATGCACCAAAAGGAGGCTTGGGAAGGTAAGTAGAACAGCGAGGGGAGGGAATCAGCTGTGCCGCGCCATTTAGCTTCGCTAGAAAGCAGGATTTCCTGCTTTCTAGCAAAACTAAACCCCGCAACACAGTTGATCGTCGGAAATACAGGTTCAGAGGAACCGGTAGCGGTTTTTTAACTACCAGTTCGACTGAACTGATAGTTTTTATCACTACAGGTTTGCCCGAACTGGAACGAACCGGTAGCATTTCACCCCTGCTTCCATCTTTCCGAGCTGGGTAAAATGAGGACCCAGATTGTTGGGGGCAATAGGCTGACTCTGTAAACCACTTAGAGAGGGCTGTAAAAGCATTATGAAGCGGTATATAAGTCTAAGTGCTATTGCTATAGCTTCAACTTCTGATACTTAAGGTACAAATGAAGAATTTAAAATGCAGTGTTGGAATTAAAGTTTGGCAGTGTAAAAACACAGACAAGAGAGTAAACCTATGTGGCCATAGTGATGGCTCCATGAGGACAACCAGAAGTTTCTGTTGAATTGAATGAAAGGTTGAACATTTGCATGAAAACCAGCAAAAGAAAGCTTAATTTCTTTTTGACATGAAAGTTGCTATGCTGGAATTGTATCAAATGAAGTTTGCCTGCTCCTAGTAGCCACATTTTTGTTTTATCACACTATCTTGATATTGCCCCATCCAAAACAAGGAGATGGACAAATGGAAAAATATTCAGCTGCAGCTTTGTACTTTCCTTTCATTTTAAACTCAGCAAGAGAAATACAGAAAAACATCCAAATGTATTTAAGGCTGTTGAAACCCAGTGAAAATGCAAGTCTTTTGCTACTAATGAAGGCATTTTTTTAAAAAAAAAAACATTTTATGTTTAGTAAAAAATAAAAATAATGTTTTACTTACTTGGAAATCTTTTTCTTCAAGGATTTCCTTTTTCCATCTGACAAGGAAGGCAGCACAGACATATAGGTGGAAATGGGAAAAACCTTCTGGTTCAGACTGTTAAAATAAAGCATATATATAGTCAACATAAAAATACATTTGAGTAGATAACTCAATACTGATCAGAAAGTCTTTTTGTCGTTTTCCTCATTTTTAAAATGTAATTGTCACAATTAATTAGCGAATCAGATTCCAAATAAAAGCCTTTTCATTTGTGTAGAGAAAATAGGAATAAACAAAACAATAGTACCCAAGAATGACTAGATTATGCAAGTATATAAAAAACATAATATCTGCCAATAAGCTTTGTTGTTGAGCATCAAGGAAACCACCTGGCTTCAACTTTAGGGAATAAAACTGCTGTGATTATGCTTCATGGGCAGGTTTTGCTAGAGGAGAGTCAATGGCCTTCACTAGTTCTTCCTTAGCTTTGATGACTTCTGAAACAATGCATCGTTCTATACTATCTGCCCTATTTTGCACTGCATTTTGGCTGCATTCTTTCCTAGTAAGAAAAACTACAGAATGTAGAATGTAGTTTTGGGAGGAAATATTCCAGAGGGTTTGGTGTTAATCCCCAACCTATCAACATGAGCTTGCTGGGAAAGATCATTAAAATTTCTAGAATTGGGAGTGATCATATTTACCAGAGTGAAAATATTTACAGACCCCTCACATCCTGGACATAAATTGTTTCAACTCCTACCTTCAAAACGATGCTATAGAGAACTGCACACCAAAAAACAGGAATAGTTTTTTCCCAAACGCCATCACTCTGCTACACAAATAATTCCTTCAACACTGTCAAACTATTCACTAAGTCTGCATTACTATTAATCTTCTCATCATTCCTATCACCCATCTCCTCCCACTTATGACTGTATGACTGTAACTTCTTGCTGCATCCTTACGATTTATATTGTTTCCTAGTATGATTCGATCGCTTATTTGTATCCTATGACTATCATTAAGTGATGTACCTTATGATTCTTAACAAATGTATCTTTTCTTTTTATGTACACTGAGAGCATATGCACCAAAGACAAATTCCTTGTGTGTCCAATCACATTTGGCCAATAAAGAATTCTATCTATCTATCTATCTATCTATCTATCTATCTATCTATCTATCTATCTATCTAAATGACAATACGTTCGTAATCAAGTTATGTCCAAGAAATTATATATCGGAAGGATGTACTCTTCTACAGTAAAAAAGTCCATGTCTGATCCAAAACTCACATCTCATAAAACAACTCAAAATGAAAAAAAAAAAATCCAAATGTTTAATCAGCATCACTACTATTGTTGCAGAAAGAAGATGGGGAATACAAAAAGAAAAAAGAAAAAAAGACTGCTCTAGGAATCTGCCTTTTTGCAAGAACGTTAACTATCTTAGACTTTTCTGTAAGACACAGTAAGTCTTAGTTTCAGCCAAAGAGACCTGAGGCTGTCTGGGTCTAAAATTAATTCCTTCTTAAACCTAACCATTGTCTGAGTTTGACAGTTCATACAACACACTTCCTATCCCAATGCCTGACCCAGTTATAACATGCCATCTGTAGATGACCCAATTCAAATGGAGCCCAGCACCTCTCTGGAGTATAAGGCAAAGACTTTGGGAAGAATTAGGCCATAGCTAAAGGGATTGGATGAAAACAGACAATAAACTATCCAAACCATACAGAAACAGAGCTTTTAACTACTGTTACACCCAACAAAACTGACAGGAGATTCAGGGCAAAAGAAAAACATAATTTTCAGAATTTCAAGGTGACTGTGTAAAATGGCTTAAAATGGATTTTTGATCTGATCTAGTATATCCTTTATGTTCCTGGCAGCAGAAAAAAAGAAACCATGCTTTTCAGTCTTAATCCAACACCATCTGGCAAAAGTCAAAGAAACTGAGCAAAACTTCAGGAGAAACTTTGAATAATCCTTTATGCAAAGGCCTAGATACCATTCTCTATACAAGCTGTAACAAACGTTTTTTTTTTTCCTCCAAGAAAGGGAAATGAAATAGCAAACTGTGCCAAAGATTTAAATTTATTCTTGATATTTTCTGTTTTCACATTGTTTTTCAGTACCGTTTGCCTAGGCTCTTTTAAATTAAATCAAATAGGCTTAAGCATTCAGTTCATTAAAGGAAAATGCATATTCCCTTTAGATCTGAGAATTCATCATAGTTCAGAGATAAAACTAAGGTATAAAGCATTTCAAATGGATAGTCTTGGACAGTTTTGGAAATTGAGCAAAGCACCTAATGCATAATTGCCTTTCCTAACACCTGCTACCTATTATAACTTTCCATTTGCAGCCCTTGAAGTTACAAGCAGATTCATCTTTAAATGTATAAAATGGCAGGCCAATAGCTAAAAGCTGCTTAGAAATCAAATATAAACAATGACCTTGATTTAAATATTTTAGCAAAAGATCTTAAAAACAGATGTACAGCCTTCCAGAAGACTTATTCTGAACATATTAGGCGTGACTCTGAGTGCATCACCACAGAACCATCTGTCATCATCAATAAAAATCATTTAGACGGTTAACACCACAAATATCACATTGCCTTGCAAAAAGTTTATCGCTCCCCTGGATGAAATCGAACCCATTATTTCAGACTTTGCCCTCAAAAATCTCATGAATTAGTCATGAACCTAACTTGAGAGACAGAAGGAAGTATAGCAGAACATATTATGTTATTGCATTGCATCCCACCACTTCAAAAGGAAATGTCATTATGAGGCTTAATGTTATATTGGTTCATAATTGAAATGAAACCTACCGTTAGACCAAGAAATTTGCAGGCTAGTTTAAAGGGTCAATTCCCAATTGCAGTAAAACATACATACCGATTTTTCCCTTTTCTAAAAAATAAAATTTCAGATCCCAATACAAACACCTTAACAACAAATATTATTCTGATTCCTTTGTAGAATTCTTTATGCATTGTGCTACCGAAGTCTAACTACACCTCTTGGAATAATTGTTTATTCTAGTTGTTTAAGTAGCTTGAAGTAGTTCGAAGGGTAGTTGTTTGAAGACTACCTGGAGACAGGGTTGTTTTGAAATTAGTTTAGGGGAGTGGGTTACAAAAAAAATGGTGCAAAGGAAATGGGTCTTAGGTGGAAAGTACCAAATGGCTTCCGTTTTTCATGGGCTATCAAATTCTACCCATGCATTCATTCCAGTCATATCTCAGACCTTTGCTGGTATGTTGACTTCTTACTGTGCAGTTATGTCACCTGGAGAAAAAAAAATATCAGAACTGCCGTTGAAATAGTCCTCTTGTGCTTAGGAGCTACAAAGAAGTGAATAGTAAGCACAAGGAGTCCTCTCTACTATATTTTAAACCAGCCACTCATTTCCTAAACATCTAAAGTGTCAGGCCTGGAAGGCATCTTTTTCATTGGATCTTCAGGTCTGCCACATTTATTACCGTGGGTAACTGGGAGAGGGGATTGTATGGAGCATGGATGATATATAGCCATAATAACATTCCTTTCTCAGAAAGTCAAGGCCATCTTGCCCTGCATCTGGACGGCTGGAACTAGGCGGCATCTCCAGTTGGGACGGTGCTTTGATTGGACCATGTGATGGACATGTGAGTGTTGGGCAGTGTTCTGTCCCCGTCTCACACACGCACCCCCACAGACAATCAATAGTGAAATAAACCAGACGACAAAGGTTTCTCTAAGAGCAGAATTGGCAGCAACCCAGTGGCTGGCTGCCAAGAGTCTTTTACTTACGAAGGGAGTGTTTTTCAAAGCCAACACACAACAGATAAGAGAATATTCAAAAAGTCCAGCAATGCAGAGAGGTTTGTTCAATATCAGTTTTTGCTCATCACAGAGCTTGAACGGCCACCACACTCTCTTTTATATCCTGTGGGGTGTGGTCCAGTGACTCAGCCTAATCCCTGGCACGCCTCTTCCTCTGCTGCGCGCACTTATCTCTGTGACGCTGTTGAGGGTCCAGCCAAGACTCATCATCATCATCATTACTGTCCACCTGCGGCTGCGTGGAAGTGCTTGGCCCCGGGCCTATCTCTTGGCCTTCGGAGGACACCGGAGGCATTGCCAGAGAGGAGGGTCCTGGAGAGGGAGGCCTTGCCAACTCCTCTCCTTCACTCTCGGAGTCCTCTCCTGCTGATAACACAGTGATCGGAGCCACAACAGGCAGGGACTTGGACTTTCCTTTGGGTGGGGAAAACCTGGAAGCTTTCAGATTCTGTTTTTCCCAGATTTGCCAATATGACATCTCTAATAAAATGAAACTTTGTGGAAACTCAAGCCTCGGAGTCTTCTTTCGTTGGGGGTGTTACTTGGAAACCTGACATAAAGTTGTGATAGAGGAATAAAGATCTAAAAGTTGTGATAGAAGACTGTAGCAGTCCTTCTCAAGAAAAACAAAGTCCATTGTTTCAAAAGCTGATACCCCCCCTTTTAGGCTTCAACTCTGGAACCATAATGAACATTTGCTATGATCAACAATTTGCTTGACTAAGTTGCAGCACATAGGTTATCTAATCCTACATTATTTCGATTAGATTTCAGAAGGAGAAAAATCTAAGTTTCTTTAGTATTGTCTCTCTTACCAAAATATACTATCTGCAAATTCCTTTGAAGTGCATATTCTGCAAAGTCCGGGTAACTTAAGCAACAGAAGGGGATATCCATAAAAGAAATAGCAAATTGTTAAAACTATTTTCTATAATAGGGGCAGTCATCTGTAATTTTCTTAAAAAGTTTTTGTAATGGCTGCTTCTATTTGACTATCACCTGCTGCAAAGTTGCACTTCCGCACTAGAGAATAAACATCAAGGATTCAATAGTTCTGCTATGCAAGTACGGTCGCACAGCTGGACCAGCAACCAGTAAATTTGATTGAAGGCTTCCCTTCCACCTGACTTTCATAATATAAACTCATGATTGACAAAATAAACAAATGAACAAATGAATTTATTTTGGAGGAGGGTTTTATACAATACAGTTAATATATTTTTGATATTCCCCATTTTCATTCAGAAAGCTGTGCAGAAAGAAATGGTGGACAACAGAACTGTTTTCCCCTATAATAGAACTATTATAGGAACAGTGAGAAATTAGTAAGGGATAATCCCACTCCCTCTGCAAATTTAGCTATGATCTTCCCTGTTTAATACCAGGTGCAATTCTGCCATATATACAGACCAATTATAAGTACAATGCATAAAACATGAGCAATTGATAGTAAGTAAGAACTGATAGGGGACTTGGGAATACCAAATATTGACCAACAAAGCTGTTAGATTGAATAATTTTTCTTTTACATAAATTTTGAGAACTGCAATTGCAGTCTGGACAGACTTAAAATAGCTGAATGTTCCTGTTAGGAGTCACCCACCTTACCTTCTGTAATCTGATTATTTTCCATTATGTTGGATTAGAAATCCCAACATTCTGAGCCAAAAATCTGTTTGAATTTAATTCAAATCAAGTAGTCTAGAAATCCTGAGATGATTTTGATTCTAGACGAATGGATACAATCACCATTTGACTGCATCTTGCAATCTCCGTAAGCCAGGGGTGTCAAATTGGTGGCCCGCGGGCCAGATGTATCATGCATAGGCCACGCCCACACCAGCTCCGCAAAGGAGAAAAACATCGTTCACATGACAGCAACATGACGCCACGAGTTTGACACCCATGCCATAAACTAAAAGGTTCTCTGAAATGGATCAGCTGCAGACCAATTTAGGAATTACAAGAATTTATCAGCTGCAAAACCTTTGGTCAGTCTGTGGGTATATTTTCTCAGGATTAACATTCTGGATTTACATGTTCTTTAGAGCCAAGACAAAATGAAACACTGATAGTACCTTCATACCCCATCTGATCCTAATGACATACATTCCAACCATGAGATTCATATATCCAACTCTTTTCCACCTAGGTCAGATCTGCAGATCATAAGAAACAGAAGCTCAAACAGGGGAAAGTGAGAGAGAGGTATTCTGTCAGGAATTAGTATTTTGACAGGCAGCTCTGGTCAGAGTAGGTTTCAGTTCCAGGCACAAGCTTCTCTTTGCAGAGCAAATTGGGCTGGATGGGAGGTCCAACTGCTCTTAGTGATCAGTCAGCAAGCCTAGAAGACATAACTCTAAACCAGGTTTCAGCGGAGTGGTTCCTATAGGATGCAGAATTGCTAACTGACCCCTGCAAAATTAAATAATTACACACAATCCGAAGGAGTAATCAGAATATTTGGCAGCATACATATTAAATTAAAATAGGTTTTTTTTTTGTTCTTAGTTGTGAAGTCGTGTCCGACCCATCGCGACCCCCATGGACAATGTTCCTCCAGGCCTTCCTGTCCTCCACCATCCTCTGGAGTCCATTTAAGCACACACCTACTTCTTCGATGACTCCATCCAGCCACTTCATTCTCTGTTGTCCCATTCTTCTTTTGCCCTCAGTCTTTCCCAACATTAGGTTCTTCCCCAGTGAGTCCTTCCTTCTCATTAGGTGGCCAAAGTATTTGAGTTTCATCTTCAGGATCTGGCCTTCTAAAGAGCAGTCAGGGTTGATCTCCTCTAGGACTGACCAGTTGGATCCCCTTGCAGTCCAAGGGACTCGCAGGAGTCTTCTCCAGCACCATAGTTCAAAGGCCTCAATTCTTTGGTGCTCAGCCTTTCTTATGGTCTATCTTTCACAGTCATACATTGCAACTGGGAAAACCATAGCCTTGACTATACGCACTTTTGTTGGCAAGGTGATGTCTCTGCTTTTTAGAATGCTGTCTAGATTTGCCATAGCTTTCCTCCCCAGGAGCAAGCATCTTTTAATTTCTTGGCTGCAGTCCCCATCTGCGGTGATCTTGGAGCCCAGGAAAATAAAATCTGTCACTACCTTCATTTCTACCCCATCTGTTTGCCAGGAATTGAGAGGGCCAGATGCCATGATCTTAGTTTTCTTAATGCTGAGTTTCAAGCCAACTTTTACACTCGCCTTCTTCACCCACATCAAGAGGCTCTTTAGTTCCTCTTCATTTTCTGCCATTAGAGTGGTATCATCTGCATATCTAAGGTTGTTGATATTTCTCCCGGCAATCTTAATTCCAATTTTTGATTCATCTAGCCCCGCCTTTCTCATGATGTGCTCTGCATATAAGTTAAATAGGCAGGGCAACAGTATGCAGCCTTGCCGGAAAAATAGTCAAATTCTATAAAGTTTTGAAAAGTTTCTACGCTTTTCATATGAGATACATTTTAATATCCATAACACCATATGAAATCTCATGAAAATGCCGCCAGCTTGAAATGGTTCTTAACCCATGATGTAAGCTTTCCCAGAAATATAGGTTGGCTGGTGTCTGACTGTCTGGTATAGGAACTTGTTAAAGTTTGCTTGATATGAATATGATTGCATTTACATGCATGATGGATTTGAATTAGTTTTATTATAATCATAGATTAATATTTATCAAGCATGGTTAAGTAGAAAAAACTGTTTACAAGTAGTTATTGATATTAAACTATTTTCACCATGCCTACTTCAAAGACATCCATTTCACCTGTTAGTTAAAGTAGTCAAATGTTGCTTTTTTGAAACCAATTTCTATGTCACAACAATCTATGCTTCCTTTTTTACACTGGGAAAGGCACATCGAAGTTCAGCCATTCTAATTTTAATGGAATTGTTTGATGGAGAAAAAGAACACCGTAACAGAACAATACACCAGAGAGATTAAACACAGATCAGTTTTTGTCATAATTTGTCACTATATGAAGGACTGACAGCAACATCCATAGATGAAATAAAACTCAATATGGCATCATTAGGCCTTTTCAGGTTAGTTTTTTGAACAAAAGGTCAAACAGCTCCAAGTAGATTTTTTTAAAAAAAGAAGAATGTAATCAGCTTTCCATGCTGCGGCATAATTCCTTACCGTAAAACCACAATTTTATAACTGCTTGCCGATTCCAGAGACTCTGCTGAGAAAAGAGCTCTAACAGAATAATCCTTACCTTGAATTGTTATCTCAATTAACTAACACCACTTTAAAAATTAATACTCAGGATTCTCTTTTCTTCTCTTTTTTTGCCTTTTGTGTTTTTTTTAATATTTCAACTTTTTCAGATGAAGAGTAGATATCCTTTATTTATTTATTTTATTTATTTATAATTTAATTTATATACTGCCCCCTTCCCGAAGGACTTGGGGCGGTGTACAGCCAATTAAAAACACAAAATACAACAACAGTTTTAAAATAGTTAAAAGTATTAAACAATTTCGGCCAGAGTTTAAAACCCAAAATTTAAAACACCAATTTAAATGGACAAACACAAAAAGTACAGCAGGAATAGATTTTATGGGACAATTGACTTCAAAACTAACTTTTTTGTTTTTTTAAAAGACACCTGAAGTATTTTTCTAAAGAAAATACCACTATCATCCTTAACAAACATATCTCTTGTAAAAGCTACAGTAAGTATGGATGTAACTTTCCCCCCCTCAATTCAGCTCTTTTAGAATCTACTGAATTCTTCTCAGTGAATTTTTTCTAATATTATAAGACAGAATATTCTTGCATTTTAAAAAAGTTAGAATGAAATTTTCAAGGAAAGAATGCAAGTGACTTTAATCTAAAATTATGATTTTGAAAGTCTTTAAAATGACGCAGTTGCAAATCAGGAATGTACTTCAACTCAACAGAATGCCTGAATGTGGCACATTTGAGGCAATTCAGTTATTTTTGACTGACTTGGTTTAGGACAAGTACCTCTAACTTACTCTGTTAAAAAGCACCATTTAGCTCAGTAATATATCATGATCTCGATTATTAATGAGTGCACTACTGGAAGAGCTGAAGAGCCATATTTTTGGGGGGGGGGGACAGTCCCCATGTTATGTGTTGGGATATTAGATTAGACTACACAGTAGATTAGGCAATTCATGCATTACCCTATTGGATAAGATGGAGTACAGTTCTGCCAGACCTTCAAAGTAGGACAGATTTAAAAAAATAGGCACCCAAGGGAATGCCAGAAATGCTACTTTATTGATGTACAATATCACAACATAAATTTGAAAGACTGTTCAAACTTGTCCCATCTTATTCCAACAAAATCAAGGCAGAGTTATTTTGAGTTTCTTTCTCATAATTGCTTCCATCATTGGACTGTGTAGAGGTAGCCCTCAACTTACGACAATTGAGCTCAAAATTGTTAAGTGAAAAATTTGTTAAGTGAGTTTTGCCCCATTTCACAACCTTTCTTGCCACAGTTGTTAAGTGAATCACTGCAGTTGTTAAATTAGTAACCCAGTTGTTAAGTGAATCTGGCTTCCCCATTGACTTTGCTTGTCAGAAGGTCGCAAAAGGTGATCACACAATCTTGGGACCTATGAATCTAAATTCAAATATTGTCTGGGTTATCTCCCCTTTCCATATTTGGGACATGCCAATTGTGAATTTTAGATGCTTCCTTAAGACCATGCTTCAACCAAATCTTGATGTGGGTAAAGTATTTGAGAATTTGTTCAAAGCATTTTAGTATATATGATTTTACTGACTTTTAAAATATATCCACAATAATATCCAAATAAATATATACATTTATGTTTTGTAATTTTATATCACCATTATCTAAATAATGGTGCTAAATAAAATAATATTGACCAGGCTAATACAGCAAAGAATAACTTTCCCAAAATGGTATTAGGTCTACCACAAAGAGGGTGGAAATATAGGAACCAGGCAGCCTGAAAATTGTAAAATATATTAATAAAATATTCAAACCAGATTTTATATAGAGCATTCATGTTCTTGTCTCCATAGTTTCTTCTAAGGGAAAAAAATCAAGACAAATACAACTTGCACATTTTCTTTCAAACCATGCATGATCGAAAATCACTGAGGTGATAAAAGTATGCCAGGTCTCAAGATATATTTTTAGAAATATATTTACAATTGTTCATCCTCCACTAACATGCAATATATTCTGATCAAGTAAAATAACCTAGAAAATTTTATAAAGTCAAATCTTTACCTACAATCTATTATGTGATCTCTGGCTAAAAATGTTTCAAGATTTTTTATACAATAACACTACCTCACAATAAACAATTATCTCCAGCACCTGGTAATAACGTAACAGTAAAATTATTAATGGAATTAACTCTGAGGATGATAAAAACATAAGAGGGAAAGAAAAAGTAAATTATTGGCAAAGCAATATTGGAAACAATTTTGATAACATGGTCTAAAAGGAACTGGTGAGAAGAATCATTATTTTGAGCTGTATTCACCCAAAATGGCACCGTAATTGTTGGAATCCTAATGATATTATTTAGCTCCAAAATTGCATCTTATAGGCAATCATCATACACATTGCACACATTTCTCCCTTAAGACTATAAAACTTGTAAACTGTTCGTAACAGCAAGAGAGACTAAATCACATCATTTCCGAAGCTCTAAGTTGCCATGGTATTTTCCTACCCCAGTAAGTGGAATATTTGAAGACATGTTTCTCGGCTGAGTCAAGAGATGTTCTCTACTGCTTAGAAATAAAGTTGTTCTTGTTCTACTTATTATAGAAAAGAATAGCAAAAACTGTATCGTGTTTAAAAGAGCTGTAAGGTGCATAAATACCTTACCTCTACTGTAAAATACCTCAACATATTAAGCATCCTTTTATTTAATTGGGTCTCAAGAGTCAGGTGACTAGCTCTGGACATATCAAGCTAGTTTTTGATTTAAAGCAGGGGTTTCCAACCTTGGCAACTTTAAGCCTGGCGGACTTCAATTCCTAGAATTCCCCAGCCAGCAAAGCAAAGCTGGCTGGGGAATTCTGGGAGTTGAAGTCCTCCAGGTTTAAAGTTGCCAAAGTTGGAGACCCCTGATTTAAAGGACTACCTGTTCCCCATTTCACAATCAATTTCAGTTTGGAAAAAATCAGGAGCTCTGAGAAATGGTATCATCAATCCAGGTTGTCTAGAAATAATCCAAAATTGATTCTGGTATCTGAAGCAGGAGCTAAAAAACTGGATTCTACCAAACCTTAGTATAATGTTTCTCAAATTTTGGCAAATGTATAATATGTGGACTTCAATTCCCAGAATTCTCCAGGCAATATGCTGGCTGGGGAATTCTAGGAGTTAAGATCCAGACAACTTAAAGTTGTTAAGCTTGAGATACACTACCTTACAATAGCATGAACGGTTGTTAACTGTTTTGTTTTTCACTATAATGGGATAAAAGCTGCAATAAATTTACACATGAATGAAACATGTCAAATTTTACAGGAAAGGTATTGAGACTGAATTGTTTTCAGAAACTGATTTTATAGGATCATGAGTTTTTATTTTGGAAGGGAAGGAAATTAAATGTGTAAAGATTACAACTACGGTAATAAAAGACATATATTCAAAGTTTTTATGGACAGAGGAGTATAATACAGCTTCATGATAGTCTTTCTTGAGGCAGAAGTATGAAAGAATAACTCATTGTATTTCCACAAAATAAATTCACCTTTAAGCCAATTGGTAACTAACATACGGTAGCACACAAAGCATTGCCATATGAAGAACAGGAGCAAATAATAAAATTAAGCATCGCCCAAGATTTCTTTAACAGAGAAGTGAGGATGATGGTCTGATTTCAAGGATCATTCTGATCTTAGGGCAGATTCTGAGAACCTGAAATCTGTCCTGTCCTGTCCTATCCTATCCTATCCTTCTTTCTTTTTCAAGGACTTTTCAAGGACAATTTAGCATGTTGCGTTATATTTTTCCCCCCAACAACAGACTATTACTCTGAGTTAGCTCACCATCCTAGGCCTAGCATACTGACGTAGGTGATGAAATAAAATTTTAATACTCAGTCCTTAAAGCAAAGTCCCAAAATCTATAAAGTGGCATATAATGTTTGCTTCTCACCAAACATTCTTGCAGTGGTTGAGATGAGGTGCGGCCTCAGTGAGGTTGCTCTTTTGAGCTCCAGACCAAGCTACAAGGCAGGAATTTTACCAGCATATGCTACTTACTGTTGAACTGATCAAGAGCTCTTACTGGCTGTCATAGCTGTCAATCTCCAAACGTTGGCTTCCAGTTTGCCGTTTTCTTATCTCAGGGGTCTCCAAACTTGGTAACTTTAAGACCTCTGAATTTCAACTGCCAGAATTCTCCAGTCAACCATGCTTTGGTAAGCTAAGGGCTTGGATAGGGAAGGCTACCTCTGGACATCAGAAGCTTCCTGAAAACACCAGGATGTAGCTCAATAAGGCAAGTGTTGGAACAGCAGGATGGATACTTGTGAGTAAATTCAGAGTGATTGAATTAATGAGCCCATCTCTCAAATTTCTGAGCTTAAACTTTTAGCTCTTTGGGGAAGAGCATGAACTGTGCTGAACCTTGGAGAATTGGGGCAGGAAGCATTTCTGTCTGGCTGCAGTTGTTTTTTCCTAAATTCAGACAGCTATTTCAGGTTCACTTCTTTAATCCAATCCAATCCTCCTGTTTCATCCTTTTTCTCTTTCTCTCTTGTTCACTCACTCACTCCCACACACTCTTATATATACATACATATCCTTATGGCATATCTCATTGTTATCACATATAATTTGGAGAATAGACAAAATTGGACTTTCATGGAATTCATTCATCTCACCCTGAATTCATTGTAAGATAATAAATTATAAAGAATGAACAAAATATATTGTCAGTGTATTTACTTTAATATGAGGATAGATTATGGAGAGTAAATCTGTGAAAAGTTCAACTACGTCCTAATCCATATTCAAACTCATCTATAGTTGAGCTTTATAAAATAAAATATTTGTGATTTGTAATTTACGGTTAATATGAAAGCAGAAAATGTGATTCACTAGACCAGTGATGGCTAATCTTTTCCGGACCGAGTGCCTAAAGGGCGTGTGCGCTTGAACCCCCAAAATGCAATATGTGCACAGCCCCCTGCATGCGCCCTGCCCCCCGTGCATGCGCCGTGCATGCGCCCCACCCCAGTACATGGATGCACAGTCCTCGCATGCCCCATCCCCCCACGCATGTGCATGCAGCCCCTCGCATGCGCCCTGCCCCCGCATGGCAGAGATCCGAAGACTAGCTGGCCGGTGAGAGGCATGTGCGTATGCACAGCGGAGCTGAACTGGGGTGATGGCTCATGTGCCATCAGAGAGGGCACTGCGTGCGACCTCTGGCACGCGTACCATAGGTTCGCCATCACGGCACTAACCTTTCAATGGACTTCTGCCACAGCAGCTTGTAAATACTCCACGTATACCCCATATGACTCCACCATATGAAGTTATCATTCATTTGGGCGAACTTGCTATTTTCATATATAAAACAAATCATCTGATGTACCAGGGCAGTGCAAATCATTTGAGGAGTGCTTTGTTTGTGAATTGCCCCTCTGGATATATGGCTTGAAAGCCAAAAGAAGCCACAGCTGTTTCAAGTTTTGGTTGGATGCTTAAAGGCTCTCCCATTATAGAGTTTGCACAGTCAACCATGACAGTAAAATAAGATTATCTGAGCTTTCCCATTGTATACTTAGTTTTTCAATGTATGATAAAAGATATTTTAGCTATAATCAAACTAATTTTTCCTTAGTAAATTTGACTTTATTCAGATTAATTCTTTCCTAAATATAAGAAAAAAGGCTTAGCATTAAATACAGCTCAGATATCACAGCAAATATGAACCTGTCTGATTTGTTATTAGTGAGGAAAGTAAAGAGTTCAGTATACAGACAGACACAAATAGTTTAACTCCTTTAAATTGAACTGTCATGAGCCATCTAGGGAGAAAACATCAGACAGCCAAGAGGGAATGAAGTTTTGAACAATACAATCAAAATTATAAGAATACTTGAAAAGTGAGGATGAACTATAAGCCACAAGCTTGTCATACCAATGATTAAATGCAGGTCTAAAATAAATAAGATTCATTAATTTCCTGCTAAAAGGCTTGCTCCCCCCCCAAAAAATATGGAAGATTGTTATAAAGCAAAACTGGATTGCCTAAAAAAAGGGCATTCTTCAATGTTTAATATCACTGTTTTACATTAACATTTCTTTTGTAATATATTTTATTTTAAATATATAGTTTTTAAGTTTAAAAAACTTTTTTTATTATAGGCTATGTTTAGTCAAGAGCTGGTTACTTCAAATTCCTAAGGAGGACACAGTGGGTGTTAAAGAACATTGAATTCTCACCGGAGACTGAGGAGCGTAGGGAATTCACATATTGGGTGAATTCACACATAACCATATAAAACACTGCCCTTAGTAGTCATTAGCAGGTTAGAAGAAAGAGAAGTATCAGACAATTAAAAAAGGGAGGAGATAGAGGAATACTAATTTTATCTTTACTGAAGAGAAAGCCAAACCTCATGATTTTGGATGAAAGAAGACCAAAATGTGATGGACATGCTGTTGCTAGAGTTTTAAACTGCTTGCTTCCATATGAAATTTTCAAAGGATTCCATTTAGTTATGAAGGAATCCTTCCTGGAAGGCTTCTAAGGATTCTACATAACGGATTTTACTTTAATTTGGAAGGGCTACGAAACAGAATTCTCAAAACTGTAAGGCAAAAGGAACTGAAGTATGGGTGAAAGATTTTGTCTCTCATAGAGAGGAGCTTGGTCAACCTGGAAGGAGATGCACTTCCAAGAAGATAAATGAACAACGGAGCAAATAATAGATGCTATAGACTGCATTGTATGATGAAGAGAAATCTACTGAAAGCCTGCTGACCTGGCTGGCTTTGGTCAGTGATGGAATGGGCAAAAATTTGTAAAAAAATGGAGTTCATTCTAAGAAAAGAGGAAGACATCGCCAAACACATTGGCCCTACAATCTCTTGATGCAGATAGAATAACCTTGCGTTTGTACAATGGGACTCAATAAGCTATAACCACAGGTGCAATCTCCCTTCATTGGATGGCCACCCTGGCATATCTAAGCTGACCAGCAGGGATGGTGTCCTATCCAGACATATGGATAGCAAGGATGAAGAACAGAGTTGTAAAATGGGATAGAAAAGGGATGGACTTTGTACCACTTTTTTTTTTATGTGTAACAGACTACAACAGAATTGCCTGATGCAATCTGGATAGCCTGATCCTATGAGGCCTTCCAAACTGCAAAGAGGTGGAGGGTATTACTTTGTTGAAATGTTGCCTACAGGAAGCACAATGGATTCACAGGGCTCATTAAGAAAGCTCCCATTCTGAACACAAATCTATCAGTTGTGAGTAAATGTTAAGAAGGGAGGGCCCAATGAAATTCCATGAGATCAGTGGCCACTGAAATGCCCAATAAAATTCCATGAGATCAGTGGCCAGTGGAAGGATTTCTTTTAAATTGAGTAGAATTGAGAGGAAGTGATGTTTTATAACTGCCTCCAGGAAGTGAAGCAGAAGTACCACATCTGTAAGTCATAGATCTGAAGGTGGATGGACCAAACAACTGAAGCCACAGGTGGTATTCAGCCGGTTCAGACCAGTTCGCCTGAAGCGGTAGTGGAAATCGTGGGTGGGCATGCTCATCCGCCCCGGCTCTATGCCATTCTATTTAGGCAAGTTTTTGAGGCTGGGCACATGTGTGGAAGGCACACGCGCAAGCAAAGCACATGAACAGAAGGCTGGGCACATGGGTGGAAGGCAGGTGCATGTGCAAACCGGGCGTGCACACACATGAAGCAAGCGTGCGTGCAGAGAACCAGTAGTAACACAATGTGAAACCCACTGCTGCACAGCTGCCATGTAGCTCAGTAATTAAAGAATATGGGTTTAGTCTCTTCATCAACATCAAAAAAGAGCCAATAAAGACTGGACAGCGTAAGAGTTCATCGACAATGGAGCTATTGAAAATGGAGTTGGAAATGCCTTGTAAAGTACAAAGGAACCTGAGACAGTTGGCGCTGGAAATAGAGAAGTTCTTTATTCCTTTCTTTTCCTTTTTTGCCCTGGTTGAAATCAAACAGGGAAGGCTCTCTGAAAGCTTTGAATTTTCAATGGGCAATTTCCTCAGTGCTGACAATGGAACAGACTGCAACAGGATATTCATCACGGGAGACAGAAAATGTGGTTCATCTCTCAAAGATGAGATTCATCAGACCCAGAAGTCAAGAACTGAATATTGACTTCTTCCATATGATTGCTACGGACCTCCGTATTTCATTGTTTTGGGCAATAACACAGATTGGCAAGGTAAGGAGAAAACGCTGAAGGGTATGAATAATTATGAGCCATGTCAAAACTGTGACTACAAAGATTGTAAGAGTTTTCAAAATGTTAGCAGAAAGGAGAAAATGGATAAAAGATTCATACCGATGCACAGACACATTTTTTCCCCTAAGTTTACTTGTATATTTTCACTGCAGAATAGCAAAAATAAAGAATATGTCTACTGACTTTTTTTTTTTTTGGCAGCTGGCTAAAATGCTATGGTTTTTCAGGAGCAAAGAAGGGCATAGTTGTATAATTGCCTATAACTGTGTTCCAAACTCTGTTCTACACTTTCCACGTCTTTAGCCGACGAATGTTCTAATTGGCAATTTAAAAGTGAGATTTTTTATTCCAGTGCTCACCTTTCGACTATTTTGCACCTTTACATCAGATACGCGGTTGACTAAACTGGAAAATTGTATTTATTCACATATTATACTTATCCATAGTTACTATGTCTCTAACATATAAAATTAAGCCTATTTGAAACTTAAAAGTAGAGAAAATACCTTTTTTGCTAATTGGACAAGACAACTAGATATTTAACCAATCAAAAATAGAATTGTTAACAGCCAGGAATAGTAATTCAGATACATCCCAAAAGTCATATTACAGATAGTCCTCAACTTACAACAGTTTATTGAAGGTTCAAAATTATGATGCAATTGGAAATGTGATTTATGATTTGTCCTTGAATGTACAACTGTTGCATCCCCCCATCCATGGTCACGTGGTTGGAATTCAGGCCTTTGACAGATGGCTCAGGTAGATGATCAATTGCAGCATCCTGTGAGTCACATGCTTACAATTTGCAACCTTCCCAACCAAGTTTTTGATAAGGTGCGTCAGTTGAGGAAGCCAAATTCACTTAATGACCAGTGTTTTGTTTAAGAGAATCGTGTGATTCCCTTAATATCCACAGTAAAAATAGTCATAAAAATCATATGATCACATAATGACTCACTTAACGATTGCAACCCTTAGCAACCAAAATTCCAGTCCCCAAACTGGTCATAAAGCTGAGGATCACTGCTTCAAAGGTTTGGAAAATAATTTTTGTTCTTATTCGCTTATTTACTATTGAAAAGAAGTGCAACATTTGTCAAACACGTAAATCTTTATAGAATGGAATTGTATTGTAATTCTGCCTTAAAAAATTTGAGGGGTTCCTACAAAGATGAGGGGCTTCTACAAAGATGAGGGGGTTAAACTATTTTCCAATGCACTAAAAGGCAAGACAAGAAACAATGGATGGAAACTAATTAAGGAGAGAAGCAACCTAGAACTAAAGAGAAGTTTCCGAACAGTAAGCACAAACAATCAGTGCAATGGCTTGCCTTCAGAAGTTGTGGGTGCTCCATCTTTGGAGGCTTTCAAGAAGGGACTGGCAGACATTTGTCTGAAATAGTACAGGGTTTCCTGCTGAAGCAGCGGGTTGGACTAGAAGATCTCCAAGATCCCTTCCAACTCTGTTATTCTATGTTCTGTGTTCTAAAAAGATTATTTTTAGCTCAAATGGATTGAGCAATGTACCGTATTTTTCAGAGTATAAGACGCATTTTTTTCCCTCCTTAAAGAGCCTGAAAATTTGGGTCTGTCTAATACTCCGAATGTAACCCCGCCCGCTCGCCAGCCCCCACCCTTCGGCCTCCATGCATCCTCTTCCTGGCTGCAGAGATTGCCACTGACAATGGCCTGTGTTTTTGGGCTCCGCGCGTTGCGTTTTCAGCCTCCAAATGCTCCGTTTGAGAGCCCTTCAAGGCTGCAGGGATCACCAAAGCACATCGCTGCTGATCGCCACCCAAAAATGTGAGGCATGGTGCCCAAAATGGCTACCCGGAACAGCTGCTGCCTTCTCTTACCTCTTCCGCGCTTCACCTACTTTAGTCACTGGAGTTCCCTCCGACGATCAGCTGTGTTTTTGAAGCTGATTTTCAGCCCCAACGCAGCGCTTGTGAGCGAAGCGATCTTCCACGCTTTGCCCGTTTTTCTAATTGCTGTTCCCTCCGACGATCAGCTGTGCTTTAGAAGCTGTTTTTTAGCCCCAACCTCAAAACTAGCAAATGAACAAATGTGCTGAAGCTGACCAGGCTAAGGACACTAGCCAGATGAATACCTGATAGGCAGAATCCCCCCCCCATTTTCCTCCCCCAAAATTAAGGTGCATCTTATACTCCGAAAAATATGGTAGTTTTTAAAAAGAAAATGCTTGACTTGATTGTGGAATACTATGTCACCCCGCATTTTAGTGGTTACTGGTTCACTTATTCTGGTGAATATTTCTGTCTAAAGTAAATAGCTATTTATTTTTCCTCTTTCAAAATGATTCGTGCTTTTTAGATACAGGTAGTCCTCGACTTACGACCACAATTGAACCCAAAATTTATGTTGCTAAGTGAAACATTTGTTAAGTGAGTTTTGCCCCATTTTACAACCATTCTTGCCACAATTGTTAAGTGAATCATAGCGGTTCAGTTAGTAACACGGTTGTTAAGTGAATCTGGCTTCCCCATTGACTTTGTTTGTCAGAAGGTCGTAAAAGACGATCACATGACCACGGGACACTAAATAGGAGTCACTTGCCAAGATTCTGAATTTTGATCACATGACCAAGGGGATGCTGCAATGGTCATAAGTGTGAAAACGGTCATAAGTCACATTTTTCAGTGCTGTTCCAACTTTGATTGTAACTTTGAACAGTCACTAATTGAACTGTTATAAATTGAGGAGTACCTATACTAAAAATACTATTATTTCCTTTGCGGGTTTTATTTTGATTTTTTTAAAAAAAAAAACATCATCAAGTTGCATTTTTACATTTTTTAAAATGTAGTTTAACATACGGCAAGTTACTTTTTACTCGACATAGTAAAAAAAAAAAAAAGCAGTAATAAAAATAGTAATAAAATTATTGTAAATAAACAGCCAAAGTTTAAGAAAAAAAGTAAGAGGCTTCTCCAATATTAATTTGCTCATGCATTTCGCTTCCTGAAGCCAAATTTTAATAGTAATTATTTTGTGGATTTTTTTTTTCTGAAAGCGAGAATAAATTTGCAAAGATTCCTCACTGATAACTTTCAGATGGCAAGTTAATGACGTTTATTTCAGAGGGTGTGAATTATAAAATTAAGTTCTCTCCCATTAAGCTTTCATGCTGCTACTATTGTTATCTATGCACATGTCTTCATGTTTTTTTATTAATTTTATATGGCAGTTTAGTGCTTTTGTTTTTCTGGTGGACAGAAGGATATCTGCCAAGGTAACTGGAAAATTTGCTAAGCGCTTTAGTTAAAGAAAAAAAGTCAGATGTATAGGAATTTCTGTAGGCATTCTTTTGAATCTATAGATTTCCCATATCCAGCTAGGGAATGTTAACTTGTAACAAGTTTTTTTTTTCATTTATGGGAAAAGATGGTTATGGAGAAAATCTAAGTGGATTCTAAGAATCAACACTGGCCTGCCTGATAGCACATGACCAATCAAGCTATATTATATAATATATTGAGGCATGTGTATCTAACCTTTCCACCAGTGGTGAAATCCAAATTTTTTTACTACCAGTTCTGTGGGCATGGCTTGGTGGGCATGGCTTGGTGGGTGTGACAAGGGAAGGATACTGCAAAATCTCCATTCCCACCCTACTCCAGGGGAAGGATACTGCAAAATTCCCATTCCCACCCCACCCTGGGGCCAGCCAGAGGTGATATTTGCTGGTTCTCTGAACTGCTCAAAATTTCCGCTACCGGTTCTCCAGAACCTGTCAGAACCTGCTGAATTTCACCCCTCCTTTCCATCAATAAGACAGAACAAACTGTACAATCACAAGAATGTGCCACGAACTACCATCCACATATATTAGTTTAAGAAGTAAGATACCTATTGGTACCATTAATATACACAAGGAATCTGAGCAACACTAGTATCTCTTTTCTTGAGTTATAAGCTAGGTTCTGATGATGGGGTAGGGAAGAAAGACACTGATCTAAAATGGTATTATTGACTACTTGTAAAATCATATTTTTAAGACTTCACTAAAGATAGAGCTGAAAATTACAGGTCAAGACCTAAAGCTTATTTTCTCTATTTTTTGCTTAGAATCTACAGTATTTTCTGATACTTACAACATAGGAGGCTGATATGACCAAGCATTTAGCCACGGTATCATAAGTATAGTTTTGGAAGATATTATCCTATTGAAACACAGACCATTGTAGGCAACTCTGCTGGCTAATTTTGATGTCAACATTAAAATCCCTACAAAGGAGATTTTTCAAGCACCCAAAACATCGGTACTAAGCAGGTTAAAATAAGCACAGGAAGAAGGAATCGTGTTTCAAAACAGCCTGGGATGTTTAATTGCAGGGTCAACGCAGTGGTTCACCTGGTATGTGTCCCAAAGTCTTATGGTACACCGCAGCGGGACTTCTCTCATCAATAAGTTATTCATCCAGCGGAAAGCAAACTGAAGGTATTTCACTTCATATTGTTCTATGTGTTTATGTACTTGCTCTGAAAGACAAAAAGAACAGAAAAAAAAAACCTACTGATGATATTTATATAACCTTCACAAAACCGTGTAATATCATATACCATATTTTTCGGACTCTAACCATGCACCGGTGTATAAGACGCACCAAGATTTCGAAGAGGTAAGCAAGAAAAAAAAGGGTTTTCCCTCCCCAGCCCTCAGGAGTACTCTGTAGGCCTCCCAAAGCCTCTGTGCACCCCGTTTTGGGGCATTTTTTCCCTCCCTAGCCCACAGGAGCACTCTGCAGACCTCCCAAAGCCTCTGTGGACCCCGTTTTTGTGAAAAACAAGCCTTTTGCAAAAACGGGGACATTTTTGCCCTCCCCAGCCCACAGGAGCATTCTATAGGCCTCCCAAAGCCTCTGCACACCCTGTTTTTGCGAAAAACGGGATGCAGAGGGCGAGGCTTCGGGAGGCCAAAAATGGCTGTATTTTGTGTATAAGACGCACCAACATTTCCACCTTCTTTTAGGGGGATAAAAAGTGTGTCTTATACTAGGAAAAGTACGGTATGTTCCCCACATATACCGCAAATGTGGTTCAGAAAATCTTCCATCCCTCTTGTTCTGGAATATAAGCAGGAGCTAGGATCTTAAGACTTTGTTCGAGTAATAAAACAAATGTCGACTAACGCAACATTAAAGAATTACTAAAATCTAAATAATAAATGCATTTACATAATTGCACGTCTTATTTATTAAAATTATATGCTGCCCATCGAACTATTGAACAATGTATCAGGATTATGAAGGAAGGAAATATAAATTTTCAAATAGCCATCCAGTCTATTATTATTCAATTTTACCCCATGATTATTTATAAACGTATAGTCAACTCAAGCAGCTAACATACCGTGTTTCCCTCAAAATAAAATCCTGTCTTATTTTGTTTTGGCCCCAAAATAAGCACCAGGTCTTATTTTCGGGGGATGTCTTACTTGCTTACCTTAGAACCATCGCAGCCAGGCCTCCCATGCCCCGATGCCTGTCGCGCTGCTGCCCGACTTCTTCTGCTGCATGGCTCATTGCGCCAGTGCCGCCACTTGCGGCAGGAGGCTGAGTGGTGCGTTGTGCTATTGCACAAGCAAGAGGCAGTACTAGCGTGATGAGCCTCGCAGCATTGTGCTGTGAGTGGCGGCACCAGCGTGATGTGCCACATGGCATCCGGCTGCAGAAGTCGGGCAACGGCCGAAAGGTGTCGAAGTGTGGGAGGCCTGGCTGCAGTGGTCCTAAGGTAAGCGGGTGCAGGACATGTGGGCAGCTCCACTCCCCCACCCTGCCCTAGCTTGATTTTTACACATGCAACTTGCCCTACCTCATGCAACCAGACAATTGCGGGGCTTAACTATGGCTTATTTTGGGGGTAGGGCTTATATTAGGCAGAGGCGTAAAAATCAGGTTAGGGCTTGTTTTCAGGGTAAGTAGTATTTTGGGGGAAACACAGTATTTAATACTCCTGCCTCCTGTTTTCCCCATAACAATCCTGTGAGGTGGGTTGGTATGAGAGATAAAAAGTGGTCCATGATGAAGGGAGACTTAGACCTCACAGTCTCCAGAACATAAATCACCATACCAACTGGCTTTTAGCCTTTATTTGAATATCTCCAGTAACATGCCCACAATTCCAGGAGGCAAGTTGTTTCATTGCTTAATAGCTTTCATGACCAGAAAATTCCTCCTAATTTCAATTATTTCATTTTGCTCCCTCCCTCTGTCTCCTTATAGGTTTCCATCCATTGGTTCTACTTCTATTCGCAGGTACTTTAGAAAATATATTAACACCCATTTTCCTTTAATAGTGGTGGCTAAATAAATTATAGAAGTTTTTTCATGATTTGCTTACATTGCATGCAAGCCAGGATATAAGGTAAGTTTCCTTTCTATAAAGTTCAAATTGCAATACATAGTTTGTTCCTGTCATTTGCTCTATAATTGAATTGTAGCCTTTCCCTCTCTAGTGATAGTAAAAAAATAAAGAAAAGACACCATCATTTCTGATGTTTTCACAATGCACAGGCAGAATAAGAAAAGTATATGCTACCATTGCATTTACAGGTAGTCCTCAGTTTACAACAGCAATTAGAACCAGGACTGCTGCTGCTAAGCATTGCAGTCATAAAGTATAACATCTTATCAATCGCAATCACTGTAACGGAATTTATCAATGACCTTGGGGGAAATAGAATACAAAACACAGAATAAAGGAGTTGGAAGGATCTTGGAAGTCTTCTAGTCCAAGGACTTAGGGCAGAAGTCCTTATACCATTCCAGACAAATAATTGTCCAATCTCTTCTTGAAAATCTCCAGTGATGGAGCACCTACAATTTCTGGAGGCAACCTGTTCCACTGATCGTTCTGTCAGGGAATTTATCCAAAGTTCAAAGTAGTAAGAGGCAATCACATAAGTGTGGGATGCAGCAACTGCAATAAGTGTGAGCTTCTTGTCAAGCATCTAATTTGCAATCAATCTTGTTGTAAGTACTACTGGTTCAGGGCCATCACAATTTTCAACAATCCCTGAATGGATGTTTATAATTCAAGGGCAATCTGTAGATAGCAAATTATAGTTGTTTATCTACCCAGAAGTAATTGATAATCCTATACTTAATTTACAGGTTTCTAAATTTTAAACTTTCAGACTACTACTCAGAGAAAAGTTCATCACTGAGTATATTTGTTACACAGAGCTTATTTGTGCTAAGAGAGAGAACATTTATCTTCACTAAGAAATGCCAACAGTAAAGACCAGATATTACTGATTAGTAAATTTATATTACTTTTAACTAAATGTTATCGTAAGTTAAGCTTTACTCGTGATTAAAACAAATAGGCAGGAACTTCTACTTATTTATATAACAATTATCAGAAAATCTTGTGGATAATGAAACCTGCAAACCAAGGCAAGTTAAATGTTTCAAATTTCTTTTAAAGCAAAACAAAACAAAAAAGAAAAATATTGAATTTCCCATGGGCTTTTCTTTATTATTTTTTAACATATTGAAAAATGGACAACTAAACGCAAAGCTTTTAATTGTCATTTATTTGATAATATATGAACAGACAAAAGAAAACGCACAGGCTGAAAAGATTCATTCCTCTTTTTTCATAAGTAATTGTGAGCAGATGTTATTTCACTGATAAAGGTAATTTGGTTGGCAATAATTCTAAATTTAAATTTTCCATTTCATTGAAAGCAAGCATGCAGATGTAATAAATGACTTGGCAGATGTAATTATTGCCATCTTTCAGACTTAGAATTTTTCCAAAGATACTTATGCAGCAGTTTGCAACAATAAAATTATGCTAAATCTTCAAGAAATAATGGCACTTGTATCAAAATGAAGAAACACAAATGATTTTATTTTAACAGTCTTTTCAGCACTTTTACATCTTATATAAAACTACTGAAAATGTTTCAAGCAGGGCGTCCATTTTTTAAAAGCATGGTTAGAAATACACCATTTATATCATAGATTTACTGTGTTTGGGTTTAAGAGGTAACGTGCTTATGCAAGTGCATGATGTATCTTACAAACAATTCAAAAAACGACTCCATAATTTATCCTTAAATTATGTGAAATAATTGTGAAAAAAACATAATGGTTAGTGAAAATGGTATCTTAACTTACTAAGAACATTGTATTCACTAGATCAAACACTTCTATTATAAAGTACTGCCTGCAGTTAGAACTTAAAACTTTGGTAGTTCAGGCAGTCTGAATTTTGCTTGTTGTGTGTTTTGTTCAAGCCAACCGCCTCTCTTGAAGCCTCCGAAAGTAAAAGTGAAACCCTCATTGTTGCAATCAACTGATGGTCCAATGGTCCAGGAATAGTCAAATTGTAAATAATTAGACCTGTGATGGCAAACCTATGGCACGCGTGCCACAGGTGGCACACGGAGTCATATCGGTGGGCACGTGAGCGTTGCCCAAGTTCAGCTCCGGAGACCATGGGTGCGCCAGCAAGCTGATTTTCAGGCCTTCCAGGCCCACTAGAAGTTGGCAATGGGCTGTTTCCGACCACCGGATGGCCTCTGGGGGGGGTGGGGGTGGGGAAGGCCGTTTTCGCCCTCCTCAAGCTCCTAGAAAGGCTCTGGAGCCTGGGGAGAACAAAAAGCGGGCCTACCAGGCCCACCATGCCATCATGTGCCAAAAGCAGGGGGAGCATGGGGGGGTTGCACGCGAATGTGCAGATGGGGCTGCAATGAATTATAGGTGTGGGCACATACGTGTGCGACTGCCCCCACGCTCCCCCCACTTTTGGCACATGATGGCAAAAAGGTTAGCCATCACTGAATTAGACTAACTGTTGGAAACCCAACTTCAAATGCTTCCAGCAACATTACAAAATTCTTTTGCCCTAGTTGTTCCACCTAATGTGTAGAAACACTTCCTTTACATAAAAAAAACCCAAACAATTCTGAAACAGAAGCATCTATTTTAAGTTTGATTACTTGTATTCCTGAAAGAATTAAGTTTCATCATATCATCTCCATTTAACGATCCCATAATCCCTTGCGGGGTAGAGTCTGAGCAACTGAATGGAGCTAGTAGACTGTTTTAATGGCCAGATGCCCTTCCTGTCGCCAATGTGGAGTTTTCTTCAGCAGATATATTCTCAGTGTGCCCAGAGAGAGAAATATCTGCCTCTACCTATTGTAGGATTGAATTCACAGCCTCCTGATTGTGAGCCAAGAGCTCCACCTCTAGGCCACTGCGCCACTCCTAATTAAGTTTCATCATATATCCCATGTAAAAATTTCTTTCCAGTTTAAACCTAAGCAAGAGAAAACTCCAAATCCGTCTGAACGAGCTCAGGACTGAGTTGAATCTGGGGCGTGTGCAAAGGGGGCATCTCTTTAAGATTGAACTCAGTCCATGGAGCCAGAAGACAGAATGATACCCATGCCTGGAGTCTCAAATTCCTAGCTGGAAAATGACCTTCATATGTTTATAAAGCTATGCATGTAGCTTTATAAGGTTAGCTAATGCTCAGTTCTGAAAATGCTGCAAAAGTGTTTATAAGCTAAACTCAACTGGTCTTATATTTAACAATTTGCTTGGTAGCCATAGATGATC
Source organism: Pantherophis guttatus (assembly GCF_059756535.1). Lineage (NCBI taxonomy): Eukaryota > Metazoa > Chordata > Lepidosauria > Squamata > Colubridae > Pantherophis > Pantherophis guttatus. The sequence continues at coordinate 77,239,470 of NC_142069.1, forward strand.
AGGAATTCCATAGAGAACAGCACATAGTAGGAAAGTGATAAAATTTTCCCATTGCTCCTTTAGGAATCAAAGTGGTTTTTATGCCATCCTTATAGAAATATTTAGAACATAAGTGCAGCAGCGAAAGAGTTAAAATGGGTAATTCTATCCATCTTTCAAACTATCAGGTAACACTCATGTAACTATATTCAAAATACGTTCTTGGTAGGATGGATTTTTTTAAAAAACACATTAAACAATAGTAGTTTCTATTAACAAAAAGATCAGAGATTTGTACAATTGTGTACAAATGATAGGCTGCAGTAATCAATCAAAATAACAAAGGATTAATACATGAAATTACCATTTTATTTCAAACTCAAATAATGAACTTTATATTGAATTTCCCTAGCCCAGGAAATTAATGTCAATAGATACATTTAATTTTACTGTCTGAACCAACAGACAGTACATCACTAAATTCCATAAATCAGAGAGGAAAATCAAATGGTACAAGCTTTGTAAAAAGGGTTTGCTTGATCGTGTTCAGTAAAACTGAGTTTTTGGATCAACAAGCTTTAATACACCTTAAAAAGGTAAAGGTTCCCCTTGCACATATGTGCTAGTCGTTCCCGACTCGGGGGGGACGGTGCTCATCTCCGTTTCAAAGCCGAATAGCCACCGCTGTCCGAAGACGTCTGTGGTCATGTGGCCGGCATGACTAAACGCCAAAGGTGCATGGGACACTGTTACCTTCCTACCAAAGGTGGTCCCTATTTTTCTACTTGCATTTTTACGTGCTTTCGAACTGCTAGGTTGGCAGAAGCTAGGACAAGTAACGGGAGCTCACCCCATTACGCAGCACTAGGGATTCGAACCGAACTGCCGACCTTTCGATCTACAAGCTCAGCGTCTTAGCCATTGAGTCACCGCGTCCCCTTTTAAATACACCTTAGAAAAGTAATTCAAATAGTTTGTCTTGTAACACTTGGTATACAGTTTAGAACAGCTTTGCTTATGAATATTGCAATGCAGCAAATCCTTTGAAACTGAAATCTTAATCCATCAAGATAAAAAAGCAACTCTTTCATAAAACGACAACATATGCCTATAATTCTAAGAGTTGTACATTTATTATAAGTGGTTCTGTAAAATGTATGATTGGGAGGGCAATAGGGATATTATGCCTAGATTAATAAAGATTCCATGTAAAATTGTGTTGACAACAGTTTTTGACAGGTAATTTATATTAACTTTAAGATAATTACATGTTACTTAATTTTTCATGATGATCTTTCATCACAATGAAAGCCAATTTGTATAGTAGTATTCTATTCCTTCCATAGGTTTGACAGCTGTTTTCATGATTTGGGACCACTGACTGTCTCTCAGCAACCCACCACATGGTTTGTTGTTATGGTATTAGCTCACCACCTTGAGGTGACAGAGATATATAAAATGGGGGGGAAAAAGATTAAAATATAATAATAATAACAACAACAATGTATCCCAAGTCCTTGAGAAGCACTTGACAGGTGGACAAAAATGCCAAATCTAATCTAAACATTTGTGTGACAAATAATAATAATAATAATAATAATAATAATAATAATAATGTGAAACAGTTTCAATTTTGTTATTGCAAAGTTGGCAATTTGAATCCACTGACAATTCAAACTGCCATCTTTGCAACAAAAAAGTCGCAACTGTTTCACATTTAATATGTGAATGCAGCAAAATGGCACAAATTGATTACAAAGTTAGACATGACCGAGTTGCTGAATTAGTCCACTGGTCATTATGTAAAAAATACGACTTTCCTGTATCCAAAAAGTCATGGGAACATAAAGTGGAAAAAGTTACAGAAAATGAGAAGGTGAAGATCTTGTGGGACTTTCGAATACAGACGATCGTCACTTGGAACACAACACGCCAGATATCACACTTGTCGAAAACTGAAGCGTACAGTTTATTGACATCACTGTACCAGGAGATGCCAGAGTCAAAGAAAAAGAACTGGAAAAAATCATGAAATATCGTGACCTGGCCATCAAAACTACATGGCTATGGATGAAACATGTAACAGTGATACCCCTTGTCATCAGGGCACTTGGTACCATGTCCAAGAATGTTATAACATACATCAGCAAATTGCAGCTTCCTGCAATACCACCAGGGAAACTGCAAAAAACTGCGCTACCTGGAACATCATACATCTTAAGAAGGTACTTGGTTGATACCCAGGACGCTGGCAGCAACCCGTATCAACCATTAGTACCAGTCAATGATATTTATGATATATTTTTGAATGTTCAGTTGACTGAGTTTCATATTTAATGAATAAAGATAATAACAACAACAACAACAACAATAATAATAGTATATCTTAACATCGTATATTTTAAGAAGGTACTTGGTTGATACCCAGGACGCTGGCAGCAACCCGTATCAACCATTAGTACCAGTCAATGATATTTATGATATATTTTTGAATGTTCAGTTGACTGAGTTTCATATTTAATGAATAAAGATAACAACAACAACAACAACAACAATAATAATAGTATATCTTAACATCGTATATTTTAAGAAGGTACTTGGTTGATACCCAGGACGCTGGCAGCAACCCGTATCAACCATTAGCACCAGTCAATGGTATTTATGATACATTTTTAAATGTTTAGTTGACTGAGTTTCATGTTTAATGAAAAAAAGAAATAATAATAGTTTCGACCTGGCCATTGAAACTATGTGATTATGGGTGAAACACGTGATACCCATTGTCATCGGTGCACTTGGTACCATATTCAAGTATTTTATAAAACACTTCCAGAAATTGCAGCTTCCTGCAATAACAGCAGAACTGCAAAAAACAGCGCTACTAGAAACATCATATATTTTAAGAAGGTACTTGGTTGATACCTAGGACGCTGGCAACAACCCTTATCAACCATTAGCACCAGTCAATGATATTTGTGACACATTTTTAAATGTTCAGTTGACTGAATTTCATGTTTAATGAATAAAAGATAATAATAATAATAATAATAATAATAATAATAATAATAATAATAATAATAATAATAATAGTAATAGTAATAGTAATAGTAATAGGTATCCTTCCATTTGGACAGGGCTCATTGGCATGCCAGGTATTTTTAGATTTTTAATTTATCAGTGTGGTCCTTTTCTCTCACCAAGTTATGGAGGCCTACTTTAAAGTGATTTTCATTAGTACAAGCATTCCTTGATTTATGACATTTGTTTAATGATGATTCAAAGTTACAACGGTCTCGGAAAAAGTGAACTTACAAATTTTCCCCCAAGTTAATACTGTCACATTACTCCCAGGGTCACGTGATCATAATTCAGATATCTGGCAACCAGCTCACATTTATTATGGCTGCGGCGTCTTGGGGGGGGTCACATGATCATGTTTTGTGATCTTCCCAGCCAGCTTCTGACAAACAACTGGGGAAGCCAGATTCACTTAACCCAGGGGTGGGCAAATATGGCCCCTTTATGACCTGTGGACTTCAACTCCCAGAATTCCTGAGCCAGCTTGGCTGTCTCAGGAATTCTATGAGTTGAAGTCCACAGGTTGTAAAGGGCCACAGTTGCCCACCCCTGACTTAACCGTATGATTTGTTAATGAACATGGTGATTTGCTTAACCACAATAAAAATGGTTGTAAAATTGGGCTTGATCGTGTGAGAACTTACTTAATGACCACATCACTTAGTGACCAGAATTGCAGTTCCAATTATGATCGTAAGTTACGGACTACCTGCATTTAGGTTTCTTTAAAGTTTTTAACAATCAGTCAGTAGCTTGTGATAACATCATACTTTGCTGTCCTTTTATACCCTAGTTTTCACAGGCATCAGTTCTTACTATCCAGTTATATAGCTAACATCTTCTATATAATATCTGAATATTTCACCTACCATTTTATAATAATAATAACTTTATGTGTTATTGTATGTATTTATATGTATACACAGTATACCCATACAACGAAATTCACTTAACACCCAAAGACCAGGTCCAACACACATAACAATCCCCAAACATCCCCCACCCACCACAAATTCCCCACCCCTAAACCACCCAAACATCCATACAACAGACCAAGTAATGCTGTCCAACAGCTCACTGATGGTGGCCCTTTAGTTCATCGTTGAGTGCAATTACAGGTCTGGGATAAAAACTATTCAGAAAACATGTGGTCCGAGTTTTAATTGTTCTGTATCTTCTGCCAGAAGGCAACAGTCCAAAAAGATTCTAAGCAGGATGGGAAGAGTCTCTGAAAATGTTCTGCAATGTTATAGAGCAAAAGGTCTTTTTCTTTCTTATTTGGTAATACTTGGTTTAATTCAGATTTTACAAGGAGTTTGAACTTCAGCTACAGATCTGACCTAGGGCCCAATAGCTGGGAAGAGAACCAGGAAGTATCCAGGCTTTGCTTGGCTTGTGGCTAAGAGCACAAGATACTCTAAAGTCAGAAAATTCTATCATCTAACTCAATTCTATTTACAGGGACCAATAGTGACCTTTCAGGATTTTAGGCAAGCTCTTCCTCGTTATCCTTGGAAATTCCAAGGATTAAGCCATTTGGATGAAAACGTGTGCCCTATCCCAAGCCATGATTTTTCTGTGCAAGAAAAGCACAGAAAGGAAGATGGCTCTCTGTGTTGTGGCTCCGATCACCGAGCCTGTGTTATCAGAAGGAGAGGACTCCGAGAGTGAAGGAGAGGAGTTGGCAAGGCCTCCCTCTCCAGGACCCTCCTCTCTGGCAATGCCTCCGGTGTCCTCCGAAGGACAAGAGATAGGGCCGGGGCCAAGCACTTCCACGCAGCCACAGGTGGACAGTAATGATGATGATGATGAGTCTTGGCTGGACCCTCGACAGCGTCGCAGAGATAAGCGCGCGCAGCAGAGGAAGAGGCGTGCCAGGGATTAGGCTGAGTCACTGGACCACACCCCACAGGGTATAAAAGAGGGTGTGGTGGCCAGTTCAGCTCTGTGACAAGCAAAAAACGGATATCGGACAACCTTCTTTGTATTTACTGGACTTTGTTGATTATTGTGTGTTGACTTTGTTTCCGGACGAAGGGAGAAACTCCCCCCTCGTGAGTAAAGAATACTTGGCAGCCAGCCACTGGGTTGCTGCCAATTCTGATACCGGATAAACTGTTGTCGGCTGAATTCTTTAACTGTTGCCTGTCTGTGGGGGTGCGTGTGTGAGACGGGGACAGAACACTCTGTTCGTCTGAATAGTAATCACACTTTTCTTTAAAAAAAAAAAAGCTGAGAAAATCATTTACTAGAAGATTGCTTATGTTACAGTTTCATCTGACACTATTAAAAACTTGTTATAATGCACAACTTCATTTAATGATAAACATTGATAAAATGTATGTTAATATTTAAACATATCATACAATATCAAGCATCACTCTTTAGCATAGGGGTGTCAAACTCAAGGTCTGGGGGCCGGATCCGGTCCACAGGGTGCTTAGATCTGGCCCGCGGGGCTTCCCCAGATACAGCTCGCAGTGCCTCTGCCAGCAAAAATGGAGCTCGGGAGCTCCGTTTTTGCTGGCAGAGGGTTGCAGGAGGCCATCGCAGCCAAAAACGGAGTTCGGGAGCCCGTTTTCGCTGGCAGAGCACTCGGGCTACCACAGGCACTCCCCGACATGAGTGACATCGAGTTGGCCATGCCCACCCTAGTCATGCCCCCCTGCCCCCTTCAAAGACAAACACAACCCTGATCTCAACCCAAAGTCAAACACAACCCTAACCCACAATGAAATCGAGTTTGACACCCCTGCTTCAGCATATCCCATCGCGCAAAGATAGTAAGTATCTTGCCATAGGTTCATCATCATGGTTCCATAATATCTGAACATTTCGCCTACCATTTTATAGAGCAAAAGGTCTTTTTCTTTCTTGTTTGGTAATACTTAGTTTACAGTATCTTGGTAGAACTAAGCTTATACTGCACATTAAACCATACAAATGATTGTCTCAAGAAGCTTGTCCAGTTTAGCCGATTTGAAGAATTCTTTGGCACACACCAATAATTGACAGGCAGTGTCACAAATATATGCTTAGTTCTGCTTGGCATCATTTTGCTCATTAATTTAACAAACTACCAAGGGAATATGTTCAGAACCGGTAAGCATTATCGCCTGAATTTCATTTAATTAAACCCTGCTTTAGCAATATGACAGTCAGCATTTCATGATGGGAATTGTTTTTAGAATGAAGACAGAAAATGTTTCAAAATGATCCTGCTAAACATGTAAAAGCATGAAATCTACCCTTCCATCCCTTGTAATTTATTTCTAGTATTAAATATGTTATTTACAAAGCTAGTAATTAATTGGATTCCATTTCAAAAATATTCACAGGATCCTTGTAACAAAGCAACATACAAACAACACATAATATCAAGGAACAGCTATAATTATTTTTAAAAAATCATCTCAAATTCTTAGAGTTATTGATCTTAATGCACAGTGAAGCTAGCTGCCTTTGGTAAGCAGATATCAGTCTGCAGCAAAGTGATTGACATTAAATGTTGCTTACATTATTTAATAAAATGTAAAGAGAATGGTTCATCATCTAGTACAGGGGTGTCAAACTCAAGGCCCGGGAGCCAGATCCGGCCTGCAGGGTGCTTAAATCTGGTCCATGGGGCCACCCTGGAAAAAGCAAAGGACCGGCCTGCGGTGTCTTGCCCGGCGCACGCCAACCAGGCACTGATCTACAACCTGGTGGTGGCCGTTTTCGTTGGCCGAGTGCTGCAGGAGGACGTTGCAGACGAAAATGGAGCTTGCGCCCTTCCTGAGCTCCATTTTTGCTGGCAGAATGCTGGAGCAGGCTTTTCGTTGGAAGAACGCCCACGAGGCCATTGCAGCCAAAAACGGATTCCACCTCTCAAGCTCCATTTTCGCTGGCAGAGTGCTAACAAAACCAACTTCCTTGCCCTCCGCTGCCTAGGGCTCTGGACAGCCTGTGCCGCTGTCCAGGGGATCTCTGTGTGGCCTGAGGGGAAGGCGAGGCTTCTCTGGAGGACAAGGGTTTGGCCCTCTCCCAGGTCTTACCTTCCTCCACTGGATCCCCCCAACCCCGCCCAGGCCACCACAATGCACTGGACACAAGTGACATCGAGCTGGCCATAGCCACCCTGGCCACGCCTACCCGCCCCCCCCCGAGGTCACACAGAACCATGATGCAGCCCTCAATGAAATAGAGTTTCACACCCCTGATCCAGTAGCTTTTCTTTAGGTGATACCCTGCAGTAAGTTTGCAAAAGCCACTGTGCCCCACACTGGTTGAAGATAACACATTACTTAAGAAAAGCTGCATCACAGTGAGGGCAAAATGTTGCAAGGTAACCAATCTTTAGTTAAACTCAGCCTTTTGCATTATATGGATGAAAATAAATGGATCCAATTCCTATCTCCTGACCTACAACTATATTCTCTGCTTCTTTTAGAGGAACTTTGTTCCTGGAACAGTTAAAAAAGTTCAGATAAACTTTTCAAACCAGATACTGTTTCAATGTTTCATCTACGTACCACATTATAGGAAACAAAAGCCTCTCTCAATATCTGGTCAATATCATTAACACTATATGGAAGAAGACTTACAGCAGCTCAGTTTCAAACCAGGCCCACCAAAGACCACAAAGAGAGGTTTTGTAAACCTCCAGTAGCAGATCCTTCTGTTCTTGCAATGTTAGCCAAGTGGATGGCACCAACAATTACATCCTCTAGTACCCTCTCTAGAAGGGATGCGGTAGCTCAGTGACTTAGATGCTGAGCTTGTTGACCGAAAGGTCAACAGTTCAATGGCACCAATCCCTAGTGCCGCGTAAGGGGGTGAGCTCCCATTACTTGTCCCAGCTTCTGCCAACCTAGCAGTTCGAAAGCACGTAAAAAATGCAAGCAGAAAAATAGAGACCGCCTTTGGTGGGAAGGTAACAGCATTCCGTGCGCCTTTGGCATTTAGTCATGCCGGCAACATGACCACGGAGACGACTTCAGACAGCGCTGGCTCTTTGGTTTTGAAACAGAGATGAGCACCACCCTCTAGATTCGGGAACGACTAGCACATACGTGCGAGGGGAACCTTTACCTTTAGTACCCTCTCTATGATTAAATTAGAGGAAAAATACTAATGATAAACAAGCTTAAGGGGGTCAGATGCCAAATGACAAGAATTACCTCCTTGCAGATGAGATTCCAACTGTTAGTAGTTAGGTTGCTTCCTTTGCCATGCTCTCTTTAAAACTCAAAAATAATTCTTTAAGCTCTTAATTTTACTATTGGTTACAGTTTAACTCCTGTATATACTTTTTTTTTTTTTTTGGTTATGTTTTCCAGTCTTCTTTCCTAATTTTTTTTTATCCTGTATAAGGACAACCGCAACAATAGATAGATTGATTAGTATGGTACTGTTCAAACTTCTAATTGAATACTCTCCAAAGGACATAATTCAAGTTCCGCTTAGTTTTTAAGGCTTACCATCAATCCGACTAACAAGCTCTTCCAGCATTTTCACTTTCTTCTGAATACCAGGTTGAGCAAAGGTATAGTTATCCTAGGAGACAAAAACATTTTAAAAATTAACTGTTGACCAAGAGATACAAAAAAGGTGCTTCAAAAAACTTCACCTGGTTAAATGAATATTGCATTTCTAGATAGCACCTGCTTTCAGTTTCTCCCACTTTTGATAAATGACCAACAACAAAATAATGAAGTTACCAAGAGAAATATTTTAATTAATTATAACCACTTAGCTGCTGTTAAAATCTGTCATTCAACAACGGAACACTGTGGCCTATTTAAGTAAGAAACCCTTTTTCTAATTGATGTATCACCAACTAAAAGTTAAAGAGTTATACCACCTGAGAGAAAATAAATACATCAAACAGAGAGCAGAAGTAGGGAGAGTGTAGACTCATTGATGTGTTATGTTTGTTATTAGGGTGTCAATTGTTACTTCAGCAAAAAGGATTGACATGACATCAATATTGCAAACAAGAGAAATTGTCAAGGGAACTTTCTTTATAGTAAAGCCAACAATATATTTCAAACCTTGAAATAGTTACCTATCCCATACCATAGTTCTTGTTAAAAAAAAAAAAAGAAATGCATTGTAAATGCTCCATTATTCTGTATTCTAAAAAGTCAGCTTCTTTGACAAAGTATTTAAGAATTCTAGGTATGACCTGCTAAAATATTGAAAAAGGATTTTCATTCCAGTTGAAACAGTAGTATGTTTTGGGTTTTTTTTGTCCTCAATGGAGAAATATTGCTTATAAAAAAAATGATAGTTCAAATTCTAAGCGGTGAGGTAACTGTATTTCTGTGCTTTGAAAAAGAGCTACATGGTGCAGATTTTCCTTTCAATACTTTAAAAGAGAAGAATGCGCAAGCCATATTAAAGCTTTCAATCCACTAACCATTTTTCAAACCACCTTAAAATTCTTATTGGATGCTACGCGACATGCTTTATACATCATTCTCTTGACAAATAGATACGTTTTAGGACGATTAAGAAACGACAGAAAGGAATGGTAAAAACAATGCAAAAGAGAACATTTTCCCAAACAGCAGTAGTCGCAAACAGAGAAAAGTGCATCTGTCAATAACTAAATTATTCTGACAGGGAAAAAAGAGCAGTCAGGAGATCACTGGGGCTCACAGGATCATACAGTATGTTCACCAACTAATTTCTTATTAAAATTAAACGGGTGCTTTTTCCCCAGATAGAAATTGCCTTATTCTATCTACCTACATGGAGGTTTTTGTTTCAGCCCATGTATATTCATGGCCATGATAGGGGATGCTTAAAAACTAGGCCATTCAAAGACTGCTTTCATTGATACAAGCCTACTGAATGTAAAGCATCACAATGCATTCTACGTGATGCCAGCTAACTAGATGGAATGATTTAAAGTACCATTCTCATACTTGCAGCTATTCCAAAAAGAAATCTGACTGCTCAAATGGGAAGCATAAATATAAGTGCTTAACTCTACTGATCTCTTCTGATATCAATTCATTGGGTTAGGTATGAATTTACAGCGAACAATGACCACTGGTCTCATCTTTGATTGAAATATATTCACTGCAATTACACATAACACACTGAGAAAAGGTTCAGAGCAACCTTGAGTCCTTTAATATAAATTCTTTGTATCTGTGCTAAGCTATCTTTTAATTAATCCTATTCCTGTTCGCATTACTTGTATTAATTTATCATTTTGAAATATTTGCATTTTAACTACTATTCAGCATTGCAATTTGATTTAGGCTTTTTTTTAAAAGGAGAAGTTTCTTATTTTAAAGAAAATACTGATAAGGCCACCTTGTTTGGAATGATGGCATATACATTCTTATCTACTAAAAATGCCTACCAATGTGTGGCAAAATAGTTTTGTTTCAGTCATAGAAAGAACAATGAACTGATTTATGGGGGGGGGGGGGAAGTACCGCAGAATTGATAATGGCCCAGTTCATGATAAATTATTTTTACCAGGAAGAATCAGGCAGGTGGCCTTTTACCAATAAATGCAGTATCACCAACTGCTACATCCTATTTATCAACTGCCTGTTTTTCAACATCTCCAATGTACCTCCAATTGGTACGCGGTGGCTCAGTGGCTAAGACGCTGAGCTTGTCAATTGAAAGGTTGGGAGTTGAGCGGTTTGAATCCCTAGTGCCACATAATGGGGTGAACTCCAGTTACTTGTCCCAGCTTTTTCTGCCAATCTAGCAGTTCGAAAGCACGTAAAAATGCAAGTAGAAAAATAAGGACCATTTTTGGTGGAAAGATAACAGCGTTCTATGGGCCTTTGGTGTTTAGTGATGCTGGCCACATGACCACAGAGACTTCTTTGGACAGCGCTGGCTCTTCGGCTTTGAAACAGAGATGAGCCTAGAGTCGGGAACGATTAGCACATATGTGCAAGGGGAACCTTTACCTTTACCTTTAATGTACCTCCAAACCCAAATGCAAATGAAATATGCCCACTGGTTAGAAAAGAGATATCAATTCACCTGAATGCCATCAAGCAGTTTGCTCATGCACCAGAAACTGTCAGCTTCAATATTCTGCAGTACCTCAGTAGAAAGACTGGAAACATCAAAATTTTCCAAATCCTCTTCTGAAATAAAGAGAAGGTGAGAATGTCAATTAACTGTGGGAGAGAAACACAAGATTTAACACACAATATATAATCTTAATTAAATTTAACTATGAAAGTTAAAGTCAATGTCTTTGGCTAAGGACTAGACATTCTAAGTAATGCAATTTGACTAAGGCATGAGCTTTGGTTGATCAACAGCAATATTTGGGAATTCAGTTCATTAGATATTAAAAATACCCACAAGGCATTGTGAAAAATTGTAAGTACTTTGGCATACAAATACAAAAATCTGGAAAAGATGAAAATCTTCCAGCACAGGTTCTCTTTCCATTCTGCATCATGATCTCAATAGATCCCAAAGACTTCCATAGTTATTTAAATATATTTACAAGATCCCAAAGGTATCATCATGTCCAATGAAAAGTGTGGTTCATCCCCAAGGAAAGTTTAAAACACAGTAAGTGATAAAAGGAATAAATTGGTTAATTTCATGGTATAACAGACAAAGTATACGATAGTTTAAGAGATTAATTGTTATGATCTCTAGGAATAATGAAAGTTTCAGATTCATGTTTTAACTATGCTCAGATAACCCAGTAAATCAGCCAAGAAAAGAACAAGAAGCCAACTTTTTCTGTTCTTTTTTTTTTTTTTTGTATTGTTGTTCTTATAATTGTGGTGAAACTAAATAACAGCAAAAGGGGATTTAATTGGGTTGTTTTAAATTATTTGGGCCAAAATTATTTAATTGTTTTTAAATTGTTTTTAAATTTTGTATACTATGTTTTATTTTGGCTGTGCACCGCCCTGAGTCCTGTGGGAGAAGGATGGTATAAAAATATAAATAAATAAATAATAAATAAATAAATTTGTAATTAATGTGCAGATAGATCACAAATCACTGCAAGGTGATTTTTGTTAAGTGGTACTAGCGGTTTTTCTTGGCTTTCTAATAGTGATGGCAATATCAAAAAGTTCAAAATTGGTTGCAGGGTGGATTTGATTTAAATCGAGTTGATTTAAATCACAATTAAAATCATGATTTAAATCACTAGTAAAAAGGCTTGATTTAAATCAACTCAATTTAAATCATAATTTTTAAAGAGCAACTGTCATCTCTGCTACTCCTTTGACCCACTGTTGACTCACCGATAGTCCCAGTGTTGCAGAATATACAGCCTCATGCTACGTAACTAAGCTCCATTTCATGCTGAATAAACTAAATTATTTATGTATCTTAAATAGAAAACTATCTTACGATAGATTTTTACCCCAAAAGTTTATTAAAATAAATTTGATAAAAATCAAAAAAATCCGATTTAAATCAAAAAAATCTGATTTAAATAAAAAAACTGATTTTTTAAATTTTTTTTAAAAAAAATCATTGATTTTTATCCACCCTGATTGGTTGTAAGTCATTTCATTCATGCAGTACTTATCTCCCAAATTTAAAAAAAATACAATAAACTTTACTGAATTTAACTAGCTTCAACAGTCTAGATGTTGATATAACCCATCAATTCCTATACCAATGGTTTATCAAAATATAAAATACAAAAAAATAAATAAAAATAAAGGGAAAGTGGGAGGGGAGGGGAAAAGTATAGAGTAAAAGAGAAAAAAGAAAGAATAGCACTGACTTCTGACTCTTTTTAGTGCAGTAGAATAAGGTAATAACATACAGCTTCAACTTTTTACTTTTACATAATAATATACTGTATACTAGCTATGTCTATAACAGCAAACCTATCCAATCAGCAAAACCAAAGTCAATGTTTTATTTTATTTTTTTCTACCTCGAGCACAAAGTCCAGAAGAGGTTTCCAAGTAGAAACAATTTTCCACTTTTCTTTGTATTTTATGTTTTGATAAACTAATAAAAAAATTAAATGCCAAAATTTGCCTATACCAATGGAAATGAATAGTCATATCTTTACAATGAAGGATAAATGCAAAGTAGCAAAATGGTTTCACATTCTTTATGATCTCCATATTAATAATAAAGTCATAGTCATCAAGACTTTTGGGGAGGATTCTCTCAGTATTATGCACATGGGATCCTACCATTTGGAAATTAGCATTTGATACAATATAAGTCATACACTTCAATTCAGTAGTAGATCATTTTCAGCTGGACCAGGGTGGATAAAAATCAATGATTTTTTAAAAAAATTTTTTAAAAAAATCAGATTTTTTTTATTTAAATCAGATTTTTATTTATTTAAATCGGATTTTTTTTTATTTTTATTGAATTTATTTTAATAAAAAACTTTTGGGGTAAAAATCTATCGTAAAATAGTTTTCTATTTAAGATACATAAATAATTTAGTTTATTCAGCATGAAATGGAGCTTAGTTATGTAGCATGAGGCTGTATATTCTGCAACACTGGGACTATCGGTGAGTCAACAGTGGGTCAAAGGAGTAGCAGAGATGACAGTTGCTCTTTAAAAATTCTGATTTAAATCGAGTTGATTTAAATCAAGCCTTTTTACTAGTGATTTAAATCATGATTTAAATTGTGATTTAAATCAACTTGATTTAAATCAAATCCACCCTGAGCTGGACAAAGGAAATCTACCAATAACTGCAAAATACTATATGTTTCATGGCTACAGTAGAAGAAACACTCTTTAGATTATCCCAAAGGTGCTTTTTTCCAAGATCCGAAGAAGTTTCTTGGATGAGAAATGAAACGTCTTCAAAGAAAAACCAGAAAGTCCAGTTGCCTCTTGAAAAAAGCACCTTTGGGACAACCATGACCTGGATGACTAAAAATCTTCATAGACCCTCTTTAGATTACATTTTATTTCAATGTATTGAAATATACTGAAGACGCTCTTTTTCATGGAATTATAATGAAATAGATCAGCAAGAAGCTTAGAAATTAGTAGTTTCAGATTTTCAAATATAGAAACTTCAACATCTACAATGGGATGGTTTTTTTAGTAATAAAATGTTAAACCCTACCAATGTTTCATCTTTCTCAATAAGGGTTTGACAACTCCATGTTCTACAAACCCACATACAATAAGGAAGCCACCATGTTTAGAAATGCCATTAGCTGTTTCAATATATAGATATTAACCTATCTTTGCAGGGTTGTTGCTGAGAAAGTAAAAAATGGAGAATGTTATGAATGTCACCTTGAGCCCCTGGAGGAAAGTAGGACACAAATCTAATAAATGACAGAAGACAATTACAGTGAATTGCCTAGAATGGGTCAAAAGCGATCCGTTTTAAGAAAAGCTAAAAGAACCAAGAACAGCAGAGTACTTAACACTGGAAGTTTATATACAACATAATCTTATTGGAAAGCAACACTTTAAAAACCACTGCAGTTCCTAGATGGCTCCAAAGATAGTCCTCGACTTACAACAGTTCATTTAGTCACATTTAGTTCGAAGTTACAACATCACTGAAAAAAGTGACTTATGATGGTTTTTCACTTAGGACTGTTGTACAGCATCTCCATGGTCATGTAATCAAAATTCAGATGTTTGGCAACTGGCTCATATTTATGATGGTTGCAATGTTTTGGGATCATGTGATCCCCTTTTGCAGCCTTCTGACAAGCAAAGTCAATGGGGAAGACATATTCACTTAACAACTGTGTGACTAACTTAACAAATGCAGTCAGGGGTGAAATGCTCCCGGTTCGGACTGGATTGCCTGATCTGGTAGCGATGGCGGCGGGTGGTTCAGAGAACCGGTAGCAAAAATCCCTCTGCCGCACCCCCCCCCCATGCCCAGCTGAGCTGCACGATCATCAGAGGCTTTTTTTTTAACTTTTAAAAGCATTTTTTCTACAACCTCTTCCAACGAAAAAATGCTTTTAAAAGTAAAAAAAAAAAGCCTCTGATGATCGCGCGGCTCAGCTGGGATCATCAGAGGCTTTTCAAAGCATTTTTTTCTGCAACCTCTTGGCTGAAGAGGTGGTAAAAAAAAATGCTTTAAAAAGTCTCTGACAATCCCAGCTGAGTTGCCTGATCAGCAGAGAGGCATTTTTTAAAAAGCCTCTCTGACAATCCCAGCTGAGCTGCCTGATCGGCAGAGGCTTTTCAAAGCATTAGAAAAAATGCTTTGAAAAGTTAAAAAAAAAAAGTTGGCCACGCCCACCCAGTCACATTACCACCAAGCCACGCCCACAGAACCGGTAGCAACAAATTTTACATTTCACCCCTGAATGCAGTGACTGTTTAATAACTGTGGCAAGACAGGTCGCAAAATTGGGGCAAAATTCCCTTAGCAACAGAAATCTTGGCCTCAATTATGGTCGTAAGTCGAAGACTACCTGTAAATAGCATGTCATTTTTCTACCTCAAAATGTTGAGGAATAGCTCGCCTCTTCATCAATATTTACTACACCAGTCTCCAATTACAATGTCTCAAAGCAATGTCTCTCATTTTCTTCAGTTTCCAATGACAGTTTTCATCATTATACAAAAGTATAATGGTTTACTTTTAAAAGCCATGGAATAAGTGCAGCGTTTCTTCAGAGAAAACACTTCTCTCCTAATTTTTCAGATATAAATGTTTGCCAAAGAAGTCCTTCTGTATTCAGTGGCGCTTTTAAGATATAACACAAGTTAACCTTCTCTTTATCTTGCTTCAGATTTATCCACAGACTCTATGACTCAATGACCCTTTAAAACTGTTTTCAGATGAGTAGCAAAATGGGTATTTGCAGCAAAACAGAATTTTTGAGACCTCAAGGGCATCTTTTAAAAAAATTACTTGACTTTTTTCTGCCACTGACCATAAGGTCTCTTATTGGTTTACAATAAATATTTAAGTTTATAAGATAATAATGGGTGTATTATTTTCCTGTTGAACGGGGTTAGCTTTGAAAATTGCCAGTTACCAGATAGGAGTTAAACACTAGAAATTTCTTACATATGAATACACTCACATGAAACAATATAGGAAGCAGAATAAATACAAATATACATTTGAAGACAACAAGAATGTTTTATTTCTGGAATTTCCATGCTTGGTCCCATTTCACAAAGCATGTGCACCTTCAGCGTTATCTTGACCCTACTTTCACCACAGCAGTTACCAAATTCTTAAGGTTTTAAGTTTAAAACATCTCCAGATAGTTAAATACAATTCTGAATCAATTCCCCTCAGACAAAAAACCTGATATAAAACATTTTCAATCATTCGCAACCGGTGTTACAAAAAATAAGAATGATTGATTTCATTTAGAGATGCCAGAGCCACAGAAAAATATTAAGAAGTGGGAATATATGAAACAATACTCTTTAAGAGGAATTTTATTTCTGGTTGTGATTTACTAGATTCCCTTGACTATCTTTTGGCAAAAGGTATTTCCACAAAGTTGGGAACATTAAACATATTGGTGTCTTGCTAATAGAAACACTTCTGGATGAATGAAAGTGAATTTAGAGAGTTCATTTATCACAAATAGGGGATCATAATTTGTATTTTAATTTTTCAGAATAGAATTCATAGCATGCAACAGTGTTCTTCATTAGCATAACCTAATTACACCACAATTCATTATTCCACAAGTAACTGTTAAGACTGCTACTAGGATTATAAACATGTTTACAAAATTTGGAGGTAGGGTGGGGAAAAGAAATCAGTCAAGAATTACCACCTTCAACTATTAAAATATTGCAATCCATCTGTACTGACTGCTCTACAACAAGTAATAAAACTGAAGGTTTAATTAAAACACTACAAAGATTTTGTCATTGTTGTGGTTGAAATCACTCTTGTTGGTTCTCAAAATGGTTTGGTTTCATTCCAATGAAACAGTTAATTATTCCCCAGTCTGACAAAATATATACCAAAACACTCTGTTGTTGTACAAGTTGTGCCCATACTACTGTTACAATCAGGGTGGATAAAAATCAATGATTTTTTTTAAAAAAATCAAAAAAATCAATTTTTTTGATTTAAATCGGATTTTTTTTATTTAAATCGGATTTTTTTGATTTTTATCGAATTTATTTTAATAAAAAACTTTTGAGGTAAAATCTATCGTAAGATAGTTTTCTATTTAAGATACATAAATAATTTAGTTTATTCAGCATGAAATGGAGCTTAGTTATGTAGCATGAGGCTGTATATTCTGCAACACTGGGACTATCGGTGAGTCAACAGTGAGTCAAAGGAGTAGCAGAGATGACAGTTGCTTTTAAAAATTATGATTTAAATCGAGTTGATTTAAATCAAGCCTTTTTACTAGTGATTTAAATCATGATTTAAATTGTGATTTAAATCAACTCGATTTAAATCAAATCCACCCTGGTTACAATCAAATTCTTTTATTTTAAATACAGTTTACTATAATGCACCTTTCTCTTATTGTTTGCTAAACATTAGCTGTTAACAATCCCAGAAAAAGTGTCATAGAAGCCACAAATGTACATTAGGCAGGAAGAAGAAAACAACTTTAATAATTATTGTATATCTGCTGGCTACAATGGCTGAACTGACAGGTAACAACACCAAGCCAACATTTCAAACCACAGCTTGTTGAACCACAGTAATCCAATTAGTTATTCTTTGTATCACAAATCACAATGGGTGATTTCCACATAATGCTACCAAATCAAATTTTCCACTTTCTCCACAAAGGCGCTCCTGTGCAGTTACTTCAACGACAGCAACTTCATTCATGCTCTATGCATATAAAGCATCTCATCCGAATGCTTTGAATTGCTCTGTAAGAAAATTACACTCACCTGATCTTACTGTGTAAATGGCATCCTCATTAGTTCAACTTTATATAAGTATTTCTAAACACTTTAATATGCAAGTATACTCATTTTCTTTTGAGCCACAGCATAAGAGATTTGTGATACTAAACAGTTGTGAATAGAATTGATGCAAAAATTTGATTCCAAGTCTTAAAATGTGATTAACCTTAATATAACAAAAGATTCCTCTTAGAATATAACATAAAAATATAATTTCGAGGGACCCAAACTACAATCCTGTCTCTTGTTTATATATCTGGTATTCAGTGGGACTTATTTCCAACCAGATATATACATACGCCTGAAAATGTGTTTTGATCATATATCTTATAACTGTAAGAATGTAATTAAAAGGTTACTTTAATAACTACATTTACTTTATGCATCAAAATATATGTGCTATCTTGAATATTTTACAAAATTGGGTGACATTGTTATTATATGTATCTTATGAGAATCTTACCCTTATGAATCTTTTCTGTCATTTGATGTATGACTGTGCTTAAGGTTTTGTTAGGACAAAAGAAAAAACTTTCTAATAAATAAATAATTCCCATTTGCCACAGATGTAGGAATTAATCTACATAGGTGAAGTAGCATTTTAGACAGGACACTGTATATTCAATTCCATTAAAAAACAGAATTAAAATATAACTATGGGGGAATGTTCTCTTTTGAGATGTTAATCAAAATTCATATATCAACATTTAGGAGGCTCTTTATTTCAAATGCTTTGAAATTGCAGGTTTCTTCTCCCTCTTCCCCAATCTTTTCAAAACATTTGGCTACTCTTTCACACCCCTATCATTGGATCAGAATTTCACATTATTGTCAATGCTAAAATAATGCCGGTCTCATTTGATGGCAAATGAAATCTAAAACTCAAATCAAAATAACTATTGAAAAACTAGTTTTCACTACAGCTCTATTTTAAAACTGCATTCATATTCCTCCTCAAATAAATCCAATCATCCAAATTTTCTCTCTAACATAGAAATAGCACATGGGACTTAATTTAAATTTAAAACACAGTTAATGATGCTTCTTTTAAATATAAGCACTGCAGTTAATTTAGAAGCATGGGAATACTTTTTCAAAAACCACATTTTTTAAAATTTTATTCTAGTTTATTGAGGGCTTGAAATAGTATGATGAAGGAGCTGTATCTGAAAACAAAACAGTATGATCCTACTTCTTACATGATTTTTGGAATGAAGGCATAGAACATGAATTACCCATCACCATGTTATTTGCTTTTGAGATAAGCAGCATTGTACAAAAGGCAGAAAAGGAAAAGGAAGAAGTAAGTAAAACAAATTAAACACAGGAGATAATAATAAAAAGAAAAGAAATCTAACTGTATGCTATCGCCCGAGGTTGGCGCACAAGCAACACATGCTAGTCAGAAGCTTGACAACTTTTATTCAACCATCATCCCCCACAATCCAGCAATTCCCAGTCCATTCTCCAAGGTCTCTGCCCCCAGGTTACCCTTACAGTCCAAGAGCAAGGTTCCAACAGACATGCCCGCAGACACTTCGTGCAACTTCCCAGCAGTGAAAGTTCACAGGAGCAGCACCTCTCCAGGGGCAAGACAGGCTCTGAAACTTGGCAAAGTTCATGACGAATGTCAAAGCAAAGGATCAAACCTCAGTCCACATCAGCAAGGGTTCTGGAGCAAAGTTCTTCTTGGAGCCGTGGAGCGTGTTGCGGCAAAATACAACACTTGTTCCCGATCAAAAACCTCTCCCCACGGCTCTCCTTAAATGTTACTCTCCAGGTGAGCCGTGGGAGAAGGGGCAGGGCGCCCTCCTCCCAAGTAGTCGGGTCAACCCTGTGCTGATTCTGTCTCCTCTCCATTCTCCGCACTCGGGAATCGGGTGGAGGAAACATTTGCTCATCTCTGGAGCTCTCCCCCTCCTCTGCTCTGCTGCCTGCCCTTTCCATCTCCTCTTCCCTTCCTCGGTCAGCCTGCACCCTCTTTTCTTCCCTGCCTACTCTTCCGAAGCTCGAGGGACCCAGGACTGCCTTGTCCTCATCCCCAGGTCATTCCTCATGGGCCATAGTGACTGCGCCCTCCCACTCCATCAGCCCCAGCTCCATCTCCTCCTCCTCCTCCTCAGCCCCGGGCTCCAATAGGGCTAAGTCACTGTATTTAGTTTACACAAATACTTTTCACTACACCTCTCCATATGTTTTGATAACTACAAATATTCTTAATTCCATCATGCTTATTAAAATACAGAGGTTTCCCCCCCCCTTCATCCAGCTATAACTGTTTTGGATTTCCCCTCCCTTTTGACCTATTCATTCTTTCAGAATATGATTCTTCTATTTGAATGAACAATCTCAAAAATTCAAGCTAAAAACTTCATGGAATAAAAAGGGAATGTATAAACCAATTACACAAAACAAAATGTGCTAGAATATATTGTAAATGCACATGTCATCTTAACCCTAACTCCTAACTCCAACACTAAAAATTACTTAATATTTTATTCATTACAAAACATAAAGACAAGCCTAAACAAACGAACTAGTTAGAGGTATGACAGTTTATCCAAAGTGGAAACTGAAGAAGTAAAAGAATGGATAGGTAAGCAGCCAGCCTATTTTCAGAGTAGTTTGAGTAGCTTACAAAAACCAACTGTTCAGAAAGAATGAGTTTTCATTTCCTTTTAAAAATCATAACTTACCCTCCCCAAATCATATTCAAAACTTTCTTAGAATGTCTTACACAATATTTATCCAAATTCATTAATTTGGTAGAAAAAATATTTTTGTATTCAATTGTTTAATATTTAAAGAATAGAGGTATGGTACAAAACCATAATGAATACCAATAACTGGAGAAGATCCAAATAATTCTTTTATTAAACCTATTTGCTGGTTTTCCTCTGTTAAGAGCAAAGTGCCAGAGTTCTTAAATAGGGTTACAGAGTTGTTGTTGTTTTTTTAAAAAGAGCATACATATAAATTTGAATATTGTTAAAGAACTGTTTTGCAATTAACACAGAGAACATATGGGGTAAAGAGGAAATCTGGGTGAAGAGTAGTAAACAGGAGGGCAAACATAGCTAATGAGTAACAAATATGTGCCATTCAGCTTCATTGCTCATGGCCTTATTACAGGAATGTTATACTCTTCATATTGACCAAGAATGAAATGAAACATGTACTCTTTTTCAGTTACCAACAGCAATAACTTCATCATAGTCAGTATGATTAGAATAATTAAGATGTTAGGATTAGGAACAGAGGAGACCCATATTTTTACTTCTCTCTTGGCAAAGGAAGCCCTCTAGATCAGAGGTGGGTTTCAGCAGGTTCTGACCAGTTCTGGAGAACCGGTAGCAGAAATTTTGAGTAGTTTGGAGAACCGGTAGTAAAAAATTCTGACTGGCCCCACCCCCATCTATTCTCTGCCTCCCAAGTCTCAGCTGATCAGGAGAAAATGGGAGATTTTACAGTATGCTTCCCCTGCCACGCCCACCAAGCCATGCCCACCAAGCCACACCCACAGAACTGGTAGTAAAAAATTTTGAAACCCACCACTGCTCTAGATGTGTAAAGCACACATTGGCAAAATGTAGCCTACAGGGCCAATGTTGGTCCACTGCCTGTTTTTGTATGGCCCACAAGGCAAAATGCTTTTCCAGTTGAAAATGATTGGAAAAAGAACTTTTGTTTCGTGACATCTATATGAAATTTAAATTTCAGTGTCCATAAATGAAGTGTTATTGGAATACAGCCAATAAATTGTTTGTTTATGTATTGTTCATGGCTGCTTTCACGCTATAACAGAAGAACTGAGTAGCTGAGACAGAGACCATATGTCACATTTTTACCACTTTGCACTGCTGTTCAATGCACTACAAATTGCAATAACGCAGGTTACAACAGAGTTTCAAGTGCCATGCATATCGCCATATCGCCATATTTAATTTTTCTTACCAATGGATATCTATCATGTCAAGAAAAGAAAAGGGGACTTCAACTGTCATATAATGGAATACTGATTATTATGTTATCGACATTACAAAAAGGATAATAAATTCACAATAATAAAAAATGAAAATGAGGCTGCCGCTACAGCAAGTTTCAAGTGACTGATTTGTTAGTGAAGTAAGGAAAGCCATTTACCAGTGGTGATTAATGAAATTGTGTTTGATTACAGCAGCTGAAAAAATGTATCTACAGAAAATAAACTTGTTTAAGACTACTAGCTTTTTGATGAAAACAGTTGCTTGAAAAGTTGCGGACACTGAGAGCAACATCAATAGTCAATTAAAAAACAAGGGAAATGATTTTGAATGGTTTTTCTTAGCTCTTGATGAGTTCTTGTTTATTCGAGGAATCAATGCTGACATTGAGATCACTGGAGGATTAATCTCTATGAGTAGTCTGCATGAAACAACTACAGAATGGAATACTTTCATAGAAAATATCCCCGGACAATCTTAAACGGAGTCTGTTAAGATGTGTTACAACCGATGATGTTAAAAATATAAGTGGAACAGAAAAAAGCTTAGCTGGACAAATTTGCAAAGCTTGTTAAAATGTAAGGTATTTAAAATGAATGATTATTCATTGTACTATTCATCAACAGGCACTTTGCAGAAAATATTTGAATCTATTCAACCAGTAGTGTCAACGATTAATTTCTTTCACTTTCATAGACTTAACCATAATCAATTCCAAGATTTTTTTTTTCAAAAACAGAACTTGAATAACATGACTTGCCCTACCCTACAGCAGTTTGATGATTCCCAGTAGTAATGTTTTATTCTGATTTTTGAGTTCAGGGCTGAGAGTTTTCTGCGTAAGTACTGTTCCAGGTACTAAAATCAAACACTGAAGGGCTTTGGAAATTAGCTTTTGCTTCAGACTCGATAGTATTTAATGAATTCAGCCTAAACTTATAAAGCAAAACATCATTAATATCCAAAATGTATTCTGAAATAAAATCATTTTGATGGCAACTAATGTTCTTTCAATCACAAATAATGCCAACTTGCTTTATAAACTTCCTGCGCTGTCAAAAGTTAAAATAAGAATCAAGGTCTCCATTGCCACACACATTTGCAGCAAATAAATCTTCCAAGTCCAATCTAAATTTCCAGTAGCAGTTTCCACACCTTGATGCAAGTGCAAAAGAAATTCCCATATTTCAAACTCTATTTAACTATGCAACTGAGGAGCTTCCACCTAAATTTCAATTGCAATTAATTTGCAATGTAATAATATGCTAAAAGGCAAGCTTCAAGAGATCTAATAAAAGTCTATAAATGCCTTCCGAGCAATTGATATATTCAATTAAAATCATATGCTCATGCTTTGATAGCAATATCAACAATACATATTTGTATAAAAGACATTTTCAAAAATGAAATACTTAAATTTAATTACAGATCAGCATTAACAGATAAATCAGCATTAGCAGATCTGTATTACAAAAAGGTATGTACAGTATTATTATTATTATTATTGTTTGAATTTTATCAAATAAAAATGTTTTCTCTCTTGCTTCGTAAGTATATAATACCTTTGATTTTTCCTCTTGGCTTGCAAAGCCTAAAATATATAATGATTTACATAAAAAGTTTGATAACTCATGTCCTAGAGATTTCTGTCCTTCCTCTTCTCCATCACTTTAGAAAAAAAAATAAATCGTGCAAGACATAAACAAAATCAAACTTTTAAAAAACAAACTAAAAAACAAAATACGAAGCCCAATTTAGACAAATGGATGCAGGGTTCTTGCAAAACCACGATGATGGTTTAACAAGTTAGAGCACCATTTTTTTTTATTTCCAAGAACAAAAATGGCAAGAAATTAATGAAAAGCAAAATAAGCATTGTTTATTGATTTTCCATGGGGTGCCCTAGTCATGCAGAAATAGGAAGAGATAACAAGACTTAGAAGAAAATTAATTTCAACATCCTAACAGTATTTGGGTAAACTTGATTATCTACTCTTTCTTAAATAGCATCTATTTGAAGCAAAACTCCATGGGTAGCACAGTGGTTAAAATGCAGTATTGCAAGCTAATTCTGCCAATTGCCAGAAGTTCGATTCTGACCGGCTCAAGGTTGACTCAGCCTTCCATCTTTCCTAGGTTGGTAAAATGAGGACCCAGATTGTTGGGGGCAAAATGCTGACGCTGTAAGCCACTTAGAGGGGACTTTTAAAGTACTATGAAGCAATATATAAGTCTAAGTGCTATTGCCATTGCTATTCAATATTTTTTTCTGTACCTTTCCCAGCTTCTTCAGGTAATTCAAGTCATTTATCAGACCTGCTGGGAAGATGGCAGACCCCACTTCTTTTCCCCAATTCATGAACAGCAAAAACTTCCTCAAAGTTCTGTTTATTTATTATTTTTGAAAGAATAAAGTTTTTTTCCCCTACCCAGGAAGGGTAGGTGTCAGTCATATGATTGTATATGTGAACCAAACACATCTGTCACCATATGTGAAAAAGGACATCTTCCCCTCTTGAATGTGGATCGAAGCACAGGTGTCAGCTGACTGCCAGCTATCAATCAGTGAATAACAGAGGTGGGCTTCAAAAATTTTAGCAAGGGGTTCTCTGCCCGGTTGCTGTGTGGGCATGGCCATGGTGGGCGTAGCCTAGTCGGTCTCCTTACCCTCCCTGTGCTCCAAAGACTTTCCTTGAGCATCCGGGAGTGCGAAAACGGCCTCCCCAGGCTCCAGAGGCCTTCTGGAGACCAGAAATGGGCCCATTCCAGTAAGCCCGTTTTTCACCCTCCCCAAGCCTCCCCATGCACCCCGCACTTACCTACATCCAAAACGTGCTGCGTGGGGACTCCTGGGACGGGAGGGGAGGGGAGGGTGGGCGGAGCCAGCCAGGAGTGGGATTTGGGGGTTCTCCGAACTGCACAGAATCTTAGCTAGAGGCTCTCCCGAACTCCTGAGAACCCTCAGCAGCCCACCTCTGGTGAATAGAGGTTAAGAGTTTTGGTCTCCATATTTACTATGTATTATTTTCAAGCACACACACTATCCAATTTAAAATTAAAATGGGAGAACAAGGAATGCTTAATATGGGCTTTGCTTCCAAGAACAAAAATGACTATAAACAAATAAGTTGAAACTAAAGTTGAGATTTTTCAACTGGCTCTTTCAAATCTACTATAAAACAAATTTATTGTAAACATATATTTAAGTAGTATTAACCAAATTTAATGAATTATCAAACATAATTTCTTTCTAGCAGCGGGTTAGTCCTTGGGATTTCATGAAAAAAGAAATTATCCCTTCTGTCATGTCAACGTAAAATATGGTTTTAACTTGAGGTTTCATAATATGCAAATTTCAATTTAATTAAATGAAAAAAGTTAATTAATAAAATGGTTGATGGTGTTCAAGCCTGAACAACATAAAGAAAACATCAATTACATGAAAAAATTCTCATTTGATGAAAAAGCTTTTCATACTTTTAAGAAGCTAATAGCCTAATCATTCCAAATATTATTAATATAGGCATACATTTCAATGCTTGCACCAGCTGGTTAATTTTTTTAACATTACCATTTTGATAATTAAATGGGGAGAAGAAAATTATTTGCAAAATAAAGTAGAGATTTTTTCTTTGTTCTTTAAATAAAGACCATTTTAAGTTTCATGTTCAAAAGGCTCAAACAACTTTATGCTTTCTTATTCCTAAAAAAATAATCAAGTATAGCTAAACAAGGACCAAAGATAACCTCTTCGAAGTACATTTCTGCCTTCATAAATACATTAATGCAATTAGCTTCCAATCTCTTCATAAAGCTGAAAAATGTGTACCTTTTAAAACATTTTTGGCATTTCCACTACTAATTTTACCACTACCAACATTACTCACATAGTTATTTTCATTTTTTTCCATATTACAGCAGTTTCACGTTACATATGAAAGAGATAGTAGTCTTTAAAATTATGCTAACGAATGTGCTTGCTGAATATTAATAATAGCTTTTACATTATGAAACAAAGGGTTTTTAAGAAGACACTTCAATAATCAATTTTAATTATTTAGCCTTCTATTTTAAGCAACTTAAATATAAGGAGAAATAATATACTTTTGCTTGCTTTTAATTCAGACTATTATAATCTGAAATAGCGCTTACTTTGAACACAGGAGGGTATATATTTTGCTATCAAAAAATTACTAATAGTAGTACTGCTACTAATTATTCTTATTGTTCTTAGCTCATTTCTCCTGAATCCTTTTCTACTTTCAAAGTCCCAAAATACAACAAGATTTCTTTTGACATCTTTTTTGTTAATTAACAACCTTACTGATTATCTTTTCATATGTCCATCTTTTCTCAATAACAAAAGAAAGTATATTAGCACCAAAACTGTCATTCCTAATCAGACAGGAGTATTGCTCTGATATTTTGAAGTCCAACTGACTGGTTGGATGACTGAAAGTAGATAAATTTAGACAAAGTAGATTCCAAATTACTGCAGAAGCTTTCATTACGGCTATGATTATATGAATACTTTTAGGTAATACATACTTAAGGCAAGTGGCTGCCATGCTATCTGTCTCTCAAATTTGAAAATATACAATATAGAATACAAGTTCTTCCCCAACATGCTAGACTCTTCTAATAATGCCGAATATACAATTTTATGTTTCTCAATGCAAACAATTCCATAAGTAACTGTCTGAAATATCTATAAGCCTCAAACCCTTTTGGTAATCCCAACAAATCCCAACATTACAACACCTTAATAGCGTCCATCTCTGTTTCATAGCGCTCAGAACTCTAGAAAATTCATATTACCGTATTTTTCGGAGTATAAGATGCACCCGAGTATAAGACACACCTTAGTTTTTGGGGAGGAAAATAAGAAAAAAGCTGATTGGCAGGTGGATCGGCCTCCTGGAATGCCCCCAATCAGCTATTCCCAGAGGTGAATTTTAGCAACAGGTTCCTTGATTGTGAGCTCTGTGTCTTGCCTTTTTTTTTCTGCCTCTGAAACTTCTGAAACAGAGCTTTAGAAAAAAAAGTCTCTGAAGCTCTGTTTTGGGGCTTCTTTTCTGAAGCTCTGTTTGGGGGCTTCTTTTCTGAAGTTTCGTTTCTGATGCTTTTTTCAGCCTCTGAAACCTCCATTTGAGAAGCTGGGCGGGGCTACATTCGGAGTATAAGACGCACCCAGATTTTCACCCTCTTTTGGGGGGGAAAAAGGTGTGTCTTATACTCCAAAAAATACGGTAGATCCTGTAAACTTGAAGTCAGCCTTCTGAGTTCAAGTTTAGTCAGTTTTCTTTCTAAAACATACTTTTGTTTTTAGTTATAACTATACATTTTGCATTTTTGCATATTGTCCATTCTTAAATATTAACAAGAACAAGTAGAAGTAGGAAAACACTAAAATTGTAACTTTGTATTTGTATGATTGCCCTGGCAACTTACTTGAAGAAGAAACCTAAAACGCAATTTTCTAATTTCCAACAACCAAAACATACCAAGATTCATTATGCTTATATTACATATGTTTTCACAATTTATAGTGGATAATGTTGATCTGGGCTAATGGATCTACACCATCAGAAGTCACTTTTGCTCACTATTATCAATAAAAGTACCAGAACAGAAATTTGAAAGCAATAAAATAAATGTTGGCTACACTGAGAGAGATTCTAGGAAAGTTTTCAGGACTACAAAAATCGCAAGATATGGTAAATAGATTAAAGCTAACATTGTATGGTATTTTACCCACACACAATGGCAGGACTGTGAAGCAAGAACAGAAACAGTAAACAGACTAACAGACATTAATAGGAACAACCTTATTTATCATAATTTTGTTAATTGGATTTTCTGGAGAGGAGATTTTGGCAGCAGTGAGGAAAATAATATCATTGAAATAAAGACAAGCCTGATTGTTTCATCAACATAACATTCTCAGCACTAATTAAAATACTGAAATAAACAATAGAAAATTGTCTCCATAACATAGCATGCAATCAACAGAAAATGGGCAAACAGGCAATTCTTATATGATTTTGGACAATTCAGAGTTCTTCAAGGCCAAATTTAATTACTGATTGTATATATTAGATTGACTTAATCTTACTGTTTCTTTTGAAATAGAAGGACATCTCACACACACATACAGACCTCGAATCTATGCCTTGAGAAGTTATGAGAAAAGATTGTAAACAAAATAATTATTGATTAGTACATCAACATATGCTGTATGAGAGCCGGTTTGGTGTAATGGTTAAGATACCAAGCTAAAAAACAGAAAACCGTGAGTTCTAATCCCAAAGCCAGTCACTTACTCTCAGCTCTAGAAAGGAGGCAAGGGCAAACCGCTTTTGAAAAAAACCTTGCCAAGAAAACTGCAGGGACTTGTCTAGGTAGTGCCCTAGATTTGGATATGCTTCAATGGAAGAATACGCACGCACACACATAAACATAGAGAGAAACTTACCAGTTAAAAAAAGAATAAGAATTAAAGTATTGATGTGGGCAAGAGATGATGGATAGAAGGCAGATAGGAAAAAGAAAGAAAGAAAATCTTTTTTTTTTTCTTTTTCTTTCCTTTTTTTATAATGGTGGCATGAGGAGAAATTAGAACAGAGATAGGAATGTGTTCAATAAGAGATTGTGGGATTACTTGTACATATACCTTTACGTGATGAAACAAAATTAATAATAAAATGGGAAAATTAGAGATTGAATGATGGTATTATTAAGCTTAAATAACATTGTGATCAGGGTGGATAAAAATCAATGATTTTTTTAAAAAAATCAAAAAAATCAGATTTTTTGATTTAAATCGGATTTTTTTTTATTTTTATTGAATTTATTTTAATAAAAAACTTTTGGGGTAAAAATCTATTGTAAGATAGTTTTCTATTTAAGATAAATAAATAATTTAGTTTATTCAGCATGAAATGGAGATTAGTTACGTAGCATGAGGCTGTATATTCTGCAACACTGGGACTATCGGTGAGTCAACAGTAGGTCAAAGGAGTAGCAGAGATGACAGTTGCTCTTTAAAAATTATGATTTAAATTGAGTTGATTTAAATCAAGCCTTTTTACTAGTGATTTAAATCATGATTTAAATTGTGATTTAAATCAACTCAATTTAAATCAAATCCACCCTGATTGTGATTAGTAAATGCTGAATAATTAAATAACGAAAAGAACATATTTTAATATAAACATGTGTATTAATACTAAAATCATATAGATTGGATGAAAGCAAAGAATATGAGAGCTATTTTGTATGTTTAAATAATATCGTGATTGGCATTAGAATAGTATATTGAAACATTGAATAATGAAACAATGAAGGATATTTTAATATAAACAGATTATAAGAGGGAAATATGGGAACTATGAATAAGAACTAAGTATTAAAAATGGGAAAATTAGAGACTGAATAATGTTATTATTATGTTTAAATAATATTATGATTTGTAGTGGAATAATAAAGTGAAATAATGAGTAATAAAATGATGAAAGAACATATTTTAATATAAACAGGTGTATTAATAGTGGAATCTTATAGATTGGACGAATGCAAAGAATATGAATCGAATTAATTTGTATGTTTAAATAATATTGTGATTGGTATTAGAATTGTATATTTAAATATTGAACAATGAAATAATGAAGGATAGTATTGTAATATAAAGGGAACGTCTTTTAATATAACGGTGACATGAATAAAAGTTAGAATAAAAACAGAAATAAGAGAAAGGCAGAATATTAGTATACACATTTTTATAAAATAAGATAAGTGCAATAAGAGGGAGGTTTAGAAACTGAACGGCAGTAGTATTATGTATGTTTAAACAATATGAAATAATGAAAGATTATAATTTGATATGTAACATTATGTAACAGTAACAGAGTTGGAAGGAACCTTGGAGGTCATTATAAATGTGTATTACTACTAGAAATATATAAACTGGATGAATGTGATAACGATGATTAATAATATTATTTTATCTGCACTGAAATGTATGGCACCCAGGTGTCACACTGTTCATGCATTGATATGTATATGTAATATAAAATAAAAAACTTGATAATAAAAAAAAAAGAAAGAGAGAAAGAAAGACAGAGAGAGGGAGACACTGGATACAACAGTGGCAGTAGCTATTCCAAATAATTGGAAATACTATAGCTGTAAAATATAAAGGGCAGCTTAAATCATCAGGGAGATATAGCATCTTTCTTCAAGGAACTCCTTGTGCAACTGGGTGATTTCCGATATCTCAGATTTTTAAAAAATAATTACAAAATGACTTCTACATGGCAGCACATTTCAAAAATAAGTCATTCAAACATCTTTCTAGAAGCAGCTATTTCTAGAAGCAGAATATGTTTTTGCTCAAATTGGAAACTGATAAAAAAAAAAAAAACCAAGGTATGGAAATAATTAACTCAGTTCTTGTAACACCAAATATCTGGTGAATAATAAATAAGGAATATACTCACTTCTTTTTGCTACTGTTTAGATTTCTCTACAATCCAGCCTGTTTCAGCAATAATTCTCGTGTTTCTCAACTTTTTAGGAAGACAGACTGAAAATCTGGCATCTCCCTCTTCCATGTAGGTCTATAATATGTACTGAATAATCCTAAATATTATTTTGCTATTCTGTGAAATTAAAGTTTCTATGCACATTTTGTTAAATGCTCTTTTTTTGTTACTGGTATGTAGACGTACTTCTTCCAATCCGTTGGTTGGTTTTCCAGAGTGAGTTAAGTTACCGTATTTTTCGGTGTATAAGACGCACCTTTTTACCCCCAAAAAGGGGGTGAAAATCTGGGTGCGTCTTATATGCCGAATGTAGCCCCGCCCACCCACCAGCCCCCACCCGCCGGCCATTTTCGGCCAGTTCCAGGTGGCAGGGATCTGGGTCGGGGCACAGCCTGAGGAACAACCCTCCCTCTTTGGGACAGTGGGGGGGGGGAATCTGCCCAGCAGCTTTGGGGAACAAGGCGGGTGCCACGATTTGTGGCTGGTCACCCCTCTGGCTGCGCTGACTTCACTCCCCAGCAATGTGAGGAGCCGCCACCGCCGCTGCCTAACCCTCTCTGCGCCCAGGAGCCAAGCCGAGCTGAATGGGAGCCCCTAAAGGGAAACGTTCCTCCTTTCCAGCCATCGCTGCCCAGATTCCAAAATGCAAACCTCAAGAGTCGCGCTTCAGGTGGCGACCAGTTCCCCTGCAATGTGCAGTGGGGAACTGAGAAGTGCTTTGGATTCGGGGAGGAGATTGTAGCGCTTACGCCTAAAAGTGTTTTTCTGCACATT
This sequence comes from Pantherophis guttatus, assembly GCF_059756535.1. Lineage (NCBI taxonomy): Eukaryota > Metazoa > Chordata > Lepidosauria > Squamata > Colubridae > Pantherophis > Pantherophis guttatus. The sequence goes on from NC_142069.1 coordinate 77,270,650, forward strand.
GCAGAGCCGCGCGTCCCCATCCTCCTTCTCAGCAGACTCTTCTCTTTCCTCCTGGCCAGATCCTCCGCCTGGAACATGGTACACTTTTTTATGTCTCTGCACACACCCCATGTTTGGAATCGGGAAGGGGATACTATATACTATATACTATATACAATTCCCTTCCAGTAGCTTACAAAAGACTACTGTATCATAAGGGGTTACTTCAAATAGTCTTTTATGGCTCCATTTTTATTCTAGAATAGAAATCTATTCTTTAAAAATTGCCAGCTAGGCTTTCGACATTAAATATTTTTATTATTAACAATGCATAGTTCTTCCACATTCCCATGCATCATCACATTCGTAGTAGTGTTACCAAATGCCATTTAGGGAAAGCAGGAGGAGATTTTGGTAAACATAGTAGAATGGCTTTCCGAAACAGTATGTTTGTGAAGACCACATTGGTTGTACAAGTGGAACTTTTTCAATGTATGTTTGTAGTGGCAGACACATGACTTAAAAGTTTTAAAGACACATGGCTACAATGTGCGGCTGAGAAAGGCGTAGAGAGCCATAAGAAAGGCTGAGTGCCAAAGAATTGAGGCCTTTGAACTATGATGCTGGAGAAGATTCCTGCAAGTCCCTTGGACTGCAAGGCGATCAAACTGGTCAGTCCTAGAGGAAACCAACCCTGGCTGCTCTTTAGAAGGCCAGATCCTGAAGATGAAACTCAAATACTATGGCCATGATTTACAATCATAATGTCTTATGACCTAGAATCCAGATTCAGTTGCATTTATGTTGAGGACTACTTGTAATGACTGAAGTTTTGATCTAACTTTTTATTTTAGTACTAGTGGTTCTTGTAAACTGAGAATAACTTCTGAACTGTTTTGCATGTTCTATCTCTGAAGAATTTCTTTGAATCAGTATCTGTCTATTGAAGTCTTTTAGGATGTGAATATGAAACTCAAATACTTTGGCCACCTAATGACAAGGAAGGACTCACTGGAGAAGAGCCTAATGCTGGGAAAGATTGAGGGCAATAGAAGAAGGGGACGGCAGAGAATGAGGTGGCTGGATGGAGTCACTGAAGCAGTCGGCGTGAGATTAAATGGGACTCCAGAAGATGGTAGAGGACAGGAAGGCCTGGAGGAACATTGTCCATGGGGTCGCAATGGGTCGGACATGACTTTGCAACTAACAACAACAAGAACTTTGTAATTTTAATTCGAAACTGGGAAAAGGTCAGCAAAAAATATTACATTAAAACACCGTGTTGGATATCACCTGTGGAAGCATTGACATATCCCAAACTTTATAACCCAACAAAGAAATTAACATATAAAGATTTACTGAATGTACAGGGAAAGTTAAAAGCTAAACAGGAATTGAATTCATTAGGAATACAAGTAGATTGCTGGACTTATTTACAGATCCAATCCAAATTTCAAAAAGACAGAGATGGGAACGGCATATATGTGGATCTACAAGAATTAGATAAAATCTTGATGGGCCAAGAAAAAGGCATGATTTCCAAAAGCTATAAATTATTAATGAGATTAGAGATAGGTGATGAGATAATTAAAGACACAATGATTGCCTGGGGGAAAAATTTTGGGTACCCAATCCATCTAGACAAATGGCAAGGGATATGGTGGGAGAATATGAAATTAGTAGTTTCTACGGCATACAAAGAAAACATTTATAAGATGATACGTATATAGGTGGCACCTCTCCCCGGATAGACTGGCTAAAATGTTTACTGGACAATCGGCTGATTGTTGGAAGTGTGGGCTGGAAAGAGGCACTTACTATCATCAATGGTGGACATGCCCGGAAGCACAAAAATTTTGGGGAAAAATAAAAAAATGGCTGAATGAGATTTTAAATCAAAAAATCGAATGGTCACCAGAGACATGCCTGCTCGGCTCCAAACTGGATAAGATTAAGAAAGATTTATGGTATTTAGCCCTTCACATTATCACAGTGGCGAGATTGATATACGCTCAACTTTGGAAAAATCCCAATATCCCATCAGAGGAAGCAATTATAAAAAAGATTTTGGACTGTGCGGAAGCAAATAAATTGACTAAAAAATTAAAAGACAGAGACCAAACACAAACATGTTTATCCTGGGAAAAACTATATACTTGGCTAGAGAAGAGAAAATCATAACCCAAACAAAAAGAAGAAAGGTTGTTATGGAGAAAATTATATTATACAAGGAAAGTGAGGTCGGTTAGACCTAATTAATATATAAAGAGATATAAGTTGTTCTATCTCCCCTAGATTGTAATACTGTATTGAATAATTAGTTGCTAAGGTGCTATCTGCACCTATCACTTGTTTGTTATGTTTTTAGTGTTGTATGTTATTTATATGGTGTGTTGTTATTTTTTGTTTGTTTTTAATGGAAAATGTAAATAAGATTATTTTTTTAAAAAAAAGAACTTTGTAATTCTTCACTCATTTCTGTGTCCAACCTGACAGTGGAAATAATCTTAATTCAAATGGTCAATAGTTTCATCTGACTGATGATACTGCTTTAAAAACAAACTGCTTCCCCAAAGGAGCTATGTTCCCAGGCATGTCTCATGCATGCCATAGATCAGATTCACTGAAAATCATGCTGCTTCAGAAATTGCTCCCTTTGGCAATAGAAACCTTACCTGGGCACTGTACAATTGAATACATTACTACACATCATAAACCAGCAGTTTGCAATTCTTGAATACCTGCCATCGATTTTATTGCTTTAAAACATTTCAAAACCTTTTTCATGCGATGTGTGTCCTGCACAAGATTTGATTTTATTAAGAATGGGATGTGATCAGTACAGAGACAAGCAATACATATAAAAAAAAGGAATGTTTCATTACATAGAATTCTTTCCTCATACGTTGAGTAATCAGTCTACAATCTTTTGCACAAATCTAGAGAAGGAAAGATGTGCTGCCCAAGAACTACTGTGTTTCCCCGAAAATAAGACCCTGTCTTATATTTTTTTGAACCCCGAAAGAAGCGTGTGGCCTTATTTTCGGGGATGTCTTATTATTCTGGGGTGTGTGGAGGAAACCAGAGGAAATGGTGGGGACCAGCTGCACATGTATTTAAATATTTTTGGGGAGGGCTTATTTTCAGGGGGGGCTTATTTTAGCACATGCGCTCAAAAACCCGATTGGGCTTATTATCAGGGGATGTCTTATTTTCAGGGAAACAGGGTACAATCTTAGAGATATGGTACCTGTAAGATTTCATATCATTGTGTAGTAATTTACCAAACTATAAACATAAGTTGAACTTAGCCAGCCATAACTTTTGAAGTAGCTATAATGTGGAAGACTGAAGTTCAATTTAAGGATAATCATCCTTCTACTATCTTCATACTTTAATGGAACATTAGGCTTTACATTAAGTTCTATATTAATGGAACATTAAATCTTTTGTTAGCAGAGACAGCTATAACTACAGAACTTCTTTCTTATAACTGTCATGGAATTAATAAACTCTTTTAAAGTATTCTATTAAGAAATCATTCTAGTTCTTATTGAGGTTAGCAGCATTATAATACCTATAGTAATAATTATTTTCAGCCACAAGCATTAATTGCACTATTGTAGCAGTTATCAGAAATTATGGAATATATTTATTTTAGACTAGGATTCTCAGTTTCAAACAGACTTCTTTTACTATAAATAGAACATAGAAATGCGTACATATGTTAGAAAACAATTGGGCTATTCATTTGCATATTTTCATAAGAACATTAATAAAAGTAACGGTGCATCATAAATAAAAATAATTTTTAAAAACTTAAAGCCATTTATCTGAAAATTAATTCAGGAAAAAAACAATTAGAAATCTTCATTTTCAGACTAACTCTTGAAGCATAATAATGAAAAAGATTCATGTTTAAAAAGCGACTCCATTTCTTACCTTAGAAAGTGAGATTATGTGGTGTGAAACCAAAAAATATTCAAATCTCAGGCAATTATAATATGTAACAGTATATAAAAAGTGTGTGTGTGTCTCTATATATAAATATATAAATATTTGTGTTCTAAGGGTTATTTTCCAAGTCTTAAGACTTTAATATTTCAAGGTGGCGAACATGTGTAATACTCCTTCCTCCTCCTACCCTGTTTCCTTGAAAACAAAATCTCCCCGGATAATAAGCCCAATTAGGCTTTTGAGAGCATGCGCTAAAATAAGCCCTCCCTGAAAATAAGCCCTCCTTGAAAATATTTAAACGCATGCGCAGCCGGTCCCCGCCATTTCCTCTGGTTAGGATTAGAGAGACAGAGCTGGAAATCAGGTAAGACGACAAGAGGAGCCCCGTCTTGCTCCACGTGCCCCAAAATAATAAGACCTCCTTGAAAATAAGGCCAAGCACTTATTTTGGGGTTCAAAAAAATATAAGACAGGGTCTTGTTTTCAGGGAAACATGGTACTTTCTCCACAACCATCCTGTGAGGTGCTTTGGGTTGAAAGAGAGTGACTGGCCCAAAGTCATCTAGCCAACTTTGGCTACATGAGAGTGGCCTACAACTCCCGTCTCCTGGTTTCTAGGCTAGCATCTTAACCACTACACCAAACTAGCTCACATGGCACAAACTAAGCACCAAGCATGGAAAAGGAAGAGTCTCAATGAAAGTGGGTCACTTTCACTTTAATATGCATATAATAAAAACTTTGTAAGCCTCGGAAAACAGAGCATACTTCATGTGGTCTAATTAGCTACAAGAGTAAAAACAGTCTCAGGTAAAAAATGGTGTACGTAAACAACAATGCTAAGCATATAAGTATTTATCATTAAGAAACAGAGCCTTCTGCTGATAGTTCACTAGAATACCAATTAGGAAATGTACAGACAAACATGTTATTATTGTTTTAAGATCCGGCATCAATTCAGAATGTTTGGTTATGTTGAAATGTATTGGCAGCAGTCTTTCACATTATGCTTCAAAATGGGGCGTGTTAAAAACAAAATTTGAAGTAATTCAGAAACACATAAAAGAGAATTAAAAGACAAATACATTTTTTGGGGGGAAAAACCACAAACCTGATAGCTTGCCCAAGAAATGGTTTGGATGCAAAGTCAAGTACTGTATGTTATTAAATTCTTGCAAGTCTGATTGTCCTGTATCTCCTCCCTTTCTTATACCCATGTGAATTAGGGAGGTGTCTGTCTAATCACTTAATACATAGTTTCTGCAAAACAGCTCATACTTTGAGTCCTTAGAAAGAGGGGTCTTATCAGTACAATCTTTTGAGGCCCATAGAACAATCATTTTGAATTGTGTGAGTTAATGTTCCCATCGCGAATGTCGGGCATCCTTCTATGCCATCTTTCTCTATGATTTTATCTGTTAATATTTTTATCTGCTGTGTTTTTTAGCTACTGGGTGGATGGATGATTTGTTTGTCAACGTTTTTCTGTTATAAACCGCCCAGAGTCATTGGATATGAGATGGGTGACAAATTTTATAAATAAATAAGTAAACAAACAAACAAACAAATAAATAAATAAAGGTGTTCAATGAAGATATCTATTGCCAATACCAAGATTTTAAAAGCTACAGTGCTTTGGTATGAAAATTAAACTAACTTTAATTATTCAACCAGCACAATCTGGTTTCATGGAAAGTCACAGGCAAAACTGTGGCTAAGGAACTAAAGAAATTAAATTAAATGTGGGAGTTTAATGGCTGGGAAGGGAGAGATGGGATCTGACTAGGTCACCTCTTCTTTTAATCAATGAAGAGGATTCAATAATAGTCTAAGTGGGATTGGAGTATAGACAGGTTAGATATGAAGTAATGGCAGAGTGGGAATGAGGTGGAAGGAGGGAGAAGAGAAAGAGGTTCTTTTCAAAGGATGGAGGGAGAAGGGTGGAGGGCATCAATGCAAAAAGAATATCAATGTTATACATGTTTAATGTTATAATATCATGCAAGCATATTGGTAAATTCTGTGAATAAGCTTTCTAAATTTACCTGGATGTGAGAAAATGTTAATCACATAGAGATGTTCTAAAAAATTCAGTGGAAACTACTTCCCTAAATATTAGAGACCTGGAGATTTTATTAAAAGGAAAGGGATTGTTAATAATGTCAAATCATTTAAGCTTCATGTGCTTATGTTACAAGAAACACAAACAACAAACAAGTTGAACGATAGGTATTAGGATGAACTTTTTTGTTGTTCAAGGATCTAAAAAATTAAAGGGAATAGTCCCCCCCCCCCAAAGGTGCCATAAATGGTAAGGTTCACTCCTGGTCAGGGTTATGAACAGTTAAAAAAAAAAACAGCTAATTTTATAATAGGAAGGTACTTCAATATTGGTGTTGGGAAATGGCCTGTCAGGCATGGAGGAGGCCTCAAGCGGGGGATTAGCTTTGAATTGTTTCACAGGCACAAGAGATCCAGGTCTGACCCTCCTCCATAGAGTCTTATCTATCTGTTCCCAAGAGAAGGCAAGCAGTCTGGGGAGAGTCCTATATAATCGGTAGAATATAATAAAGTAGGTAGCTTGAACTCTACACATGTAGATTTGGTTGCTTACAGCTGACAACTGGCATATTAAAACCACAGACTAGAATGCAGAAGAGGTGCAGAAAACTTAAAATGCATAGTCATGGATTCATAGATGCATGCCCAAATATGAATCCTGCAATAAAATATTTTATTCAGGTAGATATAAATATACCAAATCTAATTTTGGTTGCCACGATGTAAAAAAGATGTTGAGACTCTAGAAAGAGTGCAGAGAAGAGCACAAAGATGATTAGGGGATTGGAGGCTAAAATATATGAAGAACAGTTGCAGGAACTTGGTATGTCTAGTTTAATGAAAAGAAGGACCAGGGGAAACATGATAGCAATGTTCCAATATCTCAGGGATTGCCACAAAGAAGAGGGAATCAACCTATTCTCCAAAGCACCTGAGGGTAGAACAAGAAGCAATGGATGGAAACTAATCAAGGAGAGAAGCAACTTAGGAGCAATTTCCTGACAGAACAATTAAACAGTGCCTGCAGAAGTTGTGAATGCTCCAACACTGTAAGTTTTTAAGAAGATGTTGGATAACCATTTGTCTGAAGTAATGTAGGGTTTCCTGCCTGGGCAGGGGTTGGACTATAAGACCTCCAAGGTCCCTTCCAACTCTGTTATTCTATTCTATTCTATTCTATTCTATTCTATTCTATTCTATTCTATTCTATTCTACTCTACTCTACTCTACTCTAATTCTTGGATAGATTACATATTACAACCTTTTCAAATTTCTGCAACAAATTGAAACCTGTATCAGATCAGCTGCTTTGTTTGAAATGGTATAGGACTAAAAGATCTCCAAGGTCCCTTCCAATTTTATTGTTCTATGTTCTATGATTATTACATTTAAATTAGAAGAGATTTGCCATTTACTTACAATTGGCTTTTTAATCCTTACAGTGTAATGCTATACAACGCAGCAGCAAAGCTAACAACTAACTCAAACGCTGAGAAACTTTTTTCAAGAAAATAAGATAAATGAAATATCAGCAAGAATGAGGTGGGATGTTAGGGAAGTATTATGTATAATACTGTATAAATCATATGAACATGATTTTAAAAATCTTAACAAAATACAAGTAGGGATTATTCAGATATTAGCAATTTATTAGCAAGATAGAAGAGATCTGGATCAGCTCATATATACAAAGTGAATAAAAGAAGTGAATTACCGTAGATGATTTGAACACAGATAAATTCTCCTCTCAAATGATTTTTCCAAGCAAAAATACAGGTAGTCCTCGACTTACAACCACAATTGAGTCCAAAATTTCTGCTGCTAAGTGAGATATTTGTTAAGTGAATTTTCCCCCATTCTATTACCTTTCTTGACACAGTTATTAAGTGAATCACTGCAGTTGTTAGGTTAATAACATGGATGTTAAGTGAATCTGGCTTCCCCATTGACTTTGCTTGTCAGAAGGTTGAAAAGGGGGATCACATGACACCAGGACATTGCAACAGTCATAAGTATGAGTCAGTTGCCAAGCATCTGAATTTTGATCACGTGATCATAGGGATGCTGCAATGGTCGCAAGTGTGAAAATGGTCGTAACTTTTTTCAGTGGCGTTGTAACTATAAATGGTGACTAAATGAACTGTTGTAAGTCGAGGTCTACTTGTATTACGAACATGATAATAAAGATTGTAGAATATTGAAAAGCTTAAAAAAAGAATAAGTGCAATTACAAATGGCAAAAACAATGACTTAAAACAAAGATTTAAGAATTCATATTTGTTTTCAGCAACTATATTTAAATTGATTTTAAATTGGGTTATTTTAATTTACGGCCAAAAATATTTAATTATTTTAAATTGTTTTTAAATTTTGTATGTATTGTTTTTTATTCTGGCTGTTCACCGCCCTGAGTCCTATTTTGGAGAAGGGCGGTATAGAAATTTAAATAATTAATAAATAAATAAATAAATAAATAAATAAATAAATAAATAAATAAATAAATATTCCCCAAATAATCCATCAGCAATAAAAATTAATATTTAAATAAGTTAACCAGAAATAGCTGCAGATAAAATTAGGGTGAAAAATCAGCTGTGGCGGCACTTGGAAAGCGGGTATAACAGCAGGGGCGTTAATAATTGTGAGTGGGCCTAAATTTTTATTCCATAAATGTGGAGGTTCTACAAAGGTTGTTAGTTCAAGGGACTGTCCATTTTTAAACCAATAGAATTTGACAGAAACTTCTTAGCCTTATTTGTCTATAGCAAATCAAATATTAAATGGAATTGTTGCTGTTGTTGTTTTCATTCACTCAAGTCAAATTCTTGGAGACTGCTTGGACGAGTTCCTGCAGTTTTCTTGGCAAAGCTTTTTGCAGAAGTGGCTGCCATTGCCTCCCTCCTAGGGCGAGAGAGAGTCACCCTGGCTTTGTGTCCAGGATAGGACTAGAATTCACACTCTCCTGGTTTCTAATCTGATACCTTAACCACTGATACCTAAACTTCACTCTAAATTGAAAAGCAGAAATAAAGATAACTGCTACAAAGGAAGGTTGTCCCTTTCATTGAAATATGTGATGCAATCAATAATTCCAAGCTGTACTTAAAGGATTCTTCACTATTATTTAAACTAATGTCAATTAGACCCTGCCCTACTAGAGAACCTGTTTGGCCTCTAAAATTAATAACTTGCACAATAAAAGGAAGAACCCAATTAACCTCACACACCCCATCAACAGCACTAAATTCCTATTCCAGCAAGTTTTTATTAGCATTCCTTCCAAACAAAACTCTTCAAATTGATGCCTAATTGAAACAGAACAATACTGATGCTCCACAAATACAGTAGCTAATTATTACATGCAATGGTAGATGTAGAAGGTTGAATTAAAAAAAAAAAAAAAACCTTAAATTTACTGCAGAGCTACTTCTACACTAAATTAATACTTAGTGAAGCAGAATGTCTTCCCTTCCATAATGAACTGCATGAGGTCCTGTCCTGACAGAATACCATATTTTTTGGAGTATAAGATGCACCGGAGTATAAGACGCACCTACCTTTTTTGGTGAGGAAAAGAAGAAAAAGAAATCTCCCTCTGCTGCTGAGCAATTTTGCCTCGTTGCAGCAAACAGCTGCTTTACTTTCATTTTCATTTTCAGCATAGTTTGATTAGTACAAGGGAAAAAAAAATCTGCTCCAGCAATCTACCTCTTTGCAGCAAGCAGCAGAGCACTGAGCAAAACAGCTGAGAGCAAATCAACTGAGAGTCGGGAGGCCGATCCAACCAACTTGTGCTAATTAGGCTGGGCTGAAGGCGAAAGGAGCTGTTTTTTCTTGCTGTTTGCTTGCAAGGAGATAAATTGCTGGGAGGCAGAGGCCAAAGGGTAGGGGCCAGTGGGTGGGCGGGGCTACATTCGGTGTATAAGACACACCTAAATTTTCACCCCCTTTTAGGGGGGGGGAAAGGTGCGTCTTATACTCCGAAAAATACGGTAAGTTATGTAGGTCACTGCTATTATTTTTATTTATTCAAAAATATGCAACGCAAGAACTTTCACAAGTAGCTGATTTGGAAACTAAGAAGCATCATACCGAGTTCCAGTCTTCCTTCTAGCTTTTCAATTTAGCATTCAGTAATTAGTGCCATTAGTTTACTCAGCCAAGACGATTAGATTCACTTTCTTCTCCACTGGGCTACCCAGAACATCTACTATTGCTTCCACCCTGGAGAACTTATGGCAAGGCATAATAAACAGAAGAGAATGAAGAGAAAACGTAGTGTATATAATTAAGTATCACAGTAAGAACCTCTCCATTAGTGTAACGTAGCAGTATCTTCCATTCTAAAGGTGACCTAGTGACAATCTTTCACTGGTAGTATGATCAGTTTACTACAAGTGGACATTAGACAGTTATTTTCTTATCTGTAGAGAGAACATTTCGGAAAATACAGGCAACTTGCTAAGGATTTGCAATGTAAATTGATGGTAAAGTACTTAAGACCAACATATTTACTATATTAATTAAATGGTCTATTTAACATGGAATATCAATCCTCTAATCACATCTCATTTGAAGTTATTTCAATTAACAACTCTAAAGTACACCAGCACAGACCCTACTGTTCTAGGCTCATTAACATCATTTTCATTATCTGTCAAATCAGGGAGTAAAAGGCAGAAACTATAAACACTCTCTAGAGTAGCCCCTTTCCTACTTAAGAGATTATTAGGAGAACAAGCTGTAGTAATTCTCATTAGCTGCTCAGTTTGGGAGGGGGACGGGGGGGCGACTTTCCATCCACTGAAACAATAGATGGAATCAGTAAATTGACAGATTTCCATGTATTCAAGGGTAATCTGTCCTTAATCAAACAAAATCAATCTTAAATTGTTGATGAGGCATAGAAAGCAAATTGAGTTATAGGATGAAGAGGAGCTGAGCACAAAGATTTAAATAAAACATAAGTATGGATGCTAGAATCTATCAAATGTATTCTTACAAAAAAAAAAACACCTTTCAATTTGTTTGGTCTAGTGATTAAGGTGCCAGGCTCGAAACCAGGAGACTATGAGTTCTAGTCCCACCTTAGTCATGAAAGTCAGCTGGGTGACTTTGGGCCAGTCATTCCCTCTCAGCCCAACTCACCTCACAGAGTTATTTCTATGGGGAACGTAGGAGGAGGAAGGAATATTAAGTATGTTCGCCATCTTGAGCTATTTATAAAAATAACTAAGGTGGGATTCTTTTAAAAAATAAATAAAATTTTAAAATTTAACTAATTGGTTGTTCTTTATACACTGTGCATTTTCAAAAACATAAATGTCAAGGAACACAAGACAACAATAATCTTAAAATATCAGATTAAAGCAACGTATAAAGTAACATGAATTTTTACCTGTATATTCGCTAGTGAAAACAACAAAGAAAGGAGTCACGAGGTCATTAATGCCCTGAACATATCCACTGGCTGGATGGCGTATTGCCCAGATGAACAAAATTCTTTCAAAAATCTGGGTGGGGGGGGGAGGGGGATATAAGGAACAAAAATATAATTATAGCAAAAGGCACATATGTCTGAAATTCATGTACTGGATATGTGGAAGATGGCTCTTATGCAATGGAAACCACTTCTAAGAAGATATATTTAGCTACCAAGTTTTGAAACTCAGAAGAAAGGCATAAAAATGTGTCTCTTTCACCAACCCTTTAACTGATTTTAATGATACGGTATTTAATTTTGATTTTAATTATATTTTTTGTTATATATCCTAATTTGCAATTTCTTAATTATTAGAAGCCATCTTGTATATTTGTACGAACAGAAAGTAGGATATAAATACCGTGTTTCCCCGAAAATAAGACCCTGTCTTATATTTTTTTCAACCCCAAAATAAGCGCTTGGCCTTATTTTCGGGGAGGTCTTATTATTTTGGGGTGCATGGAGGAAACCAGAGGAAATGGCAGGGACCGCCTGTGCATGCGTTTAAATATTTTTGGGGAGGGCGTATTTTCAGAGGGGGCTTATTTTAGCTCATGCACTCAAAAGCCCAATTGGGCTTATTATCAGGGGATGTCTTATTTTCAGAGAAACAGGGTATAATATTAAATAAAAATAGAAATTAAACAGTTAGATGATGGGTAAGGAATCTCAATCAGCCTACTTGAGGTCTCAGTGCATACTCAGAAAACCAAATTAGCACCAAGATATTGGTGAAGTTATTAAACACATTACAATAAAAATTGTAAGCATGCCTAGCTCTTGGAAAATAGTAACATTTATAACAGAATTTACATAGTGTTATTATACAGTGTTCAGCTAACAAAACTGAATTAGCCATTATACATTGTACTTTTATGGAGATTTCATATATAAATATTTGCTGAATAAAAAAAAAAATAACAGCAATGAAATCAGCTAATTTTTAGAGAATATTAAAGTAACAAATACAAAGCAGTAAGAATTAAATAGCTTGAAGAAAAATACATTTTTTAAAAAAAATCAATGTCCATAAAGCATATTCATATACATAAATGAATATATTGATATTCCTTCATCAGAGCTATCAAGTTCCATAAGTCTTGCAAACAATCTTTGTAACTGTAATACTGATACTCTGATATGCCCAATTATGGAGGAATATTTCAAATCAAGGGCTGCTGTAAATGATTCTTTTTTATGTAGATATTTTGGGAAGTTCATGCTCTCTAGCTTTCATGTATACTTATTAGTCTAATTAACATAGTACAGACTTTACATATTGAGATCATTGAGATGTATTATGTTATAGGATTAACATCAAGGCTCTAAAAGTTTTACAATATAGGATTAATATCAAGGGAGAATAGAATAGCTTATTTTTCTCCAAAATTTACTGTGTAATTGCAGATCCTTTCCCCCTGCCCTATAATCTGAGTTTATTCATTTCTTGTGAATATAATTAGGGCAATGTAGTAGACTGAGCTAAGGAAATGCTTGGTATACACTAAAGGACTTCAGAAGTCGTGGAAAAATGGATCTTACATAATCTGATTTCCCTGCTAATCATGCAACTTTTTAAAAAAAAAGATGAATGAATGAGCAAAAAAGTGTGGGGTGGAGGGTAGTAGACCAATTAGGAAAAAAGGAAGAAGTGACTCCAAGTCCCCTTTAGAGATTCTGGATTTGTTATGCTGGATATATCTTCAGTAATGGGATTATTGGGATGAAAATAAGTATTTATCTTCTCTCCAAATTAACTTTACCCACTCTTTTTCTAGGATTCTGGAAGGTAGGGTGACAATGAAGCTAAGAGTTCAGTTTCATGAGGCATGCATCTGGGATTCCAGATAGACATACAGTATATGAGTTCACCCCCTCACATTTTTTAAATATTTAAGTATATCTTTTCATGTGACAACACTGAAGAAATGACACATGGCTACAATGTAAAGTAGTGAGTATACAGCTTGTATAACAGTGTAAATGTGCTGTCCACTCAAAATAACGCAACACACAGCCATTAACGTCTTAACTGCTGGCAACAAAAATGAGTACATCCCTAAGTGATAATGTCCAAATGGGGCCCAAGTAGCCATTTTCCCTCCCTGGTGTCATGTGACTCATTAGTGGTACAAGGTCTCAGGTGTGAAGGGAAAGTAGGTGTGTTAAATTTGGGGTTATCGTTCTCACTCTCTCATACTGGGTCACTGGAAGTTCAACATGGCACCTCATGGCAATGAACTCTCTTGAGGATGTGAAAAAACGAATTGTTGCTCTACATAAAAATGGCCTAGCCCTAGGCTATACTCGGTGGCCAAGACCATACAGCGATTTAACAGGACAGGTTCCACTCAGAACAGAACTCGCCATGGTAGACCAAAGAAGTTGAGTGCCCGTGCTCAGCATCATATCCAGAGGTTGGCTTTGGGAAATAGACATACTGTATGAGTGCTGCCAGCATTGCTGCAGATGCTGAAGGGGTGAGGTGTTAGCTTGTCAGTACTCAGTTTTGTTGCCACCAGTTTAGACATTAATGGTTGTGTGTTGTGTTATCTTGAGGGGACAGCAAATTTACACTGTTATACAAGCTGTATTCTCACTACTTTACATTGTAGCCAAGTGTCATTTCTTCAGTGTTGTCACATGAAAAGATATACTTTAAATATTTACAAAATGTGAGGGGGTGTACTCACTTCTGTGATATACTGTACACTCTTGTTTGAGGTAATAGAAATACAACTAAGTCAGCTCCTCATGAATATAGTGCACAACCTTGCAATGATAAGGTTCAAGACTAGATGAGATCTTACAGCAACTTCTTGTCTGAATGAAAGCACAGCTCTCGGCACAATCTAAGGCCCATTTTATTACTGAGGAGAGCTGCGTGATCGAACTTTCCTTACTTTTCAACTAAACAATACTATTGTATTAAGATTGGCAAACCATACACATCCAATAAGCATTGCTTATAAAGAAAATACCGTTTTTCAACATAGCATATGTCGATATATGTAGAGATATATGTAGAGATATATGTAGAGATATATTCTAATTTATTATATATCCAAACACAAATTGGAGAACCATAGGGTTATACTTGCCTCTGTTACTTTGGACTGAAGAATTAAAGCTTCTGGACTCATGCGAGGAATATCTATATGAATCTGTAACAGAAGCATTTAAATTCAGAAACTTTCAAAATATACAAGCAAGTTCAAGTCAGATGTGTTTGCAGGTTTCACTTTTCAAAAATAAAAATACCTCACCTTTAGCTTCCTAAGAGCCTTATCTTTTAGAAAGCTTTATAATATATACTTACAATTAATTCAGTATTATGAGTGGTAGCTTATATATTATTTTCTGTTTAAAAAATTCTCTGCATGTCAAATGCTTTTGCAGGTACAAAATAGAGTGTCATCTGTTATTGCATACTGATTAATCATCCCTGAACCACACTAAACTCATGACATCCTTGATCTTTTCTTTAATCAGTTAATAGAATAAAAACCATCACTTACACAAACACCCTCAAAATGAAGACAGACAATAAGACACGGGAAACAATTTATGCAGATGATTTACATAGCAACCTTTGGCTAAGAAGATATTTTTCAATTATTTCACAAATAATATACTAGCTTTCCAGAAGAGAGGAAATCCTTCAAAAAGGAATTACAGGCATCCAAATGAAGAGGAGGAAATTATATTTATTTTTTAATTCATTGTATACAACTACCATATAATCACATTAGTGAATCTTATAACCTCTAAAAGTTGGGTGGACTACAGTCCCATAGCTTCAGTAAACCGCTGGAAAAATTCAGTGATGAGGAATCAGAAGCTGAACTTCAGCAACTTTCTGAAGGTAATGACAAGTATTCCAGCTTTGATCTAACACAGAGGTTTCCAAAGTATATTTTAGGGCCGTGATGGCGAACCTATGGCACGGGTGCCACAGGTGGCACGCGGAGCCATATTGGTGGGCACGTGAGTGTTGCCCTAGCTCAGCTCCAGCGTGCATGCGGGCACCAACCAACTGATTTTCAGGCCTTCTGGTCCCACCGGAAGTCAGGAAACTGGCTGTTTCCGGCCTCCAGAAGGCCTCCGTGGGGGAAGGGGAAGGCTGTTTTTGCCCTCCCCAGGCTCCTAGAAAGCCTCTAGAGCCTGGGGGTGGGGGGAACGGGCCTACCGGGCCCACCATGCCATCACGTGCCAAAAGCAGTGGGAAGTGTGGGGGGGTCATGTGTGCATGTGCGGGAGGACGGGGCACATTGAATTATGGATGTGGGCACCCGCACCCACGACCCCCCACTTTTGGCATGTGACAGCAAAAAGGTTAGCCATCACTGTTTTAGGGGCATTCATGGATAATCTGTGACAGAAAGACCTTATCTTCAGACTGTCCTGAAAAAAATATTTATCTTCCTCAGCAATGAACAGAACCAAAAAGCAGAGTGCTCTTGTGAGATTTAATTTTTTTAATAGATTTATTAATAGAGGAAACCTGGCTTGCTTAGCTCATGGGCAAATCAAATATATGTGTTTTAAACAATGCTGGAACAGTTTCTGATATGTAGAGAGATCCCACAGCTACAGTCACAAAGAAAAAATTCTTTTTGAAGCTATAAGATTTGGAAATTACTTAATTTTTTTTCATTTTTTTTCATTTAATTCAATTTTCAGGCTCCCCAACTCTTTAGGTAGTTTAATATTAAAAGAGAAGTAAAAGGAAACAAAGTAGAGAAGAAATAGAATGAATGGAAGACTGACCCAATTTTACATAAAATAACCATAAAAAAACAAAAAAAACAAAATCCAATTACCATTTTATATCATGAGTTACAGTATATTTATTTCTAAAGTTAGCTACAAGTTGAAAAAGACAGGGAAAGAAAAAAAAATCAGGGTGCTAAAGCAGGTCTCAAAGAAGTCCTACAAAATCAG
Source organism: Pantherophis guttatus (assembly GCF_059756535.1). Taxonomy (NCBI): domain Eukaryota; kingdom Metazoa; phylum Chordata; class Lepidosauria; order Squamata; family Colubridae; genus Pantherophis; species Pantherophis guttatus. The sequence continues at coordinate 77,287,073 of NC_142069.1, forward strand.
ATCCTTTCCTGATTTACATGAGAAACAATAGCACATCCTCATACCGATACCAGATGCCAGGATTTTAAAGCATAAGAGCAAAGCTATAAACACCAAATGTTTTTCTTCCAGAAGGAAGGACCTGAAGACTGAAGAAACTGAATATGATCTGTGTATTAGGAATAGAAGGATATCATATACTGAAATGAACAACGTAAATGGTTTAGAGTTTAGGCAGTTGTATCAGGTCAAGGACCATATTAGATTATGTGCAATACAATACAACGAAGGCTACTTTCCATAACTGGGTAGGCAAATTCAAAAAAAGTTGCAGCTGTCCATAAACCAAGCCAGGGCTCCGACAACCAGGACCTATGGGAAACTGTCATGCCCCCGTCGAAGTCTGAATCTGAGACAGAAGATGAACAGCTGACAGAGAGCAGCTGTTTGTCTTCCGTTGGCTGTGGAGGAAATTGGGGAAGGACAAAATCAGGCTGGACAGAGCAGGGGAGAGGTAGAACAAGGGAGAGGGGTTCAGATGAAGACCAAGGCTCACCCCTTCCTCATCCTAGGGGGTGCAGGGAAGAACGCAGAACAGAGCAACGTGGGTTGCATGGCTTACGAGGAAGGAGAGGGCCCCGATTCCCTTCACAAGGCACACCTGGGGATGGAGTTTAAAGGAGAGGTAGTTGGGAGGGGCATTTGTCAGGAACAAATGCTGAATCAATGTTGAGAGTTGTGGCCTGCATTCCTGGCATTCCTCCTGACTGTTTGAATTAGTGCCATACTTCTGTGTGCTTATCTTGTCTTGCTGGAATTATTGTCATGACTCATTATCTTGCCCTGCTGGAGTGATTGATTGAGGTCATTTTGCTTACAGCATTTGGACTGGAGTATCTGCAATCAGAAGCTGCTGCAGGTTTGTGGGAGAGCTTTTCTCCAGGCCTGAGAGTAAACAGGATGTTGGGGGCAAAGTTGGTGCCAATAAAGGGATTCGTACCGGTTCTCTGGCTGTGTTGCCTTTGTGCCACGCCCCAGGTCATCACAGAAACCATAGCCTAAGCTGTTTCTTATGATCAGATAGCAATAGCACTTAGACATATATACCGCTTCACAGTGCTTTACAGCCCTCTCTAAGCGGTTTACAGAGTCAGCATATTGCCCCCAACAATTTGGGTCCTCATTTTACCCATTTCGGAAGGATGGGAGGCTGCGTCAACTTTTAATGTGTGCATTTCAAATGTCCATTTAGTTTGGGATAGTATTATAGTAATAAAAAATAACAGAGATAGTCTTCCTACAGAACACACTTCTGAAATTGCCTTATAATTAGAGTCATTTTAACAATTCCTTTACCTGTCTGTATGTATCCTGGTGAGTTTCTTCATTTCTTGAATCATAATATTGTTCAACGAAAGCGAAGTATTCTTTCCGTTTTCTTTGCAAAGTGCCTTCTCGCCTATCTGTATTTGCAGGAAGATAACCCTAGAAATTGAGAGGTAAAAAGGCAGTTATTAATCATTAATTCAAGGAAAAAAATCAGTACTATGATATCAGGTATCTTCAAATTAATTTCAATCAGCAAAATAGCCAATTAAATTGAGGGTTTTCACCTTTGAAATTTTGAGCAGCATTTTACTGAACCATTTTGCCAATGACTTCATTGGAGACCCAAATTATAATTGCTACTTATACTTTGATTTTAATATTAACAGTAAAAAAATAATATTCAAAGGGATAAGACCTACTAAATTTCAAATAGACTGAAACTTCATCTAATTAAATTTAAATTCAATCAAATTAAAAAGGTACACAAATAAAAAAATATTATACGAACAGAAAAATCTTATCTTTAAAACTTTAAAATAAGCTAAGATACACTTTCCTTGCAAATAAATTCAGCATTAATGTAAATCAGATTTTGGCAACTTTCCAGACACTCTAATGCGATTTTGCATAATGGTACAGGCAATATTGTTAAAGAAGAAAATTATTTTAAAAATGATTGAAATCTTAGGAGTCTGCAAAGTATACAATTTTTTCAGAATCATTACTCTGAAAACTCACAAATTTAGACAGTCTCTTGAAATTAACCATAAAAAGTGTATCACAGGAACCGTATTGCCAATCCCTGAAGCATAAGCAAAGAACGTGGCCTAACTCATCTTCATTTTGCAGTCTTATAGATGTTAATATATCCATGTAAAAAAGGCATCGCACTCAGTGCAAAATAATTGAAAAAAGTAAGATTAATTTACTTTATTGCCCAATTTATTTTTCAGCATGAAAAAGAAGAGAACATCCCTCTACGGAACTCCATTACTTCCACAGAATTCTTAAAACATCCATTTTCTGCTTATTTTCTTATGTACATAAGCTAAGGTTAAAGAATAAGGGACAAAAATGAGATAATAGCCCTAATTTGTTTGTAAATGAACTGAAATCCTAATAAGAAATGATACATGAAATTACTGAGAGTGGGTGAATGTGATTCAAAATTCAAATACAGGCAGTCCTCGCTTAATGACTATAAAAATATGACTACTCCTCGCATCTCTGTGGCCGCATGGCTGACATTCAGGCGCATTCACAACCATTGCAGCCTCCTGTAGTTATGTGATAACCATTTTGCACATCACAGCCAGCTTCTGACAAGCAAAGTCAATGGAAAAGCTGACAGTAAAATCACAATCCATGGTCATGGGATGTCCTGCTTAATGACCAGTGGGTAATTCCCTTAACAACTGCTATGGAAGTGAGGTTGTAAGACCATCATAGTCACATGAAGTCTCGCTTAACAGCTGCATTGCTTAAAGACAATTGCCAGTCCCACTTCTTAAGTTCTTAAGTGAGAATTACCAGGGTTTTTTTCCTAAAATAAACTGATTCAACAGAAATGGAGAAAAATTTACAAAATTATGCACAATGTGAAGCTATTTCCTCCCCTCTCAAAGTACTGGAACCAGCAACTGGATCTTGGAAGAATCAGGGCAGACAAAAAGAAAATATTTTTTTTATACACTACATAATTAAACTTTGGAATTTGCCACCACAACTGGGAAATTGTTACCAGGATGGCTGGTTTCAAAAAAAAATAAAATAAAATTGGACCAATCTACAGATATCATGAGGATGAATAGTTATTAGCTTCATTGGCAATGAGGCTGCCTCTGAAGACCATCTGTTGGAGGATTAGTGAGTTGTCCTGTGCGGTTGGTTGGCCACTAAAAGAAGAGACTGTTGGCCTAGACAAGCCAGGGACCTGATCCAGTGAAGCGCGGCTTAAGTTCTTAATGCAACTAATTCAAAGATATAGATTATAGATTACGCTTTCCAGAAACATAAAACGCTCATATTTGCCACAGAAGTAATAGGCAATTTCAGCTAATCTTGGCAGCTATTAAAAATGGAATAACTAATACATTTTGCAAATTGAAACCGGATCTCCCCAATACTAATCCCATGCCTAACAACTACACCACACATATTAGCATGTATGGCAGTGAGGGATAATAAAACTAAGCATACCATATTTAAATACTGTCTATATCTTAATTTTAAGAAAGCTGATTTCAAACCCCTCAGGAAAAAGTTAGTTGCAATCTATCAAGATCTACACTAAGACAGGGGTGGGAATCAACTGTCTGGTTATTCAGTTCGCTCTTTTTACCTACTGAATTGTCCAGGGAAAGTTAAGCTCAATTATCATCATGGCCAAATCAGAAAAGCTGTTATTTAATCTCAATTTAAATAACAGGATGGAAAAAACATTATCTGATCCTTTACACCTCCCTGGCAGTCAGATTAGCTAGCTGAAGGAGTGGCATCTGCACAGCTTCTATTTTCTAGCACCAGCTAAGCATTTTTGTTAAAAGTGTGCACATACTTAGAGATACAATATTTCCCAGGTATTTTTTACACTGCATTAGCTTACATTATGACTTTAGATGAAATCTGACATTTAATATCCTGTTGCATGGATTTATGTAAGGTTAAATATTAAATTCTAGGCTTCACTTCACTGTCAACAGTTTGCATTTATGTATGATACTATTAGTATCATTAAAAACAATTTAATTTCCAATAGTAAATTTAACTCTCCATGGGATATAAATGTTTTCCTTAGGGCAGACGTGTCTTCTCTTACTCGGTTTTTAAGATTAACACAGGTATTGTCTCTCTGGATCAACAGTTTCAATATTCTATACCAAGCCAACTTTTATTTTTAAACTATAAATAACATACACTACCCATGAACATGAATCACTGTAGTTTCAAAAAAATAGTAATAATACAGCAGCCTTGTTTATTGTTACAAACAAGGAATTCATCTGTACATCAGGAGACCTATAAGACATTCAAATTTCATTACCCAATGGGACTTTCCCAGACTCCTTTAAGCATGATCTTTTCTGCCTCTTGTTGGGGAAAAAAAAAATTCCAGGATCCCTCTTTGTGATCACAATACTGAATTATATCTCTTTCCTTTTTTAATCCAAAATTCTTGTGAGACTTGGCCTTGTCACAATGATTTGATTTGTCTTCCAATGGCCTTCATGATCTGTATCAATTAGCATTTTGTGAAATTCAATAGAAGTAGTACTTTCTCATGTTCTGAATGTTACTTTGGTGACCAAGTTCCAAATTCTCGCACTAGGTTGATTCTTTAGGGCCTGACTGCAGTATTTCATACATATGAGCATAGGTACTACTTATTAGTGTTAATACCACTTTATAATGCCTTGGTAAGACCACACTTGGAATACTACATTCAGTTTTGGTCGCCATGATGTAAAAAAGATGTTGAGACTCTAGAAAGAGTGCAGAGAAGAGCAACAAAGGTGATTAGGGGACTGGAGGCTAAAACATATGAAAAACGGTTGCAAGAACTGGGTATGTCTAGTTTAATGAAAAGAAGGACTAGGGGAGACATGATAGCAGTCTTCCAATATCTCAGGGGCTGCCACAAAGAAGAGGGAGTCAAGCTATTCTCCAAAGCACTTGAGGGTAGAACAAGAAGCAACGGGTGGAAACTAATCAAGGAGAGAAGCAACTTAGAACTAAGGAGAAATTTCCTGACAGTTAGCACAATTAATCAGTGGAACAACTTGCCTCCAGAAGTTGTGAATGCTCCAACACTGGAAGTGTTTAAGAAGATGTTGGATAACCATTTGTCTGAAGTGGTGTAGGGTTCCCTGCTTAAGCAGGAGGTTGGACTAGAAGACCTCCAAGGTCCCTTCCAACTCTGTTATTTTCTATTCTATTCTATTCTATTCTATTCTATTCTATTCTATTCTATTCTATTCTATTCTATTCTATTCTATTCTATTCTATTCTTCTATTCTATTCTATCCCTATCCCTATCCCTATCCCTATCCCTATCCCTATCTCATGGAGCTCTTTATTGATTCAACCCTTGTCTATCTTTAGGTTTGCTTGCAAAGTGAATTACACCTTCAGGAGTTTTCCCTTATGGCAGGTGTCAGAGATCAATTCTGGATCCTCCTTTATTCTTTATACCCTTCCCTTGGGTAAGAGCTTCAGTACCACTCTTTCACTGACAATATTCTATCAGCCTTTTGTGGTGCTTGATGAAGATACATGGTCAAATAGATCATGTTACTGTTTTGACTTGGGATGTTCTTTGCTCAAGCTGAATATAAATAAGACAGTGACCTGATTGTCCTTCCAATTCCCTCATGCATTTCTTTCCTCCATCCCATTTGTCTCTGCAATTTCCAGAGGCAGAGGAATCTGCAATGTCCCAGGTTCCTCTGCCTCTTAGGACCGTGATTTGAAGATACAAATAGGACAACAGAGTTGGGACAGAATTTGGCAACAAAGAGTGTTGAGAAATATGTCAGTAAGAATAAATTACTACAAAATGGTATGGAGGTGGTACTTAACTCCGGTTAGATTAAGCAATATGTATCAGCACTATTCAGATAACTGTTGGAGAGGTTGTGGGGAAAAAGGAACGTATTTACATATGTGGTGGGATTGTAAATTTGTGCAAAAATTGTGGAAGATGGTGTTTAAGGAGATAGAAGAAATTGTAGGAATAAAGGTAGAAGAGGCACCAAAGGTAGCATTACTCTCACTATTGGAAGATATAAAATGTAAAAAAGAGACTAAAGAATTGATAATAAATTTGTTGACCGCAGCAAGGTTAATGATTTCTAGGAACTGGAAGACACAGGGTGATTATAGTTTGGAAGAATGGTATAAGGAAGTATGGGATATTGCCATAAATGATAAATTGACTTGCAATATTAAAGTAAGGAGGGGCATAATGAAAATAAACGAATTCAATGGAATCTGGAAACAGTTCCTAATATATGTGTTTTCTGGAGGAAGAGGGATACCACCACCAGAAGAAGCCTTAAGATTCTGGAAGCAGGAATGATCCCGAGGGGTGGGGGAGCACTCAATTGTTTGTATTGTGTATATTGTTATATATTACATATTATGATTCATGTATGTTATGTATGTTAATTTCTTTTTTTTATATGTTAATAATAAATATATATATATATATTAAAAAAAAAAGGTCGGTGATGGAGAACGTATGGCACGCATGCCACAGGTGGCACGCAGTGCCCTCTCTGCGGACAAGCGAGCTGTCGTCCCAGTTCAGCTCCACCACGCATGTGTGCGCACCTCCTGCTGGCCAACTGCTTGACGGGTCTCTGGCGCGCATGCACAGGGCGGGGCGCATGCAGGGGGCCACACACGAATGCATTGGGGCACGCATGCGTGCAGGATGAGTCGCTTGGGGGGCCACACACGCATGCATGGAGGGTGGGGCACATATGGGGTGATGTGCACACATGTGCAGGGGTGAAGCATGTGCGGGGGGACCACATGTGTGTGCAGGGGCTGTGCACAGGGCTGTGTGTGCATTGCATTTTGGGGGTTCGGATGTGCATGCTTTGGGCACTCGGTTCAGAAAAGGTTAGCCATCACCGTCTTAGGATCTTGACAGTTGATGATCAACTGACTTTGTGCCTATTTATTGAGTTTTGTTATCCTTCTGAGGTAGGCAAAGTCAGGGAATAACCACAATAAGGATTTCAGGAATGGTCTTTATTGTTGTAGGACAGAAGAACAGAACTTTGAAAGCATGTTGAAGCTTTTCTTGAAACTGAAAAAGAAACATTTGTTCCTTTGGCCAAACTGTTTGTAATGCTACTTACCGTTTCCCCAAAAATAAGACATCCCCTGATAATAAGCCTTTTGAGCTCATGCACTAAAATAAGCCTCCCCCGGAAAATAAGCCCTTCCTGAAAATATTTAAATGCAGAGCTGGAAATCAGGTAAGATGGCAAGAGGAGCCCCATCTTGCTCCACGCGCCCCAAAATAATAAGACCTCTCCGAAAATAAGGCTAAGCACTTATTTCAGGGTTCAAAAAAATATAAGACGGGTCTTATTTTCGGGAAACTATTACCAACTATTTATGGTAATAGTTGTGATTCAAGCAAAATTATACATGGCAGACAAAGAACACCATCATTATAAAATCTTGAAGTACTTACTGACAGGAGCTTCCATGTAATTGGTCGTACAAGTTTTGGAATTCCTGACCAACTCAGCTTCCGCAATTCTTCTACTCGCCCAACCAAAAGAAAAAGAGCAATTAATTAAGACATTGCATGAAAATACATTGGGGTTAAGATTATTTCCTTAAACATTTCCTTATAAAATTATGTGTAAGCTCTGATTGTTACACATGAGTTCCTGTGCCTACCATTAAAAGGTTCTTGAAATGTAAATCAAAGAATTTCTGTGATTGGTTCTTTGTTGCCTAGGGACTGATTTCAATGCCTGCACTTAACAATGAAAGACACAATTCAAAAATATTAGCTTGCAAATATAATTATGACCTTTTTAAGCATGTAAGATTTACATTATGGAATAAATACTGGCTTAAAGTTAGCATCTAAACCTGCTTGGGGGTAAAATTGCCTTTTCACAGGATTATTAGTCTGGATCAATTTGGTTCTGAAAAACATGATAAACCTCTTGGTAGTTTATACAACTCTAATAGTGATTTAGTTTATTATTCAAATATTAACTTTGCTTCTGAAGTTTATGTAATGATTAGAGTTTTGGGACGAATTTGGTTTCTAAATCTTTTTTAAACGAAGTTGATATTATTTATTTACATCACCTCTAGAACAAAGTGCTTAAATGTTTCAATATGAAATTAGTTTATTTTGATCATACAAAGAGGTTAATCAAAATGCCTTTTGTAAACGGGATACTGCAAAAATGTTTGAAACATAATGATTCTGGAATCATTGTGTGCAAAAGATGGTTGCCCCCTTGCTTATTTTCTTCAATATTTGCAATCTTTTAAGAGACCATGAATTTAAGATTTCTCAGGTACTAGGAGCCTTTAAAAAGAATTATCATACAACACTGGGAAAAGGAATCTATATTTGAATTTCAGCAATAGTTTGTGGATTTGTGGACTTTTGACAATATTTGAATTTGGTAGGGGGATGTCATCAAAAAAGACAAGAAAACTTTTCAAACAATATGGTCAAAATAAGCGAACTTGTTTTCTTTAGGTCATTTTTACCTCTCTTTTTTATTATTATTAATACATTTAGAATACATTGCAGTAATACATTTAAATAGAGAGGCTGAATAAAACCCAGTTTGGTGTATTGGTTAATGGCTAGCCTACAAACCAGGAAACTGAGTTCTAGATCTGTCTTAAAGTATAAAAACACCACCATAACATGTTTGCAACTTAGCCATTTTGTGCTTCAGTATATGTCCACACTTTCAAGCAATGATTAAAAATGGAAACAAGGAAGGTGTATATGAAGCTCTTACTTTATTGTACCTTAGATAATTGCAAACTCAAAATTACCTAAAGCTCACCTAACTATGCAACTATCTAGACGACCTCCTTTGCAACTGTTTTCCAACCAACATTCCTATATCTCGGTCTCACAATGCAGAAAGAGCAAGAGAAAAAAAAAAGCTCGCTTTAAGCTTTTGTTTTTAATTCACGTATTCACTGAAATGCTCCTTAGATGCAAAGGATTGCTATGTTGTCCAACTGTTCTTCCTAGCCATTCCTGGGCATTTATAAATAGTACATGCATTGTTTACCTGATATAATCTGTTGATACATATGCATTCTGTTCCGGTGGGGAGTAGAAAGGCCGTATCAAAGATTTTTAATGCAAATATTTAATTCCTTTGTTATACCACATTTGAAACATTTACATACAAGCTGCACATTGCAGATGGAGAGATGGCCTGAGTTAAAGCACAAACATCAGAAAGAGTGAAATGTCACTAAAATTACATTCTTCTTTTGCAGATTTCACTCAAAGAAGAATTTCTATGTAGTTATACGACAGATATTAAAATTGAGTACACAAGGCAGTTGGGAGAAGAGACTATGGTTCTCCATAAAATCCCAAGATCCATTTTATTCTGGTTTTCTAAAATCTGCTGGCAACCCAGTAAGGAAATACAGATAGTCCTCACTTAAAGGTCCCTAAATGGGAGCCAGAATTTCTGTTGCCAAGTGGTCATTAGGTGAAACATTGTGCTGCTTGGTGACAGCAGTTTCAGGAGTCCCAGTTTGTTTGTTTGTTTGTTTGTTTGTTTGTTTGTTTATTTATTTATTTATTTATTTATTTATTTATTTATTTATTTATTTATTATTGCGATTTATATGCCGCCTTTCTCCCAGGGGACTCAAGGCGGCTTACAAAATGACAAATTCCAATACAAATCACAATGAAATAAAATTAAAATCAACAACCCTATTAAAAACAGTTTAAAATTATGACAGTGTACCCCCAAAAGGATCAGTTGAGTTGACGAAAGAGCGACATCTTCAGCTCAGTTGGAGTCCTTAAGCCAGGACCACACCATCATTAAGCAAGGATCTCATACTTCTGCTCTGACACGCTTGCCTTCACTCCCCCGCCTATCTCTAAGGACATCATCACATCACCAACCACAATTCTGCTTTTTATAAAGACATAAAAATCAGAAAAGGAAAAAAAGTGCAAGACCTGAGCTCCTACAGTGGATCGCCTATCAAATAGTTCCAATCAGTGGTGGAATTCAAACTTTTTTACTACCGGTTTTCTGGGTGTGGCTTGGTGGGCGTGGCAGGGGAAGGATATTGCAAAATCCCCATTCCCTCCCCACTCCTGGACGAAGGATATTGCAAAATCTCCATTCCCACCCCACTCTGGGACAAGCCAGAGGTGGCATTTGCCAGTTCTCAGAACTACTCAAAATTTCTGCTACTGGTTCTCCAGAACCTGTCAGAACCTGCTTCACCCCTAGTTCCAATGATGCTGTTGGTGTTATCCCACTCCATTTTTTTCTCTACATGCAAAGGATAATTTTTATCTATGCTTCTTGTTCCTTCTCCAAAATGAGTCATGATGGGCAGTACAGATAAAATGTATCAAATTAATTCAAAAATGGAGAAAAGTTTGCATTAGAATTATTATTTATTCTATAGTACATTCACATCACATTTTGATTAAAAAACACAAGAGATAAAAAATATAAAATCAGTAAAAAAAATTAGATTACATTACTTTTAAATTAGAAAAGCAATTTGAACATCCAATTCCAAAAGGATCAAGAGCCCAGATCCAAGAAGGACTAGAAATCTGATATGTGCTTAACTATGCTTCCAATAAATACAAAAAATACTATCTGAGAAAAAACATTTCCAGAAAATCTAGTTACAAGTTGTCTAACAATTGATTTTGCATCCTATGTTCCAGAGTTTTAATTTTGAAAAATGTACTACTGCTTGGTATTATACATCCACTTCTAGTTATATTCCTGAGTCTAAAATAGCAGGAGCCTGTAGTAGAGAGTTTAGAATTTTGAGGCATGGGAGGAAAAACTGACAGATACCTTAACAATATAGACCCAGTGTGGTGTAAATGTTAAGGTGATGAACTTCCAATGGGGAAACTGCTGTTCAAGTCCACTTTTATCCATGGAGACTCACTATGTAATATTAGATCAGGGGTCTGCAACCTTAAACACTCAAAGAGCCATTTGGACCCGTTTCCCACAGAAAAGAAAATACCAGGAGCCACAAAACCCTTCCTGTGCCTGACTATTTCTTGAGTGGCCACAAAACTAGCATATGTAGTTGAATTAAACATTCTGTTTTCTTCTGAAACTTTTCTTTTCTTGGATTTATCCATGGTTGGCCTACCGGGAGTTGAAAACCTCCATAAATCGCATGCCGGCGGGTGTTGCACATTGGTGGTTGTGACGCATCTTTTGAGTGACAGGGAGCCGCAGCAGAGGGGTGAAAGAGCCACATGCGGCTCCAGAGCCGCAGGTTGCTGATCCCTGTATTAGACCAACCTATCTCACAGGGTTAGGGTTAGGGGAAAGAGAACTCATCAAATTTGCAGACGACAGCAAACTGCCAAAACCTTGGAAGACAGAGTCATGATTCTGAAGGATCAAGATGCAATTCAGTGGAGCGAAAAGCAAGATCCTGCATTTAGGCAGGAAAAAAAAATCAAAGGCTTTTTTAGATTATGTTATATAGATTAGGGAGCACCTGATTCAATAGTAGTCCTGGCTTGCACTAGCAGAGAGATAGCATCAAGATAACAAGTGATAGTACTCTTTACTGCACTCGTGAGGCCACATTTGGAGTAGTTTCCATTCCTGGTCACCATGATACAAACAAAAAAGGATGCTGAGGCCCTAGAAAGAGTGCAGAGATGATAAGGGATGTGGAGGCTAAATCATACAAGGAACTTTCCTAACAAAGAGAAGGATTGGACTTCTGCAAATCTGCGTCCAGTTTTGTCCATCACGATACAAAAAAAAAAAGATGCTGAGACTTCAGAAAGACTGCAGAGAAGAACAACGAAGATCGTTTGGGGACTGGAGGCTAAAGCACAGGATGAACGGTTGCAGGGACTGACTGACTGACTGACTGACTGACTGACTGACTGACTATTTATTTATTTATTTATTTATTTATTTATTTATTTATTTATTTATTTATTTATTTATTTATTTCGATTTATATGCCGCCCTTTTCCGGAGACTCAGGGCAGCTTACAATCCGTTAAGCAATAGCCTTCATACTTTTGTATATACCTGCTTAGTAGGGCTTTCGGGGGCCCTCTAAGCGGTGTTCTTTTTTATACAAAGTCAGCTTATTGCCCACACAAACCGGGTCCTCATTTTATCTACCTCGAAAGGATGGAAGGCTGAGTCAACCTTGAGCCTGGTGAGATTTGAACTTGCAGTAATTGCAGGCAGCTGGTGTTACTTAACAGTGCTTTAGTCTGCTGCGCCACCAAGGCTCCTAGGTATGTCTAGTCTAGACTAGGTATGTCTAGTCTAACAAAAAGAAGGATAGGGGTGACACGATAGCAGCCTTCCAATATCTGACAGGTTGTCCCAGAGAAGAATGGATTGACCTATTCTCCAAAGTACCTGAGGGCAGGACAAGAAGTAATGGATGGAAGGTTATCAAAATTAGATAGAATTTTGGGAGAATTCCTAGAATTAAGGAGGAATTTCCTGTCATTGAGAACAAGTTGTGGGTTGCTCCATCACTGGTGGATTTTAAGAAGAGATTGGAAAGCCATTTGTATGGAATAGTATAGGGTCTCCTCCTGTATTGGGGGCTGGACTAGAAGACCTCCAAGGTCCCTTCCAAATCTGTTATTGGGTATTATGACATGATAGCTGCCTTCTAGTACTTGAGGGGCAGTCAGAAGGAGGAAAAAGGCAACTTATCCTCTGAAGCACCTGAGGGCAGGACAAGCAATGATCCGAAGCTTTGTTAAAGAGAGATCCAATCTGGAACTAAGGAGAAATTTCCTGACAGTAAGAACAATTAATTAAGGGAACAGCTCACCTCCTAGAGTTGTGGGTGCTCCATCGCTGGAGGTTTTCAAGAAAAAAATTGGACAGCCATTTGTCCGGGATGCAATAAGGTCTCCTTATTGCCCTATGATTCTATGATTCTAAACAAAAGAGGAGATAGAAATCTAATAACTAAGTGAATAAATGAATAAGTCATTATACTGACATTAAGGAGGGCATTAAACATGTATACTAGTTATGGTTTAGGAAGCATTTAGAATTCCTTGATATATTTTTTTAAAAAAAATCTTGTTCACTGAATTCACCAGTATCTTAAATCCTGCCATAAAATGCTAAATATAAGGTGGAAGCTTTCACCGTCCTGCCTGTATGTAGGTGAAATTCTTCAATATGTCATTTCCTTAATCTCAACGGTGCTTTTTTCAAGAGACAATTGGACTTCCTTTGTTTTTCCTTGAACATTTTGCTTCTCATCGAAGAGGCTTCTTCAGTCAGAACTGAAGAAGCTTCTTGGATGAGAAGTGAAACATCTTCAAGGAAAAAACAAAGAAAGGTCAGTTGCTTCTTGAAAAAGTTCAGTTGCTTCTTGGGGACAATCATAACCTGGATGACTGAAAATCTCCATGAATGTTTTGCCTACAGCATATAGAAACAAGTACATATACTCTAACGAGCTTCAAATAAGGTAAATGAAAATTTAAAAGGCAACTAAACTATCAGCAGACTGATATAGTTCAAATGATTATTTTTGCACATGAAAATTATGTGAATGTTTTTTAGCTGCACGTTCTAGAAGGAGGTCCAAAAAGCAATATTCCCTTTCTAATATTGACTGTATCACAAGATCACTTTGAAAGAAGAGGAGGCCAGATAGACTGGATCCAATTCTCAAGCTTTGAATTGGGTTTTTTTATCAGCAAAAAGGAAAGTCTGGACCATATGATTCCACGTGGTCAAAGGTTGAAAAAACTGAACAATGGTCGTTGTCATACAAATACAATTAATGTATTTGTGTTGTAACATTACATTATAATCCTTTTCTCTTATTTTTTTTTCCTTTGGGTTAAAAGAGATTTCTATCTTTTCTTTGTGTTGCAAATTAATAATAGGAGATATGGTCTGTTAGATAATCATTAGATTTATATTACAAATATTTCATTCTCTTTAAATTGCATTTACAATTTTTTGCTTCTAATTGTAATTTTTTTTAAAAAAAAACCATAAATCCCGCTCAAACAGCCATTTCCACCATATTTAGCATCAGAGAGTACATGCTGTCTTCGAAGGAATTGACTGCCATCCTTGCCCATATTCCATGGGGACGTCTGCAATTAAATATGTCTATTATATTTCAAAGTATGAAGACAAAGTAGTTCTGATTCATTTAAGCAGATCTGGGTTGAAAACAACACTGATGGAGAGAAACAAATCTCAGTGATGGATTCAGAGGAGAATATGCAGATTCAAGAAGCATTCTCCCTTCAGCAAGGACACTTGTGCAGTATGGAACTGCTCATTTTGTTCCTAGAGAAAAAGAAATACTGAAAGCAGTATCTCTTTTCCTGGCTGCCTGCAGATAAATACAGACAGTCGATAGTCCTTGTTTAGCAATCACAACTGGAACCGGCAACTCAGTCGTTAAGTGGAGCAGTCACTAAGTGAAAGCATGACTGTTTATGATTTTAAATTAGCCATTATTTCAGGGGTGAAATCCAGCAGGTTCTGACAGGTTCTGGAGAACCGGTAGCGGATATTTTCTGTAGTTCGGAGAACCAGCAAATACCACCTCTGGCTGGCCCCAGAGTGGGGTGGGAATGGAGATTTTGCAATATCCTTCCTCCAGGAATGGGGAGGGAATGGGGATTTTGCAGTATCCTTCCCCTGGAGTAGGGAGAGAATGGGGATTTTGCAGTATCCTTCCCCTGGAGTGGGGAGGGAATGGGGATTTTGCAGTATCCTTCCCCTGGAGTGGGGAGGGAATGGGGATTTTGCAGTATCCTTCCCTTGCCATGCCCACCAAGCCACGCCCACCAAGCCACACCACGCCCACCAAGCCACGCCCACAGAACCGGTAGTAAAAAAAATTGGATTTCACCACTGCATTATTTGCTTTACAAAGCTGAAAAAGGTATAAATGTGAGGATTGTTTGCAGTTACTCTTTTTAATGCTATCGTAACTACAAACAGTTGCTAAATGAGGCAGTCTCTAAACAGAGACTACCTGTAGTACAAATACCCTGGCACATGAGAAACATGTTCCAATTATTTTAACTAAAAGCCTCGGTGTCAACATCACACTCTTCCCTTTTTGAAATCGAGAGGTATGGGGAGTAGATTGATGGGAAGAAGGAAAGATATGACAAGCAAAAAATTAAGACGTTTTCTTTTGCTGCTGCTCTTTTCCCGTTTAGACTTGTCACATTTAATAAGTACCCAGGAATTGTAACCAGTATCAAAGGACTGGAAAGAAACCGCTACAAAGGCAGCTGAACTTTATTGACAAGATTCCAGAGACAAGACAACTACTCTGACATTCAATCTGCAAGAAACTAAACACTTAACACAGCGTTCACTAGATTCAAATAAGAAGAGAATAAAACAAAGAAATGGACAAGAGTGCAACTAATTGCAGACACTGTTGCTACAGAGTGTAAACATCCCGGAAGTTGAGCTTAAAGACTTCAAAGACTGGCCTGAATTGTCTCCTTTTGGAAACCTCAAAAGAGGGTTTCAACTAAGGAAAGGGCCTCTTAACAGAACTTGAACAGGTGAACAAATGAGGAAGATGAGAGATGGTCTCTTAAGTCAGGGGTCTCCAAATCCGGGTTCGTGGATCGGCACCGGGTTGTGGCATGCCAGAAACTGGACCGCGCAATCTGCGGGATGCAAGCAGCATGCAAAATCACACTCCTTCCAGTTCGCAGAAAAATTTCTTTCCATGGAACCGGTCTCTGGTGCCCAAAACATTGGGGGAAGGGGCGCTGTCTTAGGTAATCATGCCCTGTCATCTGAACCTCTATAACTGTCTGGTTTGGTTCTGCAACCCAACAAGACAGACACAGACTTCAGAGGATAATTAGAACTGCAGAAAAAAAATGATTACTACCAACCTGCCTTCCATTTAGGACCTGTATACCGCACGAGTCAAAAAGAGGGCTCTGAAAATATTTACAAACCCCTCTCATCCTGAACATAAATTGTTTCAACTCCTACCCTCAAAACGACACTATAGAGCACTGCACACCAGAACAACTAGACACAAGAACAGTTTTTTTTCTGAATGCCATTACTCTGCTAAACAAATAATTCCCTCAACACTATGAAACTATTCATTAAGTCTGCATTACTACTACTATTAGTCTTCTCATCGTTCCTATCACCCATCTCCTCCCACTTATGACTGCATGACTGTAACTTTGTTGCTTGTATCCTTACGATTTATATTGATATTGTTTCCTGATTGCTTATTTGTACCCTATGGCTATCATTAAGTGTTGTACCTTATGATTCTTGATGAATGTATCTTTTCTTTTATGTACACTGACAGCATATGCTGTCAGTGTACATAAAATTCACTGTACATAAAATTCCTTGTGTGTCCAATCACACTTGGCCAATAAAGAATTCTATTCTATTCTATTCTATTCTATTCTATTCTATTCTATTCTATTCTATTCTATTCTATTCTATTCTATTCTATTTCTATTCCCTACCCCTACCCCTACCCCTATTCTATTCTATTCTACTTAGAATGTAAATAACCACTGAATATCAATTCCTTAAATCTGAGTTTTTCCAAACGTTTCAAATGGGTCCAGCTCGGGGCTCATGGGATCCTCTTTTGTGACATTCTGACCAGCAAAGTCAATGGGGAAGCCAGATTCACTGAACAACCGTTATTACCAATTTAACAACTGCAATGATTCACTTAACAAATGTAGCAAGAAAGGTCGTAAAATGGGGCAGAACTCACTTAACGAAGTTGTCACTTAGCAACATAAATTCTGGGCTCAACTGTAGTCATAAGTCGAGGACTGCCTGTAGTTACTTTTTTAAGGTTCTTTGTAAGGAGACGGGAAAGAAGAAAGAAAAGGGATCTTCGTTTATTTTCCCTTTTGAGTTCTTTGCATTGGTGTATATTCTTTTCTATGCAAGGCTTAAAAGGCAAATATCTCCTTCTTGAGCAACTGCAAGATGCTGGCTTAATTTAAAATAGGCTAAATACTATTCTTTTAACGGCAAACAGACTTTACTATATATTTGTAGGTTAGTATATGGCCTTTAACTTTAGTAAGACTAGTTCTCATGTTCTCTTCTAGATCACGCAACAAGCACAAACATGACCCAGGAACCAAACAAGAGTCATTCTATCATCTAATTGTTTGCACGTCTATTTAACCAATTTGATTTTAGGCAAGGCAGGTTTCAATAGAATAGAACATACGTAATTCAGGGTTGAACGTGGAGTCCTTGGTGCTCTCTGAGCCTAGTTTGTTTGCTTGCCGTTCGCTGATGGTGTTATCTAGTCAGGTAATGAAATGTCCGCAAAGCAAACAATCAAGCTCAAGAGAACATCAAGTAGTCCAGAAAATATATTTAAGTTCTCGCGTGAAAAGCGCAAGACAGCTACTAAAAAGACGGAAAGTAAGATTGCCTGACTAGGTGGCTCAGTGGCTAAGACACTGAGCTTGTCGATCAGAAAGGTCGGCGGTTTGGAGGTTCAAATCCCTAGTACGTGAGCAGGGGGTTGGACTAGATGACCTCCAAGGTCCCTTCCAACTCTGTTACTGTACATGGAATATATTACACCATTAAGGCAGTCACTAAAACTACTTTTCCAGAAAGAAAAAGAAGCACCAGATCAAAAGACAATCAAACACAAAAATTCCTAACCTCTTATTTAAACGATGGAGTCATAATTAACCAATTAATGTGGAGGAACAAAATAATTTTTCATCCCAATAACTACTGATTTTTTTTAATGAAATCCTACCACATCAAGAATATAATCTTGGGCTTCCCTGAAGCAATGAAGTATTGCCATTCTTGTGAGACAAGAATTTTTCTTCTTTCCAGGAAGGAAAGCTCATAAAGGGAGCACTTTAAGCGTGCCTATTCTTCCTTCTGGTAAAACAGATTGACCTTTGGCTATTTCAGTATCAAGAGCTCCATTCGAACAACTCAAGCATATCACTAGGTTCTAGAAAATATCCAAGACAGTATATAAAATGTGTGCCTTATCTGTAACCTCTTGGAAATCGTCAG
This sequence comes from Pantherophis guttatus, assembly GCF_059756535.1. Lineage (NCBI taxonomy): Eukaryota > Metazoa > Chordata > Lepidosauria > Squamata > Colubridae > Pantherophis > Pantherophis guttatus. The sequence goes on from NC_142069.1 coordinate 77,305,189, forward strand.
CATTTACATTTAATTAAAACAGATATAATTTACCTATCTCTAACATTTCTCCAGCCCGAACTGGGTACACTCATTATATATTGTTTCAATTCAGCAACCTTCAGTTAACACAATACAATTACAATGGAATAAATACCAACGAACTACACTTTTACCATGGAGATTTGGTCCTCTGCTATTATCAAAAATTAGACTCCGCTTCAAATAGGAGTCATTGCTGGCCTGGAGGCCTGCTGAAAACTAAGCAACTAACTACACACAATATTTTGCTCAAAACACAAAAGCATTCTTCTATTATTTCCCTTTAAGCATAATATTTCTGGCTGTATAATTTTAAGGGAACCCACAATTTTTGCTCATGCATTATTTATCTTTTGACACAAAACAGTTACTTCACTGAGAGACTGTAAATCGTAACGTGGTTTGAATGAACAATTAAATGATGGACATGATAAACTAGATTTATAAGCTTCAAATTCTTATGAAAAAAAAAATCTTAGCATAATTTAACTCCAAAGAACTAGAATATTCTTCTAAAACGATGCAGATTCATGGAACTGCAGCTCCCCCAACAGTATCTGAGAAGTTAAACAGCACGGAGATTGATCTAATAAATGGCTTGATATTGCTACGGGTAAACAGAGTAACTGCTTTTTTTAAAAAAATTAAAAAGACAGTTCTGTTATACGTATTTTTAAAAACCCATGTCAATACTGCATTTATTTTTTCCTGAATGGATTCAGAAATTAGGAAGTATCAGACAAATGGAGCATGTTGAATACATTATATTCTTGGAAAACAATCTTCAACCGAAAGAACTTAGCTGAAGTACAAAATGTTCTAGTAAAATAGATGAAATAGAGATGTGAACGAAACAAAAACAGCACCACACAGATTAATCACTGAATGACAACACAGATTGTGTAGAAGACCATTAAGGAGAAAATTTGAAATATGAGTGGCTACCAAGAGAAATGGGAATTGTTGAAATATAGGAACATCGCTGATCTACAGAGCTTTAGTGCTTCATGGAATATTTTTCCCATTCAGGAAATTGGGGTGGTATTTATAGATATTTATTGTTTTTTCAAGGTTAGCTTATTTGGGGAGTTTTAAACAACAATTCAATATTTGCTCCCAAATTTCCCAAATAAGATACAGAACAATTTCATATATGGATATAAAATCACAAGATGCCTTGCTGCTTTGCTTGCTTCTTGTGCCCCGCTTCCTCATGCACACATATAAATATATGTTCTTCTTCCCTTACACACTTATAGTTCTCTCATGCACCCTTCTCAGTCCTCACGCAGGAGACAAGGCCTTTCAAATATCCCACATGACTAGCACTTTCTTATGAGAGAGGATAGGACTTTGTGATCCCTTAACCACAGACCTGCGGTTATAGTGAGCACAACAATTTTCCAAAATGTTTGGAAAACCACTATTTTTAGAAATGGACCATTCTGGTTGTGAATAGCTTTTGTTTTCCCAATAAGAGTGTATGCAGCATCGCTCTTACGTAAGTTATTTGGTGAATTTGAATTGTGGTCATTTTGTCCACAGATCTTTGTTAACATATATAATTTTTAAAATGTCGGGGCCACGTTTTCTGCCAAAAAGAGTATTATTTGTTGACCCAAACTTCGAAGAAACTGTTCTAAAATGGTATGGAGAAGCAGAGAGTGATCTGAGTGAAGTGGAATGAGATTGCAACGAAAATTTTGTAATGGACAATGAGGAACCCACCGCAGCCACCGCCGATTCTGACATCAGCGATGATGAAGCTCCTGATGAAATTGATGACCAAGTAGAATCTACGTCGTGCAATAATTTATAAGGCAAGAATAAATGCAAATGGTCTTCTGCACCTTTTGGAAGCACTAGTCACAATATTGTAGTCAATTACCTGGACTACGGCCAGTAGCTAGAGAGGTTACTATGACCTGATGTCTGTAATAGTTTAGCCGAAATAGTACAGCTATGGTTAAGGGTTATTGTTGTTTTTCAAAAAGGCTAATTTTTTCTCTTCAGTAAAGCATTGCAAACTTGGTTACAGTCTAATTGCTAGCTTTCTATGTTGTGCTATTAACATAAAATAAGCAATATCTAAAAATAGATATAATTTATCATGTTACCATGTTTCATAGAGTACTTAGAGGTGGGATACTTTCCATTGCCACAAAAGTTGACAGAGGTATATTAAAGCTCCAATATAATATACAGAAATTTCAAACCCAGACATACTTCTGAGTCTCATCCAGCATTCTAATATTGAATTCAGTTTCCTTTTATAATTTTTCCCCAAATTCCAATAGCTGTCTAAATAGGTTCTTGTTCCTAGATTGTATCATATCTTTCCACAATCTTTATATGCTGTATGGTATATGGTGTCCTAACCTTCCACACCTCTGAATTTTCTTTAACATCTGGATTTGTTAATTAATATGACATATATGCTGAAAAAGAGTTAAAGAGTGAGCCTAGCAGGGATAAGTACAGCGTTTCCCAAAAAAATATGACCGGGTCTTATATTAATTTTTACTCTAAAAGACTCATTAGGGCTTATTTTCTGGTTAGGTGTTATTTTCAGGGAAATACAGTACTGAATACGTCCATCTGGCTGATGATCTTAACTGGGGTTTATTACGAGCATTCTGAAAAAATCATGCTAGGGATTATTTTCCAGTTGGCTCTTATTTTCAGGGAAACATGGTAGCAGAACACAACAGCTGAAAAAGTTGCAAGTGAAATATGTGTAAAAAATTTTTTGATGTTCTGTGTTTAACTTGGGAATAAAGTAAACATCAATGCCTGGTTGTTATCAACGGATAAACTGTCTAACCTAGAGAGGGATCAAAGGTGAGAGGATAAAGAAATGGCTTGTCACAAAAGAAAAATGGCACAGAATGAGGTATTCTTATTTAATTCAAATAGTTTCAAAAAGTACTTTCGTAAGAATGTTGTAATAAGAACAGCAAAAGTAAAAAGGTAGACCACTACTACAGTTCAACAATTAGCAAAGGCAGCAATCCAAAAATATAATGAAATGTTAGTCTGCCACATTACACTTCTATTCCATTACTCTCTATTGCAATAAAAATTACGATGTATTTTCAAATTCTTTACGAAAAAGAGCACTATCCCAAGCAAGTCTTATAAAATAGGGGATGATGCATCAATTGATAAGTATCTTCCCTGTATATATCAAGAAAGCTACCTATGGGTTTATGTGATAATTTTTAATGATAGTTCCTCCCCTCCACATTTATTTGGAAAACAGATAAAAAGTTTCCTAAAACTGACATATCTACAAAGCTGAAATTTGTTCCTGTTCCTGTTTACTAAAAAAACAGTATGTGTATTTTTTGCATGTGTATATGTGAAAATGTTTCAGTCTTTAACATAAAACATACAGATGGAGCTTTCATTGTTTCAGGGTGAATGGAATGAAAAAAGAAAAAAAAACCTCCTGCCAAGGAATATTTTTCTTTACTGCTCCTTGTTCTTCTTGTCATCATCACCAATATATCTTTTAACTAATCAGGAATATATTCAGAGCAGTTCAATAGCTGGTGCAATTCTAGACCAGGGCTATGATGGGGACCCAGGAATCTCTTTATCTAACAAATATCTAAAGTATGATTGACATCATGAATTGCTCATGCCAATGAAATCTACTGTTTCAGAACCTATGGTAATTAAAGAAAACCGCCAGAGAAAAATAGACCAAGGTACTTATAAATGTAGACTCATTTTCCATCCATGTCTCTGAATATGGATAAAAAATGTAAACATCTCCCTATGCAGAGATTAAAAAGAAGGACGCTCTTTGTAAGTAAAATTATGCAAGCAGGATGCCTGCAAAATTCTGGCTTTCAAATTTTCTTATGCCTGTTTAATTAACAGGCACGCTTTATTATAACAAGAAGAAATTGGATTCCTTTTGGCTACCAAACAATTGCTTGAAGGTCTGGGAAGAGTATAACCTACCTAGAAATGAGATCTCTGGGGAATGCAGTTAAAATCTTTCTCCTATCCCTATAATATTGTTTTTATTTTTCCCAAGCCATTTTAGAGGAAATTTAAGCCAGACATCCTTAATACTGCAATGCCGCTCTAATATTGATACGATCTGACAACAAAAGCTCAACAATAGGCTTACAGTTAAAATCCTTGGCGGGGTACTGAAATAGACCACCTAATCTTTCCATTAAGCCAAAGGAATTAAACCGAGTAGAAGGCAGTGAAAGGATTCCAATATGCATTTTAGGAAAGAGCAAACACCTACTCTTTTCTCACAACAAATTTAAGAGACCTTAATCTAACGTGCTGTTTAATGTTTATGAATACTTACCAAGGTTTGTATTTGGGCCAGCAAGAAGCTGTTTGAATTTATCTAATCGCAATGCTTCTCTTTCAGATAATACATGAACACCAGAGGCATTATCTGCCACCCCACCAGTAAGTGCATGTGTAGAGGCTTGTGGAAGAGATTGAGATCTTGGCACAGAAGTATTTCCATTAGTATCATCTAGAAAATATAACAGGGGAAACAAGGCATAAAGTTGATTAAATCTGAAATGGGGGAAAGAAAATATATTTTATATCTTTTCCTGCATACACACACATATATACACATACACACACAGGTAGTCCTTGACTTACAATAGTTCATTTAGTGACTGTTCAAAGTTTTAACGGCACTGAGACCGCTTTTCAGTTACGACCTTTCCAGCATCCCCATGATCATGCGATCAAAATTCAGATGCTTAGCAACTAGTTCATATTTATGATGGTTGTAGTGTCCCAGGGTCATGTAAATCCCCTTTGGCGACCTTCTGACAAGCAAAGTCAATGGGGAAGCCAGATTCACTTAACAACCGTGTTACTAGTTTAACAACCGCAGTGATTCACTTAACAACTGTAGTAAGAAAAGTTATAAAATGGGCCAAATGTTTCAACATAAATTGTTGAACATTAAATTATGTTTAATATAAATTTTGGGCTCAATTGTGGTCATAAGTGGAGGACTACCTATACAGTATTACTATGTATTTTCAAGAAACCTTTGACTACAAATAGCAATATTTATCCCCTTACCTCCAAAAGAGATATAAGAATAGATCTATCCTGCCATTAACCTCATGCTTGTCAAGAAGTGAATGGGAAAAACTAAGGAGTACCACATTGGAATTTCCTTTTATAAGACAGGAAATATTTTACTTATAACAAGAAAGTACAGTGCTGCTATTTTATATAGAAATCCGTTATTTCACAGTTTTCTCATACTGAAAATAGTAAAAATAGGTTTTTCCCATTTCTCCTACCAGAGGAATGTCTCCGGAGAGCTAAGAGGGATTAGTTTCCACGTAAACCAGGATAATAAATTCAATATTCACAGTATCAGAATTGAGCTATTAACCATTTTCCAACTTTCTTTTTGGAAAATCAGCATGACCTTTCAATTGGATGCTCAGGAACAACTGTTGCATTCGGGCGGGGAAGCTCAGGGCAGCAACTGAGTTTCTCAAGTGTAATATACCTGCAGAAGTTGATGCGTTTGTTTCACTGACAGATTTAACCAGTCTGTTGTCACCACATGCAGCTGAAGGCAAGTCTGAAATTTTCTGGGGCTGTTCCCTTTCTATCTGTTCCTCTTGCAATTTGTGCTGCTCTTGTAATTTACTGTGATTCTGAATTACTCTGTTGGCCGTTTCCATGACTACATCAGTGTTGAGGCTTTCTGTAGCCATCGCTAAAAGTTCGTCATCATCTTCCCCTACATCCCAGGCATCGCTCGTGTTGCTTTCAAATTCCTGAAATGTGCTGACTTTCTTTGTTTTTACTGGGGTCGTAGGAGGCTTGGGTCCTTGTTTTAAACTGTTTAAAAAAAACAAACAAAACAAACAAACAGCTTTTACTAATACGTTCATTACTGTAAAATTTAATTAAGGAAAAAATTCAAGCTGACTAAAGGGATATATTTCTGATGAAAAAGCAAGCAGATGAGGATGTCATTTTGAGAATAATAGAATAACAGAATTGCAAGGGACCTAGGAAGTCTTCTACCTTGTTTCCCCTAAAATAAGACATCCCCTGATAAAAAAAGCCCAATTGGGCTTTTGAGCACATGTGGTAAAATAAGCCCTCCCCCCCCCCAAAAAATAAGCCATCCCTGAAAATATTTAACCGCATGCGCAGCCGGTTCCCGCCATTTCCTCTGGTTAGGTTTAGGGAGACAGAGCTGGAAATCAGGTAAGACAGCAAGAGGAGCCCCGTCATGCTCCACACGCTCCAAAATAGTAAGACCTCCCCAAAAATAAGGCCAAGCGCTTATTTCAGGGTTCAAAAAAATATAAGACAGGGTCTTATTTTCGAGGAAACACGGTAGTCCAATCCCCCCAGGAGATTCTTGGACAAATGGCTGTCCAAAATGGCTGCCCAGAATTTCCATAATGTTTCATTTAGTCAGTTGTAGCTGTTAAAATAAAACGAGCAAAAAGAGAAAAAGGAGAGACCGTTCTCAATTAACAATTTTTTAAGTAACAATTATGTACAGGTATTAACACTGCAGCAAAAAGTCCTCCTCAAGAACACATGGTCTTCTTAGGCTTTGTTTGTGTTCAACCTGAATAACCATTGTGCAAAGTAAACTTCTCTGTCATGCCAGCTGGAATTATCACAAACAGTACCAATCAGATATGTTACAGACTCAGACTGTTCCAATATAATGCTGGACTTCACAGACATGAGATGTGGATTTAAAAACACAATATGAAAACAGCTAAATCAGAAGACAGAGTTTGTTTTTAAAAACGTTTGACATATAATAATTTATATGCATAAAATACCAGGCACACACACACACACACACACACACATATGTGTGTGTGTGTGTGTGTGTGTGTGTGTATAGTTAATATTTCGGGTTTCTTCCCGTGTAATGACATAAGCCTGATGATGGCAGATGGGATTCTGTCGAAACGTCGCTTCTACCCTTTTAGGGATATATCCACAATTACACGGGAAGAAACCCGAAATATTAACTATACACACATACATACCCGTGAAAACTTACATAAACAAATATAAATATATATATATATATAGTCTTAAGTTTTCGCAGGTGTGTATATGCAAAAAATTAAAATCTCGGGTGTTTCATGTTAAATAAGTTCGTTAAAATGTTTAAAATTCTGGTTAAAATCCTAGCTTAAAATCTTCCAAAAATCCTTACAGAGCACTCTGCATTTTATACCAAATTTATATTTCACTGATAAATAAATAAATAAAGGGAGACTAGTATAGATCTATTTCAAGTTATTTAGCTCTCATCAGCTAGCCATACCCTTACTTGGATTCGAACTTGTGGCTCAGAGGTTAATACAACTGCCTAACATGCAGGCAGCCCTGAGTTGCCTGATCGTCAGAGCTTGGATTGGCAGAGGAATTTAAACGAAAAAAAAACCCTTTTTTTCTTTTAAATGCCTCTGACGATCCAAGTTGAGTTGCCTGATCTGCAGAGATTTTTTAAAAAGCCTCTGCTGATCAGGCAACTCAGCTTGGATCGTCAGAGCCTTTTGAAAGCATTTTTTTACAACCTCCTCGCCGAAGAGGTTGTAGAAAAAATAGTTTTAAAAGTAAAAAAAAAAAATGGCCATGCCCACCCAGTCACATTACCCCCCCAAGCCACGCCCACAGAACCGGTAGTAACAAATTTTAAATTTCACCACTGGCCTGGAGTCTCTCCTCCCCTCCAGAAAAGGGGTGTGTCAGGTAGGCCAACACCCGTTTTCTGGTTAAGCTGGGCTTGCAACCTTATTCTGAATTCTGATCTGCATTAATGACAGTTGGTGCAGATACAACAGTGACAAGACTCATTCAAACTAAGACATACTAAGCAGTTCATTTAAAGTTGTGTAATACTTGAGCATTGCTATTTGCAAATAATAGAGTATTATGCATTAAGCAAGTCAACGCCTTGCCTAACATACTGCCAGTTATTGGAGCATGCAAACCCAAGTACTAATTACATACCAAAAAGCAACAACACAGAAAAGTTATGCAAGAGACAGCAAGCAATTCCACAATTATCTGTAGTGATTATGATTATAACATACCTTAGCCATGTTATTATACATATTAAAGGCATCCTGCAACAATAGCTTGGATTTTTGCCCCTTAATATTTGTTTAGGCATTTATTTTAGATATGTATAGATCTCAGGGAAGTAATCTACAATTTTTAATTTTCAATATACTATTGGTTTATTACTTTATTTTTAGGTAATCAACTTTGACTTAGTGGTGAGTGGTGAGATGGCTTAGTGCTGAAGACACTTGCCTCCCACTCAGAAGGTTGAGAGTTCAATCATGGGTAGTGGCAAACGTTTCTCTCCTAGGATGCAAATAAAATATTTGCTGCAAACTCCACCTGGCATCAGGAAGGACATCCAGCCAGTAAATGCTCAGCTCCATCCAGTCACCCTGACTCTACCCAAATTAAGGGATTACAGGGTCATAAAAGGGAGTTTAGCCTTGACTTAGTGTAATTGTAAGTATATGTGTTTGCATCTGTTGAATTTCTAAGTGGTTCATGACTGTCCACATGCTAACTGGGACCTTGTCTAACCATGCAACACCAATATTGTGAGAATAGCATTGGTTATATAAGAAAGAAAACTATGGGTTAAATGAAGAGAAATTTAAACAACGTTAGGCATCAAAACAGACATCAGCATAACCAAATAAATCTAAAACTTCAGTAGACGCTTGAAGAGCAAATAATATTTAGTTTTGTTTTATAAACTTTTACTACCAGTACTAAAGAAACAGCCATAAACGGTGAATTGCCACTCCTGAGACTCTACACAATACGCTTTGGAACTGCAAGCACTGTTGAAAAATCTATTATAACTGAGATAACTGAATGACTAGGATCCTACATCTTCTGTGTTATCACAGTAAGGATCCTTTGTTTACTTTTCTGATCTATGAATTAGATTGAACTCTATTCATTATTACACAACCTGACATGATGTCTTACAAGACTAGTCATATCAGCAGAATGTATTCTGATGTTCACCGTAAATCCACTAGAAGAAAACAGATCATCTTCTCTTCACAAAAAGTAAGGTCAATGAATGAATGTGCATCCTTCATATAAAAGGTAAAGGTTCCCCTTGCACATATGTTCCCGACTCTAGGGGGGAAGAGTACTGCAAGCAATAGAGCAGAGTTTTAAATTAAACTAGACAATCCATAACTTTTTGGGCATCCTTTCAAACATATTTCCTTGCCAGGTTCCTCAGTGCCTTCAATAACAACAGACCTTCTGGTGTATTGTTTTTACTGGAAAGATTGAGATACATTCAGTGATGTATCTGCCTGCTGTCTGAAGAAGTCTCCGTGGTCATGTGGCCGGCATGGCTAAATGCCAAAGGCGCACGGAACGCTATTCCCTTCCCACCAAAGGTGGTCCCTATTTTTCTACTTGCATTTTTTATGTGCTTTCGAACTGCTAGGTTGGCAGAAGCTGAGACAAGTAACGGGAGCTCACCCGGTTACGTGGCACTAGGTATTCAAACCACTGAACTGTCGACCTTTTGATCAACAAGCTCAGCATCTTAGCCACTGAGCCACTGCGTCTCCCCTATCCTTCATATAGAGCAATGTACATCTGTAAGATTGCCATTCCAAGGTCCTACAATATGGCTTGCATATTTCCAAATGATGCCATAATATTTACTGTGATGAAAAAGAACAAGACAATGTTCTACATGCTTTCCCAATTTCTCACAGTAAGAAAAAGAAACCATTGCAGTAAATAAATGTGAACCAGATTATAGTTTGTATATAACATCAAATTATTGTTTGTTAGAAAGTAGGATTTCCTGTCTGGAAATAGGCAAAGTATACAGCATTAGTATCAGTAAAGCGAATCACAAAGCTTTCGTTTTACATAAAGAAATGAGCAGTATTCACATACAACTTACAATCCAGGATTCTTGGCTAAGTGTTTATGGCGAATAAGTCACATGCTGGTACATAAAACCTGTTCATTTCTGTTTCCTTTATGCAATCAAATGAAACAGAGAACTCATGGCAATAATAATAATCTAGTTACGGTTTCACAACACAAAAGTAAAAGCAAAACACCATTCAGAGTACTGCAAGCAATAGAGCAGAGTTTTAAATTAAACTAGACAATCCATAACTTTTTGGGCATCCTTTCAAACATATTTCCTTGCCAGGTTCCTCAGTGCCTTCAATAACAACAGACCTTCTGGTGTATTGTTTTTACTGGAAAGATTGAGATACATTCAGTGATGTATCTGCCTTCAAAATAGCCCATTTTGAACTATATAGCAAAGTCAAACAACAGCACAGGAAATATCTTATGACATTTTGTATTATGTCGCAAATTGTTTCATGATTGTTTTTATGTTGTTGTTGTTGTTGTTGTTGTTGTTGTTGTTGTTGTTGTTATTATTAGTCATATTTCTATGCCGCCAACTCTCCGAGGACTCTGGGCGGCTTACACCAAAGACAGTATACTAAATAGCATATTGCCCCCTAACAATCTGGATCCTCATTTTACCCACCTCGGAAGGATGGAAGGCTGAGTCAACCTTGAGCCGGTGAGATTTGATCCGCTGAACTAGCAGTCAGCTGAAGTAGCTTCAGTACTGCACTCTAACCACTGCGCCACCTCGGCTCATAGCATTTATGTTATAAAATGTTTTATAAAATTTGCCAAAATTCAGTTCCATGAGAGTCATCAGTCCTGGATTTCAGATGCATTCTGTAAGTTAACCCATATGAAGTACCTTGATTTAAAAAAAAATACCTTTGCCCTATAATGCACTGTTTCGCCCAATTAAAGGTTACAGTTATGGTTTTAATCATATATTGATAATACAATACATAATCCATTAATTAATTAATTTCACCAGTTTATATAAAGGAAAGGAAAAAATACACTGTTAAAACTGCATATTGCAGTTCCTTTTAAGCTATATACAATAATAGAACAGATAGTAAATGTCATTTATAAACATTATGAAGGTACTTTGTGTTTAAACATTACAACTGAAAATGTTAATATGACTCAGTTGATCAGGCTATTTGTATCTCTAAGTTTTTAACGAGAAATGATTGACTTATTTCTTTAAAATGCATGGCATTAAATATTCATTCAATAAGCTAACCTAGCCAAAATGGTATTCTCTTGTACTCATGAGGGCACTTATGCCAGAAAGAAGCAGAATAGGACTACAACTAAAGCATTTACTCAAGTTTAAGATAAGGCAGTGATTTTCACAAAAATAAAGTCCCTCAGTCCCCAAAGGAAAAAAAAACTTACTTTCCATGCAGCAGTGGATCAAAAGGAGGATGCTGAGCTCCATATACATGTTGAATACTAAAAAGAAAAATAAGAGAAAAAACATTCAATTCAATTACAGCAAGTCTCTAATACTTTTGGAAGTGAGTCCACAAAATGTGAATGTGGCATATTCAATAATAATTTTCTATAGCAGGTTTCATGATACGGAGTTCATAATTATACCGATTACAGCATATATGAAAGGATCCTAACAACTTTAAAAATATGGAGATGCTTATAGGTTATTACTGGAGCTTTACATCGCCAATCCAAGATGACAAAGAAAACAAAGAGTTGGAAATATGATACAACTGTTTCCTTCCTTGAAGACAGACATTCTGAGCTTGACTACTATGAGTGCAAAAATCAGGGCAATCACTAGATGGCAACAAAGAACTCAGGCATCCAATATCCCTGTGCTGCTACTGTATCTAAAGAACAGATTTTTGATTCCAGATCTGGTAGCCCTAAATACTCACTGAAAGGAGAAGGAGAAGGGGAGAAACGAAAACAATTACTGTATTTTTCGGAGTATAAGACGCACCTTTTTCTCCCCTAAAAGGGGGTGAAAATTTAGGTGCATCTTATACACCGAATGTAGCCCTGCCCACCCACTGGCCCCCACCCTTTGGCCTCTGCCTCCCAGCAGTTACCTCCTTGCAGCAAGCAGCAAGAAGAAATAGCTTGTTTCAGCTTCAGCACAGTCTAATTAGCACAAGTTGATTGGATCAGCCTCCCGACTCTCAGCTGTTTTGTACAGGCTTCTGCTGCTTGCTGCAAGGAGGTAAATTGCTGGAGCAGATTTTTTTTTTCTTGTGCTAATCAAGCTATGCTGAAAACGAAAATGAAAGTAAAGCAGGCTGTTTGCTGTAACAAGGCAAAATTGCTGGGAGGCAGAAGCAGAGGCAGATTTCTTTTTCTTGTTTTCCTCCCCCAAAAAAGTAGGTGTGTCTTATACTCCGAAAAATACAGTACTTGGCTATCTCACCTTCCATGGAAGCACTTATCACCATCCAGTTCTGAATGGAGGAACAAAATCTACTGGCAAAATTTGTAACTTGGTTAAAAAGACCATCCAAAAAAGATGCACACTAATTTTTATAACGAATGCCTACACTACACGATATTAATACACACAAAAGGCTAACATTAGGCTGGCCTTTGGAAAGCCTTAAAGATCTGGTTGCATTACTGATCATGGGAGTCAGAAGGTTAGTCCGAGCCCATGAAATGTCATTCTTTAATATCAGTCTTATGTTATTTGCAGTAACATAAGAGAGGTGTGTGTGTGTGTGTGTGTGTGTGTGTGTGTGTGTGTATAAAATTTATTTATTGGCACAGATATTGTCTCATGCATATTTTGTTGTTATTTTTATGGACTGTTAGCTGCCCAGTCAAATGGCAAGATCTAATAGAAGAGGTTCTTCTTGCTTTAGATAATACACTATTTGAAATCCTTAAGAATTATGTGAAAATGGAAAGTGAACACAGATGAAAAGGAAATTTGAAGGAAAACAATCATTTCTATATGCGAACAGATATTTTACAATCCACTCCATTGGCTAGAATCAATGTAGCCAATGTGGGATCAATGTAGATGTAATTTTCTACTCTATCACTCATTTTCTAAAGTTATTACTTGTTTCCTAAAATAGTAATCAAATCAAATCAAATGTCCCCCCCCCCCCCAAGCTAGTTTATTCTTGAAGAAGACTTAAGAATGAACAGTACTTAGAGCAAGTGTGTCCAACCCATTGCTTATAGGTCACATATGGTCCTGGACAGCGAGTAAATTTACTACTATGCAAGGTTTGAAGTAAAGACTTTCTAATATGCTCAGCAAACCTTTGTACTCCATTTAGCTGCTTCCATAAGCACTAATAAATTATGTTATTCGGAATGCAAAGTATCATTATTACTGAGACAATAAAACTCGGCAAGGAAATTTGATTCACAGAAACAATCCGGATTCACCCTCACTTTAAAATGCAATAACTGAATGTTGCAATTGAAATACAGTATACTTTATAAGAAAGGATATACTATACTCTTTCATGGAACATTCGTTTTTAATTTTTTTAATTTTATAATGTTATTTCACTGAAAATTATGTACAATCTACATCTTTTTTAAAACTAAATGTCAGAAATAGTTAACAAAATTTTTATTTATATTATACCAAAGTAGGCAAAAGAGATTTAATGAACCTCATATTTATTAAAATGCTTTCAGGCGCAACAAAGTTGCTGAAGTTATTCTGGTAGATGTTATCATCATTTAATGGAGGAGATTCAACTACTCTGGAAGGTATCATACTAAGAACAAGTTTATTGTTCACATCCAAGTCCATTCTTCATCCCAAACCTTCACCTCAATTTGTCATGATAAAATTTAGAAATATTATATTCTACCTGACATAACATTCTTCCTCTCCAAAATAAAGAACTATGTGAAGCAAATCATCCAGATTTATAGTAATCCGATGATCTGTTGCTCTTCCAAATTTATATTTCCAGCAAAGCTTATTCCTCTCAAAATATTAACTAGTTATTATGAAAAAATACTTTACTCAACTGAAGTCTCTTCCTATCAAAGATTTAGCAACTACCGTATTTTACGGAGTATAAGACGCACCGGATTGTAAGACACACCTTAGTTTTTGGGGAGGAAAATAAAAAAGCTGATTGGTGGGTGGATAGGCCTCCCGGAATACCCCCAATCAGCTGTTTTCAGAGGTGAATTTTAGCAACAGTTTCATTAGTTGTGAGCTCTGTGCCTTGTTTTTTGTTTTTTGTTTTTTCTGCCTCTGAAACTTCTGAAACTCTGTTTCAGGGGGAAAAAAATTCTTCCTTTGAAAGCCTCCAAAACAGAGCTTCAGAAAAAAAGGCTTTTTTTCTGAAGCTTCTTTCAGACGCTTTTTTTCTGAAGCTTCTTTCAGAGGCTTTTATTCTGAAGGACTATCTGTACTCTGTTAATCTTCTTTCTTTGGTATTGGTATGTAGATTAACCTCTTCCCATCTGTTGGTTATTGTGTCATTCTCCAGATTTGTTAACATAGTTTGGTTAGAACCTTTACTGATTCTTCTTTTGTTGCTTGCCATATTATTTTAGATAAAAGTCTTTCAGAGGCTTTTTTTCTGAAGCTTCTTTCAGAGGCTTTTATTCTGAAGGACTATCTGTACTCTGTTAATCTTCTTTCTTTGGTATTGGTATATAGATTAACCTCTTCCCATCTGTTGGTTATTGTGTCATTCTCCAGATTTGTTAACATAGCTTGGTTAGAACCTTTACTGATTCTTCTTTTGTTGCTTGCCATATTATTTTAGATAAAAGTCTTTCAGAGGCTTTTTTTCTGAAGCTTCTTTCAGAGGCTTCGTTCAGTTTCTGAAATCTCTGTTTGCGAGGCTGGGCGGGGCTACATTCGGAGTATAAGATGCACCCAGATTTTCACCCTCTTTCTGGGGGGGGAAAGGTGCATCTTATACTCCGAAAAATACAGTAGAATGTTTTTCTGAGAACAGTTAGTTATGTATTGCTAACTACTGTGACATGTGTGAGTGTGTGTATGTATTATATTATATTATTATATTGCAATGTGTGTATGATAATTATGAAATACCTGTCCATACATATTAATTTCTTAACAACAGAGTGTTTCCAGGTTTGAGAACTGTAAGACCTAAGTTCATACAATCACTACCAGTGATTTGAAGAAGCACTTTGATGGACTTAAAAAAAACTTTAATTACTACCATTAAAATAAACCCTCTAATTTATAATTTTAGTTCTATAGATAGGCCCAAAACTGCTCTCAATACTCTACATATAGTAGCCTGTTTTGATGAAAAGTGTGACAGTGTTCCTTAATAAATGTATTTACAATACAGTAAGCTGCAATTGCTTAAATATATTTATATCTTCCAATGTATGTAAAGCTTGGTTATAATAAGAATCATTTAATATTTTTCCTAGCAAATAAGTTTTTAATGGTTCCTCTCACAAACCTGAAAAATTTAAGTTGTATCTAGTTAAATTCCCCTCAGGATAACACCTTTTTTTGTTGTCAACACCTTCTGCTGCCTTTACATGAAGAGCAATTTGATGTCCAGATTTCTTGGCTAAAGTATCTTCTGGTCAAATTGCCTTTAGAATCCTTTTAATGCTCAGTTTCATCACTATCTTACAGGAATGCTTCCTGCATTTCATCAATTAATACTGGCCTCTAGATCTTTTTCTAATAAGACTGAGTCAAATTCAAAAGTTTGCTGCTATCTTACTCTGCTCCTTTCACCATTCCTTATTTGTGATTTTCCAAAAAGCCTGTCATTTTCCAGGTGAACTTCTCTAATTCTGAAATGGAGAAATTATTTTTTTAAAAAAAAATTCTGACCATTCATGTTCCTAGAGGACTTTCTAACATTGAATGCAAATTTATTCCTAGCTATTCGAACTATGCTTCAATATTGACTTTTAAATTTTAGCTTGAAGTCTTCCACAGTAATCAAGAAATCCAAGCAGTCCCAACAAAACTATACCTCCTACATTCCAATTCCAGTCCGAAGTCTTTCTGTGGGAAAATAGTAACTGTCTAATAACAATAGGTTCTGATGATTGCTTTTCCATCACAGATAAGGATGTGAAGGTATGATTTTTCACCTTAACAGAAAAGTTATAGCGACAACATTCAACAAACTGTGTGATTTTTCAACCCCCAAAATCCTACATTATCGAATTTATTCCTGATTGTCTAACTTTTTTGCCTTAGCTTCACTACTAAGCAAGACAGTTAAGTGAATTTTGCCCCATTTACAAGTTTTTTGCCACAGTTGTAAAGTGAATCACTGAAACTGTGAATAGACTAGAAAAATAGAATATAGAAATAATAAAAATATGAATTTAGAAATAATAAAAATAGAAATAGAAATAAGAGAAAGAGAGAGAGACTAGACTAGACTGCATTAGAAGTGCTGTGGAAGTTAGGTATTTAGTAGAGTGATGGCATGGGGAAAGAAACTTGTTTTGGCATGCAATGCCCTACAACAGCATCCTGAGGGCAGAAGTTGAAACAATTTATGTCCAGGATGTGAGGGGTCTGTAGATATTTTCTCAGCCCTCTTTCTGGTTCATGCAGTATGCAGGTCCTCAATGGAAAGCAGGATAGTTGCAATAGTTTTGTTTTGTTTTTGTTTTTTGCAACCATCCTGCCTTCCATTTTCTGCAACCTAACTATCCATTGAAGTCTGTACTTGTCCTGTCTGGTTGCTGTGCCAAACCAGACAGTTATAGAGGTACAAATGACAGACTCAATAATTCCTTTGCAGAACTGTATCAGCAGGTTCTTGGACAATCTGAGATTCCTGAGTTGACGCAGGAAGAACATTCTTAGTTGTGCCTTTTTAATGATGGTTCTAGTGTTAGGTGTCCCTTTCAAGTCCTGAGAGATTATAGAAACATGAAGATCTCTACTGTTAGTAACACAATTGTTAAGTGATTGTGGCTTCCCCATTGACTCTGCTTGTCAGAAGGTCACAAAAGGTATCCTCAGGGCATTGCAACTGTTATAAACACATGCCAGTTGCAGGGAATTTGGAATTTTGATCACATGACCAGGGGGATGCTGCAGCAGTTGTGTGAAAAACAGAAGTAAGTCACTTATTTTCAAGGCTGTTGTAACTTCCAACAGTCAATAAACAAATGGCTGTAAGTGGAGGGCTAATTTGTATAAAATATTTTTGCCAACTAAACTTAAAGAGCTAGCTTTCTCTCTGAGATATTTATGAATCAGATTTTTCCCCCTAAAACACAGATTTTTTTCCCTTCCCTTCCCTTCCCATAAAAAGGAAGGCCAGGTCACAGAAATGCAAAATATATTTAATGGCCTCTCAGATTAAAATCCAAAGCACTCCATTATGAGGCTTCAGAAAATAGAAAATAAAAAATAAAAAGCCTTCCCCCCACTCGGAATTTAGGGATACTTTCCAGAATCCAATAAGAACATTTCACTTTATTCTCCATTCCTGATTTTTTTATCTGATCAGTTCTACCATGAGAAGAACACCACAGTGGCCAAACACATATCTAATTTCTGGGCAATACTTTCAGAATATCTATCAGCAGAAAACGAATAACAGATCCAAGCACAGACACCGAGAGAGATGCCTTCCCTCTGAATGGCTGTGTTAAAACATTATTTAACCGATAACTTTACTCTTGATTTAAAGGCAACGGGTTCAGCCCAGTAAGATCATCATAAAGCCTCACCTCTGCTAGTTACTGCTCCAACCGCCCTGCCAGGTCCTCGTTTCTCACAGGGAAACATCGGCAAAGTACTTCGAGCAAGCTCAACACCTGACTAGGTGGCTCAGTGGCTAAAACACCGAGCTTGTCGATCAGAAAGTTCGGCGGTTCGAATCCCTAGTACAGGTCTCCTGCGGGAGCAGGGGGTTGGACTAGATGACCTCCAAGGTCCCTTCCAACTCTTGTTACTGTTACCATTGTAGGGCCAGGGCCGAACAACAATCGCCGCCGCCCTCGCCCTCAAGGCCAGGCTTGTGCCAAAAACCCCACCCCCCCACCCCGCCAATCAGTTTCCAAAGTCATCGCTTAATATCCTGCGGAACCGACCGCCTCGAGAAACGAGGAGGCAGAAAAGTAGACGCGATACACCGTCGTGCCTCTTGCTCAAAATGAAAACGCCCACCTACTTTTCACCCCGGGGAGAAGAAGCCCCTTAGAGCCCGGCTACCTTACACGCTCCGCTTAGTCACCCCTCAACTTTTCGCCTGCTTACCTGCCCGGCACCCGAGACGCGTTCCGCTTCCAAAACTGCTTCTTCCCCGCGTCGCTCGCCATCTTCCCGTCACCTCATAGCCCTTCTTCTGAGCGGCGAAAGGGCAATAGGATCCGATGCCGGACCTCGACCGGCGGGTCCCGATCTCTTCTCCGACCAAGGCCGAAAGGTTCGGGGCTCACTCCATCCCGGCCCCTTTCCCTTTCCTCGGAAACCTGCGCGCTGCCATCTTGAGACCCCAGAGCAATCCCTCTCCCTATTGGCTCCGAGCATCAGCTGTCCCTTTCGTCCTATCACAAGTGAACATACTTCCGCGTGTGTTCCAGGCAGCACAATGAACATCAGCGGATCCTATTGGAGGAGAGTTGGGATTTCAATCATCCCTGGGAGGCTTCGGGCAGATTGGCTGTTTTAGCATTGTTTTCCCGCCCCCATGTAGAGCGCTTGTGACAAGTGCTGGCTTTGCAGAAGAAGAAGCGCAACAACAACAATAAGAAGAAATATCATCGCCGCCCGGTAATTAGTGGCATCGTAAACTGGCCTGACGTCAAAACATTGAACACAGAAGGCTGTATTTAAATAGGGTTGATCGCGCATCGCCTTGATTCATGAAATTTCTGAGTCTGGGCTGCATAAAAATCTTTATTTTGGGCATATCAATAAAAAGTAACAGCAATTTATTTATTTTATTTTTATTTTATTTTTCATATTTGTATACCGCCCTACTCCCGAAGGACTCAGGGCGGTGAACAGTCATAAATAAAATACAAAGATATACAAAAGTTAAAAACTATTAAAAAAAAACAGATTAAATAATTTAGGCTCAAAGATTAAAACATCCAAATTTATCTAAAAGAGATTTAAAAGCCAATTTAAAAGCCAATTTAAAAGGGAGAGTTAGGCCGGACCAGCCTGTTGGAATAAAAACGTTTTTAGGGCGCGGCGGAAGATGCGTAAGTCTTGGATCCTCCGTATCTCCGGGGGGAGCTCGTTCCAGATGGCAGGTGCCCCCACAGAGAAGATTTAAGAGCTACAATCATTTCAATCCTGACAATAAAACCTACGAGGTAGTAAAAGAATCCCTAAAGGCTAGCATTGATAAGATGATGCAATAATATTAAAACACATGCTTTTTTTTTTTAATTTATTGATTTGTCAAGCATATATGAGTTAACAGGTGTAGGAAGAAATATCCTTCTGAGTTCAGCTCCAGGTGGGGAAAAAGACACTGGAAACATGGAGACTGCTTGGAAAGATGGTTTAATGGTGGACAGGATCACATGGTTTGAGTTCCTGAACAGAAAAAGGTGAGACGCAGGGAGTCCCCGGGGTTTATGCCCTCTCTGGTTTGAACTTCCTGGGGCCCAGAAAGAGTATCCTGATTGGTTGTCAAAGTCCCAGGTGGTCTAGGGGTCTTAACTAACTTTGTAGGTTGTCTCTCAAGCTTGCTTGAGTCTTGTCATGTGGTGAGTTTCTGTTGCTAGATGGGTCCTATTGTGTTGCAGATGATGGCCCATTGACAAAGATTGAGTTTCTGCCTCTGGCCCATTAACAAAAGGGTGGGGGCAGGAAGGTGGGAGCTGCTTTGTCTTTAAAACATGCTTCTCCATTTCTCATACAGGGAAATATTCTGCCTTTTTAATATTTCCCAAAATTTTCATTCCTCTAGGAAAGGGGTGGGTGCTAACTTCCTACACAGGTAAAAGTATAAACATAATTTGAATACATCAAAAGAGTAAGAGTAAAAAAGAAATATTAGGACAGGGACGGTAGGCACACTGGTGCACTTATGCACGCCCCTTACAGACCTCTTAGGAATGGAGTGAGGTCAACAGTAGACAATTTAAGGTTAAAGTTATGGGGGGTTGAGGATGTAACAACAGAGTCAGGTAGTGCATTCCAGGCATTGACCACTCTTAACAGAAGTCATATTTTCTGCAATTGAGTTTGGAGTGGTTTACCTTGAGTTTATATCTATTATTTGCTCGTGTATTGTTGTGGTTGAAGCTGAAGTAGTCATTGACAGGTAGGACATTGTGGCAGATGATTTTATGTACTACACTTAGGTCAGACCGAAGTCGGCGTAGTTCTAAGTTGTCTAAGCCCAAAATTTGAAATCTGGTGGCATAAGGTATTTTATTGCAGGTAGAGGAATGGAGGACTCTTCTCATAAAATATCTCTGGACTCTCTCAATTGTATTTATGTCCAATATGCTATGCGGGTTCCAGACAGATGAGCTGTATTCGAGAATTGGTCTAGCAAATGTTTTGTATGCTGTAGTTAGCAGTACAATATTACCAGAGAAGACGCTACACAACATTAGGTTAACAACTGTTAATCAGGGCCGGATTTAGATGAAAAGCGGCCCTAGGCTATTCCACTTATGAGGCCCTTTCACCTATAGTGAAAGTGTAATTTTAATTTTGCTTACAATTTGAATGTAGGCCCCTCTTGATCTTGAGGCCCTAGGCTGAAGCCTAGTTAGGCTATAGGAAAATCCGGCCCTGCTGTTAATACCTTTTTGGCAATGTTGTTACAGTGGGCTTTGGCACTTAGATCTTTAGAAATGAGTACTCCAACGTCTTTGACAGAGTGAGGGTCATAATATTAAAATGAGACTGTTAACCAACAGGTGAAAATAGAGTAGAAAATGCAAGAGTATAGTATTTCTTAAAGTGTGGTCTTAGGCACCCTGAGAGCCCCCCCCCCCCGCACAATATCTTATTTGGATCCTCCAAACAAAGGCAGCCTGTGTAGAAGAAGAATACAGTATTAAAATTCCATAGAGCCATCATGAGAAACGGTAGCTGAACAGGTAGTCCTTAACTTATAACCATTCTTTTAGCAACCGTTTGAAATTACAGTAGCACTGAAAAAAGTGACAACAGCCCTAGCACTTAAGACCATCATGGCATCCCTATCATCATGTGATCAATTTGCAGGTGCTTGGTAACTGACATATACAATATTTAGCACAGTTATAGTCCCAGGGTCATGCAATTGCCATTTACAACTGTAGAAAGTTAGCACCCACCCCTCTCCTAGAAGAATGAAATATTCTAGGAAATATTAAAAAGGCAGACTATTTCCCCTAAAAAAGAAGTAGAAATCTTAAGGGACACAGAAACTCAGCCCCAGCAGATACTTTGGTGCCAACTTATCTACAAAACAAAAGACCTTCAGCTCCAGGGTGATAGGATTAGCCCTCACTCAAGATCCAAACCAGGACAAAGCCATTAAGCCATAATAGGAATTGCCCAAAGCCCCTTCATTATATCACCCAGCAAGATTCAACCAAGTCTGGATTCAAGATAACCTACAAAATTACCCCTGCATGGCCCCATGGGAGTCTGACAACCAATCAGAATACATTTCTTTCACAGGAACAGGAAACAAGTTCAAAGCCCAAGGAAGGGTATAAATCTCTCTCTCTCACCCATGTGCTCGATTGCCCAGGACCTCGAACTATGTGGTCCTGTCCACCATTAAACCATCTTTCCAAACAGCTTCCATGTTTCCAGTGTCTTTCTCCCCACTTGGAACTGAACCCAGATGGACATTTCTTCCAACACAACTTTCTCAGTTGGCTTCTGACAAGCAAAATCAGTGGAGGAAGGCAAATTTGCTTGAAGACCACGTATTCACTTAAGAACTGCAGTGATTACTTAACATCTCTGATAAAGTAATACATTTGGGCGTGACTCACTTAGCAATGGAAATTCTGGTCCCAATTGTAGACAAGAGCTACAGTACTTGTAGAACACACATCAAATTTAATTTTCAATATAAATTGTTTATAAATATAACCCAACAAAAGTGCCTTTGGAATCAACCATATTTTTAAAAGTAGGAAGGGCTGAGAGAAAAAGTTTAAGAAACACTGGAATAGTATAATGCAGTCTTATTAAGATTTCACTCCAATTTAAAACAAGGATGTAAAAATACAGGGAAAGTTCTTTTTTTTTTTAATCTATTGGGTTATGATTAGAGATAAGATACAATTAAATAAGACACCATAAAATGTAAAATGTACAATTAACATTCTTGGTTCATTTGGGCAGTGGTGAAATGTAAAATTTGTTACTATCAGTTCTGTGGGCGTGGCTTGGGGGGGTAATATGACAGTGGGCGAGGCCAACTTTTTTTTTTTTACTTTTAAAACCATTTTTTCTACAACCTCTTCGGCCAAAGAGGTTGTAAAAAAATGCTTTTAAAAGCCTCTGATGATCCCAGCTGACTTGCCTGATCGGCAGAGGCTTTTCTTTTTTTTTAAAGCCTCTGACGATTCCAGCTGACTTGCCTGATCAGCTGAGGCTTTTCTTTTTACTTTTAAAAGCATTTTTTCAGCCGAAGAGGTTGTAGAAAAAATGCTTTTAAAAATAAAATAAAAAGCCTCTGATGATTGCGCGGCTCAGCTGGGCATGGGGGTGGGGAGGGATTTTTGCTACCGGTTCTCCGAATCACCCACCGCCATCGCTACCTGATCAGGCAATCCAGTCCAAACCGGGAGCATTTCACCCCTGCAATTTGGTAAACTCTTAGTGGGATCCCAAAATAGCTGCACAAAACTTTGTAACTGCTTCAGAAGCATGCTGGTTTGTACTGTAGTCAATCATTCATAGATGTCCTGACACTGGATCAAGGTGTGTGTAGCAGAGTGACACTGTATCAATAGACAGATAATTTTTTACAGTCGGTGACTAGTCCATAAAGCACACTTCATGAACTAATATTAATAGATTGATTAAGTAGGTATATCAGTCAAACGGCTACACATCTTGGATATAATTCGACAAAGTTTGGCCACACTTAAAACAGAATCCATTTGTGTCTGAAAATAAAACTGATTAAAATGATTAGGGAATTTGATTAGATTCAGAGTTAGTAGCTCACAGCAGGTATCAGCATAAAATGCATCATTAGAATAAAGTATCAGATTATTTCAATTACTCCCTCTCTGCGTGGACATAGTCCAGAGTCAAAATTCTCTCAACTCAAATGTATTGGTTTGTATCAGAAAGGATAGGTTCAGCATGCAGTTCATCAAATCTCCCTGGATAAATCTTTTTTATTGCTGTAACATCCTCCTGAACACATTGATACACAGAGCACAATTGTTCAGTTTTCATGGCAACATTCTAGAAACTTTGCTGCGGCCTTCTTCCAGGATGTTTTGTTTTTACTTCTCGCTTTTCAGCTCGCTGATTACCTGATGGTCTCCCATCCAAGTACAAACCAGACCTGATCCAGCTTAGCTTTCTGAACATAGACAAGGTCAGCTAATTTAATCTTTGTCCAAAAATGTTAACACCAAGATTTATAAAGAAAAAGCAGGAATTTCTTATTCTTTGCTCTTCTGGCTGGCTTTCACAAAAGAGAAAAGGCAGATTGATTTTCCTTACACACACACACACACACACACGCACACACACACACACACACCTTGTCTGGATTTCACTGGAAAAAAAAGTAGAACTTTGTCCTAAGCAGAGCCCTACAATGTTTACTTGGGATCCATCTAAAGTCACTGACAAATCAGAAATCTATATTGGCACAGCAACAGCACAAGAACATGACCTGAAAAAGGATACTCAAATGGGGACAGAAACCAAGATGGCACAATTAAGCAGGCAGAAACAGATACATTCTAATCAGTGATAGGTTCAGCCCGGTTTGGCCGAGCCGGTAGCGGTGACAATATGATGTCACCGAACCGGTTCTCTTTGTCTAGGAGCTGGGCCCTCCCGCCCGCCCTTGCATTATTCTTACCTTTTATTTCTTCTTTTTTAGCCTAGCTGATAGGTGCGGCAGAGTGGATTGCCGCACCTCAGCTGGGCAGATTCCTAACACGCTTGCACGGAGCGCAAGTTTGGCGCGCATGCTAGCGAAGCAATCGTGCGCAAAGCGCGAGCACAAAGAGAACCGGTAGTAAAGCCGTTTGGAACCCACCACTGATTCTAATTCAGGGGTCTCCAAACTTGGCAACTTTAAGCCTGGAGGACTTCAACTCCCAGAATTCCCCAGCCAGCAAATCTGGTGGGGGAATTCTGGGAGCTGAAGTCATCCAGGTTTAAAGTTCCCACGGTTGGAGACCCTTGTTCTAGTCCTAATAATAGTTGCCAAATGCATCTAGCACATACAGGGATACTTGGTGGAGCTCTTCCCTCACAATCAGGAGGTTGTGAGTTCGATCCTAGGTAGAGACAGATGTAGGATCTCCTGCTTGGGCAGGGGGTTGAACTGCAAGGTTCCTTCCAGCTCTGTTAATCTGTTAATCTGATAGCAACTAATCACTGATCTTCCTCCCAGCTTTCCATGGCGTAATCATTGGAGTTATTATACTGGGGTGGTTAAGCTTTTAATTCAAGGTCTGTTATAAGGAGAATAGTGAATCCTCCTAATGGGACTGATCACTGGGATAGGACAAGTAAATATCTGGTTGGAGGCAACCTAAAATTTTAAACAATCTCATTGATTTGCACATAATTAAAAAAAAAAACCATCCCGGATGCAGTTATTTGGAGGAACCTTTAAGATACAAAAATTGATCCAAGTTATATGTCCTCTCAATGGATTCTACCTGAAACCACCATCAAAAAGCATCACACCTGTCAAGGGCTGTAACAATCACAGATCTAATCATTTCTGCCTCCCCTATGACACAAAAATCCGGATCTAAGGTGCAGATCATTTTTCACAGGATTCATCTGACAAATCTTTAGCTGCATTAGCTGTAGAATTAGCTGTAACAGACATGAATCTTCTACTGGGCAGTTTGTGAGCCAACTGTCATTTTGAACTTCACCAGGTCAGTGCTTTCAAGAATTTTGAGAAATGGAAAATGCAATTTGTTGTGATACCCTGAACACCGTAGTTCTATACTATTGTCTACCGCCAAAAACCTACTGAGTTATTTGTTTATATCAGGGAATCACCACATAGTGTTTGCCAGAAGTATTCAATTTGACATTTGCCCTTTGATACATTTCTAAACAGCCAGGGACAATATATCTGAATTTTTTTATCTTAGTCCTCTGTCCTTCAGACAGGATGTTCAGTTTTTCTCACTGTATTAACTAAGCATGTTGTTTACTGATCCTTCATGTTAGAAGATTTGCATAGATTATACATGAGAAGAATTGCCTCTAGTAACTGAAGCTGGCACCTAAGTCCGTGTGAGTGACAAGGTTATGAAAAAAATTGTTGCAGAGTCCTATACAGATAAATTGAAACTTAATTCAGGGAGTGTCACTGTCTGTAAAAAAAAAGAAAAGAAAAAGAAAACCGAACCATATTTGACAGTCCACAAAAATGATAAAAGAATAATACATAAAATATTCATTTGGTTTACACAAGTTTGATCAAATACAGCACTTATGATAGCATGGATATAAGCAGGCTGTCATTTTATACCATTAACATACAAACTCTTAAAGTGGTTGGATTATGTTGCTCTCCTGTTGGAGTTCTCTAATCATAAGTCATAACGTTCTAACTATAAGAATAAATGTATTTGGAATAGTTGGCAGGCATGATTTAGACAGAGGGGCACAGTGGTATTTCCCTTCTCTGTACAAAATACATTTTGATTTTCCCACCTCTTGTATTTGTTAAATTGCCTAAGAACATTCCAGTTTTTGCTTCAAAGCCACATGAAATTGTAATATAAAATCAGGATCTTTTACATGAATAAACCTTGTTTAGGCTCATATGCCTTGATGGATTTATGAGTTAGGGTCCACAGTTTTGATTGGTCTTTCAGATCAATCTTTTATTGGAGAGGGATATGTTTAGGAACATTCAAAAGGTGCAGCATCCCTATTAATTTTATAGAGGTACCCTGATAAAATTATGCTTAATACATACATAGAAGTCAGGGTTCTACTCTAAAATTCCAGTTGTTTTCCTGTCACTGACACTTCTCCATTATCTTTAAATATTTTTTCCAGTAAAGAAAGAGTGATCAGGCTACGATTCAGTACACCTTCGCATGACTCTGAATTTCACCCTGAAATATAAAAGACATCCATGGATATTAAGTTATTCACAATAATGCAGCATTTTTCAGGAACAGATATACTAATTTACTGGTATATTATAATTATTGACTGTTCATGCAACAAATATAAGAGTTTAAAACAATTAGTCCCTTTTAATAATTTAAACAATACAGCCAAATACTAAATGATTGCATCTACCTCTGTTTGTCTTTTGACTGTATTGTTTAAATATAAGAGTCTTTAGACTGGATATTTTGTAATGATTTGTGACTCAGGGTTGTACTCTGGGGGTTTTTTGTGCTCTCTGAGCTTGCAGACATTTCATTACCAAACTACCCTGTTTCCCCGAAAATAAGACCCAACCAGAAAATAAGCCTTAGCATGATTGTTCAGGATGATTGTAATATAAGCCCTAGCCCAAAAATAAGCCCCAGTTAAGATCGTCAACCAGACGGGGGCATTTAGTATTGTATTTTTCCCAAAATAAGACCTAACCGGAAAATAAAACATAATGCATCTTTTGGAGCAAAAATTAATATAAGACCCAGTCTTATTTTAGGGAAAACATGGTAGGTAACATCATCAATGAATCACCAGAGAGAATAAGGACTCCATTGTCAAATTCCACTTGTGTCTGATAAATTATACCAGCAGTATGTTGAATACTTGGGAGAGTTCAAGTGTTTATGGATAATTATTACTATTATTTTTTCAAAGGTCAAACTGCCAACTCCATGCAGACTCAGAGCCGCTTAGAAGATTTAAAATGCCTATGGTGTAACAAAAGTGTATAATTAATAAAATATCCATACCTGTAGTACAAATGTAAAATTTCTATCAATTAAGTGATACTAATGGAGGGCAGGAATTATAAAACACAATTGCAGAAGGACTATATCAAGATGTTTCAGTACAACACAACCCTTTGAAGTGGTGGTAACATTATGCTGGAGAAACCTGCATATAGTACTCAGTGTTTTTCCTATCTAACAAGCTACAAAGCATTGCTCTATAACCCAGCCTGCATATAGTCATACTTTTCTTGCTGGAGAAAAATGAGATTTATAATAATCTCATTATCATCTCATTTTCAATTCATTTCAATTTGAATTTCAATTGATAATCAAGTGAGGTACTAACACCACTCTTTAAAGCCTCAGTGAGACCACACCTAGAATACTGCATCCAGTTTTGGTCACCACACTATAAAAAAAGATGTTGAGACTCTAGAAAAAGTGCAGAGAAGAGCAACAAAGGTGATTAGGGGCCTGGAGGCTAAAACATATGATGGACGGTTGCAGGAACTGGGCATGGCTAGTCTAGTGAAGAGAAGGACCAGGGGAGACATGATAGCAGTGTTCCAATATTTGAAGGGCTGCCACAGAGAGGCGGGGGTTCAAGCCAGTGGTGAAATCCATTTTTTTTTTACTACCAGTTTGTGGACATGGCTTGGTGGGTGTGGCAGGGGAAGAATACTGCAAAATCTCCATTCCCTCCCCACTCCTGGGGGAAGGATATTGCAAAATCTCCATTCCCACCCCACTCTGGGGCCAGCCAGAAATGGTATTTGCCAGTTCTCTGAACTACTCAAAATTAGCACTACCACGGTTCTCCAAACTGCTCAAAATTTCCGCTACTAGTTCTCCAGAACCTGTCAGAACCTGCTGGATTTCACCCCTGGGTCAAGCTATTTTCCAGGGCACCTGAAGGCCAGACAAAGAATAATGGATGGAAACTGACCAAGGAGAGATTCAACCTGGAAATAAGGAGAAATTTTCTGACAGTGAGAGCAATCAACCAATGGAACAGCTTGCCTTCAGAAGCTGTGGGAGCTTCATCACTGGAAGCTTTCAAGAAGAGACTGGATTGCCATCTGTCAGAAATGTTGTAGGGTCTCCTGCAATTGGGGGGTTGGACTAGATGACCTACAAGGTCCCTTCCAACTCTATTCATCTGTTAATCCGATAAATCAATTGTCAAGTGAAGGCTAGTCATTTGAGGGTATATAGAGTATAGATGAAGGATCTGCTGTGAACAGTTTTCCAGATATTGCTAAAACACAGCTCCAAGCAGCCTGTTAGCATATTCACTGGTGAAAGAGGAAGGCAGATTAGTTCAGCAACACTAAGAGCCGTTGTGCACCCATCAATACAATAAACTGCACTTTCATTTCACAGAGGACAACCATAAGTCCCCCCAATTGTCTTCTCTATCCTACCTAAGAGGAAAGGATAGGTGTTCACCATGAATTTATTGACATGTTTTCAATAAGGTGAATTTATATGGCAGATGTATAGACATTTCTCAGTAGATAACATGATACGGAAAGAGTTCTACAAAATTAATTTAAAAATTATGTAATTTTTTTGTAGTAGTAGTAGTAGTAGTAGTAGTAGTACTCAGGGCCACCCATGCTTAGTTCCAAAAGTAAATCAAAAGTAAGTAGATGCTGCCATCCTCTGACAAAAGTTGCACTTCTGCAAAGTATCCTTAACAGGGAGACAATTGAACTATCCAGAGCCGGGGACTGCACTTGAAAGTTGTGAAATATTCCCAGAAGCAGCCAGTGGTAAACTATACCACTGTCAGGAAATTTCTCCTTAGTTACAATTTGGATTTCTCTTTAATGATCTTCCGCCATTTATTTTTTGTCCTGCCCTCAGGTACTTTGGAGAATACATCAATCCTAACTGTCCATGATAGCCCCTCAAGTACTGGAAGACTGCTATCCAATGATGGGATTCATCCGGTTCGGGCCAGTTCAGGAGAACTGGTAGTTAAATTGCTAGCTGGCCCCACCCCTCCCTGCCTCGCCCCTTCCAGAAGTCCCCACGCACCCCATTTTGGCTCCCAGGTAAGTGCAGGGAGGCCTCCTAGGCCCAAAATGGGGTGTGGGGAGGTGCGGCGTGCCCCCCCGGCCCATTTTTGCTCCCAGGAGGAGGCCCTCTCTAGCAGTTTAACAGAGTCAGCATATTGCCCCCAACAATCTGGGTCCTCACTTTACCCACCTTGGAAGGATGGAAGGCTGAGTCAACCTTGAGCCTGGTGGGATTTGAACTGCCAAATTGCAGGCTGCCGATAGTCAGCAGAACAAATTGCAGTACAGCACTCAAAACACTGCGCCACCGAGGCTCTTAGAGGGAAAGATTCTGGGTGCTGCCTTTTTTTTTTTTCTTCACATGACCAAACAGTCTGAGAATCCTTCAGACGCTGAACAGCCTTTCAGTTGTACAATATAGAATAATGTCCATAATTGTAGGCAGACAATGGAAAACAAGGAGCAAGTGTTTCCAATCATGCATAGTTATTTAAAAACACAAAAAGTAACAATCAGGATTGTGTTCTAGGATTCGTTAGTAATCATCGTTTCTAACAATTTAGCAAGTGTTTTAATATACTAGGAAGATGTGAGAGGAGTTTAAAAAGCATTGTCATTGCAGGCCCATTTTTAATAAACAGTAATTTTGCAATCTAAAAGGTTATACAGAAGCTGTTCTGTAATTTAGACCAGGGGTCTTTAACCTTGGCAACTTTAAGCCTGGCAGACTTCAAGTCCCAGAATTCCCCAGCCAGCAAAGCTGGGAGTTGAAGTCCACCAGGCTTAAAGTTGCCAAGGTTGGAGACCCCTGATTTAGATGGTAAATTTTTCTTATAAGGGAAGTGAAATAACACCCATAAAATTCTGATTAGGTTATGTCAGATTTTCTTGCCATGCAATGTGCTAAGAGGCTTCTTTTAAAATGGCAGCAAGGCCACCATCTATTTAAAAAGCTTACCAAAAGGGGCAAAATTAGCCTTCTGTTCTACCAAAACAACCAAACAGATTAAAGCCCTCAGAAAAGATCTGCAGTATCAATGGCTAGATGATAAAACATGGAAATGAAATATGAAATATGAAATGAATGTTATAATATAATATTTGAAAATAATTTTTATGAAATGATAGTTTCATTAGTTAAATTAGATAATTAGTTAATTATGAATATGGGGAGGAAGCACAAAAGACTTGTAACTGACCGACACACTGTTTGCAATTGTAATGGATGATGGCTTTATGTTTTATGTTTTGTTTAAAAATGTAAAAAAAAATTCAAAAAAAAAAAAGAAAAGATCTGCAGACATCTTCTCCACATATTAAGGAAGAACTGGATCGCTTACCAAGGAGTTTTTTTGAAACCAGAGTTACATGAAATGAGATAAACAGCCATGACTTAATCCTGATATTACAATTATTGTAAGATATAAAACTGGAATACAAAAACCTATTCAGTAATTTTAGGCCACAAAATAGAGAAAAACTCAAGAAACAGAAGAATTCGATCGGGGTGAAATCCCAAAAATTTTCCTACCAGTTCTGTGGGCGTGGCTTTGTGGACGTGGCAGGGGAAGGATATTGCAAAATCTCCATTTCCACCCCACTCTGGGGCCAGCCAGAGGTGGTATTTGCAGGTTTTCTGAACTATTCAAAATTTCCGCTACCAGTTCTCCAGAACCTGTTAGAACCTGCTGGATTTCACCCCTGAATTCAATGTTAAACTTGCCATACTGTGGGTACTCATCATGGATTGTTTCATTAGTCATTTAACCTAATCAGTCTAATTCCTTTTGGACAGGATTCTCTCTCTTATTCTTATATATTGCAATAATGATAAAATCAGAAAGAAGACCAGGAGCCATCACAGAACTTACGTTATCTAATGATACTGAAGTGTATCATCATTAGGAGACCATTAGAACAGGACTACTGATCCACATGGAATTACCACAACTTCATCTACACCGACTCTTGTTCTGAGTGCCATTGTTTTCCTCCCTCCCACAACTATCAACTCCAGGACAAAAGTATTTCTGTTCTGTATTATCTGCATTGGCAGTGCAAGCTCTTCATGTTTATTTCTATGCATCCACAACTAGCAAACTGATCGAGAAGGCAGGGTGCAAATTAACCCTGACCTTTTAAACTATCCTGATCTAAGCACTTTCTTCTGATTTCAGCAAAGTGTTACCTTCAGGCAAACTAGCTAAGGTGACAGAATGAATCTGTAACAGGCAAAAATACAGCAATTGATCCAGTCGTCTCACTGGAGGTCTTACTGCAGTTGAGTACTTATCTTATTCCCTTCACACAAGAAAACCTCATTGTTCTCAAAAGAGAATTCCTCAGCACATTTCATTCTTACTTCCAGTAGCTGTGAAGACGATTCATTACTGGTGCTTTTGCTAAGCATGGGTGCTGGGTTTCCCAACAGGACAACATAAGTTGCCTTTTTTAAGCTTGCTGTCTTACCTCTTCAAGGAAAAATAACATGTGGCTTCCCCAGAGGCCCCAGTTATTACTTCATTATGAGATCCTAATGAGAGATAAGCCCCTGGAGGCTCCTAGCAAGATCACAGATCACCTCCCGGCTGGACTATTGTAATGCTCTCTACACGGGGCTCCCCTTGAAGAGCACTTGGAGGCTCCAACTGGTCCAGAATGCGGCCGCGCGGGTGATTATGGGCGCAACTCATTGTGCCCACGTGACACCCCTCCTGCGCGAACTGCACTGGCTCCCAGTGGTCTTCCGGGTGCGATTCAAGGTGTTGGTCACCACCTTTAAAGCGCTCCATGGCATAGGACCCGGGTACCTTCGAGACCGTCTTCTGCCACCAATAGTCTCCCACCGGCCAGTTCGCTCCCACAGAGAGGGTCTCCTCAGGGTGCCATTGGCCAAGTTATGTCGGCTGGCGACACCCAGGGGGAGGGCCTTCTCTGTGGGAGCCCCAGCCCTGTGGAATGAACTGCCCCCGGAAATACGTAAGATCTCCGACCTCCGGGTATTTCGCTGTGCATTGAAGACCCTATTGTTCCGCCAGGCCGGGCTATCAACGTAATATTTTAAATTGGGGTATTTTAAATTTTCTGGGATTTTAAATTGAGCCAAATTTATTTAATAATTTTAAATTTTTAATTGATGTTTGTCTTGTGTTTTTAAATAGGCTGTACACCGCCCTGAGTCCTTCGGGAGAAGGGCAGTATAGAAATAAAATTATACTTATACAGATAAAAGAGAGCAGCTGGGACTGCCAAGCAGCGTTGCAGTCATCTCCACCTGAGGTCAAGAGGCCTTATTGATACTGTTGGAAGAAATAATCATCTGGTTCAGTTCCAAGCGGGGAGAAAGACACTGGAAACATGGAGGCTGATTGGAAATGAAGCAGAACCATCGAGCACACGGTCCTGGTGCAATTGACCACATGGAATTGAGAGAGAGAGGTATTTATACCCACTCTTGGGCTTTGCACTTGAACTTCCTGTTCCTGTGCAAGAACGTGTATTGTATTGGCTGTTGTAGGGGTCACAGGTTCACAGCTAACTTTGTAGACTGTTTTGAGTCCCAAGCTTGGTTGAAGCTTGCTGGGTGATGCAATGTCCCCAGTGACTGTGCCATGTGGTGAGCTCTGCTGATAGATGGGTTAATCCTATTATGTCCTGGAGGGTCAGCATGTCTTAATCCCATCACCTTGGAGCTGGAGGTCTTTTGTCTGGTAGGTAGACCCAATCTTTCCTAATCGGCAGCAAATATCTGCTGGGGGTAGGGAGCAGCTCTCTGTCTTTAAAACATGTTTCTTCTTTTATCATCCATGGAAATATAATATTCTGCCTTTTTAATGTTTCTCAAACTATTTCATTCTTCTAGGAGAGGGGTGGGTGCCAGTGGTGGGTTCCTCCCGGTTTGGTCCGGTTCGGCCGAGCCGGTAGCAGTGACGATATGACGTCACCGAACCGGTTCTTCCCCCCCCCGCCCTCCCACCCCCCCACCCCCCCAAGTTATTCTTACCTTTTATTTGGTCCCACCCCCAATCTATTGCTGCCTCCTGAGTCCCAGCTGATGACTAGAGGGGAAAAAACTGTTTAAACTCTTGCGGGGCTTCAAAGGGCCGTCCTACAGCTGAGTCGGGTCGTAAGTGCGAGGACTGGTCGTAAGTGTGAGGACTGGTCGTAAGTGCGAGGACCTTCCAGAAATGACTCTGACCAGCTAGCCACGCCCACCTAGTCACATGACCTCTAAGCCACACCCACAAAATAAGCCACGCCCACAGAACCGGTAGTAAAAAAATTTAGAACCCACCCCTGGTGGGTGCTAACTTTCTACAATATCATAGAACAATCAGTCTGGAAGAGAGAAAATTGGTTATTTTAATTACTCATAAAATTGGATGAGAAAGCAATGGAAATAGCTGTCGTACCATAAGGATTCCCAGCTCTTTTTTTTTTCTAGGCTATTTCTTCAGATCCGATCAGTAATATTGTCTAGAACAAATATCAGGCAGAATACTTAACTGAAAGCTTCCATCCAGGGGCAAGATGAGGACTAGTATCTATGCTACTGAATTTGGGATACCATTAATTTGGACTAACAAATTTGGGCTGCAAAAATCTGGATCAATACCAGATGGCAGCAAAGAAATATATGGAAATCTCTTAAGTGTCCCAGGTTTATGCAGGCCACATCTAATAGTAACCCTACATTAATGGAATAATAGTTTAAGAAAGTTGTTTAGTTCATATTTATAAAGCTATTATGGCTTTCACTAGTCTTACACTTTCCAAAGTTGTTGGACAAACTAAACCAAGCACTATCCACGGTACAATATATTCACAATTTTCATAATTGTGAGAGCAAGAGTTCATCTCTCATTGATAAGGAAGCAGAGGAGCTGTGGAATGAAATCCACGAAGTTAAGATGACTATGAAAGCTGTCTATCAAAGACCAAGAAAGAAACTGGATGTCAGAACAGAAATTGCCAAGGACAGAAGAGGAGAGAGCCAAAGCACAGAAACACAAAGATCTTAAGAAAGAGCTTAATGAAGAATTTCAGAAAACATAAGAGATAAGAAGTAGAATTACACCATTGATTGAAATAAGGGAGGAAAGTTTTCCATAACAACTCTGAATTAAGAAGTTCCAATTTCAAATTCACATCCTAAAAGATTTCAATAGACAGATACTGATTCAAAGAAGAATAAACAGAGATAGAACATGCAAAACAGAAGTTCAGAAATTATTCTCGATTCACAAGAACCACTAGTACTAAAAGATAAAGTTAGATCAAAACTTCAGTCATTACAAGTAGTCCTCAACATAAATGCAACTGAATCTGGATTCTGGGTCATAAAACATTATGATTGTAAATCAAGACACTCCGTATGACCGGATATGCTTTTACATTTTTATAGTGTTTATTACTACAATAACTGCGGTGGTGGTTGGGTGAAACTACGGTTGTTAAATGACTTATGACTGGGATCGTAAATCTAAATTCCTTCTTCCAAATTGGTACATTTTGCCAGAAACTGGAAAAAAAGTCACAACTCACAGTCACATGTCTGCAGGATGCTACAACGAGAAGTGATCACATGACTGTGGGTGGGAGCACAACATGTTACAATGGCCAGAAGTGTATTACAGGCCATAAAGCACCTGGAATTTTGACCAGGGTCTGTCGTAATTTCAAATGGTTGTTAAGCGACCTATCATAAGTTGAGGACTCCATCAGAAGGCTAAAAGAATTGGAATATCTACAGAAATATGATGGAACAGAAGAATTATTAAACATTGTAACATTCTACAAAAAATAGTGGCCAGCAGACTGGAAGATATCAGTTTACCTATCAATAGCAAAGGAAGGAAACTAAATTGATTGTTTCAACTATCACATAATACCCTTATTTTCATATATTATTAATGCAAATAAATTATGATCTGCCATTCCCCAGTTTGATAACTCATCCAAATGGGTAGAATTTAGGAAACTATCACATTTATAGTTTACCAGGTTCCAGAAGGCAACTGCAGATGGATCTGAAATAGGTTGTAATCAGAGAATTCAGCTGTACCTATCTTGTTAAGTAATGACGTGATTGTCCAATAACAATGTCAGAAAAGTTCTGTATTCTAGCTGAATAGGAGTTGATATATTAAACTCAGTTACTCCCTGCTGGGTTAGCATAACTGAGAATACAATGCTTTATTGCTGAAGTCACCAATGGTCTTTTAGTTGTCCATTACATCAATTCAGAAAGAAGTTTGCAAGTAGAAATTTCTGTTACTTTTAGCTGAATAGGCCTGGCAACAGAATTTTCAAGAGTGTGAATAAGACTCAAGGAAAGGATTACCAAAAGAAGGAAGGGGAGAATTAGTAGATGGGTAGTAGTTGCCTCTGCAACTTGCAGAGGCAAGGCTAATAGACAAAAAGAACTAAAATATTTAGCTCTAAGAGTGACAAGGCTCCAAAGTTTCTCAGTTATATCTTTACTTGCCAAAATTTTGCCATTATTCTTTGTCTTCTCCAAAGAAATATTTCTTGAAATTGTAGTGGCTTTGCTAAGTTAGTTCTCCTCTTACAGAAAAGCAAGATACGTGGTCCTTTAGCTTTGGGTGATTGGATCAGAATTTATTCACTACAACTACATTATTTTTTCATTTCTCCAAGTTTTCAGGTTGGGAATCTTTTGTTATATTTTTCTGAGAGCCAATAACTGACCAGCTCCTACACAGAGCTCTCTCAAATCATTTTTTCTGACACAGACATTGTTTGCTAAATCATTCCCTAAGAGACAGAGGGGGATAAAAACAGAGAAGTATTGCAGTAATTCTGCCAGGAAATATCCAGACTATGCACCTGAATTTCTTTCTAGTGTTTCCATGAGATACAAATCATATTTATTTATGATTTGTAGCTCTTTCTCTCTCTTTTTCTCTGTCTCCCTCTCTCTGTCTGTCTCTCTCTTCCTTCCTTCCTTCCTCTCTCCCTCTGTGTGTGTGTGTGTGTGTGTGTGTGTGAGAGAGAGAGAGAGAGAGAGAGAATACATACTATAGTCAAATACAAACACACACACGCATACACACAAGAGAATGGCTCTTTCATTACTTTTTAAATAAATTATTAACCATTAATATTCAGGTTTGGTGGCATTTCTGTCTACCAACAGCAATTAGCAATATAATTTATTATATGTTGAAATCCAGCAGGTTCTATCAGGTTCTGGAGAACCTTTAGCGGAAATTTTGAGTAGCTCGGAGAACCAGCAAATACCACCTCTGGCTGGCCCCAGAGTGGGTGGGAATGGAGATTTTGCAATATCCTTCCCCCATGAGTGGGGAGGGAATGGCAATTTTGCAGTATCCTTTCCCTGAAGTGGGGAGGGAATGGAGATTTTGCAGTATCCTTCCCCTGCCACACCCATCAAGCCACGCCCACCAAGCCATACCCACAGAACCGGTAGTAACAGGTGAAGGATACTGCAAAATCCCCATTCCCTCCCCACTCTGGAGCCAGCCAGAGGTGGTATTTGCCAGTTCTCTGAACTACTCAAAATTTCTGCTACCGGTTCTCCAGAACCTGTCAGAACCTGCTGGATTTCACCCCTGCATACATCACAGAAAACTGGGTCATCGCCATTGGTCAAGTAAAGAGTGGAGCATGAGGTTAAAGCTCATGTCCACTGTCATTCCACCAAGGTCTAATCCAAAATCTGTTCCTGGGGTTCACATCAAAACTCATTGATTATTTCATATTTCTATTAAGCATTCTCCCCTTCACATTTTAAATTTGACTGCACTAAAACAGTAGTTTTGACCGTTTTGTATTTTGTACTGATTTACAAATAAGGGGTTGAAACTGGCTAACTCACAAGTAGCTTTGAAATGTCCTCACATAATGATTTCTGCAATCATTTATTCAAAGAACAAGAGACAGTAAGTATATATATGGGCTGCAATAATAATAACCATCACTGTAAGGTTAAGAATTGGGATGCATGTATTTTGTAGTATGAATTAGACAATTTTAAACCTGATTAAATGTCATCAAATTATGTCAATTCTTACTAATAAAATAGACAGGCCTTCTTCCAGATGATCTGTTTTTAACCTGGCCCTTCAGCTCTTCTACCAGTGTACCCATTGCCACTATAATTGAGTCCATCCAGATTGCTATCGATCATCTTCTTTTTCTCTTTCATTCCTTAGACTTCCTAAGATAGCTAATATTTGCATAATATTATAATAGAAAAGGAAAACAAGAAATAACAATTAAAAATGCAAATAATATGAAAAAGTGGCAGCTAAGGATAACTATCCACAATAATTAACAAAATTCATCTAACTTCCTAACTCCCATGCTTGGAAAAACATTCCCCTTTTTTATTTTATTCTTGTTGTGTATCCTTTCCTTTTGCATTACTATATTTATGTTTTTAATTGTGTTCGCCACCCAGAGTCACTTATGCAAGAGAGGTGACCTTGCAAATGTAAACAAATAAATAAATAATCTAAAACATATTGAGCTGGATTATTTATGCACGTATTCTAAATTATACATCTCTATATGATGATTCTATATTGGTTGCCATGTTATGACAAGCAGCGTTTGAAATTGCTTCCTCATTCCAATTCTCCATGGCCGAGGTTTCACAATGGATTAGACATGTTTAAAGTAGGCTTGCATATTTGTGGTTCAGCTACAAGAACCCAGTCATCTTAGAATATGGTATGGAGGACACCATTGTGTTAAGCTACAGTAAGGTTTCAGTGTTTGGGAATGGTATAGGAATACAATTTCATTTTCTTAATATATGTGTCAGGCCTGCCCCAGTCCAGATCTTTAAGAAAGAAAGACCCTCGATTCCATGTGGTTGAAGGGATAGGTTCTTTTACTGAAGTCTAGTGATTGCAAGGAAAGAAAGGCTAGATCTGAATATTCCCGTGGAAAGGTTACACTTTTTTCCCATTCCACTGGCTCTTGCCCCAATGGGAATGCTTTGGGAACAGCTAGATGTTTGGCACCACTTAATGGAGTTTTGCATTCTGTTTCCAGAGCAGGTGTCTTTGAAGGGTTAGGGTTAGGGTGGAAGGCACCTCTGGTTTCCATCAAGGGTTATATTCCTCCCTCCTCCCACCATTTGTCTTTACTTCCCTATTCCCACCTTCACTAGTCTACATTCCATTGCCCCATTTTCCCGCATTTTATAGCAGAATGCCAGCAAAATGGAAACGCTGAAGATGGCAAATCTGACATTATAATTTATATATTGTGTGAATTCATGTTTGCAAAGATGGAAAGAAGAATAAACAAAATAAAAACACAGCCATATTTCAAAACATTTTTTATTTTTTTTAATAAAGCAAACAATAACCTTTTGCAAATCAGTACCAAAGGATACAGTAATAGCCATAAGCTCAGATGGCTTAAAGGAAGGACTGACAAAATTCAGAAAGGGAAGATCAATCAACAAGTATTAGAATAGCTAAATGAGGATGGCCCCAAAATAAATTAAAAAACAAACAGAAAGTATACTGGTTTGCATAACCTTCTGGAATGGAGGGGTATTTACTCACCTAGCTGAAAGAATTACTATATATCCATGATGGCGAACCTATGGCAAACGTGCCAGAGATGGCACACAGTGCCCCTCTCTGTGGGCACGCGAGCTGTCGCCCCAGTTCATCTCCACCGCACATGTGCATGTGCCTTCCATTGGTCTTTGGGTCTCTGCTGCGCATAGGTGGGGGTGACCCTGTGCGGGGTGAGTCTGGGGGCCCACGCATGCATGCACAGGGGGCATGTGGGGTGCGCACATGCATACACGGCCACATGTGCATTGCATTTTGGGGGTTCACGCATGTGCGTACTTGAGCTTTGGGCACTTGGTCCAGAAAAAGTTAGCCATCTCTGCTATATATATTCAAACAAAATTACACCCTATGTTTTTCTAGCAGAGAAAATTGTTTTCCCGTGACTCATCTAAGCCTGCTTTGACTGCTGATTAGAGGCTGGTGATCTCCTATATGATAGCTTTTAGAGAAGTCTAGGTGAAGTGTAGGAAGGAGATGCCCTGTTGTATTTTTGAACTACAACTTGTTCCCTATGCAGGCTATGCGAATGAAAGTTGCAGCCTGACACAACCAGAGGATACAAGGCTGTCTAAACCTGTGAGAGATAATACCTTCAAAAAGATGTGTCTTCTTAAAGTGGGACACATAACTACACTGAACACACTTGGACCATTTCAGATGAGAAGAAGACTCATGAGAAAATGACAGTATTTTCTCTTCTGTGTTTTTCTGGTTTGGCTCTGCAACCAAACAAGACAAACACAGACTTCAACAGATCATTAGAACTGCAGAAAAAACAATTGCTACCAACCTGCCTTCCATTGAGGACATGTAAACTGCACGAGTCAAAAAGAGGGCTGTGAAAATATCTACAGACCCCTCACATCCTGGGCATAAATTGTTTCAACTTCTACCCTCAAAAGGACGCTATAGGGCACTGCACACCAAAACAACTAGACACAAGGACAGTTTTTTCCCCTATGCCATCACTCTGCTTAACAACTAATTCCCGCAACTCTGTCAAATAGTTTGCTAAGACTGTATTACTATTATTCTTCTCTTTCTTACTATTATCTATCTCTTCCCACTTATTACTATATTTCTTGTATCTTTCAATTATATTGTTTTATTTGTTTCCTAGTACGATTTGATAGCTTATTAGTAACCTTGACTATCACTAAGTGTTGTATCTTTTTATTCTCGATGAATGTATTTTATTCTCCTTATGTACACTGAGAGCATATGTTCCAAAAACAAATTCCTTGTGTGTCCAATCACACTTGGCCAATAAAGAATTCTATTCTATTCTATTCTATTCTATTCTATTCTATTCTATTCTATTCTATTCTATTCTATTTCTATTTAAGTGTCAGAAATACATCATGTTTTTCTGTAGATCAGCTAAAAAAAAGAATAATAAGAGCAATCAGGACATTATTTTTCTTCTAATCAGCATGTAATTATTTTTTTTATAAATTACAAATTAGAATTAATATATGGAAATAAATAGTTCCTTCCCTATATTTTTCTGAGGCACATTTAATTGACTGGGGTTAATTATATGTGCCATTCCTTTTGCCCTTAGACATCTATCAGATGTTATAAAGAGAATTAGAAAGGAAACCAAACTGCTCAGTCCAGTCTCTGTGTTGCAATGTCAAAACGCAGAGGATAAAAATAACTTGGCTCTGCAGATTTCATATGAAGTAATGAAGCTTACTTGCATTTCTGTGTTGGCCATTTGGAGAATTTCAGACCCAAGTGTCATTTTCTTTGCTCTAATATTCAGCTGAATGGGTATATATCAGTGATGGGTTTCAAATTTGTTTACTACCGGTTCTGTAGGCATGGCTTGGTGGGCATGGCATGACTTGGTGGACATGGCAGGGGAAGGATACTGTAAAATCTCCATTCCCACCCCACTCCAGGGGAAGGATACTGCAAAATCCCCATTTCCTCCCAAGCAGCTAAGACTCGGGAGGCAGAGAATAGATGAGGGCGGGGCCAGTCACAGGTGGTATTTACCAGTTCTCCGAAGTAGTAGTAGTAAAATAGTAAAATCAGCAGGAGGCTCCGCCCACCGACCCCGACGTCATCAGAACGCTTCTGAGCCCCGTTGCAAACCGGTAGTAAAGGTAAGTAGAACCCACCCCTGCCCAGCAGGACTGGGCTAGTCTATAAGACAAAAGACCTTCAACTCCAGGGTGATGGGGTTAAGACATGACCCTCCAGGACATAATAGGATTAACCCATCTAGCAGCAGAGCTCACCACAGGAACATTGCATCACCCAGGAAGCTTTAACCAAACCTGGGAGCTCAAACAACCTCAGCTGTGACCCCTGCATAGCCCCATGGGTGTCTGACAGCAGCCAATAAGAGTACATGTTCTTGCACAGGAACAGGAAGCTCAAATTCAAAGTCCAAGAGAAGGTATAAATACCCCTCATTCTCAACTCCATGTGGTCAGCTACCCAGAACATGTGCTTGGTGGTTCTGCTTCATCAATAAATCATCTTTCCAATCAGCCTCCATGTGCTGATTCCAGTGTTTTTTTTCCAAGCTTGGAACTGAACCAGATGGATATTTCTTCCAACAATTCCAAGTGCAAATCAATGTGCTGGTTTTAATCCATTAAGATCTGTATGATCTGGCTCCTAATTTCTTCAGGAGCACTTTGTCCTCATAGAATAGACTTATGCTCTGACGTATGCTCTCCCTCAAAAATCTATTAATGGTCCTCATTAGCAAAAGGCTAAGAGAACAGATTCTTGCAGTCCTACCCCGCCCAGATTGGATTAGCTCTCTTGTGGAAGTTTGCAAATACTGAAGCCTTTTCAGAAGCATTTGAATGCTAAAGATAATGTTCCTCCTGGATTATCGTGTATTATTGTTGTTTTCTTGGGCTGACTACAGAAATAAAATATTTACTGGGCTAATGAAGCTAAAAGTAGGCCAGTGAGAACATTTGAAAGTCTTAATTCCTATCGTAGGCAATCTCATAAACAGTCCAAGTACTTGTTGACAAAACCAGCTATAATTAACTATGCTTATTCAGTTCCTAAGCAACAAGTAAAGGACAAAGAGCAGTAAGGCCAAGATTAAGAGAGAATTTGCCCAACTATATAATACTGCAAAGTACATAACTTATTATAGCTTATCACTTGGCTTTGTGAAGACATTACAGTCTGGTAGGTATATTTTCCACTCTGTGTTATTCAAAAGGCCATCTCAAAGCCTAATCAATTTACACTGCAAGGGAAACAGTTTTCAGGCCTCAAATGGACTAAGCAGGATTCCAGATTAAGCACGGACAAAATAAATGGATTATATTATATGGAATGCCAAAAGATAATAGGATTAGCATCATCTGTACCTTTATCACTCCTCTCTAATGCAGTCTCTAATTTACACGGAAAAACTAAATCCAGCTAAAATCAATTGATTAGCTTTTTAATTCTGTGAAGAGCTTTGGCTAAGCAGCTAAATTTCATTTCTAGCCTAAGCAAGACAAGTTCAACTCATTTAGGTTTAATTCAAACCATAATTCAACTCTGGCTATTAGCATACTTGCTCTCTTTCATGCATGTTTCTTATACAAGAAAAAAGATCACCACTGAACAAGGAGGAGGAAAGACAAACATTTTACAGTTAACTGTAATATGAAAATGAAATGAAAATTAAGTGTTTTAATTACTCTTCTGTTACTCATAATCCTGTATTTTTCTGGTTCCATAGCAAAACTGGTAGCATCTTTTTTGACTGTATTAAAATTTTATTAAAAGACATAGCTGCTTTTTTGTCAGCTGAAGCTCACAAAAGCTTATGCATCTTAATACAATTTGTTAGAGAAGCTGCTAATAGAGTTCCGATTTTTTGCCTGAATTACCCCAACTCTCCTCCTACAACAGTTAATCTAATGCAAACTGAAAACACTAAATTCTTTTTATGATTTTAGGAAAAATATGGGAAAAATCAGAGCAAACATCCAGACTGCCTGTGACTTTTTTTTTTTTAAATCTCCAAATAAAAACATTTGTCAATATGACTATCCCATCCATGATTTACATCAGGGATGTCAAACTTGCGGCCTGCAAGTTAGGAAACCTAACTTACCAAAGGATGTTTCTAAAACTCATTAGGTCAATGGTATTTACATTCATGCAAAGGGAAAATTCTGGATAATTCTGCTATGTCACTCTGAGGCAGTTTTCCTCAACCACGTAAGAGTGACATGAATCATCAAGAGGAAAACAAGGAGACGTTCTTCAGATTCTAGTTCAAACTTTATTTCAATTGAAAAGCATAGATAACAAAACTAAAACTGTTTAGAAATATATATTTAAAAAAGGCCAGATATAAAACCTAAACTAAAAGGATATTAATATTGCTATTATTACCACTATAAACTGTGTCTCTAAAGCTAAAAAGTGTTATTTAAAACTAAAACATAAAAGTACCATTCCAAGACAGATGTTTTGGGGAAAAAATCTGTCTGTCTCTCTGTCTGTCTATCTATTGTATCTATCTACCTATCTATCATCTATCTATCTATCTATCTATCTATCTATCTATCTATCTATCTATCTATCTATC
The DNA here is from genome assembly GCF_059756535.1 of Pantherophis guttatus. NCBI lineage: Eukaryota > Metazoa > Chordata > Lepidosauria > Squamata > Colubridae > Pantherophis > Pantherophis guttatus. Next base: position 77,348,343 of record NC_142069.1, read on the forward strand.
TATCTATCTATCGTTGTTCAATGGTTAGCTGCATGTTAGAGGATTAGTCAGTATTAGTGTTGGCTTGTTGAGATATAGTCCAGTCAAGAAATACAACATTAACTCTATCTTCATTGTAAGGTTACATTAACAGAAGCTTGCAAATCTGAAAGTATTTCCCCCTTCCATTCCTTTGACTCTCCAGAAAACTAGACGGCCTCTTCTGGAACACTTCCCATGCTCCTTTTTCTGTGGGCTGACATGCCCTTTAGATAACATTTGCCTAGTCTGCAGCTCTTCCTCCTACTTCCCAAGGTCATTCCCAAATACCATTATTGTTAACATATTGTGGGAAGCCAACCTTTGCAGTTTATAAACAATTTACAGCTCAGCATGAAACATTAATCCAGAAAATTAGTTAACAAGCCAGCTTTTAGCTTGCTGAAATTCCCTATTATCCCCATTGCTTGTGTGATTTCCTATCACTTGCTTTTTAAAAACAGTTTCACTATTAAAAGACAAGAAAGATGTAATTTCTGCAGCATGGTTTTGATTGGGACACAAGGAATTGAAGTCATCCAGACGTACATTTAATTTCTGGTTTTGTTAGATGAAGGTGGTAGAATTGTTATTCACCAATTCTTCAAAGTTTAGCTTCATTTTTAAGAGCGTCAGGAAATGTTAATGTTAGCATAGTTTCGTTTTATTTTAATCCATGTGTATGCATACCTCATTTTAAAACCAATGATAATTTGAGATTGGAAAATTCTCCAGTTGGTATAACCTGCCCACTTCCCCAAATTTCCATCTATCATTCTTCAGTATAACATCTAAAAAATGTTCCTAGTTAGCAAAACTATGTATTGATTCTCAAGCAGTTTCCCCAATTCAGCCTTTTCCAAAGATGGAGATTAGACAAGCACAACTCCCTAAAAAAAAAAAAAAGCATGAATTGGTCTTTTGAAGGCATTCTGCAGGGAACATCTTCAGGTTCACACCCATTCTCCCGTCTTCTTCTAGAACAAAAACTTCTGCTATTACATATTCAAAAGCATGTAAGTATAGATAGTTCTCAACACGACCACAACTGAGCTGAACAATTTTGTTGCTAAACAAAACAATTGTTAAGTAAGTTTTGCTCCATTTTATGACTTTTCTTGTTACAGCTTTTAAGCAATCACTGCATTTGTTAAATTAGTAACAGTTGTTAAGAGCCTTGGTAGTACAGTGGTCTAAGACACCCTGTTATTAAGCTGGTTATTAAGACCAGCTGCCTGCAATTACTGCAGGTTCAAATCTCGCCAAGGCTCAAGGTTGACTCAGCCTTCCATCCTTTCTAAGGTAGGTAAATTGAGGACCCAGTTGTGGGGGCAATAAGCTGACTTTGTATAAATATACAAAAGGATGAAGGCTATAGCTGAGCACATTGTAAGCCGCCCTGAGTCTCCGGAGAAGGGCGGCATATAAATCAAATTAAAAAAAAGAGAGAGAGAGAATCTGGCTTCCCAATTGACTTTGCTTGCCAGAAGATTGGAAAAGGTGAACACATGTAACCTAGCAATAGTACTTAGACTTATATACACTTCATAGTGCTTTTAAAGTCCTCTCTAAGCGGTTTAGAGTGTCAGCATATTGCCCCCAACAATCTGGGTCCTCATTTTACCGACCCCGGAAGGATGGAAGGCTGAGTCAACCTTGAGCTGGTGAGATTTGAACTGCCGAACTGCTAGCTTACAGTCAGCTGAAGTAGCCTGCAGTGCTGCACTCTAACCACTGCACCGCCTTGGCTATATTCTGGTTGCCAAATACCCACATTTTGATCATGCAACCATGGGGAACACTGTGATGGTTATAAATGTGAGGACCAGTTATAAGTCACATTTTTCAGTACTGTCATGTAATTTGAATGCTCATTAAACAAATGGTCATTGACTATCTATACCTCTATTTTCATTCAGTGGAATAACTCATAAACCTGGAGCAAGAATTTCCCTATTTTCCAAAATCTTTCAGATCCCACTGTTGTCCTTTCAGGAGGAAGATTTTTGATAGATTTGAAAATATTATGTTTACATTCTAGGACCTATTGCAGAGGGCCCCAAACCTTTGGGGCCATTACACACATTTGGAAAGCATATTATGGTCATTGTTACAAAATCTCCAGTCATAAAACAAGAGTTTAGTAGAAGGCAACCATATCTACAGGCTGCATCCAGCCAAAATCTAATTTTCTAAAAAACATCCCTGGGGTTTATATGGTGCCCTGACTCCATGTTGGAAATACAGGATATACATTATGCTGGACATTAGCTTTGAATTCCTTAAAAATAAAGAGATTCGGGAACAAGTATGGCTCCTTTATTTTTCCACCAAAAGTAATATTTTTTTAAACCAAACAGGAAAATATGAACAAAAATAGCAGAGTATCCAAAGATTAGCAATACTTATGTTACTAATTATGACAAACTTAATTATTTTCTAGTTTGCTAACACAAACACACCATCCTATTGTATTCCCATTTTGCAAAATCAGGCTTTGGGGACGGCGGCTATTTTTAACATCTGTCTGCCAACCACAATTTCTTTTGCCACTGTAAGGACATGGACAGGGGCCAACTTCTGCTTCGGTTTCATCTGCCAGCTTCCTTGAACAGCTAAAGGAAGCAAATCTGAAGCAACCTTGAAAAGTTGCCCATTTTTGCCATTTTCAAAAACATCCTCCTCATCCGTCAGAACCACGAATGCGAAAGAAGGGCCGAGGCAAAAGTTAAGATCATCTTTCGACTTGTTTTCTCCGGACTTAAGCTGAGGGAGGAAGAGGCTGCAATCTCCCGACTAGAGAGGGTTGATTTGCGATTTAAAATCAAAATCATATCAAACCTTTATTGTCAATACACAACTGTTTTATTGTCACAAAAAACAACCACCTGACAGAGAAGCCTGTTTTAAGGGAACATTTAAAGGGCCCAATCCTCGATGGCTGGATGAAGAAACCAGCCAAGTGCAAGGTCACCTATGAAACAGAAGAATAACAAGAGTTTATTTATTTTTTATTTTTATTTATTTTTTTATTTTGTCGAGTACATATTAGATAATACATATAAGCATGAATTGAATACATAAAATGAATACAATTAAAAGGAACATTAGGACAGGGACGGGACCTTGGAGGTCTTCTAGTCCAACCCTGCTCAAGCAGGAGATCCTATACCAGGGGTCTCCAACCTTGCCAACTTTAAGCCTGGTGGACTTCAACTCCCAGAATTCCCCAGCCAGCTTTGCTGGGGAATTCTTTGCAAAGCTGGCTGGGGAATTCTGGGAGTTGAAGTCTACCAGGCTTAAAGTTGCCAAGGTTGGAGATTCATTTCAGACAAATGGTTGGCCTATCTCTTCTTATAAATAGAAAATGGCAAGGAAGCGAAACTCGTCTCGCCAGCCCGAAAGAGCTTAAGGGGTCGCTCTGGCGTGGCACTTCAGTGCCAACTTGGCTCGAGGCGTTTTGCAACCGCCCACTTGGCATGAGGGCGGCGGCGGAGACGACGACGACGACGGCAGCACTTTTCCCACTCTAAGCCCGAGGCTGGCCGGCTTTGCAGACGGGAGCAAGGTCAGCTCCCAGCCAGAGGAGGAGGAGCGGGGAAATCAGGCTGGGCCGATCCACCCCGCTCCGCAATATCCCTCAACCCCATCCCGACTTTCGCCTTCTTCTGGCGGCCCCTGAGGGCGCCGCGTTAGAGACCCGAGGCCGTTTCTGAGCGTGCGCAAAACCCTTCCTCGCGCATGCTCCCTGCGCGCGGAGCTGCAAATTCTGGAGGATAACAGATTCTGAAACATCCGACGGGCGGACTTAACCCGGCCGCCCCTGTGGCGGCGGCAGCGGCGGGGCGGCAAACGCTCGCCCAGCCCCGGACTGAGCCGCCCCCGCCACAATCATGTCGCCTAATCCAAGGACGCCGGGTCACTGAAGAGCCATGGGCGAGCGGTCCATTCCGGCTGGCCGGCGGACCCAGCTCATCTCCTTGCTGGTGCTGGAGCAGCGCGCCCAGGAGGTCACCTTAGACCGGGAGCTGGGGCTCTTGGCGTGGCGGAGCTTGGAGCCGCAGCCGCGCAGGGGGCGAGGTGAGTGGCCGCCGGTGACCTCTCCGGCATCCGTGGCAAAAGGTGGGGGTGGAGGGGGGGGAGCAAGCTTTTAAAGTCAGGGACTTTAGAGGAAGGGACCTTGGAGGTCATCTAGCCCGACCCCCTGCTCACGCAGGAGACCTGCACTAGAGATTCGAACCGTCGAACTGGCCGACCTTTCTGATCGACAAGCTCAGTGTCTTAGCCACTGAGCCACCCCAGCCCTGTTGAAGGTGGGGGACATGCACCCTGGTCCTTGGAAAGTGCGTTGCTGCTGGGCATGTGCAAAGTGCTGAACTGTCACCTCCTTTAACTTTCAAGGTCCAGGAGATCTCAAAAGGGATCCTTTTAAAAAAGAGACCTAACTAAGGCAACATTTGAAATCTTTTGGGGGGGGGCGGGGGATTAGAAGAAAACTGCAGGGACTTGTCCAGCAATTGGACAAGGAATCAACACTGACACAAGTACCAAACACACAACTCCAGTATATACTGTGCGAGCTGCACTGGCTGCCGGTGGCCTTTCGGGTCCACTTCAAGGTGCTGGCTCTCACCTATAAAGCCCTACATGGCACGGGCACGGGGTACTTGCGGGACCACCTCCTACCGGCCTCCCACCGCCCAATGCGGTCACATAGGGCTGCCCTCCTCTGGGTGCCATCGGCCAGACAATGTCGGCCGGTGGCCCCCAGATTGAGGGCGTTCTCGGTGGCCGCACCAACCCTCTGGAATGAATTACCCACCGTGCACTGGACAGCCCCTGATCTCCGTTCCTTCCGCAAAGATCTTAAGACCTGGCTTTTTACTCAACTCACCTGATCTGGTTGGGTTTTTTAGTTAACTGTGGGATTTTAAATTGGATTTTTAATGCTATTTAGTGATATTGTTTTTATTGTCATTTTGTACTTGTGAGCCGCCCCGAGTCCTTCAGGAGAAGGGCGGCATATAAATTTTAATAAAATAAAATAAAATAAATAAATATTAAAGCAGCTGAGTTTGGGAACCAGATGCACTTGTGTATTGGTCTCTTAATTTTAGGAAGTTGCCTTTTGGTACCTTAGTTAAAAATATGCGCCTTTGAAAAGTTATTTAAATTCTTAAGCCATTTGGGACGTTTCTGGCCCATAAATGAAGGTTCTACTTCGGTTTTTTTTTTTTTCTGGGCCTAAAGAAAAACCTCACACCCCTTTCAGTATTTGTTTCGTTATTTGTCAATTTATGATCCTGTATTGTGAAAGGAAGGAAAATTAACTGACTCAATTGGCCCAGTTCTGAAATATCTTTTACAAATGTAGCTTGCAGTCAAAAACCTTCTCATCTTAGGAAAGCTTTGGGCTTAACTTGCTGTCCCTTCCCCGGCCACCAATGTTTTAAGTATTTCGAAATCAGTATGAGTTATGTAAGTAGCACACAATATTTGGCAGCTGTAAGTTTCCCTCGTTATAGTGGCAACTGCAGGTATTTAAACAACTGCTGTGAAAAGTTTTATAATGATTTTATCAGTCTTCTGTAGTGAATCATTCCTATCTGACATCTTAAAAGGACCAACAAATTGTGAATTGGTTTAGTGTTACTTCTGTGTATTGTACATAACCGCACGTAACATTTGCTTTTTCTGCCAATATCTGTTAAGAGCCTATTGACACAATCTGTAGAACTTTTACTAATAATCCCCAGTATATGTCAACGCAGCATATATATTTGAACCCCATTTGAAAAGTATCAACAGTAGTTTGTCTGATCTCAGTGTCAATAACAACTTTCTGCCATTCTATGATTGCATGTATGATATGACTGGATTAGCTTCCTCTGCTAAAAAGCCATCGTAGACTTTTTAACAGCAAGAGAAGCCACAACTTCGCGATTTGCTGCAGCTTCAACGGCAACCACAACAAAAATGCAATTTGGAAAACTTTTCATTTAATTAACTTCTCAGACAATAGGTGTATTGTGTGCTTATACTTGAACCTCTTCTCTGAGAGATGTTATACTAAATGTTGAGGTACGTCATAATTTAAAAGCTCACCTTGTTATGTAAGACTCACCCATCACTTGTGGTGAATAATGAGACATGAAGCCAGCTAGCCTATCTGGTTGTTCCAGACAACATGCTTCCACCCCAGCCTTTTTTGATTGCTCATAGTTTTATCATTGTTCTTCAGGGTTTATTAATGTTTTTTGGCTATCTGCAAGGTCTCTTAAGCAAAGGAAACTCCTCTTGTAGTCCATCTCTACTACATTCTCCACATATATTTGCTTTCCTCAACCTTGGCACTTTCCACATGAATGGGCATCAAGTTTCTAGCCAGCAGCTCCCTTGCTGAGAAGTCAGTGAGTTGAAATCCACATATCCAGAAGACCCAATCATCCAGCTGAGGAGGAATATCTTACTACCTTATCTTATCTGAACCACAGTCAGAGGAAGCAGCAAATCTGTAATTAAGGGTGCTTTTAGAAAGATTTCTCCTATGTAAATCACCTTGCCTCAAACATCACATTTTTCAGGGCTGGGGCGAAAAAATCTAGATATGATTTACCACTGGCAATAATCCCACATCTTCTCCACACTGTTTTTTTTTTTTTTTGCTAGCTTTCATTTCAGAATACCTCAGGATGTTTATTTCATCAGAAGTACTTGCTGCATAAAAACTAAAGCCACAATCTTTCCCAATTGTTGAGTCTACAGTGTCTACCTCCCTATAGCAGCTTCTTCCTTTACAACGATCTCTCTTCTCCCAATATACACTTCTCAAAAAAATAAAGGGAACACAAGCAGAAGATATCCAAGATCTGAATGAATGAAATAGCCTTATTAAATACTTTGTTCATTACATACAGTAGTTTTGTGTTCCCTTTAGTTATTTCAGCAGTGTATAAACTACTGTATGTAAAGAACAAAGTATTTAATAAGGCTATTTCATTCATTCAGATCTTGGATATCTTCTGCTTGTGTTCCCTTTATTTTTTTGAGCAGCATATTTTAGTTTCCTTATCTTGGGAACCTTTTTTTTTTTGCAGGTAATTAGCATTGTTCCTGGCTTTTTCAGATAAGCAAACATACTTTGTTTCAGTTGACCTTTGGAAATGAAATATAATTGTTTTATTTCCCATGTATATTATGTAACATGAACTTCAGTACATTCTATTCCATTGAAGAGCAATATATTCATATATTGCAAAGCATTTAAAAGGGAAATTCGCTGACTAGTGATTAGTATTATGACACAAGGATTTTCCAAGCACAGTAATCTGAATGATTAAAGGTCTGTCCCTCATCTTTGATTACTTTATAACTTATTTGATAAACAGAGAATTCCTCAGATCAACATGCAACCTCTACTACACTTATTTCCGAATAAGAGAAAGTAGCAAAGAAACCAATCATGCAAAGTTGCGTATTACTTTAAATGCTTTCCCTCAGGATTTATACTCCTTTAAAATGATGGAATTTACACAGTTAAAAACTGCACTAGATGAAATGAAACTGAATTTTTTTTAGATAAAGCGGAAATTTTATATCTTGGAGGAGAAAATATCGAAGTTAAAAAACTTTAGTATTCTTCACATGGAAAATGAACCATTCATCTTCAAAATCATGATAAACAGTGTGCCATGGATTTTCAAACAGTGTTGAGAGTAAACAAAAATAAAGTGATGTGTCTAAAGAGTATGTATAGATTATTTTTAATTATGCATTGTGACATTGAGCATTTATAGTTTACAAATGAATGTATACTTTTTTTTAAAAAAAACCTAGAAATTGCTTATAATATGGACTTCTGTTTCTATTCAGGACAAAGGACCAGGCCTATTGGTCCTTGTGTTGTGAGATTTTTAAGATACACAATGCAGATTCATAACCAATCTTTATATTGTTAAGTGCAAGCATTAGAATAGAATGCAAAGATAATTTTATTTATTAAACTGTTGTGCCACCCATCTTGCCAGTGTCAGTGATTTTCGCAGATCTGCCTCAAGAAGCAGTTCAGAAGTTATTCATTAAAACTCACTTGGCAGCAAAATTAAAGTGAATTAAACTTTTTCCCTGGTTTTTAAATTTGTTTCCAATAGAAGAGAATGTCTGTAGCAGTGGACCCATCCCTCACACTTCTATTGATACCCCAAAACACACAGCCCAGATATACCTTTCTGTCAGTGGTGAAATCTAAATTTTTTTACTACCGGTTCTGTGGGTGTGGCTTGGTGGGCATGCAGGGGAAGGATACTGCAAAATCCCCATTCCCTCCCCACTCTGGGGCCAGCCAGAGGTGGTATTTGCCAGTTCTCTGAACTACTCAAAATTTCCGCTACCGGTTCTCCAGAACCTGCTGGATTTCACCCCTGCTTTCTGTACAATTGTTTCATTATTAGGGACTCCAACCCACAGCATTGCTAAAGAATTGACAAAAAAGCTTGAACACATTACAGAGGGAAGCAGATACTCCATCAATTCCTTATTACAGCTTCTCCAAAGAATAAAAAAAGGTGACAATAGATGAAGATGAAATCATGGTCTCATTTGATAGCACAACAATTTTTGCACCCAAAGAACCAGAAATAGCCAAAGATACATGACTGCACTACTACATAACACACCTGACCTAACCAAATGCACCAAGACTGAAATATCCACAATCATGGATCTTATCAACTTTTGCCTAACCACATACTTTCAGTTCAATGGACAAATATATCAACAAATCTAAGGAAGACTTATGGCACCATCACTTTCAGGACTAATAGGAGAGACTGTAATGCAACACCTGGAGTCTGTAGCATTCCCATGCATACAACCCAAAGTATGTATCCAATACATAGATAACACAATTGTCATAATAAAAAAGAGAATATACATGAAATCATCAACAGCATCTTCAAAGGAATAAAATCCACTAAGAAAGTAGAAAACAACACCACACTATCCTTCCTGGCTATTTTGCCAGTGTTTGAAACACAAGTCTATCATAAAACCAGCCACATCAGCGAAGTGCTCCACTATCAAAGTTACAACCCCACAAAAGAAGCTATGTAAGAACACTATTTAGATAAGCACAAATACATGCAGCACCCCTGAATATTAGAAAAAGGAAAGAGGTTATCTGTACAACATCTTCCAACAAAACGTATATCCATCAACTTCATCAAAAAGGCCTGAACACTCAATCCAATCAAAACAAGCTCTGAAAAGGATAACACTGCCATATATCAAAAACATTTCAGAAACCATCAACAGACTACAACCGCATACAGTGTAAGAACTACTACAGCCATTATGTAGGATAAACAGAAGACTAGCAGAGCACATCCAGGAACAATAACCAGCACTCAGAAGACATGATGAAAACTCCTTGATTTCATAACACATTGACAGACTTAACTATAGTTTCAACTGGAAAACTGTGACCATCCTAGAACAAGCCAAGTCCAAACAAGTTAGAGAATTCCTAGAAGACTGGCACTCAGGCAGATTAATCATCAACAGGCACATAAAGATAAACAACATCTACATACCATTCAAATGACAATCAAAAAGTCCGAAACACCTCCTCACCAGCAATCAACACCCAGATGAGCAGAGATTAACACCAAGATTAACATTAGACCAACAATCAAGAAGTAAACAATACCCCAATCAAGGAACTACCAATTCAGATAAGTAGACCAACGGTAAACTAGTGCCCAGTCAAGAAACCCCCAAGGCCACTCCCACCAATACTGACAGGGCAAGCCACTATTATATAAAATGAGAGCAAATCACACTCCCTACTAACACTGATGATGTTATCTAGTTTGGGTGATGAAACATCTGCAAGAAAACAACCGAGCTCAGAGAGCACCAAGGACCCCACAATTAAATTTGTTTAATCCATTGATTCAGCGGGAAGACCTGCTGACCTCCCCCCCCCCAATGTATTGTCCCAATACAACTAATGTATTGTACCAATACTACATGGAGGTCAGCCTCCATGTTGTATTGGTACGACACATTAGTTTGTTTGATACCCAGGTTGTGTGAACTCAGGACAGAATGGCTAGTTCATATTTCAGTGTGTTACCCTGTTTCCTCCAAAATAAGACATCCCCTGATAATAAGCCCAATCGGGCTTTTGAGCGCATGGCAATAAGGCCAAGCGCTTATTTCAGAGTTCAAAAAAATATAAGACAGGGTCTTATTTTCAGGGAAACACGATAGGTAAATTTAATAAACCATGATTCAATTAACATGTGTTCTGTTGTGCAGAGAGAGAGAGAGAGAGAGAGTGCTGCTGAAGGGAAGAAAGGAATTTCTCCCTAAGATTTCCTCCAATTTTTGGAGGAAATGTACCTGGCTTTAACAGAACTTAATTTTAAGACGTTTTAGTATTTTGAATTTATAGATTATGCATTTCTTTAGATGGGATGAATCTTCCTTTACAAAAAAAAAAAAAAAAAACCCGCTATTGGTATTTTCCAAGATACTTTCTGCTACTGTATTTTCAGTATTTCTTATGGTAGATTCAGTAATTTCAGTACACTGCATTCAGTATTTTTGGAATTACTTTGAATTTATGATATTTTCTGCAACTGACATCCACTAAATTGGCAGAACTAATAGAAAACCTTAGCTTTCTTTCCGACTATTAACTTTGTATGACTTGACAGTCAGCCAAAAATCTTGACTACTTCACAAGAGGTTTTTACCAGACTGGCAGTCTACAAAATATATTAATCCAGTCCTAAAGCAAGGTGGGTGCACCCCAGTTTTTTATGCTTATTAGAGAAGTTTCTCATTCATCATAGGGGGCAAGGTGACTGTTTTAGGCAGGGGAAAATTATATTTCAGTCCACTGTGTGTATAGTGAAACAGCAAATAAAAAGCTCCCTCCTTTGAGTCTTGAGAAAAAAGCAGAAAAGCTGCAGTTGTCCAGCAAGAAAACCACTTTTTCCTCAAGAGTGGAAGGGCTGGGAGAGATGTTGGCTCATATGATTTGTAAATAAGGAAAGTCTGCCTGAATTAAACTTGGTGCTGGCAACGTCTTGTAATTTTTGTGACAATAATATGGAAATAGCTTGCTATTGCTTTTTTCAGGAATTTTGTTAAAACCCACCTACTTGGGATTTCCCTGGTGCTTGGATCTGCTGAGTTCATGTATTGCAATAAAATAGTTTTTTTGAATGAGCACTCAGAATTTATTGGTTATAGTTTAACAAGCAGTTGTAATTGTGGCTTACTCAACAAGTCATGGTTAAATAAACTATAGTTTTGAAGGGTGATATTAATGTTTGGGTCTGTTCAGATCTTATGGTATGACATGTGTTTACTAGCAAAGAGGCAATCCAAGAATAGCACACCAATTTCTCTGAACAGTTCCAAGACATGCATTCATGGCAGAGTTCTAATGCAAGACTTGGAAGCTAAATCTGCATAGCAAACTTCAAACTCCGATGAAGCTAGCCAGAGATTGGTACCTACAGAGACGCTGGAGTAAAAGGGGTATGTGATGTTCCCTTTAATGACAAAAAGACTTGGGAAAACTATCCCTCATAGTCACAAATGCTGGAGTACATTTTGTTCCTAGTTATTTCCCTTGATTTTTAAATTTTAGTTAAGATGGTAGATACGATAGATAGATAGATAGATAGATAGATAGATAGATAGATAGATAGATAGATAGATAGATAGATGATAGATAGATAGACAGAAGACAGACAGACAAAAAGAATGAATGAATGAATCACTCTATTGTAACTTTGAATATACACTAATCCGCATACATTAAAATGAAATTTTGTTGCATACAGCTCTCAAAGGGTCACCACCTCCAATATATACTACATAAAAATGACAATAAATAAATACAAAAGTATGCATATACCCACATATATGAATCACTTCCTCTGTCATGTCTTGTTTGCCCTTTAATATCTTTAGCATTTCCTCCCTTTCTTGATCTTCTACACATTGTAGGCATCAGCTTTCTCTTACTGATTTGCCAACCCTAATATATTTTAAGTTTAACTTTAACTCTAAGATGAGTGGATTTCAGCCAATAGAATTTCCCGGCCAAATGTTAAAATCCATTGATTTTAAAATTGCCAGGTCTAAAGCATACTACTTTAATCAATCAGGACTCAGAGACAGAGCTTTGTAACAGGATTAACACGCTGGTTGCTATGCATGGATTCAGAGCTAAAATAAGCTCTGTGTTTGCAGTTCATTGTTGTTTTTGAAACAAACAGAGTTTAGCTAAATGTAGGCTTTCCAAAACAATGCAACTATATGGATTTGAACAACAACAACAAAGATTCATCCTAAATAAATGAACGCACAAAGCACTTACTGACATAATTTTAAAGCAAGGGATCTTTTGGAGAGAATCATCTGACAATTTTCTCCCACATTCTATTTTTTCACCTCCTATAAAAAGTCCTGTTTTTGACAGCCATGATATACATTTGTTTGTTTATTTGCTTGTTTGTTATTTATTTATTTATACTTCATGTTTCTAAACCTCCCAGCTCCCTCAAAGAGAGACTTTGGGCAGTTATACTGAACTATAAGGCACAGATCCAGATTCTAAATTTTACTCAAAGGCATGAAGAATAGATTTTATTCATAGCCCTTAGCTGCTTGCAACTGTTCTTTTCTTTTATGAAGCTGATATCATCATAAACTCCTAAATCATGGTAGCAAGAACCTACCTTGTGGCGGTTTTCATTTCAGCCCAAATCTCATTATGCTCTTGGCATAATTACTTAGGGCTGGGCTTGCTTTGAAAATGATTTGGGGGGGAAAAATGGCTTCTTGTCTTACAATTTGCACTCAAAGCATGAAAGCAGTCTGTCTTTAGTGTAACTCTTAAAACTGCTGCAGAGCCTGGAAAAAAAGATTTAATGAATAAGAGAGAGATGTTGTCTTCATCTAATGCGGGGGTGTCAAACTCACGGTCTGCGTCCTGGATGCGTCACACGCTGGCCACACCCACCCCATTTTAGCAAAGGGGGGAAAAGTTGTGATACATCACGTGACGACAATGTGACACCACAAGTTTGACACCCCTGATTTAATGTTTGAAGCAAGTTTATAGAATAATTTCTGCAGGTGCATAGGTCTAATACAGGGGTCAGCAACCTGTGGCTCTGGAGCTGCATGTGGCTCTTTCACCCCTCTGCTGTGGCTCCCTGTCACTCAAAATATGCGTCACAACTGCCAATGTGCAACATCCGCCGGCATATGATTTTCGACTCCCGGTAGGCCAACCATGGATAAATCCAAGAAAAGAAAAGTTTCAGAAGAAAACATAACATTTAATTCAATTACACATGCTAGTTTTGTGGCCGCTCAGGAAATAGTCAGGCACAGGAGGGGTTTTTGTGGCTCCTGGTGTGTCCTTTTCTGTGGGAAATGGGTCCAAATGGCTCTTTGATTGTTTAAGGTTGCAGACCCCTGGTCTAATAGCTACTAATTTGATATACTAAGCACCCAAAGTCCTGGGTAGTATTTAGATGAGTACTAGGAATTCCCAGAGTTGTAGGTTGAAAAAGTGGCAGTGACAAACCATTTCTATCCAGTGGTCCAGACACTCACGGGACCATAGTGGCATGAAGGCACCAGGAACTTTGGGGAAGATTTTACTTTAGTTCTTTTCTCCTATGATAATAAGCATTTCCGCAAAGTGTGTATTATCCTATAAAGATTGCCATCTTCTTATCTGGGGCACAAAGAGTCTAAGGCTGAGAACTCGTAAAATAATACTGAATTACTAGATCAGTGTTTAACAACCAAAGGCTGGTTGGGAGGATTCCCAGAGTTGATGTCCACACATCTTAAAAGTTGCCAAGGTTGAGAAGAACTGTACTGTATCCCATCACTGATCTCTTTCCACATTTCAAAATGAGAGTAAAATCAATATACAGTACATGCCACTTGGATTCCTTCCTCCATCCATTATTCCTCCAAGTTTCCCATAATGGAATCCTTTCGTTTTTGCCTCTATCAAAAAAAAATATTGTGTGGTACATATGTTGGGGACCATCTCCTAATACCTTTGATCCACCTTGTTATTCCAACCTGTCTCATGTGTTTATAAAATGTCACATGTGTTTTCTCAATCCTCTGAACAGGATATTTTGACTTACAATTTCTGATTATAAAAAAAACTATATCACTCCCCACAGACATCCGTTCCTTTCACGGAATGTATTTTGAGAGTTTATTTTTCAGCTTTTCTTCGGCAACATGCTTGATTTAAATATCCTCTGAAGTGAATGCGTAAAAAATGCTCCCTACAGAGATGTCGTTGCCCAGCAGAAGCAGAAAATGCCGCGCAAGAGATTCCTTTGGGTCCAGCTAGGCTGTTTGTTTATTTTACAACTCTTCCCTTTTTTTTTTTTTTTTTTGCAGAGAGTTATGCTGTGCCCATTTCTGAGATCATTGCTGTTGAGGAGAAAGAAAGGGAGGCGAAACAATCTCATCCTGGAAGATGGCAGAAAATGGCAAAGCCTCATGCGTTCACCGGTAAAAAAAATAATAAGCCACATTTTAGTGCAAATAGTTTTAAAATTATTAACATGCTAGGTTTGCATAATATATGGAATCAAACAAGCTGGATTCACATAACTTCCTGAGAGAGAGTGAGAGAAAGAGGGAGGGAGGGAGAGAGAGAGAAGAGAAAATTGATGAAACTTAATATTCCTCTTCTGCAGTAGCTACAATTGTGACTGCCTTATCAAGAGGTTACATGCCAATTGAACTAAGTTATTACTTGACAGAAGATCTGAATTCACTCAACCTTTCCCCCACATTTGCTACAGTGGAGCATCCAAAATTATTTCTATGCAGAAATCCTTCTTTGCAGAAAGGAGATTATTAAGATGTCTTTTAAAGACCTTTTCTTTCATTTTCATACTTCATCTCTTGCTATGTGGCTTCTTGAACTCTGAAATTCTGTCATGCAGCCTGTTCCGTTTTCAAGACTTTTGTAAATGCCGCAGAGTAACATTTGCCTGACTTTTATAGTATTTACGTAATACACAATAAACTCTCTTTTTACAACCGTGTAATCCCCTAAATCGGGGTAGAGTCAGGGCAACTGACTGGAGCTGAGCATTTACTGGCTGGATGTCCTTCCTGATGCTTATGCGAGTTTGCAGCAGATCCATGACCATCTGTAACAAATGGTTTTCTTAAGCATTGAAAGATTCTTTTTTTTAAAAAGTGACCTTTTTACAGATTTAAAAGCACCGTCCCTTTGCTTTGTACAATGAATTTTTAATTGGGAAACCTCAACCAATTTCTATGATTTTCCATATCACAAAAAATTTCTGTAGATTAGTAACTGAAAAAAAAAAATTGGACCCACAAATAAATTTGTGCTGTTGGTATAATGGTTGAGTATTGGATTTGGAACATAGACACCAGGTTTAACCCCCACTTAATAACATACAGTTTGTTTGATTTCAGTCTATCTTTACAAGGTGGTGGTTATGGGAATAAAATGAGGGGAGCCCCCCAACATGGAATTCTCAGAGAAACAAGTAAGTTAGATATGCAAGAAATCAGTCAAGTATCCAGAGCCAACACATTCTTCATTTCTTTTCATCCATAAATAATATGCAGAAAACAAGACAGAATCAATATGCAGAAAACAAGACAAATGAATTTATTCATTTAGCTGAAGACAGTGTAGTTAGCATGCCCTCATCTTTTTTTTCACAACAACAACTTTTTAAGGTTGGGGGGGGGGAATAAAGGACCAATGCAAAGTCACCCAGAGAACATCTGTGAATGAAGGTGGATTACAAGCTGGGCCTCCCCACTCTTAATCCAACACCTTAACCCTGGTCCTCAGTTATTTTCTAGGATAAATTGATAAGTTGCTGTGGACTGTATTTCCCTAGAAACCTTAGAAATATAATCCTCTCCAATAGCTGCTGCTGGAATGTGATTGTGTATTGAATGAAAGGGGGAAACTCTTTAATGCATGGGATGCAGTAAACCTTATTTAACTTATCCGATTCAATTTAGATCACTCTTTTTCAATCTTGACAACTTTAAGGTATGTGGACTTCAGCGCCCAGAATTCCCTAATCAACATGTGGGCTGGGAAATTCTGGAAGCTGGAGTTTACACATCTGAAAAGTCACAAAGTTTGAAAAAAAAAAAATTAGACTTAAATCAAATTTCACAGCTCTCTCACGGCTTTGTTCAGCACTATACCTTTTTGGTGCATCTCACTAGCCATTCAGTTCAGTGGGAATTGGGACAACAGGGAGCAGAAAAGGAGCAGAATTCCTTGTCTTTTGCTCTAAAATGGGCAAATATTTTATACCAGTGCAAATAAATTTAGTCTAGCTAAAATTTCCTGACTTGGAAAAGACACTATCTCAAAGATTGGCAAGGATTCATCTGATGATGAATTCCTTGCCCACCTGCCCAGATTGGCAGCCTTTTCTTTTTCTCAGGACCTGGGGCCTTAAACAACTATGGGACTGTGAATTTCTTTCAAAATTCTCAGGTATTGTGTAAATGCTACATGTTGTTATATTTGGAGAGCAACGTCGCTTGTACATAACTGTAATTTTCTTTTAATTTGTGTATGTATATCTTTTGCAGTGTATTACATAAAGAGGGCACAGCATCACCGCTGGCGGTGCAGCGAAGTGACTTTCTGGTGCATTGATGAACATCTGTGTAATCAATGGATATGTACACTGAGGGAACTACTTGATTTACAGAGTATGTTGCAGATGAAAAATGCCTTTCCTTTGTGGTTGTTGTTTTCCTCAGGGCCTAACCAATTTCTGAGAAGGGGAGAAAAATGAAGCCAGTAATGATGGGAGCTTTTAGCAATAGCAATAGCACTTAGACTTATATACCGCTTCACAGTGCTTTACAGCCCTCTCTAAGCAGTTTACAGAATCAGCATATTGTCCCCAACAATCTGGGTCCTCATTTTACCGACCTCGGAAGGATGGAAGGCTGAGCCAACCTTGAGCCAGTGAGACTTGAACTGCCGAACTGCTGGCAGTCGGCAGACAGCAGAATTAGCCTGCAATGCTGCATTCTAATCCCTGCGCAACCGCGGCTCACACTGTTATTACCTACATTTTCAATAAGATGAGAAATTGCACAAGTGCAAGCAGATCTTTATATTTCAAGCAGTAGAAGGGCCTCCTTGTCTTTACACTAGCTGAGGTGTATTTAGTTGGAATATATGAAGACACTCCAATCAATTCTCCAGCTATTGACATCATGGAGAATGCAATTCTTAACAAGGTTTTATCTATTTTCTAGGCAGACTAATGAGCTTAAATAACATTTGAATGCTGGAAGAAATGGCTTTAGAATGAGAAAACTTCAATAATGGAACTCAATTATTGGCCAGCTCTCCCTCTGGAAATCTTTCAGTAATGACTGGGAAATCCTGAGTTAAAATGGACTTCACTTTAGATTCCCTTTCCTGAGCAGAAAGAGAGATTTGGGGATTTGTCGTTCAGCAGCTTTTAGAGTAGCTAAAGGGCAAATAATCTCATGGCCCACTTTCTCTCCTTCATGTTGGCAGCCTCCAGACCAAAGCGCTTGCTTGTATATATTAATCCACACAGTGGAAAATCGCAAGGAGAAAAAATATACGAACAAAAAGTGGCTCCATTGTTTAGTCTGGCTTCCATCTCTACTGATGTTATAGGTGAGTTATTCATTTGAATTTACTGATTCCTCTGCCTTGAATTACAGCATTATAGTTTCCTCATACAGCAGATTTCCCCCAATTCGGTGCCTGCCAGAAACATTGACGAAATTGAGAAGTTGTAGTCGTAATGTACTTATATTACACCAAGTTTGAGAAAGTTACTTTTAGAAATAGTCTGGCAAGTGGTTTCTGGGGTTATTGAAATTCCAAGATACTTGTTAACATAAAGAGGTCTTTCAATTTTTCATCTTGAACTTGAAGAACACATGCAGATCTTGACACAATTAAGCCAATTGATTGGCTGCCTTGTTTAATTATACTCAACTGTGGCCCATAATTTTGGACTTTTTGAGATGTTTGCCACAGCCCCCATTCCTTCTGCTGATTCAGCTGCCTCTTATCTGACTGTCACCTAGGCTGAGGTTCTTCTTCCTATCTCCCACATACCATTACAGAATTCCAATCAAAGTTGTGTCACTAATCTGAAGACTCCTGTGCCAACATATTGCTAAATACGGATGTATTCATCTAGAACCGTGATGGCGAACCTATGGCACGTGTGCCGCAGGTGGCACGCAGCGCCCTCTCTGTGAACACGCGAGCTGTCGCCCCAGTTCAGTTCCACTGCACATGCATGCATGCGCGCCTCCCGCCGGCCAGCTGGTCGTCGGGTCTGCTGTGCATGCGCGTGCGGGTGGCCGCACGTGCATGCATGGGAGGCGTGCACGGAGGCTGCGCACGCATTGCATTTTGGGCACTCGGTCCAGAAAGGGTTAGCCATCACTGATCTAGGAGGTACATTTGGTGTCCTGATACACATTCACATTGTGACATACAGTAGACCATTTTGAGAAGCAATATTG
Source organism: Pantherophis guttatus (assembly GCF_059756535.1). NCBI lineage: Eukaryota > Metazoa > Chordata > Lepidosauria > Squamata > Colubridae > Pantherophis > Pantherophis guttatus. Next base: position 77,366,976 of record NC_142069.1, read on the forward strand.
CTAAGTAGAAATTTAGCATCTTCCTCTCTTGCTGAGCCACTTTTCATTAAACCCCAATGATTACTATATTGCTGAGAAATGCTTCTAAATGATTAAGCAAAAGCATCTGCCGGAATGCTAAGTACCTCCCACAAATTATCTATCTATGTAAAAAATAGCTATTTTTTTCTGAGTGCCTGCTTGTTTAAGATTCTACTCATTACCAGCTAAGCTGCATTTTCATTCCAGAGGTTTTGCTTTACTCTTTTAAAGTACTTGATTGCCACTTAGTTGTTGACTTTTTCAGTGCTTTCTTTTGCACAACTGCTTAATACTAGCTTTGTTATATTACTGTAATGGCTCGTTTTCTGCCTCTGAAACAATGGATTTGCCTCAAGAAATTACAATTGCTAAATTGACTACTATAATGAAGATTCTTGTGTACATCTCACTTATTTAACAGATCAGTGTTGTGTCAACATGGTTTACACAGGCATTGTGTAGTATTTGCTGGTGGAGGTGTTTTCACTCCATTATTTTGTTTGATAAATTTATATCTCTTCATATATTTCTTCATATTACCTACACAAAAACAACTCTAGGAAGTAAGTTGAACTGAGGAAATGTAATTAGTATTAGTCAAATTGTGAATTTCCAGGGCTGTGGATAGATTTGAGCCCCATTCTGGTCCCAAATCTTCACTTCTAAAACAGATTTGACTGGCCACAGAGATAAATGAGCTGTTATTTATCCAAGGTCATATATTTGAATGGGCCGTTACCTAAATCTATGAACTAAATAAAATAAAATTTACTGGGTGTCTCCATCCATTTTGGTGGATAAAACTCCAGTTTTGAGAGATGTCATGAATATTGGTAGCCTTCTGCCACCAATAGCCTCTCACCGCCCAGTACGCTCCCATAGAGAGGGGCTTCTCAGGGTGCCGTCAGCCAAACAGTGTCGACTGGCGGCCCCCAGGGGGAGAGCCTTTTCTGTGAGGGCACCCTCCATCTGGAACGAGCTCCCCCCAGAGATACAGAAGATTCCGGATCTGCGCACTTTCCGCCGTGCCCTCAAAACATTCCTGTTTCAGCAGGCCGGCCTGGCCTAACTTTCCCTTTATATTGCTTTTTGATTTTATTTTAAACTGGGATGTCTTGAATTATCTAGGACCAGAGTGTTTAGTATATTTTAATTGTTTTTTTATTAACGTTTGTATTACATGTATTTTTATCGTTCGCTGTTCACCGCCCTGAGTCCCTTAGGAATAGGGCGGTATATAAATTTAATTAATAAATAAATAAATATCTCACCCCCTTCAGAAACGAACTGGCATTGGTGGACCTAGACATTTAGAAAAGGGGAAAGTGGTAATGCTAAAAGAAACGTTGCCAAAGAAGATAAAAATGCACCCTCACAAATTTTATTTTTGAATTACAAGAATCTTTTAGAAAATACAAAGTCAAATGAAGCAAGGGCTTCAGCCATAAAAATATCAGACAGAAATGCATTTTCCATTAGCCGGGGGGGAAAAATGAACCTCAACCAAAACCATTCTAAGTAATCATCAATATTAGTTATGTATTTTCAAATATACTTTCAGAAATTATTTCATGAGTGTAGCTGATTTGATCCATATCTTTGTAAAAATATGTCTTAAACTACCAGTCCATTTTTTTCCCCTCATGTAGTCACCGAACATGCCAATCATGCTAAGGATAACTTACTTGAAATTCATCTGGAGAAATACGATGGGTAAGTTCTTTTTTTTCTCATATTTTTCCCCCTTTGGCTTTGAAGAATTGTACAGATGGTCTATTTGCTATTTGTTATCAAGGGATGGCTGATCTGGGAGCTTCTGGATGGGGGGAAGGGTGTGTGTGTGTGTCAAAAACAAGTAAAGATTGTGGCTACAACCACATGATTGATGCCTCATCCTTTTTTTTTAACATGTAAGGCTTTGACCATAGAGTTATGATTTCCTTTTTGACTTCTTTGATACACACACACATAATCCGATGCTCCCAGATGAACCGTTTTGTAAGTCATTTCTTGTTTTCGATTTTCAGACTGCTTTTCTTGGGTGTCTCTGTTTCTGAATTTATCTGTTTTTCCAAGCTTATGTTAGCCTACTTTCTCTGTCTGCATTCATAAACATAAATCAAAAGAATTGGCTTCGCTTTATCCACTCAATGTAACACTACATTTCATGCTCTATGAATGGAGCTGAGTTTGTAGTCTGCTGAAAGCTGTGGGGCATGTAAGTGGGGTTTACATGTGTCCGGTCAGTGTCTTCAAAGGGTACAGGGGAGCCCAGCACCTTTCCGGTTTGTTAAAATACTGCAAAGGCAAAAACTCTTTGTCAGGCAGAGTCATGCAAATTAAATAAAAATCAATGTTAGAAAAGTTAAGGACATGTTGACAAAGAAGGAGGCCAATGCACCACCCCAAGTGGCTGGCAATTGGTCAGCTTATAGATTTAATTTTATTATAGTTTGTCACACAGCCAGATGTTTCAGACTGGATTTAGTATTTTTAACCCCTACGAGTTCTTCTCAAGGACCCGGGATAGGCAGATGTGGATGTTTGATGGTATTAAAGGTATTGCCGCGGGATATAAGCTTTTCCAAGTAGAGCTGCCAAATTTCCAACTGGGAAATGTATGTTTATATTTTTTTACAGAGGTGACAAGCACCTCCCAGTAGATGTTAAGGCAGGAAAAAACAATGTAACGCTGATAGAAAAGCTGGATTTTCTTCCAGCTAAACAGGACCTGCATAGCATTCTGTCTCTTGTTGCAATAGGCTAGGGCAAATTACAAAACTGTGGGAGTTCCTAAACAGTCTGCAATGAAATCATACATTAGTTTTGGCTTGAAGGAGAGCAGTCTGTGCTAACTTCGTACAGTTTCGGCTCAATCTGTCAGCATAGGATTCCTTTAGCAGTTTTGCAAATGACAACTGCTCCACTGTTGTTGTTTTTAATTATGAAAATGTTCTTTGCCTGCCAAACCTACATCCCTATCATTATATTTTTTTTAAAAAAAGGTTTGAAATCATTTTATGCTGAAATAGTTTTGACTTCCATTTACCTCTAACAAGGTCAAGGCTTTGTCCCAATTGGATTAAAACAGCAGAGCCCATGCGTTGCTTTCACAGACAAATACAGAACAAATTCCATAATGAATCACCTTAAGTCATTAAATAGGCTAACAGGATTTGCTTGTAAAGAAAAAAACAAAAAGACATAGATAGATAGATAGATAGATAGATAGATAGATAGATAGATAGATAGATAGATAGATAGCCACCCTTCTCTGGAGACTCAGGGCGGCTTACAATGTGTTAAGCAATAGCCTTCATACTTTTGTATATTTTTACAAAGTCATCTTATTGCCCCCACAAACTGGGTCCTCAATTTACCTACCTTAGAAAGGATGGAAGGCTGAGTCAACCTTGAGCCTGGCAAGTTTCAAACTTACTAATTGCAGACAGCTGGAGTTAAATTACAATGCATTAGTCTGCTGAGCTATCCAGGCTCCTAATATTTAATAATAATATAATAATAATAAATAATAATATTTACTCCTATGCAAGCCACCTCTGAATGAATAGGAGAGCTCTTCTCATTTATTCCAGCGCATTTTGCATAGCCAAGCATCAACCAAGTTTGTACTGTGTTGAAAAACCAAGTTCCCGCCCTTTACTCCATTTGTTCACCTGAGTAAAAGATGACTCGGGAAAGCAAATGCTGTTTCCCATAGATTCATGGTACAGCCCCACTTTTCAATGAAGCTCACTGACAAAATCTGTTTTGCTTTCCATGGAGCAACATTATTCCCATGTGTCCCAAATTAAGGGATATACCCAATGCTAGCAAATCACTAGAAACAGGTGTTGTTTTTTTTAATTACCACTAAAGTGAGAGTCATTAAGGAGCAGTAGCATGAGGAGAAAGCCTGATAGATCTTGGGAATATAGAAGAGAGAGCAAGATACAGTAGTGGCCAAAATTGTGGAAACCTTTTGGGGAAAGGTTTCCCCAAAAGGGTGAGGTGGTACAGTGGTTAGAGTGCTGTACTGCAGCTACTTCAGCTGACTGCTAGTTCAGCAGATCAGCAGATCAAATCTCATCGGCTCAAGGTTGACTCAGCCTTCCATCCTTCTGAAGTGGGTAAAATGAGGACCCAGATTGTTGGGGGCAATATGCTGTTTAGTATACTGTCAATTGTTGTAAGCCGCCCAGAGTCCTCGGAGAGTGGGCGGCATAGAAATATGATTAATAAAATAAATAATAATAAATAAATAAGTGTATTTTCTAAAACTAGCTAATAACACCACTTTTTTGGGGGGAGTAATACCATAAAATTATATATCAATGGAAAGATAATTTAATCAAGATTGTAATGCAATAACTTTTGTGAAGGATTTGCTATTAGAATAGCAGTTACAGTATAAAGAAGAAAAGTGAAACACATAGAAAAAAATGAGATATACAAAAATTATCACCATGTCAATTAATAGTTGGGTAACCTTTAGCATGAATTACGGCCTTACAACGTCTTTTCTTGGAGTGAACCAAGTCTTTTAGTTCTGCAGCTGTTATAATGTGAAACCAAGATTGAATGATTGCTTCTATTAACTGGATTTTATTGCTAGGTTGCTTCTGACTAACAAGTTTTTTAGTCAGCTCCATAGATTTTCAATTGGGTTAAGGTCTGGGCTACTCCCAGGCCATTTCAGTTGTGGAATAGGATTATCTTGAAACTCCCCCAAAAAGTGATGTTATTAGCCATCAAACCTCAAAAATACACTTTTCCCAAAAGGTTTCCACAATTTTGGCCATATCCAGTTGTGGTAGTAATTGACATACAATCCAGTCATAGAAAAATTGGGGTCTAGCCACAATATCCAATCATAAAAGGCACAAAGTATCAGATATGTGGAAAAGATCTGCCCAATGAGCAGGACTTCCATATTGCCCATGGGAATAGACAGTTGATATTCTTTCCCATCTGCACGTACATCTTGAGTAGCTTTTGCTATTAGAGGTGAACCATCAAGTTGGAGAGAAGAGAAATAGTGATTATTAGTGATTATGAAAGATAAGTATTTATGAATGATAAGAATGTGGATGAAATTTACCATTGATAGAACGATACCCCTTTTCCATAGTGAGATGTTAACGCAGGAGAAATTACTACTTTTAAATATCCAAAATTATAATAAAAATGAGCCTGTCACAGCCCAATTAAGTAAATTATTTTAAATGTGCATTAAATACCCTGTTTCCTCCAAAATAAGACATCCCCTGATAATAAGCCCAATCGGGCTTTTGAGCGCATGGCAATAAAGCCAAGCGCTTATTTCAGGGTTCAAAAAAATATAAGACAGGGTCTTATTTTCCGGGAAACACGATACTTGTTTCAAGTAATAATAAGCATTTCTCCATGGAGGGTGGGGCAGGGGCGGGGGGGGGGACTAAATAGTGAAGCATAAAGATAACTTTTAATAAAATTGTATTTTCACATTGGGTCCTTTGACACATTTATGTATTGAATGTCAGTGTGAGTTTTAATTTGTGTGTTTTCCGGCAGTGTTGTTTGTGTTGGTGGGGACGGAATGTTCAGTGAAGTGATACATGGTCTAATTGGAAGATCTCAGAAGGATTCGGGCATAGATCAAAATAATCCCAAAGCACAATTAGTCCAATGCTGTCTCAGGATTGGCATAATTCCTGCTGGTAAGAACTGCAACATGGTGAACGTCTACCGTACATTGTTATCATGTATTTACCACCTTGGACCAAAATGAAAAAGTAATATTACATACGTGGGACAGCATAATGGTTAGCTAGTAGGAGCCTCAACAGATACTGGATCTTGCCTAGAACTATAGGCTTAGCTTGGATTGCCTAATATTTATTGAAACCTGTTCACATATGCATTTGTTGAAGGTACAATTGGGAAATGGAAAGGAATGGGAAGGCAGTGTTCTCCTCGGCTTCTATAACTTCAGTCCAAGTTTATGGATTGGATGAATCCTATGAGAAACAGAATAGAGCCCAGGACCTGCCTCTTTTTCTAGAGATTCAGTCTATGTATATGAGTGTGTAAAGAGTTGTAAATTTTGTGTCCTAATCAGTTTTCAAAGGATGTGTTCTGACCTAGGCTTCCCGAGACAGTAAAAAGCACACAATTAGTCCCAAAAACCCTCTTTTTATTTCAACGGCTGTGAATTCTGTTCATTCACAGATGAGTCACAAACAGTTTATGTAAAGAGTCCGACGGAAGTCTGCCACAGTCCTTTGGGATAAGGCTGATAAGAACCCACCTTTATCTCCCTTGACATGCTGCCAAAGACCTAATTGGCAATTAGCTTTGCAAGGCCACACGGAGCACAGAGTCAAAACAGAGCTGCAGAATTTAAACCGACCAGAACAAACAACAATTGTTTCCTGCAAAGGCTCATGTGCCTTTGCTCCTCCTTTATGTCTTACGGGAGGGGCCAATCATCTCCAAGCCCTACTCCCGAGTCGTCCCTTTTGTTTTAACTGTTCTTGCCTTCTGGCAGCTCTGCGCATGCGCAAACTGGGAACAGGCTCCCCCTGTTCCTCTGCCTCGCTGATATCCGACTCTGGAGACTCCGGAGTCCGCACATAACTCCCAGATGGCCCTGGCCATCTCTGCCTCTGACGCAGAGCCCTCATCCAAGCCTTCCCCAGACTCCAGGACTGGCCCATGTTCCTCCCCAGCCTCCTCACTGTCCGACTCTGCTGCCAGCTCCGCAGGCCGCCGGCCGACCACAACAGGATGTCAAGGATAGGACCTCATCAAACCTTCATAGAACCCAGGAGACATTATAGCCATGCTCATTCCCTTGTTTTGGAGGTGCCACTTGAAATCCAGAAGGGGCGTCTCAGAGTGCAGACAAAATTCTCTCATTCTAAAACCCTGAAAAGTCCATTCTGGGTCATAGTTCTCATTTATGTGGAAGATCTTAAATAGGATCCGAACAGAATATGGATTTATGAAATGTGGAGAGCACCAGACTGGGGAAGACCAATTTAGGGGAATGGGTTTTATTTTAATGTAAAAGCTCCTTGCTTTGTGTTTTGTAAATATTAATTATTATCATATGATTTATGATTTGTCAGCATCCTTAATACTCCTTTCATAGAATTATCCATTTTTTACAACTAATTTTAGGCTCTAACTCACATGATTGTTGATAGTATATCCAAACTATGCTAATTAGCAGTTCAGCATAAAAAGGCTAAGAAAGAAAAGCACACAGTATAGAACATGGTTTCGTTATAAATTGACATTCTAAGCTTTTGCTTTTGTTACATTCAATTTATAGAACTAAAAACATTGTTAATATATAATTGAAAGAAGTATGCTTATCGTTTGGCTAACTTGAGTTTTTACTGTTCATTCCTCCAATGCAAACCATTGGCAGCTCAATATGAGAGATTTATCATACACTTTATAAACGTATATTTATTTAGTCAGCAATCATATTCCTATTTGCCTATATCCTAAACCTCTTTGCATAGGGGGCACAGAATTGCTCAGTTACTCATAGATGGGGTCAACAGGAAATTCCTAGGGCAACTCACAATAAAATTAAACTTATGATAAAAACAAATTAAAAGACCACAATATAGAGAAAAATCAGCAGGAAGAAATACATTCCCACCACAATTTAAAACTATTTAAGGAGGATTAAAAAGCTTAGAAACGCTGATCCTTTAGCATAAATTCTAGCTGCGTATTCTTTCATAGTTAGAGCATTCCCAATTTTCCATTGCCATCTGCTATATTGCAGACTGTGTTATGAAGACTTGTCATTATTGTGTGTGAAGGCACAGGCGAAGAAAAAAACTTTAAATTTTGCAGAACTTTAAATCTTGAAAAGAGCATTTGCGTGGAAGGGGAAAGCAAACCAGGCTTAATGCTAGGGCAGTCTTATCTGGACTGCAAAAATCCTTACTCATCCTTGCCAAAATGAGACAGAGTCTTTTGCATCATTGGTGACAATTAGCCATTGGCTGATTTTTTTTGCAGCCAAATATGGTATGCCATCCCAGCACTGTCTTGGATTAGTGGCCATTTCTAAATCCTTTTCAAGAGAGTTTGTTTCCTAATCTCTGGCTGCTCTTATTTTACAATTGAGCACTAGATATCAATGTGATTTCAAGAATATGCCTTTCTAAAGGATTGGAAGAAAGACGCTTTTTCCAGAAAATTGATTTCCCCTGCTCTTTATTTTCTGCCTGAAAATAAACCTGTTGCTTAGAGACCATTGCAAATTAAAGTTTCTGTTAAAAGGAGGTCAGGGCTCAAATCAGCAGTCCATACAATTAAACCTGTGCTTTCTGGTGGGCTGACAGCCTGTGCTGTGGATGTGTTCCACTGGAATCAGTTTAACTTCTGCCTTGATGCCAATTCTCTTGCAAAGGATCTATTGGCAGTCAGTGCTGTGTAAAAAGTAACCAAAAGTATAGTTGGCTCAGTTTAACTATGCTTGGTCTATCTTTTTACTTCTTTTTTCTTTTTTAACACTTTCATTATTTATATTTTTGTCTATTTGTCAAATCAATTTTTTTGTCAGATTTGTACACATTAAGTATAGTTATTTTATTCCAGTCTTGGCAAAAAAATACTAGTTTGTTAGCCTTCCCAGTTTAACCAGACAGGAAACACAACCAGATAGCAGTAGCACTTAAGACTTTTTTTTAAAAAAAATTTGATTTATATGCCGCCCTTCTCCAGAGACTCAGGGCGGCTTACAATGTGCTCAGCAATAGCCTTCATCCTTTTGTATATTTATACAAAGTCACCTTATTGCCCCCACAACTGGGTCCTCAATTTACCTACCTTAGAAAGGATGGAAGGCTGAGTCAACCTTGAGCCTGGCGAGATTCGAACCTGCAGTAATTGCAGGCAGCTGGTCTTAATAACAGGGTGCTTTAAACCACTGTACTACCAAGGCTCATCACTATCATTATATATCGCTTTACACTGTTTTACCGCCCTCTCTAAGCGGTTTACAGAGTCAGCATATCGCCCCCAACAATCTGGGTCCTCATTTTACTGACCTCAGAAGGATGAAAGGCTGAGTCAACCTTGAGCCAGTGAGATCTGAACTGCCAAACTGCAGCTAGCAGTCAGCTGAAGTAGCCTGCAATACTGCACTCTAACCACTGTGTCACCTCAGCTCTGCACTGTTCATTATAAAACTACGTTAACAGAATCTGGAAGTACAAATCTCCCACCATCTCCTTAATATCCTGAGAAGCTGGGTAGGGTCCCTTCTGAGCCCTTTTATCTGCTCATTATGCAGCTGAGGACTACTGTGCCCTCTCTTAGATGACCACTCCCTTCGTAGCATTTCTTATGCCATCTCACAAGGTCTCTAGCAGCATAATATGATAGTTCCCAGGAAGCCACACAACTGACCAAACTGAAATCCGCGGCTCTATTTGGTAACTTAATCCTCATTTAAGATAATTTTGTCCTCATAATGTTTTTGAATTGCAAACAAACGTAAAGATCGCTTGCTTTCCAGGTTCGACCGATTGCATATGCTATGCAACAGTTGGCATCAATGATCCAGTAACATCTGCATTACATATCATTGTGGGTAAGTATTAGTTTGCTTTCAGGCTCATTGACACAATTTTAAACACCCTAGGAAGTTTTACAGCATCGTTACTACTTTTGGCAAAAAAAAAAAAAAATCAAATGCAGAACCAGAATATAGTTGCTGACCATTAAGATGTCACTAACGCCAGCTGAGGATTTTGCAGAAGCCTTGCTATTCCACTAAAATTTATGATACAGTGTGGCACAGAAGAAATGGCAGTTGCATATGATCATGAAAGCATTCTGCTGGCAGAAAGTTACAATGAGAAACCACTTCACTTTATCACTCAAAAGTGCAGCTGATAGATATCACGATGTTAGTATCATCTGTTCTATGGAAGCATCAGTGTTATGCATAGCTCATTGAGGTTATTTTTTTACCCTTGAATGAGAGCAACTTCTAGCTGATTGATAGTTGTACACAACTATCACTACTTCACAATCACTATTCCAGGGATCCTGGTTTGCCAGGATATATTTTCAGACTATGTGTATTTTCCTTCTTCATTCCATGTTAGTCATAAGTAGGACAGAATGGTCATTATCCTAGTACAGGAGCATCGTAATGCTCCTCTTTACAACTAGAATGTAGAATAACAGGATTGGAAGGAACCTTAGAGGTCTTCTAGTGCAGAGAGAGAGAGGGAGGGAGGGCGGGAGGGAGAGAGACAGAGACAGAGACAGAGACCCTATACCCTTCCAGACAAATGGTTGTCCAATCTCTTCTTGAAAACCTCAGTAATGGAATACACATAACTTCTGGAAGCAAGCCATTCCATTCTCACTGTCATGAAATTTCTCCTTAATTTGAGCTTAGATCTGTCTTTGATAATTTTCCATCCATTACTTCTTGTCCTACTCTTGGGTGCTTTGGAGAAGAAGTCGACCCCACTTCTCTGTGTCAGCTCCTCAAGTACTGGAAGACTATGTCACTCCTAGTTCTTTTCTTGGCTAGACTAGACATACATACCTAGTTCCCGCAACTGTTCATCATATGGTTTAGCCTCCATACCCCTTATCATCTTCGTTACTCCTCTCTGCACACTTTCTAGAGTCTCAGCCCCTTTTTTGTATCATGGTGAGCAGAATTCCAAGTGTGCAATATAAAGCAGTATGATTATTTCACATCGCCTTGAAATTGTCCCTTTGTTGATGCAGCCTAGGATTACATTGGCTTTTTTGGCAGCTACAACACACTGCTGACTCATACTTAAATGGTTGTCCAATAAAAGACCCAGATCCCTCTCACAGACACTACTGTTGAACCAGATACCACCTCTTTTATACCTGTGCATTTAGTTTTTCTTGAATGAGTGAAACTACAATGGGTAAATGAGTAAAACTAGAATGAATTGCTTTGCTTATAGCATCACAAGCACAGACACTTAGCAGACACTTAGCTTTCTAACTAAGTAATTATTAATTAACACGTTTTCAGTATTTGAATTAGAGATCTTCCATCTTAACTATTATATCAGGTACTGCAGAACCTTTTTTAGACAAAAGAATGGTGATTTTTTTTTTTTGCCATCTCATTTTAAAAAATAAGACAATTTTTAATATTTTACAATGTTTTATATATGAATATATTTTATATGTTTCGATATAAGACAGTTTTACAGTGACTGAGTAACGAAATACCTCTTGTTAATAGGAGATAATCAACCTCTGGATGTTTGTTCAGTACATCGCAATAATACATTTCTGAAATACTGTGTATCACTACTGGGATATGGTTTTTATGGAGATGTATTAAAAGACAGTGAACAGAAACGCTGGATGGGCCCTGCCAGATATGACTTCTCAGGTAACATCTGGTATATCTTCTGCAGCCATCCTTTATGTCAAGTAGCCAACAGATTTACCCTTCCCTGCCATTTTTAAAAATCTCTTCTATTTTCTTCTATAAGAAAAAAAAGTGATAGGCATGGCTCTAGAGCAGGGGTGTCAAACTCGATTTCATTGAGGGCTGCATCAGGGCTGTGTTTGGGGGCCGGGGGGGGCATGGCCAGGGTGGGGGTGGCCCATGGGTGAAATCCAGCAGGTTCTGACAGGTTCTGGAGAACCAGCAAATACAACCTCTGGCTGATCCCACAGTGGGGTGGGAATGGAAATTTTACAGTATCCTTCCCCTGCCATGCCCACCAAGCCACACCACACCCACCAAGCCACGCCCACAGAACCAATAATAAAAAAATTTGGATTTCACCACTGGCACGGCCATCTCAACGTCACTCGTCAGGCTCCATTTTCGGCCGCAACGGCCTCTTCCAGCCCTCCCAAGCTCCGTTTTCACTGGCAGAGACACTGCGGGCCAGTCCTTTGCTGTTTCCAGGGTGGCCTTGAGTTTGACACCCCTGCTCTAGAGAATGACTCTCCTCGGAAAAGCATCCAGTGGACAACCACACTAACACTGAGTACAGAAATGGGAATTTAACCGCCAAATAGTGGCCTTTATGTAAAGAGAACATGTAGACAATGCCAAGAGGTTGCATATAAAAAGTGCTTATTTGATACACACAGAGAGCAAGTTGTAGGAAACATCCACAGAATAATGACCAGATATAAAATAATCGTTCTCTTCCAGCTCTATGGGAGAATAAGTAGAAGAAAAAGCAAAAATTAATGATTTCTTCCATTATTGTTATTTTTTTGTCCACTTCCAAGGTTTCAAGACTTTCCTCTCCCATCATTACTATGAGGGGACAGTATCTCTCTTACCAGCAGCACACTCCATGGGTTCTCCAAGAGATAAGAAACCCTGCAGAACTGGGTAGGCTAAATCACTCAATTCACCTCGAATGCCTGTTGAGTAGAAAGACCAGAATACATTTGCTAATTTGGCTAAATTTTAAGAATGTAAACAAAAAGGAAGTTGAGTTAATCATGCTGAGAAGTCATAAAGACGATTCTAAATCATCAGGCATGAACTTTTCTGCTTATCTAAATTACGTTTGAAATGCTACTAATGACAGTATCATGCAGATAAACAAATGGTGTTAAATCCATTTGGTCTGCAGAGAAGTCATTTGTGTGTGTGTGCACGCTATTAAAACTCTCATGCTTGTCGGTGTGTATCCATTAACTGGGCAAAACAGATGCATCTTAGAGCAAAATGTTTTGAACCACATCACCTCAGGTGGAGTAACTTACGGAGTGCATTCTGTAAGTCCATAACTCCATGACTCCTGTGGAATTGAAATTTGGAAAATTTTATAAAACATTTTAGAACATAAAAATTGTCATAAAACATTTTATAACCTAATGCAAAACCTAGCCTCTGACTCCTAATTGACTGTGGTATACAGTTCAACATGGGCTATTTTTAAGAACGATGCTCCTCTGAATATCTCCCTGAATTTTTAACAGCTTTTCCAATGAAGGCAGTGCAGTAGAAACTCTGGAGTTTCTGAGGAAACTCCAGAGTTACCTCCTCTGTTGGAGGTACTGAGGAAATAGCTCTGAAACAAAGACTCAGTGTGTCACGGGATGTCCTGTTGATTAATTAAATTACATTAAAATTTTAAATTAATTCAAACTTAAATTAATTTTTCAATAACTAAGTTATATTGTCAACACTGAAGTTGTTACCTTTGTTCTTTAGGTGCCGGATTTGCAAGCAAAGTAAACTACAGCTGGAGAAAGATCAGAAGAAAACGGAAAAGGAGATTAAAAGTAACTTTATAGTTTGTGGAACCTTGTTTGTTAATGGTTAGATTGGCTCAGTTAGTTTCTAATATCTCTTTTATTTGGATGACGAGTATAAAGACAGATTTCAAATCAGAACAAAGATTGGATTTAACTGCTGTAGAAGCCCAAGGAAAATTCAGAGAGGTTTAAAATGAGACAGGCTTCTTTCATATTTATCCTGTTTATACTTATTCATTATCATTCAGTACAAATGCTGATTTATGGCAGACTCTGCAGTTGGTACAGTTTGTGAAATTATGGTAAATGCAGTATATTCAATTACCACATTTGGAGTTAAAGTAAGGCTGAAATCTGTTTGTATTTTTCTTGGTGTAAAAGCCACTTTGTATTCTACTTCTTCAATGTCCAACTTTTGCTTCCTTAGACTGTCACAGAGAAAACCATTGCTTGCACTATTCCGATCTTTGTAAATGTAGACACATCACTGCATCGGAATAGCTCTTCTGAGGCCTTCATGGCTATTCTACCAAATACTAGCCCTGTGAAGGCACCCAGCGCCTTCTCCGATGGCACGCGAGCTTTCACCCCAGGTCTGCTCCACTGTGCATACTTGCGCGCCTCCCACCGGCCAGCTGGTCTTCGGGTCTCTGCCGTGCATGCATGGGGGGCGGGGCACATGTGGGAGGCCATGCACACATGCGCAAGGGGCGCATGCAGGGGTCCTATGCACATGCATGGGGTACGGGGTGCATGCTCATGCATAGAACAGGGGCACATGTAGCGGCCCACACATGAATGCACGGGGGTGGGGCGCATGCACTAGGCCCACGCGTGCATTGCATTTTGGGGGTTCGGGGGTGCGCATGCGCATTCACACTTTGGGCACTCGGTCCGGAAAAAGTTAGCCATCACTATACTAGCCTATGGTGTATTTTTTGACTGCTCGTTCATTTAGTGTTGATATTATCAAGTAGATTTTCAGTTTTCAGCTGGGTTCTCACTCTTATTTATTTATTATTTATTAGTCACATTTTTATGCTGCCCAACTCCCAAGGGACTCTGGGCGGCGTTTCTTCAAGAAACACCATGATTATGCTTTGCTCCATGCCATCAATGATTTCTGATTTCAGTAGCCAGACTGAGAATTCGTCCTGGTTTAAATTCTAGTTCAGGTCCATGCCAACATTGAAAAAAAAAAATCTAATGGAAATGTTTGGGTTACTGAAAGCATAAAACATTAAACATCCCTGAACTAGGAGTAGCCTCTAGCCCTTGTAAAACTTCAAATCTTATCTCCTCTGTACATTACCACAATTGGTTGGGGATGATAAGAAAAACAGTCCAGCCATCTGGACTAGTAGAAGAAAAAGGCTAATGCAGGCTGCCTTGAACTCCTGGAAGACAGATTATAGATATAAAAAGCAGTAAAGAAAAAACAAATAATCCTTGACTTACAACCAGTCATTTATCAACATGGTTGAGTATGTCCTGTTAAAGCACATCCAGGCATTGTAAAATGTTGGGCTGATTTTTCTGGCCACATGACTGCATTTCAGGTGTTTGCCAACATATGATCACCATTTGCAACCTTCTCTGTGGCTCCCCCCAAAAAGTCAATCAGGAAATCAGCAGGGAAGGTTGTCAGTGGAGGGGACATTGGATTTGAGGTCCATTCCCCCAGCACACCAATGTATTTCCCCTCTTTTCCATGCAGAGAGGAGAAATCCTCCACATAAGCTGGAGGAATGACTTCAAATCCGGCAAAAAACCAAAAAAAAAATGCTAGCAAAAGCCAGCATTCTGAGCCTTTCAGAATGCTGGGGTTTGCTAGCACTTTCCTCTCCAAAATTCTGTTCTTACAGCATGCCAAGGCATTTCCCCTTCAAAATCCCTCAATGCACTTAGTAATGGATCTTAAATCTGGCGAAACACTAGCAAACACTTATTATTCTTATGATTGTTCTCCCAGGAAGAGGGCCCAGGCCAGGGGTGGGCTTCAAAAATTTTAGCAAGGGGTTCTCTGCCCGATTGCTGGGTGGGCGTGGCCATGGTGGGTGTGGCCTAGTCAGCCTCCTGCACCACGGTGCGGGAGGCATTTTTGCTCTCCCCGGGTTCCAGAGGCTTTCCTTGAGCCTCCGGGAGGGCAAAAACAGCCTCCGCAGGCTCTGGAGGTCCTCTGGAGGCCAGAAATGGGCCCGTTTCCAGCCATCCTGAATTTCTAGTAGGCCTGTTTTTCATCTTCCCTGAGCCTCCGCACACGCCCTGCACTTATCTGCATCCAAAACGGGCCACGTGGGGACTCCTGGGAGGGGCGGGGTGGGGTGGGCGGGGCCAGCCAGGAGTGGAATTTGGGGGTTCTCCGAACTGCACACAATCTTAGCTAGAGGTTCTCCTGAACCCCTGCGAACCCCCAGCAGTCCACCCCTGGCCCAGGCCTCCCAGATACGGTGGGCGGCCCAGGGCCTCGTTCCACCCTATCATGCTCGAGAGGTCAGAGCTGTCTCTCCAGTGCTGTGCTTAACAACCTATGTGGTCACTTAACAACTGCAACTGGGAGAGCTTGGATTGTGATTGTTGAGTGCAGTGGTCATGCCTTTGTGTCTCATTTAACAACTGCTTCCCTCAACAACCAAGATTCTGGGCCCAATTATGGTTGTAAGAAGAAGACTACCTGTATGAGGCTTA
The DNA here is from genome assembly GCF_059756535.1 of Pantherophis guttatus. Taxonomy (NCBI): domain Eukaryota; kingdom Metazoa; phylum Chordata; class Lepidosauria; order Squamata; family Colubridae; genus Pantherophis; species Pantherophis guttatus. The sequence continues at coordinate 77,382,939 of NC_142069.1, forward strand.
GTGATTTGTCAGTAATTTTAGAGCTTTTGAGAAGAAATCACACACACATCCAAACTTGGATTCTTAACAGGGCACGTGATTCTCTGAAGTTCTGTTTTGCCTGGGGACCTTGGATTGAATTATGCATTATATTAATGCTGCCTTTTTTAAAAAAAAAATGCAAAAATCGCTAGATTTATTTTGAAAGAAAAGCAGTCACAAAACTCAGCTTGGTTAGAATCTCAGTTGCTCTTCCTGATACTTCTGGGAGATATAAGGTTGGGAAAATTGCCATCCATTCCTTCACCCTTTATGGAGTCAACAATGTCTTAAAACATGTCTCAAAATCCAGATGATACCAAGAACAAAATGCAAATATATCTCTTTCAGGGGATGAGGAAGGAGAATGGAAAGTTATTAGAGGGAAGTTTCTAGCCATCAATGCTGTGAACATCAGCTGTGCCTGTCCACGGAGTCCTAAAGGCCTTTCGCCAGCTGCTCACCTGGCAGATGGCTCTGCAGACCTCATTCTAGTCCGTAAATGTTCCCGGTTAAACTTTTTAAGATACCTCTTAAGGCATACAAACCAGCATGATCAGGTGCGTATTTTTCTCTCTAACGGTATCATAGCTTCACAACTGGAATGGAGGCACAATCTGATGTAGATTAATGGTCTTGTGGTGAAACACAAAACAGAACAATTGCATAACGGGCAAGAAGTATGGATAAAAAGCTAGACTTTCTGGAAGTTACAGGTCAGATAATGTTTCATTCCCTCATCCTCCATTAAAATGTTGTTCTCAGAGTGAGGGAGACTGATTGATTATTTTCACTGATGCCGCTTAGTTCTTACCACTCCATTGATGAGGCTATATTTTATTTATTTATATATTCAATTTTTTTTTACAGCCGACCAACTCAACCAAGTTACCTTGGGTAGCTTACAATTCTAAAATTATAAACAAAACAATTACAAATCATTGACACAATAAAAACATCCACAAAATAAATAAGTACAAACCTCAGCCGTGATGATTAATCAACTAATAGTTAAGCCAGCATATTCCAAGCACCAGCCTGACTATGTAGCTAGGTTTTTAAAGCCTTGTGAAAGGCCACCAGAATTGGGACCAAAGGTGGTATTCAGCCGGTTCGGACTGGTTCGGGCGAATCGGTAGCAGCGACTGCGGGCGGGCCTGTCGTCCGCAATGCTGTCCTATTTAGCCATGTTTTCAAGGCCGGGCACATGTGCGGAAGGCACACGCAAGGAAAGCACATGCATGGAAGGCCGGGCACAAGCATGGAAGGCACGCATTTGGTGAACCGGTGATAAGAATATGTGAAACCCAGCGCTGATTGGCACCGCTCGAATCTCTGAGGGAGGAATACTCCATAAGGCAGGGGCTACAGCAGAAAAGGCCTGTCTTATAGTTCCCTCTTTATAAATACATGTATATAATACATAGAGTCCAGCACCGCTTTTGACTCACACATGGTCTCCAATTCAACACTTCCCTTGCTTTTAAATAAATAAACATCTGTTATTCATTCCTTTGTAAAAACAAAAAGACCACAGAGCTTTTGGTGATCCCATTTAAGTAGGAATCAAAACATGCCCACCAAGAGTGACAGCTCAGTCTTTACCAAGAACAACGTCCCTCTGATACTATTTAAGGGCAGCTCTGAGTCTGCAGGAAGTGAGTTCAGGGGTGAAATCCAGCAGGTTCTGACAGGTTCTAGAGAACTGGTAGCGGAAATTTTGAGCAGTTCGGAGAACGGGTAAATACCACCTCTGGTGGAAATGGAGATTTTGCAATATCCTTCCCCCAGGAGTGGGGAGGCAATGGGGATTTTGCAGTATCCTTCCCCTGGAGTGGGGTGGGAATGGAGATTTTGCAGTATCCTTCCCCCAGGAGTGCAGAGGCAATGGGGATTTTGCAGTATTCTTCCCCTGGAGTGGGGTGGGAATGGAGATTTTGCAGTATCCTTCCCCTGCCACACCACACCTACCAAGCCACGCCCATAGAACCAGTAGTAAAAAAAATTGGATTTCACCACTGAGTGAGTTCAATGCTTGTATGGCATCCCAAGCCCAGAGATAATTTAGACACGGAGAAAAGAAAACAACATCCAGACTGAGAATTAGGGAAACCTTATCTTCTCAAGATATGAAATCTTTATTTGGTTTTGGGAAAGAGTAGGTAAAGACCATGGTTTCCAAAGCCATCCTAGAACATTCTGTGGCTGACTTCTCATTATTGGTTTACAATGCCGGGGCATATTGCTAGTTATTAAGAGAAAGTGCAGTAAATCTTAACAACCTCAAGCTAATAAGAGAAAAGTAGAAAAAAGTGAACCCATTCAAGGGGAAAGTAACTATCCTTATCCAGATTTTTTGTGTCACAAGGAACAATGTACGACTGTAGTTTGCATAGCAATTTATGAATTTATTCTATGTAATTTAGTGAAGAATTGATGGAGCATCAGTTGAATGATTAATAAGCTGAGATTTACAAGATTAAATTGAATCTATAATAGGACAGGTTCTAGAAATAATAACCAATGGTAGTAATAGTAGAAATGGCAGTAAGCTTTCATAATTGTATCTTTCTCTTTCCTTAATGTTCTCTGGATAGCATTAGACTGTATTTCACAGCTTTTCTTCTGGAAAATGGGGCATAATATTGTTCATAGAATTGTAGGAAGAGCAAATCTAAAGTTACCTTTATGTAACATACCCATTCAACAGGTAGTCCACAGAGTATGAACACTTCCATTCCTTAATTCTGTTTTTAACCAGGGATGAAATGCTACCGGTTCGCACCAGTTCGGGCGAACTAGTAGTAAAAAAATACCGTACCGGTATTTCCGACGATCAGCTGTGCCGCACGATTTATATTCACTAGAAAGCAGGAAATTTTGGTGCGCACTGTGCATTCACGTGCGTGCAGCGTGCATTTCGAGTGCATTGCGCATGCGCACACAATGTGTGTTTGGCACACAGTGTGCATGCGCGCATGCAGTGTGCGTTTGGCGCACAGCATGCATGCACGGGCAGCAAACCGGTGCCAACCCACAGAGGATTTCACCACTGTTTTTAACCCAAATTTGTATTTAAGTTGGAACAGGTTACTGTACTTGTACTTCTTCGCATCAAAGAGAAGCAACAACATTGTTTACAAGGCTTCTTGTAAAGTTTAAACTTATAACTACGTTTTATACCTTAAAACTAAGTTATGTGGCAAACAGACATCCAGCAAGGAGAATGCACTGGAATTTCATTTCTCACCATCTTGAGAACCTGCTGGAATTCAATCTCTCACTTTCCCTGTAGGCAAAGTGATCCAATTCAAAATGGCGGATGGCGTGCTCCTTCTTGGAGCCAACGAAGAACGAACCACTGAAGCCACAGAGTGCATTCGGGAACTGCTGAAAACAGCCTGCATACTGCATTAAAAGCAGATGCTCTTTTTAATGATGCTGATGAAAGCATTGCACAGCTTCAGCAGCTTATCAACTCAAAGAGAGGAGAACGCCATCTGCCATTTTGCATTGTGTCACATTGTTGGTCAGGTGTTCACCATTTAAAATACTGTTAACAGGTGAGCCATCTGCTATTTTGTAACAGGGTAGCCATTTTGTATCTAGGGGTTTCTTCAAGTTATTCTTTCTTAACATGGGGACTGCCTCTACTATAGAGCCATTCAAGCAGTTTAATGTAGCTCAGATGAAAATGATAGCAAATGCAAAAAATTCATCTACTTCATTTATAGAAATAGTTTTGTATGTATCATATAGTTTATTCTACAGATAAAGGTTATTAAGAAAATTGAATTTTATAGCACAGTTCTCAGAATCTAGAGTTAGATATGCTTAAACCTATTGAATGTCTGAGTACACCTAACTGTATTTTACATTATAGTGCTGAGAGTCATTTAAACAAAATTTAGTTAAGTGCTATTTAGACCAAAAAAAAAAAAACCCTCAGAAGACTGACATGTCTTTTTGACAATTTCTAAGGCAACAAATGCTGTAATTTGCTTCCTACAATTTCTCTACAGTTTGATTTCAGCTTTGTAGAGGTTTATCGGATTAAAAAGTTTCGTTTTACATCAAAGCATTTTGATGATGGTGACAATGATGACCAGGGTATGCGGAAAAAACACTTTGGTCAGTTCTGTAGAGACCACCCAGCTTGCTGCTGTCTCCCCCCCAGCAGTACCTGGAACTGTGATGGAGAGACCCTGGATTGTTCAACTATTGAAGTCAAGTGAGTGCCTTTCTTTTTAAAAATGAATCTACAAATATAAAGAAATTAGAGTGCAATTCGCACATTAGTCCTTTCCCTAACGGGATTTAAAAATTGACACTAAAGATAGAGATTTGTTTTTTTCTCTCTTTTTTGTTACATATGCATAGCTGTGCACTCCTAAAAAAAGGTTTTAATCCTCTCACCTAAAAAATGTCAACAGGTTTTATTAAACAGAACTTTATTAAACAGACTATTTATTGCCTCCAATAGCAGTTCCCAGGAAGGCAGAATGTTTTCCATGACTAAGGTGCAGAAATAAAGGTTAAATCTTTTTTGTTTTTTAAATCGTCTTCCCAGCCAGAGTCCTCAGTGCATGATAAAAAGAGAATAAGATGGTTTGTTCAACTTACTACAGAATCTGGTGACCGTCACTGATGTAAATAATGTTGAAAGGAAATTAGATAAATTCACAGAATGCAAGACTAATACTGAGCTACTTAAGCTACTGACTCAGGGTTGGGAGCAACCTGCATCCATGGATTTGGTTCAAATAATACAGTAAGATATATATTATAATTTACAAATTCTAGGAAAAATCCCAAGTAATTCTATATCTGACATATACCTGAACCCAACATATATTTTACTTAGAGTAGAGATGCTCGAGACCAATTCAAACAATCTAAAGGGCAATAATAGATACACAGACATATGTGAAGAGATCTTAATTTTGGCTTGATGATTTATTTATTATGGCATTTCTCCAAATAAAAAATATACTAGGAAAAAAACACAAAACATAGCTGTACTTGCTATCTCAAACTGCCATTGTGAACAGCTTCTTAAATGAATAATTGAGAGGATTTTGTTCTTTGTGACTGGCAGATTAGAATTGATAGAATTTTATCATGTGAAGATTTTACAATTTCTTACATTTGCAGAGTTCACTGCCAATTAATTAAACTCTTTGCAAGAGGAATAGAAAAGAATCACAAACCTGAATCACCTTACAAGCAACTTACCTGAACAATTAATTTAAACCAACACTGCAAGAACATGAAGGAAAAAAAGGCAAAGCAAAGACAAGCATTTCTGGCATGTTAATAAATGTTTTTAAACTTTATTTTTCTAGTCAAATTTTAATTTTAGATAGATTTCTTTTCAGTTAATGTCTTCAAAGAAAGTGGATTATTTTAAATTATTTTATGCTAGGGCAGTGAAGAAGATTTTTGTCTTATATTTTCTTTCTTTTGTTATGAAACGATTCTGTTTTCTCTGCTGTGTTTCTAAGCTGGATGGTCCTTCTCTTAAATCAAATTATTATTAGTATGGTCCATCGCACAGTTAGCCAGATGTTCAGACTGAATTTGCATTTTTGTCCACCTATCTATTTCTTCCCAAGGACCTGGGATAGGCAGATGTGGATGTTTGATGTTGTTAGAGATATTGTCGCAGGTTATAAGCTGTTCTGAGCAAAGTTGCCTTTTGCAATTGACTATTGTCTGTTCACAACAATGTGAAGTCACAGTTGCCAGCTCTTTAATTGATGCTGCCCTTCATTCGAATTGAGTTCTTCTGATGCTTATTATTATTTAGGCTTAAAAATGTAGAGCAGGGCTGTCAAACTCACAGTCTGCGGGCCAGATGCGTCGCGTGCTGGCCACGCCCACACCCGGTTTAGCGAAAGGGGGGAAGTCCCAATACGTCACGTGACAACGTGAGTTTGACTCCCCTGAGCTAGAGGCACAGTTCTCTTTATCTTCTTCCAATATAGTATCAAGAGTGGATTGGTGAAAGAGAAATGGAAGCATGTACAATTCTCCAACCTGCTCAATTGCCTACATGAATGTTCATCCATTCATGTGTATAGAATTCTTTGTTACTTATGGCTACTAGATGAATGGCAAGTTGTTAAAGGCAAGCCTGCAGATTTGGTACAAATTTTGCCGTTGATGTCAGGAGAAGGGATTATAATGTACGTTTGCCCCCTTGAGTTACTTACAAAGTAATAAAGAGGGCATTTTAAAAAATCAAATATATATGGTTTTGAATTATAATGCAAATAATGTGCATTCTGCTTGCAGCAGAGGCTAATGAAACTTTTTATTCTTTTAAAGCGATTTTGAATCACGATGTATGATTTAAAGACATTTAAAATATGATAGTATCCTATCATTAATCTTGTTTTCTCCTGAAATGACCATACACTCATTGATTGTTCGAGCTAGTTTGCATTAGCAACCTCAACGCAGTCCAAATGCACATTCTGGGTTGCAAGTAATAGCAAACATCTTATATATATTATGTCATATAATGGGCCCATTTCTGGACTTCTGGAACTTTTAAGGCCCGTTTTTCGTCTTCCCAGAACCTCCGCGCAGGCCCTGCACTTAACTGGCATCCAAAACGGGCTGCATGGAGACTGGGGAGGGCAGGGGAGGGGTGAGCGGGTTCAGCCAGTCCTTGCAACAACCAGTTCAACAAACCAGATTAAAATTAACATCCGGTTCTCCTGAACCGGCTGAATCCCACCCCTGGATAAGCCCCTCAGATGATGCAGGAACAAAAATGGGCAGGATAGAAGCGTATGGTACTCCATAGAGAAGACTCACAGAACTTCCATGCTCCTATAATTGGGACAGTTCTGTACACAGTATCTGGAATGTTTTATCCTGCCTCTTCCTTCATCCTTTTTCACGGTTCCCTAAATTGCTTCTGCCTCTCCCCTTACATGAATGGAGCAGCAGCTTTTGGATACCAGCCAGTGTTTCTTCCCAACCAAAGGTTTTCTGTGCAATCAATAGAACAGTGTTGTTGTTTTTCTCAAACTTGGCACTTTCAGAATGCTGACTAGGGAATTCTGGGAAATGAAGTCCGCACATCATAAATTGCCAAGTTTTAGAAACATTGCAATAGAATCAAGGGACAGAATTCATTTGCTGATGCATTTTTTCAGGGATAGCTGAAAATGCAACTTGTTTCACGTAGACTACTAATGTAATTAGACAGAGCTGCCTTGTTACTTTTACCAATTGGTAGGCTACTTAATTTTTAATTTGATATTGTTAAATTTCTTTGGAATTTATTTAAATGAGTACAGTATTTATACTGTACAGGAGCTCACTTTTTCTCTGAAAAGAAAAAAATAATAATCTGGATGTTACCAATTCATAGTATATGTGTATAATCAATTGCATGTTTAAATTAATCCCTTCCGAAACAGTGTTTTTTATATCTAGCATATCAAAGAGAAACCTAGATTAATTTCTGATATGCTAGGTTTCTTCTTGCATGCAAAGCAACTGATTCTACATTTCTAGCCTGAACTGTGTCTAGTAAATAAACTAGACTTATTTGCTGATAAATAAACTGGCCAGAAGGTGTTAGTATCACTTCTATATGATTTTGTAATGACCAAACAATAAATGTTTAGACTGCGTCTAATAGCTGATTAAAGAAATTACTTAATTCATATAGAATTTAACAGGTGGGTTGCTGTATTTATTTTGATACTCTGGATTGATACATGATATTGTGGAATTTTATTGCCACTGCTATAATCATACATTCTCTTAGTCAGGGACTTTGTGTTTAAAGAAAAAAAAATAGGAATTCTCCATAGAAGCTTGCAAAGATAATGAAAATCTATTCATACCCTTTGTAGAAACTTTGTGTATTATTTGGACCAAACTTTTGCTTTGTTTTGCTATCTTTGAACTTGTGTAACTTTCTTTTTTCTTCTATGTCTGTGCTTTTCTTGAGAATGTTCCAGTTCACCATTTTACCATCAGTCCATTTACAAGGAAGCAAATCCTGTTGAATTCAGTGGGAGCCAATTTCCATTTAAATGTATACAATTCATTGTAAGAATTGCAGGATTCCTTGTATTTTCTTAGATGTCTATAATATCCAGTTGACATAAATGTAATGTTTGATAATAAGTCACTGCTCCATTACCGTATACATCAATAATGATAAACTACTGCTCAGTGAAGATATTTCTACAATTTTCCATAAGTTCTTTCAGTAATTTGTGGTATAGCACCCAGAAACAACCCAGTTATTTCAATGAAATGTTTCTCCTGAACTCTATACATTAGTTACTGTTCCAGGGTCCCCAACCCCAAAATTAATTGCTTGGAAAATGGTCCAGCTGATATTATATTTAGCTGCTAGACACATGACTAGACAACTAAGTTATTACCATCAAAAACATTTGTATAACTCGTATCTAAATTATGTCATTATTTCTTTTGCCAACTTTGGTTATACGGTAAAGCTCCAAAGCTTATTTTCCATCCATTTAAATGAATAAAATATCTCTGTTGGATATTTCTTTATACCCAATGCAGCTTGACTGGAATTTTACTGAAATGGAGGCCTGGTTTTGGAAACATTTTTGTTCAATGTACATTCCATAAATATTCATATTTTCCATGCGTATAGATTACATGAGCTTCCCAGATAAGTTTGTAATTATTAACTGTAGTTTCTGGTCTTCATCAGGATGATCTATGCCGTCAACATTAATGTTATCTTGACTAAAAGAAAATTGCTCTGTTCTCTAACATGTTATAGAATAGCTTTGATGTTGATTGGTATCCCATCAATTTTTTTCAAAAAGGTTTTTTTTTGCCAGCAGAAAGATGAATTGTGTAGTAACAAATACTTCCTAGAAAATGTTCCAAGAATAGGAACAGATCAAAAAGTATGACTATCCTAAATTTACAATTATTAAGTTTTGTAACAGAATCAGTAACATTAAAAAAACTTAATAACCAAGCTACTTAAAGGTTGACGTGTGGTAATTTTACAATTATAAAGTTAGCATGAGGTAATCTGCTGAAATAGGTTTCTGAGTTGAGGACATTATTATATTAATAGACACTTTTATTAAGACTGATCAACATATTCGTGTAGCTGACCAGACCTTATATTGTCAGCAACATTCTGTGTCACCCAGAACCTAGTTATAGCTGTAAAAAAGCGACTTTTCAAAATCAGAAAACAAATGAGACTATCCAGCATAGTTGTGAAATCATGGTAAATATAGACATTGGAGTAACAACTCTGTTTCCTCTAATTGTTACAAAGCACAATTCATGCTTCAGATAATGCATTAAGTATTATTATAATGCATTAAGTCTTATTATAAAGCAATTTCTCTGTATATGGAATGCAATCCTATGAATGCTGATTTGAGAGTAACCCCATTAAACTAGCTGGGGTTTGGTGCTTAGTAAATGTACAAAGACATACTCTATCTGACTTTTTAAAGCTTAGTTTGAAAGTAGAATCAGTATTCTTAATATGTCTATGTTTGGTAGGAAGCTCCATGTTGCCATGGGGATGAATTTATCAGTCTTGCTGGTTTCAAGATTGAAATGCAACTTTTTGTTTTTAAATTGAAAATATTTCTGGAAATAAAATTATACTGCAGATGTTATGTGTGTCCTTGTATCTGTTCAAGTTCTTACTGTATCTCAACAGGCTTTATTCTACTGCTGGGTTACAACAGGGGTGTCAAACTCGCAGCCCGCAGGCCGGATGTGTCACATCCTGGCCACGCCCTCATCCACACCCAGTTTAGCAAAGGGAAAAAAGTCATGATATGTCACGTGACGACGCGAGTTTGACACCCCTGGATTACAATGTTATCTAGCCATCTTTCACTCTGGAAAGAACTATATCCTGCCTTTTGTAATCTAGACTTCCTGAGTCATTAAAACACACGAGTAGTGCCAAAAACCTCTTTTATTCCAACAGCTGTGAATTATGTTCATTCACAGCTGAGTCCCAATTAGTTGCAAAAAGCCCTTTGGGAGAAGTCCTTCGGGATAATCACCAACCTTTATCTCCCTTGACACTCTGCCAAAGACCTACTTGACAAAGTCACAAGGATTCCAGAATCAAACAGAGTTGGTGACTAGGAACAGAATGAACGACGTTGCTTTCCTGCAAAGTCCCCATGTGCCTTTGCTCCTCTTAAGCCTTATGGGAGGGGCCAGTCATCTCCAGGCCTTACTCCCAAGTCGTCCCTTTTGTTTTAACTGTTCTTGCCTTCTGGCACCTCTGCGCATGCGCGCACTAGATACAGGCTTCTCCTGTTCCTCTGCCTCTCTGCTGTCTGACTCTGGAGGCTCTGGAGTCTGCGCATCACTCCCAGATGGCCCTGGCCCCCTCTCTGCCTCCGATGCAGAGCCCTCGTCCAGGTCTTCCCCAGACTCCAAGACTGGCCCATGTTCTTCCCCAGCCTCCTCACTGTCAGACTCTGCTGCCAGCTCTGCAAGGTACTGGTGGACCACAACACTGCCTTTATTGCTTGCCTTTCAAGATGACGCAATCACCTGACTTCCCTCCTAGGTAATGGGTGAGAAAAGAGAATTTATAGACCTCGAAGTTGCCCTTGGATGATGTTGCGATAATAATTGGAACAGCTAAGGATGATCTGCTTCGCTTCTGGGCTGCAGATGACATGAAGGGGATTTCATGGGGATTGGCAGAAAAAAGAAAATTGCCAGGACATGTTTGTGTTGTAATCACGCACCAGTAGAGAAAGGCATAGTTTCTCTGTTACAGCCATCAATAAGCCATTCTCTACATTTCCTCTGAAATCATAATGTCAGCCTCTGCACTTGATGCAACATCAATCACTTTTCCAAAACAATGAAAAGCAAAATTACCCATGAGGATACAAATAAAGGTGAGATATAAATTTAGATGGTGGTGGTGGTAGTATAATGATTTGCAATGGTAATTAAGTGAATTAAGTAGCCATTAAGTGAACCCGGCCCAACCTGTTGACTTTGCTTGTCGAAAGCTGACTTAGAACGTTGCAAATGACGATCAGGTGCCCTGGGATGCTACAACTCTTATAAATACATGCCAGATGCCAAGTACCCGAATTTTGATCTTGTGATCATGGGAATGGGATCACGGTCGTAATTGTGAGGACTGATTATAAGCAGTGGTGGGATTCAAATAATTTAACAACCGGTTCCCTGCCCTAATGACCAGCTGGGTAGGCATGGTCGTGTGGGCGTGGCCAACTCAATTCACGTCGATGGGCACTTCACCTTAGCTGTTACAATGTAATAAGAGTTAAACAGAGAGGCAGTTTCTGTAAGGGCATTAAAGATTAGGCTAGAAACCACCACCAGAATGTTTCCTTCCTGCCTTCTTACAGGATTAGCCCTGTAAAGTGGGAAAAAACCAAAAGGAGATATCTTCCAACAACCGGTTCTCCGAACTGCTTAGAAAGTTAACAACCGGTTTTCCCGAATAGATGCGAACTGGCTGAATCCCACCATTGGTTATAAGTCATTTTTTTCAGTGCCGTTGTAACTGATAAATAGTTGTATGTTGAGGACTACCTGTACAAATTTATCCCTACCCAGTACAGAGTGGCATTCAAAGCTTGCAGGGAATAAAAATTAACCAAATAACTTTTCTCCTGAAAATGAAATAAAATCCAACTCCATAATTGTTAAATAGTTGAATGGCAGTTCAGCTGTTTAATATGTATCTTTTGAAAACTGAGGTTGTATTATGTTGGGAAGAATGAATCAAGAACTAAAGGGAAGCTTACCTAGTGAAACTGAGGAAGGGAAACCTAGGGGAGAAGGGTATACCTATTACAAGTTTCCTCATCCACTTGGAACTCAGTGGTCCACTTCACACAACTCAAAACCAGCCTTCTCGAACTGGGACCTTCAGATCTGTTGCCACTTTTCATCCCAGAATTTCTCCTTCTGGGAGTTACAATCCCAATGCATCTGGAATCCCCAGAAGCTGGAGTATTTTTTTATTAGATTTGTATCCCTCTTTCAATCAGGAACTCAAAAACAGCATACACAGTGTACTGTCCTCTCTTGTTCAAAGCTATGACAGGGCTCCATACCATGTTAAGCCAAGTTTTGTAACTAAGCTACTGTTGGAAGAAATATCCAGGTCCAGGTCCAACCCTGGAGAAAGGAGGGGTTAGGAATAGGGGGCACCGTGCTTCGGTGGTTCTCCTTCCTCTCTGACCGTTCGCAGTTTGTGTTGGCAGCGGGGCAGAGGTAGACCTCGAGGCACCTTATTTTTGGGGTGCCGCAAGGGTCAGTCCTCTCACCCCTTCTGTTCAACATTTATGTAAAACCGCTACGCGAGATCATCCGTGGTTTCGGGGTGAGTGTTCATCAGTATGCTGATGACACACAGCTATACATCTCCACCCCAGACCACCCCGATGATGCCCTTGCTGTGATGTCCCGTTGCCTGGAGGCCATGCGGATCTGGATGGGGAGAAACAAGCTCAGACTCAACCCCTCCAAGACCGAGTGGCTGTGGCTTCCGGCGTCCTGGTATAGTCAGCTGATACCATCACTGACAATAGGGGATGAGATCTTGTTCCCCACAGAGAGGGCCCGCAACTTGGGTGTCCTCCTGGATTCACGGCTATCTTTAGAAGATCATTTGACGGCTGTGGCCAGGGGTGCCTTTTATCAGGTTTGCCTGATCCGCCAGTTGCGTCCCTTTCTGGATCGGGACGCCTTGTGCACGGTCACTCATGCCCTAGTTACCTCCCGTATGGACTACTGTAATGCTCTCTACATGGGGCTCCCCTTGAAAAGCACCTGGAGGCTCCAACTGGTCCAGAATGTAGCCGCGCGGGTGATTATGGGTGCAGCTCGTTACGCCCATGTAACACCTCTCCTACGCGAGCTGCACTGGCTCCCGGTGGTCTTCCGGGTGCGATTCAAGGTATTAGTTATCACCTTTAAAGCGCTCCATGGCTTAGGACCTGGGTACCTACGAGACCGTCTTTTGCCACCAATAGCCTCCCACCAACCAGTTCGTTCTCACAGGGAGGGACTACTCAGGGTACCGTCAGTCAAATTATGCCAACTGGCGACTCCCAGGAGGAGGGCCTTCTCTGTGAGGGCTCCAACCCTTTGGAATGAACTGCCCCCGGAGATACGGAATATCCCTGATCTCCGTGCTTTCCGCCGTGCCCTCAAGACCCTGATGTTCCAACAGGCGGGGCTAAACATACGAACATGTGAATGATTTTTTAAATGTTATCTAATTCTGGGTTTTATTTAATTGACCAAACTAAGTAATAATTTTAATTAGCAATTTTATGATGTTTGTGTGTCTATATTTTTCTTGACTGTACACCGCCTTGAGTCCTATGGGAGAAAGGCGGTATAGAAATATAATAAATAAATAAATAAATAAAATGGAGGCTGGAGGTTGATTGGAAAGAAAGGTTCCCTTTATTGATGAAGCAGAACCACCAACCACATGCGATTCTGGGGCAGCTGACAAAATGGAGTTTAGAGTGGGTGGGTTTTATACCTTCTGGATTCCTATGGGGTCATGTAGGGGTCATGGCTGGCTTTATAGGCAAAAGGGGGAATGCAAATCCTAGGTGTTTGTCTGAGCTAATTTCAACCTTTGGCTTCTTGCTTATCTGAGTTTCTGCCTGACCCAGTCTTTCTGAATGGATTACCAAATCTGCATTTCTAAAAGTTAGCCTCCTCAGTTTCTGCTTAGAGCAGGGAAGCTGGGGCTGGTTTCTGCCTTCCTTAAGTTTTTTTTTTTTTCATTTCTCCTTTAGGGGAAATATTCTATCTTGCCTTTTTAATATTCCCCAAAATATTTCATTCATGGGGGGGAGGGCTTCCCACACTACAAGTAGCTAATTCACACAACACAACAACTCAAAACCAAACAAGCCAGATTACGAGTTAGTAAAGGTGTACAGATGATATGGCCATGGTCTGCAAGTAACGTACTGGGGCAACTTTGTTCCATGCACTCCCACTGCATTCTTCATTCTGTCCCTGACTTCTTCTCATCCATTCATTAATATATCTGGAGCAGATATATTAATGAATGAATATTCAATTCACCTTGGCTGAATTGAAAAACAAGCAAGGTCGCACCCCATTGGTACCTGGTTGGAGGAACATCAGGTAGTTCCAGAGCAGTAGAGTATAGTAAAGGTAAAGGTTCCCCTCGCACATATGTGCTAGTTGTTCCTGACTCTAGAGGGCAGTGCTCATCTCCGTTTCATAGCCGAAGAGCCAGTGCTGTCCGAAGACGTATCCATGGTCATGTGACCAGCATGACTAAATGCCAAAGGCGCATGGAACGCTGTTACCTTCCCACCAAAGGTGGTCCCTATTTTTCTACTTGCATTTTTTACGTGCTTTCAAACTGCTAGGTTGGCCGAAGCTGGGACAAGTAATGGGAGCTCACCCTGTTACGTGGCACTAGGGATTCGAACCGCTGAACCGCCAACCTTTTGATCAACAAGCTCAGTGTCTTAGTCACTGAGCTACCATGCCTCCAGAGTATATTAGGAAATTTAAATAACATTCCAAAAGAAGACAATGGCAAAACACTTCTATACTGCTATCCCAAAAACATTCATGTGGATGTCCATGAAGTCACCAAGTATGGAAGTTGACTTGAAAGCAGCTTGACTTATGTTTGAAAATATGAGTATGCATTTATGAATAGAGATTTGTGAGGCTTTGATTTTGAGAGAGAGAGAGGGAGGGGGAGAGAGGGGGGAATGCGTTTTACTTTATTAATTCCAATTCTGATTCCACTTCCTGTTCCACGATCTCCATGATTCCATCCAGTTTGTAAATTGGGCATATTCATGCATTACACCAGTGGTGGGTTCCTCCTGGTTCGGCCCGGTTCGGCCGAGCCGGTAGCGGTGACGATATGACATCACCAAACCGGTTCTCTTTGTTCGGGAGCTGGGCCTTCCCGCCCCCCGCCCCCACGTTATTCTTACTTTTATTTGGCCCCACCTCCAATCTATTCGCTGCCTCCCAAGTCCCAGCTGATTGGCTAGAAAGAAAAAAACTGTTTAAACTCTTGCCGCGGGGCTTCCAAGGGCCGCCCTACAGCTGATCAGTGTTAAAAGGCAGTGTGGTAGTAGACCAGTGCCTCCAAAAACAAATGAGTAGACCGGTGCCTCCAAAAACAAATGGGTAGACCAGAGTGCTCCAAGAACAAATGGGTAGACCGGTACAGCTCTGCAAGCAGTTAAAAGCCTGGTAGACCTCTGCTAAATCCTAAACAATTGTCACATGACATCAAACCACGCCCACAAAATAAGCCACGACCACAGAACCAGTAGTAAAAAAAATTAGAACCCACCCCTGCATTACACTAATTCATTGGCTTCTTGAATGTTCTTAGGGTATATACAATTGAAAGTAAGAAATTGTAAGGATAGAAGTGTGTGTGATGCAATTTGAACTAAACACATTGAATCCAGTGTGGCTTCTTTTAGGTAAGAGAACCATAGGTTGAAATTTTAGGTAAGGGAACCATAGATTGAAATCGTCAAGTATGACTGCAATTGTAGACTGCCTTGCTAGAAATAGGTTTTCTTCTTGGGAAATGTGAAACATATATTACACATATACAGCTCTGCCAAAAGAAATAGAATAGTCAAGGGAACTAGTTGTTTGCAGGAGTGCTTTAAAATTACTGTACATATATTTTCTCCTTGTTATTAAAATACCACATGAAGTTTAAGATCAATTTCAAATCTATTTGCTAGTCAGCTACATTTATGTCTAATGAGTAACTAACGTAAAGGCTACAGCATTGCTTGGTAACCACAATTATTCAAATCAGGAGGGAAATGAATGCATAAACATCCATAATTTTGGAGTCTGCAGTGTGGAATGATTTAAAAGCAATATTCAAAGCTAAAGTCTCAGCAAGGCAAATGAAAACCATAATTTCCACAGATATACAGAAATCACAGTACTTCGAGTTTAACAACTCAGCATTTAGAGGAACATATGTTTAGATTGCTTATAATTATTCTCATTAGATGCAGCATGTATTATTGTCTATATAGATAAATATTCAGCCTTATACACAAAAATAATTTACATTTCTCTGGTTTAAATAAAAATCGCATATAATAGGCTGATATATGAAATACTAACTACTACAAGCTAAGTATTCTGCACAATCCTATGCTTCAAAAAATAACTCCTTGCCCTTTAGTCAAAGGAAGTCCATAGTTAGATCAGAAGAAATTGATAATATACAGTATTAGATACCTGCTTCCTCCCTATTTCCTGTTTTTATATGACATTTTTTGAGGAACAATTTTGGATAATTCAAAAGTCAGCATGCATTTATATGATGGATAGATTGATCTTAACAAATGTATTTGGATGTAATGTCTAGCACAGGGATCACCAACCTTTTGGACCTCAGGAACCACTAAATTCATAATTTAAAATCCCACGGACCACTAATGTGATCTGCCTGGCTGGGTGGGCGTGGCTAGGTGGTCAGGTGACTGTGTGGGCATCGCCAACTCAATGTCACTCACATCGAGGGGCACCTCGCTGGCCTCTACACACCCCTCCCCTCCCAGCCACTCCTCGCCTGCCTGCCCGGGCTCCTTAGGGCCCCAACAGGAAGCAGTTGTTGGAGCTAAGCAGCCACCAGAAGAAAGAGTTGGCAAAACAGCTGACCAAGAAGGAGGCTCAGCAGAAGCACCTCACTGAGGACTACGAGCATAGGCTTTCGAAGCAGAGCGATATAGGACGGAATAGCGCCGGGGCAGGGAGGGGGGGCGGGCAGGTCGCTACTACCGGTCTGAATCAGTAGTAGCCCACCTCTGCCTGCATCCTACTAGGAAAACTTACCCCAAATTCACTGCTGGTTGGAAACCAGGAAGTTGAATGAGCGTGGTGAAAAATGAAGAAGACCTTTTTAATATAAAGTTTTATTTAAACATTTTTATAATAATAAAAGTAATGAAAGATATAAAACAAGTGAAAAAAGAAATTGGAGAAAAAGAAAAATGTATTTTAAAAGCTATCTCTTATCTTCTCTACAGCAGTTACAAAAGCATTTATCATCTGCCCTCCCTCTTACGTTGCAATCCTCTTCTTTCCATTCTTCTATTCTGCCCTTTCTAATTATCAATCTGTAAGTCACGGATTCATTTATTTTGCATTTTTAGCAAAAAGCTCAGAGTTTCCAGTCACTAATAAATGTAACGTAGTTTTCAGAGTATAAGATGCCACACACACACACACACCCTTAAAAGAGGGTGGAAATGTCGGTGCATCTTATACACCGAATACGGCCATTTTTTGCCTCCCGAAACCCTGCCCCATGCATCCTGTTTTTGCCAAAAAGGGGCCCATTTTTTGCAAAAAACAGGATGGCAGAGGATTTGGGAGGCCTGGAGGCAAAAATGGGATGTGTGAGGGGTTCAGAAGGCCAAAAATGGGCCTGTTTTTTTGCAAAAACGGGACTCACAGAGGGTTTGGGAGGCCTGCAGAATGCTCCTGGGGGCCGGGGAGGGCAAAAACCAGATGCACGGAGGCCAAAAACTATTTTTTTTTCTTATTTGCCTCTTCGAAATCTTGGTGCGTCTTATACTCTGGTGTGTCTTATAGTCCGAAAAATATGGTAATCGTTGTCTTCTCCTTAATCAAGCAAGTTAACGTTGCCATTTCTGCAAGTTATATCACCTTCCCCAGCCACTCCTCTGCTGTGACTATTTCAGAATCTTTCCATCTAAAAAGAAGAAGGTATTTTTGATACCGCACCAATTCCCAGCAGATCTTGACTGGCCTTGAATCTTTGTTAGGGCTTGGGAGTTTTCTCTACCCAATGCCATAAGCTGCCTCAACCCTCAGCTCTTTTCCTGCTAACATGATTTATTAAAATCTGCAATGCTCTTTCAGTACATAAAACCACTTGATCCATCCACTCAACTGCAGCATCTTACCAAGAAGCAGAATCAAAAGACAAGTGGAGCTGATTTTTCACCACTCTTGCCTTGATAAAAAGAAAAAGAAACAATAAACTTACCAGCAAGGCTAGGGATTTAAAAAAATGGACATTAGGTTGGCATTTTTTCATCAGCCAAAAGGCACGTAGAGAAATTTATCAGTAATCCCAGTGGTCATTACCTAAGTGACATTTACATAATCTAGTTAGGCTGAACAAGAGCCAAGGTGGAAATTTGTAGTGATAAACACGGATAAAAGTTGTGGAAACTTGACTTTGTCTTCTAGCTCCCCCTGCTGTAAATTTTCTTTTCAGTCACTGTATTTCAGAAAACTCTCTCTTTCGCTTCATGCAGTTTTTATATTTGAATGTTTGTTGCTAATGTGACGGCCTGGCTATTTTATAGCACTCTTCTTCTCTTTTTCTTCTTACAAGCACCAAGTTCTACTTCTCTTGAATCTCTGAGAGTTTTCTGGCTTAGCCCTACTGAATGTAACTTCCAGCTTCCATATTTGTCTTAAAGCACAAAAATCATTTTTTTGCCATGGAAGCAAACGAGTACAGATCTGGAAATATTGATACAGGTAATCCTCGACTTACAACCATTCCTTTGCTGACCATTCAGCAGTACAATGGGACTGAAAAAAGTGACTTAGGAACACTTGAAGGTTGACTCAGTCTTCCATCCTTCCAAGGTCGTAAAATGAGGACCCACATATGCTGACTCTGTAAACAGTTTAGAGAGGGCTGCAACTGCAAAGCACTGTGAAGTGGTATATAAATCTAAGCGCTGTTGCTATTTTTCACACTTATGTGAAAAATGTATGCATCCCTGTCAGAGGTGAAATCCAGCAGGTTCTGACAGGTTCTGGAGATTTTGAGTAGTTCAGAGAACCGGTAGCGGAAATTTTGAGTAGTTCGGAGAACCGGCAAATATCACCTCTGGCTGGTCTCAGAGTAGGGTGGGAATGGAGATTTTGCAATATCCTTCCCCCAGGAGTGGGGAGGGAATGGAGATTTTGCAGTATCCTTCCCCTGCCACGCCCACCAAGCCACGCCCACCAAGCCACACCATGCCCACCTAACCACGCCCACAGAACCGGTAGTAAACAAATTTGAATTTCAGCACATGATAAAAATTCCAATGCTTGACAACTAGGGAAGCCACATATATATAATAACTCTGTTACTAACTTAACAACTGCAGTGATTCACTTAGTAACTATGGCATGAAAGTTAGAAAAATGGGGCAAAACTCATTTAACATCTTAGCAATGGAAATTTGGGGCTCAATTATAGTCATAAACCGAGGACGACCTGTATGTAAAACACCCAGTAACCCCGGAGTAGTAATTCCAGACCAATACTTTAGGCTTGGCTGATAGAATATTTGTAGTAGAATATTATAATAGAATATTTGTAACTCAGGGCTGAACTGTGGGGTCTGTGGTGTTCTCTGAGCGTGGTGGGTTTTTTGCAGTTGTTTTCTTACCAAACTAAGTGCCGTACTTTTCAGAGTATAAGATTCACCTTATTTTGGTGGGGAGGAAAATAAGAAAAAAAAATTCTGCTTGAGAGGCTCTCCGTTTGAGAGGCTGCGTTTGTAGCCTCTAAAAGCTCCATTTGCAAAAGAGCTTCTCTTTGCAAAGGCAGCCTCTCAAATGGAGCTTTTGGAGGCTGTTTGAGAGGCTCTCTGTTTGAGAGGCTGCATTTGCAGCCTCCGAAAAGTCCAAAAGCTCCGTTTGAGAGGACGCGTGGAGGCCAGCGGGTGGGCAGAGCTACATTTGGTGTATAAGACGCACCCAAATTCTCACCCTCTTTTGGGGGGGGAGTGTCTCTTATACTCCGAAAAATACGGTAATATCATCAGCACTGAGCTCAAAGGACATCAATGGTACTTTTATATTATTGTCAAGAAAATAACATGGACATGAAATATTCATGGGAAGTATAGGCCAAAATCAGCAAGACAGACAGCAGACAGAATGTTGTGATGCAACTCATGTTTCTCTTGCACATTGTATGTTCAAAAGGGTCAGTACTTACATCACAATCTCTCTTTGCCACCTTGCTGATTTTGATTTTAAACATAGGCAAGAGGTTCTACACTTAGGCAAGAAAAAAACAAAACCACGGGAACAGAATAAGTGGTACCTGGCTCAACAGCAGTAACTGAGAGGGATCTAGGTGTCCTAGTGAACAAAAATGTAAATGTGAGCCAGTGGTGTCATAAAGCTGCCAAAAAAAGCCAACTCAATACTAGGCTGCATTATCAGAGGGATAGACTCAAGATCACGTGAAATGCTGGTACCTCTTTAGAATGCCTTGATAAGACCACGCTTGGAATATTGGATCCAGTTTTGGTCCCCACGTTGTAAAAAAGATGTTGAAACTCTGCCAAGAGTGCAGAGAAGAGCAACAAAGATAATTAAGGGGCTGAAGGTTGGAACATATGAAGAACGGTTGCTGAATTGCGTATGGCTAGTGAAAAGAAGGACTAGGGATGACATGATAGCAGTGTTCCAAGAAGAGGAGGTCAACCTATTTTCCAAAGCACCAGAAGGCAAGACAAGAAAGAATGAATGGAAACTAATCAAGGATAGAAGCAACCTAGAACTAAGGAGAACAATTAACCAGTGGAACAGCTTGCCTTTAGAATTTGTGGGTGCTCCATCAGTGGAGATTTTTAAGCAGTTGGACAGCCATTTGTCTGGAACGCAGGGGTGAAATCTACTTATCTGTCCTACCGGTTCGGAAGTGCATGTGCCGCGCGTGCATCAAGTGCGCGCTTGGACCCTCTGCACATGCACAAACCCTTCTGCGCATGTACAGAGGGTAAAAAACAGGTTACTTCCTGGTTAAAACCAGGAAGTAATGATGACCGGGTAGGTGGGCAGAGCCTCGCACTGCCGCCACTACCAGTTCTCCGAACCACCCGCTGCCGCCGCTACCAGTTCACCTGAACAGGTGCGAATCAGTAGCATTTCACCCTTGCTGGAATGGTATAGGACAGTGATGGCTAACCTTTTTGCCATCGCGTGCCAGAAAGGCGGGGGGAGGTTCGCACGTGTGCCCACACCCATAATTCTATGTGCCTCACCCTGCGCATGTGCGCCCAACTCTCCCTCCCACCCACTCCTGGCACACGATGGCCCGATAGGCCCATTTTTCTTTGTCACCTGGCTCCAGATCCTTTCTATGCATCTGGGGAGGGCGAAAACAGCCTTCCCCATCTCCCCAGGCCCTCCGGAGGCAGGAAACAGCCTGTTTCCCTACTTCTGGTGGGCCCAAAAGGCCTGAAAATCAGGTGGCCGGCATGCACATGTGCACCAGAGCTGAGCTGGCGTGCCCACTGATATGGGTATGCGTGCCGCTTGTGGCACACATGCCATAGATTCGCCATCACGGGTATAGGATCTCCTGCTTGAGCAATAACTCTGTTATTCTGTTTATTCTGTTATTCTGATCTGCCCACTTCCCTCTCCCTGGACTCTGCTGCAATTCCTGGAGTGCCCAGGAATTAAACTTAGCATGAGTAATAATATTTAGATCTATATAGCCCACAGCAGAAAATGAGCCAGAACAGATTTACAATAAGCATGGTAAACTATCTTTCCTGGTACACTTGGGGAGAAAGGGGATAAATATGCTGAGCTGAGAAAGTTGCCCAAAAGCTTCTCCAAGGGTTCTTGGCTTTGCTTCAAAGGCGATGGCTTGTAGCTGGTTGATTATGAAATTCAAGCTGCTTCTCCTTCGAAGCCCTCAATGTGTGACATCTCTATTAGCTTAAAGCTTTGAAGTTCAAAGGAGTCTTAGCAAAATCTTTAGAGCCTAGGTGGGAAAATACCCTATAGAGATCATCCCCGGTTTTTACTCACCTTTAGACACAAACGACACACAATAGATACAGAATCTGTGACCATTAAGGACTAAAATCACAGACTATCTGCAAAGTCCAAGGGAGCAAATGCCAGCTGAATCCCAGCTGAGTACAAAGTAACCTGAGCAGTATTTTTCATGGTATGATTGGATAACATGAGGATTTCCTTAGTCAGGGAAGACAGAAAGAGAGGCAGAGAAAGCAGGTAAGCAGAAGTGCCCCTGGTAGCATAGAATAATATGATTTTTCTGCTGCCCTAAATAACACAGTTCTATTCAGCCTGCATAAAAGCTAGCATTTAATTTCCTCTGTAAGAGCAAATGCCTACTTATTCAAATGTAAAGTGGAAGAAAAGACCCGGGACTTGCATTTTATTTCTTCCACAATAATCGAAAGTGGCATTTTTATCAGCATCCAGTTTCTCATAAGTTGGGGGAGAAATGAACTGGGAAATGAATAGCGATGCTTCTAACATTGCAAAGATTGTGGAAACCCCCACCCCATTGAAACTTCCAGAATGCATGATGCCTAAATAAGAAGAAGTGAGCGTCTTCTGCAGCCTGAAGGACAAAGATACCCTCGTGGGGTTCAAATTCGAAAGAACAAAGCTGTGTATTAGGAGATGAAGATTTTTTCTGTCCTTGCAGTTAAGCCAACCTGAGAGTAGTGGTTATATTTCATCTTATTATGAGCCTGAGGATAAGGTTTAGGTTGAACAACCTAAACAGGGCACCTATCACTCAATCTATCAGCCTCGTCTTCATCTGACCACGTTTGTCTTCCAGATATCTTTATAGATATCTTGCTTCTCAGTTTAGAAGCATGTTTATAGAAGGATGTTTATTTATTTGAAGCATTTTTAAATCTTCCTCTTTAGCCACCTGGGCTTTTTCAGTCAGTTGGAAGAAGGGAAGAGACCTTCATGTCCGGAAAATAATGATCTAAAAGATAAAACACAACAGGAAGCGAGAATAGGGAAGGAAGAGCGGCAAAGATACATGCCAGTATTGAGTCTTCAATTTGTGAGAAGGGACTCAAACCTCCGCACTAGTCAATCTCCCCATAGTTTACCGGGGCAAAAGGTTAAAAAATTACAATCAGGACAAAAGGAAAGAACTTGCAACAGGCTCAACACAAAGATTAAAATGTAGGGGAGGTATTAGCCTCGCCAAGTGAACATTCCTTCCAGGAATGCCAGAGTTTTTGGCATTTTTTTTGCAGGATTTTTTGCAGATTTTGCCGAGATTTTGCCAGAGAAATTGGGGATGGCTAGTCTAGAGAAAAGAAGGACTAGAGGTGACACGATAGCACCTTTTCTAGTATTTGAGGGGCTGCCACAAAGATGAGGGGGTCAACTTATTTCCCAAAGCATCAGAAGGGAAGACAAGAAACAATGGAGGGAAACTAATCAAGGAGAGAAGCAACCTGGAATTGAGGAGAAACATCCTACCACTGAGGACAATTAACCAGTGGGACCCCTTGCCTTCCAAAGTTGTGGATGCTTCATTACCAGAGGCTTTTAAGAAGAGGCTGAACAGCCACTTGTCTGGAACGGTATAGGACCATGATGGCAGTGGTGAAATCTAAAATGTGTTACTACCGGTTCTGTGGGTGTGGCTTGGTGGGGGGGTAATGTGACTGTGTGGGCGTGGCCAATTTTTAAAAAAAATTTAAAACCATTTTTTCTACAACCTCTTCAGTGAAGAGGTTCGTCAGGCATCGTCTTGGATCATCAGCTTGGATCCATAAATAAGAGCATAAATGCCTCTGACGATCCAAGCTGAGTTGCCTGATCATCAGAGGCTTTTTTTCTTTTAAATGCCTCTGACGATCCAAGCTGAGTTGCTTGATCATCAGAGGCTTTTTTTCTTTTAAATGCCTCTGACGATCCAAGCTGAGTTGCTTGATCATCAGAGGCTTTTTTTCTTTTAAATGCCTCTGACGATCCAAGCTGAGTTGCCTGATCGGCAGAGGGTTTTTTCTTTTAAATGCCTCTGACGATCCAAGCTGAGTTGCTTGATCATCAGAGGCTTTTTTTCTTTTAAATGCCTCTGACGATCCAAGCTGAGTTGCCTGATCATCAGAGGCTTTTTTTCTTTTAAATGCCTATGACGATCCAAGCTGAGTTGCCTGATCGGCAGAGGCTTAAGCCTCTGATCATCAGAGGCATTTAAAAGAAAAAAAGCCTCTGATGATCGCACGGCTCAGCTGGGCATGGGGGGGGGGCAGGGATTTTTGCTACTGGTTCTCCGAACCACCCACCTCCATCGCTTCCAGATCGGGCGATCCGGTCCGAACCGGGAGCATTTCACTCCTGCGGTGATGGTGAACCTATGGCACCGCATGCCAGAATTGGGACGCAGAGCCCTCTGCTCTTCTGGGTTCCAGCACGTGCATGCGCACTGGCCAGCTCTCTCTTCCAGGTTCCAGCGCTCCGGCATATGTGCACTCCAGTTTCGGCACTTGGTGCCAAAAAGGTTAACCATCACTGGTACAGGATCTCCTGCTTGAGCAGAAGGTTGGACTATAAGACCTTCAAGGTTCCTTTCAGCTCTATTCTGATTGATGGATTGATCCCCCTAATTAAGTAACAAAAGGTTCTTTCCCCTAAGCGTGTCACCTGCAACTGCAATGTTAATTAACCAGAAACTGCAAACTCAGCAGAGAACCCAACCACATAGCGCTCCCTTTTGGAAATCTGGGTAATTACACTTTGCCAGAATTCCTAGATGACGGGCACACTTTTTTTTTTTAATTTGATTTATATGCCGCCCTTCTCCGGAGACTCAGGGGGGCTTACAATGCGCTAAGCAATAGCCTTCATTCTTTTGTATATTTATACAAAGTCAGCTTATTGCCCCCACAAACTGGGTCCTCAATTTACCTACCTTAGAAAGGATGGAAGGCTGAGTCAACCTTGAGCCTGGTGAGATTCGAACCTGCAGTAATTGCAGGCAGCTGGTCTTAATAACCAGCTTAATAACAGGGTGCCTTAGACCACTGTGCTACCAAGGCTCTTACCTGCTCTTTATTCCCCAAATGCAGGTAAAAGGCTCTTACCTTTTACCTGCATTTGGGGAATAAAGGCAAGACTTTCCTATAAAAGGAGCTATTAAGAGAGACTTAATTTGTGGCCACCTCTAATAGTCCTCAACTTCACCTCTGATTCAAGCAGCCGTGTGCCGAAACGCAGTACTGATTTCTTTTTCACAAATTTGAATATTAATTTTTAAATTATGACTAGCTCAATTCCGTTTAAAAGGTAAGTGGAGCTTAAGGCTCTGTTTCTTCTCCTGATTTACTTTTTTTATTTATTTCACAAATATTAATTTAGTTTGATATTTTATAGAATAGTATGTAGAGAGATGGTCTCATAATTTCTGAAAATGAACTAATGGCAATATACAATTAATAACCCAATATTTTATTAAATAAAGTATTCTGTTCTTGCACATGGATGTGTCCCTATGTCCAACTGGAATTATACACTGCATTAAGCCAAAACTCTGGCTGATTCAAAAACACAAGTTTAAATTAATTCATGATTTAAAGCAGAGGCAAACTATCTTTTTCAGACAGAGGGCTATACTTTGGATGAGATCTATGGGACCATTCTCCAATAATGTCGTGGTCTCATGATTTGGGAGGATAAACATTTTTGGTTTCAGAGGTGGTAATCAGCAGGTACTGACCAGTTCTGGAGAACCGGTAGCGGAAATTTTGAGTAGTTCGGAGAACCAGTAAATACCACCTCTGACTGGCCCCGTCCCCATCTATTCTCTGCCTCCCGAGTCCCAGCTGATCAGGAGGAAATGGGGATTTTGCAGTAGCCTTCCCCTGCCACACCCACCAAGCCAAGCTATGCCCACAGAACCAGTAGTAAAAATTTCCCACCAAGCCATGCCCACCAAGCCATGCCCACAGAACCAGTAGTAAAAAAATTTGAATCCTACCACTGGTCTGTTTGATCAGCTCAGTGATAGTTTTAGCAATGAAAATAGTTGTGTCAACACTGATGTTTAATTGGCTGAAAGATTATATTTTGGGGGGAAATTGGGGCTTTGGGAAGATATGATGGACCCTCACATTCGTTATATCATGTGTGTAGAGCCCAGACTTAATGCTGAAACTAAAAACAACTTTCTCTACTGCCCTGGGAATATGGACTGAATTGGATTCACACACCATCTGAAGGCAAAAATAAACCAATGCCAGCTATGTGTGAATCGAGCTACATTCTTTTATGTCTGTCAACACCTGTAATGAAATGATTCCTCTTCTTCAACCGCCTTGTTCATCAAACTAGTGTGATTCTTTCTCAGCAAGGCTTTTCACTCCTTATACACTCGAACAACTGAAACATTAATCCTACTCACCAATTTCCTTGGCAGGAATGTGTTGCCGATAGATGTGTTACTTATCTTGAACGCACATCCCTGATCCTTAAAAATAAAATAAAAAAACAAGGAGAAAAAAATCATCAGCTGTCTCCCACAGTTCTGAAATAGAGATGACTACGGGGTATGTTTTAGTTAACTTTTTAGGCAACCTTTTCAATAAATATCTCTAAGCGAAAGAGCCTTTTAAATGATAAAATATAGAATATAATACTTTACTGTAGGGTATAGAATACTTTATCTGGCCAAGTGTGATTAGACACATATGGAATTTGTCTCTGGTGCAGGAGCTCTCATTGTACATGCAAAGCAACAGAGTAATAATAATCTCAATAATATTGAGGGGTAGTAAAGAAGATAAGAACGATAATAATGCTACAGCCATACAACACGGGTAAATATGCATTTACTCCTTAAACAGTACTGTGAGAATTAGGTGTTCAGCAAAGTGATGAAACTGCCACCGTGTCTATTCGTTTTGGCACAGAAATAACATGCAATGCTCTATAGCGGTTGTTCCATATAGGGAGGAGTTGAAACAGTTTATGTCTAAGATGTGAGTTAGAGGTGGGTTTCAGCAGGTTCTGACCAGTTCTGGAGAACCGGTAGTGGAAATTTTGAGTAGTTTGGAGAACCGGTAGTAAAAATTCTGACTGGTCCCCGCCCCCATCTATTCTCTGCCTCCCAAGTCCCAGCTGATTGGGAGGAAATGGGGATTTTGCAGTATCCTTCCCCTGGAGTGGGGACGGAATGGAGATTTTACAGTATCCTTCCCCTGCCACGCCTACCAAGACATGCCACGCCCACTAAGCCACGCCCACAGAACCAGTAATAAAAAATTTTGAAACCCACCACTAGTGTGAGGAGTCTGTAGCAGTGGTGAAATCCAAATGTTTTTACTACCGGTACTGTGGGTGGGCTTGGTGGGCATGGTGTAGCTTGGTGGGCATGGCATGTCTTGGTAGGCGTGGCAGGGGAAGGATACTGTAAAATCTCCACTCCCACGCCACTCTGGGGCCAGCCAGAGGTGATATTTGCCAGTTCTCCGAACTACGCAAAATTTCCACTACTGGTTCTCCAGAACCTGTCAGAGCTTTCTGGATTTCAAAATGTCTGTAGACATTTTCTCAGTCCTCCTTCTGATCCAAGCAATATACAAGTCTTCTAGGGAAAACAAGCCGGTTGCAATTGTTCTTTCTGCAGTCCTAACTATCCATTGGAGTCGGTACTTGTCCTTGTTTGGTTGATGTACCAAACCAGATAGTTATAAAAGTACAAATGGCAGACTCAATAATTCCCCTGTTTTTCCTGCTTAGATGCAGGACCTTACTTTTCTAACCATTGAACTGCATCTTATTAGTTAGAACCCAATACTAGTCTGTCAAGATCGTTCTGAAACTTAAGTCTATCTTCCAACATTTTAGCAACTCCCCCCCCAACTTGTTGTCATCTGCAAACAAATCATGCCAAACAAATCTGCAAATTTGATGAGCTTCCTTCTATCCCTCCTCTAGAACATTCATGAAGATGTTCAAGAGCACTGGCCCCAAAACAGAACCATGAAGTACGCCACTGCATGCTTCCCTCTATGTCCATGATGGCAAACCTATGGCGTGCCACAGGTGGCATGCGTAGCCATATTGGTGGACATGCGAGCTCAGCTCCAGTGCACATGTGTGTGCCAGCCAGCTGATTTTCAGGCCTTCTGGGCCCACCAGAAGTAGGGAAACAGGTTGTTTCCTGCCTCCGGAGGGCCTCGGGGGCTGGTGGAGAAGGACCGTTTTTTTCTCTCCCCAGACTCCAGAGCCTTTCTAGGAATTTGGGGAGAGCCAAAAATGGGGCCTTCCGGTCTCACTAGCAGTTGGCAAATGGGCGGTTTTCAGCCTCTGGAGGGCCTTTGGGGGGGTGGGGAAGGCCATTTTCACCCTCCCCAGGTTCCTAGAAAGGCTCTGGAGCCTGGGGAGAGCAAAAAACGAGCCTTCCGGTCCCACCGGGCCATTACATGTGGGGGCAGGGTGCATACCTCCCCCCGCTCCTGGCACGCAATGGCAAAAAGGTTAGCCATCACTGCTCTATGTAGACATAGTTCCATTGAGGACTTCATGCTGAGTGTGATTGATCAGCCAGTTGCAAATGTATCTGGTGGTGATGCTGTCTATCTGACATTGTGTTATCTTACCAAGAGGTAGATTGGTAAGTAATTTATTTATCAAAGAAGGAAAGCAATAAGGTTTCTCTGGCATGATTTGTTTTTAACAAACCCATCCTGGCGTCTAGCAATTGCTTTGTTTCTTTCTAGATGCTCACAAATCTGCTGCTTGATTATCTTTTTCAGTATTTTTCCAGTATTGATTTCAGGTTGATCAGTTTATAGCAGGGGTGTCAAACTGGTGGCCCATGGGCAGATACGTCATGCGCAGGCCACACCCACCCCAGTTCCATGAAGGGGGAAAATGTTGCGATATGTCACGTGACGGCAATCTGACACTGCAAGTTTGACACCCGTGGTCTATAGTTTCCTGGTCCCTTCCCCCCCTTCTTTTTTTAAAAAAATAATATTTATTGAATTTTCAAACATTAAAATACACAGAAAAGATCCCATCCGTTCGGTTTTAATTTGAAATTGGTTTTAACTGGGTTGTTTTAAATTGTGGGCCGAAATTATTTAATTACCTTTTAAACTGTTTTTTAAATTTTGTATGCTCTGTTTTATCTCAGCTGTTCACTGCCCCGAGTCCTGCTGGAGAAGGGTGGTATAAAAATCAAATCAAATCAAATCAAATCAATAAAAAATAGAAAACTATAACACACAACAAAAACAAACAAACAAAAACAAACACATCGAAACTTAAACACTAATAACAGCTTTTCTACATCGGTCTCTCTATCCTAATTA
Source organism: Pantherophis guttatus (assembly GCF_059756535.1). NCBI lineage: Eukaryota > Metazoa > Chordata > Lepidosauria > Squamata > Colubridae > Pantherophis > Pantherophis guttatus. Next base: position 77,412,128 of record NC_142069.1, read on the forward strand.
ACTTTCATACACAAATTCTACTTCTATCTATCACTATCTTAATTTACATCCTTATCTAAGTTATAATAACTTCTATTCACAATTCGGTTTCATGACAAAATATTGCTTACATTTTAGATTTACTCTCCAGCCAGGAATACCATCTATTCCAAATTAAATAATACTCGGTGTCTTCCCTTTCCTTAATTTCCATGGCTAATCTGTCCATTTCTGCACATTCGTATATTTTTTAAAAATTATAATTTGGTTTGGGGGGGATAACTGGTTGTTTCCAATTTTGTGCTGTGACAATCCTACTCGCAGTTAGTATATGTAATATGATATATTGTAAATTCTTTTCCATTTTCCCTTCCAAAATACCCAGGAGGAATAGTTCTGGTTTTCTTTTTATCTTCCACCCAGTTATCTCTTCCAGCCATTTTTTTATTTTCCACCAAAATTTCCTAATCTTAGGGCTTTTCCCCTTTTTTGTAGATTGCAACCACACCAGCTCTTTCTGTCAGTTTCCTCTGTGCTCCAGGAGCTGTATAAGATTTTGCTCAGTGGTTTTGAGATCATACATGCCAGCTACTTCAAAACCTTGGGAAGTCCTGGCGATTTGAATTCTTCTAGTGTAGATAGGTGTTTCCTTACCTATATTTATCTGCCTTCCTCTTTTGTCTCCCACAGTGCTTTTGATAAGTTGGTGTTTCCCCACCCACCCACCCTTCTGCATGAAGACAGATGCAAAGAAGATATTAAGCAGCTCTGCTTTCTTCCTGCTGCTCATCACCTTCTTGCCATCTTTTCCCATTAAGGTAAAGGTTCCCCTCGCACATATGTGCTAGTCGTTCCCGACTCTAGGGGGTGGTGCTCATCTCCGTTTCAAAGCCGAAAAGCCAGCACTGTCTGAAGACGTCTGCGTGGTCATGTGGCCGGCATGACTAACCACCAAAGGCGCACGGAACACTGTTACCTTCCCGTCAAAGGTGGTCCCTATTTTTCTACTTGCATTTTTTACGTGCTTTCAAACTGCTAGGTTGGCCGAAGCTGGGACAAGTAATGGGAGCTCACCCTGTTATGTGGCATTAGGGATTCGAACCGCTGAACCTCCAACCTTTCGATCAACAAGCTCAGTGTCTTAGTCACTAAGCCACCACGCCTCCAGAGTATATTAGGAAATTTATGTGATTTAGAACTGCTAGGTTGGCAGAAGCTGGGACAAGTAACGGAAGCTCATCCCGTTATGCAGCACTAGGGATTCGAATCGCTGAACTGCTGACCTTTCGATCGACAAGCTCAGCGTCTTAGCCACTGAGCCACTGCATCCATCAGTGGACTGATAATTTCCTTGACTTTTTTTCTTGTCCATTACATATTGAAATAATTTTTTAAATATTATTAAAATAATATTTTAATAATTTTTTGGCATTTGTTGCATGGCTTGTTTCATTCTGAGACTTTCCTGATTCTGTTCTTGCAGATTCGGGCTATTTGCTAGTATTCTGCTTTAATTATGCATCCCCCTTTCCATTTTTTTATACTACTACTTTTTTCTTTCAGTTTGTAAGAGAGTTCTTTATGTAGCCATGCTGGTTTTATTCATGGTCTCTTATTTTTATTTCTTTGTGCTATTGTATTTGATGGGGCTTTTATGATCTCATTTTTCAGAGTTTCCCAAGGATCTTGTATTGAGGGCTTCCATCAATGGAATCCTTGCTAATCTCTCTCTTAATTTGAGGCACAGTGACACAGTGGTTAGAGTGAAGTACTGCAGGCTACTTCTGCTGCCTGCCGGCTGCCTGCAATTTGGCAGTTCAAATCTCACCAGGCTCAAGGTTGACTCAGCCTTCCATCCTTCCAAGGTGGGTAAAATGAGGACCCAAATTGTTGAGGGCAAAATGCTGACTCTGTAAACTGCTTAGAGAGGGCTATAAAGTACTGTAAAGCGGCATATAAGTCTAAGTACTACTACTATTGATTTGTTGAAGTCAGCTCTCTTAAAGTCTAAAACACTGGTTTAACTTGATTCAGTGACCTGTGCCTGTATTATGTTGATTTCTAGTATGATATGGTCACTCTCCCCCAGGGTTCCTACAAATTCGATCCTTTCTATCATGTTTTACCCTATGGTAAATATTAAATCCAGTATAGTTAACCCTCGAATTCCCTCTACCTTTTGGGTGACAAAGTTGATGTCAGGAATCTGTTTGATCTCCCACTTGACCAAGTGTCTAAGAAGCATTATATCACTGATAACCCTATCACACTTCAGATAAAAATTTCCTTTTACTTGCCATAATGCTTACCATGTGATCAGGTTAGTAGCCTTTTAGCTACAAAATGCTCATGAACACTCTTAGTAGCAGTGGTGTTATTCAGCTGGTTCTCTCCGGTTTGGGTGAGCCAGTAGCGCTGGCTGCAGGAGGCTCTGCCCACCGGCCCGGATTTAATCCCATCCGTCCCATTTTTGACGCTCTGTGCATGTGTGGAAGCCCCTGCACATATGCGGAGGTGGCGTGCGCAAGCAAAGCTCGCGTATGCGCATACACGCTCACATTTGCGAACTGGTAGCGAAGGTAAGTGAATACCATCCCTGCTTAGTAGACATAACATTTGTGATGTTTAAGATAATGCTTTCCAATTAGAGGAAAACACTCATATTATCCAAATTTCTTCCACTTGACACATCAATTCCCATCCAGGAAAGAACTCTAACGCAAATAGAAGATCTTGAGTTAGAGAAGCCCGATTTAATTTCTTCCACAAACTCTGCCAAGGGATGTGCCTGTTTTTTTCCCAGTGGTTTCACACTGTGATAGAAGCACAGGAAAAGAATTGACACTATACTGATGTGCCACAAAAGAGACACATCCTTCTTAAAAGGTTTTGTTTGCTAAGAAAAGAATGTGCAGCCGTCTGTTTAATTAACTGTCTCAAAGTGACAAAGACAAATTCTCCACACTTTATCTGTGTATTTCCCTTGTACAACAATTAAGCTTGTGCATTTAATGCAGCAGGGAAGCAAAGTAAAGCTGAAAGTTGGAATCATTAACTAAAGAAGCACAAAAAAATCAAGGGGTAGCTTAAAAAACAACAACATGAAGACTCAGTAAAAGGTTATCACATCAGTTGGAAACAATGCTGTACCAGAGTGCTATTCAGCAGGTTCTGGAGAACCGGTAGCGGAAATTTTGAGTAGTTTGGAGAACCGGTAAATACCACCTCTGACTGGCCCCGCTCACATCTATTCTCTCCTCCCGAGTCCCAGCTGATCGGGAGAAAATGGGGATTTTGCAGTATCCTTCCCCTGCCACACCCACCAAGCCATGCCACGCCCACCAAGCCACACACAGAGAACCGGTAGTAAAAAATTTTGAAACCCACTACTGGTGCAAATGTTCTTATTATGCATCTATAGTATTTCTGTAGGAAGTCTAAATCAAACAGTCATCATTTCAGATCTTAATGTGAAAAGTTCAATCAGAAATAAAAAATCATTATGAAAGCTAAAAACAGAATAGGTTAATAGTTCCAAATGTTGACAGCATGAGGGATCTTAGATTCTCCATATGTCTACCAAGTTTTAAAGCAAGTATAACTTTTTGCAGGACTTTATGTGTTCAGTCAACATACTGCTATGTGCTCTCATTGTCTTACAGGAAACTTCATTTAGCTGAAATTTAGATTCTAAAATGGATGTTTCTACATTATCTTCTCTATTTTAGGGAAGATGGATCAGAATGCAAACTCAGAGTTGCAAGTTCTAAAACCAGATACTTCAAATTGTTACCAGTTTGCTTAAGACAATTGATTTTCCTTGTTAGTTGGTTGGGATTTCCTTTTTTTTTAAAAAAAAGCTCTATAGCTGTGATGGCTAACCTATGGCACCCATGCAACAGCTGGCACGCAGTGCCCTCTCTGTGGGCACGTGAGCCATCGTCCCAGTTCAGCTTTACTGCACATGCGCACCTCCCGTTGGCCAACTGGTTGTCGGGTATCTGCGCAGGAGGCAAGGCGCAAGTGGTAGGCCATGGGGGGGGGGGCATGTGCAGGGCGCATGCACATGTGGGGAGGCTGGGCACATGCACGGGGCTGCGCACGCATTGCATTTTTGGGGTTCGCGCACGCACGCTTTGGAAAAGGTTAGCCATCACTGCTCTATAGAGATGTTTAGAACCCCAGTGCTACGAACTGGGCTTTTCTTTTAGATTACTAAAATGCAAGGAATTGAGCAATGGGATGGACTGCCTAGTTTGGACCTCTATAACTTCCAAATGTTTATATGGCTACAGAAAATGGGTTTATCAACTATGGCGAACAGGTTTGTTTTCTCAGAGGTAGAACTGAACATGAAATGACTTCCAACTTTTCTGTACCAGGGTTGCTGAAAAGCAACTGTGAGGGGAAAAAACCCAGCAGGAACACTCCAGTGACGTGAAGTGGCTAAAATGAAAAAAAAAAAAAAAAGACAGTATTGTAGTAGAGAATAGTCATTCATTCATTATTTCCCTCTTCCTCTTTTCCTCTTTTGTCAAGGGGAGATAGTCATGGGTTAACACAAGCTATTCATAGACCGCAGCCAGCTCCAAGGCAGATGGAACAGACAGATTAAGGTGCCTGAAGGTGCACCGTTTCCTACAGGTAGGCTTGCTCATTCCGCAGCTGTTTGGCAGCTACATTTATTGTACTATTTTACTGCACCGAATAGACCTTCAAGGGCTGAAATGTCCTAGCCTTGCTGCATTTTTAATTAGCACTTTGGCTTCCACTGAGGTAACCTTGGTTGGAATTGAGGAGGAAAAAATAAACAAACAAACCTTGAGGCTACTTCTTTTTTGACACTGTTTGAACCTTCTCTGAAGCTGTTCTGGTTGTTTGGCTCCCTGTGGAGCTCAGAGGCCATCCTCTCACATCATTTTTCACGTTCACATTATTTTTAAGGCTCTTGTTGTCTTTGGGCTGTTTTAATGGTTGGTATTTTAAAAATCATAGTTTTAATATCACTAGGGAGCTCTTTGAAGGGCTGTTTGCTTTAATGAAGATTCAAATCCTCTCTTTGAAGCCCATTTGTGACCACCTTCTGTTTTTGAGGCATGTCTTCCAACAGGGCAATGGGCCAAATGGGGTGGATTAGTCCAGTTTGAATGCTTCATTGAGGCCTAGCAACTTACCTCCATATCCAGGCAGAGCGTAAGAGAAGGAAAATCATCTGCCATCCGCAGAGGCCAAATTTTTTAATGTAGCTTTCAGAATTATCTTTTTATTGTAAACTACAAAGAGACTTCTCTAGCTGGCAGTATGTAAAATTTCACCATGGGCTGATGAAAACAACCTGACGATGCTTGACAACCTCACATCTATTCCCATCTGTGAAGTGCTATCTGATGGAGGGCCCAATGCATCTCTAGACCTTGAAAAACACAGAAAAGACAGATGGAAGCAGTAGAAGCAGTGTGCTCAAAAAACAGAAGCGGAGGGAGTGTGGGAAGCATTAAGGAAGAGGGAGTCAAGCTATTCTCCAAAGCACCTGAGGGTAGAACAAGAAGCAATGGGTGGAAACTAATCAAGGAGAGAAGCAGCTTAGAACTAAGGAGAAATTTACTAACAGAACAATTAATCAGTGGAACAATTTGCCTCCAGAAGTTGTGAATGTCCCAACACTGGAAGTTTTCAAGAAGAGATTGGATAACTATTTGTCTGAAGTGGTGTAGGGTTTCCTGCCTAAGCAGGGGATTGGACTAAAAGACCTCCAAGGTCCCTTCCAACTCTGTTATTCTATTTTTTCTAAAACATTTCAGAAGGGACCTTCCTTAGTTTTCCGTAGAGTCAAGATAGGAATGGAGTGGAAAAATACTTTCAGACTTGCAAGACTGATGTTCGCCCTTCAAGGTAGTCCAGACAAGAAGTGCAACGATGAATCCTAGCTCTATGAAGTTGCAATTACAGAATTTTGCAAGTCTGAAAGTATTCCCCACCCCCGCCCCCGGCCTTTCCTTTGACTCTCTGGAAAACTAGGAAGGATCCCTTCTCTTCCCATGTCTTTTCTGCTCCTATGAACTGTGATATCTGAATGACTAAAGTGTGGTCATTTTCACTTCAGAAAATACCCTTGTCATGGGATGTAACAATATTTGGACTATAATGTGTGTCACATGGTGATCTTGACTGAAATGCAAAGCTTCTGATGAATATCAAAGATGATTGAAGAATATTGTTCTCTGTTATCGTATCAATCTGCAGACAGATATAAGAATTATTCTTATTTATTTGGTAGCCATTTTACACATGAGATCATAATTTTATGTACACTGAGAGCATATGCACCAAGACAAATTCCTTGTGTGTCCAATCACACTTGGCCAATAAAGAATTCTATTCTGTTCTGTTCTGTTCTGTTCTGTTCTAATGTTATAGTGTGTTATAATGGCAGTATGTTGAGGCTTTAAAGGTAGATGGGATTCTTTACCTATAGTATGCAATGGTAGAAATTATAATGGAAGATCCCAAATCTTTGCACTTTACGACGTGCCCTGAAGACCTTTCTGTTTCAACAAGCAGGGCTAGCATAAACATCTAAATTCTATGCCAAGGTCTTAGCAGATACACCAAGTTGACTCAATTTATTATTTACTGTTTATAAATATATATATATATATATATATATATATATATATATATATATATATATATATATATATATATATATATATATATATATATATATAATTATTATTATATGTATATGAAATCTTAATCTGTTCACCGCCCTGAGTCCTTCGGGAGAAGGGCAGTATAGAAATTCAATAAATAAACAAACAAACAAACAAATAAATAAATAAATATAAATGAAAATGCATACATTGCTATTAAAACTTGTGGATGATTTAAATATCCTTAATAACAGACTAATAAATGTATAGATAAGTTATTAGATCTTTGGTTTACTTCCAGTGTACTTTGTGGTCACTGCCAGTTGCATTTACTTAGTCGTGTGGAGTTTTCCTTCACATTCATCAAGAAACATTCTTTTGAAAGTGAAAAGCACTTTGTATTATTGTATTTTTTATCATTTGAATAAAAGGAAGAAAAAAAATAATGATTATATTTTTGGGATGGCTAAAGTAGCCCACTGGCAAAACCCATTCTGTCTAGGAAAACCAAGAATTAAATCTTAGTTTTATTGGAATTCATGCCTGTAATTTAAACCTGTTCCCATTTATTATCAGCAGTAATCAGACCTCAGAACCCATTAACGAGCAGGGAAAAAACTGGATCAATAACAAAAAATGAATGTCTTGAGATTAATTTATCATTCATACTTAACCAAGTTATTGCCATGTTGAATAATAACTGGCCTTTCCCTTACTAGGGAAGAGAAAGGAAAATATTGTATTAGATTCTGATTGCCATTATCTTGTGGAATTAGGTAAGTTACTTATGGCTTGCTATATCCAATATATAAATAAATAAAATATCCATAATGTTTCAGTAAAAGTATAAAAATAGCAACAACATCTGTAGCAGCTGAGATAAAGGTAACCACAAGCTGAGTCCTGAAAAATATAAATATTTCATAGAGACTGTGATTATTTACTCATCCTTCAAGAAGGTAAGGTGACCAACTTTTTTACAATGAGAAGGAGGACACAAATAAATTGAAGAAAAAAAATATCGTAAATAAAAGAAACATTTTATTCATTGCAACATTGAATCTAATGCTTGCGTGCATGTGTGCCATGTCGTGTTTCGGTAAGAAGTAAACAAAGCTACTTGTGCGCAGCGCACTCTCTCAAAACAATTCTCCTGTGAGGAGCATATGCGTCTCATAATCGCATCTCGCCGCACTGTACCGAGTCTTGACAAATCATCATGTCAAATACAAATACGTCACATCACACGCATCAGATCGGATTGGATTGGCATCGATCGAATGCAGAGATTTACAGATTAGTCTTCAAATATCGAAAAGAAGGACATGTAGGAGGACGCTTTTCGAGAGAGGACAGAACTTACAAAAGAAGGACTGTCCTCCCTCAAGGAGGATGATTGGTCACCTTAAAGAAGGACTATAAAGTATGGAATCATATGAATTTACCATATATGGTTGTACCCACAAAATAGCAATAGCAACAGCACTTAGACTTATATACTGCTTCACAGTGCTTTACAGCCCCCCCTAAGTGGTTTACAGCATATTGTAAGTCAGCATATTTCCCCCAACACTCTGGGTCCTCATTTTATTGACCTCAGAAGGATGGAAGGCTGAGTCAAACTTGAACTGGTGAGAATCGAACTGCTGGTGGTCAACAGAATTAGCCTGCAATACTGCATTTTAACCACTGCGCCACCACCACAATGCCAGGTCATAGCTCCAAAGATAAACAAATTGGTTATGATTTCTGCCCTGTTTTTTTCTTTCTCTTTAGTTGGTCTTTCTTTGTATTTTGGATGGTAGGCAAAGTTACTGACATACTTATGTTTTAATGGCAATGAACTGTAGTTTATTGGAAGCATGTTTGTTGTTGTCATACTGATTGTAAATGGAGATTCATGTTTTGGGCAAAGGGAGGTTTATATTGTGTCCATTTAATGTAGTTAAGAATACTACTACTGCATAATTAAAACAACATATATTTGTTATTATGCATTAACAGTTCAAATGCATAGTACAGCACAGTGGTGGAATTCAAATTTTTTTACTGCCGGTTCTATGGGCGTGGCTTGGTGGGCGTGGCTTGGTGGGCATGGCAGGGGAAGGATACTGCAAAATCTCCATTCCCACCCCACTGCAGGAGAAGGATACTGCAAAATCCCCACTCCCTCCCCACTCCTGGGGGAAGGATATTGCAAAATCTCCATTCCCACCCCACTATTATCCCACTCTATTATCCCACCCATAATAGACAGGAAGAATGCTATTATGTCTATAGACAACCCCTCTACTAAATCCCCCCTCCTACTTTCCCACACATGAGAAGGTGGCAGCATGGAGGCTTCGGGCCTAATATGGCTTCCAAAGCTGACATAGGAGACTAGCAGAGCGCATCCATAAAAAAGAACTAGCAGTCAGAAGACATGATGCAAACACCTTAGTTTCATAACACATGGACAGACTTAATTATAGTTTCAACTGGAAAACTGAACATCCTAGACAGGGGTGACATGCACGCAGGGTGGATTTGATTTTAATCGAGTTGATTTAAATCACAATTTAAATCATGATTTAAATCACTAGTAAAAAGGCTTGATTTAAATCAACTCAATTTAAATCATAATTTTTAAAGAACAACTGTCATCTCTGCTACTCCTTTGACCCACTGTTGACTCACCGATAGTCCCAGTGTTGCAGAATATACAGCCTCATGCTACATAACTAAGCTCCATTTCATGCTGAATTGTCAAGTATTTGCAAGCCATTGGCACATGTGTCATATAGACACCAGTGGAGGCAGAGAGTGTCTCCACCCCTATGTGGAAAGGAGGGGCTTACTCTGAGTATAAAACCCCCTCCAACCTTTTCCACCTTGCTCTCTCTCTCCATCTCTCTCTTCATGTTTGTTCCTCATGAGACTTGATCTCTGTTGTACATAGTTAATATGATTTATCATATGAATAAATACGTTTAAGACATTTATTTATGCATCTGCCTCTGAATTCTTCTATGCTCCTGGGTGTTTCTACGATCCCAATTCCACATGAATAAACTAAATTATTTATGTATCTTAAATAGAAAACTATCTTACGATAGAAAACTATCTTAGATTTTTACCCCAAAAGTTTTTTATTAAAATAAATTTGATAAAAATAAAAAAAAATCCGATTTAAATAAAAAAAATCTGATTTTTTTTTATTTTTTAAAAAATATCATTGATTTTTATCCACCCTGCATGCACATACCTTCACTACTGGATAGCAAATGTGAGCATGCATGCCTCCTCTGTCCAGAGGGTCAAAAACGGGACGTGATGATATCCGGGTGGGTGGGCGGAGCCTCCCGCTAGCAGCCCTACCGGATTGCACGAGCCGGATAGATCCGGCTGGGTTTCACCACTGATCCTAGTCCAAGTCAAGTCCATGAATACCAGAGAATTCCTGGATCTCTGGTACTCAAACAAATCAGTCATCAATAGGCACATAGAAATAAACAACATCTACATACCATTCAAAAAATAAATTAAAAAGCCAGAAAGGAAACCAAAAAGACCAAAACACCTCCTCACCAGCAATCAAGATCCAGATGAACAGAGAGTAACCACAAGGTTAACACTAGGTCAACAATCAAGAAGTAAACACTATCCCAATCAAGAAACTATGAACTCAAACAAACAAGCTAACAATAGCCTAATCAAGGAACCACCAAGACCAATCTCACCAACATGGACAGGGCAAGCTACCAGTATATAAAATAAGAGCAAACACCATCCTTCTAGTACTATGTTACCTAGTTTGATAAGGACATGTCTGCACATTAGCCAACCTTGTGATTTTTTTTCCCACACACTGAGGAGGGGCTGGCCATGACATTACCCAAATGTTTCAAGTAGCCAGATCCCTGCAGATCTTGGTCAATTGCAAATGCACCAGAAGGCTTTCAAGCCTTAAAACCCTTGTCTGTTGACAGAATGGGGCTGTCCGTGATCAGAAAGTTTCATTCTCTCAATGTTTTGCACACTCCAGAGATGGATGGAGAGATGGACCACATGAACAACAGAATTTGTGTAAAGTTTGGAGCAACAAACATGTTTTTTTTAAAAAAAAACATGTAACACCTCTCCTGCGCGAGCTGCACTGGCTCCTGGTGGTCTTCCAAGTGCGCTTCAAGGTTTTGGTTATCACCTTTAAAGCGCTCCATGGCTTAGGACCTGGTTACTTACGGGACCGCCTGCTACCACCAATAGCCTCCCACCAACCAGTACGCTCCCATAGAGAGGGGCTCCTCCGGGTGCCGTCGGCCAAACAATGTTGACTGGCGGCCCCCAGGGGGAGACCCTTCTCTGTGGGGGCACCTACTATCTGGAACGAGCTCCCCCCAGAGATACGGAGGATCCCGGATCTGCGTACCTTCCGTCGCGCGCTCAAGACCTTCCTATTTCATCAAGCCGGCCTGACCGAAATCTTTCCCCTTTTTAAATGGAAATTTTAAATCTGGTTTTAAATTATTGGGGTTTTAAATTTGTTCAGCCAAATTATTTAATTCGTTTTAATCTATTTTAAATTTTGTATTTATATGTTTTATTCCATGGCTGTTCACCGCCCTGAATCCTTCGGGAGTAGGGCGGTATACAAATTCAATAAAACTAAAACTAAACTAAACTAAACTAAAAAAATGCTTCTTTATTTTTCATATGCCCTCAGTTCTTAATGTTGGGCTGTAAATGATTAGCAGCAATTATTAACATGCTTGGCAGTTACCTTTCCTACTGATTTACAGACTGCATTTGAGCGTTGTCAGATAACATCTGAGAGCCCTATTTATCTAGCGGCTGGAAGCAGGGACAACCAGCAACTCTAATTGTAGTTGACAGAATATAGAACACAAGACCTTTCTCCATCAGCTTCTCATGCTCACTCTTTTTTCGAGCAGATGCTGCTATGGCTTCAGGCACTTGTCTGCTAATTCCTGGTCCCGAAAGAACTTATTAGGAAGCGCACCTGTCGGCAGAGACATGGCAAATATGTGCCAAAGCATGTAAAGGATAACAAGCAGCAGAAATGCCACAAAACGAGTCCTTGCCTGTCACTTGAAGACTGCTTCCCAAACTGAGAAATTACCCAGGGAAGGTCCCTGTCACTTCGTCAGGCATGACAAGTCCTGGGGCTGCAGCGGCCAAGGAGAGGTCATGTTGGAGAAAGTACCAAGATGTATCCCTGTCCAATTGCTTTAAAGCTGACATGTTCCCTTAATCCTTGCGCAGCCCAATAAAGTTTTTTTTAACCTCCCTGGTTCGTTTCATGGGCTCATACTTGATTAAGTCACTAAAGCAGGCAAGGCGTGTTGATGATTTGGATAAGACTGATAAATCACAACAGGACAATCTGTCAAAATGAATAATTTGATTTTTCATCTTGTTGGTTGGCATATTTTTATTTTTTTTGCATTTACCAACTTTCCATTCACATAGTTTGACCAACTAGTTAGGAGTCATGATGAAAGCACACAGATAATGTAGGCCAGGGTTGTCACACTCCATTTCATTGAGGGCTGCATCAGGGTTGTGTTTGACCTCTGGGGGGCTGGGGTGTTTGTGTGGTCGGGGTGGGCATGGCCAGCTCAACGTCACTTATCAAGGCTCTGTTTTCGGCCCCGCCGGCTTCTTGCAGCCCTCTGCCAGCAAAAACAGAGTTTGGGGACGGTGCACACAGGCCGCTCAGGCTCCATTTACTCTGGCAGAGAGCTGTAGGAGGATGTTGTGGCCGAAAACGGACCCTGGGTGGGCCGCACATGGCCTCCCCAAGCTCCATTTTCGCTGGCAGAGGGCTGCAGGAGGCCATCATGGCTGAAAACAGAGCCTGGGAGGGCAACACGCGGCCCTCCCAAGCTTTGTTTTCATTGGCAGAGGCACTGTGGGCCGATCCTTTGCCGTTTCCAGGGCAGCCCCACAGACCAGATCTAAGCACTCCATGGGCCAGCTCCAGCTCGTGGGAGTTTGACACTCCTGATGTAGGCCAAGAAATCACACAGCTATCTCTTGGTGGAACAGCTGTCCGGTGGTTCAGAGGAATGCACTACATTTTGAAGATGAAATGTTCCAACTCTAAAATATTCCATTCTGACCTAGAAGTAAAGCGTTCCAAGGACAAAGTAGAGGTCAAAACAGTTGTTTGGGGATTGGGGACAATTTCTGAGAAGGGTTATTTTCAAAAATTTTAGCAAGGGGTTCTCTGCCTGGTTGCTGGGTGGGCATGGCCACGGTGAGCATGGCCTAGTCAGCCTCCTGCACCATGGCAGGGGGGATGTTTTTGCCCTTCCCGGGCTCCAGAGGCTTTCCTTGAGCCTCTGGGAGGGTGAAAGCCTCCCCAAGCTCCGGAGGCCCTTCCCAAACTTCTGGTAGGCCCATTTTTCACCTTCCCTGAGCCTCTGCATGCGCCCTGCACTTACCTGCATCCAAAACAGGCTGCGTGGGGACTTCTGGGAATGGCGGGGTGGGCGGGGCCAGGAATGGGATTTGGGGGTTCTCTGAACTGCACAGAATCTTAGCTAGAGGTTCTCCCAAAGCCCTGGGAACCCCCATAGCCCACCCCTGTATCCAAGGTACCATACTTCATAAATGCAACTTAACTATGAAACCCACACAAGTCTGCTCAGAAATAATCAAGTCTCTCTTGAAAGAGACATTGGATAACACTGAAAAAAATCTCAAGCTCTTTCGGAGTCAATGAAAAATACTTAGGCTGAAATATGCATTTAAAATATTGATATATAGCATTCTTTGAACATGTCCCATTCAAGTTTCATTCTGAAAATTGCTTGCAGAATTTTCAACAAAAAGAACAAAGAAACGCAAAAATACTATATGTTCATTCATTTATTTATATTTCTTATTTCTTAACCACCCAGCTCCCTCAGAAAGCGCCTCCAATAATTGATTGGAATCAATTAACTTAATCAGACCTTAATTAATTCATGCACCTATATCAATTTGTTACACCAACCCACTATAACTCAATTTAAGACCATAACCCAGAGCTGCTGCGAATCGGGCAGCATATAAATATTTAATAAATAATTATTATCATAGCTTAAAAGCAATCTGGATGGCTCATAACAATTTAAATAATCATTGGAATCTGTATCTGAATGGGAATAATAACTGTACATGAAGAATTGGTATTTAAACCAATTTCAAACACTCATAAATGAAATCATGGTTTAGATACATTCATACACAATTAATTTGATTAAAAAATAATCACAGCACCATCTTATAGAAGCATATTCTGAAAGCCTACGGAGTTCGAAACAGATAATGGTATAAGGCAGCAGCATAAACTATTCCACAGTGATTTGAAAATTATATATTAATTTCTGATTTGCATTTTATAAGATACGCATGGACCTCAAGATGTTCAGAATCAAAAATCCATACATTACAAAAATTAAACTTCCCGATTCTTTGATATATCAAGTGACTTCTATTTTGTATCTTCACTAGTCTGCCCAAAGAACATAGTCTCTTACCAACTACAAAGACTACTCTACGAAATATAGGGGTTTGATCAAAAGTAATGCTTCCACCTCCACAACTTCAGTGTAAAAGGAATTAATTAGCTTTACGATCCATTTGTTTCTTTTGTTGCTGTCCATCAGGAGCTTTCTCCAACACCAAAGTTTAAAAGCGTCAATACTCTTTTCTAGCCTGCATCTTCAAAGTCCAACTTTTGCTTCTATAGCATTAGAGGAAAAACAGCTCTGATCTCTGTAGGCCACAGCATCTGAATATTTTTTTTCCCCCAAGACCTGCATTACTACTAGATCAAATGCTAATCTGCAGCATGTTTCTTGACTGCCGGTTCCTTTATTGTTGATTTTTGTGTGTGTACTTTCAAGTTAATCTTGACTCCTGGCAATTGCCTAGAAAAACCCATGCAATTTTCTCGCAAAACATTTTCAGAAATGGTTTGTCATCGCCTTATTCCTACAACCAAGAGAAAATAACTGGTCCAAAATCTGCCAGCTGGCTTCATGCCTAAAGTAGAACTAAAACTCACAGTCCTCCAGTTTCTAGCCTGGTGTCTTTAACTGCTACCAACTGCACCAAAGTGTCTCTTGTTGATAGTTGACAATTGATAGTTGAAAGTTCATCATTTCAATATTTTCATGTCAATTCTAAGACTAATTGTTCTACCTGTCATTATTTTGGCCTTTTTTAACCAATCATTTTAATCCCATTTCTCACTATGTTTTGTCACTTTTATTGCTAGAGCTTGCAGATCCATTGCCATTTTTGTCTAAATTGGTGTAGTGTCATCAGCATAGCCCAAAGTTATTGATGTTTCCTCCTCCAATTTTAAAACCATACATTCATACATACATACATACATACATACATACATACACACATACATACATACTCCAACCTGTTTTACCATATTTTGTCAGGCTGTGACTTTTATTCTGTTTTGCAAGAGGACAATGAGATATTCAAGTGTTCATGTTTTTCTGAGGACATTCCCCAGCTTTGCCTGATTAAGCCCTTTCTATAATTTTTAAAAAAGCACTTATTGACTTCTTTTGGGCTTTCTCAACTATCCTGATTATATCAGGTTCTTCATTCTTTTCTAAAGCCACCTTGAACAAATATATAAAATAGATGTCCTTATGCACTCAGAACCAATATCTCCATCTTACTGTTCATATAATTACTTATGTTTTTAGATGATGGTTTCTCCACAACAGCATGTCACCCCATTAGTTAGATCACACTAAGAAATCAACTCTACAGGAAGGCTAAAACTATTTTTATTGAGATTGGCTATAATAACAGGATCTATCTATATAAAAGCCAAATACCACTCACTCATTACAAAATCTCCAGAACGGTAAAGCCTACAAACTTGAAATTTGGCACGTATGTTCCTCTTGGCTTCTAGGTGCTTGCTAAGAAAGGATTTTTCAAAATGACCATCAGATCATTAGTATTTTATATACAGTATTATATTCACACACTCTGATGCTAAGGAGCTAGACATTCTACTCTCCTCCCCACCTGAAAGGAACTCTGTCCCAACTGCCAGTTGCCTTATCTTAACATGCTCTGATGCTACCTCTTCACTAAACCAGGCATGGGTGTGGCCAGCGCATGACTCATCTGGCTTGCAGGCTGAGACATTCCAGTCCCCCTCCCCCTCTGTTCCAACTGCTAGTTGCCTTACATTAACATTTTTTTTATTCATGTATTTTCGTTAAGCATGTATTTGATAACAGATACAAGTGTAAACGTAATTATGAATACATGAAATGGATACAAATAAAAGAAACATTAGGACAGAGATGGTAGGCACGCTGGTGCACTTAAGCACGCCCCTTAAAGACGTTTTGGGAATGGGGTGAGCGCAGTTACACATTCTACATTAAGCTTCAGGCTTTAAGTGTCAATTTATCACACTCAATCAGATAGTTTCATAGTGAAGCACAGGCGTCCAGCTAGTCTAATATACCTTCAGAAGTCTGATTGTATTCCACCTTTTCCTTCTTTCTATAATTCAGAGAATTATAGAGGTTCTGAGCCACTTTTGAACACTGTCTGGACATTTTGGACTTAGACCATGACTCAAATTTTATTACAGCATTTATATCAGCATTAGACTTGATCACACCCATGGCAACAGAGATTCTATGTCATCTTTCTTATTCCTTACACAGTGTGAGTTAGGTCCATCCAGGCAACTGTTTTAACAGGCTCTGCTCCAATCCATAAAACTTGCAGGTACAATTCTTTTGTTCCTACCACTAGTATCTAATCTGCCTCAATAATGATGATGGAGAATGGTAATGTCCTGACAGCTTTAATGTGAAACAATTGAAAGAAAGTGATTGGAGGTTTTCTTGTCAGCAGGAATCCACCAATCAGTCTCTTTTAACGTGAGCTGGGAGGGAGGGGAAACTTTTGCACAGATGACTAAACTGTGTAGGAGATGACCAGGCTGAGCCCACAGGAGGGGGTCAAACACAACATTTCCTACAGATTGATGGGCATTCCCATCAATCTGTAGAGTGGGGTAGCAGGTCCTGGTAAACAGACTGTCTTTTCCTTTACTGGGAAGTTGCCACACCTTTTACACACCTGCTCTCTTTCTTTCTCAGGCTAGAGCTAGGGATTTACTTTGTCATTGTTATAATGACCAACTCTCGAAAACCTGCCAAAGTATTCATGTTAAAAATATTCTGTATCTTCCTTATCTTTTATCTTTAATGTTAACCTATCCATTTCTGCACAATCTAATATTTTTTTAAATTATATTTTCATCTGTGGGAGTTTTCTCATTTTTCCAGTGTTGTACAAATACAATTCTTGCTGTTGTCAAAACATATAGTATTAAATATATGTTCCCTATGTTGTATTTTTCTGGCTTTAAATCTATGTGTTGCTTTATCATTTTCTCTAACCATGTAGTATTTTCGTCCAAAATTTTTTTGCCTTTGAGCATGTGCACAACATATGATAGTATGAATCAGGTATCTGATTGCATTTCCAATATTTGGAGGATATGTCTTTAAACATCTTTGCTGGCCTTTCCGGTGGCAAATGACACCTGTAAAACATTTTATACAGGTTTTCCTTGTAAGTAGTTGCCATTGTCAATTTATAATTTCTATCCAAAAGTTTTTGCCATTTATCTAATTCTATAGTATATTCATCCAAGATCACCATACATGGGGACTGCAGCCAAGAAATTAAAAGATGCTTGCTCCTAGGGAGGAAAGCTATGGCAAAGTTAGACAGCATATTAAAAAGCAGGGACATCACTCTGCCAACAAAAGTGTGTATAGTCAAGGCTATGATTTTCCCAGTTGCAATGTATGACTGTGAAAATTGGACCATAAGAAAGGCTGAGCACCAAAGAATTGAGGTCTTTGAATTATATGGTGCTGGAGAAGACTCCTGCGAGTCCCTTGGACTGAAGGTGATCCAACCGGTCAGTCCTAGAGGAGATCAACCCTGACTGCTCTTTGGAAGGCCAGATCCTGAAGATGAAACTGAAATACTTTGGCCACTTAATGAGAAGGAAGGACTCATTGGAGAAGAGCCTAAGGCTGGGAAAGATTGAGGGCAAAAGAAGAATGGGACGGCAGAGAATAAGGTGGCTGGATGGAGTCACTGAAACAGTCAGCGTGAGCTTAAATGGTCTCCGGGGGATGGTAGAAGACAGGAAGGCCTGGAGGAAAGTTGTCCATGGGGTCGCGATGGGTGGACATGACTTCGCAACTAACAACAACAACGTATATCCAAAGTTTTACTAAGCACTTATGTATGTTAAAGAAAAATGTATACATAAAATATTTAAAAAATTAATTCATGTGTAGAGTAAGAAGAAAATGGCAAATATCATAGGATCAAATAAATTCATATAATAAATAAGTTAGAAGGCCTTAGTTCTGGCTGAGAAATGAGGTGAAAACAGTATCTTGAGGAAATATCCTCAAAGAATGGCTAGGAGTGTATCTTTGTGCCACAGATGTGTGAATGTGTGATTAGGGCAAGAGACAGTAATTGAACTAAGATCATCTAATGGGTTTCATGGTGATAAAAAAAACCTGATTGGTTTTTCTTTTAAAAGAAAGTTCATAAAGTAAAGTGAAGCAATTCCCTTGGATAGCAAACATGTATGCCATCACTTTTTTTTAACACAGTGTGACATCTGGCTGTCAAGTTTTGACTGTGAAAGGAGGATGATATGTCAGATAATTTAATCTGCTGTTACCACAGAATGGTGAGTGCATCTGTGCTTACATTAATGTATATATTTGAAGTATAGGGCTATAAGCAAGGTTCTAGTCCTTGCTATAAGCAAGCAGATAAATTTAACTTTTTACTTAATATGCAGAGGCCTGAACTAAGAGACCAGTTCTAGAAAAAGGCTAATCATTTGGGAAAGTTTGTATTCTAGTCCTTATTTGTCAATGCAGTTTAGCTTGAAACACATATCCAAGCAGGGGTGGGCTTCAAAAATTTTAGCAAGGGGTTCTCTGCCTGGTTGCTGGGTGGGCATGGCCACGGTGAGCATGGCCTAGTCAGCCTCCTGCACCATGGCAGGGGGGGTGTTTTTTTGCCCTCCCTGGGCTCCAGAGGCTTTCCTTGAGCCTCTGGGAGGGTGAAAACGGCCTCCCCAGGCTCCGGAGGCCCTTCCCGAATTTCCAGTAGGCCCGTTTTTCGCCCTCCCTGAACCTCTGCATGCGCCCTGCACTTACCTGTATCCAAAACAGGCTGCGTGGGGACTCCTGGAAGTGGCCGGGTGGGCGAGGCCAGCCAGGAGTGGGATTTGGGGGTTCTCCGAACTGCACAGAATCTTAGCTAGAGGTTCTCCCAAACCCCTGCGAACCCCCAGCAGCCCACCCCTGTATCCAAGGTAGCGTACTTCATAAATGCAACTTAACTATGAAACCCACACAAGTCTGCTCAGAAATAATCAAGTCTCTCTTGAAAGGGACATTGGATAACACTGAAAAAAATCTCAAGCTCTTTCAGAGTCAATGAAAAATATTCAGGCTGAAATATGCATTTAAAATATTGATATATAGCATTCTTTGAACATGTCCCATTCAAGTAAATAGAGTTATTATCTATCTTTTCTCTTTTTTAACTTCAGCTGCTTGCTTGCCTGCCTATTAAATTGTTCTGACAATTGTGTCACCTAACAAGTGAGTCCCTAATGACATATTTTATTGCTAGCAGTATAAATAATTTATCTTTTATCTTTAATATAGTAGAACTAAAATGTTACTGCACAGTTTGACATCATCAAAACAAACAACTGAATTTCTCTTAAGCGCTACATGGGATGTGCTAATCACTTCAAAAGTACAAAATATTGCAAGGGTGGGAGAGGCAGTTAAGAAAAGCTGAAATTTCTTTTTCTTTTTGGGTTGCTCTTTTTCCTTTAGCACAGAATCAAGCATTGATATGTATTTATTTATCAGATTCATATCCCACACGATCCTGATACAAATAGTTTTATAGCTCTAAAGATTCATTCCCATGCTGCGTCTGATGTTATGAAAATGAATTCATGACTTCTGTCAGATAACTCGTGACAAGCTGAAGAGTCCTAAACTTTTTCTTCCAGGGTACATAGTCAATTTCCCCAGTCATTCTGGTTGCCTTTGTAAACATTTCTTGTATTCAATTATATCCTTTTGCAAGTGTGGCAACTAGATTTACCAATAAAGAATATTTGTAGCTCAGGGTTGAAATGAGGGGTCCTTGGGGCTCTCTGAGCTTGTGTCAGCGTTCCAGAAGGACCCAACTCCAATTAAAAACTCCGAGGCAGGCACTTTGTCAAAGTTCCCATTTATTAGAGTAGGTATACTGGCACATCTGGGAAACCCCGAATCCAAGAGTTCCGGGTTTTCCTTCAGTAAATCAAAAAACCAAATCCAGCCTCTGCACCCATCAGTCCATCACATTGTCCAATCATAATCCATCCCAATTTGAGACACCACTTCAGCCACTCCTCCTCCAGATGCAGGCATACCATGACCTTGACCAAAAAGAAGAATGCTATTATGTCTAACTACATTCCCTCTATTAAATCCTCCCTCCTATTTTCCCAAGCACAAGAATGTGGCAGCATGGAAGCTTCCGGGGTTAATATGGCTTCCAAAGCTGACAGCTTGCTTGTTTCCGTGTAGATGTTTCATTACCCAAATTAGGCAACCTAGTTTGGGTAATGAAACATCTGCAAGAAAGAAAGAAAGCTCAGAGAGTACCAAGGACCCCTTCAGCTAGACTTACATTAAATACCCCAGATGTAGATATATCATGAATATGTAGAAGGCATTACAACATCACTGACTATTGGGGGCGAGTCCTTGGCCCCCACAGAAAGGGCTCGCAATCTGGGAGTCCTCCTGGATATGCAGCTGTCCTTGGAGGAACATCTGACGGCTGTAACCAGGGGGACCTTTTATCAGGTTCGCCTGATTCGCCAGTTGCAGCCCTTTCTTGATCGGGATTCCCTGTGCACAGTCACTCACGCCCTCGTCACCTCTCGCCTTGACTACTGCAATGCTCTCTACATGGGGCTCCCCTTGAGGGGCACCCGGAGGCTCCAGCTGGTCCAGAACACAGCAGCGCGGGTAGTGATGGGAGCAGCATGGCGCTCCCATGTAACACCACTCCTGCGCGAGCTGCACTGGCTCCCAGTGGTCTTCCAGGCGCGCTTCAAGGTGTTGGTTATCACCTTTAAAGTGCTCCATGGCATAGGGCCTAGCTATCTTCGAGACCGCCTGCTGCTACCGACGACCTCCCAGCGACCCGTGCGTTCCCACAGAGAGGGCCTCCTCAGGGTGCCATCAGCCAAACAATGTAGGCTGGTGACCCCCAGGGGGAGGGCCTTCTCTATGGGGGCACCTACCCTCTGGAATCAGCTGCCCCCAGAGATAAGGAGAATCCAAGACCTCAGTGCCTTCCGCCGTGCCCTTAAAACCCACTTTTTCCAGCAAGCCGGGCTGGTTTAGGAAGAAATTTTTTAAAATTTTTAAATGTTTAATTGGTTTGTGGTTTTTTAAATTTTGGGCCAAATTTATATAGATTTTAATTGTTTTTAATATTTGTATTTCATGTTTTTAATTCTGGCTGTGCACCGCCCTGAGTCCTCAGGGAGAAGGGCGGTATATAAATTGAAAAATAAAATAAAAATAAAATAAAATATTGATGATTTTATTTGAAATTCTTTCTTAAGGATCCCTAGCATGGTTTTTTTACCTTTCCCCCAGCAGCCAATACTCAGTTGACATATTCAGTATCTTCCCAAGATCTTTTTCCTGGATAGTTATATAGATGCCTGAACAGATCACTGTATATGTGAATTACTTATCTTTTTCATTTCCCTTTAGTGACCATTCATCCAATTTAAATAAATAGAATAGAATAACAGAGTTGGAAGGGACCTTGGAGGTCTTCTAGTCCAGCCCTCTGCCCAGGCAGGAAACCCTACACCATTTCAGACAAATGGTTATCCAACATCTTCTTAAAAACTTCCAGTGTTGGAGCATTCACAACTTCTGGAGGCAAGTTGTTCCACTGACTAATTGTTCTAACTGTCAGGAAATTTCTCCTTAGTTCTAAGTTGCTTCTCTCCTTGATTAGTTTCCACCCATTGCTTCTTGTTCTGCCCTCAGGTGCTTTGGAGAATAGCTTGACTCCCTCTTCTTTGTGGCAGCCCCTGAGATATTGGAACACTCTTATCATGTCTCCCCTAGTCCTTCTTTTCATTAAACTAGACATACCCAGTTCCTGCAACCGTTCTTCATATGTTTTAGCCTCCAGTCCCCTAATCATCTTTGTTGCTCTTCTCTGCACTCTTTGTAGAGTCTCCACATCTTTTTTACATCGTGGCAACCAAAACTGAATGCAATATTCCAAGTGTGGCCTTACCAAGGCATTATAAAGTGGTTGTAGAACACTGCAGAGTGAGTTTTACCATCCTGAGTAGTTTAGTATCACTTGCAAACATGACCAGCTCACTACTTACCTTCACTTAATTTAATTTATGAATATATTCCAAAGCAGAGTGTTGAGACATTCAACTTTTTACATCTCTCTGTAGAGAAACTGCACACTTATTTCTATTCTTTGTTTACTATTTTATAATCAGTTAGACTCCATAAAAAGGATTAGGTCTTCTTAACCAAGGGCTATTATGTTTATGCAAGAATCTTTGGTGAGGAATTCTCTAACGGCCTTTTCCAAATCCAGATATACAGCGTTGTCAAGGTTACCTGAGCCTATGTGCCTACTGAATTTCTAAAAAAAGGTTAGTAAGGCTGATTTCCATTTGTGTTCTGTTCACTCTGTACAATTGAGAACACCCAAATACTTCTCCTCTTTCCAAAGAGTGCTGACTAGGTCTGAGTTGTTGGCTGAACTCCATCTGCCAACAACTGATGAAGTGACTCCATCTCTTAGCCAAGCACTCGCCAATGAGTCAATTGCAGCTGTAAGCCACTAATCAGACCATGAATTTAGCATGCAAGCAAACTAGCAAAAACGCACCCCAGCCAGAAGAAAAAAAAAAAACATGCAGCTTCACTCCATTAACCAAAATCAGAAACAATCTTATTGTAGCCAAATTTATATAGCAATCCATTATAAACATATTAAAGGCATTAATAATTATTAACATTATTAAAGGCATTCAAAACCTTTGCTAGATCGGACTTCTGGTTGGCACCGCCGGCGCCGCGGACGGTCTTTTCGGACCACCGGCATCGTGATTCCGTTGGAGCCGTCCTGACAGGGCTAATCAGCTGTCAGACGGCTCGAAAACCTCTCCTTCAGGAAAAGAAGGGGAGAAGAGCTGGTGGGTGAGGGTAGAGCTCCCCAGAAGCCCCTGGAATAACTCCAGGGGCTTGGAGGGTGAGAGCTCCCCGTTTAGCCTACTGAAGCTCCGGATCCGGTGCGACTCTGTATTAACAGAGCTAGGCGTCGCGTCCAACTCTGCTGTCAAAAAGAAGATTGATTGAATCCAAAAAGTAGATTGAATGGAAGCAGGAGAACAAGCTTTTGCAATTATAATGCTTAACTCTGGGGATGCAACGTTTCTATTTGAATTTTCTGAGCTGGAGGTGAAGATGGCGTCTTTGTTGCGAGTCTAAAAGTGAAAGTTAGAAAGGAAAGTGCTTGTTAACAGATTTGTGCTCAGAGACTGGCTTTAAGTTGCTGGATTTGATTTTAAAGAGCTGCTTGGAGAAAAGATCATTTTGCTTGATGATTTACAAACAAATTGCTGAAAGCTGTTCAAGAGACTTTATGGCTGTGACTTTATGACTTTATGGTAGTGAAAAGAAAATTTTTCTTAAAATAAGATGGCTTCCAAGAAAGGAGTTTTTGAAAGTGCTGGAATCTCTCCAGTGGTGTCAGAAATGACACAGTCGACTGATTCACACAGATACAAGGATTCTATTAGTGAATTTACAGAATTTGTAAAGGAAGCCATGAATAATCATACTGTAGCTATGATTAACCAAATAGCAATCTTCGAATGGAAATTAAAAAATTTGTTGGAGGACACAAAAGCAAATACAGAGCACAATGACAATGCAGGAGACATTTTTATTAAAGCAGAGAAGGTGGAATCGGATGGTTCTCAAGAACTTTCAAGCTTACTTCCTGCTCTTTGTGATGATTTGGAGCGGAAAAAAGTAGAAAATGACCAGCCTTGCGAGTTCTTGGAGGAAGAAGGAGATTTGCCAGCGGCTTTCACACAACTAACTGAAAAGAAACAACTGAATTTTTCTTTCTGAACTGATGATAATCTTTGGTTTTACAGAACAAGGAATGAAGTGATTGACTATATAAGCAAGAAGAGGCGATATGGTGGCTCTAAATCAGAGGAAATACTTTCAAAAAGGGGACAATTTTTACAGATACATCAACCTCAAATTAAAATTAAAAACCTCCTCAAAACAGAACTAGGAGGGATGAAGAAAGATTGGAAAAAATATAAAAAGAAAGCAAGAATGGAAGATTAATCTTTTTTGGTTTTGCAGTTGATGTATTAATGGCTAATCAAAATGATTATGTTTTAAGGATTAAGGTTTACTTCTTGTTATAAGACTTTTAAAATATCTGAAAGCATGAAAGTAAGATTATTATTTTTTTTTTAGTTTTGCAGTTGATGTATTAATGGTTAACTAAAATGATTATGTTTTAAAATTTAAATGATAGAGGGAGGAAGAAACATTGAGGGGAAAATGCAGAAACTCAATTATTGACTAATTAAGGTTTACTTTTTGTTATAAGATTTTCTAAAATACCTGAATTTTGAGAAAAGTGGAGGGAGAATAAAATGTTTAAGTAAATAAATTAAGAATACTTTACAGATATAATAAGAGAGTTTTTTTAGGGTTTGAATGATCAATGTTTGTTAATGTTTTTAAAACCCTTAGAGTTAATGAAAGGGGAGGTTGATGACTTTGTAGAAGGGGAGTTAAGGGGTCCAGGGAGTTTTAAATCTTGCAGTAAGTTAGCATATGTTAGCGAATGTTTGGTGAAGTCTATGCCCTGTTTTTGTTCTGGGAAGTCGGGGGTGGGGGGTGGGGAGGGGGGGTTGAAGGTTGAGCTTAGAGATAGATAAATGTATCAATAGATAGATAAAGATGTTATTAAATGATTAGAAGATGTTTTTTGATGATAGGTTGAATGATTGCTTATATTGTATATTTGTTTGATTATAAAATGAAATAAAAACTTTAAAAAAAAAAACCTTTGCTAGATCAATTCTCAAATATAGCTCGTCTGTGTGGAATCCACACTGTATATCGGACATTAATACAATTGAGCAAACCCAGAGGTATTTCACCAGAAGAGTATTCCATTCCTCTGCTCGCAATAAAATACCTTATGCCACCAAGCTTGAAATTTTAGGCTTGGACAACCTAGAACTACGCTGCCTACAGTCCAACCTAAGTGTAGTACACAAAATTATCCGCTACAACGTACACCTGTTAATGACTACTTCAGCTTCAACTGCAATAATACACGAGCACACAATAAATACAAACTCATAGTAAACCGCTCCAAACTTGATTGCAGAAAATACAACTTCAGCAACAGAGTGGTCAATGCGTGGAATGCACTACCTGACTCTGTTGTTACATCCTCAGCCCCACCATAACTTTATCCTTAAACTGTCTACTGTTGACCTCACCCCATTCCTAAGAGGTTTTTAAGGGGGCATGCATAAGCGCACCAGCGTGCCTTCCGTCCCTGTCCTACTGTCCCCATTTATTTGTACCCAGTTCCTGTATTAATATCCATGTTGATACTTATTCCTGTTATCTCGTACATGTTTGACAAACTAAATAAAAAAAATAAATAAAAATATTTTTATTCATTCATTCATTTCATTTCATTGTGCCAATGGTAAAGAGTTACATGTACAGGATGTACATATAAGTAACTACTTATACACTACTTTTGCATTATCACAGAAAGTCATCATCACCACCATCATTGAAAGACAAAAGATGATATATTTGCATATAAATTCAATTTGCTAACACACTGCATGTAATTATTAACACTTTATACTGCTTTGGATTTGATCTACGAAGGTGTTGTATTTGGGTTCCCACATGCCTTAAAGCACCTTGTGCTATAAAGTCCCTTGTCCTGTGCACCTTGTGCTTGGAAATAGACCAAATATTGACATGTATAACTTAACTTATATAACTTAACATAAAATGAATATATGCACAATCACCCACCAAAGAGCCGTGGTGGCGCAGTGGTTCGAATGCAGTATTGCAGATTAATTCTGTTGACTGCCAGCAGTTCAATTCTTACTGGCTCAAAGTTGACTCAGCCTTCCATCCTTCTGAGGTCAGTAAAATGAGGATTCAAATTGTTGGTGGGCAATTTGTAAACCACTTAGAGAGGGCTATAAAGCATTGTGAAATGGTATATAAGTCTAAGCCAGGGGTCAGCAATCCGCAGCTCTGGAGCCACATGTGGCTCTTTCATCCCTCTGCTGCGGCTCCCGGTTGCTGGTCAGTGCCAAAATTTTGAGAGGAGCTTCTGGTTGGGGGGGGGGGTAAAGCATAGTGTGCCAGGAGGAGACTCTATGGCAAGGGGCGGGTTTTCCGATCGGCTCCACAATTGATAGGGCTTTTGGTTAGGACAGGTAGAGGAAAAAGGACACCTCACTAGGAGGAGGTGGGAAACGGACTTCCGGTCGGCTCCAGAATTGAACGGGGGGCTTCCAGTTAGGGCCTTTGTGGCTCTTTGAGGGTTTAAGGTTGCCGACCCCTGGTCTAAGCACTATTGCTATAAACAATAATAGTTAACATTTCAGCTAAAATATGGAATATCTTCCCATAGTAGAAAGAGTATGACCAGATGATGAGATCCTGCTAGGATTTTAAATAGCTTTATACTAGATGTGGACAGAAGAAACTTCAGAGTATATCACCTATATGACTGTTCTCTAACAGAAGTTCAATGATATCCCACCCCCACCCCCAGTGTGCAGTTTTGTTAGAGTTTGAAGCAATTCAACCAGCACACAAGTAAATAATTCAGCAGGATTCATTTATAGAAGAAACTTGTTTATATACAATAATATAAAACATGATGCATGTATACAATACTCAGAATCACAGAAGCAATATTGCAAGAACAAACCAACTCATCCACATATATATATGGCTGGGCCTTTAACACGCAGTCAGGCTGCAGCTAGGATAATGAAGCAGGAGAAAAAACTGCTGCCCTCCATTCAGGACACAGAGTTACAGGCTAACCAGCATACGTCAGCAGCAGCGAACATAGAAAAGCGACAACTCCGATCTCGCAGCATACCCACAGCTTCTAAACTGAAAGTAGGGGCCCAATGATGACAAGTTAGAGAGCTTGTCGAAACATTGCCAAAAAGAAAACTTTTAAAGTGTTGGTTAGGATTTTAGCCAGAGTTTCAAAAGACCTTACAAAGTGTTTTGTTGGGATTTTGGAAGATCTTAAACTGGGATTTTAGTCAGGATTTTAAGCATTTCAACTAACAGACTTTTAATGATGTGGGAAAACACCCGAGATTTTAACTTTTTACACACACACACACACACACACACACAGAGAGAGAGAGAGAGAGAGAGAGAGAGAGAGAGAGAGAGATCAGTCAAGCTAAGCCACGCCCAGGCTCCGAGCCGTCTCCCATGGCTCACAACACCAAACAGATCCCATTGGCTGACTTGTTGTTATGGCTATCCCAGCTCATAATTTCTTATACACTGACAAGTTTCCTCATCAGATAGATCAGGCAAGGAACTGTTTCAAACAGCAGCAAAGACAGAGTCCAAAATGGTTCTGGTTGTCTAGGACAGATTTCCCCAACCTTTCTGGCTTTGCAGACAGGTGGGGGGAAGGGAGGAGAGGGGATGATTCCATGTGAACAGCCGGCAAGCATGTGCATGCACACACAGCTCTATTTGGGTGAGCAGTGGGTGCACGTGCATGCCGCTCATGCAAATGGAGCGCATGTGCACATATTTGCTCACTGCTCGTGTAGCACGTGTGCACTACACATTCTCACTTGCTGTTTCCGTGGCCTCCTTGCAAACATTAGTGGGCCGCGTCCCGGAGGTTGGGGGGCCCTGATCTAGGAGAAGTTGGAGAAATGGGTTTAAGGTTCTGTATCTCAGAAAAACACTGAAAACAATATGCCTAGTTTAGCTTGCACTGATTGTTCAGTTCTGGGTGTCTAAGAGAACAGTCTGGGTTTAATCTCTAGCTGTGTCAGAATAATTTTGGAGACAATATTGTTAGGTTAGCTTGTTGATTTGTTTATCTGGTGTGGTAGTGAACCAAGAGATTTCTCCATAGATAAAAAAATAAAATTTGGGGACTTCCTTTTTTCTTTTTCTTTCTCCTGGGCTAGCAATCCAGGAGAGGGAAGAGAGACATAAACAAAGAGAATGTGTAGGTTATGCATTAATGGGGAAATAAAATTGTAGAGCTGAGACTTAATTAAAAGGCAATGAAATGAGAGAAAATTTTGAGGCTGGACTTGCAATATGATAAGGCTAAAATTTAGTGGCCTCAAAGGTAATGCCAAATAAAATAGAGTCATCTTCCAGAACAACCCCTTCCTTGAGTCTTTATTGTTCCATCTATCTACAATGCCAGGGCATTTTGAAAGGGTCATATAATTATAAAGATCTATAATTTGCTTCCTGACAAAGCTGTTCTAGCCATATGTACAGGCAATTTTTTTCAATGAATAATGATGCTTTAGATCTTAGACATGGATTTTCAGTGCTATGACTAATTTGTCAAAGAGAACTCTAGTATTGATCACTTGCTGCAAATCGCCTAAGAACATTTTCATCCTGCAAAAGATATCAATTTATATTGGAGGACCGAAGCCTGAAAAACTTCCATTTGTGATTTTTTTTTTTACCTTTTTCAATGAAATTTATCTTCAGCTTTAGTTTTGCAACACAAAATAATGATATTTCATCTATTCTTTTCATGTGCTGCAATTGATTTCCTTGCCCCTGAAATGAAGACATTCCTCCCTGCCCTTGAATCTAAGTAGCTGGTGATGGTAGAACTCAATATTTTTCAAACTTTTTGTTTGTTGGTTCCACTTTAAGAATTAAGATGACATAGTTGCATGTCAAGCATTTGCATTCCCTCTGGAATTCACCTTACTTCCATTCACATTCTTTTGCTGTTGAAAGCTAAGTGTACAGTGACATCTCCTCCTTCCCTAGAAGCAAAGTAAATTGGCTGTAAAATCTTAATTAAAGATCCCTAGCCTACCTGAAACTTTCGTCTAGCTTAGAGAGCCAAGGGTAAGTCATGGCACCAACACAGCTCAGCTAACCAACTAAGAAACAGTTGGTGTCAGCCGGTGGTGAAATCCAAATTTTTTTACTACTGGTTCTGTGGGCATGGCTTGGTGTGTGTGGCGTGGCTTGGTGGGCATGGCTTGGTGGGCGTGGTATGGCTTGGTGGGCGTGGCTTGGTGTGTGTGGCTTGGTGTGTGTGGCGTGGCTTGGTGTGTGTGGCTTGGTGGGCGTGGTATGGCTTGGTGGGCGTGGCTTGGTGGGCGTGGCTTGGTGGGCGTGGCAGGGGAACGATACTGCAAAATCTCCATTCCCACCCCACTCCAGAGGAAGGATACTGCAAAATCCCCATTCCCTCCCGACTCCTGAGGGAAGGGTATTGCAAAATCTCCATTCCCACCCCACTCTGGGGCAGCCAGTGGTAGTATTTGCCGGTTCTCCGAACTACTCAAAATTTCCACTACCGGTTCTCCAGAACCTGTCAGAACCTGCTGGATTTCAACCCTGGTGTCAGCCTCTTTGATGCTTGCTTGCTATCAGCTGCCATAGTAATGGGGAGGGGGACAGATTGATATTTGGCTGGGGAAGTGAGCTGGAGTGAAGACGGCCTGTGTGAACAAAAAGGGAGAGATGCTCTTATGAATGGAGTTGTTTATACCCAGTCAAGGTCAACCATCCTGGAATACCAGATGGACGAAAACACTGAAGATGCACCCACATGACACCATACGGGATAGGAATTAGATATTCAGCCTAGTCCTTGGGGGGAGGGATTTGGGGAAACTTTCAATATGTAACTTTCACGCCTTTTGCTTCAGATCTTGCTTTTTTTTTCGTTGCTATCATTTCAAACTCAGTAAAAGTTCCTCTTCTCTACAAACATGGAGTTGGGGGTTATCTTTCTTGAGTTCTGAACGGAGGCAAGCCTGACAGTTGGAGAGTTCAGGAGGAACAACTAGGAGATTGCCAACGCTGTCTTTCATTCATCTCTCTCTGTACATTGGTAGTGCAGCACTCTTCTTATGGCTGAAGGGTATAAAGAAAGCATTCCATTCCAGAGTAAGTCTTAATTTATAGGAAGGAAGAGGAATTCTGAATGAAGTTAAGAAAAACCTATTAATGGTAAGAGCACCAGGCTAGAAATCAAGAGACTATGAGTTCTAATGCCACCATAGACATTAAATCCAGATGTGCTACTTTGGGCCAGTCACTCTGTCTCTCAGCCTACAATGTCAGGCTGAGGTGAAAACCTAGTTGGTCAATTCCTGTCACAACCAATGGATCAACAGTCAGCTTATCCCCCCACCCCAAAAAGTAGATCCTTCACTTGCAGAAAAACACTATGAAAGAGTATAGCTGGCTGGTGGGAGGAACGCGCACTTATGCGCAGTGGACATGAGCTGGGCGACGGTTCGTGTGCCCGCAGAGAGGGCTCTGCATGCCAGCTGTGGCACGTGTGCCAAAGGTTCGCCAT
Organism: Pantherophis guttatus; assembly: GCF_059756535.1. Lineage (NCBI taxonomy): Eukaryota > Metazoa > Chordata > Lepidosauria > Squamata > Colubridae > Pantherophis > Pantherophis guttatus. The sequence goes on from NC_142069.1 coordinate 77,442,592, forward strand.
CACGATCCTAGCCAATCACTTGCCAATGAGTCAATTGCAGCTGTAAGCCACTAATCAGACCATGAATTTAGCATGCAAGCAAACTAGCAAAAACACACCCCAGCCAGAAGAAAAAAAAATGCAGCTTCACTCCATTAACCAAAATCAGAAACAATCTTATTGTAGCCAAATTTATAATATGAATATCAAAGCAAGCCATTATTAACATTTTCATTCACTCATTCATTCCATTGTGCTGATGGTAAAGAGTTACATGTACAGGATGTACATATAGTAACTGCTTATACACCACTTCTGCATTATCAAAGAAAGTCATCATCACCACCATCATTGAAAGACAAGAGCCTTGGTGGTGCAGCGGACTAAAGTGCTGTTAAGTAGCACTTGGCTGCCAGCTGCCTGCAATTACTGCGAGTTCAAATCTCACCAGGCTCAAGGTTGACTCAGCCTTCCATCCTTCCAAGGTAGGTAAAATGTCACAATAAGTCAGCTTATTGTGGGGGCAATAAACTGACTTTGTATAAAAAAGAACACCACTTGGGTGGGGGGGGGGGGGGCGAAAGCCCTACTAAGCAAGTATATACAAGTATGAAGGCTATTGCTAAACGCATTGTAAGCCGCCCTGAGTCTCCGGAGAAGGGCGGCATATAAATCGAACCAATAAATAAATAAATAAATAAAAGATTATTTATTTGCATATAAATTCAATTTGCTAACATACTGCATGTATTTATTAACACTTTATAACGCTTTGGATTTGATCTCCAAAGGTGTTGTATTTGGGTTCCCACATGTCTTAAAGCACCTTGCGCTATAAAGTTCTATGAAGACTCTGAGTTCTAATGCCACCATAGACATTAAATCCAGATGTCCTACTTTGGGCCATTGTAGTCTCTCAGACTACAATGTCAGACTGAGGGACAACCTAGTTGGTCAATTCCTGTCACAATCAATGGATCAACGAAAATAAGACCCTGTCTTATATTTTTTGAACCCTGAAATAAGCGCTTGGCCTTATTGCCATGCGCTTAAAGCCCGATTGGGCTTATTACCAGGGGATGTCTTATTTTGGGGGAAACAGGGTGTGTGTGTGTGTGTGTGTGTGTGTGTGTGTGTGTGTGTGTGTGTACATATAGTACAATTCTCAAGTGCACCTCTGAAATGCTAGTAATACTGCACATTAAATAAAACCTATGTTATTTCTGACACAGCACTTTCAACATGCATTGATTCATACAGCTGCTGATTCTAAAAATGTATAAACCACCCCAAACAATTGATTCCCATCTGATGAAGTGAAACCCATTAAACAAACTAAACCTTTTTTTATAACAGCAGCACCCTACTTGATCTTCAAATCTTTCTAACTTGACCTTGTTTCATCCTTCATGATTGGAATAATTGATTCTCTACATGAAGTTGGATCAGTGGTGCGTTTCAAATTTTTTTACTACCGGTTCTGTGGGTGTGGCTTGGTGGGTGTGGCATGGCTTGGTGGGTGTGGCAGGGGAAGGATACTGTAAAATCTCCATTCCCTCCCCAATCTAGGGGAAGGTTACTGCAAAATCCCCATTTCCTCCCGACCAGCTAGGACTTGGGAGGCAGAGAATAGATGGGGGCGGGGCCAGTCAGAATTTTTACTACCGGTTCTCCGAACTACTCAAAATTTCCGCTACCGGTTCTCCAGAACTGGTCAGAACCTTCTGAAACCCACCTCTGAGTTGGATATCTAAACTGTTCTAAGTTGTCAGATGGCAATTTTTAAATTGCTGACGTTCTCTTTTCATGCTCGTAATTTGCATTATAACCACCTCAAATATATAGACAACGTTTACATTCTATAGGAATGGGCTATTATAGTTGGTTTTTTCTCCTGCTTTTACAATTTAAAAAAAGTAATATTACTTAGGAAAACATGCACATTTTCCCTATTTTCAGGCAGATGAAGCTTGTAAAATAGATGAACTAATGAAATCCCCGGTGAAAACAGGCAGTTTTCCCTACTCCCTTAATGTTATTTTCTAAAGTATTTGTCCAGTTTATGCTTAAATCATTCAGAAGATGGAACTTCACAACTGCTTCGAGAAGCTATTTCACAGTCTATTAGATCGCCCTCTTAGATCTCTTTCCTGGAAAGTCAACCTTAATCTTCCTTTGCTCAATTTCACCACATTATTTCTAATTATATCTTTTTGAACCATTTTAAAACCTGGCTGTTCTTGATGTTTACATCTTTCATATTCACATGAACTGATAGGACTTCTGGATGACCATTGAGGAATCACTTTTCCGTCCACCAAAGATTCTTGCATAAACATAATAGTCCTTGGTTAAGAAGACCTGATCCTTTTTATGGAGTCTAACTGATTAAAAAAATAGAAAACAAAGAACAGAAATAAGTGTGCAGTTTCTCCATAGAGCGATGTAAAAAGTTGACTATCTCAACTTTTCTCTTTTCCTCCATCCCTCTCTTCTCCATATCTTTCTTTGATGTTTCTTTTCGAATCTTTCCATATTTTTAAGTTCAATTTTGGAAACGTCTGCCCATTTGTTATTATCATACCTCTGATTGTTAAACCCTCGGATGCACATAAGACTTTTAATTGGTGCAATAATTTGCATGGCTGATTAACCTATATTTAAAACCAATTAACCTGCCTTTTACATCTCTCATAGGTGTTGTTACAGGAGTGGAGCACCCAGGGAAACAGGTCTCAGTACATGATTAAACAAACATGCAAGGTGAGGACAGGAAGAGAATGTGTTGAAGTTCAAATGACAAATGTTGCACAGACTGGCACTCCTTTTTGGAATGCCAGCATGTTGTTACCCTTTGTGACACTTTCCTGCCCTCTGCTAGAAAATAATTGCTCCATCTGCACTGAACTTCCTCAGTTGTCATTAATCAGTTCGCTTTTCCCCCCCCTCACCTTAAATGTTTCAACAAAAATAAAAACCTAGAAACACAGCAACATTAGTGGGCATGAATCTCCAGTTGGCTATGCAAACAATAGCATGAAGAGAACTGAAAATGGATAATATATCGGCATATATCGTCAGATGACACTAAACTGGCAAGAATAGCCAACACCCCAGAAGACAAGCTCAAGATCCAAAAAGATCTTGACAGACTTGAATAATGGGCCCTACCCAACAACATGAATTTAAGGTGGGGAAAAAGCACATAACACCTAGGCAGGAAAAACCAAAGATAGAAGTATAGATTAGGTGAAATCTGGCTCAAAAACAGTAACTGTGAAAGGGACTTTGGAGTCCTAGTGGACAATCACTTAAACATGAGCCAGCAGTGTGTGGCAGCAGCCAAAAAAGCTAATACAATCGTTGTTTATATAAAGAGAGGCATAGAATCAAAATGATGTGAAGTATTAAGGTAAAAGTTCCCCTCGCATATATGTATTAGTCGTTCCCGACTCTAGGGGGCGGTGCTCATCTCTGTTTCAAAGCCAAAGAGCCAGCGCTGTCTGAAGACATCTCCATGGTCATGTGGCCGGCATGACTAAATGCCAGAGGTGCATGGAATGCTGTTACCTTCTCACCAAAGGTGGTCCCTCTTTTTCTACTTGCATTTTTTACGTGCTTTCAAACTGCTAGGTTGGCAGAAGCTGGGACAAGTAACGGGAGCTCACCCCGTTATGTGGCACTAGGGATTCAAACCGCTGAAGTGCCGACTTTTCGATCGACAAGCTCAGGGTCTTAGCCACTGAACCACCACATCCCTTTGTGAATATTAGTACCACTTTATAAATCCTTAGTAAGACCACACCTGGAATATTGCATCCAGTTTTGGTCACCCCATTACAAAAAAAGACTCTGTGAGTTTGGAAAAAGTGCAAAGAAGAGCAACTAAGATCAATAAGAGCCTGGAGACAAAAACATACAGCATGAAGAATGGTTGCAGGAATTGGGTATGGCCAGTCTAGAGAAAAGAAGGACTAGGGCAGTGATGGCTAACCTTTTTGCTGTCACGTGCCAAAAGTGGGGATTATGCGAGGGGGTCGTACATGCGTGTTACCATACCCATAATTCAATGCGCCCCACCCCCCGCACATGCGCACGTGACCCCCCCGAGCTACCCCCACTTTTGGCACGCGATGGCACGGTGGGCCCAGTAGGTCCGTTTTCCGCCCTCCCCAGGCTCCAGAGGCTTTCTTAGAGCCTGGGGAGGGCAAAAACAGCCTTCCGTCCCCCACCCGGGAGGCCCTCCAGAGGCTGGAAACAGCCCATTTCCTGACTTCAGGTAGGCCTGGAAGGTCCGAAAATTAACTGGAATTGAGTAGGGCAACACTCGCATGCCCACAGATATGGCTCCGTGTGCCACCTGTGGCACCCGTGCCATAGGTTCGCCATCACGGCACTAGGGGATGACATGATAGCAGTATTCCAGTATTCAAGGGGCTTTGAAGAGGGGTCAACTTATTTTTCCAAGCACCAGAAGGCAGGACAAGGAACAAAGAATGGAAACTAATCAAGGAGAGAAGCAACCTGGAATTAAGGAGAAACTTCCTAACAGTGAGGACAATTAAGCAGTGGAACAGCTTGCCTTCAAAAGTTGTAGGTGCTTCATCACTGGAGGTTTTTAAGAAGAGACTGGACAGCCACGTATCTGAAGTGGTATGTGATTGAGCAAGGGATTGGACTAGAAGATCTCCAAGGTCTCTTTTAGTTCTATTGTGATTGGTTGATATATGCGTATTGTGAAAAGAACAGTCTGCAGCACAAATTATCTGAATGTGATGAAAATGGGGGGTTCGGAATTGTTTTTCCTTGATATGATTACAAGAGGTAGGCCCAGCAGTTAAAGCCCTTCCTTCTCTCTCATCTAGATGCAGCTTCCTTTCGCCTCTTGCCCTGCTTGTTAGCAGGGTTGCCTGTCCATGGGAGAGAAGATACATAAAATGTTTTCTTATTTGGAATAACAAGACACAGCTGAGGCAACTAGAACACAGGCAAACAGGTAAATAAGCAAAAAAAAAACCCGAAGCAAAATTGTTCAACCTCTCCTTAAAATAAACTCCGTGCACACATCCCTGGTGCCATTCACAGATTGTGTGTGACAACATGTCAGTCAGATGTCATGGAAAGCAGGCATGCCCTAATGCTCCCAGAGATTGTTTTGGAACAAGGTTTCCTGGTGTGGCAAGAGGTGAGAGGATATTAGAGGTGCCATTTTTCATAGGAGTGTTTCACTAGGAAGCAAAGAGAATCCTGCACGCGTGTGCATGTCTGTTAACAAATGCCAAGCTAATTCTGGCTCTTATCCTTCTGCCAAAAGGAAAGCTCATAATATTAATCCGATATAATTCAGGTGAATTATGGCCTGTTCATGGTGACTAATGACTGAAACCTTAAAAATTCTTTTTGGATACTTCTTGCCATTTCAAAAAGATAGCACCTGTCTAATTTAATCCGTCCCTTTACGCCACCGAACATTTACATCCAAGTAAAGCAAAGGAGTAAGGGACTCGGTGGCTCAGCGGCTAAGACGCTGAGCTTGTCGATCAAAAGGTCGGCAGTTCAGCAGTTCGAATCCCTAGTGCCACCTAACAGGGTGAGCTTCCGTTACTTGTCCCAGCTTCTGCCAACCTAGCAGTTCGAAAGCACGTAAAAAATGCACGTAGAAAAATAGGGACGACCTTTGGTGGGAAGGTAACAGCGTTCTGTGCACCTTTGGCGTTTAGTCATGCCGGCCACATGACCACGGAGACGTCTTTGGACAGCGCTGGCTCTTCGGCTTTGAAATGGGGATGAGCACTGCCCCCTAGAGTCAGGAACGACTAGCACATATGTGAGAGGGAAACCTTTACCTTTTTAAAGCAAAGGAAGGCCAGTAGTTCCAAGGAGTGAGACTTTATTCACTTGGCTTGTGAATTAATTGTATGTTGCGCAACAGGAACTGATTACAAACTACATGGCAATTTATCACCGGATTAGTCAAGGAGCTTAGGTAAAAGCTCTTCCAGTAAAAAGAAATGAATAAGATGGGAATTTCAGGAGACAATCTGATGAAAGCCCAAATGAGTCTTTCATCTTCATTCTAAGGCCTTCTCTTAAAAGAAGGTCCATCTAACTGCTGGGAAACATATACAAGGGTTGCCCCAGATTATGACAAATGAGATAAAAATTCTGCTGCATTCCCCCCTGCCTTAAGCAACATATTAATCATATATTGTAAAAAAAAAAATATCCAATTTTGCAGAGAACTTATACTCAATCACTGTTCAGCATTTTTGTCATTATGGGTTGAAGATATTTATGCAAAGCAACATGAGCAATTCTGTCATGAAGCCAATTTATCTTATTATCCGATGGATGTGGTGCAATTCTTGTGCGTTGTTTTAAAATCAACTGGGCCAGAAAAATAATATCTCAAGCAAACAACTAGGCTATAACTTCATTCTTCAACCGTTTCTTTTTCTGGGGACAGGAGGCATCAATGAGAATTCTCCTTTCTACAGCAGATATATCAATATAACTCTTATCATTAAAGCAAAGGCTCTCTACATGGGGCTCCCCTTGAGGAGCACCCGGAGGCTCCAGCTGGTCCAGAATGTGGCTGCGTGGGTGGTTATGGGAGCGGCGTGGCGCTCCCATGTGACCCCCCTCCTGTGCGAGCTGCACTGGCTCCCGGTGGTCTTCCGGGTGCGCTTCAAGGTTTTGGTTACCACTTTTAGAGTGCTCCATGGCATCGGACCGGGGTATTTACGAGACCGCCTTCTGCTACCAATAGCCTCTCACCGACCAGTACGCTCCCATAGAGAGGGGCTTCTCAGGGTGCCGTCGGCTGGCGGCCCCCAGGGGGAGAGCCTTCTCTGTGGGGGCACCTACCATCTGGAACAAGCTCCCCCCAGAGATACGGAGGATCCCGGATCAGCGCACGTTTCTTCGTGCTCTCAAAACTTTTTTATTTCAGCAGGCTGGCCTGGCCTAACTCTCCCTTTTAAATTTTTAAATTGTTTGATTTGTTTTATAAGTTGGGTGTTTTAATTTCTGTTTCGGCCAAAATATTTAATAATTTTAAAGGACTTTTAATGTTTGTATTATCTGTATTTTATCTTGGCTGTTCACCGCCCTGAGTCCTCCGGGAGTAGGGCGGTATAGAAATTTGATAAATAAATAAATAAATAAATAAATTACCACTCTAGATTGCTGAGCTTGGTAAATAAATACTCCAAAAACTCTAAATACAAGAACCATCACCCCCCTGCCAACAACAAATAAATAAAGCACTTGATGGGCTTCATATCACTTTGGGGCAGGGGTGAAATCCAGCAGGTTCTGACAGGTTCTGGAGAACCGGTAGTGGAAATTTTGAGCAGTTTGGAGAACCGGCAAATACCACCTCTGACTGGCCCCATAGTGGGGTGGGAATGGAGATTTTGCAATATCCTTCCCCCAGGAGTAGGGAGGAATGGGGATTTTGCAGTATCCTTCCCCTGTCATGCCCACCAAGCCACGCCCACCAAGCCACACTACACCCAAGCCATGCCCACAGAATCGGTAGTAAAAAAATTTGGATTTCACCACTGCTTTGGGGTCCTAGAAACAGAGGTGGTATTCAGCCGGTTCAAACCGGTTCGCTCAAACCGGTAGCGGAAATCACGGGTGGGCTCACCTACCTGCCCCGGCTGTATGCCATCCTATTTAGGCACATTTTTGAGGCCGGGTGCATGTACAGAAGGCACACGCATCAGCAAAGTGCATGAGTTGAAGGTGGGGCACATGTGTGGAAGGTAGGCTCGTGTGTGAACCCGGCGCACGCATGAAGTGAGCATGTGCGCATGGGGCAAACCGGTAGTAACATAATGTGGAACCCACCCCTGCCTAAAAAACATATAATTAGGGCCTTTTGAAAGAAGATCAAGATGGGGGTCAATCTTATAGTTATTAACCAGCTCAATTGAACTCAAGATCTCCCGATTTCTAGCCTGGTGCCTTAACCGCTACAACAATAGCAATAGCACGTAGATTTTACACCCCTCTCTAAGTGGTTTATAGAGTCAGCATATTGCTCCCATCTGTGTCCTCATTTTACCAGCCTCAGAAGGATGGAAGGCTGAGTCAACCTTGAGCAGATTAGGATCAAACTCCAGGCTGTGGGCAGAGATAGCCTGCAATACTGCATTCTAACCACTGCGCTACCATGGCTCTTCGAAACTGATTCATAGAATTATCTTTTACATTAGTGCAGTGTCCTCTGCATTGCTGAGAGTGCAACCACTGGCCGTATCAGTTATAAGGCCATCACAAGAAGGAATGTCTGAGCTTGTTAATAGTAGGACTTGTAATGGTTGACTTTAGTTCAGGGGAGGGGTTCACTTACCTTTGCTACAGGTTCGCTGTCACGCGCACGCCACTTCTGCGCATGCGCAGATCATATTTGATGATGTCCGGGCGGGTGGGCAGAGCCTCCCGCCACCGCTGCTACCAGTTCGCCCAAACTAGGGCGAACCGGTAGCAGCCCACCACTGCTTTAGTTACATGAATGCAAAAAACCCCACCTGTTGGCAACTCATTAAAACAACTGGGTTAGTGGTGGAATTCAAATTTTTTTACTACTGGTTCTGTCAGGGGTGGGTTTTAAATTTTTTTACTACCGGTTCTGTGGGCGTGGCTTATTTTGTGGGTGTGGCTTGGAGGTCATGTGACTAGGTGGGCGTGGCTAGCTGGTCAGAGTCATTTCTGGAAGGTCCTCGCACTTACGACCCAACTCATTTGTTTGCTTTTAACACTGATCAGCTGTAGGGTGGCCCTTTGAAGCCCCGCGGCAAGAGTTTAAACAGTTTTTTTCCCTCTAGTCATCAGCTGGGACTCAGGAGGCAGCAATAGATTGGGGGTGGGACCAAATAAAAGGTAAGAATAACGTGGGGGTGTGGGGGGGAGGGCAGTGGGGGGGGAGAACCGGTTCGGTGACGTCATATCGTCACCGCTACCGGCTCGGCTGAACCGGACCGAACCGGGAGGAACCCACCACTGGGTTCTGTGGGCGTGGCTTGGTGGGTATGGCAGGGGAAGGATACTGCAAAATCTCCATTCCCATCCCATTCCTGGGGCCAGCTAGAGGTGGTATTTGCCGATTCTCCGAACTACTCAAACTTTCCGCTGCGAGGTCTCCAGAACCTGCTGGATTTCATCCCTGAACTGGGTCATATCCAGGTTCACATCTAGAATGAAACTTGGCTGCTTTAATGAGTTTTAAATAGATTCTGCATTCATGCTGCCTGTTATTTTCAGAATTGAATCTGAAGCCTTATACAACCCTAATACGCCATCCTATTTTTTTTTTCCCTAGAAGTTCATGTTTCAGTTGGTATAATGATATTTATGAGAAACATGCTGAGATTTTCCCTTTCTCTTTACAACGTGCTGCCATATTCTTCCACAATTGATATAATTAGGCTCTGTGGTCTCCCATTTTCCATAGCAGCAGCCAACAGTTTGCAAGAAAACATGAAGAAAAGTCATGCGATCAAATTGATTACATTGTATTTTTTTTTCACCTTGACTAAAAATTCACTGCATAATACAGGTAGAATTGAGGTAGCAAAATGGACATAATGATGATGTCATTCCAAATAAACTAAGTGTATTACCAGCTGCAGAAGAGAAGAATATATAGTGAAAATCCTTTAGTGGCATCATTACATGCTGGTTTTCACCTCTGAAATTTATTCAATTGTGGAACCTTTTGCTTTCTAACCTGGCAATGGCTTTTTGGATAAAGGTCATTTCTCTGTTAAATATTTATAGCAACTTCTAGAACATCCAACTATTGAGCCAAAGTACAGGGATAATACCTGTATATCATTCGTCGACGACTGGGTGAAGATATAAAGGTGCTATAAGTCACTACTGGGGAAATAGCAAAGAGCATCAAATTGACAGTATAGCATTTACCTAAATTCAATTCCTGTTCCTAGATTTTAACTAAAGTTGACATTTTTAAAACATTAATTTCCCTGACCCCCTCAGAAGACAGCCACATTTTAAAATTAAATTCATACACAGTTCTAGATACACAAACACTTAATCATCTTAAGTAATGCCCATTTCATAAATAGGATCGGGGTGGGCTTCAGATCCTTTAGCAATGGGTTCGGTGCCCCATTGTTGGGTGGGTGTGGCCATGGTGGGCGTGGCCTAGTCAGCCACCTGCATAACGAGGGGGGGCGTTTTTCACCCTCCCTAGGCTCCAGAGGTTTTCCTCGAGCCTCCGGGAGGGCACAAACAGCTTCCACCAGGGTTTGGAGGCTCTCCGGTAGAACCTCCGGTAAGCCCATTTTTTCCCCTCCCTGACCCTCCGCGTGGTCCCTGCAGTTACCTGGAATGATCAACAGGCTGTGTGGAGACTCCTGGGAGGGGTGGGGTGGGGTGGGGCAGGAGAGGAGGGGAGGGGAGGCGAGGGGCAGAGCATGGTGGGCATGGCCAGCCAGAGATGGCATTTGGGGGCTTGCCGAACCCCGGCGATCCTTGGCTAGAGGATCGTCCGAACCCTGCCGAACCCCCAGGAGCCCATCCCTGAATAGGATAGATGTGATATCAGTCTTCTAGTACTTAAGAGCCTGGGACAGAGAAGAGGGGGTTGACCTATTCTCCAAAGCATCAGAGGACAGAACAAGAAGTTACAGGTGGAAGATCATTAAAGAGAGATCCAACCGAAAACAAGAAATTTCCTGACAAGAAGAGCAACCAATCAGTGGAACCAGTTGCCTTCAGAAGTTGTAGGTGTAAAAAAAAATGCTGCTTGTTTTTTAACTTTTTTTGAATAAATTAGATTTTTTTAAAAAAAAACTTGTGGGTGCGTCATCACTGGAGGTTTTTAAGAAGAGACTGGACAGCCATTTCTCTAGGATGTTATAGACTAGAGCAGGGGTGTCAAACTCACGTCATTACGGTGGTGTCAAGTGACATATTGGGACTTTTTTCCCCTTCGCTAAACCGGGGTGGGCGTGGCCAGCGTGTGACGCATCCAGCTTGCAGGCCAGGAGTTTGACAGCCCTGGACTAGAGTCTTCTGCCTATGCAGGGGTTGAACTAAAACAGTGTTTCTCAACCTTGGAAGCTTGAAGATGGGTGGACTTCAACTCCCAGAATCCCCCAGCCAGCGCTGCTGGCTGGGGGATTCTGGGAGTTGAAGTCCACCCATCTTCAAGCTTCCAAGGTTGAGAAACACTGAACTAGAAGATCTTCCAACTCTGCTATTCTATGTCCTGTGTTCAACACACATTGAACTGGCTTAATCGTGATTGCCCTCATGTATTTTGTTCCTATGCTGATCCCACTGTTTCTTTGTTTAACATTTCACAAGGTTATAATCTGAGACTTTACAGTTATATAACTATTGTTCCTTATGCAGCACCACTCCTACACTGTCTGGGCACACAGAAAATTGAGTTCTTGTCATAAATAGTTGCGGGAAAGATTCTTAAAAACTAAAAGCATCGTTTTTAGTTTTAAAGTGTGAGACGATGAATCACCCAGGTGGTAACCCAAAATGGGCAATGAGTTTCTAACACTAAAATGATTAATAATCCCATTGTATTTTGCACAGTTTAAGGCTGTGTCCAGAATGCTCCCATCTCCTATTGTCCTGCATACAACAACCCATGAAGCAGGGGTGAAATCCAGCAGGTTCTTACAGGTTCTGGAGAACCGGTAGCAGAAATTTTGAGTAGTTTGGAGAACCGGCAAACACCACCTCTGGCTGGCCCCAGAATGGGGTGGGAATAGCGATTTTGCAGTATCCTTCCCCTGCCACACCCACCAAGCAACGCCCACCAAGCCACACCACACCATGCCAACCAAGCCATGCCCACAGAACCGGTAGTAAAAAAATTTGGATTTCACCACTGCCATGAAGTGGAATGGACTGAGAGAGAGCAATATGTCCAAAGTCTAAATCATGTTTTCCCAGTTTCTAATCCAGCATCTTAACCACTACATCAGACTAGTTATGAACATAGGAATAAATAACAACTCTGCTGCAATTTTTCTACAACAGATTTCTTATTTTTACTTTTAGATGGGAACTGGAGACTAGAAAACATACAATGTCTAAAATAATAAAGATTTGATTTGTGTTTGTGATGCAGTAGGAAGATTGGATCCAATCTGAACAGAATCCATTTGATATAATAAAACAATGTCCACTAATAAAAACGTCCACTAAGACTTCAAAATGATTTGAAAGCAGCAGCTGATTGAATCCAAAGCATCATAGCTTTGATGAAAAGATTATTTGGTTGAATCTTTTTTAAACTTCTGAAGTTTAACCCAACCACACTACACACGTATACATATTTTAAGTGGCTAGGCAAGTAAAATAGGCTACAGATTACTAATAAGTTAATTCTAAGGATGGATGCCTGTATTTATATCTAGTCAATTTATTTATTTATTACTAAGTCACTTGGGTTGCTAATGGTCCCTCAAAGTCCATGCTTCATAATGCAGTGATGTCCAATTTTAGACATATGTGTGTATCTCTCTCTCTGTGTGTGTGTGTGTGTATATGTGTGTGTTTGTTCATACATAACTTTTTTGAATTTATACATGAATTTATACAGGGACGCGGTGGCTCAGTGGCTAAGACGCTGAGCTTGTCGATCTAAAGGTCGGCAGTTGAGCGGTTCAAATCCCTAGTGCTGTGTAACGGGGTGAGCTCCCGTTACTTGTCCCAGCTTCTGCCAACCTAGCATTTCGAAAGCAGGTAAAAAATGCAAGTAGAAAAATAGGGACCACCTTTGGTGGGAAGGTAACAGCATTCCGTGCGCCTTTGGCGTTTAGTTATGCTGGCCATATGACCACGGAGACGTCTTCGGACAGCACTGGCTTTTCGGCTTTGAAACGGAGATGAGCACTGCCCCCTAGAGCCAGGAACAACTATTACATATGTGCGAGGGGAACCTTTACCTTTATCTTAACAAAACTCCTTAATTGTTGAATAAGGTATAAGTGGGTTTTCAAGGCATCTGTTATTCATAAGATAAACTTGGGCACTCTTAAAGAAATGTACTGCTCTTTCTACACAAAAGCATTAAAAGCCATATATCTGTTTTAGCAACTTCCTGCTTTGAGGTAGAACAAATCAAAACAAAACAAAACAAAGAATCTGCTGACCCCGAGGAGGAGAAGGAGGAGTTGTTTAAGTGAAGCGTTTGCCTGGGAGTATTGGCAGGAATTTAGGATAAAAGTATTTAATCAGATCTGGAAGATTAAATTATAGAATAGAAAAGGATTGCTACAATCCAATTCTTGCCAATAATGCTTGTGTTATTTGCATCGTGATCGTAGAATTTTGACTGGAAAGTTCGTCCACGTAGAGGATTAGAGATGGCTAACCAGACAGCGCCTCAAACTGGAGGTCAAATGTGATAGCCGACAAGACAGTTCACTTAATCCTCCTTTCATCAACTAAGGAGTTTTTGCAGTTATTCCCATTCTAGCCATGGTTGCAATTCAAAAGAAAGATCGAAGCTCTTCTGTAAAATAAGTCAGGGCTAAATACAAGAGAGATTACTAATAATCATAGGGTCTTACAAAGTAGATTTTTCTGAAGGACAAGGAATGGTATATAGCAGTTACACAATTGCAAAGAAACTATGAAGCTCAAGGTATTTCTCCAGATATTTGCTTTTGGGGGTAAAAGGTAAGATGCCTCCACACACCCCCACTTCCACTAGCAATTGTATCATTATTGGAGACCTGAAATCAGAAAGCACCCTCACTTGTTAGAGGATGTGCTACTGAAGATATGCAGAGCCAGTGGTGGGATTCAAAATTGTTGACTACCAGTTCTGTGGGCGTGGCTTGGTGAGCATGGCTTGGTGGGCATGGAAGGGAAAGGATACTGTAAAATCTCCATTCCCTCCCCACACCAGGGGAAGGATACTGCAAAATCCCCATTCCTCCTAATCAGCTAGGACTCAGGAGGCAGAGAATAGATGGGGGCGGGGCCAGTCAGACATGGTATTTAACGGTTCTCCGAACTACTCAAAATTTCCACTACCGGTTCTCCAGAACTGGTCAGAACCTGCTGAATACCACCTCTGATGCAGACTTCTAAACGAATGCAGGATAATTCCGTAGCAGAAAGTCCTCAAAATGCAGTTGCATGGGCTTAACTCAGTGTTCAATAAATGTTAACAGAACATTCACGATATATAGAATTGTTGGAAGAAATATCCATCTGGTTCAGTTCCAAGTGGGGAGAAAGATACTGGAAACATGGAGGCTGATTGGAAAGATGATTTAATGGAGCAGAACCATCAAGCACATGGTCCTGATGCAGCTGACCACATAGAGTTGAGAGAGAGAGGTATTTATACCTTCTCTTGGGCTTTGCACTTGAACTTCCTGTTCCTGTGGTAAGGGCATGTATTCTATTGGTTGCTGCATAGCTCATGGGGCTATGCCACGGTCATAGCTGATTTTGTAGGTTAAGTCAAGCTTGGTTGAAGCTTGTGCTGATATTGTGTAGTTCTTATTGTGGCTGAATGGCTTTTCCCTGAAGGATAATCCCATCATTCTGGAGCTGAAGGTCTTTTGTTTTGTAGATAGGCTGGCCCAGTCCTTCTCAATGGACATCAAATATCTGCTGTGGGCAGGGAGCTGAAGCTCTGAGTTTAGAAACATGTTTCTCCTTTAGGGAAAATATAATATTCTGCCAGGGGTGGGCTTCAAAAATTTTAGCAAGGGGTTCTCTGCTCGGTTACTGGGTGGGAGTGGCCATGGTGGGTGTGACCTGGTCGGCCTCCTGCAGACGTTTTTGCCCTCCCTGGGCTCCGGAGGCTTTCCTTTCGGAAGGCAAAAACAACCTCCCCAGGCTCCGGAGGCCAGAAGCAGGCCCATTTTCGACTTTTCCAAACTTCTGTTAGGCCTGTTTTTTGCCCTCACCAAGCCTCCGTGCCCTGCACTTACCTGCATCCATACTTGCCCTTGAAGTGATGTCCCAGTGCCTGGAGGCCGTGCGGGCCTGGATAGGGAGAAACAGGCTCCGACTCAACCCTTCCAAGACCAAGTGGCTGTGGCTTCCGGCGTCCCGATATAGCCAGCTGGTGCCATCGCTGGCTATTGGGGGAGAATCACTGGCCCCCACAGAGAGGGCTCACAACTTAGGCGTCCTCCTGGATGCACGGCTGTCTTTAGAAGAGCATATGATGGCCGTGGCCAGGGGAGCTTTTTATCAGGTTCGCCTGATACGCCAGTTGTGCCCCTTTCTGGATCAGGACTCCCTATGCATGGTCACTCAAGCACTCGTCACTTCCTGCCTGGACTATTGCAATGCTGTCTACATGGGGCTCCCCTTGGGGTGCACCCGGAGGCTGCAGTTAGAATGTGGCCGCGCAGGGGATTATGGGAGCGACGGGGCGCTCACATATGACACCTCTCCTGTGCGAGCTGCACTGGCTTCCTGTGGTCTTCTGGGTGCGCTTCAAGGTGTTGGTGTTGGTGACCATCTTTAAAGCGCTCCATGGCTTAGGGCCGGGGTATCTGTGAGACCGCCTTCTGCCGCCAATAGCCTCCCACCAACCGGTTCACTCGCACAGAGAGGGCCTCCTCAGGGTGCCGTCGGCCAGACAGTGCCGGCTGGCGACCCCCAGGAGGAGAGCCTTCTCTGTGGCAGCACCTGCCCTCTGGAATGACCTACCCCCTGAGATACGCACGATATCAGACCTCCCGACTTTTCGTCGGGCCCTGAAAACACACTTATTCCATCTAGCCAGGCTGGCTTGATCCCATCCTCTCAGTTTTAATTGAATTCGGTTTTAATTGGGTTGTTTTAAATTATTGGGCCAAAATTATTTAATTGTTTTTTAAACTGTTTTTAAATTTTATATGCTATGTTTTATCTTGGCTGTACACCGCCCTGAGTCCCGCAGGAGAAGGGCGGTATAAAAATAAAATAAAATAAAATAAATAAATAAATAAATAATCCAAAATGAGCCACGGGCAGACTCCTGGAAGTGGCGGGGTGGGTGGGGCCAGCCAGGAGGGGATTTGGGGGTTCTCCAAACTGCACAGAATCTTAGCTAGAGGTTCTCCCGAACCCCTGTAAACCCCCAGCAGCCCACCTCCAAATTCTGCCCTTTTAATAGTTCCTAAAATATTTCATTCTTCTAAGAGGGGTGGGTGCTAACTTTGTACAGAATAAAAACAGATTTATTAAGAAATAGATAGTGGAGAAGGCCTTCCTAAAACACATCTTGAAGAGAGAGAAAACTAAAAGAGAAGGAGGGGCTGAGGGAAAGTTTCTCTTTTCCTCTTAAAGACTCATTTCACTAACAGGTCAGGAGAAAACTGGCATAGAAAAAACTTATGAAGACCCTTCTCTTTACCCCTCAGTCATAATTTGCCCTAATGGCTCATAAGTGCAAATAGATGGTGCCATCTCTCACAATCACACACATCTAAGGCCAACAAACTACTTGAGGGAAGGAGGCATAGACAGTGTTGTCCTCTGATATGTCTCACAGCTAATTGCTTGTTTTTCTACCTCAAACTGTCAAACTCGCATCGTCACAGCATCGTCACGTGACTTATCATGACTTTTTGTTCCCTTTGCTAAACCGGGGATGGGCGTGGCCAGCTTCTACCTGAAGCCTGCATTGTTTGCTCAAAAGCAGCAATTCAGCAGCAACAATAGTAGCTGTTATATGCAGCAACAGTTGTGAGTTGAAGCTGACAAGGTTTGAAATGGTCTGGTTTGGTTCTGCAAGCCAACAAGACAGACACAGACTTCAGAGGATAATAGAAGTGCAGAAAAAACAATTACTATCAACCTGCCTTCCATTGAGGACCTGTATACTGCACGAGTCAAAAAGAGGGCTATGAAAATATCTACAGACCCCTCACATCCTGGACATAAATTGTTTCAACTTCTACCCTCAAAAAGACGCAATAGAGTACTGCACACCAAAACAACTAAACACAAGGACAGTTTTTTCCCGAACGCCATCAGTCTGCTTAACAACTAATTCCCACAACACTGTCAAACTATTCACTAAGTCTGCATTACTATTAATCTTCTCATCGTTCCTATCACCCATCTCCTCCCACTTATGACTGTATGACTGTAACTTTGCTGCTTGTATCCTTATCATTTATCATTGATATTGATTGTTTCCTAGTATTTGATTGCTTATTTGTACTCTATGACTATCATTAAGTGTTGTACCTTATGATTCTTGACGAATGTATCTTGTCTTTTTATGTACACTGAGAGCATATGCACCAAAGACAAATTCCTTGTGTGTCCAATCATACTTGGCTAATAAAGAATTCTATTCTATTCTATTCTATTCTATTCTATTCTATTCTATTCTATTCTATTCTATTCTATTCTATTCTAAATAAGAAGCTGAACCTAGGCACGATTGTAGTGTAAACATGTGCCATCCACAGTCCAGGCTGAGAAATGGTGGCAAGAAATCCATTATAACAAAAGGAAAAGAGAAAGATAGGTTGCATTGAACAAGTGGGACACTAAATATAGAGTTAGATCTTTGTTGTTACCAGGAATGCCAATATTTGCAATCTTATCAACGCAAGCCAGAAGCTCTCTTGTGTAAATTCTTGAGTGACCTTGAACGCTATTGGAGGCAGAAGTTATAGCACCATTGTGCCTATAACTCCTATAACTTAGGATACTGTACATACAAAGCTTGTTGAAGGGACAGTCTGGATTGGTGGCTTCTCTGCCTGCTCTCACAGAGACCTTTCCAATGGAATTACTGCTCAGACACCCAAATTTTTAAAAAAATTGCTCTCAGGGCTCCAGGGCAGTTAAGGAATAATGGGTGAATGTCCAATGTTTGTTTCCAACAACTTTTGCTGCCTAATCCTTTCATTGCCCAGTGTGAGATCAACTCTAATAATTCTCAACTAAGAAAGAAGCATGATAAAAGATGTGGCAATACTACAGTGATAGTAAAAGGTAAAGGTTCCCCTCACACATATGTGCTAATCGTTCTCAACTCTAGGGGGCAGTGCTCATCTCCGTTTCAAAGGTGAAGAGCCAGCGCTGTCTGAAGATGTCTCCGTGGTCATGTGGCCAGCATGACTAAACGGCAAAGGTGCACGGAATGCTGTTATCTTCCCACCAAAGGTGGTCCCTATTTTTCTACTTGCATTTTTTACGTGCTTTCGAACTGCTAGGTTGGCAGAAGCTGGGACAAGTAATGGGAGCTCACTCCATTACACGGCACTAGGGATTCGAACCGCTGAACTGCCGACCTTTCGACCGACAAGCTCAGCGTCTTAGCCACTGAGCCATCGCATCCTTATAATAAGTAGTAATAGTAGTAATCATAATTTCTTTCTCCAAGATTTCAACTCAGTTTTGAAATCACACCTTGTTATAAAAAAGGCTAGAGGAGCAATTTATATTTGAACTTTTCAACATCTTTGTTAGGGTACTTTTAAATGGTTGTTATTAACACCTACTTCATTAAATATATCATATTTTCCCTAAGCTTCATCATAGACTGCATCTTTTGAGGTTGCTATTCTTTGAAGATTCTGGTGGCAGCAAGAATTAAAATGGAGAAACCTCTGTGGTGCTTTTAGAAATAGCGGCAATTATCAGGCTCGTGACTTTCTGTCAGGAAAGAGGAACTGGGATAACAAAAAGATGACATTATTTCAATTTCACGGCTTCCTTAGAAAATGTGAGTATTAATAACACAGAGACAATTGCATATTGAAGTAAATACAGGCAAATGCTCTGGACTTAGACAGGCAAGAAATCAGAGTCGTCTCTCTTTAATTAGTCTCCTGTTCCTAAAATATTCATGCGAAGGCAGCCAGTCCAGAGGCCACCATTGACACAAAGGAATTCAATTTCCTCTTTCTTTCTTTCTTTCTCTCCCTCTTCTTTCTCCCACTTACACACATAGACTCTCATTCTCTTTTTAAGAATGAGGATTTGGGGAAACTTAGTTACTTAAGATTAGCAGAGTTTTAAAACTGGAGGAGGAAACTTCAATATCCTGTACTATGCAGATGACACTATCCTGATAGCCAAAAATGCAAAGGCTTGCAAGCTTTAGTAATAAAAGTCAAGGAGCACAGGAGCATGGGGGGGGGGGGCAATGGGACTAAAATTAAAAATAAAGACCTAATGAATGATGATGGGTGCAACAGCCACCCTTAGAATTGACAATGGAGATATTGAAGTAGTGGAAAGCTTCTGTCTTTTAGGATCAACCATCAGCAGAAAAATACCCACTGTGTTCTGACCTAGGCTTCCTTATAAAGTATATAGCACAATCTTAGTCTGGGCAAACCTCTTTTATTCAAATGACGGTGAATTATTGTCATTCCCAGTCTGAAAGGCTTCTCAAACAGTCTATCAGGGGAGTGTTTACAAACACCCACCTTATCTCCTCTGGAATGTTGCCAGAGAACTAATTGCCAAACGCAGGGCAAGGCCAAACTTAGCACAGAGTCAAACAGAACTTTCGAAAGCTTTAACCGATCAGATGAAATAATTGCTTCCTGCAAAAGCTCACGTCCCATTCACTTCTCTTTTATGTCTTATGGGAGGGGCCAATCACCTCCAAGCCTTACTCCCAAGTCAACCCTGTTTTCTTAATTGTTCCTGTCTTCTGGCAGCTCTGCGCATGCACACACTGGGAGCAGGCTGACACTGTTCTTCTGCGTCGCTGATGTCAGACTCCGGAGGCAGCAAAGAACTACCAGATGGTCTTGGCCCCCTCTCTGCCTCCGACTCAGAGCCCTCATCCGAGCCTTTCCCAGACTCCAGGACTGGCCCACGTTCCTCCCCAACCTCCTCACTGTCTGAATCTGCTGCCAGCTCTGCTGGCTGCTGGCGGGCCACAACACATGGTCAACAAAATATGCCTCAAAGTAGCACTTGGTAGTGCAGCCATGAAGGTCTTGGAAAAGATATTCAGGTGCCAGGTTGTGTATAAAACTAGAAAGATCAGAATAATGCAAGTATTCCCTATGATCTCTAAAGAAGTAAAAGCTGGAATGGAGGAGTATTTGTATCATTGAACTTTGGTATTGGAAAAGAGTCCTAAAAATAACGCTAGCACTTAGACTTATATACCACTTCATATGGCACTTCATATACCACTTCATAGTGGTATATATTTACAGCCCTCTCAAAGCAGTTTACAGAGTCAGCATGTTACCCCCAATAATCTGGGTCCTCATTTTACCAATCTTGGAAAGATGGAAGGCTGAGTCAACCTTGAGCTGGTTCAGAATCGAACTCTTGGTGGTGAGCAGAGTTGGATAACTGAGAAAACAAGCAAATGGATCATTGAACAAACCAACAGAGAGTTCTCACTTAAAGCATAAATGACCCAGCTCTCATATTATCCTACTTTGGATATATTATGTGAAGACTTAGCTCTTTGGAGAAGGCTATAATGCTGGGAAAAGTGGAAAGAAAGACAAGTGAATGACAAGCAGCAAGTAGGTGGACTTGGTTTCACTGGTGATGTGTGCACCATTAGAAGACCTGAAACAATGGACAATGGAGGAAGATTAAAATCTAACCAAGAATTAAAGGAACAGGGAATAATCATAGATTGGTGGCCGTATCTTCAATTGCAAACTAGATACAGAAAAGATTTAGAGGAATTTGGATTTGAACTGAAATTTACACAATTAAATAAATTATTAACAGGCCCAGAAGTGAAATTATTATCTAAAATATATAATTATTTATTAAATTTTGACTTAAAAGAAGAAATTGTAAAGGGATCAATGATAGCACGAGCAAAAAATATTGGGCACAACATTGAGTTAGAAGAATGGGAAAAAATTTGGGGGAAAAACTATACATTAACAAAATCTGCTGCATATAAAGAAAACCAGTATAAAGTGTTCTATACGTGGCATTTAGCCCCAACTAGACTCACAAAAATGTACCCCAACCTAAAACCTAATTGCTGGAAATGCAACCAAGTAAAAGGTACCTACTTCCATGTATGGTGGCTTTGCTCAGAAGTTCAAAAGTTTTGGATTAAAATACAAAAATGGCTAAAAGAAATTACACACTGTAAAATAGAATTTAAAGCTGAACTGTTTCTTCTGGGGATTATTAAAGAAAATTACCCTAAAAGGATAAAATATTTAATCATTCATATAACTACAGCAGCTAGAATTGTACTTGTGCAAGCCTGGAAAATGTCCACTATACCAACAGACTGTGCAATAATCCGGAAAATTTTCAAATGTGCAGAAATGGACAAACTTACTTTAGAATTAAATAATAAGGAAGACTCGGAATACTACTTAACTTGGAAAAATTGGTATCAATGGATAGAAATTAAAAATAAGGAATGTATAGAATAAAATAAGATATAAAATGTGTTTAAATATGTTGATTAAGTAGGAATATGTGGGAATAGATGAAGAAAGTTGAGAATTACGTACTGTCAGAAAGACAATGAATTGTATAATTATTACAGATGTATTTTTGTCATAGAGGTATTTTAACTTGTAATTTTGGATTTTAAATGTTAATAAAGATTTATAAAATAAAATTAAAAAAAAGAAGATGACCTGAAAGCCCAGGTTAGGGACAGACTGTCATGGAGAATACTGTATCTTTATGGTCACTAAGAATCAATAACCATTTTATGGCACATCACCAGTCAAGCAATTCTGGACGCATCATCCATTTATCTTATAGACATTTTCCATTGTCATTCATTTATTGTACAGACAGTCCTAACCCTGCACAAACATCTTAACAGTTGTTAATGAGGAACCAAATGTTCTCTTACTAGAATCAGATTAGGTGTCAGAAATCATATCAGAATTCAGTTGGAGTCAGATGGCACGAAAATTTCATAAATAAATATCTAATTCAGCCCACTCAGGCCATTACTCAGGCCAGCTACAATTATCGAAAAGCATGTGTTCCTTTTTGACGGAACTATCTGATTCACACCCAAGCTAAACCTACAAAAAAAAATTCTGAAATCAACATGTTATCCTGTGCATGTGCTTAGGAAAACAATACCGCCTTTATTTGTTTGGGCATCCTGTTCTTCATCCACGGTACCCCCATTAGTATTTCTCTGAGCTGATGTTCAGAAATAATTGGTTAGAGTGTTGTACAATTATTTTTCATACTTCTCACCTATTGTCTTCGCTGGTGTTGCTTTTCTCCTCTGTGCTTATGGCTCTGTGTGCAACATCCTTAAAGAAAAGTGAATGGGGAAAGGACGAGGTGCAGTTGCAGCAGCTGTTTTTAATATTTAATTTCCCCCACCTTCTGTTTTTTGTTTTTTTTTCTATAATCTCTCTGCAAACCAGAAGGGAATGAATGAAGCATTTTAAGGGCGACGGGCGAAGCTGGGAACGAAACACATGCTTCATTCAAAAGTGAAAATTATTTGCAAATGAGAAATTATGCAAACATTCCCTGCCTACCTGTATATTCAAATTGCTCAGGGAAATGCCTAAAATCACATCGGTTGTAAAAAAAAAAAAAAAAAAAGGAGGTCTATTACCATCT
Source organism: Pantherophis guttatus (assembly GCF_059756535.1). Lineage (NCBI taxonomy): Eukaryota > Metazoa > Chordata > Lepidosauria > Squamata > Colubridae > Pantherophis > Pantherophis guttatus. The sequence goes on from NC_142069.1 coordinate 77,465,110, forward strand.
CTGCTTCAATAGCAGCGCATTGGGCATTTGCAAAGGAAGCTTAGAAGAATGCCTGTTTCATTAAAATGCCATTCAAGTTCTGATGTGACTCTTTTGTGGAGTAACAACTAGTAACGAGGTGGACGGGGAAGGGTGGGGGACAGATTCCGGCTGCTTTGTTAATATTTATTGGTATGTGCAAACTTGTTGGAGTGGTGAGGCAGTCGGTGCTAGAAAGGGAAAGCATTTAACAAAAGCCGATGATGAAAATGTATAATGCTCAAAACAGAATATAACAGACCTTAATTCCGTTTGCAGAATTAAACATGTGGGTTTTACAACACCATACAAAAGTTGTAACTAGGCTTTTCAATATTCTCTGCAGAGCTTTAAAAAAAAATCTAAGTCTGCTAAACAAAAGTCAATAACTCTAGATGGCTTGGCTGTTGTGGGAAATCTGCTTGCCAGTATATAGTACATAAAAAGCATTGACCATACTAATAGTGCAGTGGTGGAATTCAATTTTTTTTAACTACCGGTTCTGTGGGTGTGGCTTGGTGAGTGTGGTGTGGCTTAGTGGGCATGGCAGGGAAAGGATACTGCAAAATCCCCATTCCTTCCCCACTCCTGGGGGAAGGATATTGCAAAATCTCCATTCCCACCCCACTCTGGGGCTAGCCAGAGATGGCATTTGCCGGTTCTCTGACCTACTCAAAATTTCCGCTACCAGTTCTCCAGAACCTGTCAAAACCTGCTGAATAGCACCCCTGTAACAGTACCCAAATCATGGATACCCCCAAAGTAGGCAGACATAATCAAGCTTGTCCACCCCAAGAATAAACACCCAGACACAAACTGAGCAACATGGTATCTGCAGTACAATGCAGTGAGAGCCATGTGCAGATCTGTACATTGGGGAAACAAAACAATCACTTCATACATGCATGGCACAACATAGGAGAACAAATCCATCACGGCTAGATTCAGCAGTCCATCTGCACTTAAAAGACAAAGGCCACTCTTTTGAAGACAGCAAAGTACCACATTTTGGACAGAGAGAACTTCTGGATTGAAAGAGGGGTCAAAAAGGCCATCTATGTCAAAATTGAACAGTCCTCTCTCAACAACAGAGGGAAAGGGATGCATCATCTATCTCCAGTCTACAACACAGTCCTTTCAACAGTTCCACAAAGGCTCCACACCAGGGTTGGGTTCTACTTACCTTTACTACCGGTTTGCAATAGGATCACGCGCATGTACAAGCAAAGCGAGAAGCTTCTGCGCATGCGAAGATTGCTGATGATAACATCCGGGGCAGTGGGCGGGGCCTCCCGCCGGGGTTCTTGCAAGCCGTCCAGACCGGGGGCAACCCACCACTGCTCTACACACACTTACACCACTCGTGACCCTGATGACACAGATAAACCTCCAGGTGGCCTCAACAACTTTCTAAAAGAATACAAATGATCAGCTGTCTGCAAGGAATATAAATCCTTCCATTCCTGACCATCGAGTCAGAGCTGAAGAAGCTTCTTGGATGAGAAGCAATACATCTTCAAAGAAAAAACGGAAAGTCCAGTTGCATCTTGAAAGAAAGAAAGAAGCACTTTTGGGACAACCATGACTTATGGAGATATGAGAATCTCCATAGACATAATCAAGCATAGATAAGGGATTTATTTTAGTAAAAAAAAAAACCAAAAAACAGACACCTCTATACTGGGACTGATTCACTGATTTTCTGGTTGCTGTCAGCAATAATATAATGCTTTTTAAAGATTTGTGAATGATGTTATACATTTTATAAATTATTTAAATGAAATGAAAACATTATAACAATGACATAATCAAAAAGGGAAGGAAGGAAGGAAGGAAGGAAGGAAGGAAGGAAGGAAGGAAGGAAGGAAGGAAGGAAGGTTGACAGGTAGAAAGATAAACCTATTTAAGACACCTGAATGAACACAAGCGAGATTATCACTTTTTTAAGAGAAAGAGCTTTTATGATATGAAACCAATGCATATTACACATTCAGGAAGTCAAGGGTGGCTCAAATAGACACACATTACCTGAATGGGATGATAGCAGTAGTAGGTTGCTACCGGTTAGCCCCAGATTGGGCGAACCGGTAGCAGTGGTGGCGGGAGGCTCCGCCCACCCGCCCGGATGTCTCTGCGCATGCACAGAAGCATCACTCACATGCACGAGCGCACCCACGAGCGAACCAGTAGTGATGGTAGCACTATCGGATGGTAGTATTTTTGACCTACATCTACCACTACTGTCCTTTTGGCAATGACTTACACTGAGTTCTAAGAATGAAGCCGCTACTTCTGGACCAAATAAGGACAGGGAAATGATGTTTGCTACCCTTCTAGCCAACAAAACAGTCTCAAATATGGGCTCTAAGATTTGTGAATTAAACTGAGGAAGTTAGCTATGGCTTCCAAAAGCTTATGCTTTTTCATAAAAATTTGTTCATTGGAAAAGGTTCTACCCATGATTTTCTGATTTCTGACTACCATGAACATAGCTCTACTCTGATAATATGTACACAAATAAGCAGTGATCATCCATAGTTACATTACAGGCCAAAAGCCCATAGACAGAATATAGCGACCCAGATTGGATCCTCCAATAGAATATAGTTTTCAAGGACATCAGAATGGAAGAAGATTCTTCTGAGAGCAGCTTACTGCAAAATATATGGGTTATTAGAGAGATGTTATAATGCCTGAACTAACCCGCTTGTACCTCACATGGGAGCAGGACAGGGGTGCTATTCAGCAGGTTCTGGAGAACTGGTAGTAGAAATTTTGAGTAGTTTGGAGAACCGGCAAATACCACCTCTGGCTGGAGATTTTGCAATATCCTTCCCCCAGGAGTGGGGAGGGAATGGGGATTTTGCAGTATCCTTCCCCTGGAGTGGGGTGGGAATGGAGATTTTGCAGTATCCTTCCTCCAGGAGTGGGGAGGGAATGGGGATTTTGCAGTATCCTTCCCCTGGAGTGGGTTGGGAATGGGGATTTTGCCGTATCCTTCCCCTGCCACGCCCACCAAGCCACGCCCACAGAACTGGTAGTAGAACAATTTGAATTCCACCACTGGAGCAGGACTATCAACAAACACCTGAATCAGCCTGTAAGCAGACTGGATGGACAGAATCATACTTTGTAAAGTAGTGTAAATCCAGCATCACGGCTGCCTAGTGCTTCATAAATAATCACCAGTCTTTGATTTGGGTTTGGAAGCCTACTAGCAATTTAAGACAGCAAACTCAAAATTGTAGGTTGCCAAACAGACAATAGCAGGTTTCCTGAGGTAATACATTGATTGGCAATTTTATACCAGTTGCAGCTTCTGAGCCGTCTTCAAAGACAGCTCCATGTAGTGCACATTCTAATAGATCAGGCCTGTGGTAATCAGATAATAAGCCTCTGTTATGAGGTTTCTTTTATCCAGATAGGTCTCTAACTGGCACAATATCTGAAATTCTTGTAAACAGTCCCTCACTTAAGAGTTCTACTTGCTGTTCCAGGAGGAGCTATGAATCCAGGAAGATCCCCAGATCATGGATTGGCTCCTTCAATTGAGGGAAATCATGTCCAAAGCTACCCTCTGGGCTGATGTTTCTGTCTAACCTAAATGCTTACTAATGAACAACAGCTCCCCTGTTAGATTTTATCCGAGCTTCTTTCTCTCCATTCCTTCATAGAATCCATACTCTGTTTAAGACTTCCCCAGTTCCTCCAACGTAGCTCAGAGTGGCAATATATTGTGGAATAACAACTACATGTAGCTGATATTTCATCCTAAAATGATAGATCACCTATCTCAGTGGTTTCATACAGATGTTAAATAACTTAGAGGAGAGGCCCCAAAGCAATGGAAAGTTTAAAGATCTCCCACAACTACTGACTAGAAACACTCAGATAAGGGGGAAATCACCGTAAAACAGTTCCTTCTCATTCCAATCCTTCAGGGAAAAGGGAAGAAAACCATATGCCAGATAGTCTAATAAGAGCACGTGGTATGCCTTCCATCTCACCCAAGTCCTAATTAATTTCTTCCAGTGTGATTTAATTAATTTCTTCCAATGTGCCCATTCTGATTCTATCCCAAAATTAGGCCTAAACCAGGTGTGAAATCCATCAGGTTCTGACAGGTTCTGGAGAACCGGTAGCGGAAATTTTGAGCAGTTCGGAGAACCAGTAGCGGAAATTTTGGGTAGTTCAGAAGACTGGCAAGTACCACCTCTGGCTGGTCCCAGAGTGGGATGGGAATGGAGATTTTGCAATATCCTTCCCCCAAGAGTGGGGAGGGAATGAGGATTTTGCAGTATCCTTCCCCTGGAGTGGGGTGGGAATGGAGACTTGCAGTATCCTTCCCCTGCCACACCCACCAAGCGACACCCACCTCACCCACCAAGCCACGCCCACCGAACCGGTAGTAAAAAAAATTGGGATTTCACCACTGGCTTAAACCCCAACAGAAAGTTATCCAGATAATCCATTTTCTCTAGAATCTGATATAAATAGCTTGACAACCTTCTCCAAAAAAGGAAGGTTGGAGACCAGGTGAATATTGTCAAGTATGGGAAGAGAGGCTTCTTTCGGAGAGGGTAAAATCACTTTCAGATTGCTTTCAGATAAAAATTATTTTTCATCATCGCTTTCAGAGATGATGGCATAATATCTTCAGGAGTGGGCTGCTGGGGGTTCTCAGGGGTTCTGGAGAACCTCTAGCTAAGATTCTGTGCAGTTCAGAGAATCCCCAAATCCACTCCTGGCTGGCCCTGTCCACCCCACCCTTCCCTTCTCAGCAGTTCCCACATGGCCTGTTTTGGATGCAGGTAAGTGCAGGGCGCGCGTGGATGCCCAGGGAGAGTGAAAAACGGGCCTACCAGAAGCTTGGGAAGGCCAGAAACGGAGGCTTGGGGAGGGCGAAATATGGGCCTATCGGAAGTTCGGGAGGGCCTCCAGAGCCTGGGGAGGCCATTTTTGCCCTCCCAGAGGTCAAAGAAAACCTCTGGAGCCCGGGGTAGGCAAAAAGCCCCCCCCCCCGCCATGGTGCAGGAGGCCGACTAGGCCATGCCGACCATGACCATGCGCAGCAAGCAACCAGGCAGAGAATCCCTTGCTAACATTTTTGAAGCCCACCCCTAAATATCTTCCCTCAAAAAAAGCATAAGCCTTCTCTGTATGTATCCCTGCATAGACCAGACATAAACCCAGTCTACAGGTAGAAGAGGCCATGCTTACAAACAAATTGATTAGATTTGCAGAACAATCTTAGTCAAGAAAGCAAACAAATCTCTTTGTGGTTTAAACTGATATATTCATTACCCAGACTAGGCAGGGGTGAAATCCAGCAGGTTCTGACAGGTTCTGGAGAACCGGTAGAGGAAATTTAGAACAGTTCGGAGAACCGGTAGCGGAAATTTTGAGTAGTTCAGAGAACCGGCAAATGCCACTTCTGACTGGCCCCAGAGTGGGGTGGGAATGGAGATTTTGCAATATCCTTCCCCCAGGAGTGGGGAGGGAATGGGGATTTTGCAGCATCCTTCCCCCAGGAGTGGAGAGGGAATGGGAATTTTGCAGTATTCTTCCCCTGCCATGCCCACCAAGCCACGCCCACAGAACTGGTAGTAAAAAAATTGGATTTCACCACTGACACGAGGTAATGTCATCAGTGTTAGTAAGGAATGAGGTTTGCTCTGAATGAATATTCTAGAGGCTGTTCCTGTCAGTCTCAGTTAGAGTGACCTTGGTGGTTCTTTGCTTGGGCTGTTTATTGTTAGCTTGTTTGGCAGTTCCTTGAATACCACGAGCACCAACTAGCAGTCAGAATACATGATGAAAACTTTTTAATTTCACAACACATCAGCAGATTTAACTATAGTTTTAACTGGGAAACTGACCATCCTAGACCAAGCCAAGTTCAAAAACACTAGAGAATTCCTGGAAGCCTGGCTGTCAACTTCGAGTCAAACCTGGCAGCAGTCATCTTTCTGTTCCTCAGTTGCCACACAGAGGGGGAAGGAGATTAGAATGCATTACTAGACACAACAGAGAGCTTTCTCATGAGAACCAAGGTCATCTCTACTGGAAACCAATAAGGGTGAGGAAGGAGTGCCTGAAGAGCCCGTCAATTAACCCAATTGGCCAACGTGACCCGTGACACTTGGGGATGGGATTATTCCAGGGGTGAAATCCAGCAGGTTCTGACAGGTTCTGGAGAACCGGTAGTGGAAATTTTGACTAGTTCGGAGAACCGGCAAATATCCCCTCTGGTTGGCCACAGAGTGGGATGGGAATGGAGATTTTGCAATATCCTTCCCCCAGTAGTGGGGAGGGAATGGAGATTTTGCAATAACCTTCCCCTGGAGTGGGGTGGGAATGGAGATTTTGCAGTATCCTTCCTCTGCCATGTCCACCAAGCCACGCCCACCAAGCCACCCCATGCCAACCAAGGCATGCCCACAGAACCGGTAGTAAAAAAAAAATGGATTTCACCACTGGGTTATTCCTTAGTTTATTTATACTGAAACCATGGGAAAGACTTAGAATTGATTTCCCTTTGTAGTTGTACTGATATGATGTACTCAGTAAAGAGGACCTTTGAGAAGGAGCCAAGTCTCAGAGTTCTGATTTGCTTGGGTTCATTAGTTGGAACTTTGACACTGGAACTCTGACAATTCAGCCATCAATAGGCACATAGATATAAAGAACAGCTACATAAAGTTCAAAAGAGACAATCAACAAACCAAAAAGGGAACAAAAAGACCAAAATACCGCCCTACTATCAAGACCTAGATGAGCAAAGATTAACTCCAAGGTTAACATCAGACCAATAGTCAAGAAGTAAACAATACCCCCAATCAAGAAACTGCCAAACAAGCTAACAGTAAACACCCAACCAAAGGACTACTAAAATACTCCCACCACACAGACAGGGCAAGCCACTAGAACTGTGATGGCGAATGTATGGTATATGCGCCACAAGTGGCACGCAGAGCCATTTCTCCGGGCACACGAGCCATCGCCCATTCCTCTTCTGGGTTCCAGAGCGCCGGCCAACTGGTCTTCACGTGTGTAGGAGCACCGGAAACCAGAAGAGCAGTCGCAGGGTATGCATGCTGCTCCTGACGCTGCCAGAGGAGAAGGGCCAGGGGGCAAGGCGGTTCTCACGCTGCCACTTCCGGCCAAGAAGCTGGAGGAGGAGGAGCAGCCATCGGAGAGGCAAGCTGCCCCAGGTGGGCCAGAGGAGAGTGCAGCTCCTCACGCATGGAGACGCCGCCGAGGGCCCAGCTCACTGGCAGGGGAGGAGCTGCAGGGGCCAGCTGGTCGCTCCTGCCCCTCGGCCTATGGCTGCCGCTGCTGCTGCTGTTCTTCTGGGGTGGCAGGGCTGTGCAGGAGCTGAGTCCATGTGGGAGGAATATCTGTCTGGCGCCAAGGTAAGAGACGCACCAGCCGGGAAGCAGTTGTGCTCCCTTGGCAGAAGTGGCAAGAGGGAGGGCTGCGCTGGCTTGTTCTCAGTGGCGGGCTGGGGTCATTGACACTCTTCCAGATTCCAGCATGCATGCGCGCCAGCCTGTTGGTCTTCACATGTACATGTGTGGCAGAAACTAAAAGACCAGGTAGCCGGCGTGCATGCATGTGTTGGAAACCAGAAGATGTGCACACCGGGCGGCTGCTCTTTCAGTCCCTGGCACGCGGCCACACACACACACACACACACATGCACGTGCTCCTATTTCAGCACTCGGTGCCGAAAAGGTTCACCAACACTGCACTAGAATATAAATTGAGCCAAATACTATTCCTTACTAGTACTGATGATGTTACTTAGTTTGGTTCATAAAACGTCTGCAAAAAAAAAAAAAAAATTCAGAGAGCACCAAAGACCCCTCGATAAAAATTAAATTATATATAATCAATTAATTATATATAATATAATTAATCTGATTAAAATAACTATATAACCATACAATGTGGTGAAAATTGAAAATATAGCACAAAGAAGACAATTGTGTCCTTATGCCACTGTATCTTCATAATTCACAGACGTAGGCCAAAAGTAACTTCTGAAAATAATATCATATATTAAGGGAAGCTAAAGGAAAAGCAAAAGAAAGACAAAGATTCTTCTTTATATTAAATTAAAACTGGATTTAATCACCAGGTCTTACGCTCAAGTTCTTTTTCAAAAGTCAACCAGCCAAAAACCTTGAAACCTTTTGATGTTTTCAATATTAATCTTTAGAGATTTCTACAAAGAGAGACTTAACTTTCTTCCTCCCAGAATGTTTACACATTCAGAAAGTCTGTCATTTGGAAGTGAGATCTTCAATTCTGCATTTCTTTCAAAACACCTCACCCTCAATGCTTCCTTTTTCTCAACTGGGCCTAGCTTAACTTGCTCAGGTCCACAATTTTTTTTTTGCAAAATTGCCTGCCGGTGCAAAGCTACTAACGTACCTGTGATTATGCTGGAAAATATATTCTGTAAAGTTGCCAAGTTATGCAGAAATTATTTTCGTAACACCAAGAAGCATCCAAACAGGTTTCACTTCATCATCACCATGAGGAACTGATTGAAAGTATCACTTGAGGTGAGAAATCACTCGCTTGGCTCATTATCAGCTTGAGATGCATATCAACTGTGTTGTTTCATTTTAAAGAAACCTAGACAAAAGACACTGCATGTAGCCGTGCTGTAATTAAATCATACTCCAGGGTAGAGATAATAGCAAATTATAAAATGGCTTGGAAAAGTGACAGTAATTATTCTTCAGGGATCCTTTTCTACCCAAGTTTATAGAGTTTTAAAGACTTGTCAGAAAAATCTCTGAATGAGTAATTGTGAAAGATCAGAGCAAACAAAGAATCTTGAGTCATTAAGCATTTTTGGTCAACCGGCTACATATTTCTTTGCCAATGTTCTTAGTCCTAATTCTTTCCTACTGAAAAAGAAAATTTTGGTACCCATTTATCATGACATTATTTGCCACTCTCCCACATGAAGAAGTCATGAAATATACGCATTTGCGTTACATTTTCATTTTTTACATTTTGTTTGTTAGCTGCAATTGTGGATACTTAAAATATAAGTTAAAGAATAGGAAGCTCCTCGGAGACCAATCCAGTTAACTTCTTTTTTTTTTCTCCTAAACTGGATGAAAACCATGTTTCTTTTCACTGCACGTGTCGAGGATAAAAACCTGGGATTTTCAAAGTATGTGCTCTGCCAAGGGGCCAGCTAACACCCAGTATGCCCAATTAATAAGCTACAATACACAGAATGGATTCTATCAGAAAGATAGGCAAAAATGACCCTTCAACCTGAAATCCAAATGAGACAGAATTATTAGACAAAAATATGATCTGGCTTTGGTGCATGATGAACCCCCATTCCCCTATAATCAAATGATGTGTGACCAACAACTTGTAATAGCATGAAATATCAATATTTAATTCAATTGAAATATCTCTATTGTCTCAATGAATAATTTCAGTTTCAAAGCAATTGATCACTCTCTCACTCCCTCCCTCTCCCTCTCTCTCTCCCCCACTCCTTCTCTCTCTCTCCTTCTCCCTCTCTCTCTCCCTCCTCTCCCTCCCTCTCCCTCTCCCTCCCTCCCTCCTTCTCTCCCTCTCTCCCTCCCTCTCCCTCTCCCTCTCTCTCCCCCTCCTCTCTCCCTCTCTCCCTCTCTCCCTCCCTCCTTCTCTCCCTCTCTCCCCCTCTCTCCCCCTCCTTCTCTCTCCCTCTCTCTCCCTCTCTCTCTCTCCCTCTCTCTCTCTTCCTCCCTCCTTCTCTCTCCCTCTCTTTCTCCCTCCCCCCTCTCCCTCCTTCTCTCTCCCTTTCTCTCTCCTTCTCCCTCCCTCCCTCCTTCTCTCCCTCTCTCCCTCCCTCTCTCCCCCTCCTTCTCTCTCCCTCTCTCTCCCTCCCTGTCTCTCCCTCCCTCCCTTTCCCTATCTCTCTCTTCCTCCCTCCTTCTCTCCCTCTCTTTCTCCCTTCCCCTCTCTCCCTCCTTCTCTCTCCCTTTCTCTCTCCTTCTCCCTCCCTCCCTCCCTCCCTCCTTCTCCCTCCCTCTCTCCCCCTCCCTCTCCCTCCCTCTCTCTCCCTCCCTCTCCCTCTCTCTCTCCCTCATTCTCTCTTCCTCTCTCCCTCCTTCTCCCTCCCTCCCTCTCTCCCTCTCCCTCCCTCTCTCTCCCTCCCCCTCTCCCTCTCCCTATCTCTCTCTCCCTCCCTCCTTCTCTCTCCCTCCCCCTCTCCCTCTCCCTATCTCTCTCTCCCTCCCTCCTTCTCTCTCCCTCTCTCTCCTCTCTCTCTCCCTCTCCCTCCCTCTCTCTATCTCTCTCCCTCCCTCCTTCTCTCTCCCTCTTCCTCTCTCTCCCTCCATCCTTCTCTCTCCTTCTCTCTCTCCCCCCTCTCTCTCCCTCCCCTTCCCCCCCCCTCTCTCTCTCTCTCTCACACACACACACACACACACACTGCCCTTTTGCTAATAGCTGTCTATTGCTAATGAGCTCTGGTTACTTTCATCTCTGATCATTCTGCATGGACTTTTTAATACACAGGAAGAAATGCAAGATAATAAAGCATCAGTCCAATCAGCGCAGATTGCTTTTCATGCTGAAATCAGGAGGGTTGGGAGACACAATTACTGGACATCTGGAGGTTTCCAGAGTATTATATGTTTCAGTGCCGACAACTGATATATTGTTGATCAGAGAGTTCTAATACAATTCGATCATTGAGCTACACACTGAGTTACATCATGGTGAAAATGTGAATGCAAACTGAAGTACAAAATAGCCATAGACTGAATGATGCTCATTTCTAATGCAAATTGGAAGTCTCGGGGCACCATGCTTTCGTTCTATTTCCATCTCCTGACCTCTCCCAAAACAGTTTGAAACCTTCAGATATCTTTTTCTCTGCAGGCGTTGGAGGACTTGGAAATGGCTCCTCAAAAGAGAGAATATGAAAACTGGATGCAGACAATGACATCACCCTAATATGCCACAGTTCCAAGCAGGGGTGAAATCCAGCAGGTTCTGGAGAACCGGTAGCAGAAATTTTGAGCAGTTTGGAGAACCAGCAAATACCACCTCTGGCTGGCCCCAGAGTGGGGTGGGAATGGAGATTTTGCAATATCCTTCCCCCAGGAGTGGGGAGGGAATGGGGATTTTGCAGTATCCTTCCCCTGGCTTGCCCACCAAGCCACGCCCACCAAGCCACACGACGCACCAAGCCATGCCCACAGAACTGGCAGTTTAAAAAAATTGGATTTCACCATTGGTTCCAGGTGTAAGAAACAAGTTGGGGAAAGCATGCAGGGCATAGTTTCTGGGCTCCTCTCCCATTCTTTAATAACAACTCTCCTTTTACTCTCCAGGAAACTAGGGAGGGTCCCTTCTGAAAGGCTTCCCACAGCCCCTCTTGTGTGAGCTGAGGTGTCTTTTGCACCATGCAGCTCTTCTTCCTGTCTTCCAAATAAAAGGAAAGGAGGGGAGAATTACTTTTAAGTCTTGCAAGGTCCTCTTGATGTAATCTTACAATAAAGATAGTTGTGTATTCACAGTTGTGCTTCTTGTGTGGACTACCCAAAGGTGTTGTGGCCCGCCAGCAGCCAGAAGAACTGGCAGCAGATTCAGACACTGAGGAGGTTGGGGAGGAACATGGGCCAGTCCTGGAGTCTGGGGAAGGCTCTGATGAGAGCTCTGTGTCAGAGGCAGAGAGGGGCCAGGGCCGTATGCCAATTATCAGCTGCCTTCAGAGTCAGACATCAGTGAGGCAGATGGACAGCTGGAGCCTGTTCCCAGTTGCCAGATGAAGGGAACAGCTAAAGAACAAGGGTCAACTTGGGAGTAAGGCCACAGGTGGACAATGAATGGCCCCTCCCAGAGGGAATAAAAGAGGAGCAAAAGGGGAGTGGAGTTGCAGGGGACAATTTGTTCGTCTAATTTGTTTGTGATTCTCTGAGACTCTTTGCCAAGTTTTGAAAATATCGACCTGACAGCTCTCCAAGCCAGATAAGGTCTGTGACTGTAAATTCTCCCTTGAAAGACTTTGCTGAAGGTGAATGAGAGGAATTCACTGTTTGTTTAATAAAAGGGGTTTTGTCAGGACCAGGATTCTGCTTTGTGCTTTTTGGGGAAGCCTAGGTCAGAACAAAAGGGCTAAAATCTGACCCTTCCAGTTGCCTGGTACCTACTTCACTCCCTCCCTTCGTGGCTAAGCCAAGAACTGAATGCAGCTCCTACCTCTTCTACAAGTCTTCTGAAGACCCAAGGCCAGGCAGGGAAGGAAGGATGGGGAACCAGGCAGGTGTGGAGAATGAATCCCTTTGCTCTGGCAGCCAACCACTGCTGAGGGCCAAAGAGTCTCTTATCTGCCCACCTACCTGCCATCTCCATAGGACTCACTGCAGCCCAGAGCCTGGGGTAGGTAACCAGAAATCTGAAATTATGCTCAACAGCCAGTATTTTTAAACGTTCATCCTCCATCTCCACACTCTAGCAGAATTTTGAATATGCTGTATTCAGGGGTAGGATTCAAAAATTTTAGAAACCCGTTCTCTGCCCAGTTGCTGGGTGGGCGTGGCCATGGTGAGCATGGCCTACTCAGCCTCCTGTACCATGGTGATGGTGGGGGGGGGGTTTCACCTTCCCCAAGCTCTGGAGGCTTTACTTGAGCCTCCGGGAGAGTGAAAACAGCCTTCCCTGGGCTCCGGAGGCCCTCCGGAGACCGGAAACGGGCCCATTTCCAGACTTCCGGAACTTCCGGGAGGCCCATTCTTTGCTCTCCCAGAGCTTCCATGAGGGCCCTGCACTTACCTAGCATCCAAAACATGGAGACTCCTGGGAGGGGAGGCAAGGGGTGGGCAGGGCCAACCACTCCTTGCAACTACCGGTTCAGCAAACCAGATGTAAAATTAGCATCTAGTTTACTCGAACCAGTCCAAACCGACTGAATTCCACCCCTGGCTTTATTCCTGTCCTTTTTCTCAAGATTTCTTCAAGTGCAATCCAAAAGGTTCGAATTCCTGCACCCATCTAGCACCCATCCTGCACTGTATAAACTAAACCTGGTAGTCCTAATAAGAAAAATAACCTCACAAAAACCCTCAGCATATGGGTACAAATAAGAGGAGCAGGATAAAAAGCAAACAATAAAAAGTACCTTTTATGAGTGTATGGAACAGAAGAGTAATGGAGAAAATAATATATATGGAAGAAAAAAAATATGCTGTTTACCTAGGTAGAATGTAAAGGAAGAAAGGAGTAATATTTATCCATGAATCGATTTTTGCTTGGAGCAGCATTGGTAAGCAGGCTGATCAGAACAATACACTTCATTTACAAAGGTCAACTAGAGCAAAAATGTAAATCAAGAAGTAGAAAGGATGACCATTAGGCAGTCTTCATCCTGTGCAACTGTAACATAGACATTAGTAGCAAGGGAAGCAACATTTTTCTAAATTTTGCTAGTCAACAGAAAGCTACCACACAATGCCAAAAAATACATCCCAGCACTTAGTCTGTATTAGTGTAGTGAGAGCACATTAAAGTCCTTTTTACTGTTTCTTTTAACAGGAGGTGTTTTATTGTTGTTGCGTTATCGGTTTATCTGACTTTAGTTTCTATTGTATTGTTCCTCTTATTGGATGTTTATGGATGTTTTCATTTTTTACTGTGGACCTTGTTAATATTGTTATAGGTTACTATATTAAAGTGCCAGGGCTCTGAACAGATTTAGCGATATGCAAATCCAATAAAACAAACAAATTGGAATGGTGGTTTTTAACTTTTTATCATGTTCTCCTCTTTTTTTTATAATATCCTTTCTAAGGATATTTCTTTTGTGGATGTTTTTATTGTTTTAATGTTTTTTAAATTGTTTTAGAATTTTAGAATTGTAAGCCGCCCAGAATCACTTGGTGGGGTTGGGCAGCTATAGAAGTTGAATAAATAAATAGACATAAAAATATGCTGAATACAAAATAAAAAATTTCAAAAGCAACCTGAGCATTGTAGATGTCAGTCCTTTCAGGTAGTCCGGATAAGAACAACTATGAATTCTACCACTATCTTTACTGAGAAGTTATCATAACAGAATCTTGAAAGTCTGAAAGTATTTCTCTATTCCTTTCCTTTTAGTCTCTAGGAAACTACCCATGTTTCCCCAAAAATAAGACTCGGATTTATATTAATTTTTGCTCCAAAAGATATATTAGGGCTTATTTATCAGGTCTTATTTTTGGGGAAATATGATACTTAAATGCGTCTGTCTGGCTGACAATCTTAACTGGAGCTTTTTTCTGGGGTAGGGCTTATATTACGAGCATCCTGAAAAATCATGCTAGGGTTTATTTTCCAATTAGATCTTATTTTCAGGGAAACATAGCAGGGGTGGGTTCTACTTACCTTTACTACTGGTTCGCAATGAGGCTGCGTGCATGCGCATTCTGATGACGTCGGGGTCAGTGGGCGGAGCCTCCCACTGGTTTTACTACCGGTTCTATAGAACCGGTGTGAACCGGGAGCAACCCACCAGTGAAACACAGTAGGGAGTATCCCTTCTGTGATGCTTCCAACAACCCCTCTGTTTCTGTATCTTTTGCATGATAGTTGCTTTTCTTCCTGCCTCCCAAGATCATTCCCACATGCCATTACAGTGGATGCCACCAGCTGAGAAATGCCTATCCAATATCCAGGTGTACCACTAGCATCCCTCACTCCCCTCCCCCCCAGGACTGAGGAGGAATTCAAAAATTTGTGATCTGCTGTCCTGAGTTCCTATAGATGAGCCCATAACTCACAGATCAAACATTTGCCATTTCTAATCCATTTGTTGCTTTCTGTGCCTGAAGAGGGTGGTAAGGGTGAAGGAGTATTAACCAACAGCAGAAAGAAGCAAATCGACAAAAGAGATCCAACTAACACTGTCAAAGGCTTTTTGAAAGTCTACTGAATCCTTCTCCAAAGTGGATGTCTCATGGATGGGTAACTAACCATAAACAGGAATCGGATGATTAGAATAAATGTAAAATAAAAGCTTACATCTAGAAGTAAGTGACTTTCATAAGCAATGGATTTATTTTGAGTTCTGTTTTCTTTCTGTATCTGAGATGGAGATAGTTCTAACAGCAGGTTTCGAAGTATAAAGACCACAAAGAAAATAAGCATTTCAAAGACAAAAGGAGTTTCTTTCTTCTGTAAGAATTCCTCTCTCTAAAAAATCAAATAATAAAATAAAATAAAATATATTTAAAAAAATATGACATGATTGAAAAATGAAAGAAACAAGTATTAGTATTCAGATTTTGGATCCAGATTTTGCATTCAGATTTTGTTTCATTTGTATTTAATTTTAATTTATACATTTTAACTTTGAGTGCAGGTTCTGTGTTTTAGTATTTATTATTTCCCCTGCAGAAATGAATGTAATGTTAATTTAAGGCTGTGAGATGGAGTGGAATGTTTCAAATTTGGAATTGCACTTGGCCTCCAAAAAGCTTAAAATAGTTTTAACCTACAATATAGCTGGAGGAGCTATATTTCTCATATTACTTGCAGTATTTGGCATTGAAACAAATAGTTTTTCTTTCCGTGTAATAAACAGAAACCTCCTCCCAATAAACTTTTTCTTTCAAAATGCAGTTCGTTTACTCACAAAGACATGCATGAAAAAAACCATAACAAATGTTTTACAGGACAAGATGAGGACTACACTATGACATGGGGAAGGAGCTTTTCTGTTTAAGCACTGCATCAACAAGACTAGTATCAGACCTGAAAGCCATCTTTTACATTTGGGCCTTCAGACCTGCCACATATTCTTCTGTGGAAAATGGGAAGGGTGATATGTAGTCAAAATAACATTCCTTTCTCAGAGAGTCAGGGACGCATTGCCCTGGCACCTGGAGTTGGATGACTGGGAGATGTCTTCAGTTTGGACGATGGATGATTGGACCATGTGATGGACATGTGGGTGTTGGGCAGGGACTTGAACTTTCACTTGAGTGGGGAAAACCTGGAAACTTTCAGATTTGGGTTTTCCCAGATCTGCCAGTATGACATCTCTAATAAAAAGTAACTTTCAGAAAATCAAGCCTCGGAGTTTTCTTTCATTGGGGATGTTACTTGGAACCCTGACATTAACCCAAATCTGATCTGATCTGTTCTGTTTTGTTCTGTTCTACTCTACTCTACTCTACTCTACTCTACTCTACTCCACTCCACTCCACTCCACTCCACTCCACTCCACTCCACTCTCAACTCCATTCTATTTGAATATATGCCACCCTCCAAAGGACTCCCAGTTCCATGAATTTAGCAGAGCACATAAACTCCTCTAAAGTAATCTAAAAACTCAAAACTCCCAGATTTAAATTTTTCCTGGGTTGCCTCTAAAGGTAAACAAGGAGTAAACAGATTAAGACAGATAACTCACTTGTAGACTGATGTATCAATAGAGTTTTATATGGGATTTTATTACTGTATTTTAAATTAACCTAAGTCCCAAGCAGATTTTACATGCAACCTGGGCTCTGGCATTTCATTGTAGGAAATTAAGCCTACATAATAACACTTCCATAAAAAAATATAAAAAAGGAGCAATGAATAAAGCCTCGCAATGAAAGGAAATGTTAGAGAAAGCCAAACTCCAGAGAAAAGAGAAAATGTCCAAGCAATAAACATTCCATCCACACTTCCTTGAAAAAAATATGAGAAAACAATTCACTGCTTATTCTTTCAAGGCTCTTCTCTGGAGACAAGCTTTTTTTTTGTAAATTACACTGTTCTGATGATATAAAAGTATTTCATTTGCTATAAACTGGCAGCCATGCAAGAGTTGTCTTATTAATATTGCATGGTGCGAGGATAAATTAAGAAGCAAGTGCTCCGTTCAGGGGGAGAGTTAACTTTGTGTCATTTGCTGTGCTGGGACCATTGTTGAAAACAGATGAATAGCAGCCTCACTTTGATGCTGTGTAAATGTATTATTTGACTAACGTATCAAATACATCACAAGAAATACAGGACTATGAGAAATAGAAATTGGAATTAAAACTGCTGGGAGAAAAGTCAAGCTCGGATATGCTGCCGATATTACTTTGATGGCCGGAAGCAATGCAGAAGTAAAGAATCCCCAACTGAAGGTTAAAGAAAATAGTGGAAATGTTGCCTCATTGGTCAATGGATTTTTTTTAAAAAAAAACTAAGATTACATCACAGGGGAATACCAACTCATTACAGATCAATAGATGATAACAAGTTGAAATAATAACAGGATATCTCTTCCAAGGTTAAAAATATAGAGATAGTGAGTATAGCCAGAAAATAGAGAAGTTTGCTTCCTGGAAGAAAGATTATGTCCAGTGTTGATAAATTAGAGATATTAGATGGACCTCAAAGATAATTTCAAGGCCATGATTAACAGATTAAGAGAGTTGGAAGGGACTTTGAAGGTCATCTAGTCCAACACTCACCCCCCGCCAAACAGAAGACTCTACACCATTTCTGACAGATGGCAGTCCAGTCTCTTCTTGAAAGCTTCCAGTGGTGAAGCTCCCACAACTTCTGAAGGCAACTTCTGTTCCATTGGTTGATTTCCCTCACTGTCAGAAAATTTCTCCTTATTTCCAGGTTGAATCTCTCCTTGTTCAGTTTCCATCCATTATTCCTTGTCTGGCCTTCGGGTGCTTTTTAAAATAGTTTGACCCCTTCCTCTCAAAGCCCCTCAAATATTGGAACACTGCTCTCATGTCTCCCTTGGTCCTTCTCTTCACTAGACTAGCCATGCCCAGTTTCTGTAACCGTTCATTGTTTTTTTAATCAATTATTTATCAATGATTACCTATGAACTGTAGCATAAGAAAATTGCTGGCAATATTTGGTTGGTAAGAAGAATGGCGCAGGTGGCTAGATTCTGTGCAGCATCACTGGGGATTCGTAGGAAACATGTGACTAATCCATAGTCTAATTTTATACACCAAATGTGGCAAACTCTTTGCACTGCTTTTTCCTTTGCATTTTAGTATTCCATTGACTATGGGCCTCACAATTTATGGATTGTTATTTTAGTATAGTTAGGCCATGTGTAATTGACAGACTGGATTTTAATATAGATTTTACCTGTTATTTATTATTTTATTCTAGAATTTTGAACTGGATATTCACTGAGTGTTTTTATTTGTTCTGGTCTCTGGCCTTTGACTCAGTGGTGGGTTTCAAATTTTTTTACTACTGGTTCTGTGGGCATGGCTTGGTGGGCATGGTTTGGTGGGCGTGGCAGGGGAAGGATACTGTAAAATTTCCATTCCCACCCCACTCCAGGGGAAGGATACTGTAAAATCTCCATTCCCTCCCCAATCCAGGGGAAGGTTTCTTCAAAATTCCCATTTCCTCCCGATCAGTTGGGACTTGGGAGGCAGAGAATAGATGGGGGGCGGGGCCGATAGAATTTTTACTACCGGTTCTCCGAATTACTCAAAATTTCCGCTACCAGTTCTCCAGAACTGGTCAGAACCTGCTGAAACTCATCTCTGGGTCACACTCTCAGGACTAAATAAAGTAAAACTAAGCTTAGTAGAGCTAAACCTTAAATAAATAATAGAACGAAACCTTAAATAAAATGGATACATAATACAAAGGCAAGAATCACTGCAGAAGACTCCAATTTATTTTATTTTATTTATATACCATATTTTATTACTTTTACAAACATATCTTCCACGCCTTCCTCCTCCTATTTTTCCACATAACAACATTCCTGTGAGGTGAGTTAGGTTGAGAGAGTGACTGGCCCAAGGTCACTCAGCTGGCTTTCAGGGCTAAGGCGAGACTTGAACTCATAGTCTTTCTAGCCTGGTACTTTAACCACTAGACTACATTGCTTCTCTTATTTACTAATGCTTGGTAAAATCAAAGATCATTGAAACAGAGGCACACAGACTTCATGAGAGCCAAATACTACTACTGATGCCACAGGTGAATTTGAATTTACAAGAACTCAGTTATTGACAAACAATTCTGGCAAAATGATATGTCCTAAAGAAGCAGAACCAACTGTACGGATACTTTTCAGCAATATTATAGAATATCAATCAACAGTATCATAATAAGTGTTGTGAATGAATCTGCTATAATATTGTTTGCAGCTCCATTAGTGTGTTCATAAATAAAATCAGCAAAAAACAAGATAATCAGAATTCTTATCATGAAGGTTCTTGGCATTGCATATTTTAAACATTTATAAAGTGATATAGTAATGCTCGGGGAAATTCCATAATTCAATTGGGGTTTCAGAATTCTCTGAAAAGACATTAAACCCAGATAGTTCACCCCAAAATCTATTCAAAATGGACTCACTAATGGCCAGTCTTTCTGTGACTGTGTGTAAATACACATGTATTGTATAAAATAAAAAAGGACCACCTAATTGCAATATGAGAACAAATTCTTATTTCTAAAAGACCTGCTTAATTTTAGGTCATATTAGTTAACAGAGTCTTTCACGCTTGCTTAAAGTAAAAGTAATTAGTTTCCTAGAACAATTTTCCTAAAATCTTTTTAGCAAGTTGTTCAGAAGACGAGAAAGAAGATTTAAAGACCTTCAATATACCCCAAACAACCTAACGGCACAGACATCTTTATATTTCCTAATTAAATTACCATGAACTGGTGCAATGGTGGGTCTTTTCACTGATAATGCAGAATCATGCAATTGGTTCTTTACATTACCAATTCTTCCTCTGCATTCTCTGCTCAAAACTCCTGCAATCTTTTTTTTAAAGATGAGACAGGCAGAGCAAAATCTGTAGTTTTCAAGATTCCCAACATAAATAAAAAGTATGCAGAGGCGGGCAGGAGAAAAAGTTCCCCCCACTCAATACTTTTGGAGGCTAATGATTCAGTACAGTGTTCCTGAGACTCAGGCAGAAGCTTACTCCCCTGCCCCTGCATTCAAAAATGCCAACAATTGAAACTCAAACCTCCTTCATAGAATTTAGCAGTGGCCAGGAGGAAGTCTCCAGAAGACGGATTAGTAACAGGGATCAGTAATGGTAATAGAGTTGGGAAGTAGCTTGGAGGTCTTTTAGTCCAGCCCCCTGCTCTCATTGGAGACCTATACTATTTCTGATAAATGGCTGTCTAGTCTCTTCTCAAAATGCCTTCCATTGAGGATCTGTATACTGCACGAGTCAAAAAGAGGGCTGTGAAAATATCTACAGACCCCATCCTGGACATAAATTGTTTCAACTCCTACCCTCAAAAAGACGCTATAGGGCATTGCACACCAGAGAAACTAGAAACAAGGACAGTTTTTTCTCAAATGCCATCACTCTGCTTAACAACTAATTCCCACAACACTGGCAAATAATTTACTAAGACTGTATTACTATTATTCTCCTCTTCCTTACTAGTACCTATCTCTTCCCACTTATTATTATCACCATGTTTCTGGTATCTTTCAATTATATTGTTTTTATTTGTTTTCTAGTACGATTTGATAGCTTATTAGTAACCTTGACTATCATTAAGTGTTGTATCTTTTTATTCTCGGTGAATGTGTTTTATTCTCCTTATGTACACTGAGATCATATGCACCTAAGACAAATTCCTTGTATGTCCAATCATACTTGGCCAATAAAGAATTCTATTCTATTCTATTCTATTCTATTCTATTCTATTCTATTCTATTCTATTCTATTCTATTCTATTCTATTCTATTCTATTCTATTAAAAGCCTCCAGTGTTGGGGCACCCACAATTTCTGAAGGCAATTTGTTCCACTGGTTAATTGTTCTCAGTGTTAGGAATTTTCTTCTTAGCAATAGCAATAATACTTAGACTTATATACTGCTTCTCAGTGCTTTACAGCCCTAAGTCTGCATATTGCCCCCAACAATCTGGGTCCTCATTTTACCGCCCAAGGAAGGATGAAAGGCTAAATCTATCTTGAGCCTGATGAGATTCGAACTGCCAAATTGCAGGTAGCCAGCAGTCAGCAGAATTAGCCTGGAGTACTGCATTCTAACCACTGCACCATTGCAGATGATGTTCTAGATTGGTTCTCTCCTTGGTTAGTTTCCATCCATCGTTTCTTGTCCTGCCCTGATGGAGTTTAGCACACTGCAGCATTCACAATCACCATTGATTTTACAGTTTGGAGTTGATTAGATATTAAACCTAAAACAGTGGTTAGCCATCAGTAAAGCTCAGTAGTTGTCTAGGATAATTCAACGAAACTCAAATGTATCCTTTAAAAATGTGCTATAAATCATCAGTGTGGTAATAATATGCCTGTAAACATATAAAAGTCCTTCTTAAAAATAGTGAGGGGTTTTTCTATCTCGCTGGGAACTCAGGTTGATGAGAAAATCACTGTAAGGATTTAAAGCATGTAAAACCATTTTGCTAAAGTACCTCAGTATCAATAACTCTGCTACCATCAGGCTTCACTCCCAGGCTCTGAAGTAAATCACAGCTCCCTCAATACTTCATTCTTAGTTCAACCTCTCAGCCTGACTTGGCAGCAAATACCCAGATATTATCAGTAAGATTAAAATCTTTATTGCTGACAAGAATAACAGCCAATTGCCCTGCACCAGTGCAAAAATATCAGAGTCTTAATGTGCACTCTCAAGGTTTTAAACATTATGCTTCTTCTTCCAGCCCTTCAAAATTAATAGACAATTGGCTGATGGCTTCAACGCCTTGGGCAGTTAAGGAATGTTTACATAACACCGTCCCTTGCCTGGGAAAGCTAATTCATCATCTTATCAGCCTAAAACTAGGGATCAGCTGCTGGGGGTTTGCAGGAGTTCGGGAGAACCTCTAGCTAAGATTCTGTGCAGTTTGGAGAACCCCCAAATCCCACTCTTGGTTGGCCCCACCCACCCCACCCGATCCCTCCCAGGAGTCCCCCCGTGGCCCATTTTGGATGCAGGTAAGTGCAGGGCACGCGCGGATGTCCAGGGAGAGTGAAAAACGGGCCTACCAAAAGCTTGGGAAGGCCAGAAACGGGGCCATTTCTGGCCTCCAGAGGGCCTCCGGAGCCTGGGGAGGCCATTTTCGCCCTCCCGGAGGCTCAAGAAAACCCTCGGGAGCCCAGGGAGGACAAAAACGCTCCCCCCGCCATGATGCAGGAGGCCGAGTAGGCCAAGCCCACCATGGCCACGCCCACCCATCAACTGGGCAGACAGCCCCTTGCTAAAAATTTTGAAGCCCACCCCTGCCTAAGACTCATATTTACAAAGTAATTCCAGTTAGGAAAAAGAGAAGAACTGGAAGTTCAAGGATTCTTTAGATGTCTGCAAAGTACTACAGGTAGTCCATGCTTATTGACTGTCTTGGTTAGTGACTGTTTGAAGTTACAATACAATTTCCAATACAACTGTAAAGAACAATTTTGTAACCGATCACATGATCACCATCCGTGAGCTTTACAACTAACTTCCCACAAGCAGAATTAATGGAGATCGAGGGTGTGAAATTGCAAGTTGCATCGCATGCTGTCTTGCTTACTGACCACAATTACTCATTTAATAGCCATAGTGGAAGTAAGGCTGTATGTCTGGCACAGTCACATGGTTGTTTTTTTTTTTAATTTAGTGACCTCAGTGCTTTAAGACAGAGTTGCCAGTCCCAACTGGGGCCAGTAAGTGAGGACTATATGTATAATATCTTGACTTGTGTAAAGGAAAAAATGTTGGCTTATTTTCTATGGTGAGCTTTCAAAACACATTAACTATTCTAAACTGGATGCCAAACCAGGTTGGTCCCTGATTTAATTTAGCTGAGCTCCCATCATTACTAATTTAAAATCTACTTCACTAAACATAATACTTTATTGATTAGCTAGTAAGCCATATCAGAACACAGAATGTAAAATACAGAATTAAATCATGTTAGAAAATAGAGTAAAAGTAATAAATAAAAAAAATGCAAATCATATCTCTGTGTTGCCTTTTACAATTTACCCCCACTAAGACCTACATACTGTATGCAGGTCTCAATTGTACTGTTTTGTTCAGATAAAGTAGATCTTACTAAAGATCTTAGCAGATTTTCCTTTAAATGGTACTTGAACCCTTTGAATGCCGCTTCTAAAAAACACACCTAAATTACTGCAACAAACTCTGGAGTCACTTCTCCATGGAGTGAACCAATGTATGTTCTGAATTGTTGATGGTGGGAGCTTTTTGTGTCTTAATTTGTTCTTGTTTTTTCACGCTGTGAGCTGCTGAGTCTGTATAATTTGTGGTGGGATATAAACATGATCAATCAATCAATCAATAAAATGATTTCTGTAGGCCAGTTAAATAGTTCTTGTTCTGTCAGCCTTTCCATTCAGCCAATTTCAGTTGAGCGAGAATTGCTCCAGGCAAGTGCCGAACATGCAACATTTTACTTTCCAAAAAACTCTATAGTTTCTCAAAATTGTGAAAGCACAATCTTTTGAACAGGGCCAGCTAATAGAAAATTTCTACATAATTGCAAGAAAGCATCCAAAATATTTAAATAGTAAATAAGAAAAGACCTTAGAGCAGGCCTGTCAAACTGGCGGCCCGCGGGCCGGATACGTCATATGCAGGCCACGCCCATCCCGGCTCTGCAAAGGCAAAAAACATTGTGATACATCATGATACGCTATGATACATCACGTGACACAAGCAAGTTTGACACCTGTGCCTTAGGGCAAGGATGAAATCCAGCAGGTTCTGACAGGTTCTGGAGAACCGGTAGCGGAAATTTTGAGCAGTTCAGAGAACTGGCAAATACCACCTCTGGCTGGCCCCAAAGTGGGGAGGGAATGGAGATTTTGCAGTATCCTTCCCCTGCCACGCCCACCAAGCCACACCCACCAAGCCACACCACAGCCAGTAATAAAAAAATTTGAATTTCACCACTGCCTTAGAGGTTATGTAGTCCATACCTGCTCAGAGTGGCATCCCCTACAGCAGTGTTTCTCAATCTTAGCAACTTTAAGATGGGTGTGGACTTCAACTCCCAGAATTCCCCAGCCACTAACCTACCATAGATAAACTGATGGGAAGTTTAGAACAATTGTGGGTACCAAATGGTCATTCTGTACTATGTCTGAAAATGAAAATCGAAAACTACTGAGATGTACCTTATTGCTTAATTCTTTTTAATTATTATTTTTTGTGTGTCTTTTACCTCTGACTTGGCTCTTTCTGAATTCGCTGGATTGTATTTTTTCCAAAAAATTGCTGATTGTAATGCAATGTACAACATTTCTTCACCTTAGGGGGAAACAACTGATCTTGTCCAGCCTACCGAATCTTCCTCAGATTAGGAAAGACCAAATGGAGACCTCTCTTTAATACGCTGCCATTGCAGCGAGGCAATTTGTCAAATGCACAAAAATCCAGATTGTGCGTTTCATAGTGATCTGTAATGTCAGAGGCTGCTAATGGACCATAAGATTTTGCAACTTCCCCATAAACAGTTGCTTAATGAAAAATCAGTTAAATCGTTCACAGATCACTTGCAGCTGTGCCCTTTTGATTTCTTCCTGCATTGCTTAGCAAAGGTTACATTAACAGAACAGAGAGTAAATGAGGTCTAATTTTCTTTTTTTGTTTGTTTTCCTGCCCTCCAGGCTTTTCTGATTCACCTTCCTTTCCCCCTTGAACCCATAGCATAATTGGAAGACTCACCAATGTCTGAAATATGTCTGAAACAGGAAGTATCTTTGCCTATCTTGTAAATAGTAGCTCCTGGCTGAACTTGTCAGGGCTTCAAAGGCTTATACATATCTAGGCCTGGTGAGTACCTGGATAGAAGACTCCCAGATAATTATAGGGCTCCTAGGCTCAAAAAGGCATCCTAGAAAGAAGCAGCAACAAAACCACCTTAATATTACTGCCAAATAAACTGCGCAGCTACATCTATGATGCTGCCAGGTGTTAAAGGCTGATTCACATCAGACTTTCTTTTTATAAAGATAACGAGGTCCTTCCAGATGTGTTCCTGAGGCTGTTCAAAACCATCTCCAGTTCTGTTTGATCTCTTGCATCAGTTGAACCAGGAGTTGAATCAATTATAGATGAAATGCAGAAAAGCCACATTTCTAGATATGCTGCAGCCCTGATAGAATTGGGAGTAGTTCACCTCCTTATCTGTGGAAAGCAGAGCACCATACTTCACTTCCTGGTTTCTTTCTCCACCTCCTGCAGAGAAGCATCCTCTGCAATTTAAGGTTTTTGTTTCTGGGCCTTCCAGTCAATCTTGACAACTGCCTGGACTAGTCCCTGCAATTTTCTTGGCAAGATTTTTGGAAGTAACTTGCACTGCTTCCATCTTTCCAGGCTGAAAGAGAAGAACTATCTCAAGGTCACACATCTGGCTTCATGGCTAAGGTAGGACTAGAACTCATGGTCTTCCTAATTCTAGTCTGCTGCCTTTAACCACTAACCAAATTTAAGGTTTATGTATGACAAACCAGTGACTATTTCCCCAGTATGCACTACCCAGGAGTAGGATTCAGCCGGTTCAAGCAAACCGGTTGTTAAATTGCTGGCTGGTCCCAAACAAGAAACTCCAGTTTAGATGTACTTGGTAAGTAACTACATAAATATAACTTTCTAACATTTTGTTTGTTTCATAATACATGGTAAATAAACAAATTAGCCATATGTGACTTGCCCAAAACCACAAACAGAGCAGAAAAGTATCTAGGGATGCCTACTGGAATTCTTCCTAAGAAAGAGATTTCAGAAAATCTGAACTACCTTCTCTCTTTGCTTGTTGGCAGCCATGCATAAATCAGGAATAAATAGAGGCTGAAGGATCACACGGAAAAAAATATTTAACCCTTCCTTTGGCATCGGATCTTTTGTTATTTAAATTGATCTCAGGCTACTTTTTTCTTGCGGAGTTCCAAAACTATGTTTGGAATCTTGGAGGTAGGAAGATAATTTGAGTGTAGAAGTAGAAGAAATTAATTTAAAGGCATTTTCCTATTTCATTCTACCATCTGCCAGTACACTGAAGCAAGGAAGCAATAGGAACAGTTCTAGTACAAAGTTCTGATAATTTACAGCACCATTGTAAAACAAGGGTAGAGACACTTCCTTTTTCTAGATCTTTCACTGTTTTACAAAGACTATGACCATGATGGCGAACCTATGGCATATCAGTGGGCCCGTGAGCTCAGCTCTGGCGCAAGCCCACCAGAAGTAGGGAAACAGGCTGTTTCCGGCCTCCGGAAGGCCTGGAGGGAAAGGCCCATTTTTCGTTCTCCCCAGGCTCCTAGAAAGGCTCTGGAACCTGGGGAGAGCAAAAAACGGGCCTTCCGGTCCCATTGGAAGTCGGGCCATTTCCAGCCTCCGGAGGGCCTCCAAGGGGGTAGGGAAGGGCATTTTCACCCTCCCCAGGCTCCTAGAAAGGCTCTGGAGCCTGGGGAGGGTGAAAAACTGGCCCACCATGCCATCACATGCTAAAAGTGGGGGGAGCACGGGTGGGTCGCGTGCATATGCGGGGTGGGCGCATAGAATTATGGGTTTGGGCACACGCACATGTGACCCCACCGTGCTCCCCCCACTTTTGGCACACGATGGCAAGAAGATTAGCCATCACTAGACTATGAGATCCACCAACTGTATCTAGTCATCCTGTCTGGAGATGAGGGGGTGAGGAGGAGAAGGAGAAGGAGTAATTAGTTCCACTTTGAACCACAGTTAGTTTTGAAGAAAAGTTATTGCATACATTTTATGGAATCCCATTTTTATTTTGGGGGGAAGGCGGGGAATCAGAATTTTAAAAGTAGACTCAATGGCTCTCAGGCATCATTGTTTTAACCTAAGGATGACAAAGCTATGCGTATAGCACCACTTACTGGCAAAGTCAGGAAAACAACATTCTTTTTTTTTAGTCATACATTTTATAGCAAGCTAGTGACATCAGAGGACCAAATCTGCCTATGATTCAGATAGAAGTTTAAATTTAAATTTAAATGTCCTTCAATGCCACTAGAATCAATTGTTGCAAGTTTTTTTTAAAAAAAAAAAGTGGATGAAAAACAGAACCGAGATGAAATTAGGATCCATTCTCAAAGCATTATAAAGAAGAGGCAAAAGTTGGTCGGAGAGAGCAGTGGAGAGCAGAAAGCAGCTGTTCCCATATATCCATCTTCCCTGGTTATGTATCTGTAGGGAGGTACCTAGAAATAACTGTACCCTGTGAAACTGATGCAGGGCATTTACAGCCAACAACAAGCTTGCCCAAAGGACCACATGTGTAGGGTGAGGTCATCACGCAAATGCTGCAACTATACACTTGCATCCTATTTCTGATGCAAATAGGAGCCTGAGTGGCGTAGGAGGCTAATGCCTCCTACTAAGGCAGCATTTAACATCCAGCTGCCTGCAATTACTGCGAGTTCAATTCTCACCAGGCTCAAGGTCGACTCAGCCTTCCATCCTTTCTAAGGTGGGTAAAATGAGGACCCGGTTTGTGGGGGCAATAAGCTGACTTTGTATAAAAATATACAAAAGTATGAAGGCTATTGCTTAACGCATTGTAAGCCACCCTGAGTCTCCGGAGAAGGGCGGCATATAAAAATAAATTAAAAAATAAAAATAAAAATAAAAAATACGAAATCTCAGCATCCATATAATGATATTTGTACCGTGCCGCTATATCAGGTGTGTCAAACTCAAAGCCTGCGGGCTGGATGTGCCCCATGGGGTGCTTAGATCTGGCCCGTGGGGCCGCCCTGGAAACAGCGAAGGATCAGCCCACGGTGCCTCCGCCAGCGAAAATGTTTTCACATGGGCCCTCGAGCTTTGTTTTTGCTGGCAGAGCATTGCAGGAGGCCGTCACAGCCAAAAACAGAGCCCGGGATGTGCCTCTCCTGTCCTCTGTTTTTACTGGCAGAGTGCTAGCAAAATAAACTACTAGCAAAAGTGGATCCCCCCCCAGCTCCCCCCAGGCCACCACAGGTACCCCTGACACGAGTGACGTCGAGATGGCCACGCGCATCCTGGACATGCCCACCTGGACACATCTATGCCCCCCCCAACACAACCCTGATGCGGCCTTCAATGAAATTGAGTTTGACACCCTTGTGCTTTATCTACAGAAGTGTCTTTCTTACTGAAATGATCAAGGTATTAAGAAAATGCATTACAATGCTCAATATTTACAAAAGATACCAGTAATCATTGTAACATTTTTTTAAAAAACCCTGAATGCCCAATACTTATCCATGTGACAGATGCTAAATAAATATCTAAGAAATGGTGGGGGGGGGGTGAGTTAGAAGAAAGAGAAGAAGTACCGAAAATAACCCCATGTTTTTTTAATACACCTGTTCACAAAAGACTTCACAGTGATCGGTGGCAACAAAAGTTCGTGTAAACAATGCAAAGTATTTTCACATTTGTCACTTTGCAGCAGCTGGTCTAGGAAAACAGAAGGAGCCAAACACTCTTAACAAGATGTTCAGTGTTAGTCAGACAGTGTTATACCAAGAACTGGCCTATTCGAATGGCAATTTGTGAACAAAAGAAGGGAGAAATAGATTTAGCTGTCAGCGTCCAAATTCTCAATATGTCCCAAATACATAATACAACAACAATAATAAAGAGATCTTTTGGAGGATTGGACAGGATAAAAGACAAGCTTAAAGAGATACATTCTAGAATATCAGTGCTACAACTGAGAAGGCCGTATGATCCATTATGGCACAATTACAATTATGTAAGAGCCTTGGGTGGCACAGCAGACTAAGTGCTGTTAACTAGCACCAGCTGCCTGCAATTACAGCAAGTTCAAATCTCACCAGGCTCAAGGTTGACTCAGCCTTCCATCCTTTCGAGGTAGGTAAAATGAGGACCCGGATTGTGGAGGCAATAAGCTGACTTTGTATAAAAAAGAACACCGCTTAGGGGGGGCTGAAAGCCCTACTAAGCAGGTATATACAAAAGTATTGCTTAACGCATTGTAAGCCGCCCTGAGTCTCTGGAGAAGGGCGGCATATAAATCGAACCAATAAATAAATAAATAAATAAATAATGAAAATATCATAAACTTGAAGAACTGAAGTAGAAGTGATATACACAGAGTTTGGATACACAGGTTTTGTTATATAACACACAGTCTTGGAAAAACTTAAACCAGCGTTTTGGCATCTTTAACTGACTGGACCTCAACTCTCAGAGTTCTGCAGTCAGCACATTTTAAAGTTGCCAGCTTTGAAAAACACTGGCTAAACTAACTGGGATTCCAAATAAAGAACAAGCCACCTATCTAATGTGCAAATGATGGTTAGAGAAAGAGGCACTGACGTCAATGCAAAGAGCAGCTTCAGAGAGGCAAGTCTAGCAGGACATTTAGAAACTGAAGTCCAACAGAAGTGGAATATTGTAGACTGGGAAAATCTATTTCAAACACATTTTCTAACTAGGTAGCATTATGTATTTTATTACAATGAAATACAATGAAATAATTTAACACAAATCTCCATATGCATTATGTGTTTGTTTTTCTTATTCCTGCCTTGCCCTTCCAGTGTACTTCTCAACACAAATATTGGGTTCCAGTTTTGGTATCTGGTAAGTTATCAGAGACTAAATAAGATTTTTTCAGGGTGCAGGATTCTATATGGAGGCAACCTCCAACATGCGCACTTTCAAAACAGGAGTTTACAGATTCTCAAGAAAGTTGAAATGAAGCCTTGCCTGTAGGGGAACCTCTGACAGTCTTCTCAAAGACAGATCCTCATGACAGCCATTTCAAAGCTTCAGGTGAGTAGATTCTGAACTGCTGGGATTTCAGGAGGATACAAAGACAAATATAGTGCCTTATGAAAAAGAGCAGCAATGCTGTTTCAAATGTCAATTTGAAGGCTTCAGTCGCAAGCATGTCATAAAAGTGAACAGAAATAAAATTAGAAATGCTGCCTTTATTTTTGGTTTTCCATGGACTCAAGCATAATCATGTAGTTCTTCAACCTAGGGTATGGAAGAGATTTGCCCCTGTATTTTAACATCACAGTCTAATTGGAACACCCTAATAGAATAGAATAGAATAGAATAGAATAGAATAGAATAGAATAGAATAGAACAGAACAGAACAGAACAGAACAGAACAGAACAGAACAGAACAGAACAGAATAGAATAGAATAGAATAGAATAGAATAGAATAGCAGAGTTGGAAGGAACCTTGGAGGTCTTCTAGTCCAATCCCCTGCTTAGGCAGGAAACCCTACACCACTTCAGACAAATGGTTATCCAACATCTTCTTAAAAACTTCCAGTGTTGGAACATCCACAACTTCTGCAGGCAAGTTGTTTCACTGATTAATTGTTCTAACTGTCAGGAAATTTCTCCTTAGTTCTAAGTTGCTTCTCTCCTTGATTAGTTTCCACCCATTGCTTCTTGTTCTACCCTCAGGTGCTTTGGAGAATAGCTTGACTCCCTCTTCTTTGTGGCAGCCCCTGAGATATTGGAACACTGCTATCATGTCTCCCCTAGTCCTTCTTTTCATTAAACTAGACATACCCAGTTCCTGCAACCGTTCTTCATATGTTTTAGCCTCCAGTCCCCTAATCATCTTTGTTGCTCTTCTCTGCATTCTTTGTAGAATCTCCACATCTTTTTTACATCATGGCGACCAAACTGAATACAGTATTCCAAGTGTGGCCTTCACAATAAATGGTATTAACACTTTACGTGTTCTTGATTCCTTGATTGTAATCCCTGATAACATTCCATTCAAGATTTAAGCAAGCCTAACATTAAACCTATCATATATTCATATTAAGCTTTGTTGTAAGGGCCCAGTCCTGCCTTTCACTTCATCATCATCTCTCATTCTCATGATTTACTAGGGTTATTTTCCATCCTTGACAGCCTATGTTTTGTGTTTCCTTATACCCTAAATCAGCTTTCTTTAAATGTACCTTCTAGCTACATCATCTATGCTGGCTGAGAATTCAAGATATTATAGTCAACCCTTCTAAAATACCAAATTGGATAATGTTGATTTGTTATTTATAATTATTCATCAGATCCTATCCACAAGGATTCAGGATAACCACCTTGACATGCTTAGATAACCCTACAAAAATATGGCATAAAAATCTGGAATAATCACAACATCTCAAATCATTCAATACAATAAATATCTGTTTTTAGATCTATCTAAGGCTACCTACCATTCTTCATTCTTAAAATTAATGACAATACTGAATGTACCCACTGCATTGAGGAGCATTTTTAAAAATTATTTGGCTTATTTTTATTTTTTTATCTTTTAGCACAGAAAGACATCTGACCATAGAAAATTTTAACCTAGTGATTAAAAATAAATAACATGCATTATAAAAGTAGTCAACAAGCATAACCATTCCAAAGCAGAACCAATCATTTACCCAACGATAGAGGACATAAATGAAAAAGTGGAATGAGTCTGCCCCTTGAAAAAAGAAGAAAATAAGATAGTGCCATTACTGAAAGGGCCCTGTAGCATTTTGCATAACAAAAGGTTCTGAAACAAGAATTATCCAAAATATCAAGGACTGAGAGCTGAAAATAGAAAAATGATTCCTATAATTAGTTCCTTCTACTCATAAAAAGTAATGAGATGGCAGACCAGGGGTGAAATCCAGCAGGATCTGAAAGGTTCTGGAGAACTGGTAGCAGAAATTTTGAGTAGTTCGGAGAAGCGGCAAATACCACCTTTGGCTGACCCCAGAATGGGGTGGAAATGGAAATTTTGCAGTATCCTTCCCCTGCCATGCCCACCAAGCCATGCCCACCAAGCCACACCCACAGAACCGGTAGTAAAAAAAATTTGAATTTCACCACTGTGGCAGACCCAACACTTCAAATTATTGTAAGACCTATCTCTGACATTTGAATCCATGTAGGCACTTCTTAACCACAATAATACATAGAATCAGCAAGCCTAAAACAGGAGCCACAGTATCACAGGTGCCATTATAATCTGAGCACATACTCAACTAGTATGAGAGAAAGTTTTGCTGTACGTCAAGATAAGCAGAGTTAGGAAGCAGAGAATTCCGTTTCAATCAGGGCAATCATTTAGCCCCGTAGAATGGAAATGAATCTGGGTATCTCCATGCTTGACTTCCAATCACACACACACACACATACACACACACACTGCACTAACCTACGACTTGTTTCAATTTGGATTTATTGAATAAACTACATAGTATGCAAGGAAGCGGTGGCTCAGTGGCTAAGACGCTGAGCTTGTCGATCAAAAGGTCGGCAGTTCAGCGGTTCGAATCCCTAGTGCCGCATAATGGGGTGAGCTCCCGTTACTTATCCCAGCTTCTGCCAACCTAGCAGTTCGAAAGCACGTAAAAAAATGCAAGTAGAAAAATAGGGACCACCTTTGGTAGGAAGGTAACAGCATTCCGTGTGCCTTTGGCATTTAGTCATGCCGGCCACATGATCACGGAGACGTCTTCGGACAGTGCTGGCTCTTTGGCTTTGAAATGGAGATGAGCACCACCCCCTAGAGTCGGGAACAACTAGCACATATGTGCGAGGGGAACCTTTACCCTATATCTTACATAGTATGCAGTGTGAACCTAAGTGAAGACATCAGCTGGAATTTACAGAAGCCAGTGCCTGGATTTCCATAGCCTACATGAAAGGAAAAGAAATATTAAGATTTATATGGCTTGTGTGGAACAAGAGATTGAGCGAGACGCTCTTTGTTAATGCAGCTAAGGGCTTTCCAAAGACAACAGCTATAGGCGCTGTTTTGCTTTCCATGAAAACTAGTTATCAATATTCTTACAGCAAGCCATTCAGCGTTCCTTCAGCCGAGCCTGGGCCCTTGAAAAGGCATAATGAAAGAAGCTCTGAAAACCATCTTTTCTCTTCCTTAAGAGCCCAGATAAATGCTAATTATTCCAAGGCAAGCCTGTGGATTGGATAACAACCAAGGGAGTTTTCTATAGGCTTGAACACAAGCATAACAAAATATTTCCCAGAAGTACATCATTAACATTATGTCCCAGAAAGCCTATTATATAAAAGTGTCAGATTGCAGAAAATCACAACTAATGAATCCTTTGGCTATAACAAGTACCAACTTCAGACTAAATGAAGGAGAAAAGTAGACTGCTAACATCTAGCCAGAGAATTCTTAATTAGGGTGTAGATAATTTGGTTGCCCTCCTATTGCTTTGAAGGGCTACCATTCCCACAGTGCCTTGCAATTGTCTATGCTAGCTATGGTTAATAGGAGTTAAAGTCGCTAACATTTGGAGAGTGCCACCCAGAGGTGGGTTTCAGCACGTTCTACCCAGTTCTGGAGAACTGGTAGCGGAAATTTTGAGTAGTTCGGAAAACCGGTAGTAAAAATTCTAACTGGCCCCGCCCCCATCTATTCTCTGACTCCCAAGTCCCAGCTGATTGGGAGGAAATGGGGATTTTGCAGTATCCTTCCCCTGGATTGGGGAGAGAATGGGGATTTTACAGTATCCTTCCCATGCCATACGAAATCCTCTCTCTGTTCCTCTGAAATATCGACATTTTGTTTTGTTCAATGAATGCATTCTAAATTGCACTTAACTTGTTTTAAAGCAGATGTTAAAGGTATTGTTGCAGGATGTAAGCTGTAGGGACTACTCAGAGGGCTGAAAAAAGTCATTTCTGACAGGTCCTCACACTTTTGACCAGTCCTCGCAGTCATGACAGGCCATCATTTATGCCCGTTGCAGCATTCTTAACACCTATGTCACTCATTTCACAACTGTGGTGCTTCATGTGACCGGGTGGGCGTGGCCAGGTGGTCATGTGACATTGCTTCTTTGCCCTAATGAGAATTTTCTGCAACGATTGTAAGTGTGAAAAACGGTCATAAGTCACTTTTTTCAGTGCCATTGTAATTGTTGTGAATCAAGGATTACCTGTACAAAAATACAAAAAGCTTCTTTGCTTGCAAAAAGCTGCCCTAAATACCAAACATTAGATTAGAAATACCTGCAAAGTGGAGTTACAAATCAGGGAGGGTACCAGATCATCTTGAGGAATTGAAATGGTTAAAATGCAATGATAACTATCAGCAGTCAACTCTTGCTCATAAAGTGAAACCCTTTAGCAGAGAGGTGATTTAAGCTCTCCAGAATGAAGCCAAGGAGCAAACAGAATATCTGTTGCTTGTTAAACCAATTACCAGAACAAATAGACACAGTAACTAGTCAGATTTCCAAAACTGCTTCTTTTCAGGAACAGAGATTAACTTTTTTCCTTCCAAACAAAGCTGAATAGGGAAAATTATCTCATCACTAAACACAGGATTAAACATCACCAAGCACAGAATTAAACTTCACCAAAACCCAGTTTTAGACCAAAATTCAGAAAGGGTATGTAAACTCACATTTGAATGTCAGTCTTTCTAGCTAGCCAATAATCCTTGCTGAATGTCACTCATCTTGGTTCCTTGTCATTAAAAGCTTCTGCTTCGTTATTCAATGATTTATTCAAAGTGCTGATCATTGCATCCTAGCTGGAAGAACTCCAACAGGGGAGTATTTCCTCCCAACAGTGGTGTAAAAAGCTTAAAACAACCCTTCCCCTTTAAGAAAGTAAAAAATAAATAAATAAATAAAACCTCCGAGAAGCTCCGGAACCGGAAGCAACAGTAAGTCTAAGCATACTGCCAAGAATGTAATAAGGGTTAACGGAGTGGCAGTTTCTGTAAGTAGGGCAATAAAGATTAGGCTAGGAGACAACATCAGAAAGTTGTAATTCCTTACAGGATTAACCCTGTAAAGTGGGAAAAAAACAAAAGGAGATTTCTTCTAACAACTGGTTCTCCGAACTGCTTAACTACTTAACAACCGGTTCTACTGAACCTGTGCGAACCGGTAGAATCCCACCACTGAGTCCACCCAACCTTTCTATTCTTGCTCTCTGACCACCAGTTTTTGCAATGCTTTCCCTCACCCACTGCACTCCTCTCTCATCTTCTCACCTCAGTCTTCCCAGTCTACAGTAGTGGCCAAAATTGTGGAAACCTTTTAGGAAAAGTGTATTTTTGAGGTTTGATGGCTAATAACAACACTTTTTGGGGGGAGTTTCAAGATAAGCATATTCCACTGCTGGAATGGCCTGGGAATAACCATTTGAAAATCTATGGAGTCAACTAAAAAACTTGTTAGTCAGAAATGACCCAGCAATAAAACCCAGTTAATAGAAGCAACCATTCAATCTTGGTTTCACATTATAACAGCTGCAGAACTAAAAGACTTGGTTTACTCCATGGGAAGATGTTGTAAGGCCGTAATTCATGCTAAAGGTTACTCAACTATTAACTGACATGATGATCATTTTTGTATATCTCATTTTTTCTATGGTGATAATTTTTGCATATCTCATTTTTTCTACATGTTTCACTTTTCTTCTTTATACTGTAACTGCTATTCTAATAGCAAATCCTTCATAAAAGTTATTGCATTACATTCTTGATTAAATTATCTTTCCATTGATATATAATTTTATGGTACTACTCCCAAAAAAAAGTGGTGTTATTAGCTAGTTTTAGAAAATACACTTTTCCCAAAAGATTTCTACAATCTTGGCCACTACTGTATTTGAAAATTATTGGTAATTTTTTTTTTTACACTGATTCTTCTACAAGTTTTACTTTCTCCCAGCCACACATCCTTTCTTGGAATTTCCCCAGTTTAGGAGTTGTCATATAAAAGGTGATTGGGTTTATTTATTTATTGGTTCGATTTATATGCTGTCCTTTTCCGGAGACTCAGGGCGGCTTACAATGCATTAAGCAATAGCCTTCATACTTTTGTATATACCTGCTTAGTAGGGCTTTCTCCCCCCCCCCCAACAGTGTTCTTTTTTATACAAAGTCAGCTTATTGCCCCCACAAACCGGGTCCTCATTTTACCTACCTCGAAAGGATGGAAGGCTGAGTCAACCTTGAGCCTGGTGAGATTTGAACTTGCAATAATTGCAGGCAGCTGGTGTTGCTTAACAGTGTTTTAGTCTACTGCGCCACCAAGGCTCTATAACGCCACCAAGGGTTGCGTTATTACAAGATGTCCTTCTGTGGGCAGAACAGTAAAAAGTCTTTGATTATGCTAAGAAACTATACCCACAATGGGAATACTCAGGTCAGTCCAACGAGAGTTCGTTTACTGGGAGAGCTTAGTTATATGTTATATCTCAGCCTTATATCTTTCAAGTCTATAATGAAGAAAAACAAGAATGCAAACCACCGCAAGGAAAAGGGAGGTTAAAAATGTCATTTGAAAAAAAGGAACTGTGGTAGCTACCGGGATGAATGCTATTATGACAGCCCTGTCACCCAGCAGACAAATTGGAGTAGATGCTCGAGGAGTGAAATGCCACATCTTTTCATGTGGGCTCATTTGAAACCAGACACAAGGGCTCCAATGTGGAAGAGGTCTGAGGCCAAGAATCATTTCCCTTAAAGGAGAGTCATAACATGTAAATTTCATTCTCCTTCTCTATAATGTTCATGGACGTGTTTGGAAGCAATTGGCCCAACAACACAGCTTAATCATAATAGATCCCCTTCACAGAATACATATGGCAGAGTGAGTAGAGAGAAGCCATTTTTAGGTTGATTGCAGTTACTGTCACTTAAGGCAGATGTATTGGCTCCGAGAGAAGCTGGGTTCCGAATACCTTGGATGGATGAGAAACAGCCATCACCATTTTCCTCCCTCCCTTGGTTATCAGAAAGGTACATACAGTCCACCTACCCGTAAATTCTGAAAACAGGCAGATACAAATGTTACATTATGACTTCATTATGGCCTGCCTTCTTTCTTGTTCTATACAAACGTTAGCATTAATATGATGCTAAATGCTTTTTCTTAGTAATATGTGTTTTATCCCCAAAGTAAATACTCACTCTAGAAAAAAACATTTGCACTGACAACTACAACAATAGGTTTTAGTTATCTCTCCATGCCTTTGTTGTTCTCATTACTAACTCTCTCCAAGTTACTGCATCTGCATATTTAAAAATAATTGTTTGCACATGACGAATTCCTTGTATGTCTAATCACACTTGGCCAATAAACCTAATTCTAATTCTACTCTATTCCTCTACTCTTCTCTACTCTACTCTACTCTACTCTACTCTACTCTACTCTACTCTACTCTACTCTACTCTATTCTATTCAGTGGTGAAATTCACATTTTTTTACTACCGGTTCTGTGGGCATGGCTTGGTGGACGTGGCATAGCTTGGTGGGTATGGCTTGGTGGGCATGGCAGAGGAAGGATACTGCAAAATCTCCATTCCCACCCCACTCCAGGGGAATGATACTACAAAATCCCCATTCCATCTCCACTCCTGGAGGAAGGATATTGCAAAATCTGCATTCCCACCCCACTCTGGGACCAGCCAGTTCTCCGAACTACTCAAAATTTCCACTACCAGTTCTCCAGAACCTGTCAGAACCTGTTGGATTTCACCCCTGATTCTATTCTATTCTATTCTATTCTATTCTATTCTATTCTATTCTATTCTATTCTATTCTATTCTATTCTATTCTATGCCAAGATGCATTTAACAAAGAGATATGACCCTCCAGATGTTACAGGAAGATACATGTTTCATTTTGAAAAGGGAAGCTATGGGAACATAAACAGGAAGTACAAGAGAAGGCCACTGAGTCTGACCAATGTTCATTAAACTGTATTGAACTGTATTTGAACTCCCTACAAGTCAAATTAGCTGCCATTGAAAGAGATAAATCATCAGTTCTGATCTTTGATGATTGTATCCTGATCTTTCGTGATTGCATCTGTTAAAAAGGAAGATTTTGTTTCCCATCAGAATGAAGAGGAACAGGAAAGTAAGGAGTAGATTGTTTTTATGCCTCATGGGTGTTCAAGTACCTCAGTAAATCATTATGGGAGAGAGGTGAAATATTAGTGAAGAAAACATATTTTGAGAAAGGAAGTGGAGGTGAAAAAGTTCTGCAAGTAAACATTTTGTTTCTGGGAGATCAAGCAGGCTTATGTATCAGGTATTACTGAGATTCATAAAAGTTCTTTATTGCCCCCAAGGCCAATGAACAGTGAAGATGGTAGACCAGATTTCCTAAATGGAAATTCAAATCCAGGGGCCAATTTTTGCTGTAGTTTGGGGAGGGAAGTCCCACCACATGTTGAGATAGTGTCTTGAGAATGGCTACTGTAGATTAACAGTGGAAAGTGTCCAGCAAAAGATTTGATCATTTTTCTGTATCAGTGTGACCAAACACAGACAAAGAGCATTCCAATTGTCCAAAGATGATTCAGGAATTGATTCCTGAAGGATTCATATGTAGGTCTTCTTTATTCAATCACAGTTAAATCAATCCATAATGTATGTTGGGTATATAATCCTGATCTATTCATTCATTGGACACCCTACAAAGTAGATACTGCAGACTGCAAAGCACTGACTTAACCCCATTGGACAAATCATCATCATCTGAGGAAGAAGGGCTGGATGAGGAGAATTTGGTATCAGACAAAACATATTTCCTCTAAACCTGATCAGGAATTCAGACTAAGAACTGGTGTCATCTGCTTCTTTTTTCCTTCTACAGTTCAGAAAATTGACCTTGAAGTCAACCTTCTCAACCTGCAGGTTGGTTGAGAATGGCAGTGTCATATAGCAGAGCACAATCAAAAGAAACAGTTTTCTGTAGTGATTAAGGCATCAGGCCAGAAACTGGGATATTGTGAGTTCTAGTCCCCCCCCCATATAGGCACAAAACCAATCGTATGACTTTGGACCATTCACTTTCTCTCTCAGCCCTAGGAAGACCATCTCTCAAATCTTGCCAAGAAAACTGCAGGGATTAGTCCAGGCTGTCACCAGGAATCAAAAACTGACTCAACAGCCCACACAAAAATGTGTTTTCAAAAAATGGAAATAACTTTTTGAGAATAAAGGGTTACTCAGCAGTTAAGACATTAAGATACTATTTGGGCATGGAATTTAAAAGTGGATCTGTACAGAGCATCTGGCGGGATATGTCATTAAATGTGTTTGCAAAATATTGATGGGATTGACTGTCCCTTAAGGTTGAATACAGCTACTTCAAAATGTTCGCAGGCAGATCCATGCACAGATGACCTCAAAGAAGCTTTGCCAAAGAATAACACTTTGCTTGTAGTTTACACTAGGCTTCCCTTCAAGTGAACTGCTCAGCCATGCAAATAAGCTTCAGTAGGACATATAAGTTGGGAACAGAAGGCAGTCAGTTGCTGCAGGTGATCTATGTTTACAGTTCTCCTTGTCTTTCTGGCTCCATTTACTAAAACAGATTCCTCAACGTTGGTTTTTCTCCTCCTCTTCTGGATTCTTGATAGCATGTATATTATTATGATCTTCAGACAGGTTTTGGACTGCCCCATTTGCAAACTTTCTTTCACAGTGTTTTCTGTGTTCTTGGCCCTTCCAGCCCTTATGATTCTATGTTCTATGACAGGGGTTGGCAACCTGCGGCTCTGGAGCCGCATGTGGCTCTTTCATCCCTCTGCTGCGGCTCCCTGTTGCCGGTCGGCACCGCAATTTTTTTTTTTAAAAAAAATTTATTACACATTTTCCTTTGTTATACGTAACGTTTCTATTTTTGCAACAGCAGTGTACTGTCTGTAACAAATCTCTTTTAAATACATACAGTTTTATACATACCATAATTATAACCATTATTCTCATAATACATACAATATAATCTTCCCTTTTAATCGCCCTATACAATTTAATCTATAATCAAATATAATCGGTCGGCTCCACAATTGATAGCGCTTTCGGTTAGGACAGGTAGAAGAAAAAGGATGCTGTGCTAAGAAGAGACTCTATGGTGAGGAACCAGACTTCCGGTTGGCTCCAGAATTGAATGGGGGGCTTCCGGTTAGAACCTTTGTGGCTCTTTGAGTATTTAAGGTTGCCGACCCCTGTTGCACTCTTTGGAATACATATTACTGACAGAGTTTTACCTATTGTGTAGAAAAAAAAAACCTTTATGCATAGAAATTTGAAGAATCTATGCACACATTAATGTTTAAAAGCCAGAACTTTTCTGTTTCTGAAGACAGACCTGAGTGTGGGTAGAATCAGCTGAATACAACAATGTTAGAACAATACATGTGCTGTTTATAACTCAGATGTAGTTCTCCATGGTGTAGAGAAAAATGCATCTTGATCTGAGATCGAGTTTAGAATAATTCTCTGGCATTTGGCCCTCTTTTCTACTTGAATAATTCTCGTGGGTTCTTGGCTAGAGAGCTCAAGCAGACTCATATCATATCATATCATATCATATCATATCATATCTTCGAGACCACCTGCTGCTACCGATGACCTCCCACCGACCTGTGCGCTCCCACAGAGAGGGCCTCCTTGGGGTGCCATCAGCCAAACAATGTAGGCTGGCGACCCCCAGGGGGAGGGCCTTCTCTGTGGGGGCACCTACCCTCTGGAATCAGCTGCCCCCAGAGATAAGGAGAATCCAAGACCTCGGTGCCTTCCGCTGTGCCCTTAAAACTTTCTTTTTTCAGCAAGCCGGGCTGGCTTAACATATTTTTTTACATATTTTTAATTTTTAATTGGTTTGTTATCTTAAATTGGGGCCAAATTAATATATATCATTTTAATTGTTTTTTAATGTTTGTATTGTATGTTTTTATCTGGCTGTACACTGCCCTGAGTCCCTAGGGAGAAGGTGCGGTATATAAATTTGAAATAAATAAATAAATAAATATCATATCATATCATATCATATCTTGCCTTTTTTTCCCTTTGATCCCATAGGCAAATTGAGTTCTCCAACCAATATTAGGTAGACACTGTGCAAGCT
Source organism: Pantherophis guttatus (assembly GCF_059756535.1). Taxonomy (NCBI): domain Eukaryota; kingdom Metazoa; phylum Chordata; class Lepidosauria; order Squamata; family Colubridae; genus Pantherophis; species Pantherophis guttatus. Next base: position 77,505,975 of record NC_142069.1, read on the forward strand.
TTCTGATTTGCAAAGTATGGCTTGGTCTGGATCAGAACCAGGTTTATCTACAAGGATCTCAAATATGTCAGTAACCAACAGCTATTTAAGGGGGGGGGAGTCTGTTTCATTAGAAAAAAAGACAACCCAGGGTTTTTAAACAAATAATAAAATAAACACTTAATGTTTATGTACTCTATTATTCCGTTTCCTTACTTTGAACCAGAAGCAGCTGTCCTCTTCTACAGACCCAAAACAGGTCTTATAGAAATCAACTGGTGAATAAGATGAAGTTTATTGTTTATAACCAAAAAATGTGATGGGGATTATAAGAAATATAATTTATAAATGGAGAAATAAGATAACTAATTGAAGCAATGCTAAGAAATTAGGATTTGAAGGGCGGATGGTGATACCATTTATATATTAAGTATTAAGAAGAGATTAAGATAAGATAAAAAAACAGAGAAAAAAGAATATTATGGCAGAAAATGAAATATGTAAATTGTATCTGGAAAAAACAAAAAAGAAGATTGGAATAGATTATAAAAATCAATATATAATTATGTTATAAGTTGTAAAAGATGTGACCCGGTCAATACTATGTTCATAAAATATGTATGTAAAAGAAAAATTTAATAAAACCTGTCTAAAAAAAAGAGAAAGAAATCAACTGATATGGGTGTGTTAATCTCCCATTATTGTGTTGCTGAAGGATTAGCAGTTACTCCAGAACAGAAAGTTGACATCTTAACATTGAGAATCATGACAACCAGCAGTGGGATTCAGCCGGTTCTCTCCTGATAGTGGGGGCGGCTGCAGGAGGCTCCGCCTACCTACCCGAACATAATGCATGACTACTGCACATGCGCAGAAGGTGCCCATTCCCATTTGCGAACCGGTAGGGAAGGTAAGTGAATCCCATCTCTGATGACAACTAATCCTAAATAGGTAATTCAGGCTACAAAAAAAGGAACTGCTTAAACTCATATTCTTCCCCATCCCAACCAAATGTATTTTCTACATGGCTAGAAAAGAGATAATTAAATGAGTTAAAGCTCTTTGTCTTCAGGCTCTGTTTCAATGTTGCAGTGATCTGATTCTGGAAATGAGTATTGAAATCTAATATGCCGAGTGTGATATAACAACAGAATGTTAAAAAAAATGATCCCTACAGGGCAGAGGTGAAATGCTCCCGGTTCGGACCGGATCGCTCGATCTGGTAGCGATGGAGGCGGGTGGTTTAGAGAACCGGTAGTAAAAATCCCTGCCCCCCCCAATGCCCAGCTGAGCCGCACAATCATCAGAGACTTTTTTTTTACTTTTAAAAGCATTTTTTCTACAACCTCTTCGGCCGAAAAAATGCTTTTAAAAGTAAAAAAAAAGCCTCTGATGATCGCACGGCTCAGCTGGGATTGTCAAAGTTTTTAAAAGCATTTTTCTACAACCTCTGAAGGTTGTAGAAAAAATGCTTTTAAAAGCCTCTGATGATCCCAGCTGAGTTGCCTGATTGGCAGAGGCTTTTTTTCTTTTAAATGCCTCTGATGATCCAAACTGAGTTATCTGATTGGCAGAGGCTTTTTTTTAAAAGCTTCTGCTGATCGTCAGAGGCATTTAAAAGAAAAAAAACCTTTTTCCTTCTTTCCACACAAACTGTCTAAACCAGTGTTGGCGCACCGGAAACCAGAAGATCATCTTCCCGGTGTGTGCAAGTACACCAGGCTTTTCTGATTTCCGGCACTCCCATGCATATGAAAACCAACTGGTCAGCGTGCCGGAACCCGGAAGACCAACGAGTGACAGCTCGTGTGCCTGGAGAGATGGCTCCGTGTGCTACTTCTGGCACACATGCCATAAGTTCGCCATCACAGATCTAAACTATAGGATAGATCAGGGATCAGCAACCTGTGGCTCTGGAGCCACATGTGGCTCTTTCATCCCTCTGCTGTGGCTCCCTGTCACTCAAATTATGTGTCACAACTGCCAATGTGCGACACCCACCAGCACGTGGTTTATTGAGCTTTTCAACCCCTGGTAGGCCAACCATGGATAAATCCAAGAAAAGAAAAGTTTCAGAAGAAAACAGAATGTTTAATTCAACTACATATGCTAGTTTTGTGGCCGCTCAAGAAATAGTCAGGCACGGGAAGGATTTTGTGGCTCCCGGTGTTTTCTTTTCTGTGGGAAACAGGTCCAAATGGCTCTTTGAGTGTTTAAGGTTGCAGACCCCTGGGATAGATGCTAGATGCATTAGGATAGCTTTGGATAAGTGTATAGAAATAGGGTTTAAGAAATAAAAATGGATAAACAAGAAGCACTCTCCTGTTCAATTAAGAAACAAAATTTGTGGTGCACCTTGATAATAAATATAATTTCTCCCAACTGGCCTGGGTCCTACCTGAGTTTGAACTTAAAGCACAGATGTGCTCTATCTGCAACTGGATTCACAAAAAAAGAACAGCTGTTCAAACCAAAGCTAATTATGTCAACATTTCCTGGAGTGTTCAGTCCTCACTATTGAAGATGGTTGTAGTCAGCAAATCTCACTGTATATATCCAGAAAAACAGAACTGTCAATAAGCTGAAGCCACAGTATCTATCAGCTTCTACATCACTCTCGTCTGAGAAATATTAACTCTCAGCTGTTAGAAATTCTAACTTGCAAGTACTACTATAGCAGTGTTTCTGAATCTTAATAACTTTAACATGTGCGGGGCTCAACTGGCAGAATTCCCCAGTCAGCTGGCTGGAGAATTCTGGGAATTGAGGTCTACACTTCTTAAAATTGCTATGATTGAGAAAACACTGTAGTAGAGCAGGGAGGCTGAAAAATTAGATTTTAATTTAGTCACTAGCTCTTTCTTTGCATTCTTCTCCTCATTTCATACTCGGGAGATTTTGCACTCAATCCAAAATTCTGAGTCACTGGTGTACAATCAAAGGAAAGGAAATGTGTTTGCCTTCAGATAATCTTTATCCACAGCAAACCTCAAAACGTCACATGAAAGTAGTCTAGACAGCACAGACTTTTACACCATAAGGGATTATATTTTAGGAAAGAGATGAATAACCATCTCCTCAACTAGCCATGGTGCTCAAATGAGGAATTACCCACTCCCAAAAAAGCTTACAAAATAAATCCATGTCCTGCTGTTTTCATTAATCTGTGTGTTGACACCTAATTTAGAATTTGTAGGATGGATACCAAAGAATGAAGGACACTAAGGGATATGGCAGGACGCTAATAAATCTTGGAAAAGTTTTATTAAGACATTGCCTGGAACGTATTTATAGCATCAGAAGGATATGACCTCAAACAGACAGTGAGTCCAAACAGTAGGAAGGTTATATTCCAGAACTGTACTCATAAGGAAGCTGGAGAAAAGGGGTCAGGATTAGAGTCCTTTTACCCACTTCCCCCATCCTTTGGAATCTTCTACTCTACTCTGGGACAATCAGCAAGGGGAAATGAATGCTTGTATTTACATCCAATGGAGAGGAAAGGATTACAAGAGAGTAAGCAAGCAGGGAATACACATTAAAAGGGTTGTCTTGGTAATGGCCATTTGCTGAGAGGGCTGGCAGCTGTGATTTTGGAGCCACTTCAGACAGCAGCACAAACTGGTGGGAGGGTATTAATTAATTGAGAGGTCCTTGGTGCCCTCCGAGCTTGCTTCTTTTCTGGCCGACGTTTCATTACCTTAACTAGGTAACATCATCAGTGCTAGTAAGGAGTGCTGTCTGCTATCAGTTTATTTCAGGGGTGTCAAACTGGAGGCTCACGGGCGGATACATCACATGCAGGCCATGCCCACCCCAGCTCCATGAATGGGAAAAACGTCGTGAAACGCCACATGACGGCAACGTGTCACGGCAAGTTTGACGCCTGTGGTTTATATTCTGATGTCTTGCCTGACCAGGTGGGGGTGATCTTAGAGAGTCTTTGGTTGGGCTGTTTACTGATGGCTCTGTTCTGTCCCCAACCACACGCACACACACCAACAGACGTTCAAGAGTTAAAGACAAAACCAGCTGGCAAAATCCTTTTCCTTATGATAACAGAACTTGGCAACAACCTAGTGGCTGCCTGCCAAGAGTTTATTATTTACAAAGAGGAGAGATAACTTCTCCCCACTTCTGGTACATCAAAAGAAACAGCTCAATAATTACAATCAAGTCCAGAGATAATCCAGCAAAGTCTACAGCAAAAGTCCAGCAATGCAGAATGGCGTGGAAGCTTTCAGATTTGTTCGTCACAAGGTTTGACTGGCCACCACGCTCCCTTTTATATCCTGTAGGGTGTGGTCCAGTGACTCAGCCTAATCTCGGGCACACCTTTTCTTCTGTTGCGTGTGCTTATCTCTGCGACGCTGGCGTGGATCCAGCCAAGACTCATTACCCTCATCACTGTCCATCTGTGGCTGCATGGACGTGCTTGGCCCCGGCCCTATCTCTTGCCCTTCGGCAGACACCGAAGGCATTGCCAGAGAGGAGGGTCCTGGAGAGGGAGGCCTTGCCAACTCCTCTCCTTCACTCTCAGAGTCCTCTCTTGCCGATGACATAGGCTCAGGTAACGGAGCCACAACAGGCTCTTTGGGGTATTGTTTATGTCAAGTATTTGCAAGCCATTGGCACATATGTCATATAGACACCAGTGGAGGCAGAGAGTGTCTCCACCCCTATGTGGAAAGGAGGGGCTTACCCTGAGTATAAAACCCCCTCCAACCTTTTCCACCTTGCTCTTTCTCTCGCTCTCTCCATCTCTCTCTTTTCATGTTTGTTCCTCATGAGACTTGATCTCTGTTGTACATAGTTAATATGATTTATTATATAAATAAATATGTTTAAGACATTTATTTATTCATCTGCCTCTGAACTCTTCTATGCTCCTGGGTGTTTCTACAATCCCAACTCCCCAGTTTACTTGATTGTTGGTCTGATGTTAACCTTGGAGTTAATCTATGCTGATCTGGGTGCTGATTCCTGGTGGAGAGGCGCTGGAGTCTTTTTGTTCCTTTTTAGGTTGTGTGATAGTCTCTTTTGCATAGTCTATAGATGTTGTTAATGTCTGTATGTGTCTATTGATGGCTGATTGGTCAAGAGTGCCAGGCTTCTAGAAATTCCCTGGCATTTTTGGACTTGGCCTGGTCAAGGATGGTCATATTTTTCCCGATTGAAACTATGGTTAAATCAGTCTACATGGTGTGAAATTAAAAAAATAATTAACTTCCTAGGGGAGTAGAACAGTTTGGGAAGAGATGGTTTATTTGGGCAATCCCTCAGCTCTGCAAAAGGGGAAATCTTTATGGGAGAGAGGGAGGAAAATGGGTCAGAAGGTCAAACATAGGTTACCCACTTAACATCAACTCAGGAAGTCCTTTTCTTAAAAATGCTGAATATATTCAGGAGGAAGTTTCTATCCTCTTCAATTTACTTGTTGTATTCCTACTATGGTGTCAGAATGTGCACAGTGTGGCTGCTAGCTTGAGATAACCCAGGAGCAAAATACAGTACACAGAGGTTTTTCAAACAGTGGTTTATCTACAAGTTATATATATATATATATATATATACATACATGTGCTAAGAAAAGCCAGGCAATCAATCAATCAATCTTCAATTATAACACGAAGCATACACAGAGAGAAAATACATGGAGAACTACAATGGAGATAGAACATGAGGAGAGAGAGAGACGCCCTCACATGGCCACCCCATATAGACAGCCTCTTAAAGTGATAACCCTGCTGACTCATTCTCATTGCATCATCTTGGTTTACAGCCTTACAGCAGCTGGCCAGCTATTAAATCCTCATTACCTTAACATATGACTTTCAATCCAACTGAACGTTGAACGTCTTGGTTAACTATTGGCTTGCAGAAACCATTCTACACAGCTTGTACTACCTTCCCTATTTTCACCTCCTGTGAACTATCCAAGGCAGTCTTTCTCAAGCTTGGCATTTTTGCCGCCTGGGGAATTCTGGGAGTTGAAGTCCACACATCTTACAGCTGCTGAGGTTGAGAAACACTGATCTAAGGCCTTTGGAGCACAGAAGCATGGAGCAGTGGTGGGTTTCACATTATGTTACTACCAGTTCGCCCCACGCGTGCACACTTGCTTCATGCGCACCTGGTTCGTGCACATGCCTCCCTTCCACACATGCCCCCGTTCTTCCATGCATGCGCTTTGCTTGCGCATGTGCCTTTCGCACATGCGCCCGGCCTCAAAAATGTGCCTAAATAGGATGGGATAGAGCCAGGGCGGGTGGACAGGCCCATCTGCGATTTCCACTACCAGTTCGGGTGAACCGGTCCAAACCAGCTGAATGCCACCTCTGGCATGGAGCCTATATTTTAAAGCAGCCTTCCCAACAACGGAGCCTTACAATGCACTGGGATTACAATGTTTTGCCCCCAGAAAGTTCTAGAATCTGCCATCCCAAGACATCTAAAGAACAGCAGCTTGTGACAGCCAGTTACTTCACATGTTGGAGCCATTCCTAGTTTGAAACAGAAAGCATCTGACTACACTGTAATGCCATTTCGGCCCTCCAGCCCAGAAATGGCCACAGAATTTGAAGTTTAAGCTGGATGTTAAAGTTGGCGCCCTGAATTCACAGTTTTGATAAGTATAGGCATGCTTCATCTGTGCAGAGTAAAGTCTCTTAATCATGCTTTATTAAGGACATATCGCCATGTCAAAAGTTGGCTAAATGAGTCATGGGATTGTAGATGTATATTTCTGTAGCCCCAGGCTACACTACTAGAACGTTACAAAAGAAAATAGATGAAAGGCATTAAGCCTAATTGTCATGCAATAAATGGACCATACATTTTCATTAAATGCAAAATAGCACACAAAGTTATCACGTGACAGCCATAGATACAGAATTGTGTTGCAAAGATCTAACTCAAGGTCAACTGCTCAACATGCCAGGATGAAAGGGGCATTGTAAAATTATTTTGTTTGCTGTTGCTGTGTGCGTATGTGTGGGGGAGGAAATAAAGACTAACAAAGAAAGCCATCTGGACAAAATACTGTTATTGGCTTCCTCAACCCCATAAGATAAATGTGCTGAGTTTTTTTTTTCCTCTAAGAGCATGGATCTTAAGACTGCCACTACTCCATCAGGCCTGAAGACAGAAGATCAACATCCTAATTCAGAACGGATGCATGAATTCCAGCAAGGGTGAAGGACAAGTTACACTCAATAGCTTCCTGCTAGATGAGAACTGAACGGAGCCTGTCTCTCACTGCGCTTGTGATGGTTAACGCGTCTTGCCGTAGTGTTTGCTGCATTAGCCAAACATCATTTCCAGCAGCAAAAGTAAGCAAAAACAGCAAAACAAAACAAAATCAAGGGGAAAGATAAAGCCACTGAAATGCACACCGCAATATTGTCATGAAGATAGACACCCCTGGGGATTTCCCCTTCCTTATTGGGCTTTCAGAGTCCAGTAAAGGGGGCTATTTTCTACATTTTTCTTTCGCAGGTATGCTCAGAACTTTCACCTGCAAATGGGATTACAAACACAGTCATTAGTCCAGATTCCCCAAGAAGCTTTCACCATCTCACAATTAGATTTCCCATTCTAGCAGCGTCTAAATCAATACGATATGATTAGTTACTCCCATGGATTACATGCTACCGTACAAAACCTTCCGATGCTCAAATCTGAGTAATTCAATCAGGCACTAATGGATTCTGGGAAGGCGTCCACTGTCTAGAAACTTAAAATGATTCTATCTCTGTAATAACTTGCTATTATGCACCTGAAGCCTGTCAGGCCCATCGGGTGGACAGCAGTGATTAAAAGAGGTCACCGCTCATCACTGAGAGTGGATCTTGTTGAATTCACTTTAGAAAACAGATTCCAACGAAAAGGGAAAAAAAACAACCCTGTTAATTGCCTTTCATGGGGAAGAGCCCCTGAAATGGAAGTGTCCGGCTTAAAAAAAATTTAACTGAATCACATCTCTTTCTGAAACAGCTTTGTATTATTGAAAAGAATATCAGAAGGCTTTAGAACATTATATCTGCTTTTCTGGTGTGTGTGTGTGGGGGGGGGTGTTTGGTCCTAATTCAAACTCTTATTTTCTGAAAGGAGCTGTCGTTATGGCAATGAACTGGGATCTCTCTATTTTTCAGAAACAAAAGCTACAGCTCGCTGCTCAGCTGATTTCATCATATAACCCATTGATAGCTGGAAACATTTTTCTTTGGATTATTGGTATATACCGCATATAACTGTATAATCTTCTCATCGTTCCCACCACCCATCTCCTTCCACTTATGACTGTATGTCTGTAACTTTGTTGCTTGTATCCTTACAATTTATATTGATATTGTTCCTGATTGCTTATTTGTACCCTATGACTATCATTAAGTGTTGTACTTTATGATTCTTGATGAACGTGTCTTTTATGTACACTGATAGTGTATGCACTAAGACAAATTCCTTGCGTGTCCAATCACCCTTGGCCAATAAAAAAATTCTATTTTATTCTATCTATTCTATTTTATAACAGACCAAGCAGCCAAGAAACAATAGAATGTATACAAGGGACGAAACAAAGCTTTCCTCCATAAAATTACTTCTCCTGAAACTCCACTGGCTCTCCAGAAGGTAGCATCTAGCTATCCTTGGCTGATCTCCAAAAGCTAAGTAAGGTCAGACTAGCTTAATGGGTCCCGGAAATTAGGAGTTCAAGTGACAAAAACAATTTCCCTTAGAAATTGTTTTTCTCAATATAGTAGTCCCTAGAAATTCAGTCTTAATCAAGGAAGGCCAGACAAGGAATAATGGATGGAAACTGATCAAGGAGAGATTCAACCTAGAAATAAGGAGAAATTTTCTGATAGTGAGAACAATCAACCAGTGGAACAGAAGTTGCCTTCAGAAGTGGTGGGAGCTTCATCACTGGAGGCTTTCAAGATGAGATTGGACTGCCAATTGTCAGAAATGGTGTAGGGAAGGCATCCTCAAACTACGGCCCGCGGGCCGGATATGGCCCGCCAATGCCCGCCCCTCACCGTTGGCCTTATCTTCCAGCGATCATCCACTCCAGTTGCCCTTCTGGCTAGTTATTTTACCGGTTGAGCTGCACTGCTGATCACATGCTGCTGTCAAAGGTAAGGCCGAAGGCTGAGGGGGAGGGCCAGCTGACTGAGGGGTGATCTCGCCAGTGCAGCCATGTGATCCAGGGTGGAGTGAGTAGGGAAGGGGTTGCTGCTGGCTTGAAAAGCAGCTGCCAGCATGTCAAGTAGTGCTTGAAAGATCTTTAATAATGCTTTAAAAATGCTTTTATAACAGCCTTTCAGGGTGTTTTTCACAGCCACATGATCCAGGGCTGGTGGGTGAGTAGGGGAGGGGGTTCTGCCTGCTTGCAAAGCAGCTCTTCTCCAGGCAGAGCAGCCACATGATGGGGGGGGTGAGTAGGAGAGGGGTTGCTGCTGGTTTGAAAAGCAGCTTCCAGCTTGTAGTGTTTTGAAAGTCTTTAAAAATGCTTTAAAAACAGCTTTTCACTGCCATATGATCCAGGGCCGGTGGGTTGAGTAGGGGAGGGGCTGCTTTTAAAGTGGGTGGGTGGGGGACACGTCTCCTAGCTTTTTCAAAATCAGCGGAAATTGGCTAACACTAATTCAAATGCAACTTCAGTATAATGCCTGAAGGAGAATTCACCCACTGCTTTGATTCTTGCCATATATAAAGTACATCCACCAAATTGGTTGCCGAACAATTTTGGTAGATATTCATGTGTGTGTATACACATGCACAAGTATGGCAAAAAGCAAATCAGTTTGTGAATTCTCCTCCAGGCTTAAAAGATCTTTAGCCCCGTAATCCCAAATAATTCAAAAAAGGAGGCTGGTCTCCTATCCCTTCCCTGGCCCCTTCCCCTCACAGGTCATCTGAAACATATACTCAGGAGTTATTTTGAAGGAAATCCTGTTTGTTTTATTCTTTTTTTTAATGGCCTATTTTAAGGAGCCTGAAGCTGCTGCTGTAATGAAGTTAGGCAAGTGGCAAGAAAGTTTGCACTCTTTTTCCCTTTTTTTTTGAGGGGGGGATGCTTAAGTAAATAAATTCCTTGGGTTGAGCAACTACAGCAAGGACAAAGGCAAAATGGACTGCTAAATTTATTTATTTATTTATTGGTTTGATTTATATGCCACCCTTCTCCGGAGACTCAGGGCGGCTTACAATGCATTAAACAATAGCCTTCATACTTTTGTATATACCTGCTTAGTAGGGCTTTCGCCCCCCCCCCCAAGCGATGTTCTTTTTTATACAAAGTCAGCTTATTGCCCTCACAATCTGGGTCCTCATTTTTCCTACCTCAGAAGGATGGAAGGCTGAGTCAACCTTGAGCCTGGTGAGATTTGAACTCGCAGTAATTGCAGGCAGCTGGCAGCTAAGTGCTACTTAACAGCACTTTAGTCCACTGCACCACCAAGGCTCTTGGGTGGCCACGCCCACCCAGTCACATTATTTATTTTTTATTATTTATTGAATTTATATACCTCCCTTCGGGGAGAAGGGCGGTGAACAGTCGAAAATTAAAATAACATACAATATAAAAGTTAAGATAACTAAAAATAAATTAAATTAATCAGCCTCCCAATTTAAAACCCCAAGCTATACAATTAAAAAACTAACCCATAAAACCTATTCAGGCCAGGCCGGCTTGCTGAAATAGAAACATCTTCAGGGCCTTACAGAAAGTGCGGAGATCCGGGATCAGTCATATTCTGGGAGGTAGCTCGTTCCAGAGGGCGGGTGCTCCCACAGAGAAGGCTCTCCCCCTGGGGGCCGCCAGCCGACATTGCTTGACTGATGGCACCCTGAGGAGGCCCTCTCTGTGAGAGCGTATTGGCCGGTGGGAGATTATTGGTAGCAGAAGGCAGTCTCGTAAATACCCTGGCCCTAAGCCATGGAGCGCTTTAAAGGTGAGAACCAACACCTTGAAGCGCACCCGGAAGACCACCGGAAGCCAGTGCAGCTCGCGCAGGAGAGGTGTTATATGGGAGCGCCATGTCGCTCCTGTAATCACCGGTGCGGCCGCATTCTGGACCAGTTGGAGCCTCCGGGTGCCTCCGGGTGCTCCTCGAGTGGAGCCCCATGTAGAGAACATGACCATCTAGCCACACCCACTCAGCCGGTCTGGCCCCTCAACAATCTGAGGGACTGAGGAATTGGCCCCCTGTTCAAAAAGTTTGAGGACCCCTGGTGTAGGGTCTCCTGCTTCGGTGGGGGAGGTTAATCTGTTAAAGTCTTTACCTTTCCTATAAGGGAGGCGCAGACATACTGATTTTCCAGGAGTCAAGGGAAAGTGGCATTGAAGAACCCATGGATGCCAGCACAAAAGATTTCTTCTTATACACGGTAATTTCTCCAAAGCAATTAAACTTACTCTAAAATCTGCAATTCACCAATTGTTTTTGCATTAGACAAGATCTCCCACAATCTTGTCCAACACAAAATATGCTTTTCAATTCTTCCATACTCTTCCTTAGGCTAAATGGTGTCAAAACGAAAAGAAAAGCAAAATAAAAAAAAAAGGATTAATATGTGATAGCCTGGCATTGAAGCTGGGCTTGTGAGGGAGAGGTGTCAGGCTAAAAGAATGAGTTTTTGCTGGGAATTGGCAGCTATCAAGGCTCTGAGACCAAAAAAAATCTGTGGAAACAACGGAATAAAGAAAAAGAAAAGTTGTTACACTTCAGTGACTAAAACCTTGGAGCAAAATACACAGGTTCTTAGTAGGCAGAGAAGAGATGAGCAATGTGACTGTTTTCATGATAGCAAAACAACAGGTTACTTTTGGCCAGGGTGGATAAAAATCAATGATTTTTTTAAAAAATCAAAAAAATCAGATTTTTTTGATTTAAATTGGATTTTTTTGATTTAAATCGGATTTTTTTTATTTTTATCAAATTTATTTTAATAAAAAACTTTTGGGGTAAAAATCTATATCGTAAGATAGTTTTCTATTTAAGATACATAAATAATTTAGTTTATTCAGCATGAAATGGAGCTTAGTTATGGAGCATGAGGCTGTATATTCTGCAACACTGGGACTAACGGTGAGTCAACAGTGGGTCAAAGGAGTAGCAGAGATGACAGTTGCTCTTTAAAAATTATGATTTAAATCGAGTTGATTTAAATCAAGCCTTTTTACTAGTGATTTAAATCATGATTTAAATTGTGATTTAAATCAACTCGATTTAAATCAAATTCACCCTGCTTTTGACTAATTGTGATAAAAAGAAAGAAAGAAAAGTAAAATAAATTGTATGGTTTATTTAAGGTTTGGAATGAATAGAAACAGTAGTAGATTGTTTGCCCCAAGCAGGTAAATCAGTTGTCCCCAAAGCCTCTAAATTTAAGATTTTGCAACCATGGGCAATCGTTTCAAGCAAATACTGAGAACAATTTTTTTAAAGGGTCTCGATTCACAAAGAAATCATTGCCTAAAGATTTACTGCTACCCATTGAGCATAAATGCCTTTTTAAAACCCATTAGACAGATTGATGGGCATTGGTTGAATATTGCCATGTCCCTGAATAGTGGGAAAACAACAGATAGAAAAGAGAGAATAGGATGGTGTAGAGAGACCTGTTTAGCAAAGTCAGATTTGTGACCTCAGTAAAATACTCAGGAGAGACTGCTGTGATTGATGGAGAAGTAAGTAGAGCATGAGTACTTGGGAAGGGAGTGGAGGAGAGAAAATTGATATATCTGGATCAGGTACAGAGAATTGGAAGCATTATGTTGGAGTCTACTGAACTAAAGGTAAAGATTCTCCTCACACATATGTGCTTGTCGTTCCTGACTCTAGGGGGCAGTGCTCATCTCTGTTTCAAAATCGAAGAGCCAGCGCTGTCCAAAAACATCTCCGTGGTCATGTGGCTGGCATGACTCAATGCCAAAAGTGCACGGATCACTGTTATCTTCCCACCAAAGGTGGTTCCTATTTTTCTACTTGCATTTTTTACCTGCTTTCGAACTGCTAGGTTGGCAGAAGCTGGGACAGGTAACGGGAGCTCACCCCGTTACGCGGCACTAGGGATTCGAACTGCTGAACTGCCGACCTTTCCATCGACAAGCTCAGCGTCTTAGCCATTGAGCCACCGCATCCTATTTCTGCATCCCATTCAGTTCCTACTGAACTACAGGAATAGAAAAACACATGACATTAAAGCCTGTAAACCCAAATTTTGGAGAACAGCAAACATCAACAGGACAAAGTCTCTCGAAAAGAAGAAACGGACCAGTTCAGGAAAATAAGGTTTACATTTTTACCCATGTGTTCCAATACATGCGATTTTCACATTGCTCCACTTAAGACCACATTTACAGCAAAAAATATGACCACCGTCCCATCATAAGCTCAGGATACTCATCCCTTCCATAGCTTTGCACTGCTGGCTTGGAAATGGCACAGTTTCAAGATGCATTTTGTTTGTGTGCTATCAAGCAGAAACAAAACAATACACTTTTTCCCTTGGGGGGCTAAGACTGCTTAATGCAGCAGATTCAAAACATAAAAGACAAAAATAACTTTCCACCGAAACTTTCCCTAGCAATAATCAGTAGTGAACTCTGCCCTCATTATAAAACTCTACACAGCCCATCACAGGAAAAACCAGGACCCTGAAATAATAGCATGTTATTTTTCACCTCAATATTCTTTGTAATATTCTGTTTTTATTATTCCATTCTGGCATGCTAACCATTTGGAATGTTAATCTTCGTACTTTTTATTATTTGTCACAAAACATTAAGCTGCAAAAAAGCACTGGGATATTATGTGTGCTGCAGTGCCATCTAGTGAATAAATGTAGTTATTGCACCCAATGATGAAGCTCAAAAATGAAGGGAAATTTGAGGCAAGGCAAAATCATTAGCAGAGTGCCAGGCTCCATTTGGTGATTTACTGTGGTCAACATTTTTAACTATGTTTTTGCAAATCACTCAGCCAAGAAACAGGTATTACCTGGAAAAGGGACCATTTTAAATGCAGTAAACATTGTTGCGACTAATAAAAAATTCTTCATTAGTACCAAGGACCACATAGAGAAATTCTTCATTAGCATAGAAAATACCATGCCAATATAATTTCAAGGCTGAAGTTTTATTCATAATTACTTGGGAGTTAAATGTCTAAGCAGATTCTCAGTCATCCAGGTCATGAATGATATGACTCCATCTGTATATCCTCTTTTAACGACCCTATAATCCCTTGCGGGGTGAAGTCTGGGCAACCGAATGGAGCTGAATGTTTACTGGCCAGATGCCCTTCCTGTTGCCAATGCAGAGTTTTTTTCAGGAGATATAGTCTCAGTGTGCCCAGAGAGAAATATCTGCCTCTACCTAGGATCGAACTCACAGCCTCCTGATTGTGAGGCGAGAGCTCCACCTCTAAGCCACTGCACCACTCATATGACCACACACATTTGCACTTCGATTCAGGTAACTCTGAGAGTACAGATAAACCCCCAACTGACAGAGAGCTAATGACCAACCTTCAGAGTGCTAGCAACCAGATGACTGAAAGGAATATAATTTTTTTTTTTTAATTTGATTTATATGCCGCCCTTCTCCGGAGACTCAGGGCGGCTTACAATGTGCTAAGCAATAGCCTTCATCCTTTTGTATATTTATACAAAGTCAGCTTATTGCCCCCACAACTGGGTCCTCAATAGAATAGAAATTATTCTATTCTTCACCATTCAGTCAGAACTGAAGAAGTTTCTTGGATGAGAAGCAAAACGTCTTCAAGGAAAAAACAAAGAAAGTCCAGTTGCCTTTTGAAAAAGCATCTTTGGAACATATTTAGGAGTTGGTACACTAGGGGCCACTGAGTCAGACCCCAAGCAAATGGACAAATGCACACCTTCTTTATCTACTCCCAGTAATAAGCCTCTTCCAAGAATATTCTGGTGATCCCTGATTCCATCCCATGTGTCCAATTTTATGCTGGAATTGCACTGGACATTATTGTTAAGGAATTCGCACACCCTGGAATAGCCAAGGGTGTCCACATGAAAGCGATTGAGAGTAGGAACGAATAAACACAGTCAACACAGAGATACACTGAGTTGTGTTTACTTTCAGGAAATAGTAAGGCACAGTCCAATAAACAGTCCAGGTCATACACATATAAAGCAGGATATAGCAAAACAACAGTCCAGCGATAATCCAATAACAAAGTATTCTTACCAGTTGTCGTAGTCATTCACAATAAACAGTTCTTCTGGATTTGCAAACAGTAGCATACAGAGATATCAGAGAGCAAGAACAGCAAAGAGAGACAAACCATGTTTCTAGCTCCCTCTTAAGGACATTGGCTAGAGAGCTAACCAATCAGGACACAGTATGATACAATACAGCAGTCTTAAAGCTATATTGATGGTTTATATATTGCCAACCCAACAAGGTAGGTAATAATCATTTCCTAACAATTATCATACATGTTACTCATTGCCCCTGGCATTCATTCTGTGTCTTTCTTTGCATCATTTTCCAATTTGCTACAGAATTTATTAAGGTCTTCCACAGTTACCTCTGTGAAAGGTGCATAGTGTCGTTTAGGCTAAAGCTAAACTGCGTCCAAACTTCCCTATGATTTTCTACAGTAACCCAATACTTAATTATGGTGTTTTCTACTCCAAACATTCATTCAGGTAAACTAATCTGTCCCAGTTCTTGAAGTGCTGGTTCCTTGAAATTCTGCCTTGAGAAACTGAAAGCTACTGACACAACATCAGGAGTTCTGTTGGCTGTTAGCCTTCCTAATCCTTACACGTTCTGAGTCTTTCATAAAGAGAAAAAGCTGACATTTAAAGTGTAAGGTTCAAAATCAGACTGGTACTCATTACTACTATTAAACAATGAAGCTATTAAAGTAAATTAAGGCTGAACAATGAGCCTGTCAACAGGGATGATGTACAAATCCATATAAATAATACAGACAAGCTGCAATTGAATTCCAGGAGTCCCTTAGCATCTTCTAAACACAAGCCCACAGACATTAAAGGAAGCTCAAAATAAAGGTGTTGCCTCTTAGGCTTTTAAGAAGAGAATATATTTTCACGCAAAAACTCCAATTCATTGCAATTTGCTTAGGGAGTCAAGAAACTTTTGTTTAGGGCAGGGGTCAGCAACTTGCAGCTCTGGAGCCGCATGTGGCTCTTTCACCCCTCTGCTGTGGCTCCCTGTCACTCAAAATATGCGTCACAACTGCCAATGTGCGACATCCACCGACATGTGATTTTCAACCCCTGGTAAGCCAACTATGGATAAATCCAAGAAAAGAAAAGTTTCAGAAGAAAACATAACATTTAATTCAACTACATATGCTAATTTTGTGGCCGCTCAGGAAATAGTCAGGCACAGGAAGGGTTTTTGTGGCTCCTGGTGTTTTCTTTTCTGTGGGAAATGGGTCCAAATGGCTCTTTGAGTGTTTAAGGTTGCAGATCCCTGGTTTAGTGAGTCAAGAAGCAACCTGTGGGCCGCGGCCCCCTAGTGGGCCAGGGGGGGGACTGCAACTGGGCCACGGAAATGGCCAACGAGCATGTGCACATGTACATCCTCACTGGTGCAAGTAGCGGTGAGCACATGTGCTCCATTTGTATGAGAGGCAGGTGCACATGTACGTCCCTCACACAAATGAAGTTGCATATGCACACGCACGCTTGTTGGCTGCTCACACAGAATCATCCCCTCTCCCCACCCCCGCCAATCCGCGAAGCCAGAAATATTGGGAAACTCTGGTGTGTGTGTGAAAATGCTAACTGTTCAGATGCTCACTCAACTCACGCAAAGAAACAACCGAAGAAGAAATATATGCCCATCTAAACTGGAGGAAAAAGTAGAAAATACTAAACAAATAATACCGCCAAGACTTGTCCAGTGACACATCCTCTGATTTGCTTTGAAGAATCTGCTTGTATTGCACCAAAGGAAACTAGGCATTTCCTAGTTTATCCAAGAACCCGGATCACAAGGCAAACAAATTTAATTCCCATATTACTGTTGTGGCTCCGTTGCCTGAGCCTGGGCTATCGACAGATGCAGACTCTGAGAGTGAGGGAGAGGAATTGGCAAGGCCTCCCTCTCCAGGACCCTTCTCTCTGGCAATGCCTCCGGAGGACACCGAAGGCCAAACGATAGGCTCAGAGCCAACCACGTCCCCACAGCCACAGGTGGACAGCGATGAAGAAGATAAGTGCTGGCTGGACCCGCGACAGAGGCACAGGGAGAAGCGTGCACAGCAGAAGGGAAGGCATGCCAGAGATTAGCTGAGTCACTGGACCACACCCCACAGGGTATAAATGTGGGTGTGGTGGCCGGTTCAGTTTGTGACGAGCAAAAACTGGAAATACTCCATGATCTCTGCGTCACTGGACTTTGCCTGCTTTATCGGACTGCATTTGGATGAATCCTTATATTGTTGACACTCTGCCTGTTTTATCGGAATGCTGGCAGTCTAATCTTTGTTTTGTGTGAGTAAAGTCTGAATTGGCAGCTAGCCACTCGGTTGCTGCCAGCTTTATCTTCAAAGAGTTTTGTCGTGTGGCTTATTAACTCTGGGCTGTCTGTGGGGGTGCGTGTGGGGTACGGGGACAGAACAATTACTTCAATTATTATTATTTATATAATTGTATAAATTATTAAGATAAATTCTGAATTCGGTATAGATAAATGAGTATAGATAAACTTTAGACAAAAGCATGGTCTGCCTCTTGCTCTTGAATTTCACACCTATTGAATTTTGTTTAATCACACCTATTGATCTGCTCTACAGCCAGGTAAAGTTAGAAACCCAAACCCAACCTGCACAATAGCAGTGGCTCGAAAACATTCATGCTGTTGGACAAGTTAAAGAAACAATGATAGCATGGGCAAAAAACATTGGACATACCAGAGATGGGTTTCAGCAGGTTCTGCCCAGTTCTGGAGAACCAGTAGTGGAAATTTTGAGTAGTTCGGGAGAACCGGTAATAAAATTCTGACTGGCCCTGCCCCCATCGATTCTCTGCCTCCCGAGTCCCAGCTGATCAGGAGGAAATGGGGATTTTGCAGTATCCTTCCCCTGGAGTAGGGTGGGAATGGAGATTTTACACTATCCTTCCCCTGCCATGCCCACCAAGCCACACCCAAAGAACCGGTAGTAAAAAAATTTGAAACCCACCACTGGGACATACGATAGAGCTAAATAAATGGCAGCAATTATGGGACAGAAATTATAAGTTAACAATGACTACTGCATACAAGGAGAATTTGTACAAAATGTTTTATAGATGGCATTTGTCACCTGAAAGACTGGCAAAAATGATTAAAGGTAAATCAACTAAATGTTGGAAATGCCATCAGATACTGGGATCATATTATCATATGTAGTGGACATTTGTAGAAGCAAAGAAATACTGGGCAAGAATTCGTATGTGGTTGGAGAAGATGACGCAACAGCATATTGATTTAAAATCTGAGATATTCCTATTGGGGATTTTACCAGGGAATTATAGTAAATTAATTGTATACTTGATTATTCATGTAATAACTGCAGCTAGAATTGTATTTGCATAGAATTGGAAAGGTGAAGAGATTCCTGCAGATGAAAATGTGATTGAGAAAATATTGGAATGTGCAGAAATGAATAGATTAACACTTGCAATTAGAGAGAAGGAAGAATCTGATTATTATAATATATGGGATTTATTTTATCAATGGTTAGAGAATAAATATGAAAATAATGTATAGTAAAGTTAAATAAGTTAAGAAGAGAAATATTATGATAATAGATATGTTAAGTACTAAGTATTAATAATAAACTAAGAGTAGATATAAATAATGAAAATGGTGGTAAGCTTTAACTGTTATGACACAAAAAAAATTGTACCCAGATGACACACTGTTTAATGAATGATGGAATGTTTTGTATTAAAAGAAAATAAAAAATTTAAAAAGAGAAAAGAAAAGAAAATGTTCATACTGTTAAGGAGATGGGACAAAGTATGGAAAATAAGAGAGAGACAGATGGTTAGCACTAGGATATATACATCCCGACCTCTTTGATAGACCATCAAATTTAAGAAAATAAGCCCAGTGGATTTTCTTGAAGACATCCATCCTTAAACTTCCTTTCTCTCTTGACATGCTTACTCTTGTGAATGACAAACCATCCTTCCATGGCTAACTTTTCAAGCAGAGACTAAATTCCCAGGAGCTTTTGAACTGCATTTATTAATGCTAGATGGGAAGATACCAACCACTATTGGAATATAAATATAAATATAAATATAAAATCTCAAATATTTCACAGATAAAGAAATAAAGGGAGACTAGTATAGATCTATTTCAATACCCTTACTTGGATTAGTAAGCCATACCCTTACTTGGATTTGAACTTGGGCTGCCTGCATGCTAGGCAGTTGTATTAACTTTTGAGCCACAAATTCTCCTCCCTTCATCAGCTTGAGCCAGGGGGGAGAGATTAAGTATTTTTCTATCGAGGCACCTGGTCTACCCCAACATATGGGAGGGAGCATACTGCATCCCTTTCACCTTTCAGCTCCAATCCAGGAGCCCTCAAGCAGTCGCATTGACGACAAACCATTTTATACCAAATTTATATATATACATACATATACATATACATATATACATATACATATACATATACATATACATATACATATACATATACATATACATATACATATACATATACATATACATATATATATATATATATATATATATATATATATATATATATATGCACACACACACACACACACACACACACACACACACACACACACATATATATACAAGTATTTGAAGGCAGGTGTATCCTAAATCCTTAGTCCCAGGTTCTCTTAAGAATATCTGAATGGACTATTCAACAGGTAAATACCAGGCCCTGAAATGATATTGGAATGCATAAAGCCAACACTGTAGAGAAAGCGATGTGGACTGACTCCTTGTTGTGACATAGGCTTCCTGAGTCATTAAAACATACGAGTAGTCCCAAAAACCTCTTTTATTTCAATAGCTGTGAATTACGTTCATTCATAGCTGAGTCCCAATTAGTTGCAAAAAGTCCTTCGGGAGAAGTCCTTCGGGATAATCATCAACCTTTATCTCCCTTGACACGCTGCCAAAGACCTACTTGGCAAAGCCACACGGAGTCCAGAATCAAACAGAGATGCCGACTGGGAACAGAATTAACAACATTGCTTTCCTGCAAAGGACCCACGTGCCTTTGCTCCTCTTTTAAGCCTTATGGGAGGGGCCAATCATCTCCAGGCCTTACTCCCAAGTCGTCCCTTTTGTTTTAACTGTTCTTGCCTTCTGGCAGCTCTGCGCATGCAGGCTCCTCCTGTTCCTCTGCCTCTCTGATGTCCGACTCTAGAGGCCCCGGAGTCTGTGCATAACTCCCAGGTAGCCCTGGCTCCATCTCTGCCTCTGACGCAGAGCCCTCGTCCGAGCCTTCTCCAGACTCCAGGACTGGCCCATGTTCCTCCCCAGCCTCCTCACTGTCTGACTCCGCTGACAGCTCCACAGGCTGCTGGCAGACCACAACAACTCCACCTACTGTGAAGAACCCCAACACTGAACTAGAATCTGCCTTCTTTGGGCTGAAGCTCAACGATCTGCAGAAACAACAAAAGTGTGAGTACAGATCTACAGCTTCAGGACCCACTCTTGCCTCCAAAGAGTACAACACAGAACTCAGTAACAAGACAGGTCTCCTCCCTGTCACCTTCCGAAGACTCAGCCCAAATTACTTATGCAGAGCGGGGACATGGCTCTTGGAACAAGTCTCTGGCACTCTTTCCCCCTACACACACACACACACACACACACACACACACACACACACACACACACCTATTTTTCATAAGGAAACCACTCCTGCTGGCAGAGGAGGCATGCTGTGGATCCTGTCAGCCCAGTTAGTCTGGCTGGCAGGGTCCAGGAGGAGGGCCTTCTCTGCTATGGCTCCTGGCCTCTGGAACATATTGCCCCCTTATCTGAAGTTGGCCCCAACCAGGAGTGGTATGCACTTACCTTCGCTACCGGTTTGCAAATGGGAGCGTATGCGCCACCTCCACGCATGCGTAGGACCTTCTGCCAATGCACAGAGTGTTAAAAATGGGACGTGATGATGTTCGGGCGGGTGGGTGGAGCCTCCCGCACCACTACTGTTCGCCCGAACCAGATAGAACCAGCTGAATAGCACCACTGGCCCCAACCCTCCTATCTTTTCTTAAGGGCCTTAAGATGTGGCTCTGCCAGTCAGTTTGGGGGCCCAGTGAGGGAACAATGCAATGAAGGTGGTTGGTTGAATAATAACAGATCCCACCTCCATTATAAAAGCTGTATCTGAAAGAACGTTTCACCCTCCAGTGTTAAAAACTACCTTATTTTCACCCTACTTTATGCTGATGAAGTTGCTATTCTCTCAGAGATTGGCCTTTGGCAATTTAAGGGAAAAAAATGTATTCCTAATGTATTCCATGCAGCTATAATTCATATCATAACAGAGGCCAGCAAATTGCAGCTGAAATGTCCTAAATTGCATTTCCTAGAGCGATTTAAAATAACTATTTCAGCTTGGGCTGGGATATTGGAAGAATGGCACCCTTCAGCCATGGATCTATCACTCCTCAATATTTTAAACTCTGCAAATTAGGAAGCAACCAGAGATTTATAAGTTTACTACCACGTTGGTTCTCTGTTATGATTGACTAAGCAGGTAGCCTTAATTTAGCCAGCCATGCAGAAGCCTTGGGGGGGGGGAAACCATCTGAAAATAATAACCTGCATTACCCCAAAATGGAATAGAAAAGGACAAAAGATAAATACATGCCACTCAGAAACCTAATGTTCAATCATATATTTCTACTAAGTGCACACTGTGCTTCGCTTGGGTCTCTACAAAGAAACTACTGGATTTGAAAAGAAACAAATGACATACTAGGAACTGGGGTGGGAAATCTGGCTCCAAAATCCACATATTGTACAATGCATGAGATTCATACGGCGGCTATACTATAAGGGGTTCTGGGGTTTTTTAAATACATGGCTTTGCTCTTATGCCTGGGTTAGGCTGTTTGTTGAGCCCCTGGATTTCATCCAGTCATGCAACTTATCTATTTTCAGTCATTTTGAAGTTGGGCAAGCTTCTGACTCTAAACGAACTAACAATCTGAACATTTAGACAGAGACTAAAAATGCGATATCTGGGGAGAAGTGCAGAGATCCAATGAGAAAAAGTTAATAATATAATCACCCGGCCACGCGGGTGATTATGGGGGCGACTCGTTGCACCCACGTGACACCTCTCCTGCACGAGCTGCACTGGCTCCCGGTGGTCTTCCGGGTGCGATTCAAGGTGTTGGTTACCACCTTTAAAGCGCTCCATGGCTTAGTATGGGTATATACGAGACCGCCTTCTGCCATCGACAGCTTCCCACTGGCCAATTCGCTCCCACAGAGAGGGGCTCCTCAGGGTGCCGTCGGCCAAACAATGTCGACTGGTGACACCCAGGGGGAGAGCCTTCTCTGTGGGGGCACTAGCCCTCTGGAATGAGCTGCCCCTAGATGTACGTATGATCCCTGACCTGTGCACCTTTCGCTGTGCCCTGAAGACCCTCTTGTTTCAACAAGCCGGGCTGGCCTAACATGAATACGAATTTTAAATGGGTGTATGTTAGTTTTTAATTTGTGATCCAAATTTTTGTATATTTGATTTTAATGGTTTTTAAATTTTGTAAATTATATTTATTTATTTATTTATTTATTATATTTCTATACCGCCTTTCTCCCGTAGGACTCAAGGTGGTGTACAGTCAAGAAAAATATAGACACACAAACATCATAAAATTGCTAATTAAAATTATTACTTAGTTTGGTCAATTAAATAAAACCCAGAATTAGATAACATTTAAAAAATCATTCACATGTTCGTATGTTTAGCCCCGCCTGTTGGAACATAAGGGTCTTGAGGGCACGGTGGAAAGCACGGAGATCAGGGATATTCCATATCTCCGGGGGCAGTTCATTCCAAAGAGTTTTAAATATGTGTTTTAATATGGCTGTACACCGCCCTGAGTCCTTCAGGAGAAGGGCAGTATAGAAATCTAATAAAAGTAAAGTAAAGTAAAGTAAAAATCGTCATGGGAAAATCAGATATAATGAAA
Organism: Pantherophis guttatus; assembly: GCF_059756535.1. Classification (NCBI taxonomy): domain Eukaryota; kingdom Metazoa; phylum Chordata; class Lepidosauria; order Squamata; family Colubridae; genus Pantherophis; species Pantherophis guttatus. Next base: position 77,529,180 of record NC_142069.1, read on the forward strand.
GGCATAAAAAACAAGACATCAATGCAGATTTAACTTAAAGGTAAAGGTAAAGGATCCCTTCACACATATGTGCTAGTCGTTCCTGACTCTAGCGGGCGGTGCTCATCTCTGTTTCAAAGCCGAAGAGCCAGCGCTGTCCGAAAACGTCTCCGTGGTCATGTGGCTGGCATGACTAAATGCCAAAGGCACACGGAACACTGTTACTTTCCCATCAAAGGTGGTCCCTATTTTTCTATTTGCATTTGTTATATGCTTCTGAACTGCTAGGTTGGCAGAAGCTGGGACAAGTAACAGGAGCTCACCCCGTTATGCAGCACTAGGGATTCGAACTGCCAACCTTTCTGATCGACAAGCTCAGTGTCTTACCCACTGAGCCACCGTGTCCCTTAGATTTAATTAATTTAATAATAATTAATATTTATTTATTTATTTATAATTTAATTAATTAATAATTTAGATTTAATTAATTAATTAATTAACTTAATTAGATTAAGTTAAGATTTAATTTAGGCATGTCTTTAAAAGTTGTAGAAAGCTCTTTAAATAAATAACTAATCATCTCCTTTAAATTGAGCTGGATGTCTTGTAACATCAGTTAGATAGATCCATGTAGTTTTATTGGCCAAAATATGGAAGAGACCAACACATTATTATTATTTTTTTTTTCCCTTCAGTATATTGAGCCAATCCAACATGCTGGTTAAATTTACCATTATCATTTTGTGAGATGTTTTATTCAAATTCCTAGGGTCGTCTGCAGTTCTAGAAATCCTGAGTGATTTCTCATTTAGGTACCAACCAGGCCCAACTCTGTTTTGCTTTCAAGTCGAAGGAAGTTCACTCATATGCTGCCACTTGGTAAGAACTAACTTCATGATAACAAAGCATCTCAGCACGTCATGTTGTAAAATGACTAAGTGCAAAAGCAGTAAACTGGAGTTTGTTTCTTAAGAGATAGGAAAAATCCAGGAATTCAATTCCAGTTGTCTGGGTTTACACATTTTCTTAACTTATTTTACAAATTATACTTGCTGAGTTCACACGTTATAACCAAATTCAAATAAACCATATTATAGTTTAGTGCAATTGGCTAATTTAGCCATCATGTTTGATCGGTTCAGTGTACAGAAGAAAATAGTGTGTTGATCCTTATAAAGTATTTTAAAAACATGTACTTAAAAGCCCATTTGTATTAGTAAATTCAATAGGGATGTTTTAGAATAACACTGTCGATAAAAAAAGAAAAAAGAAAAATGAAATAGTTATAAGAAGCAGGAAACTTCTATTTTGCCATTTCCAAAACTAATATCTTGGGAATCAGACTATTATTTCCAGAATTCCTATCCAATAGTGCTCAAAAGACTAGGTGAGATTGCAATAGACATTATAGGGTTTTTATTACTCTAATCCAATGGTCATTCCCCAAATTTCATACAGTACAGCAAATCTACCAGTTTGGGATTAAAAACCAGCAGTGAAGCCATGAAAGATAGGTGACTGCATGAGATTTACGGTAGTCAGTCATTCAATCCCAGTAATATAAAGCATTTCTAAAAATTAGATGAAGTTAGGGATGGGCTTTACACATTGCATTATGCTTTGAAATCAGTGGTGGGATTTGGGCTGGTTTGGGCGAATCAGTTGTTAAATTGCTTGCTGGCCCCGCCCCTTCCTGCCCCACCCCTTCCATGATTCCCCCCGTTTTGGCTCCCAGGTAAGTGCAGGGAGGCCTACTAGGCCCAAAACGGGGCACGGGGGGGTGCAGCGCAGGCCCCCCCATGCCCCGTTTTTGCTCCCAGGGGGGTGCAGGAGGCCGAGTGCTGCCTGTCACACCCCCTGGCCACACCCACCATGGCCACGCCCACCCAGCCGGTCATTAAGGCAGAGAACCATTGTTAAATTATTTGAATCCCACCACTCCTTGAAATTGTTAGATTTTGGTTTAGTAAGATATGAAAGCTCATCTGACTGTAGAGTAGTTAACAAACTGTGGTTAAACAAACCAGCAAGAGAGCTTTGACTATATAAAAGAGAAGTTTATCTCTACAGGACCACTTCTCAAATTGGGGGCCAGGATTCAATGGGAACTCACAAGCCTTGGTAGTACAGTGGTCTAAGGCACCCTGTTATTAAGCTGGTTATTAAGACCAGCTGCCTGCAATTACTGCAGGTTCGAATCTCGCCAAGGCTCAAGGTTGACTCAGCCTTCCATCCTTTCTAAGGTAGGTAAATTGAGGACCCAGTTGTGGGGGCAATAAGCTGACTTTGTATAAATATACAAAAGGATGAAGGCTATTGCTGAGCACATTGTAAGCCGCCCTGAGTCTCCGGAGAAGGGCGGCATATAAATCAAATTTAAAAAAAACAAAAAAAACAAGCAGGTTAGAGGGAAATCTCTTTACAAAAAAATTAAACCTGATTTTATTTCAAAAAGCAAAGTAGAAACACTGTCAAATCTCATTATAGGCTTTGTTAGTGTTCGCACTGCAGAACTTGAGCAAACTTGAGAAAAATTGTAATATGTAGATTAAATTTTAATTAAAATGCTATGGCTTTTTCTCGGCCAGGCCTAATGCCAATAAAACCATTCGTATTATTCTTGGGGAATCAGACAAATTCATTAATCATTTGGGGGACTTCAAAGTCTGAGAACTGGTATCTGAGGAACAACCACAACAAAAAAATAATACTTGCAATCTTATCTAGCTAAAATACAACCCAATATGTTTAGGCATTTCACCACCATTTAGCAAAAAGTAGGAGCTGTGCGCTATTAAAAATGCAGGCTACTTAATCCTTTGAAAGTGAGTATTAGCCAAGATTTTCCCCTCAGTTTTGATTTAATCTCTTTTTAAAATCAAAGCACTGCAGCTCCAGTTCACAGGAGACAGGTGTCCAATTAAAGCCTGATTAGGGTTCACATTTTGGGAACACAATTAATGAAAGAATTAATCAATTAATCACAGCAATTCCTGCTTAGACAGTCACTTGGTCCCTATTTTGACTTATTCCATTTAGCCCTCGCTTCCAAAGAAAGAAATTAATTTGTAATTATTGTTAAGTCAGAAAGCAAGCCAGGAGCTGTCACGGACCCTAAGTATTAGCGATTTGGTAGCCTCTTTGCATCAGTACTGGAAGCATCTAATTATCAGCATTCATTGACTTGAATCCAAAATCAATGTGCAATGTTTAAAAAAACTTCAGCCTTTCTTGTAATGCAAACCACCCAAAACAACTAAGGAACTAAATTAAGAGAAAAACACTCAGACTAACTTACAGTGCTAGAGTTATTCTCTCTCTGCTCCAGACACAACTGAAGCAGGGGTGCTATTCAGCAGGTTCTGGCGAACTGGTAGCGGAAATTTTGAGTAGTTCAGAGAAACGGTAGCAGAAATTTTGAGTAGTTCGGAGAAACAGTAGCAGAAATTTTGAGTAGTTCGGAGAAACGGTAGCGGAAATTTTGAGTAATTCGGAGAACCGGCAAATACCACCTCTGGCTGGTCCCAGAATGGGGTGGGAATGGAGATTTTGCAGTATCCTTCCCCTGCCATGCCCACCAAGTCACGCCCACAGAACAGTAGTAAAAAAAATTTGAATTGCACCACTGAACTGAAGTTATATTCAGTTTTAATCTTCAAAGGCAAAACACACTACGTTCCTTCGAGGTTATAAATTAAATATAATGCCTCATAATTGGCATATGGGATTAGAGTAGAATAGAGCTGGAAGGGACATTGGAAGGTCTTCTAGTCCAGCCCCCTGCTCAAGCAGGAGAACCTATACCATCTCAGACAAGTGACTGTCCAGTCTCTTCTTAAAAACCTCCAGTGATGATTTCTGAAGACAAGCTGTTCCACTGGTTAATTAAAACATTGATGCCAGCCATTCAAGGTAGATCAGAGTAGGAAATCAATGGTGTGAGGATCAGGAGTACTTTGATTGTGACAGCTATTGTGACAAAGTCTTACCCCTCCCTCCCTTTATCTTTGTGTGAATTAGGGAGGGTCTTGTTACTTTCTTGACCTGCTGCTCAGGCCCATTTTATTTTCCTCCTGCCCTGCAAGGCCATCTATGGTGGCATTAGATCCTGCAATTCATATAGTGTACTACAAAGTCTTCAACAGATTTACTCAGAAAGAACATTGAAATCAATGCAAGTCCTACCCATATAGCAATAGCAATAGCACTTAGACTTACGTACCGCTTTCCAGTGCTTTATAGCCCTCTCTAAGTAGTTTATTTGGGTCCTCATTTTACCTACCTTGGGAGGATGGAAGGCTGAGTCAACCTTGAGCCTGGTGAGATTTGAACTCCCAAATAGCAGGCAGCTGGCAGTCAGCAGAAGTAGCCTGCAGTACTGCACTCTAACCACTGCACCACTGTGGCTCATGCAATTTTCTTTTTAAAAAATTTTTTATTATTACACAATATGACAAACACATAACATACAATATATAAATATATCCTCTTTTTAACCATTGTTTCTTAGTGGTCTTCTTTCCGTTTTGTACCTTTCCCCCCGTATCTCTCTTACTGTTTCATTTTCTTCATTGTTCCTTTTTCTTTGGTTACATTGTATTTTCTAACACTAATAGCCTTAATTTTACACATTTCTATATATTTGTTATATACATATTTTAACATTTTTAAATTTCTTTTGTTAATTTGTCCATCTCGCAATTTTCATTATAAATAATAAGGGTGCCATTCAGAATAGGATTACCATATTATACCAACTACTGTAATGGTTTGTGGGGATAATCTTAGTGTTGTGGTCCGCCAACAGCCTGCAGAGCTGGCAGCGGAGTCGGACAGCAGTGAGGCTGAGGAAGAACATGGGCCAGTCCTGGAGGCTGGAGAAGGCCCGGATGAGGGCTCTGCGTCAGAGGCAGAGATGAGGCCAGGGCCATCAGGGAATGTGGTGCGGACTCCAGAGCCTCCAGAGACTGATAGGAGTGAGGCAGGAGGACCCTGTTCCTAATGCACGCATGAGAAGAGCTGCCAGAAGGCAAGAGCAGCTCAAGCAAAGAGGACAATTCGGGAGTAGGGCCAAGAGATGATTGGCCCCTCCCATAAGGCTTAAAACAGACCAGTAACGGCGTTTGGGCTTGCCGGAAAACAATGTTGGTAGCTTTTGTCTTCTTCTTAGTCTACGTCTTGTGTTTATTTTTGTGTCCGTGACTTCTGAACGTTTGCCAAGAAAAGCCTTTGGCAGTTTGCCTAATTGGACCATGGTTTGCGGTAGGACTGAGGAATTTGTGTTGGGAGGAATTTGCTTTAATTTAGTTGAACGACGCTGGGAATGAAATAATTCTCAGCTGTTCGAATAAAGTTTGTTTGTTTTTTCACTGACTGATTTTCCTACTACTTACTTGGGCCTGGGTCACAACACTTAGGGGTCAGGAGGAAGAGCTGCAGCCCACACAATAGTTTGATAAACAAAACCTGAGGGAGGGGTGGAGAGGTAGAGAAAGCACATCAGAAGGGTCCCTTTTCTTAAGAGTAGCAGCCCCCAACCTTTTGGGCTCCAGGGACTAGTTCCATGGAGAGAGGTTTTTCTACTGACTGGAGGGAGGATGGTTTCGCATGCTGTCTGCGTCCCGCAGATGAGGCTTCGCTTATTTGTGAGGCCTAGTTTCTGGCATGCTGCAGACTGATGTTGGTGCATGGACCAAGGATTAGGGACCCCTATTTAAGAGTAAAAGGGAAGGGAAAGGTCCTTTCAGACTTGCAAGATTTTGTTATTGTGACCTTACAATAAAGATAATGTTACAATTCATATTTATTTATTTATTTATTTATTTATTTATTTATTTATTTATTTATTTATTTATTTATTGGTTCAATTTATATGCCGCCCTTCTCCGGAGACTCAGGGCGGCTTACAATGCGTTAAGCAATAGCCTTCATACTTTTATATATACCTGCTTAGTTGGGCTTTTGCCCCCCCCAAGCGGTGTTCTTTTTTATACAAAGTCAGCTTATTGCCCCCACAATCTGGGTCCTCATTTTACCTACCTCGGAAGGATGGAAGGCTGAGTCAACCTTGAGCCGGGTGAGATTTGAACTTGCAGTAATTGCAGGCAGCTGGTGCTACTTAACAGCACTTTAGTCTGCTGCACCACCAAGGCTGTTTTGGTGCTTCATGCCTGGGCTACCCCATAGAGCTGACCACTGCAGAAGGCAATCCTCTTTTCTATTACCTAAAAGGTAAAAGTTCCCCTTGCACATATGTGCTAGTCGTTCCCGACTCTAGGGGGTGGTACTCATCTCCGTTTCAAAGCCGAAGAGCCAGTGCTGTCCGAAGACGTCTCCCTGATCATGTGGCCAACATGACTAAACACCAAAGGCGCACAGAACGCTGTTACCTTCCCACCAAAGGAGGTCCCTATTTTTCTACTTGCATTTTTTTACGTGCTTTCGAACTGCTAGGTTGGCAGAAGCTGGGACAAGTAACGGGAGCTCACCCCGTTACGCGGCACTAGGGATTCGAACCGCTGAAGTGCCGACCTTTCAATCGACAAACTCAGCATCTTCGCCACTCAGCCACCGCATCCCTTTTTTTATTACCTAGTAGCCATCTATACTTTGCTGCCCACATATGATAGGCCAAATTTAAAATCAAACTGAAACACAATTTTATTTATGCTCCTTTCAGTTTCACAAAATCCAGATCTGAACACATGGCCAGAATTAGGACAGACTCAACTGCAGCAATCTGTTGTGAGAAGGGGCGGGGAGGGGGAGGGAAAGAAAGTCTGCAGCTAAATTTTTCTAATCAGCACTTTTCAAGTCCTGGAAACAGACTCAACTGCAGAAATGTTATTGGCTCTTTGATCTCCTTCCCTGGGTTTGCTTCCATAGCAACAACCATTGGGAAAAGTGGGCACATATGGCAAACAAGCAACAAAACTTTATTCGCTAAAGGAAAGACTCCCAAATATATGTCATGGTCCCTTTAGTTCCTCACCCAACACATGCATACACACACAACTAATGATCTGACCACCTCTCTTGTTTTGCTGTGCTTGCATATTAATTAGGATGCTTAACGATCTACCAGCTTTAAGTACGGCAGTTTTTATGTAACACTTGGGTTGCCGTTAATTGATTAGGCCGCTGGGATATTTACATGAGACTAAGGACAGCTCTGTGTATCACTATTAAAACAGAAACACCAAAAAAAAAAACCTGCATAAAATTTGGAAGTATTACTAAATACCTACGCACATATCGGAGTTTTCCACAATTGACATCGTATATAATACTGCCACAAAAAGACAGCCTTTTGACACATTAAATACTAGGCCAAAGAAATATCTGCATTAAATGCCACAGACAATTCTGAGGATTATAATTTTAACACAGAATGTCATTATAGGCTGCCAGATCCAGTTTTTAACGAAAAATTGTTTGAAAAGAAGCCTGCCCCCAACATAGGACCCTGCAGGGAGCAAGGGAAACAAATGACAACATGAGTGGCCTTATTACACAAATAAGGGATGGGAAGCATGCAGTGGGGTACCTCAAGGTTCTGTCTTAAGGCCCAATCCTATTCAATAGCTTCATAAATTATCTTGATGAGGAGATAGAAGGGGAACTCATTAACTTTGCAGATCTCACCAAGCTAGGGGAATAGTCAACATTTTAGAAGAAGACATCAACATCAGTGCGCTTTGAATTGTGTTTGAACACAATTCAATGCGAACTGATGATGTTTCCTCAAATGGTGATGAAATGTTTGCAACCAAATTGCCAAGCTCAGAGCTCAGAACAACAGCCTAGGAACCAGGTATGTCTAGCCAAGTAATGGCTAACCTTTTTGCCATTGCGTGCCAGGAGCGGAGGGGGGGTCACACGCACGTGTGCCCACACCCATAATTCTATGCGCCCCACCCCTGTGCATGCGTGCATGATCCCCCCGTTCCCCCCATTCCTGGCACGTGATGGCCCGGTAGGCCCGTTTTTCTCTCTCACCAGGCTCCAGAGCCTCTCGAGTCTGGGGAGGGGAAAACGGCCTTCCCCACTCCCCGGAGGCCCTCTGGAGGCCAGAAATGGCCTGTTTGCCAACTTCCAGTCCCACCAGAGGGGTGGGGAAGGCCATTTTCACCCGCCCCAGACTCCTAGAAAGGCTCTGGAGCCTGGTGAGAGAGAAAAATGTGCCTTCCCCACCACTGAGGCCCTCCGGAGGCAGGAAACATCCTATTTCCATACTTCTGGTGGGCCCAGAAGGCCTGAAAATCAGGAGCTGAGCTCATGTGCCCAGTAATATGGCTACGCGTGCCACCTGTGGCACGTGTGTCATATGTTCGCCATCACGGGTCTAGTCTAATGGAGAGATGGATTGGAGTGACATGATAACTGTCTTCCAGTACTTGAGGGGCAGTCACAGAAAGGAGGGGGAAGGGTCAACCTACTTTCCAAAGCACAGGAGGTCATGACAAAAAGTAATGGGTGGAAGTTCGTTAAAGAGCAATCCAACCTGGAATTAAGAAGTTTCCTGACAGAGAGAACAATTAATCAATGCAACAGCTGTGGGTGCTCCATCGCTGGAGATGTTCAAGAAAAGATCGGACATCCATTTGTGGTCCCTCCCAGCCCTATGATTCTATGAACCTCTATATACTTGTGGATAAACCAAGAATTTTAAGTGCCGAAATACACCCCCATCCCAAAATTGGATTGGGTTTATGCATGGATCAGCTTATCTGTGAGTGTATACAGTAGTACTTTAAAAGTACCCTTATATTCCATATATATTTCTGTATAAGCCCATTACAGTTAAGCAGACTCTTAATTTTTTTTAACCAAAATACCATGAAAAATGTGGATTGGCTAATCCTCAAGTAAGCACATTTTTCGTGGTATTTTAGTTAAAAAATGTGAGAGTTGGCTTATTCGCAGATTGGCTTATACGAGAATATATACAGTATTTAAAGGGATCAACTGATCTGCTCTCAAATTCCAGTAGCCATTGCAGTTAATCTCCACAAACAAAATCTGTTGGCTAGAGATTGTTACCGTTTGGGAGGGGGCTTCATGGCATCCGAAGCAGAACATCCAGATTCAGTCACAGTTTTGTTCCATACAGCATCAACCTTGTGAATTCCCAAATGTCCTCTTTCCCTATGTATTCAAAACGAACAGGGATTAATATGCATACATACATACATACATATTATATGTATGTGTGTGTCTGTGTATATACACACACACACACACACACACACACATTGGTGTAGGTCAGGGGTGAAATCCAGCAGGTTCTGACAGGTTCTGGAGAACCGGGAGCGGAAATTTTGAGTAGTTCGGAGAACCAGCAAATACCACCTTGGCTGGCCCCAGAGTGGGGTGGGAATGGAGATTTTGCACTATCCTTCCCCCAGGAGTGGGGAGGGAATGTGGATTTTGCAATATCCTTCCCCTGCCACGCCCACCAAGCCACACCCACCAAGCCACACCACACCCACCAAGCCACGCCCACAGAACCGGTAGTAAAAAAAAATTTGGATTTCACCACTGGTGTAGATATTTGTATATGTGTGTTATGTAAGTATATTAGCATATATATTTTCTTTTGAGAGCAGGCAACAGAATTTCATTTTTAATATATGCCGGTGTGCTCACAGTAAAAAAAAATGACAATAGAGATTATCTTTATCTTAATATCTGATTTAAGAATCTCTGCATTTTCTATATTATCTCAACGGATCATGGGAAGCCTCTAACAGAAATAAATCACTGGATTTTTGTCCCTGACTTACAAAAGGACCCAAGCAATACTGAAATCCAAAATTTTTTACTACCGGTTCTGTGGGTGTGGCTTGGTGGATGTGGCAGGCTTGGTGGGCGTGGCAGGGGAAGGATACTGCAAAATCCCCATTCCCTCCCCACTCTGAGGCCAGCCACAAGTGGTATTTGCCAGTTCTCCGAACTACTCAAAATTTCCGCTACCGGTTCTCCAGAACCTGTCAGAACCAGCTGGATTTCACCCCTGGACCTAAGGTTTATTCTACAATTTAGGCATGTTAGGGATACTTTTCAGAGCAGCGCAACACATTGCTAAAGTTTTGTGCCTAACGCAAGAAGAGCTTGTACATTAGCTAGCTCTCATATCTAACTCTAACTTATTTGGAAGAGAGATTTGACCACATACAGTACCTATACAAGACTATTTATTCCTAACTCCCTTGGAAGAAATTGAATCAATGGCACATGTCCTTCTTCATTGCCCCTTTTACTTAAATTGGTCCAGACTTAATTACATCTCCTTTAACAACCAGATGGAGAAAAATAGATGCCAATCTTATTCTTCTCCTTTTAGCAGACACCTATGAGATGACCTCCAGCAATGTAATCGAATTCTGCTCAGTCACCATGGCTAATAATCAAGTCATAGTTTAGTTCCCCTGTTCAGAATCTGGTGTCTCCTCAGGGCAGAATTGCAAAACAGTCATTTTATGATTCTATAATATTGAGTAACAAACTTCTATTCATTATTCATGTTTATCTTCCTAGAGCTATCACTTAAGTAGCATAAAATTGTAGTCATGATTGAATTAAAATTTAAAATTTTACATGCTCCTATTTTTAATACTTTGTAATTTGTTCAACAACCTTAATAAGTCAGTAAATTAGTTCACTGTATATTTTATTTTTATTCTAATTGTCTTAAAATTGTACTCGGTGTTGGTCGCAGACCGTAATAATGAAGTTCGTTAAATGAAAATTAATGATCCTTTAAAAGCAAAGTAAAGCTTTGTACTTCACATAAAATGTCCTGGTCAGCCTGTGCAGGTTCTCATAATAATCACAATAATTGAAGGAGGAATTACAAATCAGTATTCTCTCCAAATTGCAGCAAAGCTCAGAAAATTTTAGAAAATCCATCCTGTATGAAAATGCCTGCCAGTAGTCCTCGGGGGGTCAGGATGGGCATGGCCACGGTGCGTGGCCAGCTTGACGTCATTCGTGTCAGAGGCACCTGTGGTGGCCTGAGTGCTCTGCCAATGAAAACAGGCTCCCATTTGTTTGTTACCCTAACGGTCAAAAACTGAATTATCCTTAAGGGGAAAAAAAGACACTATCTTTGGGTTCCCAGTGAGAATATCTTCACCGCTAAAGAGCAGGACAGGAAGCAACGGGTGGAAGCATGTTCAAGAGAGTTCCAACCTGGAACTAAGAAGAAATTTCCTAACACTGAGAACAATTTATTAGTGGAACAGCTTGCCTCCCAGAGTTGTAGATGCTCCACTGCTGGAGGTTTTCAAGAATAGAGTACACAATTTGACCAGGATATTATGTTTTATGTTCTATATTACAAAAATAAATATGCTGAATTACAAGCGCCATCACTTCTTCTATCGGAAGTAAATTGTTTTCCCTTTTACTTTGACATATGTATACAGTTCCCAGCTATACCGTATTCACAGTTCATAGTTTGATGCAGGGGTGAGTTTACTTACCTTTACTACCGCAAAGGGATTGCTTCGCTCACACGCGCACCTTGCTTCTGCATGCACGCCTTGCTTCTGTGCGTTTGCCTTGCTTCTGCGCATGCGCCTTGCTTCTGCGCATGTGCAGATCACTGATGACAACATCCGGGGCAGTGGGCAGGGCCTCCCTCTGGTTTTACTACGAAGTGAGCGCGCTCGCGATCCCGTTGCGAACCGGTAGTAAAGGTAAGTAGAACCCAACCCTGGGCAGGGCCAATCAAAGGTGGTATTTACCGAACTACGCAAAATTTCCGCTACTGGTTCTCCAGAATCTGCTGAATATCACCTCTGAAATGGACTCCAGGTGATGGACTCCAGGAAGACCTGCAGGAACATTGTCCATGGGGTCGCAATGGGTCACACATGACTTTGTGATTAACAACAACAAAACAGATCATACTTGGCTTAGCTTTTTTGAGTTCCGCTGTATGCTACTCCACTCACTGTGACATTCTCCAGTGACACCTGAAATTATAAAAGCCACTGTTAAGATGTCTTTCTGACTTCAGCCAAATTGTTAGTCAAAAACAATGTTTACATTCCTATTTTTTAAATCCTGTTTTTTGCAATTTAATCCCAACTCTCTTTTTTAGTTGGGAAAATAGCAGGGGGAAAAAATGATATAACAACGTTGAGAAAAATGGTAGGGACCTCAGAAATGAGGATGAGAAAAGAGCAATCAAGGTAAAAAGAGAATTATTTTTCAGAGAAGAAGAAGCGGTCAAGGGAGTTGGTAGGAGAATCTATTTCTCACCCAACTGGTCCATGAGAATGGATGCATAAACCTATCACAGCCTCTTTCAGGCTGATACTTGCTCTAACTCTTCTTCATTGTATAAAAGTGGTCAGATTCTGTGACAGCTTATTGGCACTCTCTGAGTCACTTCAGTACTTCAGTTTTTCCTGTGATTATCCTCCTCCAGCCTCAAGGGGTGCGATTTATTCATAGCGTGTCACCAAAAGTACCTTTCACCAGCGCACCAAGCAATTCCCACTGCCTCCTTGGATGATGGTGAAATTTGCACAGACAGTCCCACCAGGCAACCAATCTTGTAAAAGCACAGTTATTACAAAGTAAATACAAAAGATCTATTTATTTAAGGTTATTACTCTGACCTACAGGGTACTAAAACAATCTTTTGATTGACAGAAGACATCAGGTTGCTGTTTCCCCACTAGATTACATCAAATAAATTCCCAAATCCTTCTCTTCTTTTTTTCTTTTTCCTCCCCCCCCCCCACTTTAGCTACCTAGGAGTATTAGGGAAATTCATCGTTTTTCTCCTGGTAGGTTGATTAGGGACGCATTACACAAAGCAAGGCTTTGAAATTCAGTTCAAACACGTGTGTTCTAAATTAAGAAGAGGAAAAAAAAGGGCAGAAGGGAAAAAAATCAACTACTTAATCATGCCTTTATGATCAGAGACCCTACACTTTAACTTAAGTCAGCTTTCAATCACCCCTGTGATTTTTATTTTATCTCCGAATACATTCAAAAGCACCAGAATTAAAATACTAGAAGCGATGGTTAGAAGTAACTATAGCAGTGGATTTCCAAAAGCAACTTTTCTAATCACAATGGTACAGCAGAGGCATTTCACAAGAAGAAAAGCTACTCCCTTTTGATCTGAAACGGACAATAATGCCTCTTCTCTCTTTCAGGAGAACCCGTCAACCTGCAGCAGAACTCTATAAATTTGCGCTGGAAAGCACAAATATAGCTATAGTAGCAGGAACTGAAGCACTGATATTGGTAAGGGTGATTCATCCACTCTAATCTTAGACACACAGAATTGTAGCACTAGTCGTCTATGGAGATTCTTAGTCATCCATGACCAAGTCAGAGCTGAAGAAGTTTCTTGGATGAGAAGCAAAATGTCTTCAAAGAAAAACAAGGAAGTCCAGTTGCCTTGTTGAAAGAAATAATCCATCTGGTTCAGTTCCAAGCTGGGAGAAAGACACTGGAAACACGGAAGCTGATTAGAAAGATGGTTTAATGATGAACAGAACTACCAGTGTTTACTTTACTGACAAAATGAAGTTGAGAGTGGAGGGGGAGGGGTTATATCTTCTTTGGGCTTTGTATTTGAGCCTCCTCTTCCTATGCAAGAATATGGCTTTTAATTTTCTATTGGCTGTTGTCAGATTCCTATGGGGTCATGTAGGGGTTATGTAGGGGTCATAGCTGGCTCTATAGGCAAAAGAGGAAATGCAAATCCTAGGTGCTTGTCTGAGCTAAACTGGTCAGTCTCTGGCCTATTGTTTATCTGAGCTCCTAGGTGAAGTTTGGACTGCTCTGGAATGGTACAATTAAGGGGCTTGTCTTCTGAAAGGGTGTTGGGCAATTCCTATTGTGGCTTAATGGCTTTCGCCCTGTGTTGGATCTTGATCTAATCCTACCATTCTGCCTTTGTTCAGACTTTGCTGCAGGTATTTTCAAAATATCCTGTCTTGAATGGATTTCTGCCTGCAGTATTTGCTTTGCCTATGAATAGAGCTATCTAGATATTTGTCTTTCTCTTTCAATAAGCTCTTTATCTCTTAAGTGCTGACATCTGCTGTGGCCTATTAAGGAAAGTGGGAGCTGCTTTCTGCCTCAAAAAAAACCCATGTTTCTCTATTTCTCCCTTTGGGGAAATGTAATATTATGTTGTTGTTTTTTAATATTTCCCAAAATATTTCATTCTTCTAGGAGGGGTAGCTGCTGACTTTCTACAGCCCCTTGAAAAAGCACCTTTGGGACATTGCCCTAGTCTCATTCAGTTGGAAAGAATCTCTGGACATCAAGATCAACCCCCAGATTAGTGCAGGAATCCAAATTCACACATTCCAGAGAAAACGCTAAGTAGGCCATCACTTGAGTCAGGGGAGACTCAAGATTCCTTTCCAACATAGCTTTCTCTTTCTCTGCCTCTGTCTATCAAAATACATCCTCCTGTATCATTATTTATTTATTAAATTTCAGTACTGCAACCAGGGGTGGGCTGCTGGGGGTTCGCAGGGGTCCTGGAGAACCTTTAGCTAAGATCTGTGCAGTTTGGAGAATCCCCAAATCTCACTCCTGGCTAGCCCTGCCCACTCTGCCCCTTCCAGGACTCCCCACGCAGCCCATTTTGCATGCAGGTAAGTGCAGGGTGCGTGCGGAGGCTTGGGGAGGGTGAAAAACAGGCCTACCGGAAGTTCGGGGGGGGGGGAATGGGCCTGTTTCGGCCTCCAGAGGGCCTCCATAGCCTAGGGAGGCTGTTTTCGCCCTCCCAGAGGCTCGAGGAAAGCCTCCAGAGCCTGGGGAGGGCAAAAATGCCTCCCCCACCATGGTGCAGGAGGCCGACTATGCCACACCCACCATGGCACGCCTACCCAGCAACCAGGCAGAGAACCCCTTGCTAAAATTTTTGAAGCCCACCCCTGACTGCAACAAAGGACTCTCAGCAGTACTTCATATAAAACATCCACAGTAGAAATAATAAAATGCCCATGGTTGACAGTAATAAATAATAGGCAACAATAATCAGTACATGATAGAAGTGAATAAATAGGGGTGCACGGAAACATTATCTGAAAAACCTAACTTTTTCTAAGTGAATAGCATCTTAAATCCAGATATAATGTTATTCCATCAGCACTATTCCAAGGTAATAAAATGCCCATAGCAGAATGCATATGTCTGTGTGGCGATACAGAAGTTCAAACCATTTTACACATATTTTGTAAATTCATAGGGAAATAAGGTCCATTTATATTTTGCCCCTAACAGATTAATTCCCAGGGAGATCAGACAAATATTATCTGAATTATCTTATCCAGGGTTTAAAATCCGCTATTACCCATGGAGGAGCCAAATTTTGTGTTGCTGCGATGAAGATGTCAAAATGGTTAAAGAAGTAATTGGTTTAAGAAGTTCTCACCCTTTACCCCTAATATTATTTTCAGAAAGTTTTTTTTAATTAATAAATGACTAGGAGATACTTTATATTATAGTTTTTCAATTTTTCAATTATTATTACTTGGGTAGGTAACAGGGGTGGGTTCTACTTATCTTTACTACTGGTTTGCAACAGGGCCGCACATGCGCGCTCTTCTGCGCGCACATGTTTCAAAGAAGCGTTTTGATGACATCAGGGTCAGTGGGCGGAGCCTCCTGCTGGTTTTACTACTGGTTCTATAGAACCGGTGCGAACCGGGGGCAACAGGGGGCAACCCACCACTGGGTAATACAGCAATAGAAGTGTGAACATAATATCATTACGTGACTGTCTTTCTGTATATAAATACTGGATTAATTTGCTTCATTTTGCTTTTTGTTCTTTTAAATCTGCTGGTTATTAAATGGTTATTGACTAAATTACTGTTACTACTACAGATGGAGACAGTGGTCCTGAAAGTATCTCGGTGCCAAGATACACACAGCTTTATAGGATTTAAAAACTAAACTTTTAATTTTTATCTGGAAACCTGGAGACACATCAATCCAGGGCTTGTCATCTGTTCCAGACATGTTGTGCTAATTAATAGGCAGGCTGCTGCATTTTGTATCCACTATTATTTCTGAGTGGTCCTTAAGGACCAAGTAGTGATAAGAATTCACAGTTTGAAAGCTTCCACTCCATGTAGGACACAGCAGCTAAAGTTGGGCAAAGATCTTTCCGTGTAATGGGCTATGAACTCAATCAATCAATCAAAATAGAGCTGGAAGGGACCTTGGAGGTCTTCTAGTACCATCCCCTGCTCAAGCAGGAGGCTTTATACCAGGGGTGAAATATAAAATTTGTTGCTACCGGTTCTGTGGGCATGGCTTGGTGGGAGGGGGGGGTTAATGTGACTGGGTGGGCGTGGCCAACTTTTTTTTTTTTTTAACTTTTCAAAGCATTTTTTCTAATGCTTTGAAAAGCCTCTGCCGATCAGGCAACTCAGCTGGGATCATCAGAGAGGCTTTTTAAAAAATACCTCTCTGCCCATCAGGCAACTCAGCTGGGAGTTGCCAGAGACTTTTCAAAGCATTTTTTTTTTACCACCTCTTCGGCCAAGAGGTTGCAGAAAAAAATGCTTTGAAAAGCCTCTGATGATCCCAGCTGAGCCATGTGATCATCAGAGGCTTTTTTTTTTACTTTTAAAAGCATTTTTTCTTCGGAAGAGGTTGTAGAAAAAAATGCTTTTAAAAGTAAAAAAAAAAAGCCTCTGATGATCGTGCGGCTCATGCATGGACATGGTGGGGGGGGGGCGCAGAGATTTTTGCTACCGGTTCTCCGAACCACCCGCTGCCATCGCTACCGGATCGGGCGATCCGGTCTGAACCGGGAGCATTTCACCCCTGCTTTATACCATTTCAGACAAGTGACTGTCCAGTCTCTTCTTAAAAACCTCCAGTGATGAAGCACCCACAACTTCTGACACCAAGCTATTCCATTGGTTAATTGTCCTCACTGTTGGGAAGTTTCTCCTTAATTCCAGCTTGCTTCTCTCCTTGATTAAGTTTTTATCAATTATTTTTTGTCTTGCCTTCTGGTGTTTTGGAAAATAAGTTGACCTTTTCTCTTTTAATATTTCTTTGTTCATCATCCATCTCTTTCTTTTCTTCTGGCCTTTCCATATCACCCTTAATGGATTATGATTCACCCAGATATTTCCACCTCTTCTGTTTCTTTTCTGAGCTCTGATGCATTGGTGGGTTTCAAAATTTTTTACTACCGGTTCTGTGGCCGTGGCTTGGTGGGCGTGGTGTGAATTGGTGGGTGTGGCTTGGTGGGCATGGCAGGGGAAGGATACTGTAAAATCTCCATTCCCTCCCAAATCCAGGGGAAACTTACTGCAAAATCCCCATTTTCTCCAGATCAGCTGGGACTTGGGAGACAGAGAATAGATGGGAATGGGGCCAGTCAGAATTTTTACTACTGGTTCTCTGAACCACTCAAAATTTCCGCTACCGGTTCTCCAGAACTGGTCAAAACCTGCTGAAACCCACCTCTGTTCTGGTGTCATCCCTACCATATCAATCCTAGACCACGATTGATGTGGATTTGAATAGAAAGTATATTGGGTTTTTTTCCCTTGTTTATTTCTCTCCATGAATCGTGTAATCATAGTCCTTGCGTCATTTCATGGAATGTATCTGGTAAAGTCTTTTTCTTTTGTCTTATTTTTCTTATTGCTTTTGTAATCTTTTTTAATGTCCATAATTGTATTAAAGTCTCCAATTAAACATATATTTTCATATTCTAATTCTCTTATTTTGTTGTGTATCTTTCTATAAAATTCTTTTGGGTTATCATTTGGTGTAAGTAAGATTCGCCCCCTAGTACTTTGAAAAGTAAAGAGGGGAAAAGTGCTTTCAGCCTTAGAAAATTCTGAACCCCGACAATAAAAGTAATGTTAGTATTCATAGTTTTGGTTTCTTGCCTGAATTACCTCAGAGGTCTGACATTCTGCCACAGCTTCCATCTGTCTATCCACACATCCAGGAAGACTTTGAAATCCAAATCTCTAGTGCTAACCTCTTGAAAGTTCAATATAGGAACAAACAACCTCAATGAACATACAGCAACTCAGTCTTGCTTGAGTTTAATTTCATCCTGCTTGAAAAATGTTTTTTAAAAATAATTTCTCTAGGACTGGCAGTTAATATCTTATTTCTGAATATGTAAATATCACTGATATAATTCAATTAGCGTAGATGAAGAACAGTAATCTGGATAATGTGTATGAAACCAAACTGGGCTTTTTTTAAAATTTTGGGTGAAACTAATCTTGGGGATCAGATGGTACAGACACATTATCCAGACATTTGCCAAATTTCAGTAAATGTGTGAATACACAGGACCAAGCTCAAAATTATCTCTACATTCTGTTAGAAAAAGAGCCAGTTTTTTATTATTATTCTAACATTTATCTCCCCTTAACAACAGTAATAGAAACTGCTTTTCAGCTGGCCAAAAGATGGTCTTTTGTAAAGTGAGTGGAAGATGTGAGAATTCTTGCCAATTATCAGATGCTTAACACAGAAAAGTAGGCTATAAAACATACCCTATTTCCCCGAAAATAAGACATCCTCTGACAATAAGCCCAATCAGGCTTTTGAGCGCATGCGCTAAAATAAGCCTCTCCCCAAAAATAAGCCCTCCCTGAAAATATTTAAACGCAGAGCTGGAAATCAGGTAAAATGGCAAGAGGACCTCCATCTTGCTCCACATGCCCCAAAATTATAAGACCTCCCCAAAAATAAGGCCAAGCGCTTATTTTGGGGTTCAAAAAATATAAGGCAGGGTCTTATTTTCGGGAAAACACAATATTAGACCCTTTTTTTTCCTATGATTTGTGTCAGAGTGTGCACAGGTCAATCATGTGTATCAACCCAGGAACAAGTATAGCCAACAGTGATTTGTATCAAATAGTGGTTTTTATCTACAATAAGAATATAGGAATACTATACATACACGTGCTACAAGCAATATCTCAACAAAGTGCAATTACAGCAGGGAAGAAACTCGACAAACCAATGAACACTCTAGCAGGGCCTCTTCTTATTAAAAAGGCTTTTAAAGGGATAACAGCCAAAGACCCTGCTAACTCATTCCCCTCATTGCATCAGCTGGTCAGCTCTTAAATTAACACCTTGACAAGTTGTACTTAAGTTATGGGTCCTATTTCTCACTTTGTTGCTCATTTTTAGAGTTAATGGAAAATAAAGTTCAGGAGAGATCTAGTTGCTGGAGAAAGAGATATCAAAGGAAGATAATAAATCCCCTCTCTACCTTGTTCTGTAAACTGAATGCTCACTTTCCTAATACTTCTGATCTTTGAAATCGCTAAGGGTATAGCTGTTGATTTCCATTTGGAAGAACAGACTGATTTGCAGATGCAGTTAGGAGATAAATATGAGTCTTAAATTACATCAGATCTATGCTGAACTGCTTCTTCTCACATCTAGTCCTACTCTATGTATCCAAAAGCAGGAGTTCAGGGGCAGAATGATCTGCTGGAGACAATGAATTTCTCTAAAGGCAACTTTGAGATTATGGGAGGGGTAAGTAATTCTGAAGTACAACTGACACCATGTTCTCAACCCATAAAAATAAACCTCAAGAAATATATTCCTTCGCCCTGCAACATAAGGTGCCCATTGTCAATACGAAGATCAGCAAGCATACAAAGAGTGGCAGAAGCATGACAGGTCCAGAGAAAATCAAGTGGTAGACTCTAGGAGACCACAAGGTGGCATCAGTAACTGCATCACATTTCTCACAGGCTCAATTCATGCCACATGGACTGCTCTCCACGTTCCATTACCACTGCTGTGAGAATAACCCTAGGCACTACGAGACCAGATTGTCATCAAGCCAACAAGCAGATAGTTTTGGACGGAGCAAGTGCAGCCAAAAGTATGGGAAAAGAAGATGGTTTATAGGATGTGAGAAGACCAACAAAAAACTGGCAAAAGTATGTCTCTGCCAGAGAATGGCAAAGCAAGCTGTCACAGGTGCCAAAGCCAATCACTGCTGGGATTTATATAAACAACCAGACACAGAGAAAGGAAAGAAAAAATCTTTATCAACTAGGAAAAATATATGCCGAGATGGAAAAAGAAATTGTACACTACATGTACTGTGTTTTCCTGAAAATAAGACCCTGTTTTATATTTTTTGAACCCTGAAATAAGCGCTTGGACTTATTTTTGGGGAAGTCTTATTATTTTCTCATCCTCATTTCTGAGGTCCCTACCATTTTTCTCAACGTTGTTATATCATTTTTTTCCCCCTGCTGTTATTTTCCCAACTAAAAGAGAGAGTTGAGATTAAATTGCGAAAAGCAGGATTTAAAAGATAGGAATGTAAACATTGTTTTTGACTAACAATTTGGCTGAAGTAAGAAAGACATCTTAACAGTGGCTTTTATAATTTCAGGTGTCACTGGAGAATGTCACAGTGAGTGGAGTAGCATACAGCGGAACTCAAAAAAGCTAAACCAAGTATGATCTGTTTTGTTGTTGTTAATCACAAAGTCATGTGTGACCCATTGCGACCCCATGGACAATGTTCCTGCAGGTCTTCCTGGAGTCCATCACCTGGAGTCCATTTCAGAGGTGATATTCAGCAGATTCTGACCAGTTCTGGAGAACCGGTAGTGGAAATTTTGAATAGTTCGGTAAATACCACCTTTGACTGGCCCCGCCCAGGGTTGGGTTCTACTTACCTTTACTACCGGTTTGCAACAGGATCGCGAGTGCACTCACTTCATAGTAAAACCAGAGGGAGGCCCTGAACACTGCCCCGGATATCATCATCAGTGATCTGCGCCTGCGCAGAAGCAAGGCGAACGCACAGAAGCAAGGCGCATGCGCAGAAGCAAGGCGAACGCACAGAAGCAAGGCGTGCATGCAGAAGCAAGGTGCGCGCGTGAGCGAAGCAATCCCTTTGCGGTAGTAAAGGTAAGTAGAACCCACCCCTGCATCAAACTATGAACTGTGAATACGGTATAGCTGGGAACTGTATACATATGTCAAAGTAAAAGGGAAAACAATTTACTTCCGATAGAAGAAGTGATGGCGCTTGTAATTCAGCATATTTATTTTTGTAATATAGAACATAAAACATAGTATCCTGGTCAAATTGTGCATTCTATTCTTGAAACAGCGGTGGAGCATCTACAACTCTGGGAGGCAAGCTGTTCCACTAATAAATTGTTCTCACTGTTAGGAAATTTCTTCTTAGTTCCAGGTTGGAACTCTCTTGAACATGCTTCCACCCGTTGCTTCCTGTCCTGCCCTTTAGTGGTGAAGATATTCTTACTGGGAACCCAAAGATAGTGTCTTTTTTTTTCCTTAAGGATAATTCAGTTTTTGACTGTTAGGGTAACAAACAAACAGGAGCCTGTTTTCATTGGCAGAGCACTCAGGCCACCACAGGTGCCTCTGACACGAATGATGTCAAGCTGGCCACGCAACGTGGCCATGCCCATCCTGCTCCCCTGAGGTCAAACACAACCCTGATGTGGCCCTCAATGAAATCAAGTTGGACACCCCTGTTGTAGACCATTGAGAGGGTGTTGTCTAGATACTGATCATTTGAGCCTTTCTCTGTATGATGCTACTTCTCTGCAAACAACAGGCAGGGCGATGCCAACGATATGGTAAATCTTAACTAAAGGGGTAGCATTAAGTCATCCAGTAATACTTCTGCTGGCTTCATTTAGAGCAACATCTATTTTCACAGCATGTGCTGATTTATACCAGACTGGGCAGGCGAGTAGCAAAGAGCTAAAGCTGTTATCATAAGGAACCTTCGTTTGCCATCCCTGGTAGAGCTCAGTAATTTCCTGAGGATGTTATTCCTTCCACCAACCTTCAGTGCTGCTTATATGTTAGGGCCCTATCTAGAGTGACCCCCTAAATATTTAGGGCTGTGGCAATGTGGCAGTAACATCCCTTTCCATATAACATGGAAGCTTCATGCAGCTTCCTAGCAGCCTGCTTACTGTGAATATGGAAGGCACACACCTGAGTTTTGATTTTAATTGGTTATCAGAGTAATATTAGTCCAGCTTTACCATGGCTTCAATCAGACATTGTTCTACCTCCTCAGATGTTTTTTCCCTACACCGCCTTTGCTCGGTCATCAGCATACATATAGCGTGTTTGCCCCAAAATAAGACCCTGTCTTATATTTTTTTTTTAACCCCGAAATAAGCGCTTGTCCTTATTTTTGGGGAGGTCTTATTATTTTGGGGTGCATGGAGCAAGACGGGGCTCCTCTTGCCATCTTACCCGATTCCCAGCTCTGTCTCCCTAATCCTAACCAGAGGAAATGGCGGGGACCAGCTGCGCATGTGTTTAAATATTTTTGGAGCAGGCTTATTTTTGGTGGGGGGCTTATTTTAGCTCATGCGCTCAAAAGCTCAATTGGGCTTATTATCAGGGTATGTCTTATTTTGGGGGAAACATGGCAGTGGTGAAATCCAATTTTTTTTTACTACTGGTTCTGTGGGTGTGGCTTGGTGGGTGTGGTCTGGCTTGGTGGGCATAGCAGAAGAAGGATACTTCAAAATCTCCATTCCCACCCCCTCCAGGGGAAGAATACTACAAAATCCCCATTCCCTCTCCACTCCTGGGGGAAGGATATTGCAAAATCTCCATTTCCACCCCACTCTGGGGCCAGCCAGAGGTGGTATTTGCTGGTTCTCCAAACTACTCAAAATTTCCACTACCGGTTCTCCAAACTGCTCAAAATTTCCGCTACCAGTTCTCCAGAACCTGTCAGAACCTGCTGGATTTCACCCCTGAAACACAGTATGTAAAGGACAAAAAAAAAAAAAATCCTGCAAGATAAGGTCAAAATCATGAAACACTGGCAGCAGCACTATTATGAATTAGGGAATGTTTCTAAAATCAAATTTCCATACCTGTCTGTTTCTGACAGCTCAGCTAATGCTGGTCCAGACCTGTGCATTACGACTGAAGAAGTTACCATGAAGAATGTGAAAGTATCAGGCCCAGAGATATCTGAAAGTTGAAACAACTGGGTAAAGTAGCTGACTGGCTGATAATCTTCTTCAGTGCCATTGTGAACTCTGGCCATGTGCTGCTGACTGGGCCACAAGTATCACAGTTTCTTCCTCAAAAGCAAAAAAAACCTGGTAGACTGGTCCAACTACTAACCAATCTGCCACTTATCACACACCATGAAAATTTTTGAGCAGATTCTCAATGAGAGCCTCCATGGTATCACTGACATCACTGTCAACCAGTGTGGTTTTGTCAAAGGTTTGAGTATTTGTGTCCAGACTTGGAATAACCATCTTAGCCGATTCAGTTTATGTCTCAACTGGGTACTTCCACCATCGAGGTCAGCGGCAAAGATCTAGTGAAGAAAAATGTTCCTTCTGTTACTTAGAATCCATATGCAAAGTCACAGTGTCATTAAGAAAATAGTGCATACAAGAATGAATGCAAAATACCCTCACTCTGTCAAGGACCTTGGGGCAGGGGTGAAATGCTCCCAGTTCAGACCGGATTGCCCGATCTGGTAGCGATGGCGGCGGGTGGTACGGAGAACCGGTAGCAAACATCCCTGCCCCCCCCCCATGCCCAGTTGAACCGCGCGATCATCAGAGGCTTTTTTTTTTTACTTTTAAAAGCATTTTTTCTACAACCTCTTCAGCCGAAAAAATGCTTTTAAAAGTTAAAAAAAAAAGGCTCTGATCTTTGCGTGGCTCAGCTGGGATCGTCAGAGGCTTTTAAAAGCAATTTTTTCTACAACCTCTTAAGGTTGTAGAAAAAATGCTTTTAAAAGTAAAAAAAAAAGTTGGCCACGCCCACCCAGTCACATTACCCCCCCACACCAAGCCACACCCACAGAACCGGTAGTAACAAATTTTACATTTCACCACTACCTTGGAGTACTCATCTCTAGAGATCTAAGTACCAGAGCCCACTATAACTACATTGCCAAAAAGGCATTAAGAGTTGTAAACCTAATCTTGCGTAGCTTCTTCTCTGGTAATATTGTACTGCTAACTAGAGCATACAAAACATTTGCTAGACCAATTCTCGAATGCAGCTCATCTGTCTGGAACCTGCACTGCATATCGGACATTAATACAATTGAGCGAGTCCAGAAATATTTCACGAGAAGAGTCCTCCACTCCTCTGCTCGCAACAGAATCCCTTATGCCACCAGACTTGAAATGTTAGACAACTTAGAACTACATCACCTTCAGTCTGACCTAAGCGTAGTACATAAAATTATCCACTACAATGTCCTACTTGTCAATGACTCCTTCAGCTTCAACCATAACAATACATGAGCACACAATAGATGCAAACTTAAGGTAAACCGCTCCAAATTCAATTGCAGAAAATAGGACTTCAGCAACAGAGTGATCAATGCCTGGAATGCACTACCTGACTCATCCCCAAACTCCCAAAACTGTGAAATAGCATTCGTTCATCTGAAAAGTGCACCTGTGGGAAAACAGTAGGATGAAGAATTTCTGTTGTCTAAATTTGGGAGTTTGACTGACCACGTTAGACTCCTGTGATATGACAGAGAGCCTTAGGCAGATGCTAAATTTGGGGAGGGGTGTCAGCCATTTCATTCTTTTTTGAAATAATTATTGGCTAGAAGCTGTTGGCTCTGGTGATTTGTTTTCAGTCTCTGAGGAATGACTAGAATTTCATGTCTTGTCACCACTATTTGCCTCCATTTATCAGACTCCTTTCTCAAAAATTTCAACTTGAACATGAGCCTTACATCTGTTACAAGAAAGACAGAGGCCAACATTTTTTACAACTAACTTTTCTGAAAGCTTCACTCATTCAGAACTTCTGCTCTCCCCCCCCCACCCCAATTCATTCTAAGAGTAAATTATCTGGTCTATTTTAAAACCTAAACCAGGAAAAACATTTCTGCATATGTAAAAATTTAACTCGTAGATGAAAATCCTGAGATTGCAGCCAGATTTTTAACTATGGCTATAAAAATGCAAACCTAAACCCGCATAACTTTAACCTTAGACTGTCTATTGTTGACCTCACCCCATTCCTAAGAGGTCTGTAAGGGGCGTGCATAAGTGCATCAACATGCCTACCATCCCTGTCTTACTGTCCCCATTTCTTCATATCGATTTCCTGTATTCATAATCATGTTTATACTTATAACTGTTATTTTATACGTGTTTGTCAAATAAATAAATGAATAGAATAGAATAGAATAGAATAGAATAGAATAGAATAGAATAGAATAGAATAGAATAGAATAGAATAGAATAGAATTTTTATTGGCCAAATGTGATTGGACACACAAGGAATTTGTCTTGGTGCATATGCTCTCAGTGTACATAAAATAAAAGATGTGTTAAATACATACATACATACATACATACATACATACATACATACATGGCTTTTAGTAACAAATAACAAATCAATGAGCTAGTCAATCAAAGTCTGTTATGTAATATTTATTTACTTGTTTTATCCAATACTAAATTCAGATTATACTTGTAACTTGCTTTTGGGCCTTTTGCCTGTAAATAAAATTGATCGATTGACTCTTCCACGGTTTCCAGGCAGACCTTTAAAAGGGAAAGGTGCACAATTCATTAAACTTGCTTCAGCAGCATTGAGACATCTTCATTGTCCTTTTGTCATCAGTCATGTTTTTTCCCTTTTTTAAAAAAAAAAAAATCTCTTAGCAGAGATAATCAATTTAACCAAAAAGAACCAAAACAGAAGCATAAGGTTCCAAAGATATAACTGTTCTCACAGTTTGAATTTAGTGGATTTGGGGAGGAATGGCTTTAATGTCAGCAGTGATGCTCACCCCTCTTTTTCCTTTACTCTGAGTAAGGATCTTCTCCTCCAACTCTCAGGCTTCTCTCGGTTGGAATTAGAACTGGAAGTTGCATAGAGAAGTATCCCAGGGCACAGATGTGTAATAAACAAAAGGTTTATTGCAACACCCAGGGAGACCATTAAGAAAGCTTGATTTGTAGTGATTTCTTCTATTTTCTCCCACCAGTGCAGTGCAATAGCCCTAGAGGCCTTCTACTTTAGACAGGAGGAGGGATCTCTATTTGTCCCTTGTTAGTGTAAATGAACTAATCTAGTTTCAGGCTTCTTCCTTCTGGTCTTGCCCAAAATAAACCTCACCTCCACCTTTTTTGGGAGGTGAGCATCTGCTTATTCGCAAAGGCTGCCACAATGGATGTTGTAAATTACAAGACGTCAATATACCAAAACGCAAAGAGTGGTGTGGTGGTCGGAAGAGGCTGTGAGTTCGATCCTAGGTAGAGGCAGATTTTTCTCTCTCTGGGCCAGTGGTGGGTTCCGGTTCGCACCGGTTCTATAGAACCAGTAGTAAAACTGGTAGGAGGCTCCGCCCACCAACCCCAACATCATCAGAATTCTTCTGTGCATGTGCAGAAGAGCGTGTGAGCGAAGCAAGTGTGCGCGCACGGCCCCATTGCAAACCAGTAGTAAAGGTAGGTAGAACCCACCCCTGCTCTGGGCACAATGAGAATATATCTGCTGAACAAAACTCCACACTAGTGACAGGAAAGGCACCTGGCCAGGAAACACTCAGCTTCATTCAGTTGCCCAGACTCCACCCCGCAAAGAATTATGGGATCATTAAAAGGAGATGAATATAACAAAACGCAAAATATACAGAGTTCTTGGCAACAATACAGAAGTGTTTTCCCCACCTTCTCTCCTGTTTGAGTTTGGGGTTCCCTCTTTCAGTGGGAACCCCTTTATTAGCTTTAGCTTTATTTTATTTTATTAGCTTTATTTCATACAGGCAAAGTTCTAGTGGCTCTCACTCCAGGGGTGGTATTGACTTACCTTCCCTACCGGTTTGCAAATGTTCACACGCACATCTTCCGTGCATGCGCAAGGCCTTCTGTGCATGCGCAGAGCCTCAAAAACATGAAAAAATAGGACATCATGACATACACATGGGTGGGCGGGGCATCCCGCAGTCGCCCCTACCAGTTCGCCCAAACCGGATAGAACCGGCTGAATACCACCACTCCTCACTCCCTTTTTGATCTTCCTAGCAAGGGTACCCATACTGGGAGGAAAATTACTCCAGAGCTTCTCATGGGAACTATAGACACTGAAGCTTCCCATCCTGTCAAATCACTAATCGCTTGGGTGAATTACTCTGGAGGGAAGAATAAGTTTAGAGACAGTTACTATCACAGAGTTAAAGAAGAAGAGATCAATCAATGCATGACTATTCATCTAGGCCTGTGATGGCGAACCTATGACACGCGTGCCAGAGGTGGCACACAGCGCCCTCTCTGATGGCATGTGAGCCATCACCCCAGTTCAGCCCTGCTGTGCATGCGCACAGCCTCCCGCCAGTCAGCTGGTCTTCGGGTCTCTGCCATGTGTGTGCGAGGGGTGGGGCACATGCCGGGGGCTGCACACGTATGCTGGGGGAGGGGTATATGCAGGGGGCCAGGTGTGCATGCATGGGGGGCTGCACACACTTGTGCAGGGGCCATGCATGCATTGCATTTTGGGGGTTTGGGAGCATGCACATTTACATGCGTACATTCATGCACATGTGCACGCTTTGGCCACTTGGTCTGGAAAAAGTTAACCATCACTGATCTAGGCTAAAAAAAAATCACATATATGACATATGAAGAAGTAGATAGTAGTCCAGGAAACGATTGTGCCTGGACATCTTGAAGAAATAAGACAAGTGATTATAGAGGATGGATTGAATCAAAGAGATTACTGGAATGTCCTTGGAAAACAGTTACTGCAAAAGATAAATGCAGATAAGAAGTATTTATATATACAGTCACCAGCAGTCAGATCTAAGTCACTAGCTTCTAAAACTGCTTTGCCATTATCTCTAGTCCCACATCATGTCTAGTGTCCTTCCCCCACAGAATAGTCCCAATTCATTTTTCGCTATTTTTCTGGATAGCTGGACATATTTATAAAAGATCACACTGTGTGGCATTCACTCACTGCTTTTATTTTGTAAAAATGCCTAGGGGACCAATGTTGAATCCAAGCATGTTCTTGGCTAATACTGTACCTGTTTGCAATGTTTTAGCTTCCTTTTTAACATTGTTTTATTACTAAATATTT
This sequence comes from Pantherophis guttatus, assembly GCF_059756535.1. Lineage (NCBI taxonomy): Eukaryota > Metazoa > Chordata > Lepidosauria > Squamata > Colubridae > Pantherophis > Pantherophis guttatus. Next base: position 77,557,275 of record NC_142069.1, read on the forward strand.
TTTTAAAAAAAACAGAATTAAACTGTAAACTTGGTAGATACGATGTAAGAAATCTTCAAGCAGATATGGGAGGAATGTACTGCATCATGTAGAGCAGGGATGTCAAACTCGCGGGCCGCAAGCCAGATGCATCACACACTGGCCATGCCCACCCCATTTTAGTGACGGGGGAAGTTGCGCTATGTCACATGACGGTGACGTGTTGCCGTGAGTTTGACACCCCTGATGTAGAGGATCCTGGTACTTTGGGGTAAAATATAAGGCCCCACTGTAAGTCTCCCAGAATATTACCAAGACTTTGAGCAAATACTAACATCTGATCATTAATATCATAAGAATACAGAAATAGCATAGTAAGTTGGCATTCAAGAGGAACTTGAGTGCAGTTCATTTTTCTGCAGCCTCAGAATTAGGAAGGGAGAACAGGTGCAGTTATACTGATCATTTCACCTTTACGTTATATCTATGACATTTTGAGGCAATTTTTCAGGGTAGGAGAGCTCAAGTGTTATGCCATGAAAGTCCTATATATAAAACCGGTGTGTGCATATGTGCCGGCCAGCTGATTGTCAGGTGCACATGTGCGCCAGTACCCAGAAGTTCAGCTTTTCCGCAGCTCGATCCCTTCACTCGCCGGCTGTGCTAAAAACCGGCCTGTGCATGCGTGCCAGCCGGCTGATCATCAGGCGTGCATGTGCGCTAGAACCCGGAAGTTTGGCTTTTCTGGAGCGCAGCCCCGATGAGGGGGCACGCATGCATGCAATGTTTCCACGTGACTGGTATAGGGTCTCCTGCTTGAGCAGGGGGCTAGACCAGAAGATCTCCAAGGCCCTTTCCAATTCTGTTATTTTGTTCTGTATTTGGATGTGCAAGCACTATTGATCATAACCAGAAATATCCAGGAATCTTATTATACATAAGATTCTTCCAGTCATCCCTTCCTAAAAATCTTTACTTCTCACACATGCTACATCTTCAAACTCTGCACTCAGATAGCTCTACATTCAACTCTGCAGAAGTTCAGAAGCTTTTGAGGGTTGTTTTTATGTTAACACAACATACTCCGAATGCACTAATACCTAAAATGGCTGCAACCCAAATTTCACAACCAATCAAGTATTTGGACTTCCTCTTTACACAGAAGGAATCATTTCACTCATTCTTTCACACAATTTATGTAAAGTACAAATATTATACTATGTGGCGATTTCTGGGGAGCCAAGCTTATTTTCTACTGGAAAAAAAAAACAGAATTACATTAAAAATATACACAAGAGAAAAAGATTTCTTTGAAAGACCGTAACTGCAATTAAAAGAGAATTTTAGACCTGCCAACGCTATTAACAATTCTTTCACAAATAATTCTTTTCTTACAAAATTCACTGTTTTGAAATATAACAAAGCTTCTCCTCCTGCTACGTATATAGTCAGTGATTGGGGAAAAAAACTATGGCATTTTAGTCTTCAGAGTGAATGGAATCAAACATTTGAGCCCTTTCCAGAAAAGAATGGAGGGTTTTAAGAGGAATTATAAATGCTCAATTTTGCTTCAATCATACAACTCTAACTAGCTTATTGCATAACATACAATATATACAAATATGTTACAATAAAAGGTATCAGGACTATATATTAATAATAATAAAAATATATTCAACATAATAGTAAAATAACATTAATAATAACAATAACAACAACAACAACAACACAGTCATAAAATCACAGCATGACACCCAGCAGCAAGTTTCATCTCAATTCAGGTACAATATATTTCAAGATAGTCCTGAAATGACTTCCTTAAATAGGCCCTGGCCCTGTTCACTTTTGAAGTTCAGCTCTCATTCTGTTCATCCAAAACCTACTAGGTAGATAGAGCCAAGTTTTGGTGGCTCTAGTTCTAAGGGTTGCCATGGACCAACAGAGGGGAACAAGGTAATGCAGAGCAACTTTCTTCTAGGGTGGGAGGTGACTCTTCCATCCACAAAACTTCCTGTATCTTCACAGAAAGCTTGCAACTGCAGGAGATCATTGTTAGTTTTTCTACTTCTGCTTCTCCTTTAGATGAAAAATAATCCAGGAGAGGTCTACGGTAGAGGGCTCCTTTTAACAGATGGTCACAGATGGACCAAACAAGTTAGAGAATTCTATGACTTGAAGTTCTGGAGATCATTTAGATCTGGAGGGAGGCTCAGCCACATTAATTGAATCAGAAAGTTAACAATTTCCTGTGTTCTAAGAGCAAATCAAGGAACCAGGTTTAAAAAAATCTACCACATGTAGGAATAGGCAGATAATTAAAAATCCAACCTACATACTATTAATGTTAGATATTACAAGCTGTTGATGTTTTAGGTTGTGGTGTTTGGGGATTTTCATTTTTAAGGGCTAGGGATATACAAAATTTCCAACTGTTTATGTTTGCAAGTCTTCCCTAACATTCAGTCTCTTTAAACAACTGATTTACATAGCTTTAAGCATTTCCCAAGAAACTCTTCTTTAAAAAACATTAATTGGTTCACTCTTTGTAATGTACATTTCCCTCCTGTAATCTCTTTGGGCAATTCTTAGAAACCCACATTCTTTTGAGATGCATATTTCATATCCCAATGAGATTTATTTTTTGACAAACAGATACAAATGGATTCATTCTGTACTGGTGTCTATAATAAAACAGGCCCTGCTTTGGCAAGCAATATTTAGCACAAAAAGAAATCCTTCAGAGATTTCTTTTACATCTCTAGCTTTATAGTTAATCCTGCAAAAATTGATGTCATCCCAGCATCCTATCAAGAAAAAGAAAGGACAGTTTCTTTGAACAGTTGTAGATTTAATAGCCACCAGCATATTTTTATTCCATGTTTCTTCTAAAAACCTCTACAAATAAAATTTTACTTTTGGGCCAGAAACCTATCAATACTAAACAGCTCACAATAATTCTCTTCACTTGTCAGATCCAATTTATGAAGCCACAGGCATGCAATTCTTGGATTTCACCCAGTTTTCCCAACTATGGAATGTTGCAGTGGTGAAATCCAATTTTTTTTACTACCGGTTCTGTGGATGTGGCTCGGTGGGCATGGTGTGGCTTGGTGGGTGTGGCTTGGTGGGTGTGGCAGGGGAAGGATACTGCAAAATCTCCATTCCCTCCCAATCCTGGGGGAAGGATTTTGCAAAATCTCCATTCCCACTCTACTCTGGGGCCAGCCAGAGGTGGCATTTGCTGATTCTCCAAACTATTCAAAATTTCCACTACTGGTTCTTGGAAGTACTCAAAATTTCCGTTACCAGGTCTCCAGAACCTGTCAGAACCTGCTGGATTTCACCCCTGGATTGTTGGTAAAGTGTTATGGGAGTTGAAATCCAATCCATTGGGTAGATACCTAGTAAACAAGCTGACTTAATGTGATATGGCTACTTCACATTATGTAGCATAATCATACCTAGGTTCAATAAATTGCAGAGGGGATACAGAAGTATAATTTTATGTCATTTTATTTTATTTTACATATTTATATATTAAATTATTGTATTTTATCCTATAACTATTGTATTTTACCATACTCTCATTTTAATTTGTTTGTTTAGAATTTTATTGGTAATATGTGTTTGAACCTGTACGTTGATATGGCCTATAGGCTAATCAATAAATAAATATAAATATAAGGCCACTTTTATATTTTCATTTCAGGAGACTTAGTTGAAACAAATAGTTCATGAACCAATGCTAAACAAAAGTTCCCAAGATCTTTAGAAGTTGTGACCCAACTACAAAAATCCACCTGAAACATAAATATACAAGGATAGTGTCACCAAATGAAATTACTTTTATTGTTCTTTATTGACTGCGAATTGACCATGAAACTAAACTGCTCTCTGCAGAATGTTCAATTTTCTCCTGGAAAGTTCTTTAAATCAAATTTAAAATGTTTGAGGATTTCTCAGGAGAACAAATAAAAAAAAATATTGGCTGGGAAATGTCCAGTCAACAATAATCAGATCTGGCAGATCAACCAAAGATGTTTAGAAAATACTAAATGTGTCTGGTCTTTTCACTTCTGTAATGCCTTCAGGTATTTTGGAGTGGATATAGCTTTTCTTAGGTTCTGTCAAATAAGCAAGGAATGTTTCTTCTTTCTAGCTGAAGGCCTTTATCCTGATTCTGAATCAAATTCACCCATCACGCATACTGCTTCTGTTTCTGCGCCTTGCACATTCTTCAGAGAATGGGTGGCTGTGAATGAACTGAAAATACATATGAGCTACAGTATATCCCAATTTCTCCACATATCAAAAGGACATCTGATTCAGAGTACACAGTTCTCAAAATAGATTGTGTGAAAGTTAGATAGCATGAACTTTGGGTTGCCATCACAAGCTGCTACACAAGAAGGTGCATGCTGAATCTGGAATTCACATATTTGAGTGACAGCAACTCCAAAATATACTTTTAAGAGTCTGAAAGCATCCGTAGTGACCTAAGAATGCCTAACGCACCAAATGTCACAATGAAGCTGTCCTCAGCATTTTTAATACTTTCTTCAGAATATGAACTTATTCAGCAGCAGCTGACATTGTGAAGCACATGTCAGTTTCAACCAACATATTCTTCCAAGACAAAATTGTGTTTTAATAGACTTTATAAATAATCAACTATTCTTTTTAGTGCATTTAAATCAGTACTGATTCCTGGTGGGACTGCCTAGAGAAGTCCCTGCAGTTTTCTTAACAGCTTTTTCAGAAGCGGTTTGCCATTACCTCTTTCCTAGGGCTGATACAGAATGACTGGCCCAAGGTCACTCAGCTGGCTTAATATTTAAGACAGAACTAGAACTCACCATCTCCCAATTTCTAGCCTGGTGAAAAACTACTGTCAGCAAACTATATAGAATTTATTTTTTTATCCCCAAACTGCCAGAGGTCTTTGTGCAAATTACAAAAAATGTAATATACCCTTAATTTCTACTCTGTGTGTATGTATGTATGTATGTATGTATGTATATATGTACCGTATTTCCCCGAAAATAAGACCCTGTCTTATATTTTTTTTTAACCCTGAAATAAGCGCTTGGCCTTATTGCCATGCACTTTAAAGCCCGATTGGGCTTATTATCAGGCGATGTCTTATTTTGGGGGAAACAGGGTATGTAAGTATGTATTATTTATTTATTTATTCTTTTATTCCTATTTTTATAAATAATCCAAGATGGCGAACATACCTGATGCTTCCTCCTCCTCCTATTTCCCCACAACAACAACCCTGTGAGGTGGGCAGAGCTGAGAGAGAGTGACTGGCCCAAAGTCACCCAGCCAGCTTTCATGCTTAAAATGGGACCATAACTTTTAATCTCTATAACACACTTAGGTTTCTCCTCAAGACGTGAGAAATTCAAGTAAGATAACACGTCAACATTGTTTTAAAAAAACATACAGTGCTGTTATCAGATGCTTAATTTATCATTTTTCAATATTTGGGCTTATTTATAAATATACAGATTGAGCACAATAAAGGCATTGCATCCAACCTTCAAAAACTAGGCAAGTTCACTATTTCAGCATCAGTATGTTCATCAAAGCCACTCTGCATATTAGGCCAGAAAGAAAGATAGATGAACAACTGCCTCACACCGCAATTGGAAGAGTAAAGAGTAAACAGCACTGCATGTTTTTTTAAAACAATGATGAAGGATTATCTTGCTTGAATTTCTTAAATCTCGAGGAAAAACCTAAGCGCATTAAAGAAATTAAGAGTTCTGGTCCCATTTTAAGCATGAAAGCCGGCTGGGTGACTTTGGGCCAGTCGCTCTCCCTCACAAGGTTGTTGTTGTGGGGAAATAGGAGGAGGTGGGAGCATCAGGTATGCTCCCCATTTTGAGCTATATATATAAATAGGAACAAAATAATTGAGACAATGGTGAAATGTTTACTTTGCCGCAGAAAATACGATTTAGTCTCTAGATTATTTTAGGTTGCTTTTTTTTCAATTGACTTCTCAAAAGTGTTTTTTCTTTAAGGTAACTGGACTGTTTTTTCCTTGAGGAAAATATTTCATTCTCATCCAAGAATCTTTGCCGGATGAGAAACAAAACGTTTTCCTCAAAAACAACAACAACAACAACAACCACAGTCCAGTTGCCCTTTGAAAAAAGCATCTTTGAAACAACTATGACTTGGATGACTGAGAATCTCCACAGATATTTCAATTGACTTCTTCCATATATTCTCTGTCACAAATTTCAGTAGGATTAGTTTCAGTTTTTCTTCAAAATTATCAATGGTCTCCGATTGCTTAATTCCTTGCCTTGAGTTTCCCATCTCTCAGTTATCTAGAGGTTTTTAAGAAAGTAAAACTAGCAAAAACTGGTTTTTTTAAAGACAAGATTGGACAACCATTTGTCTGAAATGGTATAGGGTTTCCTGCTTGAGTAACAAGTTGGATTAAAAGACCTCCAAGGTCTCTTGTAACTCTGTTATTTTCTGCACTGTACAGGCTTGAAACATTGGTGAAATTCAATTTTTTTTACTACCGGTTCTGTGGGCGTGGCTTGGTGGGTGTGGTTTGGCTTGGTGGGCGTGGCTTTGTGGGCATGGCAGGGGAAGGATACTGTAAAATCTCCATTCCCACCACACTCTAGGGCTAGCAAGAGATGGTATTTGCCGGTTCTCCAAACAACTCAAAATTTCTGCTACAGATTCTCCAGAAGCTATCAGATTTCACCCCTGGCTTGAAGTCAATGGCTTTAAATAGCCAAATTCAAAGCTTGAAGTTTGGAGTAGCTGCCTTGAAACAGCTTGGTATTCCTGGATAGTTTGAAGGAATGTGCAATAATTACAATAATGCTTTATATTTTACGTGCTGCAGGCTACTTCTGCTGACTGCTGGCTGCCTGCAGTTTGGCGGTTTGATTCTCACCAGCTCAAGGTTGATTCAGCCTTCCAAGGGCGGTAAAATGAGGATTCAGATTGTTGGGGGCAATATGCTGACTCTGTAAACCACTTAAGAGGGCTGTAAAGCACTATGAAGCGGTATATAAGTTTAAGTGCTATTGCTATTAAAAGATACTAGTTTTTTTTCTAGCCACATATCCTTCTTGTATTACCAATACACTATTTAATCCAAACAATTTAGGATTCCTTATTTCAACAATCTAAGTCTCTATTATACAAACACTTAAAATCTAAGAGTTAGCATACTGTTGCTGCAATATACTGCTGGAATCATCGAGTCCAGGGGTGGGCAACTGTGACCCTTTTACAACCTGTGGACTTCAACTCCCAGAATTCCTGAGACAGCCAAGCTGAATTCTGGGAGTTGAAGTCCACAGGTTGTAAAAGGGCCACAGTTGCCCACCCCAGATCTAGTCCTATCAGTTTCCATGCACTAAACACATTCTGTTACGTTATTTTATTATTTTTAGGGCTGCTGAGGAGCTCAGATAGATCAACTGTGGAAAAAGGGGCGATGGCATTTTTCAGCTAACAAGACTAAGTCATCAGCATAGGTCAAGAAGATGATTCGATTCCTGCCCAAGTCGAACTCCCTGTCTGGCATTGATTTATGAATAATATCACCGATAACTAGGGTGAGCTAGTCCTTGGTGTTAGGAAATTCTCATTCTGAATGAGCACACTCTGAAAGGTTGAATTATATGATCTGTTATCAGGGATGCTCGTATTCCCATCCCTTGTTTTTCAATATCTATCCCATTCATGCAAAAAGCTCACTTTTCTAAAGAATTGTTTTGAAATCTAATTTAATTTTGGACATCAAGGATCAAAGGGCCTTTCACACATTAGAAAAATCTATTAATAAGTCTTGTAAACTCAATTATCTCACTGTTTCCACCAAGGCAGAAGTGAGAACGGAACAGAAAAATCTATTGGCACAATCAATCAATGGGCGGGAGCTGAATGTCTCTTGTGCTGATTCAGTCAGCCATGAACAGCTATTGAACCCACTCTGGGTTTTTCTGCCCCTCTACTTGAGAGGAATTCAATTTATAGGTGCCCTAATGTCAAGACATACATGAGGTTTGTACATGGGTACAAACAAATTATGCGGAAGCATCTTCTGGACTCCTGAAACTTTAAATCACATCCTGCAAACCTGGGAGTTAACACACAATATATGTTCAACATAATCAAACTGCCCAGCAATTAGAGTAACTATTATGCAATGACAGTAAACAGACTTGGATTGATCCTATCGCACCACCTAGGACTCCATTTATAAAAGCCAACCTTACACTCGAGAAAGCTAGTTAGCCTCAACATCTCTTTAGTGCGTGGCAGTGGTGGGATTTAATTTTTTTTTACTACCGGTTCTGTGGGCGTGGCTTGGTGGGCATGGCATGGCTTGGTGGATGTGGCTTGGTGGGCGTGGCAGGGGAAGGTTATTGCAAAATCCCCATTTCCTCCCAATCAGCTAGGACTCTGGGGGCAGAGAATAGATGTGGGCGGGGCCAGTCAGAGGTTCTCCAAACTACTCAAAATTTCCGCTACCGGTTCTCCAGAACCGGTCAGAACCTGCTGAATACCATCTCTGGTGTGTGGGTACAGGTTGGAAGAAACCTTGAATTTAAAAATTGCTAAGTAGGCTGCTAGGGCATAATAATGATATTTTTTAAGTGGTCTACAATAATCAATTTCTATTAAACACTGACTTGTCACTATCTCTACTTGAGCCCTATTTTTTTGATTCACCAGGTTGTAGGCTTCATGTGAAGGACCTTAGCCACCAGAACTTTATGGACCCTTGTCTACTTGCCATCAACTGCTACCCATGACCCAAAACACAAAAATTGACGGCCAGCCCACCTACCAGAAAGTTGTTATAGAATAGAATTCTTTATTGGCCAAGTGTGATTGGACACACAAGGAATTTCTCTTAGGTGTATATGCTCTCAGTGTACATAAGGAGAATAAAATACATTCATCAAGAATAAAAAAGATACAACACTTAGTGATAGTCAAGGTTACTAATAAGCTATCAAATCTATGAACAACCTGCTCTTAGATGAGAATTACCCTTGCAGGACCTTCAAGTAGTAAATTTTCACCTTAGAAGATTGAATGGCAAGCATCTAAATGTACACCATCTCTTATTTCTTTTTTCAGGCTTTCTTGTGTTTGTTTATGCTATAAGTTTTCTAATAATACATGTCTCCTAAGAGTAAAACTAAGTCTGAAGACCCAAACAGATGCAAGTGATCTCGTGTAATGAAAGCCTTCGCATTTTAAAAGAAAAGTTTTCTCCAATTAAATAAAAAGAGAAAACTCTTTCCCTGACATTTAACTTTCTAAATAACAAACAACATACTACAATGGAATGTTGTAGTATGTCTTGTTTTAATCAGACTCCGGCCTTTAATTCTACTCTTAGAACAGCTAAAAAATATTTCAACAGCTTCCCAAATTGAATTTAATGTCTCAGCATGGCCTTAGAGAAGCATTACAAAATGGCTTTACTGTTTATGCTATTCATTTGTAAAAACTTTAAATTTCCTATTTCTGCATCAAAAAGTTCTGGAAGAAATGAAGTCCCCACCCGCAAAACCATTATTTGCCTGCATATAAATTAGAAGCAATCAATTGCACAAAACAACATCAACTTCATTTGAAAGGAAATGGCTTAAATGGTTGAGATTTCTCAAAGAAACAGATTTATAGTTCATCCGTTTGCAATTTTCTTTCAAACAAAGGGGCATTTGCTTCTGTCTGATACTGTTGTTCTTCCTGGAACAGAAGCACCCGTTAAGTTCTTTGTTACATCTCTTGAGGAGATGCAATATGTCTTCTAAAGGTCCAATAATAATAATGAATACAGAAAATAACTTTCTTATAATTTCTCCTGTTATAAATTGTGTTTGGTAAAAATTCTTTTTTTCAGCTACATTGTCCACCTAGTTAAAAATTTTTGGACAGCTACTGCCATCAAGTGATTCTGCATGATAGTGCACTCAACGTTGCACAAGTTCTACCTTTAAATGGAATAAAAGGAATCTGTGTCTTACTGGCAATAAATGGTACGTCATTATTTAAATATACAAAAGATGGAGGGTTGCCAGTCTTATGAACTGGAAAATTCCCCCAAAGTTCTTGCTTCTCAAAAGGAAAACTTCTTCTCAAAAAAGATTTTGAGACCCTAGAAGGAAAAGAGCAACAAAGATGACTAGGAGACTGGTGGCTAAATGGTATGTTGAATAGGTAAGAGATCTGGCTATGTCTAGTCTAAGGAGGAGAAGACTTATGGGAGATCTGATAGTAGTCTTCCAATACTTGAAGGGCTGTTACAAAGAAGGGGTCGATTTATTCCACAAAGCATTTGAGATTAGGATAGGAAGCAATGGATGGACGCTTGTTAAAAGAGAGATCCAATCTACTGTAGAACTAGGGAGAAATTTCCTGAAAATTAGGAGGACAATTAACCAGTGGAAATGCTTGCCTTCCGTTGCGGAAGGTTTTCAAGAATAGATTGGACAATCATTTGTCTGGGAAGATATAAGGCAGTGATGGCTAACCTTTTTGCCGTTGCGTGCCAAAAGTGGAGGGAGCGCAGGGGGGTTGCGTGCGCACATCCCCACACCCATAATTCAATGCTCCCATGCCCTGCCCCCCCACGCATGCTCACACAAACACCCCCCCGCAACCCCCACTTTTGGCAAGCAACGGAAAAAAGGTTACTGATGGGCCTAGTAGGCCCAATTTTTACCCTCCCCAGGCTCCAGAGGCTTTCCTGGAGCTTGGGGAGGGTGAAAACAGCCTCCCCCACCCCCCGGAGGCCAAAAACACCCTCCCAGAGCCTCCGTGCAAGCCTTGTATTTACCTGGCATCCATAACGGGCTGTGTGGAGACTCCTGGGAGGGGAGGACGGCATGGGTGGGGCCAGCCAAAAATCAGATGGCTGGCATGCACATGCACGCTGGAGCTAAGTTAGGGCAATGGCTTGTGTACCCATAGATATGGCTCCGCCTGCCATAGGTTCGCCATCACAGGTATAAGGTCTCCTGCCTTCAGCAGGAGGCTGGACTAGAAGACCTCCTAGATCCCTTTCAGCCCTATGATTCTATTCTATTCTATTCTATTCTATTCTATTCTATTCTATTCTATTCTATTCTATTCTATTCTATTCTATTCTATTCCATTCCATTCCATTCCATTCCATTCCATTATATTCATGCTGAAACTAGTAATTACTACTACATTCTTCCTGAAACTAATGATTACATCACAAATGAGAAAATATTTGCTGGGTATGCATAATTCCAGTGCAGTGAGTTTGATGCCATTGAAACCCAACAACAAGAGATAACAGGAATTAATATTATTGCTATATTATTAACATTTACAAAAAGTGGCATAGCCAAAAGTGCCTTTGTCATACAATTGCTAATCTAATTATTTCTACATAAAGCAAATCCCAAATCAATTCATCAGTTTGGTATAAATATATAAATATATACATACATACATACATACATACATACATACATACATACATACATACATATATATATATATATAAAATCAATAAAATATAACCATTACCATATTGAATTTGTACATGAATTCAAAGTAAGGAATTATCACACAAATATCATAACATTGTTTAATTTACTTAATTTCCAACACAAATGCTTCTGTATCTGATTCATAGTCTATGGTGGTGGTCCATAATCTGGTACCTATGCATGTATTAGAAATCTGTTCTCCAGTGCTGGAAATATAGTCCTAACAAATCTGGAAAGCATTGAGTTGGCTAAATCAGAACTATGGCTTTCATCAGTAACACAGAACTTTTCCCCAGGAGGTGTTTGTAATGTGGTTTACATCAATTTGTTAAATCCATTAATTGCATGTAGAATCCAACTGCCAAAATGCCACTAGAAAAACAGCTGATTTTGAAAAACAGCTGATTCTGGGTCTCTGATATGAAAATTTCTGATGCTGGTAGTAGGAGATCAGGCTGGGATGGTGAAAAAACAGGAGGATGGGTTGAGACTCAGAGTAGAAGTTTATGCTTAGAATCAGTTCTGGGGTCTCTTTTCAAAAATTGACGCTTTGAAAGGAAAATTCCTGATGCCGGTGATAAATGCACAGTGCAGACGGATTAAAACCCATTTTGACTCAAATTCAGAAACTGACAGTGGGATGAGATTTGGGTTGGATTTTTAGAAATGTTTCTGGAGTCTCTTTTCCAAAATCACTGATTTTGGTATTCTCGAATGAAAATTTTTGATACCACCGGATAGGTGAATGGCGCAGGGCTGAAAAATTGTTCAAGTTGAATGGAAAAATGGAGTATCTCAATTCAATTTGGGATATAATTTTATGCTTTGAACCCATTCTGGATTCTCTTTTTTGAGAACTGCCGATTTTGTATCCATAAGACGAAAGCTCCTGATGCTGGAATTATGAGCAATGGGCAGCGGGATTCAAAAAAAGGTTGACTTGAATGCAAAAATGGAGAATGGGATTAGAGTCAGGGTGGAGGAATTTAATGCTTAGAATAGGATCCTGATTCTTTTCAACAACAGCTGATTTTAGGTCCTTAATTGCAAATTTCCTGATGCCGTCAATAACTGATTGGTTGGGGGGGGGTTGAAAATAGTTCCACCCAAATACAAAAATGAACTTTATGCTTAGATGCAGTTCTGGTTTCTCTTTTCAATAACAGCAAGTTTTGAGTCTGTGTAAAAAAAAATTCCACCATGTTTTTGGGGTGACAGTGGTGTTAAAAAATATTTCAACCTGAATGGAAAAATGGGGGGCAGGATGAGATCTGGGGTGAAATTTTAGCAACAGTTCTGCATTTATTTTTTGGAGAACATCCATTTTGTGTTCACCAGGAGGAAAATTCCTGGCGCCAGTAGTAAGCATGCAAGGCGAGGATGTACAATATGTAAAATATTTCAATCCAAGTGCAAAAATGGAGGGTGGAAAAAAATTTGGGGTGGTATTTTATGCTTCAAACCAGTTCTGTTCCCCCCCCCCACAGAAATTGCTAACCTTGAGTCCCCTTAGAGGAAAATTTCTGAAGCTGCTGGTGATCCCTGGCAAAAGGAATGGCGTTAACCACTTCTCCTGGTGCACGGAGGTTATAGAGTTTCAGGTATGGAACAACCAGGCTTTAGCTGAACCTGGCAAGACTGAGTGGATCTGGGTTTTGGGGTCCTCTGGTTCTAGTATTTTACTATCTCTGGTATAGCACTGTCCCAGACTTATTGTGCAACTTGGGGGCTCCTTTTAGGTCAGGGTGTCGAACTCACGGCATCACATTGTCACGTGACATATTGTGACTTTTCTCCCTTCACTAAACTGGGGGTGGGGATGGCCAGTGCGGGCTGCGAAACACCCGTGTTCTAGGAGGACAGACTTGTTGTGCAACTGCCATGGCTAGGAGAGCCTTTTTATAGCATTGTGTTGTGTGCCTTCCTGGACCATGAGTAGCTCATGCTCTGCTCACATGCAGAATGAATTACTGTAGCAGGCTCTACATGAGGCTGCCCTTGACGAGTATCTTCAGCTGATGCAAAATGCATCCGTGCTAATAGTTATTACATCTTTCTTCTGTGAACTGCATTGGTTCCCAGTTTGCTTCCATGTGTAATTCAAGAGGCTCATCTTGATCTTTAAAGCAGGGGGGGGGCATTTTATTTATTCTTCCCAATTACATCTGCCCATCCATTCACCAGGTCAGGTAGGAGGTGACGTGCTGCCGATCCCGTCCTCGAAGGAGCTTCATGTAAGAGAAATCAAGTGATGCGCCTATTCTGCTGTGGCCCCAACTCCGTGGCCCATTATTCCCCAAGGTGAGGTTAGCCCCATCTCATTAGCCTTCCAGATGGCCCTTAAAATTTGTTTTTTTCACTAGCATTGGAGTCCAGGAACAGCTACAAGGTGGTTGTATGAGATTAGTGATGTTTGTTCCCCCACTTTCTTAGGTTCTATTTTATATGTTTACATTTTTATGTTTAGTTTAGACTGTTAGGGTTTTTTTTTAACTGTTGCTATGTTAAACGCCTAGAGCTATTTATGAGATGGGTGGCTATATAAATATTTTAAACAAATAAATTCCCATGAAGAAAAACAACCAAGAGCAGAAAGCATTTTTAAGGTTTATTTAAATAAAAATTATAATTTATACCAAGATACCCTATCCCCCCACTTTTTTTAAAACAAAGAAAGTTCTCTTAAAAAATGTACAGGGCAAATTGTTTCAGTTCAGTTTTTCATACAGTACAACGCTCCTGTTTGAACAAAAGTTACACTGCTAATGTATTATTTACAACTTCAAAATATAGACTGAATTTTCAGACATAAAAAGTATTTCACATCCATTCTTTTTAATGATTAGTAGCAGAAAAAAATGTCTGCCGAAATGTACATAATTAGTTATAAACTACCGGATTTGCTTTTGCAGGTCAAACACTCCCATACTTCTACAATAATCCCCCCCCCTCACTTTACACAGCATATTCATTGGCTTTGCAAGAGTTTTGCATTATGGTGCTACATGATTTGCCTAGAGTCAAATCCTGCAAAATTAATATGTTAATGTAATAAAATTTCTGATTCTGGCAGTTTAGGAAGGGAACATAAGTTGTGATCAGTTTTCATTTCCTTTTATAATGAGAAAAAGTCTCCAACATGACCACTATGTTTCTAATAAAACAGCTTATTCAACTAATTTTTTAAAAAAATTCATCATGAGCCACAGGAGATACTACTCTACATATCAGCACAACAAATTTATAAAATGGTTTTTAAAAATGCTACGTTAAGGTAACACTTTGTATTAGTAGCACTAATGGAGCTACATTCAGTAAGTAGAGAATGAAAATCCCATAGAAAGAGATGAATTTAAATCAAACCTAGGAGTGGTTGCAGTTTACAGAATAAACTGACAAATATTCAGCATTTCAGGATATAAGAAAAAGAAAAGCACTGAGATGGCCCAGCACACCAAAATTATTTTTAGGGCATGAGATTAAATATCCCCTATCACAAAGAACAGCAGTTAATTATGCATTAGTCCTTTCAGTAGGAAAATGTGCATGGCTTCAGCAAGGAAGGGGAAAAAAATAAAATAGTTCCCATTTTAATGCATATTTACCTAATTTCCCAAATGCTTGACTAAATGAAGACTGTATTTCAATGGCAAAATGTACATTTCACATCTCCTACACATTTTAGTGTATGGGTGGATATCTGCATGTATTTTTCACAAACGAATTGTCATCAAAAGTCTACAAAATTATACATTTCACCACTGAAGTGGTGAACTGTGTACAGGAGAGGTCAGGAAAATATGCGCACAAATTGAGACATTTTTCTAATTTCGGTGGGAGAATTTATATCCTCGTGCAGAAATAGGCTGGGATAAAATTAAGGATTGGACACTGAGCTAAATGTTGCACGGTAAGATTTACCCAATTCCTAAATACCTGGGGGTTTTTTCATGTACACAATACAGACATTAATGGTCTTCGCATTCTCACTTGAATACATGTTCCATTCTAGTCTCTTTTCTTTAAGGGATGCACTTTTAAAAGCACAGCTTATTTTGAACATTTTTGTAAGAACACAGAAGAATAGGGAAAAATTGAAAGCCATTTATGTATACTGTTTCATTCTGAAAATATAAAAATCAAAGATTATTATTGTGGCATAACCATATCTCACAAATAGATTTGAAGCAACCATCTTCTAGAATGGTAGTTTTCAACTTCCATTAGCTTTAAGATGTGTAGACTTCAACTTCCAGAATTGGGGAATTCTGGGAACTAAAATCCAGACATCTTGAAGTTGCCAGGTTGAAATACACCGTTCTAGAACAAGTCTTTGGGTGACTAGAACGGAGATAAAAAAAATATTTTTTTAAAAAATCCTGTTATCTGATTTTCACCAGAACCAGTAATTTTAGAAACAGATTGAAGGTTAAAAAGTACACTTGAAAATGATACAAAAGGGGAAAAAAAGAAAAGAAAAATAGCTTGCTTGGTAAACAATATAATCTATCCTTTTTTTCCTCACAAAAAAAATCTCACAGAACATAGAATTAACAGAAAGGGAATTTCAGAGGTCTTCTAGTCTAACCTCTTGCTTGATCAAGAGACCCTGTATCATTCCAGACAAATGGCTGTCCGGTCTCTTATTGAAAGCCTTCAGTGATACCTTCTAGAGCAGTGTTTCTCAACCTTGGAAGCTTGAAGATGGGTGGACTTCAACTCCCAGAATCCCCCAGCCAGCGCTGCTGGCTGGGGGATTCTGGGAGTTGAAGTCCACCCATCTTCAAGCTACCAAGGTTGAGAAACACTGTTCTAGAGGCAAACGGTTCCACTGATTAAATTGTCCCCACTGTCAGGAAATTTATCCTTAATTCTAGGTTGGATCTCTCTTTAATGATTTTCCACCCATTACTTCATCCTGCCCTCAGTAATACACAGGTGGTCCTCGAATTACAACAGTTCATTTAGTGACCATTTGAAGTTACAAAAGTAAAAAAAAAAAAAAAGTGACTTATGACTGTTTCTTCACACATACCACCATGACAGCATCTTCATGGTCACTTTGTGATCAAAATTCAGATGCCTGGCAACTAGTTCATATTTACAATGCTTGCCGTGTCCCAGGGTTATGCGATTCCCTTTTGCGACCTTTTGACAAGCAAAGTAAATGGGGAAGCCAGATTCATTTAACAACCATGTTACTAATTTAACAACTGCAATGTATCACTTAACAACTGTGGAAAGAAAGGTTGTAAAACGGAGAACGACCTGTAGTGCAGTGTAAAGGGTATTCTCACTTCACATCAATTTGGTACTATCCCTCTGTTGATGCAGCCTAGAACTGTATTGGCTGTTTTGGCAGCTGCAGCACACTTCTGGCTCATACTTAAGTGATTGTCAACTAGGACACCTAGATCTCACACACAGACACTGCTGTTGAGCTAGGTATCATCTATTCTACACCTTTGCATTTGGTTTTTCTTGCCTATGTATAAGATCCTACTTTTCTCACTACTGAATTTAATTTTGTTTAATGGGGCCCAAGATCCCTTCTGGATCTTGAGCCTACCTTCTAAAGTGTTGACTATTCCCCGCCAGCTTGGTATCATCTCCAAACTTGATGAGAATCCCTTCTTTTCCTTCTTTTATGAAGATGTTGAAGAGCAGTGGGCCCAAGGCAGAACCTTGAAGTATCCCACTGCATGCTCTTCTCCATGTAGATGTAGTTCCATTGAAGACTGCATGTTGAGTGTGGTTGGTCAACCAGTTACAAAACCATCTGATAGTGATGCTGTCTATCCCACATTTTGTCTTGCCAAGAAGCAGGCTGGGTCTACTTTATCAAATGCTACGTCCTCAGCATTTCCCTGATCCACTAATTTAGTCACTTTGTCAAAGAAGCCAGTAAGGTTTATCTAGTATGATCTATTTTAACAAACCCATATTGGGTTTAATAAATATTAATAAGATTAAATATATTAACATGACTATCCAAGGGATAGTCTTTTTAGAAAGAAGGGGGGAAAACACCAATTCTGTGTAATACAATTCTGATTTCGCTTGGTAAAAATGTTAATCTGACATAATGCTTATATCCCCATCTTTACATTTACTTGCTGGGATTATGCCTGGCAAAATCCTTATTTGTTCAAAGTTTTCTGAAGCCTACCAGCTTAACATCTTATATAAACCACAAAATGTTAATATAGAAATGCATTACTAAAAAAGCTGACATTTTACCATCACTAACTTTTCCCCCGTTACAGTGGTTGATCTCAAACTGTGGGTCACAAGCCCCAGGCCGTCATCAGCAATTCTGTGGGATGCTGCAAATGTTTTGAGTATGCAAATCAAGATCACATTAAGATGTTGCTTGCACTCTGCCTGATCACGCCAACAGCAAAGTTAGGATTGATTTTTTTTTAACCAGTTGCTGCTATAAAAGGCAAATGTTAATCCAAAATAAATATGGAACAAAATATGAGAGCAACTATCTCAAAAATGAAATCCAGATTTCAAGGGTCATAAAGAAGAAAACAAGTGTATTCTTCCCATTAAAATTATGGTTTGATAGCTCTACTATTTATTTCCAGTGAAAAGGTTTTATGTTATAAAGTTGCAATATTTTCTCATGTTTTAATTCTATATGGATTGCATTTCTATGTGAATTGCATCTTAATTATTAAAAAATCAGTGGTATATTTTTGCCCTCCCCTAAGTCCATTGAAATCATGAGTTTAATTCATCATGGAGAATCACATACAGAAAATTCATTTAACATTTTAGGGGCTCACATTAGCACTGAGTTGAAACTCCGTATTACCTTATAGAAAATATATGAGCCTTTCAGATCCTGATTCTAGACCAATAATTAATGTGTGTTTTAATCCTTTTTAAGAAACAAGGTTTTCTCCACACATAAATCAGTTTGCTAAACTTTTCTAGCATTTATTGCCTACAATTTTAGTTATGCTTGACTTTTTTTTTAGTCCATCTTCTTATGACATCTGAACATATAATAATTAAGCTTAACTGAGCAGCAGTGACATGTTACATGCAAATGCATGTAACAGAGTCAACAATAGAATACAAAGCAAGGGGTTGGTTTGGGATAGACTAGTTCATAGCACAGAAGCAGCCTCTCAATTTTCCTACTTGACAGTTCCAATCGTATTTGTAAACAATTGACTCTATGTACTCAATAAAAAGCAATTGAGGGGATCACTTGGAGTACAGAATAGATTCCAGGATCTGCTGCTTCTCTGTTAAGAACCATCCAATCTTCAAAAACTGACTTTGAAATAAAAGAAACTAAAATTAATGTATCATAGCCATCTTTATGAAATATTAAATTGGCATGTGGAGTTTTAGCCATCTACTCAATTTCTTTTCATGATTAAAAGGCTACCGCATGCAAAGTTAATTACTACAAAAAGCGTAGCTGCAGCTCTCAAGAAGCTAAAATATCAGCCAATGCAAATTAACGTTCGTGCAATACAAAATTTACCAATAGGAATACCAAAGAAAAAGAATTATGGACATGTACAGGGGCAACAGCAAGATCCCAGGGTTTCATCAAAATTATGTTGATTCAATGTTGTAGCCCTCCTTTTTTTACGTGTCTCAAAATACTACAAAGGGTGAAGAGCTTGTAGTACATTGATACAACACTATTTCCATTATTCCTCTTCCATTCCAATGGACACATTTTTGATAACTTTCAACTTTATGTTTATCCAATATTTTAAGGAAAATACAGGATAATGCAGCATGCCAAATAATTCTAAAAAGTTGCTTCTCTATCAAAAACACTGGGAACATTCGTTATGTCAACAGAGGGACATAAGACAAATGACAAAGCAAGATGTGTAAGGTAGGCCGAGAAGAAATGACCATATCAACTCTCTGAAGATTTAATTGCATCTCCCAATTGTCTCTAAATCTAGAAATGCCTTTTGAAAAGATACAGAAGTCAGTATGAAAGTTTTCTGGAAGCACAGCTTCAAATACTCATACCTTCGAATATTATTATTATTATTTACACCACATTTAGGAAAACCAAGACCCTTCAAAATCACGTCCTTGACAGTTTTTGCTAAGTTCAATCGCAAACTTGCACCCCATTTGTGTATATATAGTAATGCCACTTAAATCAATGGAATTTGTGCAGTGGAAGTGTGCAGAACCCGTAGCGAAAGAAATATCGGATGAACCGCAGAGTTCAGGGTATGTCTTATTAAGACAAGGCCTACCCCTCAAGCTAGTTTTGCTAAGAATCCTCCCAAGCTTTTTAATGTCAGTGAACAAACATTAAAAGTGCTTAATGTGCAAGGCTAACAGTGCCGATAGCATTTTCACTGTTCTTTTATTTTATTACCAAAACAAAAAACAAAAAACCAACAACAGTAAATAAAAACCAACAGAAACCATGGAAGGCATGTAAAAAATGCACTTCTGTAACATAAGACATATGCAACAAAGAAAATTATTGCAGGACTGATGATTGAAGGATGTTCCACCTTTTTATTCACTACTGGGTGAGTAAAATTCATGATGTTTCCTATAATAACCGGCAAGGATGATATACTAGCTTTCACTGGCAGATGCTGCAGAGGTTATCTTCACATACTGGCTGAAAATAGTCTCAAAAGCTTCGTCTCTGTGTACCATGGCACCAAACACGAGCGGCTTTCAGGAGGAAAGAAAGAAAAAAAACAACCCAAAGAAGTTCAATAAAAGAATGACTAAAACGTGAGCATTCCAATACATTAATAATAGCAGAATCCTATACAGTACCCCAAAAGACGTTCATCTCAATTTTAAACTTATTTAAAATAGGCCTACTGGGTTATACGCAGAACTCCCCAATTTAGGTCCAGGATGTTCCACAGAACTTTAAATCCGTCCCTTGCCTCGAAATGCTACTCAGTTTGGGGCTAGTCTGGTGATTTCTGAAAGCAAATGTTCATGAAATAGAAGCATTGTGATCTAGGGCAGGAATGTCAAAGTCAAGCCCACGGGCCGGATCCTGTCCATGGGGTGTTTAGATCTGGCCTGCGGGGCCGCTCTGGAAACAGCGAAGGACCGGCTTATGTGCAGCCCTCCCGAGTTCCGTTTTCGCTGGCAGAGGGTTGCAAGACGCCGTCACAGCCGAAAACGGAGCTCGGGAGCCCGTTTTCTCTGGCAGAGCGCTCGGGCCACCACAGGCTCCCCCGACACGAGTGACGTCGATCTGGCCACGCCTCCCCTGGCCAAACACAATCCTGATGCAGCCCTCAATGAAATAGAGTTTGACACCGCTGATCTAGGGTCAAAAGAGGCTTCCGCTTTGGAGCATTTCCTTCAAGAAACTACTGAACTGATTTTGGAGGAGCATACTCCGGAATGTTTTGCCATGGTCTAGGAAAGGAACAGGGCACTCCAGAGTTCTTCTCAATATTATGCCCCTGAATTGGAAAATTTTGCATGTACATCAGGGGTGGGTTCTACTTACCTTTACTACCAGTTCGCAACGGGAGCGCACACGCTTCTACGCGTGCACGGATTGTACCTTATGACATCCGGGTGGGTGGGCGGAGCCTCCCGCCGCTTTTACTACCGGTTCTCAAGAACCGGACAGAACCAGGAGCAACCCCACCACTGATGTACATGCCTTATCTACTCTTCTCAGTAGCAAATAACAAGCCAGCCTTCCCATCATTCAAACTTAAAACTATAAGAGTTACAGAAAAGGGGAAAAAATGGAAGAAGAGAGAAGAGTTTAGCATTGGTTTTATTTTTTTTATTAAATAAAAAAAATAGTTCATTAATAAAATGATTCCTATTTATCAAACTAAGAAGTGCTCCAAAAAGAGATAGAATCAGTATTCCAGACAAGCAAAATTGTCAAGTGATGGTAACCAGCATGCAAATGAAATATATATATCAGGGGTGAAATCCAGCAGGTTCTGACAAGTTCTGGAGAACTGGTAGCGGAAATTTTGAGTAGTTCGGGGAACTGGCAAATGCCACCTCTGGCTGGTCCCAGAATGGGGTGGGAATGGACATTTTGCAATATCCTTCCCCTGGAGTGGGGAGGGATTTTGCAGTATCCTTCCCCTGGAGTAGGGAGGGAATGGAGATTTTGCAGTATCCTTCCCCTGGAGTGGGGAGGGAATGGAGATTTTGCAGTATCCTTCCCCTGCCATGCCCACCAAGCCACACCCACCAAGTCACACCAAGCCCATCAAGCCACGCCCACAGAACCAGTAGTAAAAAAAATTGGATTTCACCACTGATGTATATGCTTCAGATTTGACTACTTACTTTTTGTGTAGATGGTGTGGATACTGCAATACCCATCCCAGATCCTGGGAGAACGGAAAGTACTTTGTACTAAAATAAACATTAAAAAAAAAGATTTACATAACAAATACTTTCACATGCAACAGAAAAAGTAGATTTAACCAGTGCAGAAATTTAAACAACAGTATCTTATCTAGATATCCAAAGTTCTTAAAATAGTGTATTATAAAGCCCATATTTGAGGTGTTTCTGAATGTTGCTTTCGCAGTGGAGGAAAAGGAGCAAGGAGAATCACTATTTTCTTGTCAAACAGATGTGCTCTACAGCAGGGGTCCCCAACCTCTGGTCTGTGGACCGGCACCGGTCCGCAGCATGCCAGAAACCGGTCCGCA
The DNA here is from genome assembly GCF_059756535.1 of Pantherophis guttatus. Taxonomy (NCBI): domain Eukaryota; kingdom Metazoa; phylum Chordata; class Lepidosauria; order Squamata; family Colubridae; genus Pantherophis; species Pantherophis guttatus. The sequence continues at coordinate 77,579,458 of NC_142069.1, forward strand.
CAAACAAGCGAAGCCCCATCCGCGGGATGCATGTGTTGTGACCTAGGCTTACTGAGTAATTACAATACACAATTAGTCCCAAACAAACCTATTTTATTGTAACAGCTGAGAATTACGTTCATTCCCACCTGAGTCCCAATTAATTGCAACAAGTCCTTCGGAAGAAGTCCTTCGGGATAATCACCAACCTTTATCTTCTTTGACACCCTGCCAAAGGCCTTACTTGGCAAAGCCCCACGAAGTTCAGAAACAAACAAGAGATGCCAACTGGAAACAGAGTTAGCAATGTTGCTTTCCTGCAAAAGGCCCAAGTGCCTCTGTTTCTCTTTTAAGCCTTATGGGAGGGGCCAATCATCTCCTGGCCTTGCTCCCGAGTCGTCCCTTTTGCTTTAGCTGCTCTTGCCTTCTGGCAGCTCTGTGCATGCGTGCACTAGGAACAGGCTCTTCCTGTTCCTCTGCTTCTCTGCTGTCCGACTCTGGGGGCTCCGGAGTCCGCGCATCATTCCCAGATGGTCCTGGCCTAATCTCTGCCTTTGACGCAGAGCCCTCGTCCGGGCCTTCCCCAGACTCCAGGACTGGTCCATGTTCCTCCCCAGCCTCCTCACTGTCCAACTCCGCTGCCAGCTCCGCAGGCTGCTGGCGGACCACAACAGCATGCAACACACTGCATACAGGCAGACTGCCTCATCCAGTCCACGGAAAAACCTCTCTCCATAGAATCAGTCCCTGACGCCCAAAAGGTTGGGGGCCGCTGCTCTAAATCATGTTCCACACAGAGGTAAAATCCAACAACTGGACTGTATAAAGATTTTTTAAAAAAATAATAACTGAGTACCGATCAAAACAGCCTGATCCTACCATTTTTTGAAACCTCCGTGCTTGATTTATTCTTACACAGCTAATGGTAACCTGAAACTATTATTTAAACCGAATGGTTGTGTCAGATGTACTTATGCACAGAACAAATCCATCAAAATAATTGGACATAGGCTAATCATGACTAACTCGTCCCACTGGTTCAGTGAATCAGGATTTATCAAATACCGCATATGATGGAAAACACTAACCCCAGATATTCAATATGCTTTGTTACCGAAACAGAAACAAAATCATTTTTTCTCTGGTAGTTAAAAAATTAGAAATCAATTTATAAAGAGTGTATTGACGCCAGCCATTCCTGGTACATACAACAAAGTAACTACAATGTAAGCATGGAATTTAGCATTTCCAGAAACCAAGTCATTCATTGATAAAATGAATGATGTTTGGAGGCATGACCAACATTCTATAATCATAAAGATCCTTCAGTGAAAAAGTGTTTAAAGAAAAGATTTGTGGCTAGAGTGTAGGACTATCTCATCTTTGTGTTCCCTTTCAACTGCACAATTCTGTGATTTTGACATTTCCTTCTGTAGAAAGTGTATATGATTGCCTATCTTAAACAAGTAACCCTGGACACCTATCAAATGGTGCATTAAAATGACAATAAAAACAACATAATATGGAATATAATTTGGAATAATAATAATTCACAGAATAGCACTTAGACTTAGATATCGCTTCACAGTGCTTAACAGCCCTTTCTAAGCAGTTTACAGTCAGCATATTGCCCCCCAACAATCTGGCTCCTCATTTTACTGGCCTCAGAAGGATGGAAGGCTGAGTCAACCTTGATTGAGGTTGAGTCAACCTTAAGCCAATGAGACTCGAACTGCCGAACTGCTGGCAGCCAGCAGGTGGCTCAGTGACTAAGACGCTGAGCTTGTCAATCGAAAGATCGGCAGTTCGAATCCCTAGTGCCACATAATGGGGTGAGCTCCCGTTACTTGTCCCAGCTTCTGCCAACCTAGCAGTTCGAAAGCACGTAAAAAATGCAAGTAGAAAAATAGGGACCACCTTTGGTGGGAAGGTAACAGCGTTCCGTGCGCCTTTGGCATTGAGTCATGCCGGCCACATGACCACGGAGACGTCTTTGGACAGCGCTGGCTCTTTGGTTTTGAAACGGAGATGAGCACCGCCCTCTAGAGTCAGGAATGAGTAGCACATATGTGCGAGGGGAACCTTTACCTTCACCTTTTTACTGCATTTTAACCATTGTACCACCATGGCTCATCAATAATATTATCCTAACACAGCAAACATATTGGGCTCCATTAATGTCCCGCCCTAATATCTGAAGAGACAGTCAGCTTTCTAAATCTTCCAGACCTTGGAGGGAAAGCTGCTTCAAAGGTCAGTAGCTGTGACAGAAAAAGCACATCTCCTGGGTCTTGCTATGTGATCTTGTTTCAGAGAAGCGGCTCAGAACATGCCTGCCCTGCCAGATCTGATAGAATGAGCTGAAGCCCACTGGAGATACACAGTCCTCCAAGTAACGTGGCCCTGTGCCATACAAGGCTTTAAAGGTGGTAATCAACACTTTGAATTGCACCTAAAAGACTACTGGGAAATAGTACAGCTTGTGCAGCACTGATGTCACATGTACCATGAATCTGAGGACTCTAAGATAATTGCAACAAATCAGTCTGGGGGAAATGCTACCCCATCAAGAGCTAAAGAATGGAGGTCTCCAGAGCCAGGGAGCCATTCAGTCTTTGCTAAGGTCTTTTCACTCCCTGACCCTGACTATCTCCAAGTGCAGCCCTAGCTCAGTAGAATCACATCCACTCGATTCTGGGCTTTTTTTCTTTCTGGCAGCCAGCAAGCTCTTGCTGCCTGGTGAGAGACTTATATAGATCTATTTCTGGCTCGTTAGCCATCATCAGTAAGCCACACCCACATCTCATGTATCCTCCCTGTAAAGGTACAATATCTATTTTCTTACTTCTTCGTAGGATTTATGTGTGTTTTTCCTCTAGCCAGGTTTTTCCTATGTAACCAAGGTTTTTCTGCAGCCCTAGCTCAGTAGAATCACATCCACTCGATTCTGGGCTTTTTTTCTCTTTCTGGCAGCCAGCAAGCTCTTATTTATATATACTAAATAAGAATAAGAATTACACTACACTAAATTGTGATAAAATTTAACTGCAGAAATAAAATAACATTTTAATAATAATAATATGCATGTAATAGGAGCCATGGTGGCGCAGTGGTTAGAATGCAGTATTGCAGGCTAATTCTGCCGAATGTCAGCAGTTCAATTCATACCGGCCCAAGGTTGACTCAATCTTCCATCTTTCTGAGGTTGGTAAAATGAGGACCCAAATTGTTGGGGGCAATATGTTGACTCTGTAAACCACTTAGAAAGACCGCTGTAAAGCACTGTGAAGTGGTATATAAATCTAAGTGCTATTGCTATTATTAACGCTATTGCTGTTTATATTCCAATATAGACAGTCTTGAATTAAATTTAATCCCAGGAAGAAAAAGAGACTTTTGATTAGCAGAAAAATTAATATGTACGGCTGTACATATTTTAGCAATCAGTTGGAAGATATACTTCAGGCCTCATTTGAGCATATAAGCATAGCAAATCACTAATAGTCACTAAAACAGTTCTTTGCTTTCAAGGTTCTTTGGAATCTTGAAAAATCTTTGGCAAAAAAGTTGTAACTTATCTCTTCAGGGCAACTACAACTTTTTTTAGGCTTGCATAGAAATCTGGGGGGGAAATAACAGTTTGATTAAAGAATAGCACAGAGGTGAAAGTCTAAAGCAGAGGTCTTCAAACTTGGCAGCTTTAAGACTTGTGGACTTCAACTCCCAGAATTCTGGGAGAATTCTGTGAGTTGAAGTCCACAAGTCTTAAAGCTGCCAAGTTTGGGGACCTCTGGTCTAAAGTATTCCCTCCAACTTATTTTTGAAGCATGAACAGCCCTACAACTAATGCTGTATTCCTACATTAATCCTACAGCTAATGCTAAATGGGTCATAGATTTTTGAAACTTCATGTCCAGGGGCAGCTGTGAGTGGGTGTGCTTTTTAGTCCTAATCAGTGTTAGTAAATCTGGGATTATATTTATTTCACTGCATCCATTTGCTATTTAATGCAGCGTTAAAAATTGTTTTTACCACGACATGATAGATAAGCTTCTTCAACATAAAAGAAGTCAAAAGCAAAACACTGAAGAAAAAGCAAGTGCTTACCTTTTGAATATCTGTTATATCTGCAAGTTTTATAACTTTATTTCTTTTAGATGAACCAGATTTGGAACTTTCAAAGCATAAGTAACTAAAGGCAAGGAAAGAAAGAATATAAATTTTAAAAAAGTAAAAAATCCTAAATGATTTAAAACACTGCCATTGAGTTATTTATATTTATTTATTTATATTTCACATTTCTAGACCGCCCATCTCCCTCGAAGAGATAATATCAACATGTAAAACAAGATAACTTCAAATTTTAAAACCTAATGATTATATATATATGTATCATATTGTAAGACGCTCAGAGTCGCTTTGGATAGTAAGATGGGAAGCATATCAATTTAATTTTAGTATTTATATGCTAAAGCTGGGTACCTTTTGTTTTATCCAACTAATCCAAACTATATATTTTCTGGCGTTCTTACCATTTCATGGCATGCTCTTATCACTTTTTTTCCTCTTTGCCTTTGAGGTGGTTTCTTACTCCTGACGCCTGCCTGGCTTAGTTCCTGCATGATTTTTGGCAAGCTTTTCCTGAAGTGTTTTGCCCTTGTTTTCTCCTTTCTAGGGCTGAGAGAGAAAAACTGGCCCACAATCATGCAGACGGCTTTGTATCTAAAGCAAGACTAGAACTCACAGTCTCCCAGTTTCTATAGCCAGATGCCTTAATCACTATACCAAAGTGGCTTTCTCCCTTGATCACATATTAACTGTGGATTTGTCCTTCTGCAAAACAATGAAGATCTCTTCTAAGGAAACCCCACTGAAAACAATTTCACTCTTTTATTGGAGCTTTCTAGAGTGTTCTTTTCCATTAACCTTTAAGTTATAGCTCAGTCTTACGAAACTTATGGCAAGCATCTTCAACCTCTTCAATAACATTTTTATAGATTCACAAAAAAACTTCTGAAAGTTATTTTCTTTAAAATACTTTTTTTGTAATTCACAAAAACACTTAACTCCCCCCCTTCCCCTTAAATGGAGTCATCAAGTCAGGGTGGCAAAAATATGGACGACATTAGGAGGTGGGAGAAAAATAACTCCCTATTGCCAGCCAGTGATCATCCAATTTTTTGCAGCCCAGATCTAGTGGCCCCTAGTTTTAACATTCTGCTGTAAATAATGCAAACACTTACTTTTCAGTAACATAGAGAACGCCATTCCTAATGTAATCAGTGGTTATCTTCCTATCTCTGTTTATCAAGCAGCAGCGCCAGCCGTTTTCACACACTATAAAATAGTACAATTATTCCATTTTACTTTTACATAGTAAACAGCTGTAATATTTGTATATTTCAGATACAGCTAAAAGTTCTACATACAGAGTTGGCAAACAAGCTCCTACAAAGAAAACATGTTCATAAAGGAGTGAAATCTTCAATAAACTTTGATTTATGTGGTAAGTTTTCTTTTTAAAAGTCACCAAAACAACAGAACCTAAATTCTGAAAATGCATACAAGCTCTTCTAGACACTGAAGTAAATGTTTCAAGCCAGGGTAAAGTTAAAATTCTCTGACAAGTGAATGCTCCATTTCCTCAAAGGTCAAATCAGCCATCCCACTTGCACAGAGAATCTGTTGCCTGCATGATAAAAGATTAATATTGATCTGCTGTCCATGGAATCCAACAGCAGATTACATTATGATGTCAATCATTTCTTAATAATGTTACTTTATGGGCCTTTAAAAAAAATCTCATTACTTATTATTATTATTATTATTATTAAAATTTCTATACCGCCCTTCTCCAAAATAGGACTCAGGGCAGTGAACAGCCAAAGTAAAAACAATACATACAAAATTTAAAAGCAGTTTAAAATAATTAAATATTTTGGCCGTAAATTAAAACAACCCAATTTAAAATCAATTTAAAATTAACTCAAGCCAGCCCAGCTAGTTGAAATAAATGGGTTTTCAGGGTCCGACGAAAAATCTGGAGGTCTGTTATTGTACGTATCTCTGGGGGGAGGTTGTTCCAGAGGGTGGGCGCCGCCACAGAGAAGGCTCTCCCCCTGGGAGTCGTCAGCCGACATTGTCTGGCGGACGGCACCCTGAGGAGGCCCACTCTGTGCGAGCGTACTGGCCAGTGGGAGGCTATTGGTGGCAGAAGGCGGTCTCGTAGGTACTTAATGTCCACCTCCCAAGTTGTGTGAATACCTGCCAATGGACGCTCATGTTCTGGCAAGTTAAATACTTCATGGAAGTTTCCTCTCTTTGTATTGTGAAAGCGACTGGTTTCCTCATCTCGATTCACTCCTGTTGAGGTGTTTGAACCTACATAGCTTCGGGATGCTGCTGTTTGAGGCTGAAACAACATAAACCTGGTTTACTAAACACTTGCAGAAATCAACACAAGCTTCAGTTATGTTATCTTCCCTTGTCCTCAGGAAATGTCCTGCTTCAGTGCTAGAAACCCCGTGTCTGATGCAGCCGCAATCCCTCTCCAAAATAATCCAGGGTTGATCAACTTGTGAAGGATTCCATCACTCATCAGGCTGTGAGTTACAATTAATAAAGGATGCTCAGACTCATCGTGTGACATTGTGCAGTTTGACTTGACATAGGATCTTTTCTGAAGGCTGCCATGCAGAGCAACTGGGCAACTCCTTCAAATGAATCCTCCACAGGGCTGTATATCATGTAACATAGAGGTGTCAAACTCGCGTCATCACGGTGGTGTCACATGATGTATCGTGACTTTTTTCCCCTTCGCTAAACCGGGCGTGACCAGTGCGGGACGCATCTGGCCAGTGGGCCGCGAGTTGGACAGCCCTGATGTAACTAATCTGTGTTGTGACCCAAAACAGGGCATGTCCCTGATGCTTTTTTTTTTTTTTTTTGACATCCTTTTGAGGGGTAAGAAAATGCGTTTTCCATTTAAAAAAACAACCCAATCTCAACTATTAGAACTTCAGACAGGAGCTTTCCATGAGGTTGCAGGACCTGCCACCAATAAAGAATCAATCTGCTATGGTGCAATTTAAAACACTGTAGCTACATATGTTCCCAAAGCACCCAAAAGCCACAAGTAGGATCTCATCAAAGTCATAAAAACAAGCGATTCACTTGGCATGTTATTTGTCCAGCAAAAATTGATTAGCGGGGCTATTACAAGATGGGGAAAATGGGTGACAAAATATTACCACAAGCCACCTCATAAGTTTGATAATACAGTAGATGTTTTTTAGGCGGGAAGTCCCATTCACATCCAGCTATTCTATCCATCTTTTAATAAGCATAAGCTCAACACTGATTCAGGAGTGTTGAATATATACAAGTAGTCCTTGACTTAGAACCATTCATTTAGGAACTTTTCAAACTTACAACGGCACTGAAAAAAGTGACTTACAATCGGTCCATCGCAGCATCCTCGTGGTCATGTAACCAAAATTTGTGATTGGCAACCAAAATGAATTTATGTCAGTTGCAGTGTCCTGGGGCCATGTGATTTCATTTGCAGTCTTCCCACAAGCAAAGTTAATGAGGGAAGCTGGTTTCATTTAACAACTATGTGATTCATTTAACACCGAGGGTGATTCACTTTAACAACTGTAGCGGAAAGGGTCATACAGTTGGGCATAACTCACGTAACAACCCTTTTGCTTAGCACTGGAAGTTCTGGCCCCAATTGCGATTTTAAGTCAAGGACTACTTATACCAATACTTTCCTATTCCTTGGCATTGTAAGAGGGAAATGGTGGGGCAGAAAAACATATATTTTTTTTCATTTTGACCCATGGACTCCAAAGCTTAATTTGCTGTTTTGCATCAAGTGGCCATTTACCCAGCAAATATATTCAGAAGGATACCAATATACACAGGTTTAAATTTGGGCTAAGAAACACATAGTCTTACGAATGAATTACAATTGCCAACATTCCCAGCTGCCCAGGCAACTAGATTGGTCTATCTCAACGTTTAAACGAAGGCATCTTTCATTTCTGCATCAACCATTTTTCAAAGTATTGTGATATGTAAATCATTACAAGCAAGAGGATTTTCATGACTATTAATTTTGAAGGTATATCATATTGTTAATACTGTTGTATGCTTCTAGAGTTTGCTTCTCTACTAATCAAGCAAAGTAAAATTAAATAAAGCAATAGTTATATGAACGCTCTGCCACATCAAGTTTATCAAACCATGTCTTCAACTGAATAGGGAAATATTGAACACAATGCAAAATTGATCCGTTAATAGTAAAGAACAGTTTCTACATGTCTGGGTCTTTGGATTCAAATGAAGACCAATTACTATAATTAATACAAATGTAAACATTACACTTAAACACGTTTGTATAAACAACAGAGGTGGGGAGAGATAGCGGGAGAAAGAAAGAAAAAAAAATTGCTGCTCATTCTGAACACAAATGATCATCTGAAAGACAGAAGATATTCCACTCTAAGATCCATACCTTTTCATGACCTGACAGCTAGCAGGAGGGAAAAAACAAACAAACAAACACAATGTGATGATGACAAAAGAAAAAAAGCAAATCCTATTTAATTGCATCATATGCAGAATAAAAATACGAACTGAGTGAATTGGCAAGATTTTTTTGCATACCAAAAGATTACCCAATATTTTTTTTTAAATCCCTGAAAGATATCAATGGATAAAGGTAAAGGTTCCCCTGCATATGCGTGCTAGTCGTTCCTAACTTAAGGGGGTGGTGCTCATCTCCGTTTCAAAGCCGAAGAGCCAGCGCTGTCCGAAGACGTCTCCGTGGTCATGTGGCTAGCATGACTAAACACCAAAGGCACACAGAATGCTGTTACCTTCCCACCAAGTGGTCCCTATTTTCTACTTGCGTTTTTTACGTGCTTTCAATCTGCTAGGTTGGCAGAAGCTGGGACAAGTAACGGGAGGTCATCCCATTACGCAGCACTAGGGATTTGAACCGCTGAACTGCCGACCTTCTGATCGACAAGCTCGGTGTCTTAGCCACTGAGCCACCGCGTCCCTATTATTAATGGATAGAGCACAGTTTTTGAATTTTATTAAAACTATGGATGCCTGGCTGGATGTTCCCATCTCTGATTCCTGACTTACTTTGCACAAGTTGGTGATATTTAATAATTTCTCTAATGATGATTTAGCTAAAATTGATTCAAGAAAATATTTGAGAGAGTTCTGTAGTGTTGTGTTTTTTTAAAAGAGAAATTATTTTGAAAGGGGTGACGATTAGAATGACTTTAACTTTGCTTTTTCACTTCTTTAATCATTTGGCAATAGCTAAATGAAGCAAATTGCGGAAGATGCTGATGGGGGCATTAGTGGATCTCTTATACCAGGGGTGTTAAACTGGCGGCCTGCGGGCCATGTTCACCCCAGCTCCACGAAGGGGGAAAGCATCACAAAACATCACGTGACGGCAACGTGACGCCACGAGTTTGACACTCGTATCTTATACTAATAACAAGGATTGAAATATCTATCAGGAGATCCATTGTGAAGTAAGTAGGAGCCACTTTAAACATTCAGGAGAAAGAGTCAGATAAAACATAATTTAGGATTTAATTGCATATTTTATATACATGCTCTCACTTCAAGATAGCAAAAAATATATATTTTATTGTAATGTCATTTGGAGGGTGAAAAGAAACAGTAACAGAGACACCAATTATTCACCCCTGATTTAAGGCTAGAAGTATTTTATTACTTTAAAAAAAGAAATAAATTTCCATTTTTACTACCGGTATATGTTACCTGATTGCAGACAAACCTAACATTTGTTCGGGACATACAGGAGGAACTCTTTATCTTTTAGCTCTTAACTATGTATTCAATGTCTTAACAATGACTATAGCTTTAGGAGTGAAGCACAAAGAAGCAATTGTTGGTTTCTTAACAAGTCACATGGATTAAACACACAGCCCCAGAGTGCTAATCTGGCTAATTGCTGCATTTTAATTCCATAAACGTAGCCAAGTTGATCATTACTCCAGATATATGCAATTATTACAGTTGCAAGTGAGCAAAGTTAATGATTAGTTTATATCGAACAATGGCACAAGCAGAGTCAAGTTCTTAGTTGGACTTTACTCGTATATCCCAAATCTACTTTCCTTTCTTTCTATGAATTAAAATATTGTTAAGAACATATTACAATACTTCAGATGCCGTCAAAACGTTTTAGAGGAAAGCGTTTTCTTTTTAATAAAAAGCAAACAAATTTAGGCACTCTCTAAATTGTTTTAAAAAGTCCTTTTTCCATCGGACAACCTCTTACTTTAAAAGCATCATATTCCTTTACCTGAAGATTTTAGAAAGAGGTGGGCAGACAGGAGCAGTTAGCTAAGTAAGTGCATGGGAATGTAAATATTGGATTTGAAGCACGAACAACTAGCCCTCTATGTGCTCTGCTCACTGAAGCTCACAGATGTTGTTAAGTTGTGTTACAGAGAAAGAAAGAAAAAAAAAGAGTTACCCGTCTCGATACTGTAGCATTAGCCCTTTCTTTGAGTTGAGGATCCGTAGGCAAGTTCAACCATATGATATAAGGAGAATCATACTTTGCCCGTAGTCTTGGACACCGTTTGAAGACAAAATCAATCAGAAAAAATTTAATTCCTGCATAAAGTCCTGCATAATTAGAAAGTCAAAGGTTGGAATGAGGAAAGTTTCATGACTGAAGCATGGAAACAAAATTATACTATAAATACTAATTTGCATATAAAGGATAATCCTCAATTTATGATAAAAATTTATATTGCTAAGTGAGAAATTTTTTAAGTGAGCTTTGTCCAATTTTACGACCTTTCTTGTCACATTTGTTAAGTGGATCACTGCAGTTGTTAAACAGGGCTGTTAAGTGAATCTGGTTTCTCCACTGACTTTGCTTCTCCCCCTTCAAAGGGGGATTTACATGACCCCAGGACACGGCCGGGGTTGCCAAGCATCCAAATTTTGATCATGTGACCATGGGGATGCTTGTAAATATGAAAAATGGCCATAAGTCACTTTTTTCAGTGCCGTTGTAACTTTGAGCGGTCACTAAATGAACTGTTGTAAGTCAAGGGCTACCTGTACTAAGAAAGAGATCTTTAACAATATGCAGCGGCATATATCTCAAGATGCTTTCTCTGGATCATTAAAGCAGCTGCCTCTTTTTCCAGGCTTACATAGCTTGTCAGGAAGTATCTCCGCATAGTTTCAGTGTCTCCCTCACCCAAATTCATCCTGAAAGCAAGCTTGTAAAGTGAAAGAGGCTCAGATATAGTGACTCACTTGAAGTTGATAAATAGCCACTATCAGGGGTGGGTGCATGGGGTTCGCAGGGGTTCGGAAGAACCTCTAGCTAAGATTCTGTGCAGTTCGGAGAACCCCCGAATCCCACTCCTGGCTGGCCCCGCCCACCCCTCCCCTCCCCTCTCCGGAGTCCCCACGTGGCCAGTTTTGGATGCAGGTAAGTGCAGGGCGCGAGCGGAGGCTTGGGGGGGGCGAAAAAGGGGCCTACCGGAAGTTCAGGAAGGCCAGTTTCCGGCCTCCAGAGGGCCTCCGGAGCCTGGGGAGGCTGTTTTCGCCGTCCCGGAGGCTCAAGGATAGCCTCCGGAGTCTGGAAAGGGCAAAAATGCCCCCCACTGCCATGGTTCAGGAGGCCGACTAGGCCATGCCCACCATGGCCACGCCCACCCAGCAATCGGGCAGAGAACTTCTTGCTAAAATTTTTGAAGCCCACCCCTGGCCACTATTTTTTTAAAAAAGGAGTTTCAAACTTTATTGCAACAAAATGGTCAAGTAAGAACTTTTATGACCGTCTAAACCTGCTGTACAGCAGGATTGTATCAAAAGAGCCACCCTACAAAAAAATCATGATTAGGAAAGCCACCTAAGAACATTTACAAGTAGAACTATTCGACTTGTAAGTACTGCTGAATACACAATTTCAGGCTTTGAAAATAATGCCTAATTTATCGTTGTCCTTGACACTTTTATTGAACACAAACATTATAAGGTCCTTGTTTTGGAATGTTTATTTCCTGGTAATTCCCAGGCAATTTAGGGTGTGGCCCACCTTTTATTATACTGCAACTTTTCTAGGGACCTACATGTCACCGTAATCTCTGTTCTCCTCCAAGATGTACCAGTTGAAGAAAAGCTACTCATCTCACTTCCTTTATTAGACATCTAGACCAGGGATCAGCAACCATAAACACTCAAAGAGCCATTTGGACCCGTTTCCCACAGAAAAGAAAACACGGGGAGCCACAAAACCCTTCCCGTGCCTGACTATTTCCTGAGCGAACACAAAACTAGCATATGTATTAAACGTTCTGTTTTCTTCTGAAACTTTTCTTTTCTTGGATTCATAAATGATTGGCCTACCAGGGGTCGAAAAGCTCAATAAATCGCATGCCGGTGGGTATCACATTGGCGGTTGTGACGCATATTTTGAGCGATAGGGAGCTGCAGTAGAGGGATGAAAGAGCCACATGAGGCTCCAGAGCTGCAAGTTGCTGACCTCTGATCTAGACCAACATCACCCAGTCAATAACTAAATTGGTTACATTATATATTGTATCTATACAATTTCCTTATGCTAGGAATGGGGGTAGGATTTATGCTTGTTTTGTTTTGTTTTGTTTTGTGACAATGCTAACAACAATTTGTTCAATTTTAGGCCTTGGGCAGATGATATACTTTACTTTAAATAGCTCAGATAAGCTTCAAATCTTCTAGTTTGATAAGGGACTATATTTTTCATTTATAGTATTGCCTCTTGAATGTCTTTATATTTCTGCTGCTATGTTGACTCACCATTGACTCAAGTGAGCAATTACTACTGTTGTTATATTAATTAGTTTTGTACCTGATTCAGCAACCTGCATCTGAATATGGTAAGCCAACTCAAAAATAAAGAGAAATAAAAAGGACATTGCTGATAAGCTGAGAACAGATAAATGGAATAGCCATCTCCAGATAGTGAGATGTTAAAACATAAACTACATAGGTGATTTTAAAGCCAAACCAATTGCTCTTTTTTTTTTTAAGCAGGATGTGGAATTCTAACATTTAAGAAAGCACGCAATGTGAAAATATAATAGTTTTACCTATTGCAAGCCCAACGATCCTGTAAGGAATGCAGCAGGATGCAATAAAAGCTGCCCATAAAGCAATATATAGTTTCTGCGTTACTTCAGGCTGGACCCACATGAACAAACTGGAGAGAGAGAGAAAGAACAGAAAATAAAGGTAAATAGGCAGCATTTAAATATGTCACCATTCAGACCTGATGAAAAATTTGTTGCTAGGAAGAGAAATACATAGAAACTTACTTTTTAATTTTTTCTAGTATATCTGACATTTTCCCAAATAAATTCTGTAATCAAGAAAGAAACGGAGTATTAGATTGGAATACATGTCTGCGTATATGAAAAAACAAGAAGTTGTTTAACAAGTTTACTTTTTAAATCAAACCCTATACATTTACTATGTTCTGCTATTTCTCAAATCATCGTCGTTTAACGACCCCATAGTCCCTTGCGGGGTTGAGTCTGGGCAACTGAATGGAGCTAGCAGAGTGTTTTAATGGCCGGATGACTCTTCCGGACACCAATGCCGAGTTATATATTATATAATTTGTATATAATTATATACAAATATATTCTCAGTGCACCCAGAGAGAGAAATATCTGCCTCTACCTAGGATCGAACTCACAGCCTCCTGATTGTGAGGTGAGAGCTCCACCTCTAGACCACCACACCACTCTTCTGCTATTTTTCAAATGAGGTGGGAAAATCAAGTGTGACTAATCCAAGCTGCCTTCCATAAACGTTCTAGTCCAGAGTAGGCTATACTCTCCAGGAATCATTTTTCACGCGCAGATTTCTCACAGATTTCTACCTGCAACTGCTAAATGGAGATGCCAAATGTTTCATACCTGTGCTTTTTGTGCCACATCCAGAACAAGCTGGAACTTTTCTGACACCGTTAAGTCTTCTTTGGGAGGTTCCTAAAACAGTAAGTCTAATTTGTCATCAAACCATGAGTGTGCGGTTTTAAACTTAAAAGAAAGGAAAAATATTCTCCCACCCAGTTGGCCACACCCACCCAGTCAGCCACGCCCCTCCAGCTACACACACACCCCGAAGGTCAACCACAGCCCTGATGTGGCCCTCAATGAAATTGAGTTTGACAACCCTGATATAAACATTTCAAAAGTTATCTCAACATCATTTGGACTTACAATAGGCTCAGAAACTTCAGGCACAATGCTCCACTGTATTCTCCACCCTCTAAAAAAAAAAGGAATTTGCATTAAACAGGAACACTGGTTTTCTATGCAGCTTCATAACAATGAAACAGGAGAAATCCTTTTAAAAAGCAACTCATGAAGGCAACAAAATATATCTTTTCAAATTTTAAAAATTTTCTTTAATATAGTCCTGACATTTGTCTTAAAGGGATCTTGTAGTCCTGAATGTAGAATGCATAGTATGCATATGCATAATAAAATGCATAGCTAACATTTTTTAAAAAAAGAAATAAAAGAAATAATTAGGCTATTACAACAATGTTCTTGCACGTAAAGTATTTATTCCATGTTAGATTATTTGACTATGAAATTGGGATTTAACATCACACTAATTATGAACAATAAAATATTCCATCACTGAATAAAAATATAGTAAATAAATATTTATCTTTCAACTTTCCTAAAAACATGAAATTGAAACATCCCCCTCCCCATACATTTATTGTGTAAAAGGATCTCCATAAATACAAGTGGAAATGGGGCCATATTTCAAAGTTTATCTTTTCTGGAAAGCCACATGAATCTGTCAATCAGTTCCTGATTACAGTGATCGCTTCTCACATTAGCTATTCTCAATGTGTGGCTGTTTGCTATAAAGACAATGGCAGCAATTTTGCAGGCAATGAATCTGAGTAGACTCTAACAACTCAATGGAACACACTTGCTGACTGAGTCTAAGCCATTCCATTACAAGAAATGCAGGGACAGTAGAAGTAATAATAATATTAGGAATAAATTTGGCACATGAAAATGTGATGGAAGGAGAAGGGTTAGGGAAGGATTTACTAACACGCCCACAATTCAAATTCTATGATTTCTTGTTTACTTTCTCCTCTTATTATAATTTGTAAAAAAGCTACAATTGTGTTGAATTTCATATTCCCCGAACATCTGAAAGGCAATTTAGCTGATTTGTCTTCTTTTCCATTTAAACGTATCACAGAGGGTGAAACAGAAATCACGTTTTGTTTGCAAGTATAATCAAAATGTGTTGATAATGTATGCACAGTGCATTACATCTGTCGTAGTAGTATAGAAGTAAAATAAAATCCTGGATGGAAGCCAACATCAAACCCACTTTATTTAATCTATGTAATAGAGAATATTTCAGGTTCTCTTACTCTTTAGGGAGGGTTGGGAGTTCCTGAGTTTCTGAACGGCCCTTGAAAGAAGATTTTTTCCTTGATGAACTAGCACTACCAGATACTAGTTCTTAAGTAACATATTTCTGGCATGGAGGAAATCTATAACATTAAGTACTATAGGTAAACACTCCCTCAAGGCAATACTTCAATTAACTAGATGGGACATGTATGCAGTTGGTTGGCAACAGGTTGAAAGACTAGCCCTCACCAACCAGAACAATTGGAAACCAGCTTGGCTAAACATAATCAGGACACCCAGTTAATATATACAGAAGCCCAGTCAGTCCTGCTCGGTTGCCTGTGGTCTGTATAGTAGGCCACCTTGCTTCTGATTATGCCAAACACAGTTTCTGGCAGAACATCAGGAACTTTGTTCCCTAGATCAGGGGTCTCCAACCTTGGCAACTTTAAGACTTGTGGACTTCAACTCCCAGAATTCTGGGAATTGAAGTCCACAAGTCTTAAAGTTGCCAAGGTTGGAGACCTCTGCCATAGATCACAGTCACTAAATCCTGAAGACCAACAGGATGGTAATAGCTTACCACCACCTTCTTCCAAGAGTTTCTCATCTCTCCTGTCTAGAGAAGAAACTTGATATTTTCCTGGTGGTCTCTCACCCACGTATGAATTAAGCCCAACACTGTTTAGCTTCCCAGCACTGACGTGGTTGGCCAGGTGGAACAGGCAATTCACCTCAGACAATTTGCCGACAAGTCCATGTGGGATAACTCAACTCAATAAATGTTGTCTGCCACTGGGTTTTTGACATTATTTCCATTGACAAAAATGGAAAGAATGGTGAAGAAACAGAAGCAGGTAACATTTATCACGTTGAGTTATCCCATATGGAATTCTCCTGCAGTGAGTTGGCTGTGGCAAAATGGCCGCACTGGGTTGGCTGCAGCAAGATAGCTGTGACAAGTTGGACGTGGTGAGATGGCCGCCGTGAGTTGGCCATGGTGAGTTGTCCTAGACCCTTTGCCAGATGCTGCCATCCGCTGAGATAGTCAATAAGCTAGAAACCAGATATTTCCATATGCAATACAAAATTTTTAAAGCACAAGAGCACCAAAGACTGGAATTTCCTATTTTGTTATCAATTTTTAAATTAACTGCATTAAATAGGAAGACAATATAAAAATGCATTATTTATTGATTTATTTAGACAAACTCATACACCACTTTAAATTGCATAAATTCTAGCAGTATATATACTACAGTATTTGAGGCATATTGACAACATATTAAAGAGTGATTACCTGGCTATGAGGTAATTTAGCGACAACCTCAAAATTGCTAAAAATAAGAACATAGGAATGGCCCAGCCATGCCATACAGCATTCATGTAGATCTACCCAAAAAAAAAAAAAAAAAAACCACAAATAAACCACGTTATCTTTACATGCAATTATTATGTTAAAACATAATATTAACAGCAATGGACAGGAAACTTTCATTGCAACCCTACATACCTTGAATTAAATATTAATCACATTATTGTCACTATGTAAATTTAAAAGAAGCATTCCCAATGTCATCTATTTCTTAAATTTCTACCCAGCCTTTGTTCAGAAGCTCATGGCAGAATACATGCAGTATCTTTTTAGGCATGGTTGCAGGTTTCTTAAAATTAAAAAGAACCATACAATATTTATTTGTATGATTGTTTGTTAGTTTAACAAATTTATACAGTGACCCATCTCACCGAACATGGTTTTGTGACAATTCTTGATGGCTTTTTTTGCAAGTTTCTGGCATTTACTTCCAGTTTCTGATAAAAATTGCCCAATGGGAAAATGGCTTCACTTAACAACTGCTGTGTTTGCTTAATGGGCATAGCATTTGTTTTAACAACCACAAAAAAATAACAAAAAATCTGGTCCAGTCATGTAATACCTCGACTTGCAATGCCTTGTAGCTGTAATTTTGGGCTCTATCACAGTCATAAGTTAAGGACCACGTCAATGCACTGAATGTAGCAGATCAGACTGATACTAAGCCACATTTTCAAAGAAATCATGAACAATTGCAAATATTGGGTAGAATTGTTAGTGATTTTCATCACTTTCTTTTCTAAAAACAAAATTTAAATAACAAAATATTATTCTGGTCAAATTGTGTGTTGCTCAATTAAGAAAGAACAACTTACAATAAAGGCAATAGCAGAAGTATAGACAGAAAACCAATCGGATAAGGCAGAAAGATTCTTCACAAAATTTGTAACAGGTTTGGCACCTCTCTCTAGGCAGAACAAAAAATATAGATACAACTTTAACTACTTAGGTGTGTGGTTTACAAGTACAATTGACAATGGCACAAGAAAAGCATACAAAGACTAAAGTAGAGACAGTTAATTTTTAAAAATCAAATTAAATCTCATTCAGATTTTTTTTTACAGATAATCCATAGTCACCCATTTATATGATCTTTGTATCCACAATCTCCTCTTACTTCGTATTTAAGCAAAACTATCTGTGATTTTTTGAAAGTCCAGATGCTAGAAACTGAATAATCGACTGATTTATATCACTTGATAGATTTAACTACAAATTAATGTACAAAAAAAGGCCTCCAATGAAACAGAGAAATGATAAAGGGGTTTTGCTCTTGTTATGATCCACTTCACACATGCAAATTGTCTCTTGAAGTTCATAACAATGAGCATGTTCATCTGAACTTATTCCCAAATCATTTGGGAACTTATTCCCAAATCATGCTAATCATTTAGCATCCTAAATCTAATTTGTTTGCTTGTTCTGTGGCATACATAGCTCTCCTTATTTTCCCTCTGTAAAAACTCTATCAAGTAAACTTATTCAGAGACAGAATAATACTGGCCCAAAGTCTAAAACCTAGTAGCCTAAAACCTAACTTTTCCTGCTAGTAATCTTTAACCACTAAATACTACACTGCCTTTCTTAGTATAAGAGACAGCAACAGAATGTACAAAATCTATCATTTGCTTGCAATGCATATTCTAGATCTAGCCAATCTCCATTCTCACATTCAGAATGAACAAGATCTACTGAAATGTCACTCATCTGCTTTTGGTATGTCAGCCCATTACAGATATATAAACAATATAAACATGGTTAAATACTTACTTAATCTTCTCATATTTTCTGTTAGCCTGAAAGTAAACAATAAACATGTATAGAAGCCCCTTCAAAAATTAATGCATTTCTGTTTGCTATTAGCGCATCTATTGCAGACTTGATTCTCAAATGATATGCATATGTCTTTAAAGATAAGATAGAAAATCTTCACAAGCTCAGAGTTAGATTAAAAGTATGGAACTGTAATACACTCTGTTGCGGATTACAGAAACACAAAGACACACACTTGCATATACACACACGTAAACAAATGAGAGAGAAAGAAACAAAGAGAAATACATTTGACAAAAATTAGTAGTTTTAAAATTCCATTTCATTATAAATCAAATATAAAAGTAACAATTAAGAACTGTACCATATAGAATATAAGCCAATATCAAATTATGATAGAATTAAGAAGCCTTTAATTAATATTGTTTGTTATCTATGTACATTGATCCAAGAGACTTTTACGTTTATTGTCTTTACATAAGAAAATAGCTTTCCAATATAATTTACCGTCTAGCACTGAGCGGCTCTTCAGTTTCCACTGTGTTTTCTTCTGGCTGAAATCTAAAGTCTTCAATATATTCTCCAAATTTATCATAAATCCATTTCTGAACTCTTGAACACACCATGTGGCTGCGTTTATCTAATAATCAAAAACACATCGCATTTTTCAGTGGCTTCCAAAACAATCAGTTCAAAACTACTTACAGAAGCAATTATTCTGAACCACAACCAGAAATCCTTAAGATGGCAGGATAATTAATATTAACAGAACCTACTGCTCTATAACATTCAGGAAACTAAACTTGTTCATTGACAAAAGGGCTCGCCAGGAATTCTCATATTGGAATCGCGGTCTATCCATGTCTGAATACACTGAATCCCCGGTACCCAAAAGGCTGGGGGCTGATGCTCTAAAGAGAGAGGTTTACATAAAAGGTCGTAAGACAGAAACAAGGGTTTCAGTTGTGGCTCATATAAGTAACCAGGTGTTTACAAGTGAGAATTTAATAAAATACTAAATAAAACAGCTTTGCAGAAAAGCTCATATGCATGAATGAGAACTCCCATAAATATTATTATTTCAAGTCCTCTGTTTCAAGAAATACTGTATTCATTCCAGAGGTGGTATTCTTCCGGTTCGTACCAGTTTAGGCGAACCGGTAGTGGTGACTGTGGGTGAGCCTGCCCTGCCCACCCACCCGGACGTAATACCATCCTATTTAGCCACATTTTTGAGGCCAGACGAATGCGCGGAAGGCATATGCGTGAGCAAAGCACATGTGTGGAAGGCCGGGCGCATGCACAGAAGGCAAGCGAGCACAAAGCGAGCGTGCATGAGGTGTGTGTATGAATCGGTGGTAAGCATTTCTGAAACCAACCGCTGATGCATTCATTCATTCCCAAAGCAACCAATTATGAATTTAACTGCTTCTGAAAATTTATATTTATTATGTATTTTACAAAGAGAACTTGTTAGGCTAAAACCACTGTAAACTATTTTGGTTTTATTCTTGTAGTATTTATTTCTTTTGAGGCAACAAAGAACGCCATCTCCTCCATGATGTAATCCCCATCTTCAGGTAAGGTAACAACCCTTGATAAATTTCAGCAAAGGAACTTCTGTCTTATTTGTAGGATTCTTGGGGAACGGGCTGATCTGCAAGGTAGATTTTGGTAAAGCTTGATTGAGATAAATCAGTGTGCTCATTTTCTCTGCTTTTCTTTTGCAGAGGGGTGAAATCCAGCAGGTTCTGACAGGTTCTGCAGAACCGGTAGCGGAAATTTTGAACAGTTTGGAGAACTGGCAAATACCACCTCTGGCTGGCCCCAGAGTGGGGTGGGAATGGAGATTTTGCAGTATCGTTCCCCTGCCACGCCCACCAAGCCACGCCCACCAAGCCAGTAGTAAAAAAAATGGATTTCACCACTGAGGGAAGTCCTTTACAATTGCCAATCTGATAATTTCCAGATGTGACAGGACTCATATTGCATCATCCTCAAACATTTCATCAGGATCTGTTGATTGTTTTGAGTCCATAATTTTTTGTAATATATTTTTAATGAGCATCGCCAAAGAGAACACATAGGGAACACCTGGGAACACATATACTTTTACGCTAGAAAAAAAATGGTTTTTCTCTTTCCCATGTTCTGCTTGGAATAATTATTTCTTACTCCAACAAAGAGTATCTTTTCAGCCTGCCCCAAATGCTCATGATGGAGGGACAGACATAAAGCTGGACAATTATTCAGTTGTCCACGGGACAGAGAACACAATGGCTGATTTAACTAGCTCTCAGCTTCCTTTTTTTTTTTTTTTTTATGTTGAGCTGAGGATATGGATTTGCTGAGTTCTTCTTTATCCTTTTCAAAAAAATAAAAAAAAATATCTAATTTAAATTTAGCTAATCAAATTTAGATTTTTCTAAAAGCCAGCTTTTATTTTTATTCACTTTCAATGTAGAAAGGGACTGCAATTTCTACATAACAGAATGTGTTAAGGTAGAGAGATGCACATTCTGCTAGATATTTCATTTATAAAACTCTACTACTACTTACCTTATGCCACCAGACTTGAAATTTTGGGCTTGGACAACCTAGAACTAGGCCGCCTTCGGTATGACCTAAGTGTAGCTCATAAAATTATCTGCTACAATGTCCTACCTGTCAATGACTACTTCAGCTTCAACCACAACAATACACGAGCACACAATAGATACAAACTTAAGGTAAACCACACCAAACTCGATTGCAGAAAATATGACTTCAGCAACAGAGTGGTCAATGCCTGAAATACACTACCTGACTCTGTGGTTTTATCCCCAAACCCCCAAAATTTTAACCTAAGACTGTCTACTGTTGACCTCAACCCATTCCTAAGAGGTTTGTAAGGGGCGTACATAAGAGCACCAGGGTGCCTACCGTCCCTGTCCTAACGTTTCTTCTATTTGTATCTATTTTATGTATCTAATCAATGCTTATACTTATTACCAAATACATTCTTGACAAAAATAAATAAATAAATAAAATAAATACTGTAAGCAGGGACATTCTCGATCTTGTTGCTCTTCCACACTCCTACAATTAAAGTAAAGCCTGTCTGTAATTATTAACCGTTTTAGTAAGGAGCCAGGTATACCTGTTCCATTCTGTGCTTTGGGGGGCTGCTGGGTAGATGGAGGCGATTCGTCTGCTCTAAAACAAATTAAGAAAACAAGTGCAATTTAGAATACATTCATTGAACAAAACAAAACAAAATAAAATGTCAATATTTCAAAGGAACAGAGAGAGGATTCTTAAAATTTCCACAACAAAGATGAATCAAAGCAGCTGCTTTGAACAGCCAAGCTGGGACAACCTGTAAGACTTTTAAGTCAATGGTTGCTTTCCAATTTGAGAGAGCTGCTTCATTTATGCCAGGGGTCGGCAACCTTAAACACTCAAAGAGCCACAAAGGTCCTAACCGGAAGCCCCCCATTCAATTCTGGAGCCGACCAGAAAACCAGTTCCCCCACCATAGAGTCTCCTCGTAGCATGGCATCCTTTTTCCTTTACCTGTCCTAACCGAAAGCTCTATCAATTGTGGAGCCGACCGGCAACAGGGAGCCGCAGCAGAGGGATGAAAGAGCCACACGCGGCTCCAGAGCCGCGGGTTGCCGATTCCTGATTTATGCCAACATGCTCTGTTGCGAATGCCTCTTTTCAACAATCTCTAGATTTACCACCTACCAAAAGTCCTAGAATGAAATGTATTTTATTTTTTAAAAATGTATTTATATATCTAATTTATGTACCCTACCCATGTCACAAACAAGCAACTCTGGGCAGTGTACAACAAAACTGAAACAATAACCGTCTAAAACCATTATCGTTAATTGTTTTTAAAAATGTGAAAACTACAAAAACAGAGTTAAAACAAAGAATAGTAGATGACAGGACGTCAATAATAATCAAGTCACCTCACTGGCTTTCCTGTCTAAATTTAATTCTGTATTCTGAAATTGTGAAACGACTAAAATGCTTAGGTGTATCTAAGGCTCATGATCATGCATGCCTTGTTCATCTTCTAAATTGATTACAGCAATGGGTTCTATATGGAGGAGCCCTTGAAGAAGTGAGTTTTAATTGGGCCAAATTTATATATGTTTTAATTGTTTTTAATATTTGTACTGCATGTTTTTTAATTTTGGCTGTACACCACCCTGAGTCCTCAGGGAGAAGGGCGGTATAGAAATTTAAAAATAAATAAATAATAAAAAAAAGAACATCTGGAAGTTCCAACAGAATAAACCTTTGCATGCAGGAAGTTATGGGCAGCATATCTCAATGTACTTGTGTTGCCACTGCTCTGCGAGATGCGGCATCTCCTAATATACTTCTGGGTGCAACTGAAAGTGCTGGTTGTCACAGATAAAACCCTTCTTAGCTTGGTGCTGGCATATTTGCAGCGTCACCTCTCCCCGGCTGATTCCACCCATCCCATTAGGTCTGGCAAGGAGATGCATGCTGCAGGTCCCATTAATTAAAGGATTGTCTTTGTTGTTGTTGTTAGTTGCGAAGTCGTGTCCAACCCATCGCAACCGCATGGACAACGTTCCTCCAGGCCTTTCTGTCCTCTACCATCCTCTGGAGTCCATTTAAGCTCACGCCTACTGCTTCAGTGACTCCATCCAGCCACCTCATTCTCTGCCATCTCCTTCTTCTTTTGCCCTCAATCTTTCCCAGCATTAGGCTCTTCTCCCGTGAGTCCTTCCTTCTCATTAGGTGGCCAAAGTATTTGAGTTTCATCTTCAGGATCTGGCCTTCTAAAGAGCAGTCAGGGTTGATCTCCTCTAGGACTGACCGGTTTGATCGCCTTGCAGTCCAAGGGACTCGCAGGAGTCTTCTCCAGCACCATAGTTCAAAGGCCTCAATTCTTTGGCGCTCAGCCTTTCTTATGGTGATGTTGTCTTACTGAACCCCCAAAAGTGGGGCTTGGACTAGATGACCTACAAGGTCCTTCCAACTCTATTAATCTGTTAATGTATTTACAGAGCACCATACTCCCTGAGATTAGATCAGCCCTGAACAAAATGGATTTACAAAATCAACCCCAACTCCTTAAAGACTCAGGCAGGTGGGTAAGGAGGTAGCTGGGACCTGTTTTCTAGATTGGGTTTTTACTTTGGTGGTCAGTATAAATTTTGTACATTGGGTGCTTTTTGTTGTGTTATGTGTCTTATTATCACCCAGAGTCATTATATCAAGATGGGCATCTATATAAATTGAATAAATAAGTGTTTCACTCTTCCAAGATATGATACAGTTGTGTACAGCTCTTTGCAGGTTTGTCCTGGAAAGTTGCAACATGCAAAAAGTAATTACCCTCTTCAAGTAAACATTTGAGTGATTGCAGCATGCCTGAAATGAGATACCATCTTCTTTGAAATCATGCATAGAAGTGAAAGTTTTAATCAGGGAGGCACTCAAGAAAGCTACTTGATTGCATTAATGATTAATAATATTAAAATATATGAGCTGAAATACCTTCGGAGCAGCCTAGCCAAGAACATATACAGTATGATATCACGTTATCCCAAATTCTATACAAGATACCTCTTGTAGAATGATACTGTGTCTCTTTTAACATTTTATTTTCTTGCAACTGATTTCTAGAAAGTTATTGGTGGCAATAGCAAGTTAGTGTGTGTTTTGACACACTGCAATTAGAATAGCATGCAATTGGCCATGAATGGCTCATGCCATACAATTTTACACAGCAGCAAAGTATAGGTTTACATTCCCAAACCCATCTCCCCCTCAGAAATATGCAGGATTGAATGCCAAAGAATTAACAAACTTTTTTTTATTTATTTCTATAGCTAGCAAGTGTGGTGCAAAAATTAAACATGAAATCTAGCCAATAATGGCCCTTGAGAGTGGCCCATAGTTTGAAACCCTATATATTCAGACTTCAGACATCTCAAGAGACTTACTCTCTAATATTGCTCCCCTTAACAACAAGCAATGCTGAGTTTATACTAGGAGGAAGCCCAGCCTATCCCAAATGTTTTGGGATGTACTCACAACAGACGCAGATATCCAAAACATTGGATTGTCTATTAAAGAGTTTAACCGAATAACAGAATTGGAAAGAACCTAGGAGGGTATATGTATGGGATATATGTATATGTTTATCCATATCTATTAATACCAGTGTTGGGATTCAAAAAATTTAACAACCGGTTCTCTGTCCTAATGACCAGCTGGGTGGGCGTGGCCATGGTGGGCATGGCCAAGGGGTGTGACAGACAGCACTCAGCCTCCTGCACCCCCCTGGGAGCAAAAACGGGCTGCAGGAGGGACACGCCACGCCCCCCCCCGTGCCCCGTTTTGGGCCTAGTAGGCCAGGGGTGGATTCTAAATTTTTTTACTACTGGTTCTGTGGGCGTGGCTTATTTTGTGGGTGTGGTTTGAAGGTCATGTGACTAGGTGGGCGTGGGTAGCTGGTCAGAGTCATTTCTGGAATGTCCTCGCACTTACGACCAGTCCTCGCACTTACGACCCAACTCATTTGTTTGCTTTTAACACTGATCAGCATTAGGATGGCCCTTTGAAGCCCCGCGGCAAGAGTTTAAACAGTTTTTTTTCCCTCTAGTCATCAGCTGGGACTCAGGAGGCAGCAATAGATTGGGGGTGGGACCAAATAAAAGGTAAGAATAACGTGGGTGGGTGGGAGGGCGGGGGGGAGAACCGGTTTGGTGACGTCATATCGTCACCGCTACCGGCTCAGCCGAATCGGACCGAACCGGGAGGAACCCACCACTGTAGTAGGCCTTCCTGCAGCCTACTGGGAGCGAAAACGGGCCACCGGGGGAGGGGGGTACCCCATACCCCGTTTTGGACCTAGGAGGCCTCCCTGCACTTACTTGGGAGCCAAAAGGGGGCGCGTTGGGACTCCTGGAAGGGGCCAGTCAGCAATTTAACTACTGGTTTGCCCGAACCGGCCCGAACCGGCTGAATCCCACCACTGATTAATACATTTGAATGTGGTTAACAGTTCCAAAAGTACTTCAGTATTTAAATACTCCTAAAGGCAAATTTTGAGTTACAAGGGTTGAAATGCATATTGAAAACAAGTAAAATTATCTGCTGTTCTCCAATAGCTGACTAGGAAAGTGCTAGCAATTCATTCTTGTTCTCTTTCCTCCTCTTCTGAGTCAGTAGCATTGCTTAGGAAGAGAGAGGGAATCCATGCGTTCCCCATATCCCTACAAGGAGGAAAATTTGTTCCAAGTACGTGCCTGGTTATCCTTTTGGAATAGATCATTAAAATACTATTACAGTATTAGCAAGTGTGTGTCTCTGTAATCAAGAGTACAAATTAGGGTTGCATATAATCTTGCAATATTCATTTCCACAAACCAAGTCAGATGAATACATCTTAGCTTTGTCTTTCTTGTAGTGTTCAGTCTAATTTAAAGATTTTTTTATTAGGTTTCTGAGGTTCACACATTTGATAAGAGATGGAGATTAGTAATCAAGAAGCAGTGGACTATAGCTTCCATCAAACCCACCCAGAACACATCTAATTAGGGAAGGCTAGTCTAAAATATGTCCTGTACATAGAGCATGAAGTAAATAAAGGAGAATATTTGTAGCTCGGGGTTGAAATGTCCTTGGTGCTCCCTGAGCTTGCTTGTTTTCTTGCCGATGCTTCATTACCAAAACTAAGTAACATCATCAGTGCTAGTCACTGTCACTAACTTCTAAAGTGTTGGCAATTCCCCCCAGCTTGGTGTCAGCTGCAAATTTCATGACTTCTCCCTCTATCCCCTCATCTAAATCATTTAAGATGATGTTCAGAAGTGGGATTCAGCTGGTTCTGTCCGGTTCGGGCAAACTGGTAATGGTGACTGCGGGAGGCTCCGCCCGCCCACCCACCCAGATGTAATGTATGAGCAAAGAGCATGCACGGAAGGCCGTGTGCATGTGCAGAGGAGGCGTGTGTGAGCGAAGTGAGCATGTGCGTGCACTCACATTTGCGAACCGGTAGTGAAAGTAAGTGAATCCCCATCTCTGAAGATGTTGAACAACAATGGGCCCAAGAAAGAACCTTCAGATACCCCATTCCATGCTTCCCTCCATGTAGATTTAGTTCCATTGTGGACTATATAATAAGTGTGGTCATATAGGAAATAACAAACACAATTACAGCCCTCAATTTGCCAGCAAGGCATGGCTAGCATTAATTATAGTTGTGTTATGTGATAAAACTTGCTTGCAGCTTGTAAACTACAAGAAGTGACAGAATGTAATTTATACTAGACAAACGGATGATCAGACCATTTCAAATCATTTAGACACTTGTTCCCTTGGCAAAATGCCTCCCAGAAGCAGATGCTATTTTATTGCAATCCTTATGCAAACTCATAGAAAAGCCGCTAAAATTCACACTAGTGTATTATTTAGTATTTCTTTTCTATATTTCCATGGTAGAAAAAAAGATAGGGTGGTCTAAGCACCCTGTTATTAACACAGCTGCCTGCAATTACTGCTGGTTCGAATCTCTCCAAGGCTCAAGGTTGACTCAGCCTTCCATCCTTTCTAAGGTAGGTGAAATGAGGACCCAGTTTGTGGGGGCAATAAGCTGACTTTGTATAAAATATACAAAAGTATGAAGGCTATTGCTTAACGCATTGTAAGCCGCCCTGAGTCTCCGGAGAAGGGCGGCATATAAATCAAATTTAAAAAAATAAAATAAAATAAAAATAAAAATAGGGGGTTAGAGAAGACAAATTTCTTGCATTCATATCCCACTTTTTGAAATGAAATCTCTTACAAAGCAGCATACAAAAATAAGAGGGTAGATAGAAACATGTATTCATTGCCTTCAGGAATAGACTTTTCTCTTTCAAAACTCAAATTACCCTCTATCTTGCAGTCAGATTCCTCCTTACCTTGCTTTTAGAATTTCACTGACTTTTTGTTCCAGTTCTATCCTTCTCAAGCGTTCTTTTTCTAACTCTTGTTTAAGTGTTTCAGCATTGGTTTCTTCTCTCAGTTTTCTTAGCTCCTCCTCTGTTAAAAAGGGGGAAAAAATAATCCAGGTATTATGTTTTCATATTTTTTTTTTAAATTACAATATATCATAACAAAATAAATCACACAGCAGGAATCCTCACCACTACACCTGTGGATCCACAGCTTTCTGGCATAAATTCCTTTGGGGCTATCAAAAATACTCTATCATAGAAAGTCCTATGTAAGAGCCACTGCTCTTCCAACTAATAGGGATAGAATCAACCTTCACATGAATCATTGAATTAAAAATGAATCGCAAAACATATTCATACACACTGCATTCAGGAAAAGGATGAAACTCTGGACTTTACAACTCTATTATTAGGCATCTATCGCACTTCAGGAGAATAAAATTATTATTTGACACACAGACAATATTGCTTTGCATGCATTGCTGCATAATCCATATCACCTACCCATGTTCTGCATCAATTCCAGTACACCAGGCTGCCTCCTTGGTTTACAACATGAGTAAAGCTACACCTAGGTTGTCATTTTAACAACCGACCCAATTCTTGGGTGATTCTTGTCATATTAAGGGAATCCAGGGTGATAACTCAGGTTTAAATTACTTGCTTTGCTTCCAGAAGGATTACTCTCTGCCCTCTTAAGGAAATGAATGAATCAATAAATGAATACGTAACAGGAAATGGAAGGAGATCTATATAATATTCTGGATTATGGTTGCCAATCACAATAGTCAATATTGGGTGAGAGGTATTAACAATCTGTCATTCACACGGCGACTAAAGTAACTGCTGAAATTATGAATCAGGTCACAGACATTAGTGGTGTTAAATTATTAATGGTGTTGCCCTATTTTACAACAGAGGGTAAAAATACTGGGATCTGAATGAAACTGGTAACTTGGAGTTCCATTAATAGGAATATAGCTCTTACACTCCTAAAGCTTGGTTTACACTGAAACATAACGTCAATAAGCTGAATCACTGTATTCAGGTTTTAAAGGCAGGCTGGCTGGATTACAGTTACCTAATGCAGAAATCAAAGTAGCCACTGTTTTTGTGCCAAATGGCATCATCTAGTTTTTTTTTTAACCTGGGTTGCCAACCTTAAAACCTGGGAAAACGTCATGTAACCATCATGTAATATTTAGGAATTTACCAAATTTTAAGGCCTACCGCAACATTGTTCCAATAAGACTAGTGCTACAACAGGGGAAAGGCTCCCTTCATCAAATAAAAATTGTTTTAAGGAATGGGATTCGGAGTGTGCCAATTCTGTTGGATCATACTGCTGGATGGGTGGAGACTATGGGAGACAGACAGTCCCCCCGATAAAGGTAGTCCTCGACTTACCACCACAATTGAGCCCAACACTTATGTTGCTAAGTGAGGAATTTGTTAAGTGAGTTTGGCCCCATTTTACGACTTTTCTTGCCATATTTGTTAAGTGAATCACTGCCGTTGTTAAATTAGTAACCCGGGTGTTAAGTGAATCTGGCTTCCCCATTGACTTTGCTTGTCAGAAGGTCACAAAAGGTGATTTACATGACCCTGGGACACTGCAACCGTCATAAATATGAACCAGATGTCAAGCATCTGAATGTAAATCACATGGCCACGGGGATGCTGCAACGGTCGTAAGTGTGAAAAAGGGTCACAGGTCACTTTTTTCAGTGCCGTTGTAATTTCGAAAGGTTGTTGTTAAGTTGAGGACTACCTGCAGTCAGGCCCTTGTAATATTAATATTACAAGAAAAGCCTCCAGGCAGAATTGTTTATCTCAGTGTCACAGGTTAGGAATAGGATACATTTCACGTCCAATCGATTTCTTCTGATTTCATAAGAAAGGCTCAACACGTTTTAAGCAATAGCTGATATCAGGTCAAGAAAACCTGACCTAAGACTAACAATAAAGGGGGCACCTATAGTAGGGGTGTCAAACTCAATTTCATTGAGGGCCACACCAGGATTGTGTTTGACCTCAGAGGGGCAGGGTGGGGTGTGGCCAGGGTGGGCGTGATCAGCTCGACGTCACTCCTGTCAGGGGCGCCTGTGGTGATGGTCTGAGCCAGGGGTGAAATGCTCCCGGTTCAGACCGGATCGCCCGATCCGGTAGCGATGGAGGCGGGTAGTTCGGAGAACCAGTAGCAAAAATCCCTGCCACACCACCCCCCATGCCCAGCTGAGCCGCGTGATCATCAGAGGCTTTTTTTCTTTTAAAAGCCTCTGACGATCCAAGCTGAGTTGCCTAATCGGCGGTAGTAACAAATTTTAGATTTCACCACTGGTCTGAGCGCTCTGCCAGTGAAAATGGGTTCCTGAGTTCTGTTTTCGATTGCGACAGTCTTCTGCAGCCCTCTGCCAGCGCGGCACCTACCCGAGCTCCGTTTTCGCTGGCAGAGGCACCGCGGCCATTCCTTCGCTGTTTCCAGGGTGGCCCTGTGGGCCTTGAGTTTGACACACCTGATCTATAGGATGCATTCCAGAATTATTGGGTATACACTAAGAAGTGCAACAGATAAACAAAATCTATTTAAAAAGCACAACTGCAGTGCATAAGCAACTTTGACATCATTTACTCCCTTCTATATTAAAAAAAAAAAAATGCTGCTTAAAAATGTTGCTTGCCCGGAGTTTCAAATGACAGCATGGCGTCAGAATGAAGATCTTAGAATTAATATATGCCTGGGATGATTCAGAAATAACCTGAACTAGTTTCTGCCATTTACCACCTGCGTTTTTATAAGCTTAGCAGCTGAGCAAACAATTCTTAAAAGGTCATTAAAATAACATGAAGGCAAAAGGACAAAGATACTTTTCATTAAGCACAGCTTGTGTAATCCACTGGTCTATGATTTTCTACGTCTCTGATGTAGTAAAAGGACAATTTGTAAACAGGTTGGCAGTCTAAGATAATTCAGAAACATACTATGGAGCGCAGAGGGAACCTTCTCTAAAGCTTCAGTAAAAGCAGTTCATTATTGTGGCGCAAATTGTCCTTTTTAGCATGAAGTCTTAATCAGATGCTACTCAGATATTCATTTGTTCTGCAGGAGACCCAAGTAAAGGCATTTGGCAATGAAAAAGAACTGGCTTGCAATGCATTTCAGATAGGGGATATCATCACGGATGAGTACTCTGGAGCAGTTTTATTCTTTCCATCCACGAGGACTGTTTGAAATGAATTAAGTAAACAGTCTCAGGACTCTCTCCATCCATCCCCCAGCAGAATGACTGTCCGAAACCACAATGGGACCAAATCTCATGCAGCAAGAAAAGCCAACAAAATGCAGGATTTCCTGGACTTCTCACAGGATTCCTTCCTTCCTTCCTTCCTTCCTTCCTTCCTTCCTTCCTTCCTTCCTTCCTTCCTTCCTTTCCTCCCTCCCTCCCTCCCTTTCTTTCCTTTCTGTTATGACCCAGGCCCAAGTAGTTATTACCAGACACAATCAGTCTTAAACAAATGTATTTTATCAGAACAGCTGAGAATTACTTCATTCTCAGCTTAGTCCAAATTAAGTCCAAAACAAATTCTTCATAAACAGTCCTTCCGCCTTATTACCAATCTTTGTTTACTTTGACACCCTGCCAAATAAACAAATGTAGCAAAACAAGAAACAAATGTAGCAATGTTGCTTTCCTACAAAGATCCCAAGAGCCGCTGCTGCTCTTTTAAGCCTTCTGGGAGGGGCCAATCATCTCCTGGCCTTACTCCTGAGTCGTCCTCCCCAGCCTCCTCACTGTCCAACTCCACTGCCAGCTCCACAGGCTGCTGGCAGACCACAACACTTTCTTTCTTTCTTTCTTTCTTTCTTTCTTTCTTTCTTTCTTTCTTTCTTTCTTTCTTTCTTTCTTTCTTTCTTTCCTTCCTTCCTTCCTTCCTTCCTTTCTGTCCTTCCTTCCTTCCTTCCTTCCTTCCTTCCTTCCTTCCTTCCTTCCCTATATTATTTACATAACACATAGATACTCTACCTAGACCAGTGATGGCAAACCTTTTTGGCACTTGGAAACATCGTGCGCGCATGTCTGCTTGTCAGGGCCGCGTTCTGGAAAAGCCAAACTTCCGGGTTCTAGCACACATGCGTGCCCAACGATCAGCTGGCCAGCGCGATGTGCAGGCCAGCTTTTGGCACTGCTGCACGCATGAAGGACAGCTGATTGTTGCATGTACATGCGTGCCAGAAACCCGGAAGACAAACAGGCAAGGCTGCACGTGCGGGGCAACATGGCTTCACATGCCACTTTGGGCACACATGCCATGGGTTCGCCATCACGGCTCTAGACCCTGACTGATACACACCTACACAGAGGCAAGACTTAGTAGACACAACAGTCCTTGAAGAAAAAATGTGCACACACATGCTATGTATTGCTTTATTAACATCGATGCATCTATGGGGTGGCTGATAAAGAGGTTAGAAATAATTCCAGAAGTCAGGCCTGGCATGCTTGCCTTGCCTTGTTATTCTTTCCAACCCAATGGAATTTTGCAAAGAAATTATGTAAGGGAGGTCAGGACTCTGTCAGCAAATAACTCTTTGAAATCTAACACAGCAGGACCAGAAATATGCCAGATTTGACTAGCAGCTACAGAGAAAAAAATCTCCCCAATGTATCTCTGTGACTTGAAATGCGGGCAATTGTTCTGTTTCTAAATCCCTCTGTTCTTCCTCTGGTGCCCAGAGAAGGAAAGAATTCCACACATCATACGGTGCACATTTTTCCAATCTCATTTACCAGCTACAACTATATAGAACTAGGTCTTGTGAAATTGCATTATTTGACTCATGGTTCAATATTAAATTGAATATATAAATCTAGAATAGATTTCCAAAGCTAGACCTCGAAGTTCCCAGTTCAGGATGCAGAAAGACAGAATTGTGTACAAATAGTCCTCAACCACAATTCAAATCAGAATCGCGGTTGCGGAGTGAAACAGTAGTTAGTCAAGATGTCATGTGACTGCCCTTGTGACCGCTTCGCTCAACAACCACAATCTCAGCACTTCGGTTGCAGTCATTAAGCAAACTTATGGATTGTTAAGCAGGCAGTCTTGAGTAAGGAGTGTGGGGTGTCGGGGGGGTGGGGGTGGGAGGGAAATCCGGGGAGATGCTGGTCAGGAGCTGAAAATCCTTCCTGACAAAATCCAAGCAGGATTTTTAGCTTGGCCTCCCCACCTGCCTGAGGCATCCATTCCTCCTTACTTTACTGTGCTGCCTTTCTGCATGGGTTTTGGCTTCCTCTCAACTCTGGGGGCTGGATGAAAGTGCTGCCTGCCAAATGATTTCTGCTCGCCTCTGTACACTAAAGGAAATTCCTTGAAAGGGTACAAGAATGGAGCTAAAATCCCCTGCTCCATTTCTGCACCCTGCCAAAGGATTTCAGCAGCCCCCGGTAGGCAGCTCTCTCTACTAGCCACAGAGATGAGAGGGAGCCACTTTAGCAGGCAGCAGTAGCTTGCAACCTTCCTTCCTGGATTTCTGAGGAAGCCAGCAGAGAAGATTGCAAATGGTGATCACATAATCATGGGGCACTAGGCAATGGGTCATAAGTACAAACAAGTTGCCAAGCACCCAGATCAGGATCCATGGGATGGTTTCTAAGGCTGTCGTACTTCTGGACTGTTGTTAAATGAACAGTCATAAATCGAGGACTACCTCTAGAAAGGGTTTAGAAGAAAATAATTGCTGAATGTTTGAAATTAGTATGAGCAAGATAGATCCTTGAGCATCATTTAGTAAAACCTAGACCTAGATCTGAATGTTAATCTTTTGTGAATTGCAATCTGAAATAATCCATTTTTCTCGGATTAGTATACAAATTTGATATATATACAACTTATCTACTTCTCTAAACCTTAATATCCAGTTTTGGTTCAAAACGTATTTTAAAAGTATACTCTATTTTTAAAAAAGCAATTTTAAACATGAGTTCCATAAAAATGATTTTGTTCTGATTTTTTTTAAAAAAAAATTAAGATTTTAAAAATTGAACACTAGAGGGAACTGAAGATTATAATTAAAGGAAAAGAGCATATAAACTTAACTTACAAGTCTAGAATGGAGCAAAATATTCTAACATTGGGCATAGTCCATTTTTTGAAAAATGGACTCAGAAACTAATAGTATCAACAGAGACATCTGTCTCTATGGAGAAATTGGGTCTAAAAGATGTTATGGAAGGGGAACAAATTTTACCTGCCAGGATTGAGACTGAGTTGAAAGTGGGTTTACAAATGGCTACAAGAATGACATGGAAAAAGATGTTACACTGAACATACAAAAGAAACTGACTGACGTCTCACAGTAATAATTAAAAGAGCTATCAAAAACATAAACTAAGAGCGTCACAGGGACAATTTAATTTACAAAAGAGGCTTATTAAAGTTTCAAACAATCTCATGAAAACAGTCAATGAAAAAAATGAAAAGAAATCAAGTACTATGACATTTGAATGTACCAAGACTGTTGGAAGTGAAAGCAAGGAATATAAAGTTGGTTTATTTGAGAAAGAATACAGAATGTAGAATAACAGAGTTGGAAGGGATCTGGGAGGGGAGTGGGAAGGGAAGGGAAGGGAGGGAGGAAGGAAAGGAGAATTGGGAAGGAAGGGAAGGAGAATTGGGAAGGAAGGAGGAAGGAAGGAAGGAAGGAAGGAAGGAAGGAAGGAAGGAAGGAAGGAAGGAAGGAAGGAAGGAAGGAAGATGAGAAGGAAGGAATGGAAATAAGGAATGGAAATGGGAAGGAAGGAAGGAAGGAAGGAAGGAAGGAAGGAAGGAAGGAAGGAGGGAAGGAAGGAAAATAAGAAGGAAGGAATGGAAATAAGAAGGAATGGAAATGGGAAGGAAAGAAGGAAAGAAGGAAGGAAGGAAGGAAGATGAGAAGGAAGGAATGGAAATAAGAAGGAAGGAGTGGAAATAAAAAGGAATGGAAACGGGAAGGAAGGAAGGAAGGAAGGAAGGAAGGAAGGAAGGAAGGAAGGAAGGAAGGAAGGAAGGAAGGAAGGAATCTAGCAAGGCTTCCAAGAGACACATTTTATTTAGCATGTGCTATCCTTATTTTGGTTAGGCCATGCTGGGTAAAAGCATAATACCATCTTTAGTTTCTAGAAAACAGTCCAACAAATTCAAATATTTTGCTAGTAAACAGTTGATTAGCTTCAAGCAGAAGGGCACAGCAGAGTGCTGTAATTATAACAGCATACTAGCTCTGTAGCCGAACTCTAGTTGGTGAGGTGCCAGGCATTAGAGAGCCAACGAGATAATGTAGGTCAGCAAAGCCAGATCACTCTATTTGAGATGATTAGCTGTCAACTGATCCATTGAAAGTGGCCTCAGCAGAAATGAAAAAAACAAAGCAAAAAAACCCAACCCATCCAGGATTCAATCTGAACAGAGTGATCTGTAGGACAGGGAACATTAAGAATCGCATGAGCTGGCTTAGAGAGGAAATACAGATGAGTTGGGTCAATGTCTGGGAGGTGAACAATTCCCCAAGCGTACGCTATTTGTTTACTCTTATCACACACAATTGGGGAACTGAAAAGGGAATTGGGAGATTATGTTGAATTTTCTTTACTATATTCTTCAGCATTCCACACAGCCGTCCTACCTTTGCTTAATTATTTTTCATTCTACAAACATTCAGCTCACTAATTAAAAATAACACCCATAAGCATATATCCAAGGCAGGAGGAGACGTATTCCATCCCCAACGAATAGTTGTCCAATCATTTCTTGAAAACCTCGAGCAATACAGCACCCATAATACCAGTAAGCAAGCTGGTTCACTGTAATTGTTGTCAGTGTCAGGAAATTCCTCCTTAGTTGCAGGATATCTCTTTAATAATCTTTGTTCCAATCTTCATTTAATTTAATCATAATCTTCATTTAATTTAGCTTATAATTAAAGAAAATGAGAAAGAAACATATATATCAAAAAGTGTAAAACAAGCAAATAAATCTGTTGATATATTAAGTTCAACGTGGAAAGAATTTCAACAACTTTGGGAGATTGCCTTTGACATGGAGTTCGATCCCCACGGGGGCTCAAGGTTGACTCAGCCTTCTATCCTTCCGAGGCAGGGTGGATAAAAATCAATGATTTTTTTAAAAAAAATCAAAAAAATCAGATTTTTTTTTTATTTAAATCGGATTTTTTGGATTTTTATCAAATTTAATAAAAAACTTTTGGGGTAAAAATCTATCATAAGATAGTTTTCTATTTAAGATACATAAATAATTTATGGAGCTCAGTTATGTAGCATGAGGCTGTATATTCTGCAACACTGGGACTATCGGTGAGTCAACAGCGGATCAAAGGAGTAGCAGAGATGACAGTTGCTCTTTAAAAATTATGATTTAAATCGAGTTGATTTAAATCAAGCCTTTTTACTAGTGATTTAAATCATGATTTAAATTGTGATTTAAATCAACTCGATTTAAATCAAATCCACCCTATTCCGAGGTCAGTAAAATGGGGACCCAGATTGTTGGGGGGCAATATGCTGACACTGTGAACCGCTTAGAGAGGGCTGTAAAGCCCTGTGAAGCGGTATATAAGTCTAGGTCCGTGATGGTGAACCTATGGCACCGCATGCCCAAAGTGGCACGTGAAGCCATGTCACCCGGCATGCACGGGCTTGCCTGTTTTTCTTCTGGGTTTCTGGTGTGCATATGTGCGCAACAATCAACTGTCCTTCGCACCCGCGGCAGTGCCGAAAACCGGTGTGCGCATGCCGGCCAACTGATTGTCGGGTGCGCATGTGTGCCAGAACCCAGAAGTTCAGCTTTTCCAGAGCGCGGCCCCAACGAGCATGTACACGTGTGACATTTCTGCGCAACCTTTTGGCCCTCGATGCCGAAAAGGTTCGCCATCACTGGTCTAGGTGCTATTACTATTAATATTGATATTGGGTTTTATTTTTATTTTATACTGTTCTGCCTCCCAAGGAATGCAGTGCATTACACCAACAGGATAATAAAAATCCTTTCAATAAACTGTTTCTGCGACCATGAAAAACAAAGTTATACAATTAAAATAAAAGTTATTTTTAAAAGGCAGTTGAAAAGACTAATCCTAGAGAAGCTGTCACCCTACAAATGGCTGGGTGAACAAACACATCTTCACTTGTCATTTAAAAACAAGGCAGCGTGGGAGCTAGTCACGCTTCCTTCACGAACTAGCCATCTCAAAACCAACTGAGGAGAAACTTTTGCAGAAACTTTTCAATATGAGGCTACTTATTCAATCTATATCAAGGTAGATATTTCCGAGCACCTTGAACGCATCTGATTTCCCCCAAATAACACAAACTTTTCCTCTTATCCAAAGAATGTTAATGTAGGTGGCTCAGTGGCTAAGATGCTGAGCTTGTTGATCAGAAAGGTCAGCAGTTCAGCGGTTCGAATCCCTAGTATAGGTCTCCTGCGTGAGCAGGGGTTTGGGCTAGATGACCTCCAGGGTCCCTTCCAACTCTCTTACTGTTATATATGTGCAATGGAATGTACGGGTGACCTTGGGCATCCTAGGCACTGCTGCCTTGGAATCAGACATGAGAGACAGGAGACACTGCTCTGACCTAGAACAGGCTCCCTTAAAAAGCAGGAAGCAGGAATTGGTCCCGGCAAAACCTCTTTTATTTACATGACTGTGAATTCCTTTCATTTCCAATCAGCAAGGTTTGTCCAAACAGTTTTTCAAAGGAATATTTCTCAATACACCTTATCTCGCTTGGCAAGCTGCCATGTAACTTGTTTCCAAATGCAGAGTAAGGCAAAACTTGGCACAGAGTCACAAACAGTACTCTTGGAACTACCAAATGAATGGTTTCCTGCAAAAGCCCCCTCACCGTTCGCTCCTCTTTTGTTTCCTATGGGAGGGGACCAATCACCTCCAAGGTGTGGCTTTACTCCCAAGTCGACCCTGCTTTCTGAGTTGTTCTTGTCTTCGGGCAGCTCTGCGCATGTGCACACTGGGAAGAGGCTCCAGCTGTTCCTCTGCTTCACTGCTGTCTATCTCCCTCTCTGCCTCCAACACATATCCCTCATCCGAGCTTTCCCCAGCCCTCAGGACTGGCCCATGTTCCTCCCCAACCTCCTCACTATCTGACTCTGCTGCCAGCTCTGCTGGCTGCCGGCGGGCCACAACAGATGCCCGAGGCTTAACTATCAGAGAAAAAAAAAAACTTAGGAAGGGCTCACCGTAATAGATCTAGTGGTTAAAAGTAATAGAAGGAAATTTGCACCTTCAGACTTGCAGGAACAGATGGGGCCCATCCCCGATGCACGTATGCGCAGAGAGGAAAGGAGAGGAGAGCAAAGGAAAACAATAAGCCGGCCCGCAAGGAAAAGCAGACGTAGACGCTAGCCAGCCCCTCCCTGGTTGGGAGAAGCCGGTTGTCGCAGACAACCATTCGCTTTTAGGATAAAGCAAGCAATTCGGATTTCTTGGCCAGGTCTGTTGGAACTAATTACGTTTGCTTTTTGTTTATTCATGTGAACATAAAGACTGTTCCTACCCTGTTTGAAAAGGGGTTTGTTTTTACTCACAAGTAAGCGGCTTAATCATTACTTGCTAAGGCTGGGTCAAAACAGTTAAGTTTGCAACTTGCGGCAGGTTCTAAAACCTTTATCAGCATACTGTACCTGGACAAAGGTTTAGATTCAACGATCTAAAAACATCTTGCTTGAACCAAGTCAGTTCTAGCAAGAGGAGGCTCAAACTTTATAAAATATTCAAAATCTTGAGAAGTCATTCTCTTCCAAATTCTGCAATAACTCACTGAGGTAAGAACTGAGAATACTCATGGGAGTGCAGCAGGGATGAAATGCTCCCAGTTCGGACCGGCTCGGGCGAGTAGGTAGCGATGGCGGCGGGCAGTTCGGAGAACCGGTAGCAAAAATCGCTGCCCCCGCCCCCCATGCCCAGCTGAGCTGTGCGATCATCAGAGCCTTTTTTTTCTTTTAAATGGCTCTGACGAGCCAAGCTGAATTGCCTGCTAACCACTAGCAAAAATCCCCCACCCCCCCCAGCTTGCTTACCTTAGCTGCTGGTCGCAACGCTTGCCTTGCTTCGCCTGCTGTAATACCTGCAATCCACTGCATCAGCAAGCAACTGAATCTCCCTGCCTGCAATCAAGCTCATCGGTGAGCAGCTCTATCTGCCTGCCTGCCTTCCTTGTACCTTCTATTGCAGGGGTCTCCAACCTCGGCAACTTTAAGACTTGTGGACTTCAACTCCCAGCAAAGCTGGCTGAGGAATTCTGGGAGTTGAAGTCCACAAGTCTTAAAGTTGCCAAGGGTGGAGACCCCTGTTCTATTGGGTAAGTTTTTTTCCCCTTTGGGAGCTTTAAAAAAAATAGTCAATTGGGGTTTTTTTTAGTTGTTCTTTTTTTAGACCTAGCCATTTAAAGTTTAGGAAGTTTTAAATTTAGCTGCTTTTATATAAAAATAAAAATAAAAATAAAAATAAAAATAAAAATAAAATAAAATAAAATAAAATAAAATAAAATAAAATAAAATAAAATAAAATAAAATAAAATAAAATAAAATAAAATAAAATAAAATAAAATAAAATAAAATAATAAAATAAAATAATAAAATAAAATAAAATAAAATAAAATAAAATAAAATAAAATAAAATAAAATAAAATAAAATAAAATAATAAAATAAAATAAAATAATATTTGTGCAGCTTTCTGAGATTTAGTGTGTTTCTGTAGTGTTTTACTCTAACTACACAATCACACAAAATCTCACAAAGCTGTATGTGGAATTTTGTGTGTGTGAAGTGTGAAAGTTGGTTTTTTGGGCTTTTTGTGGCTGTGTGAGGTTCCTGCTTGTTGCAGGGGCCATTTTGGGTCTAGCACAGCTGCTTTTACATTGTGGGTGAGCCAGTTGTGTTGTGTTGTGTTGTGTGTGTGTAAAGTGTGAAAGTTGTATTTTGGGGCTTTTTGTGGCTGTGTGAGGTTCCTGCTTGTTGCAGGGGCCATTTTGGGTCTAGCACAGCCGCTTTTACATTGTGGGTGAGCCAGTTGTGTTGTGTTGTGTTTTGTAGGTTAAAAAAGGCCAAAGAAGTGACATTGACTTGGCCACGCCCACCCAGTCACCTTACCATCAAGCTCCGCCCACTAATTAATCCACGCCCACAGAACCGGTAGCAAAAAAATTTAGATTTCACCCCTGGAATGCAGAGCATGAAGCATTTGGGAAGCTGAAAGCCATGAACCCAAGTATCACAACTTATCGGTTGAATAAGACTCTGACCCAGACCTGGACATTTTATATCTCATGGGCCACATCTTGCCCACAGGTTGTCCCAGGCCGGCATGCAGCATTAGATGGGGTATCAGTAGCAGAGGATGAGGCAGGACAGCAGAGGGCAAGGAGGCAGTGCAGCATCAGAGTGGGGCAACAGCAGCCCTTCACAAGAGTCCGAGTTTCTCATTGTGATCCCCTGGGAAAAATTAATTACCTACCCCTTTTCTCTATCCTCTAACCTGGCCAAGGACTAGAGGTGGTCCTCAACTAACAACAACAGACCATTTAGTGACCATTCAAAGTTACTATAGCGGTGAAAAAAAATGACTTATGACCGTTTTTCACATTTATGACTGTTGCAGCATCTCCATGATCGCATGATTTACATTTGGATGCTTGACAATTGACTCACATTTATGACGGTTGCAGTGTCCTGGGGGTCATGTGATCCCTTTTGGCAATCTTCCAACAAGAAAAGACAACGGAGAAGCCAGATTTACTTAACAACCATCTTACTAATTTAACAATTGCAGTGTTTCACTTCACAAATGTGGCAAGAAAAGTCATAAAATGGGACAAAGCTCACTTAACAAACTTCTCACTTAGCAACATAAATTCTGGGGTCAATTGTGGTCTTAAGTAGAGGACTGCCTGTGTTAATTTCTCCACAATCAGAACTTTTTCCTAAAGTTCTGATACAAAGGAGTCTTCTTGGTTCTTGGTTCATTCTTCAAGGTGCCATATTCGATAATGAGGTGTTGTCTCATAAAACAATGGTGTGTGTGTTAGATTAAGTGCCCCTGTGGCTCTTTATAAAGAATAAAGTAGATGAGTTTGTTGGAGATTAACTATAACAAGGAAGTACAGCACAATGAAACCTGCAAGATTGATGTCAACCCTGCTATGTAGACCAAGAAAACAGCTCCAGAAGAAGGCTAAATTGAAGCTGGCTATAGTAACCAAATCTTCCAAGTCTGATTGTGTTTTACCTCCCCCTCCTTCTTATAGAAATGCGGTGACTTAGTGGCTAAGACCCTGAGCTTGTCAAGTTTATTTAAATCAAGTTGATTTGAATCAAGCCTTTTTACTAGTGATTTAAATCATGATTTAAATCAATTTAACTTGAATCAAATCCACCCTGCTGTAAATTTACAATAAATGTAATATTAGTACTCATGTGTTGAGTTTCCCGTCCAGACAACAGCATCTCCCACCATTGCCAAGACTGCCTACCAACTAGAAGTCAATGGCCAGTGACCTCATGAGCATCCAAAACAGAGATGGCAAGACGCCATCAACAAAGATATGCAAACTGCGGGACTGCACCCTGGAGACACAGCTGACTGTGCAAAGTGACGCTCAATGATCCAAAAAGCGGACCCTGCACCTGTGGGAATATGCTAGGAAGAAGAAGAAGATGGGTTGGGTTTCCCGTTTGAACTACCTCGAAGGGCCGACGCACTATCCCTTCTTCACAACAAATGGGCAGATAAAGGATTGCTGCTGGATTTTTATCCAGCAGCAAAATTTTATAAATTTTGGAGTTTTTAGTATACTGTAGATGTTACTTTCAGGGATACGATGGAATCAAATATATCAATCCTGCTATTCCTTCTATTTAGCAGATTTGTACACTTTTCATTTTTTCCTTACCACATCAATTATATCTTGCCACAAAATAGTTAAACAAACTAATGCTCTATCCCTTTCCAGTTTCAAGAATAATTACTTAGATGCCATTCCTTGTTTATTTGTACATTGGAACCAGAGATTTATGGTGTTTGGGAGAACGTTCCAAAAATATCCTGCTTTGGCTTCAAAGAGTTTTTACTTAATTCAGTTGCAATTCACTTAGTTATCCAAAATGTTATAGCAATATAGCATCTCCTTGTGTTACTTGTCTTGCAAGCAGTTTTAGATATTTACTGCAGTCCTTTTCTGTCTTTTAATACTTATAGCTTAATTTTATACTGTACATAATTAAAAGAGTATACTTGAAAATATATCAAATACATGAATTCATTGTGTGTGCCAGGACCAATAAATTTGATAAATAGAAATTAAATGCACAATCTAAACAAAGCCAAACTAGTCTTAAGCCCCAACGCTTAAACCATTACACAAAAACCCTTACTACCCTTACTAAAAGAACTATGTTAATAACAAATTCTAAAAATGAGCTTTTTTAATCATAACCCAATTCCTGCTTCTATTCAATCATTAAAATATTCTGAATTTATACTGAATGGAAAGCAAACTAGTTTGGAGATTATTGTGTGCCTACTTCTGACTAAGCAAAGTAATCTTCTCTCCTGAGCTATTCTTGAAAACTTCTTTCTAATCATGACTTCAAATTATAAATAGGGAAACTTAAAATATATACCTTAGCCAGAATGACAGGATCATGTCAATTAAAAACATAGTGTCAACTAATAATGATAGATAGATAGATGATAGATAGATGATAGATAGATAGATAGATAGATAGATAGATAGATAGATAGGAGAGAGAGAGAGGGAGGGAGGGAGGGAGGGAGAGGGAGAGGTGAGAGGGAGGGAGGGAGGGAGTGTGTGTGTGTGTGTGTGTGTGAGAGAGAGAGAGAGAGAGAGAGAGAGAGAGAGAGAGGGAGGGAGGGAGGGAGGGAGAGGAAGAACAAACAAACTCAATTTCTTTGTACTTACGGAGAAAGTGCTTTTCCAGCAAGGCAATTTCCAAGTGGCCTTTGATCTCATTTAATCTGTCAGACTCTGTTCTGTTGTAATCGGGAACTCCTGTAGCCATGATGACAGTCCCAGGACCAGCCTACGGAGGGAGGGAGGAAGGGGAGGGGGTTATAAGAAAAGAGAGGAGATGCTGGCAGCTCAGAAACTAATCTCTGAAGGAAATAAAAAAAAAGCAAGAGCATCCACACAACCCTCTCATACACACTCCAAAATGAAAATATAAAGGAGTACATAAGCAATGGTTATTTTTATTTACTAGTTACAAGAGCTGGGCAGAGCCACAAACCTTTTGCACAGCATTAGGCTGCTGACATGAATCAATGGAAGCTTATGAAAGGAACTGTATTTCTCTCATAGCGTGTCTCGCATCATTGCGCCTGCTCAGACCTCTACAGCAAATGCTTTGATTTCTGCAGCACGAAACGTCATTATCTAAACTCCGTTCTGATTGGCTAGAAGCCTGCTCCAAATAAGGATCCTTCAGAGTCAATTATGGGCCATGGTTTCAAAAGGGCCATTTAAACAATTACGAAGTCTGTAAACTGAAGTGTGCAGGCACTCAGGATAAATCCTTTCTCAGGCATATGCAAGAAGAGTTTGCAGCACAGGGCAAGGAAGAAGAGAAAGGGGAGCAGGGAGGGTGAGGAGAGGGGGGGGGGAAACTTGTAAGGTTTAAGATTCCTACCACTGTAATATCCTTGAGAGATTAACTTTAAAAAAAAGATACGTAGAGAGAGAGAATAGGACAGATAATGCAGCATTGCAAAGAGATTTATATGCTCATGTAAATTTGGGAACAAATAAAAATAAATTATTGGGGTGTTA
Source organism: Pantherophis guttatus (assembly GCF_059756535.1). NCBI lineage: Eukaryota > Metazoa > Chordata > Lepidosauria > Squamata > Colubridae > Pantherophis > Pantherophis guttatus. Next base: position 77,622,891 of record NC_142069.1, read on the forward strand.
ATATAAAGAGCCTTGGTACTACAGTGGTTTAAAGCACCCTGTTATTAACACAGCTGCCTGCAATTTACTGCTGGTTCGAATCTCTCCAAGGCTCAAGGTTGACTCAGCCTTCCATCCTTTCTAAGGTAGGTTAAATGAGGACCCAGTTTGTGGGGGCAATAAGCTGACTTTGTATAAATATACAAAAGTATGAAGGCTATTGCTTAACGCACTGTAAGCCGCCCTGAGTCTCCGGAGAAAGGCGGCATATAAATCAAATTAAAAAAAAAAAAAAAAAACACCCGTGTTTGTGTGGGCATCAATTTCCAAGCAAGACAGAAGCAGGAACTGGGCATGGCTAGTCTTAGTGAAGAGAAGGACCAGGGGAGACATGATAGCAGTCTTCCAATATTTGAGGAGCTGCCACAGAGAGGAGGAGGGGGTCAAGCTATTTTCCAAAGCACCCGAAGGCCAGACAAAGAATAATGGCTGGAAACTGAACAAGGATAGATTCAACCTGGAAATAAGGAGAAATTTTCTGACAGTGAGAACAATCAACCGATGGAACAGCTTGCCCTAAAATCAGGGGTTCTCAAACTACGGCCTCTGGACTAGATATCTGCAATGAATGTTAGTATTGCTGCAGAGAGTCTCCCCCTTCGGGGTCTTCTTGTGTGGGTCGGAGGGCGGAAGAAATTCTGACTTGGGGATCTGCTTTTGCCCCCTGGTGCGGGGCTTTGGGCGAAGACTGGAGGGAAGCGCCACTGGTGGCGAAGAGCCTGAGACCCTTGTTCCAATGGGACTGCATCATGGCCTGGAACTGGCTGACCATCTCAGCCCGCTGAGCATCTCAGGTGCCGGTACCTGGCCTTGCACTCCTGCAGGTCTTCCCTCTGTTTGGAAAGCCTATGCTCGTACTCCTCAGTGAGGTGCTTCTGCTGAGCTTCCTTCTCAGTCAGATCCGATTTGAACTGAGCCAGCTGTTTTGCCAATTCTTTCTCCTGGTGGCTACTTAGCTCCAACAACTGCTTCCTGTTGGGGCCTTAAGGAGCCCAGGGGGGCAGGCGAGGAGTAGCTGGGATGGGAAGGGCGAGCAGAGGCTGGCAAGGTACTCCTCGACACGAGTGGACATTGAGTTGGCCATGACCACGCAGTCACATGACCACCTTGCCATGCCCACCCAGCTTGTCATTAGCAGATCATATTAGTGGTCCGCAGGATTTTAAATTATGAATTTAGTGGTCCCTGAAGTCCGAAAGGTTGGGGGCTTCTGGTGTAGACCATTTCTGTAGACCAATGGTGTAGACCTATACCATTAGGTTGGACTAGATGACCTACGAGGTCCCTTCCAACTCTGTTAATCTGTAATTCTGGTTGTAAAAAAAATGCTTTTAAAATCCTCTGATGATCCCAGCTGAGCCGTGCGATCATCAGAGGCTTTTTTTTACTTTTAAAAGCATTTTTTCGGCTGAAGAGGTTGTAGAGGTTTTATTTTTTAAAAAATATAAATAAAAAAAGCCTCTGATGATTGCCCGGCTCAGCTGGGAAGGGTGGGGGGCAGGGATTTTTGCTACCGATTCTCCGAACCATCTGCCTCCCTCGCTACCAGATCGGGTGATCCGGTCCGAATCGGGAGCATTTCACCCCTGGAATAGCACATTTAAGTATAGTGAAGCTTATCTCAGATGCAATGCAAAAACTTCAGATTTAAGAGCTTTTAATTTTATAGTGGGGTATTTTGTTTCGATGCATTCAATATACATATATCTAGAAACTGACCCCCCCCCCAACTTTTTAGGAATATGAATTCCTATGCAATCCTTTTATTTGTGTCTCTATGTTAAAAAGGAAATCAAAATCACTCCTGTTTTTGTCTTTTTTCTTGTTTTCTGGAAGATTAGCTATGCAACCATCTGTGGAAAATCACATTGTGTCATCAAGAGCTGACCTAACAGTAAATAGGCGGGTAGGTTAGTGTCATTTTGAAAGGCTAAAATTGCACTCCATTATCTGCTTCAATGCTTTTACTGTGTTCTGAGAAATGGCGATACTTCAAAAGCAGCCACTGGGAATTCACAAGTATTTCTGCCACTGAAATCAGGGTTAAAAGTACGCAGATTGAGGACTATCAAAGTAATCTAGACTCAATATAACAGAATAATTCCACAGTCAGTTCTAATCCCCATCCCCTATTAATTACAAGAGGCAATGTTTTAATAATAAAAATGATGAAACAAGTTGTATTTTGGGCTTTTATTTTAACCCCAAATTCCTATGTTCCCATCAGTCTGATTTTCTTATTAACACACCCGGCCGCACAAATGGAAAGTTACACTTGCTTAGCACTTATCTTTGTCCCCATAAGATATTAATCTAACTGCACAGTATTTTAGACATGTCAATGCACAGTTCTTAGAAGGTGAAGCAGAAATGACTTTAAATTATAAATGAAGGCAAGGGTTTCACATAATTACTGAGGAAAAGGACATTTAGCATGCCTGTTCAGAAGTAAGTATCCTGGGTTCGTTGCCTTCCCAAGCTAGAATTTTATATTGATTTATCTAGGAGTAGGACTCAAGGAACTCAGTCAAGCTTAATTCTGAGCCAGACTATTTAACAGGAACAATCCGTTCCTCCAGAGTCACCTTCTCTTTTCTAATTTTGAAAACTGCACAACTTATTAATAATTTGAGAAAGGAATCACATAAAAGCTGCAATGCAAGCCCTACATAAAGCTTTATGTAATTAAACCTATGGTTTCTCCCAAGCCTGTAAGTGCTGGCGGAGTTGATCTATTATGGGTTCCTATTACGTAAACAATGTTATCTATCAGGACCCAAATGGGGCCTTGGAGGTGCCCTTTCCATTTAGCTGTCCCAGCCTTTTGAAATAGCCTTCCATCTGAAATTTAAGGGAGTCCTCACCCTTCTAGCCTTTCAGAAGCCATGAGGACCAGGCTCATTACATAAGCATTAGGCTAAAATGGGGGGTTGAGTCAGAAGGTTAATAGTTTGGTTGGTCTGGTGCCTGGTGAAAAGGATTGCTCTGTTTTTATTCTATTGCTTTTATCGATCGTTGTGAGATGAGGTAATGGGTATTGGGAATGGCTTTGGGAGGTAGAAGGAATGGGCCACTACCAAGGCAACACTTAGATTTTTCATTTGTTGAGGTTGGCCCAAAAAATAATGGTTTACATTCCAGGGGTCTAAGGGCCTGGAAGATGTCATCTCGGAGCTACATATAGTTGAAAGCATATAATCTTTCAAAGCTCTTGTAGAACAGAGGAACTACCAGAAGACTCTGGTACTTGATATTGCTCTAATCTACTAAAAGAGGGGAAATGGATCCTGGAAACCATCAACACCAGCTGTCTACAATTAAAGTAAGATCGAATCTCGCCAGGCTCAAGGTTGACTCAGCCTTCCATCCTTTCTAAGGTAGGTAAATTGAGGACCCAGTTTGTGGGGGCAATAAGCTGACTTTGTATAAAAATATACAAAAGTATGAAGGCTATTGCTTAACGCACTGTAAGCCACCCTGAGTCTCCAGAGAAGGGCGGCATATAAATCGAATTTAAAAAAAACAAAAAAAAAACTAGTCAGCTTGACATCAAAACCTAGGAAAATCCTGGGAAAAAATAATCAAGTGGAGAATTTGTGAGGCAATTACAAGAAGAACAAATGGGTTAGTTAAAAGCAGATCATGCCAGACAAATGTTATTGCCTTCTTTGACTAAATTATTGGATCAGGGAAATGCTATGGACATATGTAGTATATTTTGACTTTGGTTAGGCATTTGACAAAATAGACCAGAGCCTACTTCTTGGTGAGAGAACAATGTGGAATAGACAGAACCACCAAGAGATGGATTTGCAGTTGGCTGACCCACACCCAACATGTAGGCTTCGATGGAACCATATCTATAGGGGGAAAGCATGCAGTGGGGCACCTCAAGCTTCATGGGCCCGGTGCTCTTCAACATTATCATAAATGATCTAGATGAGGAGCTATAAAGCGAATTCATCAAACTTGCAGAAATCTCTAAGCTGGGGGGGTAGGGACATTGCTAACAAGATAAACTCAAGATTCAGAAAGAACCTAACAAACTTAAACACTGGGCAACAAGATGCAGTTCAGTGTGAGAAATGTAAGGTCCTGCACCTAGGCATGAAAAACGAAATGCATAGGTATAGAATAGGCAGTAACTGACTCAACAGTAATAACTGAGAGGGGGATCTAGGTGTTTTAGTGAACCACCTAGTATGAGCCAGCAATGTGCTGCAGCTGCCAAAAAATACAATGCAGTTCTAGGCTGTATCAACACAAGGATAGTGTCTTGATCATGAGGAGTGATAATACTGTTTTATACTGCACAAGTGAGGTCACAGAGAAGAGCAACAAAGATGAAAAGGCATCTGGAGGTTAAAACATATGATAAATGGTTAAGGGAACTAGGTAGATCTAGCCTATCAAAGAGAAGAGGCTAACACAGAGAAAAGAGGGCCAAGAGCCTGGTGGCGCAGCAGACTAATAGCCTGTTATTAAATCCAGCTGCCTGCAATTACTGCATGTTCGAATCTCACCAGGCTCAAGGTTGACTCAGCCTTCCATCCTTTCTAAGGTAGGTAAATTGAGGACCCAGTTTGTGGGGGCAATAAGCTGACTTTGTATAAATATACAAAAGAATGAAGGCTATTGCTTAACGCATTGTAAGCCGCCCTGAGTCTCCGGAGAAGGGCGGCATATAAATCAAATTAAAAAAAAAAAAAACTTGTTCTCCAAGGCACCTGAGGGCAGGACAAGAACTAATGGGTGGAAGCTTGTTAAAAAGATATGAAACTTAGAACTTTCTAAGGAGAAATGTCTTGATAGTGAGGACAATCAATGGAACAAGTTGATTCCAGGAGTTGTGGGTGCTCATTACTGGAGGTTTTCAAGAATAGACTAGACAACCATTTGTCCAAGATCATCTAAGATCTCCTGCCTTGAGCATGGGAGGGTTCAACTAGAAGACCTCCAAGATCTCTTCAAGCCCTTGGGGTTGGTTTGGGCCTGCCCCTGACAGACGGCACTATTACTATATTATTTATGTTATGTTTCGTTCATTTTTAATGCATTGCGTGTGGTTTCTTGTATGCTGGTCAAAACCAGTTTGAACTGGAATGGAACAGAAATCTTAATGCTGTAATGAATAAATAATTGAAAAAAATGTCAGCCTCAGGATGTAGATCAGTTCGATAAATCAAATCCACATTAAGACTAAAATGGCTTTTTTATTAAGATTGGCTATAGAAACAGAATCATCCAAGTCTGACTGTTTTATTTCTTCTCTTCGTTATACTCATGTGAATTAGGGGGACAAACGTCTAAGATGTTTACACATACTTTCTTCGTTGTTTAGGCTTAAGCAATGTTTGCTTGTTGCCTTTGTAATGGATCTCCCCTCTCTGTAAGGCTCTACACTTTATTCTCTACATTTCTCTTTATTGTCTACACTTAACACAGCTGTTGGGCCAAAGCAACCACACCAGAGGTGGGTTTCAGCAGGTTCTGACTAGTTCTGGAGAACCGGTAGTGGAAATTTTGAGTAGTTCAGAGAACCAGTAGTAAAAATTCTGACTGGCCCCGCCCCCATCTATTCTCTGCCTCCCAAGTCCCAGCTGATCGGGAGGGAATGGGGATTTTGCAGTAACCTTCCCCTGGAGTGGGGTGGGAATGGAGATTTTACAGTATCCTTCCCTTCCCTTGCCATGTCCAAGCCACGCCCACCAAGCCACCAGCTTTGAAACAGAGATGAGCAAAGACCACCAGCTTTGAAACAGAGATGAGTCAGGAACGACTAGCACATATGTCCGAGGGGAACCTTTACCTTTACCTAAAGACTCAAAACTAATTCTGCACTTGAGGCGTCCCCCTTTCCTGGCTGAGTGTTTCCCAACAGCAGCTCAAATCAGAAGTTGGTAGGGCTGATTAACATTTGGAATTAAAAACAAAAAACATTCTTTCAAGCATGCCAGGGTGCATATGGACCTCTACTATCCACAACACCGTGGACATGTCTTTTCCTGACACTGCTTCAACTGCAGAGGAAAATCCCAGGAAAAGATGCAGCTGCTTTAATGAACTGTCTGCAAGTGCTAAATTAACATCCTGATACGTTACCCAAATGCCCTTTTGTCCCTCAAGTCCAAGTGACATACTGCCGTAGAAGTTAACACTGCAACTGTCACTGTTTTATAAATTTCAGTCTTTTTCTGATTGGGGAGCTTTTTTTAGCACTTCATGTGCTATAAGGCAAAAGAGAAGTGTTTCAACAATTAATATTCTATCCTTCAGTTAAAAATTGTCAGAGAGGAAATTATGCAACACCTAGTTTTAAGAGACAGAGGAACAATTAAATCTAGCAGCGCCAACATTAATTAAACTTCAACAAAATGTTGGAAAGCTTCTATACCTAACAAGCCTCTATTCTATATTTGGTGCAAAAATCTTTTTCTCCAGTTACATCCACCCACCATATTATGCAATGATTCACAACAGTCAGATTGCAAAAATGGGGGAGTCTGAAAAGCTGCAAGAGAAATTTCACTTATTTCACTGATATGTAGCCAGCTTACTAGCATCCAGATATGACAACAAAAGCAATGTTCCTTGAAATACTTGAAATCCTAAATTGCATTAACAGAGGGATACAATCAAGATCAAGTGAGGTACTAATACCACTGTATAAAGCCTTAGTAAGATCACACCTAGAGTACTGCATCCAGTTTTGGTCACCACTCTATAAAAAAGATGTTGAGACTCTAGAAAGAGTGCAGAGAAGAGCAACCAAGATGATTAGAGGACTGGAGGCTAAAACATATGATGAATGGTTGCAGGAACTGGGCATGGCTAGTCTAGTGGGGAGAAGGACCAGGGGTGACATGATAGCAGTGTTCCAATATTTGAGAGGCTGCCACAGAGAGGAGGGGAACAACCTATTTTCCAAGACACCTGAAGGCCAGACAAGGAATAATGGATGGAAATTGATCAAGGAGAGATTCAAACTAGAAATAAGGAGACAATATCTAACAGTGAGAACAATCAACCAATGGAACAGTTTGCCTTCAGAAGTTGTGGGAGCTTCATCACTGGAAGCTTTCAAGAAGAGACTGGACTGCCATCTGTCAGAAACGGCATAGTGTCTGCTATTAATCTGTATCTGTATCTACTTTTACATATATTTGTTTATACACACATACAAACTTTTTATACCACCTACCTCAAGAGACTTGGGGCCATTAAAATAACAATTCCCACACGAACAAAAATCCCCAACGCAACAAATCCCCAAAATATAACAGAGTTAACCTGAATCCCCCATCAACACCAAATTTTTAATGGAATATGCAGTTTCCAGAAACTACAAAACTATAGAACACTCTTTCAGGCCACTATTGAGAAGGAATGCTTTCAGAGCCTCATCTCAAATAGGTGGGACTTTTTATTTATTTATTTATTTATTATTTTTTATTTATTTATTTTATTTCTATACCGCCCTTCTCCCGAAGGACTCAGGGCGGTGTACAGCCTAATTAAAAACACAAAGACAGACAATATTTAAAAATAATTAAAATTATTAAATAATAGGCCCGATTTCTAAAACCCCAAATTTAAAATCCCATTTAAAACCAATTAAAATCTTTATATTGATAGCCCAGCCTGGCTTTTACCTTCTTGAGATGGATGCAGAGAATAAGAGAAATGAGTGCTGAAAATAAGAGAACTGGTTCTGGAGATACGCAGAGGCTTAGCCACAAAGAGATTTGAAAGTTAAGAACAGATCTGATTATACCAGAAATGTAAAAAAAAAAAAAAAAAAAGCTTCTGACACGTGATGATTAAGATGCTGGAGTGATACAAAGAAGACTCACATTCAATCAAATGTCTGGAAGCCCACTTGATGACTTTGAGCCAGTCATTAATTCAGATGAACCTTTTTCAAAGGGTTATTATTGTAGGGGAAAATGAGAAAAAAAAATAATATAGCACTTTCTAAACGTCCTGGATGAATGGTGGAATGTAAATATAATAAATAAAATATTTCCTGTGTTAATTCAGTGCTTTGGGTCTGTCATGAGTTGTCTGGTTTTGGCTTAATCATTAAATAAATTCAGCCACTGTGTTTGGTAAACCTGGTTTATGAGATATGGTGATATGCGAACTCAGTCAGTTGTGACTTATTCAATAAAAATTTAGGGAGCTCTGTGAACAGGGTCATTTAAAGAAACATTTTAACACCCATAAAGTTTTTGCAATAAAGCTTTAGGGAAGGGGGAAAAAACCACTCAAGAGTTTCAACTAATCTCAAAGTTAACAAATAAAAATAAAACATGAACCTAAAACACATACAAAAGAATCAGAAAGAAATAAAATGTTTTTAGTTTTGTGAGAAAACCAACAACAGGGAAAACAAACTTAATACCAATAACAATACCAGTTTTGAGAATGCTTTGCTTTGATGAACCTTCCAACTCACCTTTCAAGGTCACCTCATTGGAGTCAATATAAGAGCTCATCTATCCACTTTTCTTTTCATGACATGGCAGAGAGCAAGTTATTTTTAACTAAGGAGTTTGGAACAAGCAAGTCCACAACATTTTAGAACAGCCACTAGAAAGATCTCGTTACTTTCACCCTGCTTTGAATGTAAAAACCTGTATCCTATTAGTACAATTTAGCTGCCTTTGGCTGCTCCAGACTTAAAAGTCCATGTTGGTTCAAATAAAATGAAGATATTACTTTATTTTAAAGTAAAGATATTACATTTTTACTAAAACATAAATATAATAATAATGATCTTTAAACATAATAAAGATATGTTTTTACATTTCATTATTCTTCAAACCTGAAATTAGAAAAAAAAATCAAGTTTGGCTGTAATCTCTCTGGCAAAGAAACTCTTCTCTCAAGATCCAATACAGACTTTCAATATAGATTCCTATCTCAGAAAGATGAGATATGGAAAGACCAAAGTCACTTCCCTTTACATTTACATTTTTGATTTTCAGGGGATCTCCAGATCTCATCAGTATATAGGCAGCAAGAAAGATAAAATATGCCATCCTCCTCCTAACAACTGTTTGCATCAAATTCCAAATTCTTTATAACTATATTTAGATACAAACGAATATATTACTGCATGCATAGAGTATGCAGCCCAATATTTTAGTTTGTTTTGTTTTATTTATTTGTGAAATGTATAAAACCGCCTCACAATTTGTGAGTACATCAATAATTTTTTTTTAAAAAACCAAATTAAATCAAAAGATATAGACATAGCCTAGTCTGAGTGCAATATATCCCTCTGTAAGAAAATTTCCAGATATACTGAAATATAATTCCCAATAATATCAACTAATATTGGATGGGCAAACAATTCATGAATTCTTCAGGAAAACAAAACATAGCTAAGCATAATGTATAGTTGGGGACCAACAAGAAAAATTAAACTAGGAAACACAATTTTAGTTTAAATTATTTTGTAAGGATTTAATTTTATGGCCTCAGGGAGGATGCACAAGGAGCCATAGGATTTTGGTGGGTTCCATTTTTATAAGTCAAGAAGGAAAATATTCTGCCCTTGAAATGTATGTCATAGTTTCAGTGAAAAAAATCCATCACTGCTGTTTTTCATAGCACTAAAAGGAAGCCATCTGAAATGGCTTTCCTTAGTCAAAAAAACTTCATATCCATCAGTTCCAAAGCACTCATATTACACCCAGCTATCCTGAGAATTAATGGAAAGAATATTTAATAAATTCCTTCTTCCCTCCAAAAATGAATGCCGCTGAAAGGTAACAAGGCAAAAATACTCCATCCATCTTTGCTTTCCATGCTATAGGCCAGTGTGGTGAACCTTTTACTCACTGAGTGTCGAACAGGTACTCCATCTGCTCATGTGCACTGTGCGCCAGTATTCTCTCACGCATGTGCAAATGCGCGCACCTGCAGGAGAGCTCCAAAGACCAGCTGGGTCCCCTGAATTGCACGCATGCGCACCGGACACCAGCTGGGGCACACGCACATGCGCAGCTGCAGGTGAGTTGGCCAACAGCTCGCATGTCCGAAAAGATGGCTCTGTGTACCACCTCGGGCACGTATGCCATAGGTTCACCATCACAGCTATAGGCCTAGTAAAGTTTTGAACGTGTACTTCTTCTGCCACAGGTTCTCCATCCATTCAGATTGCTCAGGTTGGTTTCTTCAAAATAGGCAACAGCAATAAAACGTGCAAACATCTTAAATACTTACAGGGTCTCTCAGTTCATCGTAGCCTGATGTACGAGGTATTTTCATAGGGATTTCATCTCCACATTCAGTATCTGAAGCACTGGGAGACTCAGCTAAGTCCGGGAACTCATCTCTCTTATGTCCTCTGAACCTTATTTTGTCCAACCTCTTTAGCATGTTCAGCACTGCACCTTTCTGCTTTATCTTAACATGACGGTTGGAGTCCCTGAAGAACACAAAGGGGAAAAAGAAAGGAAAGCATAAGATTATTATCAGGACATGTATTTAACATACTGTATTTTTCCGAGTATAAGACGCACCGGAGTATAAGACACACCTTAGTTTTTTGGGGAGGAAAATAAGAAAAAAGCTGATTGGCGGGTGGATCAGTCTCCTGGAATACCCCCAATCAGCTGTTCCCTGAGGTGAATTTTAGCAAAAGATTCGTTGGTTGTGAGCTCTGTGCCTTGCTTTTTTTTTCTGCCTCTGAAACTTCTGAAACTCTGTTTCAGGGAAAAACTTTTTTTTCTGCCTCTGAAAGCCTCCGAAACAGAGCTTCAGAAAAAAAGCCTCTGAAGCTCTGTTTCTGAGGCTTTTTTTTCTGAACCTCTGTTTGGAGGCTTTTTTTCAGACTGCATTCTGATTCAGTCATATTTGGACCTGATACACTAAATCAATGGGATATATTAGATCAGCTACTTATACTGATTTCAATAAGTCAGTACTAAATAAATCTATATCAAATCCACGTTCCTTTCCCCTAGACACATAATGAAAATGACGGTTGGGTCAAAGTGTGTGTATTTTATCTAATTAAACATACATTACACCAATATAAAATTTTAGTTGACTTAATAGAATATGAATATATATCATTCATTATGAAGATCTGGAAATGTATTGTTTCTAAGTGTGCAGTATGAGCTAAGAAATTCTAGGTTTCATTCTCATAAGTTTAGGGAAACTTATCCTTGGCCCCAGCATGGTACAGAGATAAAAGTATTAATATTGCTAATATTATTAATAGAAGCAATACTAATAAGCTAGCATCAGTGCAAAATTAAGAAATATACCAAAGAAAAATATAACTATTACCATTTTATTTGGCATACAGAAATGCCAAAAAAGACCAATAGAGGCGAAAAAATATCCCAGATATGTTAAGATTTGTGTGCAGTAACTTTGTTTGGCTTACATTCATCATTCCAATAAGATTAAATTACAAGAAATTCACAATTATCTACCTAACAAATGAAAACAATCACAGTAATACACAGTCAGTCCTTCACACAGCACAATAAGCATAAACGTATCCAGGATCAAAGATTAAATCCTGCTGGAATCCATAAGCTTCCATACTGACAGCTGCCCATCTTGCTGGGATTGAAGTTAAACCTCTTTCTCCCCATTCCAAGATTGACAGTCACGGGAACAAAAGCTTAAATGCAACTCTTATTTGGAGATAGATATCTAAGCATATTGATGAAACCTCACACACCTCATCAGATTACTTTCTCATTGGCTTCATGTGGATATTAGGGTAGGGGAGAGAGTTGAGCCCTATGGCAGTCTACAAAAGAGAAACCACAGACTCAACCACTTCTACTAGCCCCACTGCCATCATCGGTAACAATTTGCTCAGGAAGGAGAACCACGTTAAGTGTCCTCCATAGACAATCTTTGCAGAAGGAACTCACAGGCTGTAACATCAAAGACAGTAGCAGACCCCCCCAATACTACCATACTAGAACATAATGCTCTTGTCCCATGCTTATGACCTCAAACCAAAGTATGATTTGAACTGAAAAAAATCTACAGCTGGGAACATGCTGTACGAATTAGAAGAGGAAAATCCTCATATCTGCAATCTTAGAAATTGCTTAAGAGCAAAAACAGCTCAAACACTTAAAACAAGCCATGAAATATACAGATCTGCATTCCTAGGGATAACATATTCTGTGTCGCTGACTCTTCTTTTATGGCATTCTCCTATTCACATAAACACAGCCATAGATACAGTAGTGGCCAAAATTGTGGAAATATTTTGGGAAAAGTGTATTTTTGAGGTTTGATGGCTAATAACACTTTTTTGTTGTTGTTGTTTTTGGAATTTGAAGATAATCATATTCCTGGAATGGTCTGGCAATAGCCCAGACCTTAACCCAATTGAAAGTCTATGGAGCCGACTAAAGAAACTTGTTAGGCAGAAGCGATCCAGCAAATTCAATTATAAAACATAATTGCTTATTATATTTATAATAAAATAATATCTGCTTATTGGGGCTTTCGGTCCCCCCTAAGCGGTGTTGTTCTATACAAAGTTGGCTTATTGCCCCCAACAATCTGGGTCCTCATTTTACCTACCTCGGAAGGATGGAAGGCTGAGTCAACCTTGAGCCACTGAGATTTGATCTGCTGATCTGCTGAACTAGCAGTTAGCTGAAGTACCTGCAGTATTGCACTCTAACCACTGCGCCCCCTCGGCTCATGAGTAGACCTCAAGATCAGTGAAAATGGCTTAGGACCCGGGTACTTGCGGGACCGCCTACTACCACCAATAGCCTCCCACCGGCCGGTACGCTCCCATAGAGAGGGGCTCCTCCGGGTGCCGTCAGCCAAACAATGCCGACTGGCGGCCCCCAGGGGGAGAGCCTTCTCTGTGGGGGCACCTACTATCTGGAACGAGCTCCCCCCAGAGATATGGAGGATCCCGGATCTGCGCACCTTCCGCCGCGCTTTAAAGACCTTACTATTTCACCAGGACGGCCTGGCCTAATTTCCCCCCTCTTTTATAAAAGATTTTTAAAATTTTAAATATCTTTTAGTATTTTATATATTCAATTTTAAATTGGTTTTAAAAGTTTGGGGTTTTAAATTTGTCGGGGCCAAAATTATTTAATTTGATTTTATTCTATTTTTAAATTTTGTATTGTATGTGTTTGTATTGTTTGGCTGTGCACCGCCCTGAGTCCTTCGGGAGTAGGGCGGTATAGAAATCTAATAAAATGAAATGAAAACGAAATGAAATGAAAATATCAAAAACGCTACCATTCCATCATGCATCTCACTACTGCCCTCAGAGGAGCTAAGCAACATCTATCTTTTAGCCAACCCATGCCATAGCAGATGAGCCTAAAATAAAAAAAGCAAAGGCATAAAAAAGGCTTTTAGAAAGATGGTGGTTATAGTTTTATTTTATAAAAGGAAACAAAAACAAAAATCAACTTCCAACTTTGTCCATTTAAGAGTTCTTTTCTCATTCTTTTGATTTCCACATATATACTTTTAAGCTCATGCATTTACAAAGCAGCCACTGGTTCAGAGAAACGTACACCCCAATATCTTGTAAACTATGAAGATTTTCTTTAGCTGCCAACATTTAAGAGGCCAGTATATCCTTACACGGTGGCTCAGTGGCTAAGACACTGAGCTTGTCAATCGAAAGGTCGGCAGTTCAACGGTTCGAATCCCTAGTGCCACATAACAGGGTGAGCTCCCGTTAATTGTCCCAGCTTCTGCCAACCTAGCAGTTTGAAAGCACGTAAAAAATGCAAGTAGAAAAATAGGGACCACCATTGGTGGGAAGGTAACAGCATTCCGTGCGCCTTTGGCGTTCAGTCATGCCGGCCACATGATCACGGAGAGGTCTTCGGACAGCGCTGGCTCTTCGGCTTTGAAACAGAGATGAGCACTGCCCCCTAGAGTCGGGAATGACTAGCACATATGTGCGAGAGGAACCTTTACCTTTACCTTTTTATATCCTTACATGACATAAAAGTTTGAAGGAGAATTCTTCGAGGCAGGTGGGAACTTCAGAAATGTAATATATATACATATTGATATATTCCAACATTCAAGCTGGCTAAACCAGGTAGTTTGAAGTAATTGTAATCACAAATCCATATAGGCTAAAAAAGAAAATCTATGGATATTTAGAAGTAGCTTTTCCTAAACATAGTGGGGCTTGCTCTCTAACAAATGCACTACTATGCTTTACTTCTTTCTCTTCAATATAAACTGTCCTTCTGGATTAAAGTTTGGGAAACATTTTGAAATGACTTCTATAGGAAAAAAGTTTCTGAACTGCATAACTTATTACATTTCATATATATTGCATGCTTCATCCAGATCATTGTAAAAAGTTTTTTTCTTGTACCATTAATAATGTACCATCAAAATTAAGAGGCACATATTAGTGAAATGAAATATGTTTATTATGTTCTTTTTCGAACAGTTTTTTTTAAGTCTCAGAAAATCTAAGTACAAGCTATAAACCTGATTCCATTCTTTTTGTCCCGTTATATACTATTGGTTACTAAGCTAATAGTTATAGACCTTTTAAATCATTAAGATCATTATAAGTGCCTGTACTTCATCATGGGCTTTTTTTTCTAGGGATACATATTTTTCCCCTACCCCAAAAAGTAATTTAGGTCCTTCCAGCCCTATAATTCTAAGATTTATTGATTTATTTCTCTCTCCTTTGGTTTTGAATAAATGTAGGCTCTTTTAAATCCATCATAATTTATTGCTATTATTGTATTACCACGTTTCCCCGAAAATAAGACCCTGTCTTATATTTTTTTGAACCCTGAAATAAGCGCTTGCCCTTATTGCCATGCACTCAAAAGCCTGATTGTGCTTATTATCAGGGGATGTCTTATTTTGGGGGAAACAGGGTAGTATTAGGTTTGAGATGTAATTCTTCTGATACTTTACTGAGCTTACTTTATTATTTTAAGGTAGGAGAGGGCACTAAGTTGGCTATCACTCCAGCAAATACCCTCTGGAAGAGCTCTTTTATTGTATTGTATACTGTATGTTTGTAGTTCATATTATCTTTTATTACGATTTAAATAAAAACTATTGTTGACAATTTCCCTTGAAACTGAATGGAAAACAATGGAAAGTCAGGGAAGGTGGCTGTTGAAAGCCAAGACGGAATGATGTAACAAAAAACGGGCATATCTCCCTACATCTCTCTCACCCATGAGAATCTCATCAAATTTTTATTTTCTTTTGGGAAAAATAATCGGAAGCCGTTTTGTTTCCAGCACCCCTAATGATGATGAATGATAAAAATGCAAGGAATTTTTCAGCACAGCACCAGTTCAAAGGATCAGCAGTAAATACTTAAGACTTTACATAATTTTTTTTTACAAAATTACAAACTATAATAAGATCTTGCTTAACAACTGCGTGTCGATCGAAAGGTCGGCAGTTCAGCAGGGTATAACGGGGTGAGCTCCCGTTACTTGCCCCAGTTTCTGCCACTTCGAAAGCACGTAAAAAATGCAAGTAGAAAAATAGGGACCACCTTTGGTGGGAAGATAACAGCGTTCTGTGAACCTTTGGCATTTAGTCATGCCGGCCACATGTCTTCGGACAGCGCTGGCTCTTCGGCTTTGAAACGGAGATGAGCACTGCCCCCTAGAGTCAGGATTGACTAGCACATATTTGCGAGGGGAACCTTTACCTTTACCAACTGCAAGTAACAGATTTGGGAAGACTGGCTTGTAAAACTTACACAAAAGCCAAAAACAAAAACAAAAAACCATGCGCATTTCATATTGAAAAACATAAAAGCCAACAGATGGGAAAATTTCTCCTATCTATTCATAGTTAGTATTGTTCACTTCCATGCAAGTTTCATTAGCCTCCAGGTTTTATTTCTGTTTTCAAAATCGGAAACCATATCCAGATTGCAAAACTGCCAGTGCGCAGGAATTCAAGGCTTGTGATTACATACTTCAGTTAGTTCATACAAAAAGTCTAAAGGCCACACAGCCGATTTATAAACACATTTCAGTAGGAGCTGTAAGGAAAACACTGCCACTAACAAGGAACAGAACAGCTCCAGCTGGCACTACTAAACAAGGGAAGAGTTGAAGGGGAAAAAAAACTTGTTACAAGCAATAGGCCTATTCAGCTGGCTCAGTCTGAAGCACTCACATAATTTCCAGATAGCTCAATCAATATTGCTGCGAATATCAATGGTCTCAATTAGGAAAGAGTGTGGGAAGCACCAGTTGCTTCAATCACTTATAAACTATCTTCAGTTTTCAGAATAAATGAGGTTTATTGAGGACTTTAATTTTTTTTTTTATTTAATTTAATTTTTGCTTTAATTTATATGCCGCCCTTCTCCGGAGACTCAGGGCAGCTTACAATGCATTAAGCAATAGCCTTCATACTTTTGTATATTTATACAAAGTCAGCTTATTGCCCTCACAATCTGGGTCCTCATTTCACCTACCTTTGAAAGGATGGAAGGCTGAGTCAACCTTGAGCCTGGTGAGATTTGAACTTGCAGTAATTGCAAGCAGCAGATGTTAATAACAGTGCTTTAGTCCACTGTACTACAGGCTCTTCCTAAAACTCTTTTTTTTTTCTGTGCCTGTTTATTTTTTTACAGCTTCAAACATTTTTCTCCCAGCTAAGTGTTAAAAGTGGGCCAACGTTTATCTTACTTATAATGCCCATCATCCTATCAGCCATTCGAGTCGTGGGAACTCAAAAACAGGAATAAGGAACCTTTTAATAGCTGTGGACTACACTTGATTTTTTTAGGTAGTGATTTTATAAAAAATTACTATTATCATAAAAAGTAATTCAGGCAGTGGTGGTATTCAGCCGGTTCTATCTGGTTCAGGCGAACCGGTAGGGGCGACTGCAGGAAGCCCCGCCCACCCATGCAGACGTCATGACGTCCCATTTTTGCATGTTTTTGAGGCTCTTTACATGTGCAGAAGGCCTTGCGCATGCACGGAAGATGGAAGATGGAACATTTGCGAACCGGTAGGGTAGGGAAGGTAATGAATACAGGTAATCCTGAGTTACAAATGTAATAGAGCCTGCCAATTACATTTATAACCTGAGGATTCATTGGAGTGAATCACATAAAATGAAAGTGAAAAATCCCTGCTTTCACCCACACATTCACTAATCGAATGCATAGGTTGTTAAGTGAATGAGGTATCTCAGGGTGGGGGGAGGGGCTAGTGATGGGACAGACCACCTAAGGACTTCCCCAACCCACTAAGGTACCTCATTCTCCCCACAATTGCTTCCCCCTCCCCAATCCTGCCATGCTGGATGGTGAGGGCTTGTCAACTATTTTCAGGTTTGAAGTGTTAATGCACGGGTGTCAAACTCACGGTGTCACATTGCTGTCACAGAGATGGGTGTGCCCTGTACGTGACGCATCCAGACCGCGGGCTGGCAGTTTGACACTCCTGTGTTAATGTAGCACCCACTTAAAATGACAGAAAATCTTGTCAGAAATCATACCATCAAATTCAGTGATACCATCAGAACAGATTTAGAGGTGCCACTAAAAAAGGAAACAGCCCACCCACCCCCCAAATGTTCCTCCTGCTTTAAAAGGGCAGCTCTGAAAGTAAAAACAGGCCAGCCACCATTTTCCATACTTTTAAACTTCAGGCGGTTCCCATGACTTGACAACCAAGATTACAGACATTATAAATAAGATAAATCGCTTTCCGCCTCACCCACCCTCAAGCTATGTTTTTCATATGCACAAAGAAGCTAAGTGATAAAAGGGACTGCAAAAAAAATCATTTCTGAACAACCAGAGAAGGTGGAACATGCTACCCTTTTTAAAAGAGAGACTTTTCTTATTAACATTAACGTACAGTTGATGAAATAAATTAGTAAAATTAATACAGGTCTTGGCATGCCTTTATCCTTCAGCACAAGACACATTGATTAACCTCCCTCTAATTTAATTTTTCAATCACCAACAATATTAATATACTTAAGACGCACTAAACGTTGGTTTATTAAAATAAGAGTATCTCTTAATGCTTCTTTTGCTCCCAATGAACTTGCTGTGAATTTTAAAATACGCTTTTGCTGCAATAATAAAGGCTCAGTTTCTTTAATTATAACACTGATTTTCATTGAACTTATTCAAATTTCAATCCTAAAAGAAGTGCAAAAGCTGCATTGGATCTTTGGGAAAACAAAGAAGGCGATGACCCTTTGTAAAACCGTTCGTCTATCGTATATTGTACTGCTTCTTTCTGGGTGTGTATGATCTTTGATTTGATTTGATTGTTTAATTTTATTTATCTTCTGTTTTTAAAAGTTTCAAAGTCTTAAGGGCCTAGTGTCGTGTGGAGACAAATAGCCCTTAATTGTAACTAACCAAACTAACTCATTAAGCAAGTGAATGAGTGAAGAGAAGAAGATCTAATGATCCCGATTAAGGGTCAAATATGTTAAATATTTGAGCTTGTCGATCAAAAGGTCGGCAATTCAGCGGTTTGAATCCCTAGTGCCACGGAACAGGGTGAGCTCCCGTTATTTGTCCCAGCTTCTGCCAACCTAGCAGTTTGAAAGCACGTAAAAATGCAAGTAGAAAAATAGGGGCCACCTTTGGTGGGAAGTAACAGCGTTCCGTGCACCTTTGGCATTTAGTCATGCCGGCCACATGACCACGGAGACGTCTTCGGATAGCGCTGGCTCTTCGGCTATGAAACGGAGATGAGCACTGCCCCCTAGAGTCGGGAATGACTAGCACATATGTGTGAGGGGAATCTTTACCTTTATGTTAAAAGGGAAGAGTTGGATAGAAAGATAAGATCATGGAAAGGCTTTATTCTACATCTAGAAGATGTAGAACAGGACTGTCAAACTCGCGGCCCATGGGCCGGATGCCTCAAGTGCTGGCCACGCCCATGCCTGGTTTAGTGAAGGGGAAAAAAGTCATGATGCCACCGTGACAATGTGAGTTTGACACTGCTAATGTAGAAGATATTAATTTTATGGAATTAACGGAAAGTTTCTTAACAATGAATGGATTCCTGACATGACATGACCAGCTCATAGACAGAAAATCTACCAATCCAAAGGGCTGGAACCTGCTTAAGTTTCCTAAGCATCACATGTAATAAGAGGTAAAGTTCCTTCTGGAAAAGTTCCTAAGAAAAAGCGCCGAGGTGGCGCAGTGGTTAGAGTGCAGTACTGCAGCTACTTCAGCTGACTGCTAGTTCAGCAGATCAGCGGATCAAATCTCACCGGCTCAAGGTTGACTCAGCCTTCCATCCTTCCGAGGTGGGTAAAATGAGGACCCAGATTGTTGGGGGCAATATGCTATTTAGTATACTGTCTTTGGTGTAAGCTGCCCAGAGTCCTCAGAGAGTGGGCGGCATAGAAATGTGACTAATAAAATAAAAAATAAAATTACAGAAGCCGAAAAGCTTCTACTGGATAGCTTCCTTTCCTCCTCCTCATCATCAATCATAGGAACTAGCACAGATTTCTCTATTTCATTTGTCACCTTGAACATCCTCTACTTGACTTACGACCACAATTGAGCCCAAAATTTATTTGCTAAGCGAGACATTTGTTAAGTGAGTTTTGCCCCATTTTACGACCTTTCTTGACTCAGTTGTTAAGCGAATCACTGCAGCTGATAAGTTAGTAATCCAGTTGCTAAGTGAATCTGGCTTCCCCGTTGACTTTGCTTGTCAGAAGTTCGCAAAAGGTGATCACATGACCTCAGGACACCGCAACGGTCATAAATATGACCCAGTTACCAAGCGTCTGAATTTTGATCACATGATCATGAGGATTATGCAAAGGTTGTAACTGTGAAAAACGGTCATAAATTGCTTTTTCCCATGCTGTTGTAACTTTGAACAGTCGCTAAAGCAACTGTTGTAAGTCAAGGACTATCCTGTACAGGCAATAGTTTCAAATCTGATTAGCTAGACTGTATGCAACTGACTTACACTGAGTAAAAACATAACCAAAAATGGGGAAGAGCAGCTACTCTGCCAAAGGGCAGCCTAAGTCACACTGGAGGATAAGAAAACTATGTAAAAAATGCAACACTGCTCTTTTGTCCCATGGACGCCCTAGAAGGCGGCATGAGATTTTTGGCACTTACACATATGGTGATACTAACACCACCCATTATAATAACACAAAGCTGTAGGAGAAGATTACAAAAGAAAAAGCAGGAAAGTCAAACCTAGACAACAAAGCAGTCTGATGTGCACACAATATCTTACTTAAAACCTACTAGGAGAATATGCACGTAGACCTTGACTTACAATCACAAATGTGCCCAAATTTCTGTTGCTTAGTGAGACAGTTGTTAAGTAAATTTTGCCCCATTTTACAACCGGTCTTGCCACAAATGAATCACTGCGGTTGTTAAGTTAATAACAGAGTTGTTAAGTGGATCTGGCTTCCCCATTGGCTTGTCGGAAGGTTGTAAAAGGGGATCACGTGACTCCGGGATATTGCAACCATCATAAATAGGAGTCTGTTGCCAAGCAACTGCATTGTGGTTGGTTGCTACTGGTTCACTCCGGATCGGGCGAACCGGTAGTGACGGTGGTGGGCGGCTCTGCCCACCTGCCCGAACGCTTCTGTGCATGCGCAGAAGCGTCGCACGCGCCCACGAGCAAACCAGTAGCAACGGGTTTTGAAACCCACTACTGCTTCAAACGGTCACTAAATGAACTGTTGTAAGTTGAGGGCTACCTGTGGTTCTAGAGTAAACAACTATGAAGAGGATAGATGATATCTGGCTGCCAGCAGCCAGAAAATACATTTTAAAAATGAAAAAAAAACAACAACCCTCCCAGAACATCTAAATAAAAATGGCAGGCCTGAAGGGAGTCAGCCAGCATAAAGATATTGAGGGGATGGAAAAAGAGCCAACTAATATTGAATTTTTTTATGTCACTGAAGAGAATGTCTACTTAACTATATCATAAATTACTGGTGCTCATTAAACTCTAGAACAGAAGTAGCATTTTCTCTAGTGATATTCACCACATGGAACAAACTCTCCATGAAGGTTAGGAAAAGGTTTTTGTCATAAACTACACATTTATCTGTTTTCTAAGGATTTTACTCCGGTCTAGATTTTCTCCTTCAATCCTAACAATAGCTTCTTAAACAGCTTACTGCATAACCTGTTTGTATCCATATGTTCATTGTATTTATTATGCATATTTAATTATTTATTGTATCAGCTAACTGGAACCAAAATTACATACATAAATTAAACAGACAATATAACAATAAAATTTATTTTTAAGAAAGGAAAAGAAGGGGAAAGGAAAACGGGAAGGGAGACTGAAAATTTATTGGTGGTGCAAAATAATTCCAAAAAACATTGGTGTCCATCAATGACCTCACCACTAACTGTATACTATTATGTCTTGTTCTGTTCTATTTTAATGTTTTAATTTTTTAATTCTGGTCTGTGACCATAAATAATGGTTGATAGAAACATCAACTAAAATGCTAAAAAATCAGTTAGGATTTAAGATTTAAGTAACGGGTTTTTGGGGATAATGGCATAGTTATATAGATAGATATGAGGGAAATATTTGTTTAAAATATTGAGTAGTGTTAATTGAAAATAAGATTTGTTAATGATTTGTTTTAATTTGTGACCGGAGCAAAAGCTTTGTTTTGAAAAGATTTTTTTGTTTGTTTGTTTAAAAAAAAATGTAAAAAATTATCCAAACAAAACCCTAAAATGCTAAAAAATCCTTTTTCTTGTCCATATTTTAACTTAAATTGCTTTGTTATTTCTTTCAAAAAAAAATGATAAAGAAATTGCTACATATTGAATAACAGAATTGGAAGGGACCTTTGGAGGTCTTCTAGTCCAACCCCCTGCCCAGGCAGGAAACCCTACACCACTTCAGACAAATGGTTATCCAACATCTTCTTAAAAACTTCCAGTGTTGGAGCATTCACAACTTCTGCTGGCAAGTTGTTCCACTTATTAATTGTTCTATTAATAGTTCATTCTATTATTGAATGAACTGCTTCTTTGATTGAAAAGATTCTTGAAGAACTTGGGAAATTTTTTCTACCAATCTTTTACAATAAATCCAGTATCAGTTCATAGCCCATATCCCCCTAATGCATATGAACTGATTCAACAATTAAGAAACTGATTCTTTGTTAGTGTGGACTGTTAGATTCATTGAAAAACTGGAACATATATCTCATTACTTTGATGGTATTATACAGGTGACAAATTGTATTTTTTTAAAAAAGCCTAACACAATCAAGTTAGAAATAAACTTACAATGAATAAATTTAATCAAATTTGGTCACCTCTTATTAGCTGTATTGATATTTTCCATAATAGATTACCCTTCTTTGTAAAACTATCATCTTGGATCAATATACTAAATATGGAGGACATTTCTATTCCTCAAGCTCATATAGATATTTACAATTGTTATATATTTTTCTAACTTAGGCTGTGTAAAGAAATGAACATTCCTCTTTCTAATATTAAGAAAACCTGGTGTAATGCCTTATAAAAACAACAGAATGAAGGTTAACAGTGGCATACTAGCAGATCTGCAAAAAAAGCCCTATTTGAGCCTCTATGACCATGTTCTTATTTCTGGTTTTTTTTTTAATGCAAAGGAATAACATTAATTAAAAAAGAAAATTCTTTCTGGAGCAGCTTCAACAGTTTTTGTCAGCACAAAGAGAAAAACAAAAACTGTGGCATTTCAATTTTTTTTTTTTTAAATTATCTTATGTCTTCCCACCAGCTACCTACACAGAGTCTATTTTGGTTTTCATATACACATTATTAGTAAACATCCCAATTACATAAACGATTCATAGGAAGCCACCCAAGTATTTAGGCTCTGCATCATTTGTCTACAACGCAGAGTTGTCCATGCAACAAATTCAAGGTCTTGGCTGGGACAAGAATATTTGCTCTTCCTGAAGATGATAGCTTCCTTTCTTGTTAGTTACTGGAAACATACTGTTGTGCAATAGTCTTCCTAAAAAAAAATTGACAACATGGACCTCTTGGCATTAACGCTTTATTGAATTAAACTGACTCAATCATTATCAATCTCAAAAATAAATATTTACACGAGCTTACACAAAATTCCTCATTTCAGAAAGTCATGAATATCTTCTCCCCACAGAAAAATACTTTAGGGATATATTTTTATTTTTTTTTTAATTTGATTTATATGCCGCCCTTCTCCGGAGACTCAGGGCGGCTTACAATGCATTAAGCAATAGCCTTCATACTTTTGTATATTTATACAAAGTCAGCTTATTGCCCCCACAAACTGGGTCCTCAATTTACCTACCTTAGAAAGGATGGAAGGCTGAGTCAACCTTGAGCCTGGGGAGATTCGAACTAGCAGTAATTGCAGGCAGCTGGATGATAATAACAGGCTATTAGTCTGCTGCGCCACCAGGCTCTTTTAATATTTCTTTTATATTTTAATATTTCTTTTTTTTTCCTAGCATTTTTCCCCCAAGTGCCCAATCTACTTCAGGGGTATCAAACTCGATTTCATTAAGGGCCGCATCAGGGTAGTGTTTGACCTTGGGGGAGGGCGTGGCCAGCTTGACATCACTCGTGTCGGGGGTACCTGTGGTGGCCCGAGTGCTCTGCCAGCGAAAACAGGCTCCCGAGGTCTGTTTTCGGATGCGATGGCTTCCTGCAACCCTCTGCCAGTGAAAACGGAGCTTGGGAGCGCCACATGCTCTATTTTCGCTGACAGAGGCACCACAGGCCGGTCCTTCGCTGTTTCCAGGTCAGCCCTGCAGGCCAGATCTAAGCACCCAGTGGGCCAGATCCGGCCCCCGGGCCTTGAGTTTGACACCCCGGTCTACTTTTTTTAAATCAATTGAATGTTGATTCATTGGTTGTGAAAGGAATTGACCAACCAGCTTGTCGCCTGAGCCTGATGCTATGGGTTGAGAGAGGGGGAATTGGCCCAGTCACCCAGCCAGTTTTCATGCCAAAAGCAGGACTAGAACTCACAAACACTGAGTTTCTGGACCAACACCTTTAACACATTAAACCAAACTGGTTCTCTCCTTTAGGCCCTGATTAACCTTAATCACTGTCTCCTGTCATTATCCTTAAATTGCTCCCTTCCCCAGTTTCAAAACATGAGACAAATCCTTACATATGCAACAATTTAATGCAGCTCTACTGAAGTCTCGGCCCTAAAATAAATGTTTCGGCTTTTCAAGATTTTTTTTTTTCTGAGCTCACATACGTGTGCTGGATTCTTAAGAATTCATAGAATTCATAATTCATGAATTAGGATGAATGCTGACCGTAAGGTAAGAGCTGGGCCTGCAGAAGTCTATCAAAATTAGAAGGGCACTATCACTGGTTGGCTCTTGGGATTTCAGCAGTCATTCCCACAGCTATTATGTTCTCTGAGTCAAGCCAAGAAAAAATCATTTACCTTTTTACAGATAACAGCATGCTCTGCTATATTAGCCATAGGAAGCACAGACTTCTATTGGAGTCGCTGAATCACATGCCAGTATCTCACTTTGCCACTGCTGGGCAACCCAAATGAATGCCAACACTTAGAAATACCCAGATAAGTCGTTGGGCATATGATTTAGACAAGGCACAAGGCATGCCAGGCTCATTTAAAAAAACAGCAGTTGCATATTAAATACAGTAAGCCCACAAAGAAATGTATCTGAAGACTTGGAACACACTTGCTGGCCTTAGAATACGCTGCACTATCATTCTCACCATCTCCAGTGTGGCCAGATGTCTAATACATCTAGAAGGTATCATATTGGCAGTAATTCTTTCAAAAGGAAAGAATAGTGAGTTTCTGTAAATCACACATACCACCTTTCCTGCCACCTTAAAACCATCTGCATGCCTTTCTGTAGAAAACCTGTGAAGAGAAAGCCACCAGAACGTTTAGGAGATAAGAGATCTACAGATTAACCCAAAACAGAGCCTTGGGTAACCTTTCTTCTTTCAGAGGACCTCCTGAAACTAATACCAAGAATCAAGAAAAAGATTGGCCTGGTCCAGCATCCTGTTCTCAGCCAGCAGCAAACTCTTATCTGGGGGTGCAGATAACTAACAACCTGAACTGGTCTCTCCATGCGTCATTCTTAGTAAAGCGTGCAAACCAGCGTCTGCATTTCCTGTGTCAGATGAGAAGAGCACATCTTTCTCTTTCTGTCCTGGAGACTTTTTACAGAGGCACGATTGAGAGCATTTTAACAAACGGCATTACTATTTGGTTTGGTGGCAGCAGTGCCTCAGATAGAAAGTCCATACAGAGAGTGGTAAGGACAGCCGAGAAGATTATAGGAAGCTCTCTTCCTGTTATCCAGGATACTGCTTATAAGTGCTATGTGCTTAGAGCTCAAAGCATTGTTAGAGACCCCACACACCCACTTTACGGTCTGTTTCAGTTGCTCCCCTCTGGGAGGAAGTTTTGAAGTATTTCTAGTAACAGAAATACCAGATTCTGTAACAGCTTTGTTCCCTATGCCATCCGCCTGGTAAACTCACATGATTCGTTTTTCTCACCATGTACATGTATACATCCGAACCAGACTGTGTTGTTTCTCTGTGTCATATGTTATATGTGGGTATAGACATAATTTTGTATGTATGTACTGTATGTATGTATTTATTTATTCATTCATGTTTATGTAGTGCATATTGGAGGTAGTCAACCTTTGAGAGTTGTATGCAACAAAATTTCATTTTAACGTATGCTGGTTAGTGTACATTCAAAGTGACAATAAAGATTATTTTATTCTATTATTTAGAACAAATGTAACTTTTACTATATACGGTATTTTTTACCTTTACTTTTAGCTGTAAAGGTCATGCAAAATAACACACAGGTTCTAAATTTAAGAACACCAAACAGCAATAATGGGTCGGATTAAAGGGCTTCTTTCCATCCTGCCTTGCAATGCCATAAGCAGGATGACAGCAACTCATGCAAATGTCATTTAATTGGCATAGCTATTACCAAAAATGTTTCTCTTTCATCTAGGTTAAAGCAGTATTAAAATGTGCTTTTCACAAGCCAGCAAAATGATGAATATCAAGATCTTTCCCTCCTAAGCAAACCAGGCAAGGCAGATGGGGGGATTCTCCTCTTTCCACAAGTGCGTATAAGACACTTGAATACATAGGCGTATAATTGTGTATGCATGCCTGTCAGAAACAACTCTCTCAAAATGCCCAGAGCAAAATAAATACATAAATAATATTGGTATGAATTGGTATGCTGGTTTAACAGCAGCGGACAGGAAGGCACTACAGAGAGTGATTAATTCGGCATAAGAAACTATTGGTTGCCCCCAACACCACTGGATAACTTAGTAAAGTCATCATAAAACCAGGTGCATAATAACTTTTCGCCAATCAAAAATCAAACATGACACACGTGGCGCTCCTAAGTATATCTACTCAGATGTAAACAATATTGAATTCAATGCTGTGTTACCTGATGTTTAAATCCTGATTAAATTAATTTTAGTGCTTAATGATCCTGTCTGTTAAAAGCTGTCTAGGGACGTGGATGGATTGTGCCTACTATGCTTTAGATCAGCATCCATAAGTTTGCTTAATTACTTGCTTAATTGCTTCAAGGGGAGGGGCTTATTGTGTGTCCATGTACTTCTTTTATGAGCTAATAAGGTAACAGTAAGGGAAATGTTCAGTAAAAAAAAAAAAAGAGTGAAAATTAGAATTAAAATTAAAAACCATATGCCAGCACAGCTCCAAAACAAGGCTAACTGAAGCAAGCAAGCAAGCAAGCAAGCAAGCAAGCAAGCAAGCAAGCAAGCAAGCAAGCAAGCGGGCAGGCAAGGAAGGAAGGAAGGAAGGAAGGAAGGAAGGAAGGAAGGAAGGAAGGAAGGAAGGAAGGAAGGAAGGAAGGAAGGAAGGAAGTTGGTTGGTTCTACTTGGAACCAACCAACCAAGGGCATGATGCAAAGAGCAAAACTGAGCTGGGTTGATCATTGGGACTAACACATTCGTACCTATAGAAAGCAATACAAAATTGGTTTGTTATTGATGTCTTCTAAGATATTTTGTTTTATTTTCCAGTCTCGCCTATCAGGCACTCTCTGGAGGTGTCCCATTCAAGTACTAACTGGCATTGTTTAGCCTTTTGAGATCAGCCAGGTTAAGCAAGGGGCTGATAATAAGATTAATTCTTAATCTTGAATCGCTGCAATACAGCCACCCATCTCAACAACTGACTCTGGGCAATGTATATCCTAAAATATAAAAACAATTTAAGCAATTTTAAACAGTACAAAATAAATGTTTTGGCACCGACTAAAAATGATAGTATGGATACAGCCAGGAAGTGGGGCCCTTAATGTGATTGGGTCCCAGGCATTGGCATACAACCAAGTTTCCACAGCCTTGTGAAAGGTCAATAGGTTGGGATCATCCTGATATCTGAAGGGAGAATATTTCAGAGGCAAGGACTACGACAGAGAAGACACCTTTCTGCCAGCCGACATTCCTTGGCGGATGGGCTTGCAACACACCCAACCTGCCTGAACAAATTGGATGAGTAGAAACAACTTGGAGAAGACAATCCTTTAGCTAACCCAGCCTCAAGCGATGTAAGGCTTTAAGGGTTATAACCACCACTTTGAATTGTATCTGGAAACACACTGGCTCATGAAGGAATGATGTTACATGTGTCAAATACCCAACACACTTTTACTACCTGTGTAGTCACATTCTGCACATGTTGAAGCTACTGAATGCTCTTCAAGGGCAGATCCATGTTGAGTGCATTGCAATAGTCTAGGTGAGAGACATCGAGGGCATGAGTGACTATGAGCAAATCTCCCAATCTACGAATGTTGCAAAAAAACTTGAAAAGATCGTACCTCCTTAATTTAAATTAAACAAACATTGACATTATCTTTTAACATGGTCTTAGAAGTCTACACAAAATGGTGAGTCTGAGGTTATTAAAAAGTGACGTAAGTGAATTACCAAAGACTTTCTAGACAGTAAAAGTGCAATTGCTATTTAAAAAAATGCTTTAGTGCATAACGTTGTTTTCCATAATTGAAAACATAAGGCCTTTCTTGCCGATTGCTTTTTTTGTAACTGAAAGTATTAAGCAAATTCTGATAAAGCACTCTGCGTGTGTATTCTACATGTGGGCACACCCTTTGTATATCTTGGAGATAATTTATCATTCCCCTTCAGCAAGACACTGGGAAAAACTGTGACCCAAACCCCATACTAATTTATCAAAACGGCATCGCACTACAGACAAGTGTGATGGTGTGATGGAATGACCTTGGAAGATGGGAGAAGAGATGCTGCCTAGACAAGAATCGGATAAGAGAGGGCACAGCCTACAGCTGAATATTGGGCAGAGAAAGATTCAGAAAAGAACTTCCCTAGCTTTTCAAGTTGTAAAAAAGATAGCAATAGCACTTAGACTTATATACCGCTTTACAGCCCTCTCTAAGCGGTTTAGAGTCAGCTTATTGCCCCCAACAATCTGGGTCCTCATTTTACCCACCTCAGAAGGATGGAAGGCTGAGTCAGCCTTGAGCCTGGTGAGATTTGATCTGCCAAACTGCTGGTAGCCGATGATCAGCAGAAGTAGCCTGCAGTACTGCACTCTTAACCACTGCGCCACCGTGACTCTTGATGGGAGATTTGCAAGATTCTGTAAATGTAGCCTTACAATAAAGTAGAATAGAATAGATAGAATATAATTTTTTATATTCAAGTGGCCAAGTGTGATTGGACACACAAGGAATTTGTCTTGGTGCATATGCTCACAGTGTACATAAAAGAAAAGATACGTTCATCAAGAATAAAGTAGAATTAACTCATCGGGCAGTGTTTCCTGTCTGGGAAAATATTGCAAGACATTTCTTCACTCCTATCTCCCAATTATATTACAGATGGACTTCTAAACAGGCAACTTGACAGTGCTAAGCTTGGGAAAGGTTGACATGGAACATAGTGTGGGTGAAAGAAGAGTGACTCAGAACATGGAGATGAAACATCTGCTACAGAAAAAGCATAGGAAAGAAAAGGGCAAAAGAAATAAATCCGATAAAGTTCAGCATGTAGATGAAAAAAAGGGTAAGCAGCAGTCTTCTGTTCAGAGTTGAAACATGAAAGTCAGTAACAGACTGAAGAGCATCGAGGCAGCAAATTCTATTGGCAGAAATGATTTCATAAACGATAATTTGTGATGGTTCGTCAATGTGGTGACATGCGTTGGGTTCACATGGCTATATTGAATGTTTAGACAAGGTTGTCACTGAGAATATAGAAATGGACATATATAAGTGAAAGAGGCTGTATCCTTGCCTATGATTGTGTAATAGTTTTGAGAATTGGGTATGTCTATCTAATGAAAAACGATAGATGAGGCAAAGAAGAGGGGGTAAATTTATTCTCCAAAGCACCTGAGTGAGGACAAGAAGCAATGGATGGAAACTAATCAAGGAGAGCCAACTTAGAACTAAGGAGAAATGTCCTGACGGTGAGAACAATTAAGTGGCTTTGGGAGGATGGAGCTTTAAGATCTGGGACTTTAATCCATCCTTAGTTCTGGATGGGGGGCACTACCTTAGACAGATCCTCAACCTAAGGGTTCTCCTGGCCTTGTGACTTCTGCTCAAAGAGCAGGTGGCAGTCGCAGTTGTCTTGTGCTCCAGTTGCAACCTTTCCTGGATCAGGAGTCCATGCGCTCAGTCCCTCAAGCCCTGGTCAGCTCACATTTGGGTTACTGCAATGGGTTCCACGTGGGGCTACCCCAGAAGAGCATTCGGAAGCTGCAGCTGGACAGACAAGCAGTTCTGTGGTGGAGCCAGATCTTAGGGCTCTTGAAGTGGCCCATGTTACACCACTGTTTTGAGGGCTGCGCTGGTTGCCAGTTCACTTTGGTGTACAGTTCAAGATGTTGGTTAACACCTTTAAAGCCCTGTATGGGCATGGGTCCAGGTTATATGAGGAAACAACCTGATGCAGCGGTGAAATTCAAAAAAAATTATTACCAGTTCTGTGGACGTGGCTTCTTGGGTGTGATGTGGTTTGGTGGACGTGGCAGGGGAAGGATACTGCAAAATCTCCCTTCCCTCCCCAGTGTTGTGACCCAGGCCCAAGTAAGTAGTAGGAAAATCAGTCAGTGAAAAAACAAACTTCATTCAAACAGCTGAGAATTACTTCATTCCCACCATCGTTAAATTAAAGCAAATTCCTCCAACACAAATTCCTCAGTCCTATCGCAAATCTTGGTCCAATTAGGCAAACTGCCAAAGGCCTTTCTTGGCAAATATTCAGAAGTCACAGATACAAAAATAAATACAAGATGTAGACAAAGAAGAAGACGAAGCTACCAACGTTGTTTTCCGGCAAAGCCCAAATGCCGTTGCTGGTCTGTTTTAAGCCTTATGGGAGGGGCCAATCATCTCTTGGCCCTACTCCCGAGTTGTCCTCTTTGCTTGAGCTGCTCTTGCCTTCTGGCAGCTCATCTCATGCGTGCATTAGGAACAGACTCCTCCTGTTCCTCTGCCTCACTCCTTTCAGTCTCTGGAGTCCACACCTCACTCCCCAATGGCCCTGGCCCCATTTCTGCCTCTGACACAGAGCCCTCATCCAGGCCTTCCCCAGCCTCCAGGACTGGCCCATGTTCTTCCTCAGCCTCATCGCTGTCCGACTCCGCTGCCAGCTCCGCAGGCTGCTGGCGGACCACAACACCCAGTCCTGGGGGAAGGATATTGCAAAATCTCCATTCCCATCCCACTCTGGGGCCAGCGAGAGGTGGTATTTACCGGTTGTCCGAACTACTCAAAATTTACGCTACCGGTTTTCCAGAACCTGCTGAATTTCACCCCTGCCCAAATGGGACACAACCGCCCCACCCACACTGGTAAAGGAGGCATAACACAGATCCTGTCACTTAAGGAATTTCAACTGGTGGGGTACAGGAAAAGAGCTTATTCTGATGTAGCTCTTGTCCTTTGGCTCTTTCCCTCTGAGGTAAAATTGGCTCCCGCAGTTCTGACCTTCTGCCAGAGCCTTTAAAAGCTGGTTCTGCCAGTTGGTTTGAAGCCCCAATGGGAGAACATCTCACTGGAGATGGTTGATTAATTAAGAGCTAATCCCCCCTCCCCCCTCATACATCCAGTTTCCTCCTTCTCCATCGTGGGACAATGATTTTATTTGGATTGTATTGTTATTTTTATGGGATTAGGAATATTTATTTTTGATTATTTTAATGTTTTTACGCTGTAAACCACCCAAAATCGATGGGCAGCAAATAAATTTAATAATCAATAAACAAACCAACAAACCAGTACTTAATACCATCAAGAATAACTTTTATGGCTATAAGAAGAAAATGTAGTAATGACTTCATACCAGAAAACTGCAATATGCTAATACAAGTTTGTTTGTGAGAAGCCTGTGGTTGCATTTATCTCATTAGCATCTCAATCTAAAGTAACTGAATGCTATCCTGTAGTAAACTGCAATGAAGTAATACAATGAGGTGGTTGTCTTATTTAAAAGAAATCCCAAATCTCCATAGAGTAATTTGGTGCAATTAAGTTTTTGCTTTACTCAGTACAAATTGCTCCTTGCACTAGAGCAATATATTACAATGCATGTGTTGTCTAATAAAGAAAATCTGGTAATGCTCTATCCCAGGGGTGTCAAACTCAATTTCATTGAGGGCCACATCATGATTGTGTTTGACCTCGGGGTGGTGGGCATGGCCAGGATAGGTGTGGCCAGCTCGATGTCACTCGTGTTGGGGGCACCTGTGGTTGCAGGAGGCTGTCACAGCCAAAAACTAAGGTCGAGAGGACTGTGCGTGGCCCTATTGGGCTCCATTTTCACTGGCACTGCCGGCCGGTCCTTCGCTGTTTCCAGGGTGGCCCCG
The DNA here is from genome assembly GCF_059756535.1 of Pantherophis guttatus. Lineage (NCBI taxonomy): Eukaryota > Metazoa > Chordata > Lepidosauria > Squamata > Colubridae > Pantherophis > Pantherophis guttatus. Next base: position 77,654,870 of record NC_142069.1, read on the forward strand.
TGGGCCAGATCTAAGCATCCCGTGGCCCAGATCTGGTTCGCGGGCCTTGAGTTTGATACCTCTGCTCTACCCCAACAACTACTCAAACTCTAGATTGAATGTCCTAAGCCCCTATCTTGCCTCTCTCTTCAAAAAACAATAAGGGCACAGGCTAGTTCTCACCCACTGCAATTACAGGACCGTGATCAACAAGCCAATTTCTCAATGCAAGAGATAGTTGCTTTGGCCTTATTCTCTGCAGGTATGGATTCCAGGAAATGAGCTGCGTCCCACACAAGTTTCTTCTGTGCACCCTCAGAACACTGAGAACACACATGATAATCAGGCTAGAAAGAGGGACACTGCAAGACTTGTGCCACATCAATTGCAGCCAAGCCATTTTCTACTTCATTTGCGTTTATGCAAACCTACCAAGGGCAGAAGGTTGATTTTAGTGCAGAAAAAAAAAAAGCCTGCATTTGATTTGCAAAACAAAAAACCGAAAAAACCCCAAAGGATGTTGAAGTCTATTTGTTTTTAGCTTTAGAACATAAGCACTGTTCCAAAACATTCAAAACGGTATTAGTGAAATGAAGAATATTTTGGTATCTCTGCATGCTTGTGAATCAGTGGTTTCATCTGATTCTTGGACCCCAACTCCTAGAATCAGAATTTTCTGCTGGTTACATGTAGGTCTTTTACCTGAGGCTTCTAGACATTGGATTGTAATAAAAAAATTAAATAGATTCCACCCGCCTGAAATTTGTCCAAGCCCAGTGGAAGTGGATTTAATTATTGATGCAATGCAAAACTATTTCAGAAGAATTTATCTAAATTGTTCTTATTTGCAGGCTGTGTATTAAACCAAGCTTCTACCTAGGGGTTTGGGTTTTTTTTGCAACATTATCAAATGGAGAGATTAAAACAAGCCTAAAACAACATTATAAAATGGAGAAATTAAAACAAAGTGAGAAGGAAGGGCTTACTATTACAAGACTAGACTCTATGTGTCTCTTTACGTGTCTCTTTCTTTTGCCCAATATACTGTAGCACCCACCCTCTCTCCTAGAAGAATGAAATATTTTGAGAAATATTAAAAAGGCAGAATATTATATTTCCCTGGATGAGAAATGGAGAAACATGCTTGGAAAGCAGACCCCAACTTTCTTAATAGCGCTCAGCTGATGTCAGCATTTAAGAGATAAAGAGATAGATAGCTCTATTCATAAGCAGATTCCCTGCAGCAAGGTCTGATTTATTTATTTAGCATATGGTTGGTCACACAAGGTGACAAGGTCTGAACAAAGGTAGGATTAACCCTCAGCCACAATAGGAATTGCTCAACGTCCCTTCATTGCATCAGCCCAAACTTCAACCAAACTCAGCTCAGACAAACTCCTAGGATTTGTACATGGCACCATGGGAGTCTGACAACAGCCATTAGAATACATGTTCTTGAACAGGAAGCTCAAGGAGCCTGGATAGCTCTGCAGACAAAGGCACTGTAATTTAACACCAGCTGCCTGCAATTAATGTAAGTTCGAATCTTGCCAGGCTCAAGGTTGACTCAGCCTTCCATCCTTTCTAAGGTAGGTAAATTGAGGACCCAGTTTGTGGGGGCAATAAGCTGACTTTGTATAAAATATATACAAAAGTATGAAGGCTATTGCTTAACGCACTGTAAGCCGCCCTGAGTCTCCGGAGAAGGGCGGCATATAAATCAAATTTTTAAAAAAAGTGCAAACCCCAGAAGAAGGTATAAATGTGGTCAGCTGCCCAGAATTACAAGTGGTTCTGCTTCATCATTAAGCCATCTTTCCAATCAGCCTCCACGTTTCCAGTGTCTTTCTCCCAGCTTGGAACTGAACCAGATGGATATTTCTTCCAACAATACAATATGCAGGGCTTGAAGTTATTAAGAAAAATGCTACACGGGAAGGAGATATGGCAGCAGAAACTAAACAATTACACACTTCTGTTATTTTGGTCACAATGGGACTCTAGGTTTAAAAGCACTTTTTTGGAAAGATTTTAGCACTTCTGGTTTCTTGGCACTGGTTTCCTACACCTCAAAGGATGGGGAACTATAACTGGATGCTAAAAACCAACAATTGGGATGTTACAGCCAATAACACCATTTGGTGAAAGAAAACAAAAAACCCATGCCATATGGAACAGCTGTAGCCGATAAAACAACAGTTCTTCCCAGCTCCTACATTACAGCACAGAACAAAAGAACAACAACACAGCAGGGTATCTTAACACCATTTTGCTGTAGAAAGATAAATTATAAAATAAGAACACCCTGACTTCTTTTTAGAAAAGAAGCCTGCAATTTTTGGACGGCCAAAGGTCGAATTTAATATTTGGGGAGGCAAGAATTACAGTGTGGGCGGGAACTGTGACAACTCCGTCAAATGCACAGTTGGGAATTTGTGGGGTGGGGGGGTGGGAGGCCTTTGTTTTTAAGACTCAATATGATGAAACAGTGGACTGTCCATTTTCAGCAAAAAGTCAGAGGCGTCACTGGAAGCCTTTAAAAGATTTGGAAACTCTAAATGGCATTGGAATTATAAATTGAAGGCCCTAATCTAGAATAGATTTCTCTTTATTGGTTTAGACACGGTCACAAAAAACTTAAGTCTAAATTGACTTTCCATGATCACCCACAGGTATTCATGTCTCAGTAGAAAAGATCAGCCCTGTCTCCTGTTTCATGCTACATTTAATTATTCATGTACCCATTTATTAGTTATATTCATATGCAGAAACACTCAAGGCAACAAACAAAATGAAGGCCATTAACGTCATTCCTCGAGCCCAGAGTTTCTTATAATGGTCAATATCAACTTCCAAGGGTCGATGGAAGTATACAAAGGGTTGAAAAATGTCTGGGGATTTGAAGGGGGTCAGTAAATGGCTGGGAGTGGGGGTCAATAGATAGTTGATAAATGATGGAAAGTCGATTGGGGTCAATTAAGCTTAGGGGTCTCTGCAGAGCTGCAGGCTAGTCTCTAGGTCCGAAAGATGAGGTAGCTGGTAGTATCCAAAGTTGGATAGTCATCCAGCAGCAACAGCAGCCTTGAATTGTCTCTCTATCCTCCTCCTCATTAGTTAAAGTGATATTTATTACATTATTTTCATATAATAAATTGAGGGCTGATAAAGAATCTGAAACTTTATAAAGGGGTCAATGAGCTGAAGCATTTGGGGACCTCTGCTCTAGCCATAATCCTTTCTAGAGCAACCCATAGGAGATGTAGGAGGAGGGGGAAAGTATTTTGGCTGAAGCTCTCAAGAACTTTCCCCCATTGGGCTAAAGTTGAATCCTCTAGTCTTCATCCCCAAATGAAACATTATCGTCTTTCCTTCCATTGTGTTCTTCACTACTTAGCTTTATATTGAAAGCTCTTTCTACAAATTGAGATTCATGACTCTAATTTTTATTTGTTAATAAAACTAAAAATGAATACTAACACACAAACCTGGTGTGTTATCTGCTGAGCCTGGTGGCTCAGCAGACTGATAGCATTGTGATTAACACCAGCTGTCTGCAATTACTGTAAATTCGAATCTCACCAGGCTCAAGGTTGACTCAGCCTTCCATCCTTTCTAAGGTAGGTAAATTGAGGACCCAGTTTGTGGGGGCAATAAGCTGACTTTGTATAAATATACAAAAGTATGAAGGCTATTGCTTAATGCATTGTAAACCGCCCTGAGTCTCCGGAGAAGGGCAGCATATAAATCAAATTTAAAAAACACACACACACACACACAAAACTAAGTAAATTACTAACAAATCCAGAAGTGCAACTCTTCCCCCCTTTTAATTGGATATAAATATGGGTGACATCTGACCCATCCAATTAAAATTAAAATAGCACTCTTGTTTGTTGACCAAACTTGTAGTCAATCTCCTATCTACCTACTTAAAATATTAGCTGCCTTGCAAACATCATGTGAATTGTTCTGGCTCAGCCTTTAAGCTATTTTACACAAGAGAGATCACACCAAACCAATTTCTTGGCCTTCTTTGTTAAAGGAAGAGGAACATGGAGCAATATATTTGCACAAATCACATACACTGACATCACATACAATTCTTTAGGAGATATCTACCTCTGTGAAGATTAAGTCTGACCCAGGTAGGCGCATTGTTAAGCAACGATCAATAAGAGAAGGTAAACAACCAGTTCCAAATGGGAGGAAAGCTAAACTTAAGGGATCCCTCAGGGAGCAAAATACCATCATTCCTTCAGTTCACTGAAGATAACAAAGTATAATTTTAGAGTACAGCCATTTAAGGATGTTTTTTTTTAAAAAATTTGATTTATATGCCGCCCTTCTCCGGAGACTCAGGGCGGCTTACAATGCGTTAAGCAATAGCCTTCATACTTTTGTATATTTATACAAAGTTGTCGTAGTTTAGTCGCTAAGTCATGTCTGACTCTTCATGACTCCATGGAGTATAGCACACCAGCCACCCCCACCCCCGTCCTCCACTGTTTTCTGGAGTTTTCTCAAATTCACATCCATTGTGTCATTTATAGACAAACATAACACAAAAACGAATACCATAATTGCCCTCTCTTTTTTAAAAAGTGCGCACTTGAATATTCCTCCAAACTAAATGACTACTTAACTTTTTAAAAAATGCTCCTTTCAATAGTATCTCCAAACCTCTGTCACATTATGTCCTAGAGCGGGTGTGTTTCACAACCGCAAAAGCGACTTTAAGACATGTGGCTAGGGAATTCTGGGACTTTTTTTTTTTTTTAATTTGATTTATATGCCGCCCTTCCCCGGAGACTCAGGGCGGCTTACAATGAGTTAAGCAATAGCCTTCATACTTTTATATATTTATACAAAGTCAGCTTATTGCCCCCACAAACTGGGTCCTCAATTTACCTACCTTAGAAAGGATGGAAGGCTGAGTCAACCTTGAGCCTGGGGAGATTCGAACTTGCAGTAATTGCAGGCAGCTGGATGTTAATAACAGGCTATTAGTCTGCTGCGCCACCAGGCTCTTTCTTGAGATCCACACATCTTAAACTCACCAAAGCTGAGAAACACTACTCTAGAGTAATGATCACTGTTTCTCAGTTTTGGTGTTTGAAATGTGCGGACTTCCACTCCCAGAATTCCTCGGCCAACACACACCTACCTACACATATATCCATCCTAGGATCAGACAAGAAACCACAAGGCTCAGCATTCAGGTTTTAACTCTCATGAGGTTGGAAGCCCATACTGGCATTTTGAACTGAACTGGGAAAAGAATGTTACTTAAAACTTTTTTTCTCTCAAGAATCGTCCCACTTTTAAAGATTATGGAGGCCCCTAAAAGAGCTTTTGTCTATATGGGTTATATTTATTGATGTTTACTGTATTCAAAATTAAAATTGGTGCATTCACTGCTGCTATGTCTCATAATTGTTTGGTGGGATTTTAATATTCCACTTATTGCAAATTATTGTAAAATTGTAATATATTTTTCAATGTAGATTGGCAAACGATTTTGATTTTATGAGCCTGGGTGGCGCAGTCGTTAGAGTGCAGTACTGCAGGCTACTTCTCCTGCCTGCAATTTGACAGTTCAAATCTCACCAGGCTCAAGGCTGACTCAGCCTTCCATCCTTCCAAGATGGGTAAAATGAAGACCCAGATTGTTGGGGGCAATATGCTGATTCTGTAAAACCGCTTAGAGAGGGATGTAAAGCAGGGGTGAAATCCAGCCGGTTCTATCCGGCTCGGCCAAACCGATAGCAGCGGCTGCAGGAGGCTCCGCCCACCTGCGCAGACGTCATGACATCACTTTTTGCAACATTTTAAGCCTCTGTGCATGTGCAGAAGGCTTTGCACATGCGTGGACATCGTGCACGCGCTCCGCTCGCGCACCTCACACACACATTGGCGAACCGGTAGGGAAGGTAAGTAAATTTCACCCCGATATAAAGCACTGTGAATCGGTATATAAGTCTAAATGCTATTGGTAATTGCTATTTTGTGGATCCCTGAGGGGGTCTTGAAGGCCTCCTGAAGCCCTCTGCCACAGTTTCTGCCACTGATTTTTTCCTCTTCCTTCTCATCCTCTTCATCTAAGAGCTGCACACTGTCTGTGCATCTTTGTTGGCAGAAATGAAACTATTCCTCTGAACAAGTCTGCCACTTGCTGAGAATTATAAAATGAGTCAACAATGCCAAATCCTAAAAATCCTCATCACACTTGTGTCCCAATTTTCAACAGTAGCAGTATGTAACACTGTCTGAAGCTTGAAATATATATATGTATAGGGATTAAGTAATGGAAATTTATATATAAGTGCTATAAAGCACTTAATCCCTACAATTCATATGATTATCTCTAAACCATCAATCTAAACACATGGATGGAGCTTTTGTTTCAACCAGTTTGACTTCACCAGGGGCCTGGTGGCGTAGCTGATTAAGTACTGTTACAGTGCACCAGCTGCCTGCAATTACTGCAAGTTCAAATCTCACCAGGCTCAAGGTTGACTCAGCCTTCCATCCTTCTGAGGTGGGTAAAATAAGGACCTAAATTGTTGAGGGCCATATGCTGACTCTATAAACCACTTAGAGAGGGCTATAAAGCACTGCAAAGTGGTTTCTAAGTTTCATTGCTATTGCTACTGGGCTGTATTTTTATTTATTTATTACCCCATCTTTATTATTTTATAAATAAAAGAAGATGGACTAACGTATCTTCCTCCTCCTATTTTTCCCACAAAAACAACCTTGCGAGATGGGCTGGCCTGAGACATGACCAGCCAAAATTCATCTGGATTGACCAGTCACAAATCATCCAGAGTCACAGCAAAATGATTAAACGCTGGCCTCAATTTTCTGTGAGGCTGCCATTCATAATAAAATGGAAAGAGTATCGGTGATGTGTAAAACAATGCTTCTACAACTGATGTGATTACCCAGGATGTAAAGTGGTTGTAGGGCTTGCTTCTGTATCAGCTGCCAAAGCATTCATTTTACTGTAAAAGCATGTACAGATGCAAAAGCCATTTAAATTTACCATGGGACAAAAGATAAGTGTTTTATGTAACAGACAGAAAAGCAGCCTGGCCTCAATTACTTTTTGTGAGAAATGGACACATCTCTTTTTTCACTTTGAAAAAACAAGCGTGGGTTACCTTTTAATTACCTCTTCTCTAAATGTCTATGGAGATTCTTAGTCATCCAGGTCATGGTTGCCCCAAAGGTGATTTTTTTCAAAAGGCAACTGAACTTCCTTGTTTTTCTTTGGAGAGGTGGTTTTTTTTTCCTTTGAAGAGCTGAAGAAGCTTCTTGGATGAGAAGCGAGACATCTTCAAAGAAAAATAAGAAGCTCCAGACACTGAGACTCAAAGATGGAATTTACTGCATGCAATTCATATACAGCAAGACGCTGTCCTTCCTTGCTCCATTTCTCTCTCTGTTCACTATTCTTGATCCATGGTAAAAAAAGTAAAGGTAAAGCACATATGTGCTAGTGGTTCCCGACTCTAGGGGGTGATGCTCATCTTCGTTTCAAAGCAGAAGAGCCAGCTCTGTCCGAAGACTTCTCCATGGTCATGTGGCCGGCATGACTAAATGCCAAAGGCGCATGGAACACTGTTACCTTCCCACCAAAGGTGCCCCCTATTTTTCTACTTGCATTTTTTACATGTTTTCTAACTGCTAAGGTTCGCAGAAGCTGAGACAAGTAATGGGAGCTCACCCTGTTACGTGGTACTACGGATTCGAACCTCTGAACTACCGACCTCTCGATTGCCAAGCTCAGGGTCTTAGCCACTGAGCCACCACATCCCTATTCTATAATACAGACATAATAATGGTTTGAAACAAGGTGACTTCGTGAAAATTGTTCCAAGGGGAGAACTCCAGGGTGCTTCACTCATCTCAACTGTACTGTTACATTTGAAACAAAAACAATGCATCTGGACATTCACTGTCACAAACTTGCAATATCTCAACAGGCAATATCAATAAAGACAGATGTCTTTATTCCCACCCACCCACCCCCCTTCATCCCTTAATCCCTTAATTCCTGCAACAGTCAATATCTCTCTGATTGGATCAGGTTGCAGTTTCTCTCTTTCGTCTGCATGCATCTCTACCAGGCTCTTATGTAAGTGTCCATTTCTCCTTGACTTCTAACAAGAACAGAAGCTCAAACGAAAGGACAGCAAGGAATGCTAACAGCAGCAAGAAACCTCACATGATGAGGCCTGTGAAAGACAAGAGTCAGGATAAACAAACAAGTGAGAGGCAGCGGAGACTTCCAGGCCAGCTTCAATCAAGGTTTCTTCATGCTTTTTGTACACAAGAGTTTTAGACCATCCTTCGATCAACCTCCCAGATTCCCTCTCGGTTTATAGCACAAAAAGAACCTATGCGATGGGAATCATAGGTGTTTCACATTGGATACATGCACAATACCGTTATATTACTACACAATATAGGAACGCGGTGGCTCAGTGGCTAAGATGCTGAGCTTGTCGATTGAAAGGTCGGCAGTTCAGCGGTTCAAATCCCTAGTGCCACATAACGGGGTGAGCTCCCGTTACTTGTCCCAGCTTCTGCCAACCTAGCAGTTCGAAAGCATGTAAAAAATGCAAGTAGAAAAATAGGGACCACCTTTGGTGGGAAGATAACAGCGTTCCGTGCGCCTTAACGTTTAGTCATGCCCGCCACATGACCACGGAGACGTCTTTGGACAGCGCTGGCTCTTCGGCTTTGAAATGGAGATGAGCACCAGCCCCTAGAGTTGGGAACGACTAGCACATATGTGCGAGGGGAACCTTTACCTTTACCTTACTACACAATAATGAAGGTTGAGGTTACACAATCTGCAGAATCAACATATCTCTAAGGGTGATACAGAATCACCGATTTTCACTTGAAGAAAATCTTTGCCAGGATGGTCCTTAACAATTTGAGACCAAATCCACCAGGATTTCTGTACTTCAGAGCAACATCATGTTTTCATGGCAATGATCCTTTTTTTATCTTTGAGGGGCATGCAAGGGGGTACATTACAAATAGCAGGTAGAAGCAGGGGTGGGATTCTACCGGTTCAGACCGGTTCGGGCAAACCGGTAGCTCCGATGATCAGCTGGGAGCGAACCAGTTCACTCCGACGATCAAGTGGGCCCACCCACCCTCCCCTGCGTTTTACTGACCTATAACTTCACAGCTGATTCAAGCGGCAGAGCGAATTGCCGCACCTCGGCTGTGCTACTCCCCAGCAGTAACACGAAGGTAAGTTTTTGTAAAACTGTGCACACATGTGCAGTGCACGCGCAAAGCGCGCAATCACCAAATCAGTTGTTAAACCAGCAGGATCCCACCACTGGGTAGAAGGAAAGTAAAAGTTCATTCTGATTCTATTTTTGGTTACGCAGAATTATAGTGAAATACACAAATCTGCAGAGCTGTTCCTCTCACTTTCAAGCTTGCATATGGGTTTCCCAGAAGCAACTAGTGGCCAGAACACAGAACATGATGGAGCTTTGGCCCAATTTCTTTGTTACATTTCTATCCCATCCCCCTCCTCCCATTCGATCTCCATCAAAGGGTTTTTCCTCTGTTCTTCATCTTTCCCTGCTAAAGAGATGCATAAGACATGTGATATGAAAGAAGCAAGTAGGTTCTTCCCAAATGGACATGCAGTCCAACTTGAAGTATGACTTCAAAGGAATTTATTTGCTTCTTTTAACAAGCTTTTCACTTCTTCTTACTACCTGAACAAAAGTGTATGATAATATTTCATTTTAGCTGTACAGGTGAATGAGTCTAATTTTGGTTTCATAGGCCTTCCACAAACACTGTAAACAACCTGCCTAAATGCTTTTTCAAAAAGCAAAGCTTAGGGGTGAGTGATGATTCTGTGTTTGACAAGAACTTGCTGCAGACAGTGGTTATTATGGAAATTATTACCATCAAAGCTTAATGGAAATCTGTTAAGAATATTATGCTAATCTCTAAAGTGCATTAAGCACACCATTACACTAGTCTAAGAAAAAGACATTACAAATGATGTCATCCATTCCTACTACAAAGTTAAAATCAAATTCTCTCCAGCAATGTAAAAGAAATGAATTGTTTTGTCTATAATCATACCAATACATTCAACAAGAGTAATAAATCAGACAGGGATTAATAATAAGCATTTATTGCATGATTATTCCAACTTGCTTCCAAGGAGACTAAAACATTATTGCGACAATAAAATAAGTTTGGCAAACCAATACCACATCTGTCTAACTCATTCTTCTTCAGATCTGATTTGAGTTTTTCTACCGTGTTTCCCTGAAAATAAGACCTCCCTGGATAATAAGCCCTCCCCTGAAAATAAACCCTCCCCCAAAAATAAGCCCTCCCTGAAAATATTTAAACACATGCACAGCCGTTCCCCACCATTTCCTCTGGTTAGGGTTAGGGAGACAGAGCTGGAAATCAGGTAAGACGGCAAAAGGAGCCCCATCTTGCTCCACACACCCCAAAATAATAAGACCTCCTCAAAAATAAGGCCAAGTGCTTATTTCAGGGTTCAAAAAAATATAAGACAAGGTCTTATTTTTGGGGAAACACGGTAAATAAACCAGAAAAACTCCATTCTCAAGGGACAATGGCAGAAGAAAAAGCAGACCAAATACTATACCAAATCCCATAATCTGGTGCCTTCCAGAAAAATAACACTGCATTTGTTTAATCTACCGTTTTTTGACTACTCTACATCTGGCAAGTTAATCCAACACATTAAGAAACCACATGATGATTTGGGATGCTGTTTGCGCCAAGCCACTGAATCAGATTACTGGTCCATCAAACCAGTATTGCAGACACCTGGGCAATAGACTGTAGTTATAATTTTTCCTTCTATCTTGAGATGCTGAGGGTTGCATTTCAACATTTGTCTATCCAATGTTTGTTCTTTTGCCCTGCTGATAATAAAGTCTATCATATCTGCAAACCAGATTGGAGAATGCTGTTCTGTTTACCATTGATACCAGAAGTCTCCAATGTTTTTGTTTAACAGCCAGCTCTCAGGAACTGTCTCTCATGACTAAAATAAAACAACTGCAATCTTCCACTTCATACCACTGGTTTCTGAAGCAAATGTAAGACATCTATTAGTTTAAAGGTAGAGCCTAGCAATCTGCAGTATTAAAATCTAAAGCAAGCAAGAATGCTTCAGTTGTAGCATGGGGTATCCTTGCTGTACCTGTAAGCAGGTCCTTCTAGGTTTAGGAAAATACACGTTGGAATTCAGGAGACAACAACAGGGAATGACATGTGATTGCATTCTGCATGCCTCTTTGAACACACACACACACACACACGCCCAGAAAAGGGTGTGGCTTCTTTGAGGAGTTGTCAACACTTTGCCAGCACGTTTTAGATCCAAACACCACACACACTATTTAAAAGTCAGGGCAATGCTTTAGATTGAGTCTCCGAAAGTTTCTTCATAGCATAGGACTTGTATGAATAGAATAGAATAACAGAGTTGGAAGGGACCTTGGAGGTCTTCTAGTCCAACCCCCTGCTTAGGGAGGAAACCCTACACCACTTCAGACAAATGGTTATCCAACATCTTCTTTAAAACTTCCAGTGTTGGAGCATTCACAACTTCTGGAGGCGAGTTGTTCCACTGATTAATTGTTCTATGCAACAGTTCAAAGCCTAGGTGCCTCTTTTCAAGGTGCAGCCACTTTATTAGAGAAAGGCACTTCATATATACTCCAAGACAGAATGTGAAAGCACAGCCCAACTCTACTAGCTAATAAACAAAATTCTGCTACCACATCTGCCAACCATGGTGATCCTGTCTTCCCCAGTGCTGTTGTAACTTCAAATGAATGGTTGTAAGTTGAGGGTACTACAAATTATAACTGAAGACATGTTTCAGGGAGAGAAAACAAATAAGAGGTAGTTTGGTTCTTCCAGCAGCCGAGCTTAAATAACAAGCCGTCAGAGCCCCACCAAACCTAAAACATACAAAACTTTCCAAAAAGTAAACAGCCTCCTCAATAGCTCTATTTATTCACCAGTCCCAAGGACAATATTTAAAAGAAACTCACTTTTTCACACTTCTAGCCACCTCTTCCAAAAGAACCTTAATATTAACCTATGGGAAAGCAACTCACAGCAATCAGTAGCTGACCTTGGCTGATTTGATCCAATTAATCCTTGGATAGGACACCACCAGGAAATCCTTCAGCTGTTAAGAAGACTGGAAAATCAAGCACACACCTTCGGAGAAGGTAAATGACAAACTATTTCCATGCTGTTGCCAAGAAAACTACCTTGATGCCTACCTATAATTATCACAAGTTCGGGTCAAATCAGGGCACACAAGCAAGGAAACAATTTCCTCTATTTATGAAAGAATGCCGCAGCATGAGGAAGAAATGCAAGACTGAGCAATCCTTTCAGGGACAGAAAGTTCAGGTGCAAGTTTTGTCCCTCAATATTTTGTGGGCGGCGGAGAAACAACAACCAAGAGAAGGAAGGTTACCCGTGGAGAATAAAATGAGGTGAAAAAGAGGCCCCAAAAGGAACATTTTCCTCCCAAGGAATCCCTGGAACTTGCTGCTGCTCAGCCTCCATTCCTTCCAGTTGGCAAAGACATTCAGGATTTGGGGAGGGTGGGGGGGAGGTGTCTTCCTTTCCAGGGCGGGGGCATAGGAGAAGATCACCGCACCGGATTAGGGAGTGTGCCAAACAGGAGCCAGGGAAGGTGATTGGCTAGCTTGTCCATCAGAAAGGTCAGCAGTTCGGCGGTTCGAATCCCTAGTATAGGTCTCTTGCGTGAGCAAGGGATTGGACCAGATCAGCGGTCACCAACCGGTGGTCCGTAAGAACATTTTGGTGGCCCGCAGAAAAACATTATTTGCATTTTTTTATATTGCACTAAATACTATTTCTCTTTTTTTAAAAAAATTCTTATTCGTGGTCCACGGGATTTCAAATTATGAATTTAGTGGTCCCTGAGGTCCGAAAGGTTGCCGACCCCCAACCCCCACCCCCCACCCCGACTAGATGACCTCCAAGGTCCAACTCTTGTTACTGTTCCTGAAGCTGAGAAACTTCAAAGGATCCGAAGTGGCAGCTGGGAATAAGCCTCCTGGGTTGATGGGGGGGTGGGGGGGGTGAAAGGTGACCAAAACGTCCAAGGAACTTCCAAAAAAAAAAAAGAAAGAAAGAAAAAAAAGGTTATTGCAATTTCTTGAAGGGGGGAAGGGGCAGAGGTGGGTTGGGGAGCGTGGGGTGGGGGGGCTGCTTTCCAAAAATCCCAGTGGAGGGCGGGGGACAACTCTCTCCAAGCAGGCAACAAAAAAAGGGGGGGGAGGAGTGGGTCAAGTTTTAAGCAAAAAGGGGACGCTGAGGAGATCCGAGACAAGACGGGACGGAGAGGGAAGGAAGTCCTTTCTCCATCGGGGAATGGGGGGGAGAGGATGGCCGAGGCCCAAGCGAAGGCGAAGGGAAGCGAAGCTGGAAGAGAGTCGTTGTGCGGGGAAGGGGCTCCCGCGCTTCTCCGTGGGCCACGAGGAGGAGGAGGAAGAGGCGGGCGACAAGGGCGGGCGTGGGGATGGCGGGACGGCAGCAGGCTTTGTTCCTTACCCTGCACGGAATTCAGACCAAACTTTCATCCACGCTGCCAAGCCGGCGATGCCCTCGCTCACCTCCCTTTCTTCCACCGTCGCGATGCCCCGGGAATCCCTTCGTTGCCGCAGCTTCGCCCGGATTGCGCCACCGGCTTTTTTTCCGCTTTTCGTTTTCAACGCCGGACTCCCAAAGCCTCGGCGGGGCCGGCAGCAGCAGCAGCAGCAGCAGCAGGTGCTCCGGCCTCCAGGCAACCCCCCCTCCTCCCCCCCCCGCCCGCCTGCCTTGCCCGCCTTGCCCGCCTGCCTGAACGCCTCAGCCAAGGCCGGTGACGAGAAACCCTGCGCAGCCGCCGCTGCCGTCACCGCTCTCGCCTTCCTTCAATCGCCGGCGTCGGCGGCCTCCGAAGCGCGCAAAGGGGCCGGCCTCCGAAGCCGCTCAGCTCCGCCTGTTTCCATCTTGATGGGCAAGGCTTTTTTTCGAGCCGGGAGCCGTCCGGGAGTCCCCGGCGGGGGAAAGGACGGAGGAGAGACGCTTCTTTTGGGCCCGCCGGCCGTCTGTGAGGGAGGGCTGACGGGCTTCGTTTTGCCTGCGCTCCCCTCAGGGAGGAGGGCGCGGAGGAAGGAAGGATGAATCGTCGCGATTCGAACCGAACTCTCCGCGGGTTAATCGAACCAGATCGTTTGCGCAAGGAATAAAAAAATATATTTAAATTAATTAAACAGGAACTTAATTAATGTTGTTTAAGCGCACCGGCGTGCCTCCCTGTCCTAATGTTTTCTTTTATTCGTATCCTTTTCATGTATTTATAATTATGTTTACACTTGTTATCTGTCATAAAATACATGCTTGACGAAAAATAGAAAATAAATAAAAAAATAAAATAAAATAGTAGCGCAGAATTTGCTCCCTTGAATTGGTCTTGAAATAAACCCTACCGTCCTCTGGACAGAATTGGTTTGTTACCTCTTGTTTTTTTTGTTTTTTTATTTATTTTTATTAACTTTAATCTGAGGCTTCCTCACGGCTTCCCATCCAAGTACAGGTAGTCCTATAATTTACAACAGAATATATATATGTCAAGGGTAAATGCCTTAACTGTGCCAGGGGTCAGCTATAGTGCAGCAGTGCAGGGGTTAATCCAAACTCCCACCTGTCCAGCTCTTCCCACTAACCCCTCCTTACCTAAGTCTCCGCCTTCTGGCATAAAAGGTGGGCACGCTCCTCCTCGCTCTTCAGATCCAGATGTTGCAAGTGTTGTTGAGATGATCCTGTGAATAAAAGAGATTTAATTAATCTACTGACTCATGTCTCGCTGTTGGGCCTGATCCATGAATCCTTGTAACAATATGGTAGCAGAGGATGGTTGGATGGCCCAATAACCTCCGAACCTACAACGAAGATACATCACTGCCTACGAGATGGCAACTCCACCGAAGCAAAGGGACAGCAACCCAGCAGGATCGCCTAGGAAGGCAGAAACCAAGACTGATCCCAAAGCCACCACATCGGAGGAAAGGAGGGAGACCAACAAAAGGGAAATAACGAATCCCAGTGATCAAGAGGAAGAAAAACTGAGAATCGACGTCCTGAGGCTGCTAAAAGAGCGAGCCAATGACAAGAATCTCCTCGCGGACCTACGAAGCTTCATAATGGACCGCGAGGTGGCGGGGAGCGAGGAAGACTCAGACCCGGAGCCCGAAGAACTGAATTCGGTGAGTGGATCGCCCCAGAACGACCCCACTACGGTCACCGAGCCCCACAGCCCCGCGCTAAATTCAAAACGGCGGCCATCTTTGACCACGTGGTCGGGCAAAATGGCCGAACCCCGCCCAATCAGAAGCCGGGATTCAAAATGGCCGGCGCGTGAAAAATATCCGACCCCAAGCGATGATGAAAACGACTGGGGCGAGGGGGCAGAGTCCGATTCGGGCCGCGGGGACCCCCCAACCGAACGGCAAGTCGACGAGGCCATGAGGACCCTCGCCGCCGCCTTCGGCCCGGGCCTCAAAGTCACAAGAAGGGATCCGGAAGGGCCCAAACGAAAGGGAAGGCGAGGAGAGGGGCACCGGAACGCCCACCCGAGGGTCGACGATGCCCACGCCAGCACACCAAGCCCCCTGCGCACCCCAAGGACACCGCGCCGCCGATCGCCCGGACCGCGCACCCCAGAACGCAGGGACTGGGCCAGCTACTTACTTTCGTCGCCGAGACCCCAGCACCGCCAGGATCGTCACCCTGATGAAGCCGCTGCTGACCGCCACCATCCGGAGCGCACCTGGACCCCCAAGACCGAAGTCGAGGCCTACCCAGCCGATGGAGACCTCTACGCCGGAGCCGCGATGAACAGGTCCTTCCTCGACGACGGCAGGGCAGAAATGGACTTCGCGCATGCGCTCTTCCGCCTAGAAGAAGAAAAGAGAAAAAAATCGCAAAGCGGGACTTTTAAAATGCCGGCTAGCGTTCCCATGCCGTATTGCTGTTATAGGCACATAAGGAACCATGGACAGCAGCCAGCAGTAAGTAACTTTACAAATAATGCTGGGAACTTACCGAGTGACTTTCCTAAGTTGAGGATGGATGGGGGCAATATCCTAGAGTGGTCACAGCAGCTCCAGGTAGTGTTCCTAAAAGAAAATATGTCACATTTTATTAATGACCCCCCAGAGAAACCTTGGTCCTTGGAATTGGACTGTACGCACCATAGGGCTTTTTACCTTTTAATTGCAAGCATATCTCCCACGATCTATCACTGCATTGGTCATAATCTCACAGTATCTGAAATCATACAGAAAATGTTTGGGTTGTATTACAGTGAGAGTGTGTCCACCACTACCCAGATCTCCAAAGACTTCTTCTCTGCCAGACTAAAACCAGGGGCCCCCATAAGTGAGCACCTAGTGTCCTTAAGCGCTACCAGAGCAGAACTCCACCTTAGGGGGGAGGTCATATCCGATCAGATCATGAAGAGTGTAATAATTAACTCTTTAGATCACTCATGGGACAGCTTCTTATCACACTTAGATACCATTAGCCTAGGCCTGCTATCCGTGGAAAAGCTGTCCAACAAACTCATAGCAGAAGACAATCTCAAGAGGAGGCGCTCTGGCCCCTCCACAGAGCATAAGAGCGAGAAAAGGGTAGTCTTCCAAGAGAAACAACACAACATATCAGAGTGTTATATCTGTGGATCAAGGGGGCATCTCAAGAGAGACTGCCCCAAGAACTACAGGGAGAGAGGCAGACCTGAACATAGGTTCAGGCAAACAGAGAGACGCACCTCTGAGGAGAGATACAGGCGCAGAGATTCACCCAACCCCAGGGATAGAAGAGGGAATAGAGACAGCTCACGTGACAGCAGAACGGGGTCATTATATGGGATAGGAGAACGCACTCACATAACACATCAGGGCAGAGACACCAATTCATGGCTCCTAGACTCTGGAGCCTCCAACCACACCACATACAACCAGAAACTTCTCTCATCGTTCCAAAGAGAGGATTTCTCAATCAAGGTTGCAGACCAAAGCGAGGTTAAGGTAATAGGCAAGGGGACAGTTATATTGCCAGGAGTAGGGGAAATAGAGGGGGTACTGCTGGTCCCGGAGATACCCCACAACATATTGGCCGCAGTAAAACTCAGCAAGGAATCAGGGGTTAAGGTGACCTTTACGGAAGGGAATGTTCAAGTCAGCAAGGGCGGAAAGGACATAGGGAGAGTGACCATCAGTCAAGGGTTACCTCATGTAACGTTCTTTGAGGGTAGCACACACAGCATATACGCCAGCTCGGAAAGCATAGAAGACCTTAACCAGAACAGAATTGAAGGAGGACAGGTAGATGAGGGAGAGGTAGAGAACAAGAAGAACACGACACTAGAGACACGACACAGCAGACACACTCAGAGAGGGCCCTCGATAGGCAAGCCCATGCACGACGACTGTGCACACCTATTACACAGGAAGCTAGGGCACGCAAGTTTCCCCGTAATCCAAAAAATGGCCAACTGTACCGAGGGCATCAAAATAAAGAGCTGTGAAAACTACCTCGAGTGCTCGGTGTGCAAATGTTCTAAGTTAAAGGTCAAACCCAGGCCTAAGAAGTCATCACGCGCCGCCAAACAGATATTCAATTTAGTCCACATGGATTTGGTAGGGCCCCTAAGGCCATCCATAAAATACAAAAAAAGATACTTTCTCACCATCGTGGACGATTATAGTCGATATGGCTTCGTCTATACCCTAAAGAGAAAGGATGAGGCCTTCCAAAAATTCAAAGAGTTCTACAAAAGGGTAGAGACACAGAACAACGCCCAAATCAAGCAAATCATGACTGACAGAGGGTCCGAGTTCCTATCAAGGGACTTCTCCCATTGGCTCAGATCCAAGGGCGTGCTTCACTTTACGTCGTCCCCATTTTCGGCCTTTCAGAACGGGGTCGCAGAACGACGAAACTCAACGCTGCAAACAATGGTCAGGTGCGCCTTAGAGGACGCGGGCATTGGCCAACACTTCTGGTCTGAGGCCTTGGTTTACTCCAACTACACACTTAACAGAACATGGTCCAGTGTGATAGACAAAACGCCATACGAGCTCATGTACAACAAAAAACCACAAATAGCACACTTACACGTATTCGGCGTAACCGCCGATGTCCACATTCCCAAACAGCTGCGCAGAAAAGGGGACAAAGTATCCAGAAGACTGAGGTTCATGGGGTATGAACCGGGAACCAAGGGCTACAGGTTTGTGGACAGTAACGACAGGTTCGTGGTATCTAGGACGGCGGCATTCCATGAGCAAGCCAACTGGTCCAGGATACATTTGAACGAGGTGCCCAACAAGCTAGAAAGTAGGCCAGACGAGCAAGCACAAGACAAACACGAAAAGGTGAATAGACAGGAAAAGAAGGGACCCAAACCCAACCTCCAAGGCATCAAAATTGGGGAGTGGAAAGGGAACCATCCCAAAATAAGTGTAGACTCGCTGACACAAAGGGAGGCCAGGTACTTACATGACACCGAACAGACAATAGACAGACCGGTCAGGTCAACCAGGAACCAGTTGCCAAGGAGGCTAAATGACTACGTGATGCACATACACACGAACCACGTCACACCAAACTCATACGAAGAGGTATTAAGGCTACCTCAAGAGGAGAGAACAAGGTGGGAGTCCGCCATGGCCAAAGAACTGGACAGTCTGAGAGAACTAGAGGTCTACACCCCAGCCAAGGTCCCTGAGGGCAAAAGCGCGATAGGCACCCGATGGATCTTCAAGGTCAAGAACCTTGAGGGTGGCCAAAACCTATACAAAGCCAGGCTAGTGGCCCAGGGGTTTGCTCAAAGGTTCCCAGAGGACTACACTGACACCTACTCACCCACCGTGAGGACAGAGAGCGTCAAAAGTGCCCTGGTCATCGCCTCCCTACTAGGACTAGAGGTACACCAGTTCGATGTGCAGACAGCTTATCTGCACGCCAACCTAGATAAGGAGATATACGTCAGGGCGCCACACAGTAAAAGGACCAACAGGGGGGACACCTGGCTGCTTCGCAAAAGTCTGTACGGACTTAAACAGTCAGGTAAACGCTGGTATGAGTGCCTGGTTGAGGTCTTGAAGTCAATGGGATTCACAGCAACCGTGGCCGACAACTGCTTCTTCACCAGGAGAGTGGGGGACTCGCCAGAGTACATCCTAGTATACGTGGATGACATTCTCTACATCAGCAAACACGAAAGGAATCGCAAGGCCTTCGCCAACAGACTAAGCGAACACTTCACCTTAAAATACTTAGGAAGAATAAACCGGTACCTGGGCGTGCAGGTCAGTGAAACCCCCAAGGGCTTTCAACTGTCCCAAAAGGAAAAGATAGAGGAATTACTCCACAAATGTAACATGGCAGATGCCAAGGGATGTGATTCACCCATGCAACCGGACTTTCTGAAGAACATGCATGACGAATCACCTGAGTTTGAAGACAACACGCTGTACAGGTCAGTCATATACTCCTGTATATCGCTAACTGGACAAGGCCAGACATTGCGCTATCAGTTAATCTATTGTCCAGACACGTAGGCAGACCCACCACATACCACTGGGACGCAGTGAAGAGGGTACTAAGGTACCTGAAACAAAGCGCCAATGCGTGCCTAATCCTAGAACCAGAAGCATCTGACGAACCTGTCCTCTCCTGCTACGCCGACGCTGACTGGGCTGGAGATATCAAAAGTAGGAAAAGCACATCAGGATACATATTCTACTTGAACAATAGCCCTGTGCATTGGTACACAGGTAAACAAATCTTGGTAGCCACCTCGACCACTGAGGCAGAATACATATGCCTCTCCAAAGCCGCCAACAACCTTATCTGGTTCGACGACCTGCTCGCCAGCGTGTGGAGAGAACCAACTTACCCGATAAATATCTATGAAGACAACAAGGCCGCCATAGAAATATCCATGGCCGATGCCGTAGGGCAAAGATCAAGACATATCGACATAAAATACAAACACGTAAGACAGCTCTCCAGAATCGGGTTCATAAAGGCCATTCATTGTGACACAGAAGAACAGACTGCAGACATACTCACAAAACCACTGCAGGGCAAACAACATTCACACCTAGTGTCCAAACTCAATATCCGCTCCGGAGTGCCAATCAATCAGTCAGGCATACAGACACATGTTAGGCATTTAGAGGGGGATTTGTCAAGGGTAAATGCCTTAACTGTGCCAGGGGTCAGCTATAGTGCAGCAGTGCAGGGGTTAATCCAAACTCCCACCTGTCCAGCTCTTCCCACTAACCCCTCCTTACCTAAGTCTCCGCCTTCTGGCATAAAAGGTGGGCACGCTCCTCCTCGCTCTTCAGATCCAGATGTTGCAAGTGTTGTTGAGATGATCCTGTGAATAAAAGAGATTTAATTAATCTACTGACTCATGTCTCGCTGTTGGGCCTGATCCATGAATCCTTGTAACAATATATTCTGTATATTCTGCTGTAAATTATAGGACTACCTGTACTTGGATGGGAGGCCGTGAGGAAGCCTCAGATTAAAGTTAATATATATATATATATATACACACATACATACATACATATATATACTGACAGCAAACAGCACTCACTAGCACTGATGATGTTACCTAGTTAGGGTAATGAAAGGTCTGCAAGAAAACAAGTAAACTCAGAGAGCAAGAAGGACATCTCATTTCAACCCTGAGTTACAAATATTTTCCTTTATTGATTACAACGATTCATTTAGTGACCAACCGTTCAAAGTTACGTCACTGGAAAAAGCGGCTTATGACCATTTTTCACACGGCCATTGTAATGTTACCTGAATTACATCCGGATGTTTGACAATTAACTCACATTTATGACACTTCTGGTGTCCCAGAGTTACGCGATCACCTTTTGTGACCTGACAAGCAAAGTCAACGGGGAAACCGGATTCAATTAACAACCGTGTTCCTAATTTAACAACTGCAGTGATTCACTTAACAAATGTGGCAAAACTACTTCATAAATTTCCCACTTAACAACATAAATTTTGGACTCAATTGTGGTCGTAAGTTGAGGACTACCTGTATTTGCTAGGTCCTGTCTTGTTTAGATTTTTATTTTTTTTCAGTCGTCTAAATGTTAACACCAGAGATAAAACAAATTTCAAAATGCAGGAATGGCACAGTGTATCATTTTAAGATTTAATATAAGTGTGAAAATAGCATGCAGTATGTAGGTTGGAGAAAAACAGCTTTTGTATTTCTTAGGCCAATCCTGCAGGAGCATCTAGAATGGAACATTGAATATGATTTCTATCTGCAAAAATATTTATTTTGTTTGCTGAAGCAGTACCTACAAGCATAGCTGTCTAATATAAGTCATAATGATGTCATTGCACAAATGATGTACAGGTAGTCCTAATTCTCAATCAGCCCTCATTGTTTTGATAGGTGAGCAATAAGCCTCTTATTAGTGTTCCAGGTAAGTGAGGTCTTACCTACACGTGAAAGCTTTATGATCTTTTCTGTTAACCAAGATGATTTTCACAGATGTCCCACAGAAAGTTAATGTTGATTCTCAAATGCAGATTATTCTATTGTGCAGAGTTTACTCTAGAGAACATCTAACTCCTTAGTAAATTTCTTATACAGTAGTTAATTAAGTAATTGTATCATTTTGTTAAAAAATTGTTCTCCTTAGCCATCAGCTCTTGAAGTCCCCAACGCAACTTATTTAACAACAATTTCAGAACCCCAAAGTCTTTATATTCATGTATACATGTATGAGAAAACATTGCTCATATCACTACCTGCTTTTCTGTTGCTGTTCTATTTTTCTTTGTTCTGTTTTATTAAATATGTAATGATATATATGTGTATGTGTGTATAGTATACACACACACACACACACACATAGATATATGTTGGTAGCAGTTAAAGCATGAGACAAGAAACAGAAACTGTGAGTTGTAGTTCTACCTTAGGCACAAAGACAGCTGGGTGATCTTGTACCAGCCCTAGGAAGGCAGTCAATCACTTCTGAAAACCTTGCCAGAAAAAATTGTCCAGGCATTGTCCAAAAGTCAGACATGATTGAACAAAAGAATATATATTCTGGGAGCTAAAATACTGTGCAGAAATCTTAAACTCTCAGACCTCTGGTAGAGGACTGAGAATGAGGAAGACAATACCACCCATAGGGGTAAGAAGGGATAAACATACAAAAACACACACACACACACACACATCAGTATATAGACATGTATATGTACAGGTATACATGTATGAAAAACCATTATTGCTCATATCACATGTATATGTATATATACAGTATATATACAATATAGATTAGGTAGGTAGGTAGGTAGAGAAAGAGAGAGAGAGAGAGATGATAGATAGATAGATAGATAGATAGATAGATAGATAGATAGATAGATAGATAGATAGATAGATGATAGATAGATAGATAGATAGATAGAATATGTATAAACTTTATATATAAACTTTATCATCAGCATGATCCTATATTAAGTTCCATAGAGTTCAATAGGCATAGTGCCCATTAATTTAGGATTTCACTAGATACCTTAGATTTATCACTTATGCAGTACAAATAGTCTAGATAAATCATACCTCATCATTTCAAAACAGCTTTAGCTACCATTCCCTGGTTCTGCTTGTCAGCTGAAGTGATGTTTCAGTGCCTTCATGAATGATCATGGATAGTTATTTTATATTTTTGGAACTTGGTAAAAGAGGTGTGCATATGCATTCACATGATGGTGAGTCAGATGTTCTGGGAAACTCTGGGAAACTCTTGGGTGCCCTACTATCAGAACCTTGTATCCATTCTTCATGTAAAATGTGTTTGTTATGAATCAAGGACTGGGGTACAATTCTTGTTAAGGTGTCAGCTAATCTGGGGAAAAAAGACACAATATTATCTTTTGGAGGAGTTTTTGTCTCATTTAGAAGTATGTTACCACTCTTTAAGAAAAAAAGGGGGGGGTTCCAAACAGCTGTGGCTCAGAGTTTGCGGTGGCGCAGTGGCTAAGACACTGAGCTTGTCGATCGAAAGGTCGGCAGTTCAGCAGTTCGAATCCCTAGTGCCACGTACCACGGTGAGCTCCCGTTACTTGTCCCAGCTTCTGCCAACCTAGCAATTCGAAAGCACATAAAAAATGCAAGTAGAAAAATAGGGACCACCTTTGGTGGGAAGGAAACAGCGTTCTGTGCGCCTTTAGCGTTTAGTCATGCCGGCCACATAACCACGGAGACGTCTTCAGACCGCGCTGGCTCTGGCTTTGAAACAGAGATGAGCGCCGCCCCCTAGAGTTGGGAATGACTAGCACATATGTGCGAGGGGAACCTTTACTTTAAACAGCTGTACAAAGTACAACAAGAAAATAATTCAAAATCAGTTTTGATATATTTTTGTCTTTCATTTAATTACCCATCAAAGAGAATTCTGCAATGGAGAAAAAGCCAACCAACCGTTTTTGTTTTGTTTTGTTTTAAATGAAGCTGCCATTTGTTCTATAAAGGCTGATAAAACCCACTTATTAAAGCAGTCCAACCTTAAGACATTTGATTAAGCACTCTGAGACTTTATTCCAGGCTCTTAGCTGTTTGACGGCCAGGTTCTTAGCCATTCTTCACCTGACTTCCTTCTCATATTTCACTAAAGCTGCCCTTAGTGTAAGAATCTGGCACAGAGGAAAAACTACCCACATCCTTTGCTTTTATTCTAACGACATACAGGAAAATGACAGCTTTGCATTCTGGTGCATGTACGCACCTGCACACACATAACCCTCTCTACGGGGGGGGGAGAACTATTTCCTGTGCTAACTGATTAGAATCATACAATCATAGGAATTGAAGGGACCTTAGAGGTCTTCTAATCCAGTGGCCATCAACCTTTTGGGCACCAGGAACCGGTTTCATGGAGAGAGGTTTTTCCACGGGGGGGGCATGATTTTATGTGCTGCCTGTATCCGGTGGATGGGGCTTCGCTTGTTTCCAAGGCCCGGTTTCTGTCATGCGGCGGATCAGTGCCAGTCCACAGACCAGGGATTGGGGGACCCTCCCTGACCATCCCTACCATCCCTGACAAATGGATGGAGCACCCACAACTCCAGGGGGCAAGCTGTTCCATTGATTAATTGTTCTGTCAGGAAATTTCTCCTCACATCCAGGTTCGATTTCTCTTTAACAAGCTTCCACTTGTTGCGTCTTATGAATGTGTAGTTGACATTTGGGCTTTGTTACACAATTCCAATGCCAGCTTGACTTTTTGACACCCTCCTGGTGAACTGGGTGCTTATTTTACATTATAGGAAGCAGTGTTCACAAAATAGGTCAAAGCTAGAAAAATAGTAAACGTCGTGTTGTGATACGGGGCCTGCCTGTTTTGTATGAGTATACAGCATGCATATGAAAGAGACAGAGCTTCTATTGCAATGCTGCAGCCTCCATTTTGACTCCATCTGTCACAGATGACACTGCTCTAAAGGCTAGGGATGAGCAATCAACAGGTCTACAGTAATTGGTAGGAAAGCAACTCCATAGCACAAGATGACGTGACCTTCAAACATCAGCTACTCGCTATTACCAAGTCCATAAATTACACCAAGCCATGCTTTCTTTAATCATGCATTACTGAATAAATGCCACAATGACTGGATTGCTGGAGTGCTAACAAGATTATTACATAGCACTATGCATGAACATACTGAATTTGTTACCGTACAGTCAAAATATGGTCAACAATTAGCCTGCTTCCAACTTAGTTATGCAGCTGGGGTCCATTTTAATGATGAACAGAGGTTGACTTGGAACCAAAAAGGCAACAGTGCAATCTTATCTCTTGACTTCCTCAGGTTGCTAGATTGTGACTTCAGTGCACCAGTGTAGTAGAAGTTACAAATTGATTTTTTATTTTATTTTTTTAGCTCAGCGGACTATGGGGTCAGGCATATCAGAAAAAAGAATGGGGGAAGGGGGAGGTGGGCCGAGAATCTTAGAATTAAAAACATAGATAGGGCCAGGTTTTTTTCAGGAATCCAAACTAAAACAGACAAGGGATACTGCCTGGAATATACTGAATATGTTCCCTGAAAGATTGGAAGAATCAGTCAACCTTGTTTCAGAATATGCTGGTGGTGAATCTAAAAGCACAGGATATATTGCTATTGCTGGATTGAAGTTTAGCAGTCTTAATATACCCGTAAAAAAATAAAACCAGTTAAGGTTGTGTTTCATAGTTCTAACTAACCAAAACAGGAAAAAAAAAACCCTGATAAATATGACATACATATTATACATACACAGAGAGAGAGACAGACAGAGACAGACAGAGATTTCTCAAGCATATATAGATTAATGTGTAACATAATAGTTTGAGTAAAAGATTACCATAGTCATTGTAAACTTCCATACATCATCTATATCTTTATTGCAAATAACTACAAGTAATCCAGTGGAAATTGGGCCATAAATTTGTCGGTCAAATATTGAAGAACTATAAATCTCTTGGCTGTAACAAGGGCAGAGAGAGATTTTATTTCCACTGTTCAGCTATCACTTTCCAAACAATAGGTATGTAATTCAAAATAATGTCTGCCTCTAAAAATGTTATCCTTTGTCTTAAAGAGAAATTAATGTATGCAATTACCTCTTTCCAGAACATTGTGGGAGAGCTATGATGTTAGTCATGTCACTGTTTCACAACCTTGGTGACTTTAAGATGTGTGGACTTCACCTCCCAGAATTCCCCAGCTTGCCAAGGATCCAGACCACACTGAGACTTCATCCTTAATAGTGGCAACACTTTGCATTAACGTGCCTTTAATGAACTTTTTCCATAGCAGTCTTTATGTGCAGTTTAAATTATGAAACCAACCAAAAATTATTAAAATATGATAAATCAACTATTCTATTCTTTGGTCTTTTCAAACTTCTGAAAATAACCTTTGAAAATATTGTTTCCTTCTTAAACCAAACCATACCAGTTCAAACATCTGATTATGGTAATCAATCCCAATTAAATATTACCTGCAGCTAGACGTCCAATATATACAGAGCAACAGTCTTATAACAATCTCATTTTCAGATCAAATGAAAACTAAATTTAAGTCAGTCTTGTACATATAAAGTAAAATTATTTTTAAAAGCCAATTATGTCCTTCAAGTAAATAGGAATAATTGTAAGCCTTTTCTAATATGCTTCTTAGATCCTAAGTAATTACACAATGGTGCATGATTGCATAACATGAAGACAAAGTTTAAGTTTTTGTTCCATATGTAACACATGCATGTAGAGAGCAATCTGCAGAACAAAGAAAAAAATAGAGCACCTTCCATGATGCCCAGAATTTAACCATCTTAGCCGTTTTCAAAAAGCTAAGCAGTATTGGACAAGCTTAGTACTTGTTTGGGAGATAACTAGGGCATCCTGAGATGAAGATTAGACTAGGAATTTGGGGGGAGGGGGGGATCTTAGAAAAAGGTAGGATAAAATCCTATTATTACCAAAAATTCATTCTTACAGCTATGAAGTCACCAGATGTTGAGCTCCGTTTAAATTAAAATAAACTCAACACTAAACAAATAGTAAACAGAGTAATATAACTGCAGTAGGAATATGTTTCTTTAGATGATTCAAGACATTCAAGATACAAATATTGTACACGCAAGCTTGTCTACTTTTCTTCGCGTTTTCTAAATATCTAAAATACAAAATTGAACCTATTTCTTTTTTGCCATCAAACATAACCATTTTCTTTTACTGGGCAATTGGTATTTTTTTTAAGTGTGGAAAGACTGATGCAGATACGAAACATGGGGATGAACAGGATTACAAAGGGAGCAAACAACAGGGAATCCGTTTCCAATTGGCATGTCCCAAAGATGCTTTTTCAGGAGGCAGCTGGACTTTCTTGTTTTTTCTTTGAAGACGTTTCACTTCTCATCCAAGCAGCTTCTTCAGCTCTGACTAGATGGTGGGGGAATGGAAGGATTTATATTCCTTGCAGACACCTGGTCATTTGCATCCTTTTAGAGGGTCATTGAAGCACTTGAACGTTTAGCTGTGTCCTTAGTCACCTGAGTTGTTGTTGTTAGTTGTGAAGTTGTGCCCCTTCACCACAACAAGGCAGTAAGTAATCCATGAAGGGACCTGAGTAGTGCTCCTGATTCTTGTAGTCTGCAATTTTTTCTCCAGAAATCCATTCCTACTCCCTCTGAATGGTGCAGCAGCCCCATGATCATGTGATTTACATTCAGATGCTTGACTATTGGTTCATATTTATGACAGTTGCAGTATCCTAGGCAGTGGTGGGTTGCCCCCGGTTCGGACCAGTTTGCAAGAACCGGTAGTAAAACCAGCAGGAGGCCCCGCCCATTGCCCCGGATGTTGTCATCAGCGATCTGCGCACACGCAGAAGTGATCCCGGTGGTAAAGGTAAGTAGAACCCACCCCTGGTCCCAGGGTCATATGATCCCCTTTTACGACCTCCTGGCAAGCAAAGTCAATGGGAAAGCCAGATTCACTTAACAACCATGTTACTAACTTAACAATTGCAGTGATTCACTTAACAAATATGGCAAGAAAAGTTGTAAAATGGGGCAAAACTCACTTAACAAATTTCTCACTTGGCAACATAAATTTTGGGCTCAATTGTAGTTGTAAGTCGAGGACTACCTGTATTTAATGATTGCATTTAAAATATAATTACAAAATGGATCTGAGGTTTATGTCTCCTGCTTTAGTTAATTTGGAATGCACAGCAGAACTAACTTCTAAGGGAAGTACAATAGGATTCTGCTGTATTGTTAAACAATTTGTTTTTTTAGACGTTTATCCCTAGATCTCAATTGACTGCTTGATGGCATTAAGCATTCATATAAATTAGTTTTCTTCTTATTGTATATGATAGCTTAAAATACTTGCTGGTGAACATAAGTGATATCTTTTTCATATGCATTATTGCATACAGTATATGAAATAGCCCTTATTTCATATGAAGAAATAAATATAGCATTGATGATAGATCAGCTAGGGAAACTTCCGGGAAAGATACGTGAAAAATTACAGTAAAAGATGGCAACAACTCACATGCTTTTGACTTCTTAACTAACATTAAATACGGACTAGTATGAATCATCAGTTCCTATGACCTATGCAGGGACCTCTAGTACATTCACCTCTATAAATAGAGTATCAGATGTCTTGTGCTAGGCAGATTAGCCAAGTTCCAGGTAATCTTCCCAGATCTCTCTTATACTACAAGCATATCTGGAGGTGCCAGGTCTCCTTTAGAGCTACTGTTTCAGGAGTGCAAAAGTGAGACAAGCGAGCCCTAGATAAAAGCAGATACAGAAAACTTGATGCCTTCTAAGCACTATTTGGAGTTTTTGCAGCCCAGATTCAGCAGCCTTCATCTCTTTTTTTAAAAAAAACCAATATTTACTTCAATGTTTTCCTTCTCTGGTTCATACACAGCAATACACTTAGCCAGACATAAGCTTCATAAATAATAAATACAATTCATGAAGCTGTTCGAGGTTAGCATTTAAGAAAATGAACCACAGGATCATTGGATATTTTTTCTTCTTCCTTTGATTTTTTTTTTTAACCTCCTGGGAGGGGACTAAACATAATATGAGCCCCCCCCCAAAGGACCACAAACATATCTGGAGGGCTCCTGTGAGGATTTCTGTAGGTTAGCCCCGTTCCCAAACAACCGAAGAAGGGTGCCCATTGACTTCCATGGACTTGCAAGGGTGCCCATGGAAAACAAAGTCATTACATGGAGCTGGTTAGTTTGTGATTCATTGTGTTGTATAATTTTATACAAAATGTGGTTCTCTGTTTACGAGAGCCAGTTTGGTGTAAGTGGTTAAGGCATCAAGCTAGATACCGGGAGACTATGAGGCCAGTCCCAACTTACACTCAAAGTCATCTGAGTAACCTTGGGCCAATCACTTTTTCTCAGCCCTAGAAAGGAGGCAATGGCAAATCATTTCTGAAAAATCTTGCTAACAAAAACTGCAGAGACTTATCCACACGGTCTCCAAGAATGGGACACAATGAAACAGAAGGGGGAAAAATGATCACCTCCGATAGAGTGTAATGAAGAAGACTTGAAGGAGATATGCATGCTCCATTGTTAAGGAGTAAAACATTGCAAGTATCCAACTAGTATTCAGAAGTGACTCAAACAGACATCTCCCCAATTGGCTGAATCAGAAGGTGGAAGAAGTAGCAATAGCACTTAGACTTATATACCATTTTACAGCCCTCTCTAAGCGGTTTACAGAGTCAGCATATTGCCCTAAACAATCTGGGTCCTCATTTTACCCACCTCAGAAGGACGGGAGATTGAGTCAACCTTGATCCTGGTGAGATTTGAATTGCCAAATTGCAGGCAGCCAGCAGTCAGCAGAAGTAGCCTGCAGTACTACAGTCTAACCACTGCACCACTGTGGCTCATGATACAATACAATGAGACACATAAACCTCGGATCCATTTTGTGATTATATTTCAAATACAATCATTAATCAACTTCCCTAAGTAGACCAGACCAGGAAAGCAACTCCACAAAAGTAGGCTACACCTACTTTTATTGAGACTGGCTTTAATAATAACAAAATCTTGCAAATTTGATTCCTTGCCCCTAAATCATGGGGTTAGGTGAGCCCACCTATGTGTGTTATTGTTTTTTTATGACTGGAGTTGGGCTTGCTTGCTCATATATTTTATTATACATGCTTGCTGAATTTTAACCACATGTAGTTCTCAGATTTACAACCACAATTGGAACTGTTAATTGGTTTTAAATATGGGATTTTAAATTTGGGGTTTTATAATTGGGCCTATCATTTAATAATTTTAATTATTTTAAAATTTTGTCTGTCTTTGTGCTTTTAATCAGGCTGTACACCGCCCTGAGTCCTTGGGGAGAGGGGCGGTATAGAAATAAAATAAATAAATAAATAAATAAAACTAGAATCTCGGTCAAGTGAAGCAGTTGTTGAGTGTGATGTCATATGATGGCCCATATGCAATGGAGGGGTTCAAGTAATTTAACAACTGGTTCTCTGCCCTAATGATTTCTTCCAACAACCAGTTTGCCAAACTGCTCAGAAAGTTAACAACTGGTTCTCCCGAAGTGGTGCGAACTGGCTGAATCCCACCACTGCCCATACAGTATGTGTGTTTTGCTAATGGGCCACATTCCTGACACTCTCAGTTGTTAAACAATCTTGTGGGTTGTTCATGAGAATGAAGGTGGAGGAATGGTAAAAAAAAGATGCACGGAAGGAAACCCCTTTAGTGGGGTGCAGGAAAAGAGCTCAAATTTTCAGAATTTGAGCTCCATTTCCGCACCCTGCCGAAGGAGTTCAACTCCCTTTGGCAGGCAGCTCTTTCAGCCAGCCCCCAGAGACAAGAGTCTTTTCGGCAGGCAGCAGCAGCTTGCAAACTTTCCTGCCGCTTCTTTCCCCATTTTCTGAGGAAGCCAACAGAGAAGATTGCAAATGGCGATCATATTTGCAGGACCTTCTCCTGCCTGCCTCTTACCGTCCTGTTCGCTCACATAGGGCCGCTCTCCTCAAGGTTCCAACGGCGAGCCAATGTCACCTTGCTGTGCCCAGGGGTAGGGCGTTCTCTGTGGGTGCTCCCACCCTCTGGAATGAATTACCTACCGAGCTCCGGACGGCTCCTGATCTCCGTTCCTTCCATCGGGACCTGAAGACTTGGCTATTCAAGCAAACAGGCTGACTCTGATTCCGGATTTTTGTTATTTACTATTAATTAGTTATTTGGCTTAAAATGGGATTTTATTGTACTTGTTTCTTAACTTGTGTTCGCCGCCCTGAGTTCTTCGGGAGAATGGCGGCATATAAATACATGTAATAAATAAATAAATATAATTATGGGACACTTGGCAACCCATTGTTGGAAGAAATTTCCATCTGATTCAGTTCCAAGCCGGGAGAAAGACACTGGAAACATGGAGGCTGCTTGGAAAGATGGTTTAATGGTGAAGCAGAACAGCAAGTACATGGTTCTGGACAGTGGACCACATTGAGTTGACGGGGGGGGGGTTATACCTTCTCTTGGGCTTTGCACTTGAACTTCCTGTTCCTGTGCAAGAACATGTATTCTATTGGCTGTTGTCCGACTCCCATGGGGCTATGCAGGGGTCATTGCTGGCTCTGTAGGTTGTCTGAGAAGTTTGGTTGAAGTTTGGCTGATGCAATGAAGGGGCTTGTTGGGCAATTCCTATTGGGGCTGAGGGCTGATCTTACCTTTGTTCAGACCTTGCTGCAGGGAATTTGCTTATGAATAGAGCTATCTATCTCTTTATCTCTTAAGTGCTGATATCTGCTGTGGGCTATTAAGAAAGGTGGGGGCTATTAAGAGTGAGTCTACTTCCTGCCTGTAAAAAGAAACATGTTTCCAGGGAATATATAATATTCTGCCTTTTTAATATGTCTCAAAATATTTCATTCTTCTAGGAGAGGGGTGGGTGCTAACTTTCTACACCGTCATTAGTGTAAGCAGGTTGCCAAGAACCCCAGTCTTGATCCTATCACCATAGGGGTGGTAGTGCAACATTTGGCAATGGAGGGAAATGGTTTCCTGGCTGTAAAGAACCATTTCCAAGCCTGTTGTAATTCCAGACCATCATTAAATGAACAGTCATAAGTCAAGGACTAGCTGCCTTTTTATATTGCCCAAATCAGTGGTGGGTTCTAACCGGTGTTACCATGATCGTGGAATGGGAAATCTGTCACAGAATGGGAAAATGGCGCAGAAGGGGAAATCTGCCGCAGCGCGAAAGGGGAAATCTGCCATGGCCATGTTTGATCACCACCCGAGTATGTGCTCATGACCAGATTCAAAACTTTTGTGAATTTTTTGGTCAGAACCCGATTTGGTCATGGTCAGAAGCGTTCATGATCAGAGGTTCTACTGTACTGTATAGCTAAGTAGTGTAGTATTTGTACCTTACATGCCTTTACTA
This sequence comes from Pantherophis guttatus, assembly GCF_059756535.1. NCBI lineage: Eukaryota > Metazoa > Chordata > Lepidosauria > Squamata > Colubridae > Pantherophis > Pantherophis guttatus. The sequence continues at coordinate 77,687,010 of NC_142069.1, forward strand.
AGGGACCACATCATGTACATCATTCTTAGTCTCTTCTATACAACCCAGTATTCCCTAGTGGCATGAGTCTTAATCCAATTGTGGGAAGTCCCCCCTCCCGAAGAATATTTTGGGAAATATTAAAAAGGCAAAATATTATATTTCCCTAAAGGAGAAATGGAGAAACATGTTTTTAGAGGCAGAAAGCAGCCCTCAGTCTTTCTTAGTAGCTCACAGCAGATGCCAGCACTTAAGGATATAAAGAGCTTATTGAAAGAGGATGCCAACTATCTAGATGGCTCTATTCATAAGCAAAGCAAATACTGCCAGCAGAAGCCCATTCAAGACAGGCTATTTCGAAACTCCTTGCAGCAAAGTTTGACACCTAACAAAAGCAGAATGGTAGGATTAGAACAAGCAGCCCCTCACCCAAGAACCAACACAGGGCAAAAGCCATTAGCCATAATAGGAATTGCCCAACATCCTTTCCGAACACCTTTCCTTCATTGCACCTCCCCCAGAACAGTTCAAACTTCAAAGTCACAGAAACCTATAAAGATCCATCCACTCATTCAACCATTGGGTCAGCTGCCCCAGAACCACAAACCCTGGAGGTTCTGTTCATCAATAAGTGGACCTTCTTTCCAATCAGCCTCCAGCCTCTATGTTGTTTCCAGCATCTTTTCTCCCAGCTTCGAATTGAACCAGATGGATTTTCCTTCCTACACATTAAACTATAAACCACGGGTTTACAGATCACAATGTTTGAGACACAATACTTGTCGTGACTGCTTAGCATTTATGAATTATGAAAGTGAGTTCCTTCAGCCCGATTGCCAAATCAATTTGCATAGGACTGCAGCCTCCAATTAACAGTGCATCTTCTACAGCTGGCGACCGTACTGCAGTTGCTTAGAAATTCAGTTGCAAATAGAATTATTTGCAGCTCCTATTTGGATGTTAAATAAAGGTTAATGTCCAGCATCTGTTGGTGGAAAACATTCACTGCGTAAGAAAAGGCTTAAGGGAATTCCAAGGTGTTGACTCATATCACCTATAATCCAGCTTGCAATCTGCTCCAATTCCTCACTGACCTACAGTTAGTGGCAACAACTGCTGATTCATTAGTAGCTGTCATTCACATTTTCTGGAGGTCCCCCTTCCTTCCCTCCCTCCCTAACTCGTCTTCCCTCTAATCTATAGCAGCCAAACATTTCTGCAAAGAAACTAGAACGTCTGATCTGCATTGCAATTTGAGATCAGATCAGTTTCTTCAGGAAGAACCAGTTCTCAGAAGAATTGGGCTGTAGAACAACTGAGCCAATAAAAACCATTTCTACATACTAGAGAAAGAGAACTTTGCAATTATATGTATTATATCCTCCCCTACTGTCAGAATAGAGCAAAGCTTATACAAGTATTTATCTTACTTATTTTTTTAAAATGTATGCATTAGATTCTGGCTGAGCTCCTACTTGCTCAACTATAAAACAGTTTTTTTTTGTAGCCTCAAAAGCAGCTAATCCTGTGGATTTTAAATCTGGATATATTTTTTCTTCCTTTGTGGTACAAAATAATGTAGTCTTGTTAACAAATCAGAGATCATCTAGGCTAGGGGCCAGGGTGGATAAAAATCAATGATTTTTAAAAAAATAAAAAAAAAATCAGATTTTTTTTATTTAAATCGGATTTTTTTTATTTTTATCGAATTTATTTTAATAAAAAACTTTTGGGGTAAAAATCTATCGTAAGATAGTTTTCTATTTAAGATACATAAATAATTTAGTTTATTCAGCACGAAATGGAGCTTAGTTATGGAGCATGAGGCTGTATATTCTGCAACACTGGGACTATCGGTGAGTCAACAGTGGGTCAAAGGAGTAGCAGAGATGACAGTTACTCTTTAAAAATTATGATTTAAATCGAGTTGATTTAAATCAAGCCTTTTTACTAGTGATTTAAATCATGATTTAAATTGTGATTTAAATCAACTTGATTTAAATCAAATCCACCCTGCTAGGGGCACAGCGCATTTCCTGATAACCTTGATGGAATTATAAAGGCAGAGTTCATTATGAGGAATATTGTGCAAATCCACATTTAGTTACTGTTATGTAAATGTATCTTACAATCAGGCTACTAATTGTATAAAAAGTAAGGGGGCTGATGACAGAAGTGCTAAAGCATTTAAAGAAATGCAGCTTTACAAGGCAGGGAGGCAAAAAAAAAAAAAGAGTTATCCACTTAATTAGCCAAATAGTTTAAAAAGTAAGATCTCCTGCAAAACTAATTTGACTTATGATATTTTTGATATTGATATTTTTGATATTGATAGAATCAAGATCACATGAAGTGTTAATACTATTTTATAATGCCTTGGTGAGGCCACACTTGGAATACTGTATCCAATTTTCGTCCCCACGATGTAAAAAAACATGTGGAGATTCTAGAAAGAGTCCAGAAAAGAGTAACAAAGATGATTAGGGGACTGGAGGCTAAAACATATAAAGACCGGTTGCTGGAACTGGGTATGTCTAGTCTGATGAAAAGAAGGACCAGGGGAGACATGATAGCAGTGTTCCAATATCTCAGGGGCTGCCGCAAAGAAGAGGCAGTCAAGCTATTCTCCAAAGCACCTGAGGGTAGAACAAGAAGCAATGGGTGGAAACTAATCAAGGAGAGAAGCAACTTAGAACTAAGGAGAAATTTCCTGACAGTTAGAATGATTAATCAGTGGAACAACTTGCCTCCAGAAGTTCTGAATGCTCCAACACTGGAAGTTTTTAAGAAAATGTTGGATAACCATTTGTCTGAAGTGGTATAGAGTTTCCTGCTTAGGCAGGGGGTTGGACTAGAAGTCCTTCAAGGTCCCTTCCAACTCTGTTATTCTGTTTTTCTGACTCCTGATGGCTTCGCGGACATGCCTATGTGGTAGTATCAATGCAGAAGTGGTTTGACTATTAGCTTTGATGACAGTGGAATGACTCTGAAGCCCTCTGCTGGGAAATAGTGGACTTCTTTGTGCAGCTGGTTGGCCAGTGTGGGAACAAACTGCTGGACTAGATTAGGGGTCGGCAACCTTAAACACTCAAAGAGCCACAAAAGTCCTAACTGGAAGCCCCCCATTCAATTCTGGAGCCGACTGGAAGTCCGGTTCCCCTACCATAGAGTCTCCTCCTAGCGTGGCATCCTTTTCCCTCTGCCAACCAGAAGTCCGGTTCCCCCACTATAGAGTCTTGGTGGTGCAGCGGACTAAGTGCTGTTATGTAGCACTTAGCTGCCAGCTGCCTGCAATTAGTGCGAGTTCAAATCTCACCAGGCTCAAGGTTGACTCAGCCTTCCATTCTTCCGAGGTAGGTAAATTGAGGACCCGGATTGTGGGGGCAATAAGCTGACTTTGTAGAAACACGGCTTATGGGGGGCCAAAAGCCCTAATAAGCAGGTATATACAAAAGAATGAAGGCTATTGCTATATGTGCATTGTAAGCCGCCCTGAGTCTTCAGAGAAGGGCGGCATATAAATTGAACTAATAAATAAATAAATAAATAAATAATAATAATAATAAATAAATAAGTCTCCTAGCACAGCATCCTTTTTCCTCTACCTATCCTAACCGAAAGCCCTATTAATTGTGGAGCTGACTGGCAACAGGGAACCTCAGCAGAGGAATGAAAGAGCCACATGTGGCTCCAGAGCCGCAGGTTGCTGACCCCTGGACTAGATGAACCAGGAGTTCAATCCATCAAGGCACTGATTGCTTTCCTTATATTGTCTTCTTCCAGAAGACGACAACTTAAAAGAAAACCTACAGCCTTAGTATTTCCTGGCTAGCCTGTCACCCAAGTACTAACCATATCTGGTGTGTTTAGCTTTTTAGATTTTTTTCATGTTGTGCTTGGGCAAATATGCATTTCCAATATGTACAGTGGGTTTTCCAAAAATCATTACTGGTCTTCAGATTATGTGACACTTGAAAACAGCATCAACAGTGGCCTTCTTCATCAACGTTCTTAAGTTTTCCCTAATTTTGATCCTTCAAAATGCATTAACTTGCAAATCCAAAAAATTGCCAGGCCGCATGGTAAAAACCATTGATGTTCGAGGAATCATGGAACAACACAAATTAGTTGTTGATCGTTTTTCTAATCCTAATCTTTCTATAAGCAATGACTTCAGAGCAAACGGTTGTGTAGGAGGGTCTGGAACTTCAAAAAGAAATGTCTTTGGAATTTCCCAAATCTCTGCTTGAAGACAGCTAATACAGTAAATTCCCCAGTTAGTACAAATTGTCTTCTGAGTCTACAACTAGATTTCATCAACTCTCTGAGTTAATCTGATCTGCTTTCCGAATGATTTTCTATTTAATCCTTAGTATCAGTATTGAATATGCTAATCTATTTTGTTTGCTTGTAAAATACATTGTGCTATAGTCCTACTGCAAACATAAAGTTGATTCCTCTATACCCTTGACTTAAGTAAATTAAACTATCTGTTCATCCCAAGGAATTATAACAATTGTTACTGTAATTGTTAGGGCTAAAATCAACACAATCGCCAGTAAAGCTCCAATATTCAGAATTGTTTCAGGAAGTAAGAAGCTCTATATAAAGTAGAGTAGAGTAGAGTAGAGTAGAGTAGAGTAGAGTAGAGTAGAGTAGAGTAGAGTAGAGCAGAGCAGTGTAGAGTAGAGTAGAGTAGAGTAGAGTAGAGTAGAGTAGAGTAGAATAGAATAGAATAGAATAGAATAGAATAGAATAGAATAGAATAGAATAGAATAGAATAGAATAGAATAGAATAGAATAGAATAGAATTCTTTATTGGCCAAGTGTGATTGGACACACAAGGAATTTGTCTTGGTGCATACGCTCTCAGAGTACATAAAAGAAAAGATACATTCGTCAAGAATCATAAGGTACAACACTTAATGATAGTCATAGGAAACAGTCAATATAAATCTTAAGGATACCAGCAAAAGGTTACAGTCATACAGTCATAAGTGGGAGGAGATGGGTGATAGGAACAATGAGAAGATTAATAGTAATGCAGACTTAGTAAATAGTTTGACAGCGTTGAGGGAATTATTTGTTTAGCAGAGTGATGGTGTTTGGGAAAAAAACTGTTCTTGTGCCTAGTTGTTCTGGTGTGCAGTGCTCTATAGCATCATTTTGAGGGTAGAAGTTGAAAACATTTTATGTCCAGGATATGAGGGGTCTGTAGATATTTTCACATCCCTCTTTTTGACTCGTGCAGTATACAGGTCCTCAGTGGAAGGCAGGTTGGTAGCAATTGTTTTTTTCTGCAGGTGTAGTTATCCATTGAAGTCTGTGTCTGTCTTGTTGTGTTGCAGAACCAAACCAGACAGTTATGGAGGTGCAGATGACAGACTCATTATTTCCTCTGTAGAACTGAATCAGCAGCTCTTTGGGCTGTCTAAGCTTTCTGAGTTGGCACAGAAAGAACCTTCTTTGTTGTCCTTTTTTGATGACGTTTTTGATGTTGGGTGTCCAATTTAGGTCATGAGATATGGTAGAACCTAGAAATTTGAAGGTCTCTATATTTATGTTATATTTTATATATTATATTTATATTATATCTTTATTTATAGAATAAAGCCAATATACATGTGTGATATGTCTATACACTAAGCCATAATGTACTGTATTTGTTTGGCTTGTTTAGAGCTTTTGGTAAACCCAGCCATTTCTTCAGAGCAACCTGGTTTAGTTTCAGAAAACTAAACAGAGTTGAAACTCTGGTTGGAACTTGGAACAACTTTGGGAAATCCCAGTATTATACAGTAATGTGGAAAGTAAAAAAAAAATCCCCAAAACTATAACACAGCATTGAGACATTATCTCTCTATTGCTATCAAATCATCAATGTGTCCATGAAGTCAAGCAACTCGGTGGCATCTCTAAAGTTTAACATGTTTGTCTAATGCAGCCAATTGTGCTTTATTTTCAGCAAACCATAGTTAAACCCTGTCTTAACAGAATGTGCTACCCACCCAAGCAGGTTTCCACCATCTGTTATTGTCGCCAATAAGTGTTGAGGTTAAGCCTTTCAGAATGGCCAGCCGGAGTTGCATTTCCCACACATTTTGGACGGCCGAAGGCTGAGAAAGCCTGCCATTGGGAATTTCTCATAAGGGAGTTGATTCTTCCAAATATAAATGTTTAGCTAGCCCTGGATAGAGTCTGCTTTCGTAGGAAGGAGAACTTGAACAGCAAAAGCGGTTGCAATAAAAATAACTCTGTGCCTACAACAATATGAGCCTTTAATTTAATACTAATTGAATGCCAAATGCCAAATTCATAATGAAGGAAAGCTATTGCAGCCTTGACACGAATCCATGTCAGAAATTTTTTTAAAAAATCCTTTGGCAAGTCACCAACCTCTATTCAGCAATCTGTTTCATATGGTTGCCATGACGGCCAATGCGCTACTGATTCTACAAGGTAGGAATTACCATGCTTGTTCATAACAGAGGCTGCTCAGGACGTGCCTCACCAAGATAATAACAGCCTCATGGTATCCGTCCCCTGCCAATTCATCATGATTATTAATTACTGATTACATCAAAGAACCCACATGGGAGAGAAGCATTTTGAAGCACTTGGAGCACCAAAATAACTTTAGTTGAAAAAAAAAAATCCTTTCTCATCAGCGGAAGCATGGAAATTTCCTCCTGATTTAAGATATTTGCAAAAAATTTATGGCTTGCTTCATTCTGCTGAGATCTTCTGACTGTAATAATAGTGGTTCACAAGAAATTCCCCACCCAATTTAGAAATGTCTTATGCTCATTTTCTTCCATGGGTCTGTAGAAAGTTAGCACCCATCCTTAGCACTCCTAGAAGAATGAAATATTTTGAGAAATATTAAAAAGGCAGGATATTATATTTCCGTGGATGAGAAATGGAGAAACATGCCTTCACCTTCTTTAATAACCCACAGCAGATGTCAGCACTTAAGAGATAAAGAGAGTTTTATTCATAAGCAAATTCCCTGCACCAAAGTCTAAAGGTAGGATTAGCCCTCAGCCACAATAGGAATTGCCCAACAAACCCCTTCATTGCATCAGCCAAACTTCAACCAAACCTGGGAGCTGAGACAACCTACAGAGCCAGCTGTGACCCTTACAACAACCAATAAAATACATGTTCTTGCACAGGAATAGGAAGCTCAAGTTCAAAGCCCAAGAGAAAGTATTAAAAAACCCCATTCTCAACTCCATGTGGTCAGCTACCCAGAATCACATATGCTTAGTGGTTCTGCTTCATCTTTTAAACCATTTCCAATCAGCCTCCATGTTTCCAGTGTCTTGTTTCCAGTGTCTTTCTCCCAGATTGGAACTGAACCAAATGGATATTTCTCTGAAAAAGTCACACTCCTACCTTCATTCTGCTCACAGTGAATGAAATGATGGATCCCTCCCTTGGGTAGAAATCTGGACTTCAAGACCCCTTCAATACTTGCATTCTATGATCCAGTGAGTAACCATACTTCTACAAGTTCATGTAATTCTGTTTGATGTTCCCCTACCCATTACCTCACCTGTCATAGCCAATAATCCAATTTTTGTAACCCATACAGAAATAAAGTAAACCCTCCAGGACAGCTGCAGAACTAGATAAATTTAATTTCGTTTTTATAGTATTTTAATGTTTATATTGTATGTTTTTTAATTTTGGCTCTTCACTGCCCTGAGTCCTTCGGGAGAGGGGGCGGTATAAAAATTTAATAAATAAATAAATAAATAAATAAATAAATAAATACTAAAGTGAGACACTTAATAAAAGGAATTGGAAGAAAAGGTATTTGTGAAAAAAAATATTGATTCTTTCATCATCCTCTTTTCTTTTCTTTTTACTTCGTTGCCAGAGATGAAGTAACTGGATATGGAAACCCACTGGAGCAACAATCTCAATTGTTACGTTTCTGCTTCTATCGGGGCCTTTCACAACAGGAAATTCTGAGTCAATATTAACGTTGGCACCAAACCAATAGTGCTCTGTGGTTCCCTCCCCACTCCCCATCTCCTCTCCCCTCCACCCTTGTTCTGTACCCCTGGGAAACAGAGAAAGTTTAATGAGAAAGAAACTTTTCTTTTTCATAGCCAGTAAGCTGCAGTGGGAAGGGAAGTGCAAGGGCCTTAATAGGAAGGAAATCCTTAAAAGATCTACATTGTTGAACAGAGTATCCTGGGCAGCAGGCCAGGCATGGAGATTGTAACTGGATCACTTCACATCTGGGCAGAGAAGTTTTCCATTGAAAAGACAAAAATCAGCCATAGTGCTGGAAGGGATGAAATTTGCATTAAAATGCCATCTACTGTGCAAGGGTTTTAACCACATTAGCAATTCATTAGGGAGATTTTGCACTTCTTTTTCTCCATGCTGGGCATTTTGTACTCTTCACATAATAGCCATCTGATGACAAGGTTGTTCTTGAATCGTAATTCACAACCTTCTGCCTTATTTTAGTTTTTGAAGGCCCTATCTTTCCAGATGATCTTCTACACAGCTTCTGTTTTCCAGTCAATAGGAGACCACATCTGGAAGGAAGAATTCCAGCTCTTGACCCTTTTATGTTTTGTTTTGTTTTTTGCAAAATTAGGAATTGCAAAATTGCAAAATATTTCACATGTCCCATTTTTGGCACATCCAATCAATAATTTATCCTGCAACAAATTATCCTACAAACATGCTTTTGTAACATGCTACAAAGTGACCTACCACAAATAATTTAACACCTTCTGAGCCAAGCATGTTACATGAATTAACAGCTTTTACAACAGGAAAATCAAAATCCTCTACCACCATATCCCTATTTAGTTCAGGTCTTATCCCCCTAGAGCAATAAAAAAGAATGTCTTGTGCACATTCCTAAAACACTTAATCTAAGTGATTTTTAAGGACAGACTACACTTAAATGTCATTCAATTTTTGCTTTACCTTTAGAGATGGAGAGACAATGGGAGAGAAAGGTAGAGAGGTGAGACCTTTAGCAGGTTTGCATGCAGTTTCCCTAATTTTATAGACCAAGAGAAATATTTAAAATTTTCTCCAAATTTATTTGTCATAAGATTCCTCAACATTTCACCGCTGTATCTGTGAGTATGAAGCTGAAGCTGAAATAGTAACATTAATCCTAACAGATATAGCAATGTTGAACTACGATAGATAGCAATGCTGTACATTTCTTGACTAAACTAGTAGATACACTATTTTTTTCATTGGTTTCTTTCTTTAAATAGAATCTATTGGAACACAATTTGTCTAAAAATAATAAGTTTGGTTTTGGCTTCCTGCTTTTGCTCTATCTGGCTCTTATATTTCCATTGACAAAATTCTTTTGGACATTATACAACTAATTACTGGAACAATATTCAAGGTGAAGTCTGATGGAAAGAGAACTGATATTTAGGTTTTCTCATAAGGATTTGCATAATGGTGTATTTATAATTTCTTTTGTTTGGGGAACGCTATTGGAACAGCCATGTTAGTTTATGGCAGTGTTTCTTGGCAACTTTACGATGTGTGGACTTCAGCTCCCAGAATTTCCTAGCACGCATGCAGTGAGACTAAGAAATACTATTGAAAGGCACAAACTTTTCTGAGTTGCACTTAATTCATCAGTTGCAAAGGTGTGGCTAAAATAAGGTAGGATTTAATCTGTAATGAGACATGGGGAAAGACATATGGGAAAACAATTTTTTCAGACAATTTTTCAGACTATAAGATGCACCGGAGTAAGATGCACCAAGGTTTCAAAGAGGTAAACAAGAAAAAAAAGGTTTTGCCCTCCCCAGTCCTCTGGAGCACTCTGCAGGCCTCCCAAACGCTCTGCATTTTTCACAAAACAGTATGCAAAAAGTACGGTAGTTAAGTTACATGTGAGACCCATTACAAATAACTTATTAATTAACACTTGTTAATGTGTTAACTTGTTTCACAAATCCATTGTATTTGTGGAGACTGGCAGATAGTTCAAAATTGCTTGATGTATTTGTGTCAGCAATCCCTTACTCGATTATGCTGGCAAAGTTACTTTATTTCCAAGATGGTTACTTTTAATAAAATGTGTTATTCTGGGAAGGTGCTGCCAGACTCCTGACTGTTGCCTTGGAAGGCATATCTTAGATCACTGTCAACTCCTGTTGCTAACTCACACAATGCCAACAATTTCTTGAATATTTTTGCACCTGAAATAAAAAGCTAATATTGCTCTATCATGCATACAGATGAGGTGCATTGCTTGGATACAGAAATCACAGATGCATATTTCTATTTAGCTAATAGAAAAGTGTTGCGCATATGCCTTGGCTGAGTCAGTTAATAAGTGAAAAGCAGAAAACAAAAACAAAACAAAACAAAAACCCACAAAGCAATCTTATAAATTATATATTATGAGCAATTTCCTCTATTAGTTGCAGTGGGTCTATCTGTACAACTGATGGAAAGCAACCGAATAATTTCTCTAGTTTTAATGCCCTACTGTTTAGGAATAAAAAATTATTTTAACTTTTCCTGCTGGCCTGGAGTCAAAAACACGAGCCTTGGTAGTACAGTGGTCTAAAGCACCCTGTTATTAAGACCAGCTGCCTGCAATTACTGCAGGTTTGAATCTCGCCAGGCTCAAGGTTGAGTCAGCCTTCCATCCTTTCTAAGGTAGTAAATTGAGGATCCAGTTTGTGGGGGCAATAAGCTGACTTTGTATAAGTATACAAAAGGATGAAGGCTATTGCTTAACGCATTGTAAGCCGCCCTGAGTCTCCGGAGAAGGGCGGCATATAAATCAAATTAAAAAAAAAAAAAAACATACGAAGAACAATTGCAGGAATTGGGTACGGCTAGACTAAAGAGAAGAAGGACTATGGATGACATGATAGCAGTATTTGAGGGGCTGCCACAAAGAAGAGAGGGTCAACTTATTTTCCAAAGCACCAGAGCAAGGCTGTCAAACTCATGGCCCGTGGGCCAGCTGTGTCACATCCTGGCCACGCCCATGCCTAATTTAGCGAAGGAGAAAAAAAGTTGCAATACGTCACGTGATGCCCCGAGTTTGCACTAGAGGGCAGGTTGAGAAACAATGGATGGAAACTAATCAAGGAGGGAAGCAACCTGAAATTAAGAAGGAACCTTCTAACAGTGAGGACAATTAACCAGGGGAACAGCTTGCCTTCAGAAGTTGTAGATGCTTCATCACTGGAGGTTTTAAGAAAAGACTGGGCAGCCACCTGTCTGAAAAGGTATAGGGCTGTGATGGCGAACCTATGGCACGTATGCCACAGGTGGCACTCAAGAGCCCTCTCTGCAGGCACGCGAGCCGTCGCCCCAGCTCGGCTCTGCCGCGCATATGTGCACACCTCCTGCCGGCTAGGTCTCTGCCGGAGCGCACACAGGGGTCTCGCGTGTATGCATGGGGGCGGGGCGCATCACAGGGTCACACAGGGTTGCGGGCGCATGCACAGGGGGCGTGTGGGCAGGGTCACACGTGCATTGCATTATGTGGGTGTGTGCACGTGCGCGCTTCCGGCACTTGGTGTCGAAAAGATTAGCCATCACTGGTATAGGGCCATGATGGCGAACCTATGGCACGTGTGCCACAGCTGGCACATGGAGCCATATCGGTGGGCACGCGAGCATTGCCCTAGCTCAGCTCCAGCATGTGGGAAATGGTCTGTTTCCGGCCTCCAGAGGACCTCCAGGGGGTGGGGAAGGCCGTTTTCACCTTCCCCAGGTTCCTAGAAAGGCTCTGGAGCCTGGGGAGGGTGAAAAATGGGCCTACTGGGCCCACCGTGCCATCACATGCCAAAAGCGGGGAGAGTGCGGGGGGTCGCACATGCATGCGTGGGGGGGCACATTGAATTATGGGTGTGGGCACGTGCACATGCAACCACCCCCCACTCCCTCCGCTTTTGTCACGCGACGGCAAAAAGGTTAGTCATCCCTGGTATAGGGTCTCCTGTTTGAGCAGTGGGTTGGACTAGAAGACCTCCAAGGTCCCTTCCAGTTCTATTCTGATTCATTGGTTGATTGATTTCCCTACCTGATAACCTCTAGAAAATACTAGACAGTAGTTCACGTTATCCACAGCCATATGGCTATTCATTTTTAATCAATCTAATTTATTTGGCTTGTGTCCAGCCTTTCTTTTCAATGGAATATTCCAGGCAGCCATGTAGAGTAGACAGTCTGGATTCCAGTAGTGAAGAGTTGTAATTCAACCCACCTGGGACACCAGCCAGAGAATCCTGCACATTGCAGATCACATCAGACAAATTCTGACTTCTAGTTAATTGCTTTTCCTATAGTATATGTCTGTCTGAAAACTAAATCAATGTACCCTTTTCTTTAAATGTTCTGGATGCAGAAGAGACAACTAGCATGATATACAGACTTTGTTAATGTTCCCTTGTTAACAAATTGATTAAGTAATGAGATAAACCATGAGATAGCGGCTAAGTAAGCTTCACTGATTTATGGAGGACATACTCCCAGGTAAGTGGACTTGCAGACATCTAGTATTTCTATCCTTGCAGCTAACTGCATCGATGTGCGCAAACATCTATACTAATTTCATCAGCCTTTTCAGCCACGGAAGCTGTTTTCTAAGATGTTCTGCCTCTACCTAGTGGCAGAACGATGAACTGTGGGATACAAACGACCACACATTTGCTGTTCTTTAAAAAGTTGTTGGCACAAATGTGCTTTAAGCTCTGCCAATTTGGAATAAAAAAAAAAAAGTGTGAATACAGGCATAGCTACCAAGTCCTGTGAGAATATTTACCCTAGCAAGTGAAAAGCTATTTATCATAGCAAGTAAAAAAAAAAAAAAGGCCACTCTTCTGATCACCAATGGCTACAAAGAATAAAAAGAGAAAAGTTATAGTTGTCTGGGCATTTCCTCTATAGAAATATAGATGGAATGTATGACTTAATCTTAATTGGATTTAAGATTTTCCAGGATTTATACTCTCAAAGATTACAGTGGAGTACTCTTAGATTTTGGAACATAATTGACTTATGAAAAGAGTGTGATTGTGCATCACTCTATTACATTATTAAAATATGGTAAACTGGCCCTGCAAAATTTGATGGCTCTTTTCACCATCTACTTAAGTTGCATGCATGCCCTTCTGTTTCTCATCTCTGTTCTTTCTTCATGGCTTAGTTTAGTCGTGCTATTTTGACACATTAGAAAAGGAGAGTGGTCCTATCAATGGAATTTTTCTCTCTGATAATCTAGATGCAGTTCCTGAATCAGTTTCTGGGAACTTTTTTTTTGTGGCTTACAGAAGGATCTGTGAACATTTGTGATTTATTTCCTCGCTGGTTTATATTGGGAAACCGAACGTAGTATATTGGGTTATTATTATTATTCTCTTTTATTCATTAAAAATGAAACTCAGTCAACTGGACATTTAAAAACGTGTCACAAATACCATTGACTGGTGCTAATGGTTGATACGGGTTGCTGCCAGCATCCTAGGGATCAACCAAGTATCTTCTTAAAATATATGATGTTCCGAGTAGCGCAGTTTTTTGCAGTTCCTCTGGTGTTATTGCAGGAAGCTGCAATTTCTTGAAGTGTTTTGTAAAATTCTTGGACATGGTACCAAGTGCCCTGATGACAATGGGTATCACTGTGACATGTTTCATCCATAGCCGGGTAGTTTCTATGGCCAGGTCGCGATATTTCACAATTTTTTCCAGTTCTTTTTCTTCAACTCTGGCGTCTCCTGGTACCGCCATGTCAATAAATTGTTGTTGTTGTTGTTGTTGTTGTTGTTGTTGTTGTTATTAGTTAATCTTTAGTGAGATTCACAGCCTTTGAGGCTGGTTAATAGCTCAGCAGCTCGAGTCCTAACCAAGGACCTAGGAACATCTTAAGGTATCGTCGGAGGATGTAAGCTGTTCCGAGTAAGGTGGTTTTTTGTAGAGTCAAAATGTTCAAGTCTGGCAAATTTAGAATTTCTAAATAGCGGGGTAGCCCTTTGGGTATTGCTCCAAGGGCTCCAATTACAATCAGGACAACACACGATTTCTTTTTCTATAGTCGCTCAACTTCAATTTGCAAGTCCCGGTACTTTGTGATTTTTTCTTGCTGCTTATCTTCAATCCGTGCATCACCAGGTATTGCAATGTCAATGAACCATACTTTTTTCTTTTCAACTATTGTTATGTCAGGTGTGTTGTGGACCAAGTGCCTGTCAGTCTGAATCCTAAAGTCCCACAAGATCTTGAGTTGTTGTTGTTGTTGTTGTTGTTGTTGTTGTTGTTGTTGTTATTATTATTATTATTATTATTATTATTATTATTGCTCTTGTGGCTAATTAATTAAGCATGCTTATGATCTAATATAGTTATTTGATGACCTTGAGCTGCTCTATGTGTTTTCATTCTTGCAGATTTAATGGAGTGCTTTTAAATTTTCAGGGAAAAAAAGCAGCACAAAAACTCATTTCTGAGTCAGGGTTGTTGTTTTTTTTCTTTGCTTTATCAATATAAATGGTATAAAAGAGAAAAAGAAAGATATTATATTAGCCCTAAAAGATAGATCAGCCCAAGAAACAAATGCTGCATTGGCCTAAAGCTACTTTTATTAGAATGGCTATAGCAACAGAAACTTGCAAATTTGAATATGTTTCCAACTTCTCCCTTTAGGGGTCTAAATTGGGCATTGTCATAAATGTCTATCTTTAAACCTTAAACCACATTTGTCAGAAATGGTGTAGGGTCTCCTGTTTGGGCAGCGGGGGTTGGACTAGATGACCTACAAGGTCCCTTCCAACTCTGTTAATCTGTCTGCTGCTTTGGGGCCAGAGTTTCCTTCTCTCTGTCAAACTATCCTCTCTACTCTAGTCTTTCTCAACCTTGGCAGCTCTAAAATGGGTGGACTTCAACTCCCAGAATTCTCCAGCTAGGCTTTTTTTTTTTTTTTTGGATTTTTTTTTAATTTTTAAACAAAACTTAAAAAATAAAACAATTATCATCCATTACAATTACAGAAAGTATATTGATCGGTTACAAATCTTTTGTGCTTAATCCTCTATCCAACATTTTCTTATTTAACAGTTTATTACATTATTATTCTCATTTACCAATTATTTAACAGTAAATTGTCCTCTATAAGGGGGAAAAAAAACACCCCTTTATATGTTTTATTATCTTATCCATTTCATATTTCATTTCCATTCTTTCTTGTCTAACCATTGATAAAATAAATCCCATATCAAATAATATTGTTTATCTTCTTGTTCCCTAATTTCAAATGTCAATTTACTCATTTCGGCACCCTCCAAAATTTTCTTGATAACGTCGTCATCCGTGGGTATCTTCTCACTTTTCCAGTTTCTAGCAAACACAATTCTAGCCACCGTTAAAACATTCACAATTAAAACATTCAGCTAGGCTTTGGGAGTTGAAGTCCACCCATTATAAAGCTGCCAAGGTTGAGAAACACTGCTCTACCCTTAAACCTTTCAACCTGTTTTGTGAAAACAGCAACTCCTTCTTTCTAGAAATGGCTTAGCAAACACACATTAAATATTGGGTGGGGGCAACTGTTTGCAGAGCCTCCCTCAACTGCACATATATCATTCAGGCTTTTTAACCAAACTGATTTGGAGCTTCCTTTTTTTTTTTTTTTGGCCAATTTTTTTTACTTTAAAAAAACAAAAAATAACAAAAATGGGAACATTTCCCAGATTATAATTGCCCATAATGACATAATTACAGATATACTGCAGAGCGCATATTTGAGAAACAACTCAGCAATACCTGTTCAAATAATTTATAATGGGAGGATTATTTCCCCTCTCTTTGTAAAACTATACTGAGTGATCCCTTTTAATGAAATTATACAGGTGTCTAAATGATCTGGCACTCAGCATCTCAGATAGCAAGTACAGACATTTAACCACAGGGTGATAATGCATATAATCCATTTATTGAATCTGTTGCAGATGCTTCAGGTGGAATTAATGCCTAGAGGCAATTTTTGAGGCCCATGTGAGTAGAGCCTACAGGAAGGGGTTCGCAACTTGGGCGTCCTCCTGAATTCACGGCTGTCTTTAGAAGAGCACTTGACGGCCGCGACCGGGAGGATTTTTCATCAGGTTCGCCTGATCCGCCAGTTGCGTCCCTTTCTAGATCGGGACTCTCTACACACAGTCACTCATGCCCTCGTCACCTCTCGTCTGGACTATTGTAACACTCCCTACATGGGGCTCCCCTTGAGGTGCACTCGGAGGCTCCAACTGGCGCAGAGTGCGGCCGCGCGGGTGGTTATGGGAGCGACGTGGAGTTCCCATGTAACACCACTCCTGCACGAGCTGCACTGGCTCCCGGTGGTCTTCCGAGTGTGCTTCAAGGTTCTGGTTATCACCTTTAAAGCGCTCCATGGCTTAGGACCTGGTTATCTACAGGACCGCCTGCTACCACCAATAGCCTCCCACCAGCCAGTATGCTCCCACAGAGAGGGGCTCCTCCGGCTGCCGTCGGCCAAACAATGTCGACTGGCGGCCCCTAGGGGGAGAGCCTTCTCTGTGGGGGCACCTACGATCTGGAACGAGCTCCCCCTGGAGATATGGAGGATCCCGGATCTGTGCACCTTCCATCGCACGCTTAAGACTTTTTTATTTCATCAAGCTGGCCTGGCCTAAATCTTCTCCCCTTTTTTTTTAAATGTAAATTTTAATTTGTTTTTAAATTATGGGGTATTTTAAATTCAGCCAAATTATTTAATTCATTTTTATTCTATTTTAAATTTTTGTACTTATGTGTTTTATCCTCTGGCTGTTCACTGCCCTGAGTCC
The DNA here is from genome assembly GCF_059756535.1 of Pantherophis guttatus. NCBI lineage: Eukaryota > Metazoa > Chordata > Lepidosauria > Squamata > Colubridae > Pantherophis > Pantherophis guttatus. Next base: position 77,703,815 of record NC_142069.1, read on the forward strand.
TTCGGGAGTAGGGCGGTATAGAAATTTAAATAAATAAACATTGTCTTCTCTGGGAAAGCCCCACTTTCCCAATTCTTTATTTTCCAAGGTAAATTAAAATAATATTAGTAATTTATGCAGGTTAATAAGTTGTTTAATGCAGGAGTCCCCAACCCAAGGTCCATGGACTGGCACCGGGTTGCGGCATGCCAGATAGCGGGCTGTGCAAACAAGTAAGCCCCATCCATGGGATGCAAGCAGCATGCAAAACCATGTCCCTTCTGGTCCGTGGAAAAACCTCTCTCCATAGAACCCGTCCCTGGTGCCCAAAAGGTTGGGGACTGCTGGTTTTTTTAATGTACTACCTGCTGATGAGTTGTCTGTTCGAGTGATAAAAGGAATTTTTATTGCTGGATAGGACATGGAAGGCTCACTGAATTCTTACAAGGGAAATCTGCAACCAAATATTGCAATATCTCATTGCTCTCTAATACTAATTTTTAACACCATCCCTTAGTCATGCCTTCCTCCACGACAAAATAGTCTCTCTGGGATTCAAAGAACCAGTCCTTCCTTTCCTTTTCCCACGTTTCCTCAACAAATCATGATGATATCAAAATAGCAATGGCCATAGCACTTAGACTTATATACCGTTTCATCATGCTTTATAGCACTCTCTAAGCAGTTTACAAATGTTAGCCTATTCCCCCAACAATCTGGGTCCTAATTTTACTGACCTTGGGAAGGATGGAAGGTCGAGTTAACCTTGAGCGAGTCAGGATTGAACTCCTGGCAGTGGGCAGAGTCAGCCTGCAATACTGCATTCTAACCACAGCGCCACCACAACTCTTGATGGCACATAGGTCATAGTGTCTGCAAGGAATCTTGTGCCTAATTTGATGCAAGTACATAAGTGAGTTGATTTGTATATTGATACCACAATGCATACATTCTCATTTGCTCTCTCTTGCTGCACCACGGATGCCCCTCCCAGTTACAATTCCTACTGGTAGTTGTTTGCAGTTTCTAATCATTCACATTTTTTTTAAAGAACAACTCTTGCAAATGTTGGTTTTGGACCATGCTGATCTCTCTTCTTCAGTGTGAGTCCTGCTGCTCCTCATCCTTCAAACTGGCTTTTAATAGGAATGATTCACATTCCGTGACAATTTTTCACAGTTTATGGTTGCTAATATTATTTGCCAACTCAACTGCTAAAATTTCTGGCTTTCCAATAACATCAGCTATCATGCGGTAGCGAAAACTAGGAGATAGAGGTGAAAGAAGCTGTACATAGCTACTTCTGCTATAGCAATAGCAATAGCACTTAGACTTATATACCGCTTTACAGTGCTTCACAGCCCTCTCTAAGCAGTTTACAAAGTCAGCCTATTGCCCCCAACAATCTGGGTCCTCATTTTACCCACCTCAGCAGGACGGAAGGCTAAGTCAACCTTGAGCCTAGTAAGATTCGAACTGCCAAATTGCAGGCAGCCGGCAGGCAGCAGAGGTAGCCTGCAGTACTGCATTCCAGCCACCGCAGCTCATAGAAGGGATCTTCCTCTGTTGGCCCCGATAGGAACATCTACTCCTAAAATCCAAAACAGTAGAGAAGGCAGGCAAATTCAGCTGAATAACCTCGTCTGCTCCTTAATGCACGAATCGTGTTTTCTAATAAAACAATAAAAACAAAAATGGGAAAGTGCTCAAGTTTTAAAACTTTAAAAGTGTTTTCAAGTATTTTAAGCAACGTGTGTGCTTTCATATAGTACGTACATTTGTCTAGCTATTTTAAGGGTGTGTAACATAATTCTACTACACATATCTGTATAACAAGAAAGCCAAAGTACTCTGAGTAACTTTCTAGCTGCAATTCAAGGCTGAGACAGATTGAAAGTGCTTCTTGGAGTTGAAAGGCTAATGCATCAGTGGTGGGTTCCTCCCGGTTCGGCCCGATTCCGCCAAGCCGGTAGCGGTGACGATATGATATCACTGAACCGGTTCTCCGCCCCCCCATGTTATTCTTACCTTTTATTTGGCCCCACCCCCAATCTATTGCTGCCTCCTGAGTCCCAGCTGATGGGCTATAAGGAAAAACTGTTTAAACTCTTGCCGCGGGGCTTCAAAGGGCCGCCCTACAGCTGATCAGTGGTAAAAGGCAAAAATAAATGGGTAGACCAGTGCCTGCAAAAAATACATGAATAGACCAGTGCCTGCAAAAATAAATGGGTAGACCAGTACAGCTCTGCAAGCAGTTAAAAGCCTGGTAGACCAGTACCTCTGCTAAATCCTAAAGAATTGTCACATGACCATCAAGCCATGCCCACAAAATAAGCCACACCCACAGAACCGGTAGTAAACAAATTTAGAATCTACCCCTGTAATCAAACTCAATTCATTGGTGGCAGGGGGCAGGGCGGGTGTGGCCAGCTCAATATCACTCATGTCGAGGGTGCCTGTGGTGGCCTGAGCACTCTGCCAATTAAAACAGAGCTGGGGAGGGCCACGTGCGGCCCTTCCGAGCTCCATTTTTGCTGGCAGAGGACTGCAGGACCTCTGTTTTCGCTGGCAGAGGAACCGCGGGCCAGTTCTTTGCTGTTTCCAGGACAGCCCCGAGGGCCAGATCTAGGCACCATGTGGGCCACATCCGACCCACAGGCCTTGAGTTTGACACCCCTGGGCTAATGGATATAGAGATGAATATCCAGCCTGGAACGTCCTGATTTGTTGCCTGGATGCACTGCAGTTGTATTGTTGTTAACCTAGGGGACACAAGTATGTAAAAAACATGAATCTGATTTCAAATTTAACTTCAATACCCCACCGTGCATCCGGTACTATTTTCCCTACACGATATCTCTATAGCTTCTGAACATATAATGTATTCTTTATGCAGAATAGACAATTAGAGTCAATCAATCAGTCAACGTAGCCTAATAAACATGTACCCAAATTAACTATATATTCTATTATATTCACACCCAAACCTATACATATATTTTGGTTCAGGAAATGTTTCTTTCTTTCTTTGCTTTCTGGTGACCTATTCTTAAAGCAAAAAGAGAGAAAACCCCTTAAATTCTAGATTCAATTTTCTGAGAGAAAGCCTCATTGGACTTGATGGCGATTTTTCTAAATATACATGATTGCATAGTAGTTTGTATGCTTGGATAAAGCAATTTATGAATAATATACTCAAGTCAAATTAAAATTGTTTTCTTTCATCAGATAATTTTGAGTTATGTGACAGTACATTATTTTGATAACTATGCTTTCATAAAACAATACAATATCCTCCTAGACATGTACACAAACACACACAAAGATACACAAAGATACACACACACACACACACAAACAGACACACACACTGCCTCTATGGTTAAAATAATCCCATTATTCCTAAAATGTAGAAATAAAAGTTATTATAGGAATGCTACTGCAGAAGAAGAAGCAGAACTGATAAAAGACAAACTATGCGTGATAAATTGATAAATATTGTCAAATGAATCTTTAATACTTGTTAATCCCGCTGGAATCACAAAACCTGCTTCTTCATATAATTAGACTGTAAATTATACATATGCCATCTTCACAAGCCTTTGGGTGTTATAGGCATACATTTTCCATTTGCTTTCTGTAAATAAAATATATTGCCGTTTTTTGGAAAAAAAATTAAAAATAGAAATTCCAGAAGAAACTTTGAAGTACAGAAACCAGGTAAAATTATTTTTAATAGACTCAACTAGATAGAAGGCATTTGCTGCATACTGCTCATTCATTGGAAGAGCCATTGAACTGAGTCCATATGCTTTATTCCATTGTCCCCAATGGAGATTTTAGTACAGCAATACACTCAATACACATGCACACACGCATTTGCCTATATCCTACATGCATTTTTTATGTGCAATATTATAATCACCTGCTCAGTCCCACCTTCAGAAGGCTCCTCCTTCCTCTCCTTTTACGCTTTTAAATGTTTATAAGACTTACTGACAAATGGACTGAATATGCATTAGTGAAATGATTAAGTTCTTAACCAATTGACTAATTCATCTATGGATTTTTCAAGAAAGTGCTGTAAGAATTACTCCAAATTAATACTGGTCAACAATGAAAAGCCATAAGAAATTCTGGCCACCAAGTCTCAGAAATAATGAGCATTGCTAATCTGGCTGCCTCTCTTGACAGTATAGATCCGTGATGGCTGTTGCGTCGGCACGCTGCCCTGACGATAGAGCCATCGCGTCCTGATTGGCTGGATCATAACCCTTGTTTTGAATGGGAGTTTCCGCAGTTCCTGATTGGTTAAAGTGATCTGACAGCAGCTATATAAGAGCTGTCAGGGGAATCTTCTTTTGCCGACTGTTACGGAGTTGTGGTTACGGTTATACAATAAAGAGTGTTATCTGCAGCTCCTATCACCTCAATAATTACCACCCTCACCAACATTATAATGGCGAACCTATGGCACATGTGCCACAGCTGGCATGCAGTGGATATTCGATCTTTGTCTCATTCTAACTTATGAAAAAAAAGACGAAACGTGATTCTCCTATCCTTATTCTCTTAGACTGTACAGCTTTAGATTACGTACCATTTCATCATAAAGCTTTTGAATAAAAAAAATGTCCACTATTTTGTGAAAAAAAATAGTGAACATAATGTGAAAAAAGCGGACTGTCCGCTCAAATAGTGGACACCTGGCAACCCTACGACGCAGAGCCCTCTGCAAGCAAACGAACTGTCGTCCAGCTCAGCTCCACTGCGCATGTGCGCACGCACCTCCCGCCAACCAGCTGATTTTCGGGATTTGAGAGGGGCAAGGCGCATGCGGGAGACATGTGGCATGCGCAGAGGGGTCACGCACACATGTGCGGGGTGTGTGTGGCACGCCCCCCGCCACGGTCTGTTTTTGGCCCAGGAGGCTGCAGGGAGGCCTGCTAGGCCCAAAATGGGGTGTGGGAGGGTCATATGCGCATTAATGGGGGGACGTGGTGGGGTTGTGCACACATGCACAGGCGGGGGGGGGTCACATTTCATTATGGGTGCCAGCACATGCGCTCTCTCTCTCTCTCTCTCTCTCTCTCCCTCTCTCTCACTTTCGGCACATGGCAAGAAAAAGGTTAGCCATCACTGGTATAGACACTTTACTCCAGACTTTTGAAAGAAGATTTTGAGTATCAGCCTCCAACAAAAATAAAAACAAAAGATAGTTCTTAACTTATGACCACAATTGTGTCTGGAACTTCCATCACTAAGCAATGAGTCACACCCGATTTTATGGTGTGTGGTTTTTAAGGGAATCATTCAGTCACTAAGCAAATTTGGTTTCTCCTATTGATTTTGCTTGTGTGAAAGCCCTTCGGAAAGTTACAAATGGCCTGGGATACTGCAACAGTCATAAAATTTGGGGCTTGGTAACTACAGGTCAGTTGCCAAGCACCCAAATTTTGATCACGTGGCTGTGGAAATGCTGCAATGATTGTAAATGTGAGATCAGGTCATAAATCACATTTCCCCCCCAAACTGTTGTAACTTCAAATCGTTGCTAAACGATTGATACATTAAAATGTACAGATTTATATATTTATTAATATGAATCTCTATAATTCCATTTCCTAAGGTCCCAGGCCATGTTTTTTAAAAGTAAACTAGGCAGAAGTTAATGTTGGAAGCAGTAAGCAGTTTGAAAAGGGGAAATTCAGAAGTCTTCCTGTTTGCTACTTACATTGTGGACAAAATTATTTCCAGGTTATTAAGTTAATGAAGGATGACTGTCAATTAGTAGGCCTTTCAATCTATTAATGGGAAATGGAGGAACTGATCTGATGTGACGGCACAGTGGTTAGAATGCAGTATTGTAGGCTAATTCTGCTGACTGCCAGAGGTTCGATCCTCACGGGCTCAAGGTTGACTAAGACTTCCATCCTTCCAAGATCAGTAAAATGAGGACCTGGATTATTGGGAGCAATATGCTGACTCTGTAAACCGCTTAGAAAGGGCTGAAAGCACTGTGAAGCAGTATACAAGTCTAAAGGCTATTGCTGTTGCTGTCTTCTAGCCCCAACTCTCATTCCATCAAGAGCTTTCCTCAAAATTAAAGAATGAGCATGGGCATTGGGAGACAGCATTATCAAGAGAAACTGAATATCTCATGCCATATCTATTGTTATTTTTCAAACCGCCATTGCCCATTCCAAAGGGCTCAAATTAGGCTACATTCCTGGGTTGCAAAATTCCAGATTAATACCAGGTGAAAACAAAACGTTAATTATCCCTTTCCTCCTTACTAATAGTCATTGGATTATTTTTTTTAAGCCCAGGTATTTTGGGTTCATATTATCGATCCTGTCAAATGCTACTAAATAATAATATGAAACAAAATAAGCTTTCTTTATGCCTTAATCACCATGCAAGAAAAATGCCCGATGTCTCATTCAAATTATAAATTTATTTTGATGAACTCGTAGAGAGAAGTTGCAGTGGTCCAGGTTTTATGTTCAGAAGATGTCATGCTTGCTACACTTTCCACTTCGCATTAAAAAATAATGAAAATTACTTCACCTCACCTCACTTCCGAGCAATCTGTCGCCAGTTGTCCTCAGGGGTGCTATTCAGCAGGTTCTGATAGGTTCTGGAGAACCAGTAGCGGAAATTTTGAGTAATTCAGAGAACCGGCAAATACCACCTCTGGCTGGCTCCAGAGTGGGGAGGGATTTTGCAATATCCTTCCTGCAGGAGTGGGGAGGGAATGGAGATTTTGCAGTATCCTTCCCCTGCCATGCCCACCAAGCCACACCACGCCCACCAAGCCACGCCCACCGAACCGGTAGTAAAAAATTTTGAATTCCACCACTGGTTGTCCTCTTATTTGTCAGTAGTTTGCTCAATGCTCAGACTTGAGCAAACAGGCCTCTAAAGCAACAGTGGTGATTCTTGTAAAACACTGGAGACCATTTCTGAGTGAAGCAGCTCTGTAGGTAGGTGTGTGGTGACCATAGGTGGGTTTCAGCAGGTTCTGACCAGTTCTGGAGAACCGGTAGCGGAAATTTTGAGTAGTTCAGAGAACCGGTAGTAAAAATTCTGACAGGCCCCACCCCCATCTATTCCCTGCCTCCTGAGTCCCAGCTTATCGGGAGAAAATGGGGATTTTGCAGTAACCTTTCCCTGGATTGGGGAGGGAATGGAGATTTTACAGATTAACAGAGTTGGAAGGAACCTTGCAGGTTATCTAGTCCAACCCCCTGCCCAAGCAGGAGTCTGATGGCTCAGCAGACTGATAGCATTGTGATTAACACCAGCTGTCTGCAATTACTGTAAGTTCGAATCTCCCCAGGCTCAAGGTTGACTCAGCCTTCCATCCTTTCTAAGGTAGGTAAATTGAGGACCCAGTTTGTGGGGGCAATAAGCTGACTTTGTATTAATATACAAAAGTATGAAGGCTATTGCTTAACGCATTGTAAGCTGCCCTGAGTCTCCGGAGAAGGGCGGCATATAAATCAAATTAAAAAAAAAAAAGCAAGAGACCCTACATATGGCTTTACCTAGGATTGAACTCACAACCTCCTGATTATGAGGCAAGAGCTCTACCTCTAGGCCACTGGGTCTTGTATATCCTTTCCCTGGAGTGGAGTAGGAAGTATCCTTCCCATGCCATGCCCACCAAGCCATGCCCACCAAGCCACACCCACAGAACCAGTAGTAAAGATTTTGAAAACCCACCACTGGTGTGACACAGTATCTGCCTGGGGCTCCTTATCCACCTATCCTGCTATTGTAGATAACTTAGGATCTCCCTTAGGGATGTATGGTCAAACTCTCCAGCTGACCATAATGGTCTTTTTGTTGCTTTGTAAGATGGGGGACCTACCTCATGTTGGATTCCTCACCTCCACCCACCAAACTGTTTCTTTAATAGTGTAGACCAGCAAGAAAGGTTACCTTCTTCCTACTTCCATCTCTATGTTGCTGCCATTAAGGACTAAAAAGGGGTTAAGGCTGGAATAACCAAAGACAATAATGCCCTTTGGACCCTGTCCATGCTAAATAGCTCTGCTGAATAGCTCTGGAAAGTTCTTTCCCTTTTGATATACAAATACAGACAATGCAAATTCTTGTCTGTTGTTTCTGCTTCTCCCTGCCAATTAATGTTTGCTGATGTTTAATAAATAAATGTACAATCTATATCAGTGATGGCTAACCTTTTTGCCGTTGTGTGCCAAAAATGGGGAAGCATGGGGGGTCACGCCCTCGTGTGCCCACACCCATAATTCCATGCCTCCCTGTGCCCCTCCATGCATGCATGCTTGACCCCTCCCCACATGCGCATGCGACCCCACTGCGTCCCACTGCGTCCCACTGCCCAGTAGGCCCGTTTTTCGCCCTCCTCTGGCTCCAGAGGCTTTCTTGGAGCCTGGGGAGGGTGAAAACAGCTTTCCCCATTCCCCTGGAGGAAACGGCCCATTTCTCGACTTCCAGTGGACCTGGAAGGCCCGAAAATCAGCTGGCCGGTGCACACATGCATGATGGAGCTGAGCTAGGGCAATGCTCGTGTACCCACAGATATGGCTCTGCGTGCCACCTACGCGTGCCATAGGTTCACCATCATGGGTCTATATCTTTGCTAGCGGTACTGAGTGATGAATGTGTTTCTCCTAATTTGGATAGGGACATTGGCTGCTAGTGAGGCAGAGGCAGGGGAGCAAATACACCTGAAATTATTCAGAATAATATTCCTCTGCTATCATAGATAAATATGGTAGACCAGTGGTGTCAAACTCAAGGCCTGGGGACCGGATGCGGCCCGCTGGTTGCTTAGATCTGGTCCATGGGGCCGCCCGGGAAACAGCAAAGGACCAGCCCGCAGTGCCTCTACCAGCAAAAACTGAGCTCTGTTTCTGCTAGCAGAGGGTTGTAAGCTGCAAACGGGGCTTAGGAGCCCGTTTTCACTGGCAGAGCGCTCGGGTCACCACAGGTGCCATGAGTGATGTCAAGCTGGCCACATCCACCCCGGCCATGCCCCCTGGCCCCCTCAAGGTCAAACACAACTCTGATGCGACCTTCAATGAAATAGAGTTCGACACCCCTGTGGTAGACGGTACTTGGAGAAACGTGACTCCAGACTCACTCCCTCTGGCTGATCCCAGGTCAAATACTGTCTCAGAGAGCACCAAAGACGTCTCATTTCAACCCTGACTTACAAATATTCTCCTTTATTGGCACTGTCCTTAGCACACTCCACAATAGTGATTTGCATAATGAAATGGAAAAATCTATATAAGCTATCAAGTGCACGTGAAACTCCTTGATGGTCCAGATCAAAGGACGAAAACAGATCCAACCGCAGGCCAAATATATCAATAAAGATAACTTTCTGCTGTCAGTGGGATTCTTATATAGCCATGATGGCGAACCTATGGCACGCATGCCAGATGTGGCATGCAGTGCTCTCTCTGTGGGCATGTGAGCTGTTACCCCAGCTCAGCTCCACCGCGCATGCGCACGCGGCTCCCACTGGTCAGCTGGTCTTCGGGTCTCTGCTGTGCATGGGGGGGCAGCGGCCCATGCGGGGGGCCCATGTGCATGCACGAGAGTAGGGCGCATGTGGGGGGCATGCATGCATGGGGTGTCAAGTTTCTGAAAGATGCCCTAATTAATTCATGAGCCATGATCCAAACTTCAAAGGAAATATAGTCATTTATTAGGAGCAACATTCCGGCAATACTGGGATGCAGTTAGGACTGATCCCACGTAGATTTATGTTCCCCTATGACCCTGTCTCTCCCCTCCTCTCTGGCCATGTCATAAATCACATTCTCCAATTACCCACTTTGGCTGGCTGTGAATCCTAACATCCTCCTTCTGATTGCGGTCAGAAAAAATGTATGGAATTTACTTCAGTTCTCCCTCCCTCCTGCTCATGGCAACTTGAAAGCTTTGCAAGTTGATATGGGGTGGGGTGTATGCAGGGGCTTGTACATGCACAGGAGCGGGGTGCATGTGTGGGGGGTGTGCATATGTGGGGGGCAGGGCGCATGTGGGGGGTACAAGTGCATGCGTGGTGGGGCGGGGCGGGGCGTATGTGGTGGGGCTGCACATGCATTGCATTTTGGGGGTTCAGGTGCATGTCTATGCACGCTTTGGCCAATTGGTCCAGAAAAGTTAGCCATCACTGTTATATAGGAATCACCTAATTTAAATTAAATTGGAAGTTAAATTAAATTGTTAAATGTTGCATTGTTCCTCCAGGCATCAAGAACTGAGAACCTCATCCCAAAATTGATTCAAGGGTTTTTTTTTTGCGGGGGAGCTCAAACCTCTCCTAGAGACACAATTTAGTCTCTTGTTGACAAGTATAAGTAGCTAAGAAAGGGAATAGATGCTTATTCACTTGAGTCAGCTTTTCAGAAGTTCCAGACCGTTAAACAAATAGGAATTATGAGTCTCCACCAAATAAGGAAATGATCGGGCTGTCACAGAATTAATACCAATGTTGTCCTTGCAGACAAAGCTTTCTTCATTTTTAAACATGATTCCCCTGATGTTTATTTCCAAAACAATAAGGGATCATATCAATGTCTCATGTAGTAGCAAAGCATTAAGCATAATTATACTTTGAAAGTATAATTCAAAACTGCACGTTCTCTGTATTTAAAGCTGTTTTTCTTTCATGTACATGTGTGTGTATGTGTGTGTTTTCTGACATGGAGGGAAATGGCATTCAATTCACAGTTTGAAAAACTCAGAGGGAATGCGTGTTCAAGAGGAGACAAGCTCCAGAAGATAAATTCTCAACGTATGTCATTGGATGTAAAGGCATAAACAAGTTAATTACAGTGCAACCAATGGTTGCATTTACCTGTTATTTTTAAAAAACAGCAGCAAAGCTATTGGGTAAATCAGATCTACAGCTCAGGTGTCGTAACTTGTTTCTTTTTAGGTACAACAAAAGTGATTGATGTGCTGCCAAAACTTCTCATTCAAAAAGCACGGGGCTCAGGGCTGTTGAGAACATTCCTTCAGGCTTTCAAACAACAAGGATTTTTTTATGAACCATTTCCCAGGGGCAGACAAGATTAGAATGGTTTCTCCAACTTGGATAATGATCACTTTATTCTTTCTCAGACGCAAGCAGCAAAGTGAATATCCCTCTATCTATCCCATGGTCTTTCAAGAAATAACATGGATCGTGTCTTAGTGTTACTGTGAGAATAAAATGGCATCAGTCCTCAAAGAGCAATGAAAGAGGCCAAGAGACTGTATTCTTTGTGCAGGAACCCCAGATTTCATCCTTGCTACCGTATACATTTATGTATTTATTATTTGAACTTTAAAATTTAATAAATGTGTGAAAAATAAATGTACAGAATTAGGACTTCTGCACTTCTTTCCATCAAATAGTTATCAACTTAATCTTTCCCCTCCTTCTTTTTAACATTATAATTCCTTTCCTTTTTCTATTTGCTTTTAACCTGCTTAATCCCCAAATCCTATATAATCAATTCATTGTTTTCTTCTTTCAACAAAAAGTCTGTATAAAATTTCCAGACTTTCGAAAAAGTCTTTGTCATGTGGTCAGCTTCGTTATTTCCACAAGTTCTGCCAATTTTATAATCCAATATGTATTTTATTATCTTTCCATCTTAATGCAAACAGAAATCGTGTCACAGTTACCATATATAGAATTAATTTTTACATATTTCATTTCTAATTCCATGACCATAAGACCCAATAGAAACAATGTTGGTTTCATCGCAATATTATATGCATCAGTGTATGACTTGCACCAAGAATTTCTTTGCTTTTTCACATGCATAATAAAAAGTCCGGTCTTTCTTTTCATTCTTCCAACATTTTTTTGGATAATCCTTTCTAACTTTTTTACAGCTTAAGCTGCTTAACTGTCATATACCAACATCACATCATTTTATAAAATTTTTCTCTTAGATTAAAACAGAATATTACATTTGCTTCTCACATTTTCCCCCATGTATCCATATTTATATTATAATCAAAATCTGCAGTCCCAAATTTTATCTGTGCTGTCTCTAGCTACAGTACTTAGCTGGATGGATTGAGGATCTGATTTGACAGTGCACCTTTCTGTATTCATTTTGGGTGGGTGGGGATTCATAGTACAGAGAATCGTAAGGATAGAAGGGATCTCAGAGGTCTTTTAGCTCAACCCCCAAGGGAAGAGCCCTTATACCATGCCAGTCAAATTGTTGTACAATCTATTCTTGAAAATCTTCAGCCATTGAATATCCACAATCCCGGGAAGCAATCTGTTCCATTAATTAATTGTTCTGTCAGGAAATTTCTCCTTACTTCTAGGTTGGATCTCTCTTTAACAAGCTTCCACTCATTACTTCTTACCCTGCCTTCTGGCACTTTGGAGAATAAGTTGATCCCTCTGTGACAATCCCTCAAGTACTGGAAGACCGCAATCATGTCACCCCCTAATCCTTCTCTTCAATAAGATAAACACATCTATCTTCCTCAACCATTAATCATACGATGAGGCCTCCAAAAACGCCTCATCAGCTTTGTTGCTCTATTTTGCAAATTTTCTAGGGCCTCAGCATCTTTTTTGTATGATGACAACCAGAGCTGGATACAGTATTCCAAGTGTGGCTTCACTATTTATTTTATTTATTTATTTATTAGTTTGATTTATATGCCGCCCTTCTCTGGAGACTCAGGGCGGCTTACAATGCTTATAAGCAATAGCCTTCATACTTTTGTATATACCTGCTTAGTAGGGCTTTTGCCCCCCCCCTCCCCAAGTGGTGTTCTATTTTATACAAAGTCAGCTTATTGCCCCCACAAACTGGGCCCTCATTTTACCTACCTCGGAAGGATGGAAGGCTGAGTCAACCTTGAGCCTGGAATTGAACTCGCAGTAATTGCAGGCAGCTGGCAGCTAAATACTACTTTAACAGTAGTTTAGTCCACTGTACCACCAGGCTCTTTATACTTCACTAGTGAAGTATAAAGGGGTACCATCACTTTTATTGATCTAGATACTATCCTTCTGTTCATGCAGCCTAGGACTGTATTGGCTTTTTTTTTTTTCTTTTTGGCAGCTGCAGCATGCTGCTGAGTCATAGACAAATGGTGGTCCAGTAGAACCAGAGGTAAGTTTCAGCAGGTTCTGACCACTTCTGGAGAACCGTTGGCAGAATTTTTGAGTAGTTCGGAGAACCGGTAAATACCACCTCTGACTGCTCTCTCCCCCCCATCTATTCTCTGCCTCCCGAGTCCCAGCTGATCGTGAGGTGGTAACCTGCCCCTGGAGTGGGGTGGGAATGGAGATTTTACAGTATCCTTCTCCTGCCACGCCCACCAAGCCAAGCCATGTCACACCCATCAAGCCAAGCCATGTCATGCCATGCCACGCCCACCAAGCCACGCCCACAGAACCGGTAGTACAAAATTTTGAATCCCACCACTGCCTAGAACCCTTTCACAGTTACTACTGTTGAGCCAGGTACTGCATATTCTACACCTGTGCATTTGGTTAATTGCAGTAGCCAATGGTCAAATCTGTCAAGATCCTCCTGAATCCTGAGTCTATCCTCCAAGTATTGAACCCAAAACACAACCCTCAGGTACTCCACTGCATGCTTCCTTCCATTAAGGACTACATACTGAGTGTAGTCCAAATCCATCTGGTGGTGCTACTGTCTATTCCACATGGTTTTATCTTATCAAGTAGGCTGTGGTCTATTTTGTCAAAGACTGAAGACCAAGTATATTATGTCCACAACATTTCCCTGATCCAGTAATTTCATCACTTTATCAAAGTGAGTCTTGGTAGTACAGTGGTCTAAAGCACCCTGTTATTAAGACCAGCTGCCTGCAATTACTGCAGGTTCGAATCTCGCCAGGCTCAAGGTTGACTCAGCCTTCCATCCTTTCTAAGGTAGGTAAATTGAGGACCCAGTTTGTGGGGGCAATAAGCTGACTTTGTATAAATACACAAAAAGGATGAAGGCTATTGCTGAGCACATTGTAAGCCGCCCTGAGTCTCCCGAGAAGGGCGGCATATAAATCAAATTTAAAAAAAAATAAGAAGGCAATAAGATTTGGGTGGCATGATCTGTTTTGAACAAATCCATGCTGGCTTCTAGTAATCACCTTGTTTGTTTCTAGGTCTCACAAATGTGCCACTTGGTTACCTTTTCTGAGATTTTCCCAGGCGTTGATGTCAAGCTGATTGGCCTATAATTTCCTTGATCCATATTTCCCCCTTTTGAAAATTACAACCACATCAGTTCTTTTCCAGTTTTCTGGTAATTCTCCTGTGCTACAGGAGCTTTGAAAGATTACATTTAGGGGCTCCAAGGTTATGTCTGCTGTGGCCTAGAGATGGAGCTCTCGCCTCACAATCAGGAGGTTGTGAGTTCGATCCTAGGTAGAAGCAGATGTAGAGTCTCCTGCTTGGGCAGGGGGTTGGACTAGATGACCTGCAAGATCCCTTCCAACTCTGTTAATCTGTTAAATCTGCAGTTCCTTCAGAGCCTTGGGATGTAAACCATCTGATCCAGATGATTTGTACTCATCCAGGGTGGATGGATAGGTATTCTGTTACTAATTCTTTGCCTATTTTGACTTACATTCTTCTTCTATCCCTCTTGGTGCAACAATTATAACTATTTGCTTCCATTCCAAATCTTGAGAGGGTTCCTTGCACTTAATTTCAATCTTTCATATCTTCTTTCCAAACAAATACTCTCTATATCAGTGTTTCTCAACCTTGGTAGCTTGAAGATGGGTGGACTCTGGGAGTTTAAGTCCACCCATCTTCAAGCTACCAAGCTACCAAGGTTGAGAAACACTGCTCTATATTGTCTATAATATTGGTTGTAGCTGCCAGAGTTGATCATAGATTCAATTTAATGAATTGAAATATATTCATTTCATCAAACCCAAGGTAGATTTCGTACAATATGTAGCATTGGCACAGTCCAAATAACTGTACATAATTATTTATAGTGATTTATTTATTTTATTTATATATTATATTTCACATTTTAGGCACCCTGGATGCAGTAAAAATATTAGCACATAAATAAAAATAATAATAATATACAGGCAAACAATAGATACAAACTCAAGGTAAACTGCTCTAAACTCGATTGCAGAAAATACGACTTCAGCAACAGAGTGGTCAATGCCTGGAATGCACTACCCGACTCCATTGTTATATCCTCAAATTCCTTAAAACTTTAACCTTAAATTGTCTACCGTGGACCTCACACCATTTCTAAGAGGTCTGTAAGGGATGTGCATAAGCCTACCAACATGCCTACCATCCAGTGGTGAAATCCAATTTTTTTTACTACTGGTTCTGTGGGCGTGGCTTGGTGGGTGTGGTGTGTCTTAGTGGGCGTGGCAGGAGATGCAAAATCTCCATTCTCTCCCCACTCCTGGGGGAAGGATACTGCAAAATCTCCATTCCCACCCCACTCTGGGGCCAGCCAGAGGTGGTATTTGCAGGTTCTCCAAACTATTCAAAATTTCTGCTACCAGTTCTCCAGAACCTGTCAGAACCTGCTGGATTTCACCCCTGCTACCATCCCTGTCCTACTGTCCCCATTTATTTGTACTCATTTCATGTGCTCATGTCCATGTTTATACTTCTACCCGTTATCTCATACATGTTTGACAAACTAAATAAAATAAAATAAAATCAATGGATATAAAGCCAAAAGAATGACAATAGTTACAACAAAACAAAACAAATTTAATCACACAATGTAGAAATCAGTAGCTTTGCTTCATTCCTTGCTAAATTTATCTAGAAGAGACTCATATACATTCAGTATGTCTGACTTCCAAATAAACATTCATTGAATTCAAACTTTACGTTCAAGTGTGAGATTATGTTTGACTGGTTTTAACAAGAACTAAAGTTTTATTGATGTAAAATGAATCCAAACTCCACCTAAATATGTTTATCTTACATCTTAAGTGGTCCAAGACATGCTCAAACAGTTTTTCTAAGGATTATGCCTGCCAAACATCTGTGATTGAAGTATTATCTATTACTGCAGCTATAAAACAATCCAAAATGCAACCCTAAAATTAAATCAGGATACCTTGGTGGAAAAGCAATTCTCTTATTTGCCCCTGGAGGTCACTATGGCAGTTTAAAACTCATGCAGCATAAAATGCAACTAGAGAAGTCCAAAATGCCGTTTAAAGCATATATTGAATCTAAAAGTTTTCATGCATTTTGTGGAGGTACAAAAATGCAAGAGTTCGACTGAACAACAATTATGTTTCATTGCAATGCTGTGTCATTAGTAATAACATTTTAGATAGCTGTTTGCTGAATTTTAATGTTTTGTAGAAGGATGAAATTAAATCAAAATTTAATTAGAAGAACCTGAGAAAAAAGACCTGGAATCTCAGTACGGGGAGCTAAAGGAAGAATAGATAGAAAAATATTTTAAACATGATCCCAAATCTTGTGCAACGCTCAGTTCCCTAATCTTGTCAAATTAAGGCTGCCGATTCAACTTCTCAATAAATCTGGGCATATATCGCTCTTTTCTGTGTAATATATACCAGTGGCAGGAGCCATGCTCCAAAATGAGGCCATAGCAAAACATTTGCTCTGGCCACTAATTATAGTAGACATTTGGTCACTTTTTCCAGCATTTAAAGTGGTTTGACAGATCTGATCCTTATTGGGTAGAAAGGTTAAGTTTTATTTTATTTTTCTCTCACAAGAAACTGACACTTTAGAGCAGGGCTCTGCAACCTTAAACACTCAAAGAGCCATTTGGACCCATTTCCCACACAAAAGAAAACACCGGGAGCCACAAAACCCTTCCCGTGCCTGACTATTTCTTGAGCAGCCACAAAACTAGCATATGTAGTTGAATTAAACGTTCTGTTTTCTTCTGAAACTTTTTTCTTTTCTTGGATTTATTCATGGTTAGCCTACGGGGGGGGGGGGGGGTGTTTGAAAAACTCAATAAATCGCATGCCAGCGGTTGTTGCATATTGTCGGTTGTGTGATGCATATTTTGAGTGACAGGGAGCGTGAAAGAGCCACATGCAGCTCTAGAGCCACAGGTTGCTAACCCCTGCTTTAGAGTACCATAATTCCTGTTTGAAAATAGCGGGTAATAACATTTTCTGGAAAAGTGAATTCATAATAGAATGATAACTCTCAAATTACATTTGTTGGAAATGTAAACAAGATCAGGGTACTTTCTTCCATACCTGGTGGCTTTGCCCGGCAATCAAGAAATATTGGAGGAAAATAAAAACATGGATAGTAGAAATAATAGACCAAGAAATTGAATTAGAACCAGAAATCTTTTTATTAGGCATGATCAAAGGAACATTAGACAGGATATAAAATACTTAACACTACATATAATTATGGCGGCTAAACTGGCACTAGCACAATTGTGGAAAACAGATCGTTGGCCGACGGATCAAGAGGTAATTAAAAAAATTTATGCATGTGCAGAAATGGATAAATTAACCTTAAAATTAAAAGACAAGGAAGACTCAAAATATTTCAAAGTATGGAATAGATGGTACAAGTGGATAAATCAAAAGAAAAAAGGGTAAAGACAAAATTCAGGGAAAATCAAATGAAATAAGCACCGCTAGGTAGATAGAATAGGTAATAAATTACTGTTTATATATGTAATTATATATATAATTACATATATTTAGTTTGTTTGTGGTGTTGTGTATTGTATATGTAATTTTATGATTGAGAAAAATTTGTATATCTTTTGTTTTTTAATATTTTTAAACTTAATAAAGTTTGTTTATTTTTTAAAAAAGATAACTCTCAATCATCTACTAAGTACTCTTAGAACATTTACCATCAACATTATTCAGCCCTGATGCTTTGTGGCCTCAAAACCCCCCAGAAGTACCACAATCACCTCTTGCCTTCATTTTGCCTTTTGAAGGATCAACATAATCTTGTTCTCTCATTTCTCCTTGTAACTATTAAATGTCCAGATTCTTGCAAGTTCTGGAATTTCCTGCACATGCCCAGTTTTTAGTCTGTTCTGTCCAATTGGGAAAAAAGGCTTTCTGAAATATTGAGTGGTGGTGAATGTGGTCCATGAGGAAGAAGAAGAGCAGTAAGCTATTTCTTGGTCTCAGCTAGTCCCTATTGACACCTGATCCCTGGAAAGAGGTCTTTTAGTCCAACCCCCTGCAGATAACAGAAGTTGGGAGTTAAGGATTTATAAGACTGTTTTTTGTTTCTTCAAGAGAGAACAATTTAAACAGTTATTTAAAGCAGCAAAGACTTGCAAACCAGAAAGTACTAATTTATTCACAAAAACATTTTTTTTAAAATCAGAAATAAAGATCTAAGACAGAAGCTTACCATTTACATACATTTAATTTAGAGAAATTTGATTTTATACCACAAATATCAATGAGTGGCAGAGATTTGCAGTTACAGGTAAGCCCTCAACTAACTGGCAATTAGGATGTCAGGCACAAAGGATCAGGACAATATGTTAAATTGCAGCATGGAAAATTTATTCAAGCCTATACACAACAGGGGTATGTGTATAGGATGTGTCCCTCCCATGTGTATGGGAGGGACACGGTAGCTCAGTGGCTAAGATGCTGAGCTTGTCGATCAAAAGGTCGGCAGTTCAGTGGTTTGAATCCGTAGTGCCGCGTAACGGGGTGAGCTCCCGTTACTTGTCCAAGCTTCTCCTGCCAACATAGCAGTTCGAAAGCACGTAAAAAATGCAAGTAGAAAAATAGGGACCACCTTTGGTGGGAAGGTAACAGCGTTCCGTGCACCTTTGGCGTTTAATCATGCCGGCCACATGACCATGGAGACATCTTTGGGCAGTGCTGGCTCTTCAGCTTAGAAAGGGAGATGAGCACCGCCCCCTAGAGTCAGGAATGACTAGCATATATGTGCGAGGGGAACCTTTACCTTTACCTTGATACATAATAATTTAGTCAATAAAGATAAAGGTCAAAGAAATTCAAGGAGGGACTGCATCTTTTGTGGCAACATAAGGAATCTAAACTGATGACACTTTTAAGTGCCTGCTCTTATCCTACATGGGACCAACAACTATTGCTAAGAAACGCAATCATAAAAAGCAATGTCACATAATTGCACCAACTTACACAGCAGTTGTAGCACTCCCAGTTGCTGTCTTTAGGCAAATCCCACACAATCGCGCCCAATGGCCGCGTGATCACTATTTGCAACCTTCTTGCCAGCTTCCTCATTGACTTTGCTTGTTGGAGGCCAACAATGAAGGCCACAATCACGTGACATGGGAGACTGTGACTGTTGTAATTATAAATTGGTTGCCAAGTACCCAAATCACAATCATGTGACTGCACAGACACCATATTGACTGTAACTACAAGGATCGTAATTTAGCAACATCATAGCTTCAAATGGTTGCTGAACAAGTGAGCATTCAATGAGGATTACCTATACTATCTGGGAATACTAGATACTGGTAGATTTGCTTTTTTTTGGTACCACAAACACTGTGGCCCTTAATGCAAACACTGTGGAAAAGTAAAGATTTACTTTCCAGTACCACAGATACTGCTTTAATGGCCATAGAGCAGTGATGGCAAAGAGTTTGCACTCAGTATGTCAAAAATTCAGAAAATGCCTATCTTGATTATGTTGGCATGTCACACACACACCCTTCCCAGACACAAGAGGCCTCTTCGGATCTCCTCACAAGACTCTCTTCTCCTTTCCTCTCCTGATTCTCCAGAACTTGCACAAGAGAGCTCTCCTCAAATAGGGTCTCTGGCACCTCAGAAATGTGCATGAAAATGCTTGTACAATTTTCTCAGAGGCTGCGTGAGACCAAGGCTTTCTAATGCAGGGGTCTCCAACCTTGGCAACTTTAAGACTTGTGGACTTCAACTCCCAGAATTCCTCAGCCAGCAAAGCTGAGGAATTCTGGGAGTTGAAGTCCACAAGTCTTAAAGTTGCCAAGGTTGGAGACCCCCTGTTCTAGTGAGGATCCAGAACAGAGGTGAAACGCTCCTGGTGTTACTTAACACCAACTGGATAGGAGCCTGGATAGCTCAGCAGACTAATGCATTGTAATTGAACTCCAGCTGTCTGCAATTAGTAAGTTCGAATCTTGCCAGGCTCAAGGTTGACTCAGCCTTCCATCCTTTCTAAGGTAGGTAAATTGAGGACCTGTTTGTGGGGGCAATAAACTGACTTTGTAAAAATATACAAAAGTATGAAGGCTCTTGCTTAACGCACTGTAAGCCGCCCTGAGTCTCTGGAGAAGGGCGGCATATAAATCAATTTTTTTTAAAAAACAGTGCTTTAGTCTGCTGCGCCACCAAGGTTCTTGGTTCTTCCGTAAGATCTCCGATCTCCGGGTGTTCCGCTGTGCACTGAAGACCCTGTTGTTCCGCCAGGCAGGGCTGTCAATATAATAATTTTAAATTGGGGTATTTTAATTTTTGGGGTTTTAAATCGGCCAAATCTATTTAATTATTTTAATTTTTAATTATTGTTGTGTCTTGTGTTTTTAAATTGGCTGTACACCGCCCTGAGTCCTTCGGGAGAAGGGCGGTATAGAAATAAAATAATAATAATAATAATAATAATAATAATAATAATAATAATAATAATAATAATAATAATAATAATAATAATAATTTTCCTTTGAGGGAAATATAATCTTCTGACTCGTTTAATATCCACCAAAGTATTTCATTCTCTGGGGGGGGGGAAGAGAAGGGGAGGCTTCCCACATTACCGTTTGATTGATCGCCACCATCCCTGCCACCAAGCTCGACTTCTGCCCGTCTTTGCAGAAGCCGGGCCAACAGAGAGCGCTCTGTGACCAGCCTCGCCAGAAAAGTTAAAGCGGCATCAGGAAGCCGCTTCTTTCGCCAAGAGGGAGCTCCCGGGCGGCTTGTGCGCTCCTTGAACGCTCCGCTTTGCAGACACTCCCCGTCCCATTCCACCTCGCCAGACACACCTCTCTGCCCCCGCCCTCCAAGCGCCGCCGCCGCCCTGTTTTGGTGTGTGCAGGTTGGGTTGCCCAGGAAGGCAGGCAGGCAGGCAACTTTGGCTGCGCCGCGTCCTCAAGTCCTTTTGGGGACCCATCTGCGGTCTCCATAGAGACTTTTTGAGCAAGCAGATCCTTTCAGGTTTGGTGACAAATAGGCGAGAGAGAGAGCAGAAGGGGAGGAGGAGCCGGAGGGAGAGGCGAAGAAAAAGCAAGCCGCAAGGGAAAACGCAGCTCCCCCGCCGGGCAAACTTTCCCAAAGACGAGGCGCTCCGCGCGCTTCCCGGATCCGTCCCGACTCTCGCCTAAAAAGCCCAACTTTTCTCAGCCCTCCGATTGAGAACCGAGAAGAGCCCGGCCGGGGGAAAAAAAACCCACGCGGGAAAGTTGCGCTCCTTTGGGAAGGCATAACTCTTTGAGCCCCGAGAAGAAGGGACGCGTGCGCCGGGCTTCTGGTCGGGGGAGAAAAGGAAAAGAGGCGCGTCCCCGGAGGGGAGCCGCTGGATCTGCGCCACGCCGGATCTCTCTTCAACCTGCCGTCGGGCTTCGGGGGCATCTGAACTCAGCAGCCTGAGGGGGAGATCGGGCGAAGAAGCCGCGGCGTTCGCAGCGCTATAATGGCGAAGCCGGGATCCGCTTTGGGCAGCTGCCGTCCAGGGTGAGCCTCGGCCAAACGGCCGGTTGGGAAGCCAGCTTGGGTGGCGAGGAGCCATTTTGAGCGCCGTTTCGACGAAACCTCGACGCAGCCAACTTTGGAAGGTGGGCGAAAAGTTCGGCCTCCCCCGCGCCGGAGGGGAAGGGGGGAGCCTCACCCCCCCCTCACGCCCGCCTTTTTCCAGGCTCCCCAACAGCTGCTTGATGGACGAGGCCGGATGAGCAGCTCAGGGGGGTGGATGGATTTTGTAGCCCTTCGGCCGTCCTCCCTGCTTCCTAAGCCTCGGAGATGCTCCGTTTGCCGGGGGCCGCCTGCCTGTCGTGGATCTCGCTGCTGGCGCTCGCGACGGCGGGCTGGGAGCTGCATCTCCTGTGCGGCGGCGGCAACAACGGCAACCGGGGCCGCTTGCTTTTGGACCTGTCGCTGGGGCCGGAGTGGCTCTGCGCTCTGGACGAGACTCGGACGCCCCGTCAGCTGAGGGACGCCGTGGAAGCCACGAGCGACGGGCTGTTGAAGACGACGGAGGCGCCGGTGGAGTGCGCGGGCCTGAGGAGAAATCCGCTCCCCCTCCATTTGCGCCTGGCTTCTCCGGCCGGCGGCGTCTTTCTCGCGCTCCGCCTGCCTGTTTACCTGCACGGCTGGGGCTCCCCCGGCCGTTCCCCCCGCGTTGCCACCCTGCCTCGCCTGGCCGTTTCTCCAGCTCTTCCCCAAGGGCGGCGTTTGGCTTCTCTGCTGTGCTTCCCTCCTCCCTCCGGGCAGCAGGTGCTTCCCAAAGTGAGGGAGGCGAAAGCAGGAGCCCTGCTCTGGGCTCTCATGACCCTGACCAGTTTCCCACAGTGTGTCTGCCCCGACGGTCGGCCTTGGGGGGAAGTTGGGGAGAAACCACTAGACTGCCGTCTTCCCCAAGGCAGCTGCCCCCTGCAGCTTCTTTGTCACTTGAAGATGACCCAACAGAATGTTCTGGTAGATCTGGGAAGGCCTAGGCATTGGGGAGTGGAACAGCCAGTAGGGGGTAAATTGGAGGTGAATAGAAGCAGGCAAGAGGTCTCCCCGCCATTGGTGACTCAGGGTGGTGGCAGTTGGGATTCTGGCCCTCGAGGACCTCGGAGGATGAGGAGTGTGAACAGCCCACCTCAGTTCAAACTGCCCAATTACCAAGTTTCAATTGCTGAGAACCAGCCTGCGGGTACCCCGGTCATCACCCTAGAAGCCCATGACCCAGATGAAGGGGAGGCAGGCCGATTGACCTATTCTATGGAAGCCTTTTTTGACAAGAGATCCAACGATTACTTCTCCGTCGATTCTAAGACGGGAGCAATAGTCACCAGCCGTAAGCTGGATCGAGAGACAAAAGACACCCACGTGCTTCAGGTGACGGCGACGGATCACGGGTCTCCACGGCATCGCTCGGCAATCACCTTCCTGACTGTGACGGTCAGTGACACCAATGACCACGATCCTGTGTTTGAACAGCCGGAGTATCGAGAGACCATTAGAGAGAACCTGGAGGTAGGTTACGAAGTGCTAACTATTCGTGCCACAGATGAGGATGCTCCGGACAATGCTAATTTGCTCTATCGTATCCTAGAACCAGGCTCTGGGGAAGGGATTTTTGAGATTGACCCATATTCTGGTGTTGTGAGAACCTGTGCCACTGTGGATAGAGAGGAAGTCTCAGAATACCATCTTGTGGTCGAAGCCAATGACCAAGGGAAAGATCCAGGTCCACGAAGCGCCACAGTTACGGTGCATATCACAGTGGAAGATGAGAATGACAATTCCCCACAATTCAGCGAGAAACGTTACTTGGTACAAATACCAGAGGATACTCCAATCAACAGTCAAGTTTTGCAAGTAAAAGCCACTGACCGAGACCGGGGCAATAATGCCCAGGTCCATTATAGCATCGTCAGTGGCAACCTGAAAGGCCAATTTTATATCCATTCTTTCTCTGGCTCTATTGACTTGATCAATCCCCTGGACTATGAGAGCATTCGAGAATATACCCTCAGGATCAAGGCACAGGATGGAGGGAGGCCTCCACAGATCAATTCGAGTGGGATGGTGTCCATCCAAGTGTTAGACGTCAACGACAATGCCCCTATTTTTGTGAGCACTCCCTTTCAAGCCACTGTGCTAGAAAATGTCCCCATAGGATATTCCGTGTTACACATTCAGGCAGTAGATGCTGACTCTGGGGACAATGCTCGCTTGGAATACAAAATCTTTGAGCTCTCCCATCTTCCTGCCTTGGCATCTTCGATACAGGGGAATACAGGGTTTCCATTCCAGATCAACAATAGTACAGGTTGGATTACAGTGTCAACTGAGCTCGACCGAGAGACTACAGAGAATTACCATTTTGGGGTGGAGGCCAGAGACCAGGGAGTCCCTGTCATGTCTTCCTCTGCCAGCGTGTCTATCACTGTCCTTGATGTCAACGATAACAGTCCTACTTTCACTGAAAAAGTATATCAACTCAGGCTGAATGAGGATGCGGCAGTAGGCAGCAGCGTCTTGACCCTGACTGCAATGGACAAAGATGTCAACAGTGTAGTAACCTACCAGATCACGAGTGGCAACACAAGGAATCGCTTTTCCATTACTAGTCAGAGCGGTGGTGGTCTGATCACTTTGGCCTTGCCCCTTGATTATAAGCAGGAAAGGCAGTATGTGTTGACCGTCACGGCTTCAGATGGAACTCTGTTTGATACAGTGCAAGTCTTCATCAATGTCACAGACGCCAATACACACCGACCGGTTTTCCAAAGTTCACACTATACCGTGAGTGTCAGTGAGGACAAGCCCATTGGAACGTCCATTGTCACCATCAGTGCCACGGATGAAGATACTGGAGAGAAT
Organism: Pantherophis guttatus; assembly: GCF_059756535.1. Classification (NCBI taxonomy): domain Eukaryota; kingdom Metazoa; phylum Chordata; class Lepidosauria; order Squamata; family Colubridae; genus Pantherophis; species Pantherophis guttatus. The sequence goes on from NC_142069.1 coordinate 77,728,343, forward strand.
GCAAGAATTACTTACATCTTGGAAGACAACATCCCTCAGTTCCGCATTGATCCTGACACAGGAACAATCACTACCTTGATGGAATTAGACTACGAGGACCAAGCTTCTTACACATTAGCCATCACGGCCCAGGACAATGGGATCCCCCAGAAGTCTGATACCACCTATGTGGAGATCCTCATTCTAGATGCCAATGACAACGCACCTCGTTTTCTTCGAGATCGGTATCTGGGCTCTGTTTTTGAAGATGTACCTCTGTCCACCAGTGTTTTGCAGGTGTCTGCTGTAGACCGTGACTCGGGTCCCAATGGCCGCCTGGTTTATACTTTCCAGGGTGGGGATGATGGTGATGGAGATTTTTACATTGAAGCCACATCAGGGGTGATACGGACCTTGCGCAAGCTGGATCGTGAAAACGTGGCGGTCTACAGCTTGCGTGCTTTTGCTGTGGATAGGGGTAGCCCACCTCTCAAGGCATCCGTTGATATCCAAGTTACCGTACTGGATATCAATGATAACCCCCCTGTGTTTGAACAAGACGAATTTGACATCTTTATTGAGGAGAACAGTCCTGTTGGTTCAATCGTGGCCAGGATTAGTGCAGTAGATCCTGATGAAGGAACCAATGCGCAGATCATGTATCAGATTGTAGAGGGGAATATTCCGGAGGTCTTCCAGCTTGACCTTCTTAATGGAGACCTTACAGCCCTGATGGACCTGGATTACGAGAGCCAGACAGAGTACGTAATTGTGGTACAAGCTACATCAGCCCCACTTGTGAGCCGAGCTACTGTGCACATACGCCTTCTGGATCAAAACGACAACCCTCCTGTGTTGCATGACTTTCAGATCCTGTTCAACAATTATGTCACCAACAAATCTAATAGCTTTCCTTCTGGAGTGATTGGCAAGATCCCTGCCCATGATCCTGATGTATCTGACCAGCTTGACTATACCTTTGTCCAAGGCAATGAATTAAACCTGCTGGTTTTGGATTCTGCTACTGGAGAACTGAAGCTCAGCCGAGATTTGGATAACAACAGACCCCTTGAGGCCATCATGAAAGTATCCGTTTCTGGTAAGTGTATTTCTTTTGGAGTTTGTGAAGTCAGATAATGGTAGCTGCACTCCATTTATTTATTGGATTGACAACATAGGCAAATGGGAACTTTATACATTTTGATTTTTAATTTTCTGTACTGGCTGAGCAATTCTGGGAGTTAGTTCATGGATCTTAAAACTGCTGAGGTTGAGAAACACAGTTCTATACTCATATGTTTTGGTAAGAAAGCTGAAAGCAGACAAGGAAAACTTCAAAATTGTTGAACGAAGTCATGCTTAGTTTTGATACCCTTTAGGAAGATTTAGCTAGTCATGTTGTGATCCACAGAAACTTGAATAATACAAGGTAAATCAAGGTATAACGGTACTGTCTATTTCTGCTGGTGAGCTGTTACCCATGTTTAAATCATTCAAATGTTGAACATATATTAAAAATAAGCTAATAATAAATCAGTAATAAGTTGGATCCTTCAAAATAAGATGTAGTTTCTGTTTCAGAGCTTAATCCTAAACACTAGTAGTATTAGGAAAATTGTCTTAGTTCAGATGAGTTCTAACTGCCTATATTGGATAATTCTTTATAATTATAATGAATATGTCTGTAGGAGCAAGTGCTCAACAAACACCTTATTTGTGAGACCATAACGATGTATGATGTATTTATCTAGAATATTTAAGTAATTTAACTATTTTACATGCTTAGCATTTTAAGGCCAAAGTTCATTAATGTAAATGCAGGAGATGGCAACAGTAGTATTAATAACCTTAAAGCAAACCAGAAGCCTGAGACTTGGCAAGCCAGGATTCCTTCTTTTTGTATATATCTATTGTCATTATTTCCAGACATATTTTAGTAGGAGTAGAAGACTTTAAGGGCAAATTCCATAGCATCCTGTTTGATGATTAACATAATAGATTTTGCCTAGCCAAGATAAATCCAAATGCATTTGCAGTATTAACAAGGATTAGTTTGATATTGTTGTTGGTGTAGGAAGAACAATGTATCACTTATCTCTAAAGTAGAAAAAAAAAAGATTAATATGATGCTCCAAAAATATGGGGTAATATTTTGGCTGTAAGAGGCAATATTATGGGGGATGTAGTTTTTATGGACTTTTTGTCCACATTTCGTGGACAAATGTTAGGCATGTAAAAGCAGTTTTACAAACCTTCCTCTGAAATTAAAGGAATTTAGGCTGGATTTTATCTTTTAATAAATTTATTTTGGCATCAATTTTCATAGGCAAGACTGGCTCCATCCATTGTATTTGACTCTATGAAGAGTTTAACAAGTTAAAGAGTTTAAAAACACTTGTATTGAATCTGACTAAATGGCTTTAAGTGCTCTTGAATACTATTTCATTATTATTTTGTAAGCAACTTTGAAAAATATTAGGAAATTAAGAATTGTAGAAGCAATCTCATTCATTATACTACATGTCTAGTTGCTGCCTGCAATAGCTAGTTGCACACCAGGTAGTTAGTGTTAAACAAAATTTACACTGGATCTTATTTGGCAAGGTGATTCATATATGTTTAAATGTACCAGGTTTTGTTTTCTAACAAACTTTAATACATTCTACTAGCTATCGCTAATCATTTCTTATGTTAAAATGGCTTTAAAATATTCAAATAGTTTACGTGCTTAATAGATACTGCAGTCAATTTTACTATAGATTTATATCTGAAAAACACACAAGGCACATTTTGTAGGGAATAATCAGCTCTTGCATATGGACTGTCATTCAAACTGTGCCATTGCTCTTTATAATTATAGCATCAGTGTGGCCAAGTCTAGCCTTTTCCAGTTTCATTCTTCTGGGTTTTTTGTTTTTTTGCAAGCCTCTCAACCAGCTGCAACTCTCGTTGACCTTTTGAGCCTTATTGTGAACTGTATCTTGTTAGGGATGCTTTTCACTCCCGATGGTCTTTTCGCTTTTGTGTGAAATGGCTTCAGCGTGTGTATTAAATTTGGAAGGTGTTTTTCCTTGCCCTCTTTGTGCTGAAATGTTACTCAAATTAGTCTGATTCTGTCAGCACTTAATTAGAATGTAGTGCCAAGGAGAGAAGTCAAGTCAGTGCAACAGTAGTGTGCTCTCTCATGCTTACACAACTAGTGCTAACACTCACCCTTAGCCAAAGCATCAATAATAATACTCACTGTTAAAATCGATGACTTTATTCAACTTATCCTTTCTTTATTTCATTAGATTTAGATGCCAGTTTACTCTGGGTGGTTTGCAATTTAAACAAAAGAAAATTATTCCATATGTATTATGGGGGGAAAAAATCAACTTCTGTCAAGACAGTATACTAAGTACCCTTGATAATTGAGTAAGATTTCATCCAGATCTTTACCAGTAATTAATTGCAGTTAACATAGTCATTACTTCTGTGTTAGGTAGAGATTTCCAGAGATAATATCTGAGTTGGCTTGATTATCTTGGCTTGTAGTGACTTGTTTTTGGATTATGCCTATGGTCATAGTCAAGCTGAATCAACTGATAACAGTATAATAATATCTAATGTTGAAAGATAAAAGGACATGTCATAAAACAAACCTCAAACTGTACTACATGATTTGATAAAGTTCAACACAGAAGGAAAGGAGAATCTAAGTTTGGATTTTCACTATAATCATCCTAAAGATTCCAGTGGATGTAATCAGGTTGATTATATCTAAAAAAATGAATTGAACATGTTAACGTTTCAAGTACCATTCTGTGTGTTTATTGTATTCAAGTTATTGTTTGGGGAACTAAGCGTCAATCTAAAACAACTCCTTCTTTCAGACCAAAATTTAAGCTCTTTCAAATATGATAATGACTGCCTTAGTTGAAGGAACAAAACAAAACACATAATTATTTATAAAGTTATACACAGGGGTATTTTGTATGTTTGGGACTTTATAGTGGTATAAGTATTATTTTTACTGTAGCTGTAAATATATTACAGTGTATATTGGTTCTATTGCTTCTGGGCAATTTTAACTCTAGTTAGTTTTTAACTTCTTAATTTTAACTGCGGCTGGATCAAACCTTGATCCTGCGGTGGCATGGTATAAACACAGGTAGTCCTTGACTTATGACCACAACTGAGACTGGAATTTCCATTGCTAAGCGATGCAACCATTAAGTGGGTCACACCAATTTAATTAGCAATAGCACTTAGACTTATATACTGCTTTACAGTGCTTTTACAGCCCTCTTTAAGCGGTTTTCAGAGTCAGCCTATTGCCCCCAACAATCTGGGTCCTCATTTTACCGACCTCGGAAGGATGGAAAGCTGAGTCAACCTTCAGCCTGGTGAGATTTGATCTGGCAAATTGCAGGCAGCCAGCAGGCAGCAGAAGTAACCTGCAGTACTGCATTCTAACCACTGTGCCACCGCAAAAAAAAAAAAGAAGCCTTTTTTGTCATGATCGTTCAGCAAATCATTCCGGTCATTAAATAAATTGGGAAGTCCTTAAGCCAGTTTGGCTTCCTCCTTTGGAAAACCCCTGGAAAGGTTGGAAATGGTAATCACATGACACTAGTATCCTGCAACTGTCATAAATCCATCATGGTTGTCAAGCACCTGAATTTTGGGGGCATAGCAATGGTCATAAGCAGGGGTGAAATCCAGAAGGTTCTGACAGGTTCTGGAGAACTGGTAGCAGAAATTTTGAGTAGTTCAGAGAACCGGCAAATACTACTTCTGGCTGGCCCCAGAGTGGGGTGGGAATGAAGATTTTGCAATATTCTTCCCCCAGGAGTGGGGAGGGAATGGGGATTTTGCAGTATCCTTTCCCTTCCACGTTCACCAAGCCACACCACGCCCACCAAGCCATGCCCACAGAACTGGTAGTAAAAAATTTGGATTTCACTATTGGTCATATGTAAGTGGACTATATGTAAGTCACTTTTTTCAGCACTGTTATTAATTGTTAAATAGTTGTAAGTTGAGGACTATCTGTAGACTTTATGTTTCTTATATTACACCCTCAGTATAAATTTGAAGGGTTAAAATTGTCAGGAAATTTTAAATTGTGAGATATTGAATAGTTTAGACTACAGCAGTTAGTTGTAAAGTGGATATTACCTATAACTGTAAAAAACATTAATTATATGAGAGATGAAATATAAATACATTGGATGAGATTTTGGCCATTGAATTAAAAACTTCATCAAGGTGAAACTTTTCTACAATATTGTTGCAATAATTCAAAATGTAGCCAAATTATGAAGAAGTTACTGAAGATAAAAAGAGGCTGGAAACTAATTTTTTTTAAAAAAGTTTGATATCATCATTACAGATCATATTAATTTATGATATTTTAAATATTCTTGTAATATTTAACTTCCTTACTTGTTTCTTGATTTTAATGGAGGAACCCATTAAACTCATCTACCTGCAGGGAAAAACATACACAAACAGCTGTTTGCTGGATCCATAGTAGAACCTTGAAAGTGGTACTTTAAGTGACAAAGAAAATGTTACGTATCTACAGTATTTGACAAGTAATCTCTTTTTAATTAGAGTAATGCATGGAAAAAAGTAAGATATCTACTGGTAATGCTTGCAGCAGAAACAGTTTATGCTACTATAGAAAATTCAAACTGCATTTTATGAATAGGAATGGAAATTGAAACTTGGTTAAATCGATATTTCAACATCATCTATAAAATAATGTAACACAAAGATAAATATAAGAGGTATATTGTGTTTGCATGCATGGATATTTATGTCTATGCTGAAAGGCAGACATAGTAGACATCACAGCCTATTGATGTAGATATCAGTCAATCCAAAAAAAATATTCAAAATCCTATTTTACAATGGCTTCAGAACTAGGTGTCTCTTCTAGTGGAACAGGTTTTCTGGAAGCACTTTTGCATTCAAGCACACTCTTGAATCTATACTTTAAAAAGTCTGGTTTCTATGCAAATTAGTGGTGGTTGAATTCAAATACTTACTGAATTGCTCTCTGAATACCATTGTAATGTGAAACAACTTAGTTAAGTATGTAAACTTTTCAGAAATGGATTAATATGAATTGAGATAAGACTAGATGTTTTCCTGTTACCCCTGTTCCTACACATGCGGATATCCCTCATATGTTTTTTATAATTGCACTGATTTTTTTTCTTTATAATAGTAAATGTAAAGGTTCCCCACGCACATATGTGCTAGTCGTTCCTGACTCTAGGGGGTGTTGCTCATCTCCGTTTCAAAGCCAAAGAGCCAACGCTGTCCAAAGTCGTCTTCGTGGTCATGTGGCCGGCATGACTAAATGCTAAAGGCACACGGAATGCTGTTACCTTCCCACCAAAGGTGGTCCCTATTTTTCTACTTGCATTTTTTACGTGCTTTCGAACTGCTAGGTTGGCAGAAGCTGGGACAAGTACCGGGAGCTCACCCCGTTACGCGGCACCAGGGATTCGAACCGCTGGACTGCTGACCTTTCTATCGACAAGTTCAGTGTCTTAGCCACTGAGCCACCGCGTCCCTTTTTATACAGTTTTTAATGTTTTTATATAACATTTATAACAGTGGTTCTGCTTTATTTAAGACCTTGCAATTGCAGGCCACTGTCTCATGCAGGTGCTGAATTTTGTTAGAATTATGCAGAGTGAGCTGTTCTTTTATTTACTGCTGTTTTTACATACTTTTGCAAAGGCTTATTTCAAAATTTGGCTGTCACCTTGTTGCACAGGAAAAGAAAGAGCTGCTTTAGTTGCCATCAAAGAATGGATTAAGACATGAACTGTCTTAGTAGCCTCTCCTCTGTCGCTAGGGAATTAAATTCCATTAATGTAAAATGTTGCTGTCATGATATCCTTTTAGGTCAAACAATTATCTGATTGTCCCTTTCTATTGAAAGCAGGATATAATTTATTCTGATTATGAATCACTTGTTTTGATATGATTGTTAGATAAAGTTGTTCTCCGTACAGAAAGAAGCACTCACCTATCATCTGCCATATTCTAAATACAGTAAGAAATAAAAATTTAATGTATTCTGAAATGTGATGAGGCTTGGTGCCTGTACGTGTTAGTTTAAGGATAATCTGAATTACAGAGTGACTTCATATACAACAGCAATTCTTATGAATCCAGTTCTTGGATTCATAAGAACTCTTAGGAAACCATATTGCCTATATAAGAAGAGATTTTCTTCTGAAATAAATTCTACTGAATTGAATTCCACTATGGAGAATTCTTAAACATCAAGTATATGTTCCTAATATGACAGTGAGAAAAGGAAATGAGAAAAGTTGTGCTTTATGAACAAAATTCCATTCAAAATCCTTAGGATTCATAATGTTCTTATTGTGGTTAGAAAGTGTGCTGTTGTGTCTATTCTTGCCTACAAATGTTTCCTTTTTAACCATGATGTTTCATTAGGTTCCTTGATTATGAAAACTATATTTAGGTGTATTCTGGGGGAATAATCTGATTTGCAAAACCAATATAATTAATTGTTATTTATTGAGGACATTGCTGAAAATCTAATTCAGAAGAGGCAAGGCAAAGCGATTTTAGATTAGTGGAATGTTCAAGATATTCCTGTGTCATGTTGGATGTTATGATATACCTTTTCATATTGGCTAGAAAATATATTGATAAATGAATGAATGCCTTTTCTGGAGTTACTTGTATGTTACTGATAAATTGGCTGTGTTTGTGTGTGTGAGAGAGTGTGTTTCACTCTATGTTACTGATTTGATTGCATGGTATAATACAGGGGTCAGCAACCTGCGGCTCTGGAGCCGCATGTGGCTCTTTCATCCCTCTGCTGCGGCTCCCTGTTGCTGATCGGCTCCACAATTGATAGAGTTTTCTGTTAGGACAGGTAGAGGAAAATGGATGCCGCGCTAGGAGGAAACTCTATGGTGGGGAAACCGACTTCTAGTTGGCAGAGGAAAAAGGATGCCGTGCTAGAAGGAGACTCTATGGTAGGGGAACCGGACTTCTGGTCGGCTCCAGAATTGAACAGGGGCTTCCGGTTAGGACCTTTGTGGCTCTTTGAGTGTTTAAGGTTGCCGACCCCGGTATAGTATATGTTCAAGTTTCCATGTGTTGAAGTTTCACTGAAAATAATCCAGTTCATATGCAATAGAATTGTAAATTCCCAAATCTTCCATCCCACCATTGCATCTATTGGGGCTTAGTTCTATATATTAGTTCGTGCCCTGACTATATCTCTTTACATTTTGAGAACTCCATGATTTGTATGTATGTTCAGGACTGCTGGATAAAAGTGCTGATAGCAGCTATAAATGTTTTAACAAGCAGTTACTATTTATCCACATAGAAGAGAAGCCAATGATTCCTGTAAGACTGTGTGTGTTCTGACATTTATATGCACAGTCTAAGGGAGGGGAGGAACATGCAAAGTAAATTTATGCAATATTCAGAATATCATGCTTTTCACTCTTTTTTCTGCCAATTGATTTGAGAAAGAAAAACATTTCACGTTGAACTACATTCAGATGATACCAGCATTTTCAACTAAACTACAAATCAGTCAAGTAGATTTCAACATTTATTTTCAAAGCATTTGCTTGTTCAAGTTTTATTAATTCGGTTGCTCTGAGAGTAGCTAACAATCCATTTGCCTATACAAGGACAGTGAATGTGTGTAAACGAACTTGTTAAGATGTTAAGGTTATAATGACTGTACTTTGTCACTTAAAAAGGCAAGCACTAAATAGCAATGACATGGAAAGTGAGATCTCGCTCACTGCTGACATATGTAATTATAAACATACAGCTCTTATCATCTACAAAGCATGTGATGGGAAGCCAAACTGTTTTCAGCACTGTTTGGGAAAGCCTGATAGATCCCCTTGGTATAGCTTTGAAACTGCAGATAGCAACGGAGAAACTGTCCAAAATATTTCAGCGGTAGAAATAAGAGGATCTGTCAGTGAATAACAGCTGACCAACTGGGTAGTTGTGGTATTCTAGGAAATCTGTTGTGTAAATGGAGTCCCATAACTGTTAGCTGGTTCTCTTGATAAAGGGAGGGAACGAATGACACCCGGAAGAATGAATAGTTGTGGTGTCAACCGTTTGCTTCATTTAAAATCTGTGCTGCATAAATAGAATTACTTTCAGTCCCAATGAAAAGAAATGCTTATATCAGCATTAAAGAAGACATATGCCTGCAACAGGAAGGGTTCCTGCCAACCTAAGAAGATAAAAGAAAACTAAATGATAGATGCATTAACTTATCTAATGTGGGAAGCCCCCCCCCCACCCCGCCACGCCGAAGAATGAAATATTTTGGGAAATATTAAAAAAGGCAGAATACTATATTTCCCCAAAAGGAGAAATGGAGAAACATGGGCTTTTTTTTTTGAGGCAGAAAGCAGCTCCCACTTTTTCTTAATAGCCCACAACAGATGTCAACACTTAAGAGATAAAAGAGCTTATTGAAAGAGGAAGACAGGTATCTAGATAGCTCCATTCATAAGCAAAGCAAATAGGCAGAAATCCATTCAAGACAGGATATTTTGAAGCTCCCTGCAGCAAAGTCTGAACAAAGGCAGAATGGTAGGATTAGAAGCAGCCCCATACCCAAGATCCATCACAGGGCAAAAGTCATTAAGCCATAATAGGAATTGCCCAACACACTTTCAGAAGACAAGCCTCTTCATTGCACCATCCCAGAGCAGGCCAAACTTCAAACCTCAGATAAGCAATAAGCCAGAGGTTGACCAGATTAGCTCAAACAAGCACCTAGGATTTGCATTTCCTCTTTTGCCTATAGAGCCAGCTATGACCCCTGCGTAGCTCCATGGGAGTCAGACAACAACCAATAGAATACATGTTCTTGCACAAGAACAGGAAGCTCAAATACAAAGCCCAAAGAAGGTATAAAAAGCCCTTGTCCTCAACTCCATTTTGTCAGGTGCACCAGAACAATAAATACTGGTGGTTCTGTTCATCATTAAACCATCTTTCCAATCAGCCTCTATGTTTCCAATGTCTTTCTCCCAGCTTGGCACTGAACCAGATGGGTTTTCCTTCCAATACTGATAAATATGTATTTGCATGCATGTATACATACATGCATTGATACCATTTAACGTATGTACAAATTTTTAATTTAGTGGGAAAAAAGGAAAGAAAAAAATCAACGGAAGGAATAACCATTAGTATTAAAATGTTTAATACATACAGAATATGGTACACATTAATAGCCAAGTATTTTTGTGTGTGTGTAGAATAAAATACATATCAATAGTAACATGATCCAGGTGTCTTTTCCTATTAACTTGTCTTTTCTCAGGAGTGGATATAATTTCCTCATTATTCTTATAATTGTTTTATCGCCTGAGCTTTTATGGGAAATTTTTTAAAGCATCAGGTTCCCTCTTTGCAGTATAGTTATCCTCCTCTACTGAAGCAAAATTGCTTCGCTTAGTTTCTAGAGGTCTCTTACTTTGCAAACAAAAGACCATCTGCCTTTTATCCTAATTTAAACTTTGAGAGCAAGTTATACAACCCGACTAAAGCCACTGTGAAGTGTTAAATGTCTATCTCACAATGATCTTTATTAATGAATTTGAATGGTTGTCAATAACTCTGTATTAGTGTTGGTCACAGAAAGCCCTCCATAATTTTATTCAGAGACTACTCATCAGAGTTGGCTTTCTGCCTAATTTATTATTTATAGCAGAAAAATAAACAATTATTTGAAAGACAAAATCTAATAGTTTGATTCACGGTTTGTTACAGAGTGAAAAGGAGGGTTTTTTTCTATTGGTAATCCTTGTCGAAATGGTTGGACTTAAGTAGTTTGCTTTCCACTTCTTGACTTTTTTTAGAACAAACTTGTTTTTAGCAATTTTCCTGCTGATACTTAACGGGTATTAAGAATGCTGAAGATTTCATTTAATATTGACTTAAAAGTAGAAGCATCATAGGGGCAAATGACTAATATGTGGTCACACAAATATTTTAAAATACAGATATAAAGAAATGGTTAAGCTTCATTAAAATGATGAATTGCTTATCCCATTCCTTTGAGGACCTGTTTTATACAAATAGAGCAGAGCACATAAATTGCTCATTCTCTTTCTCTCAGTTAAGCTATTAATATTTTGGCCTTGTTTCCTGCAGGAAAATATGTTTGATAACTAAAGTCTTCTGTCTGAATCAGGGGTGCGTTCTACTTACCTTTACTACCGGTTTGCAATGGGAGCGTCCATGCGTGAAGCTTCTGAGCATGCGCAGAAGCCCCTTGATGACGTCGGGGCAGGTGGGCGGAGCCTCCCGCCGGTTTTACTACTGGTTCTATAGAACCGGACAGAACTGGGAGCAACCCACCAGTGGTCTGAATAGAAAGCTTTACCATTAGTTCAATTATTGAATTTAATGACGAGGCAGCTTATTTTTATTTTATATTAAGTGAAGCAGCTTGCCTTATTGGTTATTGTGATTGTGAACTGAAATCTATTTCAGTGGGCCTTTATAATTTCTTTGAGAATGATAGAAACTTTGACATCAGTAACAAAATGGCCTGTTTCCCTTTTTAAAATATTGACATATGTGATATCTGATATAACTCTATGCATTCTTACTTGTTGTGATTAACTTTGTGCAATATGAAGTTTATTACATGAAGGCAAGAGCATGAAACTTGGTTGTGGGTGATGCTATTGGATACTACTATAAAATGGCAAAATATTCAGGGATTTCTTGAGGAAATGTTTTTTAAAAGTTTAGAAAACAAACCCATAGGGTTTAACCTAGATCAACTGTGGAGTTCTTGAGGCAAGATATAAAGCATTTGAATAATTTTATCTTACTATCAGTAATGGTTTAGCCTCAGTGCCTTTGTTTGTTGTGGTAATTCTTTCATTACAGATAGCATCACTTCTTCTGATGTGGTGTAAATGACTGGTTTATTGTTCCTGCTCTGTGTTGTCAGACTAGACCATAACTTTTCAAAGTCCCAGTTTAAGGCCTCCAGGGCTAGTTAAGTGACAGCATTTCCTGCTGTGTCTGATTTTAAAATCTTACCTCAGGCCTAATTATTACATGTGTTGATACAATAAACATTTCTGGAAATATCTGTAAACCGTTTTTTTCTATAAAATGATAGGACTTGTAGTATTGGAAGATGTTTTTGGTGAATATTTTTTTTAAATAGTTTTTATTGAATATTTTACACTTTTAAAACCAAAAACATAATAGAAAAAGATGAAAAAATGAAAAAAAAAGTCAACCCCCCCAAAAAAACACACACATACACCAAATAGTAAAATACAAAGCATAAATAACAACATTACATAATAATAATATAAATATTTTATAGATGGCATTTAGCACCAGCGAGATTGGCAAAAATGTATTCCAACCTATCACCTAAATGTTGGAGATGTGGCCATAAATTAGGAACATACTACTACATGTGGTGGATGTGCCCAAGTGTTAAAAAATTTTGGTATAAAATCAGAAGGTGGTTAGAAGAGATTACACTCCAAAATACTGATTTCAAACCGGAGTTGTTTCTTCTAGGAATGATTGATAAGAAAAGTTTGTACTACATAACTTTGCATATACTAACGGCGGCCAGAATTGCTCTGGCGCAAAACAATACACATCTGAAAAAATAGTAAAAAAAAGATCCTTGAATGTGCTGAAATGGATAAAATGACAATGGAGATTAAAGAAAGAGATGATTCGGACTACTATAAAAGTGTAGAATAGATTCTATACGTGGCTAGAAAATAGAAATCAAAACAAGAAATAAGAATGTAAATCGAAATTTGATCAATTGGAATCTAAGAGTATTGAATACTGGTAAGGATAAAATATTGACTATGTTAATAAATAGGATGTAAGTATATATAACAATTTAATTTATAAGAATGTTATACAAGAATAAGAGAATGATTAGGATGATTGAATTTAAAAGTAAAGATAATTGTCAATGCAGAAAGTTGTAAAATATTGTATAATGTTGTTGAATATTATTCTATTATAATAATTATCATATTATATTATTCTCATGAATAATAATAGGTGTGCAATATTTCTTTCCCTGGAATTTTAGAAGATTGCGCAAACTGTAACAGTAAATGAATAAAGTATATAGTGATATTCAGAGAAATTAGCGAAAAAATATTATATAGAGTTATGCTTAAATGTGAGATTTTTAGCAAACACGAAATAAGTTAATTCTGAATTGTATGATTGGATCACACTGCATTCTGTTTATAATCGGGTGAAGATATGAATCCATATTTGAGTGGGAAAATATTAACATCAGAAAATAATAATCAATCCCTGGGTGACAAAACATCCTTTCACACAAAGATGGATAAATGTCATTAGCAAGCAATGAAAAAGTATGCTTCAGCTTAATCAATTCTCCCAGTACTACAGTATGTCTTGCATTGTGATCATAGCATTTGGGAGGTAAGCCTGCTCTGGATAGGATTACATAACTCCTTAAGCAACAAGAATTAGAGCTGATGCCAGACAATCATGGAAGTTCAGGAGAACCTTTACCACTTTTACATGATGAAGTAAGGACTTCTGAACAGAAGGGCTTGCATTGGAGCATTGATGTGCTAATTACAGAGGAATTATTGAGTCTGTCATCTGCACCACTATAACTGGTTTGGTTCCGCAACCCAACAAGACAGACACAGACTTCAGAGGATAATTAGAACTGCAGAAAAAACAATTAACTACCAACCTGCCTCCCATTGAGGACCCGTATATTGCACGAGTCAAAAAGAGGGCTGTGAAAATATTTACAAACCCCTCACATCCTGGACATAAACTGTTCCTACTCCTACCCTCAAAACGACGCTATAGAGCACTGCACACCAAGACAACTAGACACAAGAACAGTTTTTGCCCGAACACCATCACTCTGCTTAACAACTAATTCCCATAACACTGTCAAACTAATTACTAAGTCTGCATTACTATTAATCTTCTCATCGTTCCTATCACCCATCTCCTATATGATTTTAACCTTGTTGCTGGTATCCTTAAGATTTATATTGACTGTTTCCCTATGACTATGTATGTGTTGTACCTTATGATTCTTGGCGAACGTATCTTTTCTTTTATGTACTCTGAGAGCATATGCACTAAGAAAAATTCCTTGTGTGTCCAATCACACTTGGCCAATAAAGAATTCTATTCTATTCTATTCTATTCTATTCTATTCTATTCTATTCTATTCTATTCTATTCTATTCTATTCTATTCTATTCTATTCTATTCTCCCATGAGATGTTGTTACAATTTGAATGGATTTACAGTAATGTTTTTGCTGTCCTTTGTAAATTGCTCAAAGCTGTTACCATGTACAATATATAAAATGTGTAAATAATTGTCTGCCAAGTGCATCACTAATATATAACTGTATAGCATACTGGTTCATTTGTCTATTAAACTTAGTCGGGTGATATCTGAGCTGCAAAAATCCAGACAGATGCAGAAAAACTCTTTGCCGATGTCTACCACAGTGTTTAAAATGGGTGGACTTCAACTCCCAGAATTCCCTAACTAGCATGTATGTTAAAGCTGCTATGGTTGACCAACTCTGGTCTTTAAGGAGTTTCTTGGATTTTTGCAATCCAAATCGAAATACATTCACCAGGCTTCCAGTATTAATGTTCTTATTTCAGTGCAAAGCAAGAAGGAATTGAAAGCTGACCCACTCTCAAACTCAGAACATAAACTACCTGTGCTATTCAAGCAAGGTCAAAGATCAAAGCTTTTTTAAAAAATCTGCAGTACTGTAGGGCAATGAACATTTATTAAGCTATCTGCCAGGGAGAGGGGCCTCCAGTTGTAGGATATATGGAACATGTATTCTTTGCTTTGATGCCTTGTTTCAGCAACCAATCTTTGTCAGTCTTGCATAGTGTAGATCACTATAGTCTGAGCTCTAAGCCCAGTAGATGCTTCATTAAAACTGCAGAGTAATTCAATCGTTTTGGGAAAGCAAGATACTCAATAATTGAAAGACACAAACAAAGCAATCTTTTTTCACCCTTTGGGGCATACATTGCATTTTCAAAAACTTAACTGAAATTTTATCCTATTTCATTTGGTTCTTTTAACAGTTTACAGATTAGATTTTTTTTAAAAAAATATTATGTGGCTACCATCTCGGAACTTCCCATTGTCAAATTGCACCAAGAGAAAAATAAGATTTCTGCTTTTGCGTCAGACTTTAAATATTATTAAAAATAAAGACAAATGGAGAAGTTTTAATACTACTTATTTTAATGAAAAAAAAAAGTTTTATGTAGAATCTCTAGGATCCATTGAGGACAGCAAACTTTGAAAGGATGTTTGTAGATAAATAATGAAATTAAAAGATTAATTAAATTTACAGATCACAATTGGAAAGAGGCAGCAATTGGTAACAAGATGTGGATGAAACAATACAAATGTGATAAGGATCTATCGATTCTGAAATGTGATAAAAGAGTGCTATAGATTTCCTTCCCACTTTATTTTTGGAGTTTTGTACTTCAGTTCTCACATAGGAGTGGCAGTCATGCTCTGGCGGTCACATTGAGGAAGAAAAATGGAGAGGGTGAGAATAATAAATCTATCTGAGATTAGAGTAGACTTTTATTTTTCAAACATTTTCAGGTGCACGGTGAATTCCTGGTTTAAGTTAATACCTCATACCTTGTGGTATTTATATTAGCTGATGAGTAAACTTCCTTCTTTTATTTTCAAAAGAAATGGGTGTGCTGTGCTGATAGGTAAATAACAGAATAATCTATTTTAGTATGTTCTGTGATTGGGGTTCGCTTATTTCTGTTGCAACAGGCTGCGTAGATTTATGCTGCCTTTCTGATTAAGTGTGTCTGACTGGAAAGCCTACAAAAGTATGATTTTAAAGGCGAAAGTAATCAAAGCTGTGATGGCACAAATTGTGACTCATGCATTAACAATACTTACAGGAAATTATTAAAGTGTATATGGGTATACTGTACATGTGTATACATGTGATTGAGTGTATAGAGGTTAGTTGGTTAATAATCGTGTTGTATTAAATTAGCCTCCAAGCACTGGCACATTAGAATTTTGTGACAGGGGAAAAAAAAGAGTTGTTTCAGTCCTAAATACTTATAAAATCAAATGAAAAAACTTTCTCATTGATTGGTTTGGTTCAGCATTAGTATAAATTACCTCCTTTAACTTGATGATGTCCATGTATATCCACTTCAGCTCATATAATCCATCTGTTAATTATGCTGCTGCGGGTAATGATTTTTGAAACCATTCATCTGGCCAACATCAGTTTCGGAAGTACTAGCAAGAAATCATTGAGTATATGAAAACTTTTCCTTCTCTTGCTCATCATTTCCTCAAAGATACATTAGGATTGTGCAGTTTCCCAAGAAGTGGGTGGCCATAAAATTGAAGTAATAAAATAATAAACTTCAGATTTGAAAGCAAAAAGAGTTTTCTAAGTACATGGAGGCATTCCTATTGCATCTGTTGGCAATTCTTTAAAGTCATTGTATTATTACTATTTTTTTACAGAGTGCTCAACTACTGTATGCAGGTACAGTGCAAGGAAATGATGTGTTTGGCTTAAGGAGTTGCTGACAAGTGCTAATCTTCATAAGGGTAGCTAAACTGAAGATCCGCTCCCTAAAATAGAATTTGGTTGAAAGAAATAAAGGAAGTCCAAACATTTTATCTTTGCTGCTCAGCGTGGGTAGCATTGTGATGATTTTCCAATAGACAAAGATTCTTCAGTATATGTAATGGAAAAGTGGAGTTCCCAAAATATTTTAGAATGCCTAATGATTGGAAAAGGTAATTTGAAGGAATAATAACCTGCAGGCATTGATACCATCTGGGCAGACGTGTTGAGACAACTGGTGTGAAGGAAAATGAAACATGTTTTGGGATCTTCAAAACAATATAAGATAATGAAGTCAAGTCAGAGGAAATTATAACTAGGAAAGAGAAATCCAGTCCGTTCCTCCACCAAGTCTTCACCTGCAAACCAAATTTCTGCTATCACTGGGATAAAGTGAAACTTTAAACCATGTTTCCTTGGTATTACCCTGCCTGCCTATCAGATGTATTTTGCAATGAAGCTGAGTCCCAAACTTGGTGCCCTTGGATATCTTCCATGGGCATGCCCATCTGATGTTTTGCTTTGTGGTGGCAGTTATTTGTAAATGAGGAAGCATCCATCCCATTATAAACAAAGCATTTACACCATGCTCTCAAAAACAGATTATAAAAATCTGTATTAAATGTTGTATTTAAGATACTGCTAAAATAAACACATAGTATATTCTAAATTAATTATTGGAGTGAAATGTGCTCCTGGGGAGAAAAAAAAAACAATTCAGGTTGATTGAGACTTTGCTAAAGGCATGTCAGTTTTGTTACTTGACAAATCATGACTGATTTTATGTGGAATTTCCAAAGAAAGTTTGACTCAAACTAAACACTATTCATTCCTTGTAAAACGGCTTGTATCTCAACAGACTTTTTCTAGAACAGTAGTACGAATAATTAAAGAATGTGCACAGGGAGAAGATTTATCTTTTCCTGCCAAAATGAGAAAACTTTAGCAAAGCTCAGAGAGGGAAACCTATCACTGTAAAATAGAGTTGTCCAACCTTGGCAACTTTTAAGACTTGTGGACTTCCAGAATTCCCTAGCCACCCCTGCTATAAAAGCTGCTTCATTTCCAAAGCAGTTTACTGTCTGTGATCTTACTAATATGTTCTATCCATTGCAAGAGCTCTCTAGAACGCAAGTCGAGAAACAAATTCTTGCTTTTTTCCACTAATAATACCATGATTGTATGTCACCTTCATAGCTCAGTAATGCCCTTTTCAAATTTGATTTTTCTCTCCATTTCTTGAAGAGTATCTTGTAGCTAAAAATGTGATCAGTGCTAAGAATGCTATAGCATTCAGAGCTTCCCATAACTCACCCCATCTTATTTCTGTTTCCAAATTTTTGCAGAGATATGATGCAAGTTAAGACGTAAGTAGAATGACTGGAGAACATAAAGTCACTTTAAAATAATAGGACTTAGTTTTAAATACTCAGCGGACTATTGTACCAACAGAAATTGATCATAATTTTTCTCTTAACCCTTCATCAGTTGGAGAGTCTTGGTTCTGTTGCAAGGTGATAGTTAATTTTGTAAAATAGTAGTGTTGTTTATTCTAATCTAATTGTTTTAACTTGCAATTCTAAATGTACAAGAATAAGCTCCATTAAAACACTCAAGCTTCCTTATAAACACATATCCTTACTCTATTACAGAACTGAAGTCTGCCTTTGGGAACATTATTTAGTATTGTTTTATAATGCTACAAAAATAATTAAAGAGAATATCATTTTTAAAGAGAATATCAGTTTTAAAGTAGATTAGTAATTATGCTTACTGTTTTTGAATTATTTATTTGGATGATTCCTTCATTATTCAGGATCATTTTCAGCTTGTAAATCTGGACTCTTGACGTGATCAGCCATGGTATTCTTCTGGATCACTTGATGAGTTAAGGACCCTCCGTTTTACAGAAGTTTCATCCTTTCTCTTGGAGCATTTCCAAAAGAGGGTGCTGGTTGCTACAGATTACTTGCTACTAATCAAGTAATCTGTAGTATCCCCAAGAGTTCCATTTTGTCCCAATACCGTTTAACTTCTATGTTAAACTGCTGGAAGTAATCTTCTATATTGGAACTTCACCCTATTTAGTTTTTCTTGTGAACCAAAGAAGCAATTGTTTGAGTGTCGTATAAATTGAGTCATGTCCTGAATGAGGGAGAACAAACTGAAATTAAATCCAGACAAGATGGAGGCACTACTGGGATTCAGGATTTCAAATTCAACTTAGATAATATTTTTTCCTTGGGAAGGAACAGATTTCCAATACAGGTGATCCTCCATTTATGACCACAATTGAGCTCAAAATCTTCTGTTGTTAAGTTTAGACATTTGGTAAGTGAATTTTGCCCCATTTTACGACCTTTATTGCCACAGTGGTTAAGTGCAACATTGCCGTTGATAATTTAGTAACCCGGTTGTTAAGTGAGTCTTGCTTCCCCATTGACTTTGCTTCTCAGAAGGTCGCAAAAGGGGATCACATGATCTTGGGACACAGTGACTGTCATAAACATGAACCAGTTGTCAAGCATATGAATTTTGATCACATGATCATAGGGATGTTGCAAAGGTCATAACTTTGAATGGTCATTAAACAGTTATAAGTCTGTAGGTAAGTATTCCCCAAACTTCTTGGTATTCTCAAATATTTTTTGTTATAGCCACCACCTGTGATTCCAGTTGGTCATTGAATTCATAGATAGTGACTATAACAAAAGAGTGTTTTTACACAATTATGTTCTGCTGGATCAATTCATCTTCATGATCCAGTTGGATCTGTCAGTGATCATCCATGCCTTGGCTACTGTATATCCCAATTTGATTACTATATTCTATCTGTGTCTATCCATGAAAAGTATCCTGAAGTTAAGCTGATGGAAAATGTGGCAGCTGGGCTAATCATTGCTAATCATATGGGGATTATATGGTGTGTGTACTAAAGATATGTATTAGCTGCCTATTCTTTACTAGACACAACTTAAAAGGGTTTTCATTGCCTGTTAAAGCCATAAATATCTTAGGACCTGTCTAAGGCCCTGTCACCTCTTCTCTTAGAATCTGTTAAAATCAATAGAAGCCTTTGCTTCACTTTCTAAAACATTTCTTCTACAATTTTAACATGACTAGTTTTTATTGTAATTTTATTGTTTATAGCTTTGATTTTATTTATAGAATATTGTTAGATTTTTTGATTAGTTAGCAGATGAGGTATAGATATTTTTAAAAATCACCATATAAAAACTAAATTTTGTATAGTTATTACTACACAAAATATGTGGTGTAGACATACTGGGCAAGAATAATTTTCAGAGCAACATTTTTATTTCTTGTTTACTTAGCACGATTAAATTCTTTCTCTAAATTCTTTCTCTTTCTCTAAATGATATATAGTAACTAATATATAAAATATATTGCAGTTATGGTGTCAAACTCAATTTCATTGAGGGCCGCATTAGGGGTGGGCGTGGCCAGCTCAACGTCACTCGTGTCGCGGATGCCCGTGGCTCTGCCAGAAAAAACAGGCTCCCAAAATCCATTTTCAGCTGCACCGGCTTCCTGCAACACTCTGCCAGCGAAAACAGACCTCGGGAGGGCCGTTTTCGCTGGCAGAAGCACCGTGGGCCAGTCCTTCGCTGTTTCCAAGGCAGTTCCGCAGGCCGGATCTAAGTATCCCGTGAGCCAAAACTGACCCCCGGGCCTTGAGTTTGACACCCCGATGTAAATAACGTTGCAGATATTTGTAACAAAATCTGTAACTTGTCTGATGCAAGTACATAAGTCACAGCTTTGGTGTGATATCACCAAGCGTATGTTTTCATTTCCTTCCTGGTTGCCAATCCCATGGATACTAAGGATATTGGGTTTATAGAAATCATTCTTACTCAAAAACATCACACCTTTACATGCTTGCTAAAAAGAGATTATTTATAACTAACAATTAAATACCAGTGTATTGTACAGATCAGTATCCAATGCAATCTCAGCTTTTTCAAAAGCAAATTTCATTTTAATCAGTAGTAGAACCCATTTCCAGGTACATATATGTTAAGGATTTTTTTTTTTTTTTTTTTTTTTTAGTGTGGTAGTGACAATAACAGATACATTTGAGAACTTTTCCTGCAGATAAAAATAATCCTTAGTGGAAACTTTTGCTTGTGTTTTCTGAGACTGCACTTTTTTAAAAAAATCCACTCTATCATTACTTTTTATAAGGCAACCATGACTCTCTCAGCATTAACATTACAGTCAAGATTTGAGTTTTGCCAAATAAGAGACCTCATAGATTCGCTTCTCTTCATAAATGCTTGGAGACCATTTTGGCAGTCTTGTAACATGCTCCTTTTCAAGAAAGAATTGTTTGGGCTAGAAAAAGCGTTGGCGCGAGAAAGAAGTGTTGTCATGGTGACTGAAACCTACACTTAGCTATCCCTCAAGAAAAGTAAGCTGCAAGGCACATGTTTGTTGTGGGCTTTTGAAAGTAAGGGACCCTTTAAATTGAAGAGCCCGTTTTATTGTCCCAATGCAGATTTCTGTCACTCGCAGGAGAATAGAACTCTGGAGTATGGTTTGTGTATCAATGCTTATTTTAATCACTTTTCAAACAGAAATGTTTAATGACAATGAGAGACCCCTTTTTGTAGTTCTGCAAGCCTCAGATGCTGGGGGGACTGAGCTTCAGATCGCAGCTTGGTTTCCTAGAGTTACGGAGAGAGCTCTTAAAAGCTAGCATAGAGCCTTGAATAGCAATGATAAGCTTGAAAAGCACAGCTTGGGAAATCTCCTGGGAAGGGATTTTTTCCCCCAACATTTATGTAACAACACTGCCCGTTAATGGCTGGGGATATTTCTGCTTCTACCCTGTGATATGTGAAATGGTTGTACTGGTTTTTCTGGTACACGTACATTGAAGAAATGCCATTATGGAGAATTGCAGTTGGCACTGGATTCTTAATTGTGTTCCATCATTGTGTTTCATAAGACTTGTAACTGCTTTTTTGTACTATGGGAATGTGTACTATTTTTATTAGATTCCAGTTCTAAATTTTGGACAGTAGCTAACGATGGCATATATACTGCTCTCTTTTCCTCTTTCTTCACTTCAAAAGAACAAGTTAGGTGAGGGTGAGATAAAAGTAACTGACCTCAAAGTCACTTGATAATGACCAAGGGTAGACTAGAACCAAAATTTCTCTGTTCTTAGTTCAGCATCTTAGCCACTAATTCAAAGGCTAGCAAACTATAGGCAACCTCAACTTATAACAGTTCACTTAGTGGACCGTTCGAAGTTACAACAGCACTGGAAAAAGGGACTTATGACCATTTTTCAAACTTACAACTATTGCAACATCCCTGTCATGTGATTTACATTCGGATGCTTGACAACTGACTTAGATTTATGATACTTGCAGTATCCCATCGTTGTATGGCAGAGCCATAAGTCAATGGGGAAACCAAATTCACTTAACAACTAAATTCACTTAACCAAGGATACTAATTTAACACTGCAGTGATTTACTGAACAAATGTGGCAAGAAAAGTTGTAAAATGGGGGCAAACTCAACACATTTCTCACTTCGCAACATAAATTTTGGGCTCAATTGTGGTTGTAAGTTGAGGACTACCTGTACACCCCACAAGTTAAATATGGCCTGCTGTCTGTATTTATGTGGCCCTCAAGCTAAGAACTAGCTGGTGAGCGGGTGGCATATTGCAACACCTGAGCTCCCAAGGCTAGAAATAATGGCCTATCGATGGCCTCTTTGCTAGCAGGTTGGTCCAATGGCTGTCACTCTCCTTGGCTTGCAGACCTACTAATTGTGCTTGCAGAAGTGGTGTCAGCCCTCCGAGTTGGTCTAGCCAAGAAGCCAAACCATGAGTACTAACACTACCGTTAATGTAAGGTTTCAGTAACAGAATCTTGCAAGTCTGAACATGCTTCTCCCCTCCTTTGTGTTTATTTCCCAAAGAAATAGGGAGTGTCCTTTTTGAGATTCTTTCCATGCTCCCATTGCTTCTGTGGGCTGAGATTTCTCTTTTCTGACAGCTGTCTTGTCTGTGGCTCCTCCTCCTATGTCCCAAAGATGCTTTTTTCAGGAGGCAACTGGACTTTCTTGTTTTTTCTGTGAAGACATTTCGCTTCTCATCCAAGAAGCTTCTTCAGCTCTGAGAGGATAGTGGCGAATAGAAGGATTAATATTCCTTGCAGACAGCTGGTCATTTGCAGCTTTTCAGGGCAGGGGTGTTAAACTCATGGCCCGTGGGCTGGATGCGTCACACACTGGCCAAGCCCACCCCCGATTTAGAAAGGGGAAAAAAATCACATGACAACAACATGTCGCCGTGAGTTTTACACCCCTGTTTTATAGGGTCATTGAATGACCAACTGTCTGCAAGGAATATAAATCCTTCCATTCCCCACTATCCAGTCAGAGCTGAAGAAGCTTCTTGGATGACAAGCGAAACATCTTCAAAGAAAAAACAAGAAAGTCTGATTGCCTCCTGAAAAAGCACCTTTGGGATGACGGTGATCTGGATGACTGAGAATCTCTACAGATTCTTCCTACTATACACTAGTAAGTAGGTTATTCTCACAGCCCATAATAGGAGGGATGGGATGAGGCCCTTTACAGAAAAAAAATGCTTACCCTCGTATTATTATTGGTTTTCTGGTGTATTTTTATGTGATCCAATATAATATAAAAAGCTTCTTTCAATTAAAAAGTGTCTATGATGGACATTGTCAGCCACAGAGTATCTTTAGGCCACAATCTGGGATGTTGAGAATTGTCCTCCAATCAATATCATGAAAGAGTTCTTAGGATAGGTCCTACAACATGCAAATCAACATCCGGTGTGCCACAAATTTTGGTGATGGCGGCAGCTGGAGCTCTAATGTAGGCTGTCTTTCAGTATTAGCACCCCAGCGGTACATGCAAATAATTGCATCATCAATGAATATCGAATCGGTTCCTGTATATATGCTAGTTTGAGCTAGCGTTTTACTAAATGCGGTAACTTTCTGTGGACTTCAGCTCCCAGAATTCCCCAGCCAACGTGGGAATGCTGGGAGTTGAAGTCTTAAGGTTACCAAATTTGAATAACTTATATAAAGCAACATAGTGCTTGCTTTTTGCATAACTGTTAAAACAATCTTATTCCAATGGACTTTTGACATGGAAAGTAGACCTTAATAATGAATTTTTGTGGGTTTGATGCTGCCGATCGTTTTATATTGTTAATAGCATAACAGCATTTGACAAATCCAAGTACAATATTCCCTCAGAGATCCAGTTGGCCCTGGCATTATATAACTGGTTATTTTGCCAGGCCTTACATCTGAGAGTGGTATGAGCCACTGGAGGTGGTTTTTCTCAGCACTTTTTGTATTGATATATTTCCATTTTGGTTTATGGTTCTTATGCTTGTATTTTATGTGGTTTTTAAGGAATTTATTGTTATTTGATGATAATACACCACCCTAAGTTGTGTGCTAAACAATCAGTTATATAAATTATGTAAATAAATACTAAATGGTTGCTTGACTAGATATATCCATGGTAAATATTTTGGTCAACTCTCCCACTTAATTCTTGGTATTCAGAGGATGAATCTGTTGCCCTTCATATCATGATGTCTTTTTTTTTTTTTTTACAGTTCAAACCAACTTTGCAATGAGCCACTTAAAATTGTGATCTAAGTTTCACTTTCTCTAGTATTTTGGTATTAAGGACAAATGCTATTTGTTTGTGGGAATGCATTGTTCATACTTTACTTTCCTTGCTATACTTTCCTTTTCTTTTTAAAACACAGCCTAGAATCTTATTTGCCAAACGTTAACTTAAAATGAATGTATACCCACATTAGTACTTCAAGTGTTATTTATTAAGAGAAAAAAAATCAATTATTTGATAAGAGCCGCTGGCATTCTGCAGATAGTACTGAAAGCTTTCTCATCAAATACTATTTTCAACAGGTGCCCAGTAGAAAAAAAGATCTGAATGACTTTACACGGAAAGTCAACTATCCATTTGTTTTTTCTCTAGCGCTTTGAAAAACCTTTCCATGCTGCAGTGTTTATGCCACTTTTTGTGAGATTCTTTATAAATTCAAATAAACAAACAAAAAATAAACAAACAAATAAATAAAACAATTCATTCAGTACGTGGTGAGCCCTGTCTGTTTCCATTTGTGCTTTGCTCAGATGAGAAATGTTTAGAAATAATGCACATCCTATTAAAAGGATCAACCTGCAAGAGATCAGATAGATTCATTTTAACGTAACATTAAAGCTACTATAAGTAGCAGTATTCTAGCCTGTACCTAATATAAACCACCTGCATTCCTATATACTTTTGTCAGCCATCATTCTTTGCTTCCTTTTCTGTTCCCCTTAGCTTGTCTGGCATGTGGTAATTTGAACAAGCATTCAGAGAATATCATTGTTCCCCTTAGTTACTCATAAACAGGCTGACTGGCAGAAGTGTGAAACTCAAAAAGACCAAGTCTTTCAGAGGACTCCCCTTGTTGCCGGGGCAACCAGAGAACTGGGCTTCATTTGTAAATGTGATCTTTGACCATTTTGCATGGATTTTCGCAGCTCCAAGGGACAAAAAATTCCAACAGGAGCAATGTATAAGGTTATCTGATACAAATCAGTGGAAAAAAGTCTCTGAGAACAGCATCTACTTTTTTTTCCCCCCTGTAGTGAGAGAAAGTTTTCTTCTCTTACCTCACCGTCTCGTCGAGTGAGATTTTTTTGTATTTATAACTTGAACAATCAGTTTAAAGCAGTGGGTCTCAACCTTCCTAATGCCGCGACCCTTTAATAAAGTTCCTCATGTTGTGGTGACCCCCAACCATAAAATTATTCCTAAGATCATTGAAAATATGTGTTTTCGGATGGTCTTAGGCGACCCCTGTGAAAGGGTCGTTCGACCCCCAAAGGGGTCCCGACCCACAGGTTGAGAACCACTGGTTTAAAGGATAGAGGGTGCTCTTTGAACTGGTGAGCCAAATATCAAAAGTGTAGAGATAGAAACAGTGGTGGGATCCTGTCGGTTTAACAACCGGTTCGGTGATTGTGTGCTTTGTGCATGTGTGCTGCGCTTTGTATGTGCGCACTGTGCTTTGCGCATGCACACACCTGATGTGCACTGTGCGCATATGCACAGTTTTATGAAAACTTACCTTCTGTGTTACTGCTGGGGAGTAACACAGCTGAGGCACGGCAATCCGCTCTGCCACGCGAATCAGCTGAGAAGGTATAGGTCAGTAAAGCGCAGGGCTGGGCGGGCGGACCCACCTGATCGTCGAAGCGAACTGGTTCATTTCCAGCTGATCGTCGGAGCTACCGGTTTGCCCGAACGGGTCCGAACCAGTAAAATCCCACCCCTGAGTAGAAAATTCTTTCTCTGACTTTTGCCAAGTACCCAGAAACTTAATACATGTGTTCCTATTGATATAAACCGGGTGTACCTTTGCTCTGATAGGAACTATCAAGGCTTCTGTATAATTAACATATCAAATACCATGAATCTGAGAATTGTCTCTCATTCATTGCATACTTAGTTCGCCCTCAGATAAAGTTGATATGCAACGTGTAGTTACTGGAGGGAGGACAACCAAGCTTGATTCCTATCTTCTTTTCTTGGTTTGGATAAAATTAAATGTATCATAAAATCAATAATCTCTACCATGTAATCAGGGTTTTAACAGTATCTAGAAAAGATAACCACAGCACCCCCCCCCAATACAAATTCTAGAACAAACTTTTTATAAACAGACCAGCCAGCAACTTTTATTTTTTGTTGGCTGTTTCCATTTTTCATGTTCCAGTCTGGAAACAACAGCCAAAATAATGGTTTTCCCCCCTTAAAGATTACATCTGGGAAATGCAAACCCGGTTTGAGCTGCCATTGTCCCATTTCAATTTTTCCCCCTGAGCTCAGTGGTGTAAGACTGTACTAGAAATATGCAGTCAGAAATTGCAAAGGGTATCTTGGAGGAATAGTTAAACAAAACAATTCACTTTATAAATCAACTATGTTCCAAAAACGTCATGAAACAGGAGCAAGAGGAACAGATTACTCAAGTAGTTGGAAGAAAGAGGAGAGTAACTGAGAGTTGCAAGCAAGTGCAGAAAGTTATCAAACCACTGAGGCTATTGCACAAGTATTTGACAATGCAGGGGACTTAACTGTGATTTTGGAATATAAATTTGACACCAACAGTACATATTATGAAGAAGGTTTGATTACAAGTCCCTCAGTGAAATTAAAAGAAGAGTTGCAAGTAAAGTCTACAATCCTCAAAGAGATCCCAAACTTGAATGACTGGAAATTGACAATATTGACATATTTGTTTTAAAAATCATATTGAAGAATCTCTGGAGAAAAGAATAGTTTATGATTATTGAGTAGACATTCCAAAGAAGAAGAAAAAACTTATTTTATGAGCTCAAGCTGGAGGGAATGACTTAAATTTAATAATTTAATTGGAGTTAGGATGGGATTTCTATTGGTATGTCATGTATTAAAAGAAAGTTCCAATGCATTGTTTTGTGCTTATAAAGTGGGTTTGAAAATGGATTGGGTTTTTTTTCTTTTTCTTTTCTTTCTTTTTTATATATAATTGGGTAATTTGTAAAGTTGGGAAAAGGTTAAAAATACAAATAAAGAAGAAAAAAATGAAAAGATTAAAAAAACTTGGAAGAGTATAGTGATTTTTGTTAATATAAATAATGATAGATTGTTAATGTCTATAAGCCACTAGTGTCACCCTTGGCGAAATGGGTAGCATGCAAGTTTGATAGATAAATAAATAAATAATTTAGAAAAATTAAGTGTAAATACAAATACATGCCACCACTCACAATAAGAAATAAATGGATTTGGTTAAGATGGCAATGTAAACTGGTTTAAACAAAGAGATTGTGCTTGAAATAGAAAAAAATGAAATTCAGAATTTAGTTTGAAGATTTAATAATTGTGTAGTTAAAACTGGCTTGTAATAATTATAGGTAATGTAAAAAATTGAGGTCATAACAGTATTAGTCAACACCTTTTTCTTTTGTTTGTAGTTATGCGCCCCCTTTTTTTCTTAATCTTTATTTTTATTGTATTTTATGCTATAATAAACTTCAGTAGAAAAAAACCAAAAAAGAAATGCTGTTTTTCCAGTAATGTGTGGCAAAATCTCTCTCTCTCTCTCTTTTCTCTCCTTCCCTCCCTCCCTCTCTTCCATCCATCCATCCATCCATCTATCTATCTATCCCATCCCTACTCATAAGCCAATCTTAGAGCACTACCACATAGCCCAGTTTTCGCTCAGTTTCCATCCCTAATGGAAATCTCTTTGAAGCCAAGCCTCATTGAAGCCAAACTTCAAATCGTTTTCACTTTCTCCATGCCAAGAACAGCCTGAAAACATTAGGAACAAATCTCTTCTCCCTCCAAATGGCCTATAAGAATTTGTTCTTCCATGAGTTGACCAATAGGAATGTTCAACTAATGGTACTCAAACATTTGTTCTGGAGTAAGACAAATTTTCTTATTTAGAGAAAGGAAAGTTATACGGTGAAGATACCCTACTGCAAGGATGTTTGTTTGTTAATTTGTTTATTATTTCAAGGCTAACCAGCTCCATAGCAACTCTGAGTGGCTTACAGATAAAAGTTGAAAGAAAAAAGGAGAGTTGACTGGAAGGTCAAACCCCAAAGCAGCCAATAACAAACTAAACAACCAGGTATTAAGAAGTTTGCAGAAAGTCAGAAGGATAGGACCAGTACACATCTCAGGGGTATCATCCTATATATCTGATAAACTGGAAATATAGCACAATATCATTTTTTAAACCTATAGCTTTTTACAGTAATTCTAACCATGGTTGCAATTTGTAGTGTAAACTTCTATATAGGGTACAGGTCAATGGTGGGTTTCAAATTTTTTTACTACTGGTTCTGTGGGTGTGGCTTGGTGAGCATGGCATGGCTTGGTGGGCGTGGCAGGGGAAGGATACTGTAAAATATCCATTCCCTCCCCAATCCAGGGGGAGATTACTGCAAAATCCCCATTTCCTCCCGATCAGCTGGGACTTGGGAGGCAGAGAATAGGTGGGGGTGGGGCCAGTCAGAATTTTTAATACTGGTTCTCTGAATTACTCAAATTTTCCGGTTCTCCAGAACTGGTCAGAACCTGCTGAAACTCACCTCTGATACAGGTGGGACACTGAAAGTATAATGGCTTACTTGAATCCAGAAGCTGGAAGAGAAGAGCCTTTAGTTTTTCTGCATGAGTCAATCATTTGAGATTTGATTTCCATAAGATAAAAGCATAACAAATGCAAAAGTAGTTGCCAGATTAACAGTTTATACTTTATACCTCTGAAGCGGCCAGGGCCTGTGGCTCTGGAGGTAATAGTTATAAGGAGCATGCTGCTTTATCAAGCTGGGTAGTTTTTATATAGGGATGTGAAACTGATTAGAAACTACAGTATTAAGTTTGGGTTCCCTGTTGATGTTACTTGACCTCTTTCCCTAGTAATTAGGTTGGAATGAGCACTCTGTATTCCATATGTCAAGGCGCTGAGAATGGAATGAAAAATAGGACAGCCAACAGAAAAACAGATTACTCTCAAGCTCTTAGGTTGCCAACATTTTTTGAAGTTCAGTTTTGCTCTGCTTCCAAAAAAACTGGTACAGAGTCAGAAAAATATGGCGATGGATAGATATACAGTCAATCCAGGAGGTGTTTTTAGAAAAAAAATATTGCCAGCTATTTGTTTGGAACTACATTTATCTACCCAGAAAAAAAAAAAAACACCCAAATTTCAGTTTACCCATTGAGCTCCCCAAATTGCCAATAATAACAACAGTTTAATAAAGTAAAAGTCTTAATTGTAACTACTGTTTGCGCTGATATTTTTATACAGTAGTAATGTTATCCTAAGTGCTGGGTGTTTTATACAATGAAATAGAAAAATAATCTTCTTGCCTACAGTTGCTATAGTCATAATCTGTACTCTCTCTAGTGATTTTTTTTAAAGCAGCCCAAATAAGAAGTTACCAAGAAGTTTTTATTATGAAGTACTGAATCAAGAGGACACTTTTTTATTATAAAAATGAAGTGCTTCTTTATACAGCACTTCAAATTCAAATGATAAACGGTGTTTTAGAGTGAGCAGAAATGCGTGGTACCAGTTGTTAATATATATTCTGGCCACAGTATTTTGAATGCAGTGGACTTTTTCATTATTTCATTTCACTACCCAGAATCCCTCTATGTCTATTGCATCTAAAGTCCACCACATGGCTTTCCAATGCTGACAGCCTATGCATTCAGTGTGGAAGAATCCACAGCTTAGTTTGTAAAATATAAACTGTTCAGTATCTAAAACTTACGTGTATTACATTGCTGGTGGCAAAGAAGACAACCATCTATAGCAGGGGTGTCAAACTCGATTTCATTGAGGGCCGCATCAGGGTTGTTTTTGACCTCAGAGGGCCAGGGTGGGCATGGCCATCTCGACGTCACTCGTGTTCGGGGGCGACTGTGCTGGCCCAAGTGCTCTGCCAGCAAAAATGGGCTCCTGAGCTCCATTTTCGGCAGAGATGTCCTCCTGCAGCCCTCTGCCAGTGAAAATGGATCTCGGGGGGGCCACCTGCAGCCCTCCTGAGCTCCATTTTTGGCTGTGATGGCCTCCTGCAACCCTCTGCCAGCGAAAATGGAGCTCCATTTTCGCTGGCAGACATAACGCAGGCCGGCCCTTTGCTGTTTCCAGGGCAGCTCTGTGGGCCAGATCTAAGCATCCTGCAGGCCGGATCCGGCCCCCAGGCCTTGAATTTGACACCCTGATCTATAGTATTTGCCACTTCTAAATAAAATATTTCCTGGCAATCTTCATTAAAAAAATATTCTTATCAAAGAATGCCCTAGCACACCAACTGATTGGCAGCAGTTCTGAACATTAATGGTTTTATTTAATTTCTGTGTTTGCTTATCCTTATAAATCATAGCAAATAGTATTTATGCTCTAATGCTGTTCTTGGCACATTACAATATTTCATTTCCTTTTCTGTGCCCAAGTTAATGTTCAGTTCTTTTCTTTATTCGCCGAATGATAAAAGCAGGGACGGGTCAGTATTTGGAAGTTTTGGAAGCACAGGATGGGCCCTCTCACCAAATGACTGACATGGGGAGAGGTTGCCTATTCACAAGTACAGACATGAAAAGCAGGGTCACTAAAAAAAAATAATAAAAAAACATTTACCAGAAAACAAACAAATGAGATTGCTCGTCTTTTATCACCCTGCAAGATGCAATTAGAATCCAATCAGTGTAACAGAGGCTAAACGTATTAACAAAAATGATGCTGGAAACGCTAAGGTGTTTCAAAAACATTAATGAAGTTGCACAGGGTAAGCAGAGCCAAGTAAATTTCCATTAGTGGGCAGAAGGTCCCACCCAGGTTCAAGATGACTAATTTATGCCTTGCTTTCTGCCTTGGCCCAGGAGTGTTATTTCTTTTGATTGGAAACAGCCTCTGAAGTCTCCACAAAGGTCTGTCCCAAATCTGTGGTCAAATATGCCAGCTTGTCATCAAAAGAAATAAGAGAAATCCTATGAGTGCTGACTAAGTTCAGTATGGTTTATTCCAAAGATATATGCACAGTGTCACCTAAATTTTTTACAGGATCCTTCTTAA
Source organism: Pantherophis guttatus (assembly GCF_059756535.1). Lineage (NCBI taxonomy): Eukaryota > Metazoa > Chordata > Lepidosauria > Squamata > Colubridae > Pantherophis > Pantherophis guttatus. The sequence continues at coordinate 77,759,735 of NC_142069.1, forward strand.
ATGTAGCAGGCAGAGTCCAGTGTCCAGATTTCTTTTTTTAATAGTGGTTGGATTTTTAACAGATACCAGAGTTGGAAGGAACCTTGTAGGTCATCTAGTCCACCCCCCTGCCCCCCAAGCAGGAGACCCTTCACCAGTGATGGCTAACCTTTTTGCCTCCGCGTCCAAAAGCGGGAGGAGTGCGGGGGGTTCACTCACACGTGCCCACACCCATAATTCAATGCACCCCGCACCCCGCTTTTGGCACGTGCACGCATGTGCGCGTGACCCCCTGCACTCCCCCCCCCCGCTTTTGGCACGTGATGGCAAAAAGGTTACCGGTGGGCCCGTTAGGCCCGTTTTTCGCCCTTTCCAGGCTCCAGAGGCTTTCTTGGAGCCTGGGGAGGGTGAAAATTGCCTCCCCCCCCGAGGCCCTCCGGAGGCCAGAAACAGCCCATTTCCTGACTTTCGGTGGGCCCAGAAGACCCAAAAATCAGCTGGCCGATGCATGCTGGAGCTGACCTAGGGCAACACTTGCGTGCCCACAGATATGGCTCCATGTGTCACCTGTGGCACATGTGCCATAGGTTCGCCATCACGGCCCTACACCATTTCTGACGAATGACACTCCAATCTCTTCTTTTCCTACTTTCTACTTTCCTCTTTCTCTCCTCCCCCCAAAAGAAAGCAAGAATAAAACCTGTCTCTTTTTCTTAACACACGATCTTGAATTCCTTCCATTGGTTCCTAAAGTGGTTTGTGCCTCTGCCTCCTTCTAAGCTTACGTGTCTTTTGCTCTAAAGAAACACATATATTTGTAATTTAACTAAACACTATCATGCTGATCTTCTAGTCTAAGATGAAAATAATTATGTATACATATGATGTTAGATAACTATAATCATGAGGAGACACTAAAGGCCAAATATAGGGTGTGTTACACACTTACAGCTGGCGCACACTTCCTCAGCTTGGTACCCTTCAGTTGTGCTTCCTCTGTCTGAGTGATGTTAGGAATTTTTAAATTAACACATGCAGTTTTTTCACATTCTTCTATTGGTCTCTTATGTTGAAGCATTTTATTTTTCACTGTCTGTCACTTCAATACTCGTTATTCTGTCTAAAATTTATAGGCAAAAAATAAAAATAAAAGGTGACTCTATTGCCTGTGAGCTTGCCATGCCACTATAATGCTTCAATAAATCAATTATTTTTCAGAATTATGCTATAATTCCAAATTATAGCATAATTGCTATAATTTTCCAAATGATGTGACATATAAGCATCTGAATCTGAATATATTGTATTTGTTTTTGATGTCTTCAGTAGTATGTATGTATGTATGTATGTATATATTTATTTATTTATTTTAATCCCACCTTTATTATTTTTATAAATAACTCAAGGCAGCAAACATGCCTAATACTCCTTGGGCCTTCTCTGCTGTTGCTCCTGTCCCTTTGGAACATCTTGTTTGCATTGGTTATTCTCTCTCAGCTGTAACTGACAGTTAAGTATGCTCATTTATTTCAAGACAAGAGTACTCATTTAATTCAGGTTAAACGGAGCTGTATTGAATAAAAACATAGAAACCTGAGTGCAGGAAAAGATCTAGAGGTTCATCGAATTTGCCCTTTGAGTTTATTTTCTCTTTAATCTATATCATTTATAATTTTTATTATAATTTTTATATTTTAATAATGTTTATTTTATTTTTAATTTTTGTCAGATGATATTGCAAGCATTAGGGTTCAATTCAGAATATATAAAATCTTCTTCAAGTTAAACTTGACTTCTGGCAATTTTATCAACACATCCAAGAGGTTTCCTTGCAACAATATAGAAGTGATTTTTTTAAATTGCCTTCTTCTATTATATTGTTGTTGTTTACTTCTCAGTCAAGCCTACCATCCTGGTACTTCTTAAATGATTGATTGTGTAATTTCAAGCTGATGTCATCTCTTAGCAACCATATGGCTAGATTTTCTTCAGGATAGTCTGTACACTAGAACTACTACTATTTCAAACCTCTTTAATTCTGGAAAAGGAAATTCTGTCTAGGAGTTTTCCAAATTGTAGCTTATTTTGTGTGTTCTATTTGCTACTTAAAGTAATATAGCTATGTTTGGGCAAGGTTGCAATGGAGATGTTCAGGAACCCTTAAAATACATACATTTTCATCTTTCTCTGTATCCAAGAGTTGGATACACTCCCAACTTAATTAAAATTTCAAATAATGCCTTGGTATCCCTAGCCTCAGTAAGTATTTTTTTTTCCAATATTTTATTAAGTTTATGAAAATACATTACATTTTCATACATTTCATACATTTACAAAATATATTAAATATCATTTCTAAAATACTCAGTATTTTAATCTTGTTCTAGCCTTCGTTTTTTTTTTTGTATGGTTATCACATTAAGTTGCTTATGTGTTCACATCATAGAAACCTGATGGATTGTATATAAATATGCAAGTATAAAAGAAAAAGAAAACTTTACTTGGATTTGTGCCCAATCTCTAGTCAGGCTTACTTACCTCCATTGACACAGAAATTGTTCTATTGTTATTTTCTGCGCAAAGCAGAAATCCCAAGAGTTATAGGCAATTAAGCAGAGTTCTGGTCATGTTAAATTTCCAACTGATATTTGAAAGCATGTCAGTAAATAAAAGTGCTATTGAATTACAAACAACAGGGTACATTTAAGCACGATAAATTTCAATTCTTTGAAGTCCCCGTTGACCGGTTTAAACGACAAGAGGCATCAGACCAAATATATTTTAATTCAGTGTCTTCCTCTTTATGACAAGACGTAATCCACAAGCAGCATAAATCATTTTAATTTCTGTAATGTCATTTTGAAAAAAATGCAAGTAGGAACATGTCAGATTCAAGAACTTGCAGACTTTTGCAATGTGAACAAGTACAGCAAGCAAATGCACTGAACTGGCTGCTTCTCTCCCCCCCCCCCTCCGAACATACCAAATGTATTGTCCATTTTTTGGCATGCTATACAATTCGTGAATAAATACAGTTCCAAAAATAGCCTTCCTTAATTTCCAAAAACCTTTCAGTTTGGGTTTAAATAACATGACTTGCTTTAAAGTTGATTGGCAACAAATCTTGCAGACTCTTATTGAAGTACTTGTGTGACATGTGCACCTGTTTAACTTGAGGGAAAGATTCCTTCTTCATTGACTTAGTGGGAGGGGAAACTGTTGGCAGTAAACTTTAGAAGCTCAGTATTGTGCAGAGGGGCCCTGTAGAATTGAGTGCTACTTTTCCACCGGGTATTGTGTCTGTGGAATGAAAATGCTGTCTGTGAAAATCGTGGGATCTGATACACCAAGTTGCTTGCTAGCATGACAAAAGGTATTTTGCTTTTTTGGAACGTGTACTGAGGAAATTACAAATGAAGACAAAAAGGATTAACTTTGATTTTGTGGGGAAATGATGAAAAGCTAATTAATGCCTTTAAAAATTGACATTGTATAAGAATAACATTGCTACATTAAGTTTGCAATATTAGCAATATACTGAGTGCTTTAGCAATAACAACAGCACTTAAGATTTATATACCACCTCACAGTGCTTTACAGCCCTCTCTAAGCAGTTAACAGAGTCAGTTCCCAACAATCTGGGTCCTCGTTTTACTGATCTTGGAAGGATGGAAGGCTGAGTCAACCTTGAGCCACTGAGGATCGAACTCCTGGCAGTCAGCAGAATTAGCCTGCAATACTGCATTCTAACCACTTCCAATAGATTAAAAAGGCAAACCTTTCTACGTTTTCTCACTTTAAAACACAATTGATTAGTCTAGGACAGCAAAAAACAATCAATTTGAGAGTGGGATAACACTTTTTGTAGATGTCTTTGCTTATAACTCTGTATGTAAAATGCATCTATTTTATTTCCACAAAAAAGGTAAGATTAGATTTGATGTGTTCATGGCTGAATGTATTATCAAAATTCTCACTTCAATTCAGCCTTGCAACCTGCTTAGTAGATACCAAGCTGTTGGTAACTCAATTCAAGAGAAAGTAAGGTTCTTCCAGAGTTTCTTATTGAAAGAAAACAGTATAAGGTTATGGAAATTTCAGCAACTGGATAGCGTTTAGGTTTTCACCAAGTTTATCTCTCAGATTGTTAGTCTTTTAATATCAACTTCTGTGTAAATTGGAAAGGAGACTAATCTCTGAACTGATAACAGAGATATTTGTGAATCTCTTTCAGCCTGTATGTGAATCTCTTTCAGCCTGTGATCTACTTCAGTAGAAAGCTAGACAATTTGTGCTGCACAGAAGTAAATGCAGGCGTTTATTACAATTGTGGAGCCTGAAGTGGTCCTTGTTGCCTGAAGACCCAGAAGAATTGAGAAAGAAGTTAGCAATCGCCCAGAGAAGGAAGTTGGTGGTGGTGTCCATCAACAGATTGGCAACCATATTTGGTGGCAGGATGGCAATGCAGAGGTTAGAATTTGGCAAGCCTTTGAAACAGACTGGGTACTGTGCTATTTGCCCATCTCTCCTCACATCCCTCATTGCAACAACTCCAACTGGTAGTATTGCTGTTGCAAAGAAAGTCAAATGGCTGTATCTCACAAAAGGGGTTGAAGTTGCTGACAAGCAACTGTCAGGCAAGAAAGCAAATGGACAACTCTAAAAAGAGTCAGTTAAGGGAAAGTAAAAGTAAAAATCTCTTAAGGGACTAATTAGAATAGTGAAGTGGGGGAAAAGGAAAAGAGAAAGGCTTAGAATTAGAATTAAGAGATCAACAAGAAAAATACCAATAAGGAGTAAGGCTGTTGGATGAAAAAGAATAATGACATAACACTACAGCAAAGCAACCTAACATTAGTCGTACAACACAAGAGTAACTTAGGAAATAGTAACAATTAGGATAAAACCAGCTAAGGGAAATAGGTTATGATAAAGAACTAAACAATATTTAAGAGGTGTAATAAAGTCCCTATAAATAACAATTCACACACTAGTTAAAGGTTTAAGCGAAAACATTTTTGTAAATCACCGTTTTGCTAATAAAATACTGAATTGACTGAGGTTATCACTGTCCCAAATCCCATGACAGGAACTAGGGAATGAGACATTAAGCTGCTGAATTTTATTGAATCACAATATTTGCACTAGCCTTATTCGGATTGCAGCTATGGTGATTAGCATCAAATCACTTGGGTTCATAGATCGTGCTAAAGTGGTTTATAATATTGGTTGCTTAATTTTAATTTGGCGTTCATGAAACTAGCCATTGTGATTTGTAAATCATAATTTATGGCTTATTGCTTTTTATGAATAGGATGTGTATGAGTAAATCAAGTAACCTATGACATAAAAGCATTTCTTAGAACCGTGTACAATATTCAGCCTTTATGTACAATACAGTAGTTTAGTCTTAATTATCTGAACTGTAATTATGAAAACTGCTGTATTGTTAATTATTTTGTAAATTAATGCCCACAAATCCTAACTGCCAAACTTACTAAGTTCATTTTCTTTTGTTCTCCAACACAGTTGAATAAACAGGAAATGTAATTTTGGTAGTAAATGATATGTAATTTTCAAAACAAACATTTTAAAACAATATAAGCAGTAATAAATGATCATTACAAAAAAATACTGTTAAGAGATAGCTTTGTTAATTTTGGTACCCTACCGATTGTCATATTTAATTTGGCATAATCTTTTATTAATAAAAATCTACATAATCTGATATATGTAAACATGCACTTTCTTGTAGTTATTATTTTTTGCAGTGCAAAATTCTGCTTAGAGCTATAATTTTGCACTGCTTACAATTTTGAAATGGAAGTATATTCATTTAAATAATTTCTTGATTCCACAATTTGGCCCCACATGCATGTTAGATCTAAAACTACTGAACTATATCAATATTGGAAAGTATTTTTGATTTTTGTGTGTGTATGTAACAGTGGCAATGATAGCCTTTTGCAAGAACTCTGGAATAAAGAATTGGAATATCCCGTATTAACAAATCAAGAGCTTAGAATCTTAAACAATATTAACTACATATTTCTTATTATCTTAAAATGAGACTACAGTTCTATAACCAAAAATGTGTACAGGATTATATAGGATACACAAAAGCTTTATAAGATTGGCTTGAAATCATTATGGGAGTGCAGATAAAAGCACTTGTCTACAGCATCTTAAACTAGTTGTATCTTTCCCTGTGAGGATGTAATATCTGTGGAGGGAAATCATGTGATCCTATAAAAAGATGTTGTTGCATTGTGATCTGGAATTATGTTCTGCTTGATTCAAAATACCTTTGGGGGACTAAACCGAACTGCTAGATAGCTTTGTTGTGAATATTTATCAAATCATTTCTTGAACTGGATATATGATAAATATAACTTATTTGGCAGTATGGCTATATGCATACAATCCTCTTTCCATTTAAAAAAAGATGGATTTTACACAATTTTAAATGACCGTGAGTTTGAAAAATATGCTTTCAAACCAGTTTAATTGTGTTAGCAATTTTTACAGAATTGTTTATCAATGATCTTTGGTGAATAAAAATTGTTTTCCAGTGATTAGGTGAAAAGCTAGGTATGTTTCTTTTCAAAGTTTAGGATTAAAAATGACTCTTTTATACTGTGTGGAAATACATGGATGGTAACATTTTCAGAAGAGTATTGAATGTTACCTTTTTATTTTATTAAGCTAGTCTTCCCCTTTTTACACATAGAAGAAAAGATTCTTTGGATCTGTTTAAAAGTTTGTGCTAGCAGTAAATGGTCAGTCAGGTGTAAAAATAACCATTATATTTACTTTCGTCTTTCTATTATAAGTCAGCAACTGAATTTTCAAAGGTAGCTCTACCTGATACTGGTATTTTATTTTCCTTCTCCCAAGTTCACATGCATGAATGAAATCAAGCTATAATATTACAATGTCGTTTTAATTTCATGCCTTTGTTCTGCAGTCTTTCACTCTGATCTATAGAAACAAGGAAATATTCTCTGAAGTTCATTTCACCTTTAAAATGTAAGACTGTTCATTTTGACCAAAGTAGTCTAATCTGTTGCTAACACTGAATACAAATCTAGAAAGCGGAAAAATTCTTGTTAATAAATGTTTTTTTTGAAGTGGCTTGAGAGACTGACCAAATATTCTTAATAATAATAATAATAATAATAATTTTATTTCTATACCGCCCTTCTCCCGAAGGACTCAGGGCGGTGTACAGCCAATTTAAAAACACAAGACACAACAATAATTAAAAATTAAAATAATTAAATAGATTTGGCCGATTTAAAACCCCAAAAATTTAAAATACCCCAATTTAAAATTATTAAGTTGATAGCCCGGCCTGGCGGAACTTACCTGTATGGTAAGTTAATGTATTTTGTTGTTGTTGTTGTTCTATATAGAAATGATAGTACTTTCAGCTCTCAAAATAGACACAGTTTTAGTTCTATCTAGGAAAGCTCTGAAGTAAGCTTTCTAATGAAATACCCATGATGGTACAACTAAAATTTTCTAATAATAGAGGAGAGATTCTAAAGAAATGTGCAGCCACATATCTAGGTCACTGAATGTCAACTTTGGGCAACTTTCCTGACACCAGTGCCTTTACACGAGTAGCAGTATACTTCCAAATCTCATAGTTATTGATTATGTAGATGGAAATGATGGGAGCTAAAGTCCAGCTCATGTGGAATTTGGGGAAGGAAGGCCTAAAGCCTATCCATTATTAGTATGAACATAAGGCATCTTAAACTTGTCAAGAGTACAGTGATGCTTAAAAGTTTCTGAACTCTTTAGAATTTTCAATATTTCTGCATAAGTAAAGGTAAAGGTTCCCCTTGCATATAATTGCTAGTCGTTCCTGACTCTAGGGCATGGTGCTCATCTCCGTTTCAAAGCTGAAGAGCCAGCGCTGTCCGAAGACGTCACCGTGGTCATGTGGCCGGCATGACTAAATGCCAAAGGTGCACAGAACACTGTTACCTTCCCAACAAAGATGGTCCCTATTTTTCTACTTACATTTTTTTCGTGCTTTCAAACTGCTAGGTTGGCAGAAGCTGGGGCAAGTAATGGGAGTTCATCCCATTACGCGGCACTAGGGATTCGAACTACTGAACTGCCGACCTTTCAATCAACAAGCTCAGCGTCTTAGCCACTGAACCACCATGTCCCCTAATTTCTGCATACATCTGACCTAAGACTAGATAAAAGAAAACTCAGCTAAGCAAAAGATCAGGCATAGCATATATTGTATTTTCTTTTGTTCCCTTGCTGTTGCTTAAAAGTCTGAAGACAGAATGAAAACTCTCAATTGGAATATACTGTTGGAAGGATATGAACTGTTCAAAAGAAACAGACCTAACAAAAGAGGAGGTGTAGTTGCATTATATGTAAAAAAAAATCACTACACCTCTACAGAAATGCATAAAAGCAAAGATGAAAGCCTCCTTGAATGCATACGGGTTAAAATAAAAGGAAAAAAGTATGACACTGCCATAGGGGTTACTATAGGTCACCAGCCATTTAAATATATCACAATGCTTCAAAACAGTATTGTTACAAGGTGCCTTTTAAAAGATAAATTTATTTATTTAGTGTATGGCATATCATACATGGACTAGCAATATATATTAACATTTCACCTAAATTAGTAACACACAATAAAATATAAATGTTTAAAAGATCTATGTTCAAATACCAATGTCCAGACTATCAAACTATTGAAGCGTAGCATCATTTATATGAAAAAAAAAGATATTGGATCAGTATATGCCCTCAATTTACAGCCGATCACGATGTAATTTACAGTTTAATGTGGGACTCTGCACTCACACTGAGGGGAGGATACTATGCCCAATTTATACAGAAACTCTTGGCAGACAACGTGTGAGATGTGAATCCTATTCAGGATTGTCCATAGTTCAAAGTCTGGCCCCCTTTTTGTGAGGTCATTTATATGTCTTCCTATGTCTGGGCATTCAAAAAGAAAGATAAATGTTTTTGGTTTATTACTAGCTTGCATAGATTCCAGTCTCATACTGTGAACATATCATGTTGGCTTAACTAAACACTGACAATCACAAGATTCAAGAAATAATTTACATAGTAGTTGTCATTTAATGTAACTAAAAATAGCAATCTATTTTTAGTAACTCTGTAACATAATAGAGTCATATAAAATAATATGTATAAGTCTTTTTAAAACGTAAGAGATCTATTCAGTTTGTAATAAACCTTCTTTCTATAGCAAAGGGTTGATCTGAGATACAGGAGAAACAATTTATGATTTATGCTCCAGACAGTATGTCAGGGGCATGAGGGAGAACTATTTATCTAGTAAAAAGTTTGCAAATAAAAGAATAAAGAATAAAAGTATTAAAAACTTGAAATAAAAGTTGATCCTGTTCACCCACTCTGAATATTTATATATGGTCCAGGAAAACATCTGGATTTTTTGACTTGAGTCTGTCCATATGACATTTGCTATTCTTCACTTTACAAAAGATCTTATGTCTTAATCTCATTTCAAATTCTTTTCTTAAACATATATGGAACTCAAGAGTTTCCCTGCATGGAAACCAGCGGTCTCTGTTGGCAAGAATTTGTGGACCATTCCATTACTAGATAATAAATCATGCCTTTTGTCTTATTCTTTGGTCTATCACACCAAAAGAAAGCAGTGCACAGTTCAAGTCTCCAGTTTGTACAATGCATATATCTAAAGAAAAGCTTTTGCAGTCAGAGCGCTTGATTGATAAGTATTCAATCGTCTCTATAATATAGGTACTAATAGCGTTTATATTTGTGTGGGCTTGTGCGCATTTATATATACACATGAATATTATCATATGAAGAATTATATAAAAATTTCAGATAATTTCTTGTTGGCTGGCACCTTTGAAATTAGAAGAATTTAGTGTTTCAGTGAGAAAATAAACAGAATACTGTCACTGTGTATTGGTTTTATTCATTTTTATTGTGTACCTCTGATGGATTCTCCTCTCTGTTTTTAAAAGCAAAATAGTCATTATGGGAAAATGATTTCATTGATGTTTCGTTTTCATTAAATTCAGAGGTAGAAATTCATTGTAATTTAAATAAATAGTTTTTACAACCATTGTGTAAACTTGCTAACACGATTGGTGAATTACTTACAATTCTTGGAATGGTAGCCCAAACAATAGTGTATGTAAGAACACAGCAACAAATGCACAAAATGTTCCCAGCCAAATGCTTATTTAAAAAAAGGGATTAATACAGGGCTGTCAAACTCCTGGCCCATGGGTCGGATGCGTCACGCACTGGCCACGCCCACACCAGTTTAGCGAAAGGAAAAAAAGTCCTGATACATCACGGTGACACCACCGTGACAACGTGAGTTTGACACCCTTGGATTAATATGTAGAAGCAGAATTAAATTGAAGATGCTTTAATTTTAATAACTGGACTACCTCTATTATCATGCAGACAGGAAAAGACATTGGAGTAAGGAAGTATAAATTAGTTATTGTTCCATTAGCTCAGGCTGATTTCAGCCATACAAGTGCAAATATACATGCCCAGTAAAGTCCAAATACTTATTTTGGATTTTCATAGATGAAATTGGTAGCTGCTCTATTTTTCTACCATCTGAAATATTAATTGATTAACAAATTGGTTGATTGATTTGATTTTAATCCACTGCAATCAATCAAAGCTCAGCACTTACCATTGATAATTTGTAATAAAACATTAATGGTATAACCCATCAAAGTAAAATTTCCAAAGTTAATATTACAAAATACAAGTTTGCTCTGACAAGAGCAAACAAAAAGGATAAGGAATAAATAAGAGAATGTATGGTAATAAGAAATATAGAATGAATTTTCTGAAATTGCTATTATTACCATTACTTTGTGTTTTCTTTTCCTTCTTGAATTAAGTTGGAACGTGTACGTTCATTCATTGTACAATTGCTGTAGAGAAAATCTGTTTATTTGGTATTTGCTACTTTTCTGTGGTGTATTCATAATGCACTGAGCACTCTTCAAACTGGTGTAGCTCTCAAGTAGGGAATAATTAGTGCTGTCAATCACTTGTATTTGTATAAGTGACTACACTATTTATCTTATCTTTCTCTACTTTGTCTTGTTTTTCCAGCCAATAGTGCTCATGTTCTACCATTTACATTGACTAGGTAGAATTATTATTACAACGTTGTTATTTTCTTTGATAATAGTCTACAAGGATGAAAAAATGTCTTGCACAGATTAAAATTTAATCTTGGATTTGGCACTATTTATAAATCTATTAACATTTGTATATTTCAATTTTCAAAGGCTTCCAATAAGTTAAATTGTAACTATAAACTATTTTTGTTTTGAGGAAATATAACTGATGAAGTTTGAATGTCAGCTTTTTAACAATATATTTGGATCCAGGGAGTACCTTTTAATATGCTCTTTACTCTATACTCTTCTAGATCTGAGCATCTTGTTTAGATATGTTAAGGTGATAAAGCTGCATTTGTATAGTGTTTGTCCAATTGCTTCTTCTTGAAAAATGGGCATTGAAATGGAAATCGGCATTTCCACTTGAAATATACCCATATATGAATTGAGTTCCAGAGTTCTTGGAAACTGTTCCATATATTATAGTTTTTTCTTTCCCTTTGGACACTTCCATCTTATTTTTTTTTTATAAGAAAGCAGAACAAATTTTCCTTGAAATGCAGTCATTTTCTCTAACCATTTATTAAATGTAATTCCAATATCTCATTATTTACACTGTGCATTGTATATTCTCCTATTTAGGTTTATGCTTGGAATGCTGAAGAGATACTAAACTTGAAATAGAGACTTATGCCCCCCTATTTAAATAGATATGTATGTCCCATGAAGAAAGGCCTTCTCCTGTGTTACCCTTCATCTTATGGAATTAATACACTTGGGACTATGCTTAACCTCCACTATTCCTCCATATTTTTAAAAAATAATTCAGCAGACCTTCAAGTAGGCATTTTGAGTTGAACTTGATGGGAGAGGGGATCTGGTGACTGGTTGTAAGTCAAGGACTACCAGTGGTATCTCAAATTCCCTGAGAGGAAAGTTAGGATATAAAAGACATACAAAAAATATATAGTCACAATACACCGAAGAACCTTATATACGTTAGAAAACTGAAGAAATTTAGCTGGTTCATACACAGTTGTTTGTATTACGTATATGAATGTCCCATAGCTAGAGCTTTTATATTACTCATCATTCACTTCTTCTAATAGATGTGATTCCTGTATTACACGGGTGTCAAATTCGATTGCGTCATGTGACATACCGTGTCTTTTTTGTCTTTGCAGATCCGGGGTGGGTGTGGCCCAGGGGTGAAATGCTCCCGGTTCAGACCGGATCGCCTGATCCGGTAGCGATGGAGGCGGGTGGTTCGGAGAACCGGTAGCAAAAATCCCTGCCCCTCCCATGCCCAGCTGAGCCGCGCAATCATCAGAGGCTTTTTTTTTTATTTTTAAAAGCATTTTTTCTATAACCTCTTTGGCCGAAAAAATGCTTTTAAAAGTAAAAAAAAAAGCCTCTGATGATCGCAAGGCTCAGCTGGGATCATCAGAGGCTTTTAAAAGCATTTTTTCTACAACCGAAGTGGTTGTACTTTTCTACTTGGCCGAAGTGGTTATAGAAAAAATGTTTTTAAAAAGAAAAAAAGCCTCTGCCGATCAGGCAAGTCAGCTGGGATTGTCAGAGGCTTTTTTTTTTTTTTTTTAAAAAGCTGCCAATCAGAGAAGTCAGCTGGGATCGTCAGAGGCTTTAAAAAAAAAAAAAAGAAAGTCTCTGTCTATCAGGCAAGTTAGCTGGGATTGTCAGAGACTTTAAAAGCATTTTTTTTTTCAGCTGAAGAGGTTGTAGAAAAAATGGTTTTAAAAGTAAAAAAAAAAAAGTTGGCCACGCCCACTCAGTCATATTACCACCACCACCACCAAGCCACGCCCACAGAACTGGTAGTAACAAATTTTACATTTCACCACTGGCGTGGCCCGTGTATAACACATCCGGCCTCCGGGCCACCAGTTTCACAGGCCTGCTCTATTATATACTGCATATAATAGCTGATCTACAATTTCAGAGTCTAACTTAGTAGTAAATAGATGCTATTACTAATAGTAAAAAATGCATACCAGAAAGAAAACGACTTGTGCTTAGAATGCTCCTGCGGAAAGTCCTATTTGAATGATAATCCCGTACGTCCATGTTCCTCACCCCACGTAGTCCTAGCTAGAAGACCTCCGGCATCTCTGAAGTAATTGCAGATCAAAGGTCAGTCGATGGAAACAGAGGACAGGGCTCTGACAATGAGAAGAGGTTTTAAAGCCTGCACCTTGTTTAACACTCCAGTGAGAAAACTCTTTTGACCGAGTGAGGCGGCTGCTTTCTGACAGGTCAGCAGGAGGCAAAGGCTGTAAACCCAGAATGACAGTGGCTAAAAGAGTTAATGGGAAGGAGCTGTTGTTATGCTGGCAGCTGCAGTTAGAACAGCAACAGAAGGGCTCTGGAATGCTGCCCCTTACAAGCCACTTCTGTATAACCGTAAGAAAGAAATTGGGAGGTCAGGAGAATGAAAACAGCCGAGATATGTTCCTGTTGATAGGATGGGCCTACCCTTATCACCACATGCTTTAGGAGTAGCTAAGGTGGCGAAGAATGCAGCATTGCATTGACCAAGAAAGTATTGTGATATGGCCTGTTGTTACGAGAATAATATCCATGGCATGAATGCTATGAATGTTGTTATTGTTTGCGTGAGTTAGTTTGCACTAGGACAAAGTGAGCAAGGAAAGTGATGTGTAGATAAACCTTTTGCTGTATCTACTCCAATAATACACTGTAGGGAAACCACTAGGTTATTGGTTATTTCTGAATAGCAATCTGATTATCCAGAGGAAAGATGGTTTTTATGAAGGGATGCCTTAATAAGGATAATACTCATCAACTTTGTTCTTGTAGCAAGACTTACTACTTTTAATGTGGTAATGTTTACTCTCCTATTTAGGGGAGAACATTCTTGTTTGGAGATCACAACGTTCAACGTTCATACTAGTAGGATGTGCTTCCAGTAGTTTGATGGACTGCCTAACGCATTTGTCTCAAATACATGTCTTCTTCACCGTAGTGATGTATATAACAACTGTGTCAGGGGTGAAATGTAAAATTTGTTACTACTGGTTCTGTGGGCATAGCTTGGGGGGGGAGTAACGTGACTGGGTGGGCGTGGCCAACTTTTTTAAAAAAAACTTTTCAAAGCATTTTTTCTAATGGTTTGAAAAGCCTCTGCCGATCAGGCAACTCAGCTGGGATCGTCAGAGAGGCTTTTTAAAAAATGCCTCTCTGCCGATCAGGCAACTCAGCTGGGATCATCAGAGACTTTTCAAAGCATTTTTTTTACCACCTCTTCAGCCACGAGGTTGCAGAAAAAAATGCTTTGAAAAGCCTCTGACGATCCCAGCTGAGCTGCGCGATCATCAGAGGCTTTTTTTTTTACTTTTAAAAGCATTTTTTCATCGGAAGAGGTTGTAGAAAAAATGCTTTTAAAAGTAAAAAAAAAAGCCTCTGATGATCCTGCGACTCAGCTGGGCATGGTGGCAGGGGGAGGGCGCAGGGATTTTTGCTACTGGTTCTCCGAACCACCCACTGCCATCGCTACCGGATCAGGTGATCTGGTCCGAACCGGGAACATTTCACCCCTGAACTGTGTCTAACCCTTGCACTGCTTAGTCATTCCCCTTTAGTGTTGAACCCACAATCAGCCACACAGTTTATGGATTGCAATAATTATATAGTCAGACCATGGACACTGGATTTTATTATAGATTTAGCTGTTATTCATTATTTTAAACTAGAAGTCTTAAGTGTGTATATACTGAGTGCTTTTATTTGTTTCTGGTCTAAGACTGTAATAATAAAATTAATGCATTTGTATCAAATGGCCACTCCTGGGGTTCATCAGAAGTATATTTTTAAGATTTGTAGTAGGAGGTTTTTTTTATGAAGTGTGTTTTGTTAACACCGTTAACAATTTTATTGTGTAGTGTAGAACTACAGGATAACTGTAAAGTAAAATGGGATCTAACAATCCTCTAAATCAGCTTTCTGTGGGAACTAGTTTTTCTAGCATGTATGTTTCTAGCAATAAACAGGATATTTAGGCAGATATGCATATATTCACAGAAAAATAAGGGTCAAAAATTATTTTATAGGGCATGAACATTATGCAATATGCCCCAGTTATGTTCTCAGATATAAAAAGGTCTTAGATTAATTATTGATTGAGTGCCATCAAGTTGGTGTCCACTTTTAATGACTACACATAGATTTTCTGCAGGATGATTTACCCTTTGATTGGTCTTCAGGTCCTCCAAAGGTACACATATTCGCATTATAAACAAGCCCTTCCACCTTGCTACCCTAGTACAGGTCTCCTGCGTGAGCAGGGGATTGGACTAGATGACCTCGAAGGTCCTTTCCAACTCTGTTACTGTTACTGTTTGTCAGGACTTAAATATGTTCACTGTTAATTGTAAATTGGTTGCTGTGTCTGGGGTCACTTCGTTTTCTTTCATCTTAGTCCCAATTTGCTCACTGTACTTCTGTACTTTCATTTCTAGAGCTTCCAGATCCTTTGCATTTTAAGTTGTCAAACATGTACCATCAGCATAGTACAAGTTATTGATGTTTCTTCCTCTGATTTTTACAGTCATGCACATCTTCATCCAGCCTCCTTGTAGTGAATAAAGAGGGTGGCCTTGAAAGACAGAGGGGAGGATTCAGTATCAAGGAAACGATCAAATAGATCAGGGGTCTCCAACCTGGGCAACTTTAAGCCTGGCGGACTTCAACTCCCAGAATTCCCCAGCCAGCTTTGAAATAAATAAAACTTGAGCTCAGGGCAAGAAAGTGGCTTGCAAAATTACATGAATACCACGCACACACTTTCCCAGTTCATGAAGATGAAAGAGGGAAGAAAGGAAGCATATTCAGACTTGAAAGATTAAGATACTTCAGTATAGCAGTTTTACCCTATGACTATCATTAAGTGATTCTTGATGAACGTATCTTTTCTTTTATGTGCACTGAGAGCATATGCACCAAGACAAATTCCTTGTGTGTCCAATCACACTTGGCCAATAAAAAATTCTATTCTATTCTATTCATTGGTGAATGAAAATAATGTAAAATCTTTGCAGTGGCATACTGTTCAGTTTAATCGTGGTTTTTTTTTTAAAATTAGATTTATATGCCGCCCTTCTCCGGAGACTCAGGGCGGCTTACAATGCGTTAAGCAATAGCCTTCATACTTTTGTATATTTTATACAAAGTCAGCTTATTGCCCCCACAACTGGGTCGTCAATTTACCTACCTTAGAAAGGATGGAAGGCTGAGTCAACCTTGAGCCTGGGGAGATTCAAACATGCAATAATTGCAGACAGCTGAATGTTAATAGCAGGCTTTTAGTCTGTTGAGCTATCCAGGCTCAATATCAATAGCAGTGGACAGTCCTCTTCACAATCAGTTAAATCGAGTTTCACTTTTAGTAGCAAACTGAGGTTTGCAAAAATGAGGAGAGAAGGGAGGAAATAGAAGGAAGCAAAGGAGCATGAGGTGTAAGCTGCATTAATTAGATTTTGCTTAAGCAAATTTGCCAATTTGCTTAAGCATGGTTTGTCGAGCAATTCATTTAGTTCTCACACATAATGCTAATCAGAATTGTTAAATGCATAAAGAATAAAGCATATGTTTAATACCTAGAAGAAAGTGAAAGCTATTTAAATATCAAAACCAGAATTTAAAATGCATATTCTCTATTCAAGCAACATCATTTTTTTTTCAGATAACAGCTGGAGTAGAATGGGGAGAGATTGTTCTTTTAAATCAAATTCCAAATTTGTAGATAGGTGGACTTTTACATCTATATCTATCTACTCTTCTATATAGATTACATTTTCCAAAGAACATAGTATTCCATTGGTGAAAAGGTGTGTTTATTTTAGTAAAAAAAAGGGTGAGAATGCAGCAGAGACGTAAAAGCAGTGATGATTTTCATGTAGCTTATATTTCCTGTCTATGGCAAAGAAATTGACTTCTGCCCTTTTTTTTCAGAGTTTAGGAAATATAGTTCTTGTTCCAAATATTTTTTTTTCCCCTTAAATGAGGTCATATTCTTAATTTAGTAACATTATTCATGATTCCACAGAGTGGTATCTTTAACAGCTCCAAACAGTTCAAAACTTGTCTCTATTGTAATAAAGGCTTTGTAGATCTCTGCTATAGTCCCTAAAGAGGAAGATAATTTTCTTTTTTAAAACATTATTTAATAGACAGTGCTTGTTACGAATGGTGACAAAATAGCTTCCTTGTGATTTACATAAATGGAACCAAGTATAGAAATGAGATAAACATATTCACAGGGATATATATGTCTGCATTCATAGATAAATATTAAGATAGGATTTGTACACTACTGTTGAATATGTCCCAATAGCTGGGGGGATGCAGATGCAACTTCTACTCAGTGTTGACTTTTGCCTACTGCCTGGACTTGTCCCTGCAGTTTTCTTGGCATGTTTTCCAGAAAAGGTTTGCCACTGCCTTCTTCCTAAAGTTGAGAGAGAACTGGCTCAAAATCACCCAGCTGACTTTATGCCTCAGGCAGGACTAAAACTCATGTCTCCCTGTTTCTAGCTTGGTGCCTTAACCACTGCAGTCATTACAATGTGTACTGCATATTTTATATTTCTGTTCTATTTACTTTGCATTCAGGTATATGTTTTCTATCCCTGAAAACTCAAAAATAGTTAAATTTAGCAAGATCAAACTGTCAGGGGTTTCTGTATTTCACATGTATCAGAATTGTCTCTTTCTTAAATGAAGCTTCAATATTTCCTTTACTTAATGTAACATTAAAATAGGTTACTAAACATAGCACTTGAAAGTCAGCAATCTTTGTAATTTTTCTGCTCTCTCTTTTAAAGAAATTCTGCTTTGAAAGTTTGCTTACCAAAATGCTACCCTGTATTTCTCCCTCCATTAAATCAAACCCACATCACAGAATCGGCTTTTGATTTGGCCTTATGTGGGAAAACACTTTATTTTGGTTGAAGGTCCTGTATTTCAAACTTCTAATTAATCTAAATATGCTGTGCACTATTATTTCAGTACTGCAAACGGAGAATATATTCCTCCAAATATTTGGAGGAGTGAATAAGGTATCTGCTTGCATTAATCAGCTCTTCAAGAAGAATGGGCTTTATTGTCTAAATTTGATACTGATTATTTTTTGAGCATCTAGATCAGGGGTTTCACTCGATTTCAATAAGGGCCACATCAGGGTTGCGTTTGACCTTGGGGGCCAGGGTGGGTGTGGCTGGGGTGGGCATGGCCAGATCGACGTCACTTGTGTAAGGGATGCCTGTGGTGGCCTGAGCGCTCTGCCAGTGAAAACGGGCTCCTGAGCTCCGTTTTCGGCTGCGATGGCCTCCTGCAACCCTCTGCCAGAGAAAATGGAGCTCGAGAGGGCCGCATGCAGCCTTCCCGAGCTCTATTTTCGCTGGCAGAGGCACTGCGGGCTGGTCCTTTGCTGTTTCCAGGGCAGCCCCACGGGCCAGATCTAAGCACCCCGTGGGCTGTACCCCCCCCCCCCCGGGCATTGAATTTGACATTCCTGATCTAGATAGGCAGTGCTAATTGTAATGAGAATAAGGAATCTATCCAGCAGCTATGGAGCACTTTGAAGAATTCAAACTATGCAACTGGTTTGTATTCACATTTCAGAATGTTCAGTGCTAAAACATGTGAAAGGCACTATTGATTACTTGACAAGCTCCTTGATAAGGACCTTTCAAAATAGACCTATCTCTAATGAGTAATAAATATTTAATATTCAAAGTTCCTATCTTAGTCTGAAATGCTTTTCTGAAGGTACTCAGCTTTCAATTTTTAAAACAGTTGCAAAATATAAATAAAATGTTAACTCTGCTTGCATTTAAGGAGACTTAACAGAAAAACAGAATAATGCAGTTGGAAGGGACCTTGGAATTCCTCTAGTCCAAGGGTGTCAAACTCGATTTCATTGAGGGCCACATCAGGGTTGTGTTTGACCTGTGGGGGCGTGGCCAAGTTGACATCACTCGTGTGGGGACGCCTGTGGTGGCCCAAACACTCTGCCAGAAAAAACAGGCTCTTGAGGTCTGTTTTCAGGTGCAACGGCCTCCTGCAACCCTCTGCCAGAGAAAATGGAGCGCGGGAGGTCTGCCCGCAGCCTCCTGTAACCCTCTTCCAGTGAAAACGGAGCTCGGGTGGGCTGTGTGTTTTCACTAGCAGAGGCACCGTGGGCCAGTCCTTCACTGTTTCCAGGGCGGCCCCACCTTGAGTTTGACACCTCTGCTCTAGTCCAACCTCCAGAACAAGCAGGAGACCCTATATGATTCTGGACAAATAACTAGCCCATCTCTTCTTAAAAACCTCTAGTGATGGAGCACATACAACTTCTGAAGACAAGTTGTTCCGCTGGTTAATTTCACTATCAGGAAATTTGGTTCTAGTTCTAGGTTGTTCTTTCCTTAAATAGTTTCCATCCATTGTTTCTTGTCCTGCCTTCTGGTGCTTTGGAAAATAGATGGAAACACCCCCGCCCTTCTTTGTGGCAGCCCCTCAAATATTGGAGTCCGTTGTGATTTTTCTGGATTTTGAGCCTATCTTCTCTGGGGTGTTGGCTATTCCTGCCAGCTTGGTATCATCTGCAAAATTGACGAGTTCCCTTCTATTCACTCATCTACCTTGTCAAATGCTCTACTGAAATCCAAGTATACTATGTCCACAGCATTTCGCTGGTCCATTAATTTAGTCATTTTGTCAAAGAATGAAAAAAAAATTGTTTGGCATGATCTGTTTTTGACAAGCCTGTGTTGGCTTCTAGTTATTACTTTGCTTGCTTCTAGGAGTTTGCAGATGCGTTGCTTGATTATCTTTTCTAGGATCTTCCCAGGTATTGATGTCAGGCTGATTGGTCTGTAGTTTCCTCAATCCATTCCTCCCCCCACCTTTTTTTTTTTTTTTTTTTTGAAGATGGGAACCACATCAGCTCTTTTTCAGTCTTCTGATAGTTGTCCATGTTCCAGGATCTTTGAGAAATACGATACAATGCTTCTGAGATCACGTCTGTCAGCTCCTTCAGACTCTGAGATGTAATCCATCTGGTCCTGGTGATTTGAATTTGTCTAGAGCGGACAGGTGTTCTCTTATCATTTTCTTGCCTATATTAATTTGTTTTCCTAGTCTGTCTTTTATGGTTATGTTTTTGGTACCAAGTTGTGCTATTATTTCTTTTTGTGTGAAAACAGATAAAAAGAATGAATTAAACAGCTCTGCTTTCTCCCTGCTACCTGTCACTTCCTTTCCATCTTCTACCATTAGTAAACCAGTTGTTTTGTTGACTTTTTTCTTGTTTTTTTTACAAAAAAAATTTTGTTTATTATTTTTGACATTTGTACATCCTGAGCCTTAGCTTTCCTGATTTCATTTTTGCAGATTCGGGATATGTGCTGGTTTCTGCCTTACTTAATACTGTCCCTCTTTCCATTTTTTATACTTATCCTTTTTGTCTTTCAGTTTATCAGAGAGTTCTGTATGCAGCCATGCTGGTTTCATCTATTTCTTAGTTGTGTGTCCTGTAGTATATCCCTATGGCAATGTCATTCTTTTTTCCTCTTGTTCCCTATGCAATTGAGGACCCAGTTTGTGGAGGCAATAAGCTGACTTTGTAAAAATATACAAACGTATGAAGGCTATTGCTTAACGCATTGTAAGCCGCCCTGAGTCTCCGGAGAAGGGCGGCATATAAATCAAATTAAAAAAAAAAAATCAAGGAGGCTTTCATCTTTGGTTTTATGCATTTTTGTAGAGGTGTAATGATTTTTTTACTTATAATTCACCTCCACTTTCTCTGTTGTTAGGTCTGTTTCAGTTTATGTCCTTCTGGCAGTACATTCCAGTGGTGAGTTTCATCCCACCATTTAGCAATTACATGCATTCTATGACTCAGGTTTGTACGTAATTTGCATGTAATTTTTCTAAGGTGTTATGTACCAGTATTTCCCCATAGCAGTAGATCAATTATTTTACAAATTTCCCAAATTTGTATTATTCTCTTCTGCTTTTGCATGCTGGAAATGTAATCAGAAAAGCAATAGTTATAATTAAAAACAAGATTGCTTATTTATTTAATGTATTAGAGTAACTTATATTTCACTTTCCACTATGGAATCTAAAGCAATTAAGAATATCCAGAGATGACGCAAAATCAAAATCACTAAACAATTTTTTAAAAAAGTTATATCCATTGAAACATTGGATTTTAAAATAAATAAGTATGAAATTTCAAGAAACATCTTGGATTAGTAATGCAGAGATAAAGCAATGGAGAATTTAAGTAATCCTTGTTTTTAAACATGAACCTCTGATTTATTTACTAATTTTTACTTCCCTATTTGTATATTGGTGTCCATTTGTATGTTTGACAAGAAATGACGACATTCATTACTTCTCAATTTTTATGGGGAAACCCGAAGGTGCTTTTTCAAGAGGCAACTGGACTTCCTTGTTTTTCTTTGAAGATGTTTTGCTTCTTATCTAAGAAGCTTCTTCAGCTCAGAAACAAGAAAGTCCAGTTGCCTCTTGAAAAAGCACCTTTGGGACAATTATGGCCTGGATCAGGGGTCTCCAACCTTGGCAACTTTAAGGCTGGTGGACTTCAACTCCCAGAATTCCCCAGCCAGAAAAGTTGGCTGGGGAATTCTGGAAGTTGAAATCCTCCAGGCTTAAAGTTGCCAAGGTTGGAGACCCCTAGCCTGGATGACTGAGAATCTCCATAGTCATTTTGAGGGGAAAGTTTCAATTTTTCTTTCAACTCCCCTGCCAAAAGAATTGCTCTAGCTGGCATGATAAAAAAAATAGTAAAGATTCCTTAGTTTCTCATATGACACAGGATGCTGCCTTCAAGAATCATTAGGAAAGAAACTCCTGGAAAGACACTTGCAAAGAGATGAAAAAGGTGAAATCACACTTTGTGCAACCCTGGCTAGTGTCAATTTTTGGAGGGATTTTGAAGCAATAAGTACGGTACCTTCAGTGCCTCTTGCTCCTGTTTAGAATCCCCGTTAATTAGTAATAATTATGCTATTGCTTAACACTTCTCTGCAACATCTGGAGTCTTCCTTGTAGTTCTAGTTTCTTGAAATTAAGCCTCCTGCTAATTGTTGTTGAAAGGGATACCATCATAACTTGCATTATAACGTTCTTATGCTATGCTGTATGTGGCTGCTCTTATTTAAAGCTCTAGATCCGTGATGGTGAACCTATGGCATGCATGCCACAGGTGGCATGCGTAGCCATATCTGTGGGCATGCAAGTGTTGCCCTAGCTGAGCTTCAGCATATGCCTGCTGGCCAGCTGATTTTCAGGCCTTCCAGGCCCACCAGAAGTCAGGAAATGGGCTGTTTCCGGCCTCCGGAGGGCCTCCGGGGGGGACGGGGAGGCTGTTTTCACTCTCCCCAGGCTCCAAGAAAGCCTCTGGAGCCTGGGGAGGGTGAAAAATGGGCCTACCGGGTCCACTAGTAACCTTTTTGCCATCGCATGCCAAAAGTGGGGAGAGCGCGGGGGTTGCGCTTGCACGGTGGGGTGGGGAGGCATTGAATTGTGGGTGTGGGCACACGGGTACCCCATGCTCCCCCCGCTTTTGCATGCAACGGCAAAAAGCCATCACTGCTCTAGATGATGATACCAGAATGGAAATGTTGCCTGATCTACTTATTAATTCTGTGGGGGGTTTTTTAAAGAAAAAAAATCTTTCATAGAACAGGGAAAAATAGCACTGAACTTGGAACAAAATTTCAAAATTTAGAAATAGAGCATTCAAAATGTCTGTTTCAAGTTCAAAAAGTTTTATACCCCCCTAGAATGGAGAGTTTCCTGGTTTTTCATATGCCTCTTTGAAAAAGAAGATTTGTGCCACTAAAAGAGAGGACATTGATTAGTGCATTCTAATTTATATTGTTTAGAAATAATGACTAAAAGATACGTATCAGGATAGGCAAACCAGGTAGCATCTACACCATTCAGTTAATTTGTAACCCACCTGAGATCACCTGAAATAGTTTTTACCCACCCATCAGTTCCAACTTCCAAATACCAGTAACATTTTTCATAAATATCCCTTCCAGAGTCATATCATTGTGCCCATACATTAAAAATAGGAAAGATGGAAGGCTGTGAAAATATTTACAGACCCCTCATATCCTGGGCATAAAGTGTTTCAACTCCTACCCTCAAAATGACACTATACAGCACTGCACACCAGAAGAACTAGACACAAGAACAGTTTTTTCCCGAACGCCATCACTCTGCTAAACAAATAATTCCCTCAACACTGTCAAACTATTTATTAAGGCTGCACTACTATTAATCTTCTCATTGTTCCCACCACCCATCTCCGTTTAGGTATAATGTGGTCCTGTGTTAGAGTGTTTTTGTGTGTGTGTATTTCATAGATCACTTTGGAAAATTCTTTGGGTTTTTATAAATGACTACTTTCTTGTTCAAAAAACAGGTTTTGGAAATAAACAGGTTAATGGGAAAGAACATTTCATGCATTTATGTTAGCAAAAAAAATGCTTCAGGGTTACAGGATCTTCTTTTCTATCAGTTGTACAGTGGTCTGAAGAATGCTCTGTCTTTCTATATTTCAATGACTTATTGTTGAAGCTTTACAATAAATCTGGACTATCTGTAGCAGTTTATTTAATTTCTCATTTTTACATACTATTGAACAAACTGACACTTTTAATGAATTTTATGAGTGTGAATGAGATTGGTGTTTATAGTTTTTTCTTCTTTTGCATTTGAAATATTTGCCAATGACATAAAAAATAGAATAAAATAAAATAAATAAATAAAGGGCAAGAAGCAATGGGTAGAAACTAATCCAGGAGAGAAGCAACCTAGAACTAAGGAGAAATTTCCTGACAGTTAGAACAATTAATCAGTGGAACAACTTGCCTCCAGAAATTGTGAATGCTCCAACACTGGAAGTTTTTTAAGATGTTGGATTACCATTTCTCTTAAGTGGTATAGAGTTTCCTGCCTAAGCAGGGGTTAGACTAGAAGACCTCGAAGGTCCCTTCCAACTATTCTATTCTATTCTATTCTATTCTATTCTATTCTATTCTATTCTATTCTATTCTATTCTATATTGCAGTATATGATTGAAATTTGTGTGCTCATTTCAGTACGGAGCAGCCTAAATGACTTTTTAACTTAGCACTCTGTTTACATTACCTGACTGCACACTGCCTGATTTAACAATCATGTATTATAGGGTGTTTAGAAGAAAATGCATGAAGTTGGTTTTGGGATCCTTTTTAATTCTTCTCTCTTTTACCCTATAGACGGTATCCACAGTGTCACAGCATATTGCACCTTAAGGGTTACCATCATCACTGATGACATGCTTACAAACAGTATCACGGTACGGCTGGAAAACATGTCCCAAGAGAAGTTTCTCTCCCCTCTGCTGGCTCTCTTTGTGGAAGGCGTGGCTACTGTACTGTCAACAACCAAGGAGGGCATTTTTGTCTTCAACATTCAAAACGACACAGATGTTAGCTCCAATATCCTGAATGTGACATTTTCTGCCCTACTTCCCGGTGGCATTCGAAACAAATTCTTCCCCTCTGAAGACCTTCAGGAGCAGATATACCTCAACCGGACACTGCTGACGCTGATATCTACTCAACGAGTATTGCCTTTTGATGATAACATTTGCCTGCGGGAACCTTGCGAAAACTACATGAAATGTGTATCTGTACTGAAGTTTGACAGCTCCGCACCGTTTATCAGTTCAAATACTGTGCTTTTCCGACCCATACACCCTATCAACGGCCTGAGGTGTCGCTGCCCCCCTGGGTTTACTGGTGACTATTGTGAAACGGAGATTGACCTCTGCTATTCTAACCCATGTGGAAACAATGGCCTTTGTCGAAGTCGAGAGGGAGGCTATACTTGTGAATGTTATGAAGACTACACTGGTAAGTTATTCCTTGGTGCCTTAAATATTGAGCATGCTTTATGAATTTAGGAAAGGGCACTCTTTTGCTTTCTCAATTAATCATAATTGTCTAATGGTCGTGTAACATTAGATAAATTTGAACTTTATTTATAAATACAATTATAGGAAAGGCCATAGTCAGAAAATACAACTTTCATAGAAACCATGTTGCTTCCATTTGGTCACTCCCAGCCCCACGTCTCGGTAAGGTAAGGAACGACCTCCTCTTGAACTTCTCCTACCTGCTTATCTCTCTTCCCTATCTTTGTCCTTTTGGGTGCAATGGGGGCGTTGCTGAGACTGAAGTAGAAGCTCTGGACTTTCAACAGTCTCAGCTGGCCATGCAATGGTGGCATTGCTCTGCAATGGTGGCATTGCTGAGACTGAAGTAGAAGTTCTGGACCTTCAACAGTCTCAGCTGGCCGTCTATGCCCTGGGCCTCAATGAGGTATCTCATTGTATATAAAATATATGGTGGGGAATCCAGTGTAGCACAGTTCCCAAGGCAAAATATGCTACAGACAAGCTGTAATCCTGGAGATAATTTCTAGGAAGAGCTTTATGTTTAGGTAAAACTTGTCCATGATTGTATTTTAAATATAGAAAGCAAGATTCTGAATGGAAACTCTAGCACAGAGTGTAAGATAAATTGATTTAATCTAAATCCGATCTGCATTTCCCATCTCAAAACTTCCTGAGGTAAAATTCAACTTAACATTCTTTATTCCGAATCACAGTTAATGGAATGCGTTGAAAGTGAGAAATAGAACATTGCAGGTAATTCTCAACTTACAAATGGTCATTTAATGACGGTTTGAAGTTATGGTCTATAAAGCACTTCTGGCCATCATAAAACATCATACCACCCTCACCTCCCTCATGCTCACATGCTCATGATCTGGGTGCTTGGCAACCACTTCATACTTATGACTGGTTGTCAAGCACTTTGCGATCACCATCAAGAGCCGTGGTAGTATAGTAGTTAGAATGCAATATTGCAGGCTAATTCTGCTGACTGCTGACTGCCAGCAGTTTGGCAGTTCGATTCACCAGCTCAAGGTTGACTCACCCTTCCATCCTTCCGAGGTCAGTAAAATGAGGACCCAGATTGTTAGGGGCAATATAAACTGCTCTGTAAACTGCTTAGAGAAGGCTGTAAAGCAGTATATAACTCTAAGTGATATTGCTATTGCCATGTGATTGTCATTTGCAAGCTTCTCTGCCAGCTTCCCCAGAAAGTCAGTGGGGCAGGTAGCAGGAAAGGCTGCAAGTTATTGCCGCCTGCCAAAGGATTTCCACTCTCCTCCATGCATGAGGTAGGGTGGGAGTAGAAAACCTTTGTTGAGTTGCAGAAACAAAGCTAAGGTCTTTAGGATCCCTGCTTCATCTCTCCAGGCCAGCACAGGAGTTCTTTCCCCTCTGTGTGTGGAAGGGAACTTGTGCACTAGACAGAAGAGATAAAGCAGGGATTGCGAAGATTCTTTTCCCATCCAGCACAGCACTTCCTGTCTCCTCCATCAGCAGATCCCTATCTTATCTCTCCATCCCAGCATAGAAGTTCCCTTCTGAAGACAGAGGGGTGCTACCTGCCCTCCTTTGGCAGGCAGCTCTTTCTGCTCCATCTGCTCAACAATCCATGCAGTCAATTAATGATTGCAACTTGGAGAGCCAAGATTGCAATCATTGAGTGAAGCGATCGTGTGAGCATCCCACTCAACGAGCCCATCACTCAAGCCCATCACCTAGGATTCCAGGCCCTATTGTAGTTGTAAATTGAGGACTACCTATGCTTTCCTACTGAATGGTTTCTCTGAACCAAAAATAGATTGACATTTCCTGCTATTGAGTGTGGTCTTACCCCTTGTTGGTATTAATGGTGTAGGAGCAGGCACATTATCTGCTGGATCCAACTTACATTATTTCTTTGAACAAAACTGATTAGGCATGTTACCTACAACAGTCAGGGAAACAGCATGGATTGTCCACCTTCCCTTAAAGAGCCGAGGTGGTGAAGTGGTTAGAGTGCAGTATTGCAGGCTACTTCAGCTGACTGCTAGCTGCAGTTCAGCAGATCAAATTTCATTGGCTCAAGGTTGACATAGAATAGAATAGAATAGAATAGAATAGAATAGAATAGAATAGAATAGAATAGAATAGAATAGAATAGAATAGAATTTTTTATTGGCCAAGTGTGATTGGACACACAAGGAATTTGTCTGGGTGCATTTGCTCTCAGTCTACATAAAAGATACTTCATCAAGAATCATAAGGTACAACACTTAATGATAGTCATAGGGTACACATAAGCAATCAGGAACAATATCAATATAAATCGTAAGGATACAAGCAACAAAGTTACAGTCATACAGTCATAAGTAGGAGGAGATGGGTGGTGGGAACGACGAGAAGGTGAGAAGATTAATAGTAGTGCAGCCTTAGTAAATAGTTTGACAGTGTTGAGGGAATGATTTGTTTAGGAGAGTGATGGCGTTCGGGAAAAAACTGTTCTTGTGTCTAGTTCTTCTGGTGTGCAGTGTTGTATAGTGTCATTTTGAGGGTAGGAGTTGAAACACTTTATGCCCAGGATATGAGGGGTCTGTAAATATTTTCACAGCCTTCCATCCTTCCTAGGTGGGTAAAATGAGCCAGATTGTTGGAGGCAATATGCTCACTCTGTAAATCGTTTAGAGAGGGCTGTAAAAGCACTATGAAGCAGTATATGTGCTATTGCTATTGCTAAATGGTATCAGTTGAGGGAACTGTAAATATGTAGCTCTGCCAGTCCATAATTGTCATTTTTGTCTTGTTGTTTGTCTTCGGGGTTTCTATACTATATAACATCTACCTTTGTAGGTGCTTTATCTTCACTGAGAGATTGAGAGTTTATGTTTAAATATGGGTTATTTGAAGCTGGAAAAGATAACATGGTAATTGAAAGATAGTGCCAAAATAGTAAATAGGGCACATTGTGTAATGAAAAGGCTGTGGCCTTAAAGATTGCTTTTCAGATGATCCCTGCAGATAGAAAAATCTGCCCATGAACCATGCAAACTTACATGTGGATGTGGGGTGAGTGATTCACCGAGGAAGCATAATCTTTGGAAACAGACCAATCTGATGGGCATTGCTCCAGAAATAGTTCACTGTGATTCAATACTTAAATCAGGATTGAGAATCTGAAAAACAGAATTCCGTAGTCTAATAAGAGAAAAGCACAGAGTGCTGTCATTTGTTTCAGAAACATTATGCCTTAATAAGCAGGTAACATATATCACATTTTTGTATGTACTGGTACGTTGATTTTGAACTGCAATCCTGTAAAATCTGGAGTTTTAAATAGCGAGTTTGGGACAGAATGTGATGAAATTTGCAGTGAGAGAGGTCAATGTTGCAGGAACAGCATATAGACTGAAAGAATTTTGTGCAAAAGAAACAGTTGATCATAAGGAATAGTACTATAAACCCTTTTCAAAAATGTGGTGCCGTTGATTCTGGATTTTGAGACAGAAATAAAGAAAGATTTACCTGCTGATCTTTGCCATTTACTCCTGTTGCCATGACATTGTAAGAATTATTTTTTAGAAATTCTATATTAGAGTTGCGCCTAAAGAATATAATAGATTACCGATGTGGATAAATAAAATACCAGTGTAGCAGTGGTGGGTTGCCCCCGGTTTGAACCAGTTCTATAGAACCGGTAGTAAAACCGGCGGGAGGCTCCGCCCACTGACCCTGATGAAGCGATCTGCGCATGCATGCAGAAAGCTTGTGCGCAAGCAGAGCGAGCGCGCATGTGCAATCCCATTGGGAACCCGTAGTAAAGGTAAGTAGAACCCACCCCTGCAGTGTAGGTAGTCCTCGACTTACAACATTTTATTTAGTGACTGTTCAAAGTTACAACGGCACTGAAAAAAGTGACTTATGACCGTTTTTCATATTTACAACCGTTGCAACACCCTCATGATCATGTGATCAAAATTCGGAAGCTTGGCAATAGACTCATTAATGACGGTTGCAATGTCCCGGGGTCATGTGATCCCGTTTTGCGAACTTCTGACAAGCAAAGTCAATGGGGAAGCCAGATTCACTTAACAACCATGTTACTAACTTAACTACTGTGATTCACTTAACAACTCTGGCAAAAACAAAAAGTTGTAAAGTCGCAAAACTCACTTCACAGATGTTTTACTTAGCAACAGAAATTTTGGCCTCAATAGTGGTCGTACATCAAGGACTACCTATATGCGAACATCAGCATAATCTGAGATTTGGCCAAATTTAGTCTATTCCTGTAATATTTAAATATGATGCTCAAAGGCCAAACATTGAGAATGTAAGAAATATGTAATGATATCACATACCAGAGCCTTCCTATTCTTCTTTTTTAATGTTGTCATTGACTTAAAAGATTGAGTTATCCACGTTGAAATGGTACTACACCAAAGAATGCAGCATTTTTTGGAAGATCTAAAATGTCACTTTATCCCTTTAAGAAATGTACTTGACAAATAATCAAAAAAATATTTGATTATTTAGAAAAATATTTCTAAAAATAGAAATAAAAATTTCCAGCTCTTTGCCACGATATAATGCTGACTTATAAAGGAAATATATTTTTCTAACCCTGAACATTTTGAGTTTCTCTAGAATACAATTATGTCCCAATAAAAACCCTCCTTTTCTCTCTTGTTTCCATTTTCGCTAATGGCCTGAAGCTTTTCATTGTTGGATGTAATTTATACATGATGAAAGTTTCTCAGTTTTCAGGATTCTTCTGTTTCAAGGAGTAAAGTATACAGAGGTTTTTACAAGGCTATTTCTGAAATGGAAATACCCCCTAATTATAATTATCTGGAGCAACTGCACTTCCTATGATACAAGGAGGTGAGTGATAAGGACACATAATATTTGTGGGTTTAAATCAGATCTGGAACAACATTTTTTCAACATTTCAGGCACCATCTATCTACGTGCTAAGAAGAACAAGGGAAAATTTCCAGGAGGATGTTTTTTTTTCTGTCTCTTTTAAGTAGAAAGCAAGGCCTAAATTTCTTTAGTTTTGGCTTAATGTGTTCCATGAAAATACTGTATATGCTTTGCTGTAGTATACCCATGAAACATTTAAAATCATGATCTTTGGCTTCATTTTTTTTTCTGATTTCAAGTTAGAACTGTTAACCTGACACATTTTTCTCAAAGATAGCACATGGTCTTTGAAACATGTGCTGGGGCAATATGTTATTAAAAGTACACATAGAGCTGAGACCAACCCCCCCCCCCCACCACCACTTTATTTAATTCCGTTAACAATTTCTTTATTTAAAAGATTTGCATGGCACCCATCTTGAAACATCTTTTTGACTGGTGCAGTATACAGGTCCTCAATGGAAGGCAGGTTGGTAGCCATTGTTTTTTCTGCAGTTCTAATTATCCTCTGAAGTCTGTGTCTGTCTTGTTGGGTTGCAGAACCAAACCAGATAGTTATAGAGGTGCAGATGACAGACTCAATAATTCCTCTGTAGAACTGTATCGGCAGCTCCTTGGGAAGTTTCAGCTTTCTGAGTTGGTGCAGAAAGAACATTCTTTGTTGTGCTTTTTTGATGATGTTTTTGATGTTAGCTGTCCATTTTAGATCTTGCGAAATGGTAGAACCTAGAAATTTGAAGCCAGGTCTTGATGGCCTTCTGCAAGGCAAAGGGGGGGGGGACTGCTGGATCACTGGGGAGGGGGGAAGGTATTCCATAAATTGTGGCAGTCACAGACAAGGCATACTTCCAAGTTCTCCCTAAGCGGCAAAGTTTCATGGAAGCCAATCTCATTGTACACGTGTTGTGCTTTGACAATAAAGGTTGAATTGAATTGAAGGGACTTGGAGTGTGCTTACCCTATCCAAAGTGGTAGGATGGGAAGATACTCTCAGGGAAGAGGTGGTCCCACAAATAATCTGATGATCTTTAAATCTTTAAAGATAATAATCAGCACGTTGAATTACACTTGAAAGGAAACTGGAAGTTTGTGCAAGAGAGGTGTAACATGGGCAAAGCTACAAGTTGCAGGATCCCAATCTGGGTCAGTCACCGGGACCAGGGGTTTTGTCTTCCGAACTTTCGGACTCGTGCTGGTGCCCATCTTCGGAGAACTTATCTCTAGCAGTTGCTGGAGATTGGATCCTGCAACATTATCCCGGGACACCTACATTTGCCTTCATTTGTGAAAGTTCCTAGATTGTGCATGCTGCTAGCTAGCTATTTATTTGTTTGTTTGTTTGTTTGTTTGTTTGTTTGTTTGTTTGTTCAATTTATATGCCGCCCTCCTCCGAAGACTCAGGGCGGCTTACAATGCACTTATAGCAATAGCCTTCATTCTTTTGTATATACCTGCTTATTAGGGCTTTTGGCCCCCATAAATGGTGTTTCTACAAAATCAGCTTATTGCCCCCACAATCCGAGTCCTCAATTTACCTACCTCGGAAGGATGGAAGGCTGAGTCAACCTTGAGCCTGGTGAGATTTGAACTTGCACTAATTGCAGGCAGCTGGCAGCTAAGTGCTACATAACAGCACTTAGTCTGCTGCACCACCAAGGCTACATTCTGGACCAGTTGTAGTTACTACAACTGGTCTTCAAGGGCAGACCTATGTTAAGTGCATAGCAGTAATCCGATAGGAAGTGACTAAGGCATGAGTAACCATAAGAAAGAGTCCTGGAACAATGGCACAATTGGCATCCAAGATACCGTATTTTTTGGAGTATAAGACACACCTTTTTCCCCAAAAAAAGAGGGTGAAAATCTGGGTGCATCTTATACTCTGAATGAAGGAAACAGGATACATGTCTTCCTGGAAGGAGCGCTTTCCATATAAATTTGGTCAATTCCCATGATCCCCCAGCCATATTGGCTGGCAGGCAATAGGAGCTGAAGCCATCATATTGAAGAAAGAAGGTTGGGAAAAATGGTTGTTGAACACTGCTAGATTCTTACCTCTCTACACTCAGTGAGTCAACTTGAGCCAAGGGCTCTCTATAATCTGAGAATTGTTGTGAGAATACACTAAAAAAAAGAACAAGGTGCACTGCCTTAACCTCTGCAGATGAGTCAGGTTTTAAATAAAGGAGTAAACCTATTTCTAATGAGTAAAATAAAACATTTTTTATTTGGAAGCCAAAGTGTTACAGTAACTGAAAAATTAATATATATATATTTTAAATATGTGATAATTTTATAGAACACCTTGTTTCCCCACCATCAGCTTAATGAGAAGTATTTGATTTCGGGGAGTGGGGGGTGAGGGGGTTTGTGTCAAAGGACTGTTAATGGTTTCTCAGAGAGGGCCTCCTCAGGGTGCCGTCGGTCAAGCAATGTCGGCTGGCGGCCCCCAGGGGGAGGGCCTTCTCTGTGGGAGCACCTGCCCTCTGGAACGAGCTACCTCCCGGAATACGGCCGATTCCGGATCTCCGCACTTTCCATAAGGCCCTGAAGACGTTTTTATTTCAGCAATCCGGCCTGGTCTGAATAGGTTTTAGGGGTTTTTAATTGTATTGCTAGGGGTTTTAAATAGGGGGGACCGTTTAATTTAATTTATTCTTAATTATTTTAACTTTTATATTGCATGTTATTTTAATTCTCGGCTGTTCACCGCCCTGAGTCCCTTCGGGGAGAAGGGCGGGATATAAATTTAATAAATAAATAAATAAATAAATAAATTACTCATTCTGCCAAGATATTATTAAGTGAGAGTCAGGGGTGGGTTCTACTTATCTTTACTACCGGTTCGCAATGGGATCGTGCGCACGCGATTGCTTCGCTCACGCACACGCCTTGCTTCTGCACATGCGCAGGTCGCTTCTGGTGACGTCAGGGCCAGTGGGTGGAGCCTCCTGCTGGTTTTACAACCAGTTCTATACAACCAGTCCAAACCGGGGGCAACCCACCACTGGTGAGAGTGTATATCTATGTATCTGTGTGCACAAACATACATATACACACAGAAAGAGAGAGAGAGATTATGGAATGCTGCTATTAAAAAAAACACATATTTTTCCTTTAGTCTCGGCTACTGAATTCTGAGCTGTCTCACTGCTTATATTTGTCTATTACGATCTTCGGAGGCCATCATCAGTTGACCTATTCCTAAGAGCCCCAGGTGCCATGCCATCATCCCAACATCTTCTGCACTCTCCCACCCCTAACCTTCCATCTGGGTTTTTTTGCCTCCAGAAATATTTTCAGAGATCAAAGTCTTGGACTGTCTCTTGAAGTCTAGTCCAGAGATTCAGTGTTCTTGTTTGCTGGTTTTTTTGTTGTTTTTTTTTAAATTAGTTTTCAGGTGGTTTGACAGGATTTCTGATGTTACAAAAGCCGTTTAAAGTGCTGGAATTAAGGAAGCTTTGTGTGTGAAAGTGATACGCCTAATGTCAATATAATCGCCATATTTTCCAATCTTCATCCACAGGACGGATTTTAGTGTTTCGGCTTGGTAACATGCTGCCATCGTGGGCAGGAAAAAGCCATTGCTGTTGAGAACATAATCGTGCGTTTATGATTATGTTCCAGGATAAGGGGGGAAAAATGGCTTTCTGTAACACATTGTGAATACAGATAGGAAAATGAAGACTGTGGGGATAAACATGAATGAAGCAGGGGTGGTATTCACTTACCTTTGCTACCAGTTCGCAAATGCGAGCGCGCGCAGGGCCTTTCTGTGCATGTGCAGATAATAAAAAACGGGACGCGATGACATCCGGGCGGGTGGGCAGAGCCTCCAGCAGCCACCACTACCGGTTTGCCCGAACCAGATAGAACCAGCTGAATACCACCACTGAACCAAGGATTATATTTTCGGAATGCAAAGGGTTCCAGGTATAAGAAGAAAAGGGCTGATTCCATCTCATTCAAAACAAGAACATTGCTACAGTAATCTTATTAACTAAAGGATCTCTGTAAAACTTTGAAGTCCAGTTTATTTGCTCATTTCAGTTTATTCAAATTGCCTTTTAAATGAACTACTGTAGATGACTCCAAAGAACATTATAAATAAATAAATAAATAAATAAATAAATAAATAAATAAATAAATAAATAAATAAATAAATAAATAAATACATACATACATACATACATACATACATACATACATACATACATACATTTATTGTCATTGTACATGTATACACAGTATACCCATACAACAAAATTCACTTAACACCCAAAGACCAGGTCCAACACACAACAATCTCCAAACACACTCCCACCCACTGCAATTCTCCACCCCTAAACCACCCAAACGTCCACACAACAGACCAAGTAATACTGTCCAACAGCTCACTGATGGTGGCCCTTTAGTTCATTGTTGAGTGCAATTATA
Organism: Pantherophis guttatus; assembly: GCF_059756535.1. Taxonomy (NCBI): domain Eukaryota; kingdom Metazoa; phylum Chordata; class Lepidosauria; order Squamata; family Colubridae; genus Pantherophis; species Pantherophis guttatus. The sequence goes on from NC_142069.1 coordinate 77,794,226, forward strand.
GTTCTGGGATAATTATCCAATATTGTATTCCACAAAACCCACAAGAAGAAGAATATAACAGTATTATAGTAACAATCCCATACGTACAGTATGTTCATCAACTTTCGAGTGGGAAAGTATGACATAATGTATGGTTGCACCCTTATACTCGCCTGGTTCTCAGTGGCAAAAAAAAACACTACCTTACATCTAATGTTTACACAAAAAAGAAAAAAACAGACAAGCTCTAAAGAAAATGAATAATGTTCCTATTAAATAGTTAAACTAGGAGTTAATAAGTTAGCAGTAATCTGTGCTGCAATACTGCTTTTATCAAATTACACTTTCCCACTCGTGTGAGTAGTAAACAGTAACTCAGCAAGTTAGATTTCTTGCAGTTAAAAAATTTTCAGTTTTCTCAAAGTAACTTTTTCTTATTAGAGGCCAGGTGTTGGTACAGGGCTGTTGCCTTACTTTGGAAATAGGTCTAAAAACCACACACACACACAAATAAAGAGAAGTTTTCAAACACCGCAGAGCCATTCCTCCTCCAGTCTCATTTTTCTTGATGCATTCCTTAAAGAATTCTTTTATGAAGTAGGGAAACAGTGCAGGTTATGAGTGTTCTTCTTATATGATGAAGAGAATTGTTACATAAGACAAGAGTTGTTTAAAGTAGCATGTGTACAGTATTGTTGTGGTCCGCCAGCAACCTGTGGAGCCGGCAGCGGAGTCGGACAGCGATGAGGCTGAGGAAGAACATGGGCCAGTCCTGGAGGCTGGGGAAGCCTGGATGAGGGCTCTACATCGGAGGCGGAGATGGGGCCAGGGCCATCGGGGAGTGATGTGCGGACTCCGGAGCCTCCAGAGGCTGACAGTAGAGAGACAGAGGAACAGGAGGAGCCTGTTCCTAGTGCACGTCTGAGAAGAGCTGCCAGAAGGCAAGAGCAGCTAAAGCAAAGAGGATGTCTCGGGAGTAGGGCCAAGAGATGATTGGTCCCTCCCATAAGTCTTAAAAGACCAGCAACGGTTCTTGGGCTCTTTGTCGGAAAACAACGTTGATAGACTTTTTCTTGTCTTGCTGCATTTATCTCTTGTCAGTGTCTTCTGCTTCTGAACTTTTGCCAAGAAAAGCCTTTGGCAGTTTGCCTAATTATACCAAGGTTGGTGATTAGACTGAAGAATTTGTGTTATGAAGACTTTGTTTTGATTTAGTTTGGACTACGCTGAGAATGAGTTAATTCTCAGCTGTTCTAATAAAGTCTGTTTGTTTTGGAACTGTTGCATAAGTCCCCTACTACAGTATTCTGTAGTCTTTGGAGCTGTAGTCTAGGAAGTATCAGAGGTTTTTTGCTGAGTAGCAGGGGTGCTTATTCAGCAGGTTCTGACAGGTTCTGGAGAACCGGTAGCGGAAATTTTGAGTAGTTCAGAGAACCGGCAAATACCACCTCTGGCTGGCCCTAGGAGTGGGGAGGGAATGGGGATTTTGCAGTATCCTTCCCCTGCCACGCCCACCAAGCTATGCCCACAGAACCGGTAGTAAAAAAAAAATTGACTTCCACCACTGCTGAGTAGTAGTATTATTTACAGTAAACTTCCAGGATATTCTAGAAACAGTCAAATAGGGCCCTATATAGGTCATTCTCATGCTGTCGTCGAGGAATTTCTTGTGACTAATTGCTCACAAAGAAGACTATTTATTGACACGATGGTGCATCAAAGAATTCTGCATATTTTGGGCATTTGTTGCTCTGTAAGAGACAATGTTATGTCTGTAGCAATATATTAAAAACTGAAGGCTTACGAAGTGGTTTAGCTAGACTAAAAATGGCTATTTTGTACACAGCCATATCTGTAGTTTGACTTGTTTCCTGTTTTATATCAAATGCATTTTGGGAATACAGAAGAATTTGGGAGACTATATTAGCAGTACTTCAATGAGGCTGATTTTCTAGATGAAGTATAAACCGTGGGTACGTTTTATTGTTTTAAGCTACCCAGAAGCTAGATTTCTCTTAGCTGCTTATTCTGGCCTGCATTCTTCTTTCCACTGTGACCTTGAAAAGATGGGGAGTTTCCGTCTCCCACCTTTCAGAAGAGAAGTGCAAAAAGGAATAAGAGTTAACTGTCTCCCACCAGGTTCCCTTTGTAGATCAAGGTAGTTTCCCAATAATTTTAGAGAAAAAAAACCATGTTTTTTGAAGTACACTTTCAGCAAAATGTTTGGATTGGAGTACAGAATAATTTATCTGCTTTCAGACCTGGTAACCAAGGGAGATTTGAATGAGGCATTGCTCAAGAGAAAGGGTAACCCCTGATGATTTTTTTTACTCTGTCTTGAACAGTGGTAGATCTTTCTCCAGTCACTAATTTTATTTATCTTTGCTTCTCTTTTTTTATTTTGTTTCTTTTGATAATCTGGTAAATTACTATGACTAGACTGTACCAGTTCACTTCAAGATAAATAGTTATTTAGTTATCCTTGGAAGTTATTTTTTATTATTGTTCAATGACTGAACGTATTTACCCAGAGGCATTCTATAGAGATCAAGGCTATGATTTTCCCTGTTACAATGTATGGCTGTGAAAGTTGGACCATAAGAAAGGCTGAGCGCCAAAGAATGGAGGCCTTTGAACTATGGTGCTGGAGAAGACTCCTGCGAGTCTCTTGGACTGCAAGGCGATCAAACTGGTCAATCCTAGAGGAGATCAACCCTGACTGCTCTTTAGAAGGTGAGATCCTGAAGATGAAACTCAACTACTTTGGCCACCTAATGAGAAGGAAGGACTCACTGGAGAAGAGCCTAATGCTGGGAAAGTTTGAGGGCAAAAGAAGAAGGGGACGACAGAGAATTAGGTGGCTGGATGGAGTCACTGAAGCAGTAGGCGTGAGCTTAAATGGACTCCAGAGGATGGTAGACGACAGGAAAGCCTGGAGGAACGTTGTCCTCCAGGCAATGGGTTGCAATGGGTTGGACACGACTTTGCAACTAGCAACAACACAGTGGCCCCCAACCTTTTTGGGCACCAAGGACTTGTTCCTTTGAGAGACGCTTTTCCATGGACCACAGGTGGCGTGGTTTTGCATGCTGCCTGCATCCTGCGGATGGGGCTTCGCTTGTTTGCGTGGCCAGGTTTCTGGTATGCCACAGCCTGGTGGCGGTCCACAGACCAGGGGTTGGGGACCCCTGCCTTAGTAAATAACATATTATTTATTCAGTGATTTCTCACATTTATGTCCTACTTTATATCTAGGAGTTCAAGATAACTTACAAGGGGGTCTGTCTGAATTTTTTATTTTTTATTTTATTTTATTTTTTTTAATTTGATTTATATGCCGCCCTTCTCCGGAGACTCAGGGCGGCTTACAATGCGTTAAGCAATAGCCTTCATACTTTTGTATATTTACACAAAGTCAGCTTATTGCCCCCACAATCTGGGTCCTCATTTATAACAGTGGCTCTGGGATATTGACTGGATTTAGAGAAAGTAGCAGGCAATGCATTTGCACAATCTGTAGTTGTGCAGTAGTTTTGACTACGAAATCATGCCAAAGTATTGAGATACTCTGACTCAGAAAACTGTATTAAAGATATACTATATGAACAGAAAATGACTTCAAATATACTATATAATCCCCAAAATTATATTTGCTTTCTTTTCTTGAAAGCACACCAAGTTTATTTGTACTCTGAGTTGAGAATAAGCTACAGTTTTTCATTTGCACATTGTTCACAACTTAGAAACAATAGGGTGCTTATTTGCATCAGTTATTAGGAGATGAACATGACTGTAAGCTGCCAAAGGCTAAACAACGTGTATCAACATACTGCATTCCTGGTTCGAAGCACACTCATTTTGTACTTCTGAGAGGTACGGAAGGGTGTGTGCAAATAATTGAGTTACAGTAGGTTTAGTGAGGCTTGGATTTTCTATTATAGCTTCTGGCTAAACTGTTAGCCCCTCTTCCTCGCTCCTCAGATTCATCTTATGCTGTATCCATTTCTTTAGACTTTAGATCACAAGAATTAATAACCCTGAATTTACATACTTACACATATACATACATGAATGGATGAAACAAGAATCCACAAATAAGGAAATAAATAAATAACACATTTTGTAATGCTTTTGTTAGTTCATAACATTAGTTATGATTAAGTTATTAGATTAATAACTTAATCTAATTCATAGATTAAGAATCCTGAACAGCCTTTTTATAATTAGACAATGATTTTGAGAATGTATTTGTAATTTTTGCAGAATGGAAGAGATTCTTTCATGAGCATTTGTGTCCTAAAATCTCCTAACCCTAAGAATGATATTTCGCTTCTTTCATTTTTTTTCTAGTATAAATAAGAAAAAGAAAATCATAGGTGCTTATTCTGTTCTGTGATAATCTAAAATGAGAAGGAAAAGAGAACGGGGAAAAATTTGTGTACCTTTGCTTATTAAGAGAAGCTTGACTACAAGACTTTAAAATTTTTTGTTTTCATTTAAATTCACTAGTATTCACCATGAACTTTCTGTATTAACCACAAAAATGGTTGAACTTAACTGTGATCTGTTTCAAAAGAAAATAACTCCACTGCCCATGGCTTGAAGTGAGCTTTTTTCAAATAAGCCATAAAGATTAATTACAGGTTGGAGATTAACTGTCATGTAAGGATCAGTCAAAAAGTAAACAAAAGATTCCATTCCTCACAACCACACTGGGAAAGAACAAAACTAAGAAATTATTAACTATAGTTTATTGTGATATCTGAACCAGCCATTAAGGTTACCAATCCCCTTTAAACCTCGGGCTGTTTTAAAAACGGTGAGCTAAGCACGAGTTTACTGAATTGAAATGTAAATTTAGCTGGATTCTGAAAATTCTGAGGCAAGCATTTGCTTTAATTAAGGGAATTTATGTGAATTATCAAATGTGAACTGTCTTCTTTGACTGACTGTTCTATTGCTGACATTCATTGTTACATTATTCTATGAGAGAGAGAGAGGGAGGAAGAGAGAGAGAGGGAGAGATAATTTTCCAATTCTGCCTCTTTTTTGAGGCAAGATAAATGTCCCTTCTCCAAACTTAGCTCATATTTCAGTATTTGCAAAGGGTAATCTTTAACATCCTAAACGCTTTCACTAGCTTATCTATCTACAACTCCAGAGTTTCACTCCTGCACCAGTGGCATACCATCACGGTGACACATTCTTTCCAAAGGAGTCATTTGCAAGCCATACCGTCTTATCTGATGATTGAAAAAATAATGCCTTCTGGTATACATGCTTTAGGGTTAGTTCATTGACGACATCTTTGATAAATTTATGTTAGCTTTACTTATAATTTACTTATGTGTTTTACTTGTCTTCCCAGTAAGGCTCAAATTTGTGTGACCACTTTCAGTACTGGAAAAACAACTAAATTCTTACAGTATTTAGTGTAAAACCAAGAACTCGGTGGGATCTTAAGGAACTGTGAAGCTGAATCCACAAGGCTTAATTGTGTCGCTGAAATAGTTTAATGCTCCCCCATGGTATTCTTTAGTACATACCATGAGAAAGTACTGATTCATTCATGGATTCATCATAGTATAAGCGTTTAATTCAAGACCTTAGATTGTTATATGAACTTTTGTGAATTGTAGCCAATTTACATGCCTGTGGATCCAGAGATTATCATGCCATTGTTATCATGAGATAACAAGTCTAGGCCATACCATCAAGGAATCCACATGCTATTGAGTCTCGTAGACTTTTCACAGTTCAGTGTACTCTCCAGTCAATTTAGTGTTCAACCAACCACTTCATCCCAATTATATTGCTTGCAAAGAATGAGCAAAAGTTCTCAAGATAGCTCAGTAAATTGGAGCTTCAGCTGAGGCCAGGAGGTAAAGTTTAAGGATAATTACTGTGTTCCCCCCAAAATAAGACCCTGTCTTATATTTTTTTGACCCTGAAATAAGCGCTTGGCCTTATTGCCGTGCGCTCAAAAGCCCAATTGGGCTTATTATCAGGGGATGTTTTATTTTGGGGGAAACAGGGTATTGTGTAAATGCACCCTCAGCAAAATAAAGCCTGCTTCTTGTTTAATTTATTAGTCCCTTTTCAATTATAATTCAATTACAATTGGATTCATATATCAATATCAGATTAATGACAGTTTAAGTGAAGAAACAATAGTCAGGAAAATGTAGTCTATGTTGCTAAGTTACATGCTGTATTTTTGACGGCTGAAATTTTGCAAACTCACACAAATGATTATTTGCGATTTTTATTAGGGGAAGTATGGCCTTTCACCGAATGGCTAAGGCTTTTAGGTAACTAAGATCTGCATCAAATGTGACAGCGTTTATCGTTGTTTTTTATAGGGTTTTTTTTTTTTTTTGTGGCTTTCAGTCGGTAGTGACTCCTGGCAATCGCCAGGACAAATCTCTGAAGTTTTCTTGGCAAGATTTCAGAAGTATTTATTTATTTATTTATTTTATTTCTATACCGCCCTTCTCCCGAAGGACTCAGGGCGGTGTACAGCCTGATTAAAAGCACAAAGACAGACAAAATTTAAAAATAATTAAAATTATTAAATAATTGGCTCAATTATAAAATCCCAAAATGATTTGCTATTGCCTTCTTCCTACCGTAGGTTGAAAGGAAGTGACTGGTCCAAAGTTACCCAGCTAGCTTTGTGTCTAAGATGAGACTTGAGCTCGCTTCTTCGTTCCTAGCCTGATGCCTTAACCACTACATAAAAAATGGCTGTCTTCTAGTATTGTTATAATGCATTGTACTCTATCTGTATTTTGAATACACTTAGAGTTTTGGGTTTGAGGCCATTTATAAATCTCCTGGCTATCAGCTACAAGCCGTTTAGGAGGCAAACAAAAGATTTCAGCATAAAACTGATTAGATCAGTTAGATCAGGGGTCCCCCAATCTCCAATCTATGGACTGGCACTGGTCTGCGGCATTCCAGAAACCAGGCCATGCAAATAAGCGGAGGCCCATCCACGGGATGCAGGCAGTATACAAAACCATAACCCCTCCGGTCCGCAGAAAAACATCCCTCCGCAGAACTGGTCCCTGATGCTCAAAATGTTGTTGGCCATTGAGTTAGATCACTTAGACAGAAAAACTCAACATGGAACTAAGATGAAAATTTCCTGACCATGAGAACAACTAACCCAGCTTTCCTCCTGGAGTTGTGGGTACTACTACATTGATGGAGGTTTTCAAGAAAAGATTGTACAACCTTCTGTCTGAGCAGGGGAAGATTTCCAAGATCCCTTCAAGCCCTGTGATGTTGTGTCTTAATTTCAGGCCGCAGCTGTGATCCTGGGGAAGGATTCTAATCAACTAATTAAGATCACAGTGCTGAACTTTTTAATTCACAGATGGCACTTTTTAGGGACATGCAGTGCTGTGGTCAAAAAAAGGCAGCTTTTTAAAGGCAATCTCTGTGCTCTGTGGGGTAGGAGAAAAAAAAGTGGCTCAGACACAGAATAATACAAATTAGGTCATACATGTATGGTTGTAAATTCGTACATTGGTCACAAAGTTACTTTTTCATCACTGTCATCGCTGCAAGCAATTGTTCTCCAAGTTGTCACTAATTGAGGACTACTGGTATCTTTTTATTATAATCGTATGATTTTATAATTATTTATAATAGTGTGCCATCTGTCAGAAATGGTGTAGGGCCGTGATGGCGAACCTATGGCACGGGTGCCACAGGTGGCACGCGGAGCCATATCGGTGGGCACGCGAGCTCAGCTCCGGCACCCATGCGTGCGCCAGCCAGCTGATTTTTGGGCCTTCTGGGCCCACCAGAAGTCAGGAAACACACTGTTTCTGGCCTCCGGAGGGCCTCTGTGGGTGGGTGGGTGGGGAAGGCCATTTTTGCCCTCCCCAGGCTCCTAGAAAGGCTCTGGAGCATGGGGAGAGCAAAAAACGGGCCTACCGGGCCCACTGTGCCATCATGTGCCAAAAGCGGGGGGAGCACGGGGGGGCGGGGCGCATAGAATTATGGATGTGGGCACGTGTGTGTGTGACCCCAGCGTGCTCTCCCCACTTTTGGCACGCGATGGCAAAAAGGTTAGCCATCACTGGTGTAGGGTGTCCTGCCTTGGCTGGACTAGATGACCTACAAGGTCCCTTCCAACTCGGTTAATCTGTAATACGGTAATAAAATGTCATTATTTCATATATTTGTAATTTTGATTTTGATTGCAATTTTACAGCCATGCTTTAAGATTGATATTCATTTTGACTTTAAACTATCTTGGTTGGATAGTTACACGACTGGAATGGTGAGATACAAAGCCAATAGTGGTGACGATAGATGTAATAATAATTGCAAATCGTATAAAGCTGTGTTTGTTAAATTCAGATGAATTTATATATTCATTTCTCAAATCATATGTATTTTTATATACTTTTCACTTTTTGCCAGTCATTTTTTTGGCCCTATTTGTGTGTGTGTGTGTGTGTGTGTGTGTGTGTGTGTGTGTATGGTCCTATTCATGTTCTGTTGTCATCAGTTGCCTTTTATAAGACAACTGGAACACATTTCTTCAAACAGAAGCCTGGGTTTTCTCAGTAGACAAGCATTTTCAATTTAACTATGACAACTCTTTACTTAGCCCTTGAATTTAGCTTTAGCTGTCTTCATTGATTCAGAAGATTGCGCAAAAACAAGCTTGAGAGAGACTTACGATGATGACTAGATACCAGTAATATTAGCTCTGATTAGATAACATAACTGAAGCTCTTCTTGAAAGATGTGTAGAAAACCCTTTTGTCATTAAAGGGTTTTAATGATAGTTTTATAAAACTGTTGACTGTTTTGGGGTGGAGGAAATCAATTAAATGTAATTTACATGTTTCTTTTTTGCTTCCTTATTACCATAGGAAGTATTTTTTCTACAACAAGGCCAATTGCTTTCTTAAAAATGAATTATTTTGAAGAACGTGACATAGTGACATCTCCTAGCGTGGAGAAAAGTCTGATTGAAGAATAGAGACATAGTTTTTTTTTTTCCCAGCTGATTCATAAGGCCAGGATTGGCAACATTCTTTAATGGAATTATACATAAACATTTAGCCCACATCCCACTGATAACGTCTGTTTTAGTTCAGCCAAGATTATATTATGAGTTAATTTGATTTTGAATCATTAGCTGTTTTGGAGGTACAGAATTATTTTCTCATAACTGGTGAGTCTTGCTATTTTTACTTTTAGGAGAATATTGTGAAGTGAATGCTCGCTCAGGACGCTGTGCACCCGGAGTCTGCAAGAACGGGGGTACCTGTGTTAACCTGCTCATTGGCGGCTTCAAATGTGAATGCCCTCCTGGTGAATATGAGAGACCTTATTGTGAGATGACCACAAGAAGTTTCCCTCCAGAGTCATTTGTCACCTTCAAGGGATTAAGGCAGCGCTTCCATTTCACTGTATCTCTCATGTAAGTATCGCTCCTTCCAGTGTTGTATGAAAAATTTGCAAGTCGTTGCAAATTTGTATTGACCTCAAAACACAACGTAAGCATCTTGAAACTCATTGTTTTTGCAATGGCTACCTAATAAAAAAGTTTGTTGCCGATTCTTAATACTAAAAGATTCCCTTACTTTTATACTTATTTTTCCACAGTTGGAGAATTGTTTGAGGTTGACCAAGAATTGAGATTGAGGTTGTCAAAGGTTTTAAGAGTATACCTTTATGCTCAAGTTGGCATCTTCTTTTAACTTGACAGTCCCTGGAATATCAGGGGCTTGAAGATTTTATCTAATTAATTGCACCTTTCTTGACTGCAGTTTGTATTTTTTAAAAACATCACATGTCCACAAAATGTAGATAAGTAATAAAATTTTCTAGCTCATGAATTATAAATGGTATACAGATGTCATATAGTTAAAAAAAAACATATTGTAAAAATGTCTGAGAAAAAAGAGACACTAAAGAATCCTGTACTGTCTCATTTCTCTGTTAAGCTACTTATCACATTTATGCATCAACTCTCAAGTTGACTAATGCCTCTTTTAAGTTTTTCTCTCCTCCTTTTCCTTTCTGTCTTCCTTTTACCAAACTTAATTTTAATTTTTAATTTTAATGTCAGCATAAATCTTTCTAGGTGAGATTTCAGTTACATGTCTATGATGGTTAAGGGGTCATTGCAATATATAAGGCAGAGCTTGTTCAAGAAGGTTTTCTTTGTGTGACCAAATTTTAGGTCTACATTACTAAAAAGAGGTTCCTAGGCTCTGTGATTTCAGTTGGAAACCCATTTTCTTTAAGTAAGAACCAGAGATAACACTGAGCGCTATTTTATTTATTTTTAAATGTGTTTTTAGCTCATCTTCAGGAGTGCAATATTCTTAAGGCTGCTCATGTAGTGAAAAAAAAGGAAGCTTTTATTCTTTTGGTATCTACTGGACTTTAGAGCTCTTTAGAGCAGTGATGGTGAACCTTTTCAGCACCAAGTGCCCAAACAGGAATGCGCTCCCGCGCCACAGCCCCAGAAACTCAGAGACCAGCTGGCCAATGCACATGCGCTCACCAGCCACCTTGTTTTCTGGTTTCCGGCGCATGCATGCTTACCAGCCAGCTGCTCTTCACGTGTGCCAGAGCCCTGGAAACCCGAAGACCAGCTGATCGGTGTGCATGCACTGGAAACCAGAAGAATAGCTGGCGACAGCGCACATCAGGGGTGAAATCCAGCAGGTTTTGATAGGTTCTGGAGAACCGGTAGCGGAAATTTTGAGCAGTTCGGAGAACCGGTAGTGGAAATTTTGAGTAGTTCAGAGAACCAGCAAATACCACCTCTGGCTGGCCCCAGAGTGGGGTGGGAATGGAGATTTTGCAGTATCCTTTCCCTGCCATGCCCACCAAGCCATACCATGCCCACCAAGCCATGCCCACAGAACCAGTAGTAAAAAAAAAAAAATTGGATTTCATCACTGGCACACGTGCCCACAGAGAGGGCTCTGTATGCCACCTCTGGCACTCGTGCCATAGGTTCACCATCACAGCTTTAGAGTATGCTGAAAGTAATGCACTCTTAAATGACAGTGCTAGGAAAGTAACATGGATAGGGAACCTGTCTATTTCTCAAAGATGGGCTCTCAAGATTCCATTGCTCAGATAATTCTCTATAAGTAAAGATTCAGGATGGGTCTCCACACATGGGAACATTTCTTTAAAGGCAGTAATGTCACCATGGACCAGAGAAGAGTTTAGTTCACGCAATGGTGAACCATAGTTTAAGGATATAGAACATGATTTCACTGTAGGAAGGTCTATGTTTAAATCTTGGTATCTTCATATCAAAAGATTTAATACAGAGGTCTTCAAACTTGGCAGCTTTAAGACTTGTGGACTTCAACTCCCAGAATTCTCCAGCCAACTATGCTGGCTAGAGAATTCTGGGAGTTGAAGTCCACAAGTCTTAAAGCTGTCAAGTTTGAAGACCTCTGATCTAATAGCTGAAAATGTGAAAGACCCCTGCCTGCGATTCTAGATATTTGGACCTGCTATAATGCTACTTTCAATCATATTTTATTTATATAAATAACAAGGGCAGAGGTGAAGTCACTAGTTAATCCTTTCAACCTGGAAGCGCCTTGATGCTTCTGACATGAGTGCAAAATAAATAAGTAACAAATTGACATTCTCTTTGTTAGATTCTTGGAAGCTGAAATGTTGATGCCACTGGTAAGAGGATCTCCAAGTGAGGCAAATATGAGGAGGAAGGTTCCTCCTCTCCTGTTCCTCAAATACACTATCTACAATAAATATCACACCTTTTGTTAGATACTCTTTCTCTTTCTTTCTTTCTTTCTCTCTTTCCTGTCCCCATATTAGACAGCCAATGACAGTTTGATGTATTGCAGGGGTGTCAAACTTGATTTCATTGACAGCTGCATCAGGGTTGTGTTTGACCTCGGGGGGAGAGGTGGGGAGCATGGCCAGAGTGGGCATGGCCAGCTTGACATCACTCATGCCAGGGGGCGTCTGTGGTGGCCCAGGCAGGGCTGGGGGGGATTCATTGTCTCTAACGGAGAAGGCGAGACCAGGGAGAGAGCCAAATCCTTGTCCACCAGAGGAGCCTTGCCGTCTGCTGGTGGCCAAGTGCTAAGGCAGGATTTCCCTCCCTTCCTCCCTTCCTTCTCTTTTTTCCTTCTCTCTTCATTCATCTTTCTTCTTCCTTCTCTCTTTCCTTCATTTTCCTTCCTTGCTCTCCTCCCATCTTCCCATCTTTTTCTTTGTCTTTCCTTTTTTTTTTTTTTTTTAATTTATATGCCGCCCTTCTCTGGAGACTCAGGGCGGCTTACAATGCGTTAAGCAATAGCCTTCATACTTTTGTATATTTATACAAAGTCAGTTTATTGCCCCTACAATCCGGGTCCTCATTTTACCTACCTTAGAAAGGATGGAAGGCTGAGTCAACCTTGAGCCTGGTGAGATTTGAACTTGCAGTAATTGCAGGCAGCAGATGTTAATAACAGTGCTTTAGTCTGCTGCGCCACCAGGGCTCTTTCCCTTTCTCCTTTCCTGTTCGTTCTTGGATGCTCAAATGCAAAAGGGGAAACATTTCTCCTTTTGTTTTGTTTTGCTTTTAATTTGTTTTGCCAGCCCTCTGCCAGTGAAATCGGAGCGCAGGGGGCTGCACACGATCCCCCGAGCTCCATTTTTGCTGCCAGAGGCACCGCGGGCTGGGCCTTTGCTGCTTCCAGGGCGGCCCCACAGGCCAGATCTAAGCACCCCGTGGGCTGAATCCAGCCTGCGGGCCTTGAGTTTGACACCCCTGATGTAGTAGTTAAGGCACCAGACTAGAATCTGTGACACTGAGTTCTAGTTCTGCCTTAGGCACAAAGCCAGCTGATGACTTGGCACCAGTCATTCTCTCTTAGGCCTCAGAAGGAGAAGGTAAGGGCAAACCACTTCTGAAGATCTTATTAAGAAGACAGCAGGGGCTAGTGCAGGCAGTCATCAGGCATCAGCGCTGACTCAAAAACACATACACACTCAAATCTCCACAATGGTAGCATGTCTAGCAAAACTTACTTAATTTGTTTGACTGGAGAAGGTTTCTGTGTGACATGTTGTTGTTCCTTTCTAACGTAGGTTTGCAACAAGGGAAAGGAATGCTTTACTTCTCTATAATGGACGTTTTAATGAGAAACATGATTTTATTGCTCTTGAGATCATTGACGAACAGATCCAGCTAACATTTTCTGCAGGTAAGATACTTGCAATGACTGGAACTCTTTACTGAATAAAACATATTTCTAAATTTTGAAAAAATATTCATGATGTTCTATCATGATATTCATGATGCAATTTCTTTCCTAAGGCCACCGCCCTGTACATATCCTTGGAGAAAATAAAATTTCATTTCAAGATTCATGTTGTTGGAAATCATGTCTTATGGAGCCTAATATTAAGTGTAATCACTGATTATTCTTTGTTATATTTTTTGAAAAATTAAATATCACTGATCCTATACTGCTAAATTATGGCTCAATTAATCCATGCATACGTGTGCTAGAACAGTGCCATACTTCAGATTACAAAGTAAAAAAATGTTTTGGAATGTGTATGACCACTCAGAAGGCATCTGTCTGCAACTTCTTAAACTAAAGATATATTTACTCGGGGTTATAACAGGCAGCTGTAATGTCATGGGAAAAGATGCTTATACCATCTGCTATGTGATTGTCCCCATATGTTTCAACACTGAATCTGAAATGTGTCCAGTCTCACATTCATGCCCATATTTCTGTTGTCCAGGATGTATCAAAATTACAGATTTGCTATTCACTATTATGGTATTGTTACTCTCTGCTGTTAGGTGGTTAGGTTAGGTTAGGTTAGGATAGGATAGGATAGGATAGGATAGGATAGGATAGGATAGAATAGGATAGAATAGGATAGAATAGAATAGAATAGAATAGAATTTTTTTATTGGCCAAGTGTGATTGGACACACAAGGAATTTGTCTTTGGTGCATATGCTCTCAGTGTACATAAAAAGACAAGATACATTTGTCAATAATCATAAGGTACAACACTTAGTGATAGTCATAGGGTACAAATAAGCAATCAAATCATACTAGGAAACAATCAATATAAATCATAAGGATACAGCAAAAAGTCACAGTCATACAGTCATAAGTGGGAGGAGATAGGTGATAGGAATGATGAGAAGATTAATAGTAGTGCAGACTTAGTAAATAGTTTGACAGTATTGAGGGAGTTATATGTTTAGCAGAGTGATGGCGTTTGGGAAAAAACTGTTCTTGTGTCTAATTGTTCTGGTGTGCAGTACTCTATAGCGTCATTTTGAGGGTAGGAGTTGGAACAATTTATGTCCAGGATGCGAGGGGTCTGTAAATATTTTCAACAGCCTTCTTTTTGACTGGTGCAGTATACAGGTGCTCAATGGAAGGCAGGTTGGTAGCAATTGTTTTTTCTGCAGTTATTGAGTTACAAGTACTCCATTTTGTAAAGTATGGAAACTCCTAGTTTTCTTTAGGAGTCCATTGAAAACTCAAGTGCTTGGAAGGTTCATGTACGTGAACCAGAAGTGTGAATCTTAAATTATTCACTCTGCCTTGAAAAGAGAATGTGTGACAAAACGTAATCTATTTTACTTTATGTGAAAACATAGATAACAGCCTAATTTCGTGCATGTAAATTCAGAACAAACCCTGTTTTGTTTAAGGGCTCAGATTGCAGCTCTGTGGACACTGTCCTATAAATAAACCTTAGATTCACTTTCAAGTAAAAATACATTCATGATAAATTATCCCAAAAGAGAATTTAAAACCTGTTAATACTGAAATTAGTGCTTGACAAAATTATTTAAAGATTCGTGTTTTGTAAATAAAATTACAAATCTCCCTTTGTTAGAGTCCCCCTTTACAATTACATGTATGTTTAATTTAGAAAAGAAGGAAGGGAAGGGGAGAGGGAGTGGGAAAAGAAAAGATAGATAGATAGATAGATAGATGGATGGATGGATGGATGGATGGATGGATGGATGGATGAAAGCAAAAGAGAAAAAAAGAGAAGAAAAAAAGAAAAATGAAAAATTGTTAGAAAATACCGGAACCTGATTCAGGAAAGTAGTTTTCAGATTATTTTTACACCATGAAGCTGAAATGATGTAAATATAGAGAATCTGCCATGTATAAACATTTATGATAAATCCTCAACAGTAAATATGATTATGAATATGATTATATTCTGAATATATTTTTAATAGGACTTTTTTGTGTGATTATTCTGTGGATCATAGCACATTGAAAAGTTCAGAGTTCAAGTCCTTAAATGCAACAGTTAAATTTAGATTTAAAGCTTTTGCCCAAAGCAGTACTTTTCTATTTACTAAGTTTAATTGCAAATCAAGATAAAATATACAGTAGCTGGAGAAGATTTCTGTCTAGATTGTATCAACTGTTTGTTATGTCTGTAACCTGCAAACGCCTTCTTATCTAGAGAAGGAGAAATGCTAAGGTAGAACACTAATCCTGCAAGAACATCTTTGTTTAAAACCTTAGTAGCCAGATGCAATTTGCAAAAGATTTATGGCAAAAAACATCAGAGCAATTGAATATTCCTACACTCATTTTTCTAAATTCTATTGGATCTTCAAGATATTAAATGATATATGTGCATTTACAGTCCACAGAATATATGAGTTCATTGAATAAATGTCTGTTTTATGAAAAATCCTGTTTATGAAATAATACACAAGTTAGAAAAAAAACATACCTACCTCTGGAATGAAATAAATGTTCTGATCAGAAGATAAATTTTAGTAATAATAACCATAGTCCAGAGTTTATATCACATCAAAGTGGTAGCATCTAACTTACTGTGGCTTATTTCAAGAATAAGCCAGCTAGGTCAGATCAGAGAAATTCTTTTGAGACATTGGTATGAAGCAATGGCAAAGTGCTGTTCTACTGTTATCGAGAAAGCAAGTTGAATTTGTCTGTGAAGTTGCCAACAACTGCAATTGAGAGTGTCTTTATTTGACTCTACTACAGTAATACTTTCAGCCATCATAGATGGAGAGGATATTTCCATGCACATTGCAGTATTTGTTCCAGCTGCATTTAATTGCTTTTTTAAAACATGGATACCATTGTTCATACTCACATATCAGCAACTACTATAATCTATTACTTAAGGTGACTTAGGAGTGTTTTTTTTTCTCCTTAATTACTCATTGAGAAAATGTGTGGCATACTGTACATATTTACTTTTAATTTACGTGCAAATATAGATTAAAAATCCAACTCCATGTTTGGTCTTGTTTAGTTTTTGCTAGTTTTTCTTCTGTTGAAGTTTGTATCATAACTTTGGAAATAAAGTAAAATTTATTTTCAAAAAATCCAACTCAGTGGTAATCAAGAGATTATTTGTATGAAAATGGAACATATTTTAGACTCAATTCTGTACAATTCTGACAATCGCTTCTATAGGCTCACAAGTGCAACATGTTGCATTTGAATAATTACAACTGCAAATAGGCATTCAGACATTATAACAGATGTAGGAGAAAGAAACATGTTTTTGTGAGGCAGTATTAAGTGGGACGCGGTGGCTCAGTGGCTAAAACCCTGAGCTTGTCGATTGAAAGGTCGGCAGTTCAGTGGTTCGAATCCCTAGTGCCACATAACGGGGTGAGCTCCCATTACTTGTCCCAAGTTCTGCCAACCTAGCAGTTTGAAAGCACATAAAAAATGCAAGTAGAAAAATAGGGATCACCTTTGGTGGGAAGGTAACAGCGTTCCATGCGCCTTTGGCGTTTAGTCATGCCGGTCACATGACCATGGAGATGTCTCCGGACAGCGCTGGCTCTTCGGCTTTGAAATGGAGATGAGCACCGCCCCCTAGAGTCGTGAACGACTAGCACATATGTGCGTGGGGAACCTTTACCTATTAAGGAATATTAAAGTTTTCTCTTTTGCAAGTAATTTCACTTCTATTCAGATCCAAAATGCTTCTCAAAAAAGAATAGTGGGTGTTCCTCTTGAAATGCTCATAAAAACAACACAGAAGTATATTCACCATCTTTAGAGAAAGGCAATATTTGTGTTCCTTTCTCAGTTGAACACCTTTCTGTATGACCCAAGCAGGTGTGTGTGTCAAACTGAGGTAAATGTTTGCATTTGAATAGAATACTGGGGAAATACAGAGAGGTTTATTGTATACGTTGTTGGTCTTAAGTCTTAACCATTTTTTTTTTCTTATTCTTCTTTAGTGGAAACTTTTGTCCAGCAAGTCACTCATGATAAACCCAACCTGCCCATTTTGACAGGTCCTTGTGTACTTTTCCTGCAGATATTTGTTTTGCTATTACCTCAGAGAAGCAGTGAATAGTCACTGGGCTGGTTGTACTAGTCTGCATAACTTATCTGGCAGTTTGTTCTTTATCAAATCCAATCTTTAAAAGACATTTCAATGTGAAAGAAAGGAAGCCATGACATTCAGGGCAGGGGTAGAACTTCTGTAATTTTCTGGGAAGAAAAATGTTTTCTTTGTTCCCCCAACACCTTATCTGACATTCTTGTTAGATTCCAGCCTGAAGAAAACACACAGAAATTCCTATATCTTTTGTCAGTTTGCAGTTGTTTTCACTTTCTTGGTTTATCCTAAATATTTACTTTTTGCATATGATTTGTTTTCATTCCTTTTCTAAGTGTTTGATGAAGAACAATTGCTACAGCACAAAGACACCTTAGAAACATACAATATACATTTGTATGGATATATACTTATAGTTGCCATAAATTGCTTGTTGTTGCCGTTAACATTGTTTATGCCACTTTACAGCTAATGTTATTGTTGTCATTAATTGTAAGTGACAATTTGAGTGGCAACAAATGCTTTTCTAAATGTAATTTTATATGCTTGCTAATGTCTTGTATTTACATTCCTCCGATTGTAATCAGTATGTAACAGTCCCCTTGGAAAAGAAATTTGCAGGTTGGAAGTACTTCTAAATTCACATTTGATCCTGTAAGCTCTTTTAAGAGCCTCTAATTGTTTTTGTCCAGTTTACGCTAATATACCTGATTTTGTCCATTTAAAAAGAAGTCACAATGTGATATGAGATATGGGACTGTGTTTGAAACTTCAGCAGGAAAGACATATAGCTGCAAAGGTATTAGTATACATTCATTACTGGGAAGTTATTAAATTTCCATTCCAGTACAGATGAATTGGCAGAGTTATGCATATTTAGCTTTATATGGGTTGGTGGCTCCTGGATATCCAAAGCAGGATTTTTCAAACTGTTCCATGAAGTCACTAGTACAGGAGGCGAAAAAACCTTCACTCACAGTCCATTTTCTATCTTTACTAACTTTACCTTCTTCCATTTACCATAGCAGCGTTCATAACTCAAAAAACTTTGAAAACGCCTAAATAATCTCCTATCATGTACAATGCTGTCTGTATCTTCTCTAAATCTTCATTTCTGGAGACACACAACACTTCATTCTCTGTTATTTTGAAAGTGATGGAGATGGCTAGCAGTCAGGAAAAGGTCACACCAAAACTTGAGCTTTCTCTGCTAAATGCCTCTTTTTGTTCCAACAGATCTTTAATCTGCCAGATTCAGCATCGTTTTCAAACTGCTTTTATCTATGTAAATTGTTCTCTTTATTATTATTTTTCTACATACCCTTTCTAATCCAAGTATTTAACTTAATTTAAGTATTTAACCCTAACCCTAATCTTGAAAAACATGGTTCTGTTGAAAGACTTTGTTATATGTTGTCTTAATTCATAACTATATTAAGGGAACAATGTACAGTACAGATAGTCTTCAACTTACAACAGTTCATTTAGTGACCATTCAAAGTTACAACGGCACTGAAAAAAGTGACTTAGGATCGTTTTTCACACTTAGACCATTGCAGCATCCCCATGGTCATGTAATCAAAATTCAGATGCTTGGCACCTGACTTGTATTATGACGGTTGCGATCTTCTGACAAGCAAAGTCAGTGGGGAAGCCAGATTCACTTAACAACTGTGTTATTAATTTAACTGCAATGATTCACTTACCAATGGTAGCAAGAAAAGTTGTAAAATGGGGCAAAACTCACTTAACAGCTATCTCATTTAACAACAGAAATTTTGGGCTCAATTGTGGGTCGTAAGTTGAGGCCTACCTGTATATGCATACATATGTACAATGGATTTATCTTTAAAATCTTTGGTATTAATCTACTTAATATTTTGTTTAATATATTTTGCTGCTGATTGTACCAAATACGATTAACGTCTTTGTTAATTGCAGAAAATGAATGTTTTCAAAAATCGAACTTTTTAGTTGAACACTTTCTTCTTCTCTCTCTCTTCCATGCTATTTCTCAGGAGAAACCACCACAACAGTTGCTCCATTTGTTCCAGGAGGGGTTAGTGATGGGCAGTGGCATTCTGTCCAAGTGCAGTATTATAACAAGGTAAGGAATGCTCTTTTAGTGATATTCTCTATAAGTTCAATGGATTGGACCGGTTTCTCTGTTAACATAAACCAAGGAAGTCCTTATGGTTGAAAGCCATGCAGGAATGGAAAACTTGCTTTGGGGCTGATGCATTTTTTAATATTGCAATAGGTTAATTGGATATATTCCATAATGATGAATGAGTATTTTTGAACCATTTGTGACTATTCTTCACAAAGGCCACACTTGGAATATTGCATTCAGTTTTGGTCGCCATGATGTAAAAAAGATGTTGAGACTCTAGAAAGAGCGCAGAGAAGAGCAACAAAGATGATTAGGGGACTGGAGGCTAAAACATATGAAGAACGGTTGCAGGAACTGGGTATGTCTAGTTTAATATCTAGTTTCAATGTAAACTTAAGAGTTTTTGAATCAGAATGCTTGGAGGATGGACCTTTGCCCACAATAGAGAGACCTGGCTGAAAATAACACTAAATATATATAGTTCAGGATAATAAGGATGAGCCCTCCCCTCCCAAAAAGGCAGAGGGTAATATTTTTATATCATAACAAAACAGTAAATAACTTAATATTCATACCAGAATATTGGGGAACATCTCTTTCTGTTTGTAAATGAAGTTGTCATATGGACCTGGAATATAGGAACGAAAACGTTACTGAAAATTACGATTAAATTAAAATGGAGCTAAATTTCTAAAGTTTCTCACGGCACCATTGTCATCGGAATATGTGAGCCTGAGGCTGACTGCAGCTCATCCTCATAAAGCTTGTCTCTGTTTACTTCTACATGTCATGAGGTCATTGCCCTGAGTTCTTTATGAAAGACATCATTCTTTCTTATTCCTTTATCTTTTATTTTAACATTACTGGGAGAGGATAGCTATTTGCAGCTTATTTAAGTACCTACTTAGTCTTTGCCATAAATTTTCTTGCAATCTGCAGCTTATACCCTTGCATTTGGTTGTTACAGTTCAGTTGCTTTTGTTGAAAAAACACTGATAAAATGACAGATGATAGAGTAATCCATAGTTCTTTTACTGGAGTCGTTGGTTCATGTTGGCCAAGAATCCTGGGAAAAAGCTTATATATCAGCAAAAGTCTGGGTTTCATGGTGTGGTTGTTGGTTTAGAATTTTAAGCAGCTGCCAAAAAGATAACGACTTGACATTGCTCCAGGGTATTCTTTAAAAAGAAAAGTGATCCCGCACATTAGTTAAAAATAAAGTTTCGCCTCACTTCAGGATCCCAAGTTTGTTCAAGTAATAAAGCAGTTTTCAAACAATATGATTATTTACAGACAAGAAAAATCATTTTGTGTATGGATAAGACTGCTTATAAAAACACAAATTCCACCTCTTAGAACTCAGTAAACCAGTTTACTGGTTTAATAATGGCACCGGCATAAGATTTTGCAGGCCTGTTTGCCATCTCAAATCAATAGTTGACTTTTTGCCTTATTTATTCGCTTGTTTAATTTATATTCCACACTTCAGTAGGTTCCCAGAACAGTCTCCAAGAAGTTAAAACTACAGCAAATAGAAATTTAGAAAATGTAAATAAGAACATAAAAATACCATAGCATGAAAGCAATGAAAGAACTTGTACGATAAAGATTCCCTTGAGTCAGGCACAATTCTTAATTATAAGGACACACCCATGTAATTTTCTTGGCAGTAATGTACAAGTGATTTGCCATGGTTGCCTTTTGGGGCAGTTTTTCTATCTCCCTATCTATCCTACAGTCCTGACGTTTTCTGGTAATGTTCTATCCAAATTGAGATTATTGAGATACTGTGATTATACAAGGATATGTAACCAACACTAAGAAACAAAAAAGCCCAAATGGCTAAGCCAGTGTCTGCATTTCCTGCGTCGGATGAGGAGAGCACATCTTTTTCCTTCCGTCCTGGCTACTTTTTACAGAGGCCTGATTGAGAGCATTTTAACAAACGGCATCACTATTTGGTTTGGTGGCAGCAGTGCCTCATATAGAAAGTCCATACAGAGAGTGGTAAGGACAGCCGAGAAGATTATAGGAAGCGCTCTTCCTGTTATTCAGGATACTGCTTATAAGCACTATGTGCTTAGAGCTCAAAACATTGTTAGAGACCCCACACACCCACTTTATGGTCTGTTTCTGTTGTTCCCCTCTGGGAGGAGGTTTCAAAGTATTTCTAGCAGGACTACCAGATTCTGTAACAGCTTTGTTCCCTATGCCATCCGTCTGGTAAACTTGCAAGATTCGTTTTTCTCACCATGTGCATTTATACATCCGAACTTGACTGTGCTGTTTCTCCGTGTCATATAATATATGTGGGTATATGCATATTCATTCATTCATTCATTCATTTGTTTATTTATTTATTCATGTTTATGTCGTGTATATTGGAGGTGGTGACCCTTTGAGAGCTGTGTGCAACAAAAATTCATTTTAATGTATGCCGATTAGTGTACGTTCAAAGTGACAATGAAGTTATTCCTCCTTCTCCTTCTTCTCCTTCTCCTTCTCCTTCTCCTTCTCCTTCTCCTTCTTAAATCTAAAGACATCGTGGTAGGTGACCTAAATGCTACATTGAAAGGAAATTTTTAAACCAGATAAGTATATTACACAGTTTATATTATGCAGTTCACATTTTGGAGGCCCATAAGAAGTATAGATTTCCCCTAAGTGATAGCAGGGTGGAGAAGGATTATATTGAAATAACAGCTTGTGGTATCTAGATAATAACAAGAAACACAACTCCTTTTTCTTTTTGAAATAAGAGAAGCCTCATCAACTCTTAGCACCCAATAAGAAGGGAGACATATTTCTGTTGGGTATCATACCAGAAAAATATAATAAAGGGACTATGTATTTCCTATTACATGTGTTAACAGCAGCCAGAAATGTATTTGCACAACATTGGAAATGTGTGGAGATGAGAAGATAATAATTAAAAAACAAAACAAAACTAGAATGTGCAGAAATGGATAGATTAACACTTGAAATTAAAGAGAAGGAAGATACGGAATATTTTGAAATATGGGATTCATTTTATCTATGGTTAAATAACAGAAACAGAAGTTAGAATATTTAAAATTATAAGCGAAGGATTAATTTTACCATGAGGGTTTATTATGATACGTTTATTATCAATATGATTTAGCATTAACAATTAAGTACCGTGTTTCCCCCAAAATAAGACATCCCCTGATAATAAGCCCAATCAGGCTTTTGAGCGCATGGCAATAAGGCAATATAAAAATGTAAGACAGTGTCTTATTTTCAGGGAAACATGGTATTAATATTATGTGGAGAAAATACTGTTATTATACGATCACTACTAATGAACATTATGATGATGATGAAGAAGAAGAAGACTATAGCTCAAATTAACTGTAACCAGGGGTGGGCTGTTGGGGGTTCGCAGGGGTTCGGGAGAACCTCTAGCTAAGATTCTGTGCAGTTCGGAAAACCCCCAAATCCCACTCCTGGGTGACCCCGCCCCTCCCCTCCCAGGAGTCCCCACACAGCCCATTTTGGATGCAGGTAAGTGCAGGGCATGTGTGGAGGCTCGGGGAGGGTGAAAAATGGGCCTACCGGAAGTTTGGGAAGGGAATGGGAAAGGCCTGTTTCCGGCCTCCAGAGGGCCTCCGGACCCTTGAGAGGCTGTCTTCGCCTTCCCGGATGCTCAAGGAAAGCCTCTGGAGCCCGGGGAGGGCAAAAACACCCCCCCCTTGCAGGAGGCTGACTAGCCCACGCCCACCATGGCCATGCCCACCCCGCAACTGGGCAGAGAACCCCTTGCTAAAATTTTTGAAGCGCACCCCTGACTAACCAGACAACACACTGTTTATATAGACATTGAAATGGTTGCTTTTCCTTTATATAGTAAAAAATAAAAAATATATTTGAGGAAAAAAGAAGGGAGATATTGCACAAGTTCAGCTTAATTTGCCTGTGTTGGATTGTTGGGTACTGCAAGCAAAGCTAAACCACAAGCTTGCCTTGTTGTGCTCCCTTTTCCCTTAAGGCTTCCTTTCCAAATTCTACAGAACTGGAAATCAAGACTTGCCTGTAAGCAATATATGTTCGGAGGCAGTTTATTGGTAAGCTCTTGTTTTAACAAGGTCTTAAAGTACCACAGAGATTTTCTAAGACAAAGGTAATTTAAAAATTTTGGACTGTGCCAATAAATATATGGGATGTTGTGTCTAAACTTGATGCAGCACTGATATGTCAAAATCATCCAGGTGCATTGCATCACTTAAATTACATGCAGGTAGCAGATTTGAAATCAAGGTACTGGCTGTTATGCCAATAGCATATTTTACCACGTTGCTGTGTAGCTGCTGCAAATCAGCCAAGTTTGATACTTTACGATATGAATGCTTGATAATTTTATGACACTTCAAACATCAATCATTCATTGTATAAACTTCTATACATCTCTTATATATTCCTTTATGAATTCCAACTTGTAACCTGGACTTCGCCATATATAAATATAAATGAGAAAATACAGGAATAGATTTTTCCCATGCAATATGAAATGATACCTTTGCTGTTGTCTCTAAAGTGACTCTCTGCCTCCGGCATTCTCCAATATCATTGTTACCTGATATAGTTGCCTGCTTGGTTTGACATTTACAGCAGTGGTCACCAACCAGTGGTCTGTAGACCACTGTTGGTCCACGAGAAAATTTTGGTGATCCGCAGAAAAATTATTTGCATTTTTTTATATTGCACTAAATACTATTTAACTTCATATTAGTGGTCTGCGGGATTTAAAATTATGAATTTAGTGGTCCCTGAGGTCCGAAAGGTTGGTGACCCCTGATCTACAGGATAACTTTGGGTACCCTTGCCTGGATTTGATGTGCATTCCCAACATTCTTCACTCATTCTTACCAGGACCTTCCCCCCACCCCACCCCCGGCACAATAAGGCACCATTAAAAGACTTGGGAGGGAGGCGGACTATTTCTAAGTGATCCTTAATAGTTATAGATAGGCTGATGCTTACATTCAATTTTGTAGTTTCTGTGTGAGACGATATGCATGCTTACTTTCCTGTTTTTTGCTAAAATCCAGATTTCTCAAGTCAATTGGTTTCTCCTAATCTATTTACCAATTGTATTCATGTATCAACATATTTCTTGGGAAGCTTCCTTTACTTTTTGTTTCTTAAACATTTATTTTTTAAAATCTTCAAATGAAAGGTATTTTCACATTTGGCTTCAATTTATTGGGCTTCGTATATACGAGTAAAACTGTATTTATTTATTCATTCTGCAAAACGGCTTTATAAATCAGTTGTCTTTGTGTACATATGTATAACGTATAAACTCCAGTTTATACCTTGGGGAAGGTAGCAGTCGCCTTAATTAATATTTGATTGATAAAAGTAGTAATAGTAATAGTACGATACACACCACTTTCATATTTCTGAAGCTCTTCACAGAGCCTCCAAGACCCTCTTAGTTGTTTTCTATATAATTGTTGTTAGGGAACTAAATCTGAGTGGTTTATATAAGGTCAAGTTATGAATTCAAAGCAGAAAGAAAGAACTAGAGATTTAATTTATAGTTCGTTTTCCAGTTTTTGCCAGAAAATATTTTTTAAAATGTAGAATTGAAAAAAGCTATCTATGGTATTGAATCAGTCCTGAACTACTGCCATTTCAATGAATTAGTGATTCATAGAAGTACATAATTGTTTCAGTAAGAGTGGATGGACGGTGATCCGATAGTTAATGCACCCATGTATTTTGCTCATGTATTCCTAAGAAATAAAATCTTCCAGAACTTAAACATGGATGACACCTCAAATATTTTTCTCAGCAGCAAATTGGGAATTACAGGTAGTCCTTGATTTACAACCATTCAGCTACCGTTCAAAATTGCAAACAGCACTGAAAAAAAGTGACCACTTACAACTGGTCTTCGCACTTACAACTATTGCAACATCCCCACAGTCGTGTGATCAGATTCAGTTGTTTGGGAATCAGCATGTATTTATGAGAGTTGCAATGTCCTATGGTCATGTGTTCACCATTTGTAGCCTTCCCAGCCAGCTTCCAACAAACAAAGTTAATTCGGTAAGCCACATTTGCTTAACAATTGAATGATTCACTTGACAACTGCACAAATTTGCTTAACAACCATGGCAAAAAAGAAAGTAAATCAGATATGATTCTCTTTAACAATTGCCTTGTTTGGCAATGGAAATTCTGGTCCCAATTTTGGTCATAAATCAAGGACCACCTATACTTTCTTCTTCCAGGTTGATTGGTTGGTTGGTTGGTTTTACTTCCCAAGTTTACAGAACTCCCAATGCTTTTAACTCACTATGTCTCTTTTTATCTTTGTAATATTCCGAAGAGAAAATTGTGACATCTTGTTATCCTTCAGGGTGCTTGATGTAGGTAAAATACCATAATTATTAAAGTCCATTAGTCATAAACGCAGCTTCACAAACCCTTGTTTTTTTTTAACAAAGCAATTTTAAAATAGGAATGTATTTCCTTATTAAAGAATAGGAAGTATTTCTAAATTCCAGTTTTATTAGTAGTTTGGATGAGTTATGGGGTACAGTTTTAAGGCTGCATATGTCTTTAACTTATTACACCACCTGTAAAGAGTCTTAAAGGGAAAACAGGATTTTG
Organism: Pantherophis guttatus; assembly: GCF_059756535.1. NCBI lineage: Eukaryota > Metazoa > Chordata > Lepidosauria > Squamata > Colubridae > Pantherophis > Pantherophis guttatus. The sequence goes on from NC_142069.1 coordinate 77,820,323, forward strand.
ACTGATTTTATAAAGTTGAGTGTTTTGAAATTAAAATCTTTGAAGCGTTTCCAAGTTCCCTTGCTGTAAAATATGCTATCTTTAATCTACTAATTAAATTACCTTTTTTCTTTAAATATATAATGAAGCTTTATCCAAAATTAAATGAAGCATGTTTTCATGGGAAATGCCAGATCAAGTTACACAATAAAATACTAACGTATTTTACATTTCTAATTCTATATTATGTGTGAGGATCAACAGGATTATTTATCTAGTTTTTCTTTTGTGAATATGTTGAGGAGTAGTTGAAATAGTTTGGCATTGTTTGAAAACAGTATTAAAAATATAACTCTATCTCTGCAATCTCTGATGAACAAATGGAAGCACCATTTGTAGCTGGTTGTCTGCGCAGCTGAAAGATTGATTATCTAATTTCCTGAGGGGAAAACAGGTTTTGTATGATGATAGAAGTCACCTGACATAATCAGCTTTAGGCTGGTGTAAAGCTGTATACCACCGTCTTCCTCTGGAAAACGAAGCTAATTTCCAATTTAATTCTTTCATTTTGTTTCTAGTGCTATTTATACAGATATTCCCATTTTGAAATTAAAATATATTCAAAGAAAAATGGTTTTATTCCAGATAAATAAAATTGTAAAATGTGCAAGGGACATTTCTTTTAAAATTTGGCTCAAAATGTAATAGTAATATTGATTGATTGATTGATTGATTGATTGATTGATTGATTGATTGGTTCGATTTATATGACACCCTTCTCTGGAGACTCAGGGCGGCTTACAATTCGTTAAGCAATAGCCTTCATACTTTAGTATATACCTGCTTAGTAGGGCTTTTGACACCCCCCCCCCAAAGTGGTGTTCTTTTTTATACAAAGTCATCTTATTGCCCTCACAAACTGGGTCATTTTACCTACCTCGGAAAGATGGAAGGCTGAGTCAACCTTGAGCCTGGTGAGATTTGAACTCGCAGTAATTGCAGGCAGCTGGCAGCTAAGTGCTACTTTAACAGCACTTTAGTCCTTTGTACCACCAAGGCTCTTATGTGATCTGAAGTTAGATCTGTGACCAGCCTCTCATAAAACATCATCTTATTTCTTAATATGCACCAGTAGCGATGAAGACAAAACAAGACTGCGGCGCAGGCTTTAACTCAAGGGTGAAATACTACCGGTTTGGGTCTGTTCGCCTGAACTGGTAGTAAAAAATGCTACTGGTTTGCCGAACCGGTAGTAAAAAAATAAGTTCTGACGATCAGCTGAGCGATGCGAGATCGTTGGAACTTTTTTTAAAAAAAATTTTAAAATATTTTTCTAATACCAGTTCGGGTGAATTGGTAGTAAAAAATGCTTTAAAAAAGTAAAAAAAAAAAAAAAGGTTCCGACGATCGTGCGGCACAGTGATTTTTAAAGCATCTGCGCAGAAAATTTTGCACATGCACAGATGATGGCACGCATGCAGATGACAGCTCGCAGGCAAAACGAGCACGCACGCAGCGCGTGCACATCAGCAAACCGATAGGAAAGGTAAGTACATTTCACCCCCTGCCGAGGACTATCTGTAGATTCTTTTGTATGGATATATGCAAGAGTGACTGGTGAAGAGTGGTTTTTACAGAGAACCATAACTGATACCTAGTTAAGAAAGAGAACTTTAGTTGTCAGTTTTTAAAGTATTCATGAAATCTTGGTATTTTGGTGGTGCCAATGAATAGGCATACTTGCAGTTTCCCTGTCATTATGCAGTACCATCCAGACATGATGTCAGCCTCCCACAAACCACAGTAGAATCCAGCCAGCTACCAATATATCGTAGTCAGAAAACAAATCTCTTAATAAATTGAGCCAAAACAGACAATGAGTGAAATCATATATAGCCATCACAAATTTTACTTATTTTGCAGATTAAAAATGCTAACAAAGCAGAAGGATACTTTCTAAATCCATTGTAGAATAATACTACAATCATAGAACAGGTTGCTCAAGAAAATGAGCTAAACCATAGAATTAAGGTCAAGTTATATACATGTAACTTGTGGTTGAAAACTAAATAAAGTGTAGGAAACTACAGATATATTATCTTCTATTGCACATGTATCCACCCAAACAAACATATCCATAGGCTGCTCATCCATTTCCTGCCGATTGGAAAACAGCAGATAATTTGTGAAGAGCATGGCTCACGTTATAAATAACCTGTGGAGAGTTCTTTATTGAGACTGTTTGTAAAAGGGATATATCTTTGCTTTAGTTTGGAAAGTTTAAAGAAGTTGTCTGTAACAGAATTTCAAACCACAGACTGCTTTGATGATTGCCATCATCAAAGCAAAGAATAGCAAGTGTAAATTTGTTGTAATTAGTTCAAAACACACCTTCTCTCAATGTAAATAAGAAGGCTGACACTATCCTAACTTGTGAGTGGACTTCGCCTCCTAGAAAACAGTGTGGTTGTATTCTTATAGTAATTAGAAGTCAAGCTTAATGAGGTCATCTTTAATTTAAATATACTATGGTTTAAAGAGTCTTGACAAATTAAAAAAACAAGCAGGATAAGTATCAGAAAGAAAGTTTGGTTTATATGAGCTGTCAACCAGTGGGATGGGCCACTACATGAAGTGGTGAGTACTCCTTCACTGAAGAACTTCAAATCTAGATCATAATCTGTCAAAGATACTCTAGTGAATCCCACATTGATGTTCAACTGGATCTTCAGACTATGCATCTATGATTCCGTCTGTACACAATGATTAGAAAATTATAGAGCTTAACGTACCTTAATGTATTTCAATAAGTTAACAAAACTACACCAGTTGGTACTATCGTGGACCATGTCCTTTTCCAAAACAGCCTTTCAAATATCTGTCTTGGTTTTTGTATTATTATCTATATATAAAAACGCCAAATATCACTCACTCATCATGAAATCTCCAGAGCGTTAAAGCCTACAAACTTGAAATTGGCACGTATGTTCCTCTTGTTTTCTAGGTGGCTCACTAAGAAAGGATTTTTCGAAATGACCATCAGATCATTAGTATTTCATATACAGTATTATATTCACACACTCTGATGCTAAGGAGTTAGATGTTCTACTCCCCCTCCCCACCTGAAAGGAACTCTGTCCCAACTGCCAGTTGCCTTATATTAACACGTTCTGATGCTACTCCTTTGCTAAACTGGGTGTGGGCGCGGCCAACACGTGACTCATCCGGCCTGCGGGCTGGGACATTCTATTCCCCTTCTCCTCTGTTTCAACTGCCAGTTGCCTTATTCTACATTAAGGCTTTAAGTGTCATTCAGGCTTTAAGTGTCAATTTATTATACCTGATCACATAGTTTTGTAGCGAATCACGGACGTCCAGCTAGTGTAATTATATGACAAGGAATTTAAGGGATTAAAGAGTTATTAGGTATACTGTTCTTAGTCATCTCCTGCAACAACTGCTATCCTAGGTCATTTTTTAAAGAAATAAATTGAAAGGAATTTTCTATTTCTAACGTTTCAATTGAAACATTTGTCATTTTAGTCTTAGTATCCTGCAACCTAAGATACAACCGCAAGCTATTAATAAGTACTTTGTATTTATGCACATCTCATTCACATTTGCATAAAACAGCCAATTCTTATATCTGTTGCTTAATTTAAAGTGGGAATTTTTTTTTAAACAAGAAAGAACATATTTACATTGTTGAATACCGAGATCAAGAAATTTATCATGGTGAATAGTTCCTCATACTCCTATGCCTAGCACTTGAAGAATTCACCATAAGAACTTTCAAGTGTACACTTATCTGTAGCGAATTGTGCAATAAACGTCAAGAACTCAATAGTTCTGTAAATCACATCACATCTGCCTGCAGAGGAGAAAGAAAAGAAAACTGGGAAATGATGTTTTACTGAATATTCATTTGTATCAACACAAGAGATCATGGAGCAGTGATGGCGAACCTTTTCGGCACCGGGTGCCCAAACCGGAACATGCGCGCACTGCCGGAAACCCAAAGACCACCTGGTCACCACCTGGTTTTTGGGTTTCCACATGTGCACTGGCCAGTTGATCTTCGGGTTTCTGGCGCTCCAGCGCGTGTGCAGACCAGCTGGCCAATGCTCATGGGCACATCATTTCCCAGTTTTCTTTACTTTCTCCTCTGCAGGCAGATGTGATGTTATTTACGGAACTATTGAGTTCTTGACGTTTATTGCATGATTCACTACAGATGAGTGTACACTTGAAAGTCCTTATGGTGAATTCTTCAAGTGCTGGACATAGGAGTATGAGGAACTATTCACCGTGATAAATTCTTGATCTCGGTATTCAACAATGTAAATATGTTCTTTCTTGTTTAAAAAAAAAATTCCCACTTTAAATTAAGCGACAGATATAAGAATTGGCTGTTTTATGCCAATGTGAATGAGATGTGCATAAATACAAAGTACTTATTAATAGCTTGCGTTTATATCTTAGGTTGCGGGATCCTAAGACTAAAATGATAAATGTTTCAATTGAAACATTAGAAATAAAAAATTCCTTTCAATTTATTTCTTAAAAAATGACCTAGGATAGCAGTTGTTGCAGGAGTTGACTAAGAACAGTATACCCAATAAGTCTTTTATCCCTTAAATTCCTTGTCGGATAGTCACATAATACAAAAACCAAGGCAGAGATTTGAAAGGCTGTTTTGGAAAAGGACATGGCTCACGATAGTACCAAGTGGTGTAGTTTTGTTAACTTATTGAAATACAGTATGTCACAGAAATGAGTACATCCCCTCACATTTTGTAAATATTTAAATATATCTTTTCATGTGATAACACTGAAGAAGTGATACTTGGCTACAATGTAAAGTAGTGAGTATACAGCTTGTATAACAGTGTAAATGTGCTGTCCTGGTGCACGTATATGCACCGGCCAGTTGGTCCTCATGTTTCCAGCGCTCCAGCGCTCGCGAAGCCCAGGTGACTGGTGTGAATGCGCACACCGCAAACCAGAAAAGCAGCTGGTTGTGGCGTACATGCCCATAGAGGAGGCTCTGTGTGCCACCTTTGGCAAGTGTCCCATAGGTTTGTCATCATGGTCATAGAGGATTCAGAAAGGGGAATCCTTATAAACATTAAATACCGTATTTTCCGGAGTATAAGACGCACCTTAGTTTTTAGGGAGGAAAATAAGAAAAGCAGGTGGATTGGCCTCCGGAATACCCACAATCAGCTGTTCCCAGAGGTGAATTTTAGCAACAGGTTCCTTGGTTGTGAGCTCTGTGCCTTGCTTTTTTTTTTTATTTTTCCTGCTTCTGAAACTTCTGAAACTCTGTTTCAGAAAAAACTTTTTTTCCTGCCTCTGAAAGCCTCTGAAACAGCTTCAGAAAAAAAGCCTCTGAAGCTCTGTTTGGAGGCTTCTTTTCTGAAGCTCTGTTTGGGGGCTTCTTTTCTGAAGCTTCTTTTCTGATGCTTTTTTCAGCCTCTGAAACCTCCGTTTGAGAAGCTGGGCGGGACTACATTCGGAGTATAAGACGCACCCAGATTTTCACCCTCTTTTTTGGGGGGGAAAGGTCCGTCTTATACTCCGAAAAATATGGTAATTATAATTGGAAGTGGGGGAGGCGTAGAAAAAAACACACCTTTGAAAGCACAGTAGATTCACATGTCAAAGAACTAGCCTTGAATTGGCAAAGTTCAGAAGGTATTTCGCCCGAGTTCCCATTTCATTGCCAGGTATGTTTTTCATCTTGCAGGTTTTTCTGTGTTGACATCTGCTACGTGTAGCAATGTAATATACTTTTGGTTACTTACAATCTGACGATTTCTCTCTTAGATGCAACAAATTGGTACAATATTTACTCATGTGAACCAGTAATATTGCTGGGGTTGTCCCAGGTGCTTTTCTTGCCCTTGGGTGGCTTTTTGGGGGATGTCGAGTTAATCCAGAAATTATTTGGCCTGTGGCAACCCAGGAGCTTATTTCAGAAGGTGGTGCCATCTTGGTTCCTCCCTTCCATATCTCTATAGCCATATATTAATTTTTATCTCTTTTATAGGTTTTTTTAGATGTTTGATTTTTATGTGCATTGCTTTTTTAAAATGTTTTTTAAACTTTGTGTATTTCATATTGTTTAGCTTTTAAAATTATTGTTTGTATTAATTGTTGACCCTTCTTATGCTGGTCTGTGATTGTAAAGATTTGATTGATCATGTGAATCAGGCCTAAATCATGTCAGTTATATGCACTGTAATTTTATGCATACTTACTTGAACCCTCATGGATGCAAAGGAATATAGCCAGAGGAAAACATGCACAGAATTGACTTGAAGGTTTCTGAAACTTACCAGATATTTTCCCCTTTAAAATACTTGGAATATACTTGTAATTTATAAGAAGAAGTGGCTGGGATTGGTTTTCCCATGGAACAATATGAGACAGTTCCTTAATAACAACTGTAGCTTTGAAGGCTGATTGATGACTATGTTAATTTATATGAATTTATGCACATGCAAAACTAGATAGTTTAAAATTCGGTTCCTATTTTTCTCCCTTGAGTTTATCTCTCTATTAATACTGAAAAACCTAGAAAAACCTAAATATATATTGCATCAGGAAAAGAAAATAGGTTTTTCTAGGTTTTTAAAGATCTTGGCTCATAGGGTGGAAAATGTCATTATGGGTGTAAATTCTTTTCCATCCCAAAACAAGCACATACAACATCCAGTGTTGTTAATGAGTTGGGAGGGGGGGAAGGGAGCGAATGAGACATCAAAGGAAGAAAGCCTTTATGTTCAGTATTTGTTTTTCCTGTTGGCCATTAGTAGAAAGTGTTTTCCTACCTCAAAATACTGTTCTTTTTGTGGTGGCTTGCTCATAAATGTATTTACCTTTTTTTGTTTTTTTGTTTTGAGTGAAAGAGCCTTAAAATAATTGTCCCCAATTAGATACCCCTTAAATGTGTGGGCATTGAAATTCCTCAGATTCTGAGTTACAAATAGCCAAAGGTTACCTTAGTTGGGAATCCTGAAGTCTCCTCACATCTGATAGATGGCAGATTGGGAAACTATTGCTGACTTTCGTGATATTATTCCAAATTGTGTAGCCTACAAACTCATAGGTCAGGGCAAAAAACCTCTGTCCTATTCACTGAACTCTTCCCTTTAGTTTGCAAATGTCAGAATTTTCTAAACTCTGATGACTTTATTTGCTGAATGTTTACAGACCCTGGTTTTGATGCTTAGTAGGAAACTGTGCCTACTGCAAAACAATTAATGATATTTTTGATCACAGAATCAGCCAAACTTCTGTGAATTCGAAGGCTTTCTCTTCATGTTAGAATATTGGGCATAGGGTAGACCAATAGAAGGAGGGTTTTTGTTTAACTCCGGCAGCGTGCCTAATGAGACTGAACATAATTGAACTGAAAGTGCACCCATGGTGTTTAAACATCTCCTATAGACTACTGCTTCTTGTTCTATTTTTTTATTAAAGGCTGCAAGGTGGAAAAAACTAGACTCCTGTGAGCATGATCCTTTAAAATCATAGTTACTGGTGATTATTTATTTATTTATTTATTCTGCCCACCACATAACTCTGAAAAGAAAACATTCATTTAGTTTTTCAAAGTCAGTAGGAAACAGGTTTTCCTTAACCTTTAGCCACTTGAAACAGTAAATGAATACATGCTACTGATTAACATACGTATAATCTGGCATGGCTTTCAAACTATGTAAAAAAAATTTCCCCTCTTCGTTATGGTTGCATTTCTTATTGTTACTTTCTATGCCTAAAGGATATGTGCGTAACAAATAATAATAATCACGTTTACGTATCATAACGAACAAGGGCATATTCTTAAAAGTAGATGTAAGGTTCAGACCTATATGTTATTTCAACCGCTTGGCACCAAATGAGAGGAGATAAGTAAGGTGCGCTAACTTTTGGAAAGAAACATTTAGAATTTTGAAAACATGTTATGGGCAGTCAGGCCACTGGAGGAAAAGGCTTACCAAATAACAAACTGGCAATAAGTATGCAAATATACAACTGAAACACATTTCTGACTACCTGAGTTATATTAAACCATGCAATTAAAGCAGAAGTTCTGATCAGTTCTGGAGAATCGGTAGCGGAAATTTTGAGTAGTTCGGAGAACCAGTAAATACCACCTCTGACTGGCCCCACCACCATCTATTCTCTGCCTCCTGAGTCCCAGCTGATCGGGAGGAAATGGGGATTTTGCAGTAACCTTCCCCTGGAGTGGGGTGGGAATGGAGATTTTACAGTAACCTTCCTGTGCCATGCCCACCAAGCCATGCCAACAGAACCGGTAGTAAAAAATTTTGAATCCCACCAGTGAATTAAAGTAAGCTCTGCTGTAAGGACAGCATCTTTTCATCACATTTTGTATACAATATCATGTCCAAATTGCATATATTTATTGACAGTTGCTCTCTTTGTCTGACAAAGAAGAAGTTAGACATTTCAAATCATTTAAAAAAAGTTATTTAAAGGAAATATTCACTGACATAAAGTGTGTGTACTGTATAATTAATTTATACATGGTGAGAGAGAATAATATTTCATGGGTATTTATTTGTAGTTTAGTGTGTGGCTGCCATGTATTTTGAAAGCCAAGAAAGTCTACTGCCAACAGTTGCTAGTTCGTTCAGTACACGCTATCGCATTATCCAGAGTGCACCACTAGGAGGAAAATTAGCTTCACACCCCATTTCATGAGTTTAATGCAATAACTCTGAGGAGAAAAGGAAAGGATGGAGGAATAGAGGGGAAAGATGAGAGTCTAATATTCTAAAACAGGAAATAATCATGAAATGTAGATTTTTGCAGCAAACCAAGTTTGAAATATAAAGATGATTTTCAAATATAAAATGTTATTTGGTGTGTCTGTGGATGTGCACATTGCACCTGTTGGCAACCTCCTTATATCAAATTTAATTTTTACCAAATCACGCAATGACTGTTGTGCAATTCAAAGAAAACATTTCATTTCTTTAAGAATTGCTGACAAACGTACTGTGCATGTTAATACATTTTTCAGTCGAGTACTGACTCATACTTCAGACTCCTATCCTAGCGGAAACAACAAGCTAGAGTATGAACTATAGGCTGGCTAACCCATAATCTTTTGAAGGTGAGAATCATAAAGTGATGATTGTGCAAATTGCTCCATAATCTAGTGAAAACGGGGAAGAGAAACGTTTAAGCACTTCATCTAAGATTCCAAACCATTGTAGCCTGGCATTTTTTCAACCTGTGAAAAAAGAATACAAATTATTGTTTATTCTTTAATACCCATAAGTGTCAGCTCTGCCATCTTCACTACCCTTCGCTAAGCTTGCTGGCATTCTGCCATAAGCATGGGGGAGGGGCAGAGTCATTTGGGGAAGATGTGTAGGGGAAAGAAGAAGGAAGGAAAGGGAGGGAGGGAATAGCATTAACGGAAACCAGACGTGTGAAAACCAGACTAATCCAGTTGCCCGAGGATGACTGGCCTGGAAAAGAATGCGAAGCCGTTTCAAGATGCGCCTGACATCAAAGCAGTTCTCAAAACATCGCCCTGGGATGCTATTGGACACTGACGTTCTGATCGAAGGGGGGGGGAACCAGGGAGGGAAAAACCGTGTAAACCTGCACAGGAATACTCAGTTCTATCCTCGTTTTTGCTGCAACCACTAAACCTTACTAAAAGAACCTGTCACTTCAACCAAATGGAGTCGAGGGTCTTTCTTTCCTAGGGACTTAGCTGGAGCAAGACTGACATTATGGGAGAGATATAGTAATATATTCCATTAATGGGATGCTTGTGTGCTTTGTTTCTACCCGCTTGTTTACCATGCACTCTGAGAGGAACTTCAGTAGAATAACTAAATATATGGACTGGTTTGCATGAAAAAAGGAATCTTTCAGAGCTCCTGGGTGTTAAAGGACTTCAAGGTGAAAACTTTGAATTACACTCAAAAAGTTGATCTATAATTAGTGAGGTTGTGAATCACTATAATCTGACTTAAACCATTTGATTCATTGAGTTGAGTAGGAGCACAGTGGTTCACATGGTTAGGACACTAGGTTGGAGGGTAGCAAGCCTATGTTTGAGATTTGAGTGCTGCCGTGAGGCGGGTGAGCTCCCGTCCTTTGCTCCAGCTCCTTTTGGGGACATGAAAGGAGCCCCCAACTGGGTGTCCCCCGGGCAACAGTGATGTCAACGGTTAATGCTTTCAACCTGGAAGCACCTCAGTGCTTTTGCCACGAGTGCAATGTGATTGAGTTGACTCGGTTTGAATTCTTGATTGAATAAATTGTGTTATCAAATCTATTCAATAAAAAGAATGTATGGTCATGCAGACAACTCTATTAGATTATCCAATTCATATTAACTCAGTGGGTGGCTTAATGAAATCCATGGGATCTTCAAAAAGAAAAAAACTTTTGCATGGCCCTTGTGACACGTGCCGTTTCTTGCATACAGATTGCATACATTTGAAAAACATGTGTACAGAAAGTAAGCATTTGAGAAAGATTTATAGGAAACAAGGGTATACGTAGAAAAGCTTTGTACAATCGAGTGTGCTTAAGTGTTCCTTAGCTGGTAGATGTTTCAGACTTGGGTATGGGAATTGAAATCTGTTGTGTTTGCAGGAATCCAGACTCAGGAAGGCTGTATTAGGATATGTTGCAAGCATACATGCACTCATTAACTCAATAAGCATACATGTGCATATCTTAATCAAAAATCTATGCACAGATATTGAAGATAACTGACAATGATTATTGCTTTTTTAAATAATGCTTCCCAGAACAATTGATAGAATGTACTAATACTTGAAGGTCTACCATTCTGATATAAATCAGATTTTTCTCCTTATCTGCTGTTTGTGAGTCTAGGCCTTGTATTACCTGGCAAATGTCAAGCTCTTTATATGAAGCACTGCCAAGTTATGTGATAATAGTAAATATAGCTGGGAGGAAACGAAAAACATTTTCATTGCCATAGCCTAATACCAGGAAATAGCCTTTGAAAAACTTTGCAAAAGTTTAATGTCTGTTAAGTATAATGGCAATGAAAGCTTATCTAAATGCAATGATTTAGTTTAGTTTAAACAAGTTAAATACCAATACTAATTTAACAACTGCAGCGATTCTCTTAACAAATGTGGCAAGAAAAGTCGTAAAATGGGACAAAACTCACTTAACAAATTTCTCAGTTAGGAACATAAATTCTGGGCTCAATTGTGGTCGTATGTCAAGGACTACCTGTAAATATTTGCCCTAGAAGGAAAATGTGTGCGCACATATGCATGCTATTGAAAATATACCAGCATGGGATCATTGTAGGCAGATAGTCCTTGTTTAGCAAGCACAATTGGGACTGGCAATTTGGTCATTAAGCGAACGGTCACTAAGTGAAAATGGCTGTGCTTATGATCTTATTTCAATGGGTGGAAACTAATCAAGGAGAGAAGCAACCTAGAACTAAGGAGAAATTTCCTGACAGTGAGAACAATTAATTGGTGGAACGACTTGCCTTCAGAAGTTGTAAATGCTCCAACGCTGGAAGTTTTTAAGAAGAGGTTGGATAACCATTTGTCTGAAATGGGATAGGGTTTCCTACCTATCCTGCCTAAGCAAGGGTTGGACTAGAAGATCTCCAAGGTCCCTTCCAAACTTATTCTGTTTTCTGTTTCAGCTATCCTTTGCTTTACAGTTCTGCAAACGTTGTGAATATGAGGATTGGTTGCAGTTACTTTTTTGTCACCATAATAACTGACCATTTAGTGACAAAAAGCAAAACAAGGATTATTCCAAAGAATGGCTGCCATTGCAGAAAAACCCGGTCTCATTGTCATTCTCTTGTTTTGATTAGCTTCCTTTAGAAGCCTTACTGTTCTCAAAAGCATGACTATTTCAGTTTTGGAGCAACTCAGAAAATGTAAGATTGCTAAAATCACTATAATGAAATTACTCAGATTTTTACTGCTTAAAAGCAATCGCTTGCTGGCCAAGGATCACAGTCCATATTGGATGGGGTGAGGGTCACAGTGAATGGCCCAATCAAATCACAGACATGTACTACAATGAGCATTTTTTTAAAAAAAAAATGCCATAATGGTAGAATACAGTTAGTTCTCAAATTACGATCACAAATGAGCTCCAAATTTATCTTGCTAAGTGAAACATTTGTTAAGTGAATTTTCCCCATTTTGCGACCTTTCTTGCCATTGTTGTTATGTGAATCACGGCAGCTGTTAAATTAGTAACACGGTTGTTAAATGAATCTGGCTGCCCCGTTGGCTTTGCTTGGCAGGTCGTGAAAAGTGATCATATCACTTCAACCGTCATAAATATGAACCAGTTGCCAAGCAGCTGGATTTTGATCATGTGTCATGGGGATGCAGCAATGGACGTGTAAAAAATGTTCATAAGTCACTTTTTTCGGTGCCATTGTAACTTTGACCAGTCAGTAAACAAATTGTTGTAAGTCAAGAACTACCTGTACTACCCTCACTTTCTAGCAGTCATGGTTAATATGGCTTCTGAGAGGTTCAGTCCTGGGCTTAAAGGGCGCCAGTAGCCTTGGCTGACAGGTTGTCCACCCCTAGCTTAAAGGTAAAGGTAAAGGTTCCCCTCGCACATATGTGCTAGTCGTTCCCGACTCTAGGGGGCGGTGCTCATCTCCATTTCAAAGCCAAAGAGCCACTGCTGTCTGAAGATGTCTCCGTGGTCATGTGGCCAGCATGACTAAATGCCAAAGATGCACAGAACACTGTTACTTTCCCACCAAAGGTGGTCCCTATTTTTCTACTTGCATTTTTTATGTGCTTTCGAACTGCTGGGTTGGCAGAAGCTGGGACAAGTAACAGGAGCTCACCCGTTACGTGGCACTAGGGATTCGAACCGCTGAACTGCCGACCTTTCAATCGACAAGCTCAGCATCTTAACCATTGAGCCACTGCATCCCTATCTTACAGTGAGGCAAATATTGTACAATGCTGGTGCTTGAAATATTTATGAGTTTAAGTTTTTAAAATTTTCGCATTTATTTTCAAGCCCAACATAGGCCAACTTGGCATTCCTCATGGGCCTTCGGGGGAGAAGGTGGCTGTAGTAACCGTGGACGACTGTGATACCGCAGTGGCTGTACGCTTTGGAAGTCTGATTGGAAACTACTCCTGCGCTGCTCAGGGAACACAGTCCGGCTCCAAAAAGTAAGATGTTGATGTTTTTTTATGACATGAATATGTAGTAGAATCAATCTGGCTGACAGAGACTTCGCTACTTTTTTTAGGTATGCCTGCATTTGGTTATTGTCAGATGTAAAGTCATTTTCATACCTGTTTGTATTCAATTAAACTTTACGTTTGTGCATTAAGGACAAAATGGTTGAGTTCAGAGAACCATCATGTAGAAATCTTTGCTAAATTGCCCCTCCTTGTGGCAAGTTACCTATTGCTGCAGATGTTTCTATTTCTTAAGCATCTTTTAATAGGATGGAAAAAGTCAACGCGAAGAAGAAGATGAAAAGTAAGTAAAGGCAAGTGTTCACACTTCCCTTCAAAAACGTTCCCTCAGGTGAGGAAGGAGAAAGCGTCAAAGTGAAAGAAAGACTAATGGAGGAAGAAACAAATCTGATTAGTTTTCCTCTGTGGTCTTTAATCACATTGAACTAAAGAGGCAAAATCCTGAATCCTAAGATTTGCATTAGAATAAATTGATATATTTCAGTTATCATATTTTTCGAAGTATAAGACGCACTTCTCTTCACACACACACAAAAGTGGGTGGAAAAGTCTGTGCGTCTTATACAGCGAATATTGCGGCGGGAGAAGGGGGTGGTCGGTGTGGCGCCAATCAGCTGTTCTAGAACGTGCCATGGCGAATGGGTGGTGGCAAACGGGCCACGGCAAACAGGCCAGATGGATCCTGGAAGCAGAGTCAGATTTTTTTTTCTTGTTTTCCTCCCCAAAAGTTAAGTGCATCTTATAGTCCGAAAATTACAGTAATTGGAAAAGATGCTTGAAAATGTTTGTGTCATTGAGGGCTTTTAATGAATTAATCCTGTTTGGAATATTTTCAGCTTAGTTTTGGATAGGTTTCTCAGGTTAAATCTACATTTACAAGTCAATGTAAGTTTGATTAAATGCAGCATCTTGATTATGTAATTTTTTTTGGGTTTTGCTATGTCTGTTGATTTGAAAAAGCGAAGGAGTGCATAATGAAACTATTAGGATGAAATTTAGAAGTTGGATTTACATACTCCTTTGTAATCATAAAATGTATTGGGCAACATCATCTCTCTAAGTATTTATGTTACAAAAGAATTGCTATAAACGTTATCTATATATCAAGTTTCTTCTCCAGTAACAACCTGATATATAAGAATTACAATGCTTTGTAATTGTAATTCTAAAAACTTGAAAAAATGTTTTTACCATTTGTGGCAATACCTTTTAGTGGTTTAAAAAAAAGAAAAAAAAACCTCTTAAAATAGTTGACTATTGGCTGTAAGTAACATTTATATCATTTTAATACGATCTATTAGAGATAGTTCTCATTTACCAACCACAATTGCGACTGGCACCTCTGTCACTAAGTGAAAAATCATGTGGCTATGCTGGATCGACAGCTTCACTTCTACTTCTGTTGTTAAGTGAACAAGGCTCATTAAGTGAAATACATTACATGACTGCAACTTGCAATTTTACTGCTGGCATTTCCATTGATTGTCAGAAGTTATCAGGGAAGCAATTGAATAGTGATTAAGTGACAGCAGGGATTCATCACAAACCTGTTTTTTTTCTCCCCAACTGTCATAATTTTTAACAGTTCCTAAACAAAGCTTTTGGTAAGCAAGGACTACTTGTAGTATTTCGTTTCAATGTCATGACAAAATCTGTAATAGCAAGAAGGAATAATCTCTAATATCTTAACTCCCAATAATATGGTTATTGTACAAGAGATTACATCTGAACAAAATATTACATTACATATCTGAGTCAAAAACCACTTTATTTCTGATTTCTTTAGGTCATTGGATTTAACCGGCCCTCTGCTGCTTGGAGGTGTTCCCAATTTACCTGAAGATTTTCCTGTACATAACAGGCAGTTCATTGGTTGCATGAGGAATCTATCCATTGACAGCAAGCCCATCGATATGGCCAGTTACATAGCCAATAATGGCACCCTTGCAGGTATAACTTCTTCAAGAATAAAAGTGGAATAAAAAAATACTTTAGGTTCTCTGAAAATTATACGCACAAAGAACTGTGTTTTCATCGGGAAAATGTAAAAAGAAGGAACTAGAGATGTATTCATGGGCTAACTTCTCAAGTTTGCTAATTACATTGTGCATACAGGTGATCCTCATTTAGCAACTATATTTGGGACGCAGTCATTAAGCAAAGTGTTGGCTGAGTCAAAAACTGTGTTATAATCTTACTTCAGCTTTCCTTTGCTTTACAAACCTCAAAGATTATAAATGCAAAGATTGGTCATGAAGTAACCTTTTCATTACCAGTGTAACTATGAAGGAAGACTGCTAAACAAGCAGTTGTTAAACAAGTTTACCTATATAAGAGAATATCTTTCTGCAGATATATTTAAGATAACATCCTATGAAAACCATTTCTGCACAGATATTATTGTGAAACGTATTTCTTGGTAGCCTAGGTCTCTGATACATGTACTAACCACATAGGGGAAATGAAAAGAGTTGAATATCAAAGTCTTTTGCCTTTGTTTTACTATAATATTAGTCTAGTTTTCAATGCCTCCCCTTCACAAAAGAGAACTGTTGAAGGTTGGATATCACCAGGGGTGAAATGCTACCGGTTCGCTCCAGTTCTTCTGAACCAGTAGTAAAAAAATGCTTTAAAAAAAGAAAAAAGAAAAGTTGGCCACCCTCACCCAGTCACATGACAGCCCCCACCAAGCCACACCCATCAAGCCACGCCCAAAGAACCGGTAGCAACAAATTTTACATTTCACCACCGGATATCACAGTATAAAGTATGATAAGCATTATGAACTGCTTTCTAGAAAATTAAGTTGCAGCTGTTCAAAAGCATGACATTGATCTAGAGCACAGCTTGTTACAACTTGAAAGTGTAATTACTGAATGACTTGAGGACAATTTTTTTTTTTTTTGAATTGCAGGTTGCTTAGCTCAGAAGAATTATTGTACCACAAACTGGTGTCAGAATGGTGGTACCTGTGTGACCAAGTGGAATACTTACAGTTGTGATTGCCCCCTGCGATATGGGGGAAAAAACTGTGAGCAAGGTAAACAATGGATCCTGCTTTTGATTGAAATATTCCATTGTGCGTGAACAAATTTTAATGACTATACAGTGCAATAGCCTTATTTATTAAATGTATTATAAATCCTGTCTTCACCCTCTTAAAGCAGGCATTAGCAGGAATCTAATAATCTACTGCATCTTTCTTAGTTTGGTGCCTTCCAAATATTTTGGAACTATAATTCCCAGTATGTGCACACCAATTATTTCCATGCTAGTTGGGAATTTTAAGAGTTGCATATCTGAAGAGTATTAGGTTGGGGAAGTTTGGCTCATTAGCATATCTGGATGGCAATCCATGCCCTTTATGTAGCAATAGCAATAGAACTTAGATTTATATACCACTTCACAGTGCTTTACAGCCCTCTCTAAGCGGTTTACAGAGTCAGCATATTGCCCCCAACAATCTGGGTCCTCATTTTACCCACCTCGGAAGGATGGAAGGCTGAGTCTACCTTGAGCCTGGTGAGATTCGATCTGCCAAACTGCTGGCAGCCGGTGATCAGCAGAAGTAGCCTGCAGTACTGCACTCTAACCACTGCGCCACCGCGGTTCATATGTAGCATATTCTTTAGCTGTACTATATGGCAACTCATTCCAAACACAGAAAATCAATCTTCAGTCGTTTTTAAGCAAAAATGCTTCAGTTTAATATGATCCCTGTCCCATTTAGTTCAGTTGAATAATACCGTTAGTTAACAATGTTGTCTTAATTAAGATTAACCTTTTTAAAAAAATAATCACAGGGGCAGGAAATCACTCAGACATAAAAGAATTCATTAAAATAATGACTTTCTTCAGTCACTTGTACAGTGCATTCAGAAAGTATTCAGACCTCCTTTACCTTTGTCAATTTTGTGATGCTGCAGCCTGATTCTATTATTTATTATTATTGGCATCCTTCAGTCTTAAAAGACTATGGTATCGTGCTCTGGAAAGAGGTCCTAAAACAGCATCTAGTGTGACTAAAAAGGCCAATTCGAGAGTGGCAATCCCTTCCACACTGAGGGCAGATACATTCTGTCCCCTGCCCAGCCCCCAGATTTCGCTGGCTCCGGGACTGCCTCTTTGCCTCAGCCTGCCGAACAAGTGTCTCTTCGAATTGGAGAAGGCCATGATGCATCTTTAGCCTCCAAACTGAACGATCGGAGGTCAAGGTTTCCCAGTTGTTAATGTCCATTCCCAGGGCCTTTAGGTCCCTCTTGCAGATACCCTTATATCGCAGCTGTGGTCTCCCTCTGAGGCACTTTCCCTGCACTTATTCTCCATACAGGAGATCTTTCGGAATCCGACCATCAGCCATTCTCACGACATGCCCCAGCCAGTGTAGACGTTGCTGTTTCAATAGTGTATACATGCTAGAAATTCCAGCATGTTCCAAGACTGCGCTATTTGGAACTTTGTCCTGGCAGGTGATGCCAAGAATACGTCGGAGACAGCGCATAGGAAACGTGTTCAACTTTCTCTCCTGCCGTGCGTAAAGGGTCCAAGACTCACTGCAGTACAAGAGTGTGCTCAGGACGCAGGCTCTATAGACTGCTATGATTCTATTGCACAGTGTTTGAAAATCACTTTTTTTCTCATTAATCTACACTTAGTACCCCATAATGATAAAGTGAAAACAGAATTTTAGAAAAGTCTGTAAATTTATTAAAAAGAAAAAAAAACTGAAATATGTTGGCGTAAATATTCAGAACTTTCACTCACTACTTTGTTTTATTTATTTATTTATTTTTACTTTATTGAATTTGTATACCGCCCTACTCCTGAAGGACTCAGGGCGGTGAACAGCCATAGAATAAAACATACTGATACAAAATTTAAAATAAACTAAAACGAATTAAAGAATTTGGCTGAACAAATTTAAAACCCCAATAACTTAAAACCAAATTTAAAATTTCCATTTAAAAAGGGGAAAGACTTAGGTCAGGCCAGCTTGATGAAATAAGAAAGTCTTGAGCGCGCGACGGAAGGTACGCAGATCCGGGATCCTCCGTATCTCCGGGGGGAGCTCGTTCCAGATAGTAGGTGCCCCCACAGAGAAGGCTCTGCCCCTGGGGGCCGCCAGTCGACATTGTTTGGCCGACGGCACGCGGAAGAGCCCCTCTCTATGGGAGCGTACTGGTCGGTGGGAGGCTATTGGTGGTAGCAGGCGGTCCCGTAAATAACTAGGTCCTAGGCCAAACCAAGACCTTTGGCAACAATTACAGCCTCAGGTCTTTTGGGGTATGATGCAACAAGCTTTGCACACCTGGATTGGGGGATTGTCATTATGGGACACTGAGTGTAGATTAACGAGGGAAAAATGAATTTCAACAAATGTGGAATCAGGCTGCAGCATAACAAAATTGACAAAAGTGAAGGGGGTCTGAATACTTCCTGAATGCACTGTATATCTTAACAGAGAACAACGTTCTCATTCATACTCTTCATTGCAATTCTTTGGTTCCCATTTGGCAGCCTCGGTCTTCAAGATTTTTTTTTTTCATTTGTTCCCAGGTTGGGAATCTGTATTCTGTACTACATCTATGAATCTTTAGCAGATGGCAATGAATGTGAGAGTGTATTTTAAAGTTCATACACATGGAAGATGCTGGCTAGGTTCCTTGAATTTCAGTGTGCCTCCCCTGCCCGAGAATACTTCCTAGATAATACTGTACTGTACAACCAACTCTCTCGTGTTGCAGGAGAAAGTCAGCAATAAGAACAACCTGTAAATATATATTTACAGTGAGAATATCAGCTTTCCACCAATCTTTCTGAGTTGCCTCCATATTGGCTTTAAAAGCAGAAGTTTGAAAATATTAAGTATTTCTAAATATTAAGAGTCGCGGTGGCACAGTGGTTAGAGTGCAGTACTGCAGGCTACTTCTGCTGATCACCGGCTACCAGCAGTTTGGTAGATCGAATCCCACCAGGCTCCAGGTTGACTCAGCCTTCCATCCTTCCGAGGTGGGTAAAATGAGGACCCAGATTGTTGGGGGCAATATGCTGACTTTGTAAACTGCTTAGAGAGGGCTGTAAGACTAAGTGCTATTGTTATTACACTGTACTTCTGCAAACTCCATCTACTTGATGACATTTGGGTACCATAAGGAACAGTGCTCTGAGAACTTGAGTTATCTATTCATAACTTACTAAGTGCATTTAAGAATATAAATGTGAATGCTTTATGCTTCCAAGAAAATGAGAAAATCAGATTGATGAACTGTCTTTCAGAAAACAATTAAAGAATGATTGCTCCCAATATTGCTAATTTGCCTTAATAAGATTCCAAAGAATTATTACTGTGAACAATACTTACGTTCTGCTGTCATTTCTGGTGTACTATGTTTAGAGGATTGGAAAGATCTTTTTCATGCTTTTCTTTCAGCTGATGCAAAATCATTTTGAATCGTTAAGCCGTCATTACTTCTTATTAAGGCTTCTTGTAATAAACTTTGACAGCATGTTAATCTCTAATCACGATTCAAGTCAGAATTTATGTGATGCCTGTTGCAAGCTCTTGTTCCCATTTTGTGATAGAAATTCAGCTAAAGCAAATTCTTAACGCTGTCCTTCTGCATAGCATAATTGTTTTTCTACAGAAATCTACTTTCAAAAACCATTTGATTCATGCTGTTGTCAAGTGTAGGTACATAAATAGGTAAAATCAATTACTTATTTCTTGTAAGATAGATACGTGGACCAGAATGTGCATAAAGAGAAATAAGTAATAAAGGAGAATTTTAACAAATGACCAAATTGAACCAGAAGTAAAAGCACTGAGGGCAATTGCACATTAGGGAACAAAATATATTCATAGGATCAAAGTGCTTTCTGCCTGGGGCATAGGTGACACAGCAGCCACAAATTTGAGCTTGTCAGATCCTTTATAAATGTGTTATTTTGCTGCCTCTTGGGGGCCATAAAACTAACACTGTCAGATTCTTAATAGACAGTAATAAATAGCATGCATCCTTGCTATTACCCAGAAATTGTCAGAACTGCATTCCTACATACATTTTTAAACATTATACTGGATTTTGTTACCTTTTATAAATTCATAACTAAGCTCAATGCCTTTTTATAACTACAGCTGAGAATAACATGCTTGTTATTCAATATATGGTATTGCTCCAATGGGCAGAAACTTTACAGATGAGCTGTACACAGTAAATATTGGTAAAATGTATAAATTCTCATACTTGTTATTAATATTTGTGTAGCATAAATAGCAGTCTCAGTGTTGCCACACAGAGAAGTATGATTCCTGTGGCAGAAGCCTTCAACTTTTCTAGGCTGTATGTGGACAATTGGGCATTCTCTATATATTATACAGAATCTGTAGTCCTTTGCTATCAGTATCTAGAGATTGTCTTTTAATTTTGCTGCTTCTTAATTAAATTGTGTAGGTTTTTCACTTTTTTTTTTGTACTATTGTCTACAAAATCAATAGGCCACAGATTTTTCTGAAGAAACAAGTTTCTACATGTAAAGATAATTTTGCTACCTAAGATAAAGCCACAGTTTATCTGTGCTGCTTGGTTATACAGAGATTCAAAAACATTACTATGAAAGCATAACTGTGGGAACATTGGAATCTATCCAGTAATAAACCCATTTTCATCTACTGCTGTATAGGAGATATTTCCTGTGTCAGCAGCGGGCACAAAATGTGATTGGGATCCACAAGCAAATTGAGGAATTTGGAGATTTCAGATTCTCAGTTGTTTAAAAATAGCAATAGAAAAAAATAAATAAACCCAACATAAAATTATATAGAAGAAATAAAGAAAACTTGAGATTAACCAAAACCAGTATTCTTCTGAAAAGGCTTTATTCTGGACAGAGAGCTCTTTTTTTCTTATTTCCTTTTTTCTTTAGACTTAAGTTAATAACATTTGGATTTATGCCATACGCTAAATAAATAAAGAAAATTGAATTTCTAATGAAAAGGAAGGGAGATCCCAGAAGCTAAAAGTCTCTTGACCTTATTTATCCTTACTGGTATCATGCAGTACTCATTTCTGGTATAATTAAGAATTTTCCTCTCATTCTAAAATACTTGATTAAGTAATCCTGCTTTGTCTCCTCTTTGCCTTGTGTTATAGCAATGCCTTTTCCTCAACGTTTCACTGGGGAAAGCATCATCACCTGGAATAATCTTGATATCACTATTTCTATACCATGGTACATTGGCCTCATGTTTAGAACTCGCAAGGTTAATGGTGTATTAATGCAAGCCGATGCGGGAGTATCATCTAAGATTAATATACAGGTATGTTAGCTTATCAACTCAATCACAACAAGGGAATGTCATTAGATAACAAATGGCAAATGGTAAAATGTCTTTGCTTAGCCATGAAGACAATTCAACAGTACAGTCTTATGCATATTTCATTTACAACCGGCTCTGGGGTGTAGCTTAAAAGCAAAGCAGATTGAACAAACCTGAAGTTGGCCATCCTTGAAGTTGCAGAATATCACAAAACTGTAGAGTTCACTTACCCTATAATCAGAGCTGTCTTAAATAGGGAGTGAGAAGAGTGAAATGCTAGCTTTTCAGTTCCCCCTGTTTGTTTTAGCAGAAGGATAAATACTTTTGCCACAGTGGTGGGATTCAAAATTTTTTTACTACTGGTTCTGTGGGTGTGGCTTGGTGGGTGTAGCAGGGGAAGGATACTGTAAAATCTCCATTCCCTCCCCACTCTAGGGGAAGGTTACTGCAAAGTTCCCATTTCCTCCTGATCAGCTGGGACTCGGGAGGCAGAGAATAGATGGGGGCAGGGCCAGTCAGAGGTGGTGTTTACCAGTTCTCCGAACTACTGAAAATTTCCACTACCGGTTCTCCAGAAGTGGTCAGAACCTGCTGAATCCCACCTCTGCTTTGCCAAATCAAGACTGTTTTAACTATTAATCAACACATATAGATCTAGAAGAGTGGACAATCTTTAATTGAGAGTTGTCACTCATAGTGGTCTTAATACTGAATATAAGTAGAATATTGGTCTACATATTAATTATCTGCTGAAGAATAAATAATAAAGTTGTCAAAATATAACCTGTATTTTATAATCATTTTCCAAGAATTGCATGTATATTTCAATGTATATACAGCATTTTCCCAGCAATTTAAGGTTGTTGTTTTTTCATCAACTAAAGTTATGTTTCAACAGATACTGAATAAATATGTGGTATTTGAGGTCTATGATGGACAGAATCAGGTGGCCAGTTTGAAGATGAGTCAGGTGCGGATCAATGATGGCGAATGGCATCATTTGCTAATAGAGCTGAAGAGCGCAAAAGATGGCAAAGACATCAAGTATCTTGCAGTTGTGTCCTTGGATTATGGCATGTATCAGGTAAATTGACATCGATAACCTTTCATTATCAAAATGAGACAGGAATGGCCAAACTAGGTGTCAGCATGCGAGAATGAAGTAATTTCTCACTGCTTCTATCATAGATTCAGAAATCTATTTTTCTTTAAAAGTTGTGTTATAATCTGCCAGCTATCATATAATATATGATAATATAATCTTAACCTGCTATCATTCAGGTGTCCATATTGAACTCAAGTACATCTGCAGCTGGGGAAAATTCTGGAGGAAACAGATTATTTAGACATGTTTCAATCAGATTTCAGATTAGGATTTAATACTAAGAAAGTTTTGATTGCAGTTATAGATGACTTGTGGTAGAACCAAGATGTCTGGTGGTGCATCAATTCGTGTGCTCCTCAATATCAGTTTTGATATTAATATATTTCTGTCCTGGCCCCTGAGGATCAGAGGATCATTTTTTAATGGTTCTCTTCCTTTCTCTGGAGACATTTCTGATTGGTTGGTGGGCAGAGGGTGCTTCATTCCATTGTGGGATGTTCCAAAGTTCTACTTCCTCTTCCTTTTCAGCATCTCTATAAAATCACAGGATGAGGTCATCTGCCAGTTTGTGGTCAGTGTCATCAATATGCTGATGATACCAAGTTATATCTTTCAACCCCAGTGAGGCTGGCAAGATTCTACCCCAGTGCTGGAGATTGTGAGGGTTTGGATAGGGAAGAATTATTGCTTGACTCAATCCTACCAATATTGAGTAGCTGTAGGTATTCAGGCCACCTAGATCCATCATTAGCCGTGGTGGCGCAGTAGTTAGAATGCAGTTCTGCAGGCTACTTCTGCTGACTGCCAGCTGATTGCAATTTGGCAGATCGAATCTCACCAGGCTCAAGGTTGACTCAGCCTTCTATCCTTCGGAGGTCAGTAAAATGAGGACCCAATACGCTGACTCTGTAAAACCGCTTAGAGAGGGCTATAAAAAGCACTGTGAAGTGGTATATAAGTCTAAGTGCTATTGCTATTGTTAACATTGAATGAGGTTGCATTTGGCCATTTAAAAGTGTGTGTGCAGTCTATATGTCTTCCTGGAAAAACAGGATACAGCGCCATGAGCAGTGATGACAATGGCTCAGTATGCCCACTTAACACAACAGCTTCACCAGCTGCACTGGGGGTGGCCAGTTTGTTTCTGGGTATGATTCAAGGAGCTGGTTGCTACCCATAAAACTCTACATGGTATAGGACATGGTTATACGAGAGACCACATGTCTCCCACAATATCTGTCCAACCAATTTAGTCTGGATTTGTGTGCTCTCAATTCCTTCAATTAACTCCAGCTGTTGGGATCTCAGAAGGATGCCTTCCTTATAGCGGTGCCTCTTTTGTGCAATGAGTTCCCCCCCTCCAAGAATTTGACACCCTCCCCTTTGAGGAAGGTTAGTGAAGTCCTCTTTGGATTTTGTGGGCTTGTTTCTTTTTTGTAACTCCCTTTTTTTGTCATCTTTGCCATTTTTAAAAAAATATTTTGTACTTTTTTCTTGTTTTTTATTCGTGAATTTGTTTATTATTTGTTGGAAGTTGGGTGGCAAACCTTTAATTAATGTTCAAGTCCTTCAAACCTTGCCTAGCAGGACAGGGAAAACCGAACTACATGGGCATATAATTCTATCAAGATGGATTTCATGATATCCAAAGCCTACATAGAGTACACTGGATTCTGTTGGAAGATTTAATACTACTTGACATCTATCTCTTAGTGACAGAAGATTTATTCACTCATGGAGGATTAATTACCATTTTCACTTATTTCTTGAAATTGCGTTGAACAGGGGAAAGCATTGTACTTTTTGGAATGGCTTCCTTATCGGAAGCACAACATGGATAGCTTCTATTACTGCTTTCAGACCTATTCTTGCTTTTTTTAAAAAAAAAATTATCAGTGAAATACTGTAACTAAGAATTTACGGAAAAGCTTTAATCATCTTTCCTCTTTTCCTCTTTTTAGAGCACTGTACAGATCGGAAATCAGTTACCTGGACTAAAAATGAAAAGCATTATTGTAGGAGGGGTCTCTGGAGATCTAGCCTCTGTGCAGCAGGGCTTCTATGGCTGTCTACAGGTGAAAATAGAAAATAGAAAATAAATAACTTTACATTAACTATGAGAAGAAGACAAGAGAAAGGGAAAGAGCTTCGTCAAAGACAAGAGAAGGGAAAGAGCAGAAAGAAAATGAGCAATGTTTTGTTTAAAAGTGCCTAATTATATGAGCTTAAGTACTTAATTATAAGCTTAAATTTCTTTGATTTTAATTGAATTTATTCCGTTGGAATTGCATTCAGATGTTTTAATTACTTGGGAATGTTATTCTGTAAAACATTCAGAAGAGGCTTCTATGCAAAACACATCGATGGAAACTAAGCACTATTTTTGACATATTAAAGCAGCTTTGTCCTCTGGAAGACTCACACAGCCACTTCAAAAAGTGTCTCCAGTTGTCTGCACATCCATGTGTAAATCATAGGCAATAGCAGGGGTGAAATCCAGCAGGTTCTGAACGGTTCTAGAGAACCAGTAGCGGAAATTTTGAGTAGTTCGGGGAATCGCCAAATACCACTTCTGGCTAGCCCCAGAGTGGGGTGGGAATGGGGATTTTGCAGTATCCTTTCCCTGGAGTGAGGTGGGAATGGAGATTTTGCAGTATCCTTCCCCTGCCACGCCCACAAAGCCACGCCCACAAAGTCACACCACGCCTACAAAGCCACACCCACAGAACCAGTAGTAAAAAAGTTTGGATTTCACCCTTGGGCAATAGGTTCTGGGGTTACCAGCAGAGTCAATGTGCATAGAGACAGACCTGCAGACGGTTTTGGAAAGCCTTCAAAGCAATTTTGTGAACCTTTCAAAAGATGCAGCTTCTTTTAGCACTTTGAGGAGGGATGTTCTGTTCATGGTTTATGAAACAACTTTTTTTAAAGATTCTTTGTTCAAATCTACACTTAACAACTTAGTTTTAAGAAAAATGGGGTTTTGATCTAATACTTCTCATTGACTGATTCGATTTTTGGAAAGTCAGAGATCTCATCGCATTAATTATACATCAGGATGGTGTCAGCCATGAATAAACCACAGTGACCATGGATATGGACTCTCAATATTTCCAGCATGGAAAGAGCAAGGGACATACATTAATCTCAATGTGGGCCTTTGTTCTAATCCCAAACTGTAATTTAGTGGAGTTCATAAACTAATGTCTGAAATAGGCTCATTTCTTTTTAAAACATCCACCAAAATCTTTAAATATAAATACCCGGGAATTAAAATGTTTGTATCTTTGGTTCTGGTTGGGGTGGCTATACATAGGGCAGCCCTTGAAGATTATTGGGAAGCTTATGGTGCAGAATACAGTGGCATAGGTATTGCCACTGTATTCTGGTACATCTCATTATGCCCACAAAGAAACCAATAGTCTCTGCACTGACTGGCTCCTGATAGACATATAGGTGGGATTCAAAGTGCTGGTGGTTTTCTTTAAAGACTTAAGTGGCATAAGAACATGTTTCTTCAGGGATTAAAAGTAAAGGTAAAGGTTCCCCTCGCACATATGTGCTAGTTGTTCCTGACTCTAGGGGGCAGTGCTCATCTCGGTTTCAAAGCCAAAGAGCCAGCACTGTCCGAAGACGTCTCCGTGGTCATGTGGCCGGCATGACTAAACGCCAAAGGCGCACGGAACGCTGTTACCTTCCCACCAAAAGTGGTCTCTATTTTTCTACTTGCATTTTTACGTGCTTTCGAACTGCTGGGTTGGCAGAAGCTGGGACAAGTAACAGGAGCTCACCCCATTATGCGGCACTAGGGATTCGAACCGCCAAACTGCCGACCTTTCGATCGACAAGCTCAGTCACTTAGCCACCGAGCCACCGCGTCCTACTTTCTTCAGGGATTACCTTCTCCCAAAAATATCTGCCTGCTCCACACACTTCTACATGGAATGCGTGTTCTGGTTCCCGCTTTTAAATCTTTTCACTTTATGGCAGAATTCCCTAATCTTTCTGGCTTTGTGGGAAGAGGGGATGCTTCTGCACCAGCTGCAGGCAAGTTCGTGCGCATGCATAGCTCAATTTGTGCAAGCAGCAGGCACGCTCACCCACCGCTCACGCAAATGGAATGTGCGCATGTACTTGCCCGCTGCTTGTGCAAGTGGGGTTGCGTATGTGCATACAAGAGTTCACCTACCTCTTCTGAGGCCCGGTAATGGGCCGCAGCCTGGGGGTTGGGGACCCCTGCTCTATGGGACTTAGGAAGTTTGCCTTTCCCTATGTTCTGGGACAATTTCCCTCCTCACCCCAAATACTACAAGCCCCAACTTTGTTTCAGGGAAAGCCCTGAAAACTTAGCTTTTCTCACAGGCGTTTGGGAACAGTTGAATGGGAGTCCCCTATTGGTTGTTTTATTACGGATCCTGTTTGCTATTTTAAAAGTCTTTCCTTCATATTTTTACTTTATGTATGTTTTAATGTTATGGGGGTTGTTTTACTGTTTGTTTTTAGTTGTGGTACACCACCCAGAGATATACTTTTAAAGTTGGGCAGTCTTATAAATCTAGTAAATAAATAGATACCGTATTTTTCGGAATATAAGACGCACCTTTTTCCCCCCTAAAAGGGGGTGAAAATTTATGCGTGTCTTATACACCGAATGTAGCCCCACCCACCCACTGACCCCCACCCTTTGGTCTCTGCCTCGCAGCAGTTTACCTCCTTGTAGTAAGCAGCAAGAAGAAACAGCTCCGTTCAGCATCAGCGCAGCC
This sequence comes from Pantherophis guttatus, assembly GCF_059756535.1. Taxonomy (NCBI): domain Eukaryota; kingdom Metazoa; phylum Chordata; class Lepidosauria; order Squamata; family Colubridae; genus Pantherophis; species Pantherophis guttatus. The sequence continues at coordinate 77,847,743 of NC_142069.1, forward strand.
TAATTAGCACAAGTTGATTGGATTGGCCTCCCTACTCTCAGCTGATTTGCTCTCAGCTGTTTTGTGTAGGGCTCTGCTGCTTGCAGCAAAGAGGTAAATTGCTGGAGCAGATTGTTTTTCCCCCTTGTGCTAATCAAGCTATGCTGAAAACGAAAATGAAAGTAAAGCAGGCTGTTTGTTGTTTGCTGCAAGGAGGCAAAATTGCTGGGAGGCAGAGACAGAGGGAGATTTCTTTTTCTTCCTTTCCTCACCAAAAAAGGTAGGTGCGTCTTATACTCTGAAAAATACGGTAAATAAATGTGTTGGACTTAACCAAGATGCGTTTAAGCAAAAATAGAAGTGAAAGTTTGCCAAAGTCTTTCTGTGATTACAAGAAAGGAGTAAGTAAAATAGTTTCTTCTATAGCAGTTCAACTCTATGCTTTTTATTGGGATATATATTAGTTGGTTATTCCTTTGGTCTCTTTTCTTCTTTTCAGGGAGTGAGGATGGGAGAAACATCTACAAATGTTGCTACATTGAACATGAAACAGGCAGTCAAGATTAATGTCAAGGATGGCTGTGAAATAGACAATCCTTGTGATTCTAATCCTTGTCCCCTTCACAGCTCTTGTAGTGATGACTGGGACAGCTATTCATGTATCTGTGACCCAGGTAATTATGACTTGTAGCAAGTTGATCATAATATCCAGGGTTCTGGACTTTATAGAACTGCATGTTTAAGAATGTTTTCCTATAATTGGGCAGCCGAACAGAAATTCATGTTTATAATCTCATGCAAGAGAATGATGATACTAAGCTGGCAGGAATAGCCAGTACCCTAGATGACAGGCTCAAGATCCAGATGGATCTTGACAGACTTGAACACTGAGCCCTATCTAACAAAATGAAATTCAATGTAGAAAAAAGTAAATTCTTACACTTAGGCAAAAACCAAAAGTACACATATGGACTGGGTGAAACCAGGCTTCATAGCAGTAACTGTGAGAGGGATCTTGGAGTCTTAGTGGACAATTTGCTAAATAGGAGCTAGCAGTGTGCAGAGGCAGCCAAAAAAGCCAATGCAATCCTAAATTGCAATAACAGAGGAATACAATCAAGATCAAGTGAGGTACTAATACCACTCTATAAAGCCTTAGTAAGACCCACACCTAGAATACTGCATCCAGTTTTGGTCACCACGCTATAAAAAAAGATGTTGAGACTCTAGAAAGAGTGCAGAGAAGAGCAACAAAGATGATTAGGGGACTGGAGGCTAAAACATGAAGAACGGTTACAGGAACTGGGCATGGCTAGTTTAGTGAAGAGAAGGACCAGGTGAGACATGATAGCAGTCTTCCAAAATTTGAGGGGCTGCCACAGAGAGGAGGGGGTCAAGCTTATTTTCCAAAGCAAAGGAATAATGGATGGAAACTGAAGAAGGAGAGATTCAACCTGAAAATAAGGAGAAATTTTCTGACAGTGAGAGAAATCAACCAATGGAACAGCTTGCCTTCAGGAGTAATCATCTTCTGCACACACCCTTCTGAATGAGGCTCTGTAGCTCTCTCTCTTATTACTTTCTCAAGCGTCACCATCTTCATTCTTTTGGGGGGAAGTGAAGAAAATGCAACAATATCTATCCAAACTAAACAAAAAATCCAGAATTTCTTACTTATATTTGTAACTGTTTTAATTTGAAGAATTTCCAATGTCCACTTCTTACCCCATAACATGAGTGTTGAAAAAGAAAATAGATAATTTATATACAATTGAATATGATCACAAGATTAAACATGATCGAAATATAAAATGGAATTGTTATTTGCTTAAACTTTAAAACAATATTAGTTTTAAAAAAGTATTTTAACCTGCTTTATATAATTCAGGTTTTTTTTTCCTAGGCTGAGTTTTGTTTTGAGCCTTAAACTGCATAACTGACATGTTAATCCATATTTACTTTAAAAGTAAATCCCAATAATTATGTTTAATGTAAAATTTAATAGGGTTAATACATGCTTCCTATTATGCTACTACACAGCTTATTTCCAAACCCTTTTGTTTTGAGATTATAGCTCCTGAACAACTTCTATTTGTGAGGTACTTGTTAGGCATATCATTAAGCCCTTTTTTAAACATTCAGAAATCAAGGAGCATATTTTAAATTAGTTCCTTTAATATCTTAAGCAGCATAGTACTTAAGTTGCTTCATACGTAACTGCACAATCTTGGATCATTCTGTACTACAGTAGTGGCCAAAATTGTGGAAACCTTTTGGGAAAAGAGTATTTTTGAGGTTTGATGGCTAATAACAACACCACTTTTTTTGGGGAGTTTCAAAATAATCCTATTCCACTGCTGGAATGGCCTGGGAATAGCCCAGACCTTCACCCAATTGAAAATCTATGGAGCCGACTAAAGAAACTTGTTAGTCAGAAGCGACCCAGCAATAAAACCCAGTTAATAGAAGCAATCATTTAATCTTGGTTTCACATTATAACAGCTGCAGAACTAAAAGACTTGGTTCACTCCATGGGAAGATGTTGTAAGGCCGTAATTCATGCTAAAGGTTAGCCAACTAAGTATTAACTGGCGTGATAACTTTTGTATATCTTGTTTTTTTCTATGGTGATAATTTTTGTGTATCTCACTTTTTTCTACGTGTTTCACTTGTCTTCTTTATTCTGCAACTGCTATTCTAATAGCAAATCCTTCATAAAAGCTATTGCATTACAGTCTTGATTAAATTATCTTTCCATTGATATATACTTTTATGGTAGTACTCCAAAAAAAAGTGGTGTTATTGGCTAGTTTTAGAAAATACACTTTTCCTAAATGGTTTCCACAATTTTGGCCACTACTGTATACTGTATGTGGTTTTACCAGTAGTGGGTTGCAATTTCGGTCACTACTGGTTTGCTCGCGCACGCGCGATACTTCTGCTTCTGTCACTTCTGCCCAAGTGGGTGGGCGGAGCCTCCCGCCGCCACCGCTACCAGTTGGCCCAATCTGGAGCGAACCGGTAGCAATCCACCACTGGGTTTCACTCTTTCTAAACAGAAATAACTTTCTGATGACTGTACAAAAGGGTCTTGATAATTCAAGAAGTGTTATCAGTGTCCAATTTTGTTTATTTCTGAGAATTTTAAAACCATTATTAATTTCTCAGTTTTCTGTCTGCCTATAAACTTGTTTTCTCAGGGTACTTTGGGACGGACTGTGTTGATGTTTGTAGTTTGAACCCATGTGAACATGTCTCTACTTGCATTCATAAACCAAGCTCTTCTCATGGATACACCTGTGAATGTGGACAAAGCTATTACGGACAGTACTGCGAAAGCAAGTAAGCAAAGGACTTTAGCTAGTTTTCTTTTCCTTTCTAAATACAGGTAATCCTCAACTTATGGCCACAATTGAGCCCAAAGTTTATATTGCTAACTGAGAAAATCGTTAAGTGAGTTTTGCCCCATTTTACGACCTTTCTTGCCACATTTGTTAAGTGAATCGGTGCAGTTGTTAAATTAGTAACATGGTTGTTAAGTGAATCTGGCTTCCCAATGATCTCTGCTTGTCAGAACGTCACAAAAGGGATCACATGACCCTGGGACACTGCAACCGTCATAAATATGAGTCAGCTGTTAAGCATCCGAATGTAAATCACATGACCATGGGGATGCTGCAATGGTCATAAGTGTGAAAAATGGTAATAAGTTATAAGGTAATAAAGGTAAGGTAGTAAGGTAATAAAATAACTATTTTCAGTGCGGTTGTAACTTTGAATGGTCACTAAATGAACTGTTGTAAGTCGAGGATTACCTATACTCTCCACAATCTCTCTCATACACAAACGTTCATAAAAGTGAACCATTATGTTCCAAACAAAATATGTGAGATAATTTATTTAGTCTTTTAATTTTATTCATACCATTCTATTGTATTTTTTATTGGGAAATTTTCCATGTTGAGTTCAATTCCTAGTGACTTCTTGGCAACAATACAGAAACAGCTTGCTCTTGCCTTCTTCTGGCATGCATGTTTGTCTTCCCAATCTAACTACAATCCTGGGATTTCCTTGTGTTTTTCCATTCAAAGTACTAGCCAGTTCTGACTCTATTCAGCTTCCTGAGATAAGTCATGGTTGGCTAAGTGCCATTACACAATTGATGTTGGAGAGCCTTGGTGGTACAGCAGACTAAAGTGCTGTTAAGTAGCACCAGCTGCCTTCAATTACTGCAAGTTCAAATCTCACCAGGCTCAGCCTTCCATCCTTTCGAGGTAGGTAAAATGAGGACCTGGATTGTGCGGGCAATAAACTCACTGTATAAAAAGGAACATCGCTTGAGGGGGGGGCGAAAGCCCTACTAAGTAGGTTTATACAAAAGTATGAAGGCTATTGCTTAACGCATAGTAAACCGCCCTGAGTCTCCGGAGAAGGGCGGCATATAAATCGAACCAATAAATAAATATTGTCTTTACTTAATTTTGAAAGAAAGTAGCGATTCTTACATCTTTCAACATTCCAATTCCTCTGTAGAATTGATCTACCTTGTCCCAGAGGCTGGTGGGGAAATCCTATTTGTGGGCCATGTAATTGTGAGATCAGTAAAGGATTTGATCCTGACTGCAATAAGACAAATGGAGCCTGTCGATGTAAGGTAAGGAACGAATCATTCTTTCCATCACACTTCAGGCTGGTTAGGCAATTCAGAAATGAATAATATTGATGAGATTTAACTTAAATCTCCATACATCTTCAAAACCTCTAGATTCCTTTTTATATCCTTGCTTTTAACAGTTAAGTTTCAAGAAAAAAAAATAAGGGTAGATTTGGGAGTTGTCTGAATAAGAATTATCATTTTTTATTTCCATGTTACATTTTGAAACTTGAAAAAGTCCAGGTGTTGGACATGAAAAATATATTTTAAGTATCATTTTTCCTGGGGGAAAAAAAGTCAGGATTTGTGAGTTTTTTTATAATCCTAGGTTCAAAACATTTCATTTCTGGTAGCCTTGACTGACTGATGGGTTTTCCTCTTTCCAGATAAACTATTACCGACCACAGAAAAATGACTCCTGCTATCCATGTGATTGTTTCCCTTCTGGTTCCCATACTCGCACTTGTGACATGGAAACTGGACAATGTCCCTGCAAATCAGGAGTGATTGGACGACAATGCAATCGCTGTGATAATCCCTTTGCTGAAGTTACGCCTCATGGATGCGAAGGTATTTTCTTGGTTTGCCATTCGCTGCATTTGAAAATTTGCCCCCCATTTGGAGCAGTGTTGACTGCCATAGATGTAAATAAAACCTAGATATAGCCCCTTACGGATAGTCCTCAACGTATGACTACAAATGAACCCAAAATTTCTATTCTTAAGTGAGACATTTGTTAAGTGAATTTTGTCTCATTTTACGACCTTTCTTGCCTTAGTTGTTAAGTGAATCACTGCAGTTGATAAGTTAGTAACCCGGTTGTTAAGGGATTCTGGCTTCTCCACTGACTTTGCTTGTCAGAAGGTTGCAAAATGGGATCACATGACCCCGGGAAACAGCAACGGTCATAAATATGAACCAGTTGCCAAGCATCCGGATTTTGATCACATGATCACGGAGATGCTAGAAAGGTGGTAACTCGGAAAAACGGTCATAAGTCACTTTTTTCAGTGCCGTTGTAACTTTGAATGGCCACTAAGCTGTTGAAAGTTGACGATTACCTGTATCTATTTTTGGTCATCTACTGGTGAAGAATTTGAACTTGAGGATTAAATTGTTTCATGGAATTGGTTACCTCTGGGGCCTCTGGAAAATAAGATTGGTAGGCGCAAATGTTCTTCCTGGCACAAAAATAGGGAGAGGATCCTTCTGTTGTCTAGACACCAGCAGCTTGTGCCCTGCTGTGATTCATCTTTCATGCTGTGCCATTGGAATAAATAACAGTTCTATGGAGAAAATCCAAACCAAGCTACATTGGTATTGATTGAGAGCTAATGAATCAGTTGAGAGTGAAAAGGCTGGACTCTGAGCAGTGAGCTTGTCATCCTTTTTCCGTTCTGTACATCAGTGGTGGGATTCAATATTTTTTACTACCGGTTCTGTGGGCGTGGCATGGTGGGCGTGGCAGGGGAAGGATACTGTAAAATCTCCATTCCCTCCCCACTCCAGGGGAAGGTTACTGCAAAATCCCCATTTCCTCCTGATCAGCTGGGACTCAGGAGGCAGAGAATAGATGGGGGCGGGGCCAGGTAGAGGCGATATTTACCGGTTCTCCGAACTACTCAAAATTTCTGCTACCGGTTCTCCAGAACTGGTCAGAACCTGCTGAATCCCACCTCTGCTGTACATGCTCTACAGCTTTCGTATTTAAAAGCTTCAGTAGTCCATGTATTTCTTCTGATATTGGATTCTTTGAATCCTCCCTTCCACTTGCTCCCATCAAGACTTTTGTGGTTGGTTTTAGAAATATCCAAAGGACAAACACAGCTGTCATAGTTTTATATTTAAAGCATCTAAGCATATAACTAGTGAACCTGAAGCATTTTTTGCATCCATATATGACTATACTTGTATTGTATACATATATGATTATACTTGTATACTTGCAACCAAGAACTAAGGAGGAATTTCCTGACAGTTAGAACAATTAACCAGTGGAACAAGTTGCCTCCGGAAGTTGTGAATGCTCCAACACTGGAAGTTTTTAAGAAGATGTTGGATAATCATTTGTCTGAAATAACGTAGGGTTTCCTGCTTAAGCAGGGGGTTGGATTAGAAGACCTCCAAGGTCCCTTCCAACTCTGTTATCCTATTCTATTATATTAGCATATTTTGTGAATGGTTTTCTGTAAATTTTCTTTTATGTACTCCAAGAGCATATGCACCAAGAGAAATTCTTTGTGTGTCCAATTACACGTGGCCAATAAAGAATTCTATTCTATTCTATTCTATTCTATTCTATTCTATTCTATTCTATTCTATTCTATTCTATTCTATTCTATTCTATTCTATATGAAGTAGAAAGCTACTAGAAATAGCAGATTAGATTTGGTAGAATTTAGATTCCTTCTAATTAGAGATGGCTCATTATAGAATATCCTTCCTAGACTGGTTTGAATAATTTGTATTCCCAGTGCCAAAAAGACATTATTTTATCTACCATTCAGGATTAATGTTAGCCCTGTGATTGTTTTACTTGTCTGTTAATGTGTTGGAGGTTTTTTATTCTCCTTAGCAATTTTACTGAAGGATAGTTGATTCAGGAGTTGGTTCTGAAGCACCTTTTTTCCCCACTTGAGAAAAGCATAGTTTTGCCAAGCTTTTAATTTCGCATTCTTGTTTTAATCTGGGGTTTAAATTTCTTAGTATTTTAATCATTGTTCGCTATCTTCAATTCTCAATGAAGCAGCAAGGAAGAAGATAAATCAATTTTATAGAAAGGAATTAAATTTCAGGATAAATATAGGCTGATCGTCCTTGAGAGATCTGCTTTGATTAAATACTATCATGGTAAACTCAATTTAAGCAATATAACAATAAATTATAAATAATGGTACTTTTTGGTTGGAACCCTTGCAGAAAAAAAGTTTTTGGTTTGTTCTTTATTTCTTTTTCAATCCTTTCAATCAAATGGTGTTAATAACTTAAGAGTATAAACATTACACTACAAAATTATATACACTAATGCAAGTGGTCACCAACTGGTGGTCCATGGACCACTAGTGGTCTGTTAGAAAATTTTGGTGGTCCGCAGAAAAATTATTTGCATTTTTTATATTGCACTAAATCAGGAGTCCTCAAACTACAGCTCCTGGGACGGATACATGCAATGAACATTTGTGTTGCTGCAGAGAGTCTCCCCCTTCAGGGTTTTTTTGTGTCGGTTGGAGGAGGGCAGAAATTCCAACTTGGGGTCTGCTTTTTTTTTTTTTATTTGATTTATATGCCTCCCTTCTCCGGAGACTCAGGGCGGCTTACAATGCGTTAAGCAATAGCCTTCATACTTTTGTATATTTATACAAAGTCAGCTTATTGCCCCCACAACTGGGTCCTCAATTTACCTACCTTAGAAAGGATGGAAGGCTGAGTCAACCTTGAGCCTGGTGGGATTCGATCTTACTTTAATTGCAGACAGCTGGTGTTAAATTACAGAGCTCTGTCTGTTGAGCTATCCAGGCTCAAGCCTCTTGGTGCAGGGCTTTGGGCAAAGGCTGGAGGGAAGTGCCTCTGGTGGCAAAGAGCCGGAGGGCCTTGTTCTAGTGGGACTCCATCATGGCCTGGAACTGGCTGACCATCTCAGTCCGCTGAGCCTCCAGGCACCGGTATCTGACCATGCACTCCTGCAGGTCTTCCCTCTGCTTGGAAAGCCTATGCTCGTAGTCCTCAGTGAGGTGCTTCTGCTGAGCCTTCTTCTTGATCAGATCCAATTTGAACTGAGCTGTTTTGCCAACTCTTTCTCATGGTGGCTGCTTAACTCCAGCAAGTGCTTCCTGTTGGGGCTCTAAGGAGCCCGGGCAGGGAGGCAAGGAGTGGCTGGGAGAGGAGGTGCGAGTAGAGGCTGGCGAGGCACCCCTCGACAGAAGTGACATTGAGTTGGCCACGCCCACCCAGTCACATGACCACCTAGCCACGCCCACCCAGTCGATCATTAGGCAGATCATATTAGTGGTCCGTGGGATTTAAAATTACGAATTTAGTGGTCCCTGAGGTCCGAAAGGTTGGTGACCCCTGCACTAATGAGTCTTCTCATCTTTCTAAAACAAGACAAGAATAGTGATTATTTTTATTTCTTCTTTCTGCTATTGTTTTATATTGTTGATCTTTCTGTCTCTCTGTGTGTCCCTCCCTCCCTCCACCCCCACCTCTCTCTTTCTTATAAAATGTATACAAATATATATAACTTTTGCTTCAATCTCATGTAGTGGTCTACAATGGATGTCCCAAAGCTTTTGAGGCTGGCATTTGGTGGCCACAAACCAAGTTTGGGCAACCTGCTGCTGTTCCGTGTCCTAAGGGATCAGTGGGTAAGTAATTGTTATTATATATATAAAGTGTAATTCTAGGTCTGTGATGGCGAACCTGTGGCACACGTGCCCAAAGTGGCATGCGGAGCCATGTTGCCTGGCACCAGTGGTGGGTTTCAAATTTTTTTACTACCAGTTCTGTGGGCGGGCATGGCGTGGCATGGTGGGCGTGGCAGGGGAAGTATACTGTAAAATCTCCATTCCCACCCCACTCCAGGGGAAGGATACTACAAAATCCTCATTTCCTCCCGATCAGCTGGGACTTGGGAGGCAGAGAATAGATGGGGGCGGGCCCAGTAAGAATTTTTACTACCGGTTCTCCGAAGTACTCAAAATTTCCGCTACCAGTTCTCCAGAACTGGGCAGAACCTGCTGAAACCCACCTCTGCATGGGACACGCGGCGTTGCCTGTTCCTCTTCTGGGTTTCTGGCACCCATGCGCGCGTGACAATCAGCTGGCCTTCGTGTGTGTGGCAGTGCTGGAAACTGGAAAAGCTGGCCTTATGTGTTCTGGCATGAGCATGCACGCCAGTCAGCTGATCATCACGTGTGGATGCGCGCCAGTAACCAGAAGACTAGCTGGCCACTGCATATGCATATGCTGGAAACCGGAAGTTCATTTTTCAGTGTGCACATGCCCCCTAGGCAGCTCCCCTTCCGGGTTGCTTCCCAGATGAGTGCGTGCACGCGCTCCCTTTTCAGCACTTGGTGCCAAAAAGCTTCGCCATCACTGTTCTAGGTTAAGTGTTGGGAAAAATAAAAATTCAAAAAGGTTGGTTGACATACGGAAGAAAGTTGTCTACGAAAGCCTGAAGATGGAAGTCTGTTTTGCCAAAGCCAGAACCTGTTAAGAACATATTAAAAAATCTCATTTAGACAAAGCAATCAAAATATAAATTTGATAGTTGAAACGTAAGAGTGAGGAGAAAAACAAAACTTTTGAAAACATAATCGGAATCGTCTCTTTTATTCTGCAGCATAATGACGTATTTATAATGACATATATAGAAAATCAATTGACCAGTGAAACAGCTTGCTTCCAAAAATTATGGGCGCTCCATCCCTGGAGATTTTTAAGAAGAGACTGGACAGTCACTTGTCTGAGATGGTATAGGGCAGTGATGGCTAACCTTTTTGACGTCGCGTGCCAAAAGCGGGGGGAGCGCAGCGAGGTCGCCCACATGTGTGCCCACACCCATAATTCAATGCGCCCCACCCCTGCGCATGCGCCCCACCACTTTTAGCACATGATGGCACAGTGGGCCCGGTAGACCTGTTTTTCACCCTCCCCAAGCTCCAGAGGCTTTCTAGGAGCCTGGGGAGGGCAAAAACGGCCTTCCCCACTCCCCCGGAGGCCCTCCGGAGGCCGGAAACAGCCCATTTCCCAACTTCTGGTAGGACTGAAAGGTCCAAAAATCAGGCGGCCGGCGTACACATGCGCGCTGGAGCTGAGCTACAGCAATGCTCGCGTGCCCACTGATACGGCTCCATGTGCCACCTGTGGCACCCGTGCCATAAGTTCGCCATCACGGGTATAGGGTCTTCTGCTTGAGCAGGGGGCTGGACTAAAAGACCTCCAAGATCCCTTCCAGCTCTGTTCCATTCTGTTTGATGATTTAATTATTTCTTCATTCATTTACTTATATCCAACCTGTATAATTTTCACAAATAACTCAAGGTGGCAAACATATCCAACACACCTTCACCCACCTACTTTACCCACAACAATAGCCCTGTGAGGTGAGTTGGATGGAGAGACGATAACTTGTCCAAAGTCCCCCAGCTGACTTTCTCAAGGCTAAGCGGGACTTGAAGTCACTCTCGCTTGCTTTCTAACCTGTTGGCTTAACCACTAGACCCGTGATGGCGAACCTATGGCACGCGTGCCATAGGTGGCACGTGGAGCCATATCTTTGGGCACATGAGTGGTGCCCTATCTCAGCTTGGCCTTCTGGGCCCATGGGCCATTTCCTGCCTCTGGAGAGCCTCCTGGGGGAGAGGCCGTTTTCGCTCTCCCCAGACTCCTAGAAAGCCTCTGGAGCTTGGGGAGGGCGGAAAACGGGCCTTCCGGTCTCACACTGGAAGTTGGGAAAAGGGCCATTTCCGGCCTCCAGAGGGCCTCCGGGGGTGGGTGGGGAAGGCCGTTTTCACCCTCCCCAGGCTCCAAGAAAGCTTCTGGCAAAAAACGGACCTACCGGTCCCACTGTGCCATCGCATGCCAAAAGTGGGGGTCAAATGGGGGGGTCGCACATGCATGCGTGAGGGGCAGGGCGTATTGAATTATGGATGTGGGCATGCACATGTGTGACCCCCATGTTCCCCCCGCTTTTGGCACGTGACGACAAAAAGGTTAGCCATCACTGCACTAAACCAAACTGACTCTCATTTAACCGGTTAAACTGCCACCAATACCACCACCACCAAACTCCATCAACCTAGGATTCTGTTGTAAAATGCCCTTTTAAAAAAATTATCATTAGAAGTGCTTCTCACATATAACTGTACATAATCGTTAAGTATCTCTTTGTGTAAGGTAAAAAGTTACAAAAAGATAATTTACTTCTAAATGAAACAAGATGGTAAAACTTTTGAATTTCTCACCAATTGATTTTCTTTTTAAAGGGAACGCTGTTCGGCATTGTAGCAGTGAGAAAGGCTGGCTGTCCCCTGAACTTTTTAACTGTACCACCGTTGACTTTGTGACTCTTAAAATCATGGTAAGAGTGGGGTACCTACTGAACACGGTATTAATTGTTCCATAGAAACTGGTAATATTTTTGGAGGATGTGTCATTTACAAGTAGTCCTTGACTTAACAAACATTTGCTTAGTGTACTATTCAAAGGTACAACAGCACTGAAAAAAAGTTGCTTATGACCAGTCCTCACACTTATGACCGTCGCAGCATCCCCACAGTCGCGTGGTCAAACTTTGGGCATTTGGCAATCTACATGTATTTATGATGATTATAGAGTTCAAGAGTCAAATTATCTCCATTTCTGATTTTCCCAGCCAGCTTTCGACAATCACAGTCAATTTTCCCAGCCATCTTTCAACAATCACAGTCAATGACCATATGAGTCATGTAACAACTGAAGTGATTCTCTTAATAACCAGGCCAAAAAAGATCACAAAATCAAATGTGACTCCTTTCATAACTGCCTTGCTTAGCCATGGAAATTCTAGTCCCAGTTGTGGACATACCATATTTTTCGGACTATAAGACACACCTTTTTCCCCCCTAAAAGGGAGGAAAATATACCGATTGTAGCCCCGCCCACCCACTGGCCCCCACTTTGGCCTCTGCTTCCCAGCAGTTTATCTTCTTGCAGCAAGCAGCAAGAAAAAACAGCTCCTTTCAGCTTCAGCACAGCCTAATTAGCACAAGTTGATTGGATCAGCCTCCCGACTCTCAGCTCTTTCGCTCTCAGCTGTTTTGCGCAGGCCTCTGCTGCTTGCTGCAAGAGGGTAAATTGCTGGGAGCAGATTTTTTTTCTTGTGCTAATCAAGCTATGCTGAAAACGAAAATGAAAGTAAAGCAGGCTGTTTGCTGTTTGCTGCCACGAGGCAAAATTGCTGGGAGGCAGAGGCAGATTTCTTTTTCTTGTTTTCCTCACCAAAAAAGGTAGGTGCGTCTTATAGCCCAGTGCGTCTTATACTATGAAAAATACAGTAAGTTGAGGACTAGCTGTACAGGTAGTCCTCATCTTACAACACAATTGAGCCCAAAATTTATGTTGTTCAGTGAGAAATTTCTTAAGTGAGTTTTGACCCATTTTATGACTTTTCTTGCCACATTTTTAAAGTAAATTATTGCAGTTTTTAAATTAGTCACACGGTTTTTAAGTGACTCTGGGACACTACAAACATCATAAATGTGAGTCAGTGAGTCAAGCATCCAAATGTAAATCACGTGACCACGGGGATGCTACAAGGGTCATAAGTGTGAAAAATGGTCATAAGCCACTTTTTTCAGCACCGTTGTAACTTTAAACGAACTGTTATAAGTCAAGGACTGCCTGTAAATTGCTCACTCAAATCTCTTATGTGGGATTACCCTGTTATAATTTTGCTGAACCCCAAAAAAGTACCAGTACCCAGGAGCTTTCAGTGCAAACTGTCCCAAAGGTGCTTTTTCAGGAGGCAGCTGGACTTTCTAGTTTTTTCTTTGAAGATGTTTTACTTCTCATCCAAGAAGCTTCTTTAGCTATGACTGGATGGTGGGGAATGGAAGGATTTACCGTATTTTTCGGAGTATAAGACGCACCTACCTTTTTTGGTGAGGAAAAGAAGAAAAAGAAATCTCCTTTTGCCCCTGCCACTGAGCAATTTTGCCTCGTTACAGCAAACAGCCTGCTTTACTTTCATTTTCGTTTTCAGCATAGCTTGATTAGCACAAGGGGGAAAAAAATCTGCTCCAGCAATTTACCTCTTTGCAGCAAGCAGCAGACCCCTGCGCAAAACAGCTGAGAGCAAATCAGCTGAGAATCGGGAGGCCGATCTAATCAACTTGTGCTAATTAGACTGTGCTGAAGCTGAAAGGAGCTGTTTCTTCTTGCTGCTTGCTGCAAGGAGGTAAACTGCCGGGAGGCAGAGGCCAAAGGGTGGGGGCCAGTGGGTGGGCGGGGCTACATTCGGTGTATAAGACGCACCTAAATGTTCACCCCCTTTTAGGGGGGGAAAAGGTGTGTCTTATACTCCGAAAAATACGGTATATTCCTTGCAGGAATTGTATAGCTTTTTAGCTATACAATTTGGGAAGAACACCCTTTGAATGGTGTGGGAGTAGGAATGGATTTCCAGAGGGGAAAAAAATGCAGACTACAGGAACCAGGAGCAATACTCAGGTGACCCTGAGGACACGGATAAACCTCCAAGTTCTTCAAGGACCCTCTAAAAGAATAAGAGTATAAATCCTTCCATTCCCCACCATCCACTCAGAGCTGAAGAAACTTCTTGGATGAGAAGCGAACCGTCTTCAAAGAAAAAAACAAGACAAATTGAATCTAAAGGGATGAATCAAATGATTTTAAAAAAGAACAAATTAAATCTGTTTCCTAACATTTTGCCTTATTTTTCTGTTTCGGTCAGAATGAGAAGTTTCTCCATAACGAGACAAAAATGGACAGCGATAAGTCGGTGCAGATAGCGAAAGTGCTTCAGAATGCCACAAACCACACAAATTCCTTCTATGGAAATGATGTGCGGATAGCCTACCAGATGATGATCAGGGTACTGCAGTATGAGAGCCAGCAACAGGGGTTTGATTTGGCTGCAACAAGAGATGTGGAATTTAATGAGGTAAGAAATGTTGAACTGATAGTGAGAAAGCACAAGGATGTGACCCTTAGGGACAACCAGTTGCCCAAAATGTGGGAATGCAGTTCTTTTTTGGAGAACACTGTGAAGAGAGGCATAAGATTGCACATTATTTATCTAGTGGTCCTTTTCAGTTCTTTGACTACATGAAAGGGAAGCCTTGCTAGAGGCTTAATGAAAGCATAGAAGGCCTAAATCAGGGGTCTGTAACCTTAAACATTCAAAGAGCCATTTGGACCTGTTTCCCACAGAAAAAAAAAACACCGGGAGCCACAAAACGCTTCCCGTGCCTGACTATTTCTTGAGCGGCCACAAAACTAGCTGAAGTTGAATTAAATATTATTTTTTCTTCTGAAACTTTTCTTTTCTTGGATTTATCCATCGTTGGCCTACCGAGGGTTGAAAAGCTCAATAAATCGCGTGCCAGCGGGTGTCGCACATTGGCTGTTGTGACGCATATTTTGAGTGACAGGGAGCCACAGCAGAGGGGTAAAAAAGCCACATGCGGCTCCAGAGCCGCAGATTGCTGACCTCTGGCCTAAATAGATCTTTTGTTTCATTATGCAGAAATGCCACATACCGTAACTGATAAAGCTTTCTAAAGCAGTTGAACTAAAAATAACTGCTGATAAAAATCGTTATATCTTAAAAAGTTATACGCAGCAGGGATGTCAAACTCAAGGCCCGTGGGCTGGATCCGGTCTGCGGGGTGCTTAAATCTGGCTTGTGGGGCTGGCCTGGAAACAGCAACGGACTGGCCCGTGGTGCTTCTGCCAGTGAAAATGTAGCTAGCTCGGGGGACTGCACACGGGCTCTGTTTTTGTTGGCAGAGGGCTAGCAGAACAAACTAAAAACAAAAGAAAAGGAGAAATGTTTCCCCTTTTGCATTTGAGCATGCAAGAAGGGACAGGAAAGAAGAAAGGGAAAGAGGAAAATCAAAAAGATGGGAAGAGAGCAAGGAAGAAAAAATAAGGAGAGGGGAAGGAAGAAGGAAGCAGAATGAAGAGGGAAGGAAAAAGAAGAAAAGGAGGGAAGGGAAGGAAAGAAGGTTTAGGTTTAGGTTTATTAAATTTGTATACCGCCCTTCTCCCGAAGGACTCAGGGCGGTGAACAGCCAAAATTAAAATACATACAGTAGAAAAATTAAAATAAATTAAAACAGAATTAAATTGGTTTGGTTTCCCTAAATTTTTAAAACCCTTTACCCATAAAATAGCCCATTAAAATTTTAAGCCACCCCGGCTTGCTGGAATAAGAAGGTCTTCAACGCTCGGCGGAAAGTACGGAGGTCCGGGATCAGTCGTATTCCTGGGGGTAGCTCGTTCCAGAGGGCGGGTGGCCCCACAGAGAAGGCTCTCCCCCTGGGGGTTGTCAGTTGACATTGCTTGACTGACGGCACCCTGAGGAGACCCTCTCTGTGGGAGCAGATTGGCCGGTGGGAGGTTATGGGTGGCAGAAGGTGGTCTTGTAAATATCCGGGCCCTAAGTCATGGAGCGCTTTAAAGATGAGAACCAATATCTTGAAGTGCACCCGGAAGACCACTGGGATCCAGTGCAGCTCGCGCAGGAGAGGTGTTACATGGGAGTGCCATGTCGCCCCCATAACTACCCACGCGGCTGCATTCTGGACCAGCTGGAGCCTCCGGGTGCTCCTCAAGGGGAGCCCCATGTAGAGAGCATTGCAGTAGTCCAGGCAAGAGGTGACCAGGGCGTGAGTGACCGTGCATAAGGAGTTCCGATCCAGAAAGGGACGCAACTGGCGTATCAGGCGAACCTGATAAAAAGGAAGAAGGAAGAAAGGAAGGAAGGAGATTATAATGAGAGTGGGGGAGGGTCTCAGGGAAGTCTTGCCTTAGCACTTGACTACCACAAGTGCCCCCAACACAAGTCCCGTGTCACACCCACCATGGCAACGCCTCCCCCCCTCGTCCCTCCGAGGTCAAACACAACCCTGATGCATCCCTCAATGAAATCGAGTTTGACATCTGCAGGATTTGGTTTGGTTTTTTTTCTAGTGTTGCTTTTAATGATGAATCCCTGTTATAACCTCTTTAGCACAATGGAGCAATATATTCATATTTTTAGCCGTGTTTCCTGGGCTGAAGTAGCATTTCTGATAAATTGGTCCTGAAAAAAAGGTCAGGAAAAAAGGATAGACCTGTGATTGGGAGGTGGGTGTCAGAATCATTTCCTTCTTTCACCTGGTAAGACCCTGTTAGCACCAAAACAAAACAATTTTTTAATGAGCCCTAGATTATGTGGCTTTGTGCAAAAGTGTTTTGCAAGGTGTTACTTTATAAGAGCTCCAGCATAATGAAAGTGAGATATAACACTGAATGATGTCTGCATGTTTGAAGGAAGACAGCAGATTGAAAATAGACTGTTCGCACATTTTTCTGGCACTGCTGCCAATATTCAGCATTAAAATGTTCTAGTGATTTCCACAGAGCATAGAGATTACGTTTTTGAAATCTAAGAATGTGCTTTAGATTCATCAAAAAGTAATCAAATAATCCTCCAAAGAACCAAGTCACTATGTAATGTGAAGTTTATTTAAACTCATTGTGAATCAATAATCATATGATTATAGCTCCAGTACTGATCTCTCTACGCTTTTATAAACTGTGCAAAATGAAAGCCCTTTCCATTATCAGATTGCCATAAAAAGAACCATTTTTTCTGAAGAAACTGTATTTACTTTAGCTGTATTTTTCTGAATTCCCTTAATATTAATCTTGAGGGATATCCCTTAATATCCCTTAATATCCCTCAAGACCTTTTTATTTCAACGGGCTGGGCTGGCCTAACTTCCTTTTAATTGTTAATTTTAAATTTGTTTTAAAACAATAGGGGTGTTTTAATTTGTTTGGGCCAAATTATTTAATGTGTTTTTACATTGTTTTTTAAATTTTGTATTATGTATGTTTTATCTTTTGGCTGTTCACCGCCCTGAGTCCTTCAGGAGTAGGGCGGTATATAAATCCAAAATAAAGTAAAGTAAAAAAGTAAAGTAATATTAAATAACCACTTTTAAATAGTAAAAAAAAAAAAAAATAGCCCAAATGATGGCTGTGTAACAAAGACAAAAGATTAAATCTGCCTTTTTACAGAAATCAAGTACCAAACAGTGAAAAATAGCTTGTGTTCCAATTACACAGCTTATAATTTTGCATGAATGCCAACAAACATTACGTATTATAGTTTCCATGCTAAGGTCAGGAAAAAGTACCTCTTAGTCCATGCAGTTTTTCAACGCTATGCAGGAATAACTGCATTGGTAGAGAGATCTGTAGTTTTATGAAGAGATGCTGTATCGTTCATGCCAATACATAAGAAAGAAGAGTTTTATTCTTCTATATGTTCACTATATTGCATGCTATTCTTGGGAAATATGAATCCACCTGAATCTAATACACATTTTCTTTCATGGTTACTCAGCTATGCTAGCTAAGAATGATTTCTTCCTCAATTCTCAACACAAAAATTAGTGCTCTTTTAGGTTTCTCTCTGCTGATGTTTTATGGATTTCCAAAAGTAAGCTTTCCATTTTAAAGGTAGTCCTCACTTAATGAGGAGCACTTAACAACCATCTGAAATTAGGACAGCCTTGCAAAGGGTGTTTTATAGCCTGTAAAACACATTTTGACCATCTTAAAATGTCCACCCCCAGCACAGTCATATGACCACATGTTGGGCACTTGGCAACTAACTCACATTTAGGATCAGTTGTAGCATCCTATGGTCATATGATTGTGATTTGCAACTTATAACTATCATAAAGTTGGTTGTAAAATCTTGTCAGGTCACATGGTGATCTACTGACCAACTGCCTCAACGTACAACCAAACTTCCGGGCCCACTTCAGTGGTGGGTTCCTCCCAGTTCCGCCGAGCCGGTAGCGGTGACGATATGATGTCATCGAACTGGTTCGTGCCCCCTCGCGTTATTCTTACCTTTTATTTGGCCCCACCCCCATCTATTGCTGCCTCCTGAGTCCCAGCTTGATGGGCTATAAGGAAAAACTATTTAAACTCTTGCCGCAGGGCTTCAAAGGGCCACCCTACAGCTGATCAGTGGTAAAAGGCAGTTTGGTGGTAGACCGGTGCCTCCAAAAACAAATGAGTAGACCAGTGCCTGCAAAAATAAATGGGTAGACCAGTGCCTGCAAAAATACATCAGTAGACCAGTACAGCTCTGCAAGCAGTTAAAAGCCTGGTAGACCAGTACCTCTGCTAAATCCTAAAGAATTGTCACATGACAATCAAGCCACGCCCACAAAATAAACCACACCCACAGAACCGATAGTAAAAAAAATTAGAACCCACCCCTGGCCCACTTGTGATTGTAAATTGAAAACTATCTGTAATGATTGATTGATTATGTGCCATCAAGTTGATGTCGACTTTTAGAAACTATAGATCAGGGACCCTCAACCTGTGGGCCATAGCCCACTACTAGGCCATGGCCTATTTGCGACCAGGCTTCATGAGTGGTGAGCCGGCATGAACGGCGTGCCTGCCCCTCACACAAAACATTCCCCTCCTTCTCCTCCCAGCACTGGACCACCAATCTGGAAAAGTTGGGGAATGCCTCCATAGATAGATTTTATCTGCATGACAATCTGCCCTCAATCTGGCATCTCAGATCTTCCAACAGTGCATCCATCACTGCTCTACTTGAGTCCATCCATCTTACTAGTGGTCATCCTCTTCTCTTTCCTTCCCCGCAGTAGAGCCTTCTCCAGAGAGAGAGGTCTTCACATAAAGTGACTGAAATGAGATAATTAAGCCTGGTCATTTTTTTTTTTTTTAATTTTGATTTATATGCCGCCCTCCTCCGGAGACTCAGGGCGGCTTACAATGCGCTAAGCAATAACCTTCATTCTTTTGTATATTTATACAAAGTCAGCTTATCGCCCCCACAAACTGGGTCCTCAATTTACCTACTTTAGAAAGGATGGAAGGCTGAGTCAACCTTGAGCCTTGGCGAGATTCGAACCTGCAGTAATTGCAGGCAGCTGGTCTTAATAACCAGCTTAATAACAGGGTGCCTTAGACCACTGTACCACCAAGGCTCTTATTTGTGCCTCGAGTGAGAACTTTGGGTTCATTTATTTGATAATCCATTTGTTTGCTTTCTTGGCTGTTTATTGCATTCTCAGGAGCATTTTCCAACAGCCATTCTAATGACAGGTGGTTTATTTATTGTTTGCTTGTTTGAGACCACATAGCATGTGTCTGTCTTGTTGGGTTGCAGAGCCAAACCAGACAGTTATGGAGGTGCAGATGACAGACTCAATAATTCCTCTGTAGAACTGAATCAGCAGCTCTTTGGGCAGTATTATATTATATACTATAAAATATATATACTATAAATATATATATAATATAAAAAATACTATATTTTTAAATAAAATTATAAACTTTGAAAAACCAAATTACCATATATATTAAAAAGATACAAGTCACTGAAGAGCAAAATGCTGAAAATAAAATAATCATAGTTTATGTTTGTTTAAGGAAAGCTTCATTAGACTGCATAAAGAATTTTGGTTATTGATTGATTGATTGGTTGGTTGGTTCGATTTATATGCCGCCTTTCTCCGGAGACTCTTCTTTTTTGTACAAAGTCATCTTATTGCCCCCACAATCCGGGTCCTCATTTTACCTACCTCGGAAGGATGGAAGGCTGAGTCAACCTTGAGCCTGGTGAGATTTGAACTTGCAGTAATTGCAGGCAGCTGGAGCTAGTTAACAGCACTTTAGTCTGCTGCGCCACCAAGGCTCTTGGTTAGGGGTTAGGTTCAGCTTCAGTGTGATATTGTTACATTTTTTTCCCTTAGTCTACTTTTCTTCTTCTTCTAGAATATCATAAAAACAGGTAGTGCCTTACTGGATCCTCGCACAGAAGACCTTTGGGAACACATCCAGAGGACCGAAGGGGGTACAGCTCACTTACTGAAACACTATGAAGATTACTTTCACAATCTGGCAAAGAACATGAAAAGAACCTACATGAAACCTTTTGTTATCATTGCTGCAAACATGAGTAAGTTCTTGCCTCTACTAGTCATTTTCCGATCGGATATGACTTTTTAAATAGCACTTAGCAATAGCACTTAGACTTATATACCACTTCATAGTGCTTTTACAGCCCTCTCTAAGCGGTTTACAGAGTCAGCATATTGCCCCCAACAATCTGGGTCCTCATTTTACCCACCTCGGAAAGATGGAAAAATGAGTCAACCTTGAGCCTGGTGAGATTTCAGCAGTCAGCTGAAGTAGCCTGCAGTACTGCACTCTAACCAATGCACCACCCTAGTCTTGAGAAAAGCAGTTTTTCTCAAACATGACAATAGTGCTGGCTGAGGAATTGTGGGAGTTGAAGTCCACATGTCTTAAATTTGCCAAGTTTGAGAATCACTGTCTTAAAGCATCTTTTCAGTGCCTGAAGCCTTCCAAGGACCTGGGCTATAATTATCAAAATTAACACTAAGTGTAGCAATAGCAATAGCACTTAGACCTATATACCGCTTCACAGAGCTTTTACAGCCCTCTCTAAGCAATTTACAGAGTCAGCATTCCTCATTTTATTGACCTTGGAAGGATGGAAGGCTGAGTCAACCAAGTGTTACTAGAATTAGAGCAGAAATTGACAGATTGGTATTAAAAATTAAATATCAATTTCAAAAATGTCTGCACAGATAGTGGTTGAATTATCTGTAGCATCCCTGCAATCACGTGACCACATTTTACAATGGTTTTGCTGAAAACTGGCATTTACTTCCGGTTGTCAGCAAAACTGGTCTCACCCTTGGTTCGCTTAACAACCACTGCAAAAAAACATTCATAGAATTGAGTCAGTCACATGGGTGACCTGATTTACAACTGTCACAAATTACTATTGTCGTGGTTAGGCCCTATTACAATTGTAACTCGAGGACTGTAGTTCATATCCTGCTTTGAGACCAGGAAGCAATTTAAAAAAGCATTTCCGTTTTCTTTCTCTCATGAGGCAAAATGACTATTCCAAAAATAAATCTGTTATCTGTATGTATATACCGTATTTTTCGGAGTATAAGACGCATTGGGCTATAAAACACACCTACCTTTTTTGGTCAGGAAAACAAGAAAAAGAAATCTGCCTCTGCCTCTCAGCAATTGTGCCTCCTTGAGGAAAACAGCAAACAGCCTGCTTTGCTTTCATTTTCGTTTTCAACATAGCTTGATTAGCACAAGGGGAAAAAAATCTGCTCCAGCAATTTACTTCCTTGCAGCAAGCAGCAGAGGCCTGCGCAAAACAGCTGAGAGCAAAGTAGCTGAGAGTCAGAGGCCGATCCAATCAACTTGTGCTAATTAGGCTGTGCTGAAGCTGAAATGGGCTGTTTCTTCTTGCTGCTTGCTGCAAGGAGGTAAACTGCTGGGAGGCAGAGGCCAAAGGGTGGGGGCCAGTGGGTGGGGCTACATTCGGTGTATAAGATGCACCTAAATGTTCACCCCCTTTTAGGGGGGGAAAGGTGCGTCTTATACTCCGAAAAATACGGTAAGTGCGTGTATAATATATAATATATATTATATACATTATATATATATATATATATATATATATATATATATATATATATATACACACATTATATATATATATATATATATATATATATATATATATATATATATACACATTATATATATATATATATATATATATATACACACATTATATATATATATATATATATATATATATATATATATATATATATATATATATATATATATATATATATTTGTGTGTGCGTGTGTATACCACACTTGAAAAAGGAACAGGAGGGCTGGCTATAGGACAGATACAGCTGTACATTCAATTTCTCCATATGAATCCAGACACTTTGTCATGACAAAATGTAAAAAGTAAGTAAAGTAAATAAAAAGAAAAAAAGCAATAAAATAAAAATATAAATGAGCAGATTTGTAAAGCAAAGGAAAACTGAAGTTAAATCATAAGCACATTCACAATTTTGCTTAGCGATTGCTTTGCTTAACAGTCAACTTTCTGAAACCAAGTGTGGTAGCTTAATGAAGATTATTTGTACCCAGTGGTCCAAGTGGGGAGGAAAAAACGGATTAATGTTGGTGTTTCAAAATCACTCAGCCCTTTTGTCAAACTCAACAGCTCTCCGGGATTCCTTACCTGTTGGACTCTTCCACGCCATCACTATTTCCACCCTAGCATCTGTGGACCATGGTGTGGAAATGAAAGAGACAAAAATAGAAAAGGAAGATAATAGGAGATAGACATGTCATTCTCTAAATTCAATAAGCAAAGAATTGCCTCACTGACAGGGAATTCAGCAACTGCTGAAGAATTTGACAGGGAGATTAAATGAGACGAGAAAAAAAGAACCGGAGAAAATATTTAGGGCTAGTTTTGACATTAAATTTCTGTATTTGTACACCAAGACAAATAAGAGGGCTGGGTGAATGCCACAGTCAACAGATAATTGGCTCCATTTAATGTCATAAAATTGCCAGTTATTTTGAGAATGTAGTTAGGAATGTTTAGTCAGGAACTTAGTTTTAATGAATTGAGGGGGATTCCTTCTGTCTAAGTACACTTTTATTCCTCTCATCTAGTGGCTTCAATTAGTATGTGATCTTGTACTAAATTGATCTGTAGAATATATTGTGTTATAAATCTAATTTGTATCCTCAAGACAAGGGTTCTACTATTTTCCATGTGAAGGTAGAAGAATGACTGTTTGCATTCAGTGAAAATGAAATGGCTGAAATAGGATTTAAACCCTAGTTTTCCTAAATCTCATTTAATTCTAACCAGTACATTTCAGATACTGGTACTTTATTTTAATACGAAGCGGCATTTTCAAGAGGACAGTTGCAATTTGTAATCAACAAATGCACTGTTGCATTATTTTAGTTGACAGAAAGAAAATTTCTGGCTAGAATTGTGAAATTAAAATGGCCCCGATTCCTGTGGGTGTGTAACTTGTGATTTAGAAACAGCATACAATCCTCCCATTTGCAGCCTCCACGATTCAGTAAAAATGTTTCTGGGTTTTATCAGAATGATTTGTGATATTTTTCATGGAAGAAAGGCAAAATTAAAAGTGTTGAGCCTTTATGAGTTTGGATTCTTAAAATTACCACTTATCTCCCCCCAAAAACCTGTGACATTCATCTTGGAACTTTTAGAGGCAGTCATCCATCATAATCACTTCAAAGTGCAGCCCCCAGGCCAAAAGAAGACACCTGCTCTTGAAGTATATTTATTTTTCTACATCCCTATTGCAAAAGACATTTCTCACTGACATCACTGCTCTACAAAAACGCTTAATAGTATTTCAAGATGCGCTGAAGCCCAATGGTAGAGCCTCTCCATTGCCTGCAGAAGCTTTGGGGGTCAATCCCTGACCTATTCAAGTAGGGGTGGGAAAGTCTCCAGTTCTGAGAACCTTGCTGAAAACATGAATTAAATGAATAAGTGGTCTGAACTGATACAGCAACTTATTCATACTTCTATGCTAGAATATGGGGCTGATTTTCTGAGAAATCAGTTAAAGTTGTCAAATATCCAATGCATTATTAAAAGTGCTTAACTATGTTTCTGTTGTGGAATATGGCACCACCAAAATGGGCAGGTGTGTTAATGTCTTCACACATTTATTTGCAGCTTGGACTCCTTCCTTCCTGAAAAAAAAATCCTATAAATATCATGAAACTTTCCCCCAATATCTCTATGGTTTAAAAAGCTAATAAAGCATTAAATTTACTAAACTGTTACTTGATTATTTAAGTGTTATGTGAAAGAAGTAAATTGTACTATGACTTTTTTTGTTTATATCGCTTGTTACATTGCTTATATCATTTCTTTTTAGTTATTGCTGTTGACATATTTGAAAAGTCAAATTTTACGGGAACTAGAGTACCACATTTTAATACGATCAAAGAAGATTACCCAAAAGATTTGGAATCATCTGTTTTGTTTCCTGAAACTTTGCTCAAAACATCTGTCAGAAAAGGTATGATGCTGTTTTAGAGTAGCTCTTCCCAATCTTCTACTATCTTCTCCATATCTATTAGGATTGCAACTTTTATTTCCAAGACAGAATAACTTTCTGAACTTTTTGAAATTCTCTAAGAATTTCAATAGAAGCACATTTAGAAATCCTGAGATTGAGAAGGCTTATCTAAGTATTTTCGGAATGGAATAATAAGAATGTTCAGATCTACTATTAAATTGTTGCTTGAGAAAGATTAACTATGATTTAGAGGAGACAAAGTTCACGACGCTAATACTTGATAACAGAATGCATTTCCTAACATTTCCATCTGCAAAATTTGACTTCATACTTAAGAATGATGAAAAAGAAAAAGAACTAAAGTTGAAACCATACTGACCAGAGCAGATCCTGTAGTATCTTCTTTCTCATTTCGCTCAACAGGTGTACCAAAAATCAGAATTTTTAATTTGCATGGTTCTTTTTTCTTCTTTTTATTGGTCTCATAATGATTAATTTTGAATATATTATTTTGTCAATACTGTTGAATCTACATTTTTCTGTTAGTTAGTTTAGAGTATTTTTTTAAAAAAAACAAAAAAACTCTAGGTTGTAAACCATTATGGGATAGTGGGAAAAACGAGGAGAATACAGATGAAATTTTGATTTTCAATTACAAATTCTCTTAATCTATTTAATCTTAATCTCATTGCTGCTTTAAGTATGAATCCACATCTTGGATGATAGCCTATAATTTGGCATCATGTTTTTTTCTTCAGTGGGTCCTACAACAAAACCTTCAAACTATGGACTTTTATTGAACATGGAGGATGAGATTGTAAATAATAAAAATATACATGCCAAAAGACAGCGTCGGCATCCAGAGAATTCCAGCCAGCATGCCGTTGCCATGGTAATTATATATCGAACCTTGGGATGTTTTCTGCCTAAGAACTATGATCCTGATCGAAGGAGTTTAAGGTAAAATTTATACTTTTAACATGCTTGCATAATAATTCTGGGTTGGGCGATTGTGCCATGATATGACCAAATCATGTATTGTACATTTAAACTTAGGTTTACTGAGAAATTAGTTGCTGACATTTCTCTTGGTTGTTCTGGATCCTAGAAACTAATCCACAATAAAATAGATATAAGTTTGGGGAAAAAAAATAGGATTTATTTACTTAAAATTTTTATATTAGAATTAGAACCTCAAGGACTCAATTCAGAACTCAGTTGCCTTCTCATGCTCTTTTGGCTCACAGTTAAATGTGTGAACTGACTCATTATGTTGAGGATATTATGCATGTTCTGTCAGGGCTTTTAAAAAAATCTGATGACTCGCTAATACATAAAATCCATCGCTCATTTGCTAGAGCTAATGGGCAATAAATGTGCTTGCTTAAACTGTCCCTTTACATGTCTTCACACAGAAGAGAATTCAGTACTGAGTCCTGTCTAAATCTAAATCGGGGTCTCCAATCTTGGCAACGTTAAGACTTGTGGACTTTAACTTCAGTTTTGCTGGCTGAGGAATTCTGGGAGTTGAAGTCCACAAGTCTTAAAGTTGCCAAGATTGGAGACCCCTGACCTAAAGCAATATACTCTTTTGAAAACAATAAACTATTTCATTGTACATCTGTAATGATAATGTTGTTTTATTTTGCCAGGTTACCCAACCGCCCCACCATTAATACCCCAGTAATCAGCGTAATCATTTACAGAGATGGAAATTATTTGCCTAATCTAGTGGACAGCCCAATTATGATTGAGCATGTTATGCTGGAAACGATGGAGAGGACAAAGCCCGTGTGTGTCTTCTGGAACCATTCAATCACGTATGTTTTCCAATCTGCACTCTTTCCATGGGCAGCTATTGTGGGTGGGCATTTTAAAATAGAATAGAATGAATGAGCTGGAAGGGACCTTGGAGGTCTTCTAGTCCAGCCCTCTGCTCAAGCATGAGAACCTATACCCGTGATGGCGAACCTATGGCACACGTGCCAGAGGTGGCATGCAGAGCCCTCTCTGTGGGCACATGCGCCATCGCCAGTTGCTCTTTATGGGCGCCGGAGCGCTGGAAAACAGCCTGAAAAAACGGCCAAAAAGAAAGCAATTTTTCCATGCCATTTTCATTCCGTTTTCTGTGCCATTTTCCAGGCCATTTTGGGCCAAAAATGACCCAAAAAACAGCCTGAAAACGGCCCCAAAAATGGCCTGAAAATGCCCCCCAAAACGGCCCAAAAACTGGCATGCGCATTGGCCAGCTGGTTTTTGGGTTTCCGACACTCCGGCATGCACATATGGACATGCGTACCAGTTTGGGCACTCGGTGCCGAAAAGGTTCGCCATCACTGACCTATACTGTTTTTATATTATTTCAGATACCATTTCAGATTTTAAGGATAATAATAATTGATCAATCGATTATGTGCCATCAACTCTAAGTCAGCTCTCAGCAAACACATACATACATTTTCTCAACAACAACAACAATTCGGTCTTTTTTATATAGACTACATAGTATAAACAGCAGTGGCAGCTTCATTGGCTGTTATTTATTGCTGATTAGGAATAAAAGCAAGGTAACAAGTTTTTAATAAAGTATTCCAGTATCCAAACAGACAGATGGCTGTTTTAGACAAATTCACACAACATATTTATTTGAGAACAGTTTCTAGACAGAAGTTAGCTGTTTAAATGGAAAGAAGTTCAATTTAAAAAAAAAAAGAACTATTTCAACTTTAACAGAACATAAATTACTTTTGGATGTACTTTTGGAAGCGGCATCAAATTGCCTCAAAGACAATTCTGTTAATTATCAGTAGCCTTCTGTCACTCTATTAGTCATTTTTACTGTTTGTACTGAAAAACAGAAAGGATATGATTGTGGGTATAAAAGTAATTTCACTGAACCTCTGACTTCTTTTCATTCTGGTCGCGATTTGCTCCGTTCCCAGGCGCCCCATAAGCACCCATCCGGACGGAGAAATGATGGAGACTGGAAGCTTTGTCTGCTTGCAAATGGGACAGTTTGAAAGGAAGCAATTAGCAATTAGCTCCATTTCAAAGCGTCCCATTTGCAAGCAGATGAAACTTCATCTCCCTCTGGGCGAAAAGTGCATGGTGGAACCAGAGGCATGGAGGGGAGGCAGGCAATCCCAATATGCTGCCCACTCTGTCCCACTATCTCTCAGATTGCTTGTGGCCATGCCGTGCAGTTGCAGGATTGCCTGCCTCTCCCTTCCCCTGTGCCTCTACCTGCTGCTGATGCTGCCACTCAAGCTTCCTGCGAGTTTCCTGTTTTTTTTTGTTGTTGTTGTTGTTTAATTTGATTTATATGCCGCCCTTCTCCGGAGACTCAGGGCGGCTTACAATGCGTTAAGCAATAGCCTTCATACTTTTGTATATTTATACAAAGTCAGCTTATTGCCCCCACAAACTGGGTCCTCATTTCACCTACCTTAGAAAGGATGGAAGGCTGAGTCAACCTTGAGCCTTGGAGAGATTCGAACCAGCAGTAAATTGCAGGCAGCTGTGTTAATAACAGGGTGCTTAGACCACTGTACCAGCAAGGCTCTGTGAGCCAGGCAGCCACGCAGCACATCCGGATCCCCTATCTCTCCCTCCCCTCCACGCTCGGACTTATTTGCCCTCCACCAGGGGGCTGGCAGGCCGTGGCCAGACACGATAGGGCCCCCCACACACTCACCGCCTCTTGTGCTGGCCATGCCCATCCCCCTGGGCATATTTTTGGGATAGGGCTTATATTAGGCCAGGGCTTATTTTTTGGGGTGGGTCTTATCTTCGGGGAAACACATTTTGAATTTCACTCAGGAACAGAATCAGTTTATCAAATGTTCTAGGTAGCTTCTGTGCTTCTTTTTCAATGGATGATGACATTATTATTATTTATTTATTTTTGCAAAATTTGCTGTTATAAGAAGTATATGAGCCATCAAAATAACATCTTGGAGAATGTGGGAAACACTGCACCCATATCTTGAAACCAATGCTAGGAATAAAAATAGATACATACCAAATAATCTGAGAGATTTAGAATAATGGATTTTATTATAGCTTTCCAGTGAGTCTTCCAGGAGAAGACTCACTATTACTTAAAGATCAAAGAGATAGCTAAGTGATAATCATGGGTTACTTGCACTGCTCATCCTACCTGTGTGTAATTTTGTCATTGGTCATGAGGAAGCAAAGTTGAAAGAAAAAACAGTCGTTGCAAACATTGAATTCAATTGCCAGACAGTGCATTAATGAGCCTGATGTTCCTGAACATGAGTGCTGTTCTTGAGAAATGGGGATTAATAATGAAAACACTGGTTTTTAAAAATCTGTTACGTTTTGTCAGGGGTGGGCTTCAAAAATTTTAGCAAGGAGTTATCTGCCTGGTTGCTGAGTGGGCGTGGCCATGGTGGGCATGGCCTCGTTGGTCTCCTGCACAGTGGGGGGCGTTTTTGCCCTCCCGGGGCTCGAGGGGCTTTCTTTGAGCCTCCGGGAGAGCAAAAACGGCCTCCCCAGGCTCCGGACACCCTCCGGTAGGCCCGTTTTTCACCCTCCTCAAGCTTCCATGCGTGCCCTGCACTTACCTGCATCCAAAACAGGTCGTGTGGGGACTCTTGGGAGGGCTGGGGTGGGCGGGGCCAGCCAGGAGTGGGATTTGGGGGTTCTCCAAACTGCCCAGAATCTTAGCTAGAGGTTCTCCCGAACCCCTGCAAACCCCCAGCAGCCCACCCCTGCATTTTGTGAGTTGCACTGTTAATTATTTAGAGGAGGGACGGCAATGAGTTCCAATCCATCACTGAAACAGTTTGGGTTGCGAGATAACAAATATAATTGGAATTGGATTTTTTTTTTTTCCTTTTTATTGACCAGAACTAGAGAAACAGCAGGAGGCTGGTCTTCAAAAGGATGTGAACTGTTTTCTCGGCGCCAGAACCGTATTATTTGTCAATGTAACCACATGACCAGTTTTGCAGTCCTAATGGATATGTCAAATCGTGAAGTAAGCAGTTCCCTTGTGATTATTTTGTTTATTATGGTAATGAAACGGTGTTTGATGAGAGTTAAAAAGCAAATGAGATCATTTTAAATTAGTATTTTATTTTTACTTAAAAGCTACCTTCCAGTTTATCAAAGGAGTCTGCTTTAACCCACAGTGCTCTGTTTCGGCTACAAAGTGCTTACAGAGGGGAAAATTTTATTTTTTGGTTCATTTCCTTTTGTTTTCTCACCACCATACGATGAACATTTTTAGAAAAAGAAGTTACTATCATTTTTTTAAAAAAAATCAGGAAGGTGGTAGCACCTCTTTTGATTAATAAATATTATTAAAAGACATAAGTTGCTCTGAACTGCAGCCTTAGCTAGTCTGAAAAAGTGCTATAAAATTTTTGATTATTGGCCACCATGAATAATACAGGATTCCTGCTACAATGTCATTTTTAATGAATTCCTGTATTTCTTGCCAGCTTTAAATTTGATATAAGGTGTCAAGAGAGCTATTTAAAAAAAAAAAGTTTGCTGATTATTTGTTTATTTAGTAGTTTATATTTCGTCTGTTAATGACTCAAGGAAAGCAGGACACTGATTGGCCCAGGGGCTTCCATGGGGTGGGGGTAGGGGCAAAAAAATTCAAGATGGCATCCACCTGATTAACCGTTTTTATAGACATGGCAAACACATGAAAAGGGTGCTCCTTCCATCTTGAATCTTTTGCTTGGTCCTCACACAGATGCCCTTAGCCTAACCCCAAGCCATCAGTAGCTTGCATCTCAATCTACCGTATTTTTCGGACTGTAAGACGCACCGGTGTATAAAATGCACCAAGATTTCGAAGAGGTAAGAAAGAAAAAAAAGGTTTTTGCCCTCCCTGGCCCTCAGGAGCACTCTGCAGGCCTCCCAAACCCTCTGCGTGCCCCATTTTTTGCAAAAATGGGAGTGTTTTTGCCCTCCCCCAGCCCCCAGGAGCACTCTGCAGGCCTCCCAAGCCCTCTGCGCCAGGGGTGAAATGCTCCCGGTTCGGACTGGATTGCCCAGTCCAGTAGTGATGGCAGTGGGTGGGTCTGAGAACTGGTAGCAAAAATCCCTCCACTCCCCCCCCCCATGCCCAGCTGAGCTGCGTGATCATCAGAGGCTGTTTTTTATTACTTTTAAAAGCATTTTTTCTACAACCTCTTCGGCCGAAGAGGTTGTAGGAAAAAAAATTGCTTTTAAAAGCCTCTGGCGATCCCAGCTGAGTTGCCTGATCATCAGAAGCTTTTAAAAGCATTTTTTTTCTGCAACCTCTTAAGGTCACATTACCCCCCCAACAAGCCATGCCCATAGAACCGGTAGTAACAAATGTTAGATTTCACCCCTGCTCTGCGCGCCCTGTTTTTGCGAAAAATGGGGCACACAGAGGATTTGGGAAGCCTGCAGAGTGCTCCTGAGGGCTGGGGGAGGGCAAAAACACCCCCGTTTTTGCAAAAGTGGACGAAAAATGGGCCTGTTTTTTGCAAAAATGGAACGAGCGGGGCGGGGCTTCAGGAGGCCAAAAATAGCTGTATTCGGTGTATAAGACGCACCAACATTTCCACCCTCTTTTAGGGGGGAAAAAGGTGCGTCTTAGACTCCGAAAAATACAGTATGTTTTGCAAAGCAAAGTATGGATTCAGAACTGCCCATGTTTAATCCTTTGTATTATGCTTTGGGTTTGCAAATTTCTGTGTTGCTTAATGTATTTACCCTTGCTATATAAGATGACAAAGTAAGTTGTTGCAATTCCCATTTCAAAGATGTGGACTTGCCAAAGTCAGGCATCCCTTTTTAAGGAAATTGAGGGTGGATTTCCAGGGAAGGATGTAGGGAAAGAAATGCTGATTTCATTTCATGGGCACAGCTTAATACGTCTCGGAGTGGGGGTTCCTGCAGGAATTTAATAGCTTGACCTATGAGCAGTCTGTGTGCTTTAAAAAGAATGTCTTACCTTCCCTGCTATCTATTTTTTTTTTAATTCTTATTTATACATGCACTTTGAGAAACATAGATCTCTGGAAGTCTCTTCACTGTACTTCATCTTGAGGCTTTTCTTTCTGGCATAGAGTAGCCTCTTATTAATGTGGATATACTTCAGGCAGCAGTGAATTAGAAATGAAAATGTAAACACTGAATAAAAGGAATGAAATCCATTTAACTGTGGTCTTTTTTCACTACAAAAACTTGTCAGTGAATTAATTCACTGTTTGACATATTCCCTGAAGTGTTTTTTTTTAAAAACTAAATCACTCTGAGAAACTGACAGCCCTTCATACCGCTTAAAAGAATGTGGATTTGAGATAGAACAGCGTTTATTTAGTCAAATGAATATACTATTCATGCTGATTTTAAAAGTATAATAACTGAGCGTTTAGAAGGGGAATAAAGACAAATGAAGACTATTTTTTTTATCAGTTCATGCCTGTAACAAACAAACTGATAATTTTATTTTACAGTATGATGACGTGCTTCCTCTCAGGATCATCACTTACACGACAGTTTCCATCTCACTGGTAGCTTTGTTGCTGACCTTCATACTTTTGATCTTGATCCGAACTTTGCGGTCCAATCTGCACAGCATTCACAAAAACTTGGTGGCTGCTCTGTTCTGCTCGGAGCTAGTCTTCCTGATAGGAATCAATCAGACAGAAAATCAAGTAAGATTTAATGTTCAGTGGCTTTTGTCTAACATGCCTTTTCTCGCAGTGATATACCTCAAACAAAAATGTCTGCCATGACTCAAAGGTGTGAATGCATTTCTATCAGTTTTGCTACCAAAGAACAAAGCAGCTTTGTTCTATTTGGAATACACAATTTGAGTGAAAGAGATGGTTGAGCTTAAGGTGGATCCCACAGAAACACTGTTTCTTTAAGTATCTAGACCAGAGCTGTCAAATTCGCGGCCTGCGGGCCAGATGCGTCACGAGCTGGCCACGCCCACACCCAGGGCGGAAGTCTCAATACATCATATGACACCGCCATGACGACACGAGTTTGACACCCCTGACCTAGACCTTCACAATTTTTAATTTTGCAACTTGTTGTAGCCTGGGTGCATCTGGACAGCATCAGCTAGGGAAAGACTGGTGTGGAAACCATAGTTTATCAACCTGCTTTTGTCAAGAGAATCGATGGAATTTAGCCGGATGCAAGATGCTTATTGATTGTTGCTGTGGTCTCATGCACACTTTCTTGGAGAAGGATGTCTAATAAACAAAGTGCCCCTACTGCCCCTCACAAAGCTTTGGAGAAATGGGGTGCAGCAACAATTGGAACAAGTGACAAGGAAAGGTCTCTAAATCTGCCTGATCTAGCCATTCCCTCACTCTTGTAGATTTTGTAGAGTAGTGACGGATAAAGTTAAGAGGGCATGAAGGGTGTAATTTTGCCTCCCAGGCTGTTAGCATCACTGAAAAAGGCAAGATTTGGCAAGCAGGCTTAGGAGTGGAAGATCTCTGGGAGTTTACACTGCTCCATTTCCACCCTTAATATCTCCCACTCTCCCCAAACATCCAGAAATAAAATAAGCTATGCCAGCACCAATAAGTAGACCAGCCCAGGAAATCATCTTAACAGGAAAGCTAAAACTACTTCTATTGAGTTAACTATAATGTCAATCTTGAAGTCTGATTATGTTGGATCTCTTCCTCCTCCTCCTCCTCCTCCTTGTTTAGTGAGTTAGAGAGGTCACATCCTGATCCACTTCCAAATTTTATCTTCTTCTGGATTTAAAAATACTTCACGCCCTTTGATCTAGGGAACAGGTCCTGCAAATCTCTGTCAAGGCCTTGTTCCTTATTCTCTACAGCCCTTGACTTTCAAGTGCCTCGTCCCTGATATGTGGCTTGTTGCACCAGAAGCAGGATCTAAAGAAATTTGAAGATATAGTAAATGCTGTATCAACCCAACCTCATTTTCCCTTTCAGGCTTTTAATATTATTTTTGGGGGGGGGGGAAAATCAACAAAAAGAAGGATAGAGTCAGAGGACCGACATTTTCCCTTGATGCATATGATAGTTGGCTTGGGAATTGTCTTCTGAAAACATAAGTTTAAGATGGGGATGGGTATCACTCCATACCTACATGGCAGATAGAAAACTGAGCACAAGCATTTTCTTTCAATGGCTTAAAGGCCACACAAAGCTTTACAAGGCATATCAGGGCTGTACTTAAAAAATGAGTAATAATAATAATAATAATAATAATAATAATAATAATAATAATAATAATAATAATAATAATAATAATTTTATTTCTATACCGCCCTTCTCCCGAAGGACTCAGGGCGGTGTACAGCCAATTTAAAAACACAAGACACAACAATGATTAAAAATTAAAATAATTAAATAGATTTGGCCGGTTTAAAACCCCAAAAATTTAAAATACCCCAATTTAAAATTATGTTGATAGTCCGGCCTGGCGGAACAACGGGGTCTTCAGTGCGCAGCGAAACACCCGGAGGTCGGAGATCTTACGTATTTCCGGGGGCAGTTCATTCCACAGGGCTGGGGCTCCCACAGAGAAGGCCCTCTCCCTGGGTGTCGCCAGCCGACATAACTTGTAGAGTAGATCAGGACCTTGGGTGAGGGCAGAGTAGTGGTGAAGAACTGAGTTGGGCTTGCTGTTAAATCTTTTAACCATTCTGAGAGGACTTTGAGGACTTTATCTCAATAAAATGTATTAACTCTTTAGCTCTCCTTCTTTAGATTGTACTAGCAGCCTTTGCACTTCTAAGGAGCTTGTGATAAGAATATTTTTTTTCAAATTAATGTCCTTTTAAATTTGTCCCATACCAAATCCACTAAATTGTTCATTTAATAATTCAGAGCATTTGTTCAGAAATGTATGTCTTTTATAAGCTTGAAAGCAAGAGATAATCATGAGTTAATTAATAAAAATATCCTGCCCCATCTTAAGCCATTTCTTAAAACATTTTACCTGAGCAAGCCGGAAACCATACAGAAAGGGCCACTCCTTGCATTGTAGTGAGATCTGCTGTGAATGTCTTTCAGACGGTTTTCGAACCTTCCTTGCAGAATAAGAATAATCTCAGCAGTCACACACGAACGAGCATGAAAAGTCCAAGAATTTAGGGAAACAATTGACACACTCGACATTTCATTTCACTTTTATTAATTTCTGCAAGGCAGGGATCACATGACTGGGGTGAGGTTTCAGGCACCCTTGAATGATTGATTGACAAAATTCTCTATTTTCATTGTTGCATATCTGAAATAAGCCAGTTTGCATTATTATGACCCATGCAAAGACCCACGCAAAATAAATACTCAGAATTATGAAAGTAAAAGACTTTACAGGGAGGTTTAAAGTTGCCAAGTTTTTAAATTGTGAGTATAAAACTGCCAGCTCGTTCCTGAAGTCTTGATTAAATGAACAAATTATCCTTCTTTAGTAATTTAACATAGGAGTGTGAGTAGGGGTGGTATTCACTTACCTTCACTACCGGTTTGCAAACGTGAGCATGTGCGCCTCCTCCACACATGCACAGAGCCCTCTGCGCATGTGCAGAGGGTCACAAATGGGATGTGATGACGGGCAAGTGGGCAGAGCCTCCCGCCGCCGCTTCTGTTGGATTACGTGATCCGGATAGATTCCGTTGTGAACCGGTAGTAAAGGTAAGTAGAACCCACCCCTGGATAGAACTGGCTAAATTTCACCGCTGAGTGTGAAGCTGTGTTCTGATACAAAAACAGATCTTGTGGGGCCATAAGTAGACGAAAAATTACCATTTCCATTTCCTATTAACCAGTGTAGGGTCAGGTAAAATCTTGAAACTGCACTTAATCTTAATCATGATTTTTCAATCCATGTAGTCCTCAATTTACAACCACAATTGAGCCCAAAATGTATGTTGTTAAGTGAGTTTTGGCCCATTTTACTTTTCTTGCCACAGTTGTTAAATGAATCACTGCCGTTGTTAAATTAGTAACACGGTTGTTAAGTGAATCTAGTTTCCCCCGTTGACTTTGCTTGTCAGAAGGTCGCAAAAGGGGATCACATGACCTTGGGACACTGCAACCGTCATAAATGTGAATCAGTTGTCAAGCATCCTAATGTAAATCACGTGACCATGGGGATGCTGCAACGGTTGTACGTGTGAAAAATAGTCATAACTTACTTTTTCCAGTGTGGTTGTAACTTTGAACGGTCACTAAATGAACGTAAGTTGAGAACTACCTGTACAAGTTAGTTTTATTGTCTTGTTTGACATTAGGTTGCTTTAATGCATCATGGTTAAGACTGATCACATGTTGCCCCAGGAGTTCCTAAAGGGGTTTTGGGCAGGGGTGAAATGTACTTACCTTTCCTATTGGCTCACTGATGTGAACACACCACATGCGTGTGCATGCTTCGCTCACATGTGCATCATTGTCTGTGCATGTGCCATCATCTGTGCATGCCCAAAGCCAAGACGTGACAACATCCTGGTTTGGGAGGGTGGAGCCTCCCACCGCCGGCACTACCAGTTCGCCAAACTGCCCACCGCCGGCACTACTGGCTCCCGCGAGCCGGATAGAGCCAGCAGCATTTCACCCCTGGTGTGGGGTTGTTCTTGTTTTTTGTTTTTCTGGGAAATTCTTAGAGATCTTAGCTTTCCAAAATTATGAATGTACAGATGACTATAGGTTGCTATAAATTAAGAGAAAATATCAGGGGTGAAATGCTCCCGGTTTGGACCGGATCGGGCAATCCAGTAGCGATCATGGCGGGTGGTTCGGAGCAAGGCTCCGCCCACCCGCCCAGGTGTCGTTACTTCCTGGTTAAAACCAGGAATGTGTTTTTTACCCTCTGCACATGCGCAGAAGGTTTTGCACATGTGCAGAGGGTCTGCGTGTGCATGTGACTCATATGTGAGCGAAGGGAGTGTGCGCGCATGCCACATGCACTTCCAAACCGGTAAGGAAGGTAAGTAGATTTCACCTCTGGAAAATATGTTTCTGGATAACAACAAATAAGATGATGACTCTCCTAACTTTTCTTTGGAGACTCAGAAACATCTGAGTAGACATGTTTAAAATGAGATGCTGGACCACATTCACATTTGATCTAGTGTAGAATGACTTAGTATTACAGAAGATAGTCAGGGGGAAAAAAGATTGGCTGTCATGCATAAAACAGTAAATTTAGAATGCAGCCCTTATGAAAGTTCTCTTACATATAACCAAACATTAATAGTTGTGCTAAAAAGAATGGTGACTTAGTAGAGGCAGTTCTAATGTATCTGGATTCTTTTTTTTTTTTCTAGTTTGTGTGCACCGTAATAGCCATTCTTTTGCACTACTTCTACATGAGCACGTTTGCTTGGATGTTTGTTGAGCAGCTTCATATCTACCGCATGCTGACTGAAGTGAGAAACATCAATTTTGGGCACATGAGGTTCTATTACGTTATGGGTTGGGGGATTCCTGCCATTATAACAGGTAAGAAAGGGGCATTCTTGCCCTATGAACTTAGGTTTATTCTTATGACTGCCATAACTTCCTCCCAGGAATTCTTGGGTAACTGAAAATTGGGGAAAGTTTTATATATTCTGAGCAAAATACAGGCAGACATATCAAAGATTTCTACTTGAAGTTGTGAAAATACTACCTAGAGAAAAGCATACTGGTTTTAAATGCTGCTTATTTTTGGCAGCAAAAAAAAACAAAAACAAAAAACACCATTACCATCAAATGTATATTAAACTAGAAGTTAAACGTAGTGACTTTAAAATATTTGAATGGGAAAATATTTAAACGTGATGATCCAAAGCTATTCTGAATAAATAGTGTCTCAAATGAATGAAAATATATTCAGTACCAGATCCAAAGTATTTTCCATCACAGTTCTATATTCCAATTGTTACCAGCTGGTAAGTAATGATACTTTTGGAAGTGACATGATGATACGGTTGTGAATGATTCAAGTAACATCTGAAGGATCATAACTTTTTTGCCTTGATGTTTGCATCAGAAACTCAGTTTCTCCAGTCTTAAATATTAGCAGCCTAATAATCAAGGCTATCTTATAAACGTTATTAAAGAATAGAGTGGATTGTAAGTGGGACCATTCCATCACTCCTGGACTAAATAAATACTGACTGAAATGATGTACAGCAAATAGAAACTCACAGACTTGAGGAATGGATGTGAGAAGATGCTGTTCTAGAAAAAATAGTTATGCTTGCCAAGGTTGAAGAAAGTAGGAGGGAAAACTGGAGATAACAGTAGATGGAGAGGATCAAAGCAGGGGTGAAATCTACTTACCTTCCCAACCGGTTCAGAAGAGCACACACTGCACATGTCATGTGCGCGCAAGATCCTCTGCGTATGCACAGAGGATAAAAACAGGTTGCTTCCTGGTTAAAACCAGGAAGTAATGATGACCGGGTGGGTGGGCGAATCCTCGCACCGCCATCGCTACCAGTTCTCCGAACCACCAGCCGCCATTGCTACCAGTTTGGCCAAATTGGTCCGAACCGGGAGCAGTTCACCCCTGGATCAAAGAGATTACTCAACTAACTTTGGAAGAACTATGTGATGGTGAACATTTGCCCATATAGTCACTATTTTGATCCCAGCTTAATGAGACTTGCTAAATTTAAAAAGTGAAAGCAAAAAATGCAATCGATACTTCCTTGATTGTAGCCAAACATCTGTTGTATTTTCATCCACTTATATTGTACAGAAGTATTCCTTCTATTACACTCTGTGTAGAGAAAGAATGAAGGGTTCTTCATAATATTTTATGTAGTGAGAAATAGCAGTCATCGTACAGTATGCCATGAAGAAATCTTTTTTCTTGAAACTATAGTTGAAAGTTAGCTGAACATGAACTTATCAACTTTTCACCTCCAGAACATCTGCATATTAAAAAAGGATTATAATTGTTTGCGCAGGAATTAGAATGCCTCACTCTATATGTTTGTTTGAATAATATTTAATAGTGAGAAACAGAATATATACTAAAAAATAACATGAAGCATTATGGCATGGCATAGCATGGCTATGTGTTCTGGGGACACGGTGGCTCAGTGGCTAAGATGTTGAGCTTGTCGATCAAAAGTTCGGCAGTTCAGCAGTTTGAATCCCTAGTGCCATGTAACGGGGTGAGCTCCCATTACTTGTCCCAGCTTCTGCCAACCGAGTACTTCGAAAGCACGTAAAAAATGCAAGTAGAAAAATAGGGACCACCTTTGGTGGGAAGGTAACAGCGTTCCGTGCACCTTTGGCATTTAGTCATGCCGGCCACATAACCACGGAGACGTCTTTGGACAGCGCTGGCTCTTCGGGTCGGGAATGACTAGAACATATGTGCGAGGGGAACCTTTACCTTTACCTCAGCATGGCATGGAGTGAGATACAAGTTATGTGCCTCAGGCATGATATTGAGAGAAGGACCATTATTCCTCTTGAAAATTGTTCTTTTTGTAGCGGACATGCTAGAAAAACAGTCCTAACATGTGAGAAGGAGAGAGATTTCTCCCCACCAATTTTCATACTATAATACCAAGGTTGTTTTGTAAATCACATTTTCAACAACAAAAACAACTAAGAATGAGGATGGTTATTTCCCACAAATACGTTGAAAATACAGTTGTTTTTTTTACAAAGATGAACAGTTCCATGACAAAACATATAGCATAAGATTTAGACAGCTTCTCCCAAAAAACCCAACAAAAACAGGGAATCCTCTTGCTCTTCTTAGATAATTTTTTAAAAAATATTTCTTGGCCTGAATTAATGCTTCAAAGGACTCCATACATTGAGTTTCTGTCTGTCTTTTGTATTGCAATGCAGGTCTTGCTGTTGGTTTAGATCCTCAGGGATATGGGAACCAAGATTTTTGCTGGCTCTCTGTTTATGACACCCTGATTTGGAGCTTTGCTGGTCCAATTGTAATAGTTGTGGCTGTAAGTATTGTTGATTTTGCAATGGTATAGCCCAGGGGTGGGTTCTACTTACCTTTACTACCGGTTTGCATCGCACCCGTGCATGTGTGCTCACTTTGCTCGCATGCATGCACTCTTCTGCGCATGCACAGAAGCTTCTGCACATGTGCAGATCACCTATGATGACGTCCAGGTCAGTGGGCGGAGCCTCCTGCCGGTTTTACTATTGGTTTTTGCAAACCGGTCCAAACCGGGGGGGGGGGCAACCCACCACTGGTATAGCCCTGTAATAGAACAAGGTAACTGACAGCATAGAGAGAATGAACAACTAAGTGAATGTGAGGAAGCCTTCCCTTTAGATTCATATACAAAATATAAATAAGAATTTATATCTAACAGCTGTTTAAAATTATAAAATATCTCAATGGTGATTTGTTTAAGTGATTGATTGATTATATGCCATCAAGTAGTTTTCAACTCTCAGTAGCCCCATAGATAGATTTTCTTCAAGAAGATCTATCCCTAATCTGGTCTTTCAGGTTTTCTAACGTGTTCTTATTGGTACTATAACTGAGTCCATCCACCTTCCCAGGAGCAATGTGATTAATGGCAAATTTCCTTTTATTTCCCCAAACATTACTATTGTTTGTTAAAAGACAGCTCTTCCTGAGTTGAATTATGTGCATTTCTTTTACCGACAAGAATACAAATGTGATTTTAAATAAAATGAAACCTGAAGGTTATACACTCTTTAAAATTGTAATATGGCCAAATTTGTCTGTATAAAATTCTAATAAATATTTTGACATATTTAAGAGATACGTACCCTCCTTTTGAATTTTATTTTCCCCTTGTCTCACTGAAATCAGAACTTTTAAAAACTGTAAGCTTTTGAAGTTTAAAAAGTATTGAGTTAAAAAAAAGTTTTCCCTATAGTTATAACTAATGAATTCTCTCCAAAAACGCATAAATGCTGGATGAGCTGTATATAAATGTCTTAAAACAAGATGGTTATACTTGTTTCTTTTTTTTTTGATTTATACCCATCTTTGTACTCTGGTGAGTACTCAAACTTTAAAAAGAGAACTATAAAAAGTTAAAGCCTCATATTACTTTTAACAATAAAAGTGATAACATTTTTCACTACCAATTACAAACCTGATGGAAGAAACACATGGATGCTCCATCACTGGAGTTTTTTAAGAAGAGATTGGACAGGCATTTGTCTGAAATAGTATAGGATCTCCTGCTTGAGCAGGTTGGACTACAAGACCTCCAAGGTCTCTTCCATCTGTGTTATTTTGTATTTTGATGGTGGGGGTGTCTTCAAAAGGGTCTCTCACCTCTAAATTTTATTTAGGATTGCAACAAGAGGCTGGCCCTACAGATAGTTAGACCAGTGGTGAAATCCAATTTTTTTTACTACTGGTTCTGTGGGCGTGGCCTGGTGGGCATGGTGTAGCTTGGTGGGCATGGCAGGGGAAGGATACTGCAAAATTCCCATTCCCTCCCCACCCCTGGGGAAAGGATATTGCAAAATCTCCATTCCCACCCCACTCTGGAACCAGCCAGAGGCGGTATTTGCCAGTTCGCTGAACTACTCAAAATTTCCGCTACCGGTTCTCCAGAACCTGTCAGAACCTGCTGGATTTCACCCCTGAGTTAGACCCTCAACTATTTAAGGCTTTAATGGTCAATACCAATCTCTTACATTGGGTATCCATAAACTTACTTTAGTACTACATAATTCTTTAGCTCATTATCAATACAGTCTTTCTCATTTGCCTTCCTAACAACTTCCATCCCATTCTATACATTTTCAGAGAGCTTTCCATGTATAATTTTTCTTGCTTCTTAAATACTTGACAAATTCTGTTTGTTGCTGTTATATTATTCTGTTCCTCTTTGGGGGTTTTATATTTCTGTCTTCTATGCTAATGCTTTTATTGTTAGTTTATGGGAGCTATTTAGAACTCTGTGGAGGAAAAATAGAATTTACAAATATAAATACGAAAAGATTCCCAGAAGTGTAATTTTTTTTTTTTTTGCTCATGCCCCCACAGATACACAGTATATTTATAAAATAGAAATTGTGTCTGATCTTTGTGTATTTTTCCCTTCAAGATCAACATTGTGATCTTCATCTTAGCCGTGAAAGCATCATGCAAACGAAGGCAGCGTTCACTGGAGAAAACTGGTGTCATGTAAGTTTATAACTGGATAGAAAGGAAGCGATTTTGAGCAGAGATAATGTGACATATTTGTTAAAACAATAATTCTTAGCAGTTTACTGAAACTTAGGTGTTTTTTCAAGAGGCAACTGAACTTTCTGATTTTTCTTCGAAGACGTTTCACTTCCGATCCAAGAAAGTCCAGTTGCCTCTTGAAAAAACACCTTTGGGACAACCATGACCTAAATGATTAAGAATCTCTATAGATACTTGAGAAGATGGTATCAAGCAGTGGTGGGTTTCAAAAAAATTTTATTACCGGTTCTGTGGGTGTGGCTTGGCGGGCATGGCATGGCTTGGTGGGCGTGGCAAGGGAAGGATACTGTAAAATCTCCATTTCCTCCCGATCAACTTGGGAGTCAGAGAATAGATGGAAGCGGGGCCAGTCATAATTTTTACTACCAGTTCTCCGAACTATTAAACATTTCTGCTACCAGTTCTCCAGAACTGGTCAGAACCTGCGGAAAGCCACCTCTGTATCAAGACTGGAGAAGCTCTATTTGTGTGCCATTTAATCTCATTTACATTACTTCCTTCACATCTCATTTCTACATTCCAGTTTTTCATTATTTTATTTATTTTTGTTTTGTTTTTTTATTCATAAAATAGCATTTTGCATAGTTTTAGTGAACTGCTAGGTAAAACAGATGTATGAAAGATATAAAGATTAAGGATTTTCTTTAGACCTGGACTCCCTCCTGTGGGTTATTTTGTCGACTCTTATAGGATTTTGGAGCTGAAGAAACAGACAGATTCTGTTGGATAAAGATACCAACACACACACATGTAGCTCTTTGGTTGTTATTCTAGGTTTTCTTTCTGACAGTTGGCATCAATATATCCCTTTCTCATTTATTCTGAAGGTCGTGCCAATTTTAGTCAATTTAGGATACGTCCTCAGATACTATACATAGAAGCTGCCTTCTGCTGAGTTCCATTTTACTTTCCATTGTACTGAGTCCATATGGACCAACTCAGCAGTGAAATGCACTTACCTTCGCTACCGGTTCGGAAATGTGAGCGTGCACGCCTCTTCTGCGCATGTGCAAAGCCTTCTGTGAATGCGCAGAGGGTCAAAAACGGGACGTAATGACGTCCCGGTGGGTAGGCAGAGCCTACCATCTCTGGCCCTACCGGTTCGCGCGAGCCGGATAGATCCAGCCGGATTTCACCACTGGACCAACTCCAGCTTTCCAGCAGGAGTTTTCCTAGTCCTGTCTGGACTTTCCAGAGATTGAATCTGGGACTTTCCAAACCGAAGGCGAGACTCTTTATCATACTGCTATACCCCCTTCCTCAATATACACCAATAGATGGAGAAATAGTTAGTGGTACCATACAACAGGTTATTCCACCATTCTCTTCTTTTAGCTAACATACTGCTGTTACCTTATGATGCAGTAAGAAGTCAAAGGAGGGAACTTACTTTGTTCTTGAAAGATTATTGCAAGTCTCTGAATTCATCCATTCAGACAGGCAGGGCTGATGTGCTCAGTATGTCTGTGAAGAGCATTTAAGGCATTGCTTTGCAATGAGTCCCTCAAAATATGGAGAACAAAGCATGTCCCCCAAAAGACTCATGGTTACTTCAAAAGTTTTTGCAGATTGTCTCTTCATGTATATGCACATTGGAACACACTGGAAGTATATTTGCCTGCACATGTATACAAAGTCAATTTCAAAAACAAGAGGTCCAAATCTTAATAGGTCCGCCTCATAGATTCAAGAAGGGATGGTATGAAGTGTTCTTTCCAATGCTTTGCTCAAGCCTAGTGCCTTGTATCAAGGATGGCTAACCTTTTTGCTGCCATGTGCCAAAAGCAGGGGGAGCGTGCACACGTGCACGCACCCATAATTCAATGCGCCCCCCGTGCATGCGCCCCAGAACTTCCCAGTCCCACTGGAAGTTGGCAAATGGGCCGTTTCTGGCCTCTGGAGGGCCTCGGGGGAGGTAGGGAAGGCGGTTTTTGCCCTCCCCAGGTTCCTAGAAAACCTCTGGAGCCTGGGGACAGCAAAAAATGGGCCTTCGCCACCTCCCACCCGCCCAGGCCCTCCAGAGGCTGTAAACAGCATGTTTCCCGACTTGCAGTTGGCCTGGAAGGCCCGAAAATCAGCTGGCTGGCACGCGCATGCACACTGGAGCTGAGCTTGGCCAACACTCGCGTGCCCACCAATATGGCTGCGCCTGCCACCTGTGGCATGCGTGCCATAGGTTCGCCATCACGGCCTTATATAGTACATATTGCTGTCCGTGTTATATCGGGAGAAAGACAGCATGGGAATGGATTTGGGATAGTAGATTCATGCAGCCTGATAAGGAAAGACCCTGTTTCCAAGTGATATAATCAGCACTGTTAGGAAGAGCTGGTACTTATAGCTGCTTAAGAAATTATTATTTAGACCAGGGGTCCCCAACCCCCGGTCTGTGGACTAGCACCTGGCCACAGCATGCCAGAAACCGGGCTAGCAAATAAGCGAAGCCCCATCCGTGGGATGCAGGCAGCACACAAAACTGTACCCTCTCTGGTCCGTGGAAAAAACCTCTCTCCACGGAACTGGTCCCTGGTGCCCAAACGTTTGTGGGCCACTGATTTAGAAGTCACGGTTCAGTTACTGACATTTGTTTGGACAAGGCTGGACAAGGTTTATGTGCAGGGGTGGTATTCACTTAAATTCCCTACTGGTTCGCAAATGTGAGCGCGCACGCGCACGCCACCTCCACGCATGTGTGTGGCCTTCCATGCATGCGCTGTGCTCATGTGTGCGGCTTGCATGCATGCGTGCGGCTTCAAAATGTGCCTAAATACAATGGTATAGTGCCGTGGCGGGTGGACGGGCCCACCTGCAGTTTCCGCTACCGGTTCGAGTGAATCAGTCCGAACCGGCTGAATACCACCTCTGTTTATATGCCAAAAAAACCCTATTTTGACAGCATCACTGAGTAGAGTG
Source organism: Pantherophis guttatus (assembly GCF_059756535.1). Classification (NCBI taxonomy): domain Eukaryota; kingdom Metazoa; phylum Chordata; class Lepidosauria; order Squamata; family Colubridae; genus Pantherophis; species Pantherophis guttatus. Next base: position 77,892,182 of record NC_142069.1, read on the forward strand.
AAAACTTTTTTGTTTCTCATTTTAGTTAGGGATCTTCCAGAATGCTTTGCTTCGCAGGACGGATTGGAAATAGAAGTCTGCACAGGAGGCAGCTATATTTGATGCCTTAAAACAATTGTCTTAATTGTGCTTTTTATCTAGCGCTGTACTGAGGACTGCCTTCCTGCTCCTCCTGTTGGTCAGTGCAACTTGGTTACTGGGTCTGATGGCAGTAAATAGTGGCATAATGACCTTTCACTACTTGTTTGCTATCTTTAGCTGCTTACAGGTAGGTGATATCATTTGGTCTTAATGGCAAGCTTTTTGATTTGTTTCAAGGGCCTTGATAATTTATTTGAAGTTTTTTTTAAAGATAGCAATAGTACTTAGACTTATATACCACTTCACAGTGCTTTACAGGCCCTCTCTAAGCAGTTTACAGAGTCAGCATATTGCCCCCAACAATCTGTGTTGTTGGGGGCAATCCTCATTTTTACCAACCTCAAAGGAGGAAGGAAGGCTGAGTCAACCTTGAGCCGGTTAGAGCTGAACTGCCGAATTGCTGGCAACTAAGAGCCTTGGTACTACAGTGGTTTAAAGCACCCTGTTATTAACCCAGCTGCCTGCAATTTACTGCTGGTTCGAATCTCTCCAAGGCTCAAGGTTGACTCAGCCTTCCATCCTTTCTAAGGTAGGTTAAATGAGGACCCAGTTTGTGGGGGCAATAAGCTGACTTTGTATAAATATACAAAAGTATGAAGGCTATTGCTTAACGCACTGTAAGCCGCCCTGAGTCTCCGGAGAAGGGCGGCATATAAATCAAATTAAAAAAAAAAACAAAAAACTGGCAGTCAGCAGAAGTAGCCTGTAGTACTGCATTCTAACCACTGCGCCACCACGGCTCTGGTGATGACCTCACAATGAAAATGGCAAACCAAGATGTCTTTCATTTTACTTGATTCCGTGTAAAGTAGGTAATTTTATCGAGGCAGCCTCCAGTAAATGAGCTGCCTGCTTTGAAATGCACAGCTGTTTCAGAGTAATGAAGGAATTGTTTTGATGCCTGCTTTTGCTCTAATGCTTCCCCAATTTTTAATGAACAAAACAAGCCTGTGTTGTTTTCTTAGAAAAAGTACAGAACTGGTTTGCCATTATCTTCTTTTAGGTTATTTTTTTTCCAGCTTTCCAATATAGACTAGAAGTCATCAGTTAACTTGCTAACTGCAGAGTCAGAAAACACAGACCCCTGAAAGCTGATCACTATGAGAAAGATGCTACTGCATCCACATATTTCTTTAAGTCTTTTTCATGTTTCCCTTTTTTTTCCTTCTTTTTAAGTTAGTTTTGCCTAGGTTTTTCCTTTAATGCAGGTGCATTTCCTATAATAAGATCACACTTTGCATGTTGGTTTCTTAGTACATGTTATATACCATCATAACGTCTTTATAAAATGTCTTTACAGAATCATCATCTAATAACTTTGTTTGTCATTACTGAAAGAATGACACATTCTTTTATTCTTCTCCTCTCTCGTAACAATCCAGGGCCTGTTCATCTTTTTCTTCCACTGTATATTCAACAAGGAAGTGAGGAAGCATTTGAAGAATACATTCACTGGGAAGAAGTCGTTTCCAGATGACTCCACAACAACTAGAGCCACTCTGTTAACTGTGAGAAATCATTTTGCATAAGCATTTCCCTACCAATGGGTTGGCTTGGAATTCTCTTTCATATGTTTCTTTTTTCCTCCTCTAAAATCCTTCATCTTTGGTAATGGTTCGATTTGGGACTCGGGTATTTTTAATTGAAATTGCAACTAAGGACAGTGGCCTTCGAATGGGCCTGCCAGGCACTCAGAAGGTCTTGATTTCTCTGGGATTTTGAATTCCAAGCAAAAGGGGATCACATGACCCTGGGAGACTGTCACCATCATAAATATGAGTGAGTTGCCAAGTGTCTGCATTGTGATCATATGACCATGGGGATGCAGCAACAGTCATAAGTGTGAAAAATGGTCATAAGTCACTTTTTCAGTGCCGTTGTAACTTCCAACGGTCACTAAATGAACTGTTGTAAGTTGAGGACTACCTTTACTATAGCAGTAAAACAGAATCAGCCCGTATCCAAGGCGTATCTGCTATCTCCTGTATTTTGCTGTATTTCTTTAAAATGAGCCTCTTAGTTTTTGAACTTCCCTCGGCTAATTGAATTTTGGCTTGTATTAAATACAACCTGCTATTAATTTATAATTTGTCCTAAATCAAATATTGCACTATTCAAAGTCACACCAATCACAACCTACCTGTATGCATAACTTTTTTTTAAAAATAGAATCTATTTACCGGTAATCTACTTTTAGTAACCTTGCTTTCCAGCTAATTTCTTCCTTTTTCTTTCTCCCTCTTCCCCTCTCTCTCTCTTAGCGGTCTCTGAATTGCAATGATACGTATATTGAAGAACCAAACATGTATCGAACCACGATTGGGGAATCCACCGTCTCCTTAGAAAGCAGCATCAGGTCAGCCAACAATCACAATAACTTAAGTTGCTTGTATCCTCATGCACCATGCACCACGGTGCATGGTTTTCCAGATTTTTTTTTCTATTTTTCTTTTTTTTTTTTTAATGAATAAAATGATTCCTTGGCCATTTAGCAAACAAAATAATGTGCTCCCCCTTTTTGCACAAATTTGTCCTTGTCTCCTTTCTTTGCAAACTCTGCAAAGAAAGATTTGTTCTTATGGAGTATCTTTTCTTCGTACCCTTTGCAAGTGCCATGCAGTTTGAACTGTAATGAACAATGATTCTCTTATTCCGTTTTCTACATTACTACCATTTAACGCCGAGAGGGAAATGACAAAATATACTATAATTTCTAGTTTTGTTTAATGTTTTAAAGCATTGATTGGGAAAGGTTTATTTATATACTTATCTGATTTAGTAGAGATGAAGCTGCCCAGAAACACAGCATATCAAGCCCAGCAAGAGCTGCTAATACAGAAGGAGATTCTTCCATCTTCCAAAGGAAGCCATCAAAATCCAATGGTAAGAAAAATACAAAATCCAAGGATTTAAATAATACTTTTTTTTTTCTATTTCTCAGCGCCATATTTCCTATTTCGGTTTTATTAAGATAAAGATAAAGGTTTCCCCGCATATGCGTGCTAGTCATTTCTGGCTCTAAATGCCGAAGGCACATGGAGCACTGTTACCTTCCCACCAAAGGTGGTCCCTATTTTTCTACTTGCATTTTTTACATGCTTTCGAACTGCTAGGTTGGCAGAAGCTGGGACAAGTAACGGGAGGTCACTCCGTTATGCGGCGCTAGGGATTCGAACCGCTGAACTGCCGACTTTCTGATTGACAAGCTTAGCATCTTAGCCACTGAGCCATCGTGTCCCTTTCGGTTTTATTAACCTGATGCAAAACAAACCAAAAAGCACAGGATGATGGTTTAATTATCGAGTACCATTGTTCAGAATAGACCCATGGAGTAGAAATAGCTTACATTTGTTTTGGATCTGTTTTGGCTATCTTAGCAAATCAGAGATTTTAACAGTAGGAAAGGTAAGGCCGATCAGGAAAGCAGAAGCAGACCATTGCTTTCAAAGGAGAAAAAAAATAATTAAAATACTCATTGAAAATCCTAGAGTTTGGACCATGTATTTTAAGTCAGTGATCGTGATTTGGCAGGCATTGAACCTGGCTCTCCCTGGTCTTTTAACTGTTATTTCCAAGCACAGGTTGGAAGGCATTCTTCCAGCCAGTGAACTGTACATTACACTAATTTACATCTTCTGTCATCACCATTATTAGAAGAAGAGAAAAAATGCAAAGCATTTGGATTAAGGTTATAGACAGCTGAGTTTTTATTTGGTATAGTTGTTAAGATGATGGAATAGACTAGGACAGACCAGATCTAAGTCTCCCCTCAGCAGTGGAAGCTCACAATAGGTGGGTCTCCTGTGTCTTCATGACAATATGGTGGCTGAAGCAGGGGTGAAATGCTCCCGGTTCGGACCGGATCGAGTGATCCGGTAGCGATTGTGGCAGGTGGTTGGGAAAACCGGTAGCAATGGTGGCGCGAGGCTCCGCCCCCCCACCCAGGTGCCGTTATTTCCTGCTTTTAAAAGTAAAAACAAGGCTCTGACGATCGCGCGCCACAGCTGTGATCGTCAGAGCCTTTTTTTAACCTTTTAAAAGCATTTTTTACAACCTATTCGGCCGAATAGATTGTAAAAAAAATGCTTTTAAAAGGTAAAAAAAGGCTCTGACAATCTCACACCACAGCTGTGATCGTCAGAGCCTTTTTTTAACCTTTTAAAAGCATTTTTTTACAACCTATTTGCCCAAATAGGTTGTAAAAAAATGCTTTTAAAAAGTTTTAAAAAAAAGTTGGCTACACAGTCACATTACCCACCATCACCACCAAGCCACGCCCACGGAACCGGTAGTAACAAATTTTACATTTCACCACTGGGCTGAAAGTTTACATGTCAGCTGTCCACATCCACCCTGCCACAAATGCTTATTACTGCCACTCTCAAACAAAAGTGATGGCTAATGGAGTCCAAGAATTATCTCTTTTCTTGGAAAAAACAGGCAATTGTGCAGAAAGAGAAATTGCAGGTAGTCCTCAACTTCCGACCACAATTGAGTCCAAAATGTATGCTGTTAAATGGGAAGTTTGCTGTTAATTAAATTTGTCTTTCCTTGCCACATTTGTTAAGCGAATCACTGCAGTTGTTAAATTAGTAACATGGTTGTTAAATGAATCTGGGTTCTCCATTGACTTTGCTTGTCAGAAGGTCGCAAAGTGCCTCCTGAACACTGCAACCGTCATAAATATGAGTCAGTTGTCAGGCATCTGGATGTAAATCACGTGACCATGGGGATGCTGCAACGATCATGTGAAAAATGGTCATACATCACTATTTTCACTGCCGTCGTAACTTTGAACTGTCACTAAATGAACTCTTTTAAGTCGTGGACTACCTGCAGTTACAGAGGTTAGCTTTTACTCACACTGCAGCTTCCCGGTATCATATCTTATCTCTGATGAATCCCGCCTATCCGTATTGCTGCATATAGTAAAAAGCTCACCCCAGTGTAGTTGCAGAAAATCGATGGCAACATTCAATTTTATTTGTCACAGCTCGTTTCGCTGGCTGAGTGGTTATTTTTATCCACAGAGCGTGATTCCGATTCTGACAGTGAACTGTCCCTTGATGAACACAGCAGTTCTTACGCTTCCTCTCACTCGTCAGATAGTGAGGAAGACGTGATAGACGTGGAGAAGAAATGGAACACGGGCACTTTGAAAAACAATGAGCGGATTCCAGTCCACAGCACTCCTAAAGGTAAAGAGTATAAGTCAACGGTGTCAAATTCAAGGCCCACAGGCCAGATCCAGCCGGCGGAGTGCTTAGATCTGACCCACAGGCCCACCCTGGAAAAAGCAAAAAACCGGCCCGCGGTGCCTCTGCCAATGAAAATGGAGCCTGGGAGGACCATGTGGCTCCATTTTTGGCCACAACAGCCTCATGAAACGCTCTGCCAGAGAAAACAGAGCTCAGGGAGGCTGCATGCGGCCTCCCTGAGCTCCGTTTTTGCTGGCAGAGGGCTGCAGGAGGCTGTCATGGCTGAAAACGGAGCCCACGTGGGCTGAAAACGGAGCCTCGATGACTGACGTCAAGCTAGCCACAGCCACCTTGGCTATGCCCTCTTCCCCGCCCCCCCGCCTCCCGAGGTCAAACACAACCCTGATGTGGCCCTCAATGAAGTCGAGTGGTATAAGCACTTGGGCTTCCCCCTTGAAAAAAAGGAGACTCGAGGCCAAGAAAGCCAGTCAGTGTATGATTCTTTGAGGACAATATGTCCCAAAGGTGATTTTTTTCAGGAGGCAACTGGCATCCTTGTTTTTTCCTTTGAAGACATTTCGCTTCTCATCCAAGAAGCTTCTTCAGCTCTGACAGTGGATGGTGGGGAATGGAAGGATTTATATTCCTTTCCCCGCCATCCAATCAGAGCGGAAGAAACTTCTTGGATGAGAAGCGAAGCCTCTTCAAAGAAAAACAAGGAAAGGCATCTTTGGGGAAACCATGACCTGGATGATTGAGAATCTCCATAGACATTGATGACAATATGTTGCTTACTTGAAAACCCCATCTGTACAATTCAGATACTCATAACCTCAGTCTCCTTGTAAAGACAGTGCATTATTTAAAATATTTTTAAAAATCCTACAGAAATTCCATTAGTGATTCTACAGGGCAATGTAAGAATTATTCCACCGAAATCTAGTTTAAGCCCATGAAGGAAAGGAGTTGTTGAAGTCGTTAGGGATCTCTTGTCTATTTTATCCTGATACTTGCCACAAGCTGTTAACTCCCACATTTAATTGCATTTCCTCATCATTCTGATCTGTTTTATTTACAAATTTGACTTTCAATTTCAAGTGATTATTACAGTATTTCTTCACTTGTGGCAAATTCTGTCCTGTAATATGAGACATGCTCAGCAGCTTGATTGGCATGCTTACCTCATTAACTAAGCAATGAATTTTATGTGTGCAATGTGTTTGATGGGCTGATCATTGACTATCATAAAGACTTTACCCGGGGATGGGCTCCTGGGGGTTCAACAGGGTTGGGGCGATCCTCTAGCCAAGGATTGCCAGGGTTCGGCAAACCACCAAATGCCACCCCTGGCTGGCCACGCCTATCCCTCCCCTCTCCTCCTCTCCCAGGAGTCTCCATGTGACCCATTCATCATTCCACGTAAGTGCAGGGGCCTCGTGGAGGGTGTGGGAGGGCAAAAAACGGGCCTACCGGAGGTACCGGAAGTCCGGAACAGGCCTGTTTCCAGCCTCCGGAGGGCCTCCGGACTCCGGGGGAAGCTCTTTTCGCCCTCCTGGAGGCTCGAGGAAAGCCCCCAGAGCCTGGGGAGGGTGAAACCCCCCCCCCGGTGATGCAGGCGGCCGACTAGGCCAAGTCCACCCAGCAACGGGGCAGCGAACCTGTTGCTAAAGGATCTGAAGCCCACTTTGACTCTACCTATCTGTGAACAGTGAGCAATAGAAAGGTCTTTCCTTGCTGGTGGATTTTTTTCACTTTAAGTTGAAGATAATTGTAGAAATCTGAAGAGTTGCTCGTTTAAATCTTAGTTCAAAAGTTTGTATGTTTGTGTATTGTGTTTTAAATATTTTGCATCCTGCAGTTGATACCGTGCCCAATCATGTAAAACCCTACTGGCCATCTGAAGGCATCGACGCAAGTGATGAGGAGGAGCCAAATGCAAAACAGAAACTGAAGGTGGAAACCAAAGTTAATGTAGAACTGCACCAGGAAAATCAAGTGAATCACAGCAGTGAAATACCTCAGGAAAAAGAGGACGAGGGACAGCAAAAGGAGAATAAACCCCTCACTCATCAAAACCATCAGCCACCAGAACAGAGGAAAGGTATTCGAGAAGGTTTAAAATATGAAATCCACTACTGAAAATAGGCTGAACACTATTTAATTAGGTGTCTTTAATAGGAGAGAAGATACATTCATGGAGTATAGTATCAACCTTTATTAATGATGTGATGCCTTCAGGATCAGATTTATCATGTATATTGATTGCTAAGGAACAATTCTAAAAGGAATTTGCTTCCCTTGTGAGCTGTCTAGAGAGCTCTGTGTGGCCACCGCGAGAAACAAGTTGTTGAACATTCAGCATCACCTAATATAGTTCTTGTTATGCTCTTAATGCAAGTTGCATTGCAATGAAAAATAAGGGCTCTCAGAACTAAATTGTTCAATGCTATAGCTTAAAGCTATTTCACATACTGGTAAGTACTGTATTTTTCAGTGTATAAGACGTTCCGGACTATAAGACGCATCTACCTTTTTTGGGGAGGAAAACAAGGAAAAAAAATCTGCCTCTGCCTCCCAGCAATTTGTCTCCTCGCAGCAAACAGCCAGTTTCAGTTTCAGTTTCAGCACAGCCCGATTAGCACAAGGGGGAAAAAAAATCTGCCTCCCAGGAATTTGCCTCCTTGCACCAAACAGCAAACAGTGGAGGCCCGCGCAGCAATAGGCAATGGCAATCCCTGCAGCCTGAAACAGCTGATGGCCGGGAAGCCGATCCCAGCTGCTTGTGCTAATCAGGCTGTGCTGAAGTGAAACGGGCTTTTTGCTGCAAGGAGGCAAATTGCTGGGAGGCAGAGGCCAAAGGGTGGGGGCTGGCAGGTGGGCAGGGCTACATTTGGTGTATAAGACACACCCAAATTTTCACCCTCTTTGGGGGTGGGGAAAGTGTATCTTATATTCCGAAAAATATGGTATACTTCTAAGACATTGTATTTGTAATCTGAAATTATACATATGCTGGCTGGATATTAAGAACTGTTACATTGATTTGTGTGAGGGAAAGACATTCTGGCCAACCTCTATTTCCCTTAGCTTCACGTGTGAAGTGGCAGAAATCCCAATACCTTTACAGGAAGCCTTTGTAAACATAGGGGACTTCCTTCGGTGCTTTAATTCTACTTCCTTACTAAAATAGTCTGCACCATAAACTACGATTAAATGGTAATGTTTTCCTATTGACCCTGCATTTTCTTGGTGGGGCAGGTCATATCCAGTTGGGTATCAGGTATGTCAAGTGAAGAGTATTATAGAAGTTGAAACAGAAAGTTTCTTCGTGTCAGACATAAATATGCATAAAGCCTTTTACTAAATGAACCTTTTGGGGGTTTTTTTGTCTTACTGTATTAATATGATGGCCATATCCTCTTCTTCCCTGTGTTAGGCATATTGAAAAATAAAATCACCTACCCTCCTCCATTAGTGGACAAAAATATGAAGAATCGACTACGAGAAAAATTGTCAGACTATCATCAAACTGCAATCTCGCCTAAAACAACTTCTGTTGGGACTAACAATGGCATTCGCTCCACTTCAGACTCTGGAGTAACAATAAAAAACCCAAGAAGAGAAAATCCTCCAGAACAGATGAATGGCTTAGCCATGAATGTCCACATGGCGACAATAACGGCTGAGAATAACTCAGATTCTGAGTGAGTGCCAAGTCTGCATGTTTACCGTGATACTTCTCTTGAGTTTCTGGTGCTTATTTCTTTCCAAAGACTTACCATTTAATTCTTTCAGTGGCTTCTTTTGGACATTCATTCAGGAATCAGCATCAGAACCATCTGCTCTTCCCTCGCTTCATCTCCTTCCCTATTTCCCTTTCATGTCCTTCAACACTTTCCACATTACTAGCTTGAAACACTTTTTGTGACCTCTGAGTCACAAAATCTGTAAGGTTTCGTATAATCTCTATGATCTAATCAGATAAACTCGATTTGTGTTCTCAAACTTAGCTTCTGTCTTTCTGTCCCAAAATGTTTCCTTTGGCAGTTACCTTCATCTAAGATCCTGCACCCCCTCCCCAATATTACTTATCAAGAATTTTCTGTTACTTTGGTCTTTTTCGCTGACAATTTATCTGCTGAAGCATGGCTTTTCTTCTGCATATTAACATAACCATGATAATCTAATAGTTTCACTTGCAATTGTCAGCTTGGCACTATTTAACCCTAAATTGCATGGTTACTTCTTCTCGTGAACAGAGGCAGTAATGAAACTTCAATTTGAATCATCAGGAAATAGTGAAGACTGTTGCCTTGGAGAATTACTCTACTGTAACATTGTGGTCGGCACCAGTCAGGTCTGGATTTGAGTCTGCGTTCATTTGCCATTTGCCATGGAGTGAGGATGCCAAGAATGTCACCTTGGAAAACTGCACCTACTTGTGACAATTCCACAATTTCCTGTGAGTTGCTCACTGACGTTACGGTTAGAGTCCTTCCAAGTACTTGCCTGACTGCATCATTTGTGCCATATGGAGACCAATAAATGGAATTCATTATTGGAGGGAAAATGCCTTTGAAATATGGTCTCAGCCATAGCAATGCTGCAAGGAGTCAAGAGCAGGAGAAATCCATCTGAACAAATCCATCTGAACCTTTGAGGAATAACTCGTCAATAATACACATGATGTGTCATTAGTCCCCCATCTGATTTTATGCTGGGGTTTTACTCAATTTCAGCAAGACTGCAGAACTCAAGAGGAGGATGTATCTCATCAAGTTCTTCTCTAGTTTCTATCCCAACATGAGGAGGACACCTTGCCTTAAAATACATTGTTTTATATAAATATATATAAATAATTCTCTCTCTATATATAGCTGTAGATAATTTTATACATTTTATATGGCAATTCTTTTGTACATTTCATATATTTGCTGTTGTTGTTGTTTTCAAATTTGATAGCAGGAGAGCAAAGAACTTTGATATTTTTTATATTAAAAAAGAATTGCATGAGTTTACTTGTATTTGGCATTTCAGCGGAGAGGGAAAGGGAGAAGAATCTAAGCTTGATTTGTGAGTCTTTTTAAAAAAGACTGACATGTTAGGGTATCTAAATTCATTCATTTATGATATGAATCTGAAATGTTTTTAAGGCTGCAGTGTGTACTTTTATGGCCTCAGGACAATATTTTTGCATAAGCTCAGAGTCTCATTGGATTTCTTCATCACATTAAGTTACAAAAGAGGGCTTGTTAATTTGTGCCTTAACATGTCAATTGTGGGTTGTAAATCACTGCTTATAGCTAGGCACAGTGTAGGAATCTATCTCATAAATGTACTGTGGTAGGTTTCTAAGGCAGTTTGGTCTTCTTTGCATCCTTCAGCATATTTAGACTCTTCCTCCCCCTTGGGTGGAGCCCATAGCCAATCGTCAGCTGTTTTGAAATTACTTTTAAATTGTTATTATTGTAATCTAATTCTGCTGAAATTTATTTAACTTTTGAAGCTTGCCTCCTGTTCATTTTACTCTTTTAAAAAACAAAATTACACTCTGTTCCCCTACTTCCCACTTTAGAAAAAGTCTAAGAATATTTTAATCACTCCATCTTTTAGCAAAGTTTGAGAGAGTTTTTAAAATAAATGAAACCTCTTGTCAAGCGAACTAAATATCTTGACAGCATTTTGTTCAAAACAGTTGGGAGAAAGGAGCAGCTCTGTCGGTTTTTTCATTTCTGTCGTCTTTATAAATTAGGGTATATTTGGAAAAAATGACTATTTTGGAATGTTTCAGGCATGATTAGACCCACAATTAATTCTTCTCAGTCAACGGGTAAAATACACAGGGATTTTCATTAACTCAAGCCACTTTAGAATTAATCAAACTACTGTATATTAGGGGGAAAAAAGATTATATAAAATAGGGAATCTGTAGGCCATAAATCCCGAAACACATGTAAATTGATGTGAAATTTATCCCCATGGATAAAAGTGATGATTTCACTGGGTTTAGCATTGGACAAAAAAATATACCACCTTTATCATTTATTTCTAACCTGCATCTCGCTGGAATTCTCAAACTTTTGGTACTACAACTGCCCCTTGGGCTTGCATGGATAAAGCAAGAAGCTTTGAGAACATTCTCAAGGACAATTTGCTTGTTTCTTTGTCTTTAATTGTAAAATCCCTTCCCTGGATTCCTGACTTAGTTTCAGAACTGCTATAGTTCAAATAATTTTGCCTTAGCTGTGTATTTCCTAGTGGCCTCAGTCAGCTGTGATCTTTTAGCCAAAGTGCCTTTTTCCTCAGCTCTGGAATATCAGGATAAGAGTGGACCACTCTTAGTATGATGATGATTGATAATTTACAAATTGATAATTTACATACAAGGTTTAAAATATTACTAGAAGTACCTATATGAAAGCTCAGCGTTTACTTCTGAACTCATTTTCATTTTTATGATTTTGCATCTCCAATTAAAAAAAGCATCAGGAAGGGAAAATGTTTTGGATGCTCAGGAAGATCCAATAATCTTTTTTCTTTTCAAGAAATCTGTCATCTACTCTAAATTTAGATTTATAGATTCAGAATTTGATCTGAGGAAGGTTATTCTTCTTCAATGAAATGGACCTCTGTAGGGAAAAAAAAATGAAGTCAGAACGTCTTTTAAGACCTCTCTGAATTTTGCTTTCAGGAAGTTTTATTAATCAGAAGAATGGGGTAGGTGGGTAGTAGGCACTATTTTACACATTCAAATTGAATCAAAGTTTCATAATTTAGCCTCTCATATTGGCTCGTTGACTTCCCTCTGCTATCAGAGGACAGTGCTAGGAGACATTCCTCCTTAATTGTGATTAATATGAAAGCATTTACAGTGGTTCTCAACCTTCCTAATACCACGACCCTTTAATACAGTTCCTCATGTTGTGGTGACCCCCAACCATAAAATTATTCCTAAAACCATTGAAAATATGTGTTTTCCGATGGTCTTAGGCGACCCCTGTGAAAGGGTCGTTTGACCCCCAAAGGGGTCCCGACCCACAGGTTGAGAACCACTGATTTAGATCAATCATTTCCAGTTTTATTTGTGGTGTAGTTTATACTCAGCATTACTTCTAACTGCAGAAACACATCCTTTTCAATTGTGTGACATTCTAGAAGGAATGCTGTGTTACTTATGGTAGGAGTAACATTAGGAGTCTGATAGCACCTTTTCTGAATAACAGCCATTCACAAAAGTGTGTTCCTGTTCATAAAATATATTAGTTGATACTACCAGACTATTTCACTTTGTGTGAATGTGTAAGAAAATAAGCAGATGCATGCCAGGTATGATTTAATGAATGAACCTGCCCAAAATCTAAAATGTTTCTTATGTAGATTTGAATCATTCGATCATTTATTTTGCTCGGAAAACAGTCCAGCTTATATTGATTCAAATCAAGATTGAACTTTTTGAATTCCTGTAAATCCTGAGAAAACATGCGTATTCCTTGGTGGGTGGTCTAAAAGTTAAAATACTTCACTTTGCAGCTAAACATCTCTTATATTATCAAGCAACGTAATTTATAGACTTTGACAATGCATGCATAGGTACCCACATGCACAAACATTATCCAAAATAACCCAAGTGCCCAGAATTGCCTCATGAGAAAGAATGTTTCTTGTACTATAGAGCAGTGGTTCCCAACCCTTCTCACTCTGCGGACCAGCGGCAGAGGGGGGGGTTAGGGTGCGACTTCGCGTGTTTGCCTGCTCTTGTGTGGCCCGCTTCTGGGCCACGGATTGGGGGTTGGAGACCTCTGCTGTAGAGAAGTGTTTCTAAACCTTGGTAGCTTGAAGATGCGTGGACTTCAACTCCCAGAATTCCTGAGCCAACATAGGAATTGAAGTCCACAGGTCTTCAAGTTGCCAAAATTGAGAAATGCTGATATAGAGAATAACGTTAATAGAGAGAACAGATGTTCTTGTTTTGAACATCAGCTGTGTTTCATATTTATATTTCTCCGAACTCTTGCTGCTTCCCCCCCCCCTTTTCATATAGAAAAGCAGGTATTAACTGACACAGTCCAACTAAGTTAGAGACTTTTACACCCATTTCTTTCAGTGGGAGAATTAAGAATCTACCTAAATTAATTTACCCTGTGAATTGTAAAAGTGTTTAATGTGGATTGCAGGTTTGGTTATTCTGTTTTTAAAGACTGCGTACAAATTTTCCTTTTTTTCAAACCTAGACAAAAGTCCCATATATAATGAATGTTTGCTAAATTATTTTTTTAATCAACCTTGATTCCATGAGGCCTTTTTAGAAGAGGGGAAGAGTCATGCTCTTTAAATATATATATATATATATTGCTTTCATGCTGCATAAAACTTTGATGTAAAAAAAATTGAATGTGTAACTATTTGCCTATCATTCGTCAATATGTGCTAAATGAAGTTACATCTGTGTGTATATTTTGCCCAATGAGATGTAGCGAGTTATTTTTGATCAGAACAGCAGCTGTCTGTGCTAACCACAGAGGAAAATAAGGACCTATTTTTTACAATTTATGACAGATTTTAGACACTGGAGAATTTTAAAAATGTATATTTATTAAAGTTCAAAACACTGGAATTTGAGCACAGTTGAGAAAATGTAACAGTAAATTAAAGTTTTGAATTTGTTTGTATTTTTATGACAACCATTTCTTTCCATAAAATGATGCCTTGTGAATTTATTATTTTCACAGTGTGGTTTTATATAAAATCAAAACTTACCTACGGACTGCTATGAAAACCAAGAACAAAATGACACTAAAACAAGCATCCTAGGAATAAAGAGCATTCTAGAAAAAAATAATTTTAATTTTAGTGACCGAAAGAAGTGATTCTGAGTCAGCCTTTTTCAGCGGCTGGCATTGCTGCCTGCAGCCTTCAGAAAAGTTCAACAGCAAGTGAAAACGAAAAAAACATTTTCTCCCATGGCAGACATCTGTTTCTGAATCAAATATTTTACTCTTTAATTAGCTCTAAGCCATATTTGGGATTCTCAAGGAAATAATCAGCACATTCACATTTATACAGTATTATTTTTCCCTCCATTACATTCGATGTGCATCTTCCCAATTTAAAGATCAACAATATTGTTAATTCATCCGCAGCTGAAGACAGGGAGTCCTCGACTTACAATCACAATCGAGACCAAAATTTCTGTTAAGAGAAATGTCTGTTAAATGAATTTTGTCCCATTGTACAACCTTTCTTGCCACCGTTGTTAAATGAATCACTTCAATTGATAAATTAGTAACCTGGTTGTTAAGTGAATCTGGCTTCCCCGTTGATTTTGCTTAAAAGGTCGCCCAAAGGGATCACATGACCTTGGTCATAAGTATGAACCAGTTGCCGAGCATCTAGATTTTGATCACATGATCATGGGAATACTACAAAGGTTGAAAAATGAAAAATGGTCCTAAGCTAATTTTTTCAATGTCGTCGTAACTTTGAACAGTCACTAAATGAGTAAGTTGAGGATTACCTGTATTTGACTGTTTCTGCCCACTCCACTCCACTCCAACAGCAAAAACTTTGCAGGTGCCATTAAATTGAAATTTTCAGAATTCCTTCTGAAATTAATTTCAAAGTTAAATTTAGTTTAAGAATTAAAGTAAAACTGTTCAGATTATTCTTACTGTATTCTTTTTAATCGCCTTACAGAGAGAATAAGGTAAAGAAAACCAAAAACACTTTATAGAAAAAAAATCATCTCTGCCTGATCCTACTTTAGTTTCTGAGCCTAAACAAGTGGGGACCTGTAATTTTACAAAAGAAATTTGTATCCATCACGGTTAAGAGGACAAAAGATCCATTAAAAATCTTTTATCTCAGGAAAACGTCCAAAACATGTACACGTTCTCATGCATGACATTACAAAATTTCCAATGGTATTCAAATGTGGGATGTTTCTAATAAGAATTCATCTATAGTACTATAGTACTTTCTTTAGTACTACAGTACTAAAATTCTTGGTGCCATGACAGGGCAAAACCATGCTTTTTATGGCAACTGTTTTTGAACCAGGTATCTCGAATGGATTAACCTACACCAGTGATGGCTAATCTTTTTGCCATCGTGTGCCAGGAGGGGAGACGAGGGAGGTTTGCGCACGTGCGTGCCCACACCCATAATTCTTTGCGTCCCGCCCTGCGTATGCGCGCGCGACCACCCCTCCCCCGAGCTCTTGGCACGCGATGGCCTTGTAGGCCCGTTTTTCTTTCTCACCTGGCTCCAGATCCTCTCTATGCATCTGGGGAGGGCGAAAACAGCCTTCCCCACCCCCTCGGAGGCCCGAAACGGCCCATTTCCCAACTTCCGGTTGGACAGGAAGTGACTTTTTTGCTATCCCCAGCCTCCAAAGCCTCTCTAGGAGCTGAGCTGGCGTGCCCACTGATATGGCTATGCGTGCCACACCATAGGTTCACCATCACGGATCTACACAATGCATCCAAAATCCAGGAGCCATGACTCCTGTGAAACTGAAATTGGCAGAGATAAAATTCTATTACATAAAAATTATCAAAATCTTTTATGACATAATACAAAGTGTCACATAACAGTTCCTGTGATTCACTCCTGATGTTTTTGTTCTACAGTTCGCAATACTGATTATTTTCAAGGCAGATACATCTCTGGATGTATCCCAACTTTTCCAAGGCAGTACAGGCAGTTCTTGACTTACAACAGTTCATTTAGTGACCATTTGAAGTCACAACGGCACTGAAAAAAGTGACATGACCATTTTTCACACATATGACCATTGAAGCATCTCCATGGTTGCATGATTTACATCTGAATGCTTGACAGCTGGTTCATGACTTATGACGGTTGTACTGTCCCAGAGTCACGTGATCCATTTTCGCGACCTTCTGACAAGCAAAGTTAATGGGGAAGCCAGATTCACTTAATAACCATGTTACCAATTTAACAACTGCAGCGATTCACTTAACAAATGTGCCAAGAAAAGTCGTAAAATGGGACAAAACTCACTTAACAAATTTTTCAATTAACAACACAAGTTCTGGGCTCAATTTTTTTTATTTTTTTTATTTTTTTTTTATTTTTAATTTGATTTATATGCCGCCCTTCTCCGGAGACTCAGGGCGGCTTACAGTGCGTTAAGCAATAGCCTTCATACTTTTGTATATTTATACAAAGTCAGCTTAGTCATAAGTTACAAAGTCAGCAATTGTAGTCATAAGTTGAGGAGTACCTGTATATTAGAAGCTCTGTCACTCTTGAAGGCATTGAGGAATCTGGTAAAGAAGTATCTCTGAAACAATCCAACAGATCATGGCTTGTTTAGTCTATCATATTTATGATACTATTTTATGGGTCGCATTGACTCGAACATATTTATTAAGAGATGACTCACTAGGTCACCCTACACAGTGTAGAAAAGAAGCCTGAAAGTGTAAGATCTATCATCAAGAAGATTTACGAAGGAAATCGGATTATACCCAGCGGTATCCCGGGAGACTGACAGAAAGATAATTACTGTAGTGTTAAAAGATGAAATCTGATAATTATTTATCACAAATACAAACATTGCAAAACCAGCAATGCAACTCTCATAGTTCAGTAAGTCTTGATGGGATCATTTTACATAAAATAATAGTCAAAGCGTATTTTCCATGTATGATGATTCATGAAACTTTACAAAGGGTTCTTTTTTGCCCCGGACTATCTTGAATTCCAAGTTAATATATATGTGAAAAAGATAATTTTTGCAACAAAAAAAAGTATACTTTCATTCTTCTAAGCATGTCTCACAGAACACACAAGGCAGGGTTTGTCATTCTGTAAAGGGATTTGCTGAGGAGAAAGGGGGGCTTAGAATCATATAATTGTATCTTTGTGAATCGTTTTGTTCTGCAACTGCTCTTAATTACTATCACTAAACCCAGGATTATTCTTGGTTCCAATATGCTTCTTCATAACAAAAAGTAACATCTGGCTTGTACCAGACCTATCTGCCTAAATGTTTGTAATCTTAAACAAAATGCAAGCAGGTCTTGTTAGCCTATTTTCAGGATCAAGATCATAGCACAGGGCTGATTCTTGGCACGTGTAAATATATACACCCACTGCTACACCTTGTCTGCTGAGAGGACACCCTTCTCCATTTCCACACTAGAGGTAGTCTATACTGCGTGATAGAGGGGACTACCTTGATCTAGTACACTTAATGGCCTCCCAATAGTATGGCCTTCCAGAAAACCCCACCTTGGCTTAAGCAACTGTGTGGAAATCAACACACCTGTTGGGGCTTGGTAGGTGTAGTGGAGTGTGTATTTCAGCTTGTTCATTCAGTGTTCCAGAACTGTTTGGTTCATTGCAGTCCTGTTCTGAAATTTATGCTAGACAAGCTACTTAAAAGGTAAAGGTTCCCCTTGCACACATGTGCTAGTCGTTCCTGACTCTAGGGGGCAGTGCTCATCTCTGTTTCAAAGCCAAAGAGCCAGCGCTGTCCGAAGACGTCTCCGTGGTCATGTGGCCAGCATGACTAAACGCCAAAGGCGCACGGAACGCTGTTACCTTCCCACCAATAGGTGGTCCCTATTTTTCTACTTGCATTTTTTACCTGCTTTCGAACTGCTAGGTTGGCAAAAGCTGGGACAAGTAACAGAAGCTCACCCCGTTATGCGGCACTAGGGATTTGAACCGCTGAACTGCCGACCTTTCGATCGACAAGCTCAGCGTCTTAGCCACTGAGCCACCGCTACTAAGTAACTTACTTAAATTACTTACTATGTAGCCACAAGCTACTTAGACTTACTTCATTTTATACACTAAAATAAATACCAGCTATTTTAGCTCGAAGTTGCTCCAATTGGCAGTGCCACAACAAAGCCAGCAGCCGAGGGGTCCACAGGGTGTGGTTTAAAAAGTTAAGATGGCACATGATGGAGATTAAAAAAAAAAAACCAGGTGAAGCTTCATCAATTGTGTTTTTGTAGCAGCCATCTTGACTTCAACCCTGTGGATACCCTAAACCTGCAGCTATAGAAATAACTGGATCAGTCAATCTGAGGAATGGTGGAAGAAAAATTGGTCCCACTGTTATCATTTCCAATAATTTCACTTATTTATTTATTTATTTTTTAAATTTTTATACCGCCCCCTCTCCCGAAGGACTCGGGACGGTGAACAGCCAAAATTAAAAACACACAATACAAACATTAAAATACTATAAAAACGAAATTAAATTTATCTTTGGCTTCCCCAATTTAAAACCCCTTGCCCATAAAATTCCCCAATTAAAAGATTTTTAACCCAGCCCGGCTTGCTGAAATAAAAAAGTCTTCAGGGCCCGGCGGAAGGTCCGGAGGTCCGGGATCAGTCGTATCCCTGGGGGTAGCTCGTTCCATAAGGCAGAAGCCCCCACAGAGAAGGCTCTTCCCCGGGGGATCGCCAGCCGACATTGCCTGACCGACGGCACCCTGAGGAGGCCCTCTCTGTGGGAGCGTATTGGCCGGTGGGAGGTTATCGGTGGCATTACTAAATCGGTGATTTAGTAATGATACTAAATTATCATGCAAAAGGGAACAATTACATACTTGATTGTTTAAGGATCCTCCCTCCAAGTAATTTTCATCTCCAGAGATCTAACAAAAAATACATTAATAGTATGGAATTTCCAGATAGGGAAAAGAAAGAGACAAAATGCACATCATGTTGATAAGGTTATTACTTACAAATACAATTTTGATTTTTCTTTGTGAATATAGTCATGGATAGAAGGATAGCCTGGTCTAGGCTGAAAAAAAAGGGGAGGGAATGTAGTTGCAGGTGCTACAACCTGTCATATAGACTGAATCATTTTGTTACCATAGAAACTCTGGTTGCTATGATGCAGCTCTAAAGCCATCCTTGGTCTTCATGGGAGAACAGCTTGTTCCAACTTGATGCTTCAATATTGCTCATAGCCTCTTCTCCCAAAATACATCTCTCACACGTTGAAATATAAAACATGATTAAAAGCTTATTGACTGAAATGTTGTTCTATGAGTCTTTCAAGTTATTTGTAAAATAATCACTAAAATCTAAAACGTTTTCACTTGACAAAGCATGAGCTTTTGTTTACTTGCAATACATATCAAAAGCTTTCAAACCTAAAGGAATGAATTAATAATTTAAGTACATAGGTAGGGTTCGTGTTATATCAACTTGACAGTTAATTTGTGTCAAAAAATGAAAACTCTGAAATAATAGGCAATTATGAATCTGACTCATAATACACTTTTCCTCAAAAGAGACATTATTTCACTTTAAGTACAGGAAAAAAAGACATTGTAGAAATTTTGGACTTGAGATGAATCTATGAGATTTTCCTCTTTAAAATAAGCAGGCTATATAGAAGACTAACATTTCCCACATTATCTACATTGTGTGTGTTGTCTTGCCATTAAAAATGATTTTTCTTAAAATTACAGAACAGGAAAATGCCATTTTCTTCAATGATTTTCAATGCCACCTTTAATGTTATTCTTTAGTTTATTAAAGGCTTATTTATCCTCCACCCTCATTGGAGATATAGAAGAGAATGCAGTAAACTCTGGCTCTGTTTAGGCTTGAAACCTGATGGGGAATCTGCTTGTAGAAAGCAGGATTCTCACTGGAGACGTGTCCCCTCTAACTTGTGGAGAATGACAGAGATGAGAGGAGCAGAAAATGTGGGGCCTGATCTAGTCATCTCCCCAATACAATTCTTCTTGTGTTGAGAGCTGGAATACCCAAATACAGCTGAAGCGATTACACAAAGCAGCTTTTTCATAGATAAAGGCAAATATCAGAAGGTTCTTCAAAATATTATCTTTTGAAGTTGCCAGCATGTTCAAGAGCCAAGAATTTTTCCTAGTTGTTGCACTTCAATTAATTAACACATACTAGGACATTTCATAGGAAAAGAAAAAAGAGATCTGTAGATATCCCCAGCATTCTCATTCACACACACACACACACACACACACACACACACACACACACACACACCAATTGTCTTATCTATCTTTGAGCTGTAACATTGCCTTCCAACTTGCTAATGGCTTTCTGGTTTGAAAGTTTACAAGATGGGCAACCAAAAGGCAAATATTGAGAAAGAGGATAAAGAAGTCCATTGTGATCTCACGACAGTAGATTTAGCCATAAATCTACTGTTCCACATTCCAAAAAACTTACTTGCATGATCTTAACAGGATTCTTCAAACAGGATATGTTACATGGCAATCCTATGCACACTTATTTGAGCGTTGTTGCCTTCTGTTCAACTTCTGCACAGGGCTGGGCTTCAAGAGATGGGGAAAGGTAACCATTTTCTCACCAAGAAGAGTCATTCCATATGTCACAACCGTTTTATTTTTCCAGATAAATTCCAAACACATCCAGATGTGCATTCATGTATCCGACGATCATTCCAAGGCTTTTGACTAACCAGTTTTTTTTAAAAAACACACAACACTGCTTGGTTTTAAGAAAGCAAGAAATCATTTGGTCGGCTGGACTGTGACCTCATCAGCTGATATGTTCTCCCCAGTGGTCTCCCTGTTTTTGCCTTGTTGCAAAATAAAGACCGAAGGCCCCAGTCTCAGAATCATGCCACTGCCTAGGCATTCATCTCCCTTGTAGAAAACAGCAAACTGGAAGACAGAAGAGTGACAATTTGTACTGTATGAAGCGTGAGGCTGTGATTGAGAAGGGTATGTGTGTGTCACCTGACTACTCAGCTTTTAAACATCCCATATGACGTAGAGCAGGGGTCACCAACCTTTTGGACCTCAGGGACCACTAAATTCATAATTTTAAATCCCGCGGACCACTAATATGATCTGCCTAATGATCAGATGGATGGGCATGGCAAGGTGGTCATGTGACTGGGTGGTCATGTGACTCAATGTCACTCACGTCGAGGGGCGCCTTGCCAGCCTCTACTCGCTACTCCCCGCCTGGGGTCCTTAGGGCCCCAACAGAAAGCAGTTGCTGGAGCTAAGCAGCCACCATGAGAAAGAGTTGGCAAAACAGCTGGCTCAGTTCAAATTGGATCTGACCGAGAAGGAGGCTCAGTAGAAGCAGCTCACTGAGGACTACGAGCATAGGCCTTCCAAGCAGAGGGAAGACCTGCAGGAGTGCAAGGCCAGGTACCGGCGCCTGGAGGCTCAGCGGGCTGAGATGGTCAGCTAGTTCCCGGCCATGACGCTGTCCCACTGGAACGAGGCCCTCCAGCTCTTCGCCCAAAGCCTGTACCATGAGGCTGAAGCAGATCCCAAGTCGGAATTTCTGCCCCCCAACCCACACAAAAAGACCCCGAAGGGGGAGACTCTCTGCAGCAACAGAAACGTTAATTGCATGTATCCGGCCCAGGGGCCGTAGTTTGAGGACCCCTGATTTAGTGCAATATAAAAAATGCAAATAATTTTTCTGAGGACCACCAAAATTTTCTCGTGGACCACTGACCACCAGTTGGTGACCACTGACGTAGAGAATAGGAAGGTGAATTCATGGCTAGCATAATTATTACCATAATTATTAGGTATCTTTCTTAGCCGTGTAAATTGAACTGATAAAAAGTAGCATCTAAGTAAATTATCATAGGATAATTCTTGCATTCAAACAGATTTTTTTTTTTCAGTTCACATGGTAAGGAGAGCTTCCCAAAGAAGTCTGAAATATTGAGTTCATTATAACAATCCAGCAAACCTATCAACAGTGAATCACAACGGGTTATATTCACACATCTTAGAACGAACGCGCTGAATTAAGGAATTCAATGGAGTCTCTCCCTTTTTCCAGCTGCATTATTTCCTTTGTTAAAAATATGCACGATTTAAAATTTGAATTTTCTCACCGTTTTTAAGCAACCGTGATTCAGATATTTCTTAATGCTGAGAATTTTTTTTACCAACTGGGTAGAGCTCTTACATCCTACTCTTTTTCACAGACTCTCGGTTATTTACAGAATCTATTCCACAACGTCAGCTTGCATGACAGGACTTGATAAAGCCTGCAGCTTAACAAGCCCTCTGAATGTTTTTTGCTAATTAATGAAAGCTATCATTCTTCTTCCATTACAGTTGCTATTTTTGCTGTGTTAACTGTGGTGAGAAGGCAACGAAGGGCAGAGAAAGAGTAGAGTTCCACTGTATTTAGTCAAGTAAAGAAGTGTATTTTTTTTCCCCAAAAATTCTCAAATAGCTTTCTCAATGTTTCTCAATCTCACCAACTTGAGAAGATGGGAGGACTTCAAGTCCCAGAATTTTTCTAGCCCGCTTCAGCTGGTTGGGGGAAATTTGGGAGTTGAAGTCCACCTATCTTCAAATTGCTGAGATTGAGAAACAGTTCTAACTGAACATTAGACTACTGAATCTCTCACTCTGTCAAGGACCTAGGAGTACTCATCTCAAATGATCTAAGTGCCAGAGCTCACTGTAACAGCATTGCCAAAAAGGCATTAAGAGTTGTTAACCTAATCTTGCGAAGCTTCTTCTCGGTAACATTGTACTGCTAACTAGGGCATACAAAACCTTTGCTAGACCAATTCTCGAATACAGCTCGTCTGCCTGGAATCCACACTGTATATCGGACATTAATACAATTGAGCAAGTCCAGAGGTATTTCACGAGAAGAGTCCTCCACTCCTCTGCTCACAACAGAATCCCTTATGCCACCAGACTTCAAATTTTGGGCTTGGACAATCTAGAACTACACCGCCTACGGTCTGACCTAAGCGTAGTACACAAAATTATCTGCTACACCGTCCTACCTGTCAATGACTACTTCAGCTTCAACTGCAGTAATACATGGGCAAACAATAGATACAAACTAAAGGTAAACCGCTCCAAACTCGACTACAGAAAATACGACTTCAGCAACAGAGTGGTCAATGCCTGGAATGCACTACCTGACTCTGTGGTTTCATCCCCAAACCCCCAAAACTTTAACCTTAGACTGTCTACTGTTGACCTCACCCCATTCCTAAGAGGTCTGTAAGGGGGGTGCATAAGCACACCAGGGTGCCTATTGTCCCTGTCCTACTGTCCCCATTTATTCGTACTCATTTCCTGTGTTCATGTCCATGTTTATATTTATATCTGTTTTCTTGTACATGTTTGACAAACTAAATAAATAAATAAAATAAATCTTAACCAGGAAAAAAAAGTGGATCATCTTATCCAGGATAAATGTAGACAGAGCAGGCTTGCCTTCCCACCACACCTTTGCTGAGATCCATAGATCATATCAGATATCTTCTGCACATATTCTATTCCATTTCCTTCAATACTATTAACAATGTTTTTCTTGGAGAATAAATGAGGCCTCCTTGCAAGTAAATACCTATAGGTATAGCTTAATATAGCTTAATTTCCCTCATTATTACCATTGCTAGCGGACAAACGCAATACAGATGTTTATAAAACCTTCCTCTCGGTGTTGAGAATCAAACAAAACTCAAGGGAAAATTATTATGAATCACGCCAGCCGTGTTGGATCATGTTCAAACATTCAGCTGTTAATAGTAACGTATAGAACCAAGATTCCTGCTGAGATTTTCTACTCGCTCATATGTAATTGTTTAATAAATCAACCAATAATATGTATGAACAAACTGTCCAGTTATACAGTGCGTGGACAAAATCTGCTTCATACTTTGCTATTCAATTTATCTGTTCAAAAGTGCAACTGAGTGTATTTACAGGGAAATACGTCCTGCGAGGATTAGAAAATTTAAGATAATCACAGAGAAGAAGGCTCAGCACATACCTGCCCTGCTGTAAGATCCCTTATTGGCTTAGACAGAGTCAACCATACTGATCCATCTTGATTTAGGGTTAATGTACAAGGTACTAGGAATAAAAAAAAACAGCCGTTAAGTGATTGACTTTTATGGATTTGATTTGATTGCCCAGCTACATAACTTAGGCTGGCTCACATAATTAAACAATCAAACCACCAGAATTAAATACAGAATTTAGAAAATACCCTTTACAAACACATAAACCCCAATTAAAACCAGAAATTAAAACTTCAGAACCTGTGTTCTCAGCCAATGGTATTTGTAATCTGAGCAAATAACATGTTTCCTTCTATAAACATATCCTGTAAATATTTCCTTCTATAAATGCCCTCTATCTGTGCCATGTGTGCCACCAAGATCTTCCCATTAACAAAGACTAGTCACCTAGCGCCATCAAGTGTTGGAAGCGGAAATTGCACTCCATCATTTTGTTCTGAATGAGTTCTGCAGGAGGTTCCTCAGCAATCCAATGCACTCTGCTTGTCCGTAAAAGATCTCTGTAAAGTGCAGGGTGATCCCTGCAGGGAGCCTTCAGAAGGATGCAAAAATTTTAATTTACAACTGAGCCTCTCAGTACTATATATAGATAAAATTAGCAACAGGTAAAAGGAAACAAAAATTCAAAGTTAAATTGGAAGGCAAAATAAAACTTCTGCTTTGAGAGTGGAGGTAAAAACATCAATCATTAGGTCCTCTTTCTATCACAGCGATGATAAATGCAATCTTTATTGCATTCGTTTTCAACAATCTGGGAAGAATGCTCATTTTATTTGTTTTATAAAGGGGAGACCATAGGAAATATCACAGGGTGGTTTGATGGAACGCTGAGGCGGGCAAATTTAATATTACTTACCATTTTCCAAAAGGCAATGCTAAACTTGACCTACCGTATAGTAAGCTATATACCATATAGAACCAGCTGGCCAGGATTTCTATTTTTTCCCTTTCGATTTCTTCTCTCTTTATTTGAACTATCTTAAAACTATCTGAAGCCTTTTATATAATTAGACCTTTATGGGCTCCGCCTTCCAAAATAAGGGAAGTAGTCTGCTAATTTTCAATAGCCATGTTGTTGGCTGCTAGTAAGATGATCACAGGGGTCTCCAATAGCTATTCGGGACCACAGGCCCCAGGGTGCTGAGCCCTCATGGGTCATACAGTAATTTATTGAAACTAACAGGCTTATACAGTTAAACTAGATCAGTGTTTCTCAATCTTAGCAACTTTATGACACATGGACTTCAATTCACACAATTTTGAGAATTGAAGTCCAAAGTTGCCAAGATCACAAAACATTGCACTATATACTGGTAACTGTTATGGAATGTTTTGTTTCCTGCACAAAGCAAGAAAGGTTGGGCCTAAAACCTAACCATGGTTTGTTTTAACCATAATTAGCTTATACGTAGCTAAAGCTATGAAAGTAACATGAACAAGAAATTATGTTTTTGCACAGGTAGATATTAATCTTAAGTGAGTGCTATAGCTCCAAAATGTCATCATTTAAAGGGCCAAAAAAGAACAAAAGCACTGCTACAAGAGTGGAGACACTGCTCCCCATATAAATTTAGGCTTAAAGGAGCATATTAAGTATAGGTAGTTCTCATTTAGCGACTTCAGTTAGTAACGGCAACTCCATTGTTAAGCGAAGCAGTTATTAAGCAATGCACAACTGCACCTACGATCTTACTTCCACCTTTCTTTGCCTTACAATCCGCATAAATGCAAGAATTGGACATAAAGTTACTGTTTCATCATTGGCGTAATTGCAAAGTTGCTATGTGAGGACTACTTGTGTATCCTTACCCCATCCATGGGAATAGGGAAATATTGATGAAAGAGGCAGCAAGTGGACAGTTTCAGCATGTCCATCAAGGTGCTGCTGCTTGCTCAGCCCCTCCCAGTGCTGCTATCACATTGTGTGACCCTTGATACAATAATCGAAATCTCACAGCAGTTTCCACCCTCACAAATGGGCATCTATTACCCTTTGATAAGGGGAAGAGAGAAGCAGGAATCTAAGGATGCACTGTACAAATCAGCCCTTCCAAACTGCGACAGGAACCATCACTAACAATAGAACTATGGCATCAGGATGATGGTTTGACTTAAAGATGAAACACTTAGGATGAAGGCATGCTTCTTTTAAAGTGAAGCTCAACAGTCTGATCATTTCTTTCATTGCTTGCCGTTTATTGCATACTTTGTGCCAAAGTCCTTTTCAATTTTCTGTTGATCAAAAGCTAGTTTGAACAGGATGTAAAGAAACTTCTCGACACCCGGTTGACTTAACAGCTTTGGTTTTTCTTTTGTATGCAAAAGCCAAGAATCTTGGGCCAGTAATAACCACATTCTTTTAGGCAGCAATCACAAACGGTACAAATGCAAGCAAACTTACCACAAAAACTTCCCCAGAGGCAATGTTTTTATCTACAACAAACCATGCATTACTGCCGATTCTGAGCTTAGCTCTCTGGCCAAACGTATATAAGAAGCAACCTAAGAAAAGCAAGATACATATTTTAAAATATAACCCACAGATATGTTGAAAACAAAAGGGAAAGAAAAGATTAAGAATACCAGCTGTTTAGTCAAGAGGCAAAATGCAGAAAAGAAACACACAACTACTGAATGTATGGTTGACATTTAAACTCATGTTTAACAGTCTCATCCTAACCAACATCCCAATAAAGGGGCAGGTCTTTGATTATGCTGTTGCAACCAGTATGTGGTCCCTTACCCTCTTCCCTCTGGTCCTCCAAACTCTATGATTCTAAATGCTATCATCCAAGCTGGCTAGGAATGAGATTTGTATCTTGAACAAGCTGAATAAGATCAATTACAAGTTAGTACCTACGACTCTGGAGCAGTATTTATTAACAAAAGCACCAAAAAAAGGAAACAGAAAATTAGGTATCAGGTATCAAGTATAAGCTTACTCTGTGAAAATGCTATTAACTACAACAGGATTTTCTGTATTTCATCGGGGAAAAATAGAATTCCAGCAAGCACACATTACAGATTAAAATAATCTGCCAAGAGTTTATATAGATTAATTTCCCTAAAAAACAGAATGTATGGTTGAAATTTAAACTCATTATGCTTAAGAATCAATGTAACAGCTTCATCCTAACCAATATCTCATCTCTAAACCGATTCCAATGTGACTTACTTCCAAGTTCCAATAACACTAGCAAAAAGTAGCTCAAAGTACTTTTAACTCTCTCAATATGCATCGAAATGAAGGGGACACAACTTGTCTTAAGCGGGTAGGCCCCCAATGGTGCTGGAAGTCAACAATCCACAAACGAGCTTAGGTTGGGCAAAGGTAATTTTCGTAAAAGATGTAATAGAAATTTCGGAACATGAGAATGAGTTCTGAATATAATCAGCACTCTTAACCAACAATTACCTCAGTGTAGAATTGCAGCCAGATGTGTTTAAAATAATATATATTAACATGTTAGGCTTTGGTAATTACACAAGCACAAGAATGTGAATGCTGATTGATTGGATTTATAAACTGCTCCGTTGTAATACAATCATCAGCAATATATCTCTGGCAGGTTTTCTGAAATACTCCTAGACAGCAGTCACTGTTTTTTCCAACAACAACTTATTAGCCATCAATAATAATACTGATAATAACAATAGTAATTCAAATAATATAATTAAAATATAGCTAAAATAATTGTTCTGGAAAGTTGTCTACCAAAAGGAGCCTGGAAAGCTCTATTGAGCTTTCAGAGGCATTGCCTCTGAAACTGATCTTTCCTTTCCTTTCCTTTCCTTTCCTTTCCTTTCCTTTCCTTTCCTTTCCTTTCCTTTCCTTTCCTTTCCTTTCCTTCCCTCTCCTCTCCTCTCCCTTCCCTTTCCTTTCCCTCTTTTCTCCCCACCTCTCTCAAAAGATCTGCAGTCAAATAAGATGTCAGATGTCAAAGAAACCACACAACATCTTCTCCCAATGTCCAGGCTTAGTTTAACCCATCTCCTCTCCCACTTGGACTGATCAAAATTCCAGGCGCCATCCTATGGAATCTCTTTCCATATGCAAACCACCTCCTCGAACCCCCCAGGCCAAGCCGAGTAATTATTACTCCTCCTATCTCCCTGAAAAAACATTATTCTCCCCTTACAAGTCTGGTCTAATTTTCAGCATTAATAGATTCCTTTCTTAAGTATGTTTATGTTTAGCCTGCTTTACACCTTTTATTTTTAAGGAGATTAAAGGATCCACATTTTGTTCACTTTATAAAATCCCACTTCCTTAGACAGTATCACCTAATAAAAACAGTAACCAAATGTTTAGTAACTCGCCACTTAGTTCGAAGCTTTTGTGGCCAGATGTTTTTAACAAGAGGATATTGTAGGGGCTTGGGTTTCCAAATTCATTCGAATCCATTGCCAGGTAATAGCATTAGCACTTAGACGTACCACTTCACACTGCTTTACGGCCCTCTCTAAGCGGTTTACAGAGTCATCATATTGCCCCCAACAATCTGGGTCCTCAATTTACCCACCTCGGAAGGATGGAGGGCTGAGTCAACCTTGAGCCTGGTGGGAATTGAACTGCCAAACTGCTCGCAGCTGGCAATTAGCAGAAGTAGCCTGCAATACTGCACTCTAACACTGAGCCATCATGGCTGAAGGTGATGAGACAGTTTGGGGAAAACTAAAGATTTACTGAGTTTTATGTTGCTAAATTCGGGGGGGGAGGGGTGTTAATGTAGAGATCTTTATATTTCACATCATTTAATAGGAACTGAATGAAAAAACACTTGCTCACCCTTATGTCTTCCAAGAATTTTGCCATCTTCAATGGAGACAAAATTTCCTGGACGTGGTTGCAGATACTACAAGGGGGGAAAAACATCCTCTCAATTTAAATTCCATTTAAAAGTAATAACTTTGAAAGTAATAATAAAATAAAATGTACACGTGTTCATAAAAATTGTGAATCAGTAATTTCTCACCTCAAGGAGGAACTCTGAAAAATCCCTTTTACCAACAAAACAGAGGCCCATGCTCTAAAATAAAACACAATTGATGGTCATCCTTTAGGGATTTGGAAAATTCAAATAATGGCACTTTATATCTATCTATTCCCACCTACAAATCCACCTATCTAGAAACAGGCTAGATGCACAAATAATCTTTAAAAAAATATAGTGAACTTTAGAGGAAAAATAAACAATATGAAATGCCGACAGCTCATAGAAAAATATGTGTTCATCAGAAGACTATCCTACTTGGCTGCAATGAAAGCTAGAAGAACTAATTCCTGTCTTAGAAACGATCAAAAGCACTAAAATGGCACAATTGGTAATTTTATCCAGAAACATGATCAATCAAAAGAACAGCTTTTGGTCATTTCCAGATTGCAAAGGCGTCTAAACTAATGTTTTTCAAACTTGGCGATTGATGGCTGGGGAATTTTTGTTGTAATCCACACATCTTAATCAGAGGTGGGCTTCAAAAATTTTAGCAAGGGGTTCTTTGCCCAGTTGCTGGGTGGGCGTGGCCATGGTGGGTGTGGCCTAGTTGGCCTCCTGCACCATGGTGGGCGGGGGTGTTTTTGCCCTCCCCAGGCTCCAGAGGCTTTCTTTGAGCCTCCGGGAGGGCAAAAACGGCCTCCCCAGGCCCCGGAGGCCCTTCCCAAACTTCCGGTAGGCCCATTTTTTTGCCCTCCCCGAGCCTCCGTGCACGCCCTGCACTTACCTGCATCCAAAACGGGCCGCGTGGGGACTCCTGGAGGGATGGGGTGGGCGGGGCGGGGCGGGGCCAGCCAGGAGTGGGATTTGGGGGTTTTCCGAACTGCACAGAATCTTAGCTAGAGGTTCTCCCAAACCCCTGCGAACCCCCAGCAGCAAACCCCTGATCTTAATGGAAGAGTAGCTCTTCCACATATGGACCAGGCTTCAGGGGAACACTATGAAGTATGAAGAGGAAAATGAATGTGTAAGATTGAGAAACACTGCTCTAAGTTATAATGATAGATCCCCCCCTTATAATGATTGAGTTCTTTGAGTAGGAAATGTTACCATGCCTCTTTTTTTTTCAACACATGATAAAGCTGATGTTCTGCAGCTATCTTCTTCACAAAGTCTTTTGTTAAGTCTCCAAGAGGAAAAATCGTTTTCTGCAAAGCTTCTTGAGAAATTTGACTGAGGAAGAATGTTTGGTCTTTATTGTGATCAGCTCCCTGAAGAAGTTTGACAGCTGCAAGAGGAAAATTTGGTTCGATTCTTTAAATCACAGAAAATAGTAACATGGCAGAAAACAATAAAACAAGCCAACATACTATGCAGTTAATACTATATACCAAGAAAGCTGAAGTAACAAATAAAAAATGTGATTTTGTTTCAAAGAATATTCAGTAAAGAGGCTCTTGATTATGATACGGTATCTTTGATATCAAGATGATGATATATAATGTGATATGATACTTTGATATATAATCAATATGATATATGATATACTACTTTAAATCCAATGCAGATGATTTTTTAACCATTTTCTTTCTGCAAAAATGTAACATCAATTAGCTGTTTTCTTCATCTTATTTTCCAGTTTTAATCTAAGAGTTTTGCAGACAAGGCGCCTACTACTAACCATTCATTTCATTATACTAATTGATGCTAGAGATGCTTTTTCAAGAGGCAACTGGACTTTCTTGTTTTTCTTTGAAGACGTTTTGCTTCTCATCCAAGAAGCTTCTTCAGCTCTGACTGGATGGTGGGGAATGGAAGGATTTATATTCCTTTCAGGCAGCTGGTCATTTGCATTCTTCTAGAGCAGAGGTCTGCAACCTTAAGCACTCAAAGGGCCATTTGGACCCGTTTCCCACAGAAAAGAAAACATCGGGAGCCACAAAACCTGGGTGGGCGTGGTCAACTCGATGTCACTCACTTCCACCAGTCACATGACACACACACCGCGATGCCTACCCAGCCGGTCATTAGGGCAGAGAACCAGTTGTTAAAAACACCGGGAACCACAAAACCCTTTTGACATTTCTCTCCCTCCCCTCCCTCCCCCCCTCTCTGTATCTCTTTATGTCTCTCTCTCTCCCCCTCTCTCTGTATCTCTCTGTCTCTGCCCTGGCTGCTTCTCCATCACCTGCCGTCGCCCTTACCTTCTCAGGCCAGGCAAGGAGTGACTGGTAGGGGAGGGCAAGGGGTGGGGCCAGCCAGTGGTGGGATCACCAGACAAGGAGCCACAGCAGAGGGCCCAAAGAGCCGCATGTGGCTCTAGAGTCACAGGTTGCTGACCTCTGCTCTAGAGAGTCATTGAGGCCACTTGGAGGTTTATCTGTGTCCTCAGGGTCACCTGAGTAGTGCAAATGGGTGTGGAGCCTTCTTGGCTGAAGGATGTTTTTCTGCCCTGTGTCCCTTCACTGTTGAAGATAGGCACAGGCTGTTGGGGATGAGTCTGTGTTGTCTGCATTTCAAACTGAAGTGTAAATGATTCCTGTAATCTGCCATTTTTTTCTGGAAATCTGTTTGAAGCTTCTTGTATGTGAAGTGAAATGTCGTCAAAGAAAAACAAGGAAGTCCAGTTGCCTTCTGAAAAAGCATCTTTGGGACAACCATGACCTGGATGACTGAGAATTGATGCTTTAAACAGTGGAGCACTTACTGTTTCTTATTTCAAATCTATTTCTGAATAGTCCTCGTGCTTCTTGTTTGTATTTTTGATGAAAAACTTCATTATCCTCCAGGGAGGTCCTCGCATAGTGTCCAGTTGCTATTGCATCAGCTCCTGGTATGATTTTGAAAAAATAAAGGCAAATTAGATACTATTATTTTAGCAAGACGTCTAATATATTTCCCGACTTTTGTTTTTATGATATTCCTCATATTGATATTTCTCAATATCCCTGATATTTCTGTACCTGTCCCACTTTGGTCAGGAGGAAACATCACTGAATTCAGTAATGCTTTCTCTGAATACAAAAGTGTAAGACTACGCCTTCAATTAAGACACAGATTGATCTGAAAAGCCAGATCTTGATACGCTGTAAAAAGATTGTATGCAAAATTGGGACTGATTTTTAGGTTTATTCCACATCTTCATTTTTCAGAAAGGAAAACACCACTGAAAGTAGAACTTACCAATGTTATTCATAGCATAGTGTAGGAAATAATTGAATTTGATGTTTTTATTACATATAATATCAGGATTAGGCGTCCGTCCAACTTCATATTCATTTAAAAGGTAGCTGTAGGTAAGGGGGAAAAAAACATTAAAATGATTATGAGTTTTTGGAAATGCAGAAGCATGTTTACTGCTCCATCAAGAATCCCAATTACTTGATATAAAGCTAAACACCTGAATCATATCAAATTCATCAGAAGTAGCTGATCAGCATAGAGAATACTCTTTGCCCTGACCAGATTTTACTGAAGTTGTTTCAGTTTATAATTAGCTCATTTTAATCATTTAAAAATGACATGGCTGAAAAAAGGATTGATTTATAGTAGTATTTTTCAAATGACCCTGGGATGCTGCAACCATCATAAATATATGCAGTTCCTATATGCCCAAATTTTAACCATGTGATCAAGTGGATGCTGTGACAGTCATAAGTGTGAGGACTGGCTATAATTTTTTCCCAATGCTGTTGTAATTTCAAACAGTTACTAAATGAATGGTTGTAAGTCAAGGAGTAGCCATATACGATAAATAGGAAATGGTGAATTACTTCCATATTATCCCCAAGAAAACCATGTGGCTGTGTTGTAGTCATCAGAAGTTAAATTCAACTCAGCGAAGTCTGTATCTTTAATTTATCATTTGTAGCTCTTCCAATAAGCTTCCTTTGGGTCCATAGAGGATTGTTTTTACTTGTAGAAGCAAAGAAGTTTTATTAGACTTCAGAATGTTCTAAAATTGGGCCATTTTTCATATATACTTTCTTAACCAAAGCATAGAGCAGTGATGGCTAACTTTTTTGCCATCGCGTGCCAGGAGCGGGGGAGTGCGGGGGGATCTCGCGTGTGCATGCCCACACCCATAATTCTTTGCATCCTGCCCTGCGCATGTGCACCCGACTCCCCCGCGCTCCCCCTGCTCCTGCCACATGATGACACGGTGGGCCCGATAGGCCCGTTTTTCTCTCTCCCCAGGCTCCAGAGGTTTTCTAGGAGCCTGGGGAGGGCAGAAACTGCCTCCCCCCCCCAGGCCTTCTGAGGCCACAAACGGGCCGTTTCCTGCCTCCGCAGGGCCTCTGGGGGGTGGGGAAGGCCATTTTCGCCCTTCCCAGGCTTCTAGAAAGTCTCTAGAACCTGAGGAGAGAGAAAAACAGGCCTTCCCCACCACCACCCCCGAGGCCATCCGGAGGCAGGAAACAGCCTGTTTCCCTACTTCCGGTGGGCCTAGAAGGCCCGAAAATCAACTGGCCAGCGTGCGCATGCGCACCGGACCTGAGTTCGTGTGACCACCAATACGGCTACACGTGCCACCTGTGGCACGCGTGCCATAGGTTCGCCATCACGGGCATAGAGCATTGATGCTTTGCTAGATTATAAAAAGCAGTAGAGGAGAGAAGAGCTAGTCAAGGAAGCTTGCAAAGCCTACATAGGAAACCCATTCTCTTTATTTCTCTTATTAATCTTCCCAGTCACACAAAGCTAAGAGCCTGGTGGCGCAGCAGACTGATAGCATTGTGATCAACACCAGCTGCCTGCAATTACTGCAAGTTCGAATCTCCCCAGGCTCAAGGTTGACTCAGCCTTCCATCCTTTCTAAGGTAGGTAAATTGAGGACCCAGTTTGTGGGGGCAATAAGCTGACTTTGTATAACTATACAAAAGTATGAAGGCTATTGCTTAACGCATTGTAAGCCACCCTGAGTCTCCGGAGAAGGGCGGCATATAAATCAAATTAAAAAAAAAAAAAAAGCTTTCTTTCAGCAAAAGATTTATGAAAATTCTCTTACCTAAACACTTCATTCCAATATTCTTTAACATAGGAAACTTGGCGAAATGGAATATTGAGTATCTGACATACTTTATAGGCATCTTCACAATCTTGATTGCCTTGACAAATTCCCTTTTCATCCACTAAATCCCAGTTGTTCATGAATACCCCAGTCACATCATATCCTGCTCAGATGGGGAAAGTAAGAAATGAGAAAGTATAAGTGACAATACTATACAAGAAAATTTAACATACTGTGGATATCCTTACAAATAATGTTCAATCTTTCCCTTT
This sequence comes from Pantherophis guttatus, assembly GCF_059756535.1. Lineage (NCBI taxonomy): Eukaryota > Metazoa > Chordata > Lepidosauria > Squamata > Colubridae > Pantherophis > Pantherophis guttatus. Next base: position 77,926,558 of record NC_142069.1, read on the forward strand.
TAAAAAGTGTTTGAATCATCAATGGCAAAAACTCATATCTCCTACACTTTATCCAGTTTTGGATAACTGTGACTGTGCTAATATAAAATATACTATTCCCAGAATAGTAAATTGTGGACATGACAAGTAGAAAATCTTCATTCTAGCTAGGTGTGTCAAAACATGTAGGCAATAATGGACTGAATAGCTCAGACTAAATGTTTGGATGGAAGATCACTATGAGAGTCCAGGGTTGCAGGAAGGGCCGAGAAGCTTAAAAAATGTGCTTCAAAAGATAGCAAGGGCAAAGCATTTTGAATACACGTAGTCCTCGACTTACAACAATTCATTTAGTGACCTTTCAAAGTTACAACAGCAATGAAAGAAGTGAGTTATGATCTCTTTTTCACTCTTACGACCATTGTGGCATCGCCCATGGTCACGTGATCAAAATTAGGACATTTGGCAACTGATATTTAGGCCACTTGCAGGGTCCCGGAGTTATGCGATCCCCTTTTGCAACCTTCTGATAAGCAAAGTCAACAGGGGAAGCCAGATTCACTTAACAACCATGTTACTAATTTAATTGCAATTAACTTAACAATTGTGGCAAGAAAGGTCGTAAAACGGGGCAAAACTCAGTTAACAAACGTCTCACTTAACAACAGAAATTTGGAGCTGGATTGTGGTTGTATGTTGAGGACTGCCGGCTGCCTGCAATTTGGCAGTTCGAATCTCAGCAGGCTCAAGGTTGACTCAGCCTTCCATCTTTCCGAGGTCAGTGTGAGGGGAAAATAATGGGCAGGGGAATTTGGGGAGGTGAGATGGGTTCAATACTGACATAAATTGCCTGATGCAAGTATAAAAGAAAATTTGTAATCAGCATGTGCACTTGATGAAATGGTAGCGGACATGGACACAGTAGTTCCCTATGTGCCAAAATGATTGGGGGGGGGGGGGCTGAGGCTGTGGAAAAAGAGGAAGTGTATGCAATGTTATGTAATTGCCTACAATTACATAAACAAAGTATGTAATAAAGCAAAGGCTTTATGTTTGCTATGTTTTAAATTCTAATAAACCCCTGAATCCCAAAGTGAGACTTTTGTGGTGTGCTGTCTGTTCAACTATTATTAAGCGCAGCTATGTTCATAATTTGGACCTAGATTGTTGTGGGGCAATATGCTGACTCTGTAAACCGTTTAGAGAGAGCTGTAAAGCACCATGAAGCGGTATATTTTTAGAATAGAATAACGAAGTTGGAAGGGACCTTGGAGGTCTTCTAGTCCAACCCCCTGCTTAGGCAGGAAACCCTACACCACTTCAGACAAATGGTTATCCAACATCTCCTTAAAAACTTCCAGTGTTGGAGCAGTCACAATTTCTGGTGGCAAGTTGTTCCACTGATTAATTGTTCCAAGTGTCAGGAAGTTTCTCCTTAGTTCTAAGTTGCTTCTCTCCTTGATTAGTTTCCACCCATTGCTTCTTGTCCTGCCCTCAGGTGCTTTGGAGAAGAGTTTGACTGCCTCTTCTTTGTGGCAGCCCCCGAGATATTGGAACAATGCTATCATGTCAGCCACATATAGGTGTAAATCAGGGGTGGGCAACTGTGGCCCTTTTACAACCTGTGGACTTCAACTCCCAGAATTCCTGAGACAGCCAAGCTGTCTCAGGAATTCTGGGAGTTGAAGTCCACAGGTTGTAAAAGGGCCACAGTTGCCCACCCCTGGTGTAAGTGCTAGTGCTATTGCTACAGTCCTTCCCTCAGGATTCGCCCACCTGAGGTTAACTACGACCCCCTCTCAAAGGCCTTCGCAAGGGGGATGCCGGGAGTTGTAGTCTCCATATACCGGAACGGAAGTTCTACAAAGCTCGGATGGATGAGGGGGGAGTTAAAGGAGGCCGTAAAGGAAATACGGGGCCGGCTGCTTTCTGCCCCCTCCGTTCTCCGCTCAGGGAAGCCTCACCTTTCCGCCTCAGCAGCAGAGCCGCCACGGCGCTGTCCACCCCGCCAGACATGGCGCACACCACGTGCCGACGAGCGGCCCCCATCATGGTCTGGCTTCGCTGCTTCGAGAGCCGGCCGCGCTTCTTTTTCCCCGACCGCGGCCCCAACCGTCACCTGAAGCGGGGCAGAGGCAGGACGGGGCCCGTCTGTGGGCGGAGCTGAGCTCACAAAAGGCCGGGGAAAGCGGCCTTCTCCTCCGCTCTCCCTCGGGAGGAGGGCCGACTGTGGGAGGAGGGCCTTTCCTGGCCTTTTATCTTTGGGTGAGGAAGAGGATGGAAGCTCGAGTCCTGCCTTTTTTTTGGATTCACCTCAGGCGGAGGAATGGGAGCAACCGCTGGAGGACACCCGTGTGCACGTGTGCGCGCACCTTCCGAGTCAGGGATGGTTCCTGGCGGCCTTAGGAAGATTTTGCAGCTGTTTTTGCCATCGATTGCTTTTCGGGTCTGAGAGAAAGGGACTGGGTCTCCCCGGTCTCGAACCAGAGGCCTTAACCGCTCGCTGTAGCAGACTGGGCCGGTGCAGATTCGCTAAACCTGTTTTGGGATCGCTCGTTTTGAATAGGTTGCTGCTGTTCTGCCAATATGAAGCTTAACAACTTCAGAAATTGTGGGCGCTTCGTCACTGGAGGTTTTTAAGAAACTTGTCTGCAGGGTATCCTGCTTCAATAGAGGGATGGACTAGATGACCACCAAGGTCCCTTCCATTCTATTCTATTCCACTTCATTCCCGTTCCATTATATTACATTATATTCCCATTCCATTATATTCCCAGATTGTTGGGGAAAATATGCTATTTAGTATCCTGTCTTTGCTGTAAGCCGCCCAGAGTCCTCGGAGAGTGGGCGGCATAGAAATATGAATAATAAAAAGTAAAAAAATATTTTACACCAAGGCAAATTCTATACTTTTATGAACCATTCCTTAAACCAGGGATCTCCAACCTTGGGCACTTTTAAGACTTGTGGACTTCAGTTCTCAGAATTCTGGGAATTGAAGTCCACAAGTCTTAAAAGTGCCCAAGGTTTGGAGACCCCTGCCTTAAACCATTATTTTTCCTACTTAGCAACTTGAAGAAGTGTGGCCTTCAAATCCCAGAATTTCCCTACTTTGCATGCTGGCTGGGGTATTCTAGGAATTGAAATCCACACATCAAGTTGCCAAGTTTGAAAAACACTACCTTAAACAGAGGTACTTTTTTTTATTCTTAAGACTATACTATCTTGTTAGTTGATGATTCCCATATTATTCTTGGATAACCATCTTAAGGAACTTATGTAAAGACAGGTCACCTGACCTTTCTTAAAATGATAAACGCTGGATAAGAATTCCCTTTTCCCACTTGCAGTTAGCCTTAATGTAAATGTGCCATGTTTCCTTTTTTTTCTCGTTACTTAATGATTTTTCATTCCTTTTATCAGAAGTGGGTTCAGCCTGGTGCTTTATAACTACTTGAAGTTGGTGCAGGTGTGACCTATGGTCCCTGACCTCTACAGCCACCCTCACCTGGGCATCAAGAGAGCCTCCATCTTTCCTACTAGCCTTTTCCACTGTGTCCAACACATTTCCAAGTCAGTTCCTAGCTCAACGTGTTTTAATGTATCCCTATGAATGAGTGATGGGAGGCCATGCAGTGAAATGGGAAATCTTATTTTGCTGGGCAGCTACCCTGATATCACTGACAGGTGTGGGAGAGCAGCATAACAATCTGAACTGGTAGAAAATGACAATTCTCCTGCATCCGAACCTATGCTTGATTTGTCAGTGAGCAAATCTTCAGATGATCCCATGCTATTTGAATAAATCATGTTGGAAGAACTAGGCAATCCCCCCCTCTCCCCAATGCAGGCTGGAGAATTTGGAGAGGAAGGGATCACGAGAGTTGAGAATACATTGACAATACAGTTGAGAAAGGAATGCAGATTCCGAAGCGGAGAGCCACAAGTGCATAGTCAAACAGGTATATTTCGTATTGTGTGCCAACTTGCTGTTTAATCATCTCTTCTTGTCCAATCTCTGCTCTTGTGAAGGGTGGGGAGAGAAAAATGGGTCAAGCACAGCAGATTGCCTACCAAAATTGTGTTTTTTTAAAAAAAAAATCCCTTCAAAAAGCAGAGCAATGACTAAACAGTATTATTTTATATTATCATTTCTTTCTTTTTGATGATGAAAACAAAATATGCAATTCCTATTTTATGTTGCAGGACAAAACTTCACGTACATCTGAGCTGTTGCAATAAGATAAAGAAATGTGATAATGGTTTTGCTTTTTACAACTTTTTATTATTCATGCTATAAGGAATTCCATGAGGCAAATAACTTTTCTAACATGAATTGCCTTGACAAGCCACTTAGAAATGAAAGGTTTTGGGTCTAACACCCAGTTAACAGCAGTTAGTTGCTGCTAACTCCAATTTTTAATCAGAAAGGTGAATGATTTTAAAAGCTGAACCATAATGAAAGGTAGTTTGGGATAGTATACTGTAGTTTTATACTGAATTCAAATTAATAAAATAAAATTTGCACACGGGGTGGTTGAATATCAAGGAAAAGTCAGGCACACATTCTGTCCTGCCATAAATAGACGTTCTGTATTTAAAAATCTGCCATTCTTAAAGAGATTGAATTGTGATTGTGTTGGAAAAAATATCCAAATATCCATCTGGGTTCAGTTCCAAGTGGGAAAAAAGACAGTGGAAACATGGAGACTGCTTGGAAAGATGGTTTAATGGTGGACAGGATCACATGGTTTGAGTTCCTGAACAGAAAAGGGCCGAGATGCTGAGCGTGCCTTGGTTTTATGCCCTCTCTGAGCTTTGAACTTCCTGGGGCACAGGAAGAGTATCCTGATTGGTTGTTAGACTCTCAGGGGGTGGGGGTCTTAGCTAGCCTTGCTGGCTGATGTAATCTTCCCAGGTGCCATGTGGTGAGTTTCTGTTGCTAGATGGGTCCTATTGTGTTGCAGACTGTTCACTGACAAAGGTGGGGGGAGGCAGGAAGCTGCTTTGTCTTTAAAACATCTTTCTCCATTTCTCATCCAGGGAAATATAATATTCTGCCTTTTTAATATTTCGTAAAATATTTCATTCTTCTAGGAGAGGGGTGAGTGCTAACTTCCTACAATTGTCTTCAGAGACACTGAATATTTTGCAATAATTATTAAAGTGTGTAATCAATATTTAAAATGCTTAACTTTATTTCAGTATATTTGACATACATCTACAATTTACTTTGCACAATTTTGAAACAAATAGTTTTACCAGGAAATACATTTGCTACAACCAAAATTGCTTAAAATATAAAAAACCCATCTTTTCTATTTTTCCTAGCAGCAATATATCAACATTTCAAGTTCACAATTTTAATTTCATGTCTTTTTTTTTACAGTATTAAAACTACTCACCAGTGCAATATTAGTTGCTAAATTCTAGAATTTTTTCCAGTTTGAAAACCATTTTTTTTAAAAAAAAAAAATTAGAATTTCAGAAGAGGTGAATTTTCTTTATTTCCTTCAGGACTTAGTTTCATCAAAGGAGAGTTCAGATCTATTAGCTAGAAGTAGAAAATATATTATTAAAACATTTTACATTCTTGGAAATATAAAGAAACCCATTTGTTAGCAAATCTACATTGACAGTGCAGTGTTGATTACAACCAATTGCACCCAATTCAAATATTAATTTTGCAATAGCTAAGCAATGCCAGCTTTTGACAGAATTTTGAGGTTAAATTTTCTAATATTACATGCAGTATATATAACATCAGTTATTGAACAAAGCTTCAAAGATAACAGTTGAGTAAACCTCTAAATGTAAAATACGTGTAATTAAACTTTTTATCATCAACCCACACTTAACAGTATTAAGAGCAAGATAAAAATAACCTTACCTGCCCTGTAGGTTTTAATGGAGAGGCTTTAGTTATTTCAGGAGTGTTAAGATCAATGAGAGGTTTGTTTTCACATTCCTGGATGGCAACTGGTGTTTTATCTGTTTCAAATTCTATCAACAAGTCCTAGAAAAAGTGTTTTAAGTGTTCCAATATCATATTCTCAAAAATACAGCATGTCAGGTTACATAACATCTATCCCCACCTCCCAAAATACAGTACCTAAATCTTTGATATTCTGCTGCTCCAAACAACCTTTAATTTCAGTGCTTGTGTGATCTAATTCAAAATTTTCCCCTTAATGAGTCATCAGTGTAAATAAGTTTCCCACCTACCTTTCCTGAAAACGGACTCTTAACAAGAATATTTATCTCAAAGTATTAATAGGAAGCACCGATGGACTATTAATATAACCAACATTTGAAATAATTGCATTTAAAATATTTTCAAGAGATATGGATTTGCAAAGCACATTTAAAAGCAAGACCAACAAAATCCTTCATTATTGAAATACCATAAGAGCCTTCCTAGTGTAAAATATTACCGTAACAACTACACTAGGAGGTGATAGCATCTTTCAAATTTTTTGAACACAAGCAGCAGTTGTAACACTAATTTTTACTGTAATACATGCTTTGTATTTTGACATGGCAGATAAAACACAACTTACCTCCTTAGCTAGTATTACTTCTGCTGTTTTCCCTTTTTTAGTAATGTCTTGTTCTATTTCAATAAAAGGTTTATCTGGTGAAAAAGTAAGTGCAATAGGTGTAATTTTTGGTGGAGATAAGTCTCCTTCTGTTGAAGATGGGCTTGACATCCATGTCTTGTTCTTAGTCACACATTTAGAACTAGGTAGAAACAACAAAAAAGCAAATTTTATGCAGAATTCCAACCTTGGAATCATTTATTTCTATTCAGTATATGCAATTGTTTCTTTACCCCAATCCGGCAGGAAAACAAAATTACATGAGAAATGGACTGTCCTTAAAACTTACACTAAAATAGTTAAAGATACTGTTAAGATTTTTGTTTCAATAAGTAATGTATCTTTCGCAAAATCCTTAAAGCTCATGGATCCATGTTTTCATTATAGTACAGTAAAAAAGACAGCGTCCCACAGAAATACATAGTTATGGCAAATACATAGTTACATCACTTGTACGTCATCAGTTGCAGCCAATAGAAATCATAACTCTGTATTTGTAATACATCACAGTATATGAATTGATTATCTGAATAATTCCAATGCATTCAGTTGATGGATACCAGTATGGAATGTCATAGAAAACCCTGAACCTTTTCTAGGGTGTGTTTCATGTTTTTTTCAGAACGAGAATTACTAAAAAGCAAGAAAACAGACAAGCTCAAGAGAGCACCAAGGACCCCTCATTTCAACCCTGAGCTACAAATATTATCCTTTATTGGTATCAGAGAATTCCATACTGAAACCTTGTAGTTTTCTCTAAAAGAGCTAAACTTCACTCAACATTCAAGTCAATATTTGAGCCAGAATCCCCTTTGGGGTTAGATAACCAACTTTATAACTTATTTATTTCCCATCTTTATTTTTTTACAAATAACTCAAGATGGCAAACATATTCATCACATTTTTTGTTGTTGTTCTATTCTCCCCACAACAACCCTATGAGAATTGGGCTGAGAGAAAATGACTGGCTTTTATAGCTAAGACAGGACTAGAACTCATGGTCTCCCACTTTCTAGCCTGGTACTTTAATCAATAGACCAAACTGGTTGTCTATATATATATATATAAATAGCATTTTTTGAAATCCGAGATAAGCACAGGGCATATTAATAAACAATAATTGCAAGGATGAGGAAAAATGGCAGAAGACGTACCTAATTCCTGTAGCCTTTTTAGAAGACACACTGGAGATGTGTCGAAAAGCTAAACAATTAGGGGATGATATTGTTCTGGGCACTGATTGGGAGGTCAGTGCTGGAATTCCCGAGGTACTTCGACCAACAGAGATAGGCAATATAGAATGTCTTCTGTCAGGAGTCCGTAAAAAAGGCTTCACAGCAGAGCAGGATTTTAATACAGTTCTTTCTAATTGTTTGACAGGTGTGGAAAATGCAACATTGCTACAGAGATTAAGAAAACATAACAAATTTAGAACCTTAAAATTTCAACTAAAGAGTCCTTATTTTTAATAGCTTATTCATGTTACGTTCAGTATTAGGAGGATAACATATCACAGTGGTTTCAAAAGACATACATAGTCCTTGTTTATCGATAGTGACTGGGACCAGGAATTACAACAATAAGCAATGCAATTGTAAGGCATTTTGTCATGTAACCACCACATCAACTTATTACAGCAGTTCTGGCGGTTCCAGATGGGCAAATCCCATGCAGTCACGGTATTCCATGGTCACCATTTGCAACCTCCTTCCGGCTTGTGTGCCTGTTAGAAACTGGCAGGAAAGTCGCAAGCGGTGATCACATGAGCTTGGGATACCGTGACATTGTAATCGTGAGCCATTTGCTGAGCATCCAAATCGTAATCACGGAGATGCTGTGATGGCCACAACTATGAGGACTAAGTACCTCTTGTTTAGCAACATTGTAAGTTTGAATGGTTGCTGCACAAGTGGTTGGTCAGCAAGGACTATCTGCATTTTACAGGGTTCCAAGTCAGATACTGCCCCAAACCATGGATAATTAAGCTTAACAATTATGTAATGTAATATTTGAACCGTCAAACATAAAGCTATACAGTGCCTTGCTAATTGCCTCAGTTTGAAGTTTCTGACAAGCTTGCAGTTATCTAATTTGCAAGCACAGAACTTATCTAAATATATGGATATTACAACACTGCCGGATAGCTTGACAGCGTTTTTATTCGTTTTTCCAGGAAATTAAACAATTTGGATTCTATCAAGGTTTCCAGTCACCTATGTTACAGGACAACTCAATGAAGACAAACAACTGAAGTGAAAATCAGTAGCTGTCATCCTATAGAAATTTACCTTTCAATATTGCTACCGGATAATACTGGATTTGATTGCAATACTCTGGTGACTTCATTTTCTGAAAAAAAAAAATATAAGCAGAAAATAGCTGAGTGTTCATATTAATTTTCTTAGATACATAAATATTTAATTGCTTAGATTAATTTCCTTACCTCGCTTTAAGTTTGGAGCTGCTATTTTAGAGTTAAGTTTGAGACTTGAACTTTTACTTGCATTTCCTAATGTGTTTTTTGATAATACTTTCTGAAGACTAGAATCTGAACCTTTCTGCAGATTACTGCTTGCGCTCTCAGATGTCAGTGTAGCTTTATATTTGGCTATATTCACAGGATTTCCTTTAGCACATTTGGGTGTGGGTTGTTTTCCAGATGCATCAGAGTGGGCAGCATTCACTGAAAATCCTTTCATAGGTTTAACTATGGAAATCTTGCTTGTTACAGAAGAGCACCTGGAGATGTCTGCAGCTTTTGTAACACTCGTTTTGACTAGGAAATAAGAAGACAGCACAGACTGCATTATCATTATTGTAGCCAATGTTTTTTAAAAATGTCACAAAAAGAAGCACCCGTCCCTGTTACAATAACCTTATACTATGGATAGCAATAAATATATGTTTGTAATATGAAATCACAAAAAAAATGTTGTGTGCTCTGTTGCAAACTGTACCCCCCCCCCCTTTAGTACAGCATGATGCTGCATGCATGAATGAAAGGAAAAATAGATTGCAGCATTCCATGTCTGGTTGAACTAGTTACTGTACCCCAATGCCCTTCACCCAACCCACTGGAGCAATCCAGGATACTTCCGTCACAAAGGTATCTGAAGCCATATAAGAAAATAGGAATACTTCCTTCATTTTACATGTCATCCATCTGGGTCACCAATGTTATTTGTGTCTTAAAACAGCATCTGAATCTAGTTTTTCTTACTATGAACCTTATTGTTCATTGTTCTTAATTAGAATTTTACTCACACATTTTTAAGATATTATTACCCATGCAATCAAACCATATAGGAATAATTCATCACATCTGTATCATTCTTATATTTATTTGAGCCTAACAAATGAGGTTTACTCAATCACAATGCAGATGAAGATAGAGCAGTGATTTATTGTATTTGTCTTTTATATTCTGATACACTTACACTCAGTTTTAACATATTTAAATTATTTGCTGTTAAATTTCACATTTTTAAAATGCTGCTAAGATATTTGTGCTGTTGAAGAATTTACTCAAGAGAAGCATCACTGTCATTACACTTTAATACAGTTTTGTCTTCCATGAATAGCTGTGGCTCCTTCCTTCTCCACTCACTGTCCAACTCTGACTACTTGAATATGTTTTCATTAAGTCACAGTTCCCAATTCCATACCATACACTAGAATCAAACCACAACTGAATAATTACCACTTCCTCTTTTAGGAGAAATTGACAGACTTGAATTCAAACTTGAATTCATGCTGGAAATAGAGGAGGAGGAGGAAGATGAAGTATTTCTTCGCATATGAACATTATTAGGCGGTTTCAGTTGTCTCGTCTTCATTTCCAACTGTAAAGACAATGATAAATGATTTAGCTGTAGGCCAAAGAAATATAATCAGGTATATTGTTCTTACCACTGTGCTTTGTTTTTTTCCTCATCAAATTGTATCTCTCTCTACCTGGATAATTTCAATTGTAAGTACATGTTTATCTCTTTCTCTCCATTATAGTAAGGGTCCCTAACTCCTGGTCTGTGCGATGCATGTGCAAAACCATACCCTTCCCTTCCCCCCCATGTTGGTCCACAGAGGCAGAAAAATTGGGTACTGCTACATTAATAGCATATGGATTTTCTTCTGTTTAGTACAAAAAATGAGGTCAAATTAGACAGAACTTACTACTTTGCAAATTACATTTCTGCATCAATGGATTTTTTTTGCCATGTTGATTCATTGCAAGGGAGAAAATCGAAACAGCTCTCAAAAGACACACCAGTTAAAATGTATTTTTTTAAATTAAATTTTTATGCCCCCATCTAATTGATACAGAGATTAGGAGCAGCTTAAATTATGAAAAAAAAAAGTACTTTCAGATAAAATATTGAAATGCCATGTATTTCAACATCCAAATCCAATTAATGATTAGTTAAAGAGTATTCACCTTGCTGGGAGTAGGAAGAGTTCTCTTGCTTTGCATGGATGAACTGGTAGAAAATGACAATTCTCCTACATCCGAAGCTACGCTTGATTTGTCAGAGAGCAAATCTTCAGATGACCCCATACTGTTTGAATAAATCCTGTTGGAAGAACTAGGCAATTTTCCTTGTTTGGGCTGCAAGATTTGGATTTGAAATATTTGTAAAACAAATAAATAAACAAAAATCTCATATTATTTCTATTAAATGAAAACTGTCTTGAATAGTTATGCCATCAAACTATAACCAGACCATTAGTTAAGGGGATCAAGTGATATGTTATTAGAATGCAAATATTAAACATTTCAATACTATGAAATCCAATTCATTTATGCTCTCCCTACTCCCCAATGTATACAACTGTTTGAAATACAGTTGAAAGTGTAGACTGTATTGAAAAGCATTTTTCTCAAGTAATACTGAATACTTCACACTGAATCAGCATGAATTACAAAATTCATTTAAGTCTTAACATAACAGTGTGACCTGGTCAAACTTTGGAATGACTTTGAATTGAAAAGGCAGGTCTTCTGCTTTGCTTTGTCTCTTATGAAGACAAAGCTCCTTTCTGCTGCTGACCCATTCAAAATGGCATACCAGTTCATTTTGTATCATAACCAGATACAAAAAAAGGTTTGAACTAGAACCTTTGAAGGTCTGTTTATGTTAAAGCAGAACTAACTACATTTCAAGAAATTGGGGAAGCAACTGATAAACCATCTTCAAAAGCTTCTCCCCTCTGGCTCTCTTCCTTGGCATCTTTAAAGTTTTGCTTTCCTCCCCTCCTCTCCAAGTTAAGATTCTAATTCAAATGTCAAGCTAAATACATTTTTGCAGTAACACCATTAGCAAAAGCAATTAAGACTTATATACCACTTCACAGTGCTTTACATCCCTCTCTAAGCGGTTTACAGTGTCAGCATATTTCCTCCCAAGGATGGAAAGCTGAGTCAACCTTGAGCCATTGACTCAAACTGTCGAACTGCTGGCAGCTGGTAGTCAGCAGAAGTAGCCTGCAGTACTGCATTCTAACCACTGTGCCACCACAGGTCTTAAGCATTAGGCACTTAAATAAGCAATAAGATTCTTACAGATTAAGAGTTGGAAGGGACCTTGTAGGTCTTCTAGTCCAGCCCACTTCCCAAGCAGACCTTACACCATTTCTTAATAAATTACCCTAGCCTCAAACTATATCTAGCAATACCTACTTTCACCTAACATTCTGACCAATCCAGGAAATACGCAGATGTTTCAGATTCAAACAATAACCTTAAAAATCAGGAGCACAGAGCTGCATGCTTTCTCAAAAACAGAAACATCATCATCAACAAACCCATAGATTTAAATACAAATTAGACAGAAAATTCTATTCTAATTAGAATTAGATTGTAATATTGTGACACAATTTAAAGCTTAGATATAATGCAAAAGAAAAATCTTTACCTCGCCTGCTACTGAGTAGTTGTTATTTCTAAGTGCAGGTGATGTTTTTACAGTCTGAAATTTGCTTCTTTTTTTAAGGCTTGTGTCATTCTTTGCTTGGGGTGAGGATACAGTGTGCATTTTAGGTAACTTATCTGTTTTAGCAGGACTTGGCGTGTTCAGAGACACTCGGGGAGAACGTGGGCCCTCCATTATTGTGACAGGTTGCCTTAAACGCTTCTGAAGTTGACTGCTTGGGCTTTCCCATACATAGTATGTCTCTCTTCTAGAGGTTGTTGGCGTTTTATCTGTCACTATTCCTTTTTCAAGGATTTTCAGTTTTGACTTTGATTCTTTCACAAACTTTTCAACAATCTCTGTCTTTTCCTCCTTCATATGAATAGTACTATTTTTTTCTGTTTTGTTTCCACTTTTAAGCTGGAAAGCTAGCAAGTGAGCTTCTTTAAATATTTCCACAAATTTATTTCCTGCAGGAGGGCTCCAAGGTAGATCATATATACGTGATTGAATTTTATTTTGACTCTCTTCATGGGATTCAAGCTGCACAGCAATACATTTTTCTTTATGGCCCACTGGTCCAACAAAAACTTCATCTTCATTTTCACTACGACAGAGAGAAATTAAGTCAGGTAACTGCACATACTTCTCTCTGTTCTTAATGCACCTTGATTTTAATGCTAATTTTACCTTGTGGGAGACAGTGAAATGTCAAAATCAAATTTTTCTTCAGTCAGGAGGTGAAAATCTGTAATTACAGTAGTACATCATACATTAGTATTGTAACATTTATAATGCTTGTTAGTGAGATGGGTGGCATATAAATTTAATAAACAAACATATCTGGGATTCCCTTTTTTTCTACAGGAACCAAATTATTATTCCGTACACCTTCAAATTATTGTACCATATTGCCTCAAATAGGCATTGGTTTCATGAACTTTCAGTTTAATGGATTGACTCTGCTTAACAGATATTCACAGGATAGGAACATCTCTTTATTTATTCTTATTAATGGAATAAATGAACTAGTAATTGGCGTGGAAGCTATGTTAATAGAATTTATAATAGGAAAGGTATTTGCTAGCAAGTCAGCTTCTTTGGAACTTATATCCTAAAAAGGTTCAATGCAAGAAGTGTCTGTACATATAATAAATGGTTCGGTTAAAACATTAGCATTAACAGTAAGCAAAAGTAATTATAAATAAAATTACCTTTGGTTATTTTCATTAGGGATTTATTTTAAACTCAATTTATGACCGCAATTGAGTCCAAAATTTATGTTGCTAAATGAGAAATTTGTTGAGTTTTGCCCTATTTTAGTAATTAGGAAGACACCTTATGACATATTGTTTTAACACCTACCATTGGAAGGAACAGCTGTTGTTTTACATTCTGAATCCAATGTTTTTTTGTCTTCCATGGTATCACTGCAAAACAGTTTCACATCTCATGTTAGATATTAAATACTTAAAACTATCACATTGTTTTGCCAAAAATTAATTGAGAATAATGATAAAAATGGTCAAAGAGCTTTTATAATCCCAACATGTTTCTGTCTTGCACTATAAGAAACTTAAATATTCTAAACATATTATTAATGGTCTAATTGACTGAAGTTTGGTTCTTCTTCTGTTTAGTATTTACATCCATCATATGTACATCCATCATCCTATTTATTTCTACTGTTTAATGTGACAGCAGAGGTACAGTATAGCAAATATCCTGGTTTTGATAGGAACCCAGATCAATTAAGTATTCCTTTTTCTGCATTTTACAGTAGACAAACTAGAGCCCATTTTAAGAACTTGAAGCTTTGTATAAGACAGATTTGAGTTTGTTTTTAAGATTGGAATTTTTATTCCAAATAATTTTTCTATACTTCCTCCCACTAAGAATTTTTGCAGCAAACACTCATTATAATAGGAATTCTAGCCTTATATACAGCAATTTTTCTTTTAAAAAAAATATGGACAGCTGTTGCCATGGAAACTGGGAATTTCAAATATGTTACAACAATGTAATATTAGGATATCTTAATGTACCAGTAAACCTGATTGTGCAACTCCATTTGTGCAACAAATTGAAAAGCATTTTCAGACAGCAAATTATGGTGAAAAATTACAGGTCACTTCCTTTAATACATTACAATAATTTAACACCATATGAAGATGGACTAGCAAACCTGATCACAATTTGGCTTCATAACATTTCAAGATGTATCCTTGCTTAGCTTTTAGATATGGTGATATTTTCAAGTTAGCTTTTTTCATTGCTTCCCAGCTATGCTTTATTTGAACAACACCGGAGGAAAAATCTTCCTCCAAACATAAATTTCCTAGCTAAATCCCTCTCTCTTCTCTAGTTTCATTGAAAACTTTGAGATTATAGCATTTGAGAGCTAAATACATATGCACAGTGCAAGAAGGTCCAATCATTTGGCTTGGCTATAAAACCATCAGAAAAACAAGCTCCACTTTCATCTGTAATCCTTCAGCTTTTTGACAAGTTGGATGCATTACTCTACTCAAAAATTGCATTTTTGAGGCACCTGCAATTAAGATCTATATAAGATCATTTTAGGAGCTTACTTTCAAACCAATAAAACTTCGTGTTCTGTTAGACAGCAGATCCTTTTAGAACACTATTTTTCAACCTTGGCAACTTTAAAATGTACCGACTTTCAACTCCCAGAATTCCCCCCCACCCAGGATGGGAATCTAGGACTTGAAATCCTGAACTTACCCAAATTGGAAAACGCTGATTTAGAACCTTTTTTTTTTTTTTTTTTAAAGATTGAAGCAATGCAACATGCTGAGCAATATGCAGCAGAATACATTTTGCATGGGCCACAAATGGAAAAAGTCTTTCTCTGGAGAAAAGCAAGTTTGTTCTTTATACCTGCAGTGTCTCTTACGATCAGGTGCCTTATAAATTGAATAAATAAATAAAACTAGACAAATCCCATCGCCTTTTTTTTTTTTTTTTGAGGGAGGGGGGAACTAAAGATCCCATTACGTTTCGTGCTCTAATCTGCCACTTTTACATTCCATACCCGGCCCAATCACCTCCAGGCTTTACGTGCCGCCTCACCGCCAGGCCAGCAACCTCCACGAGGCTCTCGTGGACCGTTCACGAATAAATTGGGACACTCCTCGGAGGATTGCGCGCCTGGTCCGGTTTTCCTGTCTTGAGGCGAGCAAGGTATGGCTATGCGGCACCGTTTGTCGTTTGCGCATAGCCTGAAAACCGCTAAATGTAATTCCTTCTCCCCCCGCCCCCCCCCCCAAAAAAACCGCCTCGGGACTAAATTCGAATTCACCTCAGAAAGGGGTCAAAAGAAAACTCCATTCGCCTCTTCGGAATTACCCGCGCGATTCCATTTGAAATGGCCCCCTCGGCCCGCCTCTCTAACCAGTTTCTCTCATTTCATTGGTTGATTTAAACAACGTCACAGCCTATTGACCAATTAGAGAAAAATGACTGTCGCTCCGCCCCTCCTTATCCTGCTTTAGTGCGCCGTGGAACTTGTAGTTTTTGGTTTTGATTTGTTTTTTGCCATTGGCCTTCTTTCTTACCGAGCGACGCTCAAAATTCTTACCGCTCGGAGATCGCTGTAGGAAGACCATAGAGTTGGGGGGAGGGGGGGAACTTGCCTTGCCTAACTCTATGGTCCGGCTTTCTATTATAAGGAAACACAACGACGTTTAATTATTGCACCTTCTGCCAAAGCACATTTTGGCAGGTCACCCTGATTCTAAGGGCTGGCTTCACAAAATTTAGGTTGCTGCAGTGCTCCCACAAATACGCAGGAACTGGGGAAGGAGGAGGGTTTTGAATCACAAGACCACAAGGAATTGTTTTTATTGGGCATACATATAAGAAATTATAATAAAAGAAATCCAATATCTAATTCTACATATTATAACTGCAGCTAGGATAACCTATGCACAAAATTGGAAAAATAACATCATACCAAAAGATGAAGAGGTGATAAGGAAAATTTTGGACTGTGTGGAGATGGATAAATTGATGGAAGAAATAAGATGAAATGGAATACTACTTAATATGGAATAAATAGTTGGAGGACAGGAATAATAAATAAGAAAATATACAATAGAGATGGGCTAGAGATAAGGAAGTATTAGGAAAATGGTATGAAATACACAATGTATGTAAAGTAATACATATAGAAATGTATAAATAAGTATAGAAAATATGTAAGAAATAAGGGAACCACAATTACAAATAGGTGAATATGAAGGAGGGAAAATACAAATTGTGATTATACACTGATACGGAATTGTTGTAAAATGGAAACTTTTTTCCTTTTTGTTTTTGTTTCGTTTTTGTTTTTTAAAGGAAAAAAACCAAAAAAAATTATTTTTTAAAAAAATAATCACAAGAGCAGCCCATTATTTAGCTTAATGCCTGTTATGAGAGAGCAATATATCATTCTGAATCATTGAAGCTGGGATGCATTGTGTTCTAGCATATATATGGCCATTAAGCACAATCCGTGCCTAGATACTTTCATGAATTGTTTATTAGCTTCATCTTGGAGTCCCCTCCCAACGTTTCTTAACTGCCCTCAGAATGACTCCTCTTGTCAACAAAGAGGTGCAGAAACACTGATGAAATTTTCCATGGCTGGCTAACACCTTAAACTGAAACGACCTTGTCTTTCCTCTAGAAAGTGTCAAATCAAATATCCTCTGCACCAGAGTTAAATTTGTTTTTAACATCACCATAGCCTACACTTCTGTTTTTGTTCTAATTGCAATGTTAGTGTTAGCTAGAGCAGAACACACACACACACACACACATATATTTGCTTGGCAATTTGTTTCAAAAAATTCTATATTTTCAAAATGTGATTGGGCCACCACCAGATGATTTATGAAGAATTTAGCAGGCACATACAACTGTAAGATAGGCCATTGTCAGTCTTCATTTCAAAAATCTTCTGCACATGATAGGTTTATGCCTCTGGTGCCTCACCCATCTGGGCCCCAACAGAATACTAGCTAAGAAATACAGGGTTTGATTATAAAAACAAATGTGTTCTCTTCCAATATATGATAAACGAAGTAACATGCAGTTCATTTGGAAAGGAACATATTATTTCTATCAGAAAAAGAAAATTCAAAATACAGATTCGTTTTTCTTTCTGGAAATATTTGAATGGATGAATTAGATTAACAATATTCATTGCTAATACCCTGTTCCCCCCAAAATAAGACATCCCCTGATAATAAGCCCAATTGGGCTTTTGAGCGCATGGCAATAAGGCTTATTTCAGGGTTCAAAAAAAATAAGACAGGGTCTTATTTTCAGGGAAACATGGTATTTATCATGCCATTCTTTGGGTTCCTAATAGAAAATAGTCAGTTGGAGCAGCTAGGCAATTTTATATACTATCTTGGACTCCTAAAGCATGTTATAATCGCGGCACCCAGCTCAATATGTACATAGTTATAGTTTGTATTATTTTTATATTTGTCTCTTCCGTTCAACTTTGCCTGATTCTTGGAGACTCCCTGGACAAGTCCCTGCAGTTTTCTTGGCAAGGTTTTCCAGGAATAGTTTGCCATTACTTCCTTCCTAGGGATGAGAGAAAGGGACTGGCCCAAGATTACACAGCTGGCTTTGTGCTTAAAGTGGGGCTAGAACTCACCTCACTTTATAAATCTGCCTATTTCCAGTTTAGGAGGAGAGTAACATTGATTGATGCAGAGGTGGGTTTCAGAAGGTTCTGACCAGTTCTGGAGAACCGGTAGCGGGAATTTTGAGTAGTTCGGAGAACCGATAAATACCACCTCTGATTGGCCCCTCCCCCATCTATTCTCTGCGTCCCGAGTCCCAGTTGATCAGGAGGAAATGGGGATTTTGCAGTAACCTTCTCCTGGAGTGGGGAGGGAATGGAGATTTTACAGTATCCTTCCCCTGCCACGCCCACCAAGCCACACCCACAGAACTGGTAGTAAAAAAATTTGAAACCCACCACTGGTGATGGTGGTAAAATGTCAGGAATATGGTACCAAGTAGTATCTTTTCTGACTAACTATCATTAAAAACCACAAGTGTATATTTAATAAAATCTGTGAGTTGGAAAAGATGCTATCAGACTCCTACTCTCCCCCCCCCCCACTTCCAAGTAATGCAGGTACGGGTAATTTCACATAATATCTCAGGAAAAAATAATATTGGAGATTTGGGCTGTAATACTATCTTTATATTCTGGGGTGCATATATTTTCTTTCATCCAGATGCAACACTGGTGAAATCCCAAAAGTGAAGGTGAAGTGTATTCTTGGTGTCCTTGCTGGGTATTAATTTAAAACTAAGTAATTTATGGGATGGAAACCTCCCATGTAGGACTTTCTCCGGGAGCCCTTGAGATAAACAGGAATGATTTGCTTTTTCAAATCTAGAAATGCAAATGCTTGTATTGACAAAAAAACAAAAAAACAAACCAGTATTCCAAATATCTTTTCATTAAGTTTTGAAACAGAATGGTGTCTGCTTCAGTCAAGCTTGCCTCCGTTATTCTGCCCCATCCCCACCCTCCTGCTCTGTTCCTTTTGAAGTCACACATGATATAAGTAGGGAGGACTTTTTCCACTATTCCGCTTTTGGAAAAGGATAGATTTAGCGGCTTCTGTTTATAAAGACTGAATAGCCAGTAAGGAAAGAGAACACGAGTGTGATCAGGACCTGCCACAGATCCATGGCATTTCCTGGCATTTCATCCTGTTTAGTTGCACAAAACAGCTTTTTTTGCTACTAATTTCACCGATTAATAGGCCTTTGGCTTTGAGAAAAAAGGCATAAGAGCCATCAAGAAAGAAATGAATGTGTCTAGAAGGTAAGTGACCTAGGGTTCATAATCTGAAAGCAGGAAGCAATTTCACTGTCATTTATCCTTTCCCCCTCTTTAAAGCTGAGTTTTAGGGACTCTGATAAGGAGTTGCCTTTAGAAATACAGAATTGTTGCAAGCTTTGCCGTAACATCTACTGGAAGATTAGGCTGTGGAAGAATAGGCTGTAAACCATAGAGGTTTGAGAACACAGAAGCCGAAGGAATTGAGGATGTGGGCTGGATTACTGGACTCTTCTGTTTGCATAAATTTTAGCTAATAACAACTCTTGGAAGGCCAGAAATCGATTGAAACAGGAAAACAGAGTTAAAGGTTTTTTTATGCTTTCATTTTTCTGGACTTGCTGTTTTAAGTGGAAATTTACATTACATTTATTTGCATGCAATATTTTCTTTTAAAACCAAATGTCTATTGTAGCTGATGTAAAATTTTCTAATTGTTTATGTGGGGTGCCCATATCCATTTAAACATTTGAGGAAAGGAGTGGATTGCCAGTAAATCTGGTTTTCAGATGCTCTTACCCAGAAAGAAGTTGTACAAAGAAATTAAAAGATGTGCTATAGAGATAAGTGAGTTTAGGGCTGCAGCATAGGACATTCTTCTCCAGTTCAGAAGTGGTCCAGCTGCAAGCCATTCATAACATTTTTAAAAAATTATAAAGTCAATTGAATATTATTGCAGTACAAGAGTACTGCATATCATGATTCTATCACTTAGCTCGGTGTTTTCTTGGCAGTAAGACAGAATTAGCTTACCTTCTTTCAAGATATATATTTAGTTTCTCAGTATTGTAATCTATTTGGTGAGTTCCTATCTATGCGCTAACTAGGACTCCATTATTAGGATGGCCAAGTTGAATAGATGATGCTATTACTGTGATAAAACCAATGCAAGTCCATTATAAATAGGTATTCCAATTCTATTTCCAAAATAAGCAGAACTACTCTTAGACCACTAAGAGTACATTAGTACATTAATGTACTAATGTACATTAGTACATAAGTACTAATGTACATTAGTACATAAGTACATTAATCACCTAAACTCAAAGTGAAATTAATGAAACATATGCATAGGATTTTTCTTCTTCTTTTGATTTCAATGGGACTTTTGCTTCCAAGTTCCTTGCCTTAATGGAGAAAGTAAGTTCACACATATATTTAATGAGACAACAGATATATTCAACAAGTTGTAATGCATTTGGAGACATGATTTGTTTTTGTTGCTCTCTCCCTTTTTTCTCTCAGTTCGCTAAATTAAAAAAAAAAATGAATAGAGCAAGATTCAGACCACAATGTTAAATATGCTTATTTTCCTTCAAGTCTTACTGAATTTAATGGGATTTATTTCCAGTCAAAATTCCATATTTAGAATTGAACTGCATGTATCCAGTATGCCCATCAATATTCTCAACAATTTGAAATTCAAATTAAATGCCGTTCAGAGAAGGAACAGTTAATTTCCTTAATTTCCTGTAAAGCAACAATATATGCATTTTTAAAAAAACATCTAGTGCATATAGGAACCAAATATCTGACAAAGATATTTGCGTTTTAAGACTGAAGATTACCTGTCTGTTTTGTGGGTGTGTCTTCAAGACAAACCTAACTTCATGGTAACTACAGGGACTAATCCTAAACCCTGTTAATTTTGTTGTTCATCAAGCAACCTTTGGGAGGGATGATAGGGAAGGAAATTGCTAATCTTGGTGCTTTTATTTTGGCAGGATTCATTGTCTTCGTGCTCATCGGTCTAAGCCATCAGCATACTCTAGAGAGAACTGGCACAATTCTTTTGGCTGCAAACACTGGTGTGAAAATGAGCAAACAACAGTCCGCGTACTCTATACACTGATCGTCATGGTTATTCTCATTGCAGTCTGGGGAGTATGGGCAAGGAAAGATTACTGAGCTTACTTAATCTTTCTTTCTTTCTTTCTTTCTTTCTTTCTTTCTTTCTTTCTTTCTTTCTTTCTTTCTTTCTTTCTTTCTTTCTTTCTTCTCTTGAGACTCAAAAATTCAAGATCCTGTTGAAGACAATATCAAAAATAGCATTTTGAAGCAGTGATTTCCCCCCCACACCCTTCAATTCAGGAATGGGTTTATACTACTTTCTCAACTTTCTTAAATGTAAGAAAAAAATGTAAAAAGATTATTTTGATATAAATAATACTAACATGTATAACACTCTTAAATTAACTATTAAATAGCCATGTTCAAAACAGTTTTGTCAATAAGTTGCTGATCTGGAGATGCCATCATGAATGGCCTTGAATCGTATTTCAGGCATCAAAATACGGACATAATAATTAGGAAAGAATTGAGGTGGTAGATTGACTATGCAGGTGGTAGATCCAATTCAATATTTGGTAAAATGTACCCTGTACATGCTTCACTGATTATAAGTCTCATTGTAATCTGGGATTTAATTCTGAATTAACTAGACTATGCTCTCTAAAAAGGTAAAGGTAAAGGTTCCCCTTGCACATATGTGCTAGTCGTTCCCAACTCTAGGGGGCGGTGCTCATCTCCGTTTCAAACCAAAGAGCCAGCACTGTCTGAAGACATCTCCATGCTCATGTGGCCAGCATGACTCAATGCCAAAGGCGCATAGAATGCTGTTACCTTCCCACCAAATGTGGTCCCTATTTTTCTACTTGCATTTTTTACATGCTTTCGAACTGCTAGGTTGGCAGAAGCTGGGACAAGTAATGGAAGCTCACCCCGTCACATGGCACTAGGGATTTGAACCGTTAAACTGCCGACCTTTCGATCAACAATCTCAGTGTCTTAGCCACTGAGCCACCGTGTCCCTCTTTACTTTATGCCCTCTATTCAGGCTAAATTCAGTTATTTAAAAAATGGGTAGATAACAACAATGCTATGTTCTTCCTCCCTACTATATAATGTTAATAGAAAACTGGATAACCGGAATCTGAACTCCTATGTAGAGGTTTATATTATTTAATTTATAGCTAAGTGTGTAGCAGGATTTCTAACTCAGAAGACTGAGATCCGGTGATGCTGAACTTTAACTCATGCAATTATTGGCCATCATGGCTAATGGCCATCCTGATTAAAGAAAACAAAGTACTATAGCCCACATTATCTGGAGGGCATTGGGAAGCATAAAGATGCTGCAGTGACATTTTTGGGGTTCTTCAACTAGTATGGAAAGGAAAGGAAAGGAAAGGAAAGGAAAGGAAAGGAAAGGAAAGGAAAGGAAAGGAAAGGAAAGGAAAGGAAAGGAAAGGAGGAAAGGAAAGGAAAGGAAAGGAAAGGAAAGGAAAGGAAAGGAAAGGACTCCAGGAGTCCTGCCATTTACGTAACCATTGGCATTTAAAAATTCTTGTCATTTCCCTTTTATCTGCAGCATGAATGTAACACTTGCCCATAATACTGAAGGATTGGAAAGGTGAATTAATTAGCATTAGAAAAACTGTCTGAGTTCCTGTGGTAAAGGTTATATTTAAACATGTGATTATTATAGTATTGTTTCTTTGCTAGAGGATCACCATTTATTGCCCAAGATTTATTCACAGAGGCTGAGAACACATGACACCAGACTTCCTAAATTTTATGACCCACTGAAGATAAAAATTATGAATCTCATTATCCAGTTAATATGGTCAATATGCGTGCTGAGTAAGGATCATGAGAATTATAGTTCAAGGTATCTAGAACATGACAAGTTAGGGGTGGTTGTTAAGACACCCATAAATACCAGGAAGAAAAGTTTAACATTCAGTTTTCCTAAAACCATAGAACTGTAGTTGAAAGAATCCACAATGATCCTGTAGCCCAGTGTTTCTGTGCTTTGTCATTTTTAAGATATGTAGACTTCACGAATTCCACACCTCTTAAAGTTGCCAAGTTGATATGATTAGACCACTGATATGGTCTAACCCTCTGCAATACAAAGTAGGCAGAAAAATGTCCAGCTTTTTATAAGCTTCCAAAAATAGAGAACCCACAATCTCCATAGGCACACTGTTCCATATTGTACAAATTTTACTGTTAGAAAGCTGTTCCTTATTTTTAAATGGTCTACTTATCAGCAACCTGTACCTGATTTTTCTTACATTTTTAATGGCCCTGGAAAAAGAGATGCTGATCATCGTCCCCATGGCCCTAGGAATATAGTTATTTTCTGGCAAGAAATAATGGAAAACTATGTGCAGCACATCTGGGAACATTGGATTGGGGAAATTTGATTTAAACTATGTGTAGGTTGCTTAAAAAACTAATAACGGTGGGCTTTACCAACCACAAGCGTTCCTTTAGATTAGAAAGCTTAGCCTGAAATTTCAGTTTTTGCAGCCCTCACCCCTACCCCCAAAGTCTAGAATAACACCAAGACTTCCAAAAGTTGTCATGAAATTGTAGCTGATGGAGAAAATGGTTCTGAGATTAATTAAATTAGAAGTACTTAACTTAAATCTAAATGAAATCAAGCTTAATATGTGACTTGGTTTATCAAGTCAACTGTAGTTCGTGGCCAGCAAAATGGTTTATACTTATGACCTGTATGAATTGGAGATTAACTGGTTTCGTTTATTATTTATTAATTTTTCACATTTTTGAACCACCCATCTCTCTCTCAGAGAGGCGCTCTTATTAACTTGGCCTCCAAGGTATGCAGAGCCAAAAGAGGTACCAAATGGGTGCTATTCACTTTGTAGATGCTTCAAAAACTCATGTCACCTCCTAAAACTTCTAAAATTATGGGAATTTTTTACTTTCTTTAACTCAGACACTAGGCTGCTCCTTTGCTGCTGCTATAAACATTGAAAAGTGTGGTGATTTAGAAGCAAATTGAATTGTGAAGGGATTTCTTTTGTGTGTGATTTTTATGCAGGGATTCCCCTCAGACCTGAACATCATCATCATCATCATCATCATCATCATCATCATCATTATTATTATTATTATTATTATTATTATTATTATTATTTATTTATTTATTTATTTATTTATTTATTAAATTTGTATACCGCCCTACTCCCGAAGGACTCAGGGCAGTGAACAGCCAAAAGATAAAATACATATAATACAAATGTTAAAAAACCATTAAAATACAATTAAATAATTATTTCAAGGGTCCTCCCAATATAAAAAGGCAAAGAAAGGCTGCCTTAACAACTACTTCATAATAGAAGCTGAAGATTTCTACCTATCTCTCAAGATTTTTTACCAACACCCAAGCTAGACTATCACTCTGAAGTTTTTTAAAAAAATTTTTAAAAATCATCCAGGCTCAGTTCATCTCTCAATGTATTCTACCACTAAGGGTAAAATTGACGAAGCATTCACCCAGGGAACAACAAAGTTACAGCACATCAGTTTATGTTAACTGCGTGCGAGACATTTTTCATTTATGTTCAAAAAAGGATATGATTTAAATCTACCTGCTCGCCACCAGTTAAAGTTACCAAAAATAGAAGCTTCATTTCAGCCAGCAAGACAAATGATATATTCCATGTGCCATTTGTTTTGTCAGGGAACGAAAACAAATCTTTAATTTTCCATGATAAAATGTGCTACCAAGGCTGAGCTGTGTTCAAAGCTCTTTATCCTTTTCTCATCCATTTCTAGTTTTTCTTTTCTTCCTCAGCAAGATTTTTAAAAGGTAACTTGTCGAAAAAAACCTGTAAAACCAATCAAACTTTTACTATTCCGTGTTGCCTAATCCTTCATAAGAAAATATTGCAAATATCTTAATGCAGTAGTAAGGGCTAGGTTAGAACACACCTTCAAATACACTGTTGGAAAACTGGGTAGTACACAATTTTATTTTGTGCTAATCCTTTTTTCTTTTATTTATTTTTCAACAAGTGCTTACGTTTCAGATTTCACGGCTGACATCTTTATTTCTTCTACAAACAATATAGTACAATGCATAATTATGGTGCATATTCTAAATTTCCCATGTCCGACTGGGCAATGTGTAAATGGGTCAGGAGTTAGTGGACTGAAAGGGTTTTTAGCTTGATATGTGAACCGTGAGCTTCTCAACTTTGATAACTCAAAGAAGCATCTGGAGATCAGGTTTTGTTACAACTTGTATGAATACATCAAATGCATCTAGTTTACCAGTAAAAACATTCGTTGGCCAAATCTACAACTGTCTATGTTATAAATCTCTGAGGAAGGTGGGCAGTTGAAATATAAATAGCTAAACGTCAAAGTCTCAGGTCAGTTCTGGTGGTGTCACTCTGAGGAGTGTATTTACCCAATTTAAATGTCTTTAATTTGTTTGGGGAGCAAATTTGACATAACCCCAAGGAAGCAGTAGGACAGAACATTTTCTACATTTTTAAAGTGTAATCACATGCATAGATCTATAAAATAAAAATAAAAAAAGCTGCAAGATTTGGAACAAAATGCTCCATGTTCAAAGATTAAAGCTGTCAGGCTTTCCCAACCTAGCATTAGCACAATAAATGTATTGATCGTGCACCTTCCAGAATTTCCAGCCAACATGACCACTGCAGTTGCTATTTCAAAGACAAACAGAGGGCACCAAATTGAGAAAATCTAGATTAGGGCAATTCAGATCCAAGATTAAGGAAGAAATCTTCCAAATATGATCTTGGGCTTATTCCATTGGAGCACTATAGATATCAATCTGGTGCAACCTGCATTTTCTAGCCTACTAATAACAAGAAACCAGCTGTGAGTGATGTTCAGAAAGCTTGGGAAGAAGTAGACTCCCATGACCACCTGAAGAAAAATAACATCAATTTTCCAGAAAAAAAGGGCATTTTTAATTCAAAGGTGCAACAAAAAAATCAATCATAAGAAGAGGCTTCCCCAAAGGAAAAAATATAACGGAATGAGTTATGATCTAGTAACATGGCCATGCTATGCAGGTTATGTTTGGTTGAAACAAGAAGGTAGAACAACTGCAATAAGACTATAGAAAAAATAAAATTAGGGTTACAGCAAAGCGGAATTTATCTGTGTTGGGTGCATCTGATCAAAGAAGAGACGATAACCTCAAGATACAAAGTTTGGCCAAGGGTAGGAGAACTCGAACAACAGAGTGAGATGGAAGAAACTTAACAGTACCTATGAAAACAAATGACTAGTACATACCATGGTTATAAATATGGCTATTGGAGATGCTACAAAGAAGTAGAATTATCCTCCTGGAGAACTCAGATTAACTCTCAATTAAAAAAATTAATTAATTAAATTAAAATGTTTTTAAAAACTCACATGGAAAAAGTCTCTGTTTGGAGCAACAGAGTATGAGTTCTGTGAGACTTTCATTAGACTGAAATGAGATGAAAGCAGGGAATCGGTACAGAATTATCTTAAAGTTCCCATTTTTTTCATTGCCAAAAATTCTATTGATAATTTGTTGCAATTTTTTAAAAAAATTTTGATTTATATGCCGCCCTTCTCCGGAGACTCAGGGCGGCTTAAAATGCGTTAAGCAATAGCCTTCATTCTTTTGTATATTTATACAAAGTCAGCTTATTGCCCCCCACAACTGGGTCCTCAATTTACCTACCTTAGAAAGGATGGAAGGCTGAGCCAACCTTCAATTTTACTCACTGCTCTGTGTTTCCCAGAAAATAACTGAGACTTTGAGTCAAAGAATCATGGTGGCATGCAAAGCAGGGAAAGGGCCTCAGAATTCTGCAATTTTAAATTTTAATATTTACATTTGACAATCATTAATTACTGGCAGCAGAGCACTTTAAAAAGCTGCATCATTCTGCTTCGTGTAATAAAATTGTGCTTCAAATCAAATCAGAGATTCCAAAATACATTTAATGCTGGCATAACGAGAGGGAAAAAATTAAAATAAAATTTCTTTCGGTAACAAACTGCTGTCGTTCTAATGCGGTCATATTTCTTTGGTTGCCATTCTGCAAATGATGCCATCCAGCAGGGTGCCTATTTTTTCTTCTTGTGGAGTGAGTTTATATACCTGCAAAGATAATAGAATGGTGACTTTCTCAAGGGACAGCATGATTCTACAAAGTATTTATTTCTGTTTGTTTAAAATGGTTTGAAGAGGGTCATCTGCTCAACGCCTGGAGAGCAGATACCACTGGCAGTTTTACATTTCAGAGTTGCCCTGAAAGGGGCCACGGAGGCACAGAATAAAAGAAAATATCTCAAGAAACCTCTTCTGAAAATGTAGAAGTGCAGAAAGAAGCCAGAAACTCAGTTGTATACTAATATGATCTTCCTCTGAATTTCAGTAGCACAGGAGACATGACACTTAACAGCTTACAAGTTGCTTACCCCTAAGTTTATAGGTTGTGTTATGACATTTACATTTTTTATTAGTTACATCAGTCTTCCTCGTTCTGCTACTTTCCAAATATGTAGCTGGAAGTTAGGAAAAGGCTTGACTATATTGACATTTAGATTTCCAGGCAACTGAAACCAATTCAGTTTTTTTGGGGGGAGAGGTAAGATACGTAAGCGAAAGATTAAGCAAACACCCTTTTTATATGTTTGCAATCTTATACATCCGTATATGAGAGAAAACTACCCTAACCTTGATGATAATAGTCAAGTGATCACCTGCTACACTGCATTGAAACTTCAATGTTTTAATTTATTAAAATACTTGTTTATTATCTCTTCTTACTCAGAGAAGCTGAAACAAACCTTCTTAATTTTTTGTATGTCACTTATTTCAGAGAGATCTGCTATGGAAACTTGCTGGCCGTCTACTTGACTTATTAGATCGTTCACGTTCGCAGTTTTCTCTTCGTGTTCAATCAAAACTATGAGTACTGCAGAGTCGCTATCAGAAATGCCGAATTTTTTGAAGGCATCTGTAATCTAACATTAAAGGAAAATATAGTCTTGTATTAGTCATAGTCATTAGTACCTGACAATCTAGACGCTATTCCAAAAATAACCTTCCCATTTAGAAGATCCAATGATCTACATATTATTTTCACTTAACTGAGAATAAGGTATTTAATATTTCCTTCTTTCAGCTCAATACTTGCAGTCAATATTGAAAAGCTGATTTAGAGCATAGTACAGATTAAGAATGGTTAACATTGGGGGATATGTTTTAGCAACAGCAATAGCACTTAGACTTATATAGCGCTTCATAGTGCTTTATAGCACTCTCTAAGCAGTTTACAGAGTCAGCATTTTGCCCCCAATAATCTGGGTCCCCATTTTACCGACCTCAGAAGGATGGAAGCCTTGAGCTGATCAGGACTGAACTCCTGGCAATGGGCAGAGTCAGCCTGCAAGAGCCTTGGTGGCACAGCAGATTAAAGTGCTGATAAGTAGCACCAGCTGTCTGCAATTATTGCAAGTTCAAATCTCACCAGGCTCAAGGTTGACTCAGCCTTCCATCCTTTCGAGGTAGGTAAAATGAGGACCCGGATTGTGGGGGCAATAAACTGACTTTGTATAAAAAAGAACACTGCTTAGAGGGGCACGAAAGCCCTACTAAGCAGGTATATACGAAAGTATGAAGGCTATTGCTTAACGCATTGTAAGCCGCCCTGAGTCTCCAGAAAAGGGTGGCATATAAATTGAACTAATAAAATAATACTGCATTCTAACCACTGCACCAACATGGCTCTTCTGTTTTGATTATGCTTTGGTCTCCAGTAAAATGGGAAGCTGCAGCTGGAGGCTAGCAAAAACAAAACAAAACAAATCCCAATAGTAGGTGAAGCTTCTTGTATTATTATACTACTTTTTCCTCTTCCTTTCTCACTATAATTCAACTTTTTTTCCCCTCTTTTTCTCCTGACAGTATACCAACCCACAAAGCGGAAGAAAAATGATAGTCCAAAGAATAAAGGAATATGTCTGTAGAGTGTGAAGCTGCATGAAACAAATCAGAGGGACTACAGTATCTCAGTCCCAGTTATAACTTTCTCACATTATTGTTCGGTGAAAGGTTGAATATGATTTCAGCATTAAGTGTTCTTGTCTTCATTTTGCCAATTTTGTAAAGATGAACAGCTTTATTTGCAGCTACTAGTATCTGAAAAGGATCAACAACCTGCCAGAGAAAATATAATGAAGTTTTCAACTGCTGTAACAGTTCTAGAACAACAACTTGCATTTTTTAGTCTAATAAAATGATACTTTAGGAAAGCAATCCTCTACTTTATGGCTATGGAATGGAATAGTAATGGAACAGTACATTTAGGCTAACTCTGTATTTATATTAAAATTTAAACTATGCATCACATTTCTACCCATGGAAAGATAAGACACCTATCTCTTAATATTTATAATTTAGCTTTCAGGAAAATAATAATGCTATTCTGTTTAAAAGAACTTCAACAAAACACTTTTCACAGAAATAGAGTCAAGAAGGAAAATAAAATCACTAGAAACCATGTTCCAGAAGTTTGAGCAGGCAATTTAAACATTCAGGTGAAAATTATTTATTTCCTTAAAAGTTTCTACTCACTGGATTTTTTTTTTTTACAGACAGTATGTGACTTAGTGAATTCTGAACGTTACTAAATACGTAAAGTGGAGACAAGTTGCTTACCATTGAAGGATTAATTAATGCTCCATCAATAGCACCTTCCATTGCTTTCCCCCGCAAAATAGCAGCATTTTTCACACCATTAAATAGGATAAGAGTCACAAGGCAGTCAGGAAACAATTCTAACCGATGTGTTAAACATTCCATCTTCTACCAAAACAGTAAGCTCCTTCTGAATTAATCAAACCTGAAACATGTGTAAACATTTGAAAGTTACATTTGGAAACTGTTTAGATTTAATCTTCTATATTTGGAAAACAGAGACGTAATGAAGTTTAAAGATTAATTCTGTGAGATGACTAGAAGGGATCAAGTCTATCCTGGATTGCTATGAAGCGCGGCTAGTGATCTATCCGATGTTAACATCTGGAAAATTAAACTGAGTGGGTTTGTGTTTCAGAATTGATTAGGTTTTATGAAACGTGATCTTACACTAATTACCTGTTCTCCAACAAGCCTTGGCTTTTACATTGGAACAGCTTCCAGAATATTTTTTTCTACAGAGAAAAGATCATTGCTGTTCTCCTGAATTTTTTTCTCAGCCTTTTTGCCCCAAGTAAGAAAATTGTGCCAATATGGGTAGGATTATCAACATTTTTTTAAAAATGTGAACTTACAGTTAATTAATTTTCACAGCTGCCTGAGTATCCAGAGTTCATTTGTAGCGACCGTGTAAAAATTCTTTGCTCCCATGCACATATAGGATACCTCAAAGTTCTTATTAGCTCTTCTTCAAGGTCTTTCACACAAAATGACAATAGATCACACTCAACATTGTAATTAATTATAAGATGCACCTTTATAAAAATAGCTTTTCAAGCTCTTCGTTCCGACTTACACAAAGTGTGTTCTCATAGCAGAGACAAAGTAAGTTAAAGCTGTTTTTTTAATGTGCTCTTTACATTTTCATTTGACAAAAAACTGGTTTAGTCATAACATTCGATACCGATCCTGCTAATTTTTAGTTAACTATTTTTTTCAGGAGAATACCTACTGTATATCTTTCTATATCACGGGTGTCAAACTTGCCATGTCACATTGATGTCACGTGATGTATCGTGACATTTTTTGCCTTCGCGGAGCAGGGGTGGGCGTGGCCTGCGCATGACACATCCAGTCTGCGGGCCACTAGTTTGACACCCCTGTTCTATATCTATCCCATGG
This sequence comes from Pantherophis guttatus, assembly GCF_059756535.1. Taxonomy (NCBI): domain Eukaryota; kingdom Metazoa; phylum Chordata; class Lepidosauria; order Squamata; family Colubridae; genus Pantherophis; species Pantherophis guttatus. The sequence goes on from NC_142069.1 coordinate 77,957,593, forward strand.
TTTCTTAATGACGCATTGTCCCATCTAAATTCAAGAAATCTTCCCTCAAGATTAATTCTAAAATATTAAGTTTAAAAATTGTTTTGTTGATGATGCTTGCTAAAAGAAAGGGAGGGAAAGAGGGAAGGAATGAAGGAAGGGAGGAAGGAAAAAAGGAAGGAAGGAAGGAAGTTCTAAAATTAGGTGAGGGTTAGGGTTATGGTAATATTTATATTGTGATAATTTAAAAAAAATAAGTCAGTAGAAAAGAAAAACAAAATTTAACATGGATAAAGGAAATTCACATTAACCTTTGCTAAAATACGACCACAATTGAGTCCAAAATTTATGTTGTTTAAGTGAGTTTTGCTCCACTTTACCTTTCTAGCTAGTTGCTAAGTGAATTTATTTATTTATTATATTTATATGCCGCCCTTCTCCCGTAGGACTCGGGGCGGCTCACAGAATAAAATCATTGTAGTTGTTAAGTTAGTAACAGGGTTATTAAGCGAATCTGGCTTCCCCATTGACTTTGCTTGTCAGAAGGTTGCAAAAACTGTTCACATGACCCCAAGACATACTGCAACCATCAGGGAGGCTGCAACAGTTGTGTGAAAAATGGCACTTTTTTCAGTGCCATTGTAACTTTGAATGGTCACTAAACAAATTGCTGTAAATCGAGGACTACCTGTATAAGTAATATAGTATAGTTAGAATTATGATATATTATTTGTACTATTATGTAAATAAAATACCACATTATTAATCATAATGCAATAATTAAATTATATTTTTATATTATACAATCATTAAATTATATTTAAGGCTATAATTGAACTATATAATTAATATTCATTATTTATAATTCTATAATAATTACCACTACATTAATTAACACATCTATTGATTAATGCATGTTATTTATTAATGCATAATAGAGCCAGTTTGGTCTACTGGTTATTAATTCATAAATGATCTAAATAGGATGATAGAGCAGGAACTCATCAGATTTGCAGATGACATCAATTTGGGGAGAATTGCTAACCCTTTGGAAGATAGACTCAAGATTCAGAATGACTTTGACAGACTTGAGTCAACATTGGGCCCAGAGAAGAGGGGGTCAAGCTGTTTTCCAAAGCACCTGAAGGCCAGACAAGGAATAATGGATGGAAACTGACCAAGGAAAGATTCAAGCTAGAAATGAGGAGGAACTTTCTGACAGTGAGAGCAATCAACCCGCGGAACAGAAGCTGCCTTCAGAAGTTGTGGGAGCTTTATCACTGGAAGCTTTCAAGAAAAGACTGGACTGCCATCTGTCAGAAATGATGTAGGGTCTCCTGCTTGGGCAGGGGGTTGGACTAGATGACCTACAAGGTCCCTTCCAACTCTGTTAATCTGTTAAAGTAGTGAGAAAAGTAGGAAACTGTATTTAGGCAGAAAAAAAGAAATGTACAGGTATAAAACAGCTTGCCTTCAGGAGTTGTGGGTGCTCCCTTGCTGGAGGTTTTCAAGAATAGTCTGGGCAACAATTTGTTAAGGATGATACATATGTCTCCTGCCTTAAGCAGGGGGTTGAACTAGAAGACCTTCTGATATCCCTTCCAGGTCTATGACTCTATTAAGGGGCTGGCCTAGGAATCAGAAGACCTTGAATTATATTCCTATTTTAGGCATAAAAAGCCAGTTGGTTGATTTTGGACCAGTCATTCTCCCTCAGCCCAGCCTACCTCAGAGGATTGTTGTGGTGGGGAAAACAGGAGGACACAGGATTGTTGTGGTGGGGAAAACAGGAGGAGGACACAGTATAATTTAGGTTCTCCACCTTGAGTTGGTGGGATAAAAATGAAATAAAGAGTGCAGAGAAGAACAACAAAGATGATTAGGGGACTAGAGGCTAAAGCATATGAAGAACGGTGCCAGGAACTGGGTATGTCTAATTTAATGAAAAGAAGGACTAGGGGAGACATGATAGCAGTGTTCCAATTTCTCAGGGGCTACCACAAAGAAGAGGCAGTCAAGCTATTCTCCAAAGCACCTGAGGGTAGAACAAGAAGCAACGGGTGGAAACTAATTAAGGAGAGAAGCAACTTAGAACTAAGGAGAAATTTCCTGACAGTTAGAACAATTAATCAGTGGAACAACTTGCCTGCAGAAGTTGTGAATGCTCCAACACTGGAAGTTTTTAAGAAGATGTTGGATAACCATTTGTCTGAGATGAAATAGGGTTTCCTACCTAAGCAAGGGGTTGGACTGGAAGACCTCCAAGGTCCCTTCCTATTATACTATACTATACTGTACTATACTATACTATACATTATAACTATAACTATGTAAACTATACTATACCTTTACTATTACTATACTATAAACTATAACTATATTATAACTATATCTATACTATAACTACACTATACTATAACTTTACTATTACTATACTATACTTACTATACCCTATACTATGCACTATACTATACTAATGTAAATGAAGCGAGCTCTGATAGATGACCACTGGATAACTTTCTATTCACTCTATTCTAAAAAGCAATGCATCCAGTTGGAAAAAGTACAAACTCAGCCAAAATCCTTTTGGTTCCTCTAGGACAGTGGTCACCAACCTTTTTATCGCCGCGGCCCGCTGAGCGCGCGCAGGGGTGGGGGCACGGCCCAGGAGCTTTTGCGTACGGCCCATTGCGCACGGCCCAGGAGCCTTTGCGCTGCAGCGTTCATGTCCCCCGGCCGCTGCGCGGCCCGGTGCCAGGTACTCCACGGCCCGGCACCGGTCCATGGACCGGGGGTTGGGGACCACTGCTCTAGGAGGCCTCTAAGTTGTCAGAAGAAAGGAACATTCTAATGACATACAGCTTAAAGGTTGGTTAGGTCAAGGGGATCCACATGAGTTAAAAGTTGTCTATCGTCAGAAGATGATTTGAGTCTATGCTTCAGTAATCTACAAAAAGAATTATAACTGTTTTGCAAAGAAACTCAGTAATTAGGAAATGTCAATTAAAAATGACAAATGTATATGATCACATAAACTGCTGAGTTAACCGAATCCTTTGTCTAGAAGGGTATAAAACCATTGTACCTAATTTCTGTCTTTGTTCAACGCTTCATGTACAGAGCTTTGAACCTATTGCGCAATATACAATTTGTCTCTGATTAACCCAAAAGTTGTGTTTGTCTTATTAAATCCACAACAATACTAACTATACTATAACTTTACTATTACTATACTATACACTATACTATACTAACTATAACTACTATTACTATACTATACACTACACCACACTATACACTATTCTATTCTATATAAAAAAGATAAATTATATAAATGCAGTAATTTTAATTATTTATTATTATTTGAACTTCACTCCTTCTAAGGTAATCTACAGAAGGAGGAGGAACAACGCTGCACTCATCCCACCTTTCCCTAACCCGTTTGCTCTTTTTCTTTTTCTTTCTTTTTTTTTTAAAAAGGCCACGGTAGGCATTGGATCCTTTCTTAAAGGGCATTTTTATACTGGTTTTTTTTTTCCTCCTACGGTGCTCTCCAGGCAACATTGCAACCCCCCCCCCCCACCCATCCACCCCAAACCCATCACAGCCCCTGAACACCTTGAGCACCAACAAAGAAGCATGCAGAAAAAAATTCACTCCTTAAGAAAGAGAAAAGGAGAATTTTTGCACCAGGGCTGTAAAGTAGGCCGGCACTACACCACACCCCCCGCCCTGTTTTGCTATCCCGGGGTTAGGAGGCCGCAGCCGGGCGAGGCCCACAAACCTGCATGCGGGGTCAAGAGCAGCGGCCCGCCGAGGCTCCTCCTTCCCTCCAGCCGACCCGTTTCCCGCCGGGAAGGCCTCTCCGGCGTAGAAACCTCCCCTCGTTCCCCGTTGCCGGTCTCCTTCCGCCCAGGGTGCCTGGGCCAAAGCGGACGGGAGCCGCCGCGCCATGGAGCGCTCCGAGGCTTCCTGCTTCTCGGCGGCCTTGAGCTGCACCTTCCTCGCCTCCTGCCTGCTTTTCTCCGCGTTCAACCGGCAGCAGCGGGAGGCCTACATGGACGAGGCCTTCCACGTCCCGCAGGCGCAAGCTTATTGCGCGGGGCGATTCCAGCAGGTAGGCGGGCGGGCGGGCCAGCGGATCTCCGGACGCAGCACCGTTGCAAAGTGTGGAGCTTTGCAGGCTCCATAGGCAGCTCCTTGGGGTTGCCTTCTTAATTAATATCCCGCAAAATAGACCTTCCCTCCCTCCCTTTTTTCCTATCACTTCTCCATCCTCGCTTACACGAAGCACAGGACCAGCCTCTTGCCTTCAGATTCTTTTGGACTACAAATCCCATCCTCTTCCCTCACCATTGCCTTTGCCTGGAAGGGGCTGATGGAAGTTGACGTTCTTCAAATCTGAAGGGCCCGTTTGGTTGGAGGGAGGAGAGGACAATCTCCTCCCTTTTTTTCCCAATAGACCAGGGTTCCCCCCAAGTGGTCAATATCCATCCATCCGCTATTTTGTTGTTACTGTGTTTAGTACTATGAGTTTAGAATAGAATAGAATAGAATAGAATAGAATAGAATAGAATAGAATAGAATAGAATTTTTTTATTGGCCAAGTGTGATTGGACACACAAGGAATTTGTCTTTGGTGCATATGCTCTCAATGTACATAAAAGATACATTCATCAAGAATCATAAGGTACAACACTTAAATGATAGCCATAGGTTACAAATAAGCAATCAGGAAACAATATCAATATAAATCGTAAGGATACAAGCAACAACAAAGTAAAGTAATATTTTATTAAATTATGTTAATAATTTAACATAAATTGTTAAATTTACTGGATAATAAATTTAACATAAATGTAATTTAACAAATTGTTAAATTTACTGGATAATAAATTTAACATAGATGTAATTTAACATAAATTGTTAAATTTACTGGGCATACATTGTTTCAATTTCTGCCATCAATATAGGGCACTGCACACCAAAACAATTAGACACAAGGACAGTTTTTCCCCGAATGCCATCACTCTGCTTAACAACTAATTTCCACAACATTGTCAAATAATTTGTTAAATCTGTATTACTATCATTCTTCTCTTCCTTCTTAGTATCTATCCCTTCCCACTTATTACTATAACCATGTTGCTTGTATCTTTCAATTTATGTTGTTTTTATTTGTTTCCTAGTACAATTTGATTGCTTATTAGTAACCTATGATTATCACTAAGTGTTGTATTTATGATTCTTGATGAATGTATTTTTTTTTCTTTTTATGTACACTGAGAGCATATGCACCAAAGACAAATTCCTTGTGTGTCCAATCACACTTGGCCAATAAAGAATTCTATCTATCTAAAATAAATGTTTGGAGAATTTGGGGAAATGCAAGGAGCTGAAATATGTTTCTTGTTTCGTGTTTTGCCTACATAGAAATTGTCCGTTTGTAATATTCTTTTTCATTTTATTTTTTTCTGATAGTGGGATCCAATGATCACCACATTGCCCGGTTTGTACTTGCTGTCAGTTGGAATCCTGAAGCCCATAGGCTGGCTCTTTGGCTGGTCTGAAAGCATCCTCTGCTCTACAGGAATCCTCCGATTCATTAACCTGCTTTTCAGCATTGGAAACTTCTATTTATTATATTTGCTCTTCTGCAGGATACACCATAAAAAGGTACATGCTGTATATTGTATCTAAGATAGTTTCGCTTTACATGATAGTTTTTAAAATATTAATATTATGCATATTCCAATATAATATTTTAAAATTAATATGTAGATGTAAAGATTAGATGTTGAAAGATGATTTTATTACGTATACTTAAATATTACTATTGTTATTAGTATTGTGTATTAAAATATTGTATAATTAAATGAAGGATTATATATACGGCGGAGCAAATACTAACTTGTCAATAACTTCAATTTTAATATTGATAATATTATATTACTGAATATTATAAATGTAACTAATATTATCAATATTATCATTATTATATGTATCAAAATTAACGATACCCAGATGCCACGCTGTTCATGTATTCAATACTTATGTATATTTAAAAATAAAATTATATAAAAATATTTAAAATATCTAAAACACTTTCACTCTACATAAAGCAACACTAATATTTGACAAAATTCTGAAGTCTTCTTGGATGAAACCTTTTTGCACACATTCCAAATACATGTTCTTAATTGTTATGCCTGCAACTATCTTGTTACCAGCTTTATTTTACAGGTAGTCCTCAATTTATGACCGCCGTTCAGCCCAAAATTTATTTTGTTAAGTGAGAAATTTGTTAAGTGAGTTTTGCCCCATTTTACGACTTTTCTTGCCACATTTGTTAAGTGAATCACTGAAGTTGTTAAAGGAGTAACACCGTTGTTAAGTGAATCTGGCTTCCCCACTGTCTCTGCTTGTCAGAAAGTTGCAAAAGGTGATCACATGACCCTGGGACACTGCAACCGTCATAAATATGAACCAGCTGCCAAGCATCCAAATGTAAATCGCGTGACCCTGAGGATGCTGCAAAAGTCATCAGTGTGAAAAATGGTCATGTCACTTTTTTGTCACTGCCATTTTTGTCAGTGCCATTGTCACTTCGAATGGTCACTAAATGAACTGTTGTTAGTCAAGGACTACCAGTATTGAAATGAAATAAGCTATTCTTATTTCCCTCTCCCAGGGTATCTCATCTTTGTGGTTTTAGTTGTCTTATTTCATTTTTTTTTTTAAAATTTGATTTATATGCCTCCCTTCTCTGGAGACTCAGGGCGGCTTACAGTGCGTTAAGCAATAGCCTTCATACTTTTGTATATTTATACAAAGTCAGCTTATTGCCCCCACAAACTGGGTCCTCAATTTATCTACCTTAGAAAGGATGGAAGGCTGAGTCAACCTTGAGCCTGGTGAGATTCGAACTTACAGTAATTGCAGACAGCTGGTGTTAATCACAATGCTATCAGTCTGCTGAGCCACCAGGCCCATTTAGAATCTAAAATCAGTTTAATCTTATTAATAATTATCTTATTTATCAATTAATAATTGATTAAACTTGTATCTGGTTAGCATTTTTTTCTGTCAAGTCTTATGATCAGTGGTGGAATTAAAAAATTTTTACTACCGGTTCTGTGGGCGTGGCATGGCTTGGTAGGCATGGCGTGGTGGGCGTGGCAGGGGAAGGATACTGTAAAATCTCCATTCCTTCCCCACTCCAGGGGAAGGTTACTGCAAAATCCCCATTTCCTCCCAATCAACTGGGACTTGGGAGGCAGAGAATAGATGGGGGCGAGGCCAGTCAGAGGTGGCATTTACCGGTTCTCAGAACTACTCAAAATTTCCGCTACCGGTTCTCCAGAACTGGTCAGAACCTCCTGAATACCACCTCTGCTTATGATCTTATCTTATGAAGGGGAAGTGAGTTTTTAAAAGACATTGTTGACATTTCATTTTGGGATAGTGATAGTAGTGATGAGAATTTGCACTGAGACGCAGAACCTGAAAGCCAAATTGGACAAAAAATAGACATGCTTCTCTCTTCCTCTACTTTGCTTTACATATACATACAATATACACTTTCTTTTGCTCCTGGTGCTTCTGCATCTTTTATTATTACCTACCAACTTTATTTCCATTCCTTAATATTAAAAAAAAATTACAAATAATCAAATACAGGTAGTCCTCCACTTACAACCACAACTGAGCCCAAGATTTCTGTTATGTGAGACATGTGTTAAGTGAGTTTTGCCCTGTTTAACGACCTTTCTTGCCTCAGTTGTTAAGTGAATCATTGTAGTTGATAAGTTAATAACCCGGTTGTTAAGTGAATCTGACTTCTCCTTTGACTTTGCTTGTCAGAAGGTCGCAAAAGGGGATCACATGACCTTGGGAGACAGCAACAGTCATAAGTGTGAACCAGTTGCCAGGCATCTGAATTTTAGTCACATAATGGGAATGCTACAAAGGTTATAAGTGAAAAATGGTCATAAGTCTCTTTTTTCAGTGGCACTGAAACTTTGAATGGTCACTAAATGAACTGTTGTAAGTTGAGGACTACCTGTAACAGGTGTGTTAGTGAAATGTTTTATTTTAAATATGTGTTTGGTGCATGTGTATGCTAATTATTAAATCTGCAAATTGTAACCTTACCTTGTAAAAGAAACGTTTTGTATCTAAAAGGAGCAAAATCGCTTCTTCTAAAGTGATGTCAATGTGTGAATCATAGAAGCAAATTCGACTCTGCAAATAATGTTTTTGCTCATGGGCAAACATAATCAGTTACTGAAATGCAGCAATATGATTATTCAAAATTCCATTAATTGGACAACACTTTTTTTTTAGGAGCTGAACTTTAACGGGGTGTGCTATGGTTTAATGCTCATATTTTTATCTTAAGTTATTTCCATTTCAAGTTCCTAGTGAATTTGCCCATGTTGTTTTTAATTTTTATTAGACACAATCGCCCTGATTCTTTTTTCTTGTTTTCCCCCCCTATCTTTTAGGCTGCCTCTGGATTCCAGAGAATCCTGTCAACCTTGACACTAGCAATATTTCCACCTCTTTATTTTTTTACATTCCTTTATTATACTGACACGGGGTCCACGTTTTTTACCCTCTTCGCCTATTTAATGTGTCTCTATGGCAATCATAAAACCTCAGCATGCCTTGGATTTTGTGGGGTTATGTTTCGCCAGACGAATATTGTATGGACTGTCTTCTGTGGCGGAAGTGTTGTTGCAGAAAAACTAAGTGAAGGCTGGAAAGTGGAATTACTGAAAAGCAAAGAGAAGAAAAACTTACCAACACAAAACATCTTTTCAGAGTCAATCAGGATTGTTCGATTTCTCCTTGGGTACTTTATGTCACTTAAAAACTTCAGCAATCTGATTCTCTTGATATGGCCATACATTACTGTGATAGTGTTATTTGCTACTTTCATTGTCCTTAATGGCGGCATCGTTCTTGGGGACAGGAGCAGCCATGAAGCCTGCCTGCACTTCCCTCAGCTATTTTATTTTTTTTCTTTTAGTCTTTTTTTTTCCTTCCCTCTTCTAGTGACACCCGGTAAATTTATCAATTTTCTCCATTCTGTGAGGATCTATTTTCTGCGATACAGTGTCCTCACAATTGTTTCTTTATTCCTCATCTGGAAATTTACTTACGCCCATAAGTATTTGCTTGCAGATAACAGACATTATACATTTTATGTTTGGAGAAAAATCTTTCAAAGACATGAGCTTGTCAAGTACTTATTAGTTCCAGTTTATATATTTGCTGGCTGGAGTTTCACAGATGCACTGAAGTCAAAATCTGTTTTCTGGAACTTAGTATATTTTGTATGTCTCTTTGCAGTCACAGTTCCACAAAAGCTTCTAGAATTCCGTTACTTTATTTTGCCATATATTATATACAGGCTTAATATTCCTATGCCATCACTTTTGAAACTTTTCTTAGAGTTGATTATATATAGTTTGGTGAATGCAATAACTTTCTATCTCTTTTTGAACAAACCGTTTCACTGGCCAAATAGTGAGGAAATCCAGAGATTTATGTGGTAACATTTTGGTTCCTAAAACCTGTTCTAGAGCTTTTTGTTACAAATAAGAGGTTACCATTTTAAAACTTCATCAAGGAAAATGAAGTATTCTGGATGTTTTTGTATTGGAAGAAATGTGAAATGTGTAGGGTTTTTGGATTGTTTTTATATAAGGGCACCATCAGTAATTCTTAAAAGATCAGGGAAATTATTTTACCCATATTCCCAAAATAATGTGAATGTAATGGACATTTTGATTATACTACAGAAATCATAAACCTTGACTGTTTTCATTGTATTTCTGTACACATGTATCAAGTAATTGAAAATAAGTTTGATTTGATGCCATTCAATTATTATACTGTCTTTTTACCGATTTTGGGTAATATTGTTTTGTGCTTCTGTGACATTTAATTTTTTTATAATATTTGGGGTCCAGGGATACAGGTAAAAAGTCACACAATTATCAGTTTATTGCAACTAATGTGCTTCAGTTTAAGGCTGAAATCTTGAATATTTTCCTGGCAGGAAACTTTCAATCAGTGGGGCTATGTAGAAATAGATAGGATTATAATGTGAGCAAGGAACAAATTGATTATGAGCTAAAGAACCATACTTAAATCACATATCATGGGCAAATATTGTATAATATACTTGATTTGTTAATCACTGAAAGAACTTCTAGATACCACAGGTTGCTATATTGAGGACATAAATAAATTTGTAGCCTCAGCATAAATCATAAGTCTTTACAGGGCCTGTTGTTATTATTAACCAAATATCAGTTCTCAATGATATAAGATGACAGTTCTGCTGATTGATTTTGTTATCAACGTAATGTCAAACTATGGCAGTTAAAATGTGTTTTTTTTAATAAAACCTGAGATTTTTTCATTCTGCATGCTAAATGCCAAAAAATAAAAACCAAATCAGTGTTCCTTATATTTAAGGGCCATGATACTTGAGGTGAAGCATGCTTATGTGAAAACAAATATTTAGAACTGTACTCAATAAGAATTCTTAGCAATGAATAAGGTAAAATAAATATAGTTTTTCATCACAAACCAAATATTAACACAATTGTGTTAATAAGCAATAAATGATAGACTTTGTTTTAGCTTTTTTGTCTCTGTGAAATATGTTCAAGAGTGCTCTTCCAGTTGTAACGGATTCCTCCCTCTTCATAGATATACAAAGTAAAATTAGAAAATTTTGCAAATTAGAAAATGTATCTTTAAGGAACCTTCATATGATTCTTAATTGGAAGTGTAGACATGGTTATCGTGATTTAATTTCTCACATGAGGAAAAGGCTCCCACTGAAAATTATTTGTACAGTATCTTAGCTTTTGCAGATTGTTCTTTTGATTTCAAAGTTACCAATTTTAAAGTGCATGTCAGTAGATTTGTCACCCTATGCATCTTTAAAAATTGTACAAATAGCACTTGGCTTTGGTAGACTTTGTGTGGAGAATAATCACAAACATCACACTTGCTCACAAAGTTAAAAGAGAAATTTTAATTTCCTGTGAAACATGAAGAAGAAAAAGTTGACAATTGGCTCTTCATTTAATTTTATATTTTTTGGAATTATTATTGTCCCTATTTTCCAATATTTTATCCTTATGATTATCATGGCTTTTTTTTTAGAATAATATTTAATTTAGTCAAAAAAAGTTAAAATACAAAACGCCAAAATATTTTAAAAAACAACAAAAAAAACATTTTTAAAAAGTGTCTTAAAAAGAGATTAACACATATACACATAACATCTTCCCTAGTTGAATGCTGATCAATATAATACAACCATGTTAATTTCCCATCCCTTACAAAACAGGCCAAAATAATTTTAAACTACTTTGGGTAACGAAATGTCTGCAAGAAAACAACCGATTTTTGAGAGGAATCAGAAAGAAACCCATCACTGGCTAGGGATATGAAATACTTGCTAACAGGGATGACTTTCCCTTTTGGAGAACATACAATGTAAAAGAAAAATACTCTATTAAAATCATTACTTGGAGGAGTTAGGAAGAATAAGCACACAAAGTAGGTTCACAAGGTGGCACTGTTGAGCTGTGCTTACTGTACAATTTGCGGCGTTTTTAACAGCTTTTGACAGAAAGTTTTAGAATAGTAGCCTGCAAAACGTAAAGAAAAAATATTTTAATAGAAAATTGAAGGGCGGGGTTGGTCCTTGAAAAATGGAATTTTATATATAGTGGAGCTATCCTCTTCTTCTAGTAAAATGCATCTAGTTATAATTGGAAAGCAGACCAATGTTGAAATAAGATGGATGTCTTTCTAAAATATTTATTCTCTGAAACTGGAATTAGTTGTGCTTTTAAAAATGGATCATCCAAGGGTTTTTCACCATCAGATCCTTTGTCATGCTAAATGTCACCTGTGTTCAGATGGGGCACTTGGAGTCAAGAAAGTCTGGTCTCTAAAATAAGTATTTCTCTTTGGCATCCAGAAGTGTGTCTTCTGGGTATGGCCAACAAGGTCAAGATGACAATTGCAAAAGGCTGTCATCTTGACTTTCTTTTATATACCCTATGGAACCCTAGTGCAGAGGATTTAACTCGATTTCATTGAGGACCACATCAGGGTTGTGTTTGACCTCGGGGGGGGGGGCATGGGGGCATGGCCAGGGGTGTGTGGCCAGCTCGACATCACTCCTGTTGGGGGCACCTGTGGTGGCCCGAGTGCTCTGCCAGTGAAAAGAGGCTCCTGAGCTCCATTTTCGGCTGCTATGGCCTCCTGCAACCCTCTGCCAGTGAAAACGGAGCTCGGGAGGACCGTTTTCACTGGCAGAGTGTTGTAGGACGTCTTGACAGCTGAAAATGGAGCTTGGGAGCCCATTTTCATTGGCAGAAGCACCATGGGCTGATCCTTCACTGTTTCCAGGGCGGTCCTGTGGGCCAGATCTAAATACCCCGCGGGCTGGATCTGGCCCCCAGGCCTTTAGTTTGACACCCCTGCCGTAGTGGTATCGCTTTAACCTTTGAACATGCACAAGGATCTCTTCCTTCCTTCCTTCCTTCCTTCCTTCCTTCCTTCCTTCCTTCCTTCCTTCCTTCCTTCCTTCCTTCCTCTCTGTCTGTCTCCCTCTCTCTGTCTCTGTCTGTCTGTCTGTCTGTCTGTCTGTCTGTCTCTCTCTCTCCCTCCCTCCCTCCCTCCCTCCCTCCCTCTCTTATTTGGATAGCTTTGCCCTTCCACTATATTACACTATTATAAATGGCCCATCATGGTGCAATCTTTGCTATGTTGTTTACAAAACACTCCACAGATATGAAAACCTAAATTAAATCCAGTGATCGGCATCATAATGAGCATAAATAGCTCAGGAACACTGGCATTTAATTTGCCTCAACAAATGCTAAATTTCCTTCCTTTGGTAGATTTAACTTTGAGTTCAGAGCATCTTGAGTGTCCAAACTTGAACTGGCATCAATACAACCAAAGATATATCATTGCGGCAACAAAAAAATAATGGCCAAGAAGATGGACAGATTCATACACTTAACCTTGTGATACATTCTTTTAATATCTTGGAAAAATATTTTTCTCTTTCTTTTCCATGGTCGTTAGGAAGTTGTGATACACTATCTCTAATTCCCCAGTTTTTCCCCCAGATTAAAAGGGAGTGAATTAGTAACAATTGTACTTAGCCACTGTAATGTCTCTCTCGAATTGTCAAATGTACAATATTGTATGCCACCCAGGATTGTATGTGAGAGGTCAAGTTATACAAATGCAATGAATGAATGAATGTATATTGTCATCTTCCAACTGTATAGAACATCAACAGCTTGATAAGGCACTGCTTTGTAGAACTGACATCTGCAGATTTCTCCAGAAATGATCTGAACACAGCCATTTATTTATTTATTTGTTTATTATTTGTATTTCTATGCCACCCACTCTCCGAGGACTCTTTTGGCGGCTTACACCAAAGACAGTATACTAAATAGCATATTGCCCCCAACAATCTGGGTCCTCATTTTACCCACCTCGGAAGGATGGAAGGCTTGAGCCTGTGAGATTTGATCCACTGATCTGCTGAACTAGCAGTCAGCTGAAGTAGCTGCAGTATTGCACTCTAACCACTGCGCCACCTTGGCTCATGGAGGTTGTGAATTCGATCCTAGGTAGAGGCAGATGTAGGTCTCCTGCTTGAGCAGGGGGTTGGACTAGATGACCTGCAAGGTCCCTTCCAACTCTGTTAATCTGTTAATGGAATTCAATAGGTAGCCATAAAATGTTATTTGGATTTTCTACATTTTTAAAAAAATATATATTTTAAAATGAAAGCATTTAACCAAAGTGGTACATTATAGATAAACAATGAAATTGATTCATTATAATTCTTTGACTTCTTGCATTTAATCCTCATGGCAGAGATTTTATATTTATTGGGACTTTTCAGTGCAGGGGACACAAATGTGTAATAAAAACTGTTTTTTTTTTTTAAAAAAAATGAAGGCTAAAATGCCCAATACAATTACTGCTCAGGAGAATTCATTTGCTGATGGTATAGAATTGTAAATAACTACAAGATTAGTGATGCCTGTCAGAAAAAGAAGACAGCAGGTTAACTCATTGTCCCTGTTATAGAAATAACACTAAAGGGAAATGTAAATTTATCACTGTATTTATTCTGTGTTCACTTGCTAAATTATTCCTCCTGTTATTTAAAAGAATATAAAATGTATGCCTGTTTATTTTCCAGAATGCTTTTTAATTCTAATTTTCTTGTACCATGTGTTACTTATTTTGATATGTGCATACATTTTTCTTTAAAATACTGGTGCATCCAGAATTTTGTCTTGTTTAAGTCAAATATTCCTTTTGCTTTGATGTGAGCATTTTTGTTTGCATGCTGCAGAATTGCCAAATGAATGTTTTTTTCACTGTATGTATCACATATGGGAGCAGGATTAATAATAGAACATTATTAACATGATTTCACACTCCATTGGCACCACAACGGATTTCTTTTTATTGATTAGGTGTCTTAATATTTCTATAAAATCACAATTCTCATGACTGGATTGTTACAATATTAAATATAATTGGTAAAATCTATGAAACACTAACTGTGTTGCCCCCATATTCAGATGTAGTTTTAACTAGCTGTATCTCTATGAATTCAGCTTATTAGTATGATTTTACCCATAACTGCCTGAAAAATTGCCCATGGAAATCATTGGTTTTATTTCACCATATAATTTAAAATCTGGGAATCCCAAGAATAATCTCTGTAACTAACATTTCCTTCTCCTTCAATAGACATGTTAAGAAAAAGGATATTTTTTTAAAAAAAAACACCAGACTTTATTTGGAAAGGTGTTTGATTTGCTGAATAGTTTTTCTTTTTTATTTCCAATTAATTTGCTCCAGAATATATTTAGAAAAAAAATTAGACAATCTATGACTCCTTGGGTCATTGTTTCAGATATATTTTCTTTCCAGATATCTGTATTGCCTTTATTGGGAAAGTTCTTTAAAAATTCAGTGAGATATTCAAAGATGTTTCTGCCTTGAAAGTAGCCCTTGTTGAACTACATAAGTGTACAAACATCAACAGCTGGCCACAGAAAATGTTTCATGACATAAGGACCAGGGGTGCGCTTAAAATTTTTTACAAAGGGGTTCTGTGCCCGGTTGCTGGGTGGGCGTGGGCATAGTGGGCATGGCCTAGTCAGCCTCCTGCACCACGGCAGGGTGGTTTTGCCCTCCCCGGGCTCCGGAGGCTTTCTTTGAGCCTCTGGGAGGGTGAAAACTCTGGAGGCCTTCTGGAGGCTGGAAACAGGCCCATTTCTGGCCTTCCCAAACTTCTGGTAGGCCTGTTTTTCGCCCTCCCCGAGCCTCCGCACATGCCCTGCACTTACCATCATCCAAAATGGGCCACATGGGGACTCCTGGGAGGGGCGAGGTGGGATGGGCGGGGCCAATCAGGAGTGGGATTTGGGGGTTCAAGAGCACAGAATCTTCTCTCCCGAACCCCTGCGAATCCCCAGCAGCCCACCCCTGATAAGGACAGAGTTGGTTGATGTACCTACAAGCAACTATTCTTTATTGTAAAAAAAATATATCTTTGTATATTTTTGTGATAAACTGGCTGAGACAGGGAAAGTGGTATGTAAAGTAATCTCCAGCTTTCTAACAAGATAATGTTCCAAGCACTCGGAAATTATTTTGCTGCATCCTGACTTCTTTCCTTTTTACAAAATATAAGAATGCTTCTATTATAGGAAAACTTGAGAAGGGGTGCAGAATATTTAGAACAAAAAGACCCATAAAAGTACCACTATTGTCAAGAAGGTCTGGCAATGTGACTCTCCTTTACAGTAGTGACCAAAATTGGGAAAAGGGTATTTTCTAAAACTAGCTAATACCCTGTTTCCCCCAAATTAAGACATCCCCTGATAATAAGCCCAATTGGGCTTTTGAGTGCATGGCAATAAAGCCAAGCGCTTATTTCAGGGTTCAAAAAAATATAAGACATATTTTTGGGGAAACATGGTAACACCACTTTTTTTTTTGGAGTAGTACCATAAAATTATATATCAGTGGAAAGATAATTTAATCAAGAATGTAACTTATGAAGGATTTGCTATTAAAATAGCAGTTACAGTATAAAGAAGAAAAGTGAAACACATAGAAAAAAAGAGATATACAAAAATTATCACCATGTCAGTTAATACTTAGTTGGGTAACCTTTAGCATGAATACAACGTCTTCCCATGGAGTGAACCAAGTCTTTCAGTTCTGCAGCTGTTATAAGGTGAAACCAAGATTGAATGATGGCTTCTATTAACTGGGTTTTATTGCTGGGTCGCTTCTGACTAACAAGTTTCTTTAGTCGGTTCCATAGATTTTCAATTGGGTTAAGGTTTGGGCTATTCCCAGGCCATTCCAGCAGTGGAATATGATTGTCTTGAAACTCCCCCCAAAAAGTGGTGTTATTAGCCATCAAACCTCAAAAATACACTTTTCCCAAAAGGTTTCCACAATTTTGTTCACTACTGTAATTCTCAGGATTTCAGATTAATTTTTAATGCACTGGAGCACTAACACTATTGGAAATAGGAGATTCATTAGTGGAAACATGGGCCATTTAGCATTCAATTTTCAGAAAGGACATAATATCACACTCTCAACTCATTCTTCAATTGTATAAATTGAAATCATGCAATTACAGAGATGTGCCTAGCTTAATGCTGGCACTAGTCCTAAATGCAGGTCAAAACAATCTAACCCTGAGGGGTGCAGCTTTGAGAATGGGAAGGGGCATACTCCGTTAGTCGGGAGGACGCTTCGCGGCGGTTGACATTTCCCGCCATTTTGCTTGTGGGTTTGGCGGCGGTGGTGCTGAGGGGAAAAGACCCAGCTCGCGCCTGCCATTGTGGTGCTGCGATATTAAAAGTCCAAAAAGATAGTATAGCGTGTGTTGCTTTTACGTCCAACAGATGGCGCTGTTTTTCAAAAGCATATTTTTACCTGTCACAGGTGTGACATCTGTATAATATAGGTATATAAAAACACGTGTGTATTCGAATTCAACGTTGTGTCAAAATTTCAAAGCAATCGGTGAAGAACTTTAGAAGATTTACGATTTTGAACAAACGAACATTTACATTTTTATTTATATAGATGTAAAAAAGGGCAATATGTAGTCTTTGGGATGCTTTTGTGTGCTACAAACCCCATCATCCTTCATCAGAGACTACTGGGGTTGTGCAACAATCTCTGGAGGGATATTCATGATGTTCATTGCCCATCTCAGATAATGAACTCGTTAACGTTTAATTGGACTGTATATTTGGTTTATGAATAAAATATAATTTGATTGAACTGAATAATTGGGTTTTATGATCTTAGACCTAGATGATAAACAAGGTCTGAAGGATTCTCGTAAGGATGTAGAAAAGAGATACAGTGCATGCATTGTATGAATGTAAGCAGAAGCTTGTAGGTTAGCCTTTTCCGTAATATAGTGTGCTTTTGTTTTCAGCTGAATATTTCTTCTCTTAAAGAGGCAGGCAACAACAGCAGAAAATAAGCAAAGCATGCCAAACAATTTGAAGGACCTCTCCTTTGCCACAGGCACTTCTAAAACACCTTCCAGTATTCTAAGCATTGCTTGTGAAGGCTGGGAATAAGAAAAGCCACATCAAGATGAATGATCTTAATATGGCTTTTGAAAAGCTCAGAATGTTCCTATGCCCAGTGTGCTACCTTTTGTCCCAATTAAAACTATTTTTGGGGGAAAAGACCAACATAAAGGCTGTGTCATTTGCATGGCATCAGTTTTCATGAGGCATGAGCTCACTCTACATTGGTCCACACCCGGGGTGGGTTCTACTTACCTTTACTACCGGTTTGCAACGGGATCGCGTGCGTGCCTTACTTCTGCGCAGATTACCGATGACGACATCCAGGGCGGTGTATGGAGTCTCCCGCCAGTTTTACTACCGGTTCTTGCGAACTGGTCCGAACCGGGGGCAACCCACCACTGGTCCACACATCTTAAAGTTGCCAAGGTTGAGAAATTCTGATCTATATCTATCTTATCTATGTATCTGCTCTCATTATGCAATTTGGGATGATCAGAGCTGGGGCATGAATACCCCACTGATCCAGTGGTGAAATTCAATTTTTTTTACTACTGGTTCTGTGGGCGTGGCTTGGTGGGCACGGCAGGGGAAGGATGTTGCAAAAGGAGCCTGTAGTACAGTGGACTAAAGCACTGTTATTAACATCTGCTGCTTGCAATTACTGCAAGTTCAAATCTCACCAGGCTCAAGGTTGACTCAGCCTTCCATCCTTTCAAAGGTAGGTGAAATGAGGACCCAGATTGTGGGGGCAATAAACTGACTTTGTATAAATATACGAAAGTATGAAGGCTATTGCTTAACACATTGTAAGCCCTGATCCTCCGGAGAAGGGCGGCATATAAATTAAAGCAAAAATAAATAAATAAATAAATAAATAAATAAATAAATAAATAAATAAATAAATAAATAAATAAATAAATAAATAAATCTCCATTCCCACCCCACTCTGGGACCAGCCAGAGGCGGTATTTGCCGGTTCTCCGAACTACTCAAAATTTCCGCTACCGGTTCCCCGAAATACTCAAAATTTCTGCTACCGGTTTTCCAGAACCTGCTGGATTTCACCTCTGCACTGATCCCTTTCTCTCTCTCTGTCCCAGAGACAAACTCATATCCGCATCAATTATTGTAAGGTGATACACAGATTTTTCTCACTCCTAACACATATAATTCTAAATTCCCCCAGTGATAGATAAGAGTTTTTGTTGCTCGGTGCATCTGGAGCTCTAGAAAACAGTTCTGCTAAGATTTCCCGTCAGTCAAAGGTATTCTGCCTTATTAGCAGGAAGATATATGACAAATTTATTTTAACAAAATTAATTTGAATACTTCGGTAAATGAATCCATTCCATGGAAGCCTTCAGCAACCTATCCAAAACAATTTGCATTCTGATTAGGACAAGACAAGAATGTCAGTCTGGACAGTAACATATAAAGAAAGTGACAGTAAATCGCAAGCCTCTGGATGAGATTATAAAATGTATCACAACAATCTTGCATTCATAGTGAAAACTGTATTGGAAATCTTATCATTTCCTTCTCATGTATTCCTTTCCCACCAGAAGTTTAAAAAAAATGATGGCATTCTCACTTTTAAAGACAAGAAACTGCAGCATAGCAACCGATCAATAATTTCAGGATTTCAGATAATTATGAAACAAGGCTATTATGTATTTGTCAACTTTGAAAACCTGTCAAACCACCAGGGTGGTACACAATTTTTAGCTTATTAGCAAAAGCCTGCAACAAGGGAAGCCAGAGCTTAGCTATAAAATGGCATAAAAAGGTAAAGGTTCCCCTCGCACATATGTGCTAGTCGTTCCCGATTCTAGGGGGCGGTGCTCATCTCCGTTTCAAAGCCGAAGAGCCAGCACTGTCCGAAGACGTCTCCGTGGTCATGTGGCCGGCGTGACTAAACGCCAAAGGTGCACGGAACACTGTTACCTTCCCACCAAAGGTAACATTTTTCTACTTGCATTTTTTACGTGCTTTCGAACTGCTAGGTTGGCAGAAGCTGGGACAAGTAATGGGAGCTCACCCCGTTACGCAGCACTAGGGATTCGAACCGCTGAACTGCCGACCTTTCGATCGACAAGCTCAGTGTCTTTGCTACTGAGCCACCGTGTCCCACTAAAATGGCATATAAAATGACAAAGCTACTACATTTGTGCTGCAAAGACCCAAATGGCAACTAGATCCATTTCTGGTTACTCTAGAAGGAAATCTCAGAAAGTGCCTGATATTAGACTTCCAGAATTCTCTGCAAAGCCATGCTGGCTAGCAGTGATGAAATCCGGTTCTGTGGGCATGGCTTGGTGGGCGTGGTGTGGCTTGGTGGGCACGGTTTGGTGGGTGTTGCAGGGGAAGGATACTGCAAAATCCCCATTCCCTCCCCACTCCTGGGGGAAGGATATTGCAAAATCTCCATTCCCACCCCACTCTGGGGCCAGCCAGAGGTGGTATTTGCCGGTTCTCCGAACTACTCAAAATTTCCGCTACCGGTTCTCCAGAACCTGTCAGAACCTGCTGGATTTCACCCCTGCTGCCTAGGAAAATAGTTCACATATGTGGAGAATGCCACATATGTTAAAGCAGTATTTTGCAACTTTGAGATGTGTAGCTGGCTAGAGAATTCTGGGAACTTAAAGTTGCCAAACCTAAAGTTGAGAAACACTGCACTAAGGAAATGTTTGATTATTATTTATCCTGCCAACATGGGGCCACTCAGTGGGATGGAATGGGTGACAAAAACCAGGAAATCCAACAATAAACTTCATAACTTATTCTGCATTAAAACTATAAGGGTAGCACCTCTCGTGGGTTTTATTCCTGAGGCAGAATAGAAGTCAGGAGTCAAAGCAACAAAGTTTAAGCATCAGTGCTTTTCTTTTCATTCAAGGACTGGAGGCTAGCATTTTAAGTTGCTTGACTGTGGCCCAGTCACAGAGGGCTGTAACATGAATCAAGTGTGCATTTATTTCAGAGCTGAACTAAGAAATGTGGTGACTCCCCATACAATACTTATTAAAGTTTGTGTAACCATTTGAATTGATTCTAAATTGTGTCGGCAGGGATATTGATTGATCATTATTACCAAAGCATCTATATTCCATTGATTATCAGTTACATGTAATAAAATGCATTTTTGAGCATCAATGGAGAATGAAGGAGAAAATATCTAGAAGGGGGGGAAAAAACCCAGCAAGAAAGAGGCCAACCAGTTGAAAACAAAATAATCCTGTGTAGAGGTAAGGTCAATAGAAAATTAGATAGGAAGGTTGTCTTAGCTGCCTGGAAGCAATTAATAGGGACACTAAGGTTTATTAAATATGGCTTGCTGCCTTTTGTTGCTCATTGACTAAATTACTCGTGACATAAAGAGCAGGTAGATGAGTTTCACAAGAGAGCATAGCTATCAGCACCCAAACTCTGACCTCTGAAAAAACCTAGTACACCCTTAGGAGATACCAGATCTGCTATATAATGATTGTGTGAGAGTATCAATGGAGAATGTATTTCAAGCATTTTGAGTCCTACTAAATGAAGATATTGATGTCCTGCTTGGGAGGCTCACTTTCTCTCTAACAATTGTTAGTTCTGAAGTGCAGAATTGTCCTGCATAGTGAGCCTAAGATTATTAAACAATATTTTGTTTTTACATTGTGCTGAATAACTCTGTGTATAACAAAACACACATATAGTAACGCTAACACACATTAGAGTGAAGCAGCAGATTCGGGGTATCATGAAAGGCCAGTAAAGTGTTACTTAATTTGTTTTTCTTGTATACTTCCTTCCCCCCCAAGGAGTAGCCTGTTTCCCCCAAAATAAGACATCCCCTGATAATAAACCCAATCGGGCTTTTGAGCGCATGGCAATAAGGCCAAGTGCTTATTTCAGGGTTCAAAAAAATATAAGACAGGGTCTTATTTTCAGGGAAACACGGTAGTACTCATGAATGTAATTTTTTTAATCAAAATAAATTATTAGTTATAATTATTATGTATTATTACATAGTTTGGATTTGGATTTGGATTGATAAATACAAAGATACGATTAATATTTCCCTTTTTGTGGTTCCCTGATGTTACAGCATTTGAACCCGATGGATGCCATCTGAATGTCATTAAAGAAAATTAAATCTCTTTTCAGTTATTGCATCTTAGTGCGTGTCTTTTTTTCTTGGTATAACCTGGAAACTCTATCCCCAGTTACATTCTTTATTTTATTTGTTTTTAAAAGATTTATGGTTGCCCATCTCGCAACAGTGACTTTGGGTAGCATACAAAACCAAACAATAATGAGAACAATCCAAGTTAAATGTTTGAGGCCAACAAAAAACAACAACACTAGTCACATCAGAGAGTTCACTTCACTTGTCTTTCTGACCAACAGCCATTTTGAAAAGCTAACAGGGTCAGGGCTATCCAGATTGCTGGGGGATGGTCTTCCATACAGCAGATGCTGCAACAGAGAAGATGTGGCTCCTGGGTCCAACAAGATGGCATTGTTTGATGGAAGGTACCTGGTATACGCACCTCCATAACTGTCTGGTTTGGCTCTGCAACCAAACAAGACAAACACAGACTTCAACGGATAATTAGAACTGCAGAAAAAACAATTGGTACCAACCTGCCTTCCATTGAGGACCTGCATGCTGCACGAGTCAAAAAGAGGGCTGTGAAAATATTTATAGACCCCTCGCATCCTGGACATAAATTGTTTCAACTCCTACCCTCAAAACGTCACTATAGAGCACTGCACACCAAAAGAACTTGACACAAGAACAGTTTTTTTCCCTAACACCATCACTCTGCTAAACAAATCATCTATTTCTCTAAAAAGAGTGCAGAGAAGAGCAACAAAGATTATTAGGGGACTGGACGGCTAAAACATATGAAGAACGGTTGCAGGAACTGGGTATGTCTAGTTTAATGAAAAGAAGGACTAGGGGAGACATGATAGTAATGTTCCAATATCTCAGGGGCTGCCACAAAGAAGAGGGAGTCAAACTATTCTCCAAAGCACCTGAGGGTAGAACAAGAAGCAATGGTTGGAAACTAATCAAGGAGAGAAGCAATTTAGAACTAAGGAGAAATTTCCTGACAGAACAATTAATAAGTGGAACAACTTGCCTGCAGAAGTTGTGAATGCTCCAACACTGGAAATTTTTAAGAGCCTTGGTAGTACTAGGGTTTAAGGCACCCTGTTATTAAGCTGCTTAAGACCAGCTGCCTGCAATTACTGCAGGGTTCGAATCTCGCCAAGGCTCAAGGTTGACTCAGCCTTCCATCCTTTCTAAGGTAGGTGAAATGAGGACCCAGTTTGTGGGGGCAATAAGCTGACTTTGTATAAATATACAAAAGGATGAAGGCTATTGCTGAGCACATTGTAAGCCGCCCTGAGTCTTCGGAGAAGGGCGGCATATAAATCAAATTAAAAAAAAAAAAAAAAAAAAAAAGAAGATGTTGGATAACCATTTGTCTGAAGTGGTGTAGGGTTTCCTGCCTGGGCAGGGGGTTGGACTAGAAGACCTCCAAGGTCCTTTCCAACTCCTATTCTATTCTATTCTATTCTATTCTATTCTATTCTATTCTATTCTATTCTATTCTATTCTATTCTACTCTACTCTACTCTACTCTACTCTACTCTACTCTACTCTACTCTATTCTATTCTATTCTATTCTATTCTATTCTATTCTATATAATTCCCTCAACACTGTCAAATTATTCACTAAGTCTTCATTACTATTACTCTTAACCTTTTTATTGTTCCTATCATCTCCTCCCACTTATGACTGTATAACTAACTTGTTGCTGTAACCTTACAATTTATATTGATTGTTTCCTAGTATGATTCGATTGCTTATTTGTACCCTATGACTATTATTAAGTGTTGTACCTTATGATTCTTGATGAATGTATCTTTCTTTTTATGTACACTGAGAGCATATGCACCAAAGACAAATTCCTTGTGTGTCCAATCACACTTGGTCAATAAAGAATTCTATATATCTATATCTATTTTGCCATTAACTCTACACTAGAACTACAATGACAGATTTTTTTATCACATTCCCTCCCGAGTTTATTATTTGAAAATAAAAAGTAGAAATGTTTCCCATCTCTCTCTTCACTTGTAGAGGGAAAACGTGTGGGCCGAGCAGCCTTTGCAGGCAAAAAGGAACATACTTAAGCAGAGTAATTGAGCAGATCTGAACGATAATACTGGAAGATATTAAACCTGGAAACTGTCTTTGTAAACAAAATTAGTGAGCTATTTAAAATGACATCATTAACATAGCTGTCAGGGAAAGAAAATCCTCCAGAAGGCAGAGCATTTAAAAACCCAGTCGTGAAGTACACGTTGCTCTCATTTAAAATGGAGTTTAAGAAAGAGAGATCAATTTGGAGGGTTATTTTTTCCTCAGTATAATCATGAAGAGAAAAGGATAAAATTGTAGTAAGGGTTTTCTGTCAAAATACTGGAAAATAAATAAGATTGAGTTCTTTCTTTCTTTCTTTCTCTTTTTAAGTCTCAGTAGGAGACAGAATAAAATCCCTGCTGAAGAGTTTTATTATCTGCTTGCCAAAGGAAAGCACCGAAGATGGCTGCATGTAGGCAATTAGGAAAATTAAGCCAATGGAGGATTTTCTCTGTGGGTTTTTTTAAATGAAAGTTTTCCATTTTTGTTTATGAGCTATTGTGGAGTAATAGTGACAATGTAGACTGAGAACTGCCTGAGTTTGGAGTTCAATAGAAGAAGCACATTTAAAACCAGGTTTTCACAAGCAGCAGGTTAAATGGACTGTACCAGTGGTGGGTTGCTACCGGTTTGCCCCAGTTCAGATAAACTGGTAGTAACAGCAGCAGGAGGCTCCTCCCACCTGCCTGGGCGTCATCAAATATGCTCTGTGCATGCGAGCAAACCAGTAGCAAAGGTAAGTGAAACTCACCACTGGATTGTACTATTCTATCTGTACAAGAAAGATAAAGCAACTAATTTTTTTCACATTTCAGAACTGTTTATATTTCTAAAGTGTGATTGCATATCTCCTCAAAGTGGAAGCCAAATTTGGTTCATATTGAAAGTCAGATATGAAGTGGTCCACACAAGCTATTCTTATATAAGTACTGCTTTGATAAATTTAAGAACAGGAGGAATATCTGGAGGATTTTCAAAAAAGGCATGAAGGTGGCCAGGATGATACGTTCAAAGCTATTGTCCATGTTCAATCACAGCATTGGGCTGCCATCTTGACTTTTTTGACTACACTGTGCAGGTACTCTTGAAGATCGGGTACACATCAGTGGTGGGTTGCTCCTGGTTCTGTCCGGTTCTTGAGAACCAGTGGTAAAAGTGGCAGGAGGCTCCACCCACCGCCCGGATGTAATAAGGTATGATCTGTGCCAGTGGTGAAATCTAATTTTTTTTACTACTGGTTCTGTGGGTGTGGCTTGGTGGATGTGGCAGGGGAAGGATACTGCAAAATCCCCATTTCCTCCCCACTCCTAGGGGAAGGATATTGCAAAATCTCCATTCCCACCCCACTCTGGGGTCAGCCAGAGGTGGTATTTGCTGGTTCTCCAAACTGCTCAAAATTTCTGTACCGGTTCTCCAGAACCTGTCAGAATCTGCTGGATTTCACCCCTGATCTGCGCATGCACAGAAGTGCGCTTGCATGCGTGAGCAAAGCGAGCACGCACACACGTTCCTGTCGCGAACCGGTAGTAAAGGTGAGTAGAACCCACCCCTGCTACACATTATATATACAATTGCAGATGTCGCTGTGCAGTTTAATTCACAACAGTCACAAAGACAATATAGTTTTTTTTTAATTTTCCATCTCAAATTCTTTGGGTATATATCATTCATAGCAGGCTGTTGGGGACAGATCCTGTGAACCCACAAAGAGGCTGTGTTAGTTATGTTTTGCCATTAAGTAACTGAATTAAAAATGAAAAACATATTGTATTTTGGCCTCACTGAGTTTATTCTTTTTATATATAATAATTTTATTAAAATTATGACAAATGAATGCAAACTAAAAATAAAAGAATAAAAAGAGAAAGACAAAAAGACAGAAAAAGAAAATAAAGAGAAAATAAGAAAGTAAATAGAATAGAAAGAGAAAATAGGAATATAGTAGAAAAGAATTGGCTTCCCCTTCATCATAAATCATTAGGAACTCATAACATTCTCTTAAAATACAACAAATGATCTCTTCTTCCCATTCCCATCTCTTACCCCTAATAGATTGCTGTTCAGGGTTAGGGCTAGGGCTAGGGCTAGGGCTAGGGCTAGGGCTAGGGCTAGGGCTAGGGCTAGGGCTGGGGCTAGAGTTAGGGCTAGGGTTAGGGTTAGGGCTAGGGCTAGAGTTAGGGCTAGGGCTAGGGTTAGGGCTAGGGCTAGAGTTAGGGCTAGGGTTAGGGCTAGGGTTAGGGTTAGGGCTAGGGCTACGGCTAGGGTTAGGGATAGAGTTAGGGCTAGGGCTAGGGTTAGGGCTAGGGCTAGAGTTAGGGCTAGGGCTAGGGCTAGAGTTAGGGTTAGGGCTAGGGTTAGGGCTAGGGTTAGGGTTAGGGCTAGGGCTAGGGCTAGAGTTAAGGCTAGGACTAGGGCTAGGGCTAGGGCTAGGGCTAGGGCTAGGGCTAGGGTTAGGGTTAGGGTTAAGGTTAGTTCAGTCCTGAACAGCAAAAGTCCTGTAAGGGTTACCAGAGATAACAAATATTTTAATTATATTTTATTTCTTAATTATATTTTTCTATTAACAATTTTCAATCTTCTTCTAAACTGAAGAAACTTCTTGGATGAGAAGCGAAACATCTTCAAGGAAAAACAAAGAAAGTCCACTCGTCTTTGAAAAAGCACCTTTGGACAACCATGACCTGGATGACTGAGAATCTCCATAGTCCTAAAACTTGATTTCTTTTCATTTTTTTTCTTTGTTCCTTCTCACAAAATTCTTCAAAGACTTTAACAAGTCTCTCTTTTAAATCTATTATAGATAAGCTATCCAGGTCACTCTTCTGATTTGTTATTTGTATATCCCTCTTAATTATTGAGACATCAGGTGATTTCATTTGTATATTCAGTGCAGCATCTTTTTCCATATCCATTTTCTTAATCTTGTTTAATAAACTTTGTTTCTTTTGTATAACTTTTTAAAAACACAATCTATCT
Organism: Pantherophis guttatus; assembly: GCF_059756535.1. NCBI lineage: Eukaryota > Metazoa > Chordata > Lepidosauria > Squamata > Colubridae > Pantherophis > Pantherophis guttatus. Next base: position 77,984,420 of record NC_142069.1, read on the forward strand.
ACAGAGGCAAACATTTCCTGGTCCATTGTTCAAACATATCCTTCAATATCTTAAAATTTAACAAATGTAAGTGTTCTTCTCCTTTTATTATAATCCTTTGGTCCCTTCTGCTTCTCTTTAGTGACCAACTTTCAAAGTTCCATTCTATCATTTAAAAACAAATCAAAACAAAAATGTTTTTCCATAGGAAAATTTTTTACAGTCAATTACAAAATCTTATCCCATCTGGACCCTTGGTCTGTTTGTAACTTTCAAAATTAAAGTTCTAATCATTCTTTTGTTGTTCATTCCAAAAGATTTTTTTTTTAAAAGAAATTCTTAAACTTATTTTGTTAAGGACCTTTTTTATTTATTAATCACATTTAGGCACCACATATCTCACTATCCAAGTTGGAGGATTGAAGGAAACTTCACCCAGTGCTTTAAAGATTTCTAATAACTGAAAAACAGCTAGCATAGAACTTATGAAAGTGGTTGGAAAAGAAAGTAAACAAATCCAGTGTCCTTAAAAAAAGGACAGTTTGAGTGAAGAGGACTATTCCTCATCTCCCAGAGTTCTAAAACCACTGGAGATCACTGTCTTGCAGCCTCTAAATCCTTGAGAGAAGCAACTGTACAGAGCACTTGTGGGAAATCTCAAGTCCTCTACTTGTCCGTAGAGGAATTATGAAGCCAATCTACTTGCTGGCTCTTCATTTCACTGTGTTCATAGGCTCTGCTTTTTAACAGAACTGTCTTTAAGTTTTCCATTTTTTTTTCTCCTAACGCACTGAGTTTACTCTTCTTGACACAATAACTTTTTTTTTCCTGGAACAAAAATACGTGTTGCATGGCAACGCTTACATGCTCCTGCTGTTACTCCACCTACATACCCTACCACCCTCAGCCCTATTAAAAACTCAGTTTAAAATATGTTAGAATTTACTGTTTACCTCAGAATTTACTGTCACCAATTTCCCAAGAAAATATTTACATGCATTTGGTCACACAGGCAAAAAAATAAATAAATCAAATTATAATTGATTTATTGTAGAGTAGTTCATTTTAAGTCAATGACCACACTTCGTATTGTATTGGACTGCATCTCTGAGGCAAACTTATGCTCAGCATAATTACATCTTGAATTCCTCTTTTTCTAAACATCCTGCAGAGTGAAATGAGATTTTTCTTCTGACACTTTGGCTTACGGAAATATTTTTATTTATTTTATTAACATTTCTATGCAGCTCTACTCCACACGGCTCAGAATAGTGAGCTGTTTCTCTTTCTGTCCAGACAAAAGAGCTTTCCAAATACAGTGGTACCTTTGTACTCAATTGCTTTGAAACTCATCAAATTCGGTACTCAATGCATTTTGACGTGAACATTTTGCCCTGGTACTCATTGTTTGTTTGGTACCCAATGCACAAGCTAGAACCTGTCAACGTTGGTTGCCTTGTCACTCACTACATTATTCCTTACGGGAAAAATGTGTTTGGTACTCATTATTTTTGGTACTTATTGCATCTCCTGGAACCAATTAATGATGAGCATTGAAGTACCACTGTATCTGCATTTGGGGACTCTGCTTTTTTGCTAAATATTGAAACTCCATTTCAAGCATTAACTCTGACAGGACTGCTGTTTGTTAGTTAAAATGCTTTCTGGTCACTGAAATATGTCTATGCTAATTTCCCACCCTGAGATTTATTCTTTTTTAGCTCAAAGAGACCACATAGTATGTCTGGAAAAGCCACTGGTCACTTGTTATCTCCCCCCCTCTTTTTTTCCCCTCCTAGCAGCTAACACTACTTAGGTTTTAGGTGCAACATTTAAAGCACATTTTTAATGGCTAATTTGAAGTGTTCTGCCTGTGGCTGGAGGGAGGCTGCATAAAAATGAGCTCATTTCAATTCCACAAATGCAATGCATCCATTACTTAACTCTGCTAGCTAGGGAGCAAATGGTTATCATCCGATCATACTTTATAGCTTTCTGAGATGCCAGGAGGAAATTAGGCATGCTTCCTTCATGTCACAGCAGTTGTCTTCCAGTTAAAAATACAGACGTTGAAAGTAATAAAGCTTCAGCAAAATGCATCTTTCAACCTTTCCAGTCAAGTACTGTAGACCAGTCCCGAATCCCATTTGTCTCGTGTTGATGTGCCCATTAAAAAGGGCTCTATCAGTTTAATCTGATGTTACATTTACAGTAATTCCCAAGGAGCTTGAAACAAGATCTGCCAATATGATCCTTTATAAGATTGACAAAGCTAACAGATAGTGAGAAACATAGGTTAACTTAGCACTTAAAATCCAGTCTTTCCCAGACTCCTCTAATTTACACTCTGCTTGTTTTAAATCCCAAATTGGCCAGAATCTAAAGTTCATATTAAAAACTTGAAACTGTTAATGAAGTATATTTAGAAGAAACTATAAATGTTCAGCTGATAAGCTGCAATGGAGTACAAGGGAAGATGCTTCGTTTTGTTTGAAAATTGGCCTTATATGTTTTTTTCCGGTGGCTAAATTTTCTTATAAAACCCAGTTAGCAAACTAAATCTTCCTTCATTTGATTTGATTTATTTATTTATTTATTTATTGGTTCGATTTATATGCCACCCTTCTCCGGAGACTCAGGGCGGCTTACAATGCATTAAGCAATAGCCTTCATACTTTTGTATATACCTGCTTAGTAGGGCTTTGGCCCCCCCCCACAAGCGGTGTTCTTTTTTATACAAAGTCAGCTTATTGCCCCCACAAACCGGGTCCTCATTTTACCTACCTCGAAAGGATGGAAGGCTGAGTCAACCTTGAGCCTGGTGAGATTTGAACTTGCAGTAATTGCAGGCAGCTGATGCTATTTAACAGCACCTTAGTCTGCTGCGCCACCAAGGCTCTTCCTTGATTTGAATTAATCTGCTGGGAATAATCAGCAATTGAATAGTAGATTTGTTCTATTAATTAATAAGGGCATGCAGAATTTATAATTCAAAGAAGAGGAGGTGCAGGGCGCACACGAAGAATCCATTTGCAACTCTGAAGCATTATGTCTTTCCATAATGACTTCCATCCTCCATCATGAAGCTGATCTCCATTGCTGCAGTAGAATTCTGGGGAAAGATGCTTATCGGTAGTTTAAGACGTTGGAAACACTTTTGCATGCACGCCCACACAAATTCTGAACATCGTTTGCCCTTCAATCCAAAGTGATGCATGACTCTATTAAGCACTGCCTATGATAAATATTAGTAAAGGCTAAGAATAACTGTTTGGCTTTTCAACCAATTTTTCAGAGCTAAGGAAATCTTTCCGTAAACACTGCAGAAGGGAAAATCTGTACACTGAAAAGTTTTAATGAAGAAGACTGAGCACCTTTAGCAAAGGTTGGTTACCACCTTTAAAGTGCTCCATGGCTTAGGACCTGGTTATCTACAAGATCGCATTCTGCCACCGATTGCCTCCCACCGACCGGTACGCTCACACAGAGAGGGCCTCCTCAGGGTGCCGTCAGCCAAACAATGTAGACTGGCGACCCCCAGGGGGAGAGCCTTCTCTGTGGGGGCCCCTGCCCTCTGGAATGAATTATCCCCGGACATACGAAGGATCCCCGACCTCCGTGCCTTCCATCGTGCAGTGAAGACCCTGTTATTCCAGCAAGCCGCTCTGATGGGATAAATGATTTTAATTTGGTTTTAATGGGGTTTTAAAAATTGGTTTTAAAATGAGAGTTTTAAATTCGGCCTATGATTTGTTACAGATGAAAATACCTAACCTGATATCTGTAAATATGTGTGCTTGTTTATATGTCATTGTGTGATGTCATTGTGTCACTTACCATTGGTTAGTACTTACCATTAGCCCCGCCTTCTCTGTATATAAGTTCTTGCTCCTCCCAGATTAGTGCCTGTCTAATTGTGTTCCTGAGGAAGAAAAGAAATAAATATTACTATTACAAGAAAGCCTACAGTCTCTTATATATGGGCCTAACCAGGATAACCAAACTAGCAACAAATTGGTAGCAAGAGGATGGTTTGGTAGGCCCAACCGAACATAAAGATGCAAGACTCACATAACGACAAAAGAAGACCTGCCACCAGATACATAACGAAAAGAATGGCAGCTCAACTAACTCCTGACAAATATACACCACTTGAAAATATTAAGAAACAAACGCAATTACAAGAAAATGAACTGCTAACACCAAACAAAGAAGATGAGGTAAAAAGAAAAATACTAGAATTAATAGAAACAACTACAGCTGAATCAAATCTGCTTGTGAAAATCCGCAGCATAATAAACGACCACGGAACAGCAGCAGATAACGAAAATAACAAACAAGAAAACTGCAAGGTAAGAAATTCAACCTCTGACTTCAAAAATGACACCAAAGATGGCGACAGCTTCCCGCCTTTTTCATGGCAGCCATCTTACCCACCTAATACCTCTAAAATGCCTGACCAATTACTAAAAGAATTCCAAACCTCAAACTACGAAATAAAAAACAAAACCTACCAAGAAGATGATTACCCGAGTCCAAAAACAAATAAAAAACAATTATTTAAACAAAACAAAGCTCAACCTACTGAAGTAGAAATAGACAATGCTATACAGGTGCTAACTGCAGCACTCGGGACTAAACTAACAATACCAAACAAACAACCAGAAAATGAAATAGAAAATTCTAAACTACCATCTACCAAAGGCCAAAAAGAAATAGACTGTCTAAAGAAAGGCCTAGCCACCCGAAGAAAGACAAGCTGGCAATCATACTTACCTACTGAAGAGCAGCTCCCTGAACAACCCGGCTCCATTGGCAATGGCGGCCCGCCTCAAGCTCCACTTACTGACGACCTCAGAGAAGACTCCCCGATGAGCAGAGCAGCACCCCAGGCATTCTTCAGTCACCAGAGGCCCTCCGGAAACAAAGCAGAGCAACAGAAGGCCGTCTGGGACTTCACCCCAGGAGCTGCAGACACAGGAACCTCCCTCATCGACTGCTGGAGAAAAATGAGGACTGAGCATGCCCAGAACGAGCCTGCAAAGAAAGAAGAAGGAAACATAAATACAAGTCAGCGCAACATAGAGATAAGTAAATACAGACATACATCTACCATACCCAGGCCTTATTGTGAGTATGCTAAGGTCTTAAATCATGGACAGCTACTAAACATGAATAACACCTCACTACACTCAGGGACAATACCTCCAGACTTTATAAAATTGAAATTAGATGGAAGCAACTTAATGGAATGGGATCAGTGTTTACAGATTGTATATATGAAAGAAAATGTTTTATTTTTTATTGATAACCCACCAAATAAGCCTTGGACCTATGAAATAGACTGCCTCCACCACAAAGCATACTATATGTTAATTGTTTCTATTTCCCCAAGTATACTCCCCAGTATAGAGCATAATTTAACTGTATTTGAAGTATATCAAAAATTATTCAGACTGTTCTATAGCAAAAATGTAGCCACTACCACAAAAATCTCTAGGGAATTCTATTCTGCCAAACTAAAACATGATACATCCATGAGTGAGCATATCTTGAATTTAAACGCTGTAAGAGCAGACCTTATTCAAAGGGGAGAAACCATTTCTGACAACACCATGAAAAGCATTATAATTAACTCACTAGATCACAGCTGGGATAACTACATTACACTAATAGATAACCTAAGTATAGAGCAAATTACTTTAGAAAACCTTACCAATAAGCTTATTACTGAAGATAGACTTAGAAGAGAGCGATATACACAACAAAGAGAAGGTAGAAATCAAAGAAGGACTGATTTCAGGGCCAGAGACAGATACCCACATGAATGTCTCACATGTGGATCTGAAAGACATCAGAGTAGAGACTGTCCCAAGAATATAGGATACAGTGACTCATATAAACACAAGGATAGAAGAATACACTTTTTAGACAGAACCTCCCCAGATTACAGGTATAAGAGAAGAGAATCACCACACTCTAGAGAAAGACAAACATACAGAAATAACCCTAGAGAAAATAAGAAAGGATCACTATATGGAATAAGAAATAATAACACTTTGATATCTGATTCACTCAACACCTGGCTCATAGATTCAGGAGCCACATGCCATACAACTCATAATAGAGAAATATTAAGTAACTTCACTGAAAAGAAATATTATATTAAAGTAGCAAACCAAAATAGAGTCCTAGTGAGAGGAATAGGAGACACGCATATAAAAGGTATAGGAAAAATAGAGGGGGTACTATTTGTGCCCGAAATTCCAAATAACATATTGGCAACCCTAAAGTTAAGCTTAGACAATGCAATAGAAACCACTTTCAGAGGTGGAAAGGTATTCATGACTAAGAACAACAGAAACATAGGTAAACTATTTACAAATGATGGACTAACATACCTACTGCCACAAGATAACGAACTAGTCTATGCAAACTATCAATTAAGAAACAAAAAACCAAATTCAGATAGCCATGATGAAAATAATGATAAGAATGCATCAAACACTGATACTAATATGTCTGAAAATTTAAACAATGGAAAACCTATTCACGATAATTGTAGTCACTTACTCCACAGAAAGCTAGGACACGCGAGCTTTCCAGTCATACGAAAAATGTTAGAGTGTTCCGAAGATTTAAAAATAAAGAACTGTAAAAATTACTTAGAATGCTCTGTATGCAATTCTTCCAAAATTAAAAACAAGCCAAAACCCAAAAAAGCCACCCGCACCACACAATCAACCTTTCAACTAATTCATATGGATGTAGTAGGCCCATTAAAACCTTCAATTAAATACAAAAAAAGATACTTCCTGACCATAGTCGATGACTATAGTAGATTTGGTTTTGTATACACCCTTAACCACAAAAGTGAGGTTTTCAAAAAATTTAAGGAGTTCTTTAAAATGGTAGAAACACAATACAATACCAAAATCAAACAAATAATGACTGACAGGGGGTCGGAATTCCTATCCAACGAATTTTCAATTTGGCTAAAATCACAAGGAATATTGCACTTTAAATCTTGTCCATTTTCCCCATTCCAAAATGGAGTCTCTGAAAGGAAGAATGGTTTGCTACAAACCATGGTTAAATGTGTGTTAGATGATGCTGGTTTAAACCAGTCATTCTGGGCTGAAGCCCTTAATTATTCCAATTACACTATAAATCGCTTATGGTCCAGTACAATCAATAAGACCCCATACGAACTCATGTATGGAAGGAAACCAAAAATTGGGCATTTACACGTATTTGGTGTATCTGCTGATGTATATGTGCCCTCACAGTTAAGACGCAAAGGAGAGAAAGTATCCAAAAGACTGATATTTATGGGGTACGAATCAGGAACCAAGGGATATCGCTTCATTGATAAAAATAATCACTTCATTGTATCCAGATCTGCCGTGTTTCATGAACACATGAACTGGTCAAAATTACATCTCAATGAAATTTACCCAGAATCAAAAAATATTACACACACGCACGCAAAACATCACACATCAGATACGAACCCCAAATCCACATCTACTAACAGAATCAAATGCCCAGTAATAGTTAATGATGAATGGAAAAAAGGACACCCCACTTTGAAAGTAGATCAATTAACCGAAAAAGAAGCTAAGTATATGCATAGCGATGAACATCCCCAGAATAGGCCCATTAGATCCAATAGGGGCATAATTCCTAAAAGATTAGATGATTACGTACTGTCTATCCAAGCTAAACACCTGACTCCTAACACATATGATGACATACTTAAGCTACCCCTAGAAGAAAAAAGTAAGTGGGAGGAAGCAATGAAAAAAGAGATGGACAGTTTGAGAGAACTAAATGTATATACACCAACAGACCTGCCCACTGAGAAATCCCCTATTGGCACTAGGTGGATCTATAAAATCAAGGAGCTAGAGGATGGTAAATTCCTATACAAAGCCAGGTTGGTGGCTCAAGGCTTTGCCCAAAGATTTCCGGATGACTATGAAGACACTTATTCCCCAACCGTTAGATCAGAAAGCGTGAAAACAGCACTAGTGTTAGCTTCTATCTTAAATCTGGAAGTATATCAATTTGACGTGCAGACAGCCTATCTGCACGCTGATCTAGATAAAGAAATTTATGTGAAAGCACCCCCAGGAAAGGATACAAAAAAGGGAGAAATTTGGCTATTAAACAAGAGCCTTTATGGACTAAAACAGTCCGGTAAGCGGTGGTATGAGTGCTTATCAAAGATACTTAAAAATATGGGTTTTGTAGCTACTTCATCTGATTTTTGTTTTTTCACAAAAAAAAATAATGATTCTATTGAATATGTTTTGATTTATGTTGATGATATATTGTATTTTGGACACGACAAAATTAAATGTGATAATTTCGCTGAACAACTAGGCAAAAATTTCAACTTAAAAATATTAGGAAAGGTAAATAAGTATCTAGGAGTCCAAATTGACAAAACAGATAAGGGGTTCAAATTATCTCAGAAAGACAAGATTATGGAACTCATACAAAAATGTAATTTAATTAATTCAAAAATTTGTGATACTCCTATGTCAACTGATTTTTATAGGAATGTGTATAATGAGTACGAACCATTCAAGGATAACACGTTATATCGATCAATTATTGGGTCCTTATTATACATATCTAATTGGACCAGGCCTGATATCACCCTTGCTGTAAATTTGTTGTCAAGACATGTAAGCAATCCTAACTCATACCACTGGGAAGGAATTAAGAGGATTCTAAAATATCTAAAGTCTAGCATTGATATGTGCTTATTCTTAGAACCATTCATTTCTGAAAAACCAACTTTGACCTGCTACGCTGATGCTGATTGGGCTACTGATTCAAAAACCAGAAAAAGTACTTCTGGATATGTTTTTCTTATAAATGGCTGTGCGGTGCACTGGTACACAGGCAAACAGAATTTAATTGCCACTTCCACAGCGGAAGCCGAATATGTTTGTTTATCCAAAGCGGTCAACAATCTAACTTGGTTCGATGACTTGTTAACCAATGTGTGGGATGAACCTGTTTATCCAATTATTATCAATGAGGACAATAAGGCAGCAATTGATATATCAGCTTCCGAAGCAATAGGTCAACGATCTCGACATATCGATATAAAATATAAACATGTAAGACAACTGTCAAGTATAGGATTTATTAAAGCTATCCATTGCAATACTAGTGAACAAATTGCTGATATCCTCACTAAGCCATTGCCAACCAAACAACATATGTATTTGACTTCCAAACTTGATGTGCATATATAATCTTAATAACCCACCATTAGTTAGGTATTTTAGAGGGGGATTTGTTACAGATGAAAATACCTAACCTGATATCTGTAAATATGTGTGCTTGTTTATATGTCATTGTGTGATGTCATTGTGTCACTTACCATTGGTTAGTACTTACCATTAGCCCCGCCTTCTCTGTATATAAGTTCTTGCTCCTCCCAGATTAGTGCCTGTCTAATTGTGTTCCTGAGGAAGAAAAGAAATAAATATTACTATTACAAGAAAGCCTACAGTCTCTTATATATGGGCCTAACCAGGATAACCAAACTAGCAACATGATTTAATTATTTTAATCTGCTTTTAAATTCTATTTTTGTACATTGTTTTTATTTTGGCTGTTCACCGCCCTGAGTCCTTCGGGAGAAGGGCGGTATATAAATAAAATAAAATAAAATAAAATAAATAAATAAATAAAGAGAAAATGGGGCAAATTGCAAGTTTCATTCCAAAATGTCTGACTGTGTAGGAATACCGTGTTTCCCCAAAAAGGCAACCTACCCCGAAAGTAAGTCCTAGCTTGATTTTTTTACAATATAAGCCCTACCACCCAAAATAAGCCCTAATTAAGACCCCGTCCACTCCAGGGTGCACTGGTAAAAATTAAGCTAGGGTAGGGATGGGGGAATGGAGCTACAAGCAACAAAGTTACAGTCATGCAGTCATAAGTGGGAGGAGATGGGTGATAGAAACGATGAGAAGACTAATACTAATGCAGCCTTAGTTAATAGTTTGACAGTGTTGAGGGAATTATTTGCTTAGCAGAGTGATGGTGTTTGGGAAAAAACTGTTTTTGTGTCTATTTGTTCTGGTGTGCAGTGCTCTATAGCGTCGTTTTGAGGGTAGAAGTTGAAACAATTTTATGTCCAGGATGCGAGGGATCTGTAAATATTTTCACAGCCCTCTTTTTGACTCATGCAGTATACAGGTCCTCAATGGGAGGTAGGTTGGTAGTAATTATTGATTTGTTGATTTGTTGAATGGTTGATAAGAATGTTGATTTCAACGAAGTTAGAAAGAGTTTAGGAAAGATTCCATGGATGGGGAAAAAACAACTTAAATCTATTCTCCAAAGCACTGGGCAGGACAAGAAGTATCAGATGGAAGTTTATCAAACAGAAAGCTCCTACCTGCTCCTAACTAAGGAGAAATTTCTTGACAGCGAGAACAATTAATCAATGGAATGACTTGCTTCCAGAAGTTGTAGGTACTCCATCACTGAGATTTTCAAGAAGAGATTGGACAATCATTTGTCTGGAACGGTATAGGGTCTCCTGCTCAAGTAGCAAGTTGAATTAGAATACCATCAATGTCCCTTCCAACTTTATTATTCTGTATTCAATAAGATGATGGCAGCTTTAATGTATCGGCAGCAACATTTTGGGGGCAGCTTATGGGGAACAGCCTACTGGCTGGGAAATTCTGGCAGTTGTCCATACATCTTCAAGTTGTCAAGGTTGAGAAACACTGCTTTAATGTAGTTGCTCAAGAAAACCTGTATCCCTGGGACTTGTTTGAGTCTTCATTTAGCATTACTATAATGTTAGGGGATGTGGTGGCTCAGTGGCTAAGACGCTGAGCTTGTCAATCAGAAAGGTCAGCAGTTCAGCGGTTCGAATTCCTAGTGCCACATAACAGAGTGAGCTCCCGTTACTTGTCCCAGCTTCTGCCAACCTAGCATGTAAAAATGCAAATAGAAAAATAGGGACCACCTTGGTGGGAAGGTCACAGCGTTCCGTCCGCCTTCGGCGTTTAGTCATGCCGGCCATATGACCACAGAATTGTCATCAGACAGCGCTGGCTCTTCGGCTTAGAAACGGAGATGAGCACCGCCCCCTAGAGTTGGGAATGACTAGCATGCATGTGCGAGGGGAGCCTTTACCTTTTAATGTTAGTGAAACTTCCCTCACAAACATTTTTTCCCACTCACATTAGTGCTGTCAACTTGGACGAGTGGGCCCTCTAATTAACAGAGGGAACAAATGACATCAGGTATATAGTGATATCATCACACAAAGGATGCCAGTTATTCACAACTCCCACAATTTCAAGCATCTTGGAAAAGATCTCTGAAGATTGAATGTTTTTATAATACCTCAGTTTAGGAACGTTGAGCTGTATTGCAGAAGCAAAAAGTGGCGCCTTTTCAAACATCCATCTATTTTTTTTTCCAGAGGGAAAACACTGAGGCTGTTTATTATGCTCAGAACACAGCACCAGTGTCCAACTTAACTTCAACCCCTAGGTCACTAAAAAAAAATAAAAATAAAATGGAAAATGCAACAGCTCAGTTTAGGGAGTTAAGATGCGGTGGCAAGAATCAACCGCCTCAATTTATCTTCTGGAAAAGGAATGGTTTCTAACAGTCGTTTTTTGAATGCGCAAGCTCCTTCTCCCAGCAGCCAATTTTCAAGAGCACCTGCTACTTGCTTTCAGCACATTCACTAAGCCACAAAAGGTTTGGGGGGGTCCCTGATGTAAATGCAAGAATGAATTCAAAAAGAAATGCAAACTGTATTGCTTAGCATAATAAGACAGGAGGAGGCTTTGCCCCTTTGTCCACAAACGTGCTGAGATTGATATGATGAAGAGAGATCTCTCCCTCCTTCTTCTCATCGTGCTTGCTGTTGCTCAGGTTTTTGGTTTTTTTTTTTTACTTCTCCAACTGACAGCATCAAGCCCTCCCTCTGGGCAATGTATCAAACTGCACAATAGACCTGATGTGTAAATGCTGATTGAGGGATTAGTGAGTTCAACCTGCAGAGCATCGCCTGAATAATGAAACTCCTGGAGACAGTCAGCGCTGTTCTTTTGGTGATTAGACCCATATTTCTTCACCTTGGATCTTTCAGCTTTTCCTATTCTTCAATTTAGGGCCTGATTCCAGAAGTGGAGTGTAGGAATCCCTCAATGTTTGTACACACTTAAGAGCAGAGGTGGGATTCACTTACCTTCCGTACCAGTTTGCAAATCGGAGTGCGCGTGGAAGCGCGCTCACTTAGCTCACACGTGCCTCCTCTGCACATGTGCACGGCCTTCTGTGCATGCGCAGTGCTTGCTCATTACGTCCGGGCGAGTGGGAGGAGCTTCCCGCAGTCACTGCTATCGGTTCACCCGATCCGGAGAGAACTGGATGAATCCCACCATTGCTTAAGTGATAGGATGAGCAAGAAATCTAAAAGTAAAATGAGTTTCCTTCTCTGAGCTGGGTGAACTTCTCAGCCATCCATTCCAATTTCAGAACTGTCAGACATTTGGCTACCCTCAGTTTTCTCTCCCTACAACAACCTACACACAATGCTCTTTGGGTTAAATTGGCTAATGTTTATGATGTGGTTCGGAGATGAAGTTCAATATAAATGCTAATTATTAACAACACATCTTGTCAGTTAGTCGAAAGATGACTAAAAAAGACTGGAAGGGGAGGCGGAAAAGGCAAGAAGCGTAACAAGAAAATATTAAATGGTTTTCAATTAGGGGATCTTGTATTTTTTTTTTTCCCCATCAGCAAATAAATGCCTGCAATTTATGCAAAAGATGCTTTTGGCAATTGCGGACTATGTATTCTAAAAGAACAAAAGAATCATCTCATAATCTCGTTTTTATCAACATTGGACATTTTCACATAAGAACTTTGTATGGGTTTAAAAGCAGCTTTGGACTTCAGTGATTCCCTCATTGCTAGTTACCTTCAGTTACTAAAGTGATTTATTTCTGGCTCAGCTACAGAATATTTAAAAGCACAGAAAAATCATTACTGAAAATCCCCCAGTATGTAGAACTCTATTTTTATCCAGTGGTGGGTTTCAAAAATTTGTTATTACCGGTTCTGTGGGTGTGGCTTGGTGGGCAGTGCATGGCTTGGTGGGCGTGACTTGGTGGGCATGGCTTGGTGGGCGTGGCAGGGGAAGAATACTGTAAAATCTGCATTCCCACCCCACTCCGGGGGAAGGTTACTGCAAAATCTCCATTTCCTCCCGATCAGCTGGGACTTGGGAGGCAGAGAATAGATGGGGGCGGGGCCAGTCAGAATTTTTACTACCGGTTCTCTGAACTACTCAAAATTTCCACTACCCGTTCTGCAGAACTGGTCAGAACCTGCTGAAACCCACCTCTGTTTTCATCCCATTGCTAACTCCTGACTAGCAGTGATACCACACAGTTTAATCCCGTTTTAAGGATAAATACACATGCAGCCCCATCATACTATTCTCTTTCTCTTTATGTATAGTACAAAAAGAATTAATGAATAATTTGCCAAAGACTTAAAGAAATAAGGTAAGAACATTTAGTAGAATGTACTTCTCACCAATATCATTCACAATATGTCTCTGCATCTTTCAATCCTTGTACGCTAACTATCCTTTCTTCCACTAGGGCTATTCATTGCCTTTTTGTTTTTTAAACTTTTTGTTTCTTTAAGCCTGTAGAGATTCTCAGTCATCCAGGTCATGGTTGTCCCAAAGGTGCTTTTTCAGGAGGCAACTGTGCTTTCTTGTTTTTTCTTTGAAGACTTCAAAGATGTTTGACTTCTCATCCAAGAAACTTCTTCAGATCTGACAGAATAGTGAGGAATGGAAGGATTTATATTCCTGGCAGGCAGCTGGAATCCTTGACCTGGATGACTGAGAATCTCTACAGACTTTTAGCTATACAATTTGGGAAGGACACCCTTTGAATAATGTGGGAGTAGGAATGAATTTCCAGATGGGGGGAAATTGCAGACTACAGGAACCAGGAGCACTACTTAGGTGACCCTGAGGACACAGATAAATCTCCAAATGCTTCAATGACCCTATAAAAGGATGCAAATCAGGGGTGGGTTCTACTTACCTTTACTACTGGTTCGCATCGCGCCCATGCCCGCATGCGCAGATCACCTATGATGACGTCTGGATCAGTGGGAGGAGCCTCCCGCAGGTTTTACTACCGGTTCTTGCGAACCGGTCCAAACTGGGGGCAACCCACCACTGATGCAAATGACCAGCTATCTGCAAGGAATATAAATCCTTCCATTCCCCACCATCCTTCAGAGCTGAAGAAGCTTCTTGGATAAGAAGCGAAACATCCTCAAAGAAAAAAACAAGAAAGTCCAGTTGCCTCCTGAAAAAGCATCTTGAGGACATTTTATTTTCTTTGCTTCCAGGGATCTCATCAACCATCCAACCACAACTGTCTCAGTCTTTCCTTCTAAACTTTTCTTCAGATAAGCTGAAACTGCCTTTAACACTAATCACTCTTCCGTTTAGTCCATGTTTATTCAGCACTTGTCCATTTTTGCTCCTATTTCTTCTTGTTTTAACACACACATTGTATGAGTAAGTCATTTCCACTGCATTGTCTTCTGACATATCCAGTTCTCACTTCCATACAACAAAATAAGCAGAAACAATTTTCATGACTTTTGACATTCATACCTTCAGACAGTACACCACACATACATCATTTTCGCTTAAATTTTTTTCTATCCATATTGCCATCTTTAGTAAAAACTCCACTTAGTAAAATTCATCCATTTGCACTAGTGTCTCACCGTTCACATATATTTTTAATTATTCATTCTGTTCCTTTGTTAAACACAACTACCTTGGTCTTTGGTGTATTAATTTTCAGATAGATGTTCCTTGTTGCATGTTAATAGACTAAATACCATTTGTAGCAAATCCTCTGATTTCTTAAGCAAGAACATGGCATAATCTACATGCAAAAATATACGTATGTTCATGTCCTCAAACAATATATTTCTAATGCTTTAGTGTGTTTACTTATATATTTCTCTGTAAACACAATAAACAACTAAATGGACAATGTGCTTCCTTAATTTACTCCCCAATAATCTGTCTTTCTCACATTCATACATTTCCAGAGATTTTTTTAATCTCATAATTTGAAACAGGTGATACTGAGATAGTAAGCATCAGATATACTTCAACTGAAATCTCTTCTGCTGGGAAGCATTGCAAATTATCTATTTTGAATTGCACATTTCATTTATTACTATTATTACTATTACTATTATTACTATTATTATTATTATTATTATTATTATTATTATTATTATTATTATTATTATTAATTTTATTTCTATACTGCCCTTCTCCCGAAGGACTCAGGGCGGTGTACAGCCTGATTAAAAGCACAAAGACAGACAAAATTTAAAAATAATTAAAATTATTAAATGATAGGCCCAATTTATAAAACCCCAAATTTAAAATCCCATTTAAAACCAATTAAAATCTTTACATTGATAGCCCAGCCTGGCGGAACAACAAGGTTTTGAGGGCACAGCGAAATACACGGAGGGCACAGCGAAATACACAGAGATTTACCTGAAGAAACAAATCTTTTTGAGATTAAGGGAGGCTAAGAGAAAAACTGCACTTTACACCTATTGGCCTCTATCTCTACTTATTAAATGGAGGTTTAGTTGTTATATCCCATTTAAGGTTGCATCTCTTACTTTTTAAGGTCATTGGGTTCCGTTAATTGCCATGCCTTCTTTTGATTCTTCTGCTCCCTTGACCATGAGATTTTGTCTGAGGCCTACAGTTTACTTGGAGATGTTTGTTAGGAAACTTTGGGCATTTGCACACAGATACTCTGTGTCCTTAATAATCATCCATATACTTAGGAGTGATGGAATGTATTAGCTACTGTTCAAAAACCAGAAGAGTAACTTACATACAGATTAACAGAGTTGGAAGGGACCTTGTAGGTCTTCTAGTCCAACCCCCCGCCCAAGCAGGAGACCCTACACCATTTCTGACAGATGGCAGTCCAGTCTCTTCTTGAAAGCTTCCAGTAGTGAAGCTCCCATAACTTCTGAAGGCAACTTCTGTTCCATTGGTTGATTGCTCTCACTGTCAGAAAATTTCTCCTTATTTCCAGGTTGAATCTCTTCTTGTTCAGTTTCCATCCATTATTCCTTGTCTGGCCCTCAGGGGCTTTGGAAAACAGCTTGACCCCTTCCTCTCTGACAGCCCCTCAAATACTGGAACACTGCTATCATGTCTCCCCTGGTCTTTCTCTTCACTAGACTAGCTATGCCCAGGTCCTGCAACTGCTCATCGTATGTTTTAGCCTCCAGTCCCCTTATCAGCTGGGGTGCATGCTCTCTAGAGCAGTGATGGTTAACCTTTTCGGCACCGTGTGCCAAAACTGGAGCGCGCGCATGCCGGAGTGCCGGAACCTGGAAGAGAGCAGCTGCTCAGTGCGCACAGGCGTGGTGGCCGGCTACTCTTTTGGCTTCCATCACACGCATGCACGCTAGACAGCTGGTCCAGTGCACATGCACGCCAGCCAGAATCGGGAGGAGAGCAGTTTGCCGTGCGCATACATGCCTGACCAGCTGGCCAGCGTGCATGCGTGTGATGGAACCCGGAAGAGCAGCTGGGGATGGCGCACGTGCTCACAGAGAGGGCCATCACGGCTCTAGAGTCTCAACATCTTTTTTATAGTGTGGTGACCACAACTGGATGCCGTACTCTAGGTGTGGTCTTACTAAGGCTTTATAGAGTGGTATTATTACCTCCCTCGATCTTGATTGTATCCCCCTGTTAATGCAATTTAGGATTGCATTGGCTTTTTTAGCTGCCGCCGCACACTGTTGGCTCATATTTAATTGGTTGTCCACTAAGACTCCAACTTCTGGAGATTGTGCTATTTTTTTCCTGCTCCCTTTCTTCTTTTTCCTAAGTATGATTTTTTCCCCAATAGTCACATGATCATAATTTGGATGCTTGGTAACTGACTCATATTTATGACGGTTGCATTGTCCAGGGATCATGTAATTCCCTTTTGCAACCTTCTGACAAGCAAAGTCAATGGGGAACCCAGTTTCACTTAACAACCTGATTTACTAATTCCCCAACTGCAGTGATTCACTTAACAACCATGGCAAGAAAAGTCATAAAATCAGGCAAAACTCATTTAAAAATGTTTCACTTAGCAACAAAAATGTTGGTCTCAGTTGTGGCTGTAACTTGAGAACTACCTGTATAGCTAAAAGAAGTGCCAGTGTAAATTTAGGGACAAATATGCTGAAACATCATGTATCAACTCTGTAGCTAGAGAATTAAATTCTTTTTTTAAATTCGCTTGTTCAAATAACAAATGTGAAGGGTATCCACTATAGATTTGTTTTAGTGAAATAGATTAATTCATCAATACAGGCCTGGCAGTAATGCACAGGATGTATTGCTTAAAACCATTCTCAGGTCTAGCGTTCAGCACACAGCAGCATATATTTGAGGAAAATGTGCATTTATGTATTATTCTGTTGCTAAAAAGATATAATTAAGAAAATTACATACACTCACACATTACAAATAGTTGCATTTATTCAGTAAGTTCCATGCACATTACGGATAAAATCGCCTCTCTTCAGAAAGCTCTATACAACAGTATTTATTAGGAAAAGTTGTATTTTGTGGCAGCGCAAAAATAACGTATAGAGAATTTGACAGAACAGAATAATACACAAATGCCCATCATTCTGAAACCGATTTAAAATGATTGGCACATTGCCAGTGGAAATGCTGACTGAATGGGAATTGGGAAGGAAGTTGGATTAATTCTCACATACTTGGTCTGCTACTTATATTACCAGCCGATGTATAGACTGTACTAAAATGAAAATTTAGATTCTTGATCACACAAATAAAGTTTATAGCCAGAGAACTTGCCACCACTTGTGAATGAATTTCTCTTCCCAAAGGGATTCGGTAAAGGTAAAGGTAAAGATTCCCCTTGCACATATGTGCTAGTCATTCCCAACTCTAGGGGGTGGTGCTCATCTCCGTTTCAAAGCCGAAGAGCCAGTGCTGTCTGAAATCGTCTCCATGGTCATGTGGCCGGCATGACTAAATGCCAAAGGCACACGGAATGCTGTTACCTTCCCACCAAAGGTGGTCCCTATTTTTCTACTTGCATTTTTTATGTGTTTTTGAACTGCTAGGTTGGCAGAAGCTGGGACAAGTAACGGGAGCTCACCCCGTTACACGGCACTACAGATTCGAACCACTGAACTGCCGACCTTTTGACTGACAAGCTCAGTGTCTTAGCCCCTGAGCCACCGTGTCCCTCCCAAAGGGATTAGAGGTTAGTTTATTTCACTGCTCACCTTTTCCATGAGAAGGAAAGATCTTTTCATTGAGCTTACATTTTCACAATGATTAGAATTTGCTTCTGATTGCTTTGGCATCATTATCTATGCTGCCTAGTTAAGTTTTATGTTTTGTTTTGTTTTTTTAAAAAAGAAAATGTAGAATCTTAACACAAGATACAATTGGGTTAAAATCAGTGGTGGGATTCAAGTAATTTAACAACCGGTTCTCTGCCCTAATGATTTCTTCCAACAACCAGTTCACCAAACTGCTCAGAAAGTTAACAACCGGTTCTCCTGAAGTGGTGCGAACTGGCTGAATCCCACCACTGGTTAAAATATTTTGCTTTGTGCAGAATACAGAAGTACATTCTGTAATGATTGCTTAAGGAGTGAAGAAAGTTAAATCTGTCTGGACATTATGGCGAACAAGAAAGGGAACCACCCACAATTTCCACTATCGGTTTTGGCAAACCGGTCTGAACCGGCTGAATACCACCTCTGATTAAGACAGCATTCAAAGGAAGAACAAAATGATGTTCTCCAGAACCTAAAACAAGCCCTCTTGGAGTAATAGCTCTGATCCAGATGCTCTGGATACAGTCTTCGCAGAGAATTCAGCCTTTTTGCTAAACTCAGAGTTGATAATTTGAGTCTTTTTCTCTCCACTGTAATTCAAACACTTTATCTTCAGTCTTATCTGGAAAGAACCTAATGTGGAGGAAAGTCGATACAAACCCTGACAAGAGGGTGACAACAATGTGATAGTTTGAGAAGCCTTTAAGCCTCCAGTTTGCTTGCTGAATCTAAATTAACTCTGGGTAGGAGAGAATGTGCTCCCTTATGAAGGAACTTGCTCAAAAATATGAGAGAGCCCCAAAGCAAACATACTCAGTTACCAACTGAAGATCTGCTGGAGTCAGTTTCTCATCGCAT
This sequence comes from Pantherophis guttatus, assembly GCF_059756535.1. Classification (NCBI taxonomy): domain Eukaryota; kingdom Metazoa; phylum Chordata; class Lepidosauria; order Squamata; family Colubridae; genus Pantherophis; species Pantherophis guttatus. Next base: position 78,003,737 of record NC_142069.1, read on the forward strand.
TTGTCTGGTTACTCATTGAGCCCAGCTCTCATTTAAGCAGTGCAAAAGTTTGGTGCCTAAGGGCCCAACTCTTTGGAAAAGGCTGAGCTCAAATATGAGGCTACGTGCATCAGTACTAACAGGGGCAGCTTTCTATTCCTTTTTTTTTTTTTTTTGGAGGAGGAGGATCTGAGAAGACTAAAAGAATATCCTCCTGCAGATCAACTTGGATTTTGTGCTGCCAGAGATGAGTGAATTGACTGGGATAGGAAAGGTTGGATCATCTGTATTTTGGAAACATGCTTAGTGCATTAAGCCTGCCTGAACTTTAAAACAACAAATTCCCTTTTGTTCCTGCAAAATGTCAGTAGAGAAATTATTCCTTCTGCTGCATCTTGAAGGGCTCCAGGCTGCAGAAATGTGCATACCAGGGGTGAAATCCAGCAGATTCTAACAGGTTCTGGAGAACCGGCAGTGGAAATTTTGAGTAGTTCAGAGAACCGCCAAATACCACCTCTGGCTGGCCCCAGAGTGGGGTGGGAATGGGGATTTCACAATATTCTTCCCCCAGGAGTGGGGAGGGAATGGAGATTTTGCAGTATCCTTCCCCTGCCATGCCACCAAGCCACACCCACCAAGCCACACCATGCCCACCAAGCCACGCCCACAGAACCGGTAGTAAAAAAAATTGGATTTCACCACTGGATTCAATCCACTCTAGACCAAGGTTAGTCCAGTGTTCAGTATGATGAGAGGGCTATGTTGATGAAGGGCAGAGCTTCTCAATCAGCGCTAATTCATACTAACTATCAAGATTTATAAATCAAGGGTTGTGGTTCAAAAATCTATTTTGATGAGCAGCCCAGCTTTCACCACTGATGCATACATTCAGTGAGTTGTGAAGGTCACACAACGTGGACTTTGTAGTACCAATGACATGGACATAGTAGCATTGTTGTACTTGCTAACTAAGATGGCTTTTTGTATTTTAATTTGACTTATGTTTCTCTGTTTAAATTATATGAATGGTTTACCAAACCATTGCAGACTGGTAGATAGAAAGCTCTTTATTGGTGTATGGATTTATTGATAACTTCTAATGTTCCTAAACTGCAAGATAAAAACTGTATTTGCTTTATAGGCCAGGACAGAGTAAGATTATATTCGTTTTAACAGGATGTAGTTGTTTGTCTTCTGATGAGAGAGCAGAGCTCATTAGTGTTAATTGGGATCTGGTTTGTCTCTTTGTGAACTCCAAACAACCTATCCTCATTAATATGCTAAATCTTTCTTGCTTGGATGATCTGGATTCTTGTTTACTTTTATTTATTTAAAACATTTATATTACTCCCTATATCTAATCAACTCTGGGCAGCTCCCAATGAAACCTTAAAACAACAAATTAAGTCATGTTAAAACTGTAAAACTAAACAAATTAAACATCCAAACACGAGGTCAACCATCTAGTGTGCAGTTATCCAATCTTATTGTGGCACTTGAGAGAAAAGCCAGATAGCTTTAGGGAACACTAAGAAGATAGAGGCCTGACAGACTTTAGGAGGCAGCAGGGGTGGGCTTCAAAAATTTTAGCAAGGGTTTCTCTGCCCGGTTGCTGGGTGGGTGTGACCATGGTGGGCGTGGCCTAATCGGCCTCCTGCACCATAGCAGGGGGCGGGATGTTTTTGCCCTCCCTGGGCTCCAGAGGCTTTTCTTGAGCTGCTGGGAGGGCGAAAACGGCCTCCCCAGATTCAAGAAGCCCTCTGGAGGCTGGAAACGGGCTGGGAGCGCAAAAATAGCCTCCCCAGGCTCCAGAAGCCCTCTGGAGGCCGGAAACGGGCCCGTTTCCAGCCTTCCCAAACTTCCGGTAGGCCTGGTTTTTGCCCTCCCCGAGCCTCTGCACGTGCCCTGCACTTACCTGCATCCAAAATGGGCTGCATGGGGACACCTGGGATGGGAGGAGTGGGCAGGGCCAGCCAGGAGTGGGATTTGGGGCTTCTCCAAACTGCACAGAATATTAGCTAGAGGTTCTCATGAACCCCTATGAACCCCCAGCAGCCCACCCCTGGAAGGCAGAGATATCCATAGATCAGGGATTGCCATCAGAAGGCAATACTTAGGGTGGGCACACTTCTAATCCCTTTCCCTATCTGAACTGCTTGGATGAGTTGATTTTATCCTATCAACTCATCTAGATCGTTTATGAAGATGTTGAAGAGCACTGGTCCCAAGACAGGACCTTGAGGTACTTCACTGCATGCTTCCCTTCATGTGGATGGAGTTCCATTAAGGACTATATACTGAGTTCAGTTAGTCAGCCAATTGCAAACCCATCAGATGGTGATGCTGTCTACCTCACATTGTTCTATCTTATCAAGTAGTAGGCTGTGGTCTACTTTGTCAAACACCTTACTGAACTCTAAGTGAACTATAGCCACACCATTTTCTTGATCCACTAATTTAGTCACCTTATTAAAGACAGAAACAGATCTGTTTTTAACAAACCTATGCTGGCTTCTAATGATGACTTTGTTCATTTCTAGGTGCTCACAAATTTGCAGCTTGATTATCTTTTCTGGAATTTTCACAGGTTATTGATGTCAACCTGTAGTTTATATCTTTCTGGATCCATTTTTCCCTTTCTTGAAGATTGGAATCACATTGGCTCTTTTCCAGTCCTGTGGCAGTTCCCCGTTTCTCCAGGAGCTCTGAAAGAGTTTGCTTAGTGATGCCAAAATCATATCTCCCAACTCCATCACTCTTCTTAAAAACCTCCAGTGTTGGAGCATTCACAACTTCTGGAGGCAAGTCGTTCCACTGATTAATTGTTCTAATTGTCAGGAAATTTCTCCTTATTTCTGAGTTGGTTGTCTCCTTGATTAGTTTCCATCCTTTGCTTCTTGTCTTGCCTTCTGGTGCTTTGGAGAATAGGTTGACCCGCTCTTCTTTGTGGAAGCCCCTTAGATATTGGAACACTGCTATCGTGTCACCCGGTCTTTCTTTTCATTAAACTAGACAAACCGAATTCCATGGTCTTTGGGAGAAAACATCTAGTGATTAAATATGCAGAACCAATTAATCCAAAACCTAGTGAATTTTAATAAGGAACGTTTCCTCTTTAGATTTCTCAATCACGATGTGCTCCTTGACTTATTGACATATCTTGCAGGCATAATAATAAGACTCTTGTTGCTCATGCAATTTTCTAAAGTACATTCTGTGGTCTTCATTTCCTGAACTTTCTCCCAAGATATAAACCCCAGGCATCTAATAATGATCAGTCAAGGCAAATCTAGTCATAGATGTCTTTGAAAAAAGAGTTGTAGAATACATTTTTTTCAATACTGGTTATTTTCTGAAACCAGGGACCTTTCGAAAAATCTTCATATTACTATATCTATGCACCAGTGGTGGTTTTCAAAAATTTTTACTACCGGTTCTGTGGGTGTGGCTTGGTGGACATGGCATGGCTTGGTGGGCATGGCATGGCTTGGTGGGCATGGCTTGGTGGGCATGGCAGAGGAAGGACACTGTAAAATCTCCATTCTGTCCCCAATCCATGGGAAGGTTACTGCAAAATCCCCATTTCCTCCCAATCAGCTGGGATTTGGGAGGCAGAGAATAGATGGGGGCGAGGCCAATCAGAATTTTTACTACTGGTTCTCTGAACTACTCAAAAATTCCACTACCGGTTCTCCAGAACTGGTCAGAACTGCTGAAACCCATCTCTGCTATGCACAAAGAAATTGGAGGAGCCATTTATTGAATGTTCCTGAGTTATGTTAGCCTATCATACCTCTCGCTTTTTACCTAGGATTACTTTTGTTGTTGTCTATTATTGTCATTATTTGCAGTAACATCACCATCCTTTTGCACAGTTGCCAGCCCTCCTGGATACATCAGACACAAAACAGACTAGGTGAGATAATTCTACTTTATTGTATGGATGTGTTAACAGAATCGTACAAGCATAAATTTCAGACTTCCCACCAACACTTTTAACTGTCTGATCAATAAGAGTGAGTCCTTCCTAAATTTCTTCCTCTGATCGGTAGGTCCTTGGGGGAACCCCCTTTTCTTGTCTAAGTGTTTCCTAGGCAACATCTCTTTCCTTTGTCCCGCAAGGCCATCCACAAATTCCATTACAACTTGGTACCCAGTATATGTCAAATAAAAGAAATATTCAGGGAAGCTAAATAGAGATTCTCAATCATCCAGGTCATGATTGTCCCAAAGGTGCTTTTTCAGGAGGCAATCATCTGCAAATTTGATGAGTTTCCCTTCTATTCCCTCATCTAGATCATTTACGAAGATGTTGAAGAGTAGTGGGCCTAAGCAGAACCTTGAGGTATCCCACTGCATGTTTCCCTCCATGTAGATGCAGTTCCATTGAGGACTGAGGGCGGCTGCCATTTGGGAATCCATCTGGTGGTGGTACTGTCTATCCCACAATATTCTATTTTACCAAGATGTAGGCTGTGGTCTACTTTGTCAAATGCCTTGCTGAAGTCCAAATATACTACCGTGTTTCCCCAAAAATAAGACCGGGCCTTACATTAATTTTTGCTCCAAAAGATGCCTTAGTTTTCTGGTTAGACCTTATTTTGGGGGAAATACAGTACATTTAGTACAGATGCACCAATCTGGCTGACACTTAACTGGGGCTTATTTTGGGGGGTAGGGCTTATATTACGAGCATCCTGAAAAATCATGCTAGGACTTATTTTCCAGTTGGGTCCTATTTTTAGAGAAACAGGGTATGTTCACAGCATTATTTTGAATCTCTAATTTAGTCACTTTGTCAAAGGCAATAAGGTTTGTCTGGCATCATCTATTTTTGAAAAACTCATGCTGGCTTCTACTCATTGCCTCTAAGTGCTCACAAATGTGCAACTTGATTATCTTTTCCAGGATCTTCCCAGGTATTGATGCCAGGCTGATTTGTCTGCAGATTTGTGGATCCATTTTTTCCCCCTTCTTGGAGATTGGAACCACATCAACTCTTTTCCAGTTCTCTGGTAGTTCTCCATGTTACAGGAGCTTTGAAAGAATAGGTTCAGTGGTTCCGAGATTAGGTCTACCAGCTCCTTTAGAACCCTGGGATATAATCCATCTGGTCCTGGTGATTTGAATTCATCTAGAATGGATAAGTATTGTCTTACTATTTTCTTGCCTATTTTCTTTTCCTATTCTATCTCCTACTGTGCTGCTTTTGGTAAGATAGACTATTTTTTTTTCTTTTTGTGTTGAAGACACAAAAGTCGAGGAAAATTAGAGACCCTGACAAAAAGCTGTCAGAAACTCTCCATAAAACTTGGATATTGCACAATGCTTGATATTAGAGCAAAGGATCTAATGGGAAGAGTCTTTTTCAGGGGTGAAATCTAAAATTTTTCCCTACCGGTTCTATGGGCATAACTTGGTGGGCGTGGCAGGGGAAGATTATTGCAAATTATCCATTCCCGCCCCACTCTGGGGCCAGCCAGAGATGGTATTTTCCGGTTCTCTGAACTACTCAAAATTTCTGCTACTGATTCTCCAGAACCTGTCAGAACCTGCTGGATTTCACCCCTGGTCTTTTTAAATAATGTATTATCGCATTTAATTGCATTGTGTGTAAAAGAATATTTCTTGGAAGTGAACATTCTTCCAGCTAAATGTTGCATTACTTATTGCAAAAAGGAATAACAAAACCAGAACCATGAACAGAAGAATTCTGTTCCATCTTCAGAAAAGTGGGCAGGATTCTCTGTTCTATGTGAAAAAATACAACTTCTGGAGATAAAAAGCCCATAGAAAGTATCCCATATGAGATACTTCTTCGAACTGTTTTACATTTGTCCATCTCACAATCTGTTTAGTACATGAGGACATAAAATGACTGAAGTGCTCAAAATAACAGTGATACTTGCATTGAGTCATGGGGTTTGGTAGAACAGTCTGAACCACTGAAGTAAAATTTTAAGCCTGAAATATGTGAATGCATAAATGAGCAAATTGTGCAGATAATATGTGCAAGGAGTACAGTGAAAAAAAGGTCTCTTTTATAAGAAACATATGCACAATTTTCTGGGACGCGGTGGCTCAGTGGTTAAGGCGCTGAGCTTGTCAGTCGAAAGGTTGGCAGTTCAGCGGTTCGAATCCCTAGTGCTGTGTAACGGGTTGAACTCCCGTTACTTGTCCCAGCTTCTGCCAATCTAGCAGTTCGAAAGCACATAAAAAATGCAAGTAGAAAAATAGGAACCACCTTTGGTGGGAAGGTAACAGTGTTTCGTGCGCCTCTGGCATTTAGTCATGCCGGCCACATGACCACGGAGATGTCTTCGGACAGTGCTGGCTCTTTGGCTTTAAAACGGAGATGAGCACTGCCCCCTAGAATCGGGAACGACTAGCACATATGTGTGAGGGGAACCTTTACCTTTACCTATGCACAATTTAAATTTTCAATCTCATATCCCACCATTTCAGATTTTCTAAACCTCTGTCAGATGGAGAGAACATTATTGAGGTATGATGAAAAAGAAGTTTTCAAATGAAATGAACATTACATTTCATGTCTGCAGAATAAGCTGCTAGGCAAGGAATTTAAGTTATTGTTCAAGAAGGCACTTTCTCATTTAAACTTTGTCTATGACCTGTTCTACTACAGCCTTTGTATGTCTTCCTTTTCTTTTTCGTACCCCAGTTTTATAAAAAGCACGCAAGGAAATCAGTGCAACAGTTCATTCTGTTTCAAACAGAATCAATTATCCTGAGCAATAAATTATTCTTTTATTTACCATAATTTATTCCGATTTAGTGTCTCTGGCACACTGTATGGATTGTCTTGTTTTGAGAAGAGAGCACACAAACTTTGACGACGACAATAATTGCCTTGTTCAACAGAAGATTGTCTGCAAAAGTTCTTTCTTTATAAGATCACAGAACATAAAGGGAAGAAGAGAATTAGAGATAAGAAAAGGCAGTACAAAAATAGTAAAGAAAAGCAAAACGAAAAACTGATAAAAGAACTTCTCAAAGTAATACCTTTAAGCTTTTTAGAGCCTTACAAAGCAGAAGATATACTACCTTGTCAAAAAAGAGAAAATACTTTGGACTGTATTTATGAGATGTGTGAAAAATAAACATAACCGAAACTCATGCTCTTAACATTTTCTTTTGGTAAAACGGAGATACCAGGTGCTATTCCAATGGGAGAAGAATCCCATCTATTCTCTAGCCCTATTTTAATTTAATGCAAATTTTTCATGCGCCCCAGATGGTTTTGTTTACAGACCATGTTAAAGCTTCCTTCCCAGCTGTAATCAACAATAAAATCTATGCTCCGAAGGGACTGATAATCATTCATAATTCTTATGAGCTTGATAAAGGAGGAAATTAACAGTTTTGAATTCATGGCTCATTGCAGTAATGTGGAGGTGTGTTCTCATAGTATCTTTTCCTCCTCCTCCACTTAGTTTCTGCTCCTCCTATTTCTATTGTCTGGAGAAGGGCCAACTCAACTACAGGAATGTTTGTTTCGAGCAGTAAAATGTCTCCGGCTGAACTTGTGTTTTTAAATCCTAGAAAAAAGGGCAGAAATTGGCAAGTCAAAATGGGTAGCATCCTCAACCAATTTTATTGGTTGATTGATGAACTGATAATTATAAGCGCAATTATTTATTCCTACAAGGCATTTTCTACCCCTTGAATATTTAACCATAATTTCATTACTATTTTCCAAGGGTCACATTTAATCAGTCTCTGGGACATCTAACTAGCTCTCATAGTTACCCTTTTCCTTTCCGTCATACACTGAGCAACACTGAGCCATGATTGTGCAGTGGTTAGAGGCAGTATTGCATGCTAACTTTGCCCACTGCCAGGAGTTTGATCCTGACCAGTTCAAGGTTACTCAGCCTTCCATCCTTCCAAGGTCAGTAAAATGAGGACCCAGATTATTGGGGCAATATGCTGACATGATAAACCACTCAGAGATGTAAAGCATTGTGGGATGGGATAGAAGTCTACGCTCTAAGTGCTATTGCTATTTGCTTTCTCCAGATTTTTGCATTGGAGCATCTTCTATGCTTACTCTGGATTTTTGCATCCCCAAACCAGATCTCCAAGTGTTTTCTAAACTAAACAATGGTTCCTATACAGTAGTGGGTTTCACATTCTTTTTTTTTTTAATTTATTTTTATTCAACATTTACATCTTTAAAATCTTAGTTACACTTTTACAGCTTTCCAATACCGGCATCTTTAGTAATATCCATTTTATCCTTCAGCCAATTGTATACATATACATTTTGTTTGTTACATACTTATTCATATAATCACTAAATTATATACTGTACATACCTACTACACATTAAATATTGCATTTTCACTATAATATCTTCTCTTAACAGTCACTATACATTGATTTTAGATTTCTTTTCCAGCCAATTATACCACCTGTTCCATGTTTCACAATAAATCGTTTCCTCTCTGTCTTTGAGTTCCATCGTTAACTTATCTGATTCTGCACACTCTAGCACCTTTTTTATAATCATCGTGTTTGATGCAGCATGTTGTTGTTTCAAATTTTGGGCGTGGGGTTCACATTCTGTTACTACCGGTTTGCTGTGCCCGCGTGGGCGCTCACTTCATGCACACATGTGCCCAATTTACGTACGTGCCTGCCTTCAGTGCATGTGCCCGGCCATCCGTGTATGCTCTTTGTTCATGTGTGTGCCTTCCACGCATGCATACGGCCTCAAAAACATGCCTAAATAGAATGACATAGAGCTGGGGCGGGGGGGGCAGGCCCACCCACTATTTCCACTACCTGTTCTGGCGACCCAGTCCGACCCAGCTGAATACCACCTCTGTTCCTATAGCTTTGTTAACTTTTCCATCACTTTTTGTTAACCATGGCATTAACATCTCCCAATTTTAAATCATTTGTCAAGGTTTTGACCACCACTAATTTCGGCTGCCTTTCTCTCTTATCTTGATCTCTTTCTCCCTCATCAAAGGGTCCCCTTTCCTATTTTTCTTTTGCCTGAGCTTCCCTCTCATTGTTGTTGCCTGTCAGCAGCCTGTGCAGATTGTAGCTGATTCCGACAATGAGGAGACTGGTGTGGTGCTGCGTCAGCAGCCTGTGCAGCTGGCGCTTGAGTCGGACAGTGAGGAGGCTGGAGAAGATGTGGTGCCAGAGGCGGGGATTCAGCCAGGGCCTTCAGAACCTCCAGAAGCTCCCATAAGTGAAGAGGAAGAAGAGGAGGAGCCTCTTCTCAATGCACGGGTGCGCAGAGTTGTCAAAAGGCAGGAGCGCTCCTCAGGAGGAGGTCTCCTTGAGAGTATGGCTTGGGGCTAATTGACCACTCCCTTAGCCTATTTAAGGAGGAACGCCGCTTGCAACAAGCTGTAGAGAACAACTTTAGTTCACTCTCCTTCGCATCTGCAAAATTGCTTCTGGGTTTTCTGCCAACTCTAGTAAGACTGTGATTACCTTATCTTAGAATTCTGGTAGGCTGTTAAGACAGTTCATTAACAGCCTTTGCATGATAAAGAGAAGTTATTTGAGTAAAATAAGCTTTGTATAGAGTTTGTGTATGCTGCATTCTTTGGGGTCCGTAGCTGGGGCAGAACATTCATAGTCCCCTCTTTTCTCTTGGAAAGTGCCTTCTTGTTTTATTTTTTTCCCCACATAAACCAAACCGCCTCTTGTTTACCCATTTCTTCTCACCTGAAATCAATGCTCTTCATCATCTTCATAAATGATCTAGGATAAGTGGAGTAGAAGGAGAGAGTTCATCAAAATTGCAGACAATGCCAAGTTGAGGGGAATTGCTAATACTTTGGAAGACGGACTCAAAATTCAGAAGAACCGTGACAGACTTGAACATAGGACCTTATCCAAAAGATGCATTTGATGATGAGAAAAGTAAAATCCTGCACTTAGGCAAGAAAAACCAAATACACAGGTATAGAATAGGTGGTACCTGACTTAACAACAGTAACTCTAAGAGGCATCTAGGTGTCCTAGTGGACCACCACTTACCATATTTTTCAGAGTATAAGACGCACCGGAGTATAAGACACACCTTAGTTTTTGGGGAGGAAAATAAGAAAAAAGCTAATTGGCAGGTGAATCGGCCTCCCAGAACACCCCAAATCAGCTGTTCCCAGAGGTGAATTTTAGCAACAGATTCCTTGGTTGTGAGCTCTGTGCCTTGCTTTTTTTCTGCCTCTGAAACTTCTGAAACTCTCAGAAAAAACTTTATTTTCTGCCTCTGAAAGCCTCTGAAACAGCTTCAGAAAAAAAGCCTCTGAAGCTCTGTTTGGGGGCTTTTTTTCTGAAGCTTCATTTCTGATGCTTTTTTCAGCCTCTGAAAACTCTGTTTGAGAAACTGGCTGGGGCTACATTTGGAGTATAAGACGCACCCAGATTTTCACCCTCTTTTTGGACGCACCTTTTTTCCTCTTTTTGGAGGAAAAAAGGTGCATCTTATACTCCGAAAAATACAGTAAATATGAATCAACAGTGTGCTGCAGCTGCCAAAAAAGCCAATGCACTCCTGGGCTCCATCAAGAGGGATTGTATCAAAATCAGAAGAAGTGATAGTACCGCTATATATTGCACTAGTGAAGTTACACTTGGAATACTGTATCCACTATGAGTCCAAAAAAATGATCCTGAGACCCTAGAAAGAGTGCAGAAAAGAGCAAAAAAGATGGTGGCTGGTGGCTAAACCAAACAATGAACAGTTAAGGAAACTAGGAATGTCTAGCCCCGTGATGGCGAACCTATGGCACGCGTGTCACAGGTGGCACGCAGAGCCATATTGGTGGGCACACGAGCATTCCCTAGCTCAGGTCCAGCATGCATGCGCGCACTGGCCAGCTGATTTTTGGGCCTTCTGGGGCCACCGGAAGTCGGCAAACAGAAGGGGGTGGGGAAGGCTGTTTTTGCCCTCCCCAGGCTCCTAGAAAGCCTCTGGAGCCTGAGGAGGGCAAAAAATGGGCCTACCAGGCCCACCGTGCCATCACATGCCAAAAGCGAGGGGAGCGGGGGGGTCATGCCCGCATGCGTGGGGGGGGCAGGGCACATAGAATTATGGGTGTGGGCACACACGCGCGCAACCACCCCGCATTCCCCCAGTTTTTGGCACGCGATGGCAAAAAAGTTAGCCATCCCTGGTCTAGCCTAAGAAAGAGGTGGATTAGGGGTGCTAGGATAGTTGTCTTCCAGTACTTGAGAGGCTGTAACAGAGGGGATCAACTTATTCTCCAGAGCAGCTGGGGGCAAGACCAGAAGCAATGGGTGGAAGCTCTTTGAAGAGAGATTCAATCAGGAGTGGGCTGCTGGGGGTTTGCAGGGGTTCAGGAGAACCTCTAGCTAAGATTCTGTGCAGTTCGGAGAATCCCCAAATCCTACTCCAAAGCATTAGAAAAAGTGCTTTGAAAAGTTAAAAAAAAAAAAAAGTTGGCCACGCCCACAGAGTCACATTACCTCCCCCAAGCCACGCCCACAGAACCAGGAGTAACAAATTTTACATTTCACCCCAATTTCAGCTGTTTCAACCAGAAACATTCCAGCAAGAGCATGTAAAGAAAGCTTAAGCTCGAAGAATATTGTGATCCCTGAGCCTGGCTAATTCTTGATCTTCCTGAATGTCTGCAGATGATAAGAATGGAGTCAGTGGTGGGCTGCAACTGGTTTAGAGAGAGAGAGAGAGACAGAGAGACAGAGAGACAGAGACACACACACACACACAGAGACAGAGAGACACAGAGAGACACAGAGAGAGAGAGAGAGAGACACACACACACACGGAGGGAGGGAGGGAGGGAGAGAGAGAGAGATAGAGAGAGAGAGACACACACACACACACGGAGGGAGGGAGGGAGGGAGAGAGAGAGATAGAGAGAGACACACACACACACACACACACACACACGGAGGGAGGGAGGGAGGGAGGGAGAGAGAGAGACAGAGAGAGACACAGAGAGAGAGACACACACACACAAACACAGAGAGAGAGAGGGAGGAAGAGAAAGAGAGAGAGAGACAGATTTAAAAATTGCTTTGTAGGGTTAGCACAATTTCAAAGCCTCAATAAAACAAGGGATTTAAGGCATTAAGAAAATCCATGGAATTCAGACTCTCCTGACAAATTCTGCATTGACACCCCCCCCAAAGGAAACAGAGCAAGTCTTATACGCAAACAAAACCAGTACAATGGACTATGTGTGTGAGTTTGTGCGTGACGGCAGATATAGAAGAAGCGAATGCTGACAGCACAGTATTTTAACCACAGTGGCACTTTTCATTTTCCTCAAAATATCAGAGCAGCTGTGGTTCCAAACAACAGCGTTCCCCACCCCTCTTTTCAGTTAGCAAAGGAAGTGAGCCTGCACTGGAAAAGCATAAAGTCATTAGAAAGCACTTTGCACCAAATGTACTGTAGTCTTAAAGACGGGGGTATTTTCAGCTGCAGTTTCTGCAAGGCTACACAATGCAGGCATCTGAATTTTAATGACCCATTAGGGGCAGTGGCTTGGAATTCTGCACCACTACAGATGACACACTAGGACAATGGCAGTTGTTGCTTGACAAAGAAGCTGATTTTTTTTTTTTATCCCTGTGTCCATGGGTCATCTGAGAAAGAATAATTCAAGTCAGAAAAGAAACTGCAGTCATATATATATATATATGGTTAGGCAAAATGAATGTTGTTAGACAAATGAATCAGTCACAGCAACAGAGCTTCTAAAGTATTTTCAGGGAAATTTGCCAAGCAGGGGGGAAAAAAAATCTATACCTCCTTAAATTGCTTGGCAAAGCCCAGATAAGATTTTCAGTCCTATTATTTTCAGTTAATTATTTATATTGGTGAACAACACAGAAAACCACATGCCATAAGCATTGTAAAACTTGCAAGATCAGAAGTATCAAAGGAATGCTATCAAATCCAGTCTATGAAGATTTCTGGGCAACAGCCAAGTACCCCTTTAATTTTCCCACTGAAATCAATGAGGTTTCAAAGCATTTTATGCTATACCTGAACTATATTTTCTTACGGAAAGTATCACTGGGTTTTGTTTTTTTTGGCATCCCTGGGTCATATGTTTAATCTAATTAGACCACCAATCAAAGCATTTTTTCCACAAACAGCAATAGCATTTAGACTTATATACCGCTTCACAGTGCTTTTACAGCCCTCTCTAAGCGGTTTACAGAGTCAGCATATTGCCCCCAACAATCTGGGTCCTCATTTTACCTACCTCGGAAAGATGGAAGGCTGAGTCAACCTTGAGCCTGGTGCAGTGGTGGATTCCAACTGGTGTTACCACCGTTTCTCTTCACACACGCGTGCCAAACTTGGTTCGCTCGCACGCGTGCTGAACTTGCGCTGCGCGCAAGCGCATTAGATTTCTGCCAAGCTGAGGCGCAACAATCCACTCTGCCATGCCTTTCATCTGGGCTAAAAAACGACAAATAAAGGTAGGTATAACGCGGGGGTGGGTGGGAGGGCCCAGCTCACAGTCATAGAGAACTGGTTCGCTGACGTCACATCATCACTACTGCCGGTTCGCCCAAACCAGGCCTTACCGGGAGCAACCCACCACTGGCCTGGTGGGATTTGAACTGCCAAATTGCAGCCAGCCGGCAGTCAGCAGAAGTAGCCTGCAGTACTGCACTCTAACCACTGCACCACCATGGCTCACACAATTGGTTTCCATTTGATAAACAGTCTAATTCATATTTGCAGATACATTGAATTCTACCGATTGGAAATTTCTTACAGATATTTCTTTCAGCATCAGTGAAAAGCCCTTTGTGGGAAAAGATTCTAAATCTAAAAAAAAAAAGAAAAACTCTTTATTATATATTTATGGAAATGGATAAAATGCAACAGACATGTAAATGTAATTGACAACCATGTTTCCTACTCAATTCAGTAGTTGTTGCCTCGTGATTTATGCACTCATGGAGCGAAGACAGCTAGATCCAGCTTTAAGTATCCATCTATTTCATGTTATCTCTTGCAAGGAAAATGAGGTGCTCTATTTCGTTGTTGGTTATGTACCAAGACAATCTTTTCCCTCCAGAATACAATTTTTTTCTTATAAAGAAAAATAGAAAGGAATAGAAAGATTTATTTGTACTTTGACTTGAGTCTGATTTTGCACTTTGTGAAATTTATAGAACATAGAGCAATAGGGTTGGAAGGAACTTTTGAGGTCTTTTAGTCCAACCCCCTGCTCAAGCAGGAGAAGTGGCACGCGGAGCCATGTCACCTGGCACACGTGGCGTTGCCCGTTCCTCTTCTGGGTTTCTGGCGTGCATGCCTGCGTGATGATCAGCTGGCCTTTTTGCATGCGGCAATGCCGGAAACTAGAATAGCTGGTCTTCCGTTTTCCTGCGTGAGCATGCACGCCAGCTAACTGATCGTTGCCTGCGCCTGCGCACCAGAAACCCGGAAGAGTAGCTGGCTGAAACCGGAAGTTCAGTAGCTGAAACCGGAAGCTCATTTTCAGACTCGCAGGCATGTGCCCTAAGTAGCTCCTCTTCTGGGTTGCGGCCCAGACACGTGCACACTCCCTTTTTGGCACTCGGTGCCAAAAAGGTTCACCATCACTGCTCTATACACGCCAGACAAATGGCTGTCCAGTCTCTCCTTGAAAACTTCTAGTGATGGAGCACCTACAACTTCTGGAGGCAAGCCATTCCATTGATTAATTGTTGGAGATATAATTCAGCATTATGTTACATGTAGCCCTTATGTCAGGGGTCCCCAAACGTGGCAGTTTTAAGACTTGTGGACTTCAACTCCCAGAATTCTCCAGCCAGCTGGCTGGAGAATTCTGGGAGTTGAAGTCCACAAGTCTTAAAGCTGCCAAGTTTGAAGACCTCTGCCTTATGTAATGACCCATTGCTTAGAGACTGTTCAAAGCTACAACGGACCCCCAAATTACAGTTCCAGACAGTTGTACACACACGTGCATACAGAGCCCATGTTCACATGATCACATTTTGGGCTCTTGGCAACTGACTCACCTTTGGAGGCCAAATGCAACATTCTGTGGTCATATGACCACAAGTTATGACATGTTGTGACTCCAACCCCCGAGCCCGTCTTATCGGAGGGAGAAGACTCCAAAAGTGAAGGAGAGGAGTTGGCAAGGCCTCCCTCTCCAGGACCTTCCTCTCTGGCAATGCCTCAGGTGTCTCCCAAAGGAGAAGAGATAGGCCAGGAGCCAGGCATCTCCAAGCAGCCGCAGTTAGACAGTGACGGAGACAAGTCTTGGCTGGATCCCCGCCAGTGTCGGAAAGACAAGTGCACGCAGCAGAGAAGGAGGCGTGCCAGAGATTAAGCTGAGTCACTGGACCACACCCCACAGGGGATAAAAGGGGGTGTGGTGGCCATTCAGGCTTTGTGATGGACAAAACTGAACAGCTAGCAAGTCATACTGTATCTCTGGAACTTCGTTATCTGCCTTCCTTGGATTTATTATGGACTGGACTTGACAATTCTTTGGTTTTGTAAATTTATTTTGGTTTATCTGATGGAGGAGGAACACCTCCCTCTGTGAGTAAAGTTTTTGGCAAGCAGCTACTGGGTTGCTGCCAAGTCTGTTATCAAAGAAAATTATTGTCTGCAAGTTTATTTTAACTCCTGGCTGACTGTTTGTGTGCGTGTGTGAGACGGGGACAGAACATGACATTTGTTGTGACCCCGACTCCCGAGCCTGTCCTAACAGAGGAAGAGGACTCAGAAGGTGATGGGGAGGAACTGATAAGGCCTCCCTGAGGCAATGCCTCAGTTTCCATCCGAAGGCCAAGAGGAACAGCCTGGGATATGCCAGGAGGAAAGCATATTGGAACAACAACAGATAGGGAGTGAGGATGATGAATCCTGGCTTGATCCCAGGCAGCTTCAGAGGGAGAAGCATGCGCAGCAACAAAAGAGGCGTGGGAGGGCCAGAGATTGAGCTGAGTCACTGAGCCACACCCCACAAGGAATAAAGTGGGTGAGATTGCTTTTCAGGCTTTGTGACGGTCAAAGTTAAAAACCTGAGAGTCACATCACATTACCTGAAATCTGACTTGTGCATATTTGGATTGAACCTTGGCTAACTCTTGCTTCGTGGATTACTTTTTGCTACTGAACCGGACTGAGGATAAACTCTCTCTTGCTTACTGTGAGTGAAAACTGACTTGGCAGGCATTTCGCAGTTTACTGCCAAAACTCTTATCTGCAAGGGTTTCTAGTCTGATTGCTTAATAAAATCTTGGCAGGCGTGCCTGGTTGTGTGTTTGCCTGTGTGGGGAAGGGGGACAGAACAATTTTTTTTCCAGCCTTTTGTTTTGGTTTCTCCCCAAAAAACTTCCATGGGAATACATGGATTCACTTAACTGCTACAAAAAAGGTTGTAAAATTGGATCCAGTCAGTTGATTGCCTCAATTTATCACCATCACGACTTACAACAGAAATTCCAGGTTCCATTACAGTCAAGGACTACCTGTAAGGCCTTTAACCTTTAATGACTTCTCCATTGATCTCTTTATAGACACTGAAATACTATTTCAAACTGACACCAATAAGTTCACAAGACTAAATCACGGAAGTCAATAAATTCTCATATTTTTATTCTCCCACAAAGAAAGGGTGATGTCCATTTTTGAAATACATACTTTGTTGAATAACCTGGAAATACAACTGAAGAAGAAAATTTTAACCGAGGGCTTTTGCAGATACTTTAGTAATGATTCTGCAGGCGCCTGTACGTGGTAAATTAATGAAGGAGTTAAAGACTTTTGGCAAACCAGCTGGTTTCAACGTTAAATTACAGACTACAATGGGAGGGGGGGAAATCATCCAGTTTTTTTTCAAAAAAGATATATGGGTGGGTCCAGTGGTGAAATCCAAGTTTTTTACTACAGGTTCTGTGGGCGTGGCTTGGTGGACATGGTGTGGCTTGGTGGACGTGGCTTGGTGGGCATGGCAGGGGAAAGATACTGCAAATTCTCCATTCCCACCCCACTCCAGGGGAAGGATACTGCAAAATCCCCATTCCCATCCCACTCTGGGGACAGCCAGAGGTGGTATTTGCCGGTTCTCCAAATTACTCAAAATTTCCGCTACCGGTTCTCCGAACTGCTCAAAATTTCCGCTACCGGTTCTCCAGAACCTGTCAGAACCTGATGGATTTCACCCCTGATCTATACCAGTGGTATATACCAGAAGCTGGGCTCAGCTTGAAGGAAACTGTTGTTGTTCAGTCTTACAGTTTCTCTGGGCTCTTCATGACCCAACAGACTGCAGTTGTCTGTCAGAGTCATTACTTTAAAATAATGTACTTTAAAAATGCTGTGGGTGACTTAAATGATTTATGCAACACTGTAGTTGGTAATAATAATAATTCTGGGACAGAGAAGTACCATTTTAGACTGCACATGAGAAGATTAAACAGTTGAATGCTTACCCATGAAAACTATATTGGCAGGCATTAAGAACACTTTTATTATTTCCCTTGTTTCTATGAACTAAATTAGCTTTGGAAGTAAATTGTCCTCGGGATTTGCCGCGTTCTCTTGCTTTGCTTTGATTTCCCTAACATTAGTGGCCTAGTGAGAAAGGGGGAAAAGTTCATAGTGCTCTGCAGCCTTATTTATATTGCTTATTTGATTTCAATTGTGCTGAGCTGCTAGCATTCTCCCTAGCAATATTAATAGATTCGGCATTATGAAAATGAATTAAACATAGTCACTTGAAAAGATCACATACAAGCTTCTAAGCACTTAACGTTAGGTCCTGATTAGAGAAAATAAAGCATTCAGTTTTCTGTATGAGCAGACTATAAACTTGGTTTGATGGGCTGCCATTCCTCGTAAGAGGAAATCGTATTTCTGATAAGAAACAAATGGGCTTTTACAAATACAGTATGTTGCGAGAAGAATTCACATTGGGAAAGACAATATGTCCATGTCTCTTGAAGATCATCATTTTTATCTCCCAAAGCCCTAACAATCTCAAAATGAAACAACTCTGGGACAATCCTGATGTCTGTTTGGTTATTAAGTGTCTTAAACAGGGGTGAAATTCAACCGCTTCTATCCGGCTTGGGCTAACCGGTAGCGGCGGCTGCGGGAGGCTCCGCCCACCCATGCGGACCTCAAGATGTCGCTTTTTTGTGATGATTTAAACCTCTGCGCATGCACAGAAGGCTTTGCGCATGCGCGGATGATGGCACATGCGAGCGAAGTGAGTGAGTGCGCAGCGCCCGCACATTTGCGAACCAGTAAGG
The DNA here is from genome assembly GCF_059756535.1 of Pantherophis guttatus. Classification (NCBI taxonomy): domain Eukaryota; kingdom Metazoa; phylum Chordata; class Lepidosauria; order Squamata; family Colubridae; genus Pantherophis; species Pantherophis guttatus. The sequence continues at coordinate 78,021,998 of NC_142069.1, forward strand.
AAGGTAAATGAATTTCACCCCTGGTCTTAAATATTCGATATGAGGAATGCACGAATGAGCAATTTATACAGCATTTAAGAATTTCCAAAGATTGGAACTGACTCTAGGTGAAGTTTATCAATATTATTCTGTTTTGCTTAGACAGAGGATCTGCATTGTCTTTTCAATGCACACTCTCTCGCGCGCGCACTCTCTCTCTCCCCGCTCTCTAAGTTTTAATTGCTTCTTGCCCTTTAGGGGTTGTCATGGAAATACAAAGTGTTGGTCACTTAAATATTAATTAGCATGTGGAAGAGCAGCTGAGGTGAAGCCCAGAGCTGTCAGGTACAAGAGATCAACTTTGGTGAATAAAGGCCACATTATTGCAGGCCTAACTGTATTTTAAACATCCAACCCAAACATGAGTTTTCAATGAGTATTGAATGAGTATTCTCCATTCATCCTTTTGAATGGGTATTCTCCAATACCTATTCTGGAAGGCAGTGGTGGGATTCAAATAATTTAACAACTGGTTCTCTGCCCTAATGAGCAGCTGGGTAGGCGTGGCCATGGTGGGCGTGGCCAGGGGGTGTGACAGGCAGCACTCGGCCTCCTGCACCCTCCCTGGGAGCAAAAATGGGCCACGGGGGGGCACTGCTCCCCCTCGTGCCCAGTTTTGGACCTAGGAGGCCTCCCTGAAGCCTCCTGGGAGCGAAAACTGGCCGCGGGGGGGGGCACACCACACACCCCTGTGCCACGTTTTGGGCCTAATAGGCCTCCTTGCACTTGCACTTAAAAAAAAAAAGTTACAGTCATACAATCGTAAGTGGTAGGAGATGGGTGATAGGAACGATAAGAAGATTAATAGTAATAGTACTGCAGTCTTAATGAATAGTTTGACAGTGTTGTGGGAATTAGTTGTTTAGCAGAGTGATGGCATTTGGGAAAAAACTGTCCTTGTGTCTAGTTGTTCTGGTGTGCAGTGCCCTATAGTGTTGTTTTGAGGGTAGGAGTTGAAACAGTTTACGTCCAGGATGTGAGGGTTCTGTAGATATTTTCACAGCCCTCTTTTTGACTCGTGCAGTATACAGGTCCTCAATGGAAGGCAGGTTGGTAGCAATTGTTTTTTCTGCAGTTCTAATTATCCGTTGAAGTCTGTGTCTGTCTTATTTTGGCCACTACTGTAAGTCATAGTGCCACTTGAAGTATGAAAATCAGATGGATGACTTTAGACCAGTCACTCTCTCTCAGTTCAACTCACCTCACAGAGTTTCTCATGTGGGAAAAATAGGAGGAAGGAGTATTAATCATGTTCATTACCTTGAGTTATTTATAAAATAATAAAGAGAGGATTAAAAATCTAAAAAAAAAAAAAAACCCTCCAAGGGGATACCATTGTCTGATTGAACTCACTGGTTATTCCACAGATTTTATTTCCATTTTATATTGCTCTTATGGCATTCAACAGCCACTCTTCAACTACATAATTGTGAAAAATGTTCCATAATTCAAACTGTTCACATTATCGTACATTTTCTCTAAATGAACACATTTACAATACATGTTTTCATATTCAAATATTTTTTTTAAATGACATGGACTGCATACTAGCTAGCCAGGATAAAGCAGCACAGCATTTCCCAAATCTTACTCACTGTTACTATTTATATTTCTTCAATAAGAATTCTAGCAACCTCTTTTCCACCAGGCAAATTTCATAAATGATTACATAAATAATTCCCTTGTAATTTTTTTATTCACTGGTGCCCTGTCTCCCTTGATGTCCCTTTATGAACAAAAAACAAACAAACAAACTTTTGTGCAATCATGAAGGGCAGATGCAGTCTTCACCCAGATGTTAAAAATTTTTATTTAGCCACTCCAAAGCAAACCACATCATTACTTTAATATTTGTCCAGTTACACCATCTGTACCTCCAACCTAAATATATTTCAATATAGTGTATTCATGTCAGATGCAAGGAACCAGACTGTGAGTTGATCAGAGAAGTTTCTTTATTGCTACTTGCCTATTTACAAGAATCTCACCAGACTAACAACACTCTCTTGAGAATAACCAAATAAAGACTTTGGGGATCTAGGGGTGGGGTAAGGGCCAGGTGTCTGTTACTTCCTCCCCTGCAGGAAATCTAAATTAGCCACTTTCTTAATCCCACCCCGTACTCAGCTGCAGATCCACCAATATTTACGGCTTCCTTGCTATGACTTTTATCTTGGACACTAACATACCGTATATATCTTTTGTTTAAAATCCACTCTGTGATTTTATCCGTGATTTTATCCACTCACTGTCTTCTAAACTGATACCTATAAATATCTAAAATGCTTCTTTTAGCAAACTCAATTCAGTTTTATCCTAAACATTTTCATCACTTTTATTCGTAATTCCATTTACTCTGCTCTGCTGTGTTTAGCAATTTCAACCTGTTTACAAAACACTTTTCTCATTAGAAGTGTTCTGCATTTTTCCTGCTGCTTCTAATTAACTGTTCATTTCTCTCTTTGAATATATTCTGTTTACCTATTCTTTTTTTAATGTACACTGTATATATTTTGGTTATCCTAATATCTCACAGCAATTACTTTTATATGCATTTTACCTCATCCACGGCCTCTTTCACTTCATCATTATACCAAGCATTTAAAAAAACGTTTTCCATTAGTATAACTCTATACACTTCAGTAGCAGATAATATTGTTATATTTTTCACCCCACTTCAAGCATCTTCCACCTCCTCTTTTCTTACATCATTGGAGTATTAATTTATCTCTCAATATTTTTTTGTACAGGGATTTACTTTCTTTTCTTCTTGTTTGTTTCTTTATTTCTTTTGTTTTTGTCTGTGTTCATATCTCCCTGAAAAATTGTTCTTAACATTACCAAATAATGGTCTATCCCACTTTCAAATTTGTCATCAATTTTATATCCTTCCTTAATGTTTTCAATCTTTCATCACAAACAATCAAATCAATCATGCTTTTAAATTCATATTCATTCCCTTTCCAGCATGCATATGAATAGATGTATTCGAAGCAGACCATTTTTCTAAGCATTTATTTTTCTGTCTCTGAATGGCCCAATCATTTTTTTCTATATTTTTCTCATCTCATTTCCACCAATCCATTCATGTCACCTGGCAAAACATATATATTTTTTGCCTCCTGGATCACATTCATTCAGAATGTTGCGTAGTTTTTTTTCCCCAGACTCATTTCTCGTTCTTTCATTATCACCATTCAGTGGAGCGTAACATGCAATTATCACCAACCTACGATTTTCTACTTTTATAGGCACCAACAACAATCTAGATGACACAACCTTCTGACATATGTTTAAGCCCCCTTGTTCATAATTAAACCTACACCTTTGCTTCTCTGCATGCATTCATCAACCCCATTCTATAAGATCAAACCACCTTAATTCAGATGTATCACATCCTTCTCCTTTTTTTTTAGTTGCACACACACACACACACAAACACAAACACACAATTCTTACTTTTACTTCATTCACTAATTCCTGCTACTTAAAAGGTATGTCTCTTACATTCCAAATTACAATCTTCCATATGCCAATAGAACCAAACAGATCCATAGAAATTGAACCCCCACCCCATCAATGCTATCGTCAATTTGGGATTTTGCATAGTAGTCCCAAAGGTGCTTTTTCAAGAGGCAACTGGACTTTCTTGTTTTTCTTGGATGACTTTTCGTTTCTCATCCAAGAAGCTTCTTCAGCTGATAAGGCCACTGAGCAGGAACTATTCGTAGGCAGATTTCTCCCCCCTTCCTTTTCTTTTCTTGTTTCCCTTTTTCACTTCAAGGTTTCCCCACATCCCACATCCCCTTCAACAAAAAATATCGTACAAGCTCCTGCAAACCAGCAGAAGGCCAATATTCCCATGCCACCCCCTCGGCCTTGACCAGCACCAGGAGCCCAGTCAAAACATTGTCAGACATATCTTCAACCTCATCTGAAGTGAGTGACTGGGAGGGGCAAGGGGTGTGGCTGGGCATGTAGTGCTACCGGTTAGGGTGAACCGGGCTGGACCAGCTGAATCCCACTACTGCATGTTCCAAATTGCTTCAGTTATCATATCTCAGGCATATCACTTTTCCTTTTTCCTTTCTTACTTACCTTCCACATCTACTTTCTAGGAGCAAGCATTATTTGAAATCACTAGTCATGTCGAAACATATCAGGAAGCTCTGGTTTATTTTGACCACGGTTGCAAACAGCCTAAGTGTTCACACATAGCACTAATCCATAAATGGCTGCATTCACACATGACACTAAGCCAAAATCTTTGCTTAGCACAAAGTATAAGACCAGCTATTCTGGCTTGTTCAATGAATATTATTTAAAAGCAACCAAGGTTTTGCGTAGTTATGGACCCAACCAGGGGTGGTATTCATTTACCTTCCCTACTGGTTCACAAATGTGTGCGTGCGCATGCGCAGAGCCTCGAAAACGTGAAAAAATGGGACGTCATGACATCCGCGCGAGTGGGTGGGGCATCCCGCAGTCACCCCTACTGGTTCGCCTGAACCGGCAAGAACCAGCTAAATACCACCACTGAACCCAATGATTGCAACTGACTTCTGACTGCACTGTTCATTTTAAGTTAGAGAAATGAAACATAGCAAAGGTAACTTGGAAAAAAAATATTCCAAACTTAGATTTGATTTTGCTTTCCATTTCACTGAGCAAAATAGAAAGAGAAAGAAGAGGAAGAAAAAACATCATTCAAAGAGAGATGGAAAGGCTGTTGAGAAGGACTGATTAAAAGCTGCCCTCTGGGACTCAGTCATTTTTTAGAGTCCAAGGATGGCTCTTGAGTCCAAGGATGGCTCATTTAGCTCTTCTCCTCCTCAAAGCCAAATCTATTTTTCCTACCTTTGGCTCGTGGAATGGAGAAAATTCACTGTTCCGCAAAGCTCTGAGCCGTTAATCAGAACTGTTGAACTCTTCAAGTGCACCCAGAAAAGTGGTGGTAAAAAATAATAATTATAGAGATGAAATGGCTGCACATCCAATCTAGCTGATCATAGAGATGGAAGGAAAGACAGTGGCCCATTTTCTCCTCGGAAAGTTACTCAACTCGAACAGCGTGTTGTTTTTGAGTTTTGCCTTAATGGACAGTTGTGATGTGGGAGACGATTTCATTGTATGATTATTTCTGAATCTCTAAAGGAAGGTAGGATTTTTCCCCCCCGAGTCCAGAACCAGTCTCAGTTCGAACAGTCATATCGCAGGCTGCATTCCAAGCAAAAGAAGTGAGGGAAAGGGTTTTTTAAAAAAACTTTCCATATTTAATTAAAATTATCATGTCTTAAATCATTATTCGCTTCTTCCACCACAAGTGCTCACAAGGTATGGCCAAAAGAAGTCAAGATGGCAATCATAAAAAGAACAGGCTTCACTTCAGTTGCATCGAGGTAGCTGCCATCTTGATTTTTATTTATTTTTTTAGCAAGCTCTGCAGACACCCTTTGGCCACATTAGCAGTTAGGCAATTTCATAAGAACTGTGGCAGGGTAAAGTTCCCGGCTGGAGATAAATAACTGTGTTCTGCCAAGACCATAGATGTATTCAGAGAAGGCAGTTGGCTCAGTAGAAACTTTGCTTTCTCTTTTCGTACGTTTCTTACAGGGCATCCTTCTACATCAGAGGTCTTCAAACTTGGCAGCTTTAAGATTTGTGGACTTCAACTCCCAGAATTCTCCAGCCAGCTATGAATTCTGGGAGTTGAAGTCCACAAGTCTTAAAGCTACCAAGTTTGAGGACCCGTGCTCTACATGGACTGTAAAGATCAACAGGAGGTTGATCAAGCATTTGCAGTTGCCATATTGACTTGTTTTTGACCCACCCCTGCAGATGACCTTGTCTCTTACCCTGACATAGAATCATAGGGAAGGACTTTTGAGGTCTTCTAGTCCAACTTCCTGTCCGAGGCAGAAGACCATATTCCATCCTGGATAAATGGCAATCCAGTCTTTTCTTGAAAACTTCCAGTGATGGATGACCCACAACTCCAGGAGGCAAGCTATTCCATTGTTCTTGCTGTTTTGTTCACTGGTTCCAAGATCACATGTGCCAACTTCTTCAGTACCAAGGGAGTAAACCACCTGGTACTGGCAATTTCAATCTTCTAAAGCAAATAGGTGTTCTTTTACCAATTTAAGATCCCAAAATGTACTTGAGTTACCAGAATGCCAAGGAGAGAGATTCAAGTCGAGACTTGAAAAAAGAAGCAGATTTTATTTATGACCAAAAACAAAATACTGGGTGGGACTATATCCAGAACATATAGATACAATGTATATGAGGAAATAGCCACCTCTTGGGGAAAGTATGGCGTCCTTTTATACCCTCAGAGACATCAGCTTAGTACCCAATTCTGCTCCCTGGCGCATGCCTTCCCTGTAGCCCTGCATTGACTGTTCAGCAAGGAGCAGGGGCAGGGGGGCTAAGTGCCTAGCAACAGAGGGGCTGGGGGTGTAGCAACCCTACTTCTTGAGATATCCACCAGGCACGGAATGGTACAGAAAAACAGGATAACATAGAGATGAGATCACTAGTAGATGCAAATGGCAGAGATAATTCCAATTCTTAGCAAAGCAATTCTTACAGAAGCAAAACAATAAGTCAAACCAATTCCATTGACTCTACTATTATGTCCCACCAATTCTACCTTTTCTATTATTATTATGTCCCTTCACCAATTTCTTACCTATTTTGACCTGCCTTTTAATTCTGTCTCTCCTGGTGCTGCTTTTGATAAGTTGGGCTATTTTTTCTTTTTGCCTGAAGACAGATGGAGAGAATGAATTAAGTAGTTCCATTTTCTCCTTGTTTGCCATCATTTTCTTGCCATCTTCTCCCATTAGTGGACCAATCATTTCCTTGACTTCCTTCTTGTTTCTTACATAGTGAAAAAAACTTTTTGGGGGGTTATTTTTGGCATTTGTTGCATTTTGTTCTTAATTCGTACTGTGACTTAGCCTTCCTGATTTCATATTTTTTGCTGGTATGCTGTTTTAGTTATGAGCCCCTCTTTCCATTTTTTTATATTTATACTTTTTGTCTCTGGGTTTATCAGATGGTTCTTTATGCAGTCATGTTGGTTTTGTCTGGGGTCTCTTGTTTTTCTTTGTCAGTGGTATTATGGTAGAATGGGCTTTTATAATCTCACTTTTCAGAGCTTCCCAAGCATCTTGAGTTGTTTCAACTTTAGAATCTCCATCCATAGAATCCTTCCTAAATTCTCTCTTAGTTTGTTGCAGTCAGCTCTCTAAAACACTAGTTTGGTATTGTTCAATTTGTGATATAGAATTGGTATTTTATTTTTCAGTTTCCCCTGAACCCGAAACTGTTAGTCCCTCTAGGATTGTAGCGTAATGGCAGCCCTGACAGAAAATGTTCCAACTCTGGAATATCTTGCTCCCTGAGATGAGATTGGATCCCACCTCCCTGACCTTCTGCGAGAGCCTGAAAACCTGACTCTGCCAATTGATTTGGGACCCCAATGGGTTAGAGTGCTCCTTTCCTCCCCATCGTCTAGTTTTATTTATAATTTGCATATTATTGCAATTCTATACATTTGAACATACGTTTATGGTTTTATTTTGATGTTGTAAGCTGCCAGAGTCACCTTACGGCAAGATGGATGGCCAAAAAATAAGTAATAAATAGTGGCAGGAAGTTTGCCTCTTGCTCAGTGCTATGTTCTGTATTCCCGCAATAATACTGTACCCGCCATTCCTCCAGAATCAAATTAACAGCATTTCGTTGAATATGCTTTGTCCACAGTCCATCTCAGGTCATAATTATACAGCATTGCACCTATTGGGGATAAGGAATTTGGAATTGAAATTAGAGTGTGAGTATGACTGTATTTCTTTGCTTTCTATTAATAGGGTGGAAGGAACGGCCGTACTGGCATCGTATAATAACACCATCAGTGACTTCCTTTTCAGAGGTAAATCTTTTATAGTTGAACACAAAAGATGAGAAATAGACTTATTAAAAGAAGGGGAGGGGAAGGAAGAAAACTAATCAGGGCTTAAATGAAAACGTCAGGAGATCTGAAGGTACAACTTGTTCCATGTGCTGCTCTTGAATGTTCAAGCATTGTGATCAAACCCCCACACACGCATGCATGCAAAGGTCAAGTGGGAAAACAGGCTCCAGAGAATAAAATGGAGAGGCAGCCAAAATCACTTCAAAGCCAAGTGGAAAGCAAAGTGCCAGAGAAAAGGGATGAGAAAGGAAGGTAGGAGAGAAATTAAACTGTCAGCAATAAAACTCCTTTTGCACAAAGTATGAATATTATGTTGCAAGGAGTCTACCCCATTGATAATAGTGTTGTATAACCATCTAAACCAGTGGTGAAATCCACATTTTTTTACTACCAGTTCTGTGGGCGTGGCTTGGTTGGCATGGTGTGGCTTGGTTGGCTTGGTGTGGCTTGGTGGGCGTGGTTTGGTGGGCATGACAGGGGAAGGATACTGCAAAATCTCCATTCCCACCCCACTTCAGGGGAAGGATACTGCAAAATCTCCATTCCCACCCCACTTCAGGGGAAGGATACTGCAAAATCCCCATTCCCTCCCCATTTCTGGGGAAGGATATTGCAAAATCTCCATTCCCACCCCATTCTGGGGCCAGCCAGAGGTGACATTTGTCGGTTCTCCGAACTACTCAAAATTTCCGCTACCGTTCTCCGAACTGCTCAAAATGTCCGCTACCGGTTCTCCAGAACCTGTCAGAACGTGCTGGATTTCACCCCTGATCTATACCAGTGGTGGGATTCAAATAATTTAATAACCGGTTCACCCAAGGTCAGACTGGCTATCATGGGAGGCATGGCCCATCCCCGTTCTCCAGCTCTGCCACACATGTGGGACGAGCCTCTCGTGATAGCCAACCTGACCCTGGGCTTACAAGTTGTTAAATTATCAAAGTGGATCCTGGGCGCTGCGCTGCAACGGAGAAGCAGGCAATGGAGCGGCCATCACGAGGAAGGAGGAGGAGCAGAGAGAAGAAGGAGGGAAAACAGCCTTCTCCTTCCCTCACGCCGGCTACTTCGTTGCCCATTTCTCCATTGCAGTGCAGGCAGAGTCCAGGATCCACTTTGATGGTGGGGGAGGCAGATAATTTAACAACCGGTTCGTGTGAACTGGTGCGAAACGACAGAATCCCACCAGTGACCTATACTCAGTGACAGTGTCTGTCTTGCTGGAGCAGTGACGTTCTATCACTTTTCACTTCACTTTAGCAAATGCAGTCATCTTCATGGATCATCTTCCTCTGTTGAACTTTAAATAAGTAAACAAATTAATAAATAAATGCACAAAAAACCAAAACCTTGTAAATTGGGCATGTTTGACACAGAGGGCTAGCATTCTCACTTTAGAGCACCCAGCCTCCATGTTTTAATAGTTGCATATCAAGTAGAAACCGAAAAGGTAAATTTGGGTTTTTTTGCTTAGAAATACAGCCATGAAGAAAACTTCCTACTTTTGAGGAATTAGTCAATGCATAGCTGACTACCATTGCGTATCAACGCATTGGTATCCTCCAAGAAAAAAAAAAAATGGAGCAGCTGCCATTGTCACCTGTCAGAAATAGACTTGGCAGCAAAAAAAAAACCCAAGTGGCAGATGAAGGCTTTCCCAACAAACTATTTGCTTGACTCATAGCTGGAAAAATTCTTCACATCAGTTATGCAGGAAAGGTAGGAGGGGAGGGAATTTCTGTTTCAGCTACTAAATTACGTTTTGTGCGCATGGTCCTTCTGACTCAACAACTGTCTCCATCTGCTTTGTGCAGAAGCAATTACCGTATTTTTCGGAGTATAAGACGTACCCTTTTCCCCCCTAAAAGGGGGTGAAAATTTAGGTGCGACTTATACACCGAATGTAACCCCGCCCACCCACTGGCTCCCACCCTTTGGCCTCTGCCTCGCAGCAGTTACCTCCTTGCAAGCAAACAGCAAGAAAAAACAACTCCTTTCAGCTTCAGCAAGCCTAATTAGCACAAGTTGATTGGATCGGCCTCCCGACTCTCAGCTGATTTGCCCTCAGCTGTTTTGCGCAGGGCTCTGCTGCTTGCTGCAAAGAGGTAAATTGCTGGAGCAGATTTTTTTTTTTCATTGTGCTAATCAAGCTATGCTGGAAACGAAAATGAAAGTAAAAGGAGGCTGTTTGCTGTTCGCTGCAACAAGGCAAAATTGCTCAGAGGCAGAAACAGAGGGAGATTTCTTTTTCTTCTTTTCCTCCCCCAAAAAGGTAGGTGGGTCTTATACTCGGTGTGTCTTATACTCCGAAAAATACGGTATAGATACCCAGGAGGTAAAGGCAGGTAACCTTTAAAGATTTGTGAGATAATGTAATGTTATGTGGGAATAACTTTGGGAGACAGTAGGAAAGCCAGGGACTAGACAACAGGCGTATAAAAGGTATCTCGACCCACGGAAGGAGGGAAGGAAATTTCAGAAGGGACTCTTCCTTGTTTTCTAAAGAGTAAAAGGAATGGAGGGAAGAAATATTTTCAGTCTTGCAAGCCAGTTTGGTGTAGTGGATAAGGCATCACGCTAGAAACCCGCACACTGATACTATACAATAAAGATAGAGCAAGAACTTGGTAGATCAGGGGTGTCAAACTCAAACTCAAACTCAAGACCCGGGGGCCGGATCTGGCCCACAGAGGCCACCCTAGAAACAGTGAGGGACCAGCCCATGGTGCCTCTGTCAGTGAAAACCGAGTTCTGTTTTTGCTGGCAGAGGGTTGCAGGAGGCCGTCACAGCCCAAAACGGAGCTCGGGAGCCCGTTTCCACTGGCAGAGCGCTTGGACCACCACAAGCAACCCTAACACAAGTGACGCCCAGCTGGCCATGCCCATCTGAGATCAAACACAACCCTGATGTAGCCCTCAATGAAATCAAGTTTGACACCCCGATGGTAGATAGATGGTCCAGAACTGGATACAATATTACAAGTGTGTCCTGGAATACTGTGTCCAGTTCTGGTCACCATGATTCAAAAAAAAAAAATGCTGAGTCTCTAGAAAGAGTGCAGAGAAGAGCAACTAAAATGATAAGAGGTCTGGAGGCTAAACTGTATGGTGAACGGTTAAGGGAACTTGTTATGTCTAGTCTAACCAAGAGAAGGACTGGGGTGACATGATAACTCTGGTACTTGAGGGGCTATCAGACGGAGGAGGGGACAACTTACTCTCCAAAGCACCTGAGCAGGTGGCACAAGTAGCAGATGCTCACACTTGTGCATGTACAGCTCCACTTGCATAAGCGGTGGACATTTGTGCTTGCACAAATGGAGTTGCGTGCATTCATTCATACGCCTGCTGCTTTCACGGAACTATCCCCTCTCCGCCCCCACCAGTCTGCCAATAGCATTTAGCAATAGCACTTATATACCGCTTCACAGTGCTTTTACAGCCATCTCTAAGTGGTTTATAGAGTCAGCCTATTGCCCCCAACAATTTGTGTCCTCATTTTACCAACCTCGGAAGGATGGAAGACTGAGTCAACCTTGAACCAGTCAGACTCGAACTGTCGAACTTCTGGCAGTCGGCAGTCAGCAGAATTAGCCTGTAATACTGCATTCTAACCACTGCGCCACCATGGCTCAGCCAAGCTGGAAAGATTGGAGGCCACTGCTTTACATTCTACCCTTCCAATCATACTGAAGCTCCATGACACTTTTCAAATCACTTGGGGGCCTCTAACAGTTGTGATTGGGTGCAATTGGTGAATTTTTGAAATTGTTTTTGTATTGCAATTCGTTGCTGTAATTCAAAGGACGGTGCAGATGTAAAGACCTCACTGATCATGCATTGACATTAAGAGGAGCGTGCAGAAGAAAACCTTGTATGAAATGTTGAGGGAATAGCATTTCACCAGAAGAGGAAGAAGAATCTTACTAAGCTGTTCCACATGAACTTCTCCAATGATAACTATCCCTGCCTGCAGTGTTAGAAAATGAATATGGATTGAGAATAATCCATCTTTGCTGTCATTGCTGAGAGCCAGTTTGGTGTAGTGGATAAGGCTAGAAATCCGCACACTGAGTTCTAATCCTGCCTTAGGCACAAAGCCAACTGGATGGCTTGGGCCAGTCACTTTCTCCAGTCCCAGGAAGGAGGCAATGACAAATCACTTCTGAAACCTTGCCAAGAGTCAACACCAGGGGTGGGATTCAGCCAGTTTGGACTGGTTAGGGTGCACTGGATGTTAATTTTAATCTGGTTCACTGAACCGGTTATTCCAAGGACTGGCTGACCCATCCCACCCCGCCCCCACCCCTCCCAGGAGTCTCCACACAGCCCGTTTTGGAAGCCAGGTAAATGCAAGGCACACACGGAGGTTCTGGAAGGGCGAAAAACAGACCTACCAGAAGTCCAGAAACGAGCCTGTTTCCGGCCTCCAGAGGGCCTCCGGAGCCTGGGGGAGGCTGTTTTCGCCCTCCAGGGGGCTCCAGGAAAGCCTTTGGAGCCTGCCATGGTGCAGGAGGCTGAGTAGGCCTAGGGTTGCCAGGTGTCCACTATTTGAGCGGACAGTCCGCTTTTTTCACATTATGTTCACTATTTTTTTTCACAAAATAGTGGACATTTTTTTTATTCAAAAGCTTTATGATGAAATGGTACGTAAGTTTTGCGAGTCAGAATTCCATGAAGTTTTGCGCCATGTTCCAACACGTTGGTTAAGTTTGTTTAAAGCGGTTGAAAGACTTCTTTTAAACTGGATACCTCTAAAATCGTATTTTATTTCTCTTGGATCTGATGAGTGCCATAAGGTTATCTGGAATCTTATTTCGGATCAGGAAAATGAACTCGCAAAGGACGATGAACCAACAATTTCAGAATTGTATTTATATTTCACGCACTTCTTCATGTCAATAATGCAAGACACCCTACTGAAGCTGGAAAGCAAGAAAATTCTTGCATGTGATCTTCACATTATCATGTGTAAGCTGCGTGATTCTTTGCAAAAAAAATACGATGAGCAGTTTTTTGGAATGAAAGTTTTATTTACCTTACGTAAAAGACATTTGCCTGAGAATGCCGTGCAAAAGTTCAAGAAAGAAGCCATCAACGTGTATCAAAGAGCCATTGCGTACCTAGAAAAGTGGTATAATTTCACCGATTCAGTATATGAGACGCTAAGTTGTTTCAATCTAATTGATCGCAATAATCCTCCAACTTTAGAAGAAATGACGAACATCTGGTTATTATCACCATGGCTAGAAGAACTTCCACCCAACACTCTCTTCGATGAAATTTCTGCCTTAGAAGAAGTTTATGTTCATCTGCAGGGCGATTCATCCCTTGATAAGTGGACGTACTTTTTCAAGAAAGAGCCAGCTCCGAGTTTACTGAAACTGTTCCAGTATTGTGCATCAATTCCGGTATCAAATGCAAACGTTGAACGAATTTTCAGCGTCATGGGAAATTTGTGGATTGACGAACGTAACCGACTGCTTGTACCATCAGTCGAAGTGAACTTTGTATATTTTTTAATATTTCTCAACGTTGTACTGAAATTAAAGAATTATTCCTTAAACACAAAGAATTGATTAAAGCTGCGCAGTCAAATAAAAAATACACACGACAGCAAAGTAAAATGTAATTTAATATTTTACATATTATTATAATATATTTGATGTTTTGAATTTTAAGTAAAGTTTTGAAGCGATTATTTTAATATGTGTTAAAATGTTTGTAAGAAAATATATAATTTAATTGTAATTTTTTTTTTTTTTTTTTTTACTATCAACATATCAATTTTAAATTGGGTTTTAAATTCCTGGGGTTTTAAATTGAGCCGAATTCATTTAATAATTTTAAATTATTTTAATTGATGTTGTCTTGTGTTTTTAATAGGCTGTACACCGCCCTGAGTCCTTCGGGAGAAGGGCGGTATAGAAATAAAATTATTTATTTATTCATTCATTCATTTATTTATTTATTTATTTACTACTTAACCCCCCCCCACTTGTCCGCTATTTTTTGGAAGCAGACCTGGCAACCCTATAGGCCACACCGTCATGGCCACGCCCACCCAGCAACGAGGCAGGGAACCAGTTGCTGAAATTTTTGAATCCCACCCCTGGTCAACACTGACTCAAAGTAATACATGAATAGACCCCCCAATCACTGCTGTTACTCTAAATTGTGTCTTGCTATATTTTGTTTTCACCAGCAGGATCCCAGCAAAACTTTAGATCTAGATTGGCCTCTTTCTTCCCCTAAGCTTTCGCCTGTCCTCTCCTGCCCCCACCATTCATCCTTCTCAAAGTGGTGTTTCTGTCTTACCTCTCTGGCCACCTGCTTGTTTACTGAAAGTGAACATAAGCAGAAGAGTGTGAAAAAGACACTTTCAGCATGCTCTGTTATGTCATCATCCCTGCTGGGAATGGGATAAAAGCTCCGAGCAATAACAGCAGACCTTCCGTCTGAGCATCTCTTCTCCATCCAAAGGGAATTAAAACTGAAAAAGGAGAGAGGGGGTTGGAAAAGGGCACTCAGGTGACCTAACAATGCAGTAAGCTTTGAAATACAGGCATTTTGAAAACTGGATATTTTTTTACCATAGTCAACATCAGAATGGAGCAGGAGAAGGAGAGAGAACTACAGTAGTGGCCAAAATTGTGGAAACCTTTTGGGAAAAGTATATTTTCTAAAACTAGCTAATAACACCACTTTTTTTTTTTTGACTAGTTCAATAAAATTATATATCAATGGAAAGATAATTTAATCAAGAATGTAATGCAATAACTTTTACGAAGAATTTGCTATTAGAATAGCAGTTACACTATAAAGAAGAAAAGTGAAACACGTAGAAAAAACGAGATATACAAAAATTATCACCATGTCAGTTAATACTTAGTTGGGTAACCTTTAGCATGAATTACGACTTTACAACATCTTCCTATGGAGTTAACCAAGTCTTTTAGTTCTGCAGCTGTTATAATGTGAAACCAAGATTGAATGATGGCTTCTATTAACTGGGTTTTATTGCTGGGTCGCTTCTGACTAACAAGTTTCTTTAGTTGGCTCCATAGATTTTCAATTGGGTTAAGGTCTGGGCTATTCCCAGGCCATTCCAGCAGTGGAATAGGATTATCTTGAAACTCCCCCCAAAAAGTGGTGTCATTAGCCATTAAACCTCAAAAATACACTTTTCCCAAATGGTTTCCACAATTTTGGCCACTACTGTAGTAGCTTTGAGTGAATTAATTTCTCAGACTGAAAAGAACTGATGGCAAATTGTAATTATCAATGGAAACATAAAGAAACATAAACATAAAGTACTTGAGGTTTTTGATATCAAGCCAACCTTGTCCTCAAAGAAATAGATTTTAAAAAATAAAAGGAGTTCTGTGAACTGTTTGTCAGCATATGTTTTTCAAAAAATAGCTTTCTTTCAAGTGCCTGAAGAAGAAATTTGATTAATTGAAGTAATGCTTTATGTATAGGCAAGAGGGTACCTCAGTGAAAATAAATTCCAGGTAGTGACTGGAAAATTCAGAAGGACTGATATTTTATTAACAAAACATGAAAGAAAGAAAATAATGGTGCAAAAGAAACCATTTGGGGGAAAAACAAAGAACCGCCATTGAAATAAAGATAGGTTGTGACAGGACACAAAAATTCACCCTAGTCAAAGAGGGGGAGTAATTCCTAGTAGAGTTTTAGGATGTGCAAGCTGTATAATAGGAGTTCCTTTTGGTTTCTGAGGCAGTGTGGTTCATCCAGTAGATCAAGGGTGTCAAACTCATAACCCATGGACCGGATGCATCACGCGCTGGCCACGCCCATCTCCGGTTTAGCAAAGGGGGGAAAAGTCGTGATACATCATGTGACGACAACATGATACCGTGAGTTTGACACCCCTGATTGAAAGTTCTGATCTGGACTCAACTTGCTGCTGTTCTCTCCCACTTCTTCATAACATGTAGAATTCATATTATTTCAGCTGAAAGGAGAAACTAATTTACTCCTATTACGGAATGTCACTTCTTTGAGTTTCTCTTGAGGAATGCTTGTAATTCACTGAAAAACCCTTCCCAGGATAGGGTATATTGTTGCCATTATTATTCCTGACTTCATAGCCTGAAAAGCTATAGCTTCATCTATTTTAACTTGGCAATTTCTCATAGATACACACTCAAACAGAGAATTCAGCACTTTTGAAGCAAATTCTTTTTGATGTTAAAGGTATTGCTTAGTCTACGTTTCCTCTAGAGTATCTACATTGATAATTAAACCTGAACCTGGACTCTTGCTTGTTGTACAGGACTCTGCTGGAGTAAGCTAAGTGGAAATAGATTGAAAGACAACCACAAATTATACAGTAGTGCATTAATAGATGGGTAATTTCCTAATTTTTCCCAGAATACTCATATCTCTTATGCATAGGCAGAGTATCAGTGGTGTTATTTCAGTGGTGTTATTTCATTATTTCAGTGGTACTTGGAGAATTACCCAACCCAAATAAAAATAAATACAACTGGAATAGTTACAGACTTTTGACTCCTATTAGAAAGTTTTGGGGGGATGAAAGAAAGTTAAGCCACAATTCAATGGTTCTGACTCCTGCTTTTGATAGGTTGGACTGTCGTCGTATGACAACTATAACCTGGATAACTGAGAATCTCCATAGATGATAGGTTAGATTATTTTTTTTTCCCTTTTGTGTAAAAATGATGGGAAGAAGGAATTATGTAGTTCTGCTTTTCTCTCTGTCGCCCATCATCTTCTTCCCCTGGAGTGGGGTGGAAATGGAGATTTTGCAATATCCTTCCCCTACCACGCCCACCAAGCCCCACCCACCAAGCCACACCATGCCCACCAAGCCACGCCCACAGAACCAGGAGTAAAAAATATTGAATTTCACCACTGGAGTTGTCCCATTCCAACAAGGGTAGGTGCCAGTGGGTTGCCTCCGGTTCGGACCGGTTCACAAGAACTGGTAGTAAAACCGGTGGGAGGCTCCGCCCACTGACCCAGACATCATCATGGGTGATCTGCACATGTGCAGAAGCTTCTGCGCATGCGGAGTAGAGCGTGCGTGTGCAGAAGAGCGTGTATGCGCAAGAGCAAAGCAAGCGCGGGTGGGCGGGCACAATGCAATCCGGTAGTAAAGGTAAATAGAACCCACCTCTGGTAGATGTTCTGCTCTTGTGTTCTTCTGAATGCCCATAGCACAGCATTGCTACATCTAGTTTTTTAGGATGACAGTAGCAGACAGGACTGGCTGTGAGAGAGTATGCCACCATCAACCTCAAGCACTCAACAAGAGCCTTGGTAGTACAGGGGTTTAAGGCACCCTGTTATTAAGCTGGTTATTAAGACCAGCTGCCTGCAATTACTGCAGGGTTCGAATCTCGCCAAGGCTCAAGGTTGACTCAGCCTTGCATCCTTTCTAAGGTAGGTAAATTGAGGACCCAGATTGTGGGGGCAATAAGCTGACTTTGTATAAATATACAAAAGGATGAAGGCTATTGCTTAACGCATTGTAAGCCGCCCTGAGTCTCCGGAGAAGGGCGGCATATAAATCAAATTAAAAAGAAAAAGTACCTAATTCTTCTCACTACTGGACATCTGGACATGTCACCTCTGATGTAAATGGAACTGGGGTGGAACAGATTTTGCTCACCTTGCACCTTCAATCCTGCTTGTTTAAGGGAAAAGCACTTCTTTAACACTAGAACAGCTGAGGATGAATGAAACATGTCTCTCCTGGGCTGGCAAATGAAATAAAGGCAACTTCATGGGACCCAGCAGAAAAAAATTATATCCTTATCCTTTAGTAATAAAGAACTGGCAGGGAAGAAATACTTTATGATGGAAGATATTTTTATCTTTATTCTGAAGAATTTTAGTCTTCAGAAGAATGAAACACAAATGTTAATTGTACGGCATGCTTGGTGTCTTATGTAGTGCTTAAATATTAATGTCCTCCTTGTACAATATGTTATTAATAATGTATGGATATGCCATACGTTGCCATAATTTTTAAAGGTGATATGAAGAAAACGTCCAAAACCAGAAAATGTGTATTGACATCATGTCTTTTTTTTTTTTTAACAGCTAAGTGAGTCAAACTTTCTCTTAGAACTTTTCTGGCAATTTTTTTTAGACACTGATGTCAAACCAAGGAAATGTTAGAATAGAGGGGAAGAAGTGGACATGAAAGATAGATTAATTTTCTCTTTCCTCTGTTTGATCCTTAAAGATGTGAGGCCCAATCTTGCCAGCTGCCAGCTGCTATTAACCGAGTATTTGAACTGTGACCCGGCTTGAGTGTAACATGCAGCAATGATTGGCTTGACATGGAAAATGTCTCCACCAAGACTCTGGATTGCAAGTTACCCAATCCAGGACTAGAGAGAAACAAACTGGCACCAAAGTGGTATAGGAAAAGTATTACTGATTACCTTGCCCCAAAGTACCATAAATAATATATGCCCTGCAAAGGGAAACTGTTTAATTTCAACTTAAAGGCATTAGAACCATGAAAACTTTCAAAGGCCTAAACACAAACACAAATGTTGCACTCAAATCAACCTTGCAACGGGTTTAGCAAATCTATTACTCAGTGCTGGGAGGCTGCTTGATAAGACACAGTAGGAGCTCCTTGCTCTCTCTCCTTTTAGCGTTAACATTTACTGTATGATTGATATGATCCCTAAATTATAACTGCTCACACTCATTGTGTGACAATGATTGATTGCTTCCCAAGTGTCCGATTTATTAAGTGAACCTAGTGGGAACAAAGCATAATAAAGTGATCCTGTCCAATTACTAAAATAGCATAAATGGTGAAATCCCTCACAGATTAGAATCCCCATGGAGGGCTACATTAGAAAGAAAAAAAATGACACTTATCTTACCCTGTTAGATCCCCTCTTTTTTCCCCCCTTTATAAAAAACCCAAAATGTTTCAAATTAACCCCAACACTTTTCATTTAGCTTAACCATATAGAGCTGATTTCACGTAAACTTGACGGTATGATCTTTCTTTACTATGCCATACTAGCCTCTTTCTTTCCTTTCTTTTCCTTTTCTTGAGCAGGAAAAGAAACAGCCAGACTTCCTGCTTTGAATACAGGTTCATGAGGTCAATTAAACATGAGCTATCAGTGTGCAGCAACAGCAGCCAAAATAGCTAATACAATCCTTGGTTGTATAAACAAGAACGGCATAGAATCAAAATCGTGTGAAGTACAGGGGTGAAATCCAGCAGGTTTTGACAGGTTCTGGAGAACCGGTAACGGAAATTTTGAACAGTTCGGAGAACCGGTAGCGGAAATTTTGAGTAGTTCGGAGAACCGGCAAATACTACCTCTGGCTGACCCCAGAGTGGGATGGGAATGGAGATTTTGCAATATCCTTCCCCAGGAGTGGGGAGGGAATGGGGATTTTTTATTTTATTTATTTTATTAGTCATATTTCTATGCCGCCACTCTCCGAGGACTCTGGGCAGCTTACAACAAAGACAGTATATTGCCCCAAACAATCTGGGTCCTCATTTTACCCACCTCAGAAGGATGGAAGGCTGAATCAACCTTGAGCCGGTGAGATTTGATCTGCTGATCTGCTGAACTAGCAGTCAGCTGAAGTAGCTGCAGTACAGCACTCTAACCACTGCGCCACCTCGGCTCATTTCCTTACTGCTCATTTTGCAGCATCCTTCCTTTGGAGAGGGGTGGGAATGGAGATTTTGCAGTATCTTTCCCTGCCACGCTCACCAAGCCACGCCCACAGAACTGGTAGTAAAAAAAAATTTGAATCCCACCACCGCCTCCAGGGTCTCTTCCAACTCTATTCTGATTCTTATTCTGATCTGTTATACTGAGTTTAAATCCCTTTTCCTCCTTCCTCCTTTTTTTATGGTGGCATATCAAAGGTTTTAGGGTGAATCTCTGCTACAATTCCTGTTCTATCTCTTTAAATGCGCATATCAGTTCATGCTGTCTGTATCCTGATCTGGTTTGCCTCAATAGGCTGACAATTTCAAGCTGCTTTGGAACATCTTAATTACCCTCCAGTCAATATAAAAAGCTTTTCTGTTAAGTAACATGTAGAAAACAATCAACTGCCATAACATTTTTAAAAAATTAACAACGTGGGATGACATTTTCAGGCATAACCCTATGAAGATAATGTCTGTCAAGCTTCCAGAAGATGCACTGGTAAATGCGGAAGCAACTTCAAAACAAAAACAGTCATACTTTTGTTTGATTGTTTGCTTGAAAGAAATAGGAAGACGTATTTTGAAAGATCAACTTATCATTAGATATTTGCTGACTTTGACGCCGTCTCTCTTTGTTCAACAAACTGAACAGAACTGACAAGATAGGCTCAAAGCTTATAGACGCCTCACTGAGAAAGGGAATGATTGTGGCCAACTCAAAAGGAGGGAGATGTGGTTATATTCCTTAAAAAGACCAAAATGAACTTTCTCTGGATTCACAAATATCTACTCTGGGGGAAAGATGTAGTCCTGGTTTGGGTCCTTTGAATCAAAAGCTGGTCTATAACTTCAATCCAGGTTTGGTCTAGGGCAGGGGTGCCCACGAGGTACTTAGATCTGGCCCACGGGGCCACCCTGGAAACAATGAAGGACCAGCCCATGGCGATTCTGCCAGTGAAAACGGGCTCCCAAGCTCTGTTTTTGGTTGCCACGGCCTCCTGCAACCCTCTGCCAGTGACAACCCTCTACCCTCCTGAGCTCCGTTTTCACGGCAGGAGGCCATGGCAGCCGAAAACGGAGCTCGGGAACCCGTTTTTGCCGGCAGAGTGCTCATGCCACCACAGGCGCCCCCAACAGGAGTGATGTCGAGCTGGCCATGCCCCCTGGCCATGCCCTCACCAGCCCCCCCCTCCCCCGAGGTCAAACACAACCCTGATGCGGCCCTCAATGAAATCGAGTTTGACACCCCTGATCTAAAGTATGGCATTGAAACAGTGTTAGTCGTCCTAATGAATGGTCCCTTTTCAGAATAAGACATGAAAGCATTTCCATTTGGGGTTAGCAGCTTTGGATGTTACTGATCATGCTATTGTCAGGTTTCGATGTCATCTCAAATAAATTGCATTTTCCAAACAGATAGTCTTTGATGAAATCTTTCATTTATTAAGCACGACAATCTGTCCCTGATTATGTCGAAGCCAACACTGACTTCCTGACCCCAAACCTTCCCTTTCCGTTCCCCAATTCTCTGCGTCTCATTGGCCATCTTCCAAATCACTCTCCCCATATCTACTATTTCAGCTCCCAGAAATGTCCCCACTCCCAACCCATCTCCTAGGGGATATTATCTTCAGGGAAAATAAGTAGGTGAAAAGTCAAGCATCCTCTTGCCAGCTGCCCCCTCTTCTCTTCCTTATGTCAGCACTGGAACGAATGTAGTTTGAAGTGCTGACAGCTATCTTGCTTCAGTACAGAGGTGGGTTTAAGCAGGTTCTGTCCAGTTCTGGAGAACTGGTAGTGGAAATTTTGAGTAGTTCGGAGAACCAGTAAATACCACCTCTGACTGGCCCTGCCCCCATTTATTCTCTGCCTCCCGAGGCCCAGCTGAGCGGAAGGAAATGGGGATTTTGTGGTAACCTTCCCCTGGAGTGGGGTGGGCATGGAGATTTTACAGTCTCCTTCCCCTGCCACGTCCAAGCCACGCCCACAAAGCCATGCCACACCCACAAAGCCACACCCACAGAACCGGTAGTAAAAAAATTTGAAACCCACCACTGCTTCACTAGGTATGGGAGATACAATTGGAAAGTACATGCAGGGAACCTGAGGAGATAATAAAATTGGCCCCAAACTATAAAACCTGAATGATGGCTTTCTGAAAGATTCCACCTTCTTATTTTATTGTCTTTGTCAGTGCTACGTGTGTCATCCTCGTGAAATAAATGATAGCTTGAACGTTTTAAGAACAGACTCACTGGAATAAGAATTGATTGGAAGAGCAAAGATTAGAGGTTAGGATAATTAATCAGGAAGTTCTCAATGCACAAACAGAAAGAAATCCTCTTTCATTTCACCAAAGTCTCTTCAAATTTGTCTTCTCAGATGAGACAAAATCAACAAAGATGGAAGAACAGCTATATTATAAATTTCATCTCTCTCCCACTCTCCACAACCGTTTGGAAATACCAAGGAAATTGCTTTGTGTGATTCAAAGGTGAATATATGAGTCATTCAGTTTTCCTTTCTCTGTTTTGCCTGTCTGATACTGTAGCAGGGATGAAATGCTCCAGGTTCAGACCAGTTCAGCTGAACTGGTAGCGATGGCGGCCAGTGGTTTGGAGAGCCGGTAGCGATGGCGGCATGAAGCTCCGCGCACCTGCCCAGTTGTCATTATTTCCTGGTTTTAAGCAGGAAGTAACCTATTTTTTTTACCCTCTGCACATGCGCAGGAGGGTTTGCACATGCACAGAGGTTCCAAGCATGCAGGTGATGCATGCGCGCAATTTCAAACCAGTTGGGAAGCTACTGTATTTTTCAGAGTATAAGACACTCCAGACTATAAGATGCACCTACCTTTTTTGGTGAGGAAAAGAAGAGAAAGAAATCTGCCTCTGCCTCCCAGCAATTTTGCCTTGTTGCAGCAAACAGCAAACAGCCTGCTTTACTTTCATTTTCGTTTTCAGCATAGCTTGATTAGCACAAGAAAAAAAAAATCTGCTCCCAGCAATTTACCTCCTTGCAGCAAACAGCAGAGGCCCACGCAAAACAGCTGAGAGTTGGGAGGCCAATCCAATCAACTTCTGCTAATTAGGCTGTGCTGAAGCTGAAATGAGCTGTTTCTTCTTGCTGCTTGCTGCAAGGAAGTAAACTGCTGGGAGGCAGAGGCCAAAGGGTGGGGGCCAGTGGGTGGGCAGGGCTATATTCGGTGTATAAGATGCACCTAAATTTTCACCCCCTTTTAGGGGGGAAAAAGGTGCATCTTATACTCAGAAAAATACAGTAAGTATATTTCACCCCTGTACTGTAGTCTGTTTTCCAAATATTGGAAAGCTTTTGAAGAATTGTAAAATGTTTTCCAGATTATCTTCTTTTAGCAGCCTTCAAAATTGCCAACTGATACCCAAAACGTTAGGGACGGAAGTTGTGGGTGCTCCAACAGTGAAGGTTTGTAAAGTCCCTTCCAACTCTGTTATTCTTTTATTCTGACATCCAAATGCCATACCAATTAGTTCAATGGGATTCCCATTTACCAACATATATCTCTGGGGAGACTTGACTTGATTCTAGAGTCAGTCAAAACCAATTGACTTCTCTCTTTTATATACTTGGGTTTCAGATCTCTCTCTCAATCAATTTTTGCCCTAAAATGCAACATTTTCTTTATACAGAAATAACACAGCAGGGAGACCTAAGACCTTTTCATCCCATTTTCTTGATAACACAATTTAGTCATATTGAAAGCCCATATGGAGTCCTGCCAGAAAACAGCGCCATATTCATTTAGTTCCTTTCAGAATTTTTTCAGTTCTTGCAAGTTATTCTTACTCATGCCATGCCTGGTTTGATAAAGAAAACGAAAGGTTAACAGTTCTTTTCATTTTAAATTATTTTATCACTGAACTGGAATCGTTGTTCAGACTGCTTAGGGTTTAACCCATTCAGTTGATGAATAATATGTTGGATATCTGATTTTCTGACGGCTTTCTTCCATTATTCAGCAATGATTTATGCAACTGTCTCAGTTGGGGGAAAAAAACTTTAATGTCATCAATCTAAATTGCTTACTTCCAATCTGCGCTTTAGCTTTAAGTTATTTATTTTATATGTCTGCGCACAATAGCTCTCAGTTATGGGAGAAATCAGATCGTTAACTTTCCAGTTTTCATTTAAAAATTCTGAGGACATTCCATCATCAACCATTCTAATCAACTACTTCATTAATAAAAAGCATAATAATAATTTATTTATTTATTTATTTATTGAATTTCTATACCGCCCTTCTCCTGAAGGACTCAGGGCGGTGAACAGAATAAGATTTCATATACATATAATATTTTTTTTTATAAACAGTAAATAATAAATTGAGTCAACTTAGTGTATCTGCTAAGACCTTGGCATAATAATAATAATAATAATAATAATAATAATAATAATAATAATAATAATAATTGTTATTGTTATTGTTATTGTTATTGTTATTGTTATTGTTATTATTATTTATTATGGATTTGAGTACAACAAAAACCACTGGGAACATCAGGTTGAGAAAGTTTTAGAGAATGAGAAACTCAAGATCTTGTGGGACTTCAGGATTCAGACTGACAGGCACTTGGTCCACAACACACCTGACATACCAATAGTTGAAAAGAAAAAAAGTATGGTTCATTGACATTGCAATACCTGGTGATGCATGGATTGAAGATAAGCAGCAAGAAAAAATCACAAAGTACCGGGATTTGCAAATTGAAGTTGAGCGACTGGAAAAAGAAATCGTGTGTTGTCCTGATTGTAATTGGAGCCCTCGGAGCAATACCCAAAGGGCTACCCCACTATTTAGAAATTCTAAATTTACCGGACTTGAACATTTTGACTCTACAAAAAACTTTGTACTCGGAACAGCTTACATCCTCCGACGATAACTTAACAGTTCCTAGGTCCTTGGTTAGGACTCGAGCTGCTGAGTTATTAACCAGCCTCAAAGGCTGTGAATCTCACTAAAGATTAACCAATAAATAATTATAATAATAATAATAATAATCCAATTTCAAGAAGAGCAGAGAAATGGTCCTTAAGGGCTGCAATTAAAATTATACATCTTTCAAATGTTTTAATTACTTTGGGATGAGTGAATTTAACCTCTGCTTTATCACAATATAATATGATTTCTGCTGGTGGTGGGGAAACAGTATCTTAGATCAATTTTTACATTAATTCATTTGATTTCTGTTTTTTTAGATTGCAACTCGTTTAGCCAAGCGATCAGGACTGTGAAGCTGTGAAAAGCAAAATAAAGAATTTGAATCTGTGGGGTTTGCCTACAAAACAGAATGATGTTCAGGTAAGTATTACCTTTTCTGGATTTCATCTTTCCATAGCCCTCTTCGCTGCTTTTTCTAGACTTGATCTCTGCTCTGATTTTTCTAGAGCAGTATTTCCCAAACTTGGCAGCATCTGGGGTTAAGACACTGAGCTTGTCGATTAGAAAAGTTGGCAGTTCGGCAGTTCGAATCCCTAGTATAGGTCTCCTGCATGAGCTGGGGGTTGGACTAGATGACCTCCAAGGTCCCGTCCCACTCTGTAACTGAATATCTAGATGTGTGGATGGGCTAATGGGGAATTCTGGGAGTTAAAGTCCAAACATCTTCAAACTGTCAAAGTTGAGAAACACTGCTCTAGGGCCATAGACTGTACTCTAATTCAGATGTAACAAGAAGCCATGGATTACTTTTTAAATGTACCAGAATGCTCCAGGAATGAAGCATCCATTTTTGTTGTAAAATAAGCAATTTCTCGTGACGCCCTCGCACAATGAATAATGACTTGTCGAAGTTAAAATTAGTATGATCAAGTTACAGATAGATCATGGTTTCAAAGTATGATGATCTAGATCCGTGATGGCGAACCTTTGGCATGGATGCCACAGGTGGCACGTGGAGCCACATCTGTGGGCACGCGAACATTGTCCTAGCTCAGCTGCAGCATGCATATGCGTGCTGGCCAGCTGATTTTCGGGCCTTCCGGTTCCATCAGAAGTTGGGAAATGGGCTGTTTCTGACTTCCGAACAGCCCCCGGAAGTGTGGGGAAGGCTGTTTTTGCCCTCCCCAGGATCCAAGAAAGCCTCTGGAGCCTCGAGACGGTGAAAAACGGGCCTACTGGGCCCACCGTGCCATCACATGCCAAAAGCAGGGGGAGTGGGGGGTGTCACACACACATTGAATTATGGCTGTGGGCACACGCATGCGCGGCTCCCCTGTGCTCCCCCCGGTTTTGGCACACGACGGCAAAAAGGTTAGCCATCACTGATCTAGATAGAAGGAAAATGTTTTCCCATTTCGGGGTAGGATTCATGAAGCAATAGAATAGAATAGAATAGAATAGAATAGAATAGAATAGAATAGAATAGAATAGAATAGAATAGAATAGAATAGAATAGAATAGAATAGAATTCTTTATTGGCCAAGTGTGATTGGACACACAAGGAATTTGTCTTTGTGCATATGCTCTTGATGTACATAAAAGAAAAGATACATTCGTCAAGAATCATAAGGTACAACACTTAATGATAGTCATAGGGAACAAATAAGCAATCAAATCATATTAGGAAATAGTCAATATAAATCATAAGGATACCAGTAACAAGGTTACAGTCATACAGTCATAAGTGGGAGGAGATGAATCTGGCACTTTCTAGCCAGGACATTAGCAGTAGAAGCCAGGGGTCACTTAATGAGTTAGAAAATCACTTTCTTTTTTTGTAGTATTTTTTTTAATTCAACATTTTAAAGTGAAAAGAAAAAAAGAAAAATATAACATAAAGATGTTAATATAATATAAAGATGTTAATGACAAAGAAGTAATGACAGTTGTACAGTTAGCATACTGCTATCCACAAAAACCAGAATAATCTGATGATATACAACAGGGGTGTCAAACTTCAAGGCCTGCGAACTGGATCCGGCCTGTGCGGGTGCTTAGATTTGGCCTGTGGGGCCGCCCTGGAAACAACGAAGGACTGGCCTGCGTTGCTTCTGCCAGCAAAAATAGAGGTCGGGGAGGCCGGACGTGGCCCACCCGGACTCCATTTTTGCTGGCAGAGGGCTGCAGGAGGCTGTCGTGGCCGAAAACGGAGCCCAGACACACCGCACGCAGCCCCCCCCACTGCTCCATTTTTGCTGGTAGAGGGTTGCAGGAGGCATCACAGCTGAAAACGGAGTCTCGACGAGTGATGTTGAGCTGGCCACATACTCCGGCCACCCCACCCCCCGTCCCCCTGAGGTCCTGATGTGGCCCTTAATCAAATCGAGTTTGATACTCTTGAAATACAAGGACATCAAGTCAAGTCCTGTGTAGATGGGGGGTGGGGGGTGGAGAACACTGGAACATTCAAAGAAATGGTAATCTTTTCACAAGGCCCTTCGAGGACTGCTTCTCCACGATTCCTGCTAAGGAACCCCTAGAATTGTTTTCTTCAACTACAGGAGGAAAGGCAACAGAGAAGCCTTAATTACAGGACTTAATCACAAGGCTTCACTTGGGAACTGTGTGATCCAGATCGCATGCAGTTTTGGGATTCATGCAGCACAGCAGTACTACAACACCACATTTGGAAGGAAAGAGTTGTAGAAAACACACAATTCTGAATATATATCTTTCATTTGTCTCACTAACACTTGCTTGCAAATAGATCTTATGTGTCTTGGCTCCATGTATGCGTATGGCTTAGATGATAAAATCCTGAAATCTGACTTCTGTAATTTAGTGTTGTGGTCCCAATGCAGCAGGGAAAGTCAAGTCCCCACCAGCAAAGGTTTTTCCAAGGCCTATTCATAGAGTTGCCAAGTGTCCACTATTTGAGCGGACGGTCCGCTTTTTTCACATTATGTTCACTATTTTTTTTCACAAAATAGTGGACAATTTTTTTATTCAAAAGCTTTATGATGAAATGGTACGTAATCTAAAGCTGTACAGTCTAAGAGAATAAGGATAGGAGAATCGCGTTTTGTCTTTTTTTTCATAAGTTAGAATGAGACAAAGATCGAATATCCATTGAACTCGATTCTCCGAAAAAATTAATGATGAGATTAAAATAAAAATATATTATAAAATTATGTACAGTTCACATTTTTAAAATGTATTGTAGTTTGTGTCGACTGACCTAAAATGGCATCAAGTGATGAGAGTGACAGCGGCGAGATTTCGAATTCTTTAAAACGAAAGAGAGGAGTGTGCAAATACACCAAAGACTGGGAAGCTACTTTTGCATGGATTACCAACAACGAAACCGACAGAACTAATACGACGGCCTGCTGTAAATTGTTTGTAAGAAAATATATAATTTAATTGTAATTTTTTTTTTATTTTTTTACTGCTTAACCCCCCCCCCCCCGCTTGTCCGCTATTTTTTGGAAGCAGACCTGGCAACCCTACCTATTCAATACTCATTTTTCCAAAATAAAAGCAATGCGAATAGATTTATAATTTTGGTGATTGCTGGATGATGGTCTGATGTTGTTATAAATCACTAATAAGGCTTCGATGACAAACAAAATAACATCATTGGTCATATATTTATTTACTATATTTATATCCTGCTGCAATCCAGTTAAGGATTTTTCAGAGGTTCACAGATAAAGACATATATACTACTAAAAATTCCATAGTAAAAAAATCAAAAACAAAATAGAGAGGCCAATAAAGAAGAATATTTGTAGCTCAGGGTTGAAATGAAAGGGTCCTCAGTGCTCTCTGAGCTTGGTTGTTTTTATGCAGACCTTTCATTACCCAAACTCCCTCTCCTTAGTAGCACTGATGATGTAACTTATTTGGGTAATGAAAGGTCTGCATAAAAACAACCAAACTCAGAGAGTACTAAGGACCCCTCAAAATAAAATTTAAATCAAGACTACAAAATAAAAAATAAATTGAGTTGGTTCCCAAATACTCTATGAAATGACTCCATTTTAAGCTGTTTGTAGAAGACAGGGAGCATTTTAATTTTAACTGGGAGACTGTTTCACACCATGAAGCAGCCCTTCATTTACTTATGGGGTCTACGACAACTTGCCATGGCCAACTTGCCGCAACCAACTTGCTACAGCCAACTCGCCCAAGCCAACTCACCCAGTGGTGAAATCCAAAATTTTGTACTACTGATTCTTTGGGCGTGGCTTGGTGGGCATGGTGTGGCTTGGTGGGCGTGGCAGGGGAAGGATACTGCAAAATTCCCATTCCCTCCCCACTCCTGGGGGAAGGATATTGCAAAATCTCCATTCCCACCCTACTCTGAGACCAGCCAGAAGTGGTATTTGCCGGTTCTCCGAACTACTCAAAATTTCCGCTACTGGTTCTCCAGAACCTGTCAGAACCTGCTGGATTTCACCCCTGAATTCGCCACAGCCAACTCACAACAGCCAACTCGCCATACTATTGAAGAAATAGTAGAATAGAATCATTAAAGAAAGGATGCCAAAGGGGGGTGGGGGGGATGAGAAAATGAAAGGTGAATGACAAAAATTAAATTAACTTTTTAACTATTTTAAATAATTATATTGACTTGTTGAATTGTCCCGTAGCATGTTGTCCTATGTCAAGTTGGCCAGGGCGAATTGTCCTGTGCTGAGTTGGCCATGGTGAGTTGGCCCATTCCACCCTTATGCCCCCTAAGTGGTGGACCCTGATCTGCTTCTCTTTTGAGGTCATACAGGTTGGACCAATTCTAGCTGGAAAAATTGTCAGCCTTTTATGGTGAGCCAGATCAGGAAACAAATCCCACAACAGACACTAGAAGTCTACTTGACTGATAGAGTAACAGAATTTTGAAAGCCTAGTAGCATTTCCCCTGCCCTCCCACTTATATCAAAGGAGAACAATCTTTAGTTTCTTTCTCACGCTTCCATGTTTTCCCGGTCTAAGCTCATATTTTACTAATGGTCATCACATAACTTCTCCAAGGTCATATCTACACAAGACCATACTCCTGAAGGTAACCTGATGCCAAGCAAGTTGGCCGTGGCGATCTTAAAATAGCTTTAGAATTGTACTCAGAAGCCAGGGGTGAAACGCAGCAGGTTCTGACAGGTTCTGGAGAACCTGTAGCGGAAAGTTTGAGCAGTTTGGAGAACTGGTAATGGAAATTTTGAGTAATTCGGAGAACCAGTAGCGGAAATTTTGAGTAGTCTGGTGAACCGGTAGCGGAAATTTTGAGCAGTTCGGAGAACTGGTAGCGGAAATTTTGAGTAGTTCGGAGAACCGGCAAATGCCACCACTGACTGCCCCGGAGTGGAGTGGGAATGGAGATTTTGCAATATCTTTCCCCCAGGAGTGGGGAAGGAATGGGGATTTTGCAGTATCCTTCACCTGGAGTGGGGTGGGAATGGAGATTTTGCAGTACCCTTCCCCTGCCACGCCCCACTAAGGCATGCCCACCAAGCCACGCCCACAGAACTGGTAGTTAAAAAATTTGGATTTTACCACTGCCAGAAGCTCTATGATTGTAGATATTATTATAATGTAAATGATGGTATAATATAGGATAGTGAACCATAGAAATAGAATTTATGTAAATATGAATGTTATGGATGATATTGATGCTCATATGGAAATGCTGTAATGAGTGTCAATTTGTGTTTTGTGTTTTAAATGTTGGAAAAATTTAATAAATATTTTTTTTTAAAAAAAAGAATTGTACCCAAAAGTTTATTGCTAGCAAGTGAAGGCATATAACACATAAGCTGCCTCTTCTGAGGAATCAACCATATTTCTAACAAGCTGTGTATAAAATAAGAGTTTGCATTTGGCACTTCGTATGGCAGAGAGTGCCAATGAAAACAAAGACAGGCCCCGAATGCAAAGCTTTTCTAAACACAGACCTCTGCAATTACCACTAGATGCTCTTGGAAACCCAGATCTGTATTTTGAGGGTATTTTGTGTTTGTTTCAAAAGAAAGGGCCAAATCATGTTCAGCCAAATTACTATAACAAAAGAGAAACAGGCAAAATAATAGGTGGGAGAAAGACATTGGAATGCCCTTTCATTCATTAACAACAAAACCCCCATTTCCTTTCTCATCTCACCCTTTTTCAGGCTCGTTCGTTTGCTCCCTGCTCCAATCTTGAAGCGTGAAAACTGCATTTTTCACACACGCGTTATATAGGCATTTGTAGGTTATGAGGTTTCAAGATAGAATAGATAGATAGAATTCTTTATTGGCCAAATATGATTGGACACGCAAGGAATTTGTCTTTGGTGCATACGCTCTCAGTGTACATAAAAAGAAGAGATACATTTGTCAAGAATCATAAGGTACAACACTTAATGATAGTCATAGGGTACAAGTAAGCAATCAAATCATATTAGGAAACAGTCTATATAAATCTTAAGGATACCAGCAACAAGGCTATAGTCATACAGTCGTAAGTGGGAGGAGATGGGTGATAGAAACGATGAGAAGATTAATAGTAATGCAGCCTTAGTGAATAGTTTGACAGTGTTGAGGGAATTATTTGTTTAGCAAAGTGATGGCGTTCGGGAAAAAAATGTTTTTGTGTCTAGTTGTTCCGGTGTGCAGTGCTCTATAGCGTCGTTTTGAAGTCCAACTTTCCTCATCTGGGCATTCTGGATTTTAATTCCCTGACTCCCCTACTCAATATTGCAATTTGCTGAGAATTCTGGGAGTATATAATTCATTGTATTATTTAACAAAAATTTTTAAAAAATATGTACGCTATGTCAGAGTTCCCCAATGTTTCCGGCTTTGTGGACTGGCGGGGGGTGGGAGGGGATAGCTGGCTAGTGCATGCGCGTGCACTCATCCACTGCTCGCATGTGAGGATGGGCATCGATGCGGGCACGCTCACCGGCCACTTCCACAATCCTGTTGCAATCCCCTCATGGTCCACGGCCGTGGCCCACAGGTTGGGGATCCATGTGCTATGTTATTTACCACATAACGTAACCTGAATTTTAACCCTGTCAGTGAAAAAAAGGCCTAGAAAAGCGAATTCTCCCAAATGTTTGAAGATATTGCTAGACAGTCTTCTTCCGAGGTATATTTGACAGCTACACATACCAACAAGCCATTGTTGCAGATCAGCTATCAATTTTACCTTCTCAATATTGCATAATAATTTTTCTGATCAGCCCACAATTTTTGATATCTTGGCAAATTCCAAATATCAGCTGAGAGGAATATGTGCACCTTTTACACACAAATCTCAATTCAGAGTAAAAAAAAATCTACAATTTTGAATGGATCCAGTCTAGGGAAGGCTGTTCTAATGGACAGCCTCATTCTGACATCTTTCAGAAATATGTTAGCTTAATCCTCTTGAATGAAAATGGTCAGATCGCAGTCCTTTGATGGCTGAATATTGGCCAACTTTGTCCATAAGGCAGGGGTCGGCAACCTTAAACACTCAAAGAGCCACAAAGGTCCTAACTGGAAACCTCCCGTTCAATTCTGGAGCTGACTGGAAGTCCGCTTCTCTCACCATAGAGTCTCCTCTAGCGTGGCGTCCTTTTTCCTTTACCTGTCCTAACTGAAAGCCCTATCAATTGTGGAGCCGACTGGCGACAAGGAGCCGCAGCAGAGGGATGAAAGAGCCACATGTAGCTCCAGAGCCACAGATTGCTGACCCCTGCCTTAAGGCATGAACTTAGAGCAAATAACTAGGCCCTACTTAGCAGAATATCAGGTGGGCTTCCAAACGAACACAAAGTGGCAGCTCGCGCATTTTGCAGCCAGAAAGAAATGCACAGTTCTAGCTCAGGAGGTAGTCAACTCCAGCAGTTATGCCTCAGCTAGGGACATTAGCAAGAAGTCAAAATCTGTAGGAAAAGAGGGGCAGTGTTCTGATTGAATCTTCCCTTTTTGTATGAGCATAATTAGTTTAGTTTACTTTATTGTCATTCCACCTCGCACAATGAAATTAAATGCCATCTTCAGTGTACATTATAATTATAAAAATAAAACACAAACACATATTCTTCACATGAATTGAAAACTGATATTGCATTAATATCCATGGGGTCCATGGCAGGGGTGAAATTTACTTACCTTCCCTACCGGTTCGGAAGTGCTCGCTTTGCTCGCGTGCGTGTCACATGCACACGCGGGACCAGGAAGTAATGATGACCGGGAGGGTGGGCAGAGCCTCGCGCTGTGTTGCTACCAGTTCTCTGAACCACCGATCACCGTTGCTACCAGTTTGGCCATACCGGTCCGAACTGGTAGCATTTCACCCCTGGTCCATTCGGTTGCGATGGGTCAGACACGACTTCGCAATTAACAACAATTGCATTAATATTGCACTATACAGTAGAATTCAATATAGTTACTGCCTTAGGAGTAATTCCTGAGTTTAATTCCTGTTCAAAAGAAGTAGGGCTCTGATTATGATGCCTACCCATCTTTTGTAGACTCTGAATACACACACACACACACACACACACACACACACAATGTCTCTTTTATCCACGAATGACCTCTAAGTGCATCTCTGTGTCAAGAAAATGGAACACTGCTCAGTTCAGCAAATCCTAGGGATGTGCACGATCGGAGCGATCCAAATACTAATGTATGCTGTACTGAAGAAGCATGCCAAAAAGTGGGAGGAGTGGGGAATGGGGAAGATGAGTTGTTTCCAAATTTTGCATTCTGTATGATGGCCAATTCAAGTTTGAATGCATTTCCTTAATTACATTATGCAGCTATTCAGCTGAGAGATGCTTTGCTGAATTGGAAGGAAGGAGATAAGATGCCTCATCAAATATTCTCCCTTGTAAAAACTGGGAGCTTTGTCATTAGGAGGTAGCAATGGGTCAGAAAAAATACGGTGTTTGCTAAGTGTTCACATGAAGACCAAAGGCCCTAAGGCTAGAACTGACCACAGGACTGGTGAGATGTTAGACAATTTCCTAGCCAGATTTGTCTTCCCTTCCTCTTGAGTCCAGCTGGAGAAAAATGGGACTTTAAATATTATCTTGAGCCAGCTGACCTCATTAGAGGTCATAGAGTCCCTCTATATCCCTCATAGAGTCCCTTGGGAGTTGGGCGGCATAGAAATGCAACAAAATAAATAAATAAATAAATAAATAAATAAATAAATAAATAAATAAATAAATAAAGAAAGAAAGAAAGAAAGAAAGAAAGAAAGAAAGAAAGAAAGAAAGTAAGTCAGGTAAGGGCAAGAAATATGTCCAATCAATAGTTTAGCAAAAAAAGAAGGACCCCACCCCCATCTCCACTGATGTAAGAGAGGGGCTAATAGCTGCGTTAGTATCTGCTTGAAGAGCTGATGGGGGAAGGGAAAAAACCCTAAAGCTGCATTGAAGTGAGCATGTAGAGAGGAAAATGTTCTTTGCTACGGAATTGTAACTATTTCCCCTTTCACAGGCATTGACCCATATTTGTATAATCATAGTTTATCGTTCTGTCCTGTTCATGATGACAAACTCATTAAAATAAAGCAAGAGAATGGTAAGAGAACACCTGTCCATTCTAGATGAATTCAAATAACTAGGACCGGGGTGAAATGCTCACGGTTTGGACCGGATCGCTCGATGGAGGATATTGCAAAATCTCCATTCCCACTCCACTCTGGGGCCAGCCAGAGGTGGTATTTGCCGGTTCTCTGAATTCCACTACCAGTTCTCCGAACTGCTCAAAATTTCTCCAGAACCTGTCCGAACCTGCTGGATTTCACCCCTGGTCTGTAGAGTAAAAAACAAGGAAGCCCAGCTGCGTCCTGAAAAAGCACCTTTGGGACTTCACTCTCGTAATTCACAACAAGCTCAGCTGGTTAGAAAATGGAGGGCACCAGGCTGGAGGAATCTGGAGAATGGGAAGAGTTCTTTGAAAAGTCACACTCGATGCAATATTATTTTTAATCTTGCACAGCGCTTGCATTCTAGTTGTATCATGTCTGTGGGTGGCACTTTCATGTAAATCTCGAGTAGCAGACCTGCAATTAACTTGTGTGATTCCACTGATGTAAGAGAGGGGCTAATAGCTGCGTTAGTATCTGCTTGAAGAGCTGATGGGGGAAGGGAAAAAACCCTAAAGCTGCATTGAAGTGAGCATGTAGAGAGGAAAATGTTCTTTGCTACGGAATTGTAACAATTTCCCCTTTCACAGGCATTTGTGTCTGTTTCTATTCCTCCATGGTGTCCATCCCAATATTTAAAACAAATGAAGCCCTTGTTTTAATGTTCCACTGAGTAGTGTGTCTGAAAGAAACACCTTCGTTTTATGCAACAGCCATAGCCGTCATGTGAATTGAAAAGAAATCAGTGTCATAGCTATGAACTGATCTAAAGTCAAGGTTTTGAAGAGAGGTTTGAAGGGGTCATTTGGGGCTGACTCACTGATGGGGTTTAGACATTGCATTGACCCATATTTGTATAATCATCGTTTATCGTTCTGTCCTGTTCATGATGACAAACCCATTAAAATAAAGCAAGAGAATGGTAAGAGAACACCTGCCCATTCTAGATGAATTCAAATAACTGGGACCGGGGTGAAATGCTCCCGGTTCGGACCGGATCGCTCGATCCGGTAGCAATGGAGGCGGGTGCTTCGGAGAACCGGTAGCAAAAATCCCTGCCCCCCCATGCCCAGCTGAGCCACGCGATCACCAGAGGCTTTTTTTCTTTTAAATGCCTCTGACGATCCAAGCTCTGACGATCCCAGGTGAGTTGTCAGAGGGTTTTTAAAAAACCCTCTTACGATCAGGCAACTCAGCTGGGATCATCAGAGCCTTTTGAAAGCATTTTTTTACAACCTCTTCACCGAAGAGTTTGTAAAAAAAATGGTTTTAAAAGTTTTTTTTAAAAAAGTTGCCCATGCCCACTCAGTCACATTACCCCCCACCAAGCCACACCCACAGAACTGGTAGTAAGAAATTGTAGATTTCACCACTGGCTGGGACCTTATGGATTACATCCCACAGTTTTGAAGGAGCTGGTAGATGTGATATTGGAAACACTGAAATATATCCTTCAAAGATCCTGGAGATCCAGGAAACTACTATCAGCTTTGGAAGCCATAGTAGTTTGGAAACTACGAGATGCCTGGAAAAGAGCTGATGTGGTTCCCATCTTCAAAAAAGGAGAAAAAGCAGGTACAGGAAACTACAGTCCAATTAGCCTGATACCAATATCTGGAAAGATCCTGGAAAAGACAATAAAAAACCAGTTCAGCTAGAAACAAGAAAAGTTATAACCAGAAGCCAACACAGATCATGCCAAACAAATCTTATTTCATTCTTTAACATAGTGACTAAATTAGTGGATCTGCGAAATGCTGTGGACATAGGATACTTGGATGACAGTAAGGCATTTGACAAAGTAGACCATAACCTACATCTTGGTGAGCTAAAAATGTGGGATAGAGAGCAACCCCACCAGATGGATTTGTAATTGGCTGACAAACTGTACTCAACATGTAGTCCTTAATGGTACTATATCTACATGGAGGGAAGTAAGCAGAGGGATATCCCAACATTGTGTTTTAAGCCTAGTATTCTTCCATATCTTCATAAACAATCTAAGTGAGGAAATAGAAGAGGAACTCATCAAATTTGCAGGTGACACTAAGCTGTCAGGAATAACTAATACCCCAGAAGATAGACTCAGGATCCAGAAGGACCTCAACAGACTCAAACACTGGGCCTATCCCACAAAATGAAATTCAACAGACAAAAAAATAAGGTTCTACACTTAGGCAAGAAAAATCAAATGGACAGGTTCAGATTAGGTGAATCTTGGCTCAATAATAGTAACTGTGAGAGGGGTCTTGGACAATCACTTAAATATGAGCCAGCAGTGTGTGGCAGCAGCCAAGAAAGCCAATACAATCCTAAACTGCATTAACAGAGCCTTGGTATTACAGTGGTTTAAAGCACCCTGTTATTAACACAGCTGCCTGCAATTTACTGCTGGTTCGAATCTCTCCAAGGCTCAAGGTTGACTCAGCCTTCCATCCTTTCTAAGGTAGGTGAAATGAGGACCCAGTTTGTGGGGGCAATAAGCTGACTTTGTATAAATATACAAAAGTATGAAGGCTATTGCTTAACGCACTGTAAGCCGCCCTGAGTCTCCGGAGAAGGGCGGCATATAAATCAAATTTTAAAAAAAAAACAAAAAAAAAAAAACAGAGGGATAGAATTAAGATCACATGAAGTAATAGTACTGCTCTATAAAGCCTTAGTAAGAGCACATTTAGAACACTGCATCCAATTTTGGTCACCATATTATAAAAAGGAGGTTGAGACTCTGGAAAGAGTGCAGAAACATCAACAAAGATGGTGAGAGAGCTGGAGGCTAAAACATATGAAGAGCAGTTGTAGGAATTGGGTTTGACTAGTCTAGTGAAAAGAAGGTCTAGGAATGGCATGATAGCAGTGTTCCAATATTTGGAGGGCTACTACAAAGAACAGGATGGAAACTAATCAAGAAGAAAAATTTCCTAACAGTGAAAACTGCTTGCCCATGGGGTTGGACTCCAATTGCATATTGAAAAAGGTGAAACTTCAATTGCATTTTAATCACTCACCTTGGAGGTGTATAAATAAAAATATTTTCAGTGTCAAAGAAATAAAATCTTGTCTCTTTTAATCTGATTATTAAAAATGACCAAGCACTTGAGTATTGCTGTGGTTTTTAATTTATGTTTTAAAAAGCCTTGATTGAACTCCTTTTATTAAAAGAAATTTATACCTATCTGCTGTAGTTGGATGTTCAAAATTCACAGTTCCCCATAATATATTTACGATAATCGTTTTTAATATAATGTTTATGCAACGAAGAACGAAAAAAGAAAAGTACATACCCCCTAACCATCACATTCAAAATATTTAATTCCGCCTTATTTTTAATAAATAATTACCCTTTGGCCATAGAAAATAATATTCATCAGCCTTTTTATTATTTGATAGTATACCAGATCATAAATGCAGAGTGAGCACGATTTTTAAAGCACGATTATAAATCCGTAATAAATTATAACACTGCTAGTTCCTACCGAACCCGTCACACCCACAGTAATTAAGCATTTTAGTCACTGGTTCTATGTTTAAGTTTTTACATCCTAGTTGTAATTATGTGAGTTGTTTTTAAATGGTCATGTCATACCTCTCTAGTATAGATATATTTTATTGATGTAGATTAGTCATATATATATGTACACGTTGTTTAGAGATAATTCCATGAGGGTTGTCCTTTTTATCAAGTTGTCAATGTTGTAATATAGTTGCATACTGAAATCCATTCCCGTCTACTCAGTCATTCGTTTTATTTGATCAGTTTGTATAACTGGTCTTTCAAAAAATGTCTCAGGATGGCACGAAGTTAAAGCAACGGAACACACTGAAAGTACATCCGCTGAAGGAAAACCAAAAATAAGACATTCATATAGGATGCAAACATAAATGCTTCCGATTCAATTGTCAGCGGGAAAATGAGATCATTAAGATCTTATAAAATACAAGCAATTCTCTATTCTGCTTTAAGAAAGACATAAAGCAGGCCCCTTAAACTGGCGGCCTGTGGGCCGGATGTGTCACGTGCAGGCCACGCCCATCCCAGCTCCGCAAAGGGAAAAAACATTGCGATACATCATGATACGTCACGTGACACAATCGAGTTTGACACCCATGACATAAAGGCAGTAGAGAACCCGTGAGCCACTAAGTCATCATTTCAGAGATATTTCCTTATCAGATTCCTCAATAGCAATAGCATTTAGAGTTATATACCGCACCACAGTGCTTTACAGCACTCTCTAAGCCTGTGATGGCAAACCTATGGCACGCGTGCCAAAGGTGGCACGCGTAGCCATATCGGTGAGCATGCGAGCTCAGCTCCAGCATGCCAGCTGATTTTCGGGCCTTCTGGGCCCACCGGAAGTAGGGGAACAGGCTGTTTCCTGCCTCCAGAGGGCCTTGGGGGTGGTGGGGAAGGCCCATTTTTTTGCTCTCCCCAGCCCCCAGATCCTTTCTAGGAGCTTGGGGAGGGTGAAAACGGCTTTCCCCAACCCCTGGAGGCTCTCCGGAGGCCGGAAACGGCCCATTTGCCAACTTCTGGTGGGACTGAAAGGTCCATTTTTTGCTCTCCCCAGCCTCCAGAGCCTTTCTAGGAGGTTGGGGAGGGCGAAAACAGCCTGTTTGCCTACTTCCAGTCTCCGGAGGGCCTCTGGGTGGCCGTTTTCACCCTCCCAAGCTCCTAGAAAGGCTCTGGAGCCTGGGGAGAGAGAAAAATGGGACTACTGGGCCCACCAAGCCATCACGTACCAGGAGAATGGGGGGAGTGTGGGGGTCATGCACGCATGCACGGGAGTGGGGCGCGTAGAGTTATGGGTGTGGGCACGCATGCGCGTGACCCTCCCACGCCTCCCCCGACTCCTGGCACATGATGGCAAAAAGGTTAGCCATCACTGCTCTAACTAGTTAACAGAGTCAGCATATTGCCTGCCAACAATCTGAGTTCTCATTTAATCAACCTTGGAAGGATGAAAAGCTGAGTCAACACTGAGCCGGTCAGGATTGAACTCAAGGCAGTGGGCAGAGTTAGCCTGCAATACTTCATTCTAACTGCACCACCATGTAGCAATGACAGAAATTCTAATGTGCTGCCTTCACTGAAAAAGTTGGGATGCATTCAGAGATGGAGACTATCTGCCTTGAAAACAGTCCATGTTGAATTGGCGAGCACAATTATAAACATAGGAAATGTTTTATAGTATTTTGCATTTGTCACAAACTGCTTAGTCTACACTGAATTGTACAGCGCAAACATCAGCACAGAAAATGTTTTATGACATATGTCATAAACTGTTTTATATTTATGGTCATAAAGCGTTCTACAAAATTTGCCAAATTTCAATTCCACTTTCATTTCATGGGTTCTGGAATTTGGACACATTCTGTAAGTTGGTCCATTTAAGGTACTTTTGTACTTCAAAATGTTTCACCCTATGGTGCACTGTTTCATCCAATTAAAGGTTACAGAGATCAGAAATTTAATATCTGTATAATAGTAATAATCTCTATGTCTTTCTGGTTGACTTAACTTTCTAGACATCATGAAAACGGATGACCTAGGATATGAAAGGATTTTCCTCTAGGACCGATGTTGATGTTGTTATTAAAGAAATGCTTAACTGCCAACATTTCTCTATTTGACAGACACAGAGACCATTTGTCTTGGGAATTTTCTCACTCTCTGTGAAAGAACATAAATCTATTGTTTGCAATGATTGATGTATTTCAGAAGCAACCTTGGCATTTGGTCAAACTGGATCATTTAGATTGCAGGAAGAAATAATCTTTTTCCCCCCCCTTCTTTTTCGATTGTACTAAATGGCAACAAGAAACTTGTTTCTACTGCAGAATTTTCTTCTATTCTTTCTTGGTTTTTATGCTGGTTAGTTTGGGGAATCTTCTCCCTTCTAGAGGCTCCATAACCACAGCTGTCAACGTCAATATATCGATATCATGAGAAGGTAGTAGAAGTGAGTCAACTGTAGTAAGGGTTCTGTCCAGTGATTACCTGAGACTCTCTCTATATATTTATATATTTATTTATCAAGAACGTATTAGGTAATTTATATAATTATAAGCATGAATTGAATACAAGATGTTGGTTATCACCTTTAAAGCGCTCCATGGCATAGGGCCTAGCTATCTTCGAGACCGCCTGCTGCCACCGACGACCTCCCATTGACCCGTGTGCTCCCACAGAGAGGGCCTCCTCAGGGTGCCATCAGCCAAACAGTGTAGGCTGGTGACCCCCAGGGGGAGGGCCTTCTCTGTGGGGGCACCTACCCTCTGGAATCAGTTGCCCCCAGAGATAAGGAGAATCCAAGACCTCAGTGCCTTCCGCCGTGCCCTTAAAACCTTTTTTTTCCAGCAAGCCGGGCTGGCCTAATTTTTTAAGTGTTTTTAATTGTTTTGTTTATCGTTTTTAATTAATGGGGCCAAATTTATATATATCTTTTAATTGTATTTTAATATTTGTACTTGATGTTTTTACTTGGCTGTTCACCGCCCTGAGTCCTCAGGGAGAAGGGCGGTATACAAATTCAAAATAAAATAAAATTAAAATAAAAAATACATAAAATAGATACAATTAGAGAAAACATTAAGATAGAGACAGTAGGCATGCTGGTGCTCTTATGTACGCCCCTTACAGACCTCTTAGGAATGGGGTGAGGTCAACAGTAGACAGTCTTAAGTTAAAATTTTGGGGGTTTTGGGATGAAACCACAGAGTCAGGTAGTGCATTCCAGGTATTGACCACGCTGTTGCTGAAGTCATATTTTCTGCAATCGAGTTTGGAGCGGTTCACTTTAAGTTTGTATCTATTGTGTGCTCGTGTATTGTTGTGGTTGAAGCTGAAGTAGTCATTGACAGGTAGGACATTGTAGCAGATAATTTTATGAGCTATGCTTAGGTCATACCGAAGACAGCGTAGTTCTAAGTTTTCTAGGCCCAGAATTTCAAGTCTGGTGGCATAAGGTATTTTGTTGCGAGCAGAGGAGTGGAGGACTCTTCTTGTGAAATATTTCTGACACGTTCGATTGTATTAATGTCCAATTATCTTCCATTAGGGAAGATGACTCTGAAGTCATCTATGGTCAAGGCATCATAATTTGTATGGCAGCAAATGCCAACCTTCCTAAAGGAATTGCAAAGTCTTAAGAGGCCCCATCTTTTTTGCAGTCTTGTTTTCTGTTAAGCTGTGCAGATAGAGAACTCAGAGTTCATCCGTGTATGATCCTCGAGAAGATTCTGAATAGTGGTTCATGCTCTCAGGCCAATTCTAATCAGAGTCTTTTCTGGCGTGCAGAAGATTTCAAATGCTAGGTCTTATGGCATCTAGAAGGTGGATAGCATTGAATCGTCTGAACTCTCTCACTCAAACTTTAGAGGTATTTGAATAGGGGAGCTGAGATGGAATCAGAGATGTAGTGTGGCTCTAAATCACAACAGGAAGTAGGGAGACAGTTGAGTGATTGTGTCCCAGGCCCATGATGAGACATGGAGATATAGGCCAATGTAGCTTCAGCTTCAGCCTTCTCACTGCTTTACAGAACATAACACAACGTAACATAATGTTAGGGTTCCAAATAACGCCCCCAACAAAAGAAAACGCCGAGGCTAGAAGTTCCTCAAAGTTCCATTTTGTTAGAGATGTC
Organism: Pantherophis guttatus; assembly: GCF_059756535.1. NCBI lineage: Eukaryota > Metazoa > Chordata > Lepidosauria > Squamata > Colubridae > Pantherophis > Pantherophis guttatus. The sequence goes on from NC_142069.1 coordinate 78,063,916, forward strand.
ATATTGGCATATCTGGGAAAACCGGAATCTGAAAGCTTCCAGGTTTTCCCCACCCAACAGAAAGTCCAAGTCCCTGCCCAGCACCCACAAGTCCATCACGTGGCCCAATCACAGCACCGTCCCAACTGGAGAGGACTCCCAGTTCCAGCCCTCCAGGTGCAGGGCAAGATGTCCTTGACTCTCTGAGAAAAGAATGTTATTATGACTATATATCACCCCTGCTCCATACAATCCCCCCTCCCAGTTTCCCACAGTAGGCAATGTGGCAGGCCTGAAGGCCCAATGCAAAAGATGGATTCCAGGCCTGACACACAACACAAAACAACATGCCATCTTACAATGCTGAACAGACACAATTTTTTAGGCCTTAACAATACCGTCTCTGCAATGAATAAAATATTTTTTTCAGCTATTTTCCAATCCTATAGAATAGAGGCCAATCTTACAAAGACAATTATATTTTTATGTTCACTGATAGTAACTTTCTTTTGAGCTCTTTGAAACAGTTAGGCTGATACTCCCCAGTCCCAATTATATGTAGTTTCAAAGAGGTTTAGAAAAGAAAAGGCTGGATGACATCTGTGGAACCCACATTTATTAATTTTTTAGGAGCTGTTATATTCTGGGTGAAGAATGGAGGTGAGTCTGGAGCAGTGGTGGGTTCCTCCCGGTTCAGTCCGGCCGAGCTGGTAGCAGTGACGATATGACCTCACCGAACCGATTCTCCCCCCCCACCCTCCCACGTTATTCTTACCCTTTATTTGGCCCCACTCCCAATCTATTGCTGCCTCCTGAGTCCCAACTGATGGCTAGAGGGAAATAACCTGTTTAAACTCTTGCTGCGAGGCTTCAAAGGGCCGACCTACAGCTGATCAGTGTTAAAAGCAAACAAATGAGTCGGGTCGTAAGTGCGAGGACCTTCCAGAAATGACTCTTTTCAGCCCTCTGAGTAGTCCCTATACACATAGCCATGGCCACCCGGTCACATGACCAGCTAGCCACGCCCACCTAGTCACATGACCTCTAAGCCACACCCACAAAATAAGTCACGCCCACAGAACCGGTAGTAAAAAGATTTAGAACCCACCCCTGCGGGGGACCCTCTTCAGGAGAGGAATGAGGAAAAGCATACAGAACTGGTTTCTTTTCTTTTCTTTTATTTACGCTTTATTTGACAAACAAGGCTTGGCGTTTGCCCTCTGGCTAGCACCAAGGGAGTTGCCCACGGGGCCCCTTTAGCAGAGACGGGGTCTTCTTCCTTTCCCAACTGGGGTGGGGGGTTAGCTTGCGAGGACCCCTCCGTGCCCCGAATCTGCACTCCTTCACCTTGACCCCCTTAGCAGGTTGCTGTGGAGGAGAGAAGAGAGAAGAATTGGTCCTCCCAGGAGGAGTCCTTCTCTGATGCCCTGGTGAGCCCTTAGTCTGGGCTTAGCATGGAAACATGAGTTGAAATGAAAGAAACGTCTGCCCAGGTCTTCCCAGGAGAGCTTCCGCCAGCCCAGAAGAGATGACCATGAAGGACCAAAGGGTTACCTTGCTGGACGTTTTGCAATATCTCTCCAGTTATCCCCAGCGAGGTGGCAGCGGCCCTCAACTTCGCCTTCAAAGCTCGCGTCACAGTGGGCTGAGTGCCTAGAGGCAAGCAAGGAGGTGGGGGGTTGGCAGGAAACTTCAGGGAGTGGGGGAGCCTGCTCTGGCTCCCCCCAAATTTCCTGGTTCAACTGCTGAGACAGAGGGAGAGAATGGGAGGGAGGGGCTTCCCCGGGGGCAGAGATGCTGCTGGGCAGGAGAGGGGAGGGAACATGCCTCACCAAGGGGGTCCCACCAAGGATGGTGGATGGTGGAGGTGGCCCTTTACAGGCAAGAAGCAAAGGGAGGGGCCTGGCTTTGCTGTCAGCAACATTAGGACGGGCGAGGACAAGGATGAGGGTCTCTCCCGACTAGCCGCCCATCCAGCTCTCTTACCGGCAAGCGCCAGGAAGGCTTCCGCCTTGTCGGCGCCCCGCGTGATGTAAGCGATAAAGTAGGTTTTATAATCCGTTTTCACAAAGCGAAGGGTGCTGGGAGCTTCATTGCAAAAAGCAGGGAGAGACTGTTTAAGTCCCCTTTGGGGCAGGAGCCCTGCAAGCCCCTCATCCCCGCCTGTCCCAGGAGAAGCCGCCATCCTCTCTGGGGGCCTCGGCCCCGTCCTGCTTCCTTCCCTGCCTCGAAGAGGAGGAGGGGGCTTCTCTTGGGCAGGTGGGGACAGGCTCAGCCCCTGCCCTGCCCAGAGGGGTCTTCTCGCGCTCGCCTAGGGGGAGGACGGAGGAAGCCTCTTGCGGAGACATGGGGTGGCTCCCCCGATGGAACTCGGAGTCACCAGTTGGGCAGGAAAGCATCTCTTCCTCACCAGCCCCGTGTGAAAACTCCCCAGTCAGGAAGGCCGGATGGAGGCCGGAGGGAATTCCCCACTCACCAGCGGTCACGTAGTCCCCAGGCTGGCCCTGTTTGTTCAGAGCCACCTCTTGAGTCGTGCATCTGCCGTTCCTTGAAAGAAAAGGAACCGCATAAATCTTTGGGGGCAGGAGGGCCGCCGAGGGACCCACTTCGGTCCTCTTTCGCGGATGGGAACCTTTGGCAACACCAGTGAGCTTGTCCTTGTCTCCCAAAACTTACTGGGGAACTCTAAAGCTGTACTTCAGATTTCCATTTGGCTGAGCCAGAAATCTAAACGGGGGAAACTCCACACTCGTCGTGGATCCAATAGGAATGGATAGAAGAGGATACCAAGCCTTGGCAATCTAGGAAAGGAGAAAGCAGGAGAATCTGTTAGCTTTCCAAAACCCAAATCCTTCCTGCCAGATTTGGCTAAACCTTTTCTAATGGGAGCCAACCCTTGCAGGACTGATGCTGTTCCCTAGTTGGGTCGTGAAATGTCTGCCAGCCAGCCCAGATAACACCAGAGACCTCACAGTCCTGCCTGGGGTCCTCTTCCACTTAGAATTGGGAGGAGAAGAACTTCCGTCCAGGATTCCCAGCTCTGACCCTTTGGTTATTGAAATTCCTCATGATGGGAACAGTCACAGCGGCCCCCAGCCAGCAGACCCCAGCCAAGAGGAGGCTGCCCAGCAGAAGCTTCATGGCTGCAACTCTTTTGCCCCTCTGGCTGCTCAGCCCCTTGCCCCTTTTATCCTCTGGAGGCTCCTCCAGGTGAATCCACCCTTGTCCAGGAAGCTGTGGAAGGAGGACGGCATGGACCATTGGCAGAAGCAATGGGCCCCGGGTGGCTGCCCTTCGGAACACATCCGGATGGGACGTTCCCTGCAGAGAGAGCTTGGAAGCATCACCTTCCCTCCCGAGCAGCCTGGGTGGGGGTCACAGTCACGCCCGGAAGAAGCCCACTGAGCCCTGCCCGGCCTGTATCCTTTGCTCCCCAGTATCCCTCTTTGAGCTGCTGAGGACAGGTGGGTGGAGAGAACCGAAGGGGGAGGGGCAAGACAGAGAGGGAGGGGCTTCCCTTGGGCCACAGCTGCTTAGAGTCATGGCCTCCCAAGAATAGGATATTGAGGGAGGCACTGCTGGACCCCAGGTGGGGAAAGATTCTGACCCCCAGGTGGGGGTGGGCATTCCAGTTGGAGTTGGTAATAAAGATGAATTTGGTGGCCTCTTTTTCTTCCATACCCAGCTAGGCAATGACTAGAGGCAGCTGAAGAAGCATGCTGGCTTACGGGGCTTCCAGGCCCCTCCCCCAAAGGCGAGCTACGACTGGGGATTGAACCCTCTTTCCGTGCAGAAGATTAACTAACCCGTCTTGAAGCCCCAGGGAATGGGGGGTCTTTTCCAGGGATGTGTTTGGTGGGATTTATTTATTTATTTATTTATTATTTATTATTTAATATAATTTGTATGCCGCCCTATCTCCGTAGGACTCAGGGCGGCTCACAACAAATAAAGACAAACCCAATAAAACATAAAATACATAGATGTATAAATATATAATTTAAACATATATTAAAACCCATTAAAATAATCAAAAAAAACCTCAGTCCAGGCTGGGCAATATGAACAGCCATGTTTTTAATTCGCGGCGGAAAATGTGAAGGTCAGATTGCCTTTCCCTGGGCTTTTCATCCCATCGCTTGAGGGGGAGTCTTGCTAGCCTGGGGGGCTGCCTGGAGGAGCCCCCCGGGAGGTGCCAGGCCTGATCCAGTGTCGAGAAGTTCAGAGCCTGGCAAAGTCCAGCAGCTTTTCTGCCCTTGGAATAAAGGACCCTCGGAGACTTTCGGCTGGGTTGCAGTTCCTATATTCATTTATTGATTTCTTGTTTATTTATTGGTTTATTGGTTCCTTGGCCTGACTGGCACTGCCCACCTCAGGGAGGCTTATGGAAAAGGACTTTTTTTTCCAGGGACTAACCTGAAGATGCCCCCAAAGTTGCGCACAGTCAGCCGATATTTGGTGAAGGAAGGTTTGTTTTTGAAATAAACTCAGAAAATTAAGAAAATGCACCTCATTTTGCCCCCTTCCTTGGAAGGGGCAAAATCTGGCAACCGGAAAGACTGGTTGAGAAGTTATTACATTGTCTGATTGATTACTTTAAGGATTAACAAGCAAAATAACTTCAGTTGCACAAGATCCTGCAGATCTGAAGGTCAAACATCACTTTCCCAATCAGAGCCGCATTTTATACACTCCGGGTTGTGCTGAAACCAGGGGCCTGGCTGGATTCGGTGCCCTTAAAGATGCCACCCCACTTCAGCCACCGTCCGTTGCTCTCCTGCTGCCTTAAGGAAGATGGGGAGCTTGTCTTTTGGGGAGAATGAAGCTGAAAAAAGGAGTCAGTCCCGAAAGGCTGCTTGGAGGGCACTCGGTGCTTCACCACCTGGGCACCTGCCTGGAGCTGCTGGGCTGTGGGGCAAGGGGGGGGCACCCGTGGGTCAGAGCTGGACCTTGCCTTCTGGGGGGCAGGGAAAACAGCCAATCTTATATGATTTTTTTCCCCCACCTCCAGATCCCCTTCTGGGGAGTTTAACTCTTATTCACATTATTCATCTCCAGGTGAATCCACCCTTGTCCAGGAAGCTATGGAAGGAGGACGGCATGGACCATTGGCAGAAGCAATGGGCCCCGGGTGGCTGCCCTTCGGAACACATCCGGATGGGACGTTCCCTGCAGAGAGAGCTTGGAAGCATCACCTTCCCTCCCGAGCAGCCTGGGTGGGGGTCACAGTCACGCCCGGAAGAAGCCCACTGAGCCCTGCCCGGCCTGTATCCTTTGCTCCCCAGTATCCCTCTTTGAGCTGCTGAGGACGGGTGGGTGGAGAGCAGCTCTCTTCCTGCTCTGCGTGATGACCGCAACCTGTGGTGGGGCAGAGACGTCCACTTGCCCAGGTGAGCAGCAGGCAGGTGAACTCTGAGGGCGGCAGAGAGCATCACTTACCCTCTGGAGATGGGAAATAAAGCTTTTCCACTCCAAACATTTTCCTTCCATTTCAGTATCCAAGATTCTGGCCCTGGGTAGCAATGAGACAATGGAGTTCCTATGGAGAATTCCAGGCTTCCCTGGACCAGCTGGGCCCCAGGGCCCCTGATGTTCCAGGGGCCAAAGGTGTATCTATTGACGAGGGGAGGCAGCTGGCCCCTTCCAAATGAAGCCGCCCCCATTTATCATAAGGCAGGAGGACTGTGCTGCAAAGGAAGAGCGCTAGGACTGGCAGAAGGGGGCAAGGGAACCCCTTTCTTCTTGGCACTTCAGCTGTGGAAATTCCCCCACCTACAGTGGGCATTTCCCTGAGCTTAGCCCCTGCCCTGGTTTAAGCCTGCCCTGAAGAGAGGGGCTGGGAAGGGCTGTCACCCCCCCCAAGAGGGCCTGGAATCTCACTCAGCCTTCTCCCAACCGGTGGGAGAGGCTTGCAGGGAATTCCTGGGGAAATTGGACCCCCTGGGCCAAAAGGGAAGGGGGAAACCAGGGTGATGCCGACTGTAAGATTCACCGTATTTTTATGGGTGTATTTGTTTCTGTGAAGCTGTTAGAATTATACTTATTTCACTCAATAATCCTTAAAGTAATCAATGGGGCAACGTAACTACTTCTCAACCAGTCTTTCCGGATTTTGCCCCTTCCAGGGACGGGGTGCGTTTCCTTGTTTTTCTGAGTTTGTGAGAGCATTTTATTTATTCTGAGATTAATGGTGGGCAAAGAGATGCTTCTGGATCCCCTTTGGTTTAGTGGTAGAAAGGCAGGGGACTTAAGAGGTTCTGCTGGGCTGGTGCCAAGAGAGCCAACGGCCCCCCAGGACTGCCAGGCTAAGCACCTGGGAGGGAGGGAGGGAGGAAGGACCACTCGACCCCGGGAGAGGCAAGGTGGCCAGCACGGGGGGGGGGAGACCAGTGGTGGGTTCTTCCTGGTTCGGTCCGGCCGAGCCGGTAGCAGTGACGATATGACATCACCGAACCGGTTCTCCCCCCCAACCCCCCAACCCCCCATGTTATTCTTACCCTTTATTTGGCCCCACTCCCAATCTATTGCTGCCTCCCGAGTCCCAACTGATGGCTAGAAGGAAAAAAACTGTTTAAACTCTTGCCGCGGGGCTTCAAAGGGCCAACCTACAGCTGATCAGTGTTAAAAGAAAACAAATGAGTCAGGTCGTAAGTGCGAGGACCTTCCAGAAATGACTCTTCAGCCCTCTGAGTAGTCCCTATACACATAGCCATGGCCACCCGGTCACATGACCAGCTAGCCATGCCCACCTAGTCACATGACCCCCTAAACCACACCCACAAAATAAGCCATGCCCACAGAACCAGTAGTAAAAAAATTTAGAACCCACCCCTGGTCTGGAGTGATTTTTAACAGTTCTTTATTCAATACTGCCTGTGAGGCAGGGGTGAAATGCTCCCGGTTCAGACTGGATCACCTGATCTGGTAGCGATGGTGGCGGGTGGTTCAGAGAACTGGTAGCAAAAATCCCTGCCCACCCCACATGCCCAGCTGAGCTGCGCGATCATCAGAGGCTTTTTTTTAAAAAAAATTAAAAGCATTTTTTCTACAACCTCTTCGGCCGAAAAAATGCTTTTAAAAGTTAAAAAAAAAGGCTCTGATCATCGTGCGGCTCAGCTGGGATCGTCAGAGGCTTTTAAAAGCATTTTTTCTACAACCTCTTGAAGAGGTTGTAGAAAAAATGTTTTTAAAAGCCTCTGACGATCCCAGCTGAGTTGCCTGATCATCAGAGGCTTTTAAAAGCACTTTTTTTTACAACCTCTTCAGCCGAAGAGCTTGTAGAAAAAATGTTTTTAAAAGAAAAAAAAGCCTCTGACGATCAGGCAACTCAGCTGGAATCGTCAGAGGCTTTTAAAAGCATTTTCTTTACAACCTCTTTGGCCGAAGAGGTTGTAGAAAAATTGGTTGTAAAAGTTAAAAAAAAAAGTTGGCCACACCCACTCAGTCACATTAACCCTCCACCCCCAAGCCACCCCCACGGAATCGGTAGTAACAAATTTTACATTTCACCACTGCTGTGAGGCAACACCCTCCCTGGCTGACACAGCTCCTTTTATATGAAACTGATCAGCCAAACAACCAATTAGGAGAGAGTATTTTCCCGCTCCAACGGAGGACCAGAATGAGAACTTCAACTGACAACTATACACTATATACAATACATAACAGGAGCATGAAGATCATAAATTTTAGATTTGCTGGTTGAGATCCTGTGAGACAGATTGAAAGCTCCCAAGCATGACCAAGCTCACATTTCACCACCTGGAAATTTTTAAAGATGGCGGCGGGGAGGAGGTGGGAGCCAGCATTTGAAAAGTTCTCCCTTGTTCTTCTCTTCTTTGCATATCAAATCTTTTGACCCTCCGTCCCTTTTGCTAAAATGCTGCTAATAAACCCTATGCTAGCTAATCAACACAAGATAGGATAGCCTTGCCCTTCGTGGGTTTAGAGTGCACAAAGAAATGATGTTGAAAAGCAATTATGAAATTTTAATAATTTTTTAAAAATTGAAACAAACAAACAAAACCATGAATTAAAAGATGGCCCGAAAAGAACACTAGGCCAGATCCAGCTGCTGAGCCACCAGTCTGCTAGCTTTTAATCTGCAAAAGCTTTGAAAAAGTTAAACCTGTGCAATCAAGCGGAAGAGAAATCCTTTGCTTCCTTCTATCACTTAGTGACCCGAACTTTGATCTTCCATTTGAATTAGCCACTTCTTTATCCATTATCATGAGCTATTCTTTGAACCTGATTGGAAATATAATTGAGCCATGATATTTATATGTCTGGAATAAATTAGATTTCCCCCCCTCTTGCCTAGGCAGCTGACCTTTTCTTCATGGAAACGTCTGTGTCACTTATGAGGGTTTACAATAGGAAATAAGGTAGAAGAAGTAAATAAATACAAGGGAAAGGTAGCCCCCCCCAAAAAATCAAAGGAGCAATTTGCAAAAATTAATATCTCTTGAGTTGAGATTTATTTCTGGGAATTTGATAGGAAGACCTGTGGAATTTTTTTTTTCTGGAAAGAATATAGCAAGGGTGGACTGCTGGGAGTTCGCAGGGGTTCGGGAGAACCTCTAGCTAAGATTCTTTGCAGTTCAGAGAACCCCAAATCCCACTCCTGGCTGGCCCCGTCCACCCCACCCCACCCCTCCCAGGAATCCCCATCCGGCTCATTTTTGATGAAGGTAAGTGCAGGGCACGTGTGGAGACTCGGGGAAAGCAAAAAATGGGCCTACCGGAAGTTTGTGAAGGCTGGAAACAGGCCCGTTTCCAGCCTCCCAAGGGCCTCTGGAGCCTGGGGAGGCCATTTTCGCCTTCCTGGAGGCTTGAGAAAAGCCTCCGGAGCCCAGGGAGGGCAAAAACACCCCACCCTGCCATGATGCAGGAGGCTGACTAGGCCACGCCCACGCCCACCCAGCAACCGGGCAGAGAACCGCTTGCTTGGCATGGCTGTGTTCTGGGGTGAAATCCAGCAGGTTCTGACAGGTTCTGGAGAACCGGTAGCGGAAATTTTGAGTAGTTCGGAGAACCGGCATATACCACCTCTGGCTGGCCCCCAAGTGGGGTGGGAATGGAGATTTTGCAATATCCTTCCCCCAGGAGTGGGGAGGGAATGGGGATTTTGCAGTATCTTTCCCCTGGAGTGGGGTGGGAATGGAGATTTTGCAGTATACTTCCCCTGCCACGCCCAAGCCACGCTCACCAAGCCACACCACACCCACCAAGCCACGCCCACAGAACCGGTAGTAAAAAAATTTGGATTTCACCACTGCTGTGTTCAGGACATGGCAACATTTCCAGAGGCATTATACGAATCTCAAGCATCCCTTAAACTAGGTTTACCTTGGTAAGATATTATATGTCTTTCTTAACAGCTCAGAGAGTATGCCTGGCGCTAGTGAGCTTCTGTAACTGACAGTAAGCCTAAATTGGGTCTTCCTAGTGTCAGTCCAACAATTTTAGTCATTATCTCATTGTTTTCCTGTGTATTGGAGGAAGTTGTGTGTTCTTTTACACCAGGAGTGTCAAACTCAAGGCCCGGTGGCCAGATCCGGCCTGCGGGGTGCTTAGATCTGGCCTGCGGGGCCACCCTGAAAACAGCGAAGGACCAGCCCACATTGCCTCTGCCAGCGAAAATGGAACTTGGGCCCTCCCGAGCTCTGTTTTCACTGGCAGAGGGTTGCAGGAGGCCATTGCAGCCGAAAACGGAGCTCAGGAGCCTGTTTTCACTAGCAGAACGCTCGGGCCTCCAGAGGCACCCCCGACATGAGTGATGTTGAGCTGGCCATGCCTACCCTGACCACGCCCCCCCCACCCCCCCCAAGGTTAAACACAACCCTGATGCGGCCCTCAATGAAATCGAGTTTGACACCCCTGTTTTACGCCAAGGTGTTTGAAATTTGACACTCTGCCACATCTCACTCCTGATCAGAATTGTCATAATCACCAATGGCACGAAAAGGGCTTCCACAACAACTTAGGCTCCTGATTAACCTGAATGGCATCACATTTCTATTAAGCACATGCGAACTAGTTTTTCATTATTTCAGCCAAATATTTAGTGTGTTGCAAAATCCCCAAAGAAGCAGGTCACGGGAATAGGAACAACTGAGGCAATAGACCAGTAGTGAAATGTACAATTTGTTACTACCAGTTCTGTGGGCGTGGCTTGGGGGTGGTGGTAATATGACTGAGTGGCCGTGGCCAACTTTTTTTTTTTTTAACTTTTAAAACCATTTTTTCTACAACCTCTTCGGCTGAAAGAGGTTGTCAAAAAAATACTTTTAAAAGCCTCTGACGATCCCAGTTGAGTTACCTGATCGGCAGAGGCTTTCTTTTCTTTTTTAAAGCCTCTGACGATCCCAGCTGACTTGCCTGATCGGCAGAAGCTTTTTTTCCTTTTAAAAACACTTTTTCGGCCAAAGAGGTTGTAGAAAAAATGCTTAAAAAAAAAAAAGCCTCTGATGATTGCCCGGCTCAGCTAGGCAATGGGGGGGGGGCAGGAATTTTTGCTACCGGTTCTCTGAACCACCCACCTCCATTGCTACCGGATTGGGCGATCCGGTCTGAACCGGGAGCATTTCACCCCTGCAATAGACCAGTGCCTGCTTCTTTTTAAAAAATTTTTTAACATTTTTTTTTATTTTTTAAGACAAATAAACATTTAGTACATCATTCTTTTCTTCCATGTGACATTTCGCTGTTATCTTCAAAAGTTTCTTCTCTTCTCTGCCTCTTCTGTCTTCAATCTCACCAAATCCATTACAAAGATTTTCCACTAATATAATATTCTAATTACAACCAATTTTTTTTCAATTTCTTTTAAAAACTGATTTTCTCTCTTTTCTAACCAATAATAAAATTTATTCCATATCTTAAAATATTCTGTATCTTCTCTTTCCTTTTATCATCATAGTTAATCTATTCATTTCTGCACAATCTAAAATTTTTTTAATTACTTCTCCCTCCGAGGGTATATTCTCTGCTTTCCATTTTTGTGCATAAACAATCCTTGCTGCCGTTATTACATGTATAATCAAATATATATTATCTTTACTAGTTTTCTCTGGTAAGATACCCAATAGGAATAGCTCTGGTTTTAAATCTATACGTCCTGAAGCGAAAAACTATTGGAATAAAATTAAGTTATGGATGGAGGAAATGATACATCAAGTGCCTGCTTCTTGAAGTCAGCTGGAGTCTCTGTGCAAAAATAAAAACCAAAAAACCAACCAGTGACATATACTTATAATAACAATAAAAAGAATTTGCAACCAATCATTTGTTGTTCTTTCCTAATGTCAGAATTAGCTGCTTGAGGCAACTGATTTTTTCTACTTAATGGTAGAGCCAGTGAGGTTGCTTGTCTTCTTGCTGAGTATTCCCAATTTGTCTTCTTAGCTACTGTTGGAAACAGACTTTTGAATGAAATGGACCTTTGGTCCAATTATGCATGCAAGGCACTTTGCAAATTTTCTGGATGAGTTTTGAGCAAGAGCCACAGCTGAAGAAAGCAGTTAATCAAGGAACAAACATTCTGCTGCAGCTGAACTATTTTCTATGTTCTTGGCATGTTGGTTCTTCAGGCTGATTTAGCTATGAGTTAAACAGCAAGAAACAACCAAGACATCTTGATTTGCTGGTGGGGTTTTCTGAAGAGCGGTAGAGGTAAATCTGGGCCAAATCTATAGGCTTCCTTTCACCTAGTTCAGTGATGGCTAACCTTTTCTGGACCAAATGCCCAAAGCGCACGCATGGCCGAACCCCCAAAATGAAATGAGCGCACAGCCCCCACACCAGGGTTGGATTCTAAAATTTTTTACTACCGGTTCTGTGGGCATGGCTTGATGGTCATGTGACAATTCTTTAGGATTTAGCAAAGGTACTGGTCTACCACGCTTTTAACTGCTTGCAGAGCTGTACAGGTCTACTCATTTGTTTTTGGAGGCACCGGTCTACTCATTTGTTTTTGGAGGCACCAGTCTACCACCACACTGCCTTTTAACACTGATCAGCTGTAGGGGCGGCCCTTTGAAACCCCGCGGCAAGAGTTTAAACAGTTTTTTCCCGATCAGCTGGGACTCGGGAGGCAGCAATAGATGGGGGGTGGGGCCAAATAAAAGATAAGCATAATGGAGGGGAGGCGGAGGGGGGCCCAGCTCCCGAACAAAGAGAACCGATTCAGTGATGTCATATCATTTCATTTCATTAGATTTATATACCACCCTACTCCCGAAAGACTCAGGGCGGTGAACAGCCAGAAAAATAAAACACACAAACTACAAAATTTAAAAGACAATATAAAAACCCATTAAATAATTTGGCCCAAAACAATTTAAAACACCCCTAATGTTTTAAAACCAATTTTAAAAGTTACAATTAAAAGGGAAGTTAGGCCAGGCCAGCCTGTTGAAATAAGTAGGTCTTGAGGGCACGGTGGAAGGTGCGTAAATCTGGGATCCTCCGTATCTCCGGGGGGAGCTCATTCCAGATAGCAGGTGCCCCCACAGAGAAGGGTCTCCCCCCGGGGGCCACCAGTCGACACTGTTTGGCCGACGGCACCCTGAGGAGCCCCTCTCTATGTGAGCGTGCTGGCCGGTGAGAGGCTACTGGTGGCAGAAGGCCGTTCCGTAAGTACCCTGGTCCTAAGCCATGGAGCGCTCTAAAGGTGGTAACCAAAACATTGAAGCGCACCCGGAAGACCACCAGGAGCCAGTGCAGCTCGTGCAGGAGAGGTGTCACATGGGAACACCATGTCGCTCCCGTAACCACCCGCGTGGCCGCACTCTGAACCAGCTGGAGCCTCCGGGTGCTCCTCAAGGGGAGCCCCATGTAGAGAGCATATAATCACCGTTACCGCCTTGGCCAAACCAGGCCGAACTGGGAGGAACCCACCACTGCCCCACACATGCTCCACGTCCTTGCATGCATGCGCATGCACCCCCGCTCCACCCCCACGCATGAGTGAGCTGCCTCCCGCACACATACCACCCCCGTGCATGTGCACGCAGCCCCCCCATATGCTCCCCACCCCCCCGTGCATGTGCAGCAAAGACCCGAAGACCAGCTGGCCAGCCGGTGGTGCACGCGCATGCACGGCAGAGCTGAACTGGGGCAACGGCTTGCGTTCCCACAGACAGGGCGCTGCGTACCACCTTTGGCACATGTGCCATAGGTTCGCCATCATGGACCTGGTTGACCTCTTCTGCACCAGGTGGAAATAATGGGAAAAAAATACCACGGTACATATTCTACACTATAGATTTCAACAGCAGCTTGTTCATTATCCTGCTGGGGCTGCCTTTGTTGTGGCTCCGTTGCCTGAGCCTGGGCTATCGACAGATGCAGACTCTGAGAGTGAGAGACAGGAGTTGGCAAGGCCTCCCTCTCTGGCAATGCCTCCGGAGGACACCGAAGGCCAAATGATAGGCTCAGAGCCAAGCAGCCACAGGAGGACAGCGATGAAGAAGATAAGTGCTGGCTGGACCCGCGACAGAGGCGCAGGAAGAAGCGTGCACAGCAGAAGGGAAGGCGTGCCAGAGATTAGCTGAGTCACTGGACCACACCCCACAGGTTATAAATGTGGGTGCGGTGGCCGGTTCAGTTTGTGACGAGCAAAAACTGGAAATACTCCATAATCTCTGTGTTACTGGACTTTGCCTGCTTTATCGGAATGCTGGCAGTCTAATCTTTGTTTTGTGTGAGTAAAGTCTGAATTGGCAGCTAGCCACTGGGTTGCTGCCAGCTTTATCTTCAAAGAGTTTTGTCGTGTGGTTTATTAACTCCGGGCCATCTGTGGGGGTGCGTGTGGGGTACGGGGACAGAACAGCCTTTAAGTACTGTCGGTTGCACTGAAGATTTTTCCCCTCCCCCCAAAGAACGAGAGGTGTACGGGTAGGATAGAGGTAGGGAGTCATTTTTGTTCTGTATTTCTTAGAAGAGATTGTCCGCAGGATGAATAGGTTCTTTATATAATGATTTGAGCATTGCGGAGTGGGGTGGGGGTGAGGAGAGAAATAGAATGCGAAGACCAAAAGAGAATACGTACCAATGCCTTTGTTTGGCATTCACAGCCCACACAGACAGTCCGTGACATGCAGATCTGCTAGACTTCTGTTTCAGAGGGATGACTAAAAGGCCTTCGAGGCTGACCCAACCTCCAGAGCAGCAGGGGGTACCCAGATCACTGTGATGGAAGCGGCAACCATGTCACTATAATAAGAGTGCAGCGCAGCAAAAGAAATGGCAAGAAGGAACATTTCCCTTTTTCAGTCTTCAATGAGAGATTGTGGAGGAGAAGGTTTGTTTGTAATATGACTCACCTTGGCTTGATCCTTTGCCTCCACGTTCAAAATGGCTACTTCTTATTCAAAGAAAGCAGCAGATAGGGGGAAAAAAAATCAAATTAACTTGATGGGAAAACGCTCGAGTCTTGCATGCGCTTGATTTCGAAGGCAAAACTATCATTATGAAATCAGACTGTTCAGAGGTTGAAATATTTCCCACATACCCAGTAAAAGAGACTCTAGAAAAATCATTTAAGGCCATCATCTTCAAAGGAAGGAGGAGAAAAGCATTCTTTTTTTAAAAATAAATTTAGGTGCAGCACTGGCTGGAGCCTTTAATAGAAGAAAAGGTAACTGAAAATCTGTGGGTCAGGTATGAAATGAAGAAAGCGAAAAAGCATCGCCTCCAATGATTTTATTTTATCTTGTAAGAAAGTGTGGAATTTGCACTTGGAATGGAAACAGAGCTGCAAAAATAAGTAGTATCAAAGTGCTGGTGGTTTTGGCTCCATAGACTTAACACAGTTCTTCTCCTATTCTGATCTGATAATTAGTGGGCAATGTGAAAACTCACACATCAAGCTTTGAAATGAAACCCATCCATCTGTTGATATATACTTTCTGAAAACAATCTTTTTCTAGAAAACACTCATATAAACTTGAAAACTCAGCTGTCTTTCAATTTAGAAACCATTATAAACATATGAAGATTGGTGCAGAGCCGTGGTGAAATCCCATTTTTTTTTACTACTGGTTTTTTTACTACCGGTTCTGTGGGCGTGGCTTGGTGGGCATGGTGTGCTGTGGCTTGGTGGGTGTGGCAGGGGAAGGATACTGCAAAATCCCCATTCCCTCCCCACTCCTGGGGAAAGGATTTTGCAAAATCTCCATTCCCACCCCACTCTGGGGCCAGCCAGAGGAGGTATTTGCCGGTTCTCCAAACTACTCAAAATTTCCGCTACCGGTTCTCCAGAACCTGTCAGAACCTGCTGGATTTCACCCCTGGTGCAAAGAGAATAATCAACAAAAGAACAGGCTTTAGGAATAGGATTAGAAGGTCACCAATTCTCTGTTAAAATCCCATGCAGAACATGGCAAATGCTTCCCAGTTATTTCAAACTATTCTATTATTATAGCAAATGTGGAAGAGAGGGAGGGAGAAAGGAAGGTCATATGTAGAGTTCAGCTTACCTTTCTCACTTATTGGAATTTATTAGTGAAACCCTTTTTTCTTATGGAAGTTGTACAAAGTATAATAAACAGCATATCAAACCTCAAGTAAGCGTTCAGGACACAGAACGTAAGTTATAGGAAGGCAAATTTTGATTTATTTAGGGGAGAAAATCCTTTCTAATTGAAAGTGGAACCACTTACTTGGTGAGGTGAAGAGTTCTGTTTTTCTAAATAGCAATAGCATTTAGACTTATATACCGCTTTACAATGCTTTAGGTAAAGATAAAGGTTCCCCTTGCACATATGTGCTAGTCATTCCTGACTCTAGGAGGTGGTGCTCATCTCCATTTCAAAGCCGAAGAGCCAGCGCTGTCCGAAGACGTCTCAGTGGTCATGTGGCCGGCATGACTAAACACCGAAGGCGCACGGAACACTGTTACCTTCCCACCAAAGGTGGTCCCTATTTTTCTACTTGCATTTTTTACGTGCTTTCGAACTGCTAGGTTGGCAGAAGCTGGGACAAGTAATTAGAGCTCACCCCATTACGCGGCACTAGGGATTCGAACTGCTAAACTGCCGACCTTTCGATCGACAAGCTCAGCATCTTAGCCACTGAGCCACCGCGTCTATGTAAATGCAGCATGTTGGCTGGGGAATTCCGAAAACTGAAGTTCACACAACTTAAAGTTGCCAAGGTTCAGAAACAGAAATTTAGTAACCCTCTGCTTCTTCTAACTCTGTGGTTTGATCTCCTACAGAGGGAATCTCCACTCAGCAGTACATTGATTCATTTTCCATATTCCATAGATCATTGCTTGAAGGCATTATCTAATGGACATTAAGTTCCATCTTTTTAGTTTGCTTTCTATGCAGGCAATAGAATTGAGTTGGCATTCGAGGAAAAAAGGAGTTGTTCTTTTTTGGAAGAGCACCCATTCTTCTTCCTTCTCCTTAGAACCAGCGTCAGTGCTGGCAAAGAAGCTCACAAAGGCCAGCTTTTTCAAAGTTGGGTCAATTCTTCTACAGCAGGAATCAGCAACCCGCAGCTTTGGAGCCGCATGTGGCTCTTTCATCCCTCTGCTACAGCTCCGTCGCTCAAAATATGTGTCACATCAGCCAATGTGTGACACCCGCCGGCATGCATTTTATTGAGCTTTTCAACCCCCGGCAGGCCAACCATGGATAAATCCAAGAAAAGAAAAGTTTCAGAAGAAAACAGAACATTTAATTCAAATACATATGTTAGTTTTGTGGCCGCTCAGGAAATAGTCAGGCATGGGAAGGATTTTGTGGCTCCCGGTGTTTTCTTTTCGGTGGGAAACGGGTCCAAATGGCTCTTGGAGTGCTTAAGGTTGCCAACCCGTTCTACAGTCTTGATTCTTTAGCACCAGCCATTTGGGGCTTCTGCCATTCCATAGAATTGTCCCCTCCCGTTCCTAAGCTTGGCAGGTAGCCTAGTCAGAATTTCAACCCTGAGCAAGTTTTAATATGGTCACATTTGTATATTTCCTGTGGAATAAAATACACAGTCAATTTATTCGTTGATTTATTTCAGTTTTCATAGTTCCCAGAAGGAAAAGACTCTGGGGAGGTTACAACATATAAACAAATTTAAAACAATGATAACGTATCAACCTATCCTCACGTTGAATGCAATAACAAACTTGGGTTGAAGGCTTGGTGAAATTAAACTCTCTCCAATGATCTTCTAAAGGCCATGAGGGAAAAATGTACTTATTACCTGGTGTCTTCAAATGCCAAAGGAAAACAGGAAAAAGGAGCCTTCTCAAATGTCAGCACTATTTATTTATTTAGTTACAGCATTTATATTCTCAAAACTGAAGGCAGTGCACCAGGGAAGGTGGGGTTGTCTCCCCTTATTTCATTCTCTTGGAGGTGAGGTGGGCTGAGAATGAATGGCCCTTCATTGTTCCTAGAGTCCCTGGTCAAGTGGGGCCTTAAACTTGAGCCTCCTCAAAGTTCAACTCCTTAACTACAGTAGAAAATAATATTTTATTTTAATCTGATACTCTTTAGATGTATTAGATTACATTTCCCAGAATCTTCAACTAAAAAAACCAGCATCAACGTACCAAAACCTAGGGAAGCAGAAGATGATTAATCAGAGAAGAACATTGCTGGATTCAATTTACAGCATAAATTTACAACATTTTGCTTTTCACCGGGATCATCCAGAAACCTCCAAGGCACTTAAGCATATAATGGTCATTATGGCTAATCACCATCAACTGACTTCTGAGCCATGAAGATGCTTGTTGAAAAAAAGATAAAATCAAACCTTCCTGGTAGCAGTTCTTATATGTGATGCTTACCCTACGTAATGAAGGCAATGTAATGCTATGCAAGACATATCAAGAGAAAGATCTAGGGAACTTGTCAATTTCGCACCACAATCAGAGAAGAGCACAATTTGAGTCTCTAGGGTTGTTGGAAGAGCCTAAGTTCCCTATAAGCACTTTTGCACCAAAGCGGTAGTGTTTGCTGCTAATTTGAGATGGAAAGTACGTGAACCCTGCCAACTTAAGTCCTATAACAGAATCTCTCTTCCTCAAAGCATAGGAAAACTGAGCCCTTCCATGTGTGAGAAATAGCCATGCTCATTTTGCATCATTGCCTACTTACCTTTCCTCCTTCTCAATGTTAAGTGGAACATCTGGCTTCCATAAAACTACATTTCCTTGACTTCAACTGTTGGCATTTATCCTTAGGACCAAGAACCATTATGTGGTTGACAGCAGTTTTCTACATGCAGATCAGCATTAACCATAGACTCTTAGAGGAGTCATCCTGATTCAAGGTTTGTGAATCGAGTAATATCCAATTCAGATGGCCCAAAGCCATGTACATAATTCACAATTTACCATTCCGATTTATTGTGACATAACTGCCGCAACAGAATTTTTAATATCTTTGGGAAGTTTTATCTCAGGAAAACACTCAACGTTGCTCAAGCATTCATGGAATTTGGGAAGGGAGATAGCTGATCCTTTCTTTTGGAGGAATATGCCAATGTTCAATATTAATCTACATTCTGTAAGTCATCAAGTCTTCTCTCAAATAATTTAATTGCCATTGTCAGTGAGAGACTTTCTAGGATTTTTAGGATTCTGAAGATGTTTCTTATCTTGTTCTTAAAATAAATCTTTTTTTTAAAAACAAAAGAAAGAAAGGAGAAGCACGCTATTATTTTTCTATCACAGACTAGAAAAATGACTCAGCTCTCTGAACTCTGAAAATTTTGTCTAGCTGGGGAATTTCTCATCAGCTAGTTGTCAACTGTCATGGCATTAAGCACAGCTAAGCGCTAGACAAAGATGGGAGTGTGACTTGTACTTGTTCCCAGGTGCAGAGTGTCTTCGGAAATCTAAGCGAGTTTCTTTTGAATTCCATTTTCCTTCACATGAGCAAGAGAGTGGAGGGCAGGGCTGACCGAGCAAGCACCTCCCTGGATGACATTGGAGAGAGAGGGTTGGAAATACCTACAGAAGGCAAGGGGATTGATGAGCGCAGGAGGCTCTATGGGCACCGCAGCAATAGCCTAAACAACACAGGTACCCCAAAACTTTGAAAGACGTCCCAGTGCAGCAGTAGAGGTGCAGGGAAGAACATAAAGCAGGGAAAAGGGTTCATGCCTCCTCCCTCCTGCCATCGTGGGCATTCCCCCCCCCCCAATGGGAAGTGTGCATAAGCAACTCTGGAAGCGCAGTTGAGAGCTGCCTTCCTGGCAGCCATCTGCTGCTGCCTCTCCCTGCACATCCAGAGGCCCTGATTCTGCTACCAATTCCCCACAAACGCCCCATGCTGAGGTTCCCACTGCTGTCCCTGCCTCGCCTGCCACCATCTCCTGCACTCCCTCCTTTTCCCGTTTGCTTCAACTCCTGCTCCTGCACTCCAACCATGTGAGACAGCTGGGCACGTGGGTGTGCTACAGGCACAGCTCATTGGCTAGCATAGGAAATCGGCCATGGAGATTTGTCCCTCAGCACATTGCCCACAACTAGGCACTGTGGGAGGGCCAGTGGGGGAATACTGGCAGCAGAGAAGCACCAGGAGAGGGGCAATCAGGAACGAACACCCACAGTGAATCAACTGGGGTGGGGTGAAATGGCTGCAACCAATTGTCCCATTCTGCCCTGAGGCATCCCATGCTTCACTTAACAACCTGTACATTTGTTTAATAAACACACTGGAGACAGCAGGGTTGGCTGTTTGTTAATTGAGGCAGTTCATTTGTTTATCCCAACCTCAGACCCTAATAAGCAGTATCCCTTACAGTCATTACCTGAGGTCTACTTGCAATAGAGTTAGTAATAGATGTAATCCATCTGGTCCTGATGAATTGAACTCATCTAGGGTGGACAGATGTTCTCTTACCATTTTGTTGTCTATTTTAATTTGTATTCCTAGTCTGTCTGTTTACACTTCTGTTTGTGGTAGGTTGCGCTATTTTTTTCTCCTTTTGCGTGAAGACAGATGCAAAGAACGAATTAAGCAGCTCTGCTTTCTCCCTGCGGCCTGTCACTTCCTTGCCATCTTCTCCCATTAACCAAAGATTTTGCTGTTTTGTTCCCCTCCCTATAAGCCTGACTTGTCATGTCTTTCATTTCAAATTCTAGAGTAAGATTTTCTGTTTGGGTCATATATACTTACCACTGAGAATCTATTAAATAAGGAAATTAAAGAACATTTCATTTTACTTGCTATATTTCTTATAATCTACTGCCCAGAAAAGACATTGTATGATAATTCTAAATTTGGTCAAGAAGTGATAAAAATGAGCAACATTTCAGATTAGTGCTTTTCAAACTGCATTCTGGAAACTGGCAATGTTAAAGTTGCCAAGTTTGAAACACACTGTTTTAGATTACAAGGTTTCACATGAAATTAAATGCAACTTAAAGCAAGGAAGCTTTTTTTTTATATAAGATCAATTATGAAATAATTAATTATTCAAAGTGTAAGGAATAAATGAGAATTTTTGTAGTTTTTAGTTTATATTAACATTCAGCTCACCAGAGAAAAAAATTTTAATGGACACATTCAGAAATTGCCTTTTTTTATTTCAATAGTAACACAACTGTAAAACAGAAAAAAAATGGAATCTAAAGAAATTGTTTTGGGAAATTTCTTAACAATAAGCAATAAGGAAACATTACTGCATTAGTTGTTATTTGGCAAATGTAAATAAGAGAAATGTTTAGTTCTTAAGTGTTTGGCAACTTCCTTTTTTAAAAAAAAAAACATATTTTTTCACTGTTTGGTTTAATCAAAGAAGTTATGAAGTGTTTCAAAATTCTGAATATACCTGTCTAAATAGTATCAAATTGTATGTATCTAGGTTGGCAATTTCAATATTTGAAATAGAAGTTATTATCTGTAGTATTATTTAGCTAGTCTGAATAATTTGATTATTCCTCATACTATTCAGAGAAGCATTTTCCAATAAGATAGTACTTTAAGGACCAATATATTTAAAAATGTAAGATTTTCTATTATATAGGATTATATACTATTGATGCTATATGTATTTGCTTTTCCAGAAGAAATCCCTTTCATGCTTTAAAAACGCACCTTAATTTCATATTATTCAGTGTAACATATATAATAGTAAAGAAAGTACCAAACAGGTTATGTGTCAAAAAAGAGCGCTACACATTACAAGGCAATTACACATTTTTTGACAGAAAAGTAAAAGGCAATTCACAATCATTTCCAAGATATCTGTGAGATTTAAGGCCATTTGTTCTACTGTAAAATTTTGACACAAATACCCAGAAAAATGTGAATTTCTTGTAAAAACTGTACATGCAAAAACACCGGATAATTGAGATAAGAACAGGCATATCATAAAACACTTGAGTAGTTCTATACACAAAGTTGTGCACAAAACAATACAGTTGTGCAGTTTTAATCAAGTTAAATAAGATTCACAACTTATGTGCCCTCCATGGCAATGTGTCTCAGCCAACTCAAATGAGCCGGACCTCTTTTTGAATAGCCAATCTAGACAAACCTCATAGCAACTGTCAATCATAGTAAGATATGGCAACGTAACGCCAAAGGTCTACTGTTACTCAATGCAAGATACTGTACTTTACAGATTTCACACCTTACATGAGAAAACACAGGGCTCAAAAGTTCTTAGAAGTGCATGATACTGTTGTTATCATTTATTATGCCAGCATAATCAATCTTTAAAAAATGTAAACACAAGTTATTTCAGGTTTGGAGTTATCTTGCAAAAATACATTTTCTTACACTATTCACATCTTGGAAGCTTATTCTCAGATATATCAGGTTGATACTTTACTGAGCTTTTCAGTGAGGTGTTTCCATTATTGAGACCTAAGAATGCATTTGTCCCCACTTTCTATTCTTAGCTTTGCACCTAATTCGTCTGGACAATCATTCAAAGAGATATTGCTTCTCTTGTGGATTTTTACTATTGCAAGATAGAAGACAAATGTTTAAGAATAACTATAAAAAGTAGTTAAATTTCAAAAGTAGTAACATGTAAACAGTGATACAGAGGATTTGCATTCACATTATATATATATATATATATACACATATATATACATATTAGGTCAGAAAGACAAAGACTTTTGAATAGAACCCGTGGTCTTGTGCTTTCTCCACCCTACCCCCCCACCCCCAATATTAACAGGCATTTTCTGTTAGAAACAGTAACACTTAGAAACAACTTCACCATTTTGCTTCTTGTAAATAAAAGCTGTTCAGTTGTACGTGCAACAAGTTTGAACATTTTGGTATATGAAGTTAACTTATTTCTTTCTTTTCCAAAGCCCACTAGAAAATTCTACTTACTGCATACAAAGAGCTTGCTGGCTCTTAAAGTGCATCACTGTACTGGAACTCTTTCTTGGCAGCACTGTATCATTTTGAAAAGTATTCAATATTCAAAGTGCTCATATCTGAGTCTGCACCACGTGATTAGGTGGCGTGTACGGAGGTGGTGCCGGAGATGGCTTGATTCCTCTGACCCTCATGTAGGAAAGAAACTGGTCTGGGATCTCAGCTAAGACATCTCTTGCAAGTCGGGCCATACTTAATATGTGGTTTCCAGTTCTGTCAATGTAATCCCGAAATGGTACAAACTGAAATGAAACAGGGGGGAAAAGTTTAAGCGTTGCTTTTGTGGTGTCGTACAGAATGAAATCTAAAGCAGGAAATAAAAGACTTTGAGAGAAATGCAGGAAAAAGCAACAAGAAACAAAGAAACAAACAAAAATCAAAACCACAGTCATAATGGTCTTAAAACGCAATTTAGAAAAAGTTCCTTCTCACCAAACATCTGATCAAATGCACACACAAAAATACCACCAGCAGCAAAACAATGTGGACCACAGATTTCACATGATACCATAAAATAATCCAGGCTTGTTTCTCTACTTATCACGCTCACTTATCTGATTATGGAGCCCAATAAAGTCCTTTGTGGATGTGGGAGGATGTGCTGTGGTTGGTGAAGCTGGGAGTTTCCCCCTTTTTAACTGTTTTTATTATTTTTACTGTCATTTGTGAGCCACCTATGGTTATATTGCTTAAGGTAGGGGCTATAGAAATCTTTTAAATGAATCAGTACATTAATATTTTTCTCTTACCTGTACTATATCTCTTTCCGCATAAACTCCTCTTGAGGAAACCCTTACTTCATCACCATCCAATTCTTCCATGGCTTAAAAGATAAAATATTCCCATTATTTCACTATCTGAAATTAATCAATGCAGCCAACCTGATATGAAATGTGAAAAGCAGTGAATGAGAGGCTGGACTTCTGGCTCCCTATCAACACTGACTGAGAGTGGCCACAGAGAAAGGAAGTGAACCAGGACAGCACAGAGGCTCCCACTAAAAAAGGATACAGTGGTCAGCAAAGGCCACTGAGAAGTCAAGTAAAGCAAGGATGGATGTAGTACTCCCATCCCACTCCTGCTGGAGGTCATCAAAAAGCACAACCAATGTCGTTTCCATCCCATATCCAGGTCTGAATCCTCACTGATGAAGGTCTACATCAGGGGTCTCCAAACTTGGCAACTTTAAGACTTGTGGACTTCAACTCCCAGAATTCCTCAGCCAGCTTTGCTTCAACTCTGAGAGTTGAAGTCCACCAGTCTTCAAGTTGCTAAGTTTGGAGACCCCTGGTCCAAATAATCAATTTCATCCAGGAACCTCTGGAGCTGCTCCACAACCACCTTCCCCAAAAAGGGAAGATTGGAGACAGGTTTAAAATTATCCCACAGCATATCCAGCTATGACTTCTTAAGAAGAGGGTAGACCACAACCTCCTTCTAAATGCTACCTCCTCCTGCAGGGAAGCATTAAGCACACCAGAACCCACCCGCATGTCACATCCTGGGAAGCTTTCACAAGCCAGGAAGGGCATGGATCTAAAACACAGGTGTGTGCGCTAATATTCTCTAAGTTTCTGTTCACTTCCTCAAGAGCAGCAGGTCAAACTGTTCCCAGATAACAGGGCAAGGACCTGCCTCAGGTGTCTCCACTGGACCAGCAACCATGCTGGCATCTAAATCATTTATGAAGATGTTGAAGGATACTGTGCCTAAGACAGAAACTTGGTAGATGTAGTTCCATTAAGCAGTACAGATTGGGTGCAGTTGCTAAGCCAGTTGTGAATCCATCTGGTAGTGATGCTATCTAACCTACATTTTTCTATTTTGCCAAGTAGTAGGTTGTGGTCTACTTTGTCAAATGTCTCAGTGAAGTACTAAAGTATTATGCTCACAGCATTTTTCTGGTCCACTAACTAATCATTTTGTCAAAGAATTTATTACATGAAAAATATAACAAACTATTAAATAAAAAAGTACAGAATTTGTCCCACTACTTGGTATTAGCCTTCTCTTTTAGATAACAGGAGCTATATTAATTGAGGTCCTCACCATCAAATTCCGCAGGTCCAACACCCACTATTATTATTGACATTGGAAGTTTTGCAGCCTTCAAAAGAAGAACACATGAAAACAGTTACATCATTTTTAGATATTGCAGGAAAATAATTTAAATATACACTTTATCCCTTAATCCCTAGTATAGGTCTCCTGCGTGAGCAGGGGGTTGGACTAGACGACCTCCAAGGTCCCTTCCAACTGTTACCTGTTACCTTAATATTAAAAAAAACACACATTACTGAAATAGCTAAATAAAATATTTGTTTTATTTTCATCAAGCATTAATTACCTTTGAATCAATTAACCAACCTGAAATGTATTTTCAAGTTTTCATCAGGAAATGAAATAATAGTTTCAAACATACAAGAAAATTTACATTATTTAAAACTACAGAGGAAAATTAGAATCTCAATATTCTCTCACTGCTTCCCATCACCCAGGTATTCAAAGGTAAAAATATAAAAACTAATATATTTCAAAGGCCAGTTAGCTCTTGAAACATAGCAAAATGTCATTACGTCTATGACATTTATAATTTTTCTGTTGACCTCTGATATTTTAAAGATTCAACATACATCATTTAAAAATTATATCTTACATGTTAATTGATTTAAATTTCAATATATGGAAGACAGCCTCATTGTAATCTGTGAGGGCACTTCCTTCCCTTTTTCTTTTCCTCTCCTCAGGGACTTGGAGACAGCCAAATTGGCCAGATCCTGCCTATGCTCCAGCTCAATGCCTAGGAGATGGGGAACACAGCTAAGCAAGTCAAGTGATTCCCAGAACAAAGCCAGTTTGGTAAGCATGCAGGACCAGAGCCAGTATCCAGAGGGTGAACTGGAGGCATGATGAGGTGGGAGTGTTTTCAGAGAGCCTGCAATCAAGAGGGGTAGGAACTATTGTGAAGCACATCAGTCACACTAACTAACATATGTACCAGGCAGCCAGAACTGTAGCACAGTCAGCTACATTCCCAGTCAGGAACTGAAAAGATGCCAAAGTCCTAGCAACAGCTCCAGCCAGAGGCAAAGTATAATTGTCCAAAAAGCCTACAAAATGTCAGCCAAGCCTGCGATGACTAAAGTGGGGCGAGATCTAAGGCTGAATAGGGCATAAAGCTACTCCACATTCCATACCTGGGAGAGAGGCTAAGGACAGGGCTAACTAAGCCCTAATAATTAATACAGGCATGGGCAATTCACACAAGCCTGTAAAAGAGGGAGAGGGGGAAATGTTTTTATGGAAACCTATCAAAATAATAAATACAGATAGAGAAAGATACCCATAGAATTAGATACAAGTAATTAAGATTTTAGGAACTAACATACAGAGACATAAGATTTAGAAAACGGAAGGATATGCTCTATTTTGTTTCAAAAAAAATTGGTTACTTTAGTACAATAAATCCTCCCCTTTCACAAAGGAAGAGAAAATTTATTTGTTTGTGGTCTGTACCATTTTCCAAAAAACAGTCTGTCACAAAACATAACTTACATTCACTATGGACTCCTTTGCCTGAGCCATATCAGAAATGACTCCATCTGTAACAATGAGAAGAACAAAATACTGGGAGCCATCTTTTATTGAGGCAGCATATCTAAAAAACAAAAACAAAAAAGAAGCCCTCACATTTTAATATTAAAACACTATTTGGAATGCTTTTAAATCTGAATCTAATTAACACTAAAACAAACAATAAACACCCAATTATTTTAAAAAACAAAACAAAAATCAAATTGTATTCAAATTGTATTCCTAGGTTATCTTTTATGGTTCTGTTTTTGGTAGGTTGGACTGTATTATCTTTTTGCGTGAAGACAGATGCAAATAATGAATTAAGTAGCTCTGCTTTCTCTCTACTGGCCATTACTTCCTTGCCATCTTTTCTCATTAGTGGACCAATTGTTTCCTTGACTTTTTTCTAGTTTTTTACGTGTTGGAAGTCTTACTTTATTCTGAGCCTTTGCCTTCCTGATCTTTTTTGCAAGTTTGGGCTATTTGTTGGTATTCTAATTTAATTATGCATTTCTTTTTCCATTTTTTGTACTTATCCTTTTTGTCTTTCAGTTTATCAGAGTTCTTTGCATAACCAAGCTGGTTTCTTCCTGGATTTCTTGTTTTTCTTTTTCAGTGGTATTGATCTGGACTGGGCCATTATCCATATTTTTCAGAGTTTCCCAAGCTTCTGGAGTTGGATCCACCTTTAAGATTTTCATCCATGGAGTCCTTCCCAAGCTCTCTTTAAGTTTGTTAAAATCAGTTATTTTAAAGTCTAAGATGCTGGTTTAATTATATTCTATTGTTTGTGTTTGTATTACACTGAATTCTAATATGACAACATGGTAACCTTCCCTCAAAGTTCCAGCAACTTCAACCCCCTCTATCACTTCTTCTGTTAGTAAGAATGAGGTTCCATATAGCTGCTTCTCTAGTTCCCTCCTCTACTTTTTGGATGACAAAGTTGATCAGGAACCTGTTCGATCTTCCACTTTACTTCCTTCTAGGTGTTCTCAGATCTCTTGCTTGATTATCTTGATCATGTCTGCCAACTCCTTCAGAACTCTGGGATGTAACCCCCTGGTCCTGGTGATTTGAACTTGTCTAGGGTGGACAGGCTTCTCTTACCATTTTCTTGCCTATTTTAATTTATATTTCTAGACTGTCTTTTACGGTTCTGTTTTTGGTACGTTGGGCTTTTCTTTCCTTCCTGAAGACAGATGCAAAGATTGAATTAAGCAGCTCCGCTTTCTCCCTGCTGCCCATCCTTGTCATCTTCTCCCGTTAGTGGACTAATTGTTTCCTTGACTTTTTTCTAGTTTTTTACATGTTGAAAAAAACGTTTAACATTATTTTTGACATTTTTTGCAAGTCTTAGTTTATTCTAAGCCTTAGCTTTCTGAACTTCATTTCTGCAGATTTTTCCTATATGCTGGTATTCTGCCTTAGTTATATGTCCCTCTTTCCATTTTTATACTGATCCTTTATGTTTATAAAATAGAACATAAGCAATTCTCAAGCCAGATTTGGCAGTCATGTAAACCATTCAACAATGATTCAGCTTCAAGGCCACCCAGTGCTGTGCAGAGATGGCTAATTTATGAGAAGAAAAAGCTATGGGTCTGAACCACTCTAGCTTTATGCGCCCCTTGTATCCCCACAGTGGCAGGGGGCAATGAACTGCTGCATTTGCTTAATTCCTGTTTTCTAATTGAACTGAATTGTGTCTACTAGTGTTCTGCTCTTGGGAAAACTTAAATTGTCTAAAGATAGGAGATTTGTGATTTACATTGGTAATAACATATAGTATGATGGATATAGAGCAAAACACCAAAGTCTTGCTTCATTCAGTTTATACTGTGAAAATAAGCTAATTGTTGTTGAAATGTAGTTATAATTGCAAATGAGTCTATGGATGCACAAAAAGTTTATTCTGTGCATAGCAATGCTCTAGATGTTTTGAGCAAAAGTGTTTTGTTTTTGGGGGGTGTAAAAACAGCAAAAAAACCCGAAGAACACTGGCATTTGCAGATGAGGGGAGACAGACAGAAGGGAAAAGTCTTGATAACTGAAGGGATAGACATCCGATAGAACGTGAGAGAAGAAAAGAGACAGTATAATCCTATACGATTTATCCATAAAATCACTCTATAATCCCTGGAGGTTAAGCCAAAATCCAGAATAACAAAATATTTGAGATTTTATTTTTGTTTAACCATAGCTGATCTGAAAGACAGAATGTCTGATGTTCTATGTGTTAAAAAAAAAAAAACCAATGCCCCTCAAAAACAGTTTCTGTTTCCTATGCATCCCAAATGATTCCCTTGCCTAAATATTCATGAATTAAGAACACAAATGAATTTTCATGTTAAAAGAGACAAGAGGGATAAATAAAGTCTAAAATAAGTACATTATGTAATAATGGCATAATATTCTGAATGCAAATACATGATGCAGTTCTTTCCATTTTAATGATGACAACATTTAAAATTTTGAATATTATTATATAAAGTTTCAGTTCTGGATATTAAACATATTCATTACCTTGCTACATGATTAATAACAGGAGCAAAGTTGGTTGGTCCATAAAGCTGCACAGATTTTAAACTCATATAGTATGCTTCCATTACACCATCAATTCCATTGCAATAAGGGTTTTGTGGATTTCCATTCTGCAAGTTAAAACCAGGAAAATATATTAATTACTGAGAATGTTACTTATAAAAAAGTATTATGACTGACAAAGGTCACACTAAGCATTGCATGGGCTGTCTAAAACTTTTAAAGAAGTAGGCAAACTGTATTTTAAGATAGGCTTCAGGAGTTTTAAGGGGTGAAGCGGTTCTTTAACTAACTGCAAAACTTAAATTGCTCATTTTGCCCATTATCCACACAAAATCTCCAAATCCGGGTAAGGAGGGAGGTGAGGCCACAAGATTCTGGAAATTATGATAAGAATCCTGATAATCCGGATGTGCTTCCTTGGTCATACATCCTTCACTTCCGGCCTTTTTCTTTTTAAATTCACTGTTATCGCAACAGTATTACCAATTTTTTAAAAAGACAATCTGCAATTACAAGTCTGTAAATCATAATCTCTCCCCCCCCCCCCAAACTTCACCGGACTGCTTATTTTAGTAATTTGTGAGGCATTTCATTTCCCTATGATGTGGGAAAAGTAAAGTAAATATAATTCAGCATATTCTACTAGAGGGGTCATGTAATTTTGTCTCTGGAAGGAACTGCTGTTCCAACTGCTGTCCCTCCTTCCAAGTTAGGAGGGATGTTTGCTTTTAAGTCATGATAATGAGAGTGATATTGATGAATCGGAGATATGCCTTTAGCAACTGAAGTAGAAAGTAAAGTTCCATTACTTTTGGAAGTAATTCCAAAAATTAAAAGCTGTACTTTTACCAGAAACTTGGGGGTGGGGGGGGGGGAGGAGAGCAACATAGCCACAAACAAACAAATGAATTTCTTACCAAGGCAAACTCATGAGATATTCTTCCATCCGGGGGCAGTTTTGCACCAAAACCTAGAGCTGGAAACATTTTGTCACTATCATAGTCTTGAATGATTTCGCCTACTGCTCTTAATGCCATGCCATATGCATTCAGTTGGTATGGATTCATGTAGTGAAGTGAGGTTGGATGTGCAGGGTTACCTGTTTTAGAAAAAATATATAGAGAGAGGATGTTTAGCAGATGTGACTTTATATGTAAGTTTATACGGTTCTCTATACAGTGCTACCTCGGTACTCGTTATTAACCGGTTCTGGGAGGCACGACGAGTACCAAAAATGATAAGTACCAAAAAAATTTTCCCCATAAGGAATAATGTAAATAAATTGAATGTGTTCCCAAACCAGAGACAATGCACTTTTAAGGCAATATGTAAAAAGTGATATGGAGTTGTATATCATTAATTTACATAAAAAATAAACCTAAACAGGAATACTTAGATTAAATAAAATAAAATTTCACTTTACTTGTATTGTACTGGTGAGGAAAAAAAGTGCAAAAATACACAAAATGACCACAAGCTAAGGACCAGACTGTAAGGGGATGTGCACAGGGCAAGAACTTCTGCGTGACTAATGCATGACCTTTTGTTTCATCTGGAAAGGGTAGCGTGTCACAAAGCAACTATCACTGACAAGTGCTAGCTTGCATGTTGAGTACCAAACAGACTACTGAGACAAAATTTTCTCATCAAAATATGTTCCAGTACCAAATTTGATGAGTTTCAAAGCAGTCAAGGACCATTTGCTACTTTCTTAACAGATATTGTTTGTATTATCAATAGATATTTCTGATTATCTCTTCCCTCAACTTTATTATCTTCCTCCCACATGGAACTGAATCCCTATTATTTCATCAAAGGCTGCTTTCTTTTCCATTTGAACAGACTTAGTCAATAAATTTGTTAGTGATGAAAAAGCTATCCAACTTTTCCAAAATGTGGACAGCAAAGTCACCAAAGAAGTATACTGCTTTGGTAATATTTAAAATTATATTCAATCATGGCAATTTTAATTTTGCTAAATTTGAAAACTGTGCAACAATCGTTCAAAAGAAATAGTCTAATCTTGTCACCAAAACAGAGAAATGGAGGTTGAGGGACCAACTTATCTCTAAATCAAACGCTTCAGATAAACCTGCTTCAGGTTCTAAAAATAAATGTCTTTATGAAAATTATCTAAAATTTACATAATCACGTCCATAACAGATGTCCACAGAATCATAGGGCTGGAAGCAGGAGTGAAATCCAGCAGGTTCTGACAGGTTCTGGAGAACTGGTAGCAGAAATATTGAGTAGTTTGGAGAACTGGCAAATACCACCTCTGGCTGGTCCCAGAGTGGGGTGGGAATGGAGATTTTCCTTCCCCCAGGAGTGGGGAGGGAATGGGGATTTTGCAATATCCTTCCCCTGGAGTGGGGAGGGAATGGGGATTTTGCAGTATCCTTCCCCTGGAGTAGGGAGGGAATGGAGATTTTGCTGTATCTTTCCCCTGCCACGCCCACCAAGCCACACCACACCCACCAAGCCACGCCACAGAACCAGTAGTAAAACAATTTGGATTTTACCACTGGCTGGAAGGGACCTTGAAGGTCTTTTAGACCAACCTCTTCACTTGATTTCTTTAGTTTTCTGCTAGGCTTCATGAGCTCATTTGACTTTGAAAACAAAAATAAGTAACAAAAGCTGCCTTCAAGTTAATTAAAAATAAAATAATTAAAATTGAGCACAGTTAATATTTCATAATATATGGCAAGTGTAATTAATAAAACTATTCCTTCCAGCCACATTGATAGAAAGAAGGGAAGGGATTCCAAAGAACGGATTCCAAGATTTAGATTCATTCCATGTCTTTCTTAATCATATCAAACCATAGTTTTCTGGTTTTATAAAACAACCCTAAAGAGCCATCTGTGTGTGCTTGTATGTATACATTATTACCATAAACTGCATACAAATATAACCATATTGTACAGATATATGCAAACCTAGATTTAGACTTGATTTTTACTGTAAATAAAAATGAATATAAGCATACAATGACAAAAACACAAAGCATTTTAATAGACCCTCATGGGTAAGATAATTAAAAGCTTTCAGAAACATAAAGCTTCCCATCTTTTTCTAATAATATATCAGAAAGGAATTTAGGCAGTGAATGCTACGTTACTGAAATACAGCACAGCATTTTTCACAGCAAACAAAACAAAGAACTCTTTCTAGAGTGCTTAATAATGCATTCTCAGTTTGAATGTACTGGCTTAGATCCACATTTCTATAGACAGAAATGTCTCCAATAAAAGGACTTTATTTTCTCCCTTCTTGCTTCATCATTCAGTGCCTCCTGAAGTAATGCCTATTAAGACTGGGAAATCCTTAGCATAACGTGAGAATATGCAGAATGAAATTGTTACACTTTTCTATTTAGAGAAGGAACTTTTGCTTCCAAACCACTGTAATTTATTTGCATTAAGCTTTTGGAATACATTAAGCCAAAATGAAAGCATGTAACGTCAAAATATTTCCCACAATTGAAATGTTTAGAAAACTGAATGGTATGCTCAACTAAGTGAATAAGCTACACAACTCTTACCATTTGAAGCTGTAAAATCAATAGCCACGGTGAAATTGATTTGAGTCCTATTGAAAGAAAGCATAAATGATGCAAATTGTTTAAGACTGAGGTTTAGTATATGAGGAATATAATAAGAAAAAAAAAATCAACCAAGGTCACAGAGCATCACACAGCATATATTATTTATTTAATATTCTTCATAATATAATTATAAAATATTTATAATAACAATCTGAACTCCTAAATTGTGATGTACTTTTATACTGTTTGAAAATTAGGTCTCACATGATTTGAAGACCGGTACCTACATCAGGCTGGTACCACAAGTAATTGCTTTTAGCCCTTATATAAAGAGCAGCAGGAGAAAGAGGCACAAGAAATTTGAATGCTCATTGTACTATAAACAGAATTTGCATTTGATACAGAAGTCACTGAAATTCTTTATAATGGCTTTATAGGTTTGCTACAATAAAACTATTATTTCTGATTTTTTGTGTTCTAATAAACATATTCTAGTAGTATTATGCCTTGACAGCGGCCTGACAACTATACCTAAAACAATGTGTCTGTAAGAAACTAGTACAAAGAATAGCTATTTATCCTATTTTATTCTTAATGCAAGTAAAACCTTGATTTTAATCAGCTTTCTGGAGTATTTACTTACCCTCCTTTAATATAGTCAAGAAATGAAACTTCTGTTTCCACTAGGAAGGAAAGTAATGTTACCTGAGAACAAATAATACGTAAGAAGTAATGAACATTGATTTTCAAAACAGCCATATAAAGAACATCTATTTTTAGAATACTGAAATATTGTTTTAAATTAGAAAAGTTTACATTTATTTAAAATTTTCCATTATACAGTAAAGTGAAACATTTTGTGTGATCCTGGTATGTATCAGTAATAACTTTTTCTCCACTTTACAAAATCCACAACTACTGAGAAAAGTCCCGTCATTTCCCTATTGACAGCTCTGTTTGGAAGATTTCGCCTACCAATTCTTGTAATGCAAGCAAGTGGACTCAGACTATATGCCCCTGATCCATGTAATATTGGCAAACAACCTCAAACTTCCTGGGAAATAGGGATCCAAAAGAATCTGAGTCTCTATGGTTTCTCCAATGATGCCATTTTAACCTCAGAGTGAGATCAAACTAGATCAATACTGAGGCGAAGGATCTTACCTAGATACAGAAGGTCAACAGAAATTGCTACTTTCTTTAATAATATAATTGCAAATAACCCAATGAGTGCCTAAACCAACCTCATGTTTAAATCAATTATTGTTCCCGAATTTGATTTAATACTCTCCACACAGCTGTCTTGAAAGGGAAATATAGGAAAATCCCATATGAAACATGGTATTGCCCCTATGATATGGATACCATAGAAACCACAGCCAATGTTCTTCTGTATTGCCACGTTCTACAGGGACAATCATAGATTATCCTTTTATTATTTAATTTTTCAGAGTACTCAATTTTTTGTTTGCACTATCTGTTAAACAATTAAAATAAATCTGTTTCTCTAAAAGTAGCAACATCTTACTACATTTATGTGTAAGCTTTGCCCACAAAAAGTTGCTAATAGTTCTTGTTAGGGCATACTTTTTATATTGTTCATTTTAATGAATGTAATTTTATTGGTCAATGACTTCAACTGAATGCACACACTTTCAACTGCATGCATGCACTTTTGTTTTCAGAGATCACAGGTATTACCTCCTAAATTAATGTTTTAAAAGTACTGCTTGATTTAGCATTAATGATTGCCAACTGTGTAAATAGTGAAACAAAACAAGGAGAGACAAAACTTTCAAAGTGCAAGGTTATTATTCCTAGTTTCACTTTATATGTGTAAATAAGAACAGTGGTACAGTTATCTGTTTTTGTTTCCCCTGAATAACTGAGCCATTTATATTTAATTTCTGAAATGTTTTGGAAGAACTTATTGGCTTCTGCTAAATGACACATTTACCTTCAAACTTTCACATATGAATTTTATTACTGACAATTTAATCACTATTTCCTAGGACAGAAAATTATTCAGGCTTTATATTTATCTCTAAGCATTTTAACCACACCATGTTAAATCTTAAGTGAAAATCTCAAAACTGTATCAGACCAAGTCATACTCACTATTTTTTAAT
Organism: Pantherophis guttatus; assembly: GCF_059756535.1. NCBI lineage: Eukaryota > Metazoa > Chordata > Lepidosauria > Squamata > Colubridae > Pantherophis > Pantherophis guttatus. The sequence goes on from NC_142069.1 coordinate 78,098,058, forward strand.
ATTTTGAGCAATCTTAAACAGTGATGATAAATTTTGGAGGCTCTATATGCAAATTCTTCCAGAATTTAACTGCAGTAATTTTAGTGTGATTTTATATATTTATGCTTTCATTTTAATGTTGTAAGCTGCCCTGAGTCACTTTCTGGCAGGAAGGGGTGGCAAACAAATTTAATAAATAATAAAATTGACAAATTCACCACCAGGCAATTGCTCAGAACAGCTTACATCCTGCAATGATATCTGTAACACCATAAAACATCCATATCTGCCTATCCCAGGTCCTTGGGAAGGACTTGTTAGGCAGACAAAAATGCCAAATCCAGTCTGAACATCTGGATGACTGTGCAACGAACCATAACTTACTTCAGGATACATACAAAGGATGGAAATGAAGTAATAAAAACCAGGCACTTAACTGTTCCTGAATTAACATATTTTTTCTTTTTTGCTTTTTTCTTTGGATTGATTACCTAGGAAGATAAGTAAATAAAGTATATTCAATATTAATGCAAGTTTTTTCTCGTTTCATATACCTTTAGAATTCAGCTGTATCCCTTTAACATCCATTATACACACTTCTCCAAACAACTAAGTTTTCAAAAGCAAATATGAATTTGCATGGGCTCTTTGGCTGCTACTAGATCTTTTTCGCTGGTCCAATAATTTAATCACTTTGTCAAAGAATGCAACTAATAAAATTTGTGGCATGGTCTGTTTTTGACTCTGTGCTACCTCCTATTTTAATCCTAGTACCATGTAAATAGGTTGACTAGTAACTCATAGTGGCACAATAGCACGATTCATCTAAGCTTCTTGGGTAAAAAGAAAAATGTTTTCCGAATGAAATTAATTTTAAATCTATAAAATCCTGATTTTTTGTAGTGAACAAATTTATCTTAATATGCCTGAGTAATGGGAGAAGAAAAGAGTAGACAGATTCCAAAGACTGTTTTTATCTTTTCTCAATTTCTTTAATAAACTTTAAGTAAAGGTTTGAGGTGATAAGTATTAATTTCTTAAAATAAGGAAAGATACACAGAGAGAGCAAGAGAAAGGGCGGGAATCAATTTAACTCTTTACCTCATATACATTAAACTGTGACTGTCCTCTAGACAATTCCCTATAGCTTGTGGTGAATTGTCCAATAAAATCATGACTAGAAAAAACAAAGAAATATTCACATTAGTAGAATCAAGCATTACAATACAATGACATATGTTAATATATTTGCCTAAGTTTTTTAAAAATAAATTGTTCACAATTTTGGAGACTATGAATTGCAGTATTTCAAATTTCTATAAACTTAATAATAACAGCAAGCTCTTTGCAATGTTCATATTCTCAATGGTTTGCACTTGGCCACTAGCTGATCTTCTGTAACATCACACTGTTATTAACAGAAATTAAAGATTCTGTACAGAAATGCAGTGCTAATGTTTGAAGTAGCAAATTTTAGAGGCCTGCTGGCCAAGAAACAATTAAGGCAGTGACCCATAAAATGCTTAGCTTGGGGGATAGCCAACTAATTGGACAGGGAGGCAAAGTAGTTAATGGTGCTGCGGAGTGAATATATACTTAAATGAAGGAGCCAAACATTTGGTTGTTAAGTCACTATTTTTTTCTTTAAAGAATAAGAATAAGAATAATTTTATTTCTATACCGCCCTTCTCCCGAAGGACTCAGGGCGGGGTACAGCCTATTAAAAGCACAAAACAAACATCAATTAAAATTTAAAGAAGGATCAAAAGCATCAAAAATATATGAGTTTGATTCTTGATAAAAATATCACATCAGGCACTTTTTTAAAAATTAACTTTTCTTTTGTTTGCTAAAACAGGGATCTCCAACCCCCGGGTCAATGGCCTATTACTGTGATGGTGGACCTATGGCATGTGTGCCGGACGTGGCACACAGAGCCATCTCTCCGGGCACGTGAGCCGTTGCCCATTGCTCTTCTGGGTTACGTCGCGCCTGCCAGCTGGTCTTCATGCATGCAAGACTGCCAGAAACTGGAAGAGCAGCAGCCCAGAGTGCATGCGCATGCCAGGAAGATGATCTTCCAGTTTCCGGCACGTGCATTCACACTGGCCACCTGGTCTTCCACACGCACACGCGAAGAACAGCAGCCAGAGCACAGGCACACGCCGCAAACCAGAAGATCATCTTCCCGGCATCCACATGTGCATCAGGCAGCTGCTATTCTGGGTTTTGGCGTGCACGTGCTCCCATTTGGGCACTCGGTGCCGAAAAGGTTCGCCAACACTGGCCTATTAGAAACTGGGTCTCACAGCTGGAGGTAAGTGGTGGGTGAGTGAGCAAAACCAAAATTATCCCCCACCTCCCCCTGGTCTGTAGAAAAATTGTTTTCCATGAAACTGGTCCCTGGTGCCTAAAAGATTGGAGTCATATGTGCTAAAAGAAATAAAAATTGAAAGCATGTCTCTCAAAAGTGAAGGGGCACATGCATTTTATCAGAATTTTTCCACACACCAGTATGCTCAGTGTAGAAGTACAGTGTATTTACATAAGTTTTGTATTTGTGTGTTTGTATTCATTTTTGGTATAAATGAAACGAAAAGTAAGGAAACGGCAAGCAATAAGAGTTGCTAAGATTCATGTCTTTTCTCTTAATACGCATATTCCCATCTTAAAAGATTTCAGTAAAATTAACTGATAAATGCACCTTCATAACACCCCAAATAGCTAACATCAAAAATATAAGTAATGCTATATTGTCTGTACATTTTGTGAAGTGCAGATAATACTTACCTTCCATCTCTATCCCAATCATACACTTCTACCTTAATTGTTCTGTAAAAAAAATAAAGAAAGTATTCTATACATTATTTGAACTGCACTATCACTGCCAATCATTTTGCTCTAATGTAAAGGGCAATATAATTCATTTATAGAAGTCTCAAGATATCCTTTCAAGAGGCAAATATTAAGATGATGTACAACTGAATCTAAGATCATTATAAAAAATCTTTAAAGTCCAACTAGTTACTCAAAAATTTAGCCAATTTTTTTTTATTTGACTGAGAAAAATATACGTCTTATTTAACCTGTCTGATATTCCAAAAATGGGTATCCAAATCTAAGATTCCACAGGGAAGAAGATATAGTAAAACCTCAATTTTGTAGACTCCTCTTCAGCAGATTTCAGATACAACAGACAGAATTTCAGATGAGATTTAATTTCCAAATAATAAAATCCATTGTTCTCAAAACAATCTAGGCAACTGCCATAATATATGTCATTTCTATCTTTTGATACCATTTATATAATTATGTAGTTCACATAATTTACATAAAATTATATACATAATACAAATGTTAAAAAATAAATGAAGTAAACTGATGCAAATGACATAAATTACATCAGTTGACTGGACTGATATAACGAACACTTGGCTTTAACATAACTATTTTCCCCAAACTGGTCTACGTAACTTAGATTTTATTGCAATGAAGAAATGAGCTACTGTAAATATTTCATGTTTTATTTTTAAAAAACTGAAATACAAACCTTTTAATTAAACAAATAACTTAATACATGGATAAGGAACAACCAAATTTTCAGTCATCGTCACAAAACATTCAATATCTGTTCTTATTTATTTGGTAACTTTTAGCAGTCATTCTACTATTTTTATGACTTAGAAAGAAATAAGGATGGGTAGAATGTAAAACGATCTACAGGTATATAATGTAAAAAAATGGCAGATGATCAAAACTACATAAATGTAATGAAACAAAATATTTTTAATCGAATTGTATAAATGAAAAAAATAATTAAAAATTTTCCCTACCTGAAAGACACATTTCTCTGAGGGTAGGTCCAGTTATCCCAACTTCTCATTCCATAGATGACTGACAGGCAGATGTAGCAATGAGGCAGATACTGCTGCTAGAGTATATAGAACTATCCGTATGATATTTTAGAATATACTAAAAGAACACTCAATTGGAAATATGTGGATTGTTGGATCTACTCTCAGAGAAATATTTCGGGGGTAAGAACAAATTCTTCATGATAGCAATCATTCACAAGAATGGATATCATACAACATTAACCATCTTGCTTAAACTGGGGGAAGCCACAGTTTATAAATTACATTCATCTTGTAATACTAATAAAGATCTCAGCTTTGCAGATCTCTTCATAAGAGGTAATAGCCTATACTACTATTATTACTTTGATAAGATGAAGGAATGTTTTCCTGAAGGAATGTTTCATTGAATTTGCATCATGAATAAAGAAATCAATGTTTTTAAAAACTGCTTTTACCTCTTTCTCATTTCCAAGTCAGATGAAGCCTATCAGCGTGTCCAGATTGGGTTCTTAAACATCAATAGATCATTTGGAGTCATTTATCGGAGTCAGAATTTACTGAGGAAGGCAGCTCAGACATACAATAAATTAATGAAGCTGCTTCCGAGGAATTACATTTAGCTACTTTGAGTCACTAATGTTAAATGTTGTCTATATATATATGGTTAACCATATTTATTCAAAAATTTAATGTTCAAAGTAGCACAAATTAACGGTGCAGAAAGCTATATATCTCAAACCACAGAATATATTAGCATTTTGGGTAAGAATACTCTTTCTAGTCCATGTCAATTTGAACTGTAGCCATAATTTTAATTGAACTGCCTGCTTTCAAAAAGAAATATTTTAATGCTTATTTCATGGCAAGTTAAATTGTATTTCTCAGTTTTCTTTAAAGTAATATATTTTAAACAATATATTAAGTCTGTTAAAAATAATCATTGTTATCAGATTTCCAAAATCAATGGCTTTATATTACAGACATGCCCATAACTTTTTTCAATTTGTTTCATCTGAAAATTGGTTGGGACTCATAACTAATTTCCATGCAAAAATTAGACTATTTAAATAATATCATTTATAATAATTTGTACCTGTCTAGATAAATATTGATATAAGTATTACCTCATAAACTGCACACAAACAACTCATAGTTTCAAATTAGTGGTTTTTGTGTGTGCACTAGATTAACATTTTGCATTCCATCAATGGATGGCACTCATAAAAAGCAAAGAAAACTGGCTAGTGAAAACGCTATGTCTTTTTAAGAAAGCAGAAGTCTGGCATATTAATGAAGATGCCAAGTGTCCAGAGACAAATATGTGAGACTGAACAAGTCTCCTAAATATTTGGGGTTGTTTTTTTTTAAAAAAAAATTAAGGTTAATCTATATAATACAGCATTTCTGCATTGAAAATATATTATAATTAATGTATCTCTCTGATTTGGAAAAAAAAATCTTTATTCTGACAATGAAATGAAGAAAAGGAAAGCCAGCAGATTTTCTATGCAAACATGTAACTCATTTTGTCAATTGCAAATGCTATTTTTTCTTCACTTGTTTTAGTTCAGAATACCTTGACAGACTGCTCTGAAACTTTCCTCCTCCATTCTGTGGCTTATAATGTAGCCTGATGTTTCACACTGAAGGTGGCAAAGGGGGAAGAGAAGATAGATCAGTTGAAGTAGCGATTGTATCAGTAATGTTGGCAATCACCTAAATCGAGTTTATCAGAAGCACTGAACTTAGTACTCATGATTCATATCTCTTGATATGATAGAGGTTATGAAATGAATGAGAGTACCATGTATTCTGTTGAAGCTTCTTAGTCTTATTTTTATCCAATCTATTTTAAGCAAGAAGACTTCTCCATAAAATTTAATAAAGATTTTGGCTTGAGGAAAGCATCATCATCAATTGTTTATATTTTAATAACACAGAGCAGTAATTAATATCTTAGTGTACTAGCAGCAGTAACTTCTTGTTTCCCGACATTTTGCTTTTTATCTGCTTGTCAATCATCTGTAGAAAGAATAGCACCTATTGTTGTACTAAAAATGTTCTCTACTTCATTTAGGCTGTAGTCTTATGAACAGTAATTTAAGAACATTTATGGGCTTATTGGGTTTTACATCTAAGTAAACATGTACATCAGACGGGTCGTCAAACATTCACACTTAATAGTAGTAAAATATTAATATTTATTATGAATTCTAAATTTATAAAAGGATTTTAAAAGGTTTTTAAAAGGATTCAACTAAAATGAATGATCTTATAAGCATTTTGACACATTTAAACAAAAATGGCTTCACTTACCGGTCATAATCTCCATTACAAAGTGCTCTGATTGATAACTTGAATGCCTGCCATACTGGATTTAAAGTGTGCTTTACAACTTCTGTCTTGTGGCAGATTGTGAAACTAAAACAAAAAAGTATTTTTTTACTTTGGATTTATTCAGTGTCTGCCATCAGAGAACAAACTCTGAAAGATCTCATAGTTTGAATGAACATTTGTACATTAAAAAAAACATGGTCAGTGCAGAAGATAAATATAACAGAAGTCAAAGCAAGCAGAGCAGAGGATTGTGATAACTTTTGTTTTTTATAGCTTTGGAGATGGTATCTAATAACAACTCTACTTAACATCACAACTAATCACTGAGGAATTACATGTTCTTTCATAATCAAAAAGTTTAAATTACAGAGAACATAGAATTATAAGGTTGTAAATGACCTCAGCGATCTTCTAATCCAACCCCTTGCCCATCGCAAGAGATCCTATACCATTCTGGGCAAATGGTTGTCCAGTCTATTTTTGAAAATGTCCAGTGATAGAGCATTCACAACTCCAGGAAGCAAGCTGTTCCATTGATTGACTGTTCTCACTGTCAAAAAATTTCTCCTTACTTCTAAATTGGATCTTTTTTTAACAAGATTCTACCCATTACTTCTTGTTCTGCTCTCTACTGCTTTGGCAAATAAGCCAATCCCCTCTTCTTTATGAAAGCCCCCCCCCAAGTACTAGAAGACAGTTATCATGTCCCCCTAATCCTTCTCTTTAATAGGCTCGACATACTAGCTACCTCAACTGTTTTCATATGATTTAGCCTCTAGACAATTTATTATTTTTGTTGCTCTTCTCTGCACATTTTCTAGAGTCTTAGCATCTTTTTTTTTTTGGTATCATGATAATCAGAACTGGGCACAAGATTCCAAGTGTGGCCTTAATAGTGCAGTATAAAGTGGCATTATAACTCCTCATAATCTTGATGCTATACCTGTTGATGCAGCCCAGGACTGCATTGGCTTTTTTGGCAGCTGCAGCACACTGCTTGCTCATACTCAAGTGGTGGTCCAGTGTTATAGATACCACTGTTTTTTACAGGGATATTTTAAAGGGATCTTGATCCATAAAGAAAAGCTGATAATGCTATGAAATTAAGGAGAAACCTTTCATAGACTACCAAGAGAATTCAGCAATCATTATTAAAGCAGCTAAGACTGAATATTTAGCAGAACAAATGAGAAAATCTACCTGCCATCTTCATTGCTACGAAAAAATACCAGGAAGGGATCAGATTTCCCAAAAAAATCTTTCTTGTCTAATTTGTTTGCACAAAATTGCATCAAAACAGCTTCCTAAAAAAATAAAGGGATAATAGAAACATTAATTCATAAATCACATGGAGGACGATTTACATAAAAATATGCACAATTTAATTTTTAAATATTCTAATAGCTTAGAATAAAGTTAGAATAAAGAATAAAGTTAATAAAGTTATTTAAAACATTTATTAGTTCCCTGGATTTTTAATACCAAGATGGATATGGTATCATACATTTTAAGCCCAGGGTCACTATTTTCACTACCAAGCTACTAATCAGGAGAAATGATTTCTTTCCTTCCTGTCAATTATATATATACCATTATACTCATTTTACCATACCAGAGAGTATCATTTTATTTTTTCAGTTTTGCCCTCCTGTGGTATCATCTAAGAATGGAAATAGATGTTAAGAGCATATACTAATTATAATAAAAATTGTAGCAGAAAAATTTAAGGTAGCAGCAAGGGGGGGAAATTACAAGTGAGATGGAAAAATAAAGACATATCAGAGTCAGTGGTTCTGGATCTCTGGCAGCTCAGGGGGGCAAGAGTGAATTTCATAACTCTCTTTTGAGTAGCTCGGAAGATAACAAACTGAATCATGATATTCCCTGTTCATTCTCAGAAATAAAGATTGTTGAAGGAAAACACCTGAGTGTTTTGATACTGGAAATGGAGTGAAAATGTTGTTACATGCCCTAAGAAAATTCCAAATTGAGAAAAGCATCCGAGGTCAGCAACCTTCTTCACTGAAGTAGCCAGTGGCCATCCTACCATTACTGCTACCATTGCTAGAGGATTTATTGTTCCACCCACACTGAGGTGTCTAGTTAAGTTAAGGCATCATCAAAAATATTCCCCCAAAGAGGCAGTGAGTGCTCTCTCCTTCTCTCTTGTGAGATAGATAAATATATTGGAACCACTGGCTGGATAATTTCAGATAGCAGGTGACTTCTTCTTTTCCAATCACAATGCCTTCTAAGAGCAATATTGTAGGTTTGTAGTAGCTTGTAATGCAATGATATAGGATTGCAATTCAGTGGTCATCTAGAAAATGATGCCAATATTCAGAAGAAGCTTCTTTTGGTTTGTGGATACTTCCAAGGTAAAGATTAAGAGTGAAAAGCACTACACAGTGCTCCTAGGATCCATGCAATCATAGCAAGATAGGGCTAAGATCTGACATTTTTTTGTTTTTTTGGTTCTAGTGCAGGGGTGTCAAATTCAAGGCTCGGGGGCTGGATTCGGCCCGCAGGGTGCTTGAATCTGGGCCATGGAGCTGCCCTGGAAACAGCGAAAGACTGGCCCTCGGTGCCTCTGCCAGTGAAAACGGAGCTTGGGAGGGTTGTGTGCGGCCTTCCCAAGCTCCGTTTTCTCTGGCAGAGGGTTGCAGGAGGCTGTCGAAGCTGAAAACAGACCTCAGAAGCCCGTTTTCGCTGGCAGAGTACTCAGGCCACCACCTGCGCCCCCGACATGAGTGTTGTCGAGCTGGCCACAACCACCCCAGCTTCCCAAGGTCAAACACAACCCTGATGTGGCCCTCAATGAAATCAAGTTTGACACCCCTGTTCTAGTGAGTCTCCTCTCTAGAATCTTTTCAACTTTTGAGAGCCATTATCTTTTTAGGGAATTGGTTGCTACTGTAATGAATTATAGTCAAAGGGGAAAGTGTTTTTATTGATTCCAGTTAACTATTAGAGAACATTTTCCTTTGTTCCCTCCCTCCCTGCCTCCCTTTCATCCATTAGCTCAAGGCACTGTGTACCATGCACCTTTTCTACTTTTCCCCACAACAATCCTGTGATATAAGGTTGAGCTGATAAGAGAATGACTGGTCATGCTACACAGTGAACCAAAATTTTTAATTTACCCGGCAACAGTTCAGTTCCTCTGCTGTCAGTATTATTGTGCCACATTTCTTCCCAGGAATTCCTCTGTTAAAAAAAAATTATATAGGTAACTGAAATATAAATGTAAAGAAAGTTTCCAAACAAATAGAACACTGGGTAATTTTTATCAGACTTGTTTGCTCTTTCATATATGATTCAATAGTATCAACACATGCACTTTTTCCCTAGTTGAAAGGATAGGAAAGAAAACAGAAAAGCAATGCATTAGTGACCTACAGTTCCTTGAATTTAATTTTTTCCCTAGGCTTCAAAAAGGAGTATTTGGATCTTATCAACTAAGATAGGCTCACAGAGAAGTTGCAAGCAAACTTAGTAGGGTAGGTCCACACCTTATATGGCAGAGAAATAATGGATGTTAATTTATAATTTTTTTCTGCTTTCTGGGGCACAAAGTTCTTTAAAATGAAGATTTTTTTAAAAAAAATTCTTTAAAAACAACACAACTAATTTAAAAAGAACTGGGAGGATGTATTGTAGGTTGAATACTGTTCACAATTCACACCACTTATACTGTGCTTCACATATCAGAAGTGCTTTGTTTATTTACATTCAAATTACTATGAAATAAAATTTTAAATTAAAGAAAAACAAAAACCTATAGTAATGATAATGTGATGACACAAAACAGCCTTTCCTACTCAACATAAAGCAGAGTCAGAGAAAATGTTCTTCAATTAAGGAAGAGTGCAAATATATAAATATAGTAATACACATAATTCAGAGTAGATGTGAGAACCTTAACGACCATAACACATCCTCATTTCAAGGCCATTCAGCCAGCACTGTCTGAAGACAATTCTGTAGTCATGTGGCCAGCATGATGTCATAGGGCGCTGTTACCTTCCACCAATATGGTATCTATTTATCTACTTGCATTTGTATGCTTTTGAACTTGGGGCAAGGATGGGAGCTCACCCTGTTTTGTGTGGCACTCAGGTCTTGAATGTGGGCTCCTGGCTTTCCAGCCAACAAGCTCAATGTCTTATCTGCTTAGACACCGCCCCCCTTCACTCCCATATGATACATTATCTATAATAAATCACCACTTGGTACACTTCTGTTGGACAATTTTGTGCCAGTGATAGAAAATTCATATTCAGAATCAATGTGTGATGTACTAATGTTGTTAACTTCACATTTCCCAGGAACATCCTAAAACAACGCAACCTTTAGGGAAAGCCAATAAATCAATAAGATCTTAGGACTACATGGAAGGGAGAACAGTATATGGTCACTTTTCTTCTACTATGATGGCCAAACTGCCTGACTCACTATATCTATCAACATGTTACTTTTCAAATACATGGATGAATAAATGCCCAATATTCCCCATCCAATGTCTTCATAATATAAGTTTTTCAAAATCCTTGACTACTTCTTTATATCCACAATTTGTCCAATAGCTTAAAATGTAATTCAAGACCTTTTTGTTTTGTTTTGTTTCAATGATGGGAAGTTACGGCTGAGAAGAGATTTTCAGTAACTCTGCCATATAATCTATTATCATAAAGGCTACAAGGCAACTGAATACAAGCAGTGGTCTCAGAAGGGATGTAAGCAGCACAAAGGGGTGCAAGCCAAAAACTAAAAATTAACACAAAGTCAGTCCAATCCTTCTTTCAGACATATCCAAAAGCATGCAACAAGCAAAGCAAGCAAGAACAACAATAAAACAGAGAAGAACATCCTATGAAAACATACAAAGTAAAATTTAGGAGCATGCCCCAGGCAAATTGAGATTAAGATTACAATGTGGCAGTAAACAAGGGAAAACAGCATTGAGACATGCATTATTATGAACACTGTGTATCAGTTGTATATAAAACACTGCAACATATGAAAACATAATGCATAAAAACAACAGTATAGCATAGGAAATAAGAATGTGCAGGTATGCAGTAAACGCAAATACAGCCAGCCAGCAAAGAATTCCTACATGCTGGCAACATGCCCAGTACATACAAGCATTAAGCTTGTCGTAACAGTATAGATAGTCTTCATTTAGCAACCACAATTGGGACTGGCAAGTCAGTCATTAAGTGACTGCTTATAATCTTATAGATAATCCTCAATTTATGACTACAGTTGGGACTGGAATCTCAGTTGTTGGGGAAATGGTCATTAAATGGGACACTGTGACTTCACTCTTCAGGAGGTAGGGGAGACCTGGGAAGTCCAGCGCTTACTGGTGTGTGGAAACTTGCCATGGGCTAGGAGGACCCACTCACCAGCATGCAGGAACCTGCTTCAGGCCAGGAGACCCGTGTTTTCTACCCACCTCACCATATCCAGGTCCACTTACATTTGTCTTTTTCTGCAGCTTCTAACAGGTGCACCCAGCCAATGGGAGGTGTAGCTAGAAACCTAGTGAATGTGATCTCTTTGAAAGCTAAAAAGAGTAGAAAGTGTCTTTCTAGCCTTCACAAAGATCCCAACTGCTAGCTTTCTAGCCTTGCATTGGCTGAGCCTGTTGTAGAAAAAGTCAAAAGTAAGTGGAGCCAGGCATGATTGGGTGGGGAGAAGGCTCAGGCTTCCAGGGCATGGTGGGGCTGGGCTTCCCAGGCATGATGAGGTAGGAAGAAGTAGTCAGTGAGTAGGCTGAGCCTCCAGATACATAGTAACTTTATGCATGCTGGTGGGTGGCTGAGATAGGGAAAGATAAGCTGGTGAGGTGAGTTGCAGCGTAATTGAGTGGGGCACAAATGTCAAGTGCCCAAATTTTAATTACATGTCCATGGGGCTGTTGCAAAAGCATTTCATTTCATTCAGTGAACAAAGGGAGTTACAATCTACGCCCAAAAGTACCAATGGTCATAAGTCCAGGACTACCCATACTTCAGCTCTCCTTTGCTCGACAGATCTGCAAAGGTTATAAATATGAAGTTTGGCTGCAAAGTTACTTTTTGATTACCATTCCATTGGGCACTAAATGAGTCAATCACTAAATGAGGACTATCTGTACAGCACTTGAAAAGATATCCAGCCACTCTAAATGACTATAAATTATAAGCATGCATTATAAGCAGCAATATGTATCAGAGTCGCTTTGCAGAATGAGATGGGTGGCATATATAAATGTAATAAATAAATAAAGGTATCACACACAGTCCTATAGCAATGTATAATGCCACACCAAAGCATATGTATGCAACAATACATAGTCATTCCAAATGAAAGCACAGCTACTCTCCCTCCAACAAAAAATACACACTTCTGCAGGCTACTTCGACCAGCCACTTTTGCTTTGGCAACCAGGTTCCACCAAGGAAGTTTCAATCTGCCAAACAGATATCTTACTTTTACAATTCATGGACTTATATCAAACACTTACTTCATAGCAATAGGAATGTATTTTTATCTATGGAGAAGTACTCATTTCTGATTTTTTGACATTATATACATTTATATAATGCTATATGTATGTAATATATGACAAAAAGATTTTTTTAAAAAATGTTTGATTTTATTTAAAATATTTAAATTCTTCATGTAGGTGTATTTCAGGCAGCTCTATTTTACAATATAATTTTAAAAATCAATACAAAGGTATCATACATTCAAAACCAACTCAACAACTGAATTTAATTGGAGAGGAAACAATGTATATGTTGGAAGAAAATTCTATACTTATAGGGTTGGAAATGAAGAAGTCCCCCCTGTTTGAGTGAGAAAACAATTATCTCAAAGATGACCTTGTGGGGTATAATGATTACCTGTAATTTCAGATCAGTGGAGCCCTTGGTGCTACCTGAGCTTGGTTATTTTCAGTGCTGATGATGTTGCCTAGTTTGGTAATAAAACATCTGCAAGAAAACCATCAAGTTCAGAGAGCACCAAGGGACTCCACAGTTCAGCCCTGAGCTACAAATATTCTCTTCTATCAGTTTCAGATCAACATTGTGAGAATAAACATTATGAAAATATTATGAAAACAACATTGGGCTTGCAACAACATAGCGCTACTAAATTTGTATCATTAAAAATGTGCTTACATAACTGGTTTTTCTAATCTGCTTCCTTGTGACCCAACGATTTCTCCTAATGTACAGAACACTTGTCCCAAGAAATCCTGAAAATCACACAAGGTTATGGAGCTTAGACATTGTTCCATCTGCAGTATTCCATCCATATTCACAACATTTATTAGCAACACAGGAAATGCAATACTTATTAACAATTTAGTTATAAAATCATAATTTGGAATAATTAAATTAAGCCACTCAGGATCACTTCAAAAGTGAGATAAATAAATAAAACAAATTATGTCTGGATGCACGAATTAGTTTATGAATACAGAATGACCATAGGTAAATCAAGAGCTCATCGTACATACTCATTGCTCTCAATCGTTTTTAACTATGTATATGAAATTTGCTACATGAAATTTGATATTACTAATTTGAATGAAACATATTACTACACTTTATCTGAAAACAAAATAGGTGCAGCTACTTTTTAAAAAGACACATAAAGTGGCAAGCTTTAAACAAATACCTGCTCCAATATCTCACTTCATCCCCACCTCATAATCTTTCTTGTGAATTTCTTTCAGTATTGACTTCTGGGGGCAAGTTATCTTGGCAACATTTTTGGAAGTGGTTCGTCATTGCCTACTTCCTACAGCTGAGAGACGATGACTGACCCAAAGTCATCCAGATACCTTTGTGCCTAAGCTGAGACTAATTTGTAGCCTGGTGCCTTAATCACTATACTCAACTGGCTCCCAGATTCCCAATTAATAGAATATATTATATGGATACATTTGTAACATTAAATTAACACACTTACATGCTTTGAAAGATTTGGACTCTTAGAATCAACATCATACCTATAAAGAAATGATAGATTTATTTCATATTTCCAAGCAAAAATATTCAAGGACATCCTGGAGTTGTTTTCCAAAGCTAGCATAGAGAGACAATGAACAAGTTAAAACCTACTATGTGAGAAACCTGCTTTCCAGATTTAGCTTAGCCTTGCACCCTGGGGCTAAATCAATTACGTATCTCCAAAATGGAAAACCAGCCAACAAACATAAAGTGATAAACAATATGCATAGCACACATAGGAAATAAGCAGAAATTCCTGATTCTAACTGGCATTCCAGTGCATTTGACAAAACATAAATGGTATAGTTATGAAGTATACTCAAACTCCTGACCTGCTGGCAGTTGGCAGTCAGCAGAATTAACCTGCAATACTGTATTCTAGCCACTGTGCCACCGCGACTCCTACATGATCCCCTCAAATAATAATAATGTTGCTAAACAGTACTTGGGTATCATTATCAGTTTATTTCTGTTTGTTTTTCTTAAGTACTGTATTTTTCAGACTATAAAACACACTATTGTCTCCCAAAAGGGGGTGAAAATGTCTGTGCATCTTATAGACCAAATATTGCCGAAGCCCCACCTGCCAGCCATTTTTTGACCTCCGCACACCTGTTTTCAGGCCTTTTTTTGGCCCATTTTTGAGGCTTTGACCCATTTTGAGGCTTTTTTCGGCCTGTTTTTTTGGAAAAAAACGGCCTGAAAAAAGCCTTGAAAACAGCCCCAAAAAAGCCTAAAAAAGCCAAAAAAGCCCCAGAAACAGGCCCAAAAAAGACTGGAAAAGGCCCAAAAAAGGCCCGAAAAAAGGTAGGCCAAAAACTTTTTGTTGTTGTTTTCCTCTTCTAAATTTAGGTGTGTCTTACAGTCAGGTTCGTCTTATAGTCTGAAAAATACGGTAATCAAGCAAAACAAATGACAAACTTTTATGATGTGGCATCAAACTTATATTCTTGATTTACCATATAAACAAAGATACATGACAGCAAAACCTGGTTTATGGCTTCCCGTTGAAATTTGCGTCCAGTTATTCTTATTTAAATTATGTAAAATGAACATGCTGAAGGCAGCATGAACTAACAGCATTCACCACAGATAATCAGAATAAATCAGGAACTGTAAGAGATCCTTGCATGAGAATGCAAACTTTGAGAAAAGTCTCTACTATAAGTACATAGTAGTTTGAATTACCAATATGAACCAACTCATGTATTACATTTTAGAAGATTTGTGATTGGGAATATCTTATGACAATAACTAATTCATGTTTTGTTTGTTATTTTAGGTTAGGGGCAGACCTGAAACTATTTTGATGTCAACAAAAACTACTGGGATGAAGAGCTTTCAGGTCTAAGCAAAATCAATATGCTTAAACTGCCTTTTTAAGTTAAAATTTTAAAAAATCCCAGTAAACTGTCTGCAGACAGAATGTGCTTTTGAACATTTAAAACTAAGTTTCTCATACAAAGTTAGAATTAGAAACTCCAAGTCTTATTTATATTTATTTATCCAGAAAAATATTTTTGAAATATTTTTCAATTTGGGAAATATACTCTGCCAAAACCGACTTTATAAGAAAAAGATATTGGCAATGTTTCTGAGTTTAATTCTGCAAACCTGTGTAAGCATTGGGCAGTAAGATCATAGAGTTCATTTCTGTATCTTCTGGCAGAAGAAACAACAGATTGGGGTAATATGATTTCATGTATTTATCTGCTACATTTTTATGAGATATAAGAAATAATTTCTGCTGTTATTTAAGTTAATTCCTGATAAATTGATACATCCTGACCTGCTTGCAGCACAGGACAATTTTTACACTGTCTTAACCTGGAAATAGATTATAAAATAGTGAAAACTAGGATTTTAGAAAATAATTTTTCACATAAGATTTTTATTGCAGTCTGTTTTTCAGAATCAAATCAGCACTTCATTACAATTTAAACTGCTATAATAAAATATGACTTATCTAATGCAAGTAGTTTACTGATAAAATAGCTACCTGTACTATTTAGATAGATCAATTCACTTATATTATCAAAATCCAAGTTTATTAGCAAACTTACAAATCAAATCGCAGGTTCTGTCTCTCCTCAAAAAAGTAATCCATTATAAATTTTCTTACAAAATCTGGGTTCAAAGTATTGTCAATTACTTCTGTTCTTCCAAACTATAAAAGAATATTTTAAAGAAAATGCATCAGTATATAAATATCTGTCTGTACATGTACACCTCAAATAAAAATATCAAATTAAAAAATATGAATATATGTGAACAATTCGTGAGCCAGTTTAAAGGAGATAAAGGAGGAAATGAGATACTTTAATTAAAATGAAGTACTGGTAGCCTTCTCTGTGGGGGCACCTACTATCTGGAACGAGCTCCCCCCGGAGATACAGAGGATCCCGGATCTGCGCGCCTTCCACCGCGCTCTAAAGACCTTTCTATTTCACCAGGCAGGCCTGGCCTAATTTTCTCCCTCTTTTATAAAAGAATTTTTAATTTTAAATTTTTAGTATTTTATATATTCAAATTTTATAATTGGTTTTAAATTGATTGGGGTTTTAATTGTCTGGGCCAAAATTATTTAATTTGATTTTAATTCTGCTTTTTAAATTTTGGATGTATGTATTTTATTGTTGGCTGTGCACCGCCCAGAGTCCTTCGGGAGTAGGGTGGTATAGAAATCAAATAAAAGTGAAAGTGAAGTGGTACAGAAACTTTCATTCCTTACATAAATAAGTATTCTCAGAACCTATTCCCAAATATTTATCTGATTTATGTAATATGTTAATATTATTCTTCTACTTAATAAATCCAAAATTGACTACAAAGAGTTATAATAAAAAAAAAGTTGTAGTCCAATTTGCTTCAAATTATGCTTTTGTTAAATACTCAGATTTCATTACGAAGTCATTTATCCCTGTCTGTCACTTTTGTATTATATAAGCCATGAGTAGGTAAGATTTTTGGCTCTGCAGTCACTTCTGATGTTTGAATATAGAGCATGTACACAAACAAAATCACTTCCTACACTCGTATGCATAACATCATTTCCATAAACAACCTACTCTTCTTCTGGGAGAGGAAAAAGTCCCTTTTTTTCTGTCAGCAAAATTGGAAGGATTTTCAGCCCATATTCGTGTTAGAGACTGAGTACAAAGGATTCAAGACATTTACATGGCAACAACAACTTGCAAAACCTAGAGGGTAGAGTTAACCCAAAGCAATAGCCTATTATTGGGGAAGTTGCATTTGTATACAGATTTGCTATGCTGATCCTTGCCAGTTCTTGGAAAGCAAAAAATTCTCATACGAGTACATATTACTTTTATATGACAGTACTCAACTGCTATATATAACTTTACCTCTCTCCATTCTTTATTTCCCATCCCTTGGGTATACAAAACGCAAACTGCAAAAGAGGAAAAAAAATACAGGGAATCAATATCAAAAATGCATGTAAATTAACATTCCATTATTGACTAATATTTAAGCTATAATATTAGGCAGATTTTAAAACTATATAACACAAATTATATTTAAGAGTTAATGAACTGAAATTAGTATCTGGAATTTGAATATTTGTATGTGGTGTTTTGTTTATTTTTGAAAAAATGTAACAGATAATTGTATTTTTAAAAAACAGGCATCTGAGTTAGAGTTTAATGTATACTACAAACACTCAAATTTACCAGAAATATCCATTCCTGTTAACTTACACCTGAGTATACAACACACATGGGTATGCCTCCAAGGAAGAGCTCACAGAGAGAACAAGGACCCCGCCTCAGGTTTCACAGAAAATAGATTTATTTTAGAAAATTCAAAGTTCAACATTTGTCCATTGCACTGGGAGATAAAGTGGGGGGAGGCATAATCTTGGCTTAGTCCACTTTTTTTAATTTTATCTCTTCCACCACCGCATATGGCCAACTAGCCATATGTGGCCAACTAGCCATAAAAACTATTGCCAATCCCACCTTACATCACATTTTTAAAGTGACATTTTAACTATAAAAATGTAATATATGTTATTGTACAACAATAAAGGAAAGAGACTCAATTGGGAAACAGTGGGCATATTAATTTTAAACCTGAGTGTAATAGAATTTATGCTTCTACTGAGATTTGTCGCTTGACAAGCTTCTATTTTTAACATCTTGAATGTCATATATTAAAAATTAAAAAAAAGTTTCATAGCACACTTCATCAATTTTTGGAAACAAAAGATAAACTAGGCCTTGGAAAAACAGGCACAAAATATCTACATTTTTTTCAAGCTTTCATATCTCTAAACACAGCCTACCTCAAAATTACATTCAAATAGGCCTTCAATTAATCAACAACTGGCTTTTAAATTCCTACAGTAAAATCTCAATTCAACAGTACATTTGGGGGAAGGGGTATCTAAAATTATATCATTGTAATGTACATTATTTATGAAATTAATTTATATTATTTATGCAAATATACATTATGTAATTATTTGCATAATTATGCAATTAATTTTAATGTAATTTTTATCGTGTTATTTGCATAACTACATGATTATGCAATTATGTTTCAGATTATGTCTGAACTGCTTTGGAAATAACAGACTGCTTACTATTTGGGGTAAAGCCCGAGATACAATTCTGCCCATTACATCTGATGTCTCCTAAATAGAGTTCCCAAGAATTTTACTTGCTTTATGAAGGCATTGGATAAAGATTTTTATATTCTGTTTCTAAAGCCTATCATGAAGAAGCTTTGCAAGATGCTATTGTATTGTTATTATTATACAATGAAGAGCCTTTCGCTTCTTATTTGGAAGTACAATTTGAATTAGCTGCTGAGGAAACTCATATTTTATACAAACAGTTTAATTTTTTTAATCTTTATATTTTACTTGGGTCATGAGATAGAAAACAAAATTTGAATTGGGGTTTCATTACTTTGTTCTCTGCCAATTCTTCTTGTGAGTTTAAAAAAAAGGACCAGAATATTTATTGTATAAAGTTTTGTAGATTTTTAAAAAAATAATAATATTAGGGTAAAGAAAAACTTGCAAAAGAAGTAGTATATCTCATTTTCACTATTTTGGAGTACTAGAGTCTACATAAGAAAGGATTTTTAGCTTTTCAGCCAGTTCCTTGAATAACTCAAACTAAACAAATAGCTAAATTAGTAGCTAAAATAATCTTAGCAATATAGCCAGACGTGATAAGGAAACAACAGTAAATTTACAATTTCGTTTCTTCATTGCTTTATTCCAAAAGCGAAATACCAAAATAATACTTACTTGGATCAGATTTTGAAAATGTATCTCTATCCAAAAGATTCCTATTAATAAAACAAAATAAAAGGATATTTTTGTTAAAAACATTTTACTCAAACTGCGTAAGACTGGAGGCTTTTAAGAAGAGACTGGATAACCCTTTAGTTATAGTATAGGTCTTCTGAGAGAGCAGGGAGTTGGACTAGATCAGCGGTCTCCAACTTTTCTGGTTTGTTGGACTGGCAGGGAGGAAGAATGGATAATTCCATGTGAGTGGCAGGTGTGCGTGCCACTTGCACGAGTGCGCTCATCCACCACTTGCACGGCTTGGTTCTGAACAGACCACGGCCCAGGGTTGAAAATACTTGGACTAGATGACCTCCAAGGTACCTTCCAACTCTGTTAATGTTACAAAAAAAGAAGAGCTGTTTTACATCCATACCCAGAGAAGCAGAATGGAAGTATCATGCCTGTAAGGGTTAAAATAAATGCAAAACACTTAAATTGCAGCTACCCTATAGCCCAGCAGCTGGATAATGATGTGGCCTCTTGTTGAGGAGAAGGTATATGCCTGAAGCATATAGCAATGGTAGGAAAGTGGGTACTCTTCTATTGTTGCTCCTATGAATTGGATAATGCACAATGGAATCATGGAAATGGACGCATTGTAGGAATTGAAATACTTGAAATGTAGATCACTCAGCGCATGTATAAATGCTGTGAGCCAATAACTTAGAAGAGATGCCAAATAAGTAGCTGGGGGTGGAAAAACAGAACAATAGATGCTATACATTTATTTTAAACAACTCTGAAAAGACAGAGTTAGGCACTAAAGGTATCTGAATTGAGGGAAGAGATGTCCTTGGGATCGAACCAGCCCCTCCCTTCTGTTCTGTGGTAACTTGCAGCTGTGGGTGAACAGCAACTGGCAAGTTAAGTCTCCTTGCTGCCCCTCCCCTTCTCTTTTACTATACACACATGATGGCGAACCTATGGCACGTGTGCAGAAGTGGCACACAGAACCTTCTCTGCTGGCACGCACACTGTCGTCCCAAGTCAGATCTCTGTGCCGTTTCTTTTGTGAGCTTCTGTTTCCCTGCAAATGACGAAACAGAAGCTCATGAAAGAAAAAGATCTTACCTCTTGCCATGCTGCCGGTATTGGGATGTCCTGCCTCCCGCCGGCCAGCTGGTCTTTGGGTCTCCGATATGCATGCGTGCATGGTCACACATGCATGTCCACACATGTGCACATTCATGCATGTCCGTGCATTCACGCATGTGTGCACACCTTTTTGTTTGGGCATGCGCGCATGTGCAGTTTGGGCACTCGGTGTCTAAAAGTTCGCCATCACTGCTATACACCTTTCTTCAGCCATCTGGGGAAGCAGGAGAGGATGGAGAGGAAAACCTTTCCCAATGTGGGCCTGGCTCAATCCCAAAAAAAAGAAACCAAAGCAAAAACTTTTGGAGTCTGTAAACTGAAGCGGGTGATACAAGGCAACAAATCAATCCCAGGATTGAGACAAAAATCAACAGTATTAAAGATAAGGAAAAAGAATAAGTTTACACACTGTTTAAATACAAAAAAACCCTAATGCAATTCTAAGTGTACTTAAATGCCTTTCAGTCTTACCTAATCCTATCATCCAAGACTCTAATCAACTCTCACAAAAGACAGCCAAAATTCCTCCTGTCAAAATCTGACAGAACACCTCCCCCCCTTTTTTCTTTTATTGGCCCTAAAAGGTCAGGTGACTCCCTCTGGGCACATCTGGGAATATCCCTCTGGGCACATTAAATTTGATTTAAAGGGCCAGCTGCTGAAGAGTACAGCATCCATCTACTGAAAAGTGGCAATAGTTTCTGTGAAAGTATACTCACAGACACACACATTATATTTCAGTAGATGGATGCTGTAGTCTTCAGCAACTGGCCCTTTACATCAAATTTAATATGCCCAGAGGAGTCAACTGACCTTTTAGGGCCAATAAAAGAATAAAAAGGGGAAATATTCTGTCAGATTTTGATGGGAGGAATATATATATATATATATATATTGGCTGCCTAACTCCAGTGGATTCTGGGTGGCACAAAAACAGCAAGAAACATTAAATCAACAGACAGCCCATATTAAAATAGTGGTTTTTCTATCAGACCAATGGCAGAATGCTCTTTATTTGGGGGAAGATACTGGTTTCTCCCATCATGCTCAGACCACTCCCCGGTGAGCCTCCAATTCTCTGGCACCCACCTCCCCTTTCTGGAGCACCTCAGATGACTAATGGACCCAGCTTGGGGTTGTTCTGGGAAACCTGCTACCTGGTCTCATCAAAGCCTTGGTGCTCAATGAAATGGGAGAGGGGCCACAGCCTTATATCAGATTGTACTTGAGTTGTCTCTTTGTGCACATGGTTCCCAATAATCCCCATGATATGCAGAGGAGCTGAGGGAGATAAAGAGGGTTAAGAGATTAAGTTTAGAGTGCTACTGGCAAATGATGAGGAATGAAGACAACTGAACATGAACTAAAGCCACTATTAGAGTCTCTCTTGATGGTAAGGGCAGAAAAATGTGATTATTTCTGTGCCATTAATAAATCCACAAAGATTTGTGCAGCGGCCCTATTTTGGTGACTCAGTCCTTCCTCGGTGGGAGTAAAATTGGGTTCCACATGCAGGTTCGGTGCCAGGAACATGCAGATTAAGTTGCTCATATTCACTCTAGTGGATCTTTATGGCAATACCCATAGCGATTACAGGGGTGAAGTTTTGCAAGATTATCTGGGGAGAATTTGATTGCATTGCACCTGAGGATGTGGGCAGTTTCTTGCAGCTCCTAGCTCAGTCACCTCTGTTTAGATCTATGTCCCTTCTAGCTGCCCGGGAGGGAATATATAACTGGATCTGGGCAATGATTAATACTCCTTGAGGGAAGGAGTGGTTCCTCCTAAGGAGGCAGTATTATACCCTCTCTCCTGAAAGGACCATTACTTGACCAATGAGTCTGGACAGCTTTCACCTAGGCTTCAACCTCTCCTTTCTGGGGAAAGTTGTGAAGAAAGTAGTCACATGGCACTGAAGAGAATCCTGAATCCTGAACAGATTATCTGGGCCCTTTTCAGTCAGGTTTCAGACGGGGTTAGGGAGTGAGATGGCACTGATTGTGCTCTTAGATCACTTCTGGCAAAGGTGGGATGGGAGTAGTGTGATCATCCTCACTGTTCTTGAGCTCTCAAGCTACTTTCAATACTGTTGATACTATCTTTCTAGACTGGTTTCAGGAGTTGGGGATGGGTGGCATTGTGTTGTGCTGGTTCTCCTTCCTCAGGGAAAGTTTCACTCAGTATGGAATGAGGGGGAGGGAGAGATCTAGCCCACAACGCTTACTTTGTGAGGTGCTCCAGGACTCAGATTTTCCCCCTCTGTTTAACACTTACATGCTGAAGTATCAACAATATGCCAATGATACCCCGCTTTATATCTTTATATCTGCATGAACAATGGAATGGATGTCCTGTCTTAGTGCCTGGAGGCTGTAAGGGTCTGGATGGTGCAATGGACTTCAATTTAACCCAAGTAAGATAGATTAGCTTTGGGAATTTGGACCTTACAGCAACATGTTTTTTTCCACACTAGTCCTGGATGGGGTTGCATTCCTACAGACAGATTTGGTGTGCCATCTGGGAGTCCCCTTGGACTCCTGGCTTTTCTAGAAAAGCAGTTGGCAGCTGTAGCCAGGAGGGTCTTTGCACTCTTCAGGGTGGTATGCCAGTTGCATCTATTCCTGGATTGGGAAGCTTTGTTCATTCCTGGATTGGACCCTTGTGACCTCTTGTCTGAACTGCTGCAATGTGCTCTATATAGGGCTTCCCTATAAGAATATTCAGAAACTTAAACTGATACAGAATGCATAGATATAAAAGGGTGTCAGACATCTGACATGTGTAACAGCACTGCTTCAGGAGCTGCACTAGATGCCAGGGTGTTTCTGAGTGCAATTCAAGGAGCTGATGATCACTTTTAAAGTCCTTCAGGGCTTGGGGCAAGATTATTTTAGAGACCATTTTCTGCCAGTCATTTATATCCATCCAATTCAGGCAGGCAGGTTGGGCACATTGTAGGTCCATCAGCCAAGGAATGTCAGAGGGTGGGAACCAGGAGGCTTGCCTTCTATACTGTTACCTCTGACCCCTGGAATATTCTTCCCTCCAGGTATCAGGATGACTCAAGCTTGTTGGCCTTTTCCAAGGCAGTAAAACTTGGTTATGTTCCCCGGTCTGGAGCCTCAAGTATGTCCCTTTCCTGCCTGTATTAACATCCATAGTACCAGATAGATAGATAGATAGATAGATAGATAGATAGATAGATAGATAGATAGATAGATGGATAGATGGATAGATGGATAGATGGATAGATAGATAGATAGATAGATGATAGATAGATAGATAGATAGATAGATAGATAGATAGATACATACATACATACATACATACATACATACATACATACATATTGTTCTGTTTTAATTGCTTTATGATGTACGCTTCCTAGAATCAAATCAAATCAATCAATAAAACAAAACAGGCTTGAGACAAAAGCCAGGTTTTCAAGGTTTTCTGGAACCCTAGAAGAGAGGGTGCCATCCTTAACTTTGGTGGGGGGGGATGCTTCCCAGAGGGTAGGGGTTGCAACAGAAAATCATGCTTCCTAAATGCCACAAGGTGGCAATATTTAATGGAGGAGACCCAGACTACGCCATCTCTGCTGGAACAAACTAAACTGGCAGAAACAATTGGAGATAAGTGGTCTCTTAGATATCCTGGTCTTATGTCATTCAATCTACTTTAAAAGATGGAAGTAAAGAAGCAGCATATTCCAGAAATGAGAACACCTTAAAAAAATAGCCACAGAGTTGTAATAAAGCCCTAAGGTGGCCATTATTCTTGAAAGATAAAGTACCTAGAAAAGAAGGCAAGAGCACAATCCTCCAAAATGATTCTCTCAATAATTCTTTTTACAGAAAATGAGAAATTTTCTGACATAACTCTGGAGATATATCAGAAATAGCAGAATGGTTTGGTGTTAACTCCAGAACTCTATATGGTTTTCCTGCAGAAGAATGCCGATTCCTCTGAATCTGATGTTGCTTACCTGAACGTCCCTTCTCGGCGCGCTGCTGGAGAATCCAAAGCGTGGGATTATTCACAGTGTATTAGTCGATACTGAGTGTATGTTCCTTTAAATTTTGTCTTGGTACCGCCTCCTCTGCTCGGCTGATGTCAGTTTTGTTCACGAAGGGTGAACGAGGAGCTCAAATGGTAAGATAGCAACTGGAGCCCACTGGACCTGAAGTACAGACTGAACAGGGCGGGTTGGATTCTCCAGCAGAGCACCGAGAAGGGACGTTCAGGTAAGCATTGTCCGTTCTCCACCGCGCTGCTTGGAGAATCCAAAGCGTGGGATATACCCAAGCAAGTTCCATTAGGGGGGGACAACAGAAAGGTCCGGGCGGTCTCTGAAGCAGTAACGGACTGCAACACCCGGCGACCAAAGGAAGCGTCAGCCGAAGCAAAGGAGTCAATTTTATAGTGCCTGATAAATAGAGACAAAGTCATCCATGTGGCTGCTCTGCATATTTCAGAAATCGAGGCTTGAGTAGCCCATGCTGCGGTTGTAGATGCACTCCTCGTAGAGTGCGGCAGGATCTTTCCCAGTAGGGGCTTGCCTTTCAGAGTGTAAGCCTTACAAATGCAAGCCTTCTGCCATCTGCCTATGGTAGTAGATGAAACCTTCTTGCCCAGCGACGCCGGAAGGAAGGATACAAATAGGGCTTTGGAACGGCGAAATGGTGCAGTTCGTTTGATGTACCGACGGAGGGCCCTCCGAACGTCCAAGGTATGCCACTGCCCTTCTAACGGATGCCCCGGATTGGGACAAAAATCCGGGAGGACCAGTTCTTGTGAGCAATGGAACAGCGAGTTGACCTTGGGCAGAAAGGAAGGGTCCATCCGAAGGACAACCCTATTAGAATGGAAGATGCACAGATCGTCTCGCACCGACAGGGCAGCTAACTCTGAAATCTGGCGTGCGGATGTTATTGTGACTAGGAAGACGACCTTGAGCGTGAGAAATCGAAGTCCGATGGAACCCAATGGTTCGAAGGGAGCGGAAGTAAGGGTCTGGAGCACAAGCGGAAGATCCCAGGTAGGGTAGCGGTGAACCACGGTAGGGCGAAGGTTAGAAGCACCCCTCAGGAAAGACCTAATACGCGGATCGTGAGACAGGGGGCTGTCATAGCCGACGGAGAGTACTGTGTCCAGGGCCGCCACATGTCTGCAGAGTGTGCTTGGGGCGAGACCCTTATCAAAGCCAGCATGCAGGAACTCCAAGACATCGGAAACACAGGCAGAAGTCAGATCAGTATGCTGGGTTGCGCACCAGGAACAGAAGGAACGCCAGGTAGAGTTGTATATCCTTGTCGTAGAAGGCCGCCTGGAGGCCTGGATGATAGATATCACACACCCCCCCCCCGAGAGTTTGTCCTTAGTCAGGAGAATCCTCTCAAGTGCCAGACGGTCAACTGCAGCCATTGGGGCTCTGGATGCAGAATGACCCCCTGGCTGAGAGAAATTCTGTCCCCTGGAATCCTCCAGGGAGGGACGACCAAGAGGCTCACCAGGTCTGCGAACCATGGCCTGCGAGGCCAGTGCGGAGTGACAAGTAGGACATCCGCCTTCTCCAGGAGGATCTTCCGAATCACCCTCGGAAGAAGCGGGGGGGGGAGGGAAGGCATAAAGCAGACCCTGAGGCCAGGGACAGTGAAGGGCGTTGACGTCTTCTGCCGTGGAACACCAGAACCGGGAGAAAAATCTTGGGAGTTGGGCGTTGTTCGGGCTCGCAAATAGGTCGAGGACTGGGCGGCCGAACTTTTCCAACAGTTCGCAGAAGAGGAACGGGTGAAGGCGCCATTCCGCATGATTGAGTTGCTGCCTGCTGAGCCAGTCCGCTTGAAGATTGTCGGTGCCGGAGATATGCTCCGCCATCAAGGACAGCGTGTGCTGCTCTGCCCAGGTGAGTAGTCTGGTCGCCTCGTCCATCAGGGGCGTGGATCACGTTCCTCCCTCGCGATTCACATGCGCTTTCGCCGTCACATTGTCTGTCAGAATCCTGACATGTTGACCCTCCACGAGGGGCTGGAAATGAAGTAGAGCGAGCCTGGCCGCATGAAGCTCAAGCCAGTTGATGTTGTTGGCTAATTCCGCTTGGGACCAGTGGCCCTGCGCAATGTGGGACTTAAGATGGGTGCCCCACCCCAGCAAGCTCGCATCTGTGGTGACTGTCACTCGTGGTGGGCCCTGGAACAGGCAACCGTTGAGCATGGTCAACGAGGTCCACCAGTGAAGGGAACGGCGCACTTTCGACGGTAGCCGAACTCGTGATCTGGAGTTTTGCGATGAGTCTTTTGGAAGGGCAGAAGGAACCACTGCAGCCGCCGGGAATGGAACCTCGCCCACGGGATGATAGAAATACATGATATCATTTTTCCCAGCAGTGTTGATAGAAGAATCAGTGGTACCATCGGGGGCGATAACACCTGAGTCACCAATGTGTGGATGCTGAGTTGACAGTCCTCGGAGAGGAATACCATGCCCCGTTATGAGTCCAAGACCGCCTCCAGGTGTAATATGCGGGTGGTCGGGTGAAGGTGACTCTTGGTGAGGTTCAAGGTGAACCCATGCAGCTGCACGGAGGTGGTCACTTTTTCGAGATCCCGCACTGCTTGGCTGGGTGATGACGACAGAATGAGGATGTCGTCCAGGTAACAGTAGAGTCTTATGGGAATCTGCCTGAGGGAGGCAGCCACTGCGGCTAGCATTTTCGTAAATGTCTGGGGTGCCGATGACAGGCTAAACGGCATGGCCCGGTACTGAAAATGCCAATTAGCATAAGTAAAGCGGAGGAAGCGACGGTGTGCTGCACGGATGGGGATGTGCAGATAGGCCTCCTTCAGATCTATAGAAGTCATCAGGTCTCCCGGTCAAATGCAGTCCAATATTAGTCAAAGGGATTGCATCTTGAACTGATGATAAATTATAAATTTGTTGAGCTCTTTTAAATCCAGGATCCCCCTCCAACCCCCGGAACTCTTGGTCACCAGGAAAAAGATGGAATAGAAGATGGTCCCCTGGTGTTCTATGGGAACCAGCTCTATGGCTTGAATGTCCAGGAGGTGCTGGATTTCCTCCTCCATCAATTTCCTTTTTTCCGGGTTTTTGGAGATGGGGCACTGGACGAACCTTGCAGGAGGGTTCGAGTGGAATTCCAGGGTCAGTCCAAGATGAACAGTCTGCAGGACCCAGGCGTCTGTGGTGGTCAACTCCCATTGGTCTTTGAAAAGATGAAGACGACCGCCAATGGGAGGCGAGGAGGGGTAGTCACTTCCCTCTCCGGAAGGGACGGTTGCCAGTTCCTCGGAAAGGCTTTTTGTAAGAAGGTTGTCTGTGGCCTCTGTCTCAAAAGTTGGATCTGGCAGACGGTCTGTAGAACCCTTGGTTAGAAGAACGGTACTGATAGGACCCGCTGGGTCCGGAATCAGTAAGAAAGGGCGGCCGCTGAGGATATGGGGAATAACGACGGTCCGCCCACCTATACGAAGATGGCATCACTTTGCTCTTATCCTTGTCTTCGACTAGGATGGGAGTGAGCGCATCTCCAAACAGATTTGTCCCTTTGAACGGGACTGAAGCCAGCTGCCATTTCAATTTGGTGTCTGCCCTCCATTGGCGTAACCACAAAAGACGGCGGGAAGCAACGGTGGCAGTGAGTGACCTGGAGGCGAACTTAGCCGCATCCAATGAGGCATTGGCGGAATATTCAGCGGTCGCCACCAACTTGTTAATGTCTTGGTGCAACCGTTTATCGTCCGGCGGTAGGCGGTCCTGCAGCTGGCGAAGCCAGATGAGGGAGGCACGGTTGAAAAATGAAGCCGAGGTGGCCGCTCTGATCGCCCACACAGCTGCTTGATGATTCTTGTGCAAAAGGAGTTCCGCCTTCCTGTCCTCATTTCGCAACCCATCAGTGACATCGTTAGTGAGAACCGAAGATGAGGTCAATTGGGCCACCGGGGCAACTACAGAGGGTAACTGTAACATCTCCTGGAGGTTGGGAGCGGAGCAGTACAACCTCTTATCCAGCCCATTCGGAGCAACAAAGGAGCCGGGAAGGCCCCATGGCCTCTGGATGACCTCCGAAAACAGTTGAGGACAAGATATAAAGTCCTGTGGTGCCGTCTGAACATTGAATAAACCGTCAGAAGGGAGGGAAGATGTTGAGGTGGCCTGTTGGTCCGAAGAAGCTGCCAAATTTGTTGAAACTTTGGCCTTATGCAATAGGGATTTAAATAAGGACGGACGGAAAAGCCTGGTAAGCGGTGGTCGGTCTGGTAAAAGGCCTTCGTCCTCAGAAAAGTCAGACTCCCTATGATCCTCGTCATCCCAATTAGAGTCCTCACTGTGGGCTGAATCCTGATAATAGTCATAGTCCTGGTAGTGGCCAGAAGTGACTGCGGCCTGGGGCTGAGGTGGGGGCTGCGAAACCGGAGGAGAAGCAGGAGGCAGGGATCCAGTCGCAAGGAGGCTGGAAATTGTTGCTGCCACAATAGATTGAACATTGAGGGTCAGATTAGAATGTGAACCCTCCACTGGGCGGAGACCCGCGGCAGTGGGAGTAAAGGTTGCCTCTGGGACTGGCCGGACAGCAGGCAACCGAGAGGTAGACCCCACCAGCGGCTGAGGAGGCAAAGCAGGTGAGACCACCTGAGCACACTTGTCCGAGTCAGTTAGAACAACCTTCGCACCAGGATCAGAACGATGACTCGCTTCCTGAAGGGAAGAAGATTCAGAGGATGACCGGGAAATTGTAGGTAAGGGAACAGTCGACCCTGAGGCCAGTGCCTTTTGTTGTGCCAAACCGAATTGATGTTCCAAGGCCCGATGCCTGCGTTGTTCATCCCTACTATTTGATGAACAGCGTTTGGCGGTTCTTGAGGCGGATGATGGTGGAGCTGACGCTGCCCGCCCAGATCGTGATCTAGAATTGCCAGCTTTTTTGGGCGGAAGCAATTCTGTGGCAGACGGGCTCCCTGCCTCTTCAAGGTCTGAAGATAATTCAAGGTCCGCCATTGGGAAGGAGATCACAAGAATTTTTTTTTTTTTTTTTGAAATAGGATGTGAAGTATCAACCCCTGGTTATAGGCACTGGGCGATGACCCTCAGGGGAGGTCGATGATGCTGGGAGTCACAGTATAAGAGCGGGAGGAAGAGGTTGCTCTGCAGGCCCATTTATAAGAAATTTTTTTTTTCAAGAGCGGGGAGAGCTGTTGAGGGCTGACCACACCAACTAGCGTCCAGGTCGCCTGCTCGGTAACTATGAGCTATCGAATTTGCCGTTTGACAGTCAGTACATGCAGAGCTGCTGGCAAGGCAGTCTCCTCGAAAACGATCTGAAGTGTGCCTGCGCGGCTGCCAGCAAAATGGCAATGACGCAGCTCCTGGAATTTCTCCCATCAACTGTTAAAATGGCGTGAGGCGGAGGGAACTCCCACTGCACTTGCACGACCCTTCAGAAGGAGAAAACGGCGTGAAGCGGCAATCCGCGATCCGGAATCCGAATAATGTGCTTTGCCAGGTGGGGAACTCTCCTCCGCGCTGTAGCCATCACCGCTTATGGTGTCTCAGAATACAGTAAGACACCGCTCCTCCATCGCCCAACTCCCAATCAGTCAGTCCAAAATGGCGGTGAGCGGGAAAAAAAATCCCCTCAGCGCCGATGCGGCCGCTAATAAGCTAATTGTTGAGAAGCGAACAAAGGGTCAGGAAATGCCGCTGTAGTTTGCTCCAAAAATGTCAAACACAGAGTCTTAACAGTCCAGATCAGTCTCGCTAGCAAGGCACTTGGGGCTTCAAGCTAAGCTAAGGACCCAGTTGTGGGGGCAATAAGCTGACTTTGTATAAATATACAAAAGGATGAAGGCTATTGCTGAGCACATTGTAAGCTGCCCTGAGTCTTCGGAGAAGGGCGGCATATAAATCAAATTTTTTTTAAAAAAGCGGTATCAAATGTTATGTCAGAGTATGCTCCAGCCAGTAGCAGGGACTCTGAGGCCGCCAATCCGGTCAGCAACGGAAGGTAGAAGCAATGGTGGTGGCGGTTGTACCGGCAAGCCAGGGAACCAACCCACCCACCGGCGGCAATTACAAACAGAGATGGCCCAGCCGGGACAGAGCTCCGAACAGGTGGCTGACCTGTCAAATTGGGGTTAGGAAAGTTGGGCTTGAGGCCTCAGTATGACTCACCACCCCTTTATACAAAGATTAAGGCGGTCCAGAAATCACTATCTCAATGAATCAGTTCAAAATACAACTGTAAGGAATCCAGAATCCAAAGCGTTGGAATTTAATATTCTATCCGACAGAGCAAGCCAAAAAGCAGTCTCTTCAGCTCGACTGAATGAATAAAACTGACATCAGCCTAGCAGAGGAAGTGGTACCAAGTCAAAATTTAAAGGAACATACACTCAGTATCAACTAATACACTGTGAATAATCCCACGCTTTGGATTCTCCAAGCAGCGCGGTGGAGAACAGCAGATTATACTTATCATTGTGGCATGGAAATCAATGTCCTTAAAAATAGGCAAGTAGACAACATGGGGAGAATATTAAAGTCAATTAGCTGCCTACAGTCTTGAGGCTAGGGTCTACAACTGTATTGTGCTAGCCATGTAGATGAACTTGATGTCTGGCAACCCTCACAGCTATAGAACAGTGTAGTCTTTAAGGTTGGTGGACTTTTGTCAAGATTAGTGGGAGTATAGATTGCAGTTAAAGGAAATGAAGTTATGAAATGAAATAGCTATTGCCTGTATACAGGCTAGTATGAAGTTCAGAACCTCATACTAGGTGTTACCAGTCTTATTAATCTGTCCTTTTTGAAGGTCTTCAATTATGGCCATAGCCTCTAGTTTAAATTCAGTGTAGTGAAGCAAGGCATAGTGGCTCAGGGCAATGGAAGAAAACATAACCTTAACTGTCTAGTCAGCAATGCAATGAGTCTTAAAACTCTTAAATATATTATGGCAAGTATCGCAAATTAGTACTGTTGTGTTTAAATTTAAAGGGGCTCAGCATATATTTATAAAGTATGCATATGAGCATTTGCACCATATTTTTCATGATTCTGTAAAATTATTTTTAATCTCCCATCTTTTCAAATTTTCAGATTATCTTTTCAGGCTTGAAGAATGTGAATTTTTCCATTTTTATCCCATAATTTTTCTAATAAATTCATGGTCAGTTTTGTGGATATTACCATTCTTTTTTTCTTTTTTTTTACAGCAACCTCAAACCTAGACTTTAGGTGGTTATGACTGTGGAAAAATGAATTTGCCAGCTGGAGTCACAGCAGGCATTTTTTCCCCTTCTGGGATCCAGAGTTTTGGTATTATCTGGAAGTAGGAGGGTTAAAACAGGCCCAACCTCTCCTTAACTGGTGAGTTTGTTTTATAAAAAGGAAACTGAAAGAAAGCATGTGGCTGAGTATATCAAGAAAGGAGTCAAGCCACAAAGAGAGCAGAGGCTTGGAAATGAGAAACCTTCAACCCAAAGACAAGCAACTCAGAGTAGTTTTCAGATAGAAAACTACTCAGAGAGGCAGAGCTGAAACACAAGGGAGGAAAAGAACCCAATTAGAGTCCATAGCTAAGTTCTACCATGTGCAGTAGCTATAAGAACCAGCTCCAGACTGCAATTTCTTCCGACTGGGGAAGGGAGAAGGGGCGTTGGTCCTACCTGATACGCTCCTTCTCGTTGAGTGGAGACAGCAGCCAGGATGGGTAGCAGCAGCCAATCAGCATGAAGGACTGAGTCTATCAATCACATCAAGTCCCGCCCTTGTTACCGGGCAGACCCGCTTTAGGCGAAGAACTGAAGAGATAGACTCGGCGTGTGGGAAACGAAGAACAGAGTCCAGAAGAAAAAACAAGGTTGAAAGCACCAGACTGAAGAAAAAAACACTAAAGGGAGGGTCTGGCTGCTGTCTCCACTCAACGAGAAGGAGCGTATCAGGTAGGACCAACGCCCCTTCTCCATTGAGAGTGGAGACAGCAGCCAGGATGGGACATACCCCAGTTCACTGTCCCGAAGCCGGGGTGGGACCAGACTGGTGCGAAACATCCTCCCCAGAAATGACCTGTTGTAACACCTGTCTACCAAATGCAGCCTCCGCCGAAGCAAAGGAGTCAATTTTATAGTGCCGAATAAAGGGAACAGGTGAAACCCATGTCGCCGCCCGACAAATCTCGAGCAATGAAGCCTGAGTAGACCAGGCAGCCGACGTAGAAGCACTGCGGGTGGAGTGCGCTGTTATACGTGCCGGTCGTGGGAGAGAACGGAGGTCGTATGCCGAAGCAATGGTTTGTCGGATCCAGCGGCCGATTGTAGATGAAGTCACGCGAAGGCCCAGGGAAACAGGCAAGAAGGATACGAACATCGACTCCGAACGGCGAACCCCAGCTGTTCTCTTCAGGTAAATCCGCAGAGCTCGTCTAACGTCCAAAGTGCGCCAACGGCGTTCTCGAGGATGAGTCGGTCTGGGACAGAAATTAGGTAAGATCAGCTCCTGGGAGCGATGAAACACCGAATTGACCTTCGGGATGAAGGTGGGGTCCAGGCGGAGAACCACACGGTCAGCATGAAACACACATAGATCAGAGCGAATTGACAAGGCGGCAATCTCTGAAATACGGCGGGCCGAAGTTATGGCCACCAAGAAGGCGACCTTGCAGGATAACAATCGGAGGCTCGTTGTCCGCAACGGTTCATAAGGAGGACCCATAAGCGAGTTCAACACCAACGGCAAATCCCAGGTTGGATAGCGGTGTAACACCGGGGGAGACATGTTAGAAGCACCCCGGAGGAAGCGGCGAATGAGAGGATGTTGGGCCAAGGATGAGAGAGAACCACAGCGAAGGACTGATGAGATAGCCGCTACCTGGCGCCTCAAAGTGTTAGGAGAAAGGCCTTCCGAGAAACCCTTCTGAAGGAACACCAACACGTCCACAATAGAAGCCTGAAGGGGTGACACACCATGACTGGCACAATACGAGCAGAAGGCACGCCAAGTAGCTGAGTAAACTCGCTCTGTCGAAGGGCGGCGAGAGGCTTGAATAATCTGAATCACGTCGCCTGGAATATTCGCGTCACTCAGACAGCGCCGCTCAACCGCCAGGCGGTCAGATTGAGCCAAGGCAGATCCGGATGGTACAAGGCACCTTGAATGAGAACGTCCTGATCGTGTGGAAGGCGCCAAGGAGGGGCGACTGAAAGAGACACAAGGTCCGCAAACCAAGGCCTCCGAGGCCAGTGGGGAGCCAACAATATCACCTCCGCCCGCTCTGTCAGGATTTTGCGAATGACCCTGGGAATCAGCCCGGTCGGAGGAAAGGCATACAATAGGCCCCGCGGCCAAGGGGATCGCAGAGCATCCGTGGCAACGGCCTGAGACTCCGGGTATCGGGCGAAGAAGAGAGGTAGCTGGGCATTCAGATGCGTGGCAAAGAGATCGATCACAGGAACGCCAAATCGCTGAATCAGACCTTGAAAAATGCGAGGATGAAGCTGCCACTCTGCATTGTCCACATGTTGTCGACTCAGCCAATCCGCCTGAGTGTTGCTGGTTCCAGAGATGTGTTCTGCGCGAATGGAGCTGAGATGGCGCTCCGCCCAGAGACCTAACTTCAGCGCTACAGAAAGCAGGGACTTCGACCTGGTGCCTCCTAGTTTGTTGAGGTGTGCCTTTGCAGTGACATTGTCCGTGAGCACCAGCACGTGTGCCCCGGTCACCAGGTGATGGAAGGCCCGGAGGGCAAGGAAAACAGCCTGCAATTCCAGCCAGTTGATCGGACGGGCGGCTTCTCGGACAGTCCAAGTTCCTTGAGCTATCTGCCCCTGGCAATGAGCTCCCCAGCCGAGAAGACTGGCATCTGAGGTGACCACCACTCGTTGAGGCTCGAGGAAGAGGGAGCCGGCCGACAGAGCTGGCGATGTCCACCATCTGAGGGACCTGCGAACAGCTGAGGGAACAGGAATCGGCCTGCTTGATGTGGCCCTGCCCGCCTTCTGAAAAGGTAAAAGGAACCATTGAAGCTCCCGGGAGTGGAGCTGAGCCCAGGGAACAATGGTTATGGCCGAAATCATCTTCCCCAGGAGTTGGGAAAGAACGTAAGGTGAAACAGCCCGACACCTTTCAATTCTAGATATCAACCCTCGCAGACTGTCCTGTCTTTCTGTAGAAAGAAAAACCCTCCCCTGGACAGAGTCAATGAGAGCCCCCAAATGGACCAGGGAAGTACAAGGGATTAAGTGGCTTTTCTCAAGATTAATCGAAAAGCCATGAGAGGCCAAGGTCTCTAGAGTAAGCTGAAGATCTCGAGTAGCCTGTTGTAGGGATGAGGACAGAACCAGAATATCGTCCAGGTAGCAGAGAAGCCGAACTGAACGAACCCTGAGGGAAGCAGCTAAGGCTGCTAGCACCTTAGTAAAGGTGCGGGGAGCAGAGGAGAGGCCAAAGGGAAGGGCCCTGTATTGATAGTGGACCCCCCCATAACAAAATCGCAAATAACGCCTATGGGAATGACAAATTGGAATATGCAGATAGGCCTCAGTGAGATCTATTGAAGAAAGGAGATCGCCCCTCCTAACGCCGTCAAGGATGGATTTTAAGGACTGCATCTTAAACTTTCGGTATACTACATACCGATTCAACCGTTTAAGGTCCAGAATGGGTCTCCACCCCCCCGAGGACTTAGGCACCAGAAAAACCCGGGAATAGAAACCCGTACCCCGTTGATCAGGAGGGACAGGTTGGATAGCCCTGATGGAAAGGAGATGCTGTACCGCAGCGTCCATAAGGACACGTTTTTCCGGATTACGAGAAATCGGACAGCAAACAAAGACACTCGGAGGAGGGGAAAGGAATTCAATGGCCAACCCAGATCTTAACGTGGCCAGGACCCATTGATCGGAAATAGATCTCTCCCAAGAGGCAGCAAAGAGGGCCAATCTGCCGCCTATGGGAGGACCGGAGATGCACTTAGTGACGGCGTCGGTAGGAACGACCTCCTCCCCCCCGAAAGGGCCGTTTAGACACGAAGGGCCTACCACGAACAGACCTATCCTGAGAGCCACGGAATCTAGTAAAGTTAGTAGGGGGCCTAGAAAAACCAAAGGAGGAAGACCCACCCGCATCGTTACCTCTAAACTGAGAACGAGGGGTGTAAGGGGAAAAACGGGACTCTCCCCTGCGGAAAATAGGAGCTAAGATCTTCTTTTTGTCTCTCGTTTCAGTGAGAAACGGCTCCAAGGCATCTCCAAACAACCTGGTACCCCCAAAGGGAACCGAGGCTAAGCGCCATTTGTGTCTAGTGTCCGCTTGCCAATGACGCAACCAAATTAAGCGGCGGGCAGCCACGGAGGAAGCAAGAGCTTTAGAAGCGAAGCGGGCGGCAATCAAGGAAGAGTCAGCTGAGAACTGCAGAGCTGCAACAATTTTGTTAAGGTCCTGTTTGATACGTAAATCATCAGGTGACAATTTTTCCTGCAGCTGTCGCAACCAGAGCAGGGTAGTCCGGTTAAAGAATGAAGCTGAGGTTGCAGCTCTAATAGCCCAGGCGGATCCTTGGTGAGCCCGTTGAAGGACTAAGTCCGATCTACGTTCGTCCGGGCGAAGTGCCTCGTCCGGATCCCCTGGAACGTTGACATTAGGCAGTAAAGCGACGATGGGCGCGTCGACAGAAGGGATTTGGAGGATGGAGTCCAATTCTGTGGCCACCTGGAAGTTCCTTCGGTCATTGGCCGAGGGCAGGACGGTTGAAGTAGGAGAAGACCACTGCCGCTTCACTGTGTCCAAAAAGAGAGGTGGGGTTGGCACAGATGTAGTTGGTCTGGCAGGTTCGACAAACATGGGATCCAATGAGTCAGCTGGAGATGCGGGCACAGGATCAACGACTGGAGAGGACAAACGAGCCGTAGAAACAGCTTTAAACAGAAGCGACTTGAACAACGATTGCGGAAACAGCCCCGTAAAGGAGGGCTGGTCCGGAGGAAGATTCTCATCATCTGAGAGACCGGAGTCGCTATACTCAGCATCCGCCAAGGTTGAGGGCTGAGTAGAATGAGAGCAGGACGGAGAATCAGGAGCCCTGCATTGCCTCTTTTCAGGAGTTGGCCGTTCCGGAGAAACGGGCGATGCTGACCTCATGGAACCCGCACGGCTGGAAAGGCAGGAATGAGTGGCTAGAGACTTCTGCACCGCCGCATCAATCATGCGTTGTATCTGCTCCAGAGAAAGCTGGCCAGGAACCTGAACAGGCCCAGGTTCAGGATCAGAGGCAGTCGGAGGAGGAGACAGAGAAGAAACCTGCGCAGGATCTGGATCCGAAGAAGCAGGCTGACCAGAGGTCTCAGCGCCCCAGAGATTTGTGGTAGAGATGGTCACTGGACAATCCTGGAGTGACATCTGATCCGGAGTGTCTGGGCGAGAAGGTATTGAGGGTGCTGAGGTCACCCTTACTGCAGGAGGCTGAGAGACAGTGCAGGTAAGATCAGCGCAGGCCTTGTCACATAATTTTTTCAACACTTTGTCCCTCCTTTTTTCAGCTCTGGACATCAAGACCTGTTTATCAGGTCTATGATGGGCATGAGGCTCGTGCAAAACTGGGGATGGCTCCTGAGAGGCCTCCCGAGTTAAAGGTTGATCAGCAGACTGAGGGCCTGAATGCTCATTTTCATTAGCCCCGGCCCTACGGCCGTGTTTCGATTTTGACAGCGCCTTAGGCATAATGGCTGGCAAGGGGCTCACGTGCAATAGCAAGAGGAGCGTAGGAAACTTCACAAGGTCACAAAGTCAATGTGAGCAGGCCAAGACAATAAGGGGGGGCGTGGACAAACCCCTCTGATAAACGTCTGCAAAGTCACAGTGTAGAAGAGCCAGGGGGCGCGAGAGCTCCACAAAGGCTAGTAATAATGGGCAAATTTTAGTCCAAAGTGGCACTTGATGAGGTAATAACAGCTAGGTAGGAAGTACAAAGGAAGTCCAAACAGTAAGGCCACTAAGTGGAATCAGCAGGTCCACTATTGTTGAGATCCAGCAAGTCCAGTAACTTTAATAGTCAAACAGAGGCAGAGCAGAATAAAGGGAGATTTTTGTCAAATTGAGGCCAGAAACGACGAAATTAGCAGTCAAAATGGCCGCCGCCCTCACTTCGAAGTTAAACTTCCTGCTGGCAAGCAGCTTTCAATGTGGAGAGAAGCAAACAAAATGGCCGCCGCCCTGACTCCGAAGCTAAACCTTCTGCTGGCAAGGAGACGTCAGGGGAGAAAGAGCAAACAAAAATGGCCGCCGCCCTGACCCAGAAGCCAAGACCTACTGAGGGCAATCAAAATGGCCGCCAAAGGCTCCGACGATGTAAAATTGCAGAGGGCGAGCGAGGGAAAATAAAATGGCCGGCGTGATCTGCCGATACAAGCAATTAGCCGCCCAAGTTGCAACAGGGGCTAAAACGGCCGTAGAGTAGAGCCAGTCCCTCTGGGAAGCCTCCCAGCCCAGGCAAATACACCAGGAAGACAAGCGCCCCCCCCAGGGGTGCTACAGTTAGAAATAGTGTCCTATCTAGAAGGGCAGTAAAGGGCTGAACGATACCAGAAAGTTGTTAGAAGTCCGAGAGTCGATCCAACTGTTAAGGGGAAAAAGCGGAAAACCGTAGTCTAGAAGTCCGAAGTCAAAAAGCCAGAGAAAAACATCCAAATAAGCTAAATAGCCAGAAACGAGGTAGAGCTAAAGACCCACACGCCAGATCAAGCTGAAGGACTGAGTCTAAAGCGGGTCTGCCCGGTAACAAGGGCGGGACTTGATGTGATTGATAGACTCAGTCCTTCATGCTGATTGGCTGCTGCTACCCATCCTGGCTGCTGTCTCCACTCTCAATGGAGAAAAACGTCATTCACAAGTCTATAGTGAAACGGATTTTTGCATGCAAATGCACTGAGATTGACA
Source organism: Pantherophis guttatus (assembly GCF_059756535.1). Taxonomy (NCBI): domain Eukaryota; kingdom Metazoa; phylum Chordata; class Lepidosauria; order Squamata; family Colubridae; genus Pantherophis; species Pantherophis guttatus. The sequence continues at coordinate 78,136,610 of NC_142069.1, forward strand.
ACTGGAAAAGAAGATGCGGAGGAAAAGGGAAGATTTAAAAAGCTATGAAATAGTTAATATAAGAAAACATAGTGCTACAAACATAGAAATAGGAATAGAGAAATAGAACATATAGAAATTTACAATCTATATATTTCTATCTCTAGATTGAATAAAAATAGAAATAGTAAAATAGTTTTTCACTATGACCGTTGCAGCATCCCCATGGTCACATGGTCAAAATTCAGATGCTTGGCAACTGATTGATATTTAAGATGGTTGTTATGTCCAGGAGTCATTTCATCTGACAAGAAAAGTCGATGGGAAAGCCAGATTCACTTAACAGTCATGTTGCTAATTTAACAACTGCAGTGATTCACTTAACACCTGTGGCAAGAAAGATCATAAAATGGGGAAAAACTCACTTTACTACTGTCTCATTTGGCAACAGAGATCTTAGGCTCAATTGTGATCGTAAATCATGGACTACCTATATAAGGAAGTGAACATCCAGGATATAATCTAATATTGAACTATAGTATTTGACATTAAATTAACTGAAACATGGAAACATAGAATCATAGAGCTGGAAGGGACCTTTGAAGTCCTCTAATCCAACCCCATACTCAAGGGATGAGACTTTAGACCAGGGCTGTCAAACTCGCGGCCCGCAGGCCGAATGCGTCATGCGCTGGCCACGTCTATGCCCGGTTTAGTGAAGGGGGGGGAGTCTTGATACATCACGTGATGCCACTGTGACAACACAAGACGACACCCCTGCTTTAGACCATCCTGGACAAATGGATGTCCAATCTTTTCTTGAAAATTTATCAAAGAGAGATCCAACTTAAAACTAAGAAAAAATTTCCTGACAGTGAGAACAATTAATCAGTAGAACAAGTTCCTCCTACTGGGAAGTGTAGGACCTTACTTTTCTCATAACTCAACTGCATCTTGTTTAATAGGTCCAATGCTCAAGTCTGTCAAAATTCTTCTGAATCTTCACTCTATCTTTCAAAGCTTTAGCAATTCTCTTCAAGTTTATCCCCTCATCTAGATTTTTTAAAAAGAAGTTGAACAGCACGGGGGCCAAGACAGAACCCACTGCATGCTTCCCTATTTGTAGATGTAGTTCTATTCACACTGTTAATCCATCTGGTGGTGGCTGATATAGGCTGTGATCTACTTTGACAAATGCCTTACTGAAGAGTCTATGTATTCTATATTCATAGCATTTCCTTGATTCTGTAATTTAGTCATTTACCAAAGAAGATAATAAGATTTGTTTAGCATGATCTGTTTTTAACAAACAGATTGCTGACTTCTAGTAATTGCCTTATTCAAATCCTGTGCTTGATTATCTTTTCTTGGATTTACCCAGGTATTAATGTCAAGCTGATTGATCTGTGGTTTCCTGGTTCCACATTTCTTTTTTAAAATTGGAGAACCACATCAGCTCATTTCCAGTCCTCTGTCACTTCCCCCATGCTCCAGGAGCGCGGAAAGGTTTTGTTCAGTGATTCAGAGATCACATCTGCCAGCTTCTTCAGAACCCTGAGATGTTAACAATCTGGTCCTGGAGATTTGAATTGTCTAGAGTGGATAGATGTTCTCTTACTATTTTTTTTTTTTTTGTCTCTTCTGAACTGCATTCCTGTTCTATCTCTGCCGCTTTTGATAGGTTGGACTATTTTTTTTCCTTTTGTGACAAATGCAAAGAAGAAATTAACTAGTTCTACTTTCTCCCTGCTGCCTGCTACCATCTTACGATTTTTCTCACATTAGTGAACTGATCATTTCCTTGTGTTTCTTCTTGTTCTTTACATACTAAACAAAATATGTTTTTTGTTATTTTTGGCATTTGTTGCAAGTCTAGGTTAATTCTGAGCCTTAGCTTTCCTGACATCATCCTTGTAGATTTGAGCTCTTTTTTTTTTTTTTTTTTTTTGTTTAGATTTCTATACCGCCCTACTCCCGAAGGACTCAGGGCGGTGCACAGCCAAACAATAAAAACACATACAATACAAAATTTAAAAATAGAATAAAATCGAATTAAATAATTTTGGCCCCGACAAATTTAAAACCCCAAACTTTTAAAACCAATTTAAAATTGAATATATAAAATACTAAAAGATATTTAAAATTTTAAAAATCTTTTATAAAAGAGGGGGAAAATTAGGCCAGGCCGGCCTGGTGAAATAGTAAGGTCTTTAAGGCGCGGCGGAAGGTGCGCAGATCCGGGATCCTCCGTATCTCTGGGGGGAGCTCTGTTGGTATTCTGTTTTAGTTATGTGCCCCTCATTTTATTTTTTTTATACTTGTTCTTTTTGTCCCTCAGCTTCTTAAACAGTTCTTTGTGCAACCATGCTGGTTTCATCTTGTGTCTCTTTTTTTCCCTCTGTGGTATTGTGTGTGATTGGTTTTTTCATAATCTCATTTTTCAGTGTCTCCCAAGCATCCTGAATTGTTTTTCCCTTTAGGATTTCCATCCTAATCTCTTAGTTTGTTGAAGTCAGCTTTCTTTAAATCTAAAACAATGGGTTGACTTTGTTCAATTACCTCTGCCTACATTATTATGTTGAATTCTAATATGACATAGTGACTCTTCTCTCAGAGTTCTTCTACCCCTTCAATCATTACATCCCTATTAGTAAGAATGAAGTCCAGGATAGCTGACCCTCTATTCCCTTCTCTACCTTTTAGTTGACAAAATTGTCAATTAGACATGTCAAGATCTTGTTTGATCTCCCAATTGGTGCAGAGTTTATCTCCCAGTTGATGTAGCTACTTGACGGGGCAGAAAATGTTCATTGTTGGCCACTTCAAGATTCAAACTTCCCTCTTGTGAACAAGGCATCCTACCATTTCCTTCCAGGATGATGATTCCCCTTTCTCAAAGAATTCACCACTTCCCCAGTCAAATCTCTATCCCCTTCTTGGCAATTTGATTAGGTTAAAAGAGACAAGAATCCAGTCCATGTAAAATACCATCCACTTCATCAGAATCTACAACCTCAAATAAATCTCTCATTGGAAAATGTCTCCCTTAATTGAACTTTGACTAACACTGATAAAATTATGAATGATTTTCCTCTATAAAATATCTAATAAAAAAGATCACAGTTGCTGGCCAATGATTCATTTTGTCACCATTCATCAATAGGGTTATTTTTCTTTAAGCAGTATTACTGGATAGTATTTTGCAGTCATGAAAAGAACATAAAAAATATGGATGCTTGTCACTCTTACTGTCACAGTATATAGTCAAATCTGAGTTTAGCAGGCCTTAACTTTTCTAGCTTTCCAGAAGGCCTTAAAAATCTGGTTCTTTCTCTAAGAATTGGATGGGGTGAGGCTGGAGCTGAGTGATTGTAAATGTTGATGTACTGAATGTTGTTTAGAAGCTGGGATTTTATTTATTTTACCTTTGACATAGGTTTTATTATTATTCTTTGTTTTTTATTATTGTTTTTGTGAGCTGCCCAGGACTGTGGCCCATAAGATGGGCAGCCAATTAAACCTTTAAAAAAATAAAAGTAAATATTGATTTATATCCATACTTATCCATAATTCTATCCACATCTTTTACTAGCATTGCTTTAGGTGTTTGTGTCATTTATCTCCTAGAGCAAGTAAATAAATAAGTATAATACTTATAGTAATGAAAAGGAGAGACTGCTGGGAGTAAACTTGTCTAACACTTTTTTCAACTTACATTTTGTACCATAAGCCTTTGAACACAATACAATGCAATTTTCTTCTAAATAATTATATTGTAATTTTTTTGTACGATCCTCTCAGGACTATGTGTCAAACATTTTAAGCAATAAAGATGCTTGGTTATTTATTCAACCTCTACAACTACCCAACTTGCAAACCACCCTAGGCAGTCTACAAATTCAAAAATATGTAAGTTTAAAAATTACAAATTTAAAATCAATCGTAAAAACAATACTAATCAAAAGCAAATAACAGATTGATAACTGAGGACACCAGCCAGCATATTATATTCACTCACTGCTCATGGCAACAGATAGGTCTTTAGTGTCTTACAAAAGCCAATAGGCCAGGCCAGGTTTCACAAAATTTCCTATATGCTGTATATACTAATAGCAAATTAACATGCAGCTTTAGAAAAAAGTGCCAGGGATGTATTATGTAGGCTTTCATTTTTAACCATCTTTATTATTTACTCAGGATATTCTACCAAGAACAGAGACAGATAATGTGCCCAACAATTCAAGCAATAGTTAAGAACTACTGTGTTTCCCCGAAAATAAAACCCTGTCTTATATTTTCTTGAACCCCGAAATAAGGGCTTGGCCTTATTATCGGGGGGGGGGGGTTGTCTTATTATTTTGGGGGTGCAGGAGACAGCAAGCATGGCCACTTCATGGCTTCTGCTGTTCGCTGGGGCAACCAAAGGTGGGAATCTCCCCAGCATTCTTAGCACTTGCCCATCTCCCATCCATCCATCCATCCCCCTAGCCTGCAAACTCCCGCCCCACTCCCACCTCTCTGCCGGGTGACCCACGGCAGCCCCAGATCCCCACAGCCTGCGCCTGCCGGCTCCCTTTTCCACAGCACCCGGCACTTTATCGAGGGGGGGTGGCATGTGGGGCAGGAGAGAAGCAAAACGCGTGGAGCGAGACAGGGCTCGCTCCTCTTGCCGTCTCTTCTCCCCCACTCACCAGGGGCTGGGGAGACACGAGATGCGCGTCTTACCTGCCTTGCAGCTCTGTTGCGTGTCTCGCTGTTGTATGCCAAATTTCTTTGGTAACTTTGGTAAAACCAAACTTCTTGCAAGTTCGAGAAGTTTGATTGAACTCATAAAGTTTCTTTTACCCTACAACGTGTTTGCCTGCAGACAACTGCGAGACACGCGATGGAGCTACAAGGCAGGTAAGACACATTTCACATCTCCCCAGCCCCACCCCTCCCCACTTGCCACCCCCAAATTGCATCCAATTTGGGCAGGGGCAGGAAGCCCTGCCATGCCCGGCGAGAGGGGGAGAAGAGACGGCAAGAAGAGCAAGCCTTGTCTCGCTCCATGTGTCTCGCTTCTCCTCCACCCCCCTCAATAAAGAGCAGGGCACTGTGGAAAAGGGAGCCAGGCGGGCACGGGCTTTGGGCATCTGGGGCTAACAATTTGTTAACCCTTATTTCGTCCCAACCCACGTGGGCCCAGTACAGTCGGGACGAAATAAGGGTAAAAAAATTGTGGATAGCTGCTACTACAGTACCCTTCAGAAGGCCGCCTCGAGGCACATGGGGTCTATCGCTTCGCCTCCTGCTGCAGAAGTGGTCGCAATCCATGGTAAAAATGGCCACGCTTGCTGGAGGGCTTATTCGTGGGGGAGGACGTATAATTACGCCCAACCCAAAAATCAGGCTTGGCCTTATTTTCGGGACATGTCCCGAAATAAGACATGTCCTATTTTGGGGGAAACATGGTATTTAAGAAAATAATTTTCTTACCTACTTAAGAAAACTGTGGAAAAGATAGAACAGAAAAACTCAGTTCCACTTAAATATGCAAGTTTTGTAATATAAAAATAATAGCCCAAGATCATGCAAATGCTTTATAGTTACTTGGAAATGAAAATCAGTAAGATCAAATTTATTCAAAGGACTGAAAATTCACCCACTGAGCAGAAATGATGGTCATTAGGAAGGCTAAATGACTAAGAGATTAGAACTGGCAAAAGATGGAAAGGATTTAGATTAAAGGGCTAACAAATACTGGTACATTCTACAAATGGGGACCTGGCTTCACTAAAGAACACTTTTTCATAGATAACCTAAAAATTGTGTTGACTATATATTCAACAGCTATTCCACTTCAAGAGAGAGCTGCCAAATTTATCCTGAGTAAAACTGCAATTTCGGTGAAATAGGAAAACTGACAAATATGCAATAGGTATTCAATCTAATGCATATAAACTGCAAGAAAGAAAAATAAGAAAAATAAGACCAGTTTTGATATAATAAAGACAAGATAAAATCTATGCCAGGGATTTTTTAGTGCCAGTTTGTGACTTCATGGCTTGTATGCCAACTAAGTATGTTATTCATGAGTCACATGTATTCACATTTCACTTCACAATGTGAAGAGTGATAGAGAATACAATAAAAATGTAGGGGAGTTGGGATGGGAAAGATGCTATTATTAGTCCATTGTCCCCCTCAACCACTTCAACCAGCAACCAAGTTGTCCACCTTGCTAAAGTAAGGAGTTAATTAAAATAGTCTAAGAAACATAGAATTCACAGGATTACTGAATGCGTTGGGGTAATTTTCAAAAGGACAAACTGAGCAACTATAATGAGAACATTATAGTTATAACAACAGTGTTATAGAATGAAAATGTAAAATGGATCCTTGATATTATCACTTCTGATTCTTTTCATTATGGCTTCATTATTAAAGAATGAATCATTATTCATTATTATTAAAGAGGATCCATGAAAAATAAATCAGATCTGGAGATTATTAGAATCTGCCTATGAAAATCTATGTGAGGATGACAAAATGGCTTGAAATATTTTGAGTGTTCCTTTGCTAGTTAATACTGTACCTTTTAGTTGCTGCCCAGAAGAATTATTCTATATGGTTCGGAAACTATTGCTGTAATATCATCCCCTACAAATTTTGGAACCCATATAAATTCCTGTGATATGTTTACATGACATTTAAAGATGACACTGTACCTATCTGGAGACCTCCAGTGAAGTATTTTGAATAAGGTGTCTGTTTCTCATTTGTTCCACTTGGGCAAAATCAGTTTCAGCCAACTTTATTGTTCCTGGCAATTGTCAAGAATCTTAAACTGGTTTGAATTCTTAGGAAGTATTTTGCATATTATCCCTTTCTTGGGGATAGTTACAGGGAGTAACTATTTGACAGTTACGGTGCTCCCTTAGTAGGGAGGGTAGGGGATGCCAGGAAAGAAGAGTCTTGAATCTCTTACTAGAGCTTTGAACTGAAATGGACGTTGGTCTTACCTGATACGTCCCTTCTCAGCATGTAGAAAGCGTCAGTCAGGCTGGGGATATGCCTCGTCTAGCGTATGACCGAGCCTTGCGAATTCTTTTAAACTCCGCCCTTCCGGTTGCCCCCGTTCTTCGTCGAGGGCGAAGTGCAGGCTCGTGTGACGTGTCTTCCTACAATGAGAAAGAATTAATATACAACCCCCCCGACCCTACCACCGGACCGTAGAAAAAAGGGTGGGGCTGACTGACGCTTTCTACATGCTGAGAAGGGACGTATCAGGTAAGACCAACGTCCATTCTCCAGCTTACCAGAAAGCGTCAGTCAGGCTGGGGACATACCAAAGCCTGATGTACCCGGGTGGGCTAGACGGCTCCGGTGGTTCTCATGAGAGGTGGACAGACTGGAGCACCCGTCTGCCAAAGGCGGCATCGGACGAAGCAAACGAGTCCACTCTGTAGTGCCTGATGAAAGGGCTTATAGAGGTCCAGGTGGCCGCCCGACAGATCTCCTCCAGAGATGCCTGTGTGGACCAGGCCGCCGATGTTGCCGCGCTCCTGGTCGAGTGAGCTGTGATTCTGTGAGGTGGAAGTAGGTCCGAATGGCGGTAGGCCAAGGAGATGGTGGCTCTTATCCATCGTCCCAGAGTGGAAGCCAAGACACGGGACCCGATGGAAGCTGGGTGAAAAGCGACAAAGAGTGACTCCGACTTGCGATGTGCGGCTGTCCGAGCTATATAAATCTTCAGAGCTCGTCGAACGTCGAGGGTGTGCCAAGATCGTTCTAGATGATGTGAAGGATGAGGACAAAAGTCCGGAAGAATGAGCTCTTGAGCTCTGTGGAAGGATGAGTTCACCTTAGTGAGAAAGGCCGGGTCCAGGCGAAGCACTACTCTGTCTCTATGAAAAATACAGAGATCTGATCGAACGGATAACGCCGCCAGTTCCGAAATGCGGCGAGCGGAGGTAATCGCCACCAGGAAGGATACCTTCAACGAAAGAAACCGGAGGGAAATTGAACGGAGAGGCTCGAATGGAGGTGACATAAGAGCGGTGAGAACCTTGTTCAAATTCCAAGACGGGTACCGGTGAATGGTGGGAGGACGCAAATTGGTGGCGCCTCTGAGAAATTCGTGAATGATAGGGTGGCGAGATATGGGGTCAGGTGAGCCACAGGATAGGACTGATGCCAAAGCGGCCACCTGGCGGCGCAGCGTGCTGGGGGCGAGACCGTTGTCAAGGCCTCGTTGAAGAAAGGAAAGAACGTGTAAGATGGAGGCGTCCGTTGGAACAACTGAAACTGAAGTACACCAGGAAACAAATGAATGCCATGTGGAGTCATATATGCGAATCGTAGAAGGGCGGTGGGCCGCCTGGATGGTTGAGATGATAGGAGGAGGTACTCTGGCTGCAGTCAGGATGCCCCGCTCAACCGCCAAACGGTTAAGTGAAGCCAGGCTGGATCCGGATGGGAGAGGGCCCCTTGAGACAATAGGATCTTGGAGGTGGGAATCTTCCACGCGGAGCAACCGACAGGGTCATCAAGTCCGCGAACCACGGGCGCATGGGCCAATATGGGGCGATCAAAAGTAGTTGAGCCCGCTCCTGAAGAAGCTTCCGGATTACTTTGGGAATTACTGGAAGGGGCGGGAAAGCGTAAAGGAGGCCCGAGGGCCAGTGGCTGTGGAGGGCATCCGTGGCTTCCGCCTGAAGATCCAGGAACCTCGAAAAATAGCGGGGCAGCTGGTGGTTCGTCCTGGAAGCGAACAAGTCTACGAGAGGTGTTCCGAATCTGGCCGTGATCTCCTGGAACAGGGAAGATGGAATCGACCATTTTCCGTGATCCACCTGAGTCCGGCTGAGGGAGTCCGCCTGGATATTCGCTGCGCCAGAGATGTGGTCCACCCGTAGCGATGTCAGATGAGTCTCGGCCCAGAGGCCCAGGAGTCGAGCTTCGTCCATCAAGGCGAGTGAACGAGTGCCCCCTAATTTGTTCACATGGGCCTTGGCAGTAGTGTTGTCCGTCAAGATGAGCACATCTTTCCCGACTAAGATGTCCTGAAAATGCAGAAGAGCCAGTTGGATGGCGCGGAGTTCCAATAGGTTTATGTTGAGCTGGGATTCCGAGGCCGACCAACGGCCCTGGACCATGTGATGAAGGAGGTGGGCCCCCCAACCCGAGAGACTGGCATCCGTGGTTAACTGAACCCGATGAGGTTCCCGGAAGCAGGAACCGCGGGACAAGGCAGCCGAAGTCCACCAACGAAGGGAGTCGATGACACTCGGAGGCAGACGAAGTCGACGAGGAGACGTGTCCTGAAACGACTTTTGGAAGGGGAGCAGCAGCCACTGAAGGTCCCTGCTATGTAAACGGGACCATGGAGTAATACCGAAGGAGGACACCATCATGCCCAATAACCGAGACAGGGTCAAGATGGAAGCCGAGCCATCACGTAAGCACCTAAGAGCCAGGGCTCGTAGGTTAGTCTGGCGTTCCGTGGAAAGCGACACAGTGGAAGAAACCGTGTCAATAAGGGCCCCTAAGTGGAGAATACGCGTCGAAGGGGAAAGGTGGCTCTTAGACCAATTAATAGAAAAACCGTGGGCCTGAAAGGAATTCAGAACGGTAACTAAATCAACCCGTGCTTCTGAAAGGGAGGAAGAAAGAACCAAAATGTCGTCTAAATAAAACTGGAGACGCAGAGGGGAAGAGCGAATGTGGCCCACGAGGGAGGACATTATTTTTGTAAAAACCCGAGGGGCTGAGGACAGCCCGAAGGGCAACGCTCTATATTGATAATGAGAACCTCTAAAGGCAAAACGAAGGAATTTTCGGTGAGCGAGTAAAATGGGAATGTGGAGGTAAGCCTCCGTTAAATCAATTGATGAGAGGTAATCCGAAGGACGGACAGATTCCAAAATAGAAGAGAGGGATTGCATCTTGAACCGACGGTATCTAATGTGTCGGTTCAAGGATTTTAAGTCCAAAATGGGCCTCCACCCACCAGAGGACTTTTGGACAACAAAAAGCCGGGAGTAAAAACCATGACCTTGCTGAGATTGGGGGACCTGCTCAATAGCGGCTATAGCAAGGAGGTGGTCTATAGCCGCAGCAACAAGATCCCATTTAACCTTGTCGCGAGAAACTGGCCAGGGAATAAAGCGGGAAGGGGGAAGGGAGGAAAATTCTAGGGAAAGACCCTGTGAAATAGTGTCGAGAACCCAGGAATCTGTGGTGGAAGTCTCCCACTGAGAGGAAAACAATGAGAGACGACCCCCAATGGGAGCCTGGGAAGGGAATCTATCTAGACCTACGAGGAAAACGCCCTCCCCTCCCGCCCCGGGACCGTCGAGGAGGGAATCTTGCCCCCGATCTAACCTGGAAGTCCTGTTGGGGTCTGGAAGAGAAGCTTCGTTGGAAGCGAGGTTGAAAGGAAGAGGCCCCGGAGGCTCGAAAGGACTGGAATCTGGAAGAAACAGAGCGTGGATCTCCTCTGCGGGAAGCCGGAGGTAGAACTTTGCGACGATCTCTGGTCTCAATAAGTAGAGGATCCAAGGAGGACCCGAACAAACTTCCCGAAGAGTAGGGGGAAGAAGCCAGTTGCCACTTGCTGCGCATATCGGCCTGCCAATGTCTAAGCCATAAAAGGCGCCGTGATGTAATGTTGGATCCCAATGCTCTGGCCGAGAATCTTGCTGAATTCAATGTGGCATCCGCTGAATATTCCAGAGAGGCAGCTATCTTACTTAGATCCTGGTGGGATCATGAATCAGACAAAGGCAAACGGGCTTGAAGTTGTTTGATCCAAAGCAAAGCCGCCCTATAAAAAAGGACGCCGAGGTGGAAGCTCGGATAGCCCAAGCGTTGGCAAGGTGGCCTTTAAGAAGAGTCTTTTCCGCCCTTTTGTCCTCCGGACGAAGGGAATCTTCCGCCGGGCCAGTGGGATGAACCGAATCAACCAGAGCCACAATGGGTACGTCCACTTTAGGAGGTTGCAAAATATCCGCTAAGGGAGCCGCCGAGTTGTAGAGGCGCTTGTCCAATCCGTTTGGACTGGGGCCCGCTCCAGGAAGGGACCACTGACGTTGTAATACGTCCGTGAACAACTTAGGTGCCGGGATGGTCTCCGGATTCACGGTAGGCTCTACAAACATGGCTGAAGCTGGATCGTGAGGATCAGAAGTTGTAGTCGAAGGAGGTGGACCGCCCAAGCGAGTCGTGGCAATAGCTTTGAAGAGAAGAGACCGAAACAGATGGGGCTTAAATAAGCCCACAAACGAAGGGGGGTCTGGGCCCAGGCCTTCGTCGTCTGACCAAGCTTGGTCCTGAAATTCATCCACCTCTGACACAGAGACTTGATCTGTCTGTCCATGGTACGAAGCCTGGTCTTCATCCAGGAGAGATTCCTCCCTGAGGTTAGGATCGCGCTGTAAGGCCGGTTGAGGGGCCTGAGCCGACGGAGGAGGTGCCTGATGTCAGAATTCAGTCAGGCTCTGGCGGATGGCCCGAGCTATGAAGGCCTCCAAGGAATCTGCCATTGGTGTGGTAAGGGGCACCGGCAATGGACCAGAGGGAGGCGCCAGAGGAGGCAGACCCGTGTCTGGGAGAGCTTGGAAAAGGCGTTGTGAATCCAAAGTTGGAGAGCCTGCAGGAGAGCCAGGTAGGTCAGGGGAAAGATCCCGCACAGAACGTGGGGATCGAGGCCTAGGGCTTGGAACAGGATCAGGCCTGTCGGGTTCCCTCGGGGGGGCCTGCAATCGCGCCTTCTGGAAGGCCTTTTCAAAGGCCTTATGTCTCCTTTGCTCTTCCTGGGCTGTTGAGGAAGCCGCCCCTTTCCGAGATCTGGATTTCTTAGCTGGAGGGGGGGGGTCCCTGGAAGTGCCCTCAAGTGGATCATTGTCCACTGATCGGTGAGAAGAGGATCCGCGCCCATTGGAGTTAGGCCTCGTGGCGTCCACCATTTTGAGTAGTGAGGCTGAGGCGTCAGCGGCAAGGAGAAACGCTCCCTGGGTTTACAGATTCAAAAAGAGCGCCAAGCCTCGAGGGCGAATTGCGCTGTCTATTTGCGAGCCGCCCGGATAGCCGACCGCTCTGAGAAAACCCCTGACACTCGATCCGACTTGAAGCCGCAGCAGGGGAGTGCTCGAGACAGGAGAAATAAGAGCCGGGTAAATCTAAGTCTTCCGGCAATAAGTGCGAAGGGGTTAATTGTGTGAGCGGGGCGTTCGCAAGTCCCTCCGGCAAGCCCCGGTGCTGAATCCACAAAGGGGAGAAGCGCAGTCGCTGGCCGTCCGGCTTCAAAGCGACTTCATCGGCGAGCGGCCGCTCCAGCCGATAATAAAGCTGCTAGGCAAATGCCTTTTAGATGCAGCAATCTCCTGTGCCGGCGGAGCCCAGCTGAGGGGCGCGAGTCCGCCGCAAGCCCCAGCGGCAATTTTAAGCAAGCTAAGAGACAGTTTGTGAAGTAATTAGACCTGTGAGTCCTGAGAAGCAAGGAAATTCCGACTAGGAAGGCGATCAAAGGCTGAAGACACGTCTTGTCACACGTAGACCGAGCCAAAGAACTGGGGCAACCGGAAGGGCGGAGTTTAAAAGAATTCGCAAGGCTCGGTCATACGCTAGACAAGGCGTATCCCCAGCCTGACTGACGCTTTCTGGTAAGCTGGAGAAGAGGGCATTTGAAGTTAGTTTGTCATCCTAGAACTCTAGATTGCCCCATTCTGAAATTTATAACAACATGAAGAATAAGTGTTTTTTCCGCTTTCACCTTTCAACCCGAATCCAGGAGCCTTCGTAGGCAGTCGATTCAGCAACAAACTATTTTGTGTTAAATAGTGTTTAATACAAAATAGTCTGTCACAGAAACGACTGCCTGCAAAGACTCCTGAATTGGAGCTGAAAGGCGAAAGCAGAAGCAATATGCTCCATTCCATATTTGGGTAGACCACGTTGCCCTGATAGATCAGTCTCACTGGAAAAAACACTTAATCTCCCCTCCCCCCCAGTACAGCCAACAAAGTGAGGAGAGCTTGTGGCCTAGAGGTTAATACATCTGGCCTAATATGCAAGCAGCCCGGGTTTGAATCCCAGAAGAGTATGGCTAGCTGATGAGAGCTAAACAGCTTGAAATAGCTATATTAGTCTCCCTTTATTTCTTTGTCGGTAAATTTAAATTTAAGGTAAAGGTAAACGTTCCCCTCGCACATATGCGCTAGTCATTCCCAACTCTAGGGGGTGATGCTCATCTCCGTTTCAAAGCCGAACAGCCAGCGTTGTCCGAAGATGTCTCCGTAGTCATGTGGCTGGCATGACTAAATGCCAAAGGCGCACGGAACGTTGTTACCTTCCCACCAAAGGTGGTCCCTATTTTTCTACTTGCATTTTTTATGTGCTTTCAAACTGCTAGGTTGGCATCAGCTGGGACAAGTAACGGGAGCTCACCCTATTACGCGGCACTAGGGATTCGAACAGCTGAACTGCTGAACTGGGATTCAACAACTGAACTGATCGACAAGCTCAATATCTTAGCCACTGAGCCACCGCGTCCCTTCTAAATCTAACATGAAGTAAATTAACATAACCAAAAACTTAAGTACAAATGACATGTTCTTTTCTAGGGACAAAAGTGTCCCAAATGTTTAGGATAGGGAGCACATTTGAAATTTTGAAAGCATATTAATTTTGAAGTAAAAAAAATGAAAATAGGTTGTATTGTTGCCCTTGAGTTACAACCTGGAAACCCAAGCCCTAAGCCCTCTGCTAATATTCATTTTTCTACCAGATATAATCCAAAGCAATGATTTGGGAAAAAATAAGGTCAGAATTATTACCAAACTACATAAATCTTAGGAACATAAGAAAAAAGCTAAGGAACAGTTTGCAGTGGGAATATACTGAGGGAGGGAGTGGTTTTAGCTATAAATATAGACCAAAGCCACAGCAAGAACCAAAGACATGAATTAATAATTTCATTTTACACAAGAAAATCCCTATAATTAATAGTGATTATTAATTAATAATAGTAATAGTAAATGGAAAAAGGGTCACATATCTAGGACAAAATACCAACAAATAGCTCAAAGCTGCGAAGATGCAATCAGGAAAACTAAGGCTCAGAATGAAGTAAGACTTGCAACAAATGTCAAAAATAATTTTAAAAAATTTCTTTCCACACATAAAAAAACAAGAAAAAAGTCAAGGAAACAATCTATCCACTAATGGGAGAAGATGGCAAGGAAGTAACCGGCAGTAGAGCGAAAGCAGAGCTGCTTAATTATTTGCATCTGTCTTCACGCAAAAAGAAAATACAATCCAACTTACCCAAAACAAAGCCATAAAAGACATACTAGAAATACAAATTAAAATGAGCAAGAAAATATAAGAGAACACCCAACACCTGACAGCTTTAGATGGATTCAAATCACCAGATCCTGATGGATTACATTCCAGAGTTCTGAAAGAACTGGAAGATGTGTGACCTCAGAACCATTGTATCATATATTTCAAAGTTCTTGGAGTACCAGGGAACTTATCTGAGGACTGGAAAAGAGCTGATGTGGTTACCATCTTTAAAAAAAAAGGGGGGGGGATACCACAAACCCAGGAAACTACAGACCAATCAATCTGACATCAATCTCTGGGAAGTTCCTGGAAAAGATAATCAGGCAACAAATCTGCAAACACCTAGAAGCAACCAAAATTATAATCAAAAGCCAACATCGGCTCATCAAAAACAGATTATGCCAATACTGAAATACTGCATCCAGTTTTGGTCACCACAATATAAAAAAGATGTTGAGATTCTGGAAAGAGTGCAGAGAAGAGTAACAAAGATGATTAGGGGATTGGAGGCTAAAACATATGAAGAATGCAGGAATTAGGTATGTCTAGTGAAAAGAAGGTGTAGGGGAGACATGATAGCATTGTTTCAATATTTGAGGGGCTGCCACAAAGAGGAGAGGGTCAACTTAGAAGGCAGAAGGCAACACAAGAAACAATGGATGGAAACGAAACAAGGAGAGAAGCAACCTAAAACTAAGGAGAAATTTCCTAATGGTGAGAACAATTAACCAGTGGAATGGCTTTCCTTCAGAAGTTGTGGGTGCTGGAGACTTTTAAGAAGAGACTGGACAGCCATTTGTCTGAAATGGTATAGAATCTCCTACTCGAGCAGGAGGTTGAACTACAAGATCTCCAAGAACCCTTTCAACTCTGTTATTTATGTGCAATGTTCTAAGTAATAATTAGCCTTATTGCCTCTGTTGTTCTTGTGGAACAAATTTTTAGAAGAAAAAACAAAAGCTATGAATTCTTAATAAATAAATACTACAAGGTTTAATAAATTCCCAATGAACTATTTATTAAGGCATTCATATACTAATTTGCTATGTTTATTTATTGATTTGTTAATTTGCTGTCCATCTCGCTATGGAGTTACTCTGTTAAAAATAAAAATAGTTCTATTAACTATTTCATTCATGAACCAAACTACTCAATGATTCTGTCATAGTCTCTACTGGTCAGGATGCTTTCCCTCTACTGAAATAATAAATTTTCAAAACCCTTATATTCAAGCGTATAAAGCATTCTAGAACAGACAGCTCAATATAATCTACACAGAACCTGAGATGCAACAGATTGATTTGATTTTCAATTGAAAATGAGAGTGAAAATCACAAATATTATATAAAGTCATACACAGTCATAAACATGCAACATACTATAGGTTAAAGAAGTAAGGGCTGGTTCTGAAAGCCAGATTATTAAACCTAGCACCAGGCAAAGCATATTAGTATTTCCTCAGGCGGACTTCAGCTTTATAGTGCGTAACTGATTATTCAATAGGGCATATAAAGACATTATAATAGCCAGCCTGCATACTGAGTGAGCAATAAAAATAATTCAACAAGGAAGCCTCCAAATGATTGTCAGAAAGACATGTTAAAACCATGTTAACTTATAACAGTGAATTAATGTGAATGGAATCAAATCATTTATAATACAGAATTATACACATATAAATAAATATCCATCACATTATACTATAAAAGCAGGAATTTAACTACAAAAGGGAGCATACTGTCATAGGTTGAGCAATCTAGCCATCTCATCTCAGAGCAAGATTTACTCATTATAAAACTTTACCTATGTTTCATGCTATGGTGAAAGTCTTAATCCGTTTTAGGATTGCACAAACACCTAAACTTTTGATGATTACATAAACATTCTAACCTAGTATTCTTGGTAACAATAAATAAGAGGTTTGTCATTGACTTTTCTTCTTTTTTACTTCCCAGTCTAATCTACAGTCTTGGGGACTAAGAACTGTTTGCAAACAAAGTACAGCTGCTCATACAAAGACAATATTAGTAAAATGACAAACCACTGGACAAAGTTAGATATTGAACAATAAGTAGAGAGCTACAGCACAGGCTAGTGTACTGATAAATGTAACTTGATTTCTACAGCCATACAGAAAGCTACTTGAGAATTTCCTCCTCTACTTTCAGACTTTAGACTTGTTTCAACTACCCTGCATGAAAAACCAGGAAATGGCCATTGTCCAACATTCCATACAATCTTTTGACTTTATTTCACTGTGGTATCATTCCACCTCCTATGTTATAAACATAGGTAAAATCTAGGTAAAATAAACATAGGTAAAATATCTCCTTCCTTGAAATCAAGACACCTCTAAATGTGTATAGACCAATGTTTGCCTTTCTATCTAATGCAAAAAATATTATACACTCCTAGAGCATATTTCACATTTCCTGTTTCGATAGAGACATGCTAAAAAAACCTGGTACACGCTTTAATATTAGGTGCATTACTGAAAACAAAATGATCTAAAAGCATGTAGAGAATCTAAATGTCAGAGTGTGTATAAAATGCTCTGAATGTTTGTAACATGTAGTAAACATGCACTTATTATCCCGCCATGTATGCTTATGCATCACACAATTTACAAATCTGGAATATTTCTAGTAAATTTTCAAATAAAAACTTATTTTATAATGAAAAGACCAGATTGGTATGGTGCGTAAGAGGAATGGACTGCCATTGGGAAGACCTAGGTTCCGGTCTACATTCAGTGGAAAAGCTCCCTGGGAAATTCTGGACCAGTTTCATTCTCTTGTCCCAAGCTACCTCACAGGGGTGTCGTATGGTAAAATTGGAGGAAAGAGCAGTAGGTATGCTAACGTGATTCCTGAACAAAAAAGGATATAAATCTGTTAACTAAATAATTCAGATGTTGGTTTTGATTGTGTACAGAATATATATCATTAGAAATGTAAGGATAGAAAAAAAAACCAAGAAAATATTGAGAAACCTGATTTTTCTACAATTTTCTTTTTCTGAAAATGAAAAAAAATGACACAGTTCCTACAATTTTATTTTAAACATTGTAATGCATAATATCAAAGAAAACTATTTTTGTATTGCTAACCACCTTTATTCTATTACCCAAGGACCTATATATAGTTAAGGTTTTTTTTCTTTAAAGTATTAGTGGTATTATAATAAATTTATAAACAAATTTATAAGTTATTTACCATAAGTTACATAGTAAAACTCTCAAATGCAAAAACAAGAATACATTTTTTCCTCTAGGAGGCACTATTGTTTCCTTTGTTAAGGACCTTGTAATTTCTAGAGCATAGTGAACAACACATGGCCTCCTGTATACCATGGATCATCAGCACTTGAAGATGAGTCCCAAACTTAGTAGGAAATATCTTAATTTATCTTATATGCTACAGAGAATTGTTTTGAGTTATACAACCATAAATTAATTGATTTATAAATAAGTACATTTTGGTGGTGCAGTATGTGAGGATGAATTCAAAAATTAAGATGGCAATGGGAGCAGGAAGCAATGGCGTCCTATTCCCACCCTTAACTGATATTTTGTTTTTCAATCAATCAATGGGGAGAGGGCTTAGTGAGAGCAAAGACTATGTATCAAACCTGATTAATCCCTTCACCTAATTAACCCCATCAAAAGTTTGAAGCAATCCCTACCAAAAGGTAACTATGGGTTGTTGTTTTTCAGATTTAAGGACATTATGGATGGGAGTTTGTCTTTTACTTTCCTGTGCTCATTCCCACTGTGTAGATTTCCTCTCTCCAAAATAGAAAAGGTTAAAAACATTCTGCTACATGTAGTTCTTGACTTACAATCATTTGTTTAATGATTGTTCAAAGTTACAATGGCACTGAAAAAAGTGACTTTATGACCACTTATGACACTTACGACTGTTGCAGCATTCCCAGTCACATGATCAAACTTCAGGTGCTTGGCAACCAGCATGTATTTATGATAATTGTAGCATCCTGTAGTCCTAGGGAGCTTCTGACAAGCAAAGTCAATGGGGGAAACCAAATTCTCCTAACAATCATGTGATTCACTCTAGTGATTCACTTAACAACCATGGCACAAACATGCTAAAATGGGGCATAATTCACTTAACAACTGTCTTATTTAGCAACGGAAATTTTGGGCCCAATTGTGGTTGAGGACAATCTTTCTAATCAAGTTGCCACATTTTGCGATACAGAGAAAGAAGGGAATGGTGCATCACACCATGTATAAAATACTGATTCAATCCCTCATTTAGTAGCTCTTTGAACATCCCCCCCCAATAATACAGCAATTGGACAAACATTTTCTAAACAGATTGGCTATGGTGGGACATTTACTAGGGATTACTGTCACAAGGATAGGTTTTTAGCTCTGACATTACATTTGCATCCTCTGAATATACCCACTCACAACAAGCTTAAAAAACAGTTTCCTAACATAGCTTTTTTACGCAAACTTAAGTGCTACACAGGTGAATTCTGAAAGTTCTACCATGCAGAGACAGATCATCTCTTTTCCACTTTCTAAAAATCAGCTCCTGTGTAGTAAGAATCTTTTAGGCACAATCAAAATCTCCTTTGGAGGATCCCACAACCTTTCACATGAGAATTAGAAATCATGGAAGACAGGCATAGGGAGAGGACAGAGATAATTCACTGACAGCTTTTGATGTAATTCATCAAAAGGTGTTAATAGATCAAACAGATTAGTTTGATCTAATTAGTTACTTCTATAGTATACATACCTTCATTATCCCTAATAGATTTTGTACACAAAAGCAAAGAAAGTACAGTACTATGCTCGACTTACAACCATTTGTTTATGATCAATCAAAATTGCAACAGCACTGAAAAAAGTAACATTGACTTTTACTGTACCTTTTAACACACTTTTAACTATTACAGCATCCCCATGGTCATATGATTAAAATTCAAATGCTTGGCAATTGGTTCATATTTATGAAGGGATCATGCATTCACTTTTTGTGATCTTCTAACAAGCAAAATCAATGGGGAAAGCAGATTCACTTTACAACTGTTTTACTAATTTAACAACTACAGATTCACTTAACAACTGTGGCAAGTAAGGTTCCACATAAAAAGGGGCAAAATTCAACTGTCTTGTTTAGTAACATACCAATAAATTTTGGTCGTAAGTCAAGGACTATCTATATCTTTTCTTGGAGGAAGGAATAGAAAAACCAAATAATAAAAATGAACAAATAATGTTTTTAAAAGGGCATCGTATTTTGATCTGAGAAAAAGACTGCCATGAAAAGCATCAATTAATTAAGAATGTTAAAATGTTAAAACATGCTGAATCTATCAAACATTATGGATCACATACTAATTTTTCTACATCTTCCAAATTGGTATTGGTTTGCTATATCAGTTTATTTCTAATGCTCTTTATTAACATGTGTCCCATCATGTTTTAAGTAATTGTAGCAACATTTATTATAGCCATTGACAATGAAATATTCCTTCAAATTTTTCTGTACCAGTCTTAAAGGTATTAAAGGAAATTGTTTCCAATGTTGAAATGCCATCACAGTGAACAGCTTATTCAATGTCACACAGGCTTTAATGTAAAATTTCTGTTTTGGTGTACTCTATTGAACAGTCTTCCATTTGTAGCTATCAAGAATTCCTCCAAAGAAAGGCTATTTCCCCAAACAATTGGATAAAGTTATATATCTACAATGAAAGAATGGTCAGAAATTTACTGCTACAACAAATAAAGTCTGATTTCAGAGCTTTTCCAAAATCTGGAATCACATTTTCCCAGCATCATAAACAGGTTGCTGCATTCTCTTGCTTATACAAAAAAACTGAACCTGATTACCGTTATTGCAAACAGCAGAAAAATGCCATTTTCTTCCTTTAGCTGCTAGCTTTAATAGACATAAATTACAATTCTTTATTAAAATTCCAGAATATGTATATCTAAAATTTCCTAATAAAACAAGGAAGGAAACAACCTTAAAAGCAATGAATACTGGTTTTATAATGCACAATATCAATTTTCTCCTTAATCACCATGATAAAAAATGTATTTTCAAAAAACCAATACTGGATTGCAGGAAGAAATAGAGCGAGTAGAATTTGGTGGTGGGGGTGGGGGTTTCAGATTACTCATTGGCTAGTAACAGAATTTCAAACAATTCTCTTGAAGATAGATAGATAGATAGATAGATAGATAGATAGATAGATAGATAGATAGACAGACAGACAGACAGACAGACAGACAGACAGACAGACAGACATGATAGATAGATAGATAGATAGATAGATAGATAGATAGATAGATAGATAGATAGATAGATCCATCCATCTTCAAAGGAAAACTGGAATATGCATTACTATTGGCATGTTTGCCCAGAGATAATAAAGTCAGCATTCTCCACTTGTTAGCATCTTGTAAAAATCAATAATATGGGGCTTAAGATAAAAGGGGGCTTTTATATCTTCTGCATGTTTTACCAAGAAAAGGTTGACACAGACTGAAGTTACAGGTACAGTACCAACCAGGTCAACTGAGTGAAAAGGAGGATGAAAATGTGCCTTTGTCTCAGCCTGGTAGAGCTGAAGGAATTTAACAACTTTTCCGCATGGAGGAAATTAAAAACCCTTCGCTGGATGTCGAAATAGTAATCCTAAACAAAGACCGACGCCAGAAGCATTTCCTACCCGCAATACCCGAAATCAAGCCCAAGAGTAGCCTTCCTTTTTCAATTTAACAACCCCCCCCCATTTTGTCCACTCTCCCGTACTTGATTTTTAGTGGTCTTGTGGTTGTTTTGACACTTTTAAGAAGCACAAGGCAACCTTAAAAGCCACAAGTTTCCTGCTGTGAACCGCCTGGCGGGTGCGCGTCACATATACACCCCCCACACACACCCTCTTCCCGGATTGTACAGCGCAGGAATTTCACACCCCACGAACTTTCACCAGGTTGTTGGGGGGGGGGGAAGGAGGGAGGGGCCGGTGCCAACCGGAGCGTCACGGCGGGTCAGGAAAACCTCTTCACACGCACCAAAAAAAAAAAAAAAAGTCTGCGTCGAGGATTTCCCGCACCCAACCCACCCGGGGGGGGGAGGGCTGGGGTCGTGTCGTGGCGTGGGCGGCTGCCGTCTTGGCTGTCAGCCCGTGGGGGGTTAAGGAAAGCTCCCCACACCCAAGCAGGATCTGAGGGGGAAAGAAAAACGACGCTACTCCGACGGTTGCGACCCTCAGGCAAAGCAGAGTTTTCCGTTCACACGTTCGCTCGCCCACAGAAAGGCGTAGTGGGTCCTCCACTCCCACGACCCTTTTGGCGTCCCGTCCAGGAAAGGTTGGAAGCGCCTTCGCCCCCCCCCTCCGCCCCGAATCAAGACAAAACAACGCCGCCTTTTCCTCTTTCTTTCGCCTCACCTGCAAGACACGGAGATCTCCACTCGGGTGGCCGGGACGTTAGCGTTCACCGAGTTAAAATCCCCCACGGACGCCATATTCCCGTATCTCTCCAGCTTGGGCAGCTGCCCCAACAGTTTTTCCGGACCGAACATGTGGGGGCCAAAAGGCGGGGCGAGGCGGAGTGTGTGTGTGTGGGGGGGGGGAGTGGTGGTGGTGGAGGGGGGGGGCGAAGAGGTGGCGCTAACGGAATTTAGCGGGCAGGCACGAAGCGCGCGCGCTGCGGGGAGGGGCGGGGTAGGAAGGAGGAGGAGGAGGGACGGAGCTGCTAAGCGAGGCGCGCGGGTCTGCCAACGCCGAACGGCGGACTGACTGCTTGAGGAAAGGACAGCGGGCGCGAGGGACGGAGTGGGTTTGTGACGTCACCGCCTTCGGGAGACGTGCGTGAACGTGTGTTCCCCCCCACCCCACCCCTTTCCCCTGGGTATGTGGGAGGTGGGGGGTGTCCTCTCACTTGGCGTTGGGAATTTGGCGCGAAGCCGATTTTTGCTCCCTCAGGGAGGCGGTGGGAAGTTGATGAATCTCCGGCTGAGGGGAAGATGCGCGCGTTTCCCCATAAAGTTCAAGTTGTTGTTCGTACTACGTGGCAGACGGGAGTCTCAGCGGAGCACTTGCCACTTAGGGAAAGTTTAAAAAAAAACAAAAAACACCACACACACACACACAGTCCAAGAAACCAGCGGCGAGTCAACAAGCCGTGTCCACGTTTATACTTATACCTGTCATCTAGCACACGATCGACAAACTAAATAAAATAAAGCCTGTCAACCCATCCCCACGTTGCGGCTTTTCCTTAAGGCTACAGGACAAGCTAGTGAACATTCGCCTCATGAGACAACCCCACAACCCGGATTAGCCACTCATTGTGGTTTATTTAGGCTACGAGGCGAAGTCCACCCTAATTGTGGCGATTAAGCCGTTGGGGTTTTTTTTTCCCTTTCCCCTCAGATCCTGCTGGGTGTGGGGGCTTTCCTCAACCCCCACGGGCAAGACGGGAGCCATCCAAGCCACGATTCCCCCGGGTGGGTTGGGTGCGGGAAACCCTCAATGCAGACTTTTTTTTTTGTGCGTGTCAAGAGGTTTTCCTGACCCGCTGTGACGCTCCGGTTGGCACCGGGCCCTTCCTCTTCCCCCCACAACCCGGTGAAAGTTCGTGGGGTGTGAAATTCCTGCGTTATACAATCCGGGAAGAGCGTGGAGGGGGGGTGTATATGTGACGCGCACCCGCCAGGCGGTTCCCAGCAGGAAACTTGTGACATTTAAGGTTTCCCAGGGCTTCTCAAGTGACAAAACGACCACAGGTTTAATCGTGGTTTGCAACGTATTTCGCCTCGGGACTGGCGAATGGGAAGCTGCGATGCGAGGCAGCCCCGACGAAAATCCGCGGCGGCTGAAGCGCTTCACGAACCCTTGCACGAGTGGCTCAGGAAAACATCTCCGTCTCTTCATTGCAGCACAAAGGAGGCAAATAATGTGGAAGCTTAATCACTCGAGACTTTCAAGAAAAGATTGGGCTGCCATTTGTCAGAAGTGGTGTAGGGTCTCCTGCTTAGGGGGTGGGGGACTAGACGACAGTAACAGAATTGGAAGGGATCTTGGAGGTCATCTAGTCCAACCCCCTGCGCCCGCAGGAGACCTGTACTAGGGATTCGAACCGCCGACCTTTCTGATCGACAAGCTCAGTGTCTTAGCCACTGAGCCACCTAATCAGGCTATAAGATCTCTGTTAATCTGTTATCTGTTTAAACTCGGGGTCTGAACCTATTAGACCCTGAGTTTAAACAGATAATAATAGAAAGGATCCTTTCCAAAGCTCTCCTGCAAAAGGGCAACCAACCCTTCTCGGGATCAGCAGAGTTGTGGGGAAAGTTCCTCTAGGGGAAAGGTGCTAAGGGGCCTTTTTTTTTCTCTTTCCAGGAAAAAAGAAGGTGGCATTCCCCGGTTACACTCACAAGAGGTCTATCCTGGAAAAGGAGGAACGACCGTTGCTGAGGAAGGATCATTGCTTCCAACGCCTAACGTGGATGAGTCATTTTAGGCTTACTAAATGAGTGTAAAGTATATAAATAGTCCATGAAATGTTATAAGTATAAATACACAACCGTCATCAGGATCCTTACAGTTTTCTTTTTTAGCATTCTTTTTTAGCTGTTTGATTCCGTTTCTTAAGAGGAAAGGGGGAGAAAATTGTGTTCAAATCATTGAAGAGAAGAACCTCACATTCTTGACTCTGGGTGGCAGGACAACTTGGGTGCCTTTGATGCAAGTGCCCACAAACAACGCTCCCAAGTGCTGCCTGAGATGGCCAGACAAGACTGTAATTTGTTCACTGATGAACACAAATTCTTCTATTTCTTCCTAAAGAGGGAAATTGCTGCATGGTTTCTCAAATGCATTGAAAGAGAGCAACATGCTCTACTTAAATAGCTAATACAACTTTACACTAGCTGCAAAACGCTTCCCAGAATGCTATTAAATGCTCTTGGGTTCACAGGGTGCCCTTTCTTTTCTTTCTGAAACAAACAAACTAAACCTCTTCAGTCTTCAAACAGCAAAGGGGTCAAACTTCAGATGTTCTCAAATAACGCCCCCAAGTTTGGGAAGGGTCAGCCTGCAGAGATCATTAAAAAATGGTATTGACTTTTAAAGATTAAAATTTAGTGTAGCTTTAGCTTTTGTAGACTACAGTTTATTTCATCAGAGACACTGAATGTTAACAGAGTGAGTAGTGGAAATGGAGCCATGGAGAAAGATATCGATCAATACCTAGCATTTACAAAACAGATACACAAAGACATTTTGCATTATTGAATTTACTCCATATAATGTGATAAGAAACCTTGGAATTTTTTTATTCTCTGAGAAATATTAAGTTTCCTAACAAATTTCAATCCAGCTATTTCTCAAACAAATTAGCCTTTATAGACTCTGCAATCTGTAGATCAGTGATGAGTTTCCTAAGATGATTCAGTACTTCCCTACTGATTTTTGAATATTGATGGCAGAAAGCGGTCTATTTCTTTTTTTCCCCTCTTTTGGATTGGGAGATGGCAGCACACATCCCATTAGCAAATGAGCAAGTTTATGAATATCTCATCATATGACTGACATTTGATCCTTTAACAGCATTGATGAAATAGGAATTGGAGAGAATAATGCTGCTGCTCCTTGTGTACAGCAAAAATATAACATTTCTGTTCATTACGTCTTAGAAATAAGTCTCCTGAGCTCAATATAGTATACTTCCCAGGAGCTATGCATACGATTGCTGCTTCAGTTCTCATCACTATGAAGTGAAGTCTGTCCTCATTCTTTCTGGAGTACATATGTGAGTGTAGAATAGAATAGAATTCTTTATTGGCCAAGTGTGATTGGACACACAAGGAATTTGTCTTGGTGCATACGCTCTCAGTTTACATAAAAGAAAAGATACATTCGTCAAGAATCATAAGATACAACACTTAATAATAGTCATAGGGAACAAATAAGCAATCAAATCATATTAGGAAACAGTCAATATAAATTGTAAGGATACAAGCAACAAGGTCATAAGTGGGGGGAGATGGAGATGGGGCAGATCTTTATGCAGCCAAAATAACACTATCCATATACAAAAAGGAGAAGCATGAGGATTTGCAGAAATATGTCCCACCTTTATCGTTTTTCTTCATAATTCAAGAAGCTGAACATACCTAACTCTCCTCCATCCTATTTTCTCCATTACAACAACCCTTTGAGGTGGGATGGGCTGATAGAGAGTAGCTGGCCCAGTGTTATCCAGCCAGTTTTCATGCCTAAGGCAGGATTTTGGGTCCACATTAGCCTCCAGTGCTGCAAAGAACCTGCAACCACAACATTCCATAGTTGCCACATTCTACTGAGATACCTACCCTATTTCCCTCAATAAGACATCCCCTGATAATAAGCCCAATTGGGCTTTTGAGCACATGGCAATAAGGCCAAGCGCTTATTTCAGGGTTCAAAAAAATATAAGACAGGGTCTTATTTTCGGGGAAACACGGTATGTCTCCTTTCCTTGCACACCACTCACATCAGTAGTATGCAGCTCCATTTATCTTTCATCTCTATGTTTTCCTTCAAGTCATCACTATATTTGATTGGCTTTCTTTAGGAACTATTTCTGGGGCAGCCTCTATAGCATTCTTGTCTCTCTCTCTCACCATGAGGTATTTCAGTTCATTTACTATCTGTTCCTTGCTTCAGTTACTTACCTCCACATGCTAGCCAACAACCTCATTTCCCACTCTCTTTCCTTTTTCATTGATACTGTCTACTCCTTCATTGTTGTTTTTGAGTTTCCTTTCTCTCAGTTTCCTTAAGTCCCACCATTTTTTTTCTGTCCTATGCCGACTCAATACAATATTTCCTACCTGACAGAAATGGAACTGCAAACTGTTAATTCCTTCAGCACTTAAAACCAAACCATCACTTTAGATCAGCCCATCAGCATCATGGGATGCAATCAGCTGGACCTTTTTTGCTTTTAAAACTTGAGTTAACATTCATTAATATTATATTCCAAATGAAGCACCATTATTTTTCGAGGCTTGTAAACCTAATGCTTTCTGTCTAGTATTTCATTTCACAAGAAGACCTTGAAAGATTGTAAACAAAATAGGAGTCAAAAAGATTTCTTGGGTAGCTAATTAGAATAAACAAATTCCTGCATGCCCTGGACTATTAAAAAAAATCTCATAAAACCATTATGTTAAATGGCATAATAAGGAATTATAGGACTCCCATTTATTCCAATGTCACTTTCAGGCTCTTCACACACATAGAAGCCCCAAACAAGCTGCGTTAGTTGGCAGACCTATCAGAATATAGGACTTAGTTATAGCATATTGTAATTTTTTTCTTTACACACACAAATGCAGTCAACAATTGAAATAGTTTTGAAGCAAATGTTAAAATATAGAACATTCAGTGGGCCAAATCAGTACATTCTCCAAAATCCACACAAATCACAGCATCTCCAGCTGCCATTTCAAATTCATTTCAAAGCTACCTCCTCTCCAGCTCTTTCCCATAATTACAACTATTGCATTTGATTGCCGCATGTTTCTTCGGTTTGGCAAGCCTAACAGGGTTGGAATTGCTGCCAATATTTGATGGGTTTCAGTTGCAGGAGACAGTTGTTCTCTCTAATCATTAATAATGGGAATTTGTCTGCAAAGATTTAATTTAAAAACGCTGAAATAAGATCAGTTCTAATGGGCGATCCATACCATTTGTTAATATTGCATGCAGAAATAAAGTCTAGTTTCAACTATATTAAATCCAAAAAGTCTAAATCAGTGCTTCCAGAAATGTTTATCATTACATATTTCAGATATCAGCTAATATTTTTAAAAAGTGGTAAAGAAGTGTTCACAGCGATCACAATGTTTATTTTTTTTTTAGTTTTAGTTTGTTGTGTCAATAGAAAATGCAAAAGGAAACTGAAAATGCTGCAGTTGTTTTCTTGTTTCGATGCCTTTTCCTTTTGAACCTTTATTAATACATGATCCCTATTTAATGATGGATATTTTAAATACACTCGTGAGGAAAAACTTGAGTCAACGTAATTTCATGAATATTTGAATAAAATGTAGATAAGGAGCATTAAACCTTATGATTTGTTATTAATTATTTGTTAATAAGAGCATATTTGTTCCGTATTACGCTCTGAAGATTATATAAGGTGGCAGCAGCCAGGTGCATCCCATTTTTATGCCCCCTGCTGCCATTGCTACCATCACACTGAGCTCAAGGCCATTTGGAGTTCAGGCCATTCGGTGGCAACAACAGGTAGGCCGGGCAGCCAGGTGCATTCCATTTTCACACCCATGCTGCTGCCACCACACCAAGCCCCTGGAGCTCCCAGAGCCCCTGGAGCTCAGTTCAGTGGCAGTGGCAGGGGGTGAAAACATGATGCGCCCTGCTGCCACTTTTTCACCACTGCCAAATGGCCCAAACTCTGAACAGCCTGAAGCTTGACATGGTAGCGACAGTGGTGTGTATGTGTGAAAATAGGAAGTGCCCGACCACCACCACTACTCTGCACTCTGCCCATCTGCTTGCTCATCTGCCCATCCGCCTGCCTGCCCTGCCATCTCTCCAGCTTCCTGCGACACGTCTCCATATTGACTTGACTATGTTGAGTTGTCTTGCAACAACTTGGCAATGGTGAGTTGGCAGAAGTGACTTGACATTGGTGACCTGGCTGAGGTGGCTGCGCCGAATTGTCCTAGACCCTTTGTAGCAGAGGAAAGCTGAAGATCATAAATACAGTTGCAGTTTCACTTAGCAGCCACTTTGCTTAACAATTGACTTGCTGATCCCAGTTGTGTGCACTAAATAAGACAGGTAATGTTATAAAAGGCATTATAAATCTTTATTAAATAAATAAAACTATAAAGCATTATAAAACATGACATCAGTATAGTATATTTTAAATTTTTTAAAATTTTTAAAACTTTTTTATATTTTTTGTGTATATTTGTTGATTTTAACAGTTGTTGGTCGATTGTTGTGTGAGCCGCCCTGAGTCCTTGGAGATAGGGCGGCATACAAATTTTATAAATAATAATAATAATAATAATAATCATGGAATACAGAATTTGATTATTTGAAAAACATAAATATCCACATCCTCATTACACTGGACTACAATAGTAAAAGATGATACTAACTTCTTGTTTTGCTGCACTACTGCGATTGCAAAAGCTTGTGCAAAGTGCAAATTTATATTATCAAAAAAGAAAGCAGTTTGTACCGCAACTCCTCCCTATTAATATACCATGAGCTCATCCTATAAAGGAGAGTCATGAACTGCAACGTGAAGCAATAGCAGTGGCACAACATAAGGAAACGGCTTCCAGCCAAAACTGAAATGAGAAATGAGAAAGAGATATTTAACCTTCTGTTGAAACTTAAAACATTCTTACTCGTTATTACTAATCCACTAGTACTTGTCACACAAGGTTTAAGAAAAGGAACTTAATTCAATACAAATTAGAAGTGGTCTGTTCAGTGTAGAAAAATAAAACTTATAGCATTAAATAAATTATAATCAAATATTGGTATATTGAAGATTGAACCTGATTGCCACAGGATACAAACGTTGTGTCAGCGTTCCGGAAACCCGCCCTCCCAGTTCCCAGTAAAGACTCTGAAGCAAGCATTTCCAAAGTTCTATTTACTAGAATAGGTAAACTGGCACATCTGGGAAAAGCCGAATCTGAGAGGTCCGGGTTTTCCCTCAGTAAATCAAAAAACCCCAAACCATCTCCTCACTCCTCAGTCGATCACATGCTCCAATCAACCACCGTCCCATCTCGAGACAGCACTCCGACCACTCCTTCTCCAGATGCAGGATTGCCCTGACCTTGACCAACAGGAAGAATACTATTATGTCTACAGACAACCCCTCTACTAAATTCCCCCTCCTACTTTCCCACACATGAGAAGGTGGCAGCATGGAAGCTTCTGGTCTAATATGGCTTCCAAAGCTGACACATTGCTTATTCTTTTTTAACCTTTTCTGAGTTTTTTTTTCCTACTAGGTCAATAATTAGTACATTTCAAGAAATAGAAAATTTACATGGCTCAATCTTTGCACTCCCAATAACTAACCAACCAACCAAACAAACAAACAAATAAAGGAATATCTTCTAAACACTTATTTAATGGGAGAAGACACAGTATTAAAAAGGAAGTTGTAATGGTATTTGGAGAATGCTTTTTCCATTATCTTATAAAGCTAATGCTCAGCGGTCTCCTCTGCTTATCTCAAGTTTCCATCTCTATTTTTTTTTAAATTACTTGTGGTAGCTGATCAAAAACATACCAACAAATGGTCAATTTCAGAAAATGTGATAGGTATTCACAAAAACAGCTGTTGCAATAAGGGTGCTTATTCATCAAATGGGTGCTATGTTGGAAATAACCAGTTCCAAACTCTTGATTTCACAGAGACATTAAAGAGATGAAATAATGATTAGTTCAAAACATTTTCATAGGTCTATTATTCAGTAGTTTAATTCCACTTATAATTGGAATTTTTATAATTCTTATTGTTATCATCTATAACCAGTGGTGGGTTGTTCCCGGTTCTGTCCGGTTCTTTAGAACCGGTAATAAAAGTGGGAGGCTCGGCCCACCTGTCCGGATGTCATAATTGACGATCTGCGCACATGCGTGCTCCCATTGCGAACAGGTAGTAAAGGTAAGTAGAACTCACCCCTGCCTATAACCCCAATACTCTAAATCATGAAGGAATAAACTACAATAGCTTTGTACCATATAGTATCAACCTTGTTAACTCTCAAGACTCTTTTTTTTACTAGGTATTTAAAATGGACTGAGATTAATATATACATATCATACATGTGTATATATGTGTATTTGTTAATATATGTATATATACAGTATATGTGTGTATGTATATGTGTGTGTGTGTATAATCTTAGCCATTGTCTGTCCACTGCAGGATGAAGGCCTCTTCCGCATGTTTCCAACCTATATGGTCCTGAGCTTTCTTTTGCCAATTGGGCCCACAGGACTTGCTGATGTCATCAATCCATCTTGTTTTAGGTCTCTTTCATGGACCTTTTTTAAATCAAGTGGGATCCATTCTATAACTGCCTTGGTCCACCTGCCATCAGTTCTTCTTGCTATGTGACCAGTTATTGCCATTTCAATACTTTTACTCTCTTGATGATATCATATACTTTTGTTTATTCTCTAATCCATGTGCAGGTCTTTCTGTCTTGTCTTGTAATGCCGAGCATGTATCTTTCCATGGCTCTTTGTGCTACACGTAGTTTTTGCATCAATTGTGAGGATAGTGTCTATATCAGTTAGTTAGTTGGTTATATGTTTCTTTTGAGAGTGGGCATCAGCATTTCTTTTTAATGTGTGCCATTGTGTACATAGAAAAGTGACAATAAAGGTTATGTTATCTTATTTCAGCTTATTAAATGGGGTTCAATTTTTTAATATATCTTATTGCTCAGTTCCCAAAGTGAATTATACAGAGCACATTATTCAGGAAAACTTAAAAATACTTTATGTCCCCTGATCTGCTTTTCCCACAATTCATTCTGTATATTTTTTTTCTATAATATTTTTAGCATATCATCTTTCAAGGAATAATGACATAGAAGTATTCACTTAGGGAATGGAAGGAGAATGTAAAGGTAATTCTGTTCTGCTTTTTTTAAAACAGAAAGAATCCTGGTGATTTTTTAAAAGTTTTGTAATGTACAAAGTGATACCTATAGGGCAAAACATGTCTAGACATAGCAAATCACAAGCAATTAATACAGCCACTAATATAGCAGTAGTAACTCAATAGTAGTAACTGTGAGAGGGATCTTGGAGTCCTAGTGGACAATATTTTAAATATGAGCCAGCAGTGTGCAGCAGCTGCCAAAAAAACCAAAACAGTTCTAGGATGCATAAACGGAGGGATAGAATCTAGATCATGTGAAATGTTAATACCACTTTATAATGCTTTGGTAAGGCCACACCTGGAATACTGCATCCAGTTTTGGTCGCCACGATATAAAAAAGATGTGGAGACTATAGAAAGAGTGCAGAGAAGAACAACAAAGATGATTAGGGGACTGGAGGCTAAAACATATAAAGAACGGTTGCAGGAATTGGGTATGTCTAGTTTAATGAAGAGAAGAACTAGGGGTGACATGATAGCAGTTTTACAATATCTCAGGGGCTGCCACAAAGAAGAGGGAGTCAAACTATTCTCTAAAGCATCTGCGGGGTAGAACAAGAAGCAATGGGTGGAAACTAATCAAAGAGAGAAGCAACTTAGAACTAAGGAGAAATTTCCTGACAGTTAGAAAAATTAATCAGGAGAACAACTTGCCTTCAGAAGTTCTAAATGCTCCAACACTGGAAGTTTTTAAGAAGATGTTGGACAACCATTTGAGTTTTGGTAGTACAGGGGTTTAAGGCACCCTGTTATTAAGCTGGTTATTAAGACCAGCTGCCTGCAATTACTGCAGGGTTCGAATCTCGCCAAGGCTCAAGGTTGACTCAGCCTTCCATCCTTTCTAAGATAGGTGAAATGAGGACCCAGTTTGTGGGGGCAATAAGCTGACTTTGTATAAAATATACAAAAGGATGAAGGCTATTGCTGAGCACATTGTAAGCCGCCCTGAGTCTTCAGAGAAGGGCGGCATATAAATCAAATTTTAAAAAAAAACAAAAAAAAAAAACCATTTGTCTGAAATGATATAGGTTTTCCTGCCTAAGCAGGGGGTTGGACTAGAAGACCTCTAAGGTCCCTTTCAACTCTGTTATTCTAATTCTAATATTAATATTCATAAAGCATATTAAGGCTTCAAAACTTAGTAAATGTGGCAATGGCTTGTTAAAAAGTATTGCCATTATCATTCCTGCATTGTAAAGGCTGAGTAGATATTTTAAGAGATTTAACGAAAACTTGCCTGTATCTCACAAACTAATTCAACAGAATTATCTGTAAGAGGCTAATATAATTGAATTAGTTTAACACATGTGTAAATTACAAAATAGGTTGGGCTTTAAAGCAAGCACAACAAAAATTAATATAAGCTTAATATATTGTCTCATATATATGCCATTTAAATAATGATATCTCTCCATTTGCTCTGAAGTTCAATTAATGAAATAAACTATTAGACGTATACCTAACTATTCAGGTTAATTTTATGACCTTCAGAGGAAAGCAGTGAAGCAAATGTAGATATTTGAACTTCTCTTAGTCTCACCTAAGATTGCCTATACTATAGCAATGGACTGCAGAAAGTGTAAGCAAAACATCTGGAAGATAGGAATTTGCCTTTTTCTGCTATATTGTTTCTTTAAAAGTGAGTATTTAAGTATTGCCTCTTTCCTCTGATGTAAAAAAGGCAGGGTAAAAAAATGCAGCCATGACTGACTTATTGATTTTTTTTGACTCACTCCTGCCCCAGACATCTTTGCTAATAGACCATTACCCACAGCTGCTCATCTAACTCTTGAGTATAAAATCCCCAGACAGATGTCTTCACTTGCCTCTCTACCATGCAATTGATTCACAATATGCACCTGCCAATTATTCTTTGTTTTTGCATGTTGTTGAAAGTGAAGGGCCTTTGCTGCATGTGAAAAGTTCCAGAAACCCTCCTGGAAAAAAAAGGTACAGATAGTTCTTGACTTACAACAGCGACCGTTCGAAGTTACAACGGCACTGAAAAATATGACTTATGACCGTTTTTGCATAGTTATGTCCTTGGCGGCATCCTCATGATCATGTGATCAAAATTCAGATGCTTGGCAACTTTTTCATATTTTTGATCATTGCTGTGCCCCAAGGTCATGTGATCCCCTTTTGCGATCTTCTGACAAGCAAAGTCAATGGGGAAGCCAGATTCACTTAACAACCAGGTTACTAACTTAACAACTGCTATGATTCACTTAACAACTGTGGCAAGAAAGATCATAAAATGGGGCAAAACTCACTTAACCAATGTCTCACTTAACAACAGAAATGTTGGGCTCAATTGTGGTTGTATGTCAAAGATTACCTGTATCTCCCAGCTCTAGGTGCACAGTCCTCAAATCCCACGAAGCTGATGTTGCTGAAATGCAGTGATGTGACTTTTTCTCAGGGTTTTGGTAGCAGTAAGGATGAAAGCAGGCCTGTTAAGACTTCATGAGTCTATTTCGCAATTAGAGAAGTTCATATGCACACACCCAGAAATACCTGACCCTTAGCCTCCAAAAGATCCCTGAAAAACATAGCCTTGTGCCATCGGGGAATGTCATTATCTCATCACAATGCTAGTTGCAGCCTTTTCTTTTTTCAGGGCAATTCCCAGAGAACACTTGGCTTATGTTCAGGATTACAGTTGTCAGAGTAAATCTTGATCACAAATACTATAATTTATTAGGGATTCAAGCATGCCCTTTGTCACTTCCTTCTGTCCTGTCACTTTTTTCAGTTCTCCCTGACATTCAACATTCAAGACTCCTAGAAACCCAAGTTTATTCAGTTTCTACTAAAGTTTTATTTCTTTTTTGGGGGGGGGGATGTTAATCTTTATTTTCATTGCATGAGTTCATTACTCTTACATATTAAAGAAAGAGCAAGGGATAACTCAGACAGTCCAAGCAGTTGTATCTGGCTGCAAGGAAGACCTTAACTTGTTCTGGATAGGAGAGATCCTGCCTAGCAGTCTAGTCATGAAGGTGGAATGCCTCTCTTATATAGCTGTAGCTTAGCTCTCTGAAACCATTCCTTGACGTGATTAATTTTAACGTTATAACAAAATAAACAGAGTTGGAAGGGACTTTGGAGGTCTTGTAATTCAACCTCCTGCTCAAACAGGAGACCCTATACTATTTTGGACAACTTCAACCCCCTCTGTCATTTCAACTCTGTTAGTAAGAATCAAGTCCAATATAGCTGACCCTCTAGTTCTTTCCTTTTGGATGAGAAAGTTGTCAGCTAGGCAAGTAAGGAACCTGTTTGATCTCCCACCTGGTGCAGAATGTCTCCCAGTTGATGTCAGGGTACTTAAAGTTTCCCATTACTACTGTGATGTGTTTCCTACATACATTGGTTAACTGATTAGCAAAAAGTCCATTTATTTCTTCTGCTTGGGTAGCCTATACCTTCTCCACCTTTTGTGAGAAAAGGAAAAAGATAGTGATGATCATGTGACAATCATAAGGCAATGTCCAAGTAGTTTATTATACCCTTCTCTAAGATGCTTTAAAATGTTCAAAGCTGGTGAAATCTCATTCCTTCATTCTTTACAATTATTATCCCTTACTGACCTTTGTGCAGATTGTCTTTTCTCCATGCAACCCCACTGATAACATCAGCATGGTGGCATGACCTCTTCTCATGGACTTCCATCTGCACTAGAAAACCAGAGAACTCCCCATATTTTACAGAGAAGTTAAGGTATTCAGTTCCTTCCTAATTTCCTTCCTCAGATCTGAGATGGAAAAGGCAACATAGGCACACCATACATGTAACTGATTGATGTTTATTTTGGTGTCCATCAAGTGTAGCCATTGCTGTGCAGTCTAAACTAGGGGGAAGAG
Source organism: Pantherophis guttatus (assembly GCF_059756535.1). Taxonomy (NCBI): domain Eukaryota; kingdom Metazoa; phylum Chordata; class Lepidosauria; order Squamata; family Colubridae; genus Pantherophis; species Pantherophis guttatus. The sequence goes on from NC_142069.1 coordinate 78,171,500, forward strand.
TGTCAGTTTCCAGAAGTGGGATAATCTCTGTGTGTGGTAGACTCAATAAACAAGACAGGAAAAGGAAGCAGGAGCAGCTCCGTGCCATCCAATTATTGTTCAGAATGACAGAAATAGAGGCTTTCACACAGCTCTGCAGAGGAAGAGACTGGTTTTTTGGGATACTAAACCACAATGGTTGTGTACTTTCAATTTGAACTGAGAAACAAGGTATAAATTGAGTCATTAAACAAGTAGTATATCATCTAACTATTGGGCATTATAATCTCTCCCTTGCTATATTGTTATCTAGATACTCCAATTTATGGTTTGTGTTTTCTTTTTTAATATTCCCTCCCTGTTAAATAAATTAATCCTCTTAGAAAATTTCTAGTATTTTAAAAAAGTTCATCTCTTTCAGGAAACAGACAACCTGGTAAAATGTAAGCACCTTATTTTGGATGCCATTTTCTTCTTTACTTACTCTGTTTATTTGAGTGTAATGGTTAAACTGTTGGACCTAGATTAAGAGACTAAAGTTCAAGATGTCACTTGATTGCAGAGCTAATTGGGGCCAATTACTTTTTCTCAGCAAAAGCTATCTTTTATGGTGATGAAATGAAGAAGAAGCCCCGTGCATGCCATGTTCAATTTTAAGAAATAAGGCATAAATATAAGTTTACCAGTTGTGTTGGTGGATTAATTTGTTTTGATTTGTGTAGGTTTGAAAATTGAACGTTTGAGATTTCTGAATATCTTATTTTGCACTTCATGTTCTAGTTTCTGGAGTTGCTCCTGTCAGATGGCTGGCTAGGTGAATGATTTAAACAAATAAGTTAATAAATATTACAAATAAAAGTAAATTTTAAAAATCTGATTGTTTCTATGTCACAGCTAAATGCCACACCTAGCTCAAATACAGTAACTGTGAAAGGGATCTTGGAGTCCTAATGGACAATCACTTAAATATGAGCCAGCAGTATGTGGCAGCAGCCAAAAAAGCTAATACAATCCTTGGTTGTATAAACAGAGGCATAGAATTAAAAACACATGAAGTATTAGTACTACTTTATAAAGCCTTAATAAGTCCACACCTGCAATACTACATTCAGTTTTGATAATGACATTACAAAAAAGACATTGAGACTTTGGAAAAAGTGCAAAGAAGAGCAACTAAGATGATTAAAGGCAGGGGTGGGTTCTACTTACCTTTACTACAGGTTCGCATCGCGCCCGCGCTCTTCTGCGCATGCGCAGATCACCTATGATGACGTCCAGGTCAGTGGGCGGTGCCTCCCGCCGGTTTTACTACTGGTTCTTGCAAACTGGTCCGAACTGGGGGCAACCCACCACTGATGAAAGGCCTGGAGACTATAACATATGAAAAATGATTGCAGGATTTGGGTTTGGCTAGTCTAGAGAAAAGAAGGATTTGGGGGGGGGGACATGATAGCAGTATTCCAATATTTGAGAAGCTGCCACAAAGAGTAGGGGGTCAACTTATTTTCCAAAGTACCAGAGGGCAGGACAAGAAACAATGGATGGAAACTAATCAAGGAGAGAAGCCACCTGGAATTAAGGAGAAGCTTCCCAAGAGTGAGGACAATTAACCAATGGAATAACTTGTTGTCAGAAGTTGTAGGTGCTTCATCACTGGAGGTTTTTTAGAAGAGACTGGGCACAGCCACTTGTCTGAAATGATATAGGGCCGTGATGGTGAACCTATGGCAGGTGTGCCACAGGTGGCACGCGTAGCCATATCGGTGGGCATGTGAGCTCCAGCTCCAGCGCGCATCTGCAAATTTGGTGAGGTCCACTTTTAGTTCATCATATCTAGATCATTTATGAAGGTTTAAAGAGCACTAGGCCCAAGACAGAACCTTGGGTTACCCCACTGCATGCTTCCCTCCATGTAACTGTAGTTCCATTGAGGGCTACATGCTGAGTACAGCTGGTGAGCCAATTGTAATCCATTTGGTGGGGATATTGTCTATCACACGTTGTTAAATCTTATCAACAAACAGGCTGTGATCTCTACACTTGTAGAACAAGGATGTCAAACTCACATCACAGCAGCGTCACATGACGTATTGGGACTTCTCCCCTCGTCACTAAACCGGGCGTGGCACATCCGTCCCATGGGCCGGGAATTTGACAGCCCTGTTGTAGAACCTCTTAGCTGTATAGAAAAAAACATTCCATTTTTGAGGTGTCGTATTTCATTTTCCAACTGTTAGACCTGACACCACTTTACCTTAGTAACAGTGGAAATGGTCTAGAGATCACTATGATAGGCAACAATAGAAAGAGAATATAATTTGCCCAGTGGGAGGGTTGAAAGACTCAGCTGTGAAGGTCCAGTGGTTACATATTACCACTGAAATTTGCATGTGATAATTGCAACTGAAACAAAATTGTCAAGAATGAAAACGATTTCATAAATTAGTCTATAATCCAGTTCCACATGGAAGTAAGCTGTTAGCTAAGTGAATGTTTCTATGGAAATACTTCTCTGCTAAGTAGATCTTTTATTTAAATGTTACCACTATCATATATTTGGTTCAGCATGTTTAAGTACCCATATAATAAAGGACACAGAAAGATTTGCAGGTACACAACAAGATTTGCAGCCCACATTCTTTAACCAGACAAAGTGGCCACAATCCTATTCAGATGCATTAAGTCCATTCATTTTGATGGGTTTAAGTGTGTCTAATTCAAGTGCTTAATATGTTCTATTGGAATTTGGTTCATAAAGAGTGTTCAGTTAGATTTAACTGCATTGCCTTACGTGAACAGAGTATTTTATTGTGTTTGGGTGACTGATAGAATGAAATGTATGACTAAAATGCCTAGCTGCGATTTTTTAAAACAGTAATATTTTACCATGTGATGAAAATTAAAAATGGGAAAACATGTCTATTTTTAGCACTTCTCTGTAGTTTTTTTTTTCCTTAATTCCTTTCTTAGTCAGAAGCTTCTTATTGCATATGACATAAGTTCAAAATCCCCATAACAAAAAGGTCCCCCTTTCACAGCTGCAAAATTGTTCTAAATTGGCTTTAATTGTCTCCTGATTGCTTAATCTCTCTTCTTGCTTGATGTGGGGAATGTGCTTGCTATATACACACATACACACACAGGGGAGGGGGAGGGAGAGGGAGAGGGAGAGATACCGCTTCCCTCTGTTGGAAGAAACATCCTTCTAGGTTCTGCCCCAAGTGGGGAAAAAGACACTGGAAACATGGAGATTGCTTGGAAAGATGGTTTAATGGTGGACAGGATCACATGCCTTGAGTTCCTGAACAGAAAAGGGGGCAGATACAGTGAGTCCCTGGGTTTTTATGCTCTCTCTGGCTCTGCATTTCTTGGGGCCACGAAAGAGTATCCTGATTGGTTGTCAGACTCCCAGGGGGTGGGGGCCTTGCTGGCTGATGGTCACATGTGCTTCCCAGGTCACATGTGGTGAGTTTCTGCTGCTATTGTGTAGAGGGCTAATCCTATCTTTGTTGGATCTTTGGCAATTCCTACTATGGCTCTGCCTGAAGGAGGCAGATCTTTGTTATGTAGAATAGACTGGCCCAGGCCTTAGTGGCCCATTGACAAAGGGTGGGGGACAGGAAGGTGGGAGCTGCTTTGTCTGTAAAATATGCTTCTCCATTTCTCATCCAGGGAAATATAATATTCTGCCTTTTTCATGTTTCCTAAAATATTTCACTCTTCCAGGAAAGGGGTGGGTGCTAACTTCCTACACCTCCCTCTATGGAAGCAGAAGTAATGCTCTGTACTATTTATTGTTGTCAAAGAAATTAATTGAATATGGATGGTCACGAATAATAGGAAATATTCAATACTATTATTGATAATAATTGTGATGATTCAGACAAGTAAATAACAAATGAATGTCTATAATCTACTACACTATAATTTTCTCAGGAATGGAAACACAAAATTCAAGGTGCTTCAGATATGACTACACTGAAACAAATACCTCCTGGGGTTACTTTGGGGAATAAATCAACCCCCTCTTTTCTGTGACTGTCCAAAATGTACTAGAAAACAGCTATCATGTCACACCTTATTCCTTCTCTTCGTTAGGCTAGACATAACTAGTTCCCTATATCATTCATTGAATGGTTTAGCCTTCAGATCCCTTATCATCTTTGTTGCTCTTCTCTGCACTCTTTCTAGGGACTTAGTGTTGTGGCCCGCCAGCGGCCAGCAGAGTTGGCAGCAGATTCGGACAGTGAGGAGGTTGGGGAGGAACATGGGCCAGTCCTGGAGTCTGGGGAAGGCTCTGATGAATGCTCTGTGTCGGAGGCAGAGAGGGGGCCAGGGCCATATGACAGATATCAGCTGCCTTTGTAGTCAGACATCAGTGAGGCAGACGAACAGCTGGAGCCTGTTCCCAGTGTGCGCATGCGCAGAGTTGCCAGACGAAGGGAACAACTAAGGAACAAGGGTCGACTTGGGAGTAAGGCCACAGATGGACGATGAAGGGCCCCTCCCAGAGGGAATAAAAGAGGAGCAAAAGGGGAGTGGAGTTTTCAGGAGACAATTAGTTCATTCCTGCATTCTTGCCAAGTATTGCGGCAGCTGAAAGATATCGGCCTGGCCACTCTCCAAGCCTGATAAAGGTCGGTAATTGTGAACTATCTTGAAAGACTGTGGGAGAGGAAAGACTTGGCTGGAGAGGAATTCACTGTAAATTAATTAAAAGGGCTTAATCGGGACTCAGACTCGGCTTCGTGCTGCTGGGGAAGCCTAGGTCCGAACACTTAGCATCTTTTTTTGTATTGTGACAAACCGAATTGGATGCAGTTCAGTATTGCAAGTGTGACCTCATTAGTGCAATATAGGCAATACTACTACTTCTCATGATCTTGATGCTATCCCTCTGTTGATGCCTCATAGGATTGCATTGGCTTTTTTGGCAGTTGCCACATACAGCTGGCTCATACTTAAGTGGTGGTCCACTAAGACATCAAAATCCCTTTCACAGTTACCACTATTGAGCCAAGTACTGCCTATTCTGTACCTGTGCATTGTGGTTTTTCCTGACTAAGTGCAGGATCTTACTTTTCTCACCGCTGAACTGCATCTGATTAGATAGAGTCCATTGCTCTAGTCTGTCATGATCCTTCTGAATCTTTTATCTTAGTTTTTGACTTTTTTTTTTTTTTTTAGCAACATTTTTCAGGTCACTTAACATAGCTGAATTATTGGAGCTATGCAAAACTCTGAAAAAGAGACTTTGTTTGAGTGATCTTTGGAGTGAAGGTTTTGGAAGACAATTCACAAAGCACTATAACTCACACTTCCCAACAGTAAAATGGCCAGGTTTCTTTGGATTCCTGCATTTTTAGGCTGAACAATAGATGACCATTAGCCCCTCCAGGGGAAGTTGTCAGAGAAACACAGCATCTCAATAAAACAATACCATGGTCTCTGTAGCACAGAGCAATTTTGGCAGTTTTGCAGTGACCTGTTACTTATGCTTCAAATGGGAATAGACTTCATGCATTTTGTAAATATGTGAATGTATGTTTACAGTCAACTATAAGAAATGTAGTTTGACAAGGTGGCAAGAGAAAAAATATCAACGACTAAGCCAGCTTATACAGAGCAGAGTATACAATATACTTTTGAGACCCCCAGAAAGCAAAATCGTGTATTTTTCCAGTTAGAAAGTTCATATGGTATATATTTTAAGAAATACCTTCTCCAGAAATAATGGTGAGGTATTCTGTTGCTGCCCTCATCTGCTTCTATGAGATTTGTTCAAAAGAAATTTCCAGCCAATTGTTCTCTAAATGAACATTGCACATTTAGCACCACATTTTTCAATGTACTTGGGAAATATGGAATACACAATGCAAGAGATGGAAGTCTTCTTGGAAGTATTTGGGTAAATATTAGAAGAAAAAGAAAAGACTTTGCTATAGGTATGTATTTTAGGCCACCCAAGCAATGAGAGGAAATATATGAATTCTTTGATAATTATTTAGCTGACGTATGCAAAACATACACCATTGTAGTAATGGGGACTTTAACCAGCTGGTGAAATCCAGCAGGTTCTGACAGGTTCTGGAGAACCGGTAGCAGAAATTTTGAGTAGTTCGGAGAACCGGCAAATACCACCTCTGGCTGGCCCCAGAATGCGGTGGGAATGGAGATTTTGCAATATCCTTCCCCCAGAAATGGGGAGGGAATGGGGATTTTGCAGTATCCTTCCCCTGGAGTGGGGTGGGAATGGAGATTTTGCAGTATCCTTCCTCTGCCACGCCCACCAAGCCACACCACACTCACCAAGCCACGCCCAAAGAACCTGTACTAAAAAAAAATTGAATTCCACCACTGACTTTAACTACTCTGACATCAACTGGGAAACAAACTCTGCGGCAAGTGGGCGATCAAACAGGTTTTTGGTGTGCCTACCTGACAACTTTATCATACAAAAGATAGAGGAGGGAAGTAGAGGGTCAGCTATACTGGACTTCATTGAGATGAAATGGTTGAGGCAGTAGTGGATATAAAAATTTTGGGGTACGGTGATCATGTCATTCTTGAATTCATTATAATGCTACCAGGTAACGAAACCAAGTCAGACTAGTTCTAAAATAAAAAACAGTATCGGGAAACGCTAGAAAAATGAGATAATGAAGGCCCAAACCAAAACAGCACAACAGAGAAAGAAAAACAAAAGACAGCAGACAAGACCAGCAATGGTGCACAAAGATATCTCTGACAAATTGAGGGACAAAAATGTCACATATAAAAAAAATGGAAAGAGCTAAAACAGAATACCAGCAAATAGCCCAAATCTGCAACGATGGAGTCAGGAAAGCTAAGGGCCAGAACCAGCTGAGACTGGTAACTAATAACAACAATAATTTTAAAAGTTTCTTTCAACATGTAAGAAGCAAGAAGAAAGTTAAGGAAACAATAGGTCCAATAATGGGAGCAGATCAGTGGTGAATTGTTCCCGGTTCGGCCCGGTTCGGCCAAGCCGGTAGTGGTGACAATGTGTGATATCACCGAACCGGTTCTCTGTGACTGGGAGCTGGGCCCTCCCGCCTGCCCCCGCTTTATTCCTACCTTTATTTCTTGGTTTTTAGCCCAGCTGATAGGCACGGCAGAGTGGATTGCCGCAGCTCAGCTGGGCAGAAACCCAATGTGCTTGTGCAGAGCGTGCGCCGAGCGCAAAGCATGTGTGTGAAGAGAACCGATGGTAACACCGGCTGGAACCCACCACTGGAGCAGATGGCAAGAAGGTAATGAGCAGCAAGAAGAAAGCAGAACTGCTTAATTTCTTGTTTGCATCTGTTTTTACACAAAAGGAAGAAATAGCCCAAGCTATCAAAAGCAGCACTGAGGGAGATAGAACAGAAATAGAAGTCAAACTAGGTAAGGATTTAGTAAGAGAATACTTATCCACTCTGGACAAGCACAAATCACTTGGAACAGGTGATTTACATCCCAGGGTTCTGAAGGAGCAGGCAGACATCATATCAGAGCCATTGAATCAGTGGTGAAATCCAATTTTTTTTACTATCGGTTCTATGGGTGTGGCTTGGTGGGCATGGCTTGGTGGGTGTGGCAGGGGAAGGATATTGCAAAATCTCCATTCTCACCCCACTCTAGGGCCAGCCAGAGGTGGTATTTGCCAGTTCTCCAAACTACTCAAAATTTCCGCTACCGGATCTCCCGAACTTGTCAGAATCTACTGGATTTCACCCCTGCATTGAATGCAATCTTTCAAGTCTCCTGTACTATAAGAAATATCAGAGAATAATCAAGTGGAGGATCTGTGAGAACCTAGAAACAAACAAGGTGATCATTTAATGTGAAGCAGCTGCCAAAAAAGCCAACAGTTCTGGGCTGCCTAAACAGAGGGATAGAATCAAGATCACGTGAAGTGTTAATACCACTTTATAATGCCTTGGTAAGGCCACACTTGGAATACTGCATTCAGTTTTGGTCGCCACGATGTAAAAAAGATGTTGAGACTCTAGAAAAAGTGCAGACAAGAGCAACAAAGATGATTAGGGGACTGGAGGCCTAAAACATATGAAGAACGGTTGCAGGAACTGGGTATGTCTAGTTTAATGAAAAGAAGGACTAGGGGAGACATGATAGCAGTGTTCCAATATCTCAGGGGTTGCCGCAAAGAAGAGAGAGTCAAACTATTCTCCAAAGCACCTGAGGGCAGGACAAGAAGCAATGGGTGGAAACTAATCAAGGAGAGAAGCAACTTAGAACTAAGGAGAAATTTCCTGATGGTTAGAACAATTAATAAGTGGAACAACTTGTCTGCAGAAGTTGTGAATGCTCCAACACTGGAAATTTTTAAGAAGATGTTGGATAACCATTTGTCTGAAGAGGTGTAGGGTTTCCTGCCTGGGCAGGGGGTTGGACTAGAAGACCTCCAAGGTCTCTTCCAATTCTGTTATTCTATTCTATTACTCTATCTCTAGAAGCCAGCTTGGGTTTGTTAAAAACAGATCATACCAGACAAATCTTATTGCCTTATTTGATAAATTGGTTAAATTACTGGACCTGCAAAATGCTATGTACGTAGTATACTTGGACTCCAGTAAGGCATTTGACAAAGTAGATCACAGCCTATTTCTTGGTAAGATAGAACAAGGTGGGATAGACAGAACTACCACCAGATGAATTTGCAACTGGCTGACCACTGCACTCAGACATGATAAAGAGGCTAGAGGCTAAATCGTATGATTTAGGGAGGGAGAATAGCATCTAGCCTATCGAAGAGAAGGATTAAGGGGACATGATAACTGTCTTCCAGTATTTGAAGGGCTGTCACAAAGAAAAGAGGATTTGGTTGTTGTCAAAGCACCAGAGGGCAGGACAAGAAGCAATGGGTGGCAGCTTGCTAAAAAGAGATACAACCTAGAAGTTGTGAGTGCTTCATCACTGGTGGTTTTTAAAAGTAGACTGGACAACCATTTGAACAAGATGGTGTAAGGTCTCCTTATACCTTAGGCAGGAGGTTGGACTAGAAAACCTCTGAGGTTCCTTCCAACCATATGATGATTCTAAGTTCTAGGTTCTACTTAGAAAATACAGCTTCCCTTAGGTGCATTTAAGACAAAGGATATTCTCAGTAACACATTCTTGTCTGAAAATCAACATATTCAAAGGCAAACATGGCCAGGTTCCAAGTCGAACAATAATTTATCCAAACCAGAGTCATCTGCATACAGATGTCTTTTCTTTGTGGCTCTCAAGGAAGCTAGAGCAGGCAGATGCTGATATATGGTGTTTCAAGGAAGCTAAAATTTGATAGCGGCACAAAATCCATCCTTCAGTTTATTATCAGACAGGGCCAGGCAGCTGGCTCCGACAAGAAGATAAACAAGCAATGAACACAGCAGCCAAAGGACTGAGGCAAAACATTGGAAGCAATGCTTTCATACAATATGGTGTTTTAAAAGCTTCTAAAAATGGGAGAATTAGGATTGTGATATGAAACTGATAAACTTTGCCGCATTGTTGCAATGATGTACTACTGTACGCTGCATGTTGGGGATGGCAGAAAGTGAATTTGCAGTGGTGTGCTCTTATCTAATAATCTCACCAACAAAATATTTGCCAAACCACTAGAGTAGAGATTGACTTACATTGGCTATTATTAATTTTACTAACCATTCTTGCAGGCTGCGCTGGAAGGAGTGATGGAAGTCAGCAAGAACACCCCGATCTTAAATGATAAGAGGTTTCCATGAGGTTCTTCCAGAGGTGAGTTCTACTTACCTTTACTACTGGTTCGCAATGGGGCCGCGCGTTTGCTTCGCTTGTGCGCACGCTCTTCTGCACATGCGCAGGAGCATTCTGATGGCGTCGGGGTCGGTGGGCAGAGTCTCCTGCCGGTTTTACTACCGGTTCTATAGAACTGGTGCGAACCGGGGGCAACCCACCACTGGGTTCTTACTAACATTCCCTCACCTCTGGTAGCTGTTACGCTAACTGGGTGCAGCTGAGGGAGAGATATTTGCCTGGTTCTAATGAGATATAGGGACGCGGTGGCTCAGTGGCTAAGACGCTGAGCTTGTTGATTGAAAGGTCGGCAGTTCAGCGGTTCGAATCCCTATTGCCGCGTAATGGGGAGAGCTCCTGTTACTTGTCCCAGCTTCTAACAACCTAGCAGTTCGAAAGCACGCAAAAAAAAATGCAAGAAGAAAAATAGGGACCACCTTTGGTGGGAAGGTAACAGCGCTCCATGCACCTTTGGCGTTTAGTTATGCCGGCCACATGACCACAGAGACGTCTTCGGACAGCGCTGGCTCTTTGGCTTTGAAATGGAGATGCCTCCTAGAGTCAGGAATGACTAGTACATATGTGCGAGGGGAACCTTTACCTTTACCTTTAATGAGAGAAAATTATCAGGGGCTTCTTTATCTTTGAACGTCTGCCTCCCAGTAGAATGGGAACTCTCTCTTTCTCCCACTTCTACAATCCTTTTGATTGCAATTCTCAAGGTAGGTACTGCCATTGCAGATGTTCATAGGCTTTACTGGAGCCTTTTGGACTCAAAAAGAAAAAAAAGTAAATATTATTATTTGCATTCTTGCTGAGGAAGAAATAGTCCCTGTGTCCCAAAGATCTGTTATTAGAGGATGTTGTGAAGATGAATACTTTTTAAAAAGAACTTTGATCATAGTGTAAATAGATCTTTCACAAAACAGGTTGTAATGCTCGTTTTTTTTTGTGATGCTACTCTTCTGATCTTTTTAATAACAATTTAATTAAAGACTCTAATTAGAGCAGTAAAGATTAATACAAATGAAAAAAAATAAGAGAATAAAGAGAAAGTGTAAAGGTGCAAAAAAGAAAAAGAGAGAGAGAAAGTAAGGAAAAGAAATATATACAAATATGATATACAAATATGATATACAATATATACACACACACATATGTGTGTATGTATGTGTGTATATATATTGTACATCATATTTGTATATCATATTTGTATATATTTATTGAAATAGGTTTCTTTTCTACGGTTAGAACATAGACCCACGTGTGAACATTATTTATTTTTGCCTTTTTCCCAATCTTTCTGCCCACCCTCCCCATACACATTCTGTCTTTCTGATTCTAAAACACGGATCCAAAAAACCCAAAATAATAGAACAAAGTATTAGTAACTCAGAGGGAAGCATCATTTGTCATTATGGGAACAATCTCTCCTAAGCCCTAACAATTACATCCAAACAATGAATGATGGATTATTTTATTTATTGTAAGTTTGTTGTGTTGTATATATGTATGTTTATCTAATCTGATGTACTCTTTGATTTACCATATTCTAGATCATAGAATAAAGTCAAACAATGAAACACAGCTAACTAAGACTAAACATGTGCTTTCCATTCAGAAAACAGAATGCATTAAACTCACACAAAAATATATATCTAAATAATGAGATTTAATTAAGGCTAACAGGTTGGATGCAGTGTATGTCATCAACCAGTCCACTCAAACACTTAAGAAGATTATTTCTTTGCTTGTAGGTTGCTATATGTAACAAATTTTGCTGTGTGAATGAAATCAATGCCTAGTGGTGATTTAGTACTGCTGTATTTCTGGAATGTATTAATTTTGGTTGCCATCACTAAAAGAGAGGCTGTTTCTAATATCTGTATGTTCTGCTTATATCCTGCCTTCTGAGACTTCTTTCAGAACCTTCCAGACTCAAATGTATATTTTTCCAACCGTGTTAAAACACCTTCATCGAAAACATTATTGAATGGCATTAGGATCAAGTCAAAAAGTATGACTTCTCATTGCTGTAGCTGGATTTGGAAGTTTGGCTAACTGATGACAAAATAACTATTAAGATTTCTTCACACATGGGAGGTAGATTTGTGAAACTGTGATACCATATTAACAAAGGCGGTTTATGTTTGCTCATATTGTTCTCTCTTAAGAAGAGCTGCTGCCTTCAGATATTCTTAGAGTCCTTTTTGCTAGTTATGACATCTGTAACAGCAGGTTCTAATAATTGTACGTGCTATACTATGTGATAGGCATGGAGATTGCTTTATGACTCATGCTATAATATTTCAACTGCTTTGGCTTGTCTAGTTTTTCTATTTTTCAGCTCAGAGAAAACAACAAAACTTCTGTTCCATCTGATTAGTTGATAGGTAGGGTCCTTCCCATCATCTCCAAAATGCTACCTTTGTTGATTGCAATTCCCTACTTTCAAGAGAGACAGTCCTCGCTACATATTTAAGAGGCTTTGCTGGAGCTTTCAATTTCTACAAGCAGGAAGCAAACAAACATATGGTAACTTTATTATTTAGGGTTGGCACAAATTTGGCTTGAGATGCCTGGGGCTTATTTGTCTGCATTCCCCAATCTTGAAAAACAACAGGTGTGGCTTGCAAGCCATGCAAAATCCAGCCAACTCCTGAATTCAAGGAATCTTCATGGTGAGAAATAAGAGAAGTTGGCTTTGTAGTGAGACACATTAGCTCCCTGAAGATCTTAAGAGGCCAACTTCCTTGCTTTCTTGGAAATTTCCTTGCTTGGAAATCTCATATTTCCAAGGTTAAAGTCACTGAAGCACCATTTGTGTCCATGGCCGAGTGGTGGGTTGCTCCCGGTTTGATCCGGTTTTTGTGAAGCGGTAGTAATGGCGTCGGGAGGCTCCGCCCACCCGCCCAATGTCATCACTGACGATCTGTGCATGAGCAGAAGTGCAACCGCACTCCAGTTGAGAACCGGTAGTAAAGGTAAGTGGAACCCACCCCTGCCATGGCCCCCTAACCAATCTGAGCATTCTTTATGAGAAGACATTGAGGAGGAATGTCATAGAAGCAGAGGTAGCCTATTGGACTGTTCTTATATTCTATAATATTCTACACAATATAGCGCTATATATAAATCTATTTCATTTCATCGAAAATAGTCATAAATTTATTAATATGCTGTGTAGAGCAAGGTTTGCAAGGTAGCTTCTTATAGCATCTATTATTGAGTTTCATGTTCAAGCTGTTTTTGCATTACCTGCTGTTCAGCAGATTATCCTGTTCTATATGCCTTTGAAATAAAGTGAGGAAGGTAAACATTAAGAAAATCACTCTTTCAAGAGAGGTTTGTTTAGGATCATTTTTTATAATTCTTCAGTGCCAGCTGAAAATATCTATTTCAAATTAAAATCCATGTTTTAATTCCCCTATCATTTTTCTATCATTTGCATTCATTTACTGCATGTTAATATTACACATGTTTGTGAAATGTCCAGATAACATTGAAGCTGTGGAATAGCTTCAGAGAAAAAATACAGCTGGACTCTCTGTATAGGATGTCGTGAACGATCCATATCCTATATAGAGAGAATGCAAATTCCTTGTGTGTCTTATCACAAATAAAGTATTCTATTCCATTCTGTTCCATTCCGTTCCGTTCCACTCCACTCCACTCCACTCCACTCCACTCCACTCTACTCTACTCTACTCTATTAGTTTCTGTTTTAATTCTGCTCTGTTCCATTCGATTCGATTCGATTCATCTTGGAACAATTTAAAAATGCAATCATCATGTACCCTTTATCAAGTGTGCAATGTTGCAAAATATTCTGAAGTTTTCAGTGGGGATATCCCTAACTGAGTTTATATGAAACTAGATTTCAGCTTTGTGGCATCAAATTGTCATCTGCACCGAAAGGCCCTTTGTCCCTGAACTACCTACATCTCTACAGCTACAGGAATAATTTCAAAACTTTTTAGTATCTATTTGCTTCTGAAAATCCTCTTTCCTTACAATCAAAGGCCATAGCTGTGGAAAAAGACAATGAATATGTGCGCACATTTTGCATTCATATATGCCAAAACAACAATGTACTGAACAGAATATCTGTTTAATGAGAAATACACGCACGAGGATTTCAAAGGCCTTAAGTCATTTTTCTGTGTTGATTAAAAACACCCTGAGCACAAATTGACAAATCACATTTCTACGGTTTTAGGAAACCTATTTTCAATTTCTATTATGAGATTCAAGATGATAGGCTTTTATGTATCAGGCCTATTTCCATTCATGTGAAACAAATTAAGGCAGTTTAATATTAAAAAAATACAAGATTGTTTAAACAGGCTAAGTTTGTTTTGATAGGCTCACTCCTTAAACGTAGAAATATTTTTTAGGTTTTGCAGGCATTTTATTTCTTAATTAAGAACTTTTACCATAGGGGCAGAGAAATAAAGAAGGGATCTCCAAACTAACTGGTCTATCAAGGAGCCAAGTGAATAATGCAAGTAGTACAGCATAAATTAAACATTGCGAAGTATATTGCACTGATGTTTGTTTGAAAAAGGTAAATATATTTCTTCTGATAATTTTTCCAGCAACGGAAGCACAAAAGAGAGTGGTTTTTTCAAACTGAATATTTATTCTAACTGGGTTGGGGAAATGCTATCCTTGACCGTAGATGACATTAATATTTAAGCCTAATCTGCTCGCCAAATAACTTCTATAGTTCTTTGGAATGAGTGCCAATGTAAACAAACCATCATAAATCCTATCCTGTGTATAGTACTGTAATTGTGAGTTGATCTTCTGTTCTTGCTTTATAGAAAACTGGTTTAGGATATACTGGATGAGGGGAAAAATTTATCAGAGCAACACTGCTTTGGTTAACATTACGTTTCCTCAAGGGAAAAAATCCAGATTACCACTAAGTGGCAGCAAAGAGAAGCAGAAAGCTATAATTCTTCAATTGCCATTTTATGATAATCTTGATTTTTTAATGCCAAAACTGGATTGCAAAAAAAATAATAAATCAAGATTATGACAATAATCTTATGATAATGGTTGGACAACGTATAGAGTTCAAGCTAGAATTATTTCTATTAGGCATTATAAGAGATAAATATGATAAAGGAACAATATACCTAATACTACACATCCTGACCGCAGCAAGAAGAATGTATGCACAGCAGTGGAAAAGTGAGAACACCCCTTCAGAAGAGGAGATAATAAGGAAGATATTAGTCTGTGCAGAAATGGACAGACTAACATTAAAAATAAAAGACAAAGGAGACACAGAATATTATGACACATGGAATAGATCCTATCAATGGCTAGAAACCCGAGGTGGAAGTCAGAATACGAAAAAATTAGGCTAGGCGGACCTGGAATGAGATACTATGTATGTATTGTTGTATTAGAATGAATACAATAGTCAAAAATAATTGTACAACACTAGCACTGGTTAAGTAGCATGTATGTTATTTGTCTTCACTTTGGTTTTTATGGCAAGTGAATTGCCGGGACAGTCACACTGCATTCAATATATTTATATGTAAATAATAAAAATATATTTTTTTTTAAAAAAAGAGGCCTGCCACAAAATGGCACAAAAACGATATTGTTCAGTGACTTGTTCAGCCAACTTAACATGTATGAGTTAGGGGTGAAATTCAGCAGGTTCTGACAGGTTCTGGAGAACCGGTAGCAGAAATTTTGAGCAGTTTGGAGAACCTGCAAATACCACCTCTGGCTGGCCCCAGAGTGGGGTGGGAATGGTGTTTTTGCAATATCCTGACCCCAGGAGTGGGGGGGAGGAATGGGGATTTTGCAGAATCCTTCCCCTGGAGTGGGGTGGGAATGGAGATTTTGCAGTATCCTTCCCCTGCCACGCCCACCAAGCCACACCACGCCCACCAAGCCACGTCCACAGAACTGGTGGGGAAAAAATTTGGATTTCACCACTGGTATAAGTTTGCTTGAAGGACAATAGTCATCAAGAGTAATATCAGGAGTCATTGCAGAAACAGTCCTATGTGAACTAGAACATTGTGAATTTCAAAGCCACACACCTAAATTTTGGCACCACTATGTGAATGACACATATGTTGTCATCAAAAGAAATGCTCTGGGAGAATTTCATACCCTACTGCAGGGGTGACAAGCTCGATTTCATTGATGGCCACATCAGGATTGTGTTTGACCTCAGAGGGGCAGAGTGTGTGTGGCCAAGGTGGGCATGGCCAGCTCGACATCACTTGTGTTGGGGCTCCTGTGGTGGCCCGAACACTCTGCCAGCAGCCCTCCCGAGCTCTGTTTTCGCTGGCAGAGGCATCGCAGGCTGGCCCTTTGCTGTTTCCAGGGTGGCCCCGCGGGCCAGATCTAAGCATCCCATGGGCCCAGTGGTGGGTTCCTCCCGGTTCGGCCTGGTTCTTCCAAGCCGGTAGCGGTGACGATATGATGTCACCAAACCAGTTCTGCCCCCCCGCCCCTCTGCCCCCCGCCACCTCCCACATTATTCTTACCTTTTATTTGGCCCCACCCCCAATCCATTGCTGCCTCCTGAGTCCCAGCTGGTGGCTAGAGGGAAAAAAACTGTTTAAACTCTTGCCATGGGGCTTCAAAGGGCCGCCCTACAGCTGATCAGTGTTAAAGGAAAACAAATGAGTAGATCAGTGCCTGCAAAAATAAATGGGTAGATCGGTACAGCTCTGCAAGCAGTTAAAAGCCTGGTAGACCAGTACCTCTGCTAAATCCTAAATAATTGTCACATGACCATCAAGCCACGCCCACAAAATAAGCCACGCCCACAGAACTGGTAGTAAAAAAATTTAGAACCCACCCTTGCATGGGCCAGATCTGGCTCACGGGCCTTGAGTTTGACACCCCTGCCCTACTGAATCCATCTTCCCGGACATACTGTTCACAATGGAGTAAGCTAAACAATTGCCATCTTTAGACGTGCTTATCAACAGATGGGAAGATGGAAGCCTAGAAACCACAGTATATCACATGTCTACCAACACTCACACATTCTGAGCTTCAACACTAACCATCCACTGTCACATAAAAATAGTTGCATCAGAACAGCATACGGCAGGATGAGAACACACTTAGTTCCCAGCAAGCAAAACAACTGGAGAGCATGAACAATTTAGGCAGAAGTGCTTATCACAAGATTCCTGCGTAATATGCTGGAGAGAGAAAGGAAGAAAGAAGGTAGAAGACTAACTTCATGGCACACCCTGCCATATATTACAAAAACTTTCAGAAGCAGTAGAACTTTCATGATCTTCAAGTGGGCATCGCCCACCGCACAAAGGCTATCATACAAGGGCAAATCATGCACTACAAAGATTGTTTGGAGGTGAGAGAAACTTTAAATGTAATTTGCATGGTTTTTCCCTGCAACTACGTGGGACAGATGGGGAGGAAGTTAACCACCAGATTGTGGGAACATGAGCCAGCAGTTAGACGAGGAAATCTGAACTCATTGGTAGCCTCACATTACAATGAAAAAGGACATGCATTCAATTTCACAGCTACTACTATTGTTGGCCAAGTAGGGACAAAAACAGCCAGAGTCATTATTGAAGCCTTGAAAATGGGCTTCTTGTAAGTCAATAGAAGTGTTGATTTCTCCCAACCCATCAGGAACCTAGGAGCCTAGGTCACTGAGGAAGAAGGAAATAATAATTAATGACTTAATAGCCAGCTATTACCATCCTAATTAACAACTAAAAGCCACACACAACCAGGAACTATATAAGAACAACATGTAGAACAGCCCAGTGCACATATTCTGGAGAAAGAGAAGTTCCCTCATGATGGGCTCTAGTATAAGCCCAAAAGTTTGAAAGAATAAAACCTTTGATCCTGGTGACCAAATTAGATCCTGCAATAGTCATCTTACATCACCTACTCTACGTTAGCAGCTGATGCCCAATTTGAAAGCCAGGGCACACATATCCAAGGGGAAGATCCCCCTTGATGCCTACCCAAGTCATGCTAAATTGGCTACTTCGTCCATGATAAAATCAGTGGACAATGACCACTGAGAACCCCTTGACCTGACATTGGGGATGAATCCTGAAGGCCTTCTTTTTAAGAGTTCTTTCACAATAGATTCATAGGGTTCAAATGGACCTTGGAGGTCTTCTAGTGTTGTGGGCCGTCAGCGACCTGTGCAGCTAGTAGCTGATTCTGACAGCGAGGAGGCTAGTGTGGTGCTGCGCCAGCAGCCTGTGCTACTGGCACTCGAGTCAGATAATGAGGAAGCTGGAGAAGATGTGGTGCCAGAGGCGGGGATTCCACCAGGGCCTTCAGAACCTCTAGAAGCTCCCATAAGTGAAGAGGAAGAAGAGGAGGAGCCTCTTCCCGATGCATGGGCGCGCAGAGCTGCCAAAAGGCAGGAGTGGCTCCTCAGGAGGAGGTCTCCTCGAGAGTAAGGCTTGGGACTAATTGGCCACTCCCTTAGCCTATTTAAGGAAGGACGACGACTGAGGCAATTTGCAGGGAACAACTTTGTTCACTCTCCTTCGCATCTTGATCTTAGTTCTCTGCAAATTGCTTCTGGGCTTTCTGCCAAGATTACGATTATTTATTCTTTGGATCCTTGTAGGCTGTTAAGAAAGTTAATTAACAGCCTTTGTTTGAAAAAGACTGATTTAATTTAATAAACTAAGCTTTGTACAGACTTTGTGTGTGCTGCGTTCTTTGGGGTCCGTAGCTGGGGCAGAACATCTAGTCCAATCCCTCCTCGAGCAGGAGACCTTACACCATTCTGGACAAAGGGTAGTCAAATCTTTTAGTGGAAACATCTCATCAAATTTGCAGATGACACAAAGCTTACTAACACTTTGGAAGATAGACTCAAGATTTGGAAGAATCTTGGCCGACTTGAGCATTGGGCCCTATCCAACAAGATGAAGTAGTGAGAAATGTTTCCTGCACTTTTCCTGCACTTAGGCAGGAAAAACCAAATGAATTGGTACAGAATATGCAATATCTGGCTCAATAGCAGTAACTGTGAATAACTGGATCTAGGTGTCCTAGCGGACCATCATTTATGTATGAGCCAATAGTTCTTGTTAGTAGTACTTGTTTTCAGATGATCCTGAAATAATTCAGAAGAACACATTTAAGGATGCAATATGAGCAGTGAATGAGACAAATGTTATTATTTTTAGTTCCACAGTAATTCCCCTTGTATTGCTTTTCAATGTCACCATGGTGGCACAGTATGGAAATAAAGAGGAATAAATCTTTAAACAGATGCATGAAGGACTAGCTGATATATACATCATAGTGTCAAGTTTGAAGCACACTTTTGCTATTGTGACCATTATCGTTTCTCTGCTTGCCAACAAACCAGAGGGGAGAGGAGGGTGAAATGGAATGTAGGCTCCAGACATCAAGAAGATGAACCGTGAGAGCCAAGGACACTTCAGCAGGTGTTTGCCAAAACCAAAGACTTTTTCTCATAACAATACAGTGACACTCAATTGGACAATGTGACTTGCACTAATAGGGGGAGGGAGAATCCTATACATTAGTTATGTGGATTTGCACGGGAATTAGCTAGATCTGGTTTTGCCCTCATCAGTGCCAAAATAATGTCTCAATAAAGTTTTGCATTCTGAGATTGGATCATTTCGACTGCGCCTGTTTTGGTTGGGTTCGTCAGTCGGAATGTTGACTCGTAGTATATTTGTCCAAGAGAGTGTTTCTCCACCCCTGTCTACTAGCCAACACAGCTGTGATCTGATAGCTTCATTATTCACAATAAGCTGACAAAACAAAATAGTTCTCATTCTGATGGAGCATTGGAGTTTGCAGGTGATAGCAGGAAAAAAAGATTGATGTGGCTGAAGGTGTATATGTGTGTGTGAGAGAGAGAGACCAATAACACCCGAAAGAACATTCAATCTCCTTCCACCATCCTTTTTGAGAAATGTCAATATTTGTTGCTCTATTTCACCAGGTTTGGTTTCTATACTGAACTTAATTCCAGCAAATGACATCTGAGCCATGCAGCAAGCTTTCCTAAAGAAGCACTGTAAACACAATCTATCCAATCCTTCTTGGCCCAGGGTAGCTCTGTTCCAGTGGTGAAATGTAAAATTTGTTACTACCGGTTCTGTGGGCGTGGCTTGGTGGTGGTGGGGTAATATGACTGAGTGGGAATGGCTAACTTTTTTTTTAATTTAATTTATTTAATTTTGATTTATATGCCGCCCTTCTCCAGAGACTCAGGGAGGCTTACAATGCGTTGAGCAATAGCCTTCATACTTTTGTATATTAATACAAAGTCAGCTTATTGCCCCCACAAACTGGGTCCTCAATTTACCTACCTTAGAAAGGATGGAAGGCTGAGTCAACCTTGAGCCTGGTGAGATTCGAACTTACAGTAATTGCAGACAGCTGGTGTTAATCACAATGCTGTCAGTCTGCTGAGCCACCAGGCCCTTTTACTTTTAAAGCCATTTTTTTCTACAACTTCTTTGGCTGAAGAGGTTGTTAAAAAAATGCTTTTAAAGCCTCTGACGATCCCAGCTGACTTGCCTGATCGGCAGAGGCTTTTTTTCCTTTTAAAAACATTTTTTCTATAACCTCTTCGGCTGGAGAGGTTGTAGAAAAAATGCTTTTAAAAGCCTCTGATGATCCCAGCTGAGCCACGCGATCATCAGAGGCTTTTTTTAAATTTTTAAAAGCATTTTTTTCTACAACCTCTTTGACCGAAAAAATGCTTTTAAAAGTTAAAAAAAAAAAGCCTCTGATGATCGTGTGGCTCAGCTGGGCAATGGGGGGGGGCAGGGATTTTTGCTACCGGTTCTCCGAACCACCTGCCTCCATCGCTACCGGATCAGGCCATCCGGTCCGAACCGGGAGCATTTCACCCTTGCTCTGTTCCAACATTGTTGTTCCTCGGGACAAAAAAAAAAATGCTTCCTAGGCTAAAGAAATGCTTCCTAGGGAATACTTGCTAGTGGCTCATTAACTTCCACAAATGCTTCTTTAAAAAATAAAGGCGTAATAACCAATGATGAAGAACATCGTGGTTCAAATCAAGCTCCGTTCATTTCCAATAACGGTTAATTAGACAGCTGGGTTTTCTATTTCCAAAAATGAGAAAGCCGTCACTGGTTTATTTGTTCATTCTAGCACAGCTTTCCGAGCACAGCTTAGCATTAAATCTGTACCTGAGGAAAAACAAATTTGCCCATCTGCAGTTTGATTCCACATTCACCCAAGAACTTTCTTCCAGCGTTGCAGATACGGATTATTCAATATGATTTAACCTCGTCGGTTTCCTGACATCATATTAGAGATATATATTTTCTCCTCAGTAGGAGAGAAGCTACCTCAGCTACAGCTGTATTCAAGTTGATGCCTATGAAATCCAGATCTGAGTCATAATTGTGCCTGAGTTGGTTTCCATAACATTTAGGATCCTAACTCAAAGGGAAGCTGGTTATACCCAGATGGTTTCTCCAGGAAAAAAAAACACAAGAAAATCCAGTTGTCTTTAGAAAGCACCTTTGGGACAATCATAAGCTGAATGACCGAGAATCTCCATCGACATAAAAACATGAATGTTTGCAGGAAAATTGTCATTTCTGCAGCAACATTGGAAGTAAATAAGGATCAGTTACAATGCTCCCATCATGAGCATCCCACATTTCTGATGTCTGAATAGAACTATTATTGGTGTGACCCAGTGGTGAAATCCAAATTTTTTTACTACTGGTTCTGTGGGCGTGGCTTGGTGGGCATGGCAGGGGAAGGATACTGCAAAATCCCCATTCCCTCCCCACTCCTGTGGGAAGGATATTGTAAAATTTCCATTCCCACCCCACTCTGGGGCCAGCCAGAGGTGGTATTTGCCGTTTCTCTGAACTACTCAAAATTTCTGCTACTGGTTCTCCGAACTGCTCAAAATTCCCGCTACCGGTTCTCCAGAACCAGTCAGAACCTGCTGGATTTCACCCCACATTTATTTTTGCCAAGACATGAAATGCATCTTTTGTTTGTTTATTCTTTTCCACCAGTATTTTTTTTTAATTTTTTTTCCCTCTCCCTCCCCCTCCCTAACCCCCCTCCCCACCCATCCCCCCCTGTGACTTCTTCATAACAACAACAAAAAAAAACCTAATTCATAACAGATTACTTACTCCCTCCTCTAGATATTGACCTTTACTTACTAAAAATATTATTAATATTATAACATCCCCCTTTATCCATACATATCAGAAAAGAGAAAAGAAAGGGAAAAAAAAGACATTATACTATGACATTATAGAATAACTTCTCCACTTTAAAACTATACGATAAGTCCTACTTTAACATTTAATCTTCTATATATATTACTATAACATTTCAAAGCGGCCTTCCCCATAAAATCTAGTTTAACATTTATTCCACTCTATCCATTTCCTCCACTCCCCTAAATATATCACTTAAAAGTCCCTTTTCTTAGACTAATCAATCTACTAACTAGCTTATTCACCCACTATCATGCAAAATTGCCATACACAACATTTCTTAACATCTTTGATTCACTGCCCACACTACTTAAAAATATATGTCTATATTTTCCATTATATCTAAATAAAAAAAAAGAAAAGACAATGACTTTAAATTTATAATCCATATAGTATCTTCTTTGAGGTCTTTCCACTGGATTGGTAGAACCAACATCCATAATCGGGTAACATAGCTTACTGGTGCAACAGTTTATTCAGGATCTTCAATCATATCTGCCCCCGTCAGTAGTAAATATCTTCTTATATGTATAAAAGTAAAAACAACCATCCGAGTGACATTATAATTATATTCCATATAGTAATAATTGTGGGTTTCATCAGGATTATTAATTCCCATCATCGTAGTGGGTAACAACCCGATCTTCTGCATGCCCCAGCATAATTCTCTTGCCTTGTGATTCAAGATAATATAATATGTTTATCAACACAAAAAGAAATTCCAAAATGGATAATTCAAATCCATCAGTTTAAGGCTCGTTTCACGTCCCCAGATTACGGCCATGCAGAGATCTGCCACAATCCTCAGGATGATATTAACCAATACGTCGCCTCTTCTGTATTTACACATAATCATTCATATTTTAAAATCACTGGCTTCACTGTTGCCTGATTTAGAAATTTCTATTTTTATGCCACCTATTTCTTTTTTTCTTTTCTTTTTGTGGGTTTGGTTTCCATCCTGGTTTCCTTTCTACAAAATGTGTATCATCTGGTCGGTTTTTATTCTGCTTTGTAGATTGGTCTTGTTGGTTTTGCTTTTGTATCTCATGTTTCTTTTTTATCCCTTGTATATCCCCTAATTGGTTTCCATGCTTATCCTTGCCTTGATAAGTCATCACATTAAGATTAGATGCCACTTCTCTCAAATTTGTAGATAGTCCAGCTGGGGTATCCAATAAATCCAAAGGCAATTCATCTGGTACAGTCTCTGTAATTTGATATTTTACCTTTATTTCCGGTTCCTTCTGCTTATCCTGTATTATACCTAAAGATGTTAAGTTCATTTTCAGCCTATTTTGATAAAATTCTTCCGCTCTTTCAACAGTATTTAGCTGATATCTTTCTCCTTGGTATCTAAATATAATACCAACTGGGGCGTCCCACCTGAATGAGATATTTCTCTTTTTTAACTCATTCACCAGAAAACCAAATTTCTTCCTTTCCATCAATATCTTAGGTGGGAGTTCCTTGTAAATCCAAATCTTTCTTCCATACAATTGCAAATTAGAATTGAAGGAATTTTGTACGATATTATTCCTAATTTCTTTATCTGTAAAATAAATCACCACATCTCTAGGCAATTGCCTTTGCTTGGCAATCCAGGAGTTGATTCGATAAACTCTGTCGATCCTACAAAACACTTCGTCAGGTTGAACCTTTAGAATCCCAGCTAGAAATTCAGAAGATATTTTCCTTAAATCATCTCTATTATTTTCCTGCAAACCTCTTAATCTTATCGCATATTCTGTGAAATTATATTGTACCATTAAAATCTCTTTTTCAATCTTCTGTTGCAGATTTTCTGCATTACCATACTTTTGATCAGCATCCATTTTAGGTTTTTCTTCTAAGCTATTATCCTGAGTGTTTGTCAAATCATTTTCAATTTTTTGAATTCTATTGTCCAATTTATCTTGAATTTCTTCCATTTTAGACTCTAGTACATTAGTATTTGTGTCCAACTGTATCATAAATCCTGTAAAACCATTAACCACTTTTGAGAATTTTTTCTCCAAAGAATCAAACTTAGATTTCACCAATTCTTTAATTTCCTGCTTAAATTTTTCAAATTGCTGATTCACAATCTCCTCCCTTCTTTCAATCTCCTCTATAAAGAATTCTATTATATTAAAATCAGGTTTCTGAGACTGAAGAATTAAGACTTGTTCCTTTAAGTTGTTGGTGGGGGAATCCCCCCCCCTTCTTGTTTATCTGACTTTATGAGTCTCAGTGCCATGTTTCCGCCCAGGCAGGCTTTGTTAAAAAAAAAGCAAGGAAAAAAAAAAAAAGGACTTCTTTCCAATCAACAACAATATCAGGTCTCCAAGGGAAAAAAAAGAGAAAAAGACACAGGAGCGAAGTTTTGTCTACAAATGTAGCCAGTGGTATTTATTCCGCTACATTGTAGTAATAGAAAACGGAAGGACTTTCCCTTTCAGCCTCTCCTCCAGCCGACACCATTTTAAAAGGCTTTTTTTTTCCCTCTTTCTTTTCCTCCTTTCTCTTAAGTAATTTTTTTAAAAAATCAGTAAAATACTTGCGGTTCAGTATTACAGGTCCAGCTCACATTTTCTTTGAGTAGTCTGTTAAATTTGCAGGCTTGCTTTTGACGCCTGGCTCTGCATCAGCAGAGGTCTCCCAAAGCCCGGAGCGGCGGCTGGGGATACGGGGCATCTCATCCGCTCCGTCCCAAAAGTAAAGGAAAAACTTTTGGGACTCCGCAGAGAGTTCTACCCACCCCTGCCGGCTCTATCTCCGTTTCCTCATGGAAACGGAGTTTTTTTCGAGCCGCCATTCCGTTGTGAAGGCGGCTCTGACAGGCGATGGAAGCTGACGATCCCAAAGGAACGTCTGGCAGCGACAAACAGCAACCCGGAAGTCTTTTCCACCAGTATTTTTTAATGGATGTGAGAAAATTTATTGTAGCCATAGGCTTCAATTATGAAATATTTTGCATCACTATGGACCTGAAGATTGGTGGCCGACTACAATAAAAAAGCAGGATAAAATGGAAGAAAGGATACGTGTGTGAAGAAAAGGAATGCATAGCAAATGGTTCAATGGTGAACAGAAGTAATACTAGCAGACACAAAATCCTTTTGGTTGCTATGATATTTGTGTATAAATGTATAAGAGATGCTTGTGGTGATATTTGAGACCTATTGACTGGGGATATGACTGTTCTGTGCTTTGGGATACAAATGATTTTATATTGTTATTAGACCTTCTCCTGCCTGCCTCTCACCGTCCTGTTCGCTCACATAGGGCCGCTCTCCTCAGGGTTCCGACGGTAAGCCAATGTGGTCTTGCTGTGTCCAGGGGTAGGGCGTTCTCTGTGGGTGCTCCCACCCTCTGGAATGAATTACCTACCGAGCTCCGGACGGCTCCTGATCTCCGTTCCTTCCGTCGGGACTTGAAGACTTGGCTGTTCAAACAAATAGGCTGACTCTGATTCCGGGTTTTTGTTATTTACTATTAATTAATTATTTGGATTAAAATAGGATTTTATTGTACTTGTTTCTTAACTTGTGTTCGCCACCCTGAGTCCTTCAGGAGAATGGCGGCATATAAATACATGTAATAAATAAATAATTGAATTGATATGCGGCAAATATTAGCTTGTACAAGGAGTGGGATCTGCAAATTAATACCTCAAAGACCAGGGAACTTATATTTGACAGGTAAAAAAGTTACATATAAACAGCAAAACAGTGCAGCAAGTAAAATGTTTTTTGTATCTTTGTTGAATGGACAGTAAAAATGAATAAATATTTTTCAAAATGCAAATGAAAAATCGTGGGAAGTATTGTTTTGTTGCAAGGCCAAAGAAGCAAAAATGGCTGTGTATAGGAACACACTTCTACCTGCTTTGTTAATAGATGAGAGTTGGATATCTCACAAAAAAACTAACTTTAAGTAAGTTCAGTTTGGTGGGAATGCATTATAAGAGATTTCATTGATCATGAATGCATAGTATATCATTCACTCCTGTTACACCATACAATTCTAACTAGATCAGGTCGGCACAATTAACTTAGCTTGATAGTTAAAATGAGCTTTAACACCAACGGAATTGTTGAGAAAAAAATTGTACTAACCCCCCCCCCCCCACACACACAGATAGTCCTCGACTTACAACCCCAACTGAGTCCAAACTTTCTGTTGCTAAATGAGATAGTTGTTAAGTGAATTTTGCCCCATTTTATGACCTTTCTTGCCACGCTTGTTAAGTCAATCACTGCAGTTGTTAAGTTAGCAACATGGTTGCTAAGTGAATCTGGCTTCCCCACTGACTTTGTTTTCCCCATTGATGGGACATTGCCACCGTCATAAATATGAACCAATTTGCCAAGTAGCTGAATTTTGATCATTTGGCCATGGGGAAGTAGTGAGCCGAGGTGGCGCAGTGGTTAGAATGCAGTACTGCAGCTACTTCAGCTGACTGCTAGTTCAGCAGATCTGCAGATCAAATCTCACCGGCTCAAGGTTGACTCAGCCTTCCATCCTTCCGAGGTGGGTAAAATGAGGACCCAGATTGTTGGGGGCAATATGCTAATGCTAATGCAATATGCTAATATGCAATATGCTATATGCTAACTTTGTAAACCACTTAGAGAGGGCTGTAAAGCACTATGAAATGGTATATAAGTCTAAATAATAATAATAATAATAATAATAATAATAATAATAATAATAATAATAATGGTCATAAGTGTGGAAAATGGTCTCTTTTTTCAGTGCTGTTGTAACTTCAAAGGTCATTAAATGAATCATAAATCGAGGACTACCTGTAATAGAAGCAAAGAGAGATAAAAATGGCACGGAAGCAGCCATCAAATAAAAACAGAATCCCCAGGGAATATAAAAGTGTGCATGTTTTTTCTGTATTACTTCTTCAGAAATTTGCTATATACCAAATGCAGAAAACTACTATAATTTTTACCTTACTTTTCAGTTGTCTCTAAGACAACAAGATAAAAGCACAGTGGAGAAAGAGAAGAGCAAGAATCTTAGCAGTGGGAAAGAAAGCATCTACTGTATTAGAGCGAATATATGACCTTAGTCTTTGTAGAGATAATAATACAGAAAAATAGTCATTACTCTTCCCTAATCCACTAGAATGGTGTTGTTGGAAGCAAGAAGTACAAAATAGCAATAACAATAGCACTTATATACCACTTTACAGTGCTTTACCGCCCTCTTAAGTGGTTTACAGAGTCAGCATATTGCCCCCCAACAATTTGGGTCCTCATTTTACCCACCTCAGAAGGATGGAAGGCTGAGTCAACCTTGAGCCTGGTGAGATTCGAACTGCCAAATTGCAGGTAGCCGGCAGTCAGCAGAAATAACCTGCAGTGCTTCATTCTAACCACTGCGCCACCGTATAATAAACACCACAACAATATTAATGTTACTTTCTTAAAGGTAAAGGTAAAGGTTTCCCTCGCACATATGTGCTAGTCGTTCCTGACTCTAGGGGATGGTGCTCATCTCTGTTTCAAAGCCGAAGAGCCAGCGCTGTCCAAAGATATCTCCGTGGTCATGTGGCCGGCATGACTAAATGGCAAAGGCGCACGGACGCTGTTACCTCCCCACTAAAGGTGGTCCCTATTTTTCTACTTGCATTTTTTACGTGCTTTCAAACTGCTAAGTTGGCAGAAGCTGGGACAAGTAACAGGAGCTCACCCCGTTACGCAGTACTAGGGATTCGAACCGCTGAACTGCCGATCTTTCGATCAACAAGCTCAGCGTCTTAGCCATTGAGCCACCACGTCCTTTCTTAGTTAATGCTTAGTTATTAATTGCATACTTCTGGAACTGAAATGCCAGTTGCCTATTTTGGGGAATGAAAAATCTTAATACTCTCCTCAGCGAAAAACTGTGTTGAGGCATGAGGCTGACATGAAAAAGCACTCCAACTGGGCCCCTCTTTTGTCAGAAAATAATTCAGCAGTTTTAAACATTCAGATTTTTTTTCTCCAGATAAAAATAAACAAACATTACATGTGCTGGAATATAGCAATCCTGATGCTTATTGATTAGTTGGACTTCTCCGATAAGCTGTTCAGTGAAGGAGCATTGGGGATTAATATTTTGTAATAAATGGCTTTATTTACAAATGCAGCAGTAGAATCTAGATTTATTTTTTTACCTATCTGTGTCATCTGTTTTCTTTCTCCAGTCATCTTTTTTTTTCCTTGTCCTATTATGATGTTATCTTTTTGTTCTTGTCCTTATAGTGTCTATAAAGTTTGCCTTCATTTGCCTCCAATTTTTTTAAAATAAATCTCTTGTTTCTCCCGTGTGATTATTCTCAATTTCTTTACATTGCTTTCTTACGTAGGGAGTCAGCAAACACCCACCCACCCCATAAGAATGAGAAATGAAAAAAATCTTAAGGGGGGCAGAAACCTAGCACCAGCCTCCCTTCCCCCAAGCAGACACTGAAGAGGCAGCTTTTAGAAATGCAGATTTGGTAATCCATTCAAAACAGGATATTTTGAAACAAAGGCAGAATGGTAGGATTAGAAGCAGCCTCACTCAAGATCCAGGACAAAAGTCATTAAACCACAATAGCAATTGTCCAACACTCAGTACACAAATCCCTTCATTGCACCATCCCAGAGCAGTCCAAACCTCACCTGAGAACTCAGATAAGCAACAAACAAAAGGTTGACAAATTAGCCCAGACAAGCACCTACGATTTACATTTTCTCTTTTGCCTATAGAGCCAGCTATGACCCCTACATGACCCCATAGGAATCTGACAACAGCCAATAGAAAATTAAAGGACATGTTCTTGCACAGGAAGAGGAAGCTCAAATACAAAGCCCAAAGAAGATATAAAACCCCATCCACTCTCAACTCCGTTTTGTCAGCTGCCCAGAATCACAAGTGGTTCTGCTTCATCTATAAACCATCTTTCCAATCAGCCTCCGTGTTTCCAGTGTCTTTCTCCCAGCTTAGAACTGAACCAGATGGATATTTCTTCCAATAAGTTGTTTAGCAGAGTGACGGCATGTGAAAATGGGTGAGGGGGAAATGTCCTTGCGTCTAGTTTCTCTGGTGTGCAATTCCCAGTTGCAATGTATGGCTGTGAACGTTGGACCATAAGAAAGGGTGAGCACCAAAGAATGGAGGCCTTTGAACTCTGGTGCTGGAGAAGACTCCTGCGAGTCCCTTGGACCGTAAGGCGAACAAACCGGTCAGTCCTAGAGGAGGTCAACCCTGACTGCTCTTTAGAAGGCCAGATCCTGAAGAGGAAACTCAAATACTTTGGCCACCTAATAAGAAGGATGGACTGACTGGAGAAGAGCCTAATGCTGGGAAAGACTGAGGGTAAAAGAAGAGGATGACAGAGAATGAGGTGGCTGGATGGAGTCACTGAAACAGTAGGCGTGAGCTTAAATGGACTCCAGAGGATGGTAGAGGACAGGAAGGCCTGGAGGAATGTTGTCCATGGGGTTGCGATGGGTCGGACACGACTCCGCAACTAACAATAACAACAACAACTGGTTCAAAATCTTATGGGATTTGGGGATTACTACCAAAAATGCTATGATCTTCAAGATTTTGTCAGATTTTTTTAAAAAAAGATAGAGACAGCCTTGATAGGGACTATCTTCAGTAATATTGTCAATTTATTTCTATTTATTCACCCCGTTTATTTTTTTTTGTGGAGTATAATGTCCCCAGACTACCAACTGGGAACCATGGCTTTATAGCTGGGAAACAGATGTTGAACATATGAGACAAAAGATTTAAACTTCTGTAGACTCAAATATTATCCTACTTCAGACACATTATGTATAGGAGCTGGGGCAAGAAGCTGGGGCAAGCTGCATAATGTGCCTGAAATAGGATAATATTTGAGTTTACAGAAGTTTAAATCTGTCATCTTGTACTTTCAACATCTGCTTCTCAGCTATAAAACCATGGTTCCCAATTGGTAGTCTAAGGACACTATAGTCCACAAAATAATAAATGGGGCAAATAAATCGAAAGGCCAAGTGTTTTTTTTTCCCTTCCAAAAGTTTTTATAAAAATATACTGTAAGTCATATATTCCCAAAAGCTACATTTCAGGTTTGGGGGAAGAAAAAAAAAAAATACGCAGCTTTGATAGAAGGAATCTTCTCTCTAAAACCTTGATTGGTGTATCTAGGATTCTATAAGCAAAACAGATCCACACAAACCTGAGAGTTTTTAAAAAACTTCTACAATAACAAGACACTCAATAGTAAGGAAGATATTAAGTTACAAATAGGTCCCCATTTAATTTGATTAACACTGCTCCAGTGGGGTCTCAGCATCATTAAGGTTGTAAAAATGGGACAAAGGTCACTTAACAAATGTCTCACTTAACAACAGACATTTAGGGCTCAATTGTGGTCGCAAGTCAAGGCCTACTTGTATAATTTTATTTTATTTTATTTTTATTTATTTTATTTTTAAACAAAACATAAAACAACCATCATCTATTACAATAACAGAAAGTGTGTCAATCGGTTACAAATCTTTCGTGTTTAATCCCATATCCAAAATTCTCTTATTTGACAATTTATTATATCTCTTTGTATTATTATTCTGATTTACCAATTATTTAACAGTAGCTTATCTCCCGTAAAAAACGCTTCATATATTTTATTATTACATTCATTTCATGTTTCATATTTCATTTCCATACTTTATTACCTAGCCATTGATAAAATAAATCCCATATCAAGTAATATTGTTTGTCTTCCTGTTCTCTAATTTCAAATGTCAATTGACTCATTTCAGCACATTCCAAAATTTTCTTAGTAACTTCATCATCAGTAGGTATCTTCTCGCCTTTCCAATTTTTAGCAAATACAATTCTAGCCGCTGTTAAAACATTCACAATTAAGTATCTCAGTTCTCTATTATATGTTTCTGGTAAAATCCCTAATAAAAATATCTCTGGTTTAAAGTCAATGTGTTTCTTTGTCATTTTTTCCAACCATGTGTGGATTTTAGTCCAATATCTTTTGGCTTCTGCACATATCCACCACATATGGTAATATGAACCCGGAGTCTGATGACACTTCCAACACATCTCCGATTTATTCTTGAACATTCTGGCTATTCTCGCCGGGGGTAAATGCCACCTGTAAAACTTCTTATACAAATTCTCCTTATATGCTGTAATACATCACAATAGCCGACCAGTAGAAGGCAGTATTTGTAAGTCTGCATCTATGGTTATACTCTATGTCCTTTTGTTCTGAGAACAGTTTCCTCCTACAGTTATTAACATTTAAGCGGCAAGGCCCATGGTGTATTTGAACTGTAGGGCTATATATAAACAGAATTTCTTACACCATTTTGCTTTGCAGCAAGGCCACAACATCATTCGGGGACTGCATTCCATCTGTTTCAGATGAAGCCGAGAAGGGAACTGAATGTCCCAGTTCCCCAGAATAAGAGCCTCTATATAGCCTTAATGTCATGGTAAGTAAGTGGGAGAGAATAGAATAGAATTCTTTATTGGCCAAAATGTGATCGGACACACAAGGAATTTGTCTTTGGTGTAAATGCTCTCAGGGTACAAAAGGAGAATAAAATACATTCATCAAGAATAAAAAAATACAACACTTAGTGATAGTCAAGTTTAGTAATAAGCTATCAAATTGTACTAGGAAACAAATAAAAACAATATAAATCGAAAGATACAAGATACAAGGTTATAGTAATAAGTGGGAAGAGATAGATACTAGTAAGGAAGAGAAGATTAATAGTAATACAGTCTTAGTAAATTATTTGACAGTGTTGTGGGAATTATTCGTTTAGCAGAGTGATGGCATTTTGGAAAAAACTGTTCTTGTGTCTAGTTGTTCTGGTGTGCAGTGCTCTATAGCGTCGTTTTGAGGGTAGAAGTTGAAACCATTTTATGTCCAGGATGTGAGGGGTCTGTAAATATTTTCACAGCCCTTTTTTTGACTCGTGCAGTATACAGGTCCTCAATGGAAGGCAGGTTGGTAGCAATTGTTTTTTTTCTGCAGTTCTAATTATCCGTTGAAGTCTTGTTTGGTTGCAGAACCAAACCAGACAGTTATGGAGGTGCAGATGACAGACTCAAGAATTCCTCTGTAGAACTGGATCAGCAGCTCTTTGGGCACTTTGAGCTTAATTGGGGGCAAGCAAAGGAGGATGGAGAGAAAGTAGCAGTAGAGGGAGAGAAGAAGCTTCCCCTGTATTGTCAGAAGATTTAGTCTGTTAGAGAAACAGAATGAAACTTTCAAAAACAGGCCCATGGAAAGGGTTCTTAACCTGGGGATAATTTTTCCTTTAGACTAAGAGACAAGCCGTAGCGTAATAGCAGGTCAAAAGGGGCTGGGACAAAGAGGAAGGGCTGGAGCAGCCTGGTTGACCTTGAATTCTTTGTTTCTCTCCACTCTTGTTTCCTGCCAGGCTCTGTTGGAGGACAACCAGTTTAGCTGCTTCACTGTGAAAGTAGCTACACTGCTTACATTATATGAGATCCAGTGATGGGTTTCCCCCGGTTCGGACCGGTTCGCAAGAACCAGTAGTAAAACCGGCGGGAGGCCCCACCCACCACCCCGAATGTCATCACCGGCGATCTGCGCATGCACAGAAGCAAGGCGCACACGCAAGCGAAGCAAGGACATGCGATCCCATTGCGAACCGGTAGTAAAGGTAAGTAGAACCCATCCCTGATGAGATCAGGCTCGTTTCTTTTGTAGTGAGTAGAGAAAAATCTGTTTGCAATACTTAGAGAGTAAGAAGGGGGGAAATAGAAAACAAAAGAAAAAAAGTTAAAGCACACTTCATCTGCTATATCAATTGCGCCCCCTCCTAGGTCAAGAGGCCTTTCAGATAGTTACTCATGCCATTGTCAACTTGCAGCTTGATTACTGCAACAAACTCCACATAGGGTTGCTCTTGAACCTAAGCCAGAAGCTTCAGTTAGGCTCATTGCCATTTTGGACACTTTCTGCTGGGGCAGCCAAATCAAAGGAAAGGTTTTCCTTGTAAACTGGACAGAAGAGAGGGTAGCTGGAACTTCTCATGCCTTGTAGTGCTTGACCCAGCTGGCCACTGATATCTTTTCCTTCTTTTGCCCCTACAGCAAGGTCCCACCAGCCATGGACTTGCATTCTAGAAGCGTTACTTGTGGAAGTCATGCTCGTAGACAACTGCAGCTTCCTGTGGATGGCATTCATGGAGAAAAAAAGATGAAGATGTTCCAGAGATACCATCTTCAGCAATTTTTCCAGGCATTCCAGAGAAGTGCACATCATTTCTGTGTTTCCTTGCAGGTGGAGAAGAAGTTGTTGGAGCAGACCTCAGAGGCCGCCTTTGGCAGTCTCCCACTTCAAAGCACCTCATTTTTATTTTGAAGGGCGTAGAAGTCCTGGGAGGAGCCTTAAGGTACACTTGGCCATTGTAAACATTCAGAGAATCAAGAGTTAAAGCTCCTGTTAAATGACCCACTCACATTGTGCTTTGGCAATGAGATTTTTGATTCAAGGAAACAAGCAAAGGTGTTCTCTCTTGGTCAATTCCACAGAGCTCTGAGTCACACGGCTGGAGATGTTCCTCCTCAGTCTCAAACCAGTTTCTCTACTGTGGAAATCATCAGCCTAGGATCAATATAAGTAGCAAACCTAAAATACTATGGATTTTAAGCTTTGGGTGCCCCGTCCCCCTGCTCTTGGGACCATGCCTGATATAACCTCTCTCTTGGGACAAAAGGGCAGGTAGGATTTTTCCTTTCATTCCACTTGATGATGGACTAAGGAATCCCTGGAGAAACTTGGCAACAGTGTAATGGACTTCTTTCTATCTCCTCCAGCTTATTAGAGTCCATCAAGCATTTCCCGAAGTTCCCAAGGAGGTCTGGGATGCTGGAAAAACATATGGTTTCATTAATGAAGGTAATTTCATTTAGAGCATCAAGGGAAAGAGATGAGGGTGAAAAGAAAGATCCCACTCTTTGTATCTCAAATGGGTTATATATTTACCCTATAGATTAAACTTCAACATCTCTGTGTCATTCAGTTGTACTCACTGACTTAAATCGGTGTAAGGTTCCCTACCATTTGCCAACTTCCCTCCTTTTTTTTTTCTTGTTCTCTTTATTTCTTTTCTATCCAGATGACCTAGAAGTAGAGGAGCTGTGATCTTCCCATCCACCCACCCACCCAATATTGAACAAGTTAAGGTGGGGCACGGGTGGGTTCTACTTACCTTTACTACCGGTTCGCAACGGGACACAGAAGCGTTTTGATGATGTCAGGGTCAGCGGGCGGAGCCCCCCGCCGGTTTTACTACCGGTTCTATAGAGAGCTGGATCTTCAGTTTGCCTGTCCATTCAAGGTGATTGTTGGTTTTTCATTGGCCATGACCAATACAATGGACGGGATCCTATGGGGAGTATGGCTGGCTCCTCCCCCTAGGATCCATCTTGTGAAGGACTCAGGATGTGCACTTAGGATTTTAAATTTCCACCAGATATGTAAGAAAACATAGAAAAAATACCACATACTGCTTGTTGTGTGCCTCTGGAGAAACAGGTCAACTGCATCTGGTTGAAAGGCCCTGTGATCCAACATTCTATACCTTCAGTGGTCCACCAAATTGATGTTCTTTGAAAATGCAAACCCAGAATATGGGGGAAACAGGTTCCTCGATTCCCAGTTCACTTTCTTCAGAAAAAAGATCTGTGAATTATTGTGTTTTTGTTCTTCTTTCCATCTATGTTTGACATAAACAGAGAAGGAACCTGACCAAAGCTATTTTTTATTTTGGGGAAACAAATTACTGCCTGATATTCTTTGTTTCACAAGTTCTTTTAACTTGACTGGGTACCATCTATGTTCCCTCTAAGGTGTGTGTGTGTGTGTGTGTGTGTGCACGCACACATACATATGTGTGTAACTTGTGTATGCATCCACACTACTCATGAAACTGACACATACGGTAAGATATTGACCACTAAAAATTAAAGTTCAATAATAATAATTCCTCTCTGTCACAGGGAAAGGCCCTTAGTTTGTTCCATCTACAACTTTCAACTATGACAACTAATGGCTGTATTGTTCTGTTGTACACTTCTGACTTTATAATAAACCCTGCCATTTGTGTTTTTAGATCATTGGACCATCCTCAGTCACTTCAAGAATGGACCTCTCTGCTATTCAACTTCTTCTTTTTCAAAGATGGCACTGAGACAAGATGTGTTGTGGAACAGATTCCAACAGTAGCCACTTTTAGTACGTTGCAGTAGGTAGGTGGTCTAGATCAGGGGTCTCCTCCAGCCTTAAAGTTGCCAAGGTTGGAGACCCCTGGTCTAGAGAGATGGACTAAGACAGTGATGATTAACCTTTTCGGCACTGAGTGCCAAAACTGAAGCGGGTGTGCGCCCCGGAGTGCTGAAACCTGGAAGAGAGCAGTTGGCCGATGTGCATGCATGCG
Organism: Pantherophis guttatus; assembly: GCF_059756535.1. NCBI lineage: Eukaryota > Metazoa > Chordata > Lepidosauria > Squamata > Colubridae > Pantherophis > Pantherophis guttatus. The sequence goes on from NC_142069.1 coordinate 78,206,985, forward strand.
GCAGCCAGCTGCATTTCCAGGTTCTGTCGTGCACGTGTGCGCCAGCCAGCTGGTCTTTGTGCGAAAATCAGCTGGCTGGTGCACATGCACGTGCTGGAACCCAGAAGACAGCAGCTGGCCGCTGTGCACATGTGTGCTGGGCCAGCTGTCCGGCGCTCGTGTGCGACGTAACCCAGAAGAGCAACTGGCAGCGGCACGCATGCCCACAGAGAGGGCTCTGTATGCCAACTCTGGCATGTGTGCCATAGGTTCGCCATCACAGGACTAAGAATTGGTAGAGTTTCTGCAAATGTGGGGTTTTGCTCTACTGAACCTGGTTGCTGCTGCTTTTTGCCATACAATTTGTCTCTCTTGTTAGGCCACGTACCAGCTTCGGATAGAATCGCATGTGGTGTCTGGAACTCACCTTGGCTGGACCATCGCCTTTCCAGGAACTGACAGTTGGCTGATTGGATTATTGGATGCACCAGGCGTACGGAGCAGTTTTGGCATGTGGATAAGTTGTTACGCACTGTCTGGTGTACTTGGAAAGGCTGACAGAGTGTCTGGAGGCTGTAGGGTGAGGCACACACCCTCTGGAACATCCTCCCTCCTGAGATTAGAATTGTCCTGATCCTATTGGCCTTCCAGAAGACCTTCAAGTCCTGGTTTTGTGTCTTCAGTCCCAAGTGTGTGAAGGCCCCATTGATGTTAACAACTATCAATTAAATTATCTTCTGGTTGCTCTATGTATTTTGTGTGTGTGTGTGTTCTGTTTTTAAGTTGTTCAAATGATTTCATGATTGTTCCCTGCTCAGAATCATTTGTTTCAGATGGATGGCTATACAAACTGAATAATTAAATAAACTTTGGATGCTATTTCTTCGCTTTTTTTCCCCCTAATGACCCTATGCTTCTTTTCTATATTACCTTTTTTAAAAAAAACAAAAGCCTGCATGTATTTAGTTATCTGATCCTCAATCATAAATTATGTTACCAAATAAGACCCTGTTTTGTAGAAAACCTTGCACTGGGTCCAATTCGGGCACCTCCCGTCCCTCAAAACTTTGCAGGAAAATTACACCCACACAAAAAAACCCTCACAAAATATCAAGAGATTGACAGATTTCAGTGATTTTGTGCAATTTTCATCTCAATTTTTTGTATTTCTTTACAAAATCAGCTCCGATGCATAAACTTGATTGTACATGACATTTACCTCAGAAAAAAAGGGGTACAGCTCCTCAAAGCCTCTGGGGTGGGGGTCGGGGTTGGGGGCGGCCCTGATCCCTTAACCAAATGTCGCCCCACAGTTACAACATGTTCGTTGTCTCAAGGCGAGGCAAAAAATGATCCCGACGGGGGAAAAAAAGATGGCACAGAGGATGCCAAGGCAGGTAAAGATGTCTTCCAGCACGCCAACTCTGCAAACCAGACAGTCACCCATGACTATGACAGATGTGGTGGGAGTGGGCTGCTGGATTAGTGTATACGTAGTATTGGGATAGTTGTGCAGCCGTGCGGCCGTGAACTAGCTGGAACCGTATATCCTGGTCCGGTCCCCGCGGGGAACGGGTAGGGCGGCGGCGGCAGGATGGCCCCGTAGGTATGGGCTGCATAGTTGCCTGCCGGCCTGTAAGGGCTGTACGGCAGCGGCTGGTCCAGGCTGGCTGTCCATTGTGATGGAGTCAGACCGGAGACTCCAGAAGACGAGCTGGGATTCTTTTTTTGGGATGGGGTGTGGGAAGGAGGCTTAGACCAGGAGGGCTGTTGGGTCCCAACTGCAGACAGTAAGATCTTAAAAGAGTTTAGGAGGTCTTAGAATCTTTTGTAAGTGAGGGAAACTTATGGGGGGCATCAGATTGTCAGCATCTCTGCAATAATTATTTTGCTTATATTTGGAGAAACATCATGAGTCATTGTGGTCTCACTTCCCATTATTTCCATCAACAAAAATATATTAAAATAAAATTGGCAGAACTTGCAAAACTATCAGGGTTAACAGACATTTTTCAAAATTTCAACTCATGTTCTTCCATACTATGAAATACTACCACTAGTGTTTTAAATATACCTATTGAAAGGAAATCCTTCAAATACGTAGGAATCAATGCTATTAAAAATATTTAATAACCAAATATTGTTATAATTTAATCCCAATGTTGGGGGGGGGAAAGAAAAGAAAAATACTTAAAATATTCTGGTTTGAAATGCGATCGTTTAAAATGATGGCTGTTTCGAAATTAAATATTTTATTTCAAACTCTTTTAGTAGAAGTGCCAAATTAATGTTATAGCAAAGGATAAAAAAATCATTTTGCCCCCCCTCCTCAAAACTAAGCAATGAAGAATCAATAGAAAAAGCAGATATACACCCCAGAAACGAGAAGGATGAGGAGTTCCATTTTGAAAATTATTTTTATCAGCAGCACATTTTGGTCATATTATTTCCTTGACTTGAAAAACTGGGGAATGTAAGCCTCACAGTAGCCAGTGTTTGTTTGTTTCTGAGCTCTTCCTTGTGTTTTTTTCCCCCAGGGATTTAAGACAGTCTCAAAGGCACTGGACCACACTTGGTTTCCAATTATAAAAGGAAAATGTCAAGAGCACCGAAATGTGCACGCTTAGGGTTATTTTGGAGGAAGGTTTGTATTATTTGGGAGAACAGCATGGAAGAAATTGCAGCCAAACTCTGCAGGCAACTGAAGATGAATGAAGGGCAGGATTGAATAGAATAAGAAGAATAGAATAGAATAGAATAGAATAGAATAGAATAGAATAGAATAGAATAGAATAGAATTCTTTATTGGCCAAATGTGATTGGACACACAAGGAATTTGTCTTGGTGCATTCACTCTCAGTGTACATAAAACAAGATACATTCATCAAGAATCATAAGGTACAACACTTAATGATAGTCATAGGGAACAAATAAGCAATCAAATCATATTAGGAAATAGTCATTGTAAATCATAAGGATACCAGCAACAAGGTTACAGTCGTATAGTCATAAGTGGGAGGAGACGGGTGATAGGAGCAATGAGAAGATTAACAGTAGTGCAGACTTAGTAAATAGTTAAGTGTTGAGGGAATTATTTGTTTAGCAGAGCGATGGCGTTCGAGAAAAATCTGTTCTTGTGTCTACTTGTTCTGTGCAGTGCTCTATAGCGTCTTTGAGGATAGGAGTTGAAACAATTTATGTCCAGGATGTGAGGGGTCTGTAGATATTTTCACAGCCCTCTTTTTGACTCGGGCAGTATATGGGTCCTCAATGGAAGGCAGGTTGGTAGTAATTGTTTTTTCTGCAGTTCTAATTATCCTCTGAAATCTGGGTCTGTCTTGTTGGGTTGAATGTCAGGAAACCAGCAGCAGGAGCATCAGAGAGCCTAGTAGCACTGAAACACTGAAAGTATAGCCACCCAGCTGCTCAGAAAGCACCTTTCTTTTCCCAACCCAGCACAGAATGAGCAACTGCTACCAATACTTTGGTAGCAATTCAGAACAAGCGTTAACGTCCACTGACTTGGAATGGCTAAAGACTTGGTTGAGAGCCAGTTTGGTGTCGTAGTTAAAGCACCAGGTTTGAAAACAGGAAACTATCAATTCTAGTTCTACTTTAGGCACACAGGCAGTTCAAAGGAGAACAGAATGGTTCTTCCAACTTTCTAGTTTATTTTTTACTGGCCTGTAGAACACCAGCCCTAAGATCAAAATACAATGAAATGAAAATTAAATGGATTCCATTTTAAGCGAGGCAGATTTACGGTCAAACCTTTTGATCTCAGTACAAGTGGATGAGAGAGTAAATGGAAGGTTAATTAGAATCACAGAATCATGAAACAGATCTTGGAGGTCTTCTAGTTCAGCGGTCACCAACTGATGGTCCGTGGACCACTGGTGGTCCGCGAGAAAATTTTGGTGGTCCGCAGAAAAATTATTTGCATTTTTAACATTGCACTAAATCAGGGGTCCTCAAACTACAATCCCTGGAATGGATACGTGCAATGAACATTTGTGTTGCTGCAGAGAGTCTCCCCCTTTGAGGTCTTTTTGTGTGGGTCGGAGGAGGGCAGAAATTCCGACTTGGGGTCTGCTTCGGCCGCCTGGTGTGGGGCTTTGGGCAAAGGCTGGAGGGAAGTGCCGCTGGTGGCGAAGAGCCGGAGGACCTTGTTCCAGTGGGACTGCATCATGGCCTGGAACTGGCTGACCAACTCAGCCCGATGAGCCTCCAGGCGCCAGTACCTGGTTTTGCACTCCCGCAGGTCTTCCCTCTACTTGGAAAGCCTATGCTCATAGTCCTCAGTGAGGTGCTTCTGCTGAGCCTCCTTTTTGGTCAGATCCGATTTGAACTGAGCTGCTTTGCCAACTCTTTCTCGTGATGGCTGCTTAGCTCCAACAACTGCTTCCTGTTGCGGCCCTAAGGAGCACGGGGGGGGGGAGGCAAGGAGCTGGCCATACCCACCCAGTCACATGACCACCTAGTCATGCCCACCCAGCCCGTCATTATGCAGATCATATTAGTGGTCCGCGGGATTTAAAATTATGAATTTAGTGGTCCCTGAGGTCCGAAAGATTGGTGACCCCTGTTCTAGTTAACCCCCAGCCCAAGGCAGGCATCCTTATTCCGCCCTGGACAAATAACTGTGCAATCTTTTCTTATAAACCTTCAGAAATGAGCACTCACAACTCCTGGAGACAAGGTATTCTACCAGTTAATTGTTCTCACTGTAAGTAAGAACTGTTAGTTCTATGTTGGATCTTTCTTTAATGAGTTTCCGCCCATTGCTTCCTGTCCTGCCCTGAGATGCTCTGGAGAATAAGTTCAGCCCCTCTTCTCTGTGACAACCACTCAAGAACTGGAAAACAGCTATCATGTCCCCCCTAATCCTTCTCTTTGTTAAGCTAAACCAGGCGTGTCAAACTCAAGGCCTGGGGGCTGGATCCAGCCTGTGGGGTGTTTAGATCTGGTCCGCAGAGCTGCCCTGGAAAGAGCAAAGAACCAGCCTGGAAACAGCAAAGAACCGCACAAGGCCCTCCCGAGCTCCATTTCCCTGGTAGAGGGTTGCAGGAGGACGTCGCAGCCAAAAACGGAACTCAGGAGCCTGTTTTCACTGGCAGAGTGCTCAGGCCTCCACAGGCGCCCCCAACATGAGTGATGTTGAGCTGGCCACTCCCACCCTGGATATGCCCATCCCAGCCTCCCAAAGTCAAACACAACCCTGATGTGGCTCTCAATGAAATCGAGTTTGACACCCCTGGGCTAAACATACAGAGTTCCTGCAACCGTTCAACATATAGTTTAGCCTCTGGGCCACTAATCATCTTTCTTGCTCTTCTCTGCACTTTCTAGGGCCGTGATGGCGAACCTATGGCACGCATGCCACAGCTGGCACGCGGAGCCATATCGGTTGGCACGCAAGCTCAGCTCCGGTGCACATGTGTGTGCCGGCTAGACAATTTTCGGACCTTCTGGGCCCACCAGAAGTAGGGAAACAGGCCATTTCCGGCCTCTGGAGGGTCTCCGGGAGGCGGTGTGGAAGGCCGTTTTCACCCTCCCCAGGCTCCTAGAAAGGCTCTGGAGCCTGGGGAGGGCGAAAAATGGGCCTACCGGGCCCACTGTGCCATTGTGTGCCAAAAGTGGGGATAAGTGTAGGTGGATCATGCGTGCATGCAGGGGGGGGCGCATAGAATTATGGGTGTGGGCACGTGCACGCGCAACCCCCCCGTGCTCCCCCCATTTTTGGCACGCGATGGCAAAAAGGTTAGCCATCACTATTCTAGGGTCTCAACATTTATTTATTTATTTTGCATCAGGATGAGTTAAGGTGTTCTGTACAAGCATCAGGTTTCTAAAACTAGTTATTTATCACTTTAAAAAAGGTAAAAGTTCCCCTCGCACATATGTGCTAGTCGATTCCAACTCTAGGGGGCGGTGCTCATTTCCGTTTCAAAGCCGAAGAGCCAGCGCTGTCCGAAGACGTCACCATGGTCATGTGGCCAGCATGACTCAATGCCAAAGGCGCACGGAACACTGTTACCTTCCCACCAAAGGTGGTCCCTATTTTTCTACTTGCATTTTTTACGTGCTTTCGAACTGCTAGGTTGGCAAAAGCAGGGACAAGTAATGGGAGCTCACCCCGTTACGCGGCACTAGGGATTCGAAATGCTGAACAGCCGACCTTTCGATCGACAAGCTCAGCATCTTAGCCACTGAGCCACCGTGTCCCTTATTCATCTCTTTATCTTGGAGCAAATTTCTTTGGAAAGCAGCACAGAATCAATGTATTATTGATTATGTCCGACACTCCTTGTGATTGTGCCCTCCCATTGTGGATGCTGTCTGTCATTCAGGTTTGAAAATTATGTCAGTTCCAATAGCAGAGTAATCTCCTATCCCTTGGAAGTTGACTTCTGAAGAACTGCAGTGATGTAAATATCTTCTAGGAAAAAGATGCTTTCAAAAAAATCATAATAATCCTTATGAATGGGTTGCACTCATATTACTGTATCTCTGGACATGCTGTTTATTTCTGTTTATGCTGTTTCATTATTGAAAGACCATTGTAAGAGGAGCATCATGTCACCGACTGCAAGTACACCGACCTCTGTAAGAGAATTTGCATAGGCTTGGTGTTCGCAATCCATGCATAATTTGAAAACAGATGGCGCGACAGTGCTGCTGAGGTTATAAAGGAAAGTTAGGAGAAAGTGGGGGGAGAAGCAAATAACAGGACAAAAAAACCTGTCCATCCTATCTTGATTCCTAAAGTAATTGATACCCAGGAGGTCATACAATGAGCAAAGAGCAAATGTGCTTGAGGCCTTTCTTCAGGCATCCTTCTTTATTTGACTGCATGGCAAAATAGGTTTCACTATAAAACATTCCACTTTCCCTTTTTATTCCATGCAAATAAGAAGTACACTTTTAAAGTTTGATTTGCATGGATAAATAAATAAGCATTTGTGAAACATGCTTTCAGAGTTAATATGGTAAGTTTAACTTTTTGCTCCCATTCTATGTTTTATTCCTTCCCTGCTTCCCCAAAACAAATAGTAAATAAAATCTACTTTAGAGGCAGCCATTGCACATTTGCCCATTGTAAGGCAATTTCTAGTTGCTGATAAATAGATTGTCAACTTCGAGTCGAACCTGGCAGAAGTCATTTTTCTATTCCTCAGTTGCCACACAGAGCGAGGAGTGGGAAAGGAGGATGAAATGTGTTGCGAGTCAAAACACAGAACTTTCTCGTGGGAACCAAGGTCATCTATCCCCCAAGTGGTGGATAGAGGTGGGGAGGAGTTCCTGGAGAGCCCGTCAATTAACCTAATTGGCCAACATGATGTATCACTTTTGGGGAGGGAATTATTTTCTATTGTAATTATACTGAAACCGCGGGAAACATTTAGAGTTGGTTTTCCATTTGATCATGCCGATATGATGTACCCAATAAAGAAGTTCTTAGGGGAAGACCTCAGTCCTAGAGTTCTGATTTGCTTGGGTTCATTAGTCGGGATCCTGGCATAGATCCTTTAAATAGACATGTATAGGCAATCCCTACTTATGATAGACCCGTGATGGCGAACCTATGGCACACGTGCCACAGCTGGCACGCGGAGCCATATCGGTTGGCACGCAAGCTCAGCTCCGGTGCACATGTGTGTGCCGGCTAGCCAATTTTCGGACCTTCTGGGCCCACCAGAAGTCGGGAAACAGGCCGTTTCTGGCCTCTGGAGGGCCTCCGGGGGGCGGTGGGGAAGGCCGTTTTCACCCTCCCCAGGCTCCTAGAAAGGCTCTGGAGCCTGGGGAGGGTGAAAAATGGGCCTACCGGGCCCACTGTGCCATTGTGTGCCAAAAGTGGGGAGAAGTGTAGGTGGATCATGCATGCATGCAGTGGGGGGTGCATAGAATTATGGGTGTGGGCACGTGCACGCGCAACCCCCCCCGTGCTCCCCCCATTTTTGGCAAGCGATGGCAAAAAGGTTAGTCATCACTGTGATAGACGTTCTGTCATACTGAGATGCTGTTCGTGTCTGGGGTTTGTTTGTTTTTTGCAAGTCCAACAAGCATAAACAGTTTGCATAGTGTAGTTCTTGCCTTTTGTGGGCAGTGATCCAGTGAAGCACGTTGAAAGTGGGCCCTTTCCTGCCTTCTCCTGCCATGGCCCAGGATTCGCTAGAACCATCGGGTTTTGCTGCAATGCTACTGCATGTTTGGGGTAAGAACTGTGCTGTGTTTGTCTGCAACTCCAGCTTAAGGGTCCAGACGGTTGTTTGAGAACAGGAGGAAACTGGTTTCCAGTGCACCGCATATGTATGCAGCACAACAGAAGCTGGCCTTTTCCCAACTTCTCCTGACTTCTGGGTGTGGACAGAAGTTTGTATTGGCAAAAGTTCAAATATATCGAAAGGTTGTTAGTGGAGTAATTTCTGTGCATCAGACTAACACCAGGGGTCCCAAAGGTTGAAATATCATGCCCTTTTAAAAAAAGAAAAATGAATTTGTGCATTGTCCTTAAATAAAACCAAGTAATAATTTCTTTTTTGGATAGTTGGCAGATGATGCCAACATATGGCTAGGCCCTTGGGCCTGACAATCTCTCAAGAGTGGTTCCAGAGTTTGCTTCTGCTTTGCCAGGCAAGACGGCTGTAGGCATGCCCAGGCAAAACTGAAATAATTTTTGACAGCCTTCCCATTTTGCCTACTCAAAACTTCATCAACCTTTTTTTTTCAAAAGCTTCCTATCCAGGCTGAGACCCAATGTTGCAACCCACAGTTTGATAACGCCTGATAACATTGCTGTTAACACTGACATGAATCTACTTTCCTCTCTGTGCAGACTAATTGTCATCAACAATTCGCAACGCAATTCTTGAATAAAAGAGAAAGTTATTATATGTATTGGAGATTTCTTGACATAAAAGCTCCCTTGGATTTTGGTGCATTTATCCTGCAGGTATAATTTCAAAAGATTCCTGGTGTTCTCTGAGTTTGTCTTCTTCTTGTAGGTGTTTTATTATCATGCTAAGTAACATCATCAGTGCATTGAGAAGTAACATTTGCTGGCTGGGAACAAAACCCATAGTTTACAACCCTCTGCACTGATGATGTTACCTAGTTTGGTATCTCTTATTACCAGAGAGCACCAAGAACCCAACAATTCAATTTTAAGCTTCATGTCATGCCCCCGACGGAGCCTGAATCTGCACGGAAAGACAAGCTGGAACCTGAGCTGATAGAGATTGAGGGGGCAGCTTCATTGGCTTTGGAGGTAAATGGGGAAGGGCAGGGCCAGTCAGGCTTGGGCCTTTCAGGATCAGAACAGCTTGTAGACAGGGAGGAACAGGGGCAGGATGAACATGAGAGACAGAGCTCAGGCGAGGAGCAAGGACCACCCCCTCCTGATCTGAGAGCATGGAGAGTGGAGAGAAGGCAAGAACAGTGCAGACTAAGCAGGCTACTCGGGAGAAGAGTGCTTCACCCATCTTCACAAGGCACACCTGGGGAATGAGACTTAAGGAGATGCTGTAGGGAGGGGCATTTGTCAGGAACAAATGCTAAGTAAATTCCTGAAGTGTTAAGTGCCAACATTTGGACTTTCCAAGAGTCCTTGCATTCTTTCTGGCTTTCTGGACTAATTAACTGGATCCTTTGCTTTCTGAACTCCTTGATTTGCCCTGCTGGATTTATTCCTGTACACAGGGCTGGGCTGAACTATTTGCAGCCAGAGGCTGCTTGAGGTATGTGTGGGGGTTTGTCATCACTTTGCTCTGGGACTTGCCAGAAAGGTGGGAGCATTTGGGAAAATTTGGAGCAATAAAGGGGCGGGTTGAACTGCCAGCTCCCTGTGTTATCTTGTGCCATGCCCCGGGTCATCACCCTACATATGTTGTCCATTATTGCAAAATTTAAAATCTCAAGACTATCAAAGGGATTTAACTTAGCATAACTTGGTAATACAATTACATCTACATGGAGGGAAGTATGTAGTGGGGTATCTCAAAGTTCTGTCTTGTGCCTAGTGCTCAGTTAGGTGATGAGGGAGTCATAAAAGAAACCTAGTTAATACTGTTAACATTCAGTTGCAAAGTTTTAATGACACTTTGATGGAACTAGTAATTTTCTGATTTACTAGCTGGATGTCAAAACAACAGTCAGTTTTCCCCAAGCAGCTGATTTTCACTATCCTCTGCATGTTATAAAATTGTGAGGATCATTTTGAGAAAGAAGAAAAGAAATGAGAGCTTCCTCCCTCTTTTTCCTGTAGTGAATTTGGATTATAGCCTGAAATCCAACATTATTTTCAAGCAAATTTTCTTAAATACATTTACTTATACTCAGTGGTGAAATCCAAATTTTTTTACTACCGGTTCTGTGAGCGTGGCTTGGTGGGTATGGTGTGGCTTGGTGGGTGTGGCTTGGTGGGCGTGGCAGGGGAAGGATATTGCAAAATCTCCATTCCCACCCCACTCTGGGGCCAGCCAGAGGTGGCATTTGCAGGTTCTCTGAACTATTCAAAATTTCTGCTACCGATTCTCCAGAACCTGCTGAATAGCACCCCTGCTTATACTTGCTATAATGATTTTATCTGGAACACTGCATGTGAGATTGTTGTCTTCTTTTGACTATCATATATTACCTTTTTTTTTTTAAACCAAGGACCTTCTTTTTATATTTGGAAATTTAGCTTCCCTAGTTTAATAAAAGAATTTCTCATTAAAGCATGGTTGCATAGTTACCTAACTCTCACGGCACAATTTGTTACGTTCTGCATTTCTCCATCTTCAGGAGGAAAATCTACATCATGGCCTATTTTTCTTAGAGCTGGGCTGAATTGGGCTGAAATCCTAATAACTCCTAAGCTGATCATCTTTTCAGAAGAATATTTTAAAGAATTCGGTCACTGAAATTTAAATAATTATTTTTCACGGTTTCTAGCCCAACTGTTTTATTGAAGCTTATTCATTCCAACCATTGAGGCTCCAAGAATCGATCTTAAATCCTCCAACCTCCTGTCACTGATGCCAACAGAACCTTACAGGAATTTATCCTAGCTAGGGATATATATTGTGTGTTATAACTACACCTTTAGTAGAGGAATAGAGGAATAGGCAGATTTCAGGTTTGTGCTAATTTGTTTTTTTGCTAGCCACAGATAGATACTGTCTTGGGAGGAAAGGAAAGGGAAGGGAAGGGAAGGGAAGGGAAGGGAAAGGAAAGGAAAGGGAAGGGAAGGGAAAGGAAAGGAAAGGAAGGGAAGGAAAGGGAAGGGAAGGGAAGGGAAGGGAAAGGGAAGGGAAGGGAAGGGAAGGGAAGGGAAGGGAAGGGAAGGGAAGGGAAGCGAAGGGAAGGGAATCTATTTGGCAACTTCCAGTGGTGGGTTGCCCCCAGTTCGCACCAGTTCTATAGAACCGGTAGTAAAACCGGTGGGAGGCTCCACCCACTGACTCTGACATCATCAAAATGCTTCTGCGCATGCACAGAAACTTCTGCGCTTGTGCAGAAGAGCGCGCGGGAGCGGCCCTGTTACGAACTGGTAGTAAAGGTAAGTAGTACCCACCCCTGGCAACTTCAGATTTTGATTAATAAATGCTCTGTCTTACTTATTGGTAAATGTAATCAGAAGTATAAGGTGGCATTGATCTAGCAGATGACCCTCACTTTGTTAAGAACCTAGGTGCAGCGGTGAAATCCACTTACCTTTGCTACCAATTCGGGAACAGGAGTGTGCATGTGCCTCTTCTGCACATGCGCAGAGGGTCAAAAATGGGATGTAATGACATCATGGTGGGTGGGTGGAGCCTCCCGCCACTGGCGCTACCGGTTCACGCAGGCCGGATAGATCCGGCCGGATTTCACTGCTGCCTAGGTGTTACTTATCTCTGACGATTTATGCTCCAAAGCTCACTGTAACAGCATTGCTAAAAACGCATTAAGAGTTGTAAACTTAATTTTGTGCAATTTTTTTTTTTCTGGAAACATTGTATTGCTAATTAGAGCTTATAAAACTTACGCTAGACCAATTTTAGAATATTGTTCAACTGTTTGGAATCCCCACCATATATGTGACATCAGTACAATTGAGCGGGTTCAGAAGTACTTCAGGAGAAAAGTCTTGCTCTCTTCCTAGTAGCATAGAATTCCCTAGGCTCGAAATTCTTCGTTTCGATAACTTAGAACTGCATCGCTTGCAGTCAGACCTAGGTATTGCATACAAAATTATACGTAGTAATGTTTTACCTGTAAATGACTTTTTTTGTTTTAATCGCAATAATATGCGCGCTAACAACTGCTTTAAACTCAATGTAAATCATTCTAAACTTGATTGTAAAAAATATGATTTCTGTAATAGAGTTGTCAAAGCCTGGAATGCCCTACCTGATTCAGTTGTCTCAGCTACAAATTTTCACAGTTGTCTCAGTCACAAATTGACTTCTGTGGACCTTACTTCATACTTAAGTGGTCAGTAGAGGGGGCGTGCATAAGTGCACTAACGTGCCTATTGTCCCTGTCATTGTATTTTTATTCTCTTATTCTTGTTCTCATTTATTTATTTATTTATTTATTTATTTGTTTGTTTGTTTGTTTGTTTGTTTGTTTGTTTGTTTTGATTTATATGCCGCCCTTCTCCGGAGACTCAGGGCGGCTTACAAGGCGTTAAGCAATAGCCTTCATACTTTTGTATATTTTGTATATTTATTATTGCCCCCACAAACCAGGTCCTCATTTTACCTACCTTAGAAAGGATGGAAGGCTGAGTCAACCTTGAGCCTGGTGAGAATTGAACTTGCAGTAATTGCAGGCAGCTGGAAGCTAAATACTACCTTTTAACAGTAGCATTAGTCTGCTGCGCCACTCAGGCTCCTTTTTGTTTGACAAATTCCAATAAATAAAATAAATAAATAAATAAATAAGGTAGTTTTCCAATGCACTGTTTCCCACAAGGAAATAGTGGCGAAACTGACAGGAAGTTGGACATTGCTCCCAATTATTATTATTTTTGCCACCCAAGGTCTTTCTGTTAGGTAAAGAAATATCAGGGCAATAATTACCTGATCAATCATGGGTTGTCTAGTCGGAATACTGAATGCATGGTCCTTCCATACAAATTGCTAATTATGCCAAATTCTGTTCATCTCAAAAGTATAATTGAGGACAAGAGAAAAATATTGTTTTGATTTAGCTATCAAAAACTCTTTAACTGATCTATTGCATAACAGCCAAAGATCACACAGTAGACCGTTATCTAGCCTGCGGTTATCTTGAAAAAAAAAAGGGAATTTCCTAATTTCAGAGCATCTGGTGATTTGCATTCATTATCCTGCTGCATAGCAAAATATTTCAGCAGTGAAGCCCTGGTGATTTTTTTTTTTTTTAGTCACTGCATGATTGTTTTAATAATTTGAATGATAATTCACCAAGAAATTCTCTGGACTTCCCATGAGAAGTTAAAATCAATTTTAAAAATCCAAAACAATAATAACTTCAAATGATGGGGGCCTGGAAAGGGGGCCTTTGAAGACAGTACTGTATGCAAAGATACAGAGACAGAAAAAATGTCTTTTTAAATATCTCAATCATAAATTATAAAGGTGAGATGCCTTAGATGGTCGCCAGATCAAACAAAGAGGATAAGCCAGAATCGGGGCTATCAGGCAGGAGTACCATGAGTCTCCAGGAGCACCCAGAGAGTCCAGTGGCTGATGAAGACTCAATCCCAGGACCATTGAGCATCAAGGGAATTGAGCAATCAGATGGACACCTATCTATGCAAACAAAAGAAGGGGAGACACAGCTGCTGCAGGTTAAAGATAAGGAACAGCTACCACCCAGAGGTGGCCATGGTGGGCATGGCCTAGTCGGCTTCCTGTACCATGGATGGGAGGTGGGGTGTTTTTACCCTCCACCTGCGAGCCTCCAGGGCAGAAATGGCCTCTCCAGGCTCTGGAGGCCCTCTGGAGGCTGGAAATGGGCCCGTTTCTGGCTTTCCTGAACTTCTGGTAGACCCATTTTTCACCCTCCCTGAGCCTCCACATGCACCCTGCACTTACCTGCATCCAAAATGGGCCACATGGGGACTCCTGGGAGGGGAGGGGCAGGGTGGGGTGGGGTGGGAGGGGCCAGCCAGGAGTGGGATTTGGGGGTTCTCTGAACTGCACAGAATCTTAGCTAGAGGTTCTCCCGAACCCCTGCAAACCCCCAGCAGCCCATCCTGTTGCTACCCCTGCCTGATCTGCGGATGCGAAAAGCGGAATGAAGAGAAGCACAGAGGAGGTCAGCGAGGCTACTCACAAGGAAGCAGCCTCTCCTTAAAAGTTTGGATCGGAACTGCCTGGGGAATGAATCATGGCACATGATTAGGAAGAACCAGTTTGCCGAAATCTGTCCTTACCAAAATGTATCAATGTTGTCTTTTCCCCACAATCCTGCCATTGGAATTCCACAACTAAGTGATTTGCAACTATTTTACTCACAAGTATTTTAGTGATGCAACATTTAGACAGACGGCTTCTTCCTATGTTTCTTGAGAAGCTTTGCAGTTTTCTTCCTGGTTGCAATTAAAAAAAAGTTCAAAATCCCTTACTGGTGGAATTCCTGAGACTAAAGTACAACACTCAAGTGACTGGACAAATGCGTATCTTTCCACAGAATATGGTTATTTCTTAGCCAGCGAACTGAATATTTTTCATTTGAAACAAATGTAGAGTGATTTAAAATAAATGCTCTCCTTGCAAGTAGACTTGTCTGTGAAAAAATGCCTCCACATCAACCAAGTCCAGAACATAGTTTGTAAAAAAAAGTCTTTTGATCCGTTAGTCTGGAAGTTGAAAACAAAAGAAGAACATAGCGTATCGCAGACTTCAAATATTCTAAAGTTACCATTCTTTTGTTTTGGATTTCCTGTTGTAGCATGACCCAGTCATTTTGCTGTGGAGTTTTCTTTGATGGATACCTGTTCTTTTTTCCTGTTTCAGGGGAATGCAGAGAATAATCTAAGAATGCAAACATAAGAATGGCTGCTGTCAGACTTTCAAAATGAAGCAAGATAAGAAGCAGACACCAAAAATGCTACTTTTTTTTGTTGTTGTATTTCATACTTTTTTCATACTGGCAGCCTTACCAGGTAGACCAGACAAGAAATATGACCAAATATGCTAATTCTACTTTATTGTAAGGCTACATTAACAAAATCTTGAAAGTCTAAAACTACAAATCTCCCTGTTTCCCAAGAAACTAAGGAGAGTCCCTCTGAGCCCCTGTGCTCACATAGCTTTGAGCTATGCCTTCCCTTATCTGACAATTCCCTAGATTACGGGTATCAAACTTGCCATTTCACGCTGCTATCACATGGTATATCATGACGTTTTTTCCCTTCACGGAGGTGGGGTGAGGGTGGCCTGCACATGACGCATCTGGCCCGCAGGCCGAGAGTTTGACACCCCTGCCCTAGACCAGGGGTCTCCAAGCTTGGCAACTTTAAGACTTGTGGACTTCAACTCCCAGAACTCTGGGAGTTGAAGTCCACAAGTCTTAAAGTTACCAAGCTTGGAGACCCCTGCCCTGCCCTAGATAGCATCTCTTTGCTCGTCTCCCAAGGTTTTCCCCACATACTTTGTACTTTCTCAGAGCTGTTTTGCTTCCCCCACTTCCTTCTCAAGGCCAAAGTTGCATTCTTCTTTACTTGCATTTACAGAAGATCAAATAATTTAGGTTGACTATGTGATACACAACAAAAAAAAGAACAAAACAAAAAAATTACATATTGACATAAGCTTCACTTTTCAATGTGATTCTATTTAACTGATTCTATTTCAATGTGATTCTTCGAGACCGCCTTCTACCACATAGCTCCCAGCGACCGGTAAGATCCCACAGAGTTGGTCTCCTCCGGGTCCCATCAGCTAAACAATGCTGGTTGGCGGGCCCGCAGGGGAGGGCCTTCTCTGTGGCTGCCCCAGCTCTCTGGAACCAGTTACCTCCTGAGATCCAGACTACCCCCACCCTATTGGCCTTCCGGGAAGCAGTGAAGACCTAGCTTTTCCGGCAGGCCTGGGGCCGTTGATCTCGCTGTTGCAATCTTGTGAGATCCAGCCATGAATGGTGTGCATGGGCTTTTGATGTTTTAAAAATATTTTTATCATGTTTTTTAATAATTTTCTATGTTCATTGTCACATTACTTTTGTTGTAAGCCGCCCAGAGTCCCTTGGGAGTTGGGTGGCATAGAAATGTGATAAATTGAATTGAATTGAATTGAATTTAACTGATACGTATACTGACAAAGAAATCCTCAATTAAGAGACAACAGAAACTGCTTCTATTCAATTTCTAGAAGGAATTGGGTCATTGATTGCATTTACACAATACCTGATTTGTTTAAAAATATTATAGCAGCTTAGCATTTACATTTCAATATAACTCTATAATATATGAAAGGGGTAAGTTTCAAATCCAGATATTTTAAGTATAATCAGAAACAGCTCCCATGTCTAACTTTTTTCTATTTTGTTTATAATTACTGTATATTAACTTCAGAAATTTCTCATGCGGTAGATGCTATATTTGGAAAGATTGTCACATTTCTTTTCAGGTGTTAATTTCACATTCTGTTCCTCCAGTTCCCAAAAACTTTCCATGCAGTTCAAATGGGGCTCCCACTTATAATCAGAACATTCAACAAATGAAAAAGCTCTTTGGACTTGGAAGACATATATGGCAATTTGAGACTGTGCCTTAAGAATTATCACTAAGTGGGTGCTACTAAGGCTTATCTCTCTATATAACTGCTACATCAGTCACAAAACATCCATTTATCATAAACAAAACCGAAGCGATTGGGACACTGCCATTTTGTAGTTCCACAGGATATTCTTTATTACCCCACCTTAATTTTGTTTTGTTTTCTGGGAATGGCTGTATATACCGTATAAACAAAGCCTAGATTCCTGTATGAGGCAAGAGGCATTCTTGCAATGAAATTATGAAATGAAAGAAATACTCCTATGTTAAGGTATTGAGATTTAAAAGCTGACCAACTGTAAAGCTGATGCAA
This sequence comes from Pantherophis guttatus, assembly GCF_059756535.1. Taxonomy (NCBI): domain Eukaryota; kingdom Metazoa; phylum Chordata; class Lepidosauria; order Squamata; family Colubridae; genus Pantherophis; species Pantherophis guttatus. The sequence continues at coordinate 78,224,012 of NC_142069.1, forward strand.
CCAGACAGCTAATGCAATGTAAGACTGATGCAATGAAGATGAATCAGCATTGGTATCGCCAGTTGTAGACTAGAAAGGGGTCCACAAAAAGTTTTTACCACTTTAAGAGGTGGTTATATAAGGCAGCCAGGAGAGGGTGTATCCTTTCTCCTTGTGTCCGGTATTCATTGCTGAGTTCTCCGTGTAGAGTTAAGAAGAAGATTGATTGCTTGTAAGGAATTTGCCTATCACGTATATTTCTGTATATGGCTTGTATATTAACCACTGTTAAATGTCGAAGGCTCTGTGTGCTCATAATAGTAGTCACATTTCAAACGTTCTGACATCCTATCCTGTCTGGCAATAGTATCAGGGGTGCTATTCAGCAGGTTCTGACAGGTTCTGGAGAACTGGTAGCGGGAATTTTGAGTAGTTTGGAGAACCGGCAAATACCACCTTTGGCTGGCCCCAGAATGGGGTGGGAATGGAGATTTTGCAATATCCTTCCCCCAGGAGTGGGGAGGGAATGGGGATTTTGCAGTATCCTTTCCCTGGAGTGGGGTGGGAATGGAGATTTTGCAGTTCCTTCCCCTGCCACGCCCACCAAGCCACGCCCACAGAACCGGTAGTAAAAAAAAAAATTGAATTCCACCACTGAACAGTATGTAGATATAATGGATTACTAAAGCAGTAGTAGCAGAAGCCGTTGAAAATGAAAGAATTAGACAAAAGATGAATGCCTCTGAAGATGGTTGCTTGAGAGAATCTATTCCAGAGGTGGGCTTCAGCAGGTTCTGACCAGTTCTGGAGAACCGGTAGCGGAAATTTTGAGTAGTTAAGAGAACCAGTAAATACCACCTCTGACTGGCCCCGCCCCCATCTATTTTCTGCCTCCCAAGTCCCAGCTGACCGGGAGGAAATGGGGATTTTGCAATAACCTTCCCCTGGAGTGGGGAGGGAATGGAGATTTTACAGTATCCTTCCCCTGCCACGCCCACCAAGCCATGCTATGCCATGCCACGCCCACCAAGCCATACCCATAGAACCAGTAGTAAAAAATTTTGAAACCCACCACTGATTTATTCCTATCATGGCCTCAAGGCCAGGCTCCAAAACATGGCAGTGCAGGACCCTACCTGCCCACACTTGGGATCCTAATTGTGAGGCAATGACCTCTGGTGAAAATAATCCTTTTCTTTTCTTCCCATTCCTGTTCTGCTCGGTCCCCTCCTCTTTTTGCACCCTTGCCATCCAAATTTGCTCCTCTTTCCCTGTGTAAAGCAGTTGTCCATTCTTTTTATGGTCTCCATCCCGTTTTGATTTTTTCTAACTCAACAGAATGTTTCACACTGAAGAAAAAACTCTGTCCACCTATGCATTTGAAACCGGTATATAGGGTGAAAACAACTTTGCTATTAGGAGGTACAACCCGTAATATAAAAAATGAGTTTGAAAAATGGATTAGAAGACCGTCTTCAGCCACCAGTAGCCTCCCACCGCCAGTCCGCTCCCACAGAGAGGGTCTCCTCAGGGTGCCATCGGCCAAATTATGTCGGCTGGCGACATCCAGGGGGAGGGCCTTCTCTGTGGGAGCCCCTGCCCTTTGGAATGAGCTGCCCCCAGAAAATCTCTGATCTCCGTGTATTTCGCTGTGCCCTCAAAACCTTGTTGTTCCGCCAGGCTGGGCTATCAAGGTAAAGATTTTAATTGGGTTTTTTAAAAATGGGATTTTAAATTTGGGGTTTTAAATTGAGCCTATCATTTAATAATTTTAATTATTTTTAAATTTTGTCTGTCTTTGTGCTTTTAATCAGGCTGTACACCGCCCTGAGTCCTTCGGGAGAAGGGCGGTATAGAAATAAAATAAATAAATAAATAAATAAATAAATAAATAAATAAATAAATAAATAAATAAATAAATAAATAAATAATAAATAATAATAAATAAATAAATAAATAAATAAATAAATAAATAAATAAATAAATAAATAAATAAATAAATAAAATCTGTGTTTTTCATTTGGAAGTATGGACTTCAACTCCAGAATCCCCCAGCCAGCATGACGTAGGTTAGAATGCTGTTAGCTACTATACTTCTTTCTAAATTGCCTCCCTCTTTGTCACATAATCCGGAATAAAGCTGGAAAGAATTCTAAAGGCCAAAACTATATGCTTGCTTTTTTGCTTTCGTGTGTTATTTCTGGAAGGAGTAGGGATGAATATTTGTCAGTCTTTGTATGTGTGTACTTCTCTGTTTTCCTGTGAGTAACTGTATGTTACAGTGTGTGTGGGAGAGAATAGCTAGTGCACACTGATGGAAATCCGTTAATTTTCTGAATGGGGTAACTTAATTGGGCAATTGATTGCATGTGTACCAGTGGTGGATTTCAGCAGGTTCTGACCAGTTCTGGAGAACCGGTAGCGGAAATTTTGAGTAGTTCGGAGAACCGGTAGTAAAAATTCTGACTGGCCCCACCCCCATCTATTCTCTGCCTCCCAGGTCCCAGCTGATCGGGAGGAAATGGGGATTTTGCAGTAACTTTCTCCTGCCATGCCCACCAAGCCACACCCACCAAGCCTTGCCACGGCCACCAAGCCACGCCCACAGAACCGGTAGTAAAAAAATTTGAAACCATCACTGACCCAGATGGTTTCCCCTGTATAAATGTTTGTGTTAAAAGCACGAATGTCCCAAAGGTGCTTTTCAAAAGGCAACTGGACTTTTTTAATTTTTTCCTTGAAGACGTTTCGCTTTTCATCCTACAAGCTTTTTGGATGAGAAGCGAAACATCTTCAAGGAGAATAAAACAAGAAAATCCAATTGTCTTTTGAAAGGCAACCATAAGCTGAATGACTGAGAATCTCCATCAACCTAAAAACACAAATGTTTGCAGGAATATAGGCATCATTGCAGCAACATTGGAAATAAATAAGGATCAGTTACAATGCTCCCATCATGAGCATCCCACATTTCTGATGTCTGAATAGAACTATTATTGGTGTGACCCAGTGGTGAAATCCAAATTTTTTTAATACCAGTTCTGTGGGTGTGGCTTGGTGGGCGTGGTGTGGCTTTGCTGTCTGGGGAATTCTGGGAGTTGAAGTCCGCCGGGCTTAAAGTTGCCAACGTTGGAGACCCCTGATTTAATGGATGACATATTTTCTTCACCACTCACCTTTATTTGTACTGCAAATGCATGCTCCTGCTGCCTCATCTTAAATCCTGAGTGTAAGCAGGTGGACATGAGAAGATACATCAAGGTCAGGAAGGCTTTTTTTTTTCTTCTTTTGATGTTCCCAGGAGGAGGCCATCTTGTGCTTCAGTCTCAACCAATGCCTTTCTGGGAGGACTAGAAAAAGAGTGATGCCAGACTAGAAACCATATGGCTTCTTGTTAGCTGCATCCAGATGGAAGGGAGAAAAATGCCGCCGTGCAAAAGCACCAGAGGCTTACAAATGGAAGATAATGAATTAAATGTTCTCCTTTAATAGCCGCCTTATCTTTTCCAAAGGATTCTTTGGCTTCTCTGAAAGGGGGAAGATTGAGGCATAAATTAAACACATTTTATTGTTGGAAATGATTTCACTCACAAAATAAACTTCGCATTGTCCATGTGTCAGAATTTAAAGCTTCTTAAACATATTCTCTCTTCCCCCCCCCCTCTTTCTCTCTATCTTTTCCTAAAAATGTGGATAAGGAATGAATCTCTCTCTTTTTTCAAAACTGCTGCAATTAAAAACTATGTTAGAATCTAAAAAAGCTGACCACTGCAATGAAACACAGATTAGCTGAGCAGATTTATTTTGCCAACATGCAAACATATACTGTGTTTCCCTGAAAATAAGACCCTGTCTTATATTTTTTTGAACCCTGTAATAAGCGCTTGGCCTTATTGCCATGAGCTCAAAAGCCTGATTGGGCTTATTATCAGGGGATGTCTTATTTTGGGAGAAACAGGATATGTACATTTTGCTCATTTAGTAACCACAATTGGGACAGACAACTTGGTTATTAAGTGAAGCAGTTGCTACCGCAAATGAAATTGCAACTGTGCTTATCATCTTACTTCAGCTTTCCTTTGCTTTACAGACCTGCAAAGATCATAAATGAAAAGATTGGTCATAAAATTGCAAATAGTGCTAAATATTAGTCCTTCAATATAGTCAGGACAAAAAGCACAACCAGAAATATAAGCATAATATTTATTGTAAAGTTAAACAGAATCTTGACAAATTGAAAGGATTTCTCCCCTTCTATTTCTCTCCAGAAAACTAAGGAGGGTGTTCCCTTCTGAAACACTTCCCTTGCTTTTCAGAACTGCCTCTTATCAGAGTAGACTGCAGTTATTCTGATTGTCTTATATTCCCGTACACCATCACACAAATAAGGCGCTAAACTGAATTACGCCGCCTACAGTCTGACCTAAGCACAGTATACAAAATTATCTGCTACAACGTCCTACCTGTCAATGACTACTTCAGCTTCAACCGCAATAATACACTGGCAAACAGTAAATACAAACTCAAGGTAATCTGCTCCAAACTCGATTGCAGAAAATACGACTTCAGCAACAGAGTGGTCAATGCCTGGAATGCACTATCTGACTCTGTTATTACATCCTCAAACCCCCACAGCTTCAACCTTAAACTGTCTACCGTGGACTTCACCCCATTCCTAAGAGGTCTGTAAGGGGCGTGCATAAGCGCACCAGCGTGCCTACCGCCCCTGTCCTACTGTCCCTATTTATTTGTACTCATTTCCTGTGTTCATGTCTATGCTTATACTTATCCCTGTTATCTTGTGCATGTTTGACCAACTAAATAAATAAATAAAATAAAATAAATAAATGAAGAATATATGAAATCAATCAAAATCCATTCATTGTGGAATGGTATATAGAATAACAGAGTTGGAAGGGACCTTGGAGGTCTTCTAGTCCAACCCCCTGCTTAGGCAGGAAACCCTACACCACTTCAGACAAATGGTTATCCAACATCTCCTTAAAAACTTCCAGTGTTGGAGCAGTCACAACTTCTGGAGGCTAGTTGTGCCACAGATTAATTGTTCTAACTGTCAGGAAATTTCTCCTTAGTTCTAAGTCGCTTCTCTCCTTAATTAGTTTCCACTCATTGCTTCTTGTTCTACCCTCAGGTGCTTTGGAGAATAGCTTCACTCCCTCTTCTTTGTGGCAGTCCCTGAGATATTGGAACACTGCTATCATGTCTTCCCTAGTCCTTCTTTTCATTAAACTAGACATACCCAGTTCCTGCAACTGTTCTTCATAAGTTTTATTTATTTATTTATTTTTATTTATTTATTAGATTTTTATACCGCCCCCTCTCCCGAAGGACTCGGGGCGGTGCACAGCCAAAGTTAAAAACATACAATATAAACAATTAAAATACGTTTAAAACAGAATTTAATCTAAAATGGCTCCCCAATTTAAAATGCCTTACCCATACCCCTATAAAAAGACGAATTTAAAATTTAAAAATTTAAAATTTCCACATTTAAAAAGGGGGAAGATTTTAGCCTCCGGTCTCCTAATCTTTCTTCATCTTACTGGACTAGTGTAGGTTATTGGATATCTCTGTGTCTAGGGCTGAGAGGGATTGAATGTCCCAAAGTCACTTAGCCAGCTTCTGCTCTCCTTGTCCCTAAACCAGTGCCTTAACCAAACACCACAGTGGCATTCATATCCTGAACACCATATATCATGTCATGTGTATCATGGTATGCACACAAATACTCCTGCATAAATAAATGTATGTAACAAATCTGCTTTAAAAATCTGACTTTCCAAACAGAGTAGATTCCAAGTTGTATTGGCTTAGCTGGTTTCCCTTTTTAATTCAGCCTGAACACCTTTTTAAGGTGAGAACTGAAAACTTTTAAAACTGCTCCCTGCTACTCCTCGTTTAGCCAAAGAAAGCATTTGCATAATAGCATTAAGTATTCTCATTGATGAGGGTCACCAAGAGATACTTCGATATAGTTGTCTGTTTAGTTCTGGACAATAGACACAGCAAGCTAGCTGGTTCCTTTTTTAAATCCAACTGCCTCCCTGGGAAGCAAAATCCTTGGTTATAACTCCAGAGAAATAACTTGAAAAGTGGAGGCAGACAAAACCCTGGGAATCTGAAGTTAAAAAGCTCTCGCCCATAATAGAAATCCTGATTTTTGTTTTTTTGTTGTTGTTGCTAAAATGAACTCCAGTGGATGTTATCTTCACAATGTATTTGTTATGAGATTACTCACTTCTACCTTCTTTTAAATTCCCTGGAGTAGCTGTCTTCTCAGTAAAAAACGGAGGTGTCTTGCCACAGCCAACTCAGGATTCATTCTTTTGTTAATGCAGCTTAGAGATTCTTCATTCATCTTCTGCTTCTTTTGAAAACCACCGAATGGTGCCATTTGATCGTTCCCATTTCTATCAAGTTTTTTTCATCCTTTCTTCGATGGCTTTTTAAGTGGCTTACATATAACCAATTTAAAAACTCAGTCCCAGTTTCTAGATATACTGTAAAGCTATTACACAGAAAGGTAAAGAAATTGAAGGGAAGTTGAAGAAGAAAAAAAACCCTCATCGAGATCTTCATCTTCTAGAATAAAATTCAGAATTTATAGAATAACAGAGTTGGAAGGGATCTTGGAGGTCTTCTAGTCCAACCCCCTGCCCAGGCAGGAAACCCTACACCACTTCAGACAAATGGTTATCCAACATCTTCTTAAAAATTTCCAGTGTTGGGGCATTCACAACTTCTGGAGGCAAGTTGTTCCACTTATTAATTGTTCTGTCAGGAAATTTCTCCTTGGTTCTAAATTGCTTCTCTCCTTGATTAGTTTCCACCCATTGCTTCTTGTTCTACCCTCAGGTGCTTTGGAGAATAGCTTGACTGCCTCTTCTTTGTGGCAGCCCCTGAGATAAAGTTGCCAAGGTTGAAGACCCCTGGTCTATTCCACTATCCTGAGCAGGAATCTTCACTGTGGGAAACAATCAAGGGTGGGCTGCTGGGGGTTCGCAGGAGTTCAGGAGAACCTCTATCTAAGATTCTGTGCAATTTGGAGAACCCCCAAATCCCACTCCTGGGTGGCCCCACTCACCTGCCTGCCCCTCCCCTCCCCTCCCAGAAATCGCTATGCAGCCCATTTTGGATGCAGGTAAATACAGGGTGTGTATGGCTCGGGAAGGGTGAAAAACAGGCCTACCGGAAGTTCAGGAAGGCCAGAAACGGGCCCGTTTCCTGCCTCCAGAGGGCCTCAGGAGCCTGGGGAGGCTGTTTTCACCCTCCCGGAGGCTCGAGGAAAGCCTCCGGATCCTGGGGAGGGTAAAAATGCCCCCCCACACACACCATGGTGCAGGAGCAACTGGGCAGAGAACCCCTTGCTAAAATTTTTGAAGCCCATCCCTGGAAACAATCATAACAAGCTGCAAAGATTTGTAAGCAATTTCTTTGCACCTGCAATTACTTCATTTTCTGTTTCATAAGAGTCAGGACAACCATTTCTTAATTCAATAACAAAGCAATGCAATGTCAGCAGTGAGACATAGTTGAGCAGGAACAGCGAGAAACAACCAGAAATACACTCAAAGTTTCGTTATTGTAAATACCACGTATGTTTGCTTTCATTTCTGTTCTCATATTTCTACCACGTACGTGAATGAATATTTATAAACATATTACTTGCAAATAATACAGTATTGTCAGAAGAATAATTTGGGGTTCCAACTGGACCTTGGGGTTCTGCAAGAATAAATAAAAATGAGATCCAGACAGCTGTGAGAAAAGAAGAAATATTTATTCCTTTAAGGGCAGCTACAGAGAAATGGGATACAGCAGCAGCTTTTATAGGGGAGCTTGTCCTGGTGTGGAAGTGTCCACATGCTGATTCTAGGTAAGACTTGAGGGCCGTGTGTTGTTTATTCCTGTGAAGATGCATTTCCTCTGGGAGAGTCCTAATTCAATTAACTCTATTTGCGTTTGCAGACCTTATCCTTTGATATGTGGATTAGGTCTGGGTAATTTATTTGGGGGTTTGAGGAAATAAAAGATTCCCCCCCCCCGCTGCCCATTTGCTATTTTTAGTTGATTAAATTAATTTCAGTTTAACTGTCAATTATCTGGTGTAGATACTGATTCTCAGTCCATCGTGAATTCTGTTCATGTTTTAAGGTAAGATGGAAATAGTATGAAAAATAAAATCCCTGGGGGGTGGGTTTTCTCAGGTTTTACTTAGAGGCTGGTAAACACAGATAAAGTGACTATATTGCTTTCTATGGTTATTGTCAGAATCATCAAAACAGCATTATGTTTTAAGGGAAGGTGAAAACAGCATAAAGAATAAAATAGATCTTGATATAAAACTTCTCACAGTATATTCATACTGTGAGAAGGGACTGATAGAAAGGACTAATTCTACAGACCCCATTCTAAATTAAATCAGTGTAGTTTTCATCCCAATGCCATGTGGTTATGTTTAGAATTAGTAAGTGCAGCACACATGATAAGCAATAGCAATAGCATTCAGACTTATATACCGCTTCATAGTAATGTGAATAAAGTAGGAATCATATAGGGTCAGTTACATGAACATTAAAGGACCCTCTCTATTCACATTATTATAAGGGAGAAATGTGCTTGTTTGGAGATTATATTAAAAATCAGCTAAATCCCATTATTGGTAATATATCTTCTGATGAGGCCTAGCTGTCATGGAAGGACAGTCATATGGAAAACATCTGAGGGGCCTCACTGTCAAGGACATATATGTTACAAAGAGTTACTTATTACCTAAGGACAGCAATAAATCTCCCGTATTAGTAATTACAGAACTAAGGAAGGTTGTCTGGCTAAAGATAATCTTATAAACTAGCCAATAATGGTTTAGTAATTAGGAAGTGTCAATTATCATATAACAAGTGTATGTTAACCATATATGGAAAAATGCATGTGCTCACCAAACACTTTGTCTTGGAAACATATATAAGCAGTTGTATCAGAGCTTTTCGGGGTTCAGAATTTCAGGTACAAATCTGGCTCTGAACCTGCGCAATAAACTGTATCTGGCTGACCCAGGAATGTTTTTCAGTCTTTCATTCCATAACAATAGGGCTTTACCGCCCTCTCTAAGCGGTTTACAGAGTCAGCATATTGCCTCCAGCAACATGGGTGCTCAGTAGGAAGGAAGGCTGAGTCAACCTTGAGCTGTTCAGAATTGAACTCCTGGACTGAGCAGTGAGTTAGGCTGCAATATTGCATTCTAACCACTGCGCCTCCACGACTCTTAACAAAGAAGACTTTAAAAAAAACCCATGATGATGCAATATCCTGACAAGTACTCAAAATTTACTGGAAGTATATATTCTCTAGTTCTTAGGTAATGTTGTGACCTAGGCTTCCTGAGTCATTAAAACACAAGAGTAGTCCCAAAAACCTCTATTACTGCAACAGCTGTGAATTACGTTCATTCACAGCTGAGTCCCAATTAGTTGCAAAAAGCCCTTCGGAAGAAGTCCTTCGGGATAATCACCAACCTTTATCTCCCTTGACACTCTGCCAAAGATCTACTTGGCAAAGCCACATGGAGTCCAGAATCAAACAGAGATGCTGACTGGGAACAGAATTAACAACGTTACTTTCCTGTAAAGTGTCCACGTGCCTTTGCTGCTCTTTTAAGCCTTATGGGAGGGGCCAATCATCTCCAGGCCTTACTCCCAAGTCGTCCCTTTTGTTTTAATAGTTTGTGCCTTCTGGCAGCTCTGCGCATGCGCGCACTAAGAACAGGCTTCTCCTGTTCCTCTGCCTCTCTGTTGTTCGACTCTGGAGGTTCCGGAGTCTGCGCATCACTCCCAGATGGCCCTGGCCCCATCTCTGTCTCTGACGCAGAACCCTCATCCGAGCCTTCTCCAGACTCCAGGACTGGCCCATGTTCCTCCCCAGCCTCCTCACTGTCTGACTCCGCTGCCAGCTCCACAGGCTGCTGGCGGACCACAACAGGCAATACTAAATCCTGAGTTAGACAGAATTAGATCATCATTTAGCTCTTCAATTTAAGGCTGGACAAGAAATTTCATTCTCCAAAGTACCAGAGGGCAAGAAACAATGGTTGGAAACTAATCAAGAAGGGAAGCAACCTGGAATTAAGGAGAAACTTCCTAACAGTGAGGACAATTAACCAGTGGAACAACTTGCCTTCAGAAATCATGGGCGCTCCATCACTGGAGGTTTTTAAGAAGAGACTGGACAGTCACTTGTCTGAAATGGTATAGGTTCTCCTGTTTGAGAAGAGAGCTGGACTAGAAGATCTCCAAGGTCCCTTCCAGCTCTATTCTGATTGAAATTGAAATTAAATGCTGTTGAGTTGAATTAGGTGGTGATGATAGTTCTATTCTATTCTATTCTATTCTATTCTATTCTATTCTATTCTATTCTATTCTATTCCATTCCATTCCATTCCATTCCATTCCATTCCATTCCATTTGCAAAACCATAGAGTCCCCCCAGGGATGGTATTCACTTACCTTCGCTACCGGTTCGCAAATTTGTGTGCCACCTCCGTGCATGCGCAGAGTCTTCCGTGCATGCTCAAAGCATCAAAAATGGGACGTGATGACATCCGGATGGGTGGGCGAAGCTTCCCGCAACCACCACTACCAGTTCGCTCGAACCAGATAGAACCGGCTGAATACCACCACTGGGTCCCCCTCTCTGGTAGTACAATGCAGCTTTAGGGGACTATTTAGAAGTTAACTGCATCTAGCTGAAATAGGGATGACAGTACAGTTTTTTGCTAATGTGACGACTATTAGAGTGGAAGGCCAGTTGTTTTCGTTCTGCATGAGCAGCCCTTCTTCACAAGAAGCATATCAAGTGCTCAGCTTAAGAATATTCAAAGAGCTGCACAGCTATTTCTACTAATGGTCAATCATTTGATATTATTATAATAGCCTCAGTTGTGTGTTTTGCTCTCTTCCTTGGCCAAAAGGTTCTTAAGGAGCAGTTAATGCTTAAGAAGTCTGGGGAAGTTCCATAAAACTATTTCCCTTTTTGGATTATATAATATTTCATTGTCAAAATACGCAAATGGTCTGAACCACTTATTGGCAATGATAATTGCTAAAACTCCAGAATCCGCTAGAAGGAGATTGGCCAGGCTAATTTTGGGATTGCTGACAGGACCTATAGGGCTTCTGGTTTACTGGAAACAGATTTTAACTGTAGGTTCCTAAAAAAAATTTTCTACTGGGAGAAATATTGCTCCTCACACAGACACATATACTCAAGGAGAAACATGTTTCTCTCAAATAATTGCTGGTGTCGTTTTCTTTTCCAAAACCAGCAAGGTATTTTGCTTGTTAAAATCAATAAAGCATGCAATATTTAGATTCACTAGCACATCTGGCATTTTGAGTATCTTCATTTTTCTACTTCTACGGTTCGTGATTCAGAAACACATTTAGGACAACTTGTTAGGAAGGGGAATCAATAAAACTTAAAAGCATTTAGTTTTTTTCTATGTTGCTTCTACTTAAAAGGCAGAACACAGGGGTTTCTGTCAAAGGGATCCCAGGAGTTGTGACCTGGGAGCTGGGCTAGGAACCCAGAGCTGAAGAATCTAGCAAGGAAATGGAATTGAGGAACAAGGGGGGAGTGGGGAAGCGACATTTCACTCTAAGTCACAGTTCACAGAAGGAAGTGTTCCTGTTGTGGCCCACCAGCAGCCTGCGCGGATCGTGGCTGATCCTGACGATGAGGAGGCTGGTGTGGGGTCGCGCCAGCAGCCTGCGCAGCCGGCGCTCACGTTGGACAGTGAGGAGGCTGAAGAGGATGTGGTGCCAGAGGCAGAGACTCAGCCAGGGCCTTCAGAACCTCCAGAGGCTCCTTCAAGTGGAGAGAACGAAGTGGAGGAGCCTCTCCTCAATGCTTGAGCATGCAGGGCTGCCAAAAGGCAGGAGTGGCTACTCAGGAGGAGGAGGTCTCCTCAAGAGTAAGGTTTGAGGATAATTGGCCACTCCCTTAGCCTATTTAAATCGCACACAGTTAGTAATTTCTTGCTGGAAACAACGTGTAATTATTACAGAGCATTTTGGAGAGTGAGTGTCTTATCATATCTTTGTTCTGTCCCCGTCTCACACACGCACACAAACAGACAGCCGGGGGTTAAATAAACTGGCAGACAACCAATTCTTCTGATAAGAGGCTTGGCAGAAACCCAGTAGCTGCTTGCCAAGAACTTTACTCATAAACAAGATACACACAGTTCAAGAATTGTCCAGTCCGTAATTAAATCCAAGGCAGATAATGCTGTTTCCAAAGATGCAATGTAACTCGATAGTAGTTAGTTTTGTCCGTCACAGAGTCTGAATGGCCACCTCACCCCCTTTTATACCCTGAGGGGTGTGGTCCAGTGACTCAGCTTAATCTCTGGCACGCCTCTTCTTCTGTTGCACGCGCTTATCTCTGCGACGCTGCCGAGGATCCAGCAAGACTCATCTCCCTCATTACTGTCCACCTGTGGCTGCGTGGACGTGCTTGGCCCCGGCCCTATCTCTTGCCTTTTGGCGGACACCGAAGGCATTGCCAGAGAGGAGGGTCCTGGAGAGGGAGGCCTTGCCAACTCCTCTCCTTCACTCTAACGGAGTGTAGAGTGTAGAGTAATGGAGTGTAACGGAGCCACAACAATCTTGTTTTCTGGGCTGGTTGCCAACCTTTGCCGGATTTTGTTTATTCTTGGTACTTTATACCTTTGATAAGGACCATTGGTGTGTGTCACAATCCTTGGGAATCCGGAGCTGGGGCAGAACAGTTCCCTGTCCAAGCACAAAAATTGTATTCACTCTAGTCTTCTGCTTATTTATTTTTTCTTATTTATCTAGTCGTCTCCCAATTCTGGGCAGCAAACAAAAATAAAACAATAACAATAACTTAAACCCACAACATACAAAAACAACAACAGCAGCAACAATAACCTGGCAACAGAGAATAAAATAATAATGCCGCCCACACATACCAGACTCCACAAAGTTCCTGACCATCATCTCTCGATACACAACCATATTTTCAATGCTTGGTTGGAAAACATTCTAATTGTGTTTGGTTCTGTCTAAGATAGGGTACAGTGGTGGGATTCAACCGGTTCGCATCACTTCGGCCGAACCGGTTGTTAAGTTGCTGGCTGGCCCCGCCCCCTTCCAGAAGTTCCCCCGCACCTCATTTTGGCTCCCTGATAAGTGCAGGGAGGCCTACTAGGCCCAAAATGGGCCCCAGGGGGAGCGGCACGCCCCCCCCCCACAGCCCATTTTTGCTCCCAGGGGGGTGAAGGAGGCCAAGTGCTGCCTGTCACAACCCATGGCCACGCCCACCCAGCCAGTCATTAGGGCAGAGAACCAGTTGTTAAATTATTTGAATCCCACCACTGATAGTGCAACTCCATCTAGATCTAGAACTGTGATAGCGAACCTATGGCACACGTGCCACAGGTGGCACACGTAGCCATATTGGTTGGCACGCAAGCTCAGCTCTGCCAGCTGATGGGCCACCAGAAGTAGGGAAACAGGGTGTTTCCTGCCTCTGAAGGGCGTCGGGGGTGGGGGGTGGGGAAGGCCCATTTTTCTCTCCCCCCAGCTTCCAGAACCTTTCTAGGAGTCTAGGGAGGGTGGGACTGGAAGTTGGCAAATGGGCCATTTTTGGCCTCCGGAGGGCCTTCGGGAGGGTGGGGAAGGCCATTTTCACCCTCCCCAGACTCCTAGAAAGGCTCTGGAGGGTGGGGAGAGCAAAAAATGGGCCTACCATGCCATCTCGTGCGTGCCATCTCGTGCCATGAGCGGGGGGAGCCGGGGGGGTTGCCCGCGGATGCACGAAGGCAGGGCACATAGAATTATGGGTATGGGCACACGAGCCCGATCTCCCCCCCCCCCGCTTCTGGCATGCGATGGCAAAAAGGTTAGCCATCACTGATCTAGAACATCACCAGATTTGGGGAGCACTAAATCCTAAAGCCACTCACTGTTGTTTGGCAGGTTCAATAACCAGTTTAAATGGGTGATGCCCAGTGCAGGTGCCACCTTGTAGAAATTAAACCTTTTGTGATTTATCTTGTGGGTCTTCTGATATGACAAGAATAGAGTTAGTGGTACCCAGTCAAAGAACAAAAAATTAGACACTGAGATTATTGTAAAACTTTAAAGGCATAAGACCTAATTATCTGAGGAGATGCTTATCTGGATATGAATCAGTTCAGATATTTTATTTAGCAGAGGTTTTTAAGGGTGCCTTGACATACAGGCATTTTTCAGGAACATCAAATGTTCTATACATTTAGACAGCATCAGGTTAACAAAGGTTGGCTTCCATATGGGCAGAAATGTTTTCTAAATTAGGCCAAAAAATAATAATAATCATCTTACCTGTTAAACTGAGAAATATCAAAGTACTTAATCAAAAAGTACCAATATACTTTTTAAAAAATACATTATTTCAACAATAAAAAAGCATGGCAAGACATACCACTACTGGTAAGGCAGGGATTCTCAAACTTTTCAAATAGATTGATTTTTCTCATCACCATGATATAACAAATTCAGGATTCTGCTCTAAAAAAATATAAATTTATCCCTCGAGAAATGCAGTTTGGAAATTAAAACTGACAGAAAATGTACCTCATGCAAGAATTCCCTTTGTGATGGATGGCATTTCTCAATAGTATGTTAACAAAAATTGGTCCTGGTTATTTTACTCACAGAAATATATACATAAGGAGAAATAGCTGAATATCCTTCTTGAATGACAATGATGAAAGCATGAATGCACACAGATAATTTCTCCTTATTTAATTTCCCCTGCTTCTTTTTAATATTGCTGATAATAGCACACAATGAGGTTATTAAAAACAATTTTAAAAGCTTTTCTAGTTAAGAAGCATCAGCTGCAATCCTAAACTAATTGGCCACTCTTCCCAAGGACTGGGTTGATATAATACACATTTATGCCAAGATCTAAATAGGCATAAAAGTACATAGGGTTATAAAATTTGGGATAAATTTTCATTCATAAATGCGCACTAGTTTCTATTAAAAATGAACGATAGAGATTAAAATCTCATTCAGAGCTTACGTCCCAGTATTTTCATTAAAATTAACGCTAAAATATTTTTCCCTACTCTTTTTCAGACAAGCTAGCCTTCTAGAAAAGTTCAGAGGGCTCTTCCGTAAAATCTCTGATTCTGTTCAAGCATGTCATAAATTGTCCAATTTCTATAAGAGGTCCTTTAAGCTTCCCATCTTGCCCAGAGAACCAGAAAAAATATACATGAGGTTTTGGCTGAGCTGTTATATGTTCAACAGGTTCTTACAAATCACAGCAAGCTGATTAAATTTAGCATCCCTGGAAAAAAGAATCCCACTGAATGAGACAAGCATATGTACATGGAAAATTTGGAGAGAACTTTTAAGCTGTGGCTAGGCATGTAAATTTGATTTAAAAGAAATCAATAGAAGTTAAGTTCTTCCTTAGGGATTGCAGTCTCATTATTTTCAATATAATTAGAGTCTTTTTCCTCTTCCTTTCTCTTCTTCCTTTTCTTCTTTTTTCCCTTTGAGTCAGTGTTGGCTTCTGGCGAGTCCCTGCAGTTTTTTTGGCAAGATTTTGGAAGTAGTCTACCATTGCTTTCTTCGTAGGGCTGAAAGAGTTACTGGCTCAATGCCACTCAGTTGACTTCGTGCCTAAGGCAGGACTAGAACTGATGACCACTTGATTTCTAGCCTTATGCCTTAATTACTACACCAGACTGGCTCTCTAGAACTAAATATAAACTTATTTTTCCCTCACTCTGCCTGGACAAACTGGCTCTGCTGTCTTTGTGTAAAGACCGGAGTATGATCTTGTTAAATTCTGGCTTTGCCTGTGAGTGCAAAGCAGTGGTGGGATTCAGCCGGTTCTGTCCAGATCGCATGAACCGGTAGCGGCAACTGCGAGAGACTCCGCCCGCCCGCCCGGATGTAATGCGTGACTACTGCGTGCATGCTCACATTTGCGAACCGGTAGGGAAGGTAAGTGAATCCCACCTCTGGTGCAAAGCCCTTTCCCTGTCACTAGTCCTGGAAGCATCATTCTTTCTACATCCTACTTTTCTTCACATTAATGCTCTGTTGGAAGAAATATCCATCTGGTTCAGTTCCAAGCTGAGAGAAAGACACTGGAAATAAGGAAGCTGAGTGGAAAGACGGTTTAATGATGAACAGTCCTGAGTCAGCTGACAAAATGGAGTTGAGAGGGAGGGGTGTTATACTTTCTCTGGGCTTTGTATTTGAGCTTCCTTTTCCTGTGCAAGAGCATGCGTTCTATTAGCTGTTGTCAGATTCCTATGGGGTCATAGCTGGCTCTATAAGCAAAAGTGGAAATGCAAATCCTAGGTTCGTGATGGCGAACCTATGGCACGCATGCCACAGGTGGCACACGGAGCCATATCTGTGGGCACACAAGCGTTGCCCTAGCTCAGCTCCAGCGCGTATGTGTGTGCCGGCCAACTGATTTTCGGGCCTTCCGGGCCCACTGGAAGTCGGGAAACAGGCTGTTTCTGGCCTCTGGAGGGCTTCCAGGGGGTGGGGGAGGCTGTTTTCGCCCTCCCCAGGCTCCAAGAAAGCCTCTGGAGCCTGGGAAGGGCAAAAAGCGAGCCTACAGGGCCCACCAGTAACCCTTTTGCCATCGCGTGCCAAAAGCAGGGGGAAAGCAGGGGGGTCGCGTGCACAAGGGGTCGTGGGGCGCGGAGGGGCCTTGAATTATGGGTGTGGGCACGCATGCATGCGACCCCCCCACGCGACCCACGCTTTTGACACGCGACAGCAAAAAGGTTAGCCATCACTGTCCTAGGTGCTTGTCTGAACTAATTTGGCTTACCTCTGATTTACTGTTTATCTGAGCTCCCAGGTGAAGTTTGGAGTGCTGGGGTGGGGAGGGGTCATCCAATGTCTGGAATGCCCTTAGGAGATTGCGCAATGTAGTGAGCCCTGTGTCTTCTGCTAAATGGTAGTAGGTTAATCCAGTGGTGGGATTCAAGTAATTTAACAACCGGTTCTCTGCCCTAATGATTTCTTCCAACATCCAGTTTGCCAAACTGCTCAGAAAGTTAACAACCGGTTCTCCCGAAGTGGTGCGAACTGGCTGAATCCCACCACTGGGTTAATCCTATTATGTCCTGAAGGATCATGTCCTGTTCTTAATCCAATCACCCTGAAGCTGAAGATCTTTTGTTTTGTAGATAGGTTGGCCCAATCTTTCTTAATGGGCACAAAATATCTCCTGGCGGGGGTGGGGGTGGGGCGCTAGACTGAGTCTGCTTTCTGTCTTTAAAAAACCATGTTTCTCCATTTCTTATTTAGGAAAATATAATATTCTGCCTTTCTTAATATTTCCCAAAATATTTCATTCTTCTAGGGAGGGAGGGGCATCCCACAGCTCTGAATTTTAAAATTATTGTTGATCAGTTGTAGTGTCCCTTCTGATTCTTCAGAGTTATTACCTTTTAATAGTCTTTTGAAGACAGAAATGTAAGCCAGGAATAATTAGATACTGGTGTTGAATGGGACTGAACTTTGTTTTCCATGTTCAAGATTTTTTTTTTCATCTTATGTCTAGTCAAAAATTACATTAAAAATATGTGAAACCCTTTCTATGCCACGTTCCAAAATATTTTATATCTATCATAATATGTATGTCTAAGTTTAAAAGTTTATTATTCTGTGGTGTCTCATTTTGTTTCCTTAGCATGGATGGGCCTGGTGTATGGGACAGAATATAAATTGGATTATGAGACTGTTTTGTTGGTATGATGTTATCACCATGTGTTGATGGATGCTTCTGACTGGCTGAAATGAGATTCTGTCAAGAATAATGCCAACATTACCATCAGATGACAAGATTATCAGGAACTCTGGAATAACTATTGCTACTGCCTTCTTTTCTGCTATTATTGCTATGCTTTTGTTATTATTGCTGTATAAAAACAGAGGTGAAAACCAGGAGTGAAATCCTGCAGGTTTTGGAGAACCGGTATTTTGAATAGTTTGGAAAACTGACAAATACCACCTCTGGCTGACCCCAGAGTGGGGTGGGAATGGAGATTTTGCAATATCCTTCCCCCAGGAGTGGGGAGGGAATGGGGATTTTGCAGTATCCTTCCCCTGGAGTGGGGTGAGAATGGGGATTTTGCAGTATCCTTCCCCTGGAGTGGGGTAAGAATGGGGATTTTGCAGTATCCTTCCCCTGGAGTGAGGTAAGAATGGGGATTTTGCAGTATCCTTCCCCTGCCATGCCCACCAAGCCACGCCCACCAAGCCACACCACACCCACCAAGCCACGCCCACAGAACCGGTAGTAAAAAAATTGGATTTCACCTCTGGTGAAAACTGTATTGCAGTCATTAACCAGCACAGTGGAAAAATATAGAATATCATCAAAATGAGGTTGCTGATCTGTAGAAACTTTCATCTGCTCTTTAGGTTGTTCAATAGGAATTTGCTTTCCCAACAATTGAAGCCTTTCCATTTGAATTTTTTACCCAGATTCACAATTTTTTTTCAAGTTCATAGAGCCTGTAAATACCTCTTGTCTAATCTTTAGTTTGGAAAGAATCAGAATAAATTAAAACAATAGTATCAACAACAAATGTGATATTGTTTGAGAAAGACTAAGAAACAGAATACAGAATAACCGAGTTGGAAAAGACTTTGAAGGTCTTCTAGTCCAAACCCTGAGAAATGGTTGTCCAATCTCTTCTTTAAAACCCCCCAGTGATGGAGACCCACAACTTCTGGAAGCAAGCTGATCCACTGATTAATTATTCTCACTATTGGGAAATTTCTCTATTGTCCTAATTTGGATCTCTCCTTAATAAGCTTCCGTCCATTACTTCTTGTTCTGCCCTTAGGTACTTTGGAGAATAGGTTGACTTCCTTTTCTCTGTGACAGCCTCTCAAGTACTGGAAGATAGACCATCTCTTGCCAGTTAAAAGCTAAAGGTAAAGGTTCCCCTCGCACATATGTGCTAGTTGTTCCCGACTCTAGGGGGCGATGCACATCTCCGTTTCAAAGCCGAAGAGCCAGCGCTGTCCCAAGACGTCTCGGTGGTCATGTGGCCGGCATGACTAAATGCCAAAGGCACACGGAATGTTGTTACCTTCCCACCAAAGGTGGTCCCTATTTTTCTACTTGCATTTTTTACATGCTTTCGATCTGCTAGGTTGGCAGAAGCTGGGACAAGTAACGAGACGTCCCCCCCGCTGAACTGCCGACCTTTCAATTGACAAGCTCAGCATCTGGAGGAAAGGAATGTTGGGGGGTCCCGTCCTCTAAGGAGATACATCTGGTGGGACCCAGAAGAAAGGCCTTCTCTGTGGGGGCTCCCTCCCTTTGGCATATCATCCCTGCAGAAACTAGACTGCCCCCCACTTTGACATTCTTTCATAAGGCCCTGGTTTTGCCAGTAGGCCTGGGGAACCCAAAGTGGGATGGAGCCCATGAAATGGGTCGTCTGATAGTGTGTGGTGTCACTGGTGGGAGGTGGGGGGATACATGAGCCGAGGTGGCGCAGTGGTTAGAGTGCAGTACTGCAGCTACTTCAGCTGACTGCTAGTTCAGCAGATCAGCAGATCAAATCTCACTGGCTCAAGGTTGACTCAGCCTTCCATCCTTCCGAGGTGGGTAAAATGAGGACCCAGATTGTTGGGGGCAATATGCTAACGCTAATGCAATATGCTAAAATGCAATATGCTATATGCTCACTTTGTAAACTGCTTAGAGAGGGCTGTAAAGCACTATGAAGCGGTATAGAAGTCTAAATAATAATAATAATAATAATAATAATAATAATAATAATAATAATAATAGTTTTTATTTATTTTCTATACTGTGTTTTTATTGCTTGTAAGCCTGAGTGAATAAGCAGCCAAATACATTTCCCAAATAAATAAATAAATCTCTTTTAAGGAAATAAATAGTAGGCAAAATTCCTCTTTTGTAACAGACGTTTTGTCATTCTGCTCAATAACTTGCTTTTAAAACATGGCTCAAACAATACATTGGCTCTGACTCAGAATAAGTCACAGGCAAAAATAAGGCCATTGTTGAAACGAAGCGGCAACACTGATTAGTAAGTCCTCACATTCTTAGTAGTGGTGCAACATGTGCCTAATAACTGCACAAACCACTGCATCCAGTTGACCAGTGGTGGGATTCAAAAATTTTTACTACCGAATCTGTGGGCGTGGCTTGGTGGGTATGGCAGGGGAAGGATACTGTAAAATCTCCATTCCCTCCCCACTCCAGGGAAAGGTTACTGTAAAATCTCCATTCCCTCCCCACTCCAGGGGAAGGTTACTGCAAAATCCCCATCAGCTGGGACTCGGGAGGCAGAGAATAGATGGGGGTGGGGCCAGTCAGAGGTGGTATTTACCAGTTCTCCAAACTACTCAAAATTTCCGCTACTGGTTCTCCAGAACTGGTCATAACCTGCTGAATACCACCTCTGCAGTTGACCCTTATGAATATTATCCATGGGAAGCCCCACCTAAAATGAATTGCAGTAGTCTAATCTGGGGGTCACAAAGGCATGAATTACCATGATCAGGGCTCCATGGTTCAGGAATAGACATAAATAAATAATGGACAGCCCCAAGCTATGCAAAAGTCCTCTTAGCTATGGCTGCCACCTGCTCCTTGAGGTGGCACCTGCTGCCACCTGCTCCTTGAGGAGGACCCCTGGGTTACGCTGGTGTCATGCCCCCGTTGGAGCCTGAATCTGCGAAGGAAGATGAGCCGGAACTTGAGCCAATGGAGAGTGGAGAGAAGGCAGGAACAGTGCAGGTTGATTCAACTACTCAGGAGGAGAGCGCCCCGCCCTTCTCCACAAGGCATACCTTGTCCTTGGGGACTGAGACTTAAGGAGACGCTGTGGGGAGGGGCATTTGTCAGGAACAAACGCTAAGTTCCTGAAGTGTTAAGTGCCAACGTTTGCACTTTCCAAGAGTCTATGCATTCAGCACAGCCTGATTTATCATGAGCAGCTAATTGGCAGTTATTCCTCCTGGAATACCACCGATCAGCTGTTCCAGGCTGCGGGGATCACTGCTGCCCATTGGCGCCACAGCCGCTCATCAGCACTGCCACCTATCGCCACCTCCATGCACCCCATTTTCAGCCACTGCCGCTGCCTATCCCTGCTGCCTGGAACAGGCCGAAAACGGGATGCACGGAGGCCAAAAATGGGGCATGTGGAGGTAGTAGCAGCGATGGGTGGTGACGATCCCCGCAGCCTGGAACAGCTGATAAGCGGTATTCCGGGAGGCAGATCCAACTGCCAATCAGCTGCTCGTGCTAAATCAGGCTGTGCTGAAGCTGACCAGGCTGTTTGCTGCAAGGAGGCAAATTGCTGGGAAGCAGAGGCCGAAGGGTGGGGGGTGGGGTGGGCGGGGCTTCGGCAACATTTGCTCTATAAGACGCACAGACATTTCCACCCACTTTTTGTGGTGGAAAAAGTGCATCTTATAGTCTGAAAAATATGGTATGTAAAAGATATAGCCTCTATGTTAAAAAAAGAAGATGGTAGCAGGTTTAGATTGGACAGAGCTTTCTTTCTAGCTACGATTTGAAAAACTATTTTATTCATGCCCAGTGAGATTTTTGTTTGTCACCTCACAATCTACTTTTGAAAGACATGTAAGATTCAAAAATGACTTTCCATATGGCAAGGTGCCGAGGTGGCGCAGTGGTTAGAATGCAGTACTGCAGCTACTTCAGCTGACTGCTAGTTCAGCAGATCAGCGGATCAAATCTCACCGGGCTTAAGGTTGACTCAGCCTTCCATCCTTCCGAGGTGGGTAAAATGAGGACCCAGATTGTTGGGGGCAATATGCTATTTAGTATACTGTCTTTGGTGTAAGCAGCCCAGAGTCCTCGGAGAGTGGGCGGCATAGAAATATGACTAATAAAATAAAATAATAATAAAATAAATAAGAGTAGCTGTGGATCAAGACCGCTGAACGCAGAGACCCAACTGAGCAGAGCAATGCATTAAAATCCTGACTAGATAAGGAGAGATAAAATGGATTACTCTGGTCTCCGATCAGCTTTAAACAACATTAAACATAAGCATAAAATAAAATGTGATTAAAGGTAAAAACAAAATAGAGCCAAACCAAAAATAATAAATTGAACAACCAATGCGAGATGTTTAAAATTCAAGGAAAACCTCTTTGGACGTAGGAGTTAAGAGCAGTAGAGCTTCAGTGAAACAGACAACATAACAGGTAATAAGAACAGATAAATTGAAAAGTTAACCATTTTAGTTATCATTAAATTTTGAGCAAGTTTAATCAAATCAGTCTGTTCCTAGTGAGGTCATGCTGCATCTTGCTGGCTATTGAGCAGTAGTTGGCAACAGAGGAGAATGAATCACTCTGATTAGTTAGAAGATAAGTGAGATAAAAAGAGTCAATAAGGCCTGGTAGAATTAAGTTAATAAAGGGTGTAATAAATATATCTCAGAGATTTTCATGGGGCTAACAGTAAAGAAGCAAGTAGGTTGTTACTATCGCAATAGTGACGTGATAGCAGTATTTCAGTATTTGAGGGCTTGCCACAAAGAATAAGGGGTCAACTTATTTTCCAAAGCACACAAAAGCAAGACAAGGAACAATGGAGGGAAACTAGTCAAGAAGAGAATAACAATCTGGAATTAAGGAGAAACTTCCTAACAGTGAGAACAGTTAACCAGTGGAACAGCTTATCTACAGAAGTTGTGGGTGCTTCATCACTGGAGATTTTTAAGAAGAGACTGGACAGCGACTTGTCTGAAATGGTCTAGGTCACCTGTTTATTTATTTATTATTTATTAGTTCAATTTATATGCCGCCCTTCTCCGGAGACTCAGGGAGGCTTACAATGCGTTAAGCAATAGCCTTCATACTTTTGTATATACCTGCTTAGTAGGGCTTTCGCCCCCACCCCCCAACAGTGTTCTTTTTTATACAAAATCAGCTTATTGCCCCCACAATCCGGGTCCTCCTTTTACCTACCTCGGAAGGATGGAAGGCTGAGTCAACCTAGAGCCTGGTGGGATTCGAACTTGCAGTAATTGCAGGCAGCTGCTGCTAGTTAACAGCACTTTAGTCTGTTGCGCCACCAAGGCTCTTAAGGTTTAAGCAGGAGTTTGGATGAAAAGACTTCCAAGGTCCCTTCCAGCTTTATTCTGATTGATTGATTGATTGATTGATTGATTGATTGATTGATAGATAGATAGATAGTGCCTGGCATAAAATAAAAAAGGCATTTATTGTATGGAATATTCTGAAATCTCCCTTCCTAAATCAAGATTTGCAGGACATTACAACATGAAAGCCTCCTAGATTTTGAGATTTTGCTATGATGGTAAGATAACTGGCTTAACTTAAGTAGACACTACATAACTTATAATTTATGAAGACACCACAAAGAATTAGGCTGCATATCGAATATTTTTCATCTACGCTTCTTCTTGGCCAAGTAACACCCTGCTGGTATTAGTGTGTGAGGAGAAAAGCCTTTTTTTTTTTTAATTTGATTTATATGCCGCCCTTCTCCGGAGACTCAGGGCGGCTTACAATGCATTAAGCAATAGCCTTCATCCTTTTGTATATTTATACAAAGTCAGCTTATTGCCCTCACAACTGGGTCCTCAATTTACCTACCTTAGAAAGGATGGAAGGCTGAGTCAACCTTGAGCCTGGCGAGATTCGAACCTGCAGTAATTGCAGGCAGCTGGTCTTAATAACAGGGTGCTTTAGACCACTGTACTACCAAGGCTGTTGGTAGTGTTGGTAATGTTTTCTTCCCTTTCGCTTTCCCCCCCACATTTGAAGACAAATGGGTTGTCTTACTAATATAGGGCTAAACCTCCAAGGAAAGTGAAAAGCTTTAGCCAAAATTTAAGCATGTTAATCAGGGGTGGGTTCTACTTACCTTTACTACCGGTTTACAACGGGATCGCGCGAACAAAGCACACGCGCAGATCACGGATGATGACATCTGAGGTGGTGGGCGGGGGCGGGCCCTCCCCCTCCCGCCAGTTTTACTACCGGTTCTTGTGAACCGGTCCAAACCGGGAGCAACCCAACACTGATCTTAATCCATGCACTGATTGTTCCTGACTATACATTTTCACAGACAGACTGATATAAAGCTGTGATTTTGTATTTTAATGGATGGGGAAAAGAACTTGAGTTTTGTTTTTTTTCCAGCATTGCTGAACTTTAGATCCAGCAAGCCACATGTTGGCCATGTTTGCTGGGGTAAGTGGTTGCTACCTATGAGTGAATCTATCCATTTTAGCTTCTGTACATTTTTTTATTATTATTTTTGGAAATGTCCCTTTCCATTTCTCCCTTTGTTCTTCTTAAATTTTATTTTATTTATTTATTTTATTCGGCTTAATGGACTCAGGGCGGCTCACAACAATAAAACACAAGCCACAATAAAAATAAAGACTAAAATCTAAAAATTTTAAAATGAACCCATTAAAACCCTTAAAAACCCCATCATTAGACCAGGTCAAGGGATTTGAAAAGCCAAGTTTTTAATTCCCGGCGGAAGGTGTGAAGGTCGGGCGCTAGTCGGAGCTCCAAGAGGAGTTGATTCCAGAGGGTGGGCGCCCCAACCGAGAAGGCTCTACTCCTGGGGGCCGCCAGCTGCCAATGTCTAGCCAACAGCACCCTGAGTAAGCCCTCTCTATGGGCGCGAACCGGGCGATGGGATGTTGTTGCTGGCTGTAGGTGGTCCGCAAAATATCCTGGTCCTAAGCCATGTAGGGCTTTATAGGTCAACACCAGCACCTTGAATCTCACCCGGAGGGCAACCGGTAGCCAATGCAAACCGCGCAGGAGGGGTGTAACATGGGAGTATCGGGATTCTCCCATCACAACCCGCGCGGCCGCATTTTGCACCAGCTGAAGCCTCCGAGTGGTCCTCAAGGGCAGCCCCATGTAGAGAGCGTTGCAGTAGTCAATCCGTGAGGTGACCAGCACATGAGTAACTGTGCGTAGGGCATCTCGGTCCAAGTAGGG
Organism: Pantherophis guttatus; assembly: GCF_059756535.1. NCBI lineage: Eukaryota > Metazoa > Chordata > Lepidosauria > Squamata > Colubridae > Pantherophis > Pantherophis guttatus. The sequence goes on from NC_142069.1 coordinate 78,249,082, forward strand.
ACGCAACTGGCGCACCAGACGTATCTGGGCGAATGCCCCCCTGGTCTTCCCATTCTTATTCAGGTTTGTACTAAACTGGGTATGTGTGTTGCACACATTTCTCGGAATGTGGTATTTTGTTTATGATATTGTCTATGTGGACTTTTTTATTTTTCAAAAGTTACTGCCCAACCCAAAACTTTTTGGGAGATTTTTTTCACAAGTTTTGTGTAGCATTTTCTCTAATATAGTTCCTGATTTATCATCGGATGCAGAGACGTGCAACTGGTGGAAGATTTCTGAGATAGCGTTTCATACAGGAGTTCAAAAATACAAAATGATATAAACGCACGCACTGAGTAAACAAATCCTATGACCATTGCTGCTTGCAACCCATTCAAGCAGCTCTGCTTGTGATGGACAGAAGATTAGGAAAGTGCTCAATTTCAGTGGTGGGTTCCTCCTGGTTCGGCCCGGTTCTCCTGAGCAGGTAGCGCTGACGATATGACATCACTGAATCGGTTCTGCCCCCCGGCGCCCCACCCCACCCTCTGCACCCCACCTCCCGTGTTATTCTTACCTTTTATTTGGCTCTACCCCCAATCTATTGCTGCCTCCTGAGTCCCAGCTGATGGCTAGAGGGAAAAAAACTGTTTAAACTCTTGCCGCGGGGCTTCAAAGGGCCGCCCTACAGCTGATCAGTGGTAAAAGAAAACAAATGAGTAGACCAGTGCCTGCAAAAATACATGAGTAGATCAGTGCCTGCAAAAATAAACGGGTAGACCAGTGCCTGCAAAAATATATGAATAGATCAGTGCCTGCAAAAATAAATGGGTGGACCAGTGCCTGCAAAAATACATGAATAGATCAGTGCCTGCAAAAATAAACGGGTAGACCAGTGCCTGCAAAAATACATGAGTAGATCAGTGCCTGCAAAAATACATGAGTAGATCAGTGCCTGCAAAAATACATGAATAGATCAGTGCCTGCAAAAAATAAATGGGTAGATCGGTACAGCTCTGCAAGCAGTTAAAAGCCTGGTAGATCAGCACCTCTGCTAAATCCTAAATAATTGCCACATGACCATCAAGCCACGCCCACAAAATAAGCCACACCCACAGAACTGGTAGTAAAAAATTTTAGAACTCACCCCTGCTCCATTTTCTCTCCCTCCAAAAGAAATTTAAAAAAAACATTTTTGTTATATTTTCATCAAAATGCAGCAGAGCTCTTTGGAGAAAGGAAAAATCAGTCTTCCCGTGCAGTAATTACAATCTTCTAAGCCTTTTGGTCTGTGAGATACATTAAGAATTCTTCATGTGGCTCCTTTGCGAGGGCAGATACTATAACAAGGAGCTCTACATTTTGATGGGTTTGGGCATTCTTTATTAGAATTCTTACCATCTTACAATCTATGATTGTAGTGATCTCTTATGTATTTCGACTGTCCACGTTTACTATTGGAACTCCAGTTTATTGTTGTAAAGCAGGGGTGTCAAACTGGATTTCTTCAAGGTCTGGATCAGCATTGTAGTTGTCCGCTACGGGCCAGCCGAGGGGGAAACGGGATGGATGGCAGACGGGACGGACGCCTCCTGCAACGCCCTGTTGACCAAAATGGTCCCATTTTGGCTGGCAGATTACTGCGGGAGGGCATCCAGATCAAAAACAGGGCATAGGGGGCGTGCATGGCCCCCTGAACCCCGTTTTCGCCACCAGGGACCTGTGGAGAGAGTTTTTCCGTGGACCAGAGGGGACATGGTTTCATGTGCTACCTGCATCCCGCAAATGGGGCTTCACTTGTTTGCATGGCCTGGTTTTTGGCATGCCGCAGCCCGGTGCTGGGCCACGGACCATGGGTTGGGAACTCCGGGTGTAGAGGAGTGCTTTTTTTTTTTTTTTAATTTGATTTATATGCCGCCCTTCTCCGGAGACTCAGGGCGGCTTACAATGTGCTCAGCAATAGCCTTCATCCTTTTGTATATTTATACAAAGTCAGCTTATTGCCCCCACAAACTGGGTCCTCAATTTACCTACCTTAGAAAGGATGGAAGGCTGAGTCAACCTTGAGCCTTGGTGAGATTCGAACCTGCAGTAATTGCAGGCAGCTGGTCTTAATAACCAGCTTAATAACAGGGTGCCTTAGACCACTGTACTACCAAGGCTCTAAGATGTGTTGGACCTCAGCTCCCAGAATTCTCCACATCTTAAAGCTGATAGTTGAAAAAATACAAGTGCAGAGGAATTCAGAGATGGCACCAATGAATGCAAGAACCATGATCAGAATCACTAAGAGATAATAAATGAGAAAATAAACAACTCAGTCTTGGGAAAGAAGAGAGTACAAGAAAATTATTTTGAACCCCCTGCACCCTGAGGAACCACGGGCCGGTCTTTTGCTATTTCCAGGCCAGCTCCACGGGCCAGATTGTTGTGGATTTAATAAGACAAACACAACTTTTAGATTAATCAGAGACAAATTATATATTGCGCAATAGGTTCAAAGCTCTGTACATGAAGCATTGAACAAAGACAGAAATTAGGTACAATGGTTTTATACCCTTCTAGACAAAGGATTCTGTTAACTCAGCAATTCATATGGTCATATACATTTATCATTTTTAATTGACATTTCCTAATTACTGAGTTTCTTTGCAAAACAGTTATAATTCTTTTTGTAGATTACTGAAGCATAGACTCAAATCATCTTCTGACGATAGACAACTTTTAACTCATGTGGATCCCCTTGACCTAACCAACCTTTAAGCTGTATGTCATTAGAATGTTCCTTTCTTCTGACAACTTAGAGGCCTCCTAGAGGAACCAAAAGGATTTTGGCTGAGTTTGTACTTTTTCCAACCGGATGCATTGCTTTTTAGAATAGAGTGAATAGAAAGTTATCCAGTGGTCATCTATCAGAGCCCGCTTCATTTACATTAAGATCTAAGCACCCCATGGAAGTGGTGAAATCCAATTTTTTTTACTACCAGTTCTGTGGGTGTGGCTTGGTGGGCATGGCTTGGTGGGCGTGGCAAGGGAAGGATACTGCAAAATCCCCATTCCCTCCCCACTCCTGGGGAAAGGATATTGCAAAATCTCCATTCCCACCCCTCTCTGAGGCCAGCCAGAGGTTCTGGTTGCTGGTTCTAATTTGCTGGAACTACTCAAAATTTCCACTACCGGTTCTCCGAACTGCTCAAAATTTCCGCTACCAGTTCTCCAGAACCTGTCAAAATTTGCTGGATTTCACCGCCGCCCCCCCCATGGGCTGGATCCGGTCCGTGTGCCTTGAGATAGAAGCACTGCTTAATTCCTTCTTTGCATCTCTTTACACAAAAGGAAGAAATGGCGCAAGCTATCAAAAGCAGCAGTAAGGGAAATAGGAACAGGAACGCAAGTCAGAAGAGGCAACAAGTATGAGTCATCTGGACCAGAGTGTTTCCATTGTAGGATTCTGAAGGAGCTGGCAGATGTGATCTCGGAATCACTGAATGTAATTTTGTAAAGGACCTGTAGCAGAGAGGAACTATTAGAAGAATAGGACAGAGTTGATGTGATTCCAGTCTACAAAAAGGGAGAAAAATGGATGCAGGAAACGAAAGGCCAGTCAGCTGGACATCAATACTTGAGATAATTAAGTGGCAGATTTATGAACATCTAGAAAAGTGATTACTAGAAACCAGCATGGGTTTGTTAAAAACAAATTATGCCAGACAAACCTTATTGCCTTCTTTGATAAAGTAACTAAATTAGTGGGTGAGGGAAATGCTGTGAACATACTTGGACTAAGGCAGGGGTCTGCAACCTTAAATACTCAAAGAGCCATTTGGACTCATTTCCCACAGAAAAGAAATCACCGGGAGCCACAAAACCTGGGTGGGAGTGGCCAACTTGATGTCACTCACTTCCACCAGTCACATGACGCCCCCTAGCCACGCCTACCTAGCCTGTCATTAGGGCAGAGAACCTGTTGTTAAAAAACACTGGGAATCACAAAATCCTTTTGACATCTCTCCCCTCCCTTCCTCTCTCCCTCTCTCTCCCCCTCTCTCTCTGTATGTCTATCTCTCTCCCCCTTTCTCTGTATCTCCCTATCTCTTCCCTGGCTGCTTCTCCATCCCCCATGCTCGCCCTTACCTTCTCAGGCCAGACAAGAGTGACTAGGAGAGGAGGGCGAGGGATGGGGCCAGCCAGTGGTGGGATCACCTGACAGGGAGCCACAGCAGAGGGCCCAAAAAGCCGCATGCAGCTCCGAAGCCGCAGGTTGCTGACCCCTGGACTAAGGCATTTACCAAAGTAGACCACTGCCTAATTCTTGATAGGATAGAACAATGTGAGATGGACGATACCACCACCAGATGGATTCGCAGTTGGCTGATCAACTGCACCCAGCATTTAGTCCTCAATGGAACGACATCTACATGGAGGGAAGGTACCTCAAGGTTTGATCTTGGGCTCACTACTCTTCAACATCTTAATAGACACGATGAGGGGATAGAATAATAATAATAGAATAATCTTAATAGACATTTAGGTGTGGGGATAGAAGGTGAGCTCATCAGATTTACAGATGACACCAAGCTGGGGAGAATAGTTTAGAAGATAGTCTCAAGATTCAGAAGGATGTTGGCAGACCTGACCATTGGGCTCTATTCAGTCGTGGGATTCAGCTGGTTCACACTGATTCAGGTGAACTAGTTCTTAAATTACGCCCCCCCCCCACTATCAAAGTGGATCCTGGGTGCTGTGCTGAGCTGCAACAGAGTGGCTGGCGCTAAGGAAGAAGAAGGATGCTTTCCCTCTTTCTTCTCCCTCCTCCTCCTCCTTCCCTTTTGCCGGCCGCTCTGTTGTCCATTTCTCCGTTGCAGCGCAGCGCCCAGGATCCACTTTAATAGCGGGTGTGTATGTGTGTGTAATTTAACAGCCGGTTCACCCTGGGTCAGGTTGGCCGTTGCGGGAGGTTCGTCCCGCATGCGCGGTGGAGCTGAAGGATGGGGATGGGCCACGCCGACCTGACCCTGGGCAAACCGGTTGTTAAATTATTTGAATCCCACCATTGGCTCTATCCAACAAGATGAATAGTAGCCATTTGGACCCATTTCCCACAGAAAAGAAAACACCAGGAACCACAAAACCTGGGTGGGAATGGCCAACTCAATGTCACTCACTTCCACCAGTCACATGACCCCCCTAGTCACGCCTACCCAGCCAGTCATTAGGGCAGAGAACCCATTGTTAAAAAACACCGGGAATCACAAAATCCTTTTGACATCTCTCTCTCTCCCCCACCTCTCTCTCTGTATCTCTCTATGTCTCTCTCTCTCTCCCCCTTTCTCTGTTTCTCCCTGTCTCTGCCCTGGCCGCTTCTCCATCCCCCACGGTCACCCTTACTTCTCAGGCCAGGCAAGGAGTGACTGGGAGGGGAGGGTGAGGGGTGGGCCCAGCCAGTGGTGGGATCACCTGACAGGGAGCCACGGCAGAGGGCCTAAAGAGCCACATGCAGCTCCGGAGCCGCAGGTTGCTGACCCCTGTCCTAGTGGAACTTGACAAAGCTCAGGATGGGGCTGGAGGGGCAAGAGACTGATGACAATGTTTCTGAAATCATATGTCTTCTGACTTCTGCAGACGTGGGGTTTTAGAATAAATACCCTTTTTTCTTTTCAGCATGAGTCAGGCTGCATTTGGACAAACTTAGAATCCATGCAGGGAGAAAATTTGCTTCTGGTGACTTTTCCACCTTGAATAGTCAAATTCATATGTTTGAGAAAGGTCATTCTATAATACTCAGCACTTTGAAAGACTTGCAAAGTATTGTAAGGGGATAACATAGAAGAAAAAAATAATCAGCCAAGGAAATGAGGTGGAATTCACAACCCATCTCCTCCCACTTATGACGGCATGACTGTAACTTTGTATCCTTACGATTTATATTTATATTGATTGTTTCCTGATTGCTTATTTGTTCCCTATGATTATCATTAAGTGTTGTACCTTATGATTCTTGACGAATGTATCTTGTCTTTTTATGTACACTGAGAGCATGTGCACCAAAGACAAATTCCTTGTGTGTCCAATCACACTTGGCCAATAAAGAATTCTATCCTATCCTATCCTATCCTATCCTATCCTATCCTATCCTATCCTATCCTATCCTATCCTATCCTATAACTTATTCTCCCCACCCATGCAAAGCATATTTACTTAGGTTTTCTCAGAACAGAGATCTTTATTGTTCTGGGAGAAGCATAGTACCATAGTAAGCCTATGTAAGGAGCCTTGGTAGTACAGTGGTCTAAAGCACCCTGTTATTAAGACCAACTGCCTGCAATTACTGCAGGTTCGAATCTCGCCAGGCTCAAGGTTGACTCAGCCTTCCATCCTTTCTAAGGTAGGTAAATTGAGGACCCAGTTGTGGGGGCAATAAGCTGACTTTGTATAAATATACAAAAGGATGAAGGCTATTGCTTAACGCACTGTAAGCCGCCCTGAGTCTCCGGAGAAGGGCGGCATATAAATCAAATTTTTTTTAAAAAAAAAAAGCAAAGTGAAAATTTATACTATAAAATTATATTTTCATTCAGTTGTAGTTTTGCTTTCTTTGCAAACAATTGGCGGTAGCAGTAGTAATTTTAATCATTAAAACTGGTGGAAGAAATATCCATCTGGTTCAGTTCTAAGCCAGGGAAAAAGACACTGGAAACATGGAGGCTACTTGGAAAGATTGTTTAATGATGAAGCAGAATCACCAAGCGCATGATCCTGGTGCAGCTGACCACATGGAGTTGAGAGTGGGGGGTATTTATACCTTCTCTTGGGCTTTGCACTTGAACTTCCTGTTCCTGTGCAATAACATGTATTCTATTGACTATTATCAGACTCCCATGGGGCCATGCAGGGGTCATGTTTGTCTGAGCTAAGTTTGGTTGAAGTTCAGACTGCTGATGCAATGAAGAGGCATTGGGCAATTCCTATTGTGGCTGAGAGCTAATCCTACCTTTGTTCAGACCTTGCGGCATGGAATTTTTGCCTATGAATAGAGCTACCCAGATCTCAATAAGATCTTTATCTCTTAAGTGCTGACATCTGCTGTGGGCTATTAAGAAAGGTGGGGGCTGCTTTCTCCCTCTAAAAACATGTTTCTCAATTTCTCATCCAGGGAAATATAATATTCTGCTTTTTTAATATTTCTCAAAATATTTCATTCTTCTAGGAGGGGGATGGGTGCTAACTTTCTACAAAACTGAAGTACATATTGCTCTCTGGAATTGTGGTGTAAACTGTTTAAATAAGTTGATGCCCCTCACAATGCATTTACATTAGCCTTAGCCAAGTTATAAAATCCTATCTGAGATACTAAAGTTTTATGCATTGAGTTTTTTTTTTTAAAAAAAACATACTTCTATATACCATCTTCAACTACTCAGTTTCCTCTATTAGTCATTGCCAATTAATGTAACATGTAAAAAGCAAGCCCTTAATTAAATCAACTCCACATTCTGACCTTTGGAAGAAGAATTATGCTATTTTTAATGCTACAGTCTGCTAAATTACCTCACTGAAAAGTTGATGTTTATTCAGAGCTCACTATATTTTAATTGTTTGCACACCCCTCCTAATTGCAACTCACTACTCAGAGTGCAGGAATTTGGTTTGGTGTAGTTAAGCATTTGTAAATTGCTGATTTCTAAATCAATTAAAAAAAAAACGAACTATGTATACCTTACTCAACTTTCTTGGCACTTTCCAGGAATAATCAAGAGAAGGCAGTTCCTGTAGGCTGAAAATGTTTATAGGCTGGTTTGTTATGTTATTTTGTGGCGGTTAACAAAAGTAGAATTGGATCCTATAATATTATTGGTGGTTTTTCTTCATGTCCTAGAAGGATTCAGTAGCTTATCAAAACAATCCAGGACAATAATTAAGGGCTCACATAGTAAGAATTTGAGGTAAGAGATAGAGAAAGGAGATAGTTGGATAACATATACCGTATTTTTTGGAGTATAAGACGCTTCGTACTATAAGACGCACCTACCTTTTTTAGTGAGGAAAACAAGAAAAAGAAATCTGTCTCTGCCTCCCAGCAATTTTGCCTCATTGCAGCAAACAGCCTGCTTTACTTTCATTTTCGTTTTCAGCATAGCTTGATTAGCACAAGAAAAAAAAATCTGCTCCCAGCAATTTATCTCCTTGCAGCAAGCAGCAGAGGCCCGCGCAGCAATAGGCAATGGCAATCCCTGCAGGCTGAAACAGCTGAGAGTTGGGAGGCTGATCCAAGGGACAATCAACTTGTGTTAATTAGGCTGTGCTGAAGCTGAAATAGGCTGTTTCTTCTTGCTGCTTGCTGCAAGGAGGTAAATTGCTGGGAGGCAGAGGCCAAAGCATGGGGGCCAGTGGATGGGCGGGGCTACATTCGGTGTATAAGACACACCCAAATTTTCACCCCCTTTTAAGGGGGGAAAAAGGTGCATCTTATACTCCAAAAAATGTGGTAAATAATTTTTCTGAACATAGCACATTTTGCAACTGGTAGTCTCCAATTACAAATTTACAGGCAACTCTGAAAAGCTCATGTTGAAAATACCTTGATGAGAGAAATTAAGGGGTGGAAGAGATCAACAACCAACATTTAACTTCAGGTATCGCAATGTGTGGTTAAATTTTATTAGCAATCAATAAAAATATGAAGGAAATATAATGTTGAAAGCGCATAAAATACGTCCCATGTTTATCGGTTATTATATAGCGTTGAACTCCTTGGCTAGAACATTAATCTTAATGAGCAATTGGGTGGAATACCATCTGTGTGCCTTCTATTATAATGTTCTCTTTAAGAATAAATAAAAGATAAAATCCATGAAAGAATCCTGGAATATCTCAGATGAGGTAAATCCCTGCAGGCTCATTCTACTGTTCAAGATTTGGTGATTTAAAATAGTGATATTGTAAGACTGTTCTGTGGAATGTGGTTTCCTCACAAGAAGGAGAGTGACTGGATGACTCCCTCCCCACAAACTTGATCTTGTCAATAAGGTTCTTGTAAAGGTTCCCCTCACGCATATGTGTTAGTCATACCCGACTCTAGGGGTGGTGCTCATCTCCATTTCAAAGCCGAAGAGCCAGCGCTGTCTGAAGACGTCTCTGTGGTCAGAGGGCGGAGCCTCCCGCTGGTTTTACTACTGGTTCTATAGAACCGGTGCGAACCGGGGGCAACCCACCACTGAACTGGGGAAAGGAGAAAAGCTAAAGTAGAGAAGGAAGAGATTCTTCAAAAAATGGAAATGGACAAAAAGAAAAACCTGAAAAAGAATGATGCTGAAATAAAAAGTCCCAGAGATGGAGAAAAAAGAATAAAGAGGGTATTTATCATTTAGAAAAGGAAGATGTCAAAGAGTGAAAGACCTTCTAATGTAATCTCTGCAACCTTATCAGCAGCTTCGCTAGAAAAGTACAAATTCCCAGAATATAGAGAACATCTTCTCAGGAAGGAAATGTGTCTTTTTGCTTATAAGAGAGATACTGTATAGGAATCCATTTTTGAACCAAATGACTAACCTGAACTTTAAGCAGCTTTTTCTTTCTTATATCTTTTTGCCCCATTGACTTTTTAGTTTTACTATAGCTTTCCTTTCAAGCAGGGGGACTCTTACAATCCATTCCAGATTCAGTTATATAACTGTTCTCTTGAGTTGGTAAACAAGAAATTTAACCTAAGGCAAGGACAACTTTTGTTAGAGCTCCCCTTAAAAAAAACTTCATATAGATGTAAAGAAATTCCAGAAAACTTCATTTGCAAGATGGGCTTAACTTTTGAAAGACTGCACCAAGTTTATTAGTTGGGGACATATTAGGTGAATACAATGCAAAGACATTTATCCAAGAAGAATGAAGCCAGACAGCTGAGAAAACTTATGTTCCATAATCTAATCATGTCTTTTGTGATATATTTCATGAACTCCCCTAAAGCATCATCATAAAATAACTAACATATGGGCTTCTTCCAGTTAAATCCATAGAAGCAGCAATAGAATCTGGAAGAGCTATGTTTGCTTAGAAGTTATTGGAACAGAGTTTATTTCCTTAAAATATAACCTCAGCAGAGAGTTCTGTGGAATGTAGACAGAACAAAGACAGCAATCTCATTTGTGGAAATAATACTGAGGGGGAAGAAAAATAATTGAAAACTAGAAAGAATTATAGACCCAGGGGACTAACGAAGAACTAATCTATGAAAGACTCTGAAAGAAAAAGAAAAAACCCCAGAAATGGACAAATTAACTTTAGAGTTACAGGATAAGGAAGACTCAAAATATTTTACAATATGGAATAGATGGTACCAGTGGATAAATCAGAGGAGGGCAAATGGGTAGAGATGAAATTTAGAGGAAATTAATATAATTAAAAACTGCACTGTCAGATAGATAGAAAATGAAATATGTCACTGTAGGTTTGTATATATGTATATATAAGAATAGAAATTAGTTAGTAGTTGAAGTTGTGTATTGTATATGTATATGTAAATTTGTTTTTTGATTAAGTTAACTTTTAACTTAATCAAGCTTTTGTATGTTTTAAATGTTTTTAAGAATGAATAAAGTTTTGTTTTTTAAAATAAAATAAAAAAAGAAAAAAAACCCTATATTTTCTCTGCTGTTATATCCGCTCCAAACTCTTGCAGATAAAGAAGGAATTACTATAGGATATCTTCTCACATTTTGAAGAATTCTACACATGTACATAAAATTATCTGCCACAATGTCCTACCTGTCAATGACTACTTCAGCTTCAACCACAACAATACATGAGCAAATAATAGATACAAATTCAAGGTAAACCGCTCCAAACTCGATTGCATAAAATATCAGACTTCAGTAACAGAGTGGTCAATGCCTGGAATGCACTACCTGACTCTGTAGTTTCTTCCCCAAACCCCTAAAACTTTAACTTGAAACTGTCTACTGTTGACCTCACCCCATTCCTAAGAGGTCTGTAAGGGGCGTGCATAAGTGCACCATTGTGTCTACTGTCCATGTCCTAACATTCCTTTTTACTTACTCTTTTCATGTATTCAAATTATGTTTATACTTTTACCTGTTATCTTATATATGATTGACAAAATAAAATAAAATAAAATAAAATAAAATAAAATAAAATAAAATAAAATAAAATACATACATACATACATACATACATACATACATACATAAGCAAACAAACAAACAAACAAACAAATATGCACCTTGGTACCTCCCATCTTCTAAGTCAATTGCCCAGTAGAGAAATATTTCCAGTGCAGCTATCAAGAATGGCCACTGTGAACGTGGGGCATACTTGTGGTAGCACACAGAGACACCTGCTCCCCCACATACTTCCATGTGAGATGGATTTATATTAGATGAAAGAAGGAATGATACCTCAAATAAGGTTGTAGCAACATTTGTGAGCTGCAGAATTTCGGAATCATGCTGATGCACAAAACGGGGGCCAGAGTGAGCACCCCAGGGGAAGGGTGAAAATGAAAGGGAGAAAAAAGACATTAGAGTTGCCATGTTTACTTTATAGCAGGGGGGTCAAATTCAAGGCCCACCGGCCAGATCTGGCCCACAGAGTACTTAGATCTGGCCTGCGGGGCCACCCTGGAAACAATGAAGGACCAGCCCACGGAGCCTCTGCCAGCGAAAACGGAGCTTGCAAGTGCCGCCCACAGCCCTCCCGTGCTCCGTTTTCTCTGGCAGAGGGTTGCAAGAGGCCGTCACAGCCAAAAATGGAGTTCAGGAGCCTGTTTTCGCTGGCAGTCTGCTCAGGCCACCACAGGTGCTCCTGACATGAGTGACATCGAGTTGGCCACACCCACCCTGTCCATGCCCACCCGTCCCCCTGAAGTCAGACACAATCCTGATGCGCCCCTCAATGAAATCAAGTTTGACACCCCTACTTTATAGTACGCCAACTTCCTATTTATTTCTCTTTCGTTAAAAGAATCTTTTAAAAATGTATGATAGGGCATCATCTAATGGCAGAAAGGGAGGTATCTCAGACACCTCATGTGCATCACAACAAATACTTAACAAAATGGATCAATTGGTCCCCAAAATGTGATATTGAAATTGTAAAAAAGTATCTGACTCTTTGAATTGCATCTAACAAGGAGACTATCTTTGGAAACAGATATGCGTGTTTGTTGGACCATATTCTTGTGTTCTTCACAAGAAGGATTTTTCTTTTGCAAGGATTTTGTGCCAAAATGAATCTGCAATAATAAAATGTAACCCAACCACTTCATTCAAGCTACATGGCCAAGTGAAAACTGGCACTTCCGTTTTTGAGATAGATAAAAAAGATTCAAAATGTTCTAAAATGAAACATGCCAGAGAGAAGGTTTGTATGTAAATACATGTTAACTTTCTACTTGCAAGGAAGGAGATGATGTCAGGAAAATTAAGATAAAATCAGGAAAGGCAAGGCTCAATATGAACTAAGACTTGCAACAAATGTCAAAGATATTTTTTTTAAAAAAGTTTCTTTTATCATATAAAAAATAAGAAAAAAGCCAAGGAAGCAATTGGTCTACCAAAGGAAGAAGATGGCAAGGAAATGAAGGACACCAAGAGAAAGCAGAGCTGCTTAATTCATTCTTTGCATCTGTCTTCACACAAAAAAGGGGAAAAAAATAGCCCAACCTACCAAAAACAGAACGCTAAAAGACAAAGAACACAAATTAAAATAGGCAAGAAAATGGCAAAAGAACACCTTTCCACTCTAGACGAGTTCAAATCACCAGGTCCTGGTGGATTACATCCCAGAGTTCTGAAGGAGCTGGCAAATGTGATCTCGGAGCTATTGAACCATATCTTTCAAAAATCCTGGAGCACCACCAGAGAACTACCAGAGGACTGAAAAAGAGCTAACATGGTTTCCCATCTTCAAAAAAGAAAACAACAACAACACACATCCAGGAAACTACTGTCATGGTCCACCAGCTGCTTGGGGAGCTGGCAGCAGAGTCAGACAGTGAGGAGGGTGGGTAGGAACATGGGCCAGTCCTGGAGTCTGAAGAAGGCTTGGATGAGGGCTCTGCATCAGAGGCAGAGAAAGGGCCATCTGGGAGGTACGTGCTGCCTCCGGAGCCTCCAGAGTTGGACCTCAGCGAAGCAGAGAAACAGGGGGAGCCTGTTCCCAGTGCGCGCATGCGCAGAGCTGCCAGAACAGCTAAAACAAAAGGAACAACTCGGGAATAGGCCTGGGAGATGATTGGCCCCTCCCATAAGATTTAAAAGAGGAGCAAAGGCACGTGGGCCTTTGCAGGAAGCAACGTTTGTTCATTCGATTCAGTTTAAAGCCTGAAGCTCTGTTTGATTCTGGACTCCGTGTGGCTTTGCCAATTAGGTCTTTGGCAGTGTGTCAAGGGAGATAAAGGTGGGTGATTATCCTGAAGGACTTCTCCCAAATGACTCTTTATAACTAATTAGGACTCATCTGTGAATGAACAGAATTCACAGCTGTTGCAATAAAAGAGGTTTTTGGGATTACTCGTGTGTTTTAATGACTCAGGAAGCCCAGATCATAACAACTACAGACCAATCAGTCTGACATCAATACCTGGGAAGAATCTGGAACAGATAATCAAGCAACAAATCTGCGAACACCTAGAAGCAAACAAAGCCATCATGGATTTGTCAAATACAAATGTTATTTCATTCTTTGACAAAATGACTAAATTAGTAGACCAGCAAAATGCTGTGACATAGTGTCCTTGGATTTAGGGTGAGGGAGGTTTTGGCTGCATTTTTCACCTTTTAGTCCTTGAGTTAGAACCACAACTCAGTCCAGAATTTCCATTCCTAAGCAATTGAGTCACACCCAGTTTTATCACCTCTTTTTGCCACGGTTATTAAACAAATCACTGTAGTTGTTAAGCGAATCCAGCTTCTCCCATTGACTGTGCCTGTCAAAAGCTGGCTGGAAAGATTGCAAATGGTGATCATATGATCTCAGGATGCAACAACTGTTATGAATACATGCTGCTTTCCAAGCACCCAGTTTGATCAGGTGATTGTGGGAAATGCTGAAACGGTTGTAATGTGAGGACCAGTCATATAAATCACTGTTTTCAGTGTCAATGTAACTTCAAATGGTGTAAATCATATTGGTATATACTGTATTTTTCGGAGTATAAGATGGATTACTTTTTTTGGTGAGGAAAACAGGAAAAAGAAATCTGCCTCTGCCTCCCAGCAATTTTGCCTCATTGCAGCAAACAGCCAACAGCCTGCTAAACTTTCATTTTTGTTTTCAGCATAGCTTGATTAGCACAAAGGGGAAAAAAATCTGCTCCAGCAATTTACCTCCTTGCAGCAAGCAGCAGAAGCCCATGCAAAACAGCTGAGAATCGGGAGGCCAATCCAATCAACTTGCGCTAATTAGGCTTTGCTGAAGCTGAAAGGAGCTGTTTCTTCTTGCTGCTTGCTGCAAGGAGATAACTGCTGGGAGGCAGAGGCCAAAGGGTGGCGGCCAGTGGGTGGGTGGGGCTACATTCGGTGTATAAGACACACCTAAATTTTCACCCCCTTTTGGGGGGGGGAAAGGTGCATTTTATACGAAAAATACAGTACATATTTTCAACTGATATGGTAGTTTATTTGAGGTTTAGCAGAAGTGAATTACATCCTTTTAAGTGAAAATTTGCACTGGGATTATTTTAAAATTTGCCACTGAATTTCATCATGATAGGAGCACTATAAAAATAATTCTATTCCTTTGGGGTTCGTAGATGGTGAGTTGTCCTTTTGTGATGTTAGGGCTTGGCCATAGAAGGTGCACCAATAATGTGGATAAAAGGGGGGAATCATACAGAGTCAGATACATGAGCTCTAAAGGACCTTCACATTATTATAAGAGAGAAAAGTGCTTGCTTGGAGATTACATTAAAAGCAGCTAAACCCCATTAAGGGGTAATATATCTTCTGATGAGACCTAGATGTCACGGAAGGATAGCCATATGGAAAACATCTGAGTGACCTCACTGTGAATGACACAAAGACATATATGTTACAAAGAGTTACTTAATCCAATAAATTTACCCAAGGACAGCAGTAAATTTCCCATTAGCAACCACAGCACTTAAGAAAGGTTGTCTAGCTAAAGATAATCTTATAAACTAAAAATAATGGTTTAGTAATGGTTTACTAATGAGGAAATGTGTCAATTATCATATGACAGGTGTGTGTTAGCCATATATGGAGAATGTATGATCTCATGTTAACCATATATGGAAAATGCATGATCTCACCGAATCCTTTGTCTTGGAAATGTATAAAAACAGAGATATCAGAGTTCTTTCCTTGTTCAAAGCTTCAGGTACAAATCTGGCTCTGAACCTTGTGCAATAAAACTGTCTCTGGCTGACCCAGGAATGTTGTTTGGTCCCTTCATTCTACAACACCAGCATTGTTTTCCTAAGCCTGTTATCATTCAAGTCCTTATTGCCACTGACAACACTCTACCCAAGTTCATTTTAGCAAACTATTCTCTGTTGATTCCTAACAGAACCCAATCTACATCACCCCTTAACTCCTCCTAATCAGAAGCTAAGCACGGAGGATAAAAACAGAAAGCATCTAACTGTGACCAACCTGATGGGGTCATGATTCCAGATCTGATTCAAAATATATTACAGGTAGACTTCAACTTACGGCCACAACTGGGCCCAAAATTTATGTTGCCAAGTGAAACATTTGTTAAGCGAGTTTTGCCCCATTTTATGACTTTTCTTGCCACATTTGTTAAGTGAATCACAGCAGTTTTTTTAAATTAGTAACACAGTTGTTAAGTCAATCTGCTTTCCCCATTGACTTTGCTTGTCAGAAGGTTGCAAAAGATCTCATGACCTTGGGACACAGCAACGGTCATAAATGTGAGCCAGTTGTCAAGCATCCAAATGCAAATCACGTGACTATGGGTGCGCCCATGTAACACCTCTCCTGCGTGAGCTGCACTGGCTCCCATTGGTCTTCCGAGTGCGATTCAAGGTGTTGGTCACCACCTTTAAAGCGCTCCATGGCTTAGGACCGGGGTATATACGAGATCGGCTTCTGCCATCAACAACCTCCCACCGGCCAATACGCTCCCATAGAGAGGGGCTCCTCAGGGTGCCGTCGGCCAAACAATGCCGACTGGCGACACCCAGGGGGAGAGCCTTCTCTGTGGGGGCACCAGCCCTTTGGAATGAGCTGCCCCTAGAGCTTCATCTTAGCCCCGACCTGCGTACTTTTCGCCGTGCCCTAAAGACCTCCCTGTTTCAGCAAGCCAGACTGGCCTAATATGAATTTTAAGTGGGTGTATGTGTGTTTTAATTGAGGGCCAAATTGTATATATTTGTTTTAATTGGTTTTAAATTTTATAAATTCATGTGTTTTAATGTGGCTGTACACCGCCCTGAGTCCCCTGGGAGAACGGCGGTATAGAAATCCAATAAACTTAAACTTAAACTTAAACCATGGGGGATGATGTAATGGTCATAAGTGTGAAAAATGGTCTTAAGTCACATTTTTCAGTGTCGTAACTTTGAATGGTCACTAAATGAACCGTTGTAAGTAGAGGACTACCCATAATTCCCGATGGAGTCTTCTCTTGCATTGTCTCCCCTGTCAACAGTTATATATTTAATAATGTTCTGATATATGAAATCACTCATTATGATTTCTGAGAAGTTGGTTTCAGAAATAATTTCACAGTGAAATGTCCTCAGTGCACAGCTACAGGAGTCTTGCCAAAAGTTAAACAGAAGCAAAGAACTTGGGCCAATAATCTTTTATATATTTACTCAGAAAATATGAGATCATACTCAAACATTTTTTTTAATCAACTCCACGCTTCCTTTTTATAAATAAGGGTGGGATTCAAACTGCCATTAGTTGAAAGCCGAGTAGAAGACTTAAGTATTCCAATATTTGAGGGGCTGCGACAAAGACAAGGAGGACAACTTATTTCCCAAAGCACCACAAAGCAACATAAGAAACAGTGGGTGGAAACTAACCAAGGAGAGAAGCAACCTTCACAAGATATGGGTGCTCCATCACTGGAGGCTTTTAAGAAGAAACTGGACAGCCACTTATCTGGAATGATATAGAGCAGTGGTGGCTAATCTTTTCCGGACAGACTGCCCAAAGCACGCCCCATGCCCCACGCCCCCACGCATGCGTGGCAGAGACCCAATGACCAGCTTCCCAGCGGGAGGCGTGCACGCATGCGCGGCAAACCTGAACTGGGGCGACGGCTCACATGCCCACAGAGATGACGCTGCGTGCCACCTGTGGCACGCGTGCCATAGGTTCGCCATCATGGATGTAGAGTCTCCTGCTTGAGTAGGATTAGATTAGAAGACCTCCAAGGTTCCTTCCAACTCTTATTATTCTATGTTCTGTGTTCTAAGTTCCTCTTTCCAGTTGCTACTGCCCAATTGGCTTGAGACAACTACAACTTCAGACATCAAGAAGTAGCAAGATGCAAGTGGAAGAATTATTAATTTTTTTTAAACAAAGATAAATACTAATACAAACTAATAAAAAGTAAGAAAAGGAAAAGGAAAAGAATCAAAGGGAAAGCTAAAAGTGCAAGAAAGAAACAAAGTAAAAAAAATTGAAAAAGAAAAGAAATGTAAAGTAACAGCTTCCAATCTTTTCTCTAGCAGTTATAAGTGCAATTATGAATTTACCTCTTGCACTATGTTTACACCGTAACTATCTTCTATACATTCTATAATTTTTTCCAATTGTTTGTCAAGGAGAAGCTTGAGATATGTTGTTTGATCAAGGTTTTACCAAATGAGTATGGAGTTATGGAATCTCCTTTTTAAAAATATGTAAAACCCAGCAGGTAAACAGGAACACATATTAAGATCCTAATGGCAATTTCTCGATTATTTTTCTGCGATATAGAAAAGAACGTGATCTCTAAACCATGATTTACAATTTAGTTATATAAAAACTTGGTTATTTTTTATTTTTCTATATATTAAAGCAGCCATGCTTTAACCATGCAGTCAAGCATTCTGCACAGATCCATATTCCTGACAATAAGAATCTAACTTGAGCAAGGATTGGTGAAACAGATAGTATATCTAAAGCAGAAGGAAAATGTATGCACTAGAGGTATAGCAATAGCAATAGCACTTAGATTTATATACTGCTTCATAGTGCTTTTACAGCCCTCTCTAAGCAGTTTTATAGAGTCAGCCTATTGCCCCCAACAATCTGGGTCATCATTTTACCCACCTCGGAAGGATGGAAGGGTGAGTCAACCTTGAGCCGGTGAGATTTGAACTGCCGAACTGCAGCCAACAGTCAACTGAAATAGTCTGCAGCATTGCACTCTAACTACTGCGCCACGTCGGCTCCTATATATACAGAGAAAGGCAAAACCTAGCACCAACTAAGACCTGAAAAATTGGCTCTGCCAACTGGTTTGAGGCCCCGATGGGGCAGGGTCTATGACAATTAGCCATGACCAAATTGCCACAGCCAACTCACCATGGTGTTCTGTCCCCGTACCCCACACGCACCCCTACAGATGGCCCAGAGTTAATAAGGCACACGACAAAACTCTTTGATGATAAAGCTGGCAGCAACCCAGTGGCTAGCTGCCAATTCAGACTTTACTCACACAAAACAAAGATTAGACTGCCAGCATTCCGATAAAACAGGCAGTGTCAACAATACAAGGATTAATCCAAATGAAGTCCGATAAAGCAGGCAAAGTCCAGTAACACAGAGATCATGGAGTATTTCCAGTTTTTGCTCATCACAAACTGAACTGGCCACCACACCCACATTTATACCCTGTGGGGTGTCGTCCAGTGACTCAGCTAATCTGTGGCACGCCTTCCCTTCTGCTGTGCATGCTTCTCCCTGCGCCTCTCTTGCGGGTCCAGCCAGCACTTATCTTCTTCATCGCTGTCCACCTGTGGACTCTAGGTGTGGTCTTACTAAGGCTTTATAGGGTGGTATTAGTACCTCGCTTGATCTTGATTGTATCCCTTTGTTAATGCAATTTAGGATTGCATTGGCTTTTTTGGGCTGCCGCAACACACTGTTGACTCATATTTAATTGGTTGGATTGGACTAGAATCTCCAAACCTATTATTCTATTGTCAGCACTTCAAGCAGCATTTACTCTAGTGCTGACATAAGAAGGAGAAGCGGAGGCTTCTGGAAAGGGACATTTGACTTTTCACCTACTTATTTTCACTGGAGATAATATCCCCTAGGAGATGGGATGGGAGGGGGGAAATTCCTTTGAGCTGGAGCAGTAGATAGCAGCAAGGGTAGAATGACTTGGAAGATGGCCAATGAGTGCAGGGGAGTGGGGAACGGAAAGGGAGGGTTTTGGGTCTGGAAGTCAGTGTTGGCTTCGATTGTGTCGGATTCAGAATGTCGTGCTTAATAAATAGGAGTTTCTTCAAAGACTTTGTTTGAAATGCAATTTATTTGAGACGACTTCGAAACCTGACATCTATATTCTGTGCTTTTAGTCCAAGTGATCTCATAGCATTTATTGAAATTTATCTCTTTGCAACAGCAATAGCTTTGTCATTTTTCTCCCCATTTTTTCAAACAGTTAGACATTTTAGCTGTTACAGCCTAAAAATTAGCATATTATAGCACAATTTTGTATGGATGACTGTGAATATAATAAGATATATGAATACACACACACATACACACAATATGGGTAGATAAAATTCAAAAAAGAGATATGAACGTCCTATATAGATATTTGCGGCTTACCAATGAGGCTATTAACACATGTACATTTATTTTTAAAACTTTGCTGGTTTTAATTTGCAAGAAATGGATTTTTATGATTACATCAGTATTCTTGTGTTAAGAATTAATAAACCGAGATCATGAAAATATCTGAGAACCAAAATATCCCGCAACGTCCCTATTTTTATAATAATGCTATTTTTGATGTCGGATTTTTGCCTATTTGTCTTTTGCAGATAAGGGGTGGAAAAAAATGGTTTAATAATTGTGCATTAGGGCCCTGCTGATGCCTAATAGAAAATGGGAGAGGAACAAAGACGGGTGTGCGTGAGTCCATATGAATGACATAGATGGCATTCTCAGATTCCCTATACTGTTGCCAGAGCAGCTGTCATCTGGGAAAGTAAGTAAAGCTAGGATTATTAGTAAATTTAATTTTTCATATAAAATTCATTGCTGTCTCAGTTTTCTTCATTTCAGGAGATTAGTTTTGTTGAAATTTATTGTTGCTACTGGAAACAACCGAGAGTCGGAAATACTCAGGAGTTCGACTAGTTCATCTTGATCTATTTTGATCATTCCTGACTTAATGCATCTCCTTCAGCAAGGTAAATTTATTAAGTCTTTGGTTTCCTTCCATCTTGTTATCTGTTTAGTATTTTTAAAAAATCCCTCGACTTTACACCTTAATAGGCAAAGTCAATGGGAGCCCCTGCCGTTTGGAATGAACTGCCCGCAGAAATGTGTAAGATCTCTGATCTCCGTGTATTTCGCTGTGCCCTCAAAACTTTGTTGTTCCGCCAGGCCGGGCTATTAAATAAAATCCGATATATAATACATACAGATCCACATTAAACTACCTGTAATGGATTTGGGCAATGAAAGTTGCTTGATTAGAATAACTCGCCTGAAGATCTGGCATTATACTTTATTTTATTTATTTATATTTTATTTTGTCAAGTATATATAAGATAACAGGTAAAAGCATAAACATAATTTGAATACATGAAAAGAGTAAGAGTAAAAAGGAACATTATACTATGATAATTTGCCATGGCGAACTCACCATGGCTAACTCACCACCAACTCGCCACAGGATAACTCACTGCGGGAGAAGAGTTACACTAATATCAAAGAAATGGTGGAATAAAATCATTCTAGAAAGGATGAAAAAAGAAGAACAGAATAAAATGTGAATGGCAAAAATTAAAATATTTTTTATTTATTTTAAATAAAGAAATAGAATTGTTACATTATCCCGCAGAGAGTTGTCCCTGTCAGCACTTCAAACTGCAATTACTCTAGTGCTGACATAAGAAGGTGAAGCGGAGGCGTCTGGAAAGGGACGTTTGACTTTTCACCTACTTATTTTCCCTGGAGATAATATCCCCTAGGAGATGGGATGGGAGGGGGGAAATTCCTTTGAGCTGGAGCAGTAGATTAGGGGCAGAGTGATTTGGAAGATGGCCATTGAGTGCAGGGGAGTGGGGAACGGAACGGGAGGGTTTTGGGTCTGGAAGTCAGTGTTGGCTACGATGGAACCGGACTTTGAATGTCGTGCTTAATAAGTGGGAGTTTTCTTCAAAGACTTTGTTTGAAATGCAATTTATTTGAGACGACCTCGAAACCTGACAGACCCGCAGCGGGTTGGCTGTGGTGAGTTGGCTGTGACAAGTTGGCCATGGTAAGTTGGCCATGGTGAGTTGTCCACAACAAGTTGACTGTGGCAAGTTGTCCCATCCCCGTATTAAGATCTTACAAGAGACTACAAATGGTTAGTCACACCAAATTTCCTCACCATAGCAAAGCACATGTACTACAGGTAGTCTTCAACTTATGACCACAATTGAGCACAAAATTTATGTTGCTAAGTGAGAAACTTGTTAAGTGAGTTTTGCCACATTTTATGACTTTTCTTGCCACCGTTGTTAAATGAATTGCTGCAGTTGTTAATTTAGTAACAGGGTTGTTAAAATGAATCTGGTTTCCCCATTGATTTTGCTGGGTCAGAAGATTGCAGAAGGTGATCGTGTGATCCCGGGACACTGAAACTGTCATAAATAGGAGTCGGTTATCAAGCATCCGAAGCATCCTTGTGACCAAGGGTTTGCTTGAAATGGTCGTAAGTGTGAAAAATGGTCATAATGGCACCACATCTTCTTGTGGCCCTCCAGCAGCCTGCGCAGTTTGTTGCTGATCCCGACGATGACGAGGCTGGTGTGGTGCTGCACCAGCAGCCTGTGCAGCCGGCACTTGAGTCGAGGAGTGTGAAGAAGATGTAGTGCCAGAGGCGGGGATTCAGCCAGGGCCTTCAGAACCTCCAGAAGCTTCCTTAAGTGAAGAGGATGAAGAGGAGGAGCCTCTTCTCAATGCACGGGCACGCAGAGCTGCCAAAAGGCAGGAGTGGTTCCTCAGGAGGAGGTCTCCTCGAGAGTAAAGTTTGGGGCTAATTGGCCACGCCCTTAGTCTATTTAAGAAAGTACGCAGCTTGTAACAAGCTGCAGGAAACAACTTTAGCTCGCTAATCATCACGTTGGGATGTCTCTGCAACCTTGCTTCTGGGCTTCCTGCCAACTCCAGTAAGATTCTGACTATTTTATCTGTGGAATTTCTGGCAGGCTGTTAAGAACGCTTATTAACAGCCGACATTTGCTAAAACTGCGTTATTTGAGTAAACTAAGTTTTGTTCAGAGTTTGTGTGTGCTGTGTTCTTTGGGATCCGTAGCTGGGCCAGAACAATAAGTCACTTTTTTCAGTGCTGTTGTAACTTCAAATGGTCACTAAGTGAACCGTTGTAGGTCAAGTTGGTTTGCTAATAACTTTTATTCGATGAGATTAGGTCACACCTTTTCTAGTTAAAATGTCTCCACTTTCAATGCTTTTACTTAACATTTATACACAGGCAGTCCTCAATTTACAACAGTTCATTTAGTAACCATTCAAAGCTGCAACAGCATTGAAAAAAGTGACTTATGACTGTTTTTCACATTTACAACCATTGCAGCATCCCCGCCCCCAGGGTCACCTTATCAAAACTCGGATGCTTGACAACTGACTCCTGTTTATGATAGTTGCAGAATCCTGTGGTCCAGTGGTGGGTTCCTTCCGGTTCGGCCCGGTTCTCCCGAGCCGGTAACGGTGACGATATGATGTCACTGAACCAGTTCTGCCCCCCGTGCCCCCGCACCCCCCCACATTATTCTTACCTTTTGTTTGGCCCCACCCCCAATCTATTGCTGCCTCCTGAGTCCCAGCTGATGGCTAGAGGGAAAAAAACTGTTTAAACTCTTGCCACGGGGCTTCAAAGGGCCGCCCTACAGCTGATCAGTGTTAAAAGAAAACAAATGAGTAGACCAGTGCCTGCAAAAATACATGAGTAGATCAGTGCCTGCAAAAATAAATGGGTAAACCAGTGCCTGCAAAAATACATGAGCA
Organism: Pantherophis guttatus; assembly: GCF_059756535.1. Classification (NCBI taxonomy): domain Eukaryota; kingdom Metazoa; phylum Chordata; class Lepidosauria; order Squamata; family Colubridae; genus Pantherophis; species Pantherophis guttatus. The sequence goes on from NC_142069.1 coordinate 78,272,256, forward strand.
GATCAGTGCCTGCAAAAATAAATGGGTAGACCAGTGCCTGCAAAAATACATGAGTAGATCAGTGCCTGCAAAAATAAATGGGTAGACCAGTGCCTGCAAAAATACATGAGCAGATCAGTGCCTGCAAAAATAAATGAGTAGACCAGTGCCTGCAAAAATACACGAGTAGATCAGTGCCTGCAAAAATAAATGGGTAGACCAGTGCCTGCAAAAATACATGAGTAGATCAGTACCTGCAAAAAATAAATGGGTAGATCGGTACAGCTCTGCAAGCAGTTAAAAGCCTGGTAGACCAGTACCTCTGCTAAATCCTAAATAATTGTCACATGACCATCAAGCCACACCCACAAAATAAGCCACGCCCACAGAACCGGTAGTAAAAAAAATTAGAGCCCACCCCTGCTGTGGTCCCCTTTGGCGAAATTCTTACAAGCAAAGTCAATGGGGAAGCCAGATTTACTCAACAAACATGCTACTAACATAACAGCTGCAGTGATTCACTTAATAAGAAGTGGCAAGAAAAGTTGTAAAATGGGGCAAAAATCACTTAGATGTTTTCCTTAGCAACAAAAATGTTGGGCTCAATAGTGGTCATAAATCAAGGACCACCTATGATGCACAGAAACGCAGATATTTGATTCCTGCACCGCTGCCTTTTGTTAGCCTAACTTTCTCCAGCCAGTCGACCATCTCCTGCCCAGAGATAAATCTCAACAACATAGACTTACCAAAGTGGACTATGTCTTAACAGCTACATATAGTGAAATCTCTGTTCAAGATTGGTGGTTCCCTTCATTCTCATAGGGGCAGCGATGAGCAAGCAGCATATAGAATTATGGGAGAATTAGGAGTTTTCATCACAGCCAGATGCCATGTTTCTCTTTAGGTGCTATTCCCAGTTTTGCTTATTGGAAGAACAGCCTCTCTGCCAACTTGCTATCGTGCAGGGCAGTTTGTGGATAACGTGTGATCAACGGATGGTGTGTTAGGGTTTGAAATCACTTTTAAAAGTGTCACAAGGATTTTTGTTGATGATGAAGGATGGCTGATGGTTCTCCTTTTAAAACTGAAGAAGAGATTTGACAGAGCGAGAAAAGGAAGGCAGGAAACTTGGCTTAGGTATTAAGGTAATAATTCTGATATATTCGCCTGAGAATTTCTGGTGGCTGCTGTGAACATTTATTCCAATTCCTTGGCAAGCAATGCTTGTCTCAGCAGCAAGTGCTCAAAATCACAATAGTGAGATAAAAGAAGGAATATTCAGGTTGCATAATTGTGACAATAACATGTTCTTGGGAGATTTGGCACTCTTCTTGGAAATCCAAGGATTCCCAGGTGGTGCCTTAAAAAGGTCTGTAATCAGATCTCCAACTTTAACAAGAATAATATACAGCTGCAATTTCGAGATTGCTTCGAGAAATGGTTGTTGCTATGCACTAGATGAAGATACAATATCTTGGGGAGAAGTGAGGGAGTAGAAGGAAGGAAATAAACAAAGCTAAATTTAGCATCAGAGGCAAAACCTTTTGCAGAATCAGTGTGAATATAAATTATCCCACTATCTATTGTTTATTCCACTTATTGTTTCAGGGAAGCTGTCCAGATGATAAACTAATACATTAATGTTTATTAAAATAATCATGTTTTGTGTAATCATTTTAGAATGTCTTATGTTCTGAGCAAAGTCACGTTCTCCCTTTTGCATTTTCTATCAGCTTTCCCTAAGAATTAAATTCTTAGGATTTTAAGAAGGACCAATATTAATTTTGCTCCCTGTCCCGTTAAAGGCATTGGATTGCTCCTTAAATTAATAGCCATTTCTGCAAATTGCATAATTTTAAGAGTCTTGTTGACTTTCTGCTGAGTTTTCGTAGTCATAAAGTAACATCACAAAGCTATGATGCAATCTCTGGTAACTAACAAAGGTTCTTCATAGTTTTTTTTAATGTACTGTAATCAGGTTTCTCAACTAATTTCTCTGTATTGTTAGACTATATTTTCAGCGGATTGGGCCAAGAAGACACTGTTCTCTTTTTAGGATGTCTGTATACAAATGATGCTTTGAGAACAATTTATAGCAAATAGAAGTCAGATTCTATGATGCAACAAGAAGACAGATCTGAAAATTAATCTATCAAAGACTAAAACAGTTGTATTTGACAAATAAAATAGAGTGAACAATTACAAAGTGTGCAAACAGTGAAAAAGTATAGTAAGTAGATGGATTTATTTATCTTGATAGGATGTTTACTAAATAGAAAAAATAAACCAAGAAATTTTAGGATGAACAAATGCTGGTAGAAAGAAAATAGGTAGCAAGTATTATGTTGAGAAAGGAAGCAAAACTGTCTGTGTATAAGTATGCCTTTCTAACTTCCTTTTTGCATGGAAGTGAGACCTGGATAAATCAGAAGAATATAAAAATTAATTCAATAGATTCTTTCTGTTTGAAAAGACGAGGTAAAAAATGAACTGCTAAATGAATGAGGAATGGATGCAAAAATGATTATTTTGCAAACAATTATAATGCAAATTACAATACAAAAAAATATTATGATTGTTTGCCACCCAAAATTACTTGTTTGAGATGGGCAGCCACAGAAACTGAATAAATAAAAAGTCAGCAGCCAATAAAAATACATTAGAGTGGTTTAGCCACAGAAAGAAAATGCATAAAGAGCAGATCATAAAACAAGGAAGATTTTCAAATGTAGAAAAGCAGAGTGAGGAGTCATACATAGAGCTAAAACAGATTTAGTTAGATTTTCCCTTATCTAATGATTTCCAATGTCTTTTGCTTGCCATTTAATGTTCTTTCTCTGGGCTTTGTATCACATTGCTTACATAGAAAAGGAACAGCATCATTGATGGGCATATATGTAAACTAGTGTTGGAAGAAATCTCCTTCTGGGTTCAGTTCCAAGTGGGGAAAAAGACACTGGAAACATGGAGACTGATTGGAAAGATGGTTTTCAATGGTGGACAGGATCACATGCCTTGATGATGTTGGGTGAAGGAGAAAAAAATGCCAGAGATGCTGAGAGTGCCCTCTCTGGGCTTTTGAATTTGAGCTTGTATTCTGATTGGTTGTCAGACTCCCAGGGGGCGGGGGTCTTAGCTAACTTTGTAGGCTGTCTGTGTCCCAGGCTTGGTTGAGCCTTGCTGGGTGATGTAATCTTCCCAGGTGCCATGTGGTGAGATGGGTAGAGGGTTAATCCTATCCTGTCCTGAGGGCCATGTCTTAATCCCATCACCCCAGAGCCGAAGGTCTTTTGTGTTGTAGATAAGATGTCTTTTGTCTTTCTGGGGCTATTAACAAAAATGGGGGCCGCTTTCCAAGAGTGTGTTTCTCCTTTTCTGAACGAGGAAGGTATACTATTCTGCCTTTTTAATATTTCCTAGAAATATTTCATTTTTCTAGGAGAGGGGTGGGTGCTGCTAACTTCCTACACTAGTTAAAGATACTTTTGGACTCAAAGTGATCTTTGAAAACTGAAACATAGCATTCAACAGGAAGTAGCTCAGGCCTATTATTTATTTCCCCCCATCACAATAGGCAGGAATTATCCAGGCCTTTAATGTAACCCCACCCACATTCCAGCCAGTAAACTCAAAAGATTTCTCCTGCCAGAACTTACATTATTATAAATAGAAACGTACACTCCTTGAAACGGATCTCAACATGAACAAAGCAAACAAACAAAACGAAACAGAAAAGCAAGGGATTGTCCAACTGTAGGTTGTTGGGTTTTTTTGTTCTTTCCTGCATGCGCACAAACAATGCTCAGATGTTGAAGGGGGTAGATATGGGGAAGTCCTCATTCACCGAGTCAAAATTAAGCAATGCTTAAAATAAAGATCTGACTACCATGTATTTTTCTTTCATAGCCTCTGCTTGATTGCACCCTTCATCACTTAAAGTAAAAGATTCCCCTTCTCAAATTCTGCAGATGAAGATTAATACAGTAAGGTAACCATGGCAACAGGAAACTTATTCTCTGTCAACAAAATACAGGGCTAATCTAAATGTCAATCATAGAAAGCCCTGAGGATTTTATTATTATTATTATTATTATTATTATTATTTGAGTCCTTGGTTGTTTCTCGCAGACATTTCATTACCCTGCTAGGTAATATCTTCAGTGCCAGAAGGAGTGGGTTTTGCTCTCAGTAGTGTAATTTGCCAATTGAAGATCTTCAATTGGCATACAAATCTTGAAGACCTAGTTCAGCTTTCTTCAGTCTCCATGTCTGCAACATGTATTGCTTATCTTGACCAGAAGACAGGAGTTGTAATTCAAATTAACTTGTCACTTCCATAGTGTCATGCCCCCAGATATAATTTTTGTATATACTGTTGTTCTCTGACCCCATTTAGTGGCCAGGGCCAAATACTAATCTGTATTGTTTGGAAGGGGACTCGGCCCTTTAAGGGTTATCTACCCATAAACCCTCATTCCTAAACCAAGCGCATCCTAGAAAGCCAATGAATGAATGAAGTTGTTCCTATGCAAATTACTCAATTATGAATTATCCTCCTTTTGTAACTGGAGTCCATGCAGTTTGTTAGCACATAAATCATTTAACTTGGGGCAAATATAGGATTTTGAGTGGGCCGCAATCAGATTTCAATGACGTGCCCAGTGTCAAGCACAAAGAAAATCTGTGTTGTATCTTACCATCAAGAAAAAAATAATTTTAAACCCAAATAACAAAATTCGTGGTTTTCAAGATGATCTTGTTTCCTTTGCTCTCCCAGATCTGGCTGGATTATGGGGTTCTCAGAGGAGAAGCACGCTGGTTCTGACATACTATGGAGAATACTGCCATCTCCGGTGTAAGCCTGTATGCCTTCTAAAGATAAAGGTAAAGGTTTCCCTCGCGCATATGTGCTAGTCGTACCTGACTCTAGGGGGTGGTGCTCATCTCCGTTTCAAAGCCAAAGAGCCACCGCTGTCCGAAGACGTCTCCGTGGTCATGTGGCCGGCATGACTAATCGCCAAAGGCGCACAGAACACTGTTACCTTCCCACCAAAGGTGGTCCCTATTTTTCTACTTGCATTTTTTACCTGCTTTCAAACTGCTAGGTTGGCAGAAGCTGGGACAAGTAACGGGAGCTCACCCCGTTACACAGCACTAGGGATTCGAACCTCTGAACTGCCAACCTTTCGATCGACAAGCTCAGCGCCTTAGACACTGAGCCACCGCGTCCCTTGTATGCCTTCTACAGAGGCATTAATTTTGTATGAGGACTAGAGAAACACTCTAAAATCTTTGTAGAGAAGATGGTTTGGGGAAGAGAGTTAAAGTTGGCAAGGGAGTTGGCATCCCAGGTTCTCTAGGAGGCAATTGCAAGCATACAAGTAGCAACAAAAAACACAAGAAACGCAAAGTTGGCACAGTGGCAAAATATTTTTGTGTGAAGGTTATCACTAAAATGGTGAGACAGAATATAGAACATCGAATAATTGGGTTGGTAGGGGTCTTTGAGGGTTGGCCTTCTAGTCCAACCCCCTACTGAAGCAGGTGATCCTATACCAGGGGTGTCAAACTTGATTTCATTGAGGGACGCATCAGGGTTGTGTTTGACCTCAGGAGGGGGATGGCCAGTGGGCATGGCCAGCTCGACGTCACTATTGTTGGGGGCGCCTGTAGTAGTCTGGGTGCTCTGCCAGAGAAAACAGGCTCCTGAGCTCCGTTTTCGACTGTGATGGCCTCCTGCAACCCTCTGCCAGGGAAAACAGAGCTTGGGAGGGGTGCACGCGGCCCTCCCGAGCTCCTTTTTCACTAGTGGAGGCACTGCAGGCTAGTCCTTCGCTGTTTCCAGGGTGGCCCTGCAGGCCAGATCTAAGCACCCCATGGGCCAGATCCGGACTGCAGGCCTTGAGTTTGACATGCCTGCCCTATACTATTCTGGATAAATGGCAGTCCAGTTTCTTCTTGAAAACCTCCAATGCAAGATGCAAGAGATGAATAGTGCAAGGATCAGAGTTTTGCTTAGGGGAATTTTGGGGAAGGTGTTAAAGAGTGAGGGGATTAACTGGTGTGTCATTAAAACAAAGAAAACCTCTTGACCTGATCATTTTTATTGATTTTTCTGCTCACAGGCTACTAAATGATAACTTAATCACTGAATTTATTTTAATAAATTCATATAAATTTATTTATTTATATAAATAAATAATAATAATATTTATATAAATAATAATAATAAATAATAATAATTATATAAATAATAATAATTAATAAATTCATATACATTTATTTATTTATTTATTTATTGAATTTCTATACCGCCCTTCTCCCAAAGGACTCAGGGCGGTGAACAGATTAAGATTTCATATACATATAATAATATTTTTTTTTATAAACAGTAAATAATAAATTGAATCAACTTGGTGTATCTGCTAATATCTTGGCATAGAATTTAGATGTTTATGCTAGCCCTGCTTGTTGAAACAGAAAGGTCTTCAGGACACGTCGGAAAGTGCAAAGATCTGGGATTATTCGTATTCCAGGGGGTATTTTGTTCCAAAGAGTAGGTGCCCCCACAGAGAAGGCTCTCTCCCTTGCAACTACTAGACGACATTGTTTTAATGATGGTACTATGAGTAGGCCTACTCTGTGAGAGCGTATTGGTTGGTGGGAGGTTATCGGTTGCAGCAGGTGGTCTCGTAAGTACTCAGGTCCTAAGCCATGGAGCACTTTAAAGGTAAGAACCAACACCTTGAAGCGCACTCGGAAGGCCACCGGAAGCCAGTGCAGCTCGCGTAGAAGAGGTGTTACATGTGAGCGCCATGTTGCTCCCATAATTACTCGCGCGGCCGCATTCTGGACCAGTTGGAGCTTCCGGGTGCACTTCAAGGGGAGCCCCATGTAGAGAGCATTGCAGTAGTCAAGTCGGGAAATTTGACAAGCATATCTGAGCAATGGGACTAGAACAGCTCTCTGTGTGCTTTCTCTTACCTCTGAAGTCTCCAAAATTAGTTCCAAACAAATGCAGGTAGTCCTCGACTCACGACCAGAACTGAGCCCAGAATTGATGTTGCTAAGTGAGACATTCGTTAAGAGAGTTTTGCTCCTATTTTATGACTTTTCTTGCCACATTTGTTAAGTGAATCACTGCAGTTGTTAAATTCCTAACACGGTTGTTAAATGAATCTGGCTTCCCCATTTACTTTGCTTGTCAGGAAGGTCCCAGGACACCTCAAGCGTCATAACTATGAAGCAATTGTCAAGCATCTGAATGTAGATCATATGACCAAGGGGAAGCTGCAATGGTTATAAGTGTGAAAAACGGTCATAAGTCACTTTTTTTCAGTGCCGTTGTAACTTTGGATGGTCACTAAACAAGCTGCTGTTAAGTCAAGGACTAGCTGTATTTGCATTAAATACAAAAGTCTTTTATGAGAATATGAAGGACCACCTTTTGAACATTCTAAATTATTTATTTAGCTGTACAATTTTAGTACATTTTTTGTAAAAAGATGCTTCCCAATGGGGTTTATCCATTTAAACTAATGATATCATTTTAGCTTAAAAAAAAAATCAAAGAAGTTATAAAAGAGTACTATAAAAACAATAAGGAGAGAGGCAGCTTCTTAATTTCAACTTTTAAGATCTAAATGAATGGGGATATGGAGAGAGCAAAACCGTAATCAGAATACATACTAAGAACATCCTTTGGCAAACAATACATAGCTAATAGCTAACGTAGATGTTAAGCACAACTATTGTGGTGGTCAAAGGCACTTTAAGATCTTTAGTGTGTCTGTCCTAAAAAATATCACAGGAGGCATTGCTTTATAACACAATGACCAAAAGGGGATTTGAATTTAGACTCTTCAATTTCATGCTGAAAACTTTTGTGACTGACTTTCTCTGCATTTGTAAAAAAAGCAATCATAAGAAGTTGAGCTGACTTGAATTAGAAATTTACTTCACAGAGAACTCTTTCTTAAAATAATTTTACAGGTCCAAAAATTGTTTCCATCAATCACTGATTCTGAGGGATGTACCGCTACCTTGCTGACATTCATTTCTTGAGAAAAAGTCTGGAGTTGGGCGGCATAGAAATGCGACAAAATAAATAAATAAATAAATAAAATAAAATGGTTAATGCTGTACTAGAGATGTATCTCTTCCTACCAGTGGTGGGATTCGGGTAATTTAACAACCAGTTCTCTGCCCTAAGGATTTCTTCCAACACTCAGAAAGTTAACAACTGGTTCTCCCGAAGTGGTGCGAACTGGCTGAATCCCACCACTTCTTCCGACACAATAATAATGTGAACATTTTCTATTCAACCGAGTCTCTTGAATGAATCCAATGAAATGAGTAGCCACCTGATTCCATCACACTGAAATTGATAGAGAGGGAGATCTAAATTAATCAAGGTCTAGTTTGAATTTCCATTCTGATTCGACAATTCAAGATGATTCGATTTTATATATTGACTTATTTTATAAATTGACTTAAACAGCTGAAATGAACTACAGTTTGAATCGTGGTACATATTCAGTTTGAAGAGAACATTTGATAAAAATATGTGTGCACATGCATATAAATCTGTCAGATTTTCAACATGGTCCTCCTCAAATCTCTATCTCTATAGACATCATTTCCTTCCTCTCTCAGAAAAGAGCAGGATATAGGGGATTGAGTTGTGCTAGTACAGTGTTTCTCAACCTTGGAAGCTTGAAGATGGATGGACTTCAACTCCCAGAATCCCCCAGCCAGCAGCGCTGGCTGGGGGATTCTGGGAGTTGAAGTCCACCCATCTTCAAGCTTCCAAGGTTGAGAAACACTGTGCTAGTAGATACTGCACTTCGACATTTGCTAGCTGGAGAAAAAGGAAGCACCTGTGAAGAAGGTGGCATTTTTCAAAGCTCTGAAAGTTAGGCACGTTGTACATGGATCAGATTATGCTTGCTGGTCAGAAGATACTCCTCAGTATTCTAATAACTCTATCTCTAGATGGAAGAAACAAACATTTTGAGGTACATTTCCCTAAAATTTTGATATATTTAGATTTCAAAATGTTTCTGGTTCTTTCTCATCGTGGCTTGTGAAAAAAAGATGGCAGAAAGAAGATCTGGGATATCTTGCTGGGATATCAACTGTTGGAAGGAAAATCCATTTGGGTTCAGTTCCAAGTGGGAAGGAAGCAGTGGTGGGTTTCAAATTTTTTTACTACCGGTTCTGTGGGTGTGGCTTGGTGGGCGTGTCAGGGGAAGGATACTGTAAAATCTCTATTCCCTCCCCACTCCAGGGGAAGGTTACTGCAAAATCCCCATTTCCTCCTGATCAGCTGGGACTCAGGAGGTAGAGAATAGATGGGGACGGGGCCAGTCAGAGGTGGTATTTACTGGTTCTCCGAACTACTCAAAATTTCCGCTACCGGTTCTCCAGAATTGGTCAGAACCTGCTGAAACCCACCTCTGGGAGGAAGACACTGGAAACATGGAGGCTGATTGGAAAGATGGTTTAATGGTGAAGCAGAACCACAAACTACATGTGATTCTGGGCAGCTGACAAAATGGTTGAATGAGAGGATGGATCTTTATAGGTTTCTGTGACTTTGAAGTTTGGACTGTTCTGGGGGAAGTGCAATGAAGGGGTTGTGTTCTGAAAGGGTAATTGGGCAATTCCTCTTGTAGCCGATGGCTTTCATCCTGTGTTGGATCTTGGGTGAGGGACTGCTTTCTAATCCTATCATTCTGCCACAGGAGTTTTGAAATAACTTGTCTTGAATGGATTACCAAATCTGCATTTCTAAAAGCTGGCCTCCTCAGTTTCTGCTTGAGGGCAGGGAGACCGGGGTTGGTTTCCGTCTCCCTTAAGAACATGTTTCTCCATTTCTCCCTTTGAGGAAATATAATGTCGTGCCTTTTTAATATTCCTCAAAATATTTCATTCTTCTAGGAGAGGAAGACCCAAATGCCTGTCAATTATTTTCGATCCTCTCATTTATTCTGCTCAGCATAGATTGCGCTATTGCTATCCCCATTTAAATCCTCTGGCAATTAGCTAAGATTGTGTGCACCTGATCCAAAGAGATTGCAGAATGCTGTGCATGACCAAACATTTTTGTCATGTTTATGTAGTGTGTATTGGATTTGGTTAGCCTTTGAGAGCTGTATGCAATGAAATCGCATTTTAATGTATGCTGATTAATGTACATTTAAACTGACAATAAAGTTTCTGTTCTGTTCTGTTCCATCTTGATATTCTCTGTTATTATTTAATATGATTGCCAAACACCAGCAGCTATCTGTACCAGCTAAATTAATTTTCATTGTACTCCTCTATTTTACCATCTCCTCATCTGCAGAAATTAAAAGAAGCTTGCTCCTGGGGAGGAAAGCTATGGCAAACCTAGACAGCATACTAAAAAGCAGAGACATCACCCTGCCAACAAAAGTGCATATAGTCAAGGCTATGGTTTTTCCAGTTGCAAAGTATGGTTGTGAAAGTTGGACTGTAAGAAAGGCTGAGCGCCAAAGAATTGAGGCCTTTGAACTATGGTGCTGGAGAAGACTCCTGCGAGTCCCTTGGACTGCAAGGCGATCAAACCAGTCAGTCCTAGAGGAATTCAACCCTGACTGCTCTTTAGAAGGCCAGATCCTGAAGATGAAACTCAACTACTTTGGCCACCTAATGAGAAGGAAGGACTCACTGGAGAAGAGCCTAATGCTGGGAAAGATTGAGGGAAAAAGAAGAAGGGGATGACAGAGAATGAGGTAGTTCTTGTCTTCTGGCAGCTCTGCGCATTTGCAGACTGGGAACAGGCTCCAGCTGTTCCTCTGCCTCACTGCTGTCTAGCTCTCTCTCTGCCTCCAAAGCAGAGCCCTCGTCCAAGCTTTCCTCAGCCCCCAGGACTGGCCCATATTCCTCCCCAACCTCCTCACTGTCCGACTCTGCTGGCCACCACAACACCACTATTATTCAAAATGGACAGTGACTTTTATATCCTTTATCATTATATACACATTATACATATACATATACATATACATATACATATACATATACATATACATATACATATACATATACATATACATATACATATACATCAGTGGTGGGTTTCTCCCGGTTCGGTCCAGTTCGGCTGAGCCGGTAGCAGTGACGATATGACGTCACCGAACCGGTTCTCCTCACCCCCAGGAAAAAAACTGGAAGCAAAAGTAAAGAGTGATGGCTGTAACTTAAGATGTGACTAAAGAAAAATAGCACAGTTTGGAGGAGGAGAAAAGAAAAGGGAGAAATAGGCAGTCAGATCTCAACAATGAAATTCCAAACAACCATTATATGAAGGATATAAGAGCTTCTTGTCTCTCTTTGCTGCCAGCTAGTAGTGTTCCAGATGTTTGCAGAACAGATAGCATAGACCTAGAGGAAGACACAAGGAAGGCTGGAAGAAAAAACAGTGGCAACAAAAGTCTATGGAGATTCTCAGTCATCCAGGTCATGGTTGTCCCAAAGGTGCTTTTTCAAGAGGCAACTGGACTTTCTTCTTTTTCCTTGAAGACGTTTCACTTCTCATCCAAGAAGCTTCTTCAGCTCTGCCTGAATGGTGGGGAACAGAAGGATTTATATTCCTTGCAGACAGCTGGTCATTTGCATCCTTTTAGAGGGTCATTGAAGTGCTTGGAGGTTTATCTGTGTCCTCAGGGTCACCTGAGTGGTGCTAAAAGAGTCAAAAAGAGGGCTGTGAAAATATCTACAGACCCCTCACATCCTGGGCATAAATTGTTTCAACTTCTACCCTCAAAAAGACACTATAGGGCACTGCACACCAGAACAACTAGACACAAGAACAGTTTTTTCCCGAATGCCATCACTCTGCTAAACAAATAATTCCCTCAACACTGTCAAACTATTTACTAAGTCTGCACTACTACTATTAATTTTCTCATCGTTCCCATCACCCATCTCCTTCCACTTATGACTGTATGACTGTAACTTTGTTGCTTGTATCCCTACGATTTATATTGATATTGTTTCCTGATTGCTTATTTGTACCCTATGACTATCATTAAGTGTTGTACCTTATGATTCTTGATGAACGTATCTTTTCTTTTATGTACTCTGAGAGTGTATGCACCAAGATAAATTCCTTGTCTGTCCACACTTGGCCAATAAAAAATTCTATTCTATTCTATTCTATTCTATTCTATTCTATTCTATTCTATTCTATTCTATTCTATTCTATTCTATTCTCATGGTTCCTGTAGTCTGCCATTCTTTTTTGGAAATCCATTCATACTCCAGTCACCATCCAGTCAGAGCTGAAGAAGCTTCGTGGATGAGAAGCGAAATGTCTCCAAAGAAAAAAGAAGAAAGTTCAGTTGGCTCCTGAAAAAGCACCTTTGGGAGTGGCAACAAAAGTAGTAAGATGCAATATTTTGTTGTCTTCTCTGCTGGACTCCTTTGATGTTCAACCACATGTTAATCTCCAACACTGATTTCAGAGGTGAGTTTCAGCAGGTTCTGACCAGTTCTGGAGAACCGGTAGCAGAAATTTTGAGTAGTTCAGAGAACTGGTAGTAAAAATTCTGATTGGCCCCGCCCCCATCTATTCTCTGCCTCCTGAGTCCCAGCTGATCAGGAGGAAATGCGAATTTTGCAGTATCCTTCCCCCAGAGTTGGGTGGGAATGGAGATTTTACAGTATCCTTCCTCTGCCACGCCCACCAAGCCATGCCACGCCCACCAAGCCACACCCACAGAACCGGTAGTAAATAATTTTGAAACCCACCACTGACTGGCTTCCCACGTCACTATAAATACATACACTGAGAAGAGAAAGCCGACAAACTCAGAGAGTTTTACCACCATAAAAGGTATGACTCAGCTCAACTCGCTTGGAGAATTACCGTACTTCACTGTGCTGCCTGTAAATATCACTTTTGAAAACAGGTGCCTCGTTCCAAACACGGGCCAAGCAGCTTCAGCAGATACATTACTATTTTTAACTTCTCATCAAGACAACTGACTGATGCCGGAGCCCAAGAGGAAAGCGAGCTGAATATTTGCCTCTCTGATCTTGCTGGAGATCTTCACGACACAAGGAAGTTATGCAGAAAGACCTACTTGGTGAAGAAAATCAGAGAAAGGGAGAAGCAGAATGGGACACGGAACCAGCTTGGAAAATAATACCTATAAAATAACAACAAGCTGGTTTATTTTTAGAGGCAGAATATAACTAATTTAGTTGCAGCATTTCGTGCATGACTGAAAGGCGTAGGAGTAAGAGCACTGAAATAGAGTTTATTCCCTGGACACAAAACGTTCAAGATGGTTCAAAAGCTTTGATCCATTTAATATTCTTCTGAAAGCAACAGACTTTTTCTCCCCATGACCATTCCAAGCTTTATCTCTTCCACTAGTCCAGGAGTCAGCAACCTGCGGCTCTGGAGCCACATATGGCTCTTTCACCCTTCTGCTGCGGCTCCCTGTCACTCAAAACATGCATCACAACTGCCAATGTGCGACACCCACTGGCACACAATTTATTGAGCTTTTCAACCCCCGGTAGGCCAACCATGGATAAATCCAAGAAAAGAAAAGTTTCAGAAGAAAACAGAACATTTAATTGAACTATACATGTTAGTTTTGTGGCCGCTCAAGAAATAGTTAGGCACAGGACAGGTTTTGTGGCTCCCGGTGTTTTCTTTTCTGTGGGAAACAGATCCAAATGGCTCTTTGAGTGTTTAAGGTTGCAGATCCCTGCCCTAGTCCAAACAGCTAGCAACTGTCAATTATAAAGATTTTAGCAGCTCTTAGATCAGGGATGAAAGAACCTGGGGCACCCTTGATGTTTCACCACTGTTTCTCTTATGCTTCCCACAGAGCAGACTCATGGAGAGTCCCAGATTTTCAGTCAATATTCTTAGAAATAGCATTAGTGAGGGGAATTTTGCATTGGAGCCCTTGAAGAATGTCCTGGAGTTTCATCTTTCTAAGCAATCTACATCCGTGATGGTGAACCTATGGCATGTGTGCCAGAAGTGGCACACAGAGCCCTTTCTGTGGGCATGCGCGCCATCGCCAGCTGATCTTCTAGTTTCCAGGGCACCGGCCAGCTGGTCTTCGTGGGTGAGGGAGCCATGGAAAACAGCCAAAAACGGCCAAAAAACAGGCCATTTTTGGGCCATTTTCCAGGCTGTTTCTGGGCCGTTTTTCAGGCCATTTTGGGGCCATTTTCAGGCTGTGTTTGGGGCCATTTTGAGGTCATTTTGGGGCCGTTTTTGGCCTGAAAATGGCTGAAAAATGGCCTGAAAAGGCCTCAAAACAGCCCAAAAGAAAAGGCCTGAAAACCGCCCCAAAACCGCCCCCCAAAAAGGCATGCATGGGCCGGCCAGCTGGTCTTCGGGTTTCCGGCGCTCTGGTGCGCACACAAGCACACATGCACATGCGTTCCAGTTTGGGCACTCGGTGCCGAAAAGGTTCGCCATCACTGATCTATATGAACAAAACTGTTCATTTCCCGAGAGTCGCAGTGGTTGAAACTGGAAGATCTCTGGAATGTCTCAAGGATAGAGCATTGGTACTCTTCTTCTTTTATAATGCCTCACATCTTATTTTGCAGCTATTATCTTTAAAACAGTGTCAGTTTTTTAAAATTTGGATCAAGTGATCCTTTCCGTAGCCCTATTATTATCCCTTTTCTATTTATACTAATTCGTTTTCATTTCTCACTTTTAAGAGCCTCACCACGTTAGCACAGATTATAGATTTTATGTGCTTGGAAATTTTGGAGTTGGGAATATTCTGTGTGTGTTATGAAGTGAGTCTGTTTCTGTGTAAGTGTTCCTGAGAAGAGAAATATGGACTAAGCAATGATTGGTGAAGCAGGTTTTATAATTACTGTATAAAAGGGAGATGTATTTAAGGAAATGCACAAAGTCAATGGTGAACCTGTTAGGAATTGAGCTTCCTGAGGTCCTCGTTCATCCAGTCTTATTTAATGACGACATCCAGGACTGCCTGAAGTGGCCTTGCTAAGCAGAATGGTCATATGTTTGCTTGTTTGTTTGTTTTCACTTATTATTACATTGCTCGATGACAGAATTAATGACAGAAGCATGGCACTCTGACAAATTAGCCATCAATAGACACATAAACAATATCCATAGACTATGCAAAACAAACAGTCAACAAGCCAAAAAAGGAACAAAAAGAGCCAAGCACCTCTCCACCAGCAATCAGCACCCAGATGAGCATAGATTAATTCCAAGATTAACATCAGACCAACAATCAAGTAAATAATACCCCAATCAAGGAACTGCCAAACAATCTAATAGTAAACAGCCCAACCAAAATACTTCTAAGACAGTGATGGGTTCCTCCCGATTCGGTCCAGTTCGGCCGAGCCGGTAGTGGTGACGATATGACGTCACTGAACCGGTTCTCCCCCCCCCGCCCTCCCACCCCCCCCACGTTATTCTTACCTTTTATTTGGTCCCACCCCCAATCTATTGTTGCCTCCAGCTTATGACGAGAGGGAAAAAAACTGTTTGAACTCTTGCCGCGGGGCTTCAAAGGGCCGTCCTACAGCTGATCAGTGTTAAAAGCAAACAAATGAGTCGGATCGTAAGTGCGAGGACTGGTCGTAAGTGCGAGGATCTTCCAGAAATGACTCTGACCAGCTAGCCACGCCCACCTAGTCACATGACCTCCGAGCCACACCCACAAAATAAGCCACGCCCACAGAACTGGTAGTAAAAAAAATTAGAACCCACCCCTGTTCTAAGACCACCCCCACCAACACTGACAGAGCGAGCCACTAGAATATAAATTGAGAGCAAGCCACACTCTTAACCAGCACTGATGATGTTACGTAGTCTGGGTAATGAAACGTCTACAAGAAAGCAACCAAGCTCAGAGAGCACCAAGGATCCCTCTAAGGTCAGATTTTCCAGCCCCAATTGGCATTTTGAGGAAGGACTACTTGTACAAAAGCAAGAGGTTAATTAGCAAAAGTGTGCTTTGTGAGCTTTATAATTCTCATGGGAACACTGTGTCATCATTATCACTTTATGTTTGAATTTATAAATCAATTTACGGTCTCCCTGGTTTACCTGCAGTAGCATACAGGGGTGAAATGCTACCAGTTCGCCGCAGTTCGAGTGAACCGGTAGTGATAAAAACTACCGGTTCGGGCAAACCGGTAGTAAAAAAAAAGCTACCAGTTCGTCCGATCTGGTATTTCCGACGATCAGCTGTGCCGCGGGGTTTATATTCGCTAGAAAGCAGGAAATCCTGTTTTCTAGCGAAGCTAAATCGCGCGGCACAGCTGTTTCCCCCCCCCCGCTGTTCTACTTACATAGTGAAGTCTTCTTTTTCCGTGCAAAGCACGTGTTTGACACGCACTGCGCATGCACGCACAGTGTGCTTTTGGCATGTGCTGTGCACGCACAGCGTACTTTTGGCGTACACCGTGCATTCATGGGCAGCAAACCAGTGGCGATCTGCGGAGGATTTCACCACTGGTAGCATAAGCTAACTATAAATGTATATCATAGTTAAAACACCAGGGTTCAAAGCACAAAGGGTCTGAGGGAAAACAAATGTCTGCTGAAATAGGCTTTCCTATTGCCTGCAGGCTTTTTGTGAGTGGGGGACTGCAAGCTTGTTGGGAAGGAATCTTAAAAGCTGAATTAAAAACTACTTGTTCTTCTCATATTTAGAAGGCACCTTCTTATGTGCATTTCTGGTAGAGCAGACATTACATCTAAGATGCGTCAGCTGCACTGGTTACCAGTTTGTTTCTGGGTCCAGTTTTAGGTGCTGGTGTTGACCTTTTAAGCCCTACATGCAGAGGAGGTATTCAGCCGGTTCGGACCAATTCAGACGAACCGGTAGTGGAGATCGCCCACCTGCCCCGGCGCTATGCTGTCCTATTTTAGCCATGTTTTCGAGACCAGGTGTATGTGCAGAAGTTGCGGGGCGAACCAGTGGTAACAATATGTGAAACCCACTTCTGCCTACATGGCATGGGACCAGGTTATTTGAGGGATCACCTCTTCCCTATTTCATCTGTCCATCCCACCAAATTTAGAAGAAAGGACGTGTTATGGGTTCCATCATCTAAGTGGCATACCTTTCTGCTCTGGTATCCACATCAGTGGTGGGTTTCAAAAATTTTTGCTACAGGTTCTGTGGGCGTGGCTTGGTGGGCGTGGCTTGGTGGGCATGGCAGGGGAAGGATACTGTAAAATCTCCATTCCCACCCCACTCCAGGGGAAGGACACCGTAAAATCTCTATTCAGTCTCCAATCCAGGGGAAGGTTACTGCAAAATCCCCATTTCCTCCCAATCAGCTGGGACTCGGGAGGCAGAGAATAGATGGGGGCGGGGCCAGTCAGAATTTTTACTACCGGTTCTCCGAACTACTCAAAATTTCCGCTATTGGTTCTCCAGAACTGGTTAAAACCTGCTGAAACTCATCTCTGATCCACATTATGGAATCTTATGCCCTCAGAGATGTGGTCAACATCTGTTAGCTTTTGAGGGTCCCTCAAGATTTCGGGTGATGGCAGCAAACCTGGAGACCACAGGGGATGTGTGAACTTGTGAGGTGATTCTCCTGTTATCATACCCCTTTATTATTTTCCTTTCCTATTTTAGTTTTGCTTTTATTGTTTAATTTTTTTTTTAAATATATTTTTTATATAATGGTTTTTTTGTAATGATTGTTTTATACGCCCAGACCCCCATACACATACTATTTTATTGGGTTGCTGTATACTGCCCAGAGTCACCTTCCATGAAGTGGGGGAGGGGCAAATCAATTTGATGTATATATTAAAAAATTAAAAACCTAGAATTGGGTGCATTTTACCCACATTTTACAATTGTGTGATAGATATAACACTTTGGTTTTACTGGAGGGGGATGAAGAACTTCTCCAAGTCCTAAAATTAGGAGGGGAAATTGAACAATCTGGTCCTTCCCATTTCTGTGACATCACAGCCCTAATGTGGGCCTATGCATTGCCAGCTAGGAATACTAAGAACTTGATTTCTTATTCTATAACTTTTTTGGAGTCCTTAGCTAGCTATGGAGAATACAGTTGGCTGAAGACATTTCTCTGCCTCAGGCAAAAATCCAAAACTCAAAGTGTGTAAAACCCAATGGACTTTGCCACTAAAGACTTTTAAACTCACCTAGACCTTTTCAACAGTCCTTAGGCTTTTGTGTTTAACTATGTTTGCCAAAGCTGAACTGCCAGTTGCCTTATATTTTCCCTAAGAGAAATGTTATGTTGCTTTTTTTTTTTTGAAGCTGCTTTTTAAGGCAGATATGGGGGAACTGTGGATAGGATAGGAATGGATAGGATAGGAATTGATAGGCTAGGTTAGGTTAGGTTAGGTTAGGTTAGGTTAGGCTAGGCTAGGCTAGGCTAGGCTAGGCTAGGCTACGATAGGATAGGATAGGATAGGATAGGATAGGATAGGATAGGATAGGATAGGATAGGATAGGATAAGAATGGATAGGATAGGATAGGATAGGATAGGATAGGATAGGATAGGATAGGATAGGATAGGATAGGAATGGAATGGAATGGAATGGAATGGAGAAGGATAGGGTAGGGTAGGGTAGGGTAGGGTAGGGTAGGAGAGGAGAGGAGAGGAGAGGAGAGGAGAGGAGAGGAGAGGAGAGGAGAGGAGAGGTTAGAAAATGAATAAGACTAGACGGGACGGGACGGGACGGGACGGGACGGGAATGGAATGGAATGGAATGGAATGGAATGGAGAAGGATAGGGTAGGGTAGGGTAGGGTAGGGTAGGGTAGGGTAGGATAGGAGAGGAGAGGAGAGGAGAGGAGAGAATAGGATAGGTTAGAAAATGAATAAGACTAGACGGGACGGGACGGGAATGGAATGGAATGGAATGGAATGGAATGGAATAGAATAGAATAGAATAGAATAGAATAGAATAGAATAGAATAGAATAGAATAGAATAGAAAACCTTATTGGTCAAGTGTGATTAGACACACAAAGAATTTGTCTCTGGTGCAGAAGCACTCAATGTATGTGCAAAGCAACAGAATCATAATCATAATCATAATAATGATACCATTAAGTGGAGATAGTAAAGAAGATGGGAAGGATAATAATACTACAGCCATACAACATGGGAAATATGCTTAGACATAAAACAATACTGTGAACTAATCTGCTTTCCCCAATCAGGTAGCATTTAGATATATAACTTCCCAGTGGTGGGATTCAAATAATTTAACAACCGGTTCTCTGCCCTAATGACTGACTGGGTGGACGTGGACGTGGTGGGCATGGCCAGGGGGTGTGACAGGCAGCACTCGGTCTCCTGCAACCCCCCTGGGAGCAAAACCGGGCGGCAGGGGGCTCCACACACCCCCGTGCCCCGTTTTAGGCCTAGGAGCCAAAATGGGGCATGTGGGAACTCCTGGAAGGGGCAGGGAGGGGCGGGCCCAGCCAACAATTTAACTACCATTTCCCCCGAACCGGCTCGAACCGGCTGAATCCCACCACTGCAACTTCCCCATTTCTCAACCATCCTAGTGACTGCAAATTCAGGGAGGTTGTCTCATTGTGTTCTGAAGCTTGGTCTGTGAAAAGCTGCAATAGCTCATTTGAAAGCACTGTAATTTTCCTATATGTAGGATGTGACAAAACCTCATAGCAGGTTCTGAGTGATTTGCGTGGGGCACCTTCCTTTAATAGTCCATGCTGAGGACTCCTTTATTTCCATTCAAACGAAGCTTTTTTTAATATTTTGATCTGAAAGCCACCTCAAGAAAGTATTTGTTGATGAGTGGCCGTATCAGTGTGATCGCTCCATCCCACATCCACGCTTGAGAGAGCCTGGTGCCCATTCAAGAGTGAAAAGTACTATTCTTAATATACACTTGCCTGGAAGGGAGTCTCTTTAAATGACACATCTCCTGCAATAGAATTTTAAATTACCCCTCTGAACACCACGGCATATGAGAAGGGATCAAATCTCTCCAGGCAAACTCAATCATGCCAAAGAAGAACGGTCCTATCAGGGGAGGGGGGGGTGTTTTTGGATGCCCACAGATGCTACTTTGCAATTTTGTACTGAGAGCAAAAGAAAGCTGCTCCTTAAAACACTGGCCTCTTTTAAAATATCCTGTTTCCCTGAAAATAAGACCCAACCGGAAAATAAGCCCTAGCATGATTTTTCAGGATGCTCGTAATATAAGCCCTACCCCCCCCCCAAAATAAGCCCCAGTTAAGATCATCAGAGACAGAGGCATTTAGTACCGTACGCAGCCGCACGAGCTGTCGTGGGTGCACCTAGGTACACCCACATTACACCAATTCTCCGCAAACTGCACTGGCTCCCTATTGGTCTCCGGTCACAATTCAAGGTGTTGGTTATTACCTTTAAAACCCTACATAGCTCAGGGCCAGGGTATCTTCGAGACTGCCTTCTACCGCATAACTCCCAACGACCAGTAAGATCCCACAGAGTTGGTCTCCTCCGGGTCCTGTCAGCTAAACAATGCCGGCTGGCGGGCCCGCGGGGGAGGGCCTTCTCTGTGGCTGCCCCAGCTCTCTGGAACCAGTTACCTCCTGAGATCCGGACTACCCTCACCCTATTGGCCTTCCGGAAAGCGGTGAAGACCTGGCTTTTCCGGTAGGCCTGGGGCCATTGATCTCGCTGTTGCAATCTTGCGAGATCCGGCCATGAATGGTGTGCATGGGCTTTTAATGTTTTTAAAATGTTTTTATAATGTTTTTTAATAATTCTTCTATGTTCATTGTTCACATTATTTTTGCTGTAAGCCGCCCAGAGTCCTTTGGGAGTTGGGCGGCATAGAAATGCGATAAATTAAATTAAATTAAATTAAATCAGCAGACAGAGGCATTTATACTGTATTTCCCCCAAAATAAGACCTAACCAGAAAATAAGCCCTAATGCGTCTTTTGGAGCAAAAATTAACATAAGACCTGGTTTTATTTTGGGGGAAACACAGGTAATTTTCCCTGGGCCAAACATTGTCCTCACTTAAAAACAAAAAGATCCCCTTGCTTTGGCTACAGAAATCAGTTTATAATGAATGAATTCTGGAACATTGGGTTGAAAATAAGCAAAGCTTTTAATCAGACTTTATTGCTAGTTTCTTGCCTTTACTGGCTGTAATGTAGTTTAAAAAGCATTTCATGCTACACTATAATAGTGTTATGGCTTGGTTGGGAAACAAAATTCCAGCTTATTTTACGAACAACACACAAAGTGATCTGAAGGTGGAAAATGGTTGGGTATTCATGGGTGTTTATATGGGATCTCAGCAATGCTCCATCCAATTCATTATCTCGTCACTACTTTATACTGTAATCATGCCACAGATGCAGCTGCCATTTCTTTTGGGTTCCCTATTTACAGAAAGCTGCTCTTCCTTCTTTTCTTTTTTTTTAATTCTTTGATTCCTCTAATTTTGGAATTGTTTCTTTCTGGAAAGCAGCTTGCTTCCCCCACTTTCAAAAATCAAAAACTCTAAGAGGTTCTCTCACAATCATAAAATCAAGAAAGACTTACATTGTTTTCTTGTTTTGTCAGAGTATAAACCAGGGTGAAATCCAGCAGGTTCTGACAGGTTCTGGAGAACCAGTAGCGGAAATTTTGAGCAGTTCGGAGAACCGGCAAATACCACCTCTGGCTGGCCCCAGAGTGGGGTGGGAATGGAGATTTTGCAATATCCTTCCCCCAGGAGTGGGGAGGGAATGGGGATTTTGCAGTATCTTTCCCTTGCCCTGCCCACCAAGCCACACCCACAGAACCGGTAGTAAAAAAATTTGGATTTCACCACTGGTATAAACCACTAGAGACCTTGAACTTCCTAATCACTAGCCAATCGTTTGCTGCAGTAGTGGGTTCCACTTACCTTCGCTACCGGTTCGGAACTGTGAGCGCACACAGGGCGCTTCTGCGCATACGCAGAGCATCTGTGATGACGTCCGAGTGGGTGGGCGGAGCCTCGTGCCTCTGCCACTACCGGTTCGCCTGAACCGGGGCAAATCAGTAGAAACCCACCACTGGTTTGCTGCCTTTGGAAGCCATCAGATCCTGGCTAATAGAACAGCCGGTTGGCCCAGCAGTTTCCAGTAGACCCAGATGACTATGGGATTTCATTTGATCCTATAAAAGAAAGGCATTGGAATAATCTGTCAAGCTACTGCTTCTTTGTCTACTTCTCCCTCTCCTTCTCTTTCTCCCTCTCGCCCTCTCTCCCTCTCTCCCTCCTTCTCTCTGTCTCTCTCTCCTCTCCCTCTCCCTCCCTCCCTCCTCTCTCCCTCCCTCTCTCTCTCCTCTGTCTCCCTCCTTCTCTCTCACCCCCTCCCTCTCTCCTCTCTCTCTCCCTCCCTCTCCCTCCTTCTCTCTCCTCTCTCTCCCTCCCTCCCTCGCTCCTCTCTCTCTCCCTCCCTTCCTCCCTCTCTCTTGCCCCTCCCTCCCTCTATCTCCTCTCTCTTCCTCCCTCCCTCCCTCTCTCTCGCCCCTCCTTCCCTCTCTCTCCCTCCCTCCCTCTCTCCCTCCTCTCTCCATCCCTCCCTCTCTCTCACCCTCCCTTCCTCCCTCTCTCTCTTCCTCCCTCCCTCTCTCTCCTCTCTCTTCCTCCCTCCCTCCCTCTCTCTCGCCCCTCCTTCCCTCTCTCTCCTCTCTCTCCCTCTCTCTCTCTTCTCTCTCCCTCCCTCCCTCTCTCTCCTCTCTCTCCCTCTCCCTCCCTCTCTCTCTCCTTCCCTCCCTCTCTCTCATCCCCCTCCCTCCCTCCCTCCCTCTCTCTTCTCTCTCTCCCTCCTTCCCTCTCTCCCTCTCCCTCCCTCCCTCTCTCTCTCCCTCTCCCCCCTCCCTCCCTCTCCCTCTCTCTCTCTCTCTCTCTCTCCCTGTGGCTGAGGAAGACAGGCAGATTGCAGTTGTCAGAAATCTAAACTAATCATGGAATAGGTCTCCCATGCCACCAGCTTTTTAAAATTGCTAATCACTCACAACCCACGATTTCTCCATATTGTCCTCACTATTTGCAGTCTCAGATACAGAACCTTCGGGATGATGTTGCCTGTATGCCTGCCAATCCACAGCTTGCAGAGAATTCCTTTATTTAATCTTTGTTTTTTTTCACACTCTGTTGGCCAATATTTAAGAACAACAAATGCCAGGAAATCAGTGTTTGCTTGTTCTATTTTAAGCTGGACCATCACTGAACAGACTGCCCCCCCCCCGCCCAGCTTTCAATGCTCTACGAATAAGCAAATACACCTTCACGTACCCTTCACAAAAGACTTTAAAAAGCTACCAGCTGGACAATATGGAGATCCGAGATAGGGAATTAAGAATCTGAGCAAATCTACGGGTTTATTTATTTGTTTCTTTAATCAATCAATCAATTGACTCTAAGTGGCAAACAACAGACTAAAAAGAATCATATCATGGATAGAAAAAAAATCAAATACAAAAATTAGCAGCTGGGGGAAACCACCAGAACCTGCAGTTAATACAGCCAGGAGATGGAGCACATGGGGTCACAGGGGCTTGGCCTTTAGTGCCTTACAAAAGACCAGCAGGATCAGGGCCAGGCCCATCCTAATCTTTTAAGGGAGAATGTTCCATTGAGCAGATACGACAGCAGAAAAAGTATGGTTCTTGGCCCCACTAACCTGCACTCCTTAGCTGACAGGGCCTGAACCAAATTGTTCTGACCTAGGCTTCCCCAAAAAGCACGAAGCAGAATCCTGGTCCCGACAAAACCCCTTTTATTAAACAAACAGTGAATTCCTCTCATTCACCTTCAGCAGTCTTTCAAGGGAGGAATTTACAGTAACAGACCTTATCTGGCTTGGAGAGCTGCCAGGCCGAAATCTTCAAAACTTGGCAAAGAGTCTCAGAGAGTCACAAACCAATTAAGCGAACTAATGGTCTCCTGCAAACTCCACTCCCCTTTCGCTCCTCTTTTATTCTCTTTGGGAGGGGCCATTCATCATCCACCTGTGGCCTTACTCCCAAGTCGACCCTTGTTCTTTAGCTGTTCCCTTCGTCTGGCAACTCTGCGCCCATTAGGAACAGGCTCCAGCTGTTCGTCTGTCTCACTGATGTCTGACTCTGAAGGCAGCTGATAACTGGCATCTGGCCCTGGCCCCCTCACTGCCTCTGATGCAGAGCCCTCATCAGAGCCTTCCCCAGACTCCAGGATTGGCCCATGTTTCTCCCAACCTCCTCACTGTCCGAATCTGCTGCCAGCTCTGCTGGTGGGCCACAACACAAATACATCCTGCTGAACTGGATTGGATGTGTAAAACAGCCAGGGAGTGCCAATTCCTCAAGTAATCCAGTCCCAAGGCATAAAAGGTTTTAAAGGTGATAACCAGCACCTTGAATTGCATCCAGGAGCAAACTGGCAATCAGTGCACCTCACAAAATAGTGGAGTTATATGTATTGAGTAACCGGTGCCATTAACTATTCAGGCTGCTGCATTCTGCATTAGTTGAAGCCTCCAACGGTTCTTCAAGGGCAGCCTCATATAGAGCATGTTGCACTAGTCCAGACAAAACATGGATCAACAACATGATCGACAACGTCCAATGACGGATATGGAAGGAGGAGGAGGAGGAGGAGGAGGAGGAGGAGGAGGAGGAGGAGGAGGAGGAGGAGGAGGAGGGGAAGAAGAAGAAGAAGAAGAAGAAGAAGAAGAAGAAGAAGAAGAAGAAGAAGAAGAAGAAGAAGAAGAAGAAGAAGAAGAAGAAGAAGAAGAAGAAGAAGAAGAAGAAGAAACAACATCATGAGACCATGAGGAACTCCATGTCTAGGAAATGGGTCAACTGGTGTACAACTCAAAGGTGTGCAAAGGCCCTCCTAGCCATGGCTGCCACTTCTCTTCATGAAGGAGCCATGAGATTGTGCAACAGGTCTGTGAGGCAGTGCCACCCCATCCAGAACAAAAAGTAGAAAATTCCTGGCACTCGGCCCAAACATCCAAAGTAACTCAGTCTTGCTTGGGTTATGTTGAAGCTTGTTGCCCCTCATCCAGGACTCTGCAGCTTCCAAGCACTGGACAGGATGACCACAGCATCAGTCAGGATGCCTGGGATAGAGGTATAAAGCTGGATATCATCAGCATAATAGTGATACCTCACTCCGGACTGGGATGGCCTCATCCAGTGGTCTCTTGTAAATGTTAAAAAGGAGGGCAGAGAGAACTGAGCCCTATAGCATTCCACAAAGTAGAAGATGCAGGTAGGACTTCTCCCCCTGTATCAATACTGACTGGAACTGATCTCAGAGGAAGGAGGAGATGCAACACCCAAGGGTGGGCCGCTGGGGGTTCACAGGTGTTCAGGAGAACCTCTAGCTAATATTCTGTGCAGTTCAGAGAACCTCCAAATCCCATTCCTGGCTAGCCCCGCCTACCCCACCCTTCCCAGGAGTCCCCACGTGGCCCATTTTGGATGCAGGTAAGTGCAGGGCGCGCGCAAAGGCTCAGGGAGGGTGAAAAACTGGAAGTTGGGCCTCTGGAACCTGGGGAGGCCGTTTTTGCCCTCCCGGAGGCTCGAAGAAAGCCTCTAGAGCCTGGGGAGCCTGGGGAGGTCAAAACCAACACACACACCTGCCGTAGTGCAGGAGGCCAAGTAGGCCACACCCACCATGGCCACGCCCACCCAACAACCGGGCAGAGAACCCCTTGCTAAAATTTTTGAAGTCCACCCCTGCCAACACCACATGGTGCTGCCCATGCCCAACTCCTGGAGCTGTTCCAGACGAATGGAAGAATGATATCAATGGTATTGAAAGCCACTGAGAAGTCAGGCAGAGCAAGGATGGATGGACTATCCTCATCGTGCTCCCACCACATCATCTAATAATAAGATCAATAGCCTGACCAGAATCCCAAATGAAAGGAGTCCAGGAGCACTCCCAAAAAAACTGAAGGTTGGAGAGATAGTCAACTATCAAAGTTGGCATTACATTTCTTCATGGCAAAAGCAAGATCATAAACATAGTAACTTTTCTCTCTTCTTCACTTTCCAATATAATTTCCCCTTTCTTAAACATTACAATCTGGGTCATTAATGAGGTGACAGAAACCATAGCTAGATATGTTCTGACCTAGGCTTCCCAAGAGTATGATGCAGACCCTTAGTCCCGACACAAACCCCTTTTTATTAAGTTACTGTGAATTCCTCTCATTCATATCCAGCAAAGTCTTTCAAGGGAGAATTTACAGTCACAGACCTTATCTGGCTTGGAGAGCTGCCAGGCCGATATCTTCAAAACTTGGCAAGGAGTCTCTAAGAGTCACGAACCAATTAAGTGAACTAATTGTCTCCTGCAAACTCCCCTCTTCTTTCGCTCTTCTTTATTCCCTCTGGGAGGAGCCATTCACCATCCACCTGTGGCTTTACTCCCAAGTCGACCCTTGTTCCTTAGCTGTTCCCTTCTCCTGGCAGCTCTGCACATGCACACACTGGGAACAGGCTCCAGCTATTGTTCTGCCCCACTGATGTCTGTTCTTCTGCCCCACAACTGTCAGACGGCCCTGACCCCATCTCTGCCTCCTACGCAGAGCCCTCATCAGAGCCTTCCCCAGACTCCAGGACTGGCCCATGTTCCTCCCCAACCTCCTCAGTGTCTGAGTCTGCCACCAGCTCCGCTGGCTGCTGGCGGGCCACAAGATATTTTGCAGTCTGGCTCTTTCTCTAGGTCCCTCCGTAGGAGGACTCTTGTGTTTATCTATCCTTTGATAAACCCTCTTTCTTTTTCAGTGTTCTTTCTGAAATTAATTATTCCTTTGATACTCATCTTTTCTAGCTCTGTTCTCTAATTCCTGTTACTTAATAGTCTATGTACTATTTTCCTGAGCTATTCTCCTGCACCTACGACTGTCCGGGGATTCTCCAGATTTATCTGCATTCGTTTATTTGCCAGGTTGCAAAGCTTTTCTCCCAATTAGATATTATGAGGCAGATTATAAAGAATGGTTGGTTTTTTAAAATTATTAGTGAATGCACCAAGGAGCCTCAAAAAATTTCCGTTCGCCATGGAAACAGGTTGCCATTGCAATCCTTATGAAAGTAACATCTGAGCAAACCCAGTTAATGTACATGGCAGTTAATCCTGTGAAACTATGTTAACAACAGGATATTTGATGGCAAGTAGCAAACATCACAATACATAGATGGATGAAATCAGATACTCACCGGAAGCCAAAAAGGAGAAGCATTCCAATGGTAAAATAAAATTTTTAATAAGGACAAGGTGAGCATGTTACATCATGGTTTCATTCATTCCATATGTATAGCAGCTGTTCTAATGATGGCAAAGAGTCTGAGCATTTGGGAAAGTGTTTCCATTAAAGCTTGTTCAAATAAAATACTGCATTACTGATAGTGGTCCAAGCTACTAAAGAAAGGAGAGGAATACAAAGAGCTTGTTATTTAGGCCGTATGAGTTCCTAGAGCTTTTACTTTGCACCTGTTTGAAAATCTCAGTATTTCAGCTGTCAACCTAAGCAAGTAAGCAGGTTTCTTAATTGAGTTGTATCAGTGGTGAAATGTAAAATCTGTGGGCGTGGCTTGGTGGGGGGTAATGTGACTGGGTGGGTGTGCTTTTAACTTTTAAAAGTATTTTTTCTACAACCTCTTCAGCCGAAGAGGATGTAGAAAAACTGCTTTTAAAAGCCTCTGATGATCCCAGCTGAGCCACACAATCATCAGAGGCTTTTTTTTTACTTTTAAAAGCATTTGTAGAAAAAATGCTTTTAAAAGTAAAAAAAACAGCCTCTGATGATCGCGCAGCTCAGCTGGGCATGGCGGGGGGCAGGGATTTCTGCTACCGGTTCTCCGAACCACTCACTGCCATCACTACTGGATCGGGCAATCCGGTCCGAACCGGGAGCATTTCACCCCTGGACAGTTTTGCCTCTCCTACATTTTGTTTACCTTTTTAATGTCTGTTGTTCAAGTATGGAATTTGATAAATGTCAATAAACAAAGGTAAAAGGTAAAGGTTCCCCTCGCACATATGTGCTAGTCATTTCCGACTCTAGGAGCGGTGCTCCTCTCTATTTCAAAACCGAAGAACCAGCGCTGTCCGAAGACGTCTCCGTGGTCATGTGGCCGGCATGACTAAACACCAAAGGCGCACGGAACACTGTTACTTTCCTACCAAAGGTGGTCCCTATTTTTCTACTTGCATTTTTTATGTGCTTTCGAACTGCTAGGTTGGCAGAAGCTGAGACAAGTCACGGGAGCTCACCCCATTACGCAGCACTAGGGATTTGAATCGCTGAACTGCCGACCTTTCAATCGACAAGCTCAGCATCTTAGCCACTGAGCCACCATGTCCCTTCAAAAATCAGTTGTTATGTCAGATGTTATACTGGTTCATTAAAGACCTTTCTTATAGATGAATCCTGGATACAGATTTTTTTTAAAAAAAGAGTTACTGACAGTTATTGGACTGATAGCTGGGAATATTGAGAGTTATAATCCTTCCTAGGTGAAGACTACATTACAACCTTTTGGAAGAACTAGAAAAGGAAAATCAAGGAGAACACCTCATCCGTGCCCACATCTACACATGTATTCATTCATTCAATATGGGGTGGGCGGAAGGATAGATACAACTGGCACTAGATAGATACGCGGCACTAGGGATTTGAACCGCTGAACTACTGACCTTTCGATCAACAAGCTCAGCATCTTCATATGAACATGTGAATGATTTTTTAAATGTGATCTAATTCTGGGTTTTATTTAATTGACCAAACTAAGTAATAATTTTAATTAGCAATTTTATGATGTTTGTGTGTCTATATTTTTCTTGATTGTACACCGCCTTGAGTCCTACAGGAGAAAGGCGGTATAGAAATATAATAAATAAATAAATAAATAAATCTTAGCCACTGAGCCACCACATCCCTCAAAAACAAATAAACAAGACATTTAATCTTCCATGAAGACCACAAATCCATGGTTCAGTTCAATGCGAGTCAAATGGATACATTTCCAAAATATCAATTCTACTTTCTTTAAGGAATAACACCTCCCATGATTCTTTTAAGGAAGAGTCCCTATCCTTCTACCTATCTCTCATACTTCATATGTTACTTAAGAATTTGGGAGGTACAACACAATCAGAAAGCCTAACTGAAGGAGACTGAAGAATAAGAACAATATACCATCGTCTTTCTCCTCTTACTGTAATTCCATGATTTCAGTATTAGTATCTGGCACAGGTTTGTAATATGTCTTTTACATTTTTTTTTAGGACTAATAGGTGTATATATGAGATCCCTTTCATATCCCCAATTCCATTACAATAATTTGGAAAAGGTTGCCTGAGCAATCCTTAAATATTACATGAGCTGCCCTGAATTAATGCTGTTTCCCATTAACCTATGGATTTGTGTGGCAATCTGACAATATGTTTTGGTAGTAAATTAACGATCATGATATTAAAAGATTGAGTTCATACATCCCATTTTGCCAAAAATCACATAAACCATATTGTAGTAGGTTTCAAAAAGTGAAGTAAGTCTTTATAGCTTCACATGATTGCAAATCCAGCCACTTGAGTTTATTTAGTGAACCAGGTTAAAACAAATCTGATTTATTACAGTACACAGATCCATTTATTGACTATACCTTACCTCTTTTTTTGAGTCAGGACTGGGTTTTTTTTAAAGGTTGGAATAATTTGTTTATATCATGCATATCTGACGTTTTCCTTACTCTAAGTATTATCATTAAGTGTTGTACCTTATGATTCTTGACAAATGTATCATAACTTTTATGTACTCCGAGAGCGTATGCACCAAGTCAAATTCCTTGTGTGTCCAATCACACTTGGCCAATAAAGAATTCTATTCTATTCTATTCTATTCTATTCTATTCTATTCTATTCTATTCTATTCTATTCTATTCTATTCTATTCTATTCTATTCTACTCTACTCTACTCTACTCTACTCTACTCTACTCTATTCTATTCTATTCTATTTTTTCTATAAGAGATCAAACTTTTATACACTAATACCCACAGGATTGACAGAATTACGGCAATCCAACCCCAAAATTTCATCTGATACCCTCCTATTTTGAGTGTTGCAAATATCCGTGTATAGGAGTTGCAATACTGACAATAAGATAAACAGACAAAAATATCTGGTTTCCCCCTACCTACGCTGTCTTGCTGACTTCCATTGTGCTGGCTTTTTCTTCTTCTTCGTCGTCGTCTTGGAACTGTGACATTTAAAAACTTTCCATCAAAAGGTATCACTGAACTATAAAACTATAGCTAAGAGCAGGGATACAGAAGACTGTCAGAAAGCATTTAAGAAAGCCGCTATAAAGTCTTTGCAAAAAAAAACATGTCTATTTCATCTCCCTATCTTATTGACCTAACTATGGAAATGTGCCAAGTTGTTTCCAGAGACATTCATGCCTTGTTGAATTTCAATGATAAGTGTCAGAATCTTCTATATGTGACAGAAATTGCAGCAAGAAAAAAAAATCAAGAAAGGGGAAAAAAAAGGATCATAAACTGTACCCACAATCACCTATTCAACTTGCAAATAATTCCTAGTAAACTTAAAATCCACCTTCTGGATTTTAAATCTGTTTCCCCCCACTTCATCTTCATTACCTACAAGATCAAAGACATATTTAGTGTCAGATTGTTGATACGTAGGTTAAACTGTGCAGAGTCATTGCCTCATTTGGAATTTGGCAATATTCCAATTTGAGAGGGTAATTTGACTCAGAGTTGGAAGGGACCTTGTAGGTCTTCTAATCCAACTCAAGCAGGAGACCCTACACCATTTCTGACTAATGGCAGTCCAGTCTTTTCTTGAAAGCTTCCAGTGATGAAGCTGTCAGATAATTATCTGAAACAGTGCCACTGAACCACACTGTCTATACTGGAAGGATGGTTTTGTGTTTATACTTTCCCTCCATTTTGTCTAAGGGACTGAAGGCGGAGTGGCTTAGTCACCCATAAATATGACCCCCTTTAGCCACACACACTGGGGAGACACATGGAAGGCACATAGGAGACACACAGGAGAAGGGATTATGCTCTAGGCACATTTACCTCAGAAAGCGCTCCATGGCTTAGGGCCAGGGTACTTACGGGACCGCCTTCTGCCACCAATAGCCTCCCACCGGCCAGTTCGCTCCCACAGAGAGGGCCTCCTCAGGGTGCCGTCGGCCAGACAATGCCGGCTGACGACCCCCAGGAGGAGAGCCTTCTCTGTGGTGGCACCTACCCTATGGAACAATCTACCCCCAGAGATACGAGTGATCTCCGACCTCCAGATTTTTCGTCGGGCCCTAAAAACTTATTTTTTTCAGTTAGCCGGTCTGTCTTGATTTTAGGGTTAGTTTTAAAATTTTAATATTGATTTTAATTGACAAGTTTTAAATTATGGGCCAAATTTATAAATTATTTTAACTTTATTTTTAACTGTGATGTTATGTATAAATGTTTTTATCTTGGCTGTTCACCGCCCTGAGTCTGAAAGGAGAAGGGCGGTATAAAAATTTGAATAATAATAAATAAATAAATAAATAAATAAATAAATAAATAAATAAATAAATAAATACCAAGATACAATGTTCTGTGATTTAAAATGTAAATAGTTTATTGATTTTAAATAAACAAAGTTTTTCTTGATAAAAGAAATCTGGTTTAATTGTAGCTGCTGGGACATTCCAAGATCTTATTGACCTCTACAACCTAAACTAAAAACTTTTCTAACAGAAGCTCCCACAACTTTTGAAGGCAACTTCTGTTCCATGGGTTGATTGTTCTCACTGTCAGAAAATTTCTCCTTATTTCTACGTTGAATCTCTCCTTGATTAGTTTCCATCCATTATTCTTTGTCTGGCCTTCAGGTGCTTTGGAAAATAGCTTGACCCCCTCGTCTCTGTGGCAGCCCTTCAAATATTGGAACAATGCATTAGTTGGAAGCATCCAAATCCATTTTGCTGTGAAGGAAATAGCCCTCTTTACATCTGCAGCACATACAGAGAAGCCCTTTTCATCACCCAAAGGAAGGTGAACAGCAATTCTCATCCAGTGCCTTAGAAGGAAATACGATTTTAATTCAGGATGCCACATGGAAGAGGAATTTTGATAGGTTTATTAAAGAAAAACAAACAACTGCAGATTCAGCTAACTGTGAACTCTCAGAGCTTTCAAAGTGCACATAACCCAAATCTCCAAATAGCTTTTACTCTTTTGTTTTCAAATTCGTCCATCTCTGTGTTCACCAGCTTTCTCCATTCTATGAAATAACAAGCACTCCTCTGCCATTCTTTGTGGAAGACCAATAAATAATCTGGCGTTGGCTATCCAAATACTTGAACAATCTGTGGGTTTGTCCCATATTTGTAGGATTTTTTTTGATGAGCATTTGTTCCATTACGCCATGGCAATTTTGCAATCAAACAAAGCTCCATATTAAAGCATTTTGGGGGGTGCAGGCTGAGTGAATGAAAGGAGAGCTGAGAGACATATTGTCCCAGATGCAGTGGTGGGGTTCAAATAATTTAACCGGTTGTCTGCCCTAATGACCGGCTGGGTGGATGTGGCCATGGTGAGTGTGGGATTTGACAGGCAGCACTCGGCCTCCTGCACCCACCTGGAAGCAAAAATGGGCCATGGGGGAGGGGGAATGCGCTGCTCCCCTGTGCCCCATTTTGGGCCTAGGAGGCCTTCCTGAAGACTCCTGGGAGCGAAAATGGGCCACGGCAGGGGGCACTCCCCCCCATGCGCCATTTTGGGCCTAGGAGGCCTCCCTGCACTTACCTGGGATTCAAAATGGGACATGTGGGGACCCCTGGAAGGGACAGGTTGGGAAAGGGCAGGGTGGGAAAGGGCAGGGCCAGTCAGCAATTTAACTACCAGTTCTCCTGAAGTGGCCCGAACCGGCTGAATCCCACCACTGCCAGATGGAACGAAAAACTCTAGAAGCACAGGATAAATGTGTATTCTGTCTAAAAAAATAAGGAAAATACTAAAACACTGCTTTTCCAAGGCTAGGCAGGAATTATGCAGTTTGTAACATTCAGGCAGTCCTCGACCTACAACAGTTTGTTTAGTGACCATTCACAGTACAACAGTTACAACAGCACTGAAAAAAGTGACTTAGGACCATTTTTCACACTTACAACTGTTGAGGCATCCCCGTGGTCATGTGATCAAAATTCAGACACTTGGCAACTGGCTCATATCTATGACAATTACAATATCCCGTGGTCATGTGATCCCCTTTTGCAACCTTCTAACTACCAAAGTCAATGGGTAAGCCAGATTCACTTAACAACGGTGTTACAAACTTAACAACTGCGGGTGATTCGTTTAACGAATGTGGCAAGAAAGGGTCGAAAAATGGTCGAAAGAAATTCACTTAACAAATGTCTCACTTAGCAACAGAAATTTTGGCCTCAATCGTTGGTCCTAAGTCAAGGACTACCTGTCTTACGGAAGCTTACCGTTGGCATCACAACAAGGACAGTAGCAGAGGCGCAGTATCGTTGTGTGAGAGGGCTCATTAGAGATGGATTATGCTGAACCATAAGTAGGTCTCTAAACCAACGTTGCTTTTTAATTGTGTCATGCAGAAACCCCAACAGAATAACACTAACATTTAGCTTTTTATTTTCTTTTTCCAGCAAAACTCTCCAAAACAAAACAGCTGCTTCTTGGAACCAAAAAGGTACTTGCTACTTAAAAAAGATCTGGGAAATCAGGGATGACTGAATAACAACCAGGCTTTTGCCAGAGCCTACAAATTACATAACAGGAGGAGAATCTGTATTATTATGTGGATGTGTCATCTATTCTGACATTTAAAATGCAGCTGGGAGAACAGGTAGCTTCTTTTGCGGCTTACAGTAACATTCAATATTCAAAAATGCATACAGTAATTACTTTCTCTCTTATTGGTTTGCTCAGCCAGTTGTATCTATCCTTCCACCCACCCCATACTGAATGAATGAATACATGTGGAGGTGCAGACACGGATGAGTGTGTTCTTGATTTTCCTTTTCTAGTTCTTCCAAAAGATTGTAGTGTCGTCTTCACTTACCTGGGGAAGATTGTAACTCTCAATATTTCCAGCTATCAGTCCAATAACTGTTAGTAACTCTTTTTTTTAAAAAAATCTGCATCCAGGATTCAGCTATAAGAAAGGTCTTTAATAAATCAGTATAACATCTCACATAACAACTGATTTTTGAAGGGACATGGTGGCTCAGTGGCTAAGGCGCTGAGCTTGTCGATCGAAAGGTTGGCAGTTCAGCGGTTCGAATCCCTAGTGCCGGGTAACGGGGTGAGCTCCCGTTACTTGTCCCAACTTCTGCCAACCAACAGTTTGAAAGCACGTAAAAAAATGCAAGTAGAAAAATAGGGACCACATTTGGTGGGAAGGTAACAGCATTCCGTGTGCCTTTGGCGTGTAGTCATGCCGGCCACATGACCACGGAGACATCTTTGGACAGCGCTGGCTCTTCAGCTTTGAAACGGAGAGGAGCACCGCCCCCTAGAGTCGGGAACAACTAGCACATATGTGCAAGGGGAACCTTTACCTTTACCTTTAACAACAAATTAAAATCAGTCTACAATTATCACACAGCATTTGTCTTGCGGAAAATCCTTTAGATGCCCCCCCCCAAAAATCAAACCAATAAAAACTATGCTTTTTGCATCTTGCACTTTTGCATTTTGTTTCCTGTGCTTCTGTAATTTTAAGATATCTTCCTTAAGAAGGTTAAAATGTACAGTTCTGGCATCTGGTTACCTCTCTAGGATAAATGAAGGCAGCTCGCTGCGCTTCTATGCCATCAGATTTATCCCAGCCACCAATAATGCAAAAAGTATTTAAAATGCAGGAGGCATTGGGGGGGGTGGAAATCCCCCTAATCTCTCTGACTAAAAGAGCAGCACATTTCATCCTGAGGCCCTATAAGAAATACAGAAAGCAGCAGGTTCTGAAATAGCAAATACGTAATATATTCAATGAGGTTGCCAAGGACACAACATATTTTAAAAGAGAGAAAAGCAGCTAATGAAGAAGCATGTTGGTACAGGGCCATTTTAGAGCCAAGTTTTAATTATTGAATTGTTATCCTGGTCTGTTGGGGGCGGTGGAATAAGCAAGCCAGTGTCAGCCACACAGATAAACCAAGTAATCCTGGCTTATTTAAGCAACTTTTGGCTTGATTTCCATCCGTTTTAGCTATCCTCGTCTATGATCCAGTTAGAGGCTGGATGGGCAGAAAAAGCAAAAATGTGTCAAAACCCACAAACAAGGCATTCATCTACCCTGTTTTCCCCAAAATAAGACATCCCCTGATAATAAGCCCGATTGGGCTTTTGAGCGCATGGCAATAAGGCCAAGCGCTTATTTCAGGGTTCAAAAAAATATAAGACAGGGTCTTATTTTGGGGGAAACACAGTATATTTGCACGTCGTGCAAAATTACAGTTGGAACTGGTAGGTCACTATAAGATTCCAAGTTATGGCTCATTGACAGATCTTATCAGTGGAAAAACTAAAGGCATCTCTGCTCTCTAATCCAAACTTTCTATCATCAAAACTGGAGGTAGATTGTTCTAAATTAAGAAGAACTCCTGATGCATAGCAATGGAAGCATGTTTGCAAGACTACAATTATGTCTTGGGCTGTCTATTGGGAAAAATGAGTAGATTAAAATGGAGTGGGAATCCTGATCTACTGATAGCTGAACCAAACTCTCTATCCAGGTGGGGTGGCAGAAGACAGGGAAAGGAGGCTCATGTCATTGAACAGAAAGTTAGTGTTCCCTGCCTTGTTTTGTACACATTGTTGAATGTGATAGAACTGGACGGGTAGCATGTAATGACAAAACCATATGAAGAGCCTATACCAGTGGTGGGATCAGGGGTGAACTCCAAATTTTTTCCCTACCGGTTCTGTGGGCATGGCTTGGAGGACGTGGCAGGGGAAGGATATTGCAAAATCTCCATTCCCACCCCACTCCAGGGGAAGGATTCTGCAAAATCTCCATTCCCTCCCCTCCTGGGGGAAGGATATTGCAAAATCTCCATTCCCACCCCACTCTGGGGCCCGCCAGAAGTGGTATTTGCCGGTTCTCTGAACTATTCAAAATTTCCGCTACCGTTCTCCAGAACCTGTTAGAACCTGCTGGATTTCACCCCTGGGTGGGATTCAAATAATTTAACAACCGGTTCTCTGCCCTAATGACCGGCTGGGTAGGCATGGACATGATGGGCGTGGCCAGTGGGTGTGACAGGCAGCACTCGGCCTCCTGCACCCCCCTGGGAGCAAAAATGGGCTGCCGGGGGGTGGACACGCCGCCACACCGCACCCCATTTTGGGCCTAGTAGGCCTCCCTGCAGCCTCCTGGGAGCGAAAATGGGGTGCATGGGGACTCCTGGAAGGGGCAGGGAGGGGAGGGGTGGGGCCAGCTAGCAATTTAACTACCAGTTCTCCTGAACCGGCCCAAACTGGCTGAATCCCACCTCTGGCCTATACCCTTTTTGTGGCCTTCAGAGACTCCTCTCCCCCTTATTGTTGTAAACTTGCAGCACTTCCCATCCTGAAACAGATGAAGACTTTAGTCAAAGACCTAAAATATACTTATTTACACATGTTGATTGCAAAGCACCGCAGCATAAAACATTCCCACCTTTTCAAAGAGTTATTACATTCGTCTGTGCATACTAAAGAGCTCGCAAGTGCATTTATGAGTATAGTCTAAGAGAAAAGGAGCATGCCTGAGCCAGTACAAAATCTGTGTTATTGAAGAAACAAACAGATCTTGTTCCAGGGTATTCTATTCCCAAATAAATGTACAATTCGGCTATATTAAACACATTTAGAGTGAGTTTCCTTCAAATTTGTCAGCACTCATCAAATGCCAATAATGCCAAACAAAAGAAAAGCACCCATCTTAGACCTTCAAGAATACTTTACCTGTCCCATCGATAGCTGATGCTGGGATAACTAATACTTTCCAGACTCCACCAAGGATATGCTACCAACTAGTCCAAAGGTTTCTCTTGGCGTACTAATACAAAGTTTGAATTTCACCAGCAGGCAGGTTCAACTTAAGCAAAAGCAATGAAACATAGGGGCGGGGAAGCTTATCCAGCTGAGCTTTGATCATCTTGACTAGCCGTGGTGACACAGTGGTTAGAATGCAGTATTGCAGGCTAATTCTGATGACAGCCGACTGCCAGCAGTTCGGCAGTTCGAATCTTACCAGCTCAAGGTTGACTCAGCCTTCCATCCTTCCGAGGTCAGTAAAATGAGGACCCAGATTGTTGGGGGCAATATGCTGACTCTCTAAAACCACTTAATAAGGATATGGAGATAAAATAGATAGAAAAAAGATGGGAGAAAATAATCAGAAGAATAGAAACCCAGATGATGCCTAGGTAAAGGGAAAAAGAGGAGGGGGGGGGGTAAAAGAGAAAAAGTGAGATTATTATAAAAATGTACACAGATGATGAAATAGATATAATTATTAATCAAATAATTGACCCGGAGGACCCAGATTGTGGGGGCAATAAGCTGACTTTGTATAAAATATACAAAAGTATGAAGGCTATTGCTTAACGCATTGTAAGCCGCCCTGAGTCTCCAGAGAAGGGCGACATATAAATCAAATCAAAAAAAGAAAAAGAAAAGAAAAGAAAAAAAGAAATTGAAATGAGAATAGAGATAAATAGAAAATCGGGGCTGCTCAAATACCATTCTAAACTGAACTGAAAAGGGAAATAACAAGAGGAAGGGGAAGGAGTAGAAATAGAGGAAGGGAGAAGAGAGGAGAGGAGAGGGAGAGAGAGAAGAAAGGGAAAAGGAGAGGAAGAAAAGGGAGGGGAAAGAGGAGTAGGAGAGAAGGTTAGAAGTGGGGAAGAAGAGAGGAGTGGGGGAAGGGAAGGGGAAGTAGGAAAGAGAAGGAGAGGAAGAAAAGAGGAAGAGATAGAGGAAGGAAGAGAAGGGGAGACGAAGAAAGGTTGTGGCAAAATAAAGAAGGGTAAATGGTAAAAGAGCATCCCTGAACAATTAAAAATTAAAAATGAAAGTTAAAAGATAAAATGAATGAAAAATAGTGGATAAATGACTGTACATGTAAATATGTTTATGAGAAACAAAAATAAAAACTTTTTTGAAAATAATAATAAAACATTTAGAGAGGGCTGTGAAGCACTGTAAAGCGGTATATAAGTCTCAGTGCTATTGCTACCTGTGCTCTAGGATGCAAAGCTTATATCCCTTTCAGAGAGACTCTTTTGCTCATTCTGCGCAGTTTGTTTAATGTTCTATTTTTGTCAGTCATGGCTGGTCAGAACAGCAAGTTAGACATTTATTCTCCATTGAGGAGTGTTATGCAGAATGAATAGATTCTGAAAGAATTTACAGAACTAGCTACGATATTCTGCGTGGTTTTCAGATTTTCATCCTTTCCAATTCGTAAAATATGAACACTGCAGAAAGTCTTTTCTTGCCAGAGCTGATCACGTTAGGCAAGGGAGCCCTCTAGCTTCCTTCTCTGTATAGCTCAATCTCCTCTTCTTGCTAACCTAGCAAGACAATAAAATTTACATTAAAATACTTATCAAACTCATAATCTCTATTTAAACTGTATATACCCAAATTCCCTGTATCTTCAGATGTAAGATACGCACCCTTTAGACAAAGAGAGAGAGCTTGTGGCTATCAGTATTTGAAATACAGTTCCCAGCATCATCATTGATGCAACACAGAGGTGGTATTCAGCCGGTTCGTACTGGTTCAGGTGAACCGCTTACAGAGATTGTGGGTGGGCCTGTCCACCCGCCCCGGCTCTATGCCGTCCTATTTGGGCACAGTTTTGAGGCCAGGCACTTGTGGGAAAGATGTGCGTGCGAGCAAAGCACGTGCACAGAAGGCTGGGTGCATGGGCGGAAGGTGCGTGCGAAGCAAGCGTGCGCACATGCGGCGAACCGGTAGCAACAAAATGTGAAACCCGCTACTGATGCTACAGGCAAAAGTTGCTGGCTATTTAGCAACATCTATGGGGCCACAGGGTCCTCATCCCTACAAGCAATCCCTTATACAGTTGTCACATGCTATTTCTCTGCATCAGTGGTGGGTTTCAAAATTTTTTACTACCGGTTCTGTGGGCATGGCTTGGTGGGCGTGGCATGGCTTGGTGGACGTGGCTTGGTGGGTGTGGCTTGGTGGGCATGCCAGGGGAAGGATACTGTAAAATCTCCATTCCCTCCCCACTCCAGGGGAAGGTTACTGCAAAATCTCCATTTCCTCCTGATCAGCTGGGACTTGGGAGGCAGAGAATAGATGGGGGTGGGGCCGGTCAGAATTTTTACTACCGGTTCTCTGAACTACTCAAAATTTCCCCTACCGGTTCTCCAGAACTGGTCAGAACCTGCTGAATACCACCTCTGCTCTGTATGTATGAAAACGTCAGCTAAAGCAGTATTTTGTTTGAGAAATGCTGAATTAAAACATCTTTTTCTCAAGACATTATAACCAACTAACCCTGTTCTGAAAATGTTTTAAAAACATTTCTCCTACTAGCAACCATAACTTCCCTCAACTTCTGTTGGGATTGACGTTTAGATCACTTACAGACATTTGGGAGATATTTGGCCCATGAGCTCAATTGTACCATAACACTAAGAACCAAAGCAATAAAACTCCCCCAAACAATAAAATCAACAAAACAACAACAAAAGTGCAAGAATGAATCAAAATGCCACAAAAGGGAGTACAACAGAATTCTTCATCAAGCAAGATGGGCGGAATGGTACAAGAGCAGAAAACAAATTGTATGCCGTAATTCAATCTGATGTTGCAGCAATAAAGACTGCAGCTGAGACTCCAGCCCAACAACCATTGAAAATATGGCCCACATGTCTCGATGATCTCAGGCTGGCCTTCAAAGATCAAAACCCTTTTGGCTCAATTGCTACTCCAAAAATACCTTGTGAAAATAGTTTTGCAGTATGTGAAGTGAAGTTATGGGGTTGGTATACATGCTAGAAACAACCTTCTCCTGGTTGCTGGGAATATTTCCTGCCCACCCCCCACCACCCTGCCCCAAAGCCAAACCAGATTGCTTTGCCCTCTTCTTTTTGTTGTTTTTTTTCAAGGCGGCGGGGAAAACACCCTCACTCAAGGAAGCATTTATGATCCCCTGGAGCCAGCTTCATGTAACCTCCCGAGAGGCCAGCACCAACCAGGAGGGACACGGGTCCAATAAAAATGTGGCCGCGCTCAGTCTGCCCAGTATCCTGTCCACGTCTTCAGGAGTCACAGAATCAAACTCTTCCCGGATAATATTCTCAAGACCTGCCTCCATCATTCCCACTGAACCTACCCAGTCAGAGTCCAGATGTTCCCGAATCTGAGCGATTTTGTCATACAGATACTGTACAAAGTCCTCGGCTCTACCCTCCAAGGGGTCCTCCTGCACTTCCTGGTGGAGCAGGGAGCGGGTCACCCTAAACAGGGCAGCCGGGCGATTATCTGATGATGCAATAAGAGCGGAAAAATAGTTACATTTTCCCACTTTTATCGCCACCAGGTAGGTCTTAATATGAGACTTTACCAGGGTCAGATCCAGAACGGCTGGTCCTCCAACCGCTCTCCAGGCGTCTTTCCCGGCGCTTCATCTCCCTCAGCTCCTCGGTGAACCAAGGAGCCAAGCGAGATCGGCGCCGAGTCAGAGGCCACAAAAGCACGACCCGATCCAAAGCTCCAGCGGCCGCCCTATCCCAGGCGGCCACCAGGTCTTCGGTATGATATGATAGTAACAAAAGCTGATCTCTCAGTTCAAGTCAACACACAGGAGCCTTTTGCTCCTTGGGTTTATATGTTGCATATCAGGAACAGTTCTACATAAAGTTTGTGCATCACTTTGAACTGGTTCTGGATTGTTCAATTATGTGGCATTGGCTTTGTCAGTTTACTGCTGGTTCACTTGGACTGTATCCCACACCCCCAAAATAGCTCCTTTTCCCTGGTCAACTTGTCAACAATCTGTTGTTTCACGCGTGGTAACTCTAACCTCACTTTACTCCTGAGTCCCTTCATTCTGTCATAAACTTCAATCACTGTAGCATTGCTTTCAGTGTTTTTAGTTTGACAGAAAGAAAAATGCTCAAGATCGGTACAAACTATTTTTAAAGCTTGGGGCAGGGGTGAAATCCAGCAGGTTCTGACAGGTTCTGGAGAACCGGTAGTGGAAATTTTGAGCAGTTCGGAGAACCGCTAGCAGAATTCGGAGAACCGGCAAATACCACCTCTGGCTGGCCCCAGAGTGGGAGGGGAATGGAGATTTTGCAATATCCTTCCCGTGGGGTGGGAATGGAGATTTTGCAGTATCCTTCCCCTGCAGTGGGGTGGGAATGGAGATTTTGCAGTAACCTTCCCCTGCCACACCCACCAAACCACGCCCACAGAACCGGTAGTAAAAAAAATGGATTTCACCACTGGCTTGGGGGTGGGGTGGGGGAAGAATTATGGTTGTTTGGAGTGCCCCTACACTAAGTCAATGATATTCTAAGCAAATTTGTGGAAATGTGATTGGTACTTTCATAATACGAGAAAACTGAGGTAACTTTCAAATACAGATACAGCCAAATGACAATTTTCATCTTAATGGAACATACAGTATCTAGTTTAAAAAACTATGTCACCAATCAGCATCCATGTCCACAGCTCTCATGGTATGGTGAGTATACAGTATGTAAAGTTATCTGGTGCACATAGTGAACAATTAAAAAACAAAAAGAGAATTTTAAAATCACATATAAACTACAGTAGTTTTTAAATTGGGTAAGAAAAAATTACTGCACAAATTCCTTATGTATTCTAGCTTTATATTCTAATTTCAGAAGATGAAGATTCATTGTCGAAATAAAAATATTACTTTTATTTATTTATGATAAATGTGGAATGAGAAAGGTGGGGTGGGGAGAGGCCTTCCAAAATTTAGGTCTTACAGAGATGCTGGGATTCCATTGGGCCTGCAGGCCACGTGACGTGGAAACAAGGAAGGTTGAGGCTTGATACATATGAAAAATCCCAAATTGTAGAAAGTTGTCTTATGGGACTCATTTACCCAGATTAGCCGTAAATTCTATTTTATTACTCAACATGTTCAGACAGATGCAAGTCTGTATTTGTTCAGCAGAATGTATGTTCAATTAAATATATATAGAATTAAACATGTCACAACTCATTCTGATGCTATTAACTTCAGCCACATCTAACTTTTCAGAAAAATACGAACAATCAAGATTTCTCAAATATAATTAAGCACCTAACAGCTTTCTAAAGCAGTGTGGGAAATCATTTCCAAAAACCTCAATAGGCTCATTTTAATTTAACTATATTTTATAGTCAATTATGGCTGATGCCAGGGAATTCTCCTGAAATTTAAATCCCCCCATTTAGACAATGAGTTTTAATTTTAATAAGCAGATTTGGATTGCTGAAGCTTGACAGACGATGGTAAAACTTTTTTGAAATGTGACAGCTGATGGTACAACTGTTCTCTTGCAATTATAAATTAAATATTTCTGCAATGGTTGGTTAGCCAAAACATCCTGCTCTTCACTTAGAATGTCCATTCCTTGAAATTCTGATAAATTAAATGTGATTATTTAATTATTAATTACTGATAGAACCTGAGCAGTTTGGTAGTAAAACTATACTATATAAAAGAAATGGGCCAAAATGTATTTACGAATCTGATAAACCATCTACACAGTCTAATGACTAATTTTTTGCTTTCAACAATCAATAATATGATGGTTACAATTATTGTTCTCTTGATACAAGGAATAAGTGAAATTTCACCTCTAGATGGTATTGGTCAGTCAATGAGAGCCAGTCTGGTGTAGTGGATAAGTCACCAGGCTAGAAAGCGAGAGACCATGAGTTCAAATCCTGCCTTAAACATGGAAATCAGCTGGGTAACTTTGGGCCAGTCACTCTCTCTTAGCCCAATCCACCTCACAGGGTTGTTGTTTTGGGGAAAATAAGGGAAGGAAGGTGTGTTGAATACATTTGCTGCCTTGAGTTATTTGTAAAAAATATTAAAGATGAGACACAAATAAAGTAAAATAAAACTCCAATAATCCCTCCATAACGGCTGTACAAGCCAAACTGATAGGAGCTGCAATTAAATGTCTGGAGGAGATACACTATGATCCATACTTGGAATATGGAGGTCGCTTTTAGCGCCTGAGTCAAGGAAATAGTAAGATGTATTTGATCATTTCATTTGTATCCCACATTTTAGACAAGAACTCAAGATGGGATACTTGGTGCTCCCTCCTGTTTTTCCCCACAAAAACTTGTGGGGTAGTTTGGGCTGACTATCCAGAGGTACCAGTAGTGGGTTGCCCCTGGTTCAGTCCGGTTCGCAAGAACCGGTAATAAAACTGGCGGGAGGCTCCGCCCACTGATCATCATCATCAGGAAGCTTCTGCGCATGCAGTCCCGTTGCGAACTTGTAGTAAAGGTAAGTAGAACTCATCCCTGAGAGGTACCCAGTAAACTACCATGCTAGGTGAAATGCCCACCAGGGTCTCCCCCCTTCTGTGCCAACACTTTAACCACTACACTATACGGCTCTTATATTAGAAAAATCTCCAGTGTATTTTCACCATCAACTTCCAGAGCTATCTAACCCAGTACTGTTGTGACACCATGAACAAAATTTTGAGAGCTTATTGCTCATCGTAGGAAATCATTTCTTCACAATTG
The DNA here is from genome assembly GCF_059756535.1 of Pantherophis guttatus. Classification (NCBI taxonomy): domain Eukaryota; kingdom Metazoa; phylum Chordata; class Lepidosauria; order Squamata; family Colubridae; genus Pantherophis; species Pantherophis guttatus. The sequence goes on from NC_142069.1 coordinate 78,316,057, forward strand.
CCATTAGGTTTTAAAACTGTAATGATCTCAAAGCTAATCTGCCAGTCGGCATCCCGGTGTGGCTTAATTTATGATTTCTTTATTCCAGAATGTGAGGTGTAATCTGATAACTGCAATACCAGTGACTAATTTGTTCAATTTTATGAACAACGCTGTCTTCATTGCTTCTTTCAGGACTTGGGAAAGTAAGTAGGGGAAGGAAGACGCGGATGACTTAGGAAGTAGAGCAGGGGTGGGTTCTATTTACCTTTACTACCGGTTTGCAATGGGGCTGCACGCGTGTGGTTCTGTGCATGCGCAGAAGCTTCCTGATGACATTGGGGTTGGTGGGCGGAGCCTCCCAATGGTTTTACTACCGGTTCTATAGAACTGGTTCAAACCAGGGGCAACACACTCTGGTTTGGAGTAGGAAAACTGTCCCTATGCTACTTCAAAAACAACAAAAACAACATCACTGACTATTGGGGGCGAGTCGTTGGCCCCCACAGAGAGGGTTCGCAACTTGGGTGTCCTCCTGGACTCACAGCTGTCTTTAGAAGAGCACTTGACGGCTGTGGCTGCGAGGGCTTTTTATCAGGTCCGCCTGATTCGCCAGTTACGTCCCTTTCTGGATCGGGACTCGTTAAGTACAGTCACTCATGCCCTCATCACTTCCTGCCTGGATTACTGCAATGCTCTCTACATGGGGCTCCCCTTGAGGAGCACCCGGAGGCTCCAGTTGGTCCAGAATGCGGCCGCGCGGGTGGTTATGGGAGCGACGTGGCGCTTCCATGTGACTCCCCTCCTGCGCAAGCTGCACTGGCTCCCGGTGGTCTTCCGGGTGCGCTTCAAGGTTTTGGTTACTACCTTTAGAGCGCTCCATGGCTTAGGACCGGGGTATCTATGAGACTGCCTTCTGCCACCAGTAGCCTCTCACCAACCAGTACGGTCCCATAGAGAGAGGCTTCTCAGGGTGCCGTCAGCCAAACAGTGTCGATTGGCGGCCCCCAGGGGGAGAGCCTTCTGGAACGAGCTCCCCCCGGAGATACGGAGGATTCCGGATCTGCGCGCTTTCTGCCGTGCCCTCAAAACATTCCTATTCCAGCAGGCTGGCCTGGCCTAACTCTCTTTTAAATTGCTTTTTTAAATTTTAAATTTGTCTTATAAATTGGGGTGTTTTAAATTTGTTTTCTGGGCCAAAGGATTTAATGTATTTTAAATGGTTTTTAACGTTTGTATTTTATTTTTTGGCTGTTCACCGCCCTGAGTCCTTCAGGAGTAGGGCGGTATGTAAATTTAATAATAAATAAATAAAATAAATAAATAAAATAAATCATGAATACAGCCATGTCATTTTCTCGGGAACAATACAGAGTTGGGTAGCTGTTGTCTTTCTTTCTTTTTTTTTAGCCTAAGAATTTCTTATTGGACTGCCATTCAAAGGCTAATTAGTTTAACACTGCTTAGCCTTTTCAAGATCTGCCAAAATCTGCCTGATTTCTAGGATTTAAGGAGCCTACTCAGGAGACAAAAACATAATATACAGTTATAGTGTAATATTGTCCTTACTCTAAGTTAGCTGCTCACAATGACAATATCTACAGACCTCTCACACCTGGACATAATCTGTTTCAACCTCTCCCCTCAGGATGCCGACGTAGAGCGTTGCATGCCAAAACAACTAGACACAAAGACACCGTAACCCTAACCCCGATGCCATCACTCTGCTGAACACTTAATTCCCACAGTGCTGTCTCATTTCTCATCTTTTCTCATTTTCACATCTTTCCTATCTTCTTCTATTGGTATCTTATGATTTATCAGCTGTTGTTTGTAATTTATGATTAATTATTGTAACTATGGTTTATGATCTATGACCTGTTACTTGCTGTTTATATATCCACTGTGAGTTTATGCACCAGAGACAAATTCCTTATATGTCCAATCACACTTGGCCAATAAAGAATTCTGTTCTGTTCTGTTCTGTTCTGTTCTGTTCTGCTCTGCTCTGCTCTGCTCTGCTCTGCTCTGCTCTGCTCTGCTCTGCTCTGTTCTGTTCCGCCCCGTTCAATTCCATCCCATCCTATTCTATTCCAGTCCAGTCCATTCTTCTCCTAAGCAAATTATAGCTTATGAGGGAACAAAGAATAGAATAGAATAGAATAGAATAGAATAGAATAGAATAGAATAGAATAGAATAGAATAGAATAGAATTCTTGATTGTCCAAGTGTGATTGGACACACAAGGAATTTGTCTTGGTGGATACGCTGTCAGTGTACATAAAAGAAAAGATACATTCGTCAAGAATCATAAGGTACAACACTTAATGATAGTCATAGGGTACAAATAAGCAATCAAATCATATTAGGAAACAGTCAATATAAATCAAAATAAATGTCAAACTTCCAGATGTGTGATATGATTACCTCCGCAGTTGTTTCATTGCACATACAAGTTGAAAGATATGGTTTTCCTTTGCTGCTCAGCAACCTCATGTATATGCAGCACTCCAGCTATGAAATTATGGTTCTTATGCCTCACACCAGGGGTGGGTTCTACTTACATTTACCACCGGTTCGCAATGGGATCGCACGCGTGCGCGCCTTCCTTCTGCGCATGTGCAGATCGCTGATGACGGCATCCAGAGCAGTGGGTGGGGCCTCCTGCCAGTTTTACTACCGGTTCTTGTGAACCGGTCCAAACCGGGAGCAACCCACCACTGCCTCACACCAGTGTTTCCCAATCTTAGCAACTTTAAGCTATGTGGTTTCAATTCCATACAGATGAAGTCCACACTTATGAAAGTTTCTAAGATTGAGAAAGACTGTCTTACACCGAAGTTCCAAGTATGTAAAAGCTGATTAATGATTGAAGTCCAGGACATGAAGACTGCAGGGTTAATTTTTCTTTGAACAACAAGTTATGAAAGAACCCGGGTGACCTCTGCATCAATTTGCATGCGCATCGGGCACATTAATTCTAATTTCAGGGAAAACAAGGTATAACTTATTCCATGTAGTTTCTGTGACAAATAGAAATTTGGCTCAGGATAGACGGGGTCATTTTTCTTCTTGTGCTGAATCAAGCAATAGCGCTTGAAAAATGATGTTCAGTTCAGTTCTATCACTTCTCTCTCTTTCCCAAACACTCCACAGCTAAACCTTCTTGTACTAACGTTGGAAGAAAAATCTGGTCAAGTTCCAAGCCGGGAGAAAGGCGCTGGAAATAAAATGGAGGCTGACCGGCTTCAAGGAAGGAAGGAAGGTTTATTTGGATTCCAGAAACTTCAGTGACAGCAGCAAACTAAAAATATTTGATCAGAACCAATTCGAACTTACAAAATAGTTAGCAAGCCGTAGGCTAAATTCTATATTAAGCAGCCAACAGTATGTAAATTTCAGGGTTTTACAGCAAAGCCCATATGTGGACTAGGGTACGATTTCAGAAAGGTAGAACATGTTATATTTAAATTAAAGAAGAAATTGTTTCATTACTATCATTAGTCATAGGGTTACACCTGCGCAAATGGTTGAAATGGCAAGCTCGGCTGGGTGCTTCAAAAATGAAACGGAGGCCATTTGCAAACAGTATGTGTCCTTTCACACAATACCGTTAATTATTATCCATGAAACCAATAAACCAGAGGCATTAAAGTGGTATAAGAGGATTATGAATTCTCTTAACCTCCAGCCTTTCACTATCTCTTCTGCTTTTTCCAGGAAAAGTGTAAAAAGATGGTCTAGACCAGGGGTCTCCAACTTTGGCAACTTTAAGACTTGTGAACTTCAACTCCCAGAATTCCTCAGTCAGCTGGCTGAGGAATTCTGGGAGTTGAAGTCCACAAGTCTTAAAGTTGTCAAAATTGGAGACCCCTGGTCTAGACCATCTCTGTGGGAAGAAGAAGCCTCTAAGCTAAGGAGAATAGAAGAAATGAAGAAAAATATGCAAATTATTCACAAGTCAATGAACTTATTTCCCTCCAATGATCAGGAATAATAGCAATATTATTCGCACAACTTCATGTGTGTATCAATTGTATCGCTTTCCTGGATCATGAGGCCCTGCGCTGTCACTCACACTTTTTCCGTTCTTGCTTGGATTATTGCAACATGCTTTACATGGGACTACTCTTGAAGAGTATTCGGTCGCTACAATTGGTCCAGAAGGCAGCAGTGTGGAGAGTTTTGGAGATGCCTAGGTAACTATTATGTGAGCTGCACTGGCTGTCAATCTTCTTCAAGTGTTAGTTATTACCTTAAAAGTCATTTATATATGGGTCCAGGATATCTACCGTACCATTTCTCCCCAATGGATTGGCCTGCCCTACTTGTGGTGGCAGAAGGGGTCTATTGCAGATCCGATCAACCAAGGAATTTCAGCTGGTGGGAGCCAGGAGACGAGTCATCTTTTTTTCTTTACATTGTTCCTCTGCAGCACTGACACTCCTTTTCCAACAATGCAAATAAAATTAAATACAGCATAAAGGATCAATGGCATCAACCTTAGAATAAAGAATTGTTGGAATACAAGTTCATGTATTTTATGCAACAACTATAGCCAACCAGTAGAGGGCAGTATTTATATGTTTGCATCTATGGTATATACTCTATGTCTTTTTGTTCTGAGTAAAGTTTCCTGTTTTCTGTTGCAGTTAAGCAGTAAAGCACATGGTGACAGTGCATTTTGTTTGTTCTGTAGGACATAGCGCATAAGCAGAATTTCTAACGAGAATGAAGATACTGAAGTAGTATGTAACTTTTAGGATGTGGTGATACATCTACATGGGCAAGGCTCAGAATACTACAAGTAATGGTATTCCTTGTGACATTCTGTGGAAGTACAAGATGGACTTTCTGAAAGATTGTTGCTCGATAGCAGTGAGCCTTGTTGGGGTAGAGGAGGACTGGGGCAGACTTGGAAAAGAGGGAAGATTGGAAGCTGCTGGCTGGCACCATGGAAGGTCTGAAAAAGGATTTACATTTGGTAAGAGTATAAAAAAATACTTTTAATTAATTTACTAACCTTACTCGGTGTAAAGTTTTTGGAGGAAAGATAGAATAGAATAGAATAGAATAGAATAGAATAGAATAGAATAGAATAGAATAGAATAGAATAGAGTTGGAAGGGACCTTGGAGGTCTTCTAGGCCAACCCCCTGCTTAGGCAGGAAACCCTACACTACTTCAGACAAATGGTTATCCAACATCTTCTTAAAAACTTCCAGTGTTGGAACATTCACAACTTCTGGAGGCAAGTTGTTCCACTGATTAATTGTTCTCACTGTTAGGAAATTTTTCCTTGGTTCTAAATTGCTTGTCTCCTTGATTAGTTTCCACCCATTGCTTCTAGAAAAAGGAACAAAGGGGGGAAATGTGCTATATCTGCTCAAGACCCTTGTTTTTGTGCAAAAGAATACTTATTTTCGTAAAAAAAGAGAAACATTTCCTTGAAATTTATGCTTTGGAATTTAAGATTGTGAAGGGGAAATATTTCTTCACAAAGTATATGACCAATTTATGGAATATGCCACATATGCAGTGGTGGGTTATCCTCGGTTCGGACCAGATCGCCAGAACCAGTAGTAAAACCAGCGGGAGGCACCGCCCACTGCCCCAGATGTCATCATTGGCGATCTGTGCACGCAATCCCGTTGAGAACCGGTAGTAAAGGTAAGTAGAACCCATCCCTGCACACATGTGATGCCGGCCAAGATTTTAGATGACTTCAAAGCAGGGGTGAAATTCAGCAGGTTCTGACAGGTTCTGGAGAACCGGTAGTGGAAATTTTGAGTAGTTCGGAGAACCGGCAAATTCCACCTCTGGCTGGCCCCAGAGTGGGGTGGGAATGGAGATTTTGCAATATCCTTCCCCCAGGAGTGGGGTGGGAATGGAGATTTTGCAGTATCCTTCCCCTGCCACGCCCACCAAGCCACACCACGCCCAAGCCATGCCCACACAACCTGTAGTTAAAAAAATTGAATACCACCACTGCTTCAAAGGGGACTAGGTAAATTTCTCATGATCAGGTCTATCACTGGCTATTGACTTTGCTCATTGGGTGGAGTCTCCAACTATGGGAACAGTTCACCTCTACATAATACGTGCACAGGTGCAACCGTGGCCACGGTTCTCTTATTTGTGTTCTGAAGGACAATGTCTAAAACAGAATATTGGTTAGATGGCCTAGGCCTAATTCTCATGCTCTCATCAAAGTTTCATGTGAAGATGGGCAAGGCCAAAGACAAACATAATGATACAAACCACAGACCAGAAGTCTGGATGCTTTTCCACAACTAGGTTTCCTTTACAAAATACAGTATATGCAATTTACCAATTTATGTGTATAATTTGTGCTCAAGGCAACTGAATTCTTAGTCAGAATGGCAGATAAGGTTTACTATTTGCCAAATACAGTATCTTCCCTGCAGTCAAGCAGAATCCTGTGCATTTTGTGCATAATCAGAGTTTAAAGTTATTGCAAACATGCATATGGAATTATAATATCAAGATCTATTTATCTTCCTTCCTTCCTTCCTTCCTTCCTTCCTTCCTTCCTTCCTTCCTTCCTTCCTTCCTTCCTTCCTTCCTTCCTCCCTCCCTCCCTCCCTCCCTCCCTCCCTCCCTCCTTCCTTCCTTCCTCAGATAGCAGACTCAACATTCTTAATTTCTATGATAAAACTAACTCAATGCCCTTTTATGTTTCTCTGACTCAAAACATAGACATTCTTTGTGGGTGATCCTTTCACACTTCGCCTTCTCTTAATTTCAGATATTATTCGTGTTTGTCACTGCTTGAGTTCTGCAATTTTACTGAATTAAGTTTTCAGTACTATGACTCATCTCATACCGCAATAACCTGCAAAAAAGCTTTTGCTAATTAGAACTTATTTTTGAATGCCATTACATTTTTCCAGAAGTATTGCATCAATGAGCTCAATTATGCTCAAATGTTTAGCATCAGTTCCTATCTTTGTATTTGGAGGTTTTTTCTTTTCTATTGTTCACCAATTTTATGATAATCAGATTCTTCGTCTTAATTCAGCTCACTAATAGTTCAAATCCAGACCACGATACTTTGCTATCAAAGGTAGAATACAGAATAATAGAGTTGGAAGGGACCTTGGAAGTCTTCTAGTCCAAGCCCCTCATCATGGACAAATGGCTGTCCAATGCAGTGTTGCAGCACCACAACTTCTGAAGGCAAGTCGTTCCACTGATTAATTTTCTCATTGACAGTAAATTTCTCTTTAGTTCTAGGTTGAACCTCTCTTTAATTAGCTTCCATCTTTTACTACCTCCTCTGCCCTCAGATGCTTTGGAGAATAGATTGACCCTTTATTCTCTATGACACCCCTCAAATATTGGAAGACTGCTATCACTATTACTCCTTCTCTTCATTAATCTAGACCGGGGTCAGCGACCTTAAACACTCAAAAGAGCCGTTTGGGCCCGTTTCCCAAAGAAAAGAAAACACCGGGAGCCACAAAACCCTTTTGACATCTAAAATGAAGATAACACTGCATATATTGTTTTTTTTTTACCTTTATGTTATGTATTAAAAAAAACAAACATGTGTTGCATTTATGAAATCAATGAATGGCTTCAGAGAAAACAAATGTTTATTTCTGCATGCAACAAAAATATTTTGAACTCCAGAGGGAAAAAAAAAACGGGTCAAAAAGCTCAATAAATCACATGCTGGCGAGTGTCATAGATTGGGGGTTGTGACGCGTATTTTGAGTGACAGGGAGCCACAGCAGAGGGATGAAAGAGCCACATGCGGCTCCAGAGCTGCAGGTTGCCGACCCCTGATCTAGACCACTGAGGGCTAACCTTTTCCAGACCGAGTGCCCAAAGCGCATGCATGCCCAACCCCCCAAAATGCAATGTGCACATCCAACCCGCACGTGCCCTCCATGCATGTACACGCACCCCCCTGCATGTGCCCCACCCCCCAGCACATGCATGCACTCTCCTGCACACACCCTACCCCCATGCATGCACCCTTCCCCCACGCATGCACATATGCGGCAGAGACCCGAAGACCAGCTGGCTGGCAGGAGCCGTGTGCGCATGTGCAGCGGAGCTGAACTGTGGGGTGACAGCTTGCGTGCCCACAGAGAGGGCGCTGTGTGCCACCTCTGGCACACGTGCCATAGGTTCACCATCACGGGACCAGATCTATAGTTCTCATAACCATTCATCACATGCTTCAGACTCCAGTCCCCTAATCCATCTTTGTTGCTCTCCTCTGCACTTTCTAGAGTTTCAACAGCTTTTTTGTATCATGGTGACCATAGACAGTGTTCCAAATGTGGTCTTAACCAGTGCAGTATGAAGTGGTACTAACATTTCACATTTATCTTGATACTATTCCTCAAGTTGATGCAGCCTAGAATTGCATTGGCTTTTTTTGGCAGCTGCAAAATATGGCTGGCTCATTAAGTGGTTGAATGAATGAATGGCAGGATCATATTCAAGCAGACTCCTGAGATCTCTCTCTCTCTCTCTGTTACTGAAGTTAAGCCAGGTACCACCTATTTTATACTTGTGCTTTATTTTTTCTTGAAGTATAAAACCTTACTTTTCTCACTAGTGAATTGCATTTTGCATTTTGTTGGATAGGGCCCAGTATTCCGGTCTAGATCTCGAGTCTTTTTTTTTTTTAAGTGTTGGCTATTCCCCCCCATTTGGAGTCATCTTCAAATTTAATGAATTCCCCTTCTATTCCCTTATCTAAATCACCTATGAAGGGGTTAAAAAGTACCAGGCCTAAGACAGAACCTTGAGATACCCCTCTTCATGCTTCCCCCCCCCCAATATAGACATAATTAAATTATGATTTTATTGTACTTGTTTCTTAACTTGTGTTCGCCGCCCTGAGTCCTTCGGGAGAATGGCGGCATATACATACATGTAATAAATAAATAAATAAATAATAAATAATTCCATTGAGAATTAAAAACTGAATGTGATTGGTCGGACAGTTATGGATTCATCTGGGGAGATGCTGTCTATCCCACGTTTTTCTACCTTACAAGTAGACTGTGGTTTACTTTGTCAAATGCCTTACCGAAATCTAAATAAATTATGTCCGCTCTATTTTCCTGATCCACTTTGTCAAAGAATGCACTAAGGTTTGCCTGGCAGGATCTCTTTTTGACACACCCATGTTGGCTTCTAATATTAGCTTTGCTTGTTTCTAGTTATTTGCAGATCCATTGCTTGATTATCTTTTCCAGGATCTTCTTAGACATTGAAATGAAACTGATTGGTCTGTAGTTTCCAGGATCAATTTCCCCCCCTTTTGAAGATTGGAATCGCATCAGCTCTTTTCCAGCCCTCTGGTAGTTGATAAGTTGCACTATTTTTTTTCCTTTTGAAATTGAACCAACATTTCTGTTGCTAAGAGAGACATTTGTTAAGTGAATTTCACCTCATTTTACGACCTTGCCACATTTGTTAAGTGAATCATTGCAGTTGATAAGTTAGTAACTGGTTGCTAAGTGAATCTGGCTTCCCTATTGTCTTTGCTTGTCAGAAGGTCGCAAAAGGGGATCACATGACCTTCGGACACAGCAAAGGTCATAAATATGAACCAGTTGCCAAGCATCTAGATTTTGATCACATGATCATGGGGATGCTGCAACCGTCGAAAAACGGTCATAAGTCACATTTTTTCAGTGCCGTTGTAACTTTGAACGGTCACTAAATGAGCTGTTGTAAGTCAAGGACTATTTGTATGTAAAAATATCTCTTTTGGGAGGAAGGGAGCAGAATAAACAAAAACCAATGACAAATAGTGTGCATTCAGTTATGTGGTGTTTTTTAATTTAAGCAATGGACTACCTTAACCTATACATTTATAAGCTCATCTTCTCCATCATTATACCCAATAAAACAGTAAAACATTTTTTCCTGAAAATTATTCTAAACTTTTAAAAATAGCTGAATTTACAAATTAAATCCTGAACATTTGGATAAATTATACAATATCTTCCAATCTGCACTCACTACAGCATTTTTAAAATTCACTCAGGAACCCAGTCTCTCTCTTTATAGCTCACATATTTACAGTCTTCCTTGATACCGTTGTTACAATTCTCTTATGTATCTTTCAAGGTTCACAGACATATTTAAAATGTATTTAGCAGCATATCAAATCAGATTAAAAGAAAGAAAACCTTTAGAACATGAGATTAAAAGCACTCCATATGGAAAAACAAAAGAAGGTCTTTGTCTATGAATACTGTGGTAGGCCAAAGCCCTAATAAAATATTAATTCGACAGCATTTTAGTTTTTAGTCCTGAGCACGGAGTAGACATAAGCTGCGCTACTTTGGTCAATAAAAGAAGAGGGTTATGTAACATTCATTGTTAGCAGATTATAGGATGCTTCCAGGGTTTTATTGTTTATTATTGTGCAACTTCTCCTGCCTCAACAATGTACCAAGATGAAATCCAGGCACAGGATTCCTAGATTTTGAATTTCCAGTCATCCCACATTTTCCCCTGATGACCTGCCATCTTTTTCTTTTAATGGAAAATTTATTTATTTATTTATTTGTTCTTATTTCTATACCGCCCTTCTCAGGGCGGTGAACAGCCAAAGTAAAAAACAATACATACAAAATTTAAAAGCAGTTTAAAATAATTAAATATTTTGGCCGTAAATTAAAACAACCCAATTTAAAATCAATTTAAAATTTAACTCAAGCCAGCCCAGCTAGTTGAAATAAATGGGTTTTCAGGGCCCGACGAAAAATCTGGAGGTCTGTTATTGTACGTATCTCTGGGGGGAGGTTGTTCCAGAGGGTGGGCGTCGCCATAGAGAAGGCTCTCCCCCTGGGAGTCATCAGCCGACATTGTCTGGCGGATGGCACCCTGAGGAGGCCCACTCTGTGTGAGCGTACTGGCCGGTGGGAGGCTATTGGTGGCAGAAGGCGGTCTCGTAAGTACTCCGGCCCTAAGCCATGGAGCGCTTTAAAGGTGGTCACCAACACCTTGAAGCGCACCCGGAAGACCACTGGGAGCCAGTGCAGCTCGCGCAGGAGAGGTGTTACATGGGAGCGCCTCGTCGCCCCCATAATCCCCCGCGCGGCCGCGTTCTGGAGCAGCTGGAGCCTCCGGGTGCACCCCAGGGGGAGCCCCATGTAGAGAGTTAATAAAGTTAAGAAAGATTTATTAGTTGCACAATTTCTTTTGATTTATAATGTCAGGAGCCCTCCGTTTGGAAAACAGTAACCATTCAAGAGCAGTAATCTCTTCCAGTTTATTGACACGCCAGTCTTAATATTTCATACAGCAGCAAAGTTCAAGTAAACGTATTAGGACCCCTCCATTCTTCTTCTTCTTCTTGTTAAAGACTTTGGAAATGAGATAAAATATACCGGTATATTTTGGATAACTGTGAAGTTTCATTCTACAGAAGGGTCAATGTGAGGTACGTAGGGCAACTTCACATTCTAGGTTACAGTTTTCAGACCACCATTCAAGGTCAAAGATATCCAGTTTGATTTTGCTAAGTCTTATTGATACACACAAATTAAGCCATTATAGGTTAGAACAAGCAGTCACACAAACCCAGACAAAGATATATAAAACCAACATTTTGAACGCGGTACATAAGGCAGCTCTTAAGGGCAGCAGTTTTTAGCAGAATACAAATGCCTAACAGTAGAACAATTAACAATTCTTTCAGGTACTACCATTTGCCTATAAATGCAGAGCAACTTCAGTGAGAGCAAAGCTTATCATCAGAGCTTGAGATGTCTAGCAGTGCAACTCTTGTTCAGTTACTGGCAATATCTTCACTTGTATCACCTGGATCAGAGAGCTGTCCATCTAGGCTGCTGGGAACTTTCCAGATTTTCACAGTTCGATCACTGTAAAACATTATTAACATTTAAAAGGGATGGAAAAGAAACATGAATTAACTGTTCAATTCAATTAAGCTGACCTCTGATTGAAAGACATTACTGTTCTTTATCAAGTAAATACTTGTACAGGACAGCAATAAGTCTTCTCCATTGAAATAACTTTCCTTAAAGAGATGGTTTTTAAGAGAGAAGGAACTAACTTGGCAAGTATCAATTTATAAATGGAACAAATGGGAGTTAATACTGTTTTGGCCTCCACAGTTTGTTTTCCAAAAGTGTGGGACTATTAAACCATATTAGGGGGACATCAAATACGCAGACAAATAAAATTCTAAATTTTGGATTTATTCCAAAGCTGTAAGACCCATACTGAGTATGTTTATATTTTGCATAATTATCTGTATCGTCATTTAGAATAACAGAATTGGAAGGAACCTTGGAGGTGTTCTAGTCCAACTCCTTGCTTAGGCAGGAAACCCTACACCACTTCATTTCATAGAGAAGTGTATATAATCAGAATCCCGAGCAATTAATTAGGTTTATTAATTTATTTCTTTATTAAAATGTATTGTAAAATAAGGCCCATGCTTCAACTGAACGATAATGCCCTGAATTAATTCCAGAAATCAATAAAAATAGGTAGTCCTCAACTTACAACTATAATTGGGACTACGATTTCCACTGCTAATTGATGTGATTGTAAAGGCCATCACAGTCCCTTTGGTCTGAGTTTCCATCACTGACCATCACCATGGTCATTAGGTGAGCCATCTTCTTGCTAGCTTCCCACAATCTAAGTCAGCTGGCAGGAAGTTGCAGTTCCCAGGCCAGTAGGTATGTAAAAGTGAGGAAGGAAGTGAGGGGAATTATGAGGGTGCATGGAGGTAGAAGTGTGTATAAAGGTGCACAATAGGCAGGGGTTGGAAAGGATGCATGGAGATGTGCATAATGGCTGCTGCAAACAGAGTAGCTGGGGAGAGTGCACAGATGCGGGAGACTTACTTCAGCAATTTGCAACCTCCCCTGTTGTCTTCCCCACTGACTTTCTGGGCGAAAGGGAAGGTTACAAATGGCGATCGTAGGTATTTGGGGTGTTTGGCAACCAGTCATTAGGTGCAAATGGGTTTGCCAAGCGCCCAGATCACAATCCTGTAACTATGGGGATGCTAGAAAGCTGTAACTCCAAGAACAAGTCGTAACCGCCATTCATTCAACACCATTGTAACTTTGAACAGTTGCTGAATGAATGACCATAAGTTGAGGTCTACCCGTATAAGTAGAGAACATAAAAAAACAACTCACTCAGATGCAGTAAAAATCTGGCAGGAATTGGAGCAGATGGCATTAATAGGACTATCGTGTCCTTTTAGTTCACTGATTGGGGCAAATGTGTCTCCACTCCAAAGCTTCAGAATGCCTCCTCGGCAGCCGCTCAATAGCACAGAGGAATCCGGAATGACGCCAAGAGCGCAAACCCAATCCTTATGAGCATTAGGAACTTGCTGAAAAGAAAACCACAAATTGAGGCAGAAAAATGGCAATACCTGTAAGTAGGGACAAAACCGTTTTAGAAAATATGAACTGGAAGATAATTAGATGTGTAAACCAAAATAATGTGCATTCTATTACAGACAGCCCTCAATGTATGGTCACAACTGAGACCAGAACTTCTGTTGTTAAACAAGGCAGTTGTTAAGTAAGTTGTGGACAATTTTATGACCCTTTTTGCCATGCTAATCACCACAGTCAACTAAATCATGTGGTCATTAAGTGAATCTGGCTTCCTCCATTGACTTGCCCAGTGTTCAAATCTGTCAAGATCCTTCTGAATATTGAGCCTATCTTTTAAACTGTTGACTATTCCCTCCAAGTTGATGTTGTCTGCAAATTTGATGAATTTCTCTTTTATCTCCTTATCTAGATCATTTATGAACCTTGGGTTACATGCATGCATGCATGCTTCTTCCATGCAGAGGTGGTTCCATTGAAGGCTACATGTTGAATGTACAGGTGAAACTTGAAAAATTAGAATATCGTGCAAAAGTTCATTTATTTCAGTAATGCAACTTAAAAGGTGAAACTAATATACGAGATAGACTCATTACATGCAAAGCGAGATAGTTCAAGCCTTGATTTGTCATAATTTTGATGATTATGGCTTACAGCTCATGAAAACCCCAAATTCACAATCTCAGAAAATTAGAATATTACATGAAATCAATAAAACAAGGATTGTACATAGAACAATATCGGACCTCTGAAAAGTATAAGCACGCATATGTACTCAGTACTTGGTTTGGGCTCCTTTTGCATCAATTACTGCCTCAATGCGGCGTGGCATGGATGCTATCAGCCTGTGGCACTGCTGAGGTGTTATGGAAGACCAGGATGCTTCAATAGCGGCCTTCAGCTCTTCTGCATTGTTCGGTCTCATGTCTCTCATCTTTCTCTTGGCAATGCCCCATAGATTCTCTATGGGGTTCAGGTCAGGTGAGTTTGCTGGCCAATCAAGCACAGCAATCCCATGGTCATTGAACCAGGTTTTGGTACTTTTGGCAGTGTGGGCAGGCGCCAAGTCCTGCTGGAAAATGAAGTCAGCATCCCCATAAAGCTCGTCTGTGGAAGGAAGCATGAAGTGCTCCAAAATCTCCTGGTAGACGGCTGCGTTGACCTGAACTTAATGAAGCACAGTGGACCAACACCAGCAGATGACATGGCTCCCCAAATCAACACAGACTGTGGAAACTTCACACTGGACTTCAAGCATCTTGCAATGTGTACCTCTCCATTCTTCCTCCAGACTCTGGGTCCTTGGTTTCCAAATGAGATGCAAAAGTTGCTCTCATCAGAAAAGAGGACTTTGGACCACTGAGCAACAGACAAGATCTTTTTGTCTTTAGCCCAGGTAAGACGCTTCTGATGATGTTTGTTGTTCAGGAGCGGCTTGACAAGAGGAATACGACATTTGAAGCCCATGTCCAGGATCCGTCTGTGTGTGGTTGCTCTTGATGCACTGACTCCAGCCTCAGTCCACTCCTTGTGAAAGTCCCCAACACTTTTGAATGGCCTTTTCCTGACAATCCTCTCCAGGCTGCGGTCATCCCTGCTGCTTGTGCACCTTTTTCTTCCACACTTTTCCCTTCCACATAACTTTCTATTAATGTGCTTTGATACAGCACTTTGGGAACATCCAACTTCTTTTGCAATTACCTTTTGAGGCTTTCCCTCCTTATGGAGGGTATCAATGATGGCTTTCTGCACAACTGTCAGGTCAGCAGTCTTTCCCATGATTGTGATTCCTACTGAACCAGACTGAGAGACCATTTAAAGGCTCAGGAACCCTTTGCAGGTGTTATGGCTTAATTAGCTGATTAGAGTGGGACACTTTGAGCCTAGAATATTGAACCTTTTCACAATATTAATTTTCTGAGATTGTGAATTTGGGGTTTTCATGAGCTGTAAGCCATAATAATCAAAATTATGACAAATCAAGGCTTGAACTATCTCGCTTTGCATGTAATGAGTCTATCTCATATATTAGTTTCATCTTTTAAATTGCATTACTGAAATAAATGAACTTTTGCATGATATTCTAATTTTTCGAGTTTCACCTGTAGCTGGTCAGCCAATAATAGTCTGGTAGATAGTACAGTCTATCCCACATTGTTTTATCTTACCAAGAAATAGGTTGTGGTCTACTTTGTCAAATGCCTTACTGAAGTAAACTATATTCATACCTGAACTACTAATGAGGTTACTTTGTCAAAGAATGCAATAAGGTGTGTCTGGGATGATCTGTTTTGACAAACCCATGTCGGCTTTTAGTTATATTTTTTCTAATAACAATTGTGACACTAGTTCTTATATCTTAATGCGTTTTGTGGTTTAATATTACCTGAATTAGGTCTTTTTGAGCCAAGTCCCATTTTTTAATTCCATTATCTCTGGATCCACTAAAAAGGTTGTCGCCCATAATAGTAAGTGCTTCAATGCCATCATAGTGAGGAGGTTCAAAGTTGTGTGTAGGGCTTACAGTTCCAAGAGCTCCTTCGGTTATATCGAACATCTGGAATAGGAGAACACACTTTTATATCTGCAGAATTGTTTTGCTTAGCAATTAAGCAAACATGTATGAGGAAATGCATCCATTATTCTTAATGAGTATACAATAGTCCTCCAATGGATTATTGTATATCATTAATCCCTTGAAAATTTGGGATAGTGCATTAGTGGAAATTACTGATTTTAAATTTTTGTGAGTTCAAGTAACATGGGCAGTCAGCAATCACAAATGCCTAATTTATTTTATTTACATTCTCTCTGCACCAAAAAATGAAAATATTTCTCAAAGTCTCATTACTAAAATTATTTCATTACCACTGTATCTCAAGGAATGGACTTCAAGCATTTCTGATTCTATCAATAATCAAATAAGCACTAGAGAAACAATAATTAACCTACTGAACAGCAGTATTCTATTCAATTAAAACATGGTTTATTATTTGTCCATATGCTAATTCAGCAACATGTCAGTGGCAACATTTTAAAATATTTCTAAGTAGCAGCAATTATTGGGGTTTGATTGGGATTGTGATCTTATACATATTTATCCACGCATAAGACTATGAAGTTAAGACTCTTTATATCTGAAAATGTGGACAGAAAAGATCCTTTTCATTAAAAACAGGTAACACCAAACTACATATTTTACTCTCAAACTTCCAAACAAAACCCATGAAAAGTTGAACACTTTTAGACACCTATCAACCAGGAAATATTCTCTGGAGGCACCCAGGAAGACATTGGGCCTGATCCTGCTGGCTTTTTGCAAGGCTCTGAAGGCAGATTTGTCAATGGGCACATAGATCCAGAAGTGTGATGGAGTCGGTGCATTTGCAGTACGAATTGTTTGACTATTTGGATGACTTTGTGGAGGAGTTTTAGGTATTTTGTTATGTTTCTTAATTATGATTTCATATTTTTTCTTTTTTTAAACTGTTGTATTGCTCTTTTTATATTACAGAGTCACATATCTATCATCTATCTACCTACCTACCTACCTACCTACCTACCTACCTACCTACCATCTATCTATCTATCTATCTATCTATCTATCTATCTATCTATCTATCTATCTATCTATCTATCATCTCTCTCTCTCTCTCATCTATCAATCATCTATTTATCTATCTATATCTATCATCTATCTATCTATCTATCAATCATCTATCTATCTATCTATCTATCTATCTATCTATCTATCTATCTATATCTATCATCTATCTATCATCTCTCTCTCTCATCTATATCAATCATCTATCTATCTATATCTATCATCTATCTATCTATCTATCTATCTATCTATCTATCTATCTATCTATCTATCTATGAAATGGGTTGCTATATAAATTTGAAGAATGAATGGATGAATGAGAGAATCTGTCTGAAGATTTTTCAATGCAAATAGGGAATTCCTACTTTTCATTCATAAATGTGCTCATAAGATGTCAGCCTGACCAGCCTTTCAACTGTAAAAGACAGATTAATAATACATTCCACTCCACTGAATTCCATAAACTGATGTTTAAATAGCTTCATACAGGACTGAAGTGTCTCTCCAAAACTTGTAAGGAGAGAAACAGAGAAAGTTCATTCTTGAAGCTTACTTTCATATGATTGTTTTAAAAGAGGCATGAGAGGTTACCTTTATATAATGGTCCTTGGAGCCAGTAATGATGAGATCTTGTCCATTAGAAATACGATCTACTGTGAGACACATAACTGGGCCCAAGTGACCAGCTAGTTTTCCTGTAGACTGAAATCTAGAAGAATAGCAAAAGATAAAACGTAAAATAACTTAAATTATTTCAAAACCAAACAAACCACCTCAACTAATTCTTTTTCAAAACTATACTAATATTAGGCCGATGCAAATCATCAAACAAGTGTAACATCCATCTGGATCCACAGTATTTGTTGAAGATATGAGTCAGCCACAGCTCTACACTTCCTTCTGCCTGCTTTGAGGAGTTCCTGGCCTTCTCCTGAGTATCTGCCGGCATGACTAAATGCCAAAGGCACACAGAACACTGTTACCTTCCCACCAAAGGTGGTCCCTATTTTTCTACTTGCATTTTTTACATGCTTTCGAACTGCTAGGTTGGCAGAAACTGGGACAAGTAACGGGAGCTCATCCCGTTACACGGCACTAGGGATTTGAACAGCTGAACTGCCGACCTTTTGATCGACAAGCTCAGTGTCTCAGCCACTGAGCCACCGCGTCCCTTATATCAGGGTACCCATTACAAATATTTAATGAATCCGATAGTGACTAGTCCTTGCTGGCTTCCAAACTAAAGAAATCTAGTGCAGATTACAACTGCCAATTCATTTTGGCACCAAGAATTGCAATGCTCCAGGATGGTCAGTAAATAATTTGGAAACATTACCTCTTCAGGTCCCACATTCTGACCACGTTTCCTGCAGCTGCATATAGAAAAGTGCCTGTTGGATTTAAGGCAATCTGATTTATCTGGTTCTCACCAGCTGGAATTGTAACAGTTCTATTGGTATTACCAGAGCAAGCATCCCCCGGCATTGCCTGGCCTGAAGATCTTCATTTTATAAGGGAAAAGAACAAAACAAGACAAGATTGGATTAGATTTAGAAAAAAGAAAAGGAGTACTAATGTTATCTGTCCATTGCTCAACAGCAATGGACATACAACTGCAGCTGCATGGCGCTCCCATACAACACCTCTCCTGCGTGAGCTGCACTGGCTCCCAGTGGTCTTCCGGGTGCGCTTCAAGGTGTTGGTTATCACCTTTAAAGCGCTCCATGGCATAGGACCTAGATATCTTTGAGACCGCCTGCTGCTACCGATGGCCTCCCATCGACCTGTGCGCTGTCACAGAGAGGGCCTCCTCGGGGTGCCATCAGCCAAACAATGTAGGCTGGTGACCCCCAGGGGGAGGGCCTTCTCTGTGGGGGCACCCACCCTCTGGAACCAACTGCCCCCAGAGATAAGGAGAATCCAAGACCTCGGTGCCTTCCGCCGTGCCCTTAAAACCTTCTTTTTTCAGCAAGCCGGGCTGGCTTAACTTTTTTTTCTTAATTTTTAAATGTTCTAAGTGGGTTTGTTATTGTTCTTAAATTACGGGGCCAAATTTATATATATTCTTTTAATACTATTTTAATGTTTGTAATTTATGTTTTTATTTGGCTGTACACCGCCCTGAGTCCTCAGGGAGAAGGGCGGTATATAAATTGGATATAAAATAAAATAAAATAAATAAAAAACCCAATAAGATGATGGGTTGATGCATATTGTTTTAAATGGAAAGCTTCCAATTTATTTATTTAATTAACTAACACATTTATGTAGCTGCCCATCTCACTAAAAGTGACTCTGGAAAGCATACAAGCAATAATGAAAACAATATCACAACTAGCCCACAAGATGGTTGTGTTCTATGTGAGATTTGGGTGCATTCTCCCATGATCTTATCTTTTATATTAATTGTTTTAAGGGTTATTTAATGTTTGTTTTATTTTATTGCATGCCATCTAGTACACCAATGAGAGAGCAGCTATATACATTTGATTAAAAATATATGAAAAATAATGCATATATATATATCACACTTCTTGCTAAAGTTGAGTGTTCTAATCCGGCAGACATTGAGGCCGAATTTAATGTGAATTGATTCTCTCTTCCCTGACCTCGGCTTCCCCAGAACATGAAGCAGACTCCTTGTCCCAACAAAAACCCTTTTTTATTAAGTTACTGTGAATTCCTCTCATTCACAGCCAGCAAAGTCTTTCAAGGGAGAATTTACGGCCACAGACCTTATCTGGCTTGGAGAGATGCCAGGACGATATCTTCAAAACTTGGCAAAGAGTCAAGGAGAGTCACAAACCAATTAAGTGAACTAATTGTCTCCTGCAAACTCCCCTCCTCTTTTGCTCCTCTTTATTCCCTATGGGAGGGGCTATTCATCATCCAGGTGTGGCTTTACTCCTGAGTCGACCCTTGTTCCTTAGCTGTTCCCTTCTCCTGGCAGCTCTGCGCATGCGCACACTGGGAACAGGCTACAGCTGTTCTTCTGCCCCACTGATGTCTGACTCCGAAGGCAGCTGACAATTGTCAGACGGCCCTGGCTCCATCTCTGCCTCCGACGCAGAGCCCTCCCCAGACTCCAGGACTGGCCCATGTTCCTCCCCAACCTGTCTAAGTCTGCTGGCCGCTGGCGGGCCACAACACTGTGATGCCCTAAACTTTCTAGTTAAAAAGATGAGAAATGCTTCAGGCCAGCTGCCTTGGCTTATAGAAGACTTTCAAAATGTACTTGGGATTCAGAGGCTGATGCACTATAAGGAAAATCAGAAGAGAAATTACATGCTTCTTTTTTTTTTTTCAATTTAAATCAATTTGTCACCTTTGTTTACAGGGTTTATTTTAGAGCTCCTCACTAGCAGAAGTTTGGTTTTATTTTCGCATACTGTATCAGGGTTTTATTTTTCCTTAGACTGCATATACCTTACAAGTAATTTTTCTATTTGCCAGCTTAGTGAGATTTACACAAAAATTAAAGAAAACAAAATAGTTCTTTTGAGCCTGTATATTCTGCATAGTTATAATTGTCTTGGCACTTACTGAAAAATCTATTAATGTTTTAAGATTATATTTTTGCTCTTTAGAGTCTCAACTTACGTTAGCGTTCGGATACATTTAGCAGAATCGCGGATGTCCCACACCTTAATATAAGATGTTGAGACTGTGAACACCAAACTAGTATAATTACAGTATTTTACAGATACAACATTGTTAGGATGGCCACTCAGAGACATGATTTCCTGTCCAGTAACCAAATTCCATACTTTACAAGTGCGATCTAAAAAGAGAGAAAAAAAGACAACAAATAAAATATGGTAGATTATTTTGCACAATACAGGCATTCATTCCTTCGTTTTATTTGTTGCTTCGTAATGAATTGCTATTTTCACAAATTACATAAATATAGGTAAAAGATGCAAATCAATGTCTAACAATTATCTTTAAAAGTTGCTCAAAGAGTCAACTGACACTAGCAAAGGAACAAAATGTAATAAATGGATTCACACAGGCTTAAAATGTACCATACTTTTCAGAGTATAAGACACACTTCCCCCCTCAAAAGAAGGTGGAAATGTTGGTGCGTCTTATGTACCGGATACAGCCATTTTTGGCCTCCCGAAAGCCCACCCCGCAGGTCCAATTTTCGCCAAAAACATCCCCGTTTTTTGCCTACCAAACCCCCCACGCCAGTGGTGGGTTGCCCCTGGTTCACACCGGTTCTATAGAACCAGTAGTAAAACTGGCGGGAGGCTCCGCCCACCAACCCCAACATCATCAAAACGCTTCTACGCATGCGCAGAAGCTTCTGTGCTTGCACGCGGCCCCGCTGTGAACTGGTAGTAAAGGTAAAGTAGAACCCAGCCCTGCCCCATGCGTTGCGTTTTTGCCTTCCCCAGTCCCCAGGAGCACTCTGCAGGCATCCCAAATCCATTGTGCATCCTGTTTTTTGCAAAAATGGGACGCACAGAGGGTTTGGGAGGCCTGCAGAGTGCTCCTGGGGGCCGGGGAGGGCAACAACTTTTTTTTTCTTGTTTTTCTCTTCGAAATCTTGGTGCGTCTTATACTCTGGTGCGTCTTATAGTCCAAAAAATACAGTAACCTGTTATTCTTAGAACATTTCATGACCCATTGGTAACCCCATCAGTACTGAAAGCAAACTTCAGAAAGCTACATAAACACCATGGAAACCCATCAAACCTTTTGATCCAGTGAAGAGGAGATCATCAGTAGAATCAACACAAAGCACAGCCTTCATATGACCTTCAGCAATATAGATACATTGAACTGGGGAGGGTCGGACACATTTTGAAGAAAATGGGTTGATTATGCCTCTAAATGGAAAAAGAAGCATATATTAGTCATGGTATCAAGTAATTTTTAATCTGATTTTACTATTCCAGACACCTAGCCCTGCATTAGTGGAAATCTTTCATGAAGATATAGATCAAGAAAATGAGCCATAGTGGTGCAGTGGTTAGAGTGCAGTACTGCAGGCTACTTCTGCTGACTGCCAGCTGCCTGCAATTTGGCAGTTCGAATCTCACCAGGCTCAAGGTTGACTCAGCCTTCTATCCTTCTGAGGTTGGTAAAATGAGGACCCAGATTGTTGGGGGCAAAATGCTGACTCTGTAAACCGCTTAGAGAGGGCTGTAAAGCACTGTAAAGCGGTATTAAGTCTAAGTGCTATTGCTATCTATGAATTTATACTCTGCTGTGGCTATGTAACAAGCTATACACTTGCTCTTTGATCAAGTGAATTTTTCCCAACCTGGGCTTGTTGGCCAAGAGAACAGCAATGGAAAAGATTAGCTTGATCATGGACCAAAGAGTTCTGAGCAGCACACATATTTACAGATAATATCTTCCAGCACAATGGACAGGTCCAATTACTGTCCTTAGTTAATTGCTGTTGCTTCGTTAAGAGACAGATTTAAAAAAAATATGGCCAAATCAGAGTTTGAATTGCACCAAACAGGGCAGTATGTTTCCTGTATCCAATCTATTTACTTATCCAAATCCATATTCTATGCTAAGGAAAATTAAATTATTCCAAAAAATATTAAGCTAGCATTTTTAATTATTTTAAAAATGAAGAGGAGAGGGCAAATATATTATTTCCTCATGGTGCCCTTTACCTAATCATAACTTATATTCTGTGTGAGTACACATATGCTCATACATACATTTTACACATACTTTTCCAGTCTCATTCATGATTGTACACATATACACTATTTGGTAATGATACTAACAAAACAATCTGGAAAAGTCCCTGAATGATCTTTGGATGATTTCCCAAACAATTGATGAAAGATTTTAATTTCCTCCATTGAGCCTATAGACAGAAGGTTCTTGGAAGAAACCTCTCTTGGAAAGAGAGATGATTTAAAAGATTCTTCAACTTCCAATAGCCTTACAAACACTCAACTCTGATCCAGAAAACGGCAATGGAAGTACAGCAGGGGAGTTTTGCAGAAAATTACTCTATGAGCTCCTGGATCAAAGAACCTTTTTCAGCAGAGATACACCGCATCTACACTTGCATGACCTCATAACAAATGAAGCAGCATTAGGTTCGGTTAGTACTTGGATTAAAGATTGCGAAGAAATCTCAGGGCTCCAGTTTAGTGTAGAAAGCTGAAAAAACATTTCAAAAGGCAATGGCAAACCACTTCTCCACTGACACTAAGAAAATATCATGGACTTTTTCCAGATAATCAAATTTGGCTCAAGGGGATCAGAGGTTTATAAACCTCTGTAAACAAGGAGACAACGTTTAAAGTTTGGATTCAGGAAAATGAGTAAGTTTAATGATGTATCAGATACATACTTATAATCTCATAGCGATCAGCAAATCACTATCCCTGAGATTGTGTTAAAGCAGAGCCAATTGAATAGTACATTTTCAAGATATGAAACCTGAAATCTAAATGATAAAGCGAAGAAGTACAGAAGTCAATATTCCTATACTCTGTAGACTCACTTTGAATATATCTATAGCAGATCTGAAAGATCTTATATATTAAGATGGTAATGTATAATATATACAATAAAAGAAAAGAGTTATGTAGATTAAATTAAGGCTTAGGAAATATGAAATTTTTTTCTTATGTATAAGTTATAGATTAGAAAACTGGAATATAACTGAAGTATATATAGTGCTTAAGGAATGTAACTATAATTGTTGTACCAAGAAAAAGACAATAAATACCACAGAAAAAACTTAAGTGTTAATAAGAGCCTTCAAGCTCTTCTATTTCTCACAAATCTGGATATTTAAATAGTAAATGGTTTAGACTCTTCATATCTTTCAAATATACGTGCTTTATGTGTAAATAAAATCTTGCAGGCACATCATATAGTGAAGAGTGAAAACAGGCAATAAAGACAGAATGAAGTCAGTCAGTAAAAGTTGGATTGCAAGCAAGGAAGATAGAAACTATTTAAGAAAAAAAACTTGTATGCTGTATCAGAAATTTCCAATAAAATAAAAACAAGCTAAACTGATATTCATTCCATTTTTTAAAGAAAAGAATTAAATGTGCCAGGAATTTGTCCAAATGGGCTATAGATATATAGAAATAGAAGTCTATGTGCCAGGAGATATAGACACTCTCAGTAACAATGAATGAAGAAACAATTAGAATTAGTTCTAAGTATTCAACAGTGTTCTGTTACCTGAAAAATATTATTTGTTACTTCACTCTGTACGTATATAAATGAAAGCACAATTTAAAAACTGGGCAGTTGAAGAAAATTCTTATAAATAATTTCTAATTTGCAACATGTTGATTCAGAAATTCTTCGACTTTTAGTTATATCCTAGTCTCCTGTATTGAGAATTGGTTGCAGGGGTTATTTTTGTCCTAAGCTTAAGGTTTAAGACTGACAAATGCGTGTGTTATTATTGATAATTTCTATTCCTTTTACTCTGATGGCACAGATTTCCCTTACAGATGGGCTGCTTTTACAGCACCTTTAAGATTCAAGAACTTATGTGAATGTAAAATGAAAGCGTATCTTTCCTACCTAGTTCATTATAGTCTGCCACTTTCAACAAAGGAAATCGAGAACGTTTGCCATGAGTTTGTTAAAAGATTAAGAGAGAGAAAGACGTAAGTAAAAACAGGCACACCACCCGGACATGATTTCCAAAGAGAAATTAGTGCACATGCTAGAGATATATTTTTTTAAATCAAACAGAATAAGAATGCTTCAGAAAAAATAAATAAAAGTGATTCAAGAGACATTATGAACGTTTTGAGGATCATGGGATTTAAAAAAAAAAAAATCATGCAAAAATGTTTAGTTAAGTTAATTTAGGAACTGCAAGTAAAAATACTAAGCGTAACACTTAAAGAGTCCAGAAGATGGAAAGGAGGAATACAAAGTACCTGTGTACCTCCGACAGAGAAGAATCACTTTCCTCAGACCTACAATAAACAGTAGTAAGATTATGAAGAAAGATTATAGATATCATCAGAGTAAAGAAAGAAGAGGGGGGGAGGGGGGAATAGCATTGTTACGAAAAGGTAGAAAAAAACAAATGTGTAAACTACACCCAAACAGGCCTAACCAGGTTTGGTAACGATGGAAGAATATGCTCTTTTCACCGGGGATAGAAATGGAGCTTCTATCAAACAGACTTTCTATAAGCCATTTCCAGCTTCCTTGATTAATTCTTTTAAAAAGCTGTGGGAGAGAACTTTGATAAAATGACTGAATTTAACATGTAGCTTTCTGCCTTTTGGTTCATTTATACATACATCAGGCTGGGGAGGACGGACGGACAGACAGACAGGGATCAATTTTGCAGTCGCAGTCAAAATTGTAATTGCTGATAAGAAATTAACCCTTTGTGTTTTCTTCTTCTGAATCAAGACAGAATCATATGCTTGTAATCCTTTATAAATAGTCCGATGTTAAAGAATATATCAGTATACTTTTAACAGTTGGATACTGCATTCCTTAACACAATCAATCAGTTCATGTCCGAGTAACAATTATGAAAGCTCAAAACAGATCAATAGTTCTTGTATATCTTTATGTCCAATTTCAATAATTAAACACTATAGAGAATTGCTATTTCTTTTCGCTACTATAAAATTGTTCCAAGCATAGGCTAAAAGATCTCAGTGGATTATAAGAAGTGTTAGAAACATGTATAGCGAATCACAGATTTGGGAGGGGGAGACATTAAAGACAAAGTATAGAAAGACAAGACAAGAAATAAAGAAAAAAAAAAGCCCTCAATACTACTGCCAAAAACATAAAAGTTAAACACAATATATTAGCTGTGAAAGTGCAGCACGCTTACAATAAAGAATCAGGACGAATTCAAACGGCTACCACTGAAAAAAATAAATACTCCACAAAGCAAGTGCTGAAATTTCCTCTAGTCAATATTTCTAGTTCTTCCTTTACTCTCAAAGTGTGATTTCAGGCAAGTGAGAGTGCAGATTGCATTATATTGCAATGCAATAATTATATGAATGCTGGCACTGCATCATTCAACAGCACAGAAACTCAGAGAGTATTCCCATGCCTGAAAAACATTTAAATGAAAATCTGGCTATTCGGAGATCAGAAGAAAAACGATTTTACGCAGGCATTAAGTATAAATTTATGTATATTTCAGCAGGAAATGTTTATGTCATTAGGAATGTCATATTTTAAAGAGTGTGGAAGCAACAAATGAGTTATATTTTTTTTAGCTCTTAGCATGAGATGGCCATAGCCAAAGCATTCTCTGAAGCTCTGTTGCAGGCTCACATGCGCTTTGGGTACCATCGCTGCTGTGGGGAGGTGGATCTTTGTGACTTACTTATCCTTCTGAACTGATGGGCTTCCCTGAGAAACAGTAAGACGGTTAAAAACATTCAGTTCATTACGGGGCCGGCTTGGTGGGGAAGGAGGAGGTGATAGACTAGCCTCTGAGGTTCCAGAATCTGAGCTACAAGAAAAAAATTAAACATTAAAAACCAATTATAAATTAAAAAATAAAAATAAATAAAAAGCAAATGAAATAAAAAGCTTAAAATTAAGAAAGTACACTAGGGACTAGGTCACCGATGCCTTTAATTTAGTAATGTTTACTGCAAGCTCCTCTGGTAGAATGTAAGGATTATAAAACAAACCACCACAAGATGGCAGTGTAACAACTTAAAACCAAGCCTCTGCAAAGAAAAAATGTAAATAAGAGAGCTCTACAATGGAAAACATGGTTTCAAGATTGAGAACCCTCAATAAGTAGTCAACATTAATGAAGTTTACACACCGCTTTTCAGTGTACCATTAAGTGAGGCACAGAAGTAGAGTTACAAAGGCAGCCTCTTCAACAAAGCAAAATCACTCTCCATTTCGTACAACACAATCAATAAAATCAACCTTTAAAGTAAAGCATCTTACTGTTTTTGTTCTTTTGACTTTGGCTTATCTACAGATTTATCATAGCTTTTTCTCTTGGATACAGGTGAAGGTTCTGGTATTTTTTTTTCTGTTGGAGATGACTGTTTGGACCTGTCATAACAAAAAGAGAATAGTTGGGTAGACAATCATAATTCGATTATCAGTAGAGTTTTGCTGAAGTTAGTTGACAAAGCATCACCAGATTTTTTTTAAAAAATATATTTTCAGTAATTGCAAGATACAGATTTTTTAAATATACTATTAAAAGCCACTCAGAATGAGATAGGCAGCATAACTCAGCCGTAAGCAAGTAAGTATAAACTGTGAATGGAAACACATACATTATTCTTAAAGGTATCATATCAAGGATTTTTGGATCAGGATTTCCAGAACTGTGAGGTGTACTTTCTTTGCAGAGGCACAGGGGCAGGTATGAAGACCTTTTAGTTATACATTGTTATCATAAATCTGAATTTTCCCCAAGTTTCATTGTATTGTTTTCATTGTTCGTTTGTGTTCATTTTGGTGCTTGGATTTTTAGGGGAGGTGTAAAAATTAAGATTACACTAAAGAGAGATAAGATAGCAAAAAAGTTTAGGGACCCTTGCTGTAGAGGGATTTGGAATTCTCAGTCAACATGGGGCATTACTACCCTGGCTGTGTTCTGACCTAGGCTTCCTGATACAGTAAAAAGCATACAATGAGTCCCAAAAACTCTCTTATTTCAACGGCTGTGAATTCTGTTCATTCACAGCCCGTGCTGAGTCACAAAGAGTTTGTAAAGAGTCCGACAGAAGTCTGCCACAGTCCTTTGGGATAAGGCTGATAATCACCCACCTTTATCTCCCTTGACACACTGCCAAAGACCTAATTGGCAATTAGCTTTGCACGGCCACATGGACAACAGAGTCAAAACAGAACTTCAGAATGTAAACCGACCAGCACGAACAGCGTTGCTTCCTGCAAAGGCTCACATGCCTTTGCTCCTCCTTTATGTCTTATGGGAGGGGCCAATCATCTCCAAGTCTTACTTCCGAGTCGCCCCTTTTGTCTTAACTGTTCTTGCCTTCTGGAAGCTCTGCGCATGCGCGCACTGGGAACAGGCTCCCC
Source organism: Pantherophis guttatus (assembly GCF_059756535.1). Lineage (NCBI taxonomy): Eukaryota > Metazoa > Chordata > Lepidosauria > Squamata > Colubridae > Pantherophis > Pantherophis guttatus. Next base: position 78,344,049 of record NC_142069.1, read on the forward strand.
CTGTTCCTCTGCCTCTCTGATGTCAGACTCTGGAGGCTCCGGAGTCAGCGCATAACTCCCAGATAGCCCTGGCCCCATCTCTGCCTCTGACGCAGAGCCCTCATCCGAGCCTTCCCCAGACGCCAAGACTGGCCCATGTTCCTCCCCAGCCTCTTCACTGTCTAACTCTGCTGCCAGCTCCGCAGGCTGCCAGCGAACCACAACAGGTTGTGACTTATAGGAGTTGTAGTTCCAATATATTAATCAATATATATAATATTGTAAGTGTGAAAAGCTGTCAGAAGTCCCTTTCTTTCAGCACCACTGTAACTTTGGACGGTCACTAAATGAACTGTTGTAAGTCGAGGATGACCTGTACATCTAAATACAATAAATAAAACTATTCATTTCTATTCTCGTACAATTTTTAGACTGAATTTAGGGTTACAGTACAAGAACCTGCTATACAGAATTATTTAATACTAGAATTCTGCAATAATTGCACTGGAGACCGTTGGAATTTCTTGATCAGAAAGTTGATCTCTGGATATCCTTCATAACTTTTATATTATAAAAGTTATATATTATATATATGCTCCATAACTGTCTGGTTTGGCTCTGCAACCAAATAGGACAAACAGAGACTTCAACGGATAATTAGATCTGCAGAAAAAACAATTGCTACCAACCTGCCTTCCATTGAGGACCTGTATACTGTACGAGTCAAAAAGAGGGCTGTGAAAATATCTACAGACCCCTCACATCCTGGACATAAATTGTTTCAACTTCTGCCCTCAAAACGACACTATAGGGCACTGCACACCAGAACAACTAGACACAAGGACAGTTTTCTTCCCGAATGCCATCACTCTGCTTAACAACTAATTCCCACAACACTGTCAAATAATTTACCAAGACTGTATTACTATTATTCTTCTCTTCCTTACTAGTATGTATCTCTTCCCACTTATTACTATAACCATGTTGCTTGTATATTTCAATTTATATTGTTTTGTTTACTAGTACAATTTGATAATTTATTAGTAACCTTGACTATCACTAACTGTTGTATCTTTTTATTCTTGATGAATGTATTTTATTCTCCTTATGTAGATTGAGAGCATATACACCAAAGACAAATTCAATTCAATTCAATTCAATTCAATTCAATTCAATTCAATTCAATTCAATTCTACTCTACTCTACTCTACTCTACTCTACTCTACTCTACTCTACTCTACTCTAAGGAGCCAAGAGGGAATCAGCGCACTGTACAGATCTTACATGCTGGCAGCCTTAGAAGGCAAAGGTGACTGCAACAGAAGGGCCTCTATGTCCCTGGCAGAAGGTTCTTTGGTGTCAGAAACCGTTCCACTTTCTTGAGCTTCTGCAACCGATGTAAGAGGACTCGACACAGCTGACTCTCCAGCACTGACATCTGATGTTAAATCACCGCTATCAGCATAAAGCAGTTCCATCTGGGTTGTTGTCCGACGTCGTGCCTGAAACAGATTGGAAAAGAAAGAACAATACAGTAACACAATCTATTCTTTTTCAGGACTTACAGAATGGTCTGAAATGAGGATAGAACAGTATTATTTACCTGATCCTAAAATAAAATTTTTCCTAGTTATCTATGCTGACAAAGGCAGCTACTGTCTGAAGGCAACTACCATATTTTTCGGAGTATAAGATGCACTGCAGTATAAGATGCACCTTAAGTTTTTGGGGAGGAAAATAAGAAAAAAGCTGACTGGCAGGTGGATCAGCCTCCCGCAATACTCCCAAAAACAGCTGTTCCAAGAGGTGAATTTTAGCAAAAGGTTCCTTGGTTGTGAGCTCTGTGCCTTTTTTTTTTTTTTTTTTTTTTGCTTTTTTTTTCTGCCTCTGAAAGCCTCCGAAACAGCTTCAGAAAAAAAGCCTCTGAAGCTCTGTTTGGGGGCTTCTTTTCTGAAGCTTCGTTTCTGATGCTTTTTTCAGCCTCTGAAACCCCCGTTTGAGAAGCCGGGCGGGGCTACATTCGGAGTATAAGACGCACCCAAATTTTCACCCTCTTTTTTTGGGGAAAAAAGTGCGTCTTATACTCCGAAAAATACGGTAGTTCTATTAATGGTTTGTTGATCGCTAGTAGTAAATAGGCTATAATACTGCGAAGGTAAGGTTATTCTTATATTCTTCTGATCCCCTGGTCAACATAGAAAGCACAAAAACAAAAACACTCTGATTGAGAAAACTCTCTCATTTTCTTCCAGGTTTTAGTCAATCAATCAAACCACAAAAAGACTAGAAAAACCCGGAAGAAAACTTATAAGAAAAGACTAGAAAACTTGGCGTCAAAAGGAGATTATCACTCTCCTTCTAGCATTCTGAATCTGGGCAGTTTCAAAGGCTGGAAAAGAGCTGAAGACACTCCCTGTATGGACAGAATTGCTATCTAAAATTCTGAAATACTATTGACCACAGCAGGAGCCAGAAACTAATTGATGGACTTTTAAAAATTTAAGCAAAGTTGATTCTGGATGGGAGAAGATCAGGAAATCCCTAAGCATAGCCTAGATCGGAAAACACCCCCCCTCCCCCCAAATATATAGTATCAAGCCATTTCTCTATTGTTGCCAAAACCTAACAAGTTTTGACATTACAAGTTTAATTCAATATAAGTTCTTTATCTTTATCATACTGTGACTCATAGCTTACCTTATTTTTAGGCTTGACTTCACTACAAAGTTTCATAAGATCTGAAGATAAAGAACTGCAAATAAAAACATACATTTAGTGTTAAGATCTCATGGAAACAAGGTACCCCTCCTCCTATCATAAATTTGATACTTATGTGGCCATTCATCTTTTGTGCCATAATTTTGGATGGTTCACAATAATAGCAATAATTAAAGGTAAAGGTAAAGGTTCCCCTCACACATATGTGCTAGTCGTTCCCGACTCTAGGGGGCGGTGCTCATCTCCATTTCAAAGCCAAAGAGCCACCGCTGTCCGAAGACATCTCCGTGGTCATGTGGTCAGCATGACTAAATGCCAAAGGGGCATGGAACGCTGTTACCTTCCCACCAAAGGTGGCCCCTATTTTTCTACTTGCATTTTATACATGCTTTCGAACTGCTAGGTTGGCAGAAGCTGGGACAAATAATGGGAACTCACCCTGTTACGCGGCACTAGGGATTCGAACCTCTGAACTGCCGACCTTTCGATCGACAAGCTCAGCGTCTTAGCCACTGAGCCACAGAAACAATTAAAAAAAATACCATCCCCCCAAAAATTCACATTGTCCTAAAGCAACACTCTCCAATATATAAAGACTAATAATCATTGAGCTCCAACCTCATTCTATCCCAATGCACTGTGGGAAAAGCCCACTTTTAAAATTTTCTGGAAGGCTGGATGTCAGATCTGACATATACGCTCATCCTTTGACTATTATCCCATAAACATGATCTTACTCTAATATAGTTTTCTGCCCGTCATTACTTGTGGGACTGGATATAGATAGTCAACACATGAAAGGCTCCCCCCCACCAAAGAAATGACTGAGTGTGTGTTATGAGTCAAGATGTTGTATTTATCTACATTTTTGCAAGAGCACTTATATACCGCTTCACAGTGCTTTACAGCCCTCACCAAGCAGTTTACAGAGTCAGCATATTGTCCCCAACAATCTGGGTCCCAACAAAGACTAATAAGGAGAAAGTTGGCTCTAAGTGCCAATTCTGGATTTATAATTTGTTTTCATCCAGATATCTGAGTGACTGAGATGTATCCAGACCTCATATGTATTGATATACATACATACATACCGTATTTCCCTGAAAATAAGACCAGGTCTTATATTAATTTTTGTTCCAAAAGATGCATTAGGGCTTATTTTCTGGTTAGGTCTTATTTTGGGGGAAATATGGGACTAAATGCACCCATCTGGCTGACAAACTTAACAGGGGTTATTTTGGGGGTAGGGTTTATATTACGAGCATCCTGAAAAATCATGCTAGGACTTATTTTCCGGTTGTGTCTTATTTTCGGGGAAACAGGGTACGTATGTGTATGTGTGACAATGTGTATATAAAAGTAGATCCTCAAGAACTCAAAGTAAGCTATATGTAAATGAAAACTCAATCATCCAGGCCACAAATATCTATTTTTCATTTTGGGGAGAAACCCCCTGCAGTCTGAATGGCAAGAGTTGGTTCATTCCAATGACTCTCTGCCTACCCAAATGTTCATTTTGACTGAAGAAGTTACTTGGATAAATAATGAAACGTCTCCATTTCAATAAAATTTGATCTAGTTGCCATGATATAACCTTTTTAGATAAAAATTAAGCTATGTTCTTACAGTTAGAGAAAAAGTTCATGGAAATCTATGTGTTGACGATCTATAATAACAGATTATCCCCTTTGCTTACCTTTATTGTCTATAGAATCTGTTCAAGAAAATACTGAGAAAGGTTATATTGAAAATGTAAGGACTATAGTTTGCACTGATCTCACCTTCCTTCAGCCCCAGGACTATTCAAAGGAGCATCTTCATCAGTACTGTCTTCCACATTTTCTAGAAAATTTTCAAAATCATTTATGTTTATTAGTCAATTTCAAATCAAGAAAATATATATCTGTTGTAAGGACTTTTCATACTATTTAAAGATCAGAGGGAGATTAATTAGTACTGTATAATATTCTATTAACGCTTTTTACTTAAACTAACCTAGTTTCCCATAATACCCATAAACAGAAGCCCTTATATTTAACTGACTTTTTAAAGTTTTCTGAATCAGTAGGAATAGCTTATATTTTCTCATTGTCTATCATCCATACGCAGAAGAAAATTGTAAAGACACCATCAAGAATGTAGAGATCACACATAACAACGACATAGGATCCCAGCACTTACTCCACCATATACTTACTGCTTAGAATAATTATTCTGATTTGCATTAATAAAACATAAACTCATAAAATTGTTACTATAACAATTTGCTTAAGAGAAACACTTGTTTGAGAGTTCCATGTAACGAATGCCAAATAGGCTCCCATTTTATTGCTGGGCATAAATTCAACATTAATATTCACAAGAACATTAGTAGCCATTTCAAGATATTGAAACAGTAATTTCGGTCATCCAATATTTATTTTCATCTAGTGCCAGCTGAAGCTGGATAAAACCTTCTGAAGATCACTATATGAATCAAGGATCAAAAGAAAACTTTAAAAACATTAACAGTAGTAGTTGTTCAAAACTCTAAGTAGTTATCAAATAGAGATTAAAAAACAATCTGAGATCAAAATACCAAAATGGAGACAAAAAACCCATCTGACACCTCTTGATTTCTAACCTGGTGCTTTAAATACTACACCAAGCTGGTTTTCTATATAATACAACAGCTAATACAATTCAGTTATAGCAACTAATAATTGGGCAACAGTTTTCTATTATTCTTGCTCAATGCAGATTGAAAAAAAGTACATATTTATATGTACTGACACCACACATATAATAAAGTCTCTCATTTCAACTCAAATTCATTCTTGGCACATTAACAAAATGGCATGTACTACCACTGAATATGCTTATCTAAGCAATGCACATTTAAATATCCCATCTTATTTAAAACAAAACTTTTCAAGTTAAACATTCAGTTCACCATAAAGAAGAAAAAGGAGCTACTAAAATGCGTTAAAATTATGTTTTTAACTAAAAAAAATTTACACATGTTACAGTAAGAACACAGCTGTATCAGGAACAGCCTAGTAGCTACAGCATCCAAATGAACAAAAACATAAGCTTTTAAGTACATTCACAATGGTTGCATTCATGCCTGTTTCGGTTATCATCCAACTAGTAATTTTTGGTAACAAAAGAAACTTCTAAATAAAAACAACTCCATAAGCGTATAACAATAAGCATTATCTGCATGGGTGTCTGCAGAAGGGAAGCAAGGGGGAAACAAATAAATTATAATTTGCAGTGTGATGACATCATGACACCAATGTACATTTCCCAGATAGGACATGCAAACTTTATGGACATTCACACTCGATGATGTGCCAGTTAGTGTACACATATAATTATTAGTATCTCATGCAGCTATGCAGGACACGAAGAGCTATACATACTTACCCAATGGTATGCTATCTAGGTCTGTGTAAAACAATAGTAAGGAGGAAACAAAAATCAACACGCCAATCAAAACCCATAAATTAGCAGAATGGCAAATCAAAGAGCCCTACATTGCATTATCAATGGATTAAGACTATCAGAACTATAAGAATAGATGCCATAGATGATAGAAAACTAGCTTTCCTAGAACTAAATTTAAATGCTGAGAATTTTATTTTAAGTTACTTCAATTTGTAAACCACTTAATTCCGTAGATAAAATTACTTGGTAATTGAATTCATGCTCTAAGACCAATTAACTAGATTTTCCCCCTTGCATTTCCTTGGTGAAGAACAGATCATTTGCAATAAGAACCAAACCCCTTTACATGCACTAACTTTGAGTCATATTTTATATATAATTTAAGTACAGCATCTATTCGTAAAACACTAAGGGAAAGACATTCCATACACCATGCTTCATAAGCAAATCCAGCAGGCAATATAATTCCATTCGGGTTACCTTGTAATGCATGGCCCAGTAAAGCGTCTAGTTCAGGATTTAATTCTGCTTTCTCTTTCAACATGTGAAATAAGAGTTGGTTTTGGGTAGTTGTGGTGATTTCCGTTTGCTTAAGGCGTCCTTCAAGAACTTTGATCTGAGCCTCTTTTTGAGCTGCTTGGAGACCCTAGTGAAGATTTTAAAAAATGCCTTATTCTACTTCTTTTGAAAAGCCTCAATATGGGCAGCTACTTTACATAACAAATAGCAATAGCCCTTAAACTTATATATCGCTTCTTAGTGCTACCCCTCTCTGAGCGGTTCAGAGAGTTGGCATATTGTCCCCAACAATCTGGGTCCTCATTTTACTAATCTCGGAAGGATGGAAGCCGAGTCAAGCTTGAGCCATTCAGAATCGAACTGGTGGCAGTCAGCAGAATTAGCCTACAGTACTGCATTTTAACCACTGTGCCACCACGGCAAATGAATACATTTTGTTAGATATGGGAGCCCACCTAAAAGTCAGTGGAATAATCACTGAATACTGAACATGAAAGAAATATCTCCTCTGCCTCCTAGTCAAACAATGGTTTCAGTATCATTAATTACAGAAAAACCCCTTCACTCTGTTGATTACCTTATTAATGCCCATAGTAAGGAAATGATCAAGTAAATAACGAGCTTCAGTCAGAGTACAGGCGTTAATAACAGCTGTAACATCTAAAGTGTCTCCTTCCTCCTGTATAAAAACAGAAAATAGTCAGAAATTGATCTACTTGCAATATAGAGGTTACTATAAGGTATGCTATACTATATACTATAATTTAAAGATTCCCCTCACACATATGTGCAGGGGTTCCCAGCTGTGCTCATCTCCGTTTCAAAGCTGAGAAGCCAGCGCTGTCCAAAGACGTCTCCGTGGTCATGTGGCCAGCATGACTAAATGCCAAAGGCGCATGGAACGCTGTGACCTTCCCACCAAAGCTGGTCCCTATTTTTCTACTTGTATTTTTTACGTGCTTTCAAATTGCTAGGTTGGCAGAAGCTGGGACAAGTAACGGGAGCTCACCCCGTTACGTGGCACTAAGGATTCAAACCGCTGAACTCAGCGTCTTAGCTACTGAGCCAGCACTTCTCTTATAGAGGTTACTATATTAGACCTAAATTAAAAACTTTTGAAATTGGAATTTTATTTTATTAATAAAAATAGTCAGAGACAATAAAGTTGAAGTTGTATTAATCAAATGAATAGTTGTAATTCCGACGAAGCAATTATGTATACTTTTGCACAAGATATGAGAATATTCACAATGTATTATAAATATGTATATTGAGGTTTAATATCTAATGAAGCAAAATTGCTCTTGCAAGTAAGAAATGTTTGCAAGGAAAGATACAAAAAATATTACCAATGCAACTAAAATGATAGTTCTTATCTGTATGTGAAATATAAATCAAATCAATTTTTTATTTCAATCATAAACTAGCATAAATTACAATCAGGAAAAATTATACCCATTTTAATAAAACGCAGGTAGTCCTCAGTTTACAATTCAAAATTGAGATCAGAATTTCTATTAAACTTTAATATTGTAAAGATCAACACCAACACCTTAAATGGTCTCCACCAATCCAGATTGTTCTGTTCAGTCATCATACAATCCCTATACCTTACACGGGGTAGCAGCTTAGACACAATATTTTCAAAGTTAGCCCTACATAAAGTTAATTTCACATGAAGTAAAAGGCTCAAACAGATAATTATATTACCTATTGAAATTTAGTACTTTTTAATAATATGTGGGGCTGGCCTACCTTGGCTTCTTCCATTTGCATGATATTTGCTTGGCAGTCAGAAATACTATCGTTGATGTAATCTATATTGGCCATTAGTGACTCCATCTCTTCATTTATATTATGGATGTTTTTATCTATATCTGGGACACCCTCTTTGATTATTCTCTCCCTTCTTCTAGAAAGCTTTTCTTTCCTTTTGGTAAGTTCTTCACGTTGCTAAAATTCAAAAGTATACAGAACGTATCAGCTGGGAAACACAGCCAGTCCAATATTTTATGGTGAAAAAGAAAGTACATTAAATCTATTATGTTCACTGTATTTCTGTGGGAAAGAAACAAATGTGCAGCATCTATAATGCAAAAGTAGTTCATCTTTAAAATCTTTAAAGTTTGCATCACATTTACATGTATCATTCTAGGGAGATAATGCAAAAAAGAAAAATTGTCTGCAAAATGCTGTACCTTCAATAATCTATTCATATCGCTTTCCATATTAGATATAGTCATCTTCTGCATAATAATCTCTGTTAATCTCCGTTCAAGTAACTGCCATTTCATTCTTGCACTCTTGGAAATATAAACTCTTGAAGTCATTGCTTTCCTTTGATATTTGCTCCTGTAAACAATTCAGAAATGTATAGCATTTAAATGATATAGCATTAACAACTGGGTTACGTTTTGTGCCAGTAGCAGTAGGAGAAAACAACAGCCTTAACATTTAAACCTTTGGCAAGGAGGAAAGTAGTATTAATTTTCAGAAAATATAAACATTGGTTCGAGATATGTGCTCACTACCATTGCAACAGCTATTTTCTTTTACAAACATTTAAATCAAATAGTTCCCAATCTTCCAAGTTCATATTCCTAACAGAAATGTATTATCATCAGATATGAAACCTGGAGATGTTCAATAATTAAAAAAATAGATATAAAGTTTTTCCTGTTTGCATTTATCTATAAAACCTGGAGATGTTCAATAATTAAAAAGATATTAGGTTTTTCCTAATTGGATTTATAAACAAGCATTAAATATGCCAAGTTTAATACGTGTAAAAGATAGTCAAAACTAATAAGTGATACATTTGTGTCTATATCTAAATGTACAGTAAATTATACTGATATGTAAAAATAAATCATTAAACCTCAATAAATGTTGTGGCTTCTAATGCCTAAGCTTGGAATAAAAAGTCTCCTCAAACAATCATTGCTAGTTTTCACTTGCTCTTCTATTATTATTGTTTATATTATTATTGTTATTATATTATTATGAAACATCAACCCATCGTAGAGTAAGGTAATGTTTTTATGAAATTGTGCTAATCATCTGACAGGCAAAAGTATCAGAGTATTTACTTATTTTAATATACACAAAATAGTATTTGCATAGCATTACTTGGTTCCATTTGCTGCTGGCAATGCCTGGACTCTTGCTATGGGTATTCTCATCTTCTGTTGGGGGACCACTTTTGATCCATCACTGTCTACTGAGGACGAAGCTTCTTGATTTGAGTGCTCAGGTAAACTCAGCTTCCGACTCACTCTCCCAGACACTTTATCAGATATAGGTCTGGCTTGTCTACGAAGAGCTGTAACCTAAAATAGACAATCATTTTAATAACTTAAAAACCAGATTATATATCATAATTTACATATAAATGGCAGAACTGAAATAATCTGGTACCTCTTCAGTTCTGCGGCGTAGAACAACTTCCTGATTCTTCTTTTGAGCTTCCAGTAGTTTTAGCTGATGCTGTAAAGAAGAACAATCATAATAAGCCAAAAATGCAATTATTTCAATGTTAAAACCACAATAGAAAATATTTCAATATGGGATATGATGGGCAATTTCTGAGGAACCAAGGTTCACAACTCACCTTCCTGTCTTTTGGGGTCAGAGAAGTACTCAATGGCATCTTTAGAAGGGAAGAATCCAAAAAATTTTGTACCTCTCAACTTTTTTCATTTCTCCCTTTTCTCTTTTCACTCTGTTTTAGTTGGTATTAGTCTTAAAATTCTTGTGTTTACAATTTTCAATAAAATTATATTTTTAAAAATAAAGATAGGTGGGACCATCTGTACTAAACATAAGTTTGATCCATCTCACCTTCAATTCCAGATCACTTACAATTTCTTAAAATAAAAATCCCAAGATAAAATATTGGGAAACCAAACCATGGTTCATTCTTTGCCCAATTCCACAAAATTCCTATTTAGAGAATCAAAGCAGTTTCTTCCTTATTCTCAAGATGTAAACCAAATTCCTCCCCACAGCTGTGATACTAAATCCCAATACTTTGGCTCCATTTCAATTGAAGCTTTAAATATCTTTACTTTTATCTCCCAAGAATGCAATAGATACATTTTGCCACTTAATTAATCACCTCTCGTTTCCTCTGTTCTTTTCTAAGCTGTGCAATCTCTTTGTTTCTTCTAGATTCATTCATCCTGGCTTTCTCTTGTTCTTCTTTCATTTGTTTCATCAAACGAACCTGTATAAAAGTTATTTAACCATCTTTAACATATATTTTTTTCCTCTTCACAAAACTCAGTGAAACTCCTTTGCATTAATTTTTTTTGCTGTAAATAACAACTATTTATCATTCATGGTGCTAGACTGCTTATAATAACCTCCTGTCAGTTTTTGATTATTACAATAGGCAGGACAAACAATTCCTGAGTAGAAATCAGCTCAATCACGGCTTATCACATTGTATCTTACTGAAGTAGGTGAATCACTGTGTCAAAAGCAAAGATCTCGATAGCATCAGCATTGTAACATTTGCATTCAAGAAGAAATATACAAGAAGAGGACACCGAAAGGTGCTTTTTCAGGAGGCAACTGGACTTTCTTGTTTGTTTGTTTTTTTAAAGACGTTTCGCTTCTCATCCAAGAAGCTTCTTCAGTAATAGCTGAAGCATAGCTATACAATTTTGGATGATCACCCACTAGCTATACAAATACATCCTTTGAATGGTATTGGAGTGGAAATGGATTTCCAGAGAAAATGGAAATGCAGACTACAGAAGCCAGGAGCACCACTCAGGTGACCCTGAGGACACAGATAAACCTCCAACGTGCTTCAACGACCCTCTAAAACATGGGTCCTCAAACTACGGCCCGCGGGCTGCATGTGGCCGACTGAACCAATTAATCCGGCCCGCGGAGCACCACGAGGTTGCCCTGCCCACATCACCCCACCCACCCTTCAGCAGAGCGCAGGACTTGCCTTCGGGAGACCTGCAGGCTGGAACCAAAAGGTAAGCTCAACAATTTTAGCCTGCGAAATGCTTGTGGAGGTGGGGGTGGGGGTGGTTAGAAGAGGCAAAAAAAACCAGGCAAAAACGGCCCGTTTTTCACCTTCATTGCCTCCGAGAGAGAGAGAGAGAGAGAGAGAGAGGGAGGGAGGGAGGGAGGGAAAAGAGAGGGGGAGAGAGAGACAGAGAAGAAGGAGGGAGAGAAGGAAAGAGCGGGAAAGAGAAAGAAAGAGAGGGAGAGAGAGAGAGAGAGAAAGAAAGAGAGAAAGAGAATGAAAGAGAAAGAGGGGGAGAGAGAGAGAAGGAGAGAGGGAGAGAGACAAAGAAAGAGACAGACAGACAGACAGACAGAAAGAGAGAAGGAGAGAAAGAATGAAAGAGAAAGGGGGGAGAGAGGGGGGAGAGAGAAGGAGAGAGAGGAGAGAGACAAAGAAAGAGAGAGACAGAGGGAGAAAAAGAGAAAGAGAAAAAAAGAAAAAGAGAGGGAGAGAAAGAAGGAAAGAGAGAGAGACAAAGAGACAAAGAGATAAAGAGAGAGATATTTCTCAAGCTCGTTGGGGCTGAGAGGAATTGCAGCAAAACTGAGTTTCCTGAAGTGGACTACTAGACTCCTAAATAACTGAAAAAACGATCTAGTAAAAAGAAAAGGCAACCAAAAGAGCAACATGCAAACAAAAGCAAATAAAACACCCCAGGAGCAAAACAAATTAAAGTTTAATTTGTGTGCATTGTTCAATGGACTGTTAAATTGGCCCACCCAGTCACATGACCTAGCCACGCCCATCTAGTCACATGACCACTTAGCCACGCCCTTCCAGCCGATCCGGCCCCCCAACAGTTTGAGGGACCCTGAATTGGCCCCCTATTTAAAAAGTTTGAGGACCCTTGCTCTAAAAGGATGCAAATGATTAGCTGTCTGCAAGGAATATAAATCCTTCCATTCCCCATCATCCTGTCAGAGCTGAAGAAGCTTCTTGGATGAGAAGTGAAATGTCTTCAAAGAGTTGCCTCTTGAAAAAGCACCTTTGGGACAACCAAGATGGATGATGGATGACTGAGAACCTCTACAGACTTCAAGAAGGGGACAGTTGTTAAAACTCCCAAAACATGTGAATGGAAATGCAGGTTACAAACATTATTAAGTGACCATTTTCATTTATGAGCAATGGGTTCAACTGCAGCCTTGATCAAATCATTCAAATGGTTTCAAGCAGCAAAACCGAAAGACAGTAACACAACTGATCATTCATGCACACAGTTATCAGAGTTTGTGAGGTGAGGTGGAGTACCTTTGTTTTCTTCATTTCTGTCACATCCTGTTGCAATTTTTTCAGTTGCCTTTCATACTGTGACTGATTTTTAAGCAATCGTGCATGCTCTTTCTGGGCTGCCTGAAGCCTCTGCAGTTGTTTATTCATGGACTGAAGCTTCTTTTCATATTCACTTTTAATCTTTTTTGCTTTTTCTTCCGAGCAGGTCTCCACTGAACCTAACAATGTTAAATGGGTTTCATAGCACATGAATTATGATCACACACGTTCTAGGCTTAAATCAAGCCAGTTATAAATTAGGCCATTTTTCAATTTTTGCTAGAAAATTATGTCCCTACTTACTTTCCTTTTTACCAGATTTTTTTTTTTTACAGGGGGGGATGAGGAAAAGCAAGAGACCTCTGTACCTCTTGTGTAGAGGTCCCCAAACTTGGCAGCTTTAAAACTTGTGGACTCCCAGAATTCCCAGCTATGCTGACTGGAGAATTCTGGGAGTTGAAATCCACAAGTCTTAAAGCTGCCAAGTTTGAAGACGTCTGCTCTTGTGTCATGGGCCTCCATTTTGATACACCAGTTAGCTGCCATAGTAGCTAGTAGGAGAACAGCACAAGTATTTTTGTCTCATTTGTCCCTAGCATTATATTTATCGTTGCAACAAGGCTTTCAGCTGGAGCTCATGTGAAGAATCTTTACATTATTAATAATTATTCAGCTGGCCATGTAATTTGAGCCCAATGCAACATAAGAAAAAGCACATCATTCACCAACTCTAAAAAGCAACTCTTGATCCAGGACAGAATAATAGATAATACACATTTAAGAAATGTAAAGGAATACCACATACCACCTGTGCACACAAAAACAAGAGGCAGTTTTACTATTGCTGCTATTGACAAAGGTAAATTCAAGAGTTGGTGTTGCTGTCACTGCGTTTTTGTATTTACCAGCAGAGCTCCTTATTTCTGGACTGTCAGACTTTCCGTAGCTTGCCAATTTTGTTATCAGTAAGCTAACTATGTATATCCGCATTCTTTCTTTCTACTTCACACTTTTCTTTGTTCTCTTGCCAGAGAAGTCTGGCTGCTGAGAAGTAGCCGGTAGGAACTTTGCAAAAATGTAACAATTTAATTATTTTAGATAGTTAGATGTTTTATTTTCTTTACAATAAATATGAGTTTAATTAGAAGATGTATTTCGGTTTTATTTTTCAAAAGTATACACAAGGAAAATGCCACGATCCAGGCATTTACCCCAGGAAGGTAACGGGACTAATTGCCTCTGACAATTAGTCAAATTAAAAAAAAAAAAAAAGAACGTCTTTCTGCAAAATCTTGGTAAAATATTTGAGACACACAGCAACAATGGTTGTGCAAACAACTGGCATGGGGAAATCATACAAGTTAGGAGGAAGGAGTTGATTTTCAGTACTGGCTGCCTTTTTAAAATATTCCAAATTTCTATCTGCCCATGAGGACTTGGGGAGGCAATGATGGATCATTTGGGGCAGAGGTGGGTTTCACATAATTTTACCACCGATTCACCATGCACCGAAAATGTGAGTGCGCGTGCCTTCTGCACATGCACGCGGACTTCTGCGCATGCACGCGGACTTCCGTGCATGTGCTTTGCTCACGCATGTGGCTTGCATGCATGCACGCGGCTTAGAAAATGTGGCTAAATAGGACGGCACAGCGCTGGGGTGGGCGGGCAATTCGCCCAAACCAGTCCGAACCGGCTGAATACCACCAATGATTTGGGGGCAAAAACCCAAATGTTGCTTGTTATTTGTCTGTTTCTTACAGACTTGTAAGACCAAAAATGGTTACTGGATCTCTGGCAAATTATATATTGATTATGACTGTAATTATTCCTAATTATTTAGGTTGTGGGTTTTTTAAAATTTTATTTAATATTACCCACCTACAATAGCAAGATGAGTGGCCATATCAATTGTTGAAGTAATAAGCAAACTTCCAGCTTTTGCTACAGGTTTTCCTCCCTAATGTAGAATGTCTCTTGTTGCTCAGAGCTGCAAAAGGAGGTGGTAATCCCTCCCAATGATTGCAGTTCATCATGAATACTTATCCCACTCCTGTTAGAGAAGTGCAGAAATGGCTTTGAATTATCTACTGCATAAGCACCAATTAATCATGGGAAAGCAGGAGAGAGTGAGAAGGAAACCTCAGATTGCACCACCTCAGTTCCAGGGGTTCTCTGCACAGTTGCTGCGTGGGTGTGGCCTTGGTGGGTGTGGTTTAGTCTGCCTCCTGCACCATGGGGGGGGGCATTTTTGCCCTCCCCAGGCTCTGAGGCTTTCCTCAAGCTTCCAGGAGGGTGAAAATGGCCTCCCCAGGCTCCAGAGGCCCTCTGGAGACTGGTAACAGGCCTGATTCCGGCCTTCCTGAATTTACGGTAGGCCCATATTTCGTCTTCCCTGAGCCTCCCCACACGCCCTGCACTTACCTACATCCAAAACAGGCTGCATGGGGACTCCTGGGAGGGGAAGGGCATGGTGGGAGGGGCCAGCCAGGAGTGGGATTTGGGGGTTCTCCGAACCGCACAGAATCTTAGCTAGAGGTTCTCCCGAACCCCTGCAAACCCCCAGTAGCCCACCCCTGCTCAGTTCTATCTGCTATGTGGGGGGGAGGGGGGAGAGATAATTTATATAAGGCTTCCAAGACTCTGTTATTAACAACAAAATCAGTTCCAGTAGTTTTTAGAATGTCTATTTCATGAGCTGGTCTCCACAAATATGACAACCACATTGGATATTTTTATGTAGACTTATTACGTTGCTGCTTTCACCAACAATAAACTTAAAAAAAAATACTCTCCTAATCCAATTATTTGGTGAGTAAAAATTGTCTTACCCAGATTCTGAAGCACCTGATCTCTTTCAAGTTGTGTATCTCGAATTTTATGCTGCAACATCATTAGCTTTTCTTCATACTGCCTTTTCAAAGTCTGAAGCCTTCGTTGGCTATTCTCTAGTTCATCAATGAGCTTCTGTTTTATGGCAATTTCACATGTAATGTTTGCTAAATCTGCCTGATAATTCACTATAATTAAGGAAATTAAAAGCAATAAAATGATGTGATGCATTGCGGCACTCAAAAGCTAGCTATATAATAGAACTTTGATCCAAAATTTAGATTCATTTGGTGCCCCAAACTGTTGGTATATCTACATTAAATATTTCCAATATATTTACAATACTATCTTTTTCCTAGATAAGATTATCCATATTATAGTCCTTTAATAGGAAGAACTGATGGCTCTTGCATTAAAGCTTGATTTCTTGTAATAGTCCTTGTTACTTATTCATTAGCAAAATTTATTTTTAGTATACATTTTTGATAATAAAGCTGCAATTAAAGTTCATGCTTACAACTAAGAAATCTTCATCTGGGGTGCATGATTTATGAATGACTTACTGCATAAAAATAAGTTATCATTTTAAAGTTGAATGTTCGTTCTTTTCAAAATACATTAAATTTTTTATATTTATATTATAAATCTGAAATCCAAAAGTAAACTGATGGTTAACTTAAAAGCAGAAAATCTATTTAAAAATCCTCTAATGTCTCATTGAAATCTTTATAACCATAGGGATTTACTGGTCATATGATGTCATCTAATCATGAACTCTTCATGAAATACATATTAAATGTAATCTCCAGACTTAATTGTCTTAATTTTAAAATAACTATTTATGTCAAAGGAGATAACATTAAGTATATCTATCCCCCCGTCTATCTTACCTTTTTCATCAGAATCAGAATCTGATTCATCTGAACTTTCGACCACCTCCAAATCTTCATCTTCATCATCTTCTTCTTCGTCATCCTCATTATCACTATGCTCATGCCCATCTTCCTACAAGAATAAAAAACAACCAAAAACAGGAACTCGTTCACTGTTTCCTCATTTTTCAGTATAATTTTAATTTGATCCCAGAACAAATTATATGCACAGTGTCAGCCCTGAAGCCATTTTGGGGACATCTTCAAGGCTACCTCAGCGAGGCTGGGTGGAGCTGTGGGAACGTAAGAGGTGAGGCAGAGATAGCTGGGGGGATGTGTAGCCAAAATAACATTCTTTCTTGTGGGAGTCAAGGACACTCTACCAGGTGTTGGAACGACATGGACCAAAGCCAGCCAGAGTTGGGACTACGACTTGATTGAACCATGTGATGGACATATGACCTGGAGGGCAGGAACTCTGGACTTTGATTTGGGTGGGGAAAACCCTGGGTCCTTCAAAGTTGGGTTTTCATCAGCCGTGCCAATATGACATCCCAAATAAATATATTCTTTGAGGAAACTCCAGGCCTCAGGAGTTTTGATTGCATTGGGGTTATTACTTGGAACCCTGACACACAGCCTCTCAATATTAAGCTAAATTATGAAGGAAAATAATACTTCTCACAGTCCTTTATTTATATGTATGCCTTTTCTCTTACTCATTTCTGTTAAAAACATGATTACAAGACAGAAATTGTATTTTCTCTGTCTGCTTTAATACAGGCTCCTGGAGAAAAGAAGTCCCATTATTAATACATGACCAAGATGTATTACCACAATACTTACTGCTTCTAGGTCATTATTTTCTCTTTCAGAAATGCCCTTTTCATCTTTTTTCTCCTGCTCATTATCTGTGTTTTCTTCTTTAACAGCACTATAAGAAAAAATTCAAAGGGGAGGGGGCATTTAACAATTGGAAGCATATGTTGTCCCCCTCCCCCTTTAACTTTGCTAAAGAGTAACAATTTAAACTTTGCACAAACTTTTTGCAGGATAAAAAAATCATAAAAATTCAACGCCAGACTCAACTCTGCATTCCATGCACAACACAGCATTCTTTGGGGAGGGGGGGGATTCAGAAAGAAAGTTAGCACAGTAACCCAGAAACGAGAGACAGGACTGCATAGCCAAACCTTTATAGAAATATAGATAAAGATCCATTAGAAAGTCTGTAGAGTGAGTCAGCCTATTTCATGCCAGAGCAGTGTAAGGTAAGCTGGATGTAAAGCTAGAACCACAGAAAAAAAAAAAATCCGAAGAAACCCATATATTTATGTCAGAGGTGGGATTCAGCTGGTTCTGGTGAACCGCTAGTGGCGACTGCAGGAGGCTCCGCCCACCTGCCTGGATGTAATGAGCGAGCAAAGAGCATGCGCGGAAGGCTGTGCAAATGTGCAGAGGAGGCCGTGCGCATGTGCAGAGGAGGGGGGGTGCGCTCACGTTTGCAAACCGGTAAGGAAGGTAACTGAATCCCACCTCTGATTTATGTACATATAATAATTATGTACAATCGTAAAGTTAATAGTTTTAAAAGCAGAGGAAAAAAAGCACAAAAATCTGAAACTGCCTCCAAGACCAAACCTAATTTTGAAAGAAAGTAATTGCAATGCTGAAGTAAATGAAAATAAAAAAAGTAAAAGGATGCAGAGATTCTTGTTACTGTAATGCATGAAATAACATCTTAATAAATCCCACTGTGTTAAATGGAGTTCAACTCCTATAAATGGAATTTAGAACTTCGCCCTTAAAAAAAGTAAAGGTTCCCTTTCCAGATACGTGCTAGTCGTTCCCGACTCTAGGGGGCGGTGCTCATCTCCATTTCTAAGCCGAAGAGCCAGCACTGTATGATAACAATTCTGTGGTCATGTGACCGGCATGACTAAACGCCAAATGTGCACGGAACGCTGTTGCCTTCCCACCAAGGTGGTCCCTATTTTTCTACTTGCATTTTTACATGCTTTCGAACTGCTAGGTTGGCTTAATATCCCTCAATAATAGATCTGGATTTTTTAAAAAAAAACAACTATATTTTAGATAAGCTGCCTGAAATACATTCTCTGTTAAGATTTTCTCTCTACTTCTTTGAAACTGATGTAGTGCTCCTTGAAATATGATTGACTATAATAAAAGATACCAATGTATTTAAATTTATTATATACTTGATATGGCTGTGCATAATTTTGCTGTATCAATTTGTTCCAAAATACATTTGGTTGCATCTACATGCAACCAATAATAAGACTTTCCATATGAAATCATATGCCTCCAACTATATTTGATTAATCAATAAAAATTTTGTGCTGTGCAAAATCCTTTCTAAAATCAGTCTCAAAAATAAATCAATCCCATCATTTTAGATTAGTCCAAATTGAACTGAACAGATAGACCAAATCAATTCTGCACATTTTCAACTGCCTAACATAGTATGCAGCCGGATATGAAATGCTTATCCTATGTTTTTTGCAAAATAGCTTACCAATCTAAAAGTATGACTATTTCTTTTATTTCAACCTTTGTCCTATTTTAACGAATACCTACAGCAGTTATTCTGAAATTATTGTCTTTATCAACCTTTCAAATGACAGAATTCATCTGGATTCAAGACTTTGGGATGGATAATTTTTATCCTTCCCTACTCTCTCTGCAGACTTTGTTAAATTCTCATAGAAAAATTGGATACATTGAAAAAGTAAGTAAAATTTAAATCTGTAGAATAAGGAAAATTATAATAAAGGGTACTATTGCTTGACCACAGCCAATTCAATTGTAGAGTCAAATTATTACTAAACACCAAGCTTTCTCAGCTAATCTTTCCTGAAGAGTAGAACGTCCCAAATAGGTCTTATCATCAAATTGGATTTAGATCAGGGGTGAAATACAGCAGGTTCTGACAGGTTTTGGAGAACCGGTAGCGGAAATTTTGAGTAGTTCGGAGAACCGGCAAATACCACCTCTGGCTGGCCCCAGAGTGGGGTGGGAATGGAGATTTTGCAATATCCTTCCCCCAGGAGTGGGGAGGGAATGGGGATTTTGCAGTATCCTTCCCCTGCCACGCCCACCAAACTACGCCCACAGAACCAGTAGTAAAAATTTTGGATTTCACCACTGATTTAGATGGAAAGCCTGATTGGCAATTCAATCAAACTGACTTTGAAAAACATTGTTAAAATGAAATTAGCATGCACAACAGTAAGTTGGCTCACAAAATACTCTCTATATTGGAAATTCCAATTGTGAATTGGGATAAATGTAGGCTTTAGCAGGACTTGTCATATTGGACAAGATATAATAAAACTAACTAGCATGGTCCAGCAAGATACATGATCAAGGACGTTAACAACTGCTAAGACATCAAGGAAGGTCAGGATGGATGCACTACCCCCAAACTCTGTTAAATATGATCAACAACCACAAGCTGTTTCAGTATTGCCAGTAAGGCTAAACTTACTGAAAAAGGCCGGATAATTCACTTCTCAAGCCATAGGCCAGGAGTGTCAAACTTACGGCGTCACGCTGTCATCAAGTGATGGTATTGCAACTTTCCCCCCCTTCACTAAACAGCATGGCCAGCACGTGACGCATCTGGTTTGCGAGCCGCAAGTTTGACATCCCTGCTGTAGGCCAATCACCTTTCCAACAACCAAAAAGTTGTTTCCCAAAGAAAAGCTTAGGGGCCGGATGAAAATTATCTAACACCCTTGTGTTCAATGATGGCTTTTTCATGAACACATTGATGGACTTATTATTCAAAGTAGGCAGCACCACCACCTCCCACAAGATGCTTTAACTACTGTGTGGACCAAACATGTGGTTTAAACCATCCTAGGACGCTTTAACAAATCATAAAGGGCAAGAATCTAAAACACAGGAGCTGAATACACAGCTTCCAAGACCCTTGATCATCTGGACCAGTAAATTCAATTTCTTTCCAGATAACCAGGCAAGCCAATCCCTCAGGCAATTCCACGGGAACTCTACAAATAGAATTCCAAGCAACTTTATTCAGCAGACATTTAGAATAATTCCCACAGAAGCCCTTTAAATGTTGCCATGGACTCTCCTTACCTGTAAGAAGGGGATACAAAAACACAATTAGTCTGTATGAAATAGGAATCCACTTGCTGATGAAAGCTGCATATTACAATACAATGTAACGTTGACAATGAAAGAAGTAGGGTTTAGTGGGAAATTGTGCCGTTTTGAACAAACGGAATCCAGAGGAAAACCTATTCTGTTGGGTGTCATGAATGGATATGTAGAAAAAACATAGAACAAGCAGGAGAACCCCACACCATTTCAGACAAATGGTTATCCGGTCTCTTTTTTAAAGTCTCCAGTAATGGAGCAGCCACAACTTCTGAAAGCAAGCTAGTCCACTGGTTGAGTGCAATCTCACCGTTAGGAAATCTCTCCTAAGTTCTAAGTTGTTTTCAGCCATTATTTCTTGCCTTATCTTTTGGTGCTTTGGAAAATAGGTTGACCCCCTTGTCTTTGTAGAAGCTTCTCAAATATTGGAACAGTACAATCATGTCACACTAGTCCTTCTTTTCATTAGACTAGACCAGGCCTGTCAAACTGGCGGCCCATGGACCGGATACGGCATGCACAGGCCATGCCCGCCCCAACTCCACAAAGGCAAAAACATCACGATATGTCAAAATATGGCCTGCGATGCGAGTGAGTTTGACACCCCTGGACTAAACATACCCAATTCCAGCAACTTTTCTTTATATGTTTTAGCTTTCAGCCCTCTAATCATTTTTGTTGCTCTTCTCTGCATTCTTTCCAGAGCCTCAGCATCTTTTTTTATATTGTGGTGACCAGAACTGGATGCAATACTTCAAATGTCGTCTTACTACTGCCTTCTAACCACTGTGCCACCACAGCTCCTAAATGGAAGTGCATGACTTGATTTAATTGCTTATGATGAAAGATTAAGAGAATTGGCAATAGCTACAAGAGGGATTAAGAGACTTTGAACAGGGGCAAACCATTTATCTGATAGTGTCAACAGTAATTCTGAGAAAAATGGACATCATATAAAAGAATATATGTGAAAGAAACTAGAATGATTGCAGGACGTTTAAGAGTATAGTCCTGTATTATTAAATCAGTGTTCGTTGGGGATATGATGTTATCTTGTTGGTTGAAAACCTGAATTATTGCCGACAATAGGAGAAAGATAATATGATAAATGAGTTTGGTCTGACCATTCATATACCAAAAATCAAGGTGGTTTTGCATTACAAATAAAAAAGAATGAATCATGATGGTTTATGAAAAACTAGACCAAATGGATAAATGAAAAATTAGACCAAATGGATGAGTTGTAAAGCTTTGAAGAATGTTTACTAAAGATGGGGAAAGGGATAAACAAATATGAAGATATACAGATATTTCTAGAACAACAGCGAGCAGTATGTGGTCTGTTGCAAGGAATGTTTGTCAAAAGAAAAAAGATGTACAATAGGAATGTGCGTGAGCCATATGAAAGAACTATGCTGAAGTGGTTTAATAAGACAGAGAATTTTCTTTTACTGGATACAGAGAATAAATGAGGACCACAATTGCAAAATAGGTGAAAAAACATTGAGAACAAGAGAAAGGAGAAGATTGAGAAAGTGTATAGAGGTCAAATCAAATTTTAAAAAATAATTCCACAGTCCAAGACAGGAGTTGATGAGGTCCAAAAAATAAGAGAAGTGAAATATTTAAAGAATAGGCAATATATGAAGTAGTATATGGATATAGTTTGGGGAAAAGATGGTTTACAAGTAAAAAAGGTGAATAGTGAATGGTGCTGGTGTAAAATATATCTAGCCATATTTCCTTTTTCTCACCACACATCTTAATTTTCTGAGATAATCCTTGCCTGCTTTATATAATGAAAACTAAAATCAGCAAATTCGTTTCCGAAAAAAATATCATTTTTAAGAATTTAGGAACATCAAAGAAAATGCTATGCAAAGTATTTCTCAATTTGTAAATTTTTGAAGAATTTTTTTTAAAAAATTGTAATTATGAATTATATGTTTCAAGCAATCACTTATACTCAAAACTACATCATTTAAAAAAAAATAAGATGCTTGGTACCACTACTTATAGGTTCAAAATCAAAAAGACTGCAATACAGTTTTTAGCTTTTAAAATTTATATCAAGAATTAAAGAACTCAATTTAAAGGATTTCAAATTTGAATGTGAATTTTTGCAACTTTTATTTGTTCAACTTGTATGCCGCCTTTCTCTGAAGACTCAAGACTTTAGATGCAATATTTCATACTTCTACAGAAAATACATTTATCATTTTACATCCAGTAAAATATGGATGTATAACATCCAGTCATCGTTTTAGTGATTAGATATCCTTGGACAGATAACTTTCCTCCTTATTTTTCTGTATTAATCTTGATTTTTTGTATTTAAGCAGTAATGAATAATGCAGTAATTTTTGTAACCTAATTAATACAATATTTGTTAAGGGGGGGAGGGGGGGAGAGTATTCTCACTAACGTATACCACCAATTAGGATATAACACAAGTCGTGGTATCCTAAATACTATCCAGACCTCTATGCAAATATGAAATTTAGAAGATAAAATCTTTCAAAATATGTAACCTGTGTTTCTTGCTGTCTCCCCTTCCCTTGGTCTTTCAAGTTTTTATGTTTTTATACCTAGGTAACATAGAAATTCTACCTGGAGGGCCTTAACGACTTGTTAAAAGAATGCAAATGACCATGCTGTCTGCAAGGAGTTTAAATCCTTCCATTCCCCACCATCCAGTCAGAGCTGAAGAAGCTTCTTGGATGAGAAGTGAAACGTCTTCAAAGAAAAACCAGAAAGTCCAGTTGCCTCTTGAAAAATAAACACACCTTTGGGGCTATAGAAAGTTAAGTTCTCAAGTAGGTGAAAACATATGACTCCAACTTAATCTAGGTCATACTGAAAATGGTTATTTGCTAAGGAAGTTAAATATTTATGAAAGAGTACTTCGTTTTTAAATTTTAACTTCAGGATTCATTTGTGGTAAGCGCTCAAGAAAAAAAGAAATCTGTTAACGACAGCCACATTGCTGTGATAGCATTATGTTTGAAATCTTCTGTACCTATTGAAATGGGTTTTAGTTTACACCCAGCCTCCTAACTGCTCTGGTTAACTTCAATCCCAGATGTACACTTATTTTGGGGTGGGTAGGTGCGGTGGAGGTAGTAATTTAATAACAAGGAAAAGGATTAGTCCAGCAAAAAAATTTCATATGATGAAACTTCTTTGCTAGATCTATGTAGAATTATATACCGTATTTTTCTCTCCATAAGATGCACTGACCATAAGGGGCACCTAGGTTTAGAGGAGGAAAACAAGAAAAAAAAAATATTCTGAGCCTGAGAGAACCACAGATAGGTGTCCTCTCATCTGCCAGCTCTGTCTATTGACTCCTGCACTGCAGAGAAGAGACGGGCAATGACAAAAACAGAAGAGGCGGGCTTCAGCACTATAAAAGGACCCTGCCGCTGTGGGCCAGCTGCTATTCACCAAAGGACTGGCAAAAAAAGGTGTGTCTTTTGGGGGGGGAAGTGTGTCTTATGGAGCGAAAAATATAGTATATTTACATGTGATCCAAACATTAGTTTTCAAACGACAATCAAAAACCTTCCAACCTTCGTTCTTCTTGACTGCTTTCCTCAAGTTTCTGCAGCCTTCAAAAGCACCCGGTACAGTATTGGAAGACCAAGCCAATGAAGGACAAACCAGACAGTGAAAGCGAGAGCAACAAGAAGGTAAACAAAAAAATGACATATGAGGTCATGGATTTCAATGTATTTTTTTTAAAAAATATGATAAAAAAAGCCATAGATCGTTTTTTAAAAAAAAGAAAAAGAAAAGGCAATTCATTCATTACAAAATAATAATAGCCATGCTGGGAGTAATGAGAATTGCACTTCAACACATCTGCACTTCAACATCCATCCTGGGAAGATTGGCCATACCTTTATCACTGCAATGTAAGGGAGAAGATAAGCTTCCTATCCTGTTAAATTCGGTTCAATCATTTTTAATTTATTCAAGCTTAAATTAGCTTATTTTCCATATAAGTTTGTAGTTTGTTTGTTTTTTAAAATAAAAAACCCGAAAGGAACTCATTTTCTAAGATCCTATTTTTTGCAAGTAGTTTTATCCAGGTTTTGCTTTTGAATGTTACTTCAATAATCTGGGTGTGTTCTTTCTCTACATTTTTGCAAGCATATATCTTTTTTTTTTAAAATCAAAGTAGATTACAATTCCTGAACTGGATTGGAAATGCAAAGAAAATGAATTCATTTCTTTCCTGTTCCTGCTCTTTCTAACCATTTGTTTTCCACAGATCAGCAAATAATTTTAACATGTTCTTGAGTCAGGGCCTTTTTTAAAACCTTATCATCAGGTTGCTTGGACATACTATTAAAACCATGGTTTACCATTTTAGCAGTACAAGAACCACCCTATTAGAAGAAAGGTGTTAAGAGAAAAGTTGTAATTTTTTTTGAAATTTGTTTTTAACGTGTTCTGAATGCAATGAATGCAACGTTTCCTTTTGCTCCTTGCAGAAATGCTTACTTAATTATAATTCCATTATATCTATATAGAAGAAACAAAAGTGTCTCTAGGAGAAAATCTTCAGAAAAGTTTGAGCCTCTAAATCAGAGGTGTCAAACTCAAGGCCTGCCTTGGAAATAGCGAAGGACCAGCCCGTGGTGCCTCTGCCAGCAAAAATGGAGCTCCATTTTCGCTGGCAGAGGGTTGCAGGAGGCAGTCACAGCCGAAAATAGAGCTAAGGAGCCTGTTTTCGCTGGCAGAGCTCTCGGGCCACCACAGCCCCCCCCCCCAACACAAATGACATCATGCTGGCCATGCCCCCCCACCCCGGTCACAGACACATACCCCGAGGTCAAACACCACCCTAATGCAGCCCTCAATGAAATCGAGTTTGACACCTCTGCTCTAAATGAAATACATCGTATTTTAAAAATATATTCCATGAGAAAGTCAACTGTTTATATTTTGCCATAGTAAAATAATGTTTTATAAGTCAATAATGTCAATTATTCCTTGTCTGAAAGAAAAACTTCAGAAGCAAAAAAAGAAAAAAGAGAACGGAAGAAAGGAATGACGAATGCTTAGAAATGATTGCAGAATATGGTTTATGATGAAATATGGCACTGAAACTATGAACTGAGATGAAGACGTTACTGAAATACATAGTAAATAAAGGCAACTCCCAAATTATGTTAACTTAGTGGAATACAAGGGGCGTGGCTATTTTTGAACTAATTTACCAAATCTATAAATCTTATGCATTTTAATATATAAGGTAATTATTTCACTGAAGAAACATAAAAGCCTTGTTTTATTTGTGGGTAAATATTGCTTAAAAGCCTTTAGCAGATAACATCACCTACTCCAGTTTGGCTGATCTTAAAAATCTATGACACGGGTGTCAAACTCACACTGTCACATTGCTGTCACGTGACGTTTCGTGATGTTTTTCCCCTTTACAGAGCTGGGGTGGGTGTGGCCTGCGCGTGACGCATCTGGCCCCTGTTCTTGACACCCCTGATCTATGAGAACTAATTTGATATAATGATTAAGGCATTAGGTTAGAAACTGGGAGACAGTGAGTTCTAGTCCCACCTTAGGCATAAAGCCAGCTGGGTGACCCTTAACTAATCACTTTGTCACAGCCTTGGGAAGGAAAACCATATCTGAAAAACCTTGCTGAGAATACGGCACAGACTTGAGAATCAAACACAACCAGGCACAACTAAATGGAAGAGAATCAGAATCAATTACATTTACTATAAATGGAAGGATGACCATCTACACATAAGACCAGAGAAAAAGTAACTTAGATCCTAAAGCACCTTGAAAGCCTTGGGCGTACCCCAAGGGTTTTCCAAAAATTGCTATCAAAATAGGAAGTACTAAATATATAATTGGACAGAAGGGATGCAAAAAACTAATTACAGGAAGTTTCAGAGGAATGGAATATTCCCATTTTGGAACAGTTGGTTTCAGACAACAGTTCTGGATGGTAATCCTATTAATTTATTATTATTACAGTTGCATTTAGCTATGGTTTCCTTCTGGCTATTTGCATATCTATGCAGAATCCCAAACAAATGCTTTGGCCTAATTTTTATAAGGACAAGCTGGAAGTAGAGCATAGTTTAGTTTCTCACTGGAAATGTTCCTCATAGGTGGGAAGAAGTGATAGCTGCAGATGCTGAGATGGCAGTGGAAGTATAGTCTTAAATTACAGAAGAATTATGGGAATGAGTAATGGGAAGAGATAGGACAGAGGTGTAACGGTTGAGACAAATATTACTCTAGACAGCTCCCGCTAATGAAGATTTATGGTTTTGAGAAATAAAGGTATGAGCTGATAAACCTGAATTGGATTGGCACTGTTTATCATCTTCTTTCATCTTTTTTTAACGATCCCATAATCCCTTGTGGGGTGGAGTCTGGGCAACTGAATGGAGCTGTGTTTACTGGCCGGATGCCCTTCCTGTCGCTAATGCGGAGCTTGGTTTAGCAGATATATTCTCACTGTGCCCAGAGAGAATGAAATATCTGCCTCTAACTAGTATCGAACTCACAGCCTTCTGATTCTGAGGCGAGAGCACCAATACTATGCCACCGCACTGTTTTATCTTCTGAATATTCATTAGTTTGAAGGCAAATCTGGAGGAGATTGCTGAAGAGTTTTGGGGCATGGTCCAGAGAAGTGTTCTGAAAATTCAAAGACCATCATAAGATGTAGTCTACACTGTGCAGATGATCCCCCAAGGAATGAAGAGGATTAAAGGTTTTCTCCACTTAGAAATAAGCCAGCAGGCAGCCTGACTGACAGAGGGAAAACTGCCATCAATATATGCAAGGACTTTTTACATTCTAAATTAGGAAGTAGATAGAATCAAGATATAGAGCAATGGACAGATGCATTAAGCTAACATTATAGAGCACATAAATATCTGGGTAAAAAAAACAGGCTATAAAATATTAATCAGCAAAAAAACAACACCCTCCATTGTTCTCTTTTGACTCAAAATGGGGAGAATACAGAATATATTCTGTAATACTCATTACAGAATATAGCTGGGATATCAAAACTAAATGCTAAACAAATATTTGCTTTTAAGGTCTCGTTGTTTGAATAAAAGGGGGTGGGAGGGAAACATCTGCAACAGTGTTCTGCGTTGAGCTTCTACCAAATCCTGAGAGCCCAGAGAAACCCTAGTCACATTTAATTAACTATGAGTGTAAATAAAATGAAATCAAGTTTATTGTTTGTCCTAGAGCCACTTTTGGAAAAGAAGCCCCTTAAAGCATAATTCAAAAGCTAAAAGTGGCTCTCAGTTTATAAAGAAAAATTATATACACTTGATGAACCGGTATTTATGTATAATCTTTCTTGGATCCTTGATTATGTAATAATTCAGTAGAAGATTATTTCTTTTTAAGATGTTATGGAATGGCAAAATAATAAAAACATAAAGTAATATGAAATGAGTGACACAGCAAGACAGGTATAAGCTGAGTATGAAAAAAAATTCAAAATATCCCACTCTCAACATTAAAGGAAGCTCTAATAGCTCCCAAAATCAGCGTGTAAATCTAGCATGTAGCTCAGGGGTCAGCAACCTGCGGCTCTGGAGCAGCATGTGGCTCTTTCATCCCTCTGCTGTGGCTCCCTGTCGCTCAAAATATGTGTCACAACTGCCAATGTGTGACACCCGCTGGCACGCAATTTATTGAGCTTTTCAACCCCCGGTAGCCCAACCATGGATAAGTCCAAGAAAAGAAAAGTTTCAAAAGAAAACAGAATCTTTAATTCAACTATATAAATGCTAGTTTTGTGGCCGCTCAGAAAATAGTCAGGCACGGGAAGAGTTTTGTGGCTTCCGGTGCTTTTTTTTTCTGTGGAAAATGGGTCCAAATAGCTCTCTGAGTGTTTAAGGTTGCTGACCCCTGATGTAGATTATGGTTGTGATTCCATGACACATTACAGTACTCCATGGTGTACTTAACAACTATTAACTGAATTAGCTCAACTGCCTGGGTTCACAAGCCTCAACCATCAACTAACTATACTGGATGGGTTCCCATGATACACTTCACCACAAACTAGGTAAGGATCCTATGCAAATTTAGCCTGTGCAGTGTTATGTATTTTATTTTCAAATTTAAACTGAAAGAAGTTGTCCTGATTTAAATGTAACTTCAAGAATGTTATTCGCTATTGTCTTAAAAATATAAGAATTGTCCGCCAGACTCATTGTATTACCGATCATAAAGTAAAGCCCTTGCTTGTTTGCAAAATGGATGGCAGGATTCATATACTCCAATTAAAGATTACAGTTAAGAAGCACTCAATGTTCAGTTTTAACCTCTACCTCTTTTTCTTCTTCCTTTCCTTTTTCTTCAGTTTTTCTAAATCTTTTTTAGCCATATCTAGGATTTCAATCGTCTCCTTATCAGAGGGAAGCATTGAAGCAGAAAATGCTGAGGCTCCACCAAAGTATGTTGACCTTGTTGAAGCTCTTGACAAGTTGCGCCGAAGGTTTTCATTCACTGCTTCGCTTTCGAATAGCTTAGCTCTTGAAGAAGAAAAATATATTGAGAAGAAGGCAGAAGAAAAACTCAAATAGAAAATTAACTAATTAAGAATGCAATAGCTTATTCAAAATTCTAAGCGATTTGTTCACATAAATGCAAAAAGCGGCACATGGAATTGCAGGAAGATAGACAAACAATAGTCACAATAATGTTTGCATCATTATATAACATTTTTAAGAAAGCAGTTTTCTTTTTCATACTAAATTCTTATATGCTGTTAAAAGAATATGGACAAGCCAACAGGTATAGGGCCAGTGTTTGTAAGTTTTTCGTTCATCAGGATGAGAAAATAAGATTAGTGAATAAAGTTTCTTAGATTAATAAACCACAATGCAAAACTAGTTTTCCTTGGATTACTGACTGCAATCTTGGCATGATGCACTTTGCCTGTTTATTCCTGATTTGATTTTGCACTCCGAGAAAGAGAAACAAATCAGAAATAATTCAGTAACATGATTAATATATTGAACTTATAAAACAAGCAATGGCTTAGTGAGATATGAGAACTCCAATTATTTATTTTTTTATTTTACTTTAGCAGAGTTATATGGAAGAGATAGAAAAATTAACTCAACTACAATTTAGTGTTACAATATATACTACATCTTACCAACATCTTACATCTTACTAAGCACAGATTATTAAATAAATCAGCCTATTTCATAAACAAGAGTTTAGACCAGAGGTCTTCAAACTTGGCAACTTTAAGACTTGTGGATTTCAACTCCCAGAATTCTCCAGCCAGCTATGCTGGGAGTTGAAGTCCACAGGTCTTAAAGCTGCCAAGTTTGGGGATCCCTGGTTTAGACTGTCACAATTTGTCTGGGTTCAAATATTATGCCCTCCTAATGAAAAAGAAGCCATGCTGGCTGTGGACTCTGGAACTTGTCATTCAGGACCTGGAATCATTGAAGACACTGTCTCAAAAATAAAAAAATTAACTACAATCCTTTATATTCTAATCATACACAATCAAGCCAAAATTATAACAATATCAGAATACTACCTGAGATCCTCAATTTCCTTGATGTAGTTATGAATCATATTACTGATTTCTTCATTACCCTCTCCTGTAAGAAGAAGAACAAGATTGAGTTGTTAAGTTGAATACTAGATGGACACAAAGTACATGGTTTTTAAATGTACCGTACTTGCACAAGGACATCAAAATATTTAAATAAACCAGTCTGAAGTTTCACAGAATCATTGGGTTTGAAGGGACTATGGAGGTCTTCCAGTTCAACCCCAACTCAAGGCAGCAGCCTTATGTCATCCCAGTCAAATGGTTGTCCAATTTATTTTTGAAAACCTCCAGTGACTGAGCACCCACAATTCTGGGAAACAAATTATTCCATTGATTAATTATTCTCATTGTCAGAAAATTCTTCTTACTTCTAGGTTGGATCTCTCTTTAGCAAGCTTCCACCCATTACTTCTTGTCCTGCCCTCTGGTGCTTTCGAAAATAAGTCAATCTCCTCTTCTCTGTGACAGCCCCTCAAGTACTGGAAGACAATTATCAGGTACCCCTTAATCCTTCTGTTTGATAGGCTAGGCATAAATAATTCCCTCAACCGCCAATCATATATTTTAGCCACTAGGGTCCTTATCATCTCCATTGCACTTCTCTATACCCTTTCTAGGGTCTCACATGCCACAATAACTAGAATTGGATGCGGTATTCCAAGTGGAACTAAAGAGCTTCTTGATGCGGGTGAAGAAGGAGAGTGCAAAAGTTGGCTTGAAACTCAACATTAAGAAAACTAAGATCATGGCATCCGGCACTCTCAATTCCTGGCAAATAGATGGGGAAGAAATGGAGGTAGTGACAGATTTTATTTTCCTGGGCTCTAAGATCACCACAGATGGGGACTGCAGCCAAGAAATAAAAAGACACTAAAAAGCAGAGACATCACCCTGCCAACAAAAGTGCGTATAGTCAAGGCTATGGTTTTCCCAGTTGCAAAGTATGGCTGTGAAAGTTGGACCATAAGGAAGGCTGAGAGCCAAAGAATGGAGGCCTTTGAACTATGGTGCTGGAGAAGACTCCTGCGAGTCCCTTGGACTGCAAGGTGCAAAAACCGTTCAGTCCTAGAGGAGATCAACCCTGACTGCTCTTTAGAACGCCAGATCCTGAAGATGAAACTCAAATACTTTGGCCACCTAATGACAAGGAAGGACTCACTGGAAAAGAGCCTAATGCTGGGAAAGATTGAGGGCAAAAGAAGAAGGGGACGACAGAGAACGAGGTGGCTGGAAGCAGTCAATGAAGCAGTCGGCGTGAGCTTAAATGGACTCTAGAGGATGGTAGAGGACAGGAAGGCCTGGAGGAACGTTGTCCATGGGGTTGCGATGGGTTGGACATGACTTTGCAACTAACAACAACAATTCCAAATGTGGCCTCACCAGTGCAGTATTATCATTTCACATGATCTTGATACTATCCCTCTGTTGATGCACCCCAGGACTGCATTGGCTCTTTCGGTAGCTGCTGGTTCATACTTAAGTGGGGGTCCACTAGGACACCTAGATCCCTCTCTCAGTTATTAGCTCTTGAGCCAGATACCACCTATTCTGTACCTGTGCATTTGGATCTAATTTTTTTTTTCTTTTTCCAGCAAACAACCAGAACTTCTTACAGACCTTAATTCATACAGCAATTTAAGGGATAAACGTACACATTACCTGCTCTAGCAAGGACCTGGTTGGCCTGATCACTGGCAAGCTGTGTGATTCGAGCTCTCAAAGCATCTATAGTCTCTTGCATTGCCTTTATCCTAACTCGCAGATTGTTGTTCTCTGTTTGCAGCATGGCGTTTTCATGGAACATGTCATTAATACTTTCCACACCTTCCTCATCAATAATCTTTTTACCCTTTAAAAAAAAAAGAAGGAAACAATGTCTTCACCCAGGGATAATCTTAACAAGTTCTCTTCTGAAAAACAGGAAGACTGTCAATGTAGCATCTTACCCAGTTTTGAACACTGAATTATAGTTTGTTTGGAATGAAATCATATTAAAATGTTTCATATATGCTTCAAATGTGCTCTAATGCCCTTACATGATACGGAAAGACCCCACTTAACAATGATAATTGGTACCAGAGTTTCCATCCACTAAGCCAGGGGTCAGCAACCTGTGGCTCTGGAGCCGCATGTGGCTCTTTCATCCCTCTGCTGAGGCTCCCTGTCACTCAAAATATGCGTCACAACCATCAATGTGCGGCACCCACCGGCACGCGATTTATTGAGCTTTTCAACCCCCAGTAGGCCAACCATGAATAAATCCAAGAAAAGAAAAGTTTCACAAGAAAACAGAATGTTTAATTCAACTACGTATGCTAGTTTTGTGCCGCTCAAGAAATAGTCAGGCACGGGAAGGGTTTTGTGGCTCCCAGTGTTTTCTTTTCTGTGGGAAACAGATCCAAATGGCTCTTTGAGTGTTTAAGGTTGCAGACCTCTGCACTAAGCTATGCAATCATAAAGCACAATATCATATGACTGCATTGCTTGCCAATGTCAATTTTGGCAGTCCCGTTTCCATCCTTGAGTGAGAATTGTGGGTTGTTAAGTGAGGACCTCACATGACCACAATATGCAATTTCCTGCCAACTTCTGACAAGCAAAGTCAATGAGGACCCAGCATGGCTCACAAGCAGGCCAGTGGGTGGGTGAGTACTATGGAGTGAGGCAGCAGGGTGCTGTGGCAAGTGCATGCAGGCTTAATCCCAAAGGTGCTTTTTCAGGAGGCAACTGGGCTTTCTTGTTTTTTGTTTTGAAGATGTTTCGCTTCTCATCCAAGAAGCTTCTTCAGCTCTGAGAGGATAGTGGGGAATGGAAGGATTTATATTCCTTGCAGACAGCTGGTCGTTTGCATCCTTTTAGAGGGTCACTGAAGTGCTTGGAGGTTTATCTGTGTCCTCAGGGTCACCTGAGTAGTGCAAATGGTTCCTCTCATCTGCAATTTTTCCTCTGGAAATCCATTTCTACTCCCACACCATTCAATGGTTGCTCATCCCAAATTGTATGGCTAAACATCTGTAGAGATTCTCAGTCTTCCAGGCCATGGTTGTGCTACACTATACAATTTGGGATAAGCAACCTTTGAATGGTGTGATAGTAGGAATGGATTTCCAGAGGAAAAATTTCAGACTACAGAAACCAGGAGCACTACTCAGGTGACCCCGAGGACACAGATAATCCTCCAAGTGCTTCAAGGACCCTCTGAAAGGATGCAGATTACCAGCTGTCTGCAAGGAATATAAATCCTTCCATTCCCCACCATCCTGTCAGAGCTGAAGAAGCTTCCTGGATGAGAAGTGAAACATCTACAAAAGAAAAAACAAGAAAGTCCAGTTGCCTCCTGAAAAAGCACCTTTGGGACAACCATGACCTGGATGACTGAGAATCTTTACAGGTTTAGGAGATACTGCTGCCCAAGTGCAGCTAGGTGGGGGAAGGAAGCTGTGGCATAAATATGAACTACTGGGATTCTGTACTCTGTAGCAGGGCTGCTTGAGAAAAAGTGGTAGCAAGTTTCACCCTTCCCTGCTGTCTTCCTTATTGACTTTGCTTGTGGGAAGGTCACACATGGAGGTCATGTGACCGCTGGTCACTGCAATTGTTGTAAGAGTGAGCTGGTTTCCAAGCTCTTGAGTTGCATTCAAGTGATCTTGGGGATGCTGCAACAGCCAGAACTGGTCATAACTACCAATTGTCCAGTGCTGTCACAATGACAGTCAGTGAAAAAGTCGCCATTAGCTGAAGAAAAGGTCATTAGCCCTATAGTATTATGAGAATCATCATGCAAGGTCAAAGCTTTCTCAATTATCTGGCTGGAATGGACCAATCCAGATTATTCAATATCCAAAAAATTTCAAACGTAAATCCATGAATGCATTTAGTGAGGGTTCTTGTCATCTTTTAGATCAGGG
Organism: Pantherophis guttatus; assembly: GCF_059756535.1. NCBI lineage: Eukaryota > Metazoa > Chordata > Lepidosauria > Squamata > Colubridae > Pantherophis > Pantherophis guttatus. The sequence continues at coordinate 78,378,348 of NC_142069.1, forward strand.
GTGTCAAACTTGCGGCCTATGGACCAGATGCGTCACATGCTGGCCACTCCCACCCCGGGTTTAGCGAAGGGGGAAAAAGTTACAATACATCACATGATGACATGTCATTATGAGTTTGACACCTCCGTTTTAGATGATACTATTCTAAAGAGAAAAAAGAACGTGTATATTTCAGGATTGAAATGTGGAATCCTTGATGCTCTTTGGACTTGGCTGCTTGTTTACAAAGTCACCAACCAACCAACCAAGCTCAAAGCACACCAAGGTTTCCACAGATGATTTATTTATTTATTTATTTATTTTATTTTATTAAACTTGTATGCCGCCCTCTCCCCCAAGGACTCAGGGCAGCTCACAACAATAAAAAACACATAAAATTCAGTATTCAAATATAAAAAACCAATACAATCCCCTTTAAAAAACCCCTTCAATCCAATCCGGCCAGGCCAAATAGCCATGTTTTGAGGTCATGGCGGAAAGAGCGAAGGGCAGGGGCCATCCGGAGCCCCAGGGGGAGCTGATTCCACAGAGTAGGCCCGCCCACAGAGAAGGCCCGCTCCCTGGGAGTCGCCAGCAACACTGTCTAGTCGACAGGACCCCAAGGAGGCCCTCCCTGTGAGCGCACCGGGCGATGGGGAGCTGTCGCTGGCCGCAGATGGTCCGCCAGGTACCCCGGGCCTAAGCCATGTAGGGCTTTATAGGTAATTACCAGGACCTTGAATCTCACCCGGAGGGCAACCGGTAGCCAATGCAGGTCCCGCAGGAGGGGTGTAACATGAGAGTGTCAGGACAATCCCATCACTACCCGCGCGACCGCATTCTGCACCAGCTGAAGCCTCCGGGTAGTCTTCAAGGGCAGCCCCATGTAGAGAGCATTGCAGTAGTCGATCCGGGAGGTGACGATGATGATGATACTGTCTTTGACTGGATATATCCAAAAATTAAATTACAACCGAGTGTCTTAATCTTGACAGCACCATCTAGCTTTCAAGATTTATCGCCTAGTGTTTTTCAGCCCTGCCAACTTTAAAATGTGTGACTTCAATTTACAGACCTGCAAGCAAACAGACGCTAAACAAAGAAGCTGCTAAATATGGACTATCTGTGCTTTTATTTCTACTAGTTGTGAATTGTAAACGTTCTTTCCTTCCTTGCAACTTGGGCCTTTTAACAGATAGGAACATGAAAGGAATTAGAATTATAAAAATGATGACCTTGGATTCAAAGGTAAAAGATGCAATGGAATGCACTGGGTAAACCTGTCTACCAGTCCTAAGGCAACTCACTCTGGGACTTAAGGCAGAGGGAGGGGGACAACTGAGGCGTTTCAAAGTGTAATTATTCACATTACATTACAGCAAAGATAATTATAATAAATTTGCTTTTTTTAAAAAAGGATGTTACCGTTTTATATTCCATGAGTTCCAACTGCAATCGAGTTATCTCGCTTCGCAGAGCGTTGATCTGCTGACTAGCCCTGTCCTGATTAACCATCAGTTTATTCTTGATATTTCTTGCTCTGTTTGCATACTTTAAGGTGTTCAACGTTTCCATGAAGTCTCTGTCGGAAGGGCTTACACAAGCTATCATGACTGTTTGGCTGGAGGTGAAAAAGAGCTGCTATTCATCATTTGGAAACAACTGTTAAAAGTAATTAAAAACATATTGCTTGCCAAGCATTAATAAACAAAAGCTTAATTACAACACCTTGGTAGAAGAGACCAAATCTTGACAGAAATCTCTTGTCATTTTGTAACTAGGCTACTGTACAAAGTGATAATAATTACAATTACATATTCTCAGATTTGATGGCAAATCAGGAATAACACATTCACAATTCCTCTGCAATTGGTCCATTAAATTTAGATTTCATATATAAACCAAATCATGACTGCATTTTCTCAACAAAATGAAAAAAGTATTTGAGTTGAGCTGAAAAGTGTAGAATTTCTGGAGAATTCCCCTCTCCAGAATGTTGTTCTTTGTTGGCATTTTAAATAGCATGTTAAAAAGACGCAATAACCAATAAAAATGCACATGCAGAGATACAGTACTCATAAAAACACTATTATCACCTAGATAGCCTCATAGCTAAAACCTCCAATATTCACTCAAGTATTTCAAAGGAATTTTTTTTTGCAAGAAACTTAGAACACAGAACATAGAATAATAGAATTGGAATGGACCTTGGAGGTCTTTTAGTCCAACCCACTGCTCAAGCAGGAGTTCCTGTACCATTCTGGACATATGGCAGTCCAGACTCTTCTTGAAAACTTCCGGTGATAGTGCACCACAACTGCAGGGGGTAAGCTCTTTTCCTGACTAAGTGTTCTCACTGTCAAGAAATGTTTCCTTAGTTTTAGGTTGGATCTCTCTTCAATGTTTTTCCATCCATGTCTACTTGTCCTTATCCCTGAGGCTTTACAGCAACAGTCTCTAACCCTTCTGGTTCCACGGACTGGCAGGGAGAGGGGATGGTTTCATATGTGCTGCCTAATCCTGCACATACACAAATAAAGCTTTGTGTGCTTGCCTGCTTGCGGGCCCTGGTTCCCAACGGACCTTGGACTGGTACCGGTGCACAGACTGGGGTTTGGAGACCCCTTCTTTAGAGAATAGATCAACCCCGTCTTCTCTATGACAGCCGCTCAAGTACTGAAAGACAGTTATCCTGTCCCTCTAGTCTTTCTCTTTGTTAGACTAGACATACCTAGTTCCCTCAATGGTTCATCGTACAGTTTAACCTCCAGATCCCTTATCACACCTGTTGCTCTTCTCCACACTCTTTCTAGGGTCCTAATATGCTTTTGGTATCATGGTGACCAGAACTGAGGTATTCCAAGTGTGGTCTCACCAGTGCAGCATAATCTCATGATCTTGAAACTATTGAAGCAACATTGGACTGCATTAGCCTTTTTCACAGCTGCAGCACACTGCTGGCTCATACTTAAATGGACATTCTCTAGGACACCTAGATCTCTGATTGTTGCTAGTGTTGAGCAGGTACCACATATTCTATACCTGTACATTTGGTTTTTCCTGCCTATGTGTAAGGCCTTACGTTTCTCACCACTGAATTGCATATTGTTGGATGGGGCCCAGTGTTCAAGTTTGTCAAGATCCTTCTGAATCTGAAGTGTATCTTCTAAAGTGTTGGCTATTCCCCACAGCTTGGTGTCAGCTGCAAATTTGATGAGTTCTCCTTCTATCCCCTCATCTAGCTCATTTATAAAGATGTTGAAGAGTACTGGGCCCAAGACAGAACCTTCAGGTACCCCACTGCATGTTTCCCTCCATGTAGATGTAATTATATTGACGACTACTGTACATGTTGATTGCTGTTGAGCAGCAGAGGGAACATTATTATATTAAAATCAAATAACCAATGGTGAGATGTTTTTGCATGTGATAACCTGTAATTATTAAATGTTAACTTAAATGCAGATTACTAATTACTGAAAATTCAAATTGATAATTACATGTGGAAATTAATATCTTGGGTCACCACAATATGACTCAAGCTATTTATTTTTCTATCTTACATTTCCCCTTGCTATTATAACACTAAAAAAATACAATTAGGAGAATGGTCAGAAGAGATTTTTTCCACTGACTGAAATAAAAAGTGGGACGGTTGAACCCTGAAAACAGTAATAGGAAACAAGGTGTTGTAAGAGATCACGATAGACAAATCTCAATGTCTTTAGTTACTACTTTAGTTTACAAATGTAATGGAATTAAACATTAGGCATCTGCCCATCTATCTACCTTTGCCCATTTTAAACAAAAATGCTAAGGTATTTATAACATAACAACATAACATTACAGTTATGACAGAAATTTCATCCAATCGTTGTAAATCTAGGTAGTTTTTTTTATCTGGGTTTCTTTCCTTTTTCAAAGGAAAAACACCACTTGAAATCTTAAAACGGAACCTAATCAATATTATTTTGTCTCATTCAAACCAATATCTTAGAATTTAAAACAGCTGATTTTAACGAACTCAGAGAGAGCTTGGGAAGGATTCAATGGAGGAAATCGACTCAAGAAGCTTGGGAAACTGAAAAATATGATTATAAAAGCCCACTCCAGTTTAATACCACTAAAAAAGAAAAACAAGAAAAAAACAGGATGGTTGCACGAAGAACTCTGAGTCCAACTGAGAGAGAAAAAATAAGTACAAAAAATGGAAAGAGGGACACACAGCTAAGGCGGAATATCAACGAATAGTCCAAACCTGCAAAGATGAAGTTAGGAAAGCTAAGTCTTTGAATTAAATGAGATCTAAGAAATAAGCGCGTACCCAAAGGTTCCGTTTAGGCACAGTATTCTTCAATAACTTCATAAATGATCTAGAGGGAATTGAAGGGGAACTCATCAAATTTGCAGACGACACTAACCTGGTAGGAATAGCTAACACCCCAGAAGACAAGCTCAAGATCCAAAAAGATCCTGACTGACTTCAACACTGGGCCCTATTAACAAAATGAGATTCAACGTAGATAAAAGTAAGGTTTTACACTTAGGTAAGAAAGCCCAACTCTATAGATACAGACTAGGTGAAACGTGGCTTAATGCCAGTAACTGTGAGAGGGATCTTGAAGTCCTAGTGGACAATCACTTAAATATGAACCAACAGTGTGTGGCAGCAATCATATAACCAGTGCAATCCTAGGCTGCATTAACCAAAGGACAGAATCAAGATCACATGAAGTCCTAGTACCGCTTCACAAAACCTTGCTAAGACCACACTTGGAATACTGAATCTAGTTCTGGTCACCCCAATATAACAAAGATTCTGAAAAAAGAATGGAAAGAAGAGCAACAAGAATGATTAAGGGGCTGGAGGCTAAAACATACAAAGAACAGTTACAGGAATTGGGTACGTCTCGTCTAATGAAAAGAAAGACTGGGAAGACATGATAACAGTGTTCCAATGTTTAAGGGACTCCTACAAAGACAAGGGGTGGTGAAATCCAGCATGTTCTGACAGGTTCTGGAGAACCGGTAGCGGAAATTTTGAGTAGTTCGGAGAACCAGCAAATACCACCTCTGGCTGGTCCCAGAGTGGGGTGGGAATGGGGATTTTGCAGTATCCTTCCCCTGCCATGCCCACCAAGCCACACCCACCAAGCCCACCAAGCCACACCCACAGAACAGGTAGTAAAAGAATTTGAATTTCACCACTGGGTCAACCTATTTTCCAAAGCACCATAAGGCAAGACAAGAAACAATGGATAGAAACTAACCAAGAAGAGAAGGAACCTAGAACTAAGGGGAAACATTCCTAACGCTGAGAGCAATCAACCAATGGAATAGCTTGGCTGTATTATAGAAGCTGTGGATGCTCCATCACTGGAAGCTTTCAAAAAGAGACTGGACAATCATTTGTCTGAAATTGCATAGGGGGTTAGACTAAAGGACCTCCAAGGACCCTTCCAACTCTATTATTCTATGTTCATTGGAAGTTGTAATTTTTTAAAAAGAAAATAATTTATTTGTATTCCTTAAAACCAGTTTTATTTCTGCTTATTCTTAAAATGGCTATACAATGTATGATTTACAAGGTCATAAAAAGAATCCTGCCATTTAACATTTCTTTAAAGTACAAAAAATATTTAAATGCAGATATAAGCATCTATCCGTTCGTGCTTATTAGTCAAAACAAGAGCAAGTCAATCAAAGTTTTTCATTCTTCCTTTCAAACAAGATTTATTTAATTAAATACTTGGTCATACCTATTCCCTCCAAGAGAATCTTGCAATAGTCGTGTTAATTTTGAATCTCTGTATGGTACATGAGTCACTTTCTTGCTCTTATCTCCCAGTGCACTTATTACATTGCCCAACGCCAACTGAAAATATAAAAATCTCATTGGTCAAAAAAAAAAAAAATCCCTTCACAGACATATGTAAGCACAAATGAAATCAAAACATCAATACCAAAAATCAAATAGCTCAAGAGCTGTGTGGCACAATCTGTGAGGAAAATATCTCTTCCCATATACTCAAGGCTCAAGGTTGACTCAGCCTTCCATCCTTTCTAAGGTAGGTAAATTGAGGGCCCAGTTGTGGGGGCAATAAGCTGACTTTGTATAAATATACAAAAGAATGAAGGTTATTGCTTAGCGCATTGTAAGCCACCCTGAGTCTCCGGAGAAGGGTGGCATATAAATCAAATTTTAAAAAAAATGCTTCAGGTTTTTTTGGAGTAGGAAATAGCAATAGCACTTAGACCTATATACCTCTTCACCGTGCTTTATAGACCTCTCTAAGCAATTTACAGAGTCAGCATATTGCCCCCAACAATTTGGGTCCTCATTTTACCAAAAGGATGGAAGGCTGAGTCAACCTTGAGCTGGTGAGAATCAAACTCTGGCAGTGAGCAGTGAGTTAGCCTGCAATACCGCATTCTAACCACTGCACCACCATGGCTCTAAATTCTAGACCTGCTGTTCTGACCCAGCTCCCCAAACACGACAAACCCTCTGTATTTAAATCAATGATTCCTTTATTAGGAGTGCCAGCATCCCCGACAAAAAGTTTCTCTCTCTACACAGGCTAATAAGTCTGCCCAGCAGGGAGATGAATAGTTGTTTGCCACACCTATTCATCTCCGCCCCCTGCCTTTTATCTCGAATTAAGATGGTGCTTCGCTAGCAGCAGTGGCTCTTCCGTCCCAAGGATCAGCCCACAGATTTCCACTGCTCTCCTCTCCTCTACCTTCTGCGCATCTGCACATCAGGTACTGGGCCCAGCTGTTCCTCCTCAGCCACCTCCAGACCTCGGAGCCATTCACTCTCTGTCTGAGGGCTGACGGACGGCCCAGGCTCCGCCTCTGTCTCTCTCTCTCTGACAGCTCCATTCTCCCTTGGAGCTCTCAGGTTGCGTTGATGCTGACCCTGACTCCCACACCTCATCTGATTCGGCTGCTGGAGGGCCACAACATTGTGTTCAGCTGCCGACAGGCGACAACACCTGCCTTAGGCATGAAAGCCAGCTGGGTGACTTTATCAAAAAAAGGCTCATTCTCTACATTATAGATTTCTGCATCACCTTTTTTTGAGTGTGAATACTCAAAGGTAAAACAGGAATTTAAACTTACAAGTCCACAATTGATAGATATGCCTTCTTTGGCTCGTTCTCCAGTTGCCCCTGTACGTTTTAATCGTTCTGATCCTGCCAGATCCACAAAATGAAACTTAGCGGTAAGAGTTTCAAACTCATTCATCTGAGAGGAGTCCATCATTATTCTGTTGTCTGTCACACTGTCCTACAGTAAGCAACAGAAACAAAAACATTTATACTGTGGAAAAAAAGAATTATACCAAATTATAATAAAACCATGCTGCCCAAAATACCAACAGAGAGATCTCACATAAGTAAACATTTTTTTAAAAATCACAGATGGTTGTATTTCTGCATTTGGCTTTCTTTGTGATAACCTTTAAGACAACGAAAGACAAAAAGCATCTGAAAAACTGCTTTTGGAATACTTCAAATTACCCATATATGGGCTTTGTCAGAGATAAGATCATAGTATGATAGGGCTGAAAGGGACCTTGGAGGTCTTCTAGTCCATCCCTTACTCAAGGCAGGGGACCTTGTACCATTCTGGACAATGATTGTTCAGTCTACTCTTGAAAACCTTCAACGATGGAGCAGCCACAACTCCAGGAGGCAAGCTGTTCCATTGATTAATTATTCTCATTATTAATTATAATTTTTTATTATAATTAATTAATTATTAATAATTAAATAATAATTAATTATTTCACCTTAATTCCAGGTTGGATCTCTCTTTAACAAGCTTCCACCCATTGCTTCTTGTCCTGCCCTCAGGTGCTTTGAAGAACAGGTCAATCCACTCTTCTCTGTCACTACCCCTCAGGTACTGGAAGACAGATATCACGAACTAGGCTACACATACCTAGTTCCCTTAACCATAGAGCCTTGGTGGCGCAGCAGACTAAAGTGCTGTTAAGTAGCACGAGCTGCCTGCAATTACTGCAATTCAAATCTCTCCAGGCTCAAGGTTGACTCAGCCTTCCATCCTTTTGAGGTAGGTAAAATGAGGACCCGGATTGTGGGGGCAATAAGATGCCTTTGTATAAAAAAGAACACCGTTTTGGGGGGGGGGCGAAAGCCCTACTAAGCAGGTATATACAAAAGTATGAAGGCTATTGCTTAACGCATTGTAAGCCGCCCTGAGTCTCCGGAGAAGGGCGGCATATAAATCGAGCCAATAAATAAATAAATAAATAAATAAGTAAATAAGTAAGTAAGTAAATAAATAAATAAATAAATTCATCGCACAGTTTAATCTCTAGACCCTATTATCTTTGTTTTACTTTATTTATATTTCCTAGTTCTAAACCTTCCATCTCCCCCAGAGTTCCCTTTTTGCTCTTCTCTACGCTCTTTCTAGAGTCTCAGCATCCTTTTTATATTGTGATGACCAGAACTGGACACAGTGATTTGCTGCATGTGAACTGCCCTTGATTGGAAGAAAAGAAGTAAACATATTTCATCTTGGTTTTTTTATTATTGTAAGGTAGAGTCACCTCTGTACGAGATGGGAAGATTAATAAATAAAGTAATTCCAAGCATGTTCTTTTTAAATATATGCTATAAGATTTATACAGCTGAAAGATATTCCCAGTATACCAAGTTCATGTAATGACCTCTGAGATCCGAAGACATTACAAACACCACATAACTCTCTTATTCATTAAATTTGGATGCAAAGATATTCCTAGAATAAAAGACTCCACATCACTTCCTTAGATACCTACAGCATCAAGTGGCGGACAAACTCTAGTCTGGCATAAGTGGATAGTGAAGATGGCATGTGAACGTGAGCTCTGGACATTCATCTGTGTGCTGGCAGTAGTTCGAGATAAAGCCCCCAGCTTCAAGCACTGCATCATCTGTACAAATGGGCAGGAAAAGAGTGACTGATTAACATTTTTAAAGGTATACGCACGTGTCAGAACCAATTAGTATTAGCAATGTGGAATTGTTAAAAACTTACTATTTTTCAAGATGGATAAAAATCAATGATTTTTTTTAAAAAAATCAAAAAATCAGATTTTTTTTATTTAAATCGGATTTTTTTGATTTTTATTGAATTTATTTTAATAAAAAACTTTTGGGGTAAAAATCTATCGTAAGATAGTTTTCTACTTAAGATACATAAATAATTTAGTTTAGTCAGCATGAAATGGAGCTTAGTTATGTAGCATGAGGCTGTATATTCTGCAACACTGGGACTATCGGTGAGTCAACAGTGAGTCAAAGGAGTAGCAGAGATGACAGTTGCTCTTTAAAAATTATGATTTAAATCGAGTTGATTTAAATCAAGCCTTTTTACTAGTGATTTAAATCATGATTTAAATTGTGATTTAAATCAACTCGATTTAAATCAAATCCATCCTATTTTTATATTGATTTTTTTCCTGATTCTTAGGAACAATGTTTTTAATTGTGCATCCTTCCAAACCATTGCTATCCTCCATAATCTCCAGAATGCGGCCGCGCGGGTGGTTATGGGCGCAACTCGTTGTGCCCACGTGACACCCCTCCTGCGCGAGCTGCACTGGCTCCCAGTGGTCTTCCGGGTGCGATTCAAGGTGTTGGTTACCACCTTTAAAGCGCTCCATGGCATAGGACCTGGGTACCTTCGAGACCGTCTTCTGCCACCAATAGCCTCCCACCGGCCAGTCCGCTCCCACAGAGAGGGTCTCCTCAGGGTGCCATCGGCCAAGTTATGTCGGCTGGCGACACCCAGGGGGAGGGCCTTCTCTGTGGGAACCCCAGCCCTGTGGAATGAACTGCCCCCGGAAATACGTAAGATCTCCGACCTCCGGGGGAAAGTCCCGATATGTCATGGGACGCTGCCCTGACGCTGTGAGTTTAGCACACCCCTGTGCTAAAGCAAACCTTGGATAACTCCTTGAAATGATGTAATAGAAATTGTTGTAACCTATTCAACTGCTTCCATCCCATTCCCAAACTTACAGGAGGTCTGTGCCAGCAGAATGAAAAGTAATGCGACCTTTTCTATGTTCTCAGTGGATATCTACAGAACCGTATAATTAATTATCAGGGATATATAAAGGAGGCTTTTTCCCCCAGATGTTATCACAGAACATACTGGATTCAGCTAAATCTCAGGAGTGCAAAAATAGATCAGTTTCCAGTGAATAGAAGGCTACCTTATGTTGTTATAGTAACTCCAAGTATGCTAACAATGTCCCCTTGTAGTGCCTCTCTTCTCTCTCTGTGTTCCGTGTGGCTGTGCTTTGAATATTTAATGTAACTTCAGCAACAGCCTGGGAAACGGGGAACCAGAAAAGAGCTAAAGCAAATAAGGGTACAATCTGCTTCATTTCTCACATGCTCAGAAGAAATTGTCACAGCAAGCTATTATCGTATCTTACTTTGTTCTGCATTTCTCCACAGCAGCAGAAATAACAGAACTTGAGTTTGGTACTTTTGGAGCAAAGTTGGAAAAAGCTAATTAAAGTATCCAAAACAGAAGAGAGTAAAACGCAATATTACTAAGGTTGCTGGCCAGTATAACTAAGTGCTGGACTAGGAATAAAAGTTATGAAACTCCCTTGGTGACTTAAGCCAATGATAGATTATCACTCTAAAGTTAGTACACAAGGATAAAAATGAAAGCAATCCTGTGTGCTGACTTAATTTCCTGGAAGGAAAAATGAAATATCAATAATTAAAGATTTTGGTTGTTTTCAAGAAATAGTGTTATTTTGCACACGGGCACCTCGGATTCTGCGTTCACGGTCCGTGTTGTGACTCCCACTGTATATATTCCTCCTGCTGAATCTTCATGGATTTTGATATTTGACTTCTTGTTCTTTGAATCAATATCACGTGTTGAATCAAACAGGTCAAGTACTTCTTCATTGTAAAGCTAAATCAATAGGGAGAAATGATGTTACTAAGAGCAAAAAGCCATTTAATAGAATTCAACAGTTAACTAACTAAATGCATCATTCATAACAGGCCTCCTAAGAAGTTTACTCTGTAAAGTATAAGCCTAAGAAAGGTATTGCTTTTTATATTGAATTGTGTAATTATATTTAATTTGAATTAATTCAAAATGAGAGCAAAAAGCCTTATCATTATGGAAAAAAAAATCCCCTTTAAATTAAAGAAGACTAAGAAGAGAAAAGCTTTGAAATTCAATGACGGGGTCAAACTATGTAATCTAATAATCAAACTCTTCACGATTCATTTCTTGAAGGAAAGATAAAAGGCAACAATTAAAGAATAAATCCTTCGAATTATAACTTAAATTTCAAAAAAATGTCACTAGAGGGAAAGTATACTACTAAGTCTTTTGGGGTTGCCTTCAAATCTGTGGACTTCCAGGGAACTGCCTGGAAAAATCCTTACAGTTTTCTTGGCAAGATTTTGGAGGTTGTTTGCCATTGCCTCTTTTAAGGGAAGAGGGAGAGTGACTGGCCCAAGGTCACCCAGGTGGCTTTGTACCTAATGCAGAACTAGAACTCATGGTCTCCTGGTTTCTAGCCTGGAGCCTTAACCACTACATCAAACTGCTCTCATGGAAAAAACAGAAATATTAATAAGTGTAAGAAGGCAGCTGATTTTAATTAAATTATTCAACTCCCTCATCTAGATGCATTTTTCCAAATATCACTTCAAGGTTACTAATTGTTGTGGCCCGTCAGCGGCCTGTGCAGCTAGTAGCTGATTCCGACAGCGAGGAGGCTAGTTTGGTGCTGCGCCAGCAGCCTGTGCAGCTGGCACTCGAGTCAGACAATGAGGAGGCTGGAGAAGATGTGGTGCCAGAGGCGGGGATTCAACCAGGGCCTTCAGAACCTCCAGAAGCTCCCATAAGTGAAGGGGAAGAAGAGGAGGAGCCTTTTCTCGATGCATGGGCGCGCAGAGCTGCCAAAAGGCAGGAGTGGCTCCTCAGGAGGAGGTCTCCTCGAGAGTAAGGCTTGGGGCTAATTGGCCACTCCCTTAGCCTATTTAAGGAAAGATGACGACTGAGGCAATTTGCAGGGAACAACTTTGTTCACTCTCCGTCGCGCCTTAATCTTAGTTCTCTGCAAATTGCTTCTGGGCTTTCTGCCAACAATAGTAAGATTACGATTATTTAATCTTTGGATTCTTGTAGGCTGTTAAGAAAGTTAATTAACAGCCTTTGTTTGAAAAAGACTGATTTAAGGTTTGTACAGACTTTGTGTGTGCTGCGTTCTTTGGGGTCCGTAGCTGGGGCAGAACACTAATTCTTTTCAACATACAGAATTCTTTTCTGTAGGAAGTGCGGCAGGAATAATTTCCATTATTAGTTTCGTGCACTTGGCATATTTATCCCCAGTCACTATTCTCAAAAGTGCAATTTAAGGTAGTTTTGTTCTAGCCTTTTGGAGATTGGGAATATAATTTTGTTTTTGAATCTGTTCATTTTTATCTATTAAGTTTTAGGTTCCAATCTAAAATCAATCTTTTTACTACCTGTTTAAAAGTGGTTACTGCTATTTAGAGTAAGTAATAAAATAAAAAGACACTAAGAAAAACTAAAATAAAAATCTGTCGAGATTGGCAGATTTGACATTATTCATCTATCCATGAAAGAAAACAACCTACTGTATTTTCCGGCGTATAAGACGACTTTTTAACACATGAAAATCTTCTCAAAAGTCGGGGGTCGTCTTATACGCCGGGTGTCGTTCTCCTGTAACCAGGCAGACCAGTCCTAAAGGCTCTGACGAGCCTTAAATGGCTCTAGCGATCCAAGCTCTGACGATCTGCTAATCAGGCAACTCAGCTGGGATCGCCAGAGCCATGTAAAAGAAAAACTTTTCTCCTTTCACATGGCTCTGGCGATCCAAGCTCTGACGATCTGCTAATCAGGCAACTCAACTGGGATCGCCAGAGCCATGGAGAAGGAAAAAACTTTTCTCCTTTCACATGGCTCTGGCGATCCAAGCTCTGACAATCTGCTAATCAGGCAACTCAGCTGGGATCGCCAGAGCCATGGAGAAGGAAAAAAGTTTTCCCCCTCCAGATTGCTTACCTTAGCTGCTAGTCACAACGCTTGCCTTGCTTCGCTTGCCTGAATCCATTCCATCAGCAGGCAGGGTGTTGTGGACTTCAACTCCCAGAATTCCTCAGCCAGCAAAACAAAGCTGGCTGAGGAATTCTGGGAGTTGAAGTCCACAAGTCTTAAAGTTGCCAAGGTTGGAGACCCCTGTTCTATTGGGTAAGTTTTTTTCCCCTTTGGGAGCTTTAAAAAAATAGTTAATTGGGGTTTTTTTTAGTTGTTCTTTTATAGAACTAGCCATTTAAAGTTTAGGAAGTTTTAAATTTAGCTTTCATATAAAAATAAAAATAAAATAAAATAAAATAATATTTGTGCAGCTTTCTGAGATTTAGTGTGTTTTTGTAGTGTTTCATTCTAACTACACAAACACACAAAATCTCACAAAGCTGTATGTGGAATTTTGTGTATGTAAAGTGTGAAAGTTGGGTTTTTGGGCTTTTTGTGGCTGTATGAGGTTCCTGCTTGTTGCAGGGGCCATTTTGGGTCTAGCACAGCTGCTTTTACATTGTGGGTGAGCCTGTTGTGTTGTGTTGTGTGTGTGTAAAGTGTGAAAGTTGTTTTTTTGGGTTTTTTGTGGCTGTGTGAGGTTCTTGCTTGTTGCAGGGGCCATTTTGGGTCTAGCACAGCTGCTTTTACATTGTGGGTGAGCCTGTTGTGTTGTGTTGTGTTGTGTTGTGTGTGTGTAAAGTGTGAAAGTTGTTTTTTTGGGCTTTTTGTGGCTGTGTGAGGTTCCTGCTTGTTGCAGGGGCCATTTTGGGTCTAGCACAGCTGCTTTTACATTGTGGGTGAGCCAGTTGATGTTTTTTAATTTTTATTTGGTGTGCGTTGGAAGAGGGGTAATCTTATACGGCGAGTATAGCCCAAACCTTATATTTTAACAGGAAAATTTGGGGGTCGTCTTATACGCCCAGTCGTCTTATACGCCGGAAAATATGGTAAGTATAAAAAAAGGAAAAAGAGATTTAAAAAAAGCTAAAAGTGTAAAAGCAAAGAAAGAAAAAACAAAGTAGAAGATTCTGATTTTCCTTGCAGCATTTATAAATACAATTATAAATTTACCTTTGCTCTATCGTTTATACAGAATTGTATCATCCATGTCATATAAAACATCCCAATCTGCTTATTTAGTGGTATGAATTCAATATATTTTTGTTTAATATAGCTTTGCACCATCTTTTTATTTAAAAACCTCACTTATTTTTAGTCTTTCTGTTAATTCCATGATGCTGAAAATTAATGGTATTTTATTTTTCTAAAAATATTATTATATTTACTTAATATTTTTTCTATTATTTTAAATATTTTCAAATCTTATTTCTGGATTCCAGATATTATTCTAATAATAATCATAAACATTTTAATTATCAACTGCAAATCTATTTCAAAAACCAAAGAGAATGCAATAAAATGTTTTTATTTGGTCATAGCCTACCACTTTTCTGCAAAATATGGTAGCAACAATTTAAATCCCAAAGAATTTATAAACCAAAATCAAAGAATCAAAAGGTCATTAATATGTGCATTTATCTTTACATTTCCCTAGATAACGAGCCAAAAAGCTTCAATCCAATGCTTTCAATTAAGAATATCAGGTATGCACTAACACTGTATACCCAACTAATATTCAATTAGGTTGATATATAATTGTCAATTTTAACTTCTGGAATTGCATTAGTTTTTTTTCAATAGCAAAATGTATGCATAGTATCTGTTTGCGTGTGTTGCATGTATACATCAGTGGTGGGTTGCTACTGGTTCACCCCAGTTCGGGCGAACTGGTAGTGGCGGTGGTGGGAGGCTCCGCCCACCCACCCAGACATCATAAAAAATGCTCTGCTTATGCACAGAACCTTCTGTGCATGTGCAGAAGCGCCGCACGCTCCCAATAGTGAACCGGTAGCGCTGGGATTTGAAACCCACTACTGGTATACATGTACAGATATACATACATACATACATATATATATATATACACATACAGTACACATTCAAATTGCTACTTTGACAAAAAAAAGTGAGAATCCTATGTATGAAGCTGTATAAGTTTAGGCAACTGTAATTTGAACGTTCTGCATATCAATTCTGAACCCTATATTTAGAGGCATTTAAAAAAGGAAACACCCTTCAAAATTGCACGTGTTCAAGACAAGACAAATCTTGTTTTATTTTTTTGGCATATAAAAAGAGAAGAGAAATCTTACTGATCAATACTGTAGAGGTTTTACTTGACTTTAAATTATACTTTACTAACCTTGTATGGTTTATTGGAATGGGAAGTTTGGACACCGTGTAGTTTGTGTTTACAGCAGTATAATTTTAGACTGTTCCATGATGCAAAGATTCCCAATATGAACCAAATTTCAATGCCCTTCCTATTTTCCCAACTAAGATAAATAAAAGTATTTTATTATAAATAAATAATCTAATTTATTTCCTTACGCACACGGCAACAGGGAACTCTGTGATAATGATTACAAACAAATACTTAAGTATCTATTCTATTATAAAGACTTACCTCTAAGAACTGGGCATTGACTTTAAATTCTGGAGGTGGAAGCCCTTGCTGAATAGCTGCACTCTTTTTCTCTTCAATGCACTTGTACAGATGTTTTACAGCTCGCGCTATAATACCCTGTTCCTCTTCCATTATATTGACATCAAATCCTGTGCCCATTGTATAAGTCTTACCAGCTCCTGTCTAAAGTTAAAAAGACTAAACATTATAATTATGGAAGCACAACTGAGGCCAGAATTTCAATATAAAAAACATAAATGCTATTAAAAATTATGGGTTTTTTTTTTAAGTTTTACTGTAAGTAGCATAACTGATATATTTTATACATGTGTAAACTTTGAGAAACTTTTTTTTCAAGATGCAGAAATACAATCGAAATAGCTATGGAGTTTCAAGAAGGAAAAAAAATGAGAGACACACAAATACATATATCCATCCATCCATCCATCCAAAAGGTACTAAGATCAGTTTTTGCCAATCTTGTTTTCCCAGATAATGTTAGACTGTAACTCCATAATTATCAGCACTCAAAATTTAGGGACAAGAGAAATAATGAGACACATACATGAGTATATAAATGATTACAAAAAGCTGGATAAATTGTAACACTATTAGATAAAACAAAAATCATTCGTTGATAACCACAAAATATCTTTACCTATGACTACCAGGCAACCTTGATTAGGACAAGAACTTCCATTGTTCAGCTGTTATTAAGTGAGTTACCATTGGACTGCACCTGATCTTATGACCCTTTTTGCCACAGTTGTTAAATAAATCTGGCTTTCTCCACTGACTTCAGTTGTCAAAAGCTGTGTCAGTGTTCCAGAAAAACCCCAACTCCAAGTAAAGACTCTGAAGCAATCATTTTTCAAAGTTCTATTTACTAGAATAGGTAAACTGGAACATCTGGGAAAACCTGAATCTGAGAGGTTCGGGTTTTCCCTCAGTAACCAGTGGTCTTCCGGGTGCGCTTCAAGGTATTGGTTACCACCTTTAGAGCGCTCCATGGCTTAGGACCTGGGTACCTAGGAGACCGCCTTCTGCCACCGGTAGCCTCTCACCGGCCAGTACGCTCCCACAGAGAGGGGCTCCTCAGGGTGCCGTCAGTCAAACAGTGTCGACTGGCGGCCCCCAGGGGGAGAGCCTTCTCTGTGGGGGCACCAGCCCTTTGGAGCGAGCTCCCCCCGGAGATACGGAGGATCCCAGATTTACACACTTTCCGCTGTGCCCTCAAGACTTTTTTATTCCAACAAGCTGGGCTGGCCTCTTTTAATTGCTTAATTTTAATTTGTTTTTAAAAAGGGGGTGTTTTAATTAGTATGGGCCAAATTTGTTTAATATGTTTTAAATTGTTTTTAAATTTTATATTGTATGTGTTCTATCTTTGGCTGTTCACCGCCCTGAGTCCTTCGGGAGAAGGGCGATATATAAATCCAAATAAACCTAAACCTGTAAATCAAAACCCCCAAAACCATCCCCCCATTCCTCAGTCAATCACATGCTCCAATCAACCGCTGTCCCACTACTCCTTCTCCAGATGCATGATCGCCCTGACCTTGACCGACAGGAAGAATGCTATTATGTCTACAGACAACCCCTCTACTAAATCCCCCCTCCTACTTTCCCACACATGAGAAGGTGGCAGCATGGAAGCTTCCGGCCTAATATGGCTTCCAAAGCTGACAAGCTGGTTGGAAGGTCACAAATGATATTCAAGTGACCCTGGGAGGCCACAACCATCATAAATACAAGCTGGTTGTCGAGTGTCCAACTCACGGTCACATGACCCCATGAACGCTACAAAGGACTGGTTGTAAATCAGTTTTTTTAATGCCACTGTATCTTCGCATGTCAGTAAATGAATAGGGACAGAGCATAGGGTTCGAAAGGACGTGGGACATCTTTTAGTCTAATCCCGGTCAAGCAGAATCTATGCCACCCTGGACAAATGGCTGTCCAGTCTTTCTCTCAAAATCTCCAGTAATGGACCACCCATGACTTCCAGGGATAAGCCATTCCACTAATTAACTATTCTCACCGTCAGGGAATTTCTCCTTAGTTCTAGGTTCGCTCTCTCTTTAATGATCTTCCACCTATTAGTTCCACTTGCTGCTTTGGAGAATAAGTCAATGCCCTCTTCTCTGAAACATCTCCTGAAATACTGTCTTCCAGTATTTTTATCATGTCTGTTATCATCATGTCTGCCCTGCTGTTGCAACATAGGACTGCAGGAGTTTTTTGGGCAGCTGCAGTATATTGATCACTCATACTAAAATAGTGGTCTACTAGGACAATTAGATCCCTCTTACAGCTGCTACTATTGCCTGCTTCCCTCCATGTTGATGTAGTTCTATTGAGGACTATAATTCCCAGAACAACTAGCCATCACAAAACATAATTGGCCATCGGAAGCAATATATTCTCATATCTTTTATTGGAATCTTCTCCTTTGAGTGTTCTCCATATACATTACTTGAATTACCAGCATTGCTGCATAAAGAACTCTCTGACAAACTGAGAGAAATTTAACAGTTCTACTATCTCTCTGCTATCTGTCACCTCCTTGCCATCTTCTCCCATTGGTGGACTCATTTGTTTCCTTGAATTTTTTTCTTGCTTTTTATCAGTGGTGAAATCCAGATTTTTTTACTTCCGGTTCTGTGGGCGTGGCTTGGTGGGCGTGGCTTAATAGGCATGGCAGGGGAACGATACTGCAAAATCTCCATTCCCACCCCATTCTGGAGCCAGCCACAGGTGGTATTTGCCGGTTCTCTGAACTACTCAAATTTTCCACTACCGGTTCTCCGAGCTGCTCAAAATTTCCACTACCGGTTCTCCAGAACCTATCAGAACCTGCTGGATTTCACCCCTGCTTTTTACATGCTGAAAGAATATTTTTAAAATTATTTTTGGCATTTGTTGCAAATCTTAGTTTATTCTAAGTCTTAACTTTCCTGACTCTGTTTTTGAAGATTCAGGCTATTTGCTGTTATTCTGTATTAGCTGTATATTCCTCTTTCCATTTAGTTTGTCAGAGAGTTCTTTATGCAACAATGCCGGTAATTCGAGGACTATCTGTAATTTGCTTCAGATTCCACTTCTGGGACCTGAAGCTTATGGAGAACACTAAACTTGACTAATTGATGTTATCATACTCAATTACAAGCAAGATAGAAAAAAGTCTTTTATGCAGGCCTACAATTCCCAGAAAACATAATTGTTTTCATAACCAAAACAAAACATAATTGGCCATCAACAGCAATATATTGTGGTATCTTTTATTGGAGTATACTCCTTTTTGCGATTTTTCCTAAGCATTTCAGGAGAATTTAAATGAAAGTAGATTGTGAACATATCAGAATGAAGCCATTCTAATTCAAATAGAGGAGTTTGCATAATTATGTATATCTTTTTCAAAATACTTGCCCCAATACTGCACATTGGTGCTGCATGACTATTTATTTATCCATGTACATTTTCTGTATATTGTTAATTTCTTATCAGTCAAAATCTGTCATTCTCACCTCTGGCAAAATCTGAATGTGTTTGAATGTACCCAAATTTTCCCTTTTTTTATGCAGAGAACATTTTATCAGAAAATTACTCAATTCTTACCTGGCCATAAGCAAATACAGTAGCATTATATCCTTCAAAGCAGCCTTCAATCAATTTTTCTATGCATTGTAAGTAGATGTCCTCTTGCTGGGATGCAATATCAAACACATAATCAAAAGTGAAGGCCTTATCTTTTCCTAGAAACACCTGAGGTTCACCAGGTGTGACCAATGTGCAGATGTGGCATCCTTCTATCTTCTCTTTGGCTAACTGAGGCCGGATTCTGTTTTGTGAGAGGAAAGATAAAAACAAAAAATACATCTGCATTAAAATACATTTTAAAAAACCCTTTTATAATAGATTATTAAAATGTCAAACTTGGTAGGAAACACATGAATATTCATTGCTTCTTTGCAGCAAGTAAAAGGAAGCCTGAGACATTCTAAATTGGTAATTACATTTCAAAGAGGAAATGGAAGCAAAACAATGCTACATTATGCAATGTAAAATACACTATATACCAGTGATGGCGAACCTTTTCAGCACCGAGTACAGAAAAGGGAACACAAGTGCGCGTGAGTGACACCAAGTGCCGTGCTCGTCAGGGTTGCAACCAGGAAGAGGAGCTGTCCAGGGGACATGTGCGCACCAGATAAGGTACTTCTGGTTTCCAGCACGAACATGCGTGCTGGCCAGCAAGTCTTCCAGTTACTGCCGCGTATGCGCACACGCCGATCAGATGCCCAACGTGCATGCTCACGTCGGAAAATGGAAGACCATCTATTCTGGTTTCCAGCACTGCCACACACACAAAGGCCAGCTGATCATTGAGTGCACATGTGCGCCATAAACCCAGAAGAGGAACAGGCGACGCTGCGCGTGCCAGGCAACACAGCTCCGCATGCCACTTTGGGCACGTGCCATAGGTTGGCCATCACGGCTATATACAATATAGAAGGTCAATCATTATGACCTTTATACAAATCTTGTTTAAAATCCCAAAAAATATTTATTAAGGAGTAAGGAGTAAGATAACTTCTTGTCAAGGAACACTGCAACTCCATTGATTCTATGCCTCCCACTCCCCGCACATGTGCACGTGCCCCCCTGCTTTTGGCACCCAATGGCACAGTGGGCCCAGTAGGCCTGTTTTTCACTTTCTCCATGCTCCAGAGGCTTTCTAGGAGCCTGGGGAGGGCGAAAACAGCCTTTCCCACCCTCCACCCCCCCCGGGAGGCCCTCACGAGGCCGAAACGGCCCATTTGCCAAATTCTATGGGACCGGAAGGCCCGTTTTTCACTCTCCCCAAGCTCCAGAGCCTTTGGAGGAGCCTGGAGAGAACAAAAAATGGGCTTTCCCCACCGCCCCCCGAGGCCCTCTGGAGGCTGGAAACAGCCTTGTTTCCCAACTTCCTGTGGGCCCAGAAGGCCTGAAAATTAGCTAGCTGGCACGGGCACCGGAGCTGAGCTCGCGTGCCCACCAATATGGCTCCGTGTGCCAACTGTAGCACGTGTGCCATAGGTCCGCCATTACAGGTATAGTGTCTCCTGCTTATGCAGGGGGTTTGACTGGAAGACCTCCAAGATCCCTTCCAAGTCTGTTATTCTGTTACTATGCCTCTTTTGGGTCTGGTAGGAAATGACCAAAGATTCGAGACAGAGTTAACCCCATTCCTGGATCCTCTCGTCAGCACACTGGAGAATAGTAGTCTTTATGATTTATGAATTATTTCTGAATCAGGAATTAGATATTTGAAACTTCAAGCAAATATTTTTCTGTTTGATAGTAAAAAAAAACCTATAAATACGCTATATTAACTTGAACAAAGCCAACTGATTGAAAGCTACAAACATCTCAATGGCAAAAAAAAAAAAAAAAAAAAAAAAACCAACACTTTATACTCCCTACATGACAAACCAAACAGTAGTTGTAAGTAATGTGTAATCTTATTGCCAATTAATCCCTTTTAGGTGACTCAAAGCAAAAGTTTGCACTTGTCCCAAACATACATGAGGAAACTGGAAAAAATCATTTATGTCAATTCTTGAACAATTATTTCAAATCACAAAACATACTGACAACCTGCCCATTAAAAAAACAAATTTAAATTATGGAAGCCAATATAAACATGAGGATAATCTTAAACTGCAAGTGATGTCTCTATTCTATAAATCTCTTCCACAAAACATAATAATGTTTATACTACCAGTTTATAGTACCAGTAAGATGGGAGTGTTTTCTTAAAAAACTGTTCTAAGAAAAATCCCATATCCTGTTACACAGCTACATATTTGGTGTGGTAGACACTTGTCATGTAGACAACAAAGATCTGCTTCTGGAAGCAGAAGCTGTCTGTATTACACTCCTACCATGCCCAAGGTAAATATAAGCTGACTTCTGACATCCCTCCTTTACTTAGAATAACATTCTGGCTATGAATAGCTACCACCACATTTAAGAAAGTTAACCCATTCGTCACTTAGGTGCCATTTAAAATGTGACAGATTACTTTATTTGCTGCATGAATCTACACTACAAGTTTAAAACTTTACATTCTACTATATCCTAATGTGTCATTCATGAAAATGATGTTTAAATGATCCAAGGGAGAGAAGGATATATCAAAACACAATGCTAAGTTTCAAACTGTTGTATCTACCAATATTATTTGTCGTGTTGAAATGTTAAAGAATATAATAAGTAATTGCCAATGGAAGCAAAATAATTTTGTGGTGCAGAGCAGGGGTTCCCAACCCCTGGGCTGCGGCACACTTACACAAGCTCATGCACTAAGCTCCATTTGTGCAAACGACAGGCACACACACCCATCACTTGTGCAAATGGACCTGCACGTACTCACGAATTTGCCTGCCACTTGCACAGAATTGTCCCTTTTCTTCCCCTCACCAGGCCACCAAGCCAGAAAGGTTGGGGACCACTGGTGTAGAGGAGATTATTAGAAATTAATTTTTGAGGGAGGTGAAAAGCATTTTTCCTGAAACATTCAACCAAGTTTTAGCCAATAAGCAGGTATGTTATTTATTCGTTTACATTTATTTATTGATTTATATGTCACCCATGTCATTATCCAAGTGGCTCTGGAATACAGAATACAGAACATTAAAAATAACAGGGATTTTTAACCTCAACAACACAGTGATTTGCTAAGAACTGCAACAAAAAAAGGTGATAAAATCCATCCCCATTTAACTACATTACTTAGCAATGGAAGACCTGGTCCCAACTAAGGGTTGTTGGTCAAGGAAAAGCCTCTGTCGATCAGGCAACTCAGCTTGGATCGTCAGAGGCATTTAAAAGAAAAAAAGCCTCTGCCAATCAGGCAACTCAGCTGGGATCCTCAAAGGCTTTTAAAAGCATTTTTTCTACAACCTCTGAAGAGGTTGTAGAAAAAATGCTTTTAAAAGCCTTTGAGGATCCCAGCTGAGCCATGCGATCATCAGAGGCTTTTTTTTTACTTTTAAAAGCATTTTTTTCGGCCAAAGAGGTTGTAGAAAAAATGCTTTTAAAAGTTAAAAAAAAAAAAGCCTCTGATGATTGTGCAGCTCAACTTGGTATGGGGGGGAGAGGGGGCAGAGATTTTTGCTACCGGTTCTCCGAACCACCTGCCTCCATCACTCCTGGATCAAGCGATCCGGTCCAAACCAGAAGCATTTCATCCCTGGTCTAATGCACACCTAAACCAATGATTTCAATAATTTAACCAGTGGCTAGGCCATCTATTATACAACTATAATTTAAACAAAGGCAAGGAGAAGTCTAAGTTAAGAAAATAAGAATTTATAAACTAACCCTTCTAAATGGCAAATAAGAGAGAAATAAATAATGGCAATGTAATTTAATTAAGAAAAAATATGGCTGTGAAATAATTGGATTTGTCTGGCAACAATTCACATATGTTGCTCTGATGGCTTTGGCTTAACAAGATTTATTCTCTTATTTTTTGAATCTCTAACTGGGATGGGCTTTTCTACCCATTAATTGTGTGCATAAGATTCATATTTATTCTACTGCACCACAGTTCTCTGGATGAATGTACTATTTCTCTTTTACAGTTTTGAGTTCATTTTTTGGATCTCGAGTCTTCATTACTAGACAGTTGCTAACATTACTTGAAAAATAATGAAACTGTGATTTTCTGTTATTGTTTCCCCACATAATTCCTTGGCTATTTTATCCTAGTCCACCAGCTCAATGCAGATGGCATCCACTTAAGTCTGACAAGGTCTTTTGTTTGCTTGCCAGGGGGAAAAAAAAGAGAAGAAATGGGAAATTATGTGCCTTGGCTTTCAACTAAATAGATCTCTTTTTTTCAAAAAGCCACCCAACATTTTCTTAGAAACCACAAAATACATTAAATGCAAAGCTTGTTTAATATTTCTAGGTAAACATATCTCACCCTTATTATCTAATTCTTTTATTTTTGCTTCTATGAACGTATTTTATAATAATATTAATATACCAGACAGACAGTGTGTGTGTGTTTTGCCCATAGAGCATGTTTTTTGTTATTTCCCTTTTTTAGTATCTGCAAGAATTATAGTGAGAACCACATACAAGTTTGGCCAGCATCAACTCATGTCTTTCAAGGTTGCCTCTAGATTTCAGTACACATTAAATGGGGTTTTATTTATTTAGCATATGGCATTAAATGCAATATTTCATTTCTACACAACCTCATTATTTCAATTGATACCAGCGCTTTTTAAAACTTAAAAAGTGGTATTTAACATACAATAGATCAGGAATGAGGGGACACAGTGGCTCAGTGGCTGAGACGCTGAGATTGTTGATCGAAAGGTTGGCAGTTCAGCAGTTAGAATCCCTAGTGCCGCGAAAAACAGGGTGAGCTCCCATTACTTGTCCCAACTTCTGCCAAGTTCGAAAGTACGTAAAAAATGCAAGTAGAAAAATAGGGAAAACCTTTGGTGGGAAGGTAACAGCGTTCCGTGGGCCTTTGGCATTTAGTCATGCCAGCCACATGACCACGGAGACGTCTTCGGACAGCGCTGGCTCTTTGGCTTTGAAACAGAGATGAGCACCGCCCCCTAGAGTCGGGAATGACTAGCACATATGTGCGAGGGGAACCATTACCTTTACCTTAGATCAGGAATGGGAAACTCCAGTCACTCAGTTCTCCAGCATTCACCACCATATAACTCCTGCACAGGTGGGAGTTATAGTGCCAATTAGGATGGTCATCTGACCTTTCGCCTAATTTATCCTACCCAAAAGAAATTCTCCACCTTTGCTTTGCTTCAGGGCTCCTGTTTCATAACTAGATGAGTCTGAGTCACTTGAAAAACCTGTATTAATACTTCAGTGTTAACAGGAACATTAGAACACATCAGTTAGACCGGATCAGCTAATAGTCAAGTTCGTGCATCAATCAGTGAAGCTTATTTGATAATTTAGAAATCTATGTCTCTCATGTTTTGTCTTTTAAAAAACAAAATCTTATGCACACTGATCTACCAGCCCCCTTTATCAGGTTCTTACACGGCCTCTATCAATCTAGGAGACTGGTGCAAAATGATCCTTTTTTTTTTAACTCCTAGGAGCTTGGCCTTGGGAGGTGCCCCAAGTTCTTTCAAGTTACAACAGAAGCCAACAATCTCTTTTTCATTAGAATGCCAGGTGAAGAACAATGGGCTATTATTTATCCGACTCCCCCCACTTCTTGCTTTTACAATTGCTTACAAAAACTGATAGGCCAGAAATTAGTTTCAAATAAATCCTGCAAAAGAAGATTAAACCCATGTTATTGTTGTTTTAAAGGAAATCTTACCATAAACATTCTGAAAACTTTTATCTGAATTTTTTTTTTTAATTTGATTTATATGCCGCCCTTCTCCGGAGACTCAGGGCAGCTTACAATGTGCTAAGCAATTTTGAATTTTCTGTTTACCCATGCTTTGAGTTAAGAGTGGTAGAGAGGTAGATCCTGAGGGCTTGATTGTCTTTTAACAGCTGTTGTTTTTTGGGTGCTTTGAGGGCTTTTTAAAAATTATCGTTGTTACACTACACTGCCTAAATTCAGCCTTATAAATTTCAATTTAAAAAAAAACAACCTTAACCTATATCAGCATAAAAGCTAAAGTCTACTCTCTTTAACACTGTTGTCAAAACACACAAATCAGCCGAAAACATCTTTTAAATGTTTGCGTTCAATCTTTTAAAGCCAAGCAACCTTTATACAGTATTGGGGGGGGGGGGGGATACAATTGATGACAAATAAACATTCTTCTAACAGAGCTGATTAACTTGTCCTTGATCACTTACTCCCTTTATTTTTACCTTGTTTCTTTATCCTAACACTCTGGCAGAAGGACACAGCCAGAGTTGTATCAGCCTGCATCCTTTCCAAGGGTTCTCAGAGCAAGCCAAAAACTTTGCTTACGACATTTTATATCTTACACTAACTTTCTATGATTGATCAATGATCCAAACTTACTCTGGCAAGAACTCTAGGGAAACATTCCTCAGCTGACTCAGGGTTTTTTCACTATAGTCGTATTTCTATCAGCAATTATTGTGTTGTCTGAAGTTGTCTTGCAAAAAAACTCTCCTGTTGGGCACTTTCATTCACTCTAGATTGCAAAATTTATGAATTTCTAATATATGGCAACCAAATTATTGAAGAGATTACGGTTGTTCTGAAAAGCATGGGTTAGCAAAAAAACAACTCAATACTACTAGACTTACTCAAAAAGTTGCAGCAAATGCACCTTCCACCCTGAACAATTTAAAAAGCACCCAACCTACAGTCTTTCCTACTTTGTGCCTTCAGATTAATTGGGACAATAAGTCGTTCTCACTTACTGACTGCCTTGTTCAACGATCATCTGACGTTATGGTGATGAAAAGTAATTTATTGTTATAGAGACTAAGTTGATTTTAAATTTAATAACAGCAGCCAGACTCTTGGTGGCACAGTACTGGAAGAAGGAAGACTTGCCTACTATTGAAGAATGGACACTAAAAGTAGTGAATTTAGCAGAGATGGCTAAAATTTCAGCGTATTTGAAGGACAATTCAAATGAAAGATATATATTGGAATGGAGAAGATGGATTGACTATATTCAAAATAAATATCGGACTAAAAAGTTTCAAATAGCTTATGAATCAAATCTATATTTCCTTTTTGAATATATTTAGTTAGTTGAAAGGGGAGTTAAAGAGCAAGGGGGAGTTTGGACATTACAGAAAGTTAGCTTATTTTAGCTTATGTTTATTATGCTATACCCTGTTTTTGCTCTGGGAAGTCCGGGGGGGGTAGGTGTCGGGGGGGAGGGGAGGGGGGAAAATTGTTGTAATAATTGTCAAAACTTTTTAAATTAAAAAAAAAAGTAATTTATGGCTGATTCTCAAACTTGCAGTTGTCACAGCATCCATACTGTCATGTGATTGCAATTCAGGTGTTTGGCAACCAGTATAGGTTTATGACTGTTGCACAGTCCCAGAGTCACATGATCACTATTCGTGACTTTCACAGTCAGCTTCCAATAAGCAAAGTCAATGGGGAAGCTAACAGGAAGTCACAGGTTGTGGTCATGTGATATTAAAATATTAAAAAGCCATGTGGTTTGCTTAATGACTGCAGCGGAACTGATACTTTAAGTCAGGCAGAGTCACATGTTTTACTTTACAACTGTGTCACTTAGTGACAGAGTTGCTGGTTACAATTATGGTAAATGAGGACGACCTTTATAATTGTTAGAGGTCCTTGGAAGCACGCTGGTTGGTTAATGCTTCATTTTATATTGCAGTCCCAATTTACCTAGCAAGTAGTAGGTCCAAAAATCCTACTTGTAAGCATAGATTCTGGGATGTTGGTTTATTTCTGTGATAAAGATATCAGAAATGACTCTTTTGGGCTATTCTGGTTTGCAAAAGTCTACACCAGGCTGTCCCATCCAACAAATCAAGATACTGTGTAAATGTTATCGGTTATTATATTTCATGCTACTGAGGAATTACTTTTGCATAATTTCTGGGAACAACTATTTGCTTACACACAGTGCTCTGACAGTCTCACCCTATTCCAGTTCACCATTCAAAGTGATGATACTGATCTCATCTATCTAATCTTTACAGCTGCTCCTTGGGGACAATGAAAAGTCCATTCGAAGCTAAGATTAAAAAAGGCAAAAAATAATTTTATTGGGTCAAAAGTAAGTTGGTTTATAACTTTTAGAAAAAAGAGAGAAGGGTTCCAAATGAAAATCTTTCACATTTTCTGCCAGCAGAAAATTACTAAATGCAAATTACTTTTGGTCAGCTATATATTAATCTCCATGGAAATAAAAAGAAATAGGAAAGAAAGAATGCCCTTTAACATAAACACAGAATTTTGACTAAAGAGAATGACCTATTACTGCCTCTATCAATTAAATCAATTGACTTTAATTCTAACCTGTTCTCATATTTCTGTCATTTCAGTACTAGTATCAACAACAGAGAGATATTTTTTTAGTCTTGTTCCACCTACAAATTGGTTAATACTTTCAACTCAGTGATCTTTAGCTTACTCACATACTTGTATGATGCATGTTATGATGCATTTACAGGAAAACAGGGAAGGAGGAAAAGAACAACATGTGAAGGAAAAGTTGCAAGACATATTCACTTAATGAATTTTAACAATGAGCCATTGAAGTCATTTGCATGTGTATTTTATTAATGTATTTCTGTCCCTACTACTTCTATAAATTATTCAAGGTGATGAACATATTCAATACACCTTCTCCTATTGTCCCCACTACAACAATCCTATAAGGTGGGCTAGGCTGAAAGAGTATAACCGGTCCAGGGTCACCCAGATGGCTTTCATGGCTAAGGCAGGACTAGAATTCCCGGTCTCTCACTTTCTAGCCTGGTGCCTTAACCACTAGATAAAACTGGATAAAATGTTTTGCAAAAGTTTTTTTAAAAAAGTTATTGCTTAACGCACTGTAAGCTGCCCTGAGTCTCCGGAGAAGGGCGGCATATAAATCAAATTTTTTTTTAAAAAGTGATGGTAAGAATCCCCAATATATGAGGGCATTTTGACATGCAAGAAACTGGACTTAACTCTTACAAAGGTGCTTTATACCACTGATATAAACCAGGGTGGATAAAAAACAATGATTTTTTTAAAAAAAAATAAAAAAAATCAGATTTTTTTTATTTAAATCGGATTCTTTTTATTTAAATCGGATTTTTTTATTTAAATCAGATTTTTTATTTATTTTTATTGAATTTATTTTAATAAAAAACTTTTGGGGTAAAAATCTATTGTAAGATAGTTTTCTATTTAAGATACATAAATAATTTAGTTTATTTAGCATGAAATGGAGCTTAGTTATGTAGCACAATATACATAAGGCTGTATATTCTGCAACACTGGGACTATCGGTGAGTCAACAGCGGGTCAAAGAAGTAGCAGAGATGACAGTTGCTCTTTAAAAATTATGATTTAAATCGAGTTGATTTAAATCAAATCCACCCTGATATAAACTATGATGATCTTTTCTGATTAGCACCAACTTTATAAAATATTTAAACTGTTTTTTCATCAAAATTCAACCCAAATTGGCTTACCAACAAAAAAAGCCATATGAAATGATAAATGACGAAACAATGCACTCTACATTGCAGGGGAAAAAATCAACTGAAAGTCTAGTAAGTGGATTTTCTGTTGAAAAGATAACAAGGCTCAATGTCAGATATGACCTGTGGATCCTTAGAAGCTATCCATTACAGCTCTTAACCATTATGAGAGTTGCATTTTAGCATCAACTGCAGTCACCCCAGGCATATTTAATCCCCAATTAATTTAATTGCCAATTATAGGAACAATATCTGAGACTCTATATGTATGCTATCCTGTGCAATTATATTAAATTAAATTAATTATATTAAAAAGATGGTGGCTGTAACCTCGGGGCAGTTTATTAAAAAATTCATAGAATATGCAGTGACAATAATGAATGTACACTGGATATAAAATGACTACACCAGCTTGTTAAATGCCAGGGTTTTTAGTTGTAAAAAAATCAGACCAAGATAAATCACTTCAGAATTTTTTCCACCTTTAGTAAAACATATAAGCTATACAATTCAATTGAGAAAACAAACTGAAATTTTTTAGGGGGGAAATAATAAAAATGATGTACAATAATGTAGTTGCATTAAGTGTGCACATTCTTAAACTAATACTTTGTTGTAGCACCTTTTGATTTAATGATTGCATTCAGTCTTCTACAGTACGAAACCAGCAGCAAGGCACATCTTGCCATGGGAATTGCTCACTTTTCATAAAAAAAGGGCTCCAAATTTGTCACATTAAGAGGGCATCTCCTTTCCATAGTCCTCTTCAGGTCATCCCACAGGTTTTCAATTGGATTCAGGCAGTGGTGGAATTCAATTTTTTTTTACTACCGGTTCTGTGGGCGTGCTTGGTGGGTGTGGCTTGGTGGGTGTGGCAGGGGAAGGATACTGTAAAATCTCCATTCCCACCCCACTCCAGGGGAAGGATGGTGCAAAATCCCCATTCCGGGGTCAGCCAGAGGTGGTATTTGCCGGTTCTCCGAACTACTCAAAATGTCCGCTACCAGTTCTCCAGAACCTGTCAGAACCTGTTGAATAGCACCCTTGGATTCAGGTCTGGGCTCTGGCTGGGCCATTCCAAAAGTTTGATCATCTTCTGGTGAAGGCATTTTTTTGTTGATTTGGAGGTATGCGTTGGGTCGTTGTCATGTTGAAAGGTGACATTCTTCTTCATCTTTGGCATATTAGCGGAGAAGGTTTTGTGCCAAAACTGACTAATATTTGAAACTGTTCATAATTACCTTCACCTTGACTAAGCCTCAGTTCCCGCTAAAGAACAGCAACTAGAAAACATAATGCCGTGCCTTTTTGGCACACAGGATATGTGTACCAAAGGTCTACAGTGTGTAACATAGGAGCCATGGTGGTGCAGTGGTTAGAATGCCGTATTGCAGGCTAACTCTGCCCACTGCGAGGAGATTGGTCCTGACTGGTTCAAGGTTGATTCAACCTTTCATCCTTTCAAGGTCAGTAAAACGAGGACTCAGATTGTTGAGGGCAATATGCTGACTCGGCAAACCGCTTAGAGAGTGCTGTAAAGCACTATGAAGCAGAATATAAATCTAAGTGCTATTGCTACCCTGTGTCTGAGTTTCACTAGGCTTACACAAGTTCAAGCTTGATCATTTTTCAGAATTTGGCAAGTCCATTTGAACAGACATGCAAGCTCTTATAAGCCTTTATGCTAAGTTGAGTTGTGTTCGTGTGTGGAGGGGAAGATCTTTTCCTTCACCCTTCATCTATTTTTCTATCATTATTATCATGAAATTTCAAAGACAAGGCAAAAAGCCTACATGAATATGACATTACAAAAATTTGCAAATTGGTGGTTATCCAAAATGATATGCGGAATGAAAAAGAAAAGCAGCTTGCTGCATTTTCTCATTTATATCATTAGGAAGAGCAGGTTTTCACTTCATTCAGGAAGTCATTTAAGTTAAGAAACTAAAGATTCATACAGAATATGAAATGTAAAGTTACAGAATGGCACTTCAGACATGAAGGTAATGGCATTATATGCAGCTTATGCATAACACCTCTACAGATCTAACAATGATTCTATATGTAGATGCATTGATTTTTTTGACAATTTAATATAAGTTCTATGGTATTTATGCACTGAAATTAGTTTGCCAGAGCTGTGAATATAAGATATTACACTAGTATTAATTCCACATATTGCAGACTTTCAAAAATATCAGATAAAAAACTTTCTCAATTATTTATAAAAACTGATAAATAGTAGAAAAACTACTGACAATATATAATCTAAAAGAAATGTATATATGTATTAACTCAAAAGAAAAGTTTAACCACTAGATTTTTAAAGAATAGCCAAATGCTCAGAAATCATTTACTCTTCAGAATATTATTCTGAATATTATTCTTAGTGCCTAAATGTTAACTTAATGATAAAAGCTTACTAGATACTTTAAATTTAAATTTTAAATGTAAATTTCAAGTGTTCAATTCACTTGAATTAGATATAACCATAAGAAAACAAGAAACAAAATTGTAAATGATTCACAAGTTCCCTAATTGAGGCTGACATACCTGCAAATGGTATCCCATCCAAGCATGGAGGTTAACCGATAGCTTATCCTGTTTCTCCACATAATAATCCAATTTTTAAAAACCTATTTTGCTCAATTTGCTCTGCATCCAAAAGTATCACAAAGGTCATAAAGCAATTGGAGTTTCTACCTTTAGTTCCCAAAAAAACCCCATTTTTTTTAAAAAAATGCCTCTTATGTGGCATAATTACATACAGCACTCAGTTTTATAATATATATTTCCCCACCTTCCATGTAAATCTCAAATATAGCTAAGAAATAATCTTTAGGAAAAGCTGCACCATACTCAATGAATTCTGAAGTGTGTCCTGATAAAAATTATCTTCTCCATTGCTCTTAACGTATTAAATATGTTTTCCAAGGATATACATTAGGAATATTAGCATTTAACAAATCTAAAACCATACATCTTAAAGATTACAAGGTTAAACATAGGAAGGACATCATTTGTCTTTCTACAGGCCAATGGTATTTTTAATACAGACTGTAATATATGTGAAAATAAAGAACCTGCAGTCTTAGAGAAATAGATAATGCTAAGCAGAGTCATTCCCGGGCAGGCACCAGAAATTACAAAAGCTATCATGTGTTATAAAGTTTTAATGTGCGCCAGTGTGCCCACAGAAAAAAATGACAATAAAGGTTATCTATCTATTTATCTATGGGACGCAGTGGCTCAGATGCTGAGATTGTCGATCAAAAGGTCGGCAGCTCAGTGGTTCGAATCCCTAGTGCCGCGTAACAGGGTGAGCTCCCGTTACTTGCCCCAACCTACTTCTGCCAACCTAGCAGTTCAAAAGCACGTTAAAAAATGCAAGTAGAAAAATAGGGACCACCTTTGGTGGGAATGGACGTTGGTCTTACCTGATACGTCCGTTCTCGAACAGGAAGGGGCGACGGTCAGACTGGGGTTGACTTCCTCTATGCAGCAGGATCGAGTTGAATCAATTTGAATAACTCCGCCCTCCTGGCCCAGTGTTTCGGCGAGGGCGTATGCGAATGGTGACGTGTCTTCCTGAAACGAGAGAGAGTTAATAACCACCCTCCCCAACCAACCCTGAGGGCCGTAACCAAGGGTGGGGCTGACCGTCGCCCCTTCCTGTTCGAGAACGGACGTATCAGGTAAGACCAACGTCCATTCTCCGTAGGAAGGGGGCGACGGTCAGACTGGGGACATACCAAAGCCTCATGTCCACTAGGGTGGGAAACCTCGGCCCGAAGGACCTCAGGGAGGAACGACAGCCTGCAGAACACGACGGCCGAAAGCCACGTCAGCTGATGCGTATGCGTCCACCCGGTAGTGCCGAATGAATGGGGATATGGAAGTCCACGTAGCCGCCTTGCAGACCTCCTCCAGAGTGGCCTGCGTAGCCCAAGCCGTTGAGGTGGCAGCGCTCCTGGTCGAATGGGCGGTAACATGGCGAGATACCGGCACCTGCAAGTGTTGGTAGGCTGTGGCTATGGTGGCCCTAATCCACCGGCCTAAGGTGGGTCCTGATACTCGCGCCCCAATAGATTCTGGCTGGAATGAGACAAAAAGAGCCTCTGTCTTGCGAAAGGGCGCCGTTCTAGCGATGTAAATACGTAGGGCGCGACGAACATCCAGACGATGCCAGATTCGCTCCGAACGATGAGATGGCCGAGGACAAAAGTCCGGTAGAACGAGCTCTTGAGCCCTGTGAAACAGCGAATTAATTTTTGGGAGAAATGCCGGATCAAGGCGCAGGACAACCCTGTCGTTGTGGAATATGCAGAGGTCACTGCGGATGGACAGGGCAGCCAGTTCTGAAATTCGGCGAGCCGAAGTGATGGCGATTAGAAAGGAGACTTTGAATGATAAGAAGCGGAGAGAAACCTGCCGGAGAGGCTCAAATGGCGAAGCTGTCAGTGCCATGAGAACCTTATTCAGGTTCCAGGTAGGAAACCGATGGACCGTAGGAGGGCGGAGGTTAGTCGCCCCCCTGAGGAAATTACGTATGAAGGGATGGCGTGACAAGGAGTCCGGAGAGCCACAGGAGAGGACCGAGGCGAGAGCAGCCACCTGCCGGCGTAGAGTGTTGGGTGCTAAACCAGAATGGAAACCGTCCCGTAGGAAGGAGAGGACCTGGATGACAGACGCAGAAAGAGGGTCTATGGACGATCGGTGACACCAGGAAACGAAGGCACTCCACGTGGCTCCATAGATCCTGTTAGTAGAGGGTCGGCGAGCAGCCTGCATGATGTCAATGACTTCAGGAGGGATACGTTTGGAGGTTAGGAGCTCCCGCTCAACCTCCAGGCGGTTAAATGGAGCCAAGCGGGATCTGGGTAGAGAAGGGCTCCCTGCGAGAGAGTCACCGAGTCGTTCGGGAAGCGCCAATGAGGGGCCACCGATAGTGAGATCAGGTCCGCATACCACGGTCGGCGTGGCCAGTGAGGTGCCACCAGAATGAGTTCTGCTTTCTCTTCCAGCATCTTCCGGAGGACCCTCGGGATGAGGGGCAGCGGGGGAAAGGCGTAAAGCAGTCCCCGAGGCCAAGGACTGCGAAGAGCGTTGGTGGCCTCTGCCTGAGGGTCCGGGAAGCGAGAGAAGTACCTCGGGAGAAGGTGGTTCGACGACGAGGCGAAAAGGTCAAGTACCGGAGTCCCGAAGCGGTGGGTAATTCGTTGAAACAGAATGGGGGACAGGCTCCATTCTCCGTGGTCTATCCTGGAGCGGCTCAAGGCGTCTGCCTGTACGTTCGCCGTCCCGGAAATGTGGTCTGCCCTGATGGAGGAAAGGTGAGCTTCGGACCAGCGACCCAGGAGGACGGTCTCCGCCAGAAGAGCCTTGGAGTGAGTGCCCCCCATTTTGTTTATGTGCGCCTTGGTGGACATATTGTCCGTAAGGACCAGGACATCCCGGCCCTGTACTAGATGTCGAAAGTGGATGAGGGCTAGACGCACGGCCCGTAATTCCAGGTAATTGATATTGTGCTGACGGTCCCGGAAGGACCACAGACCCTGAGCCATGTGATGGTCTAGGTGGGCGCCCCACCCGGTCAAGCTGGCGTCCGTTGTAAGGACTAGCCGAGGAGGTTCCGTGTAACAGCTCCCCTTTGAAATCGCTGTTGAAGTCCACCACCGAAGAGACGAGACTACCATCGGAGGGAGGCGGATGCGGGACAGCGAGGAGCTCCGTCCGGAGCGCTGGTAAGGTAGGAGGAGCCACTGTAGCTCCCTGCAGTGTAAGCGAGACCAGGGGACAATTCCGAAAGTGGATACCATCTTGCCCAAAAGGCATGATAATTTCCTGATGGACATCGTTCCCTCCTTCCTACACTCACTAGCTAAGGCCCGAATGTTGGCCTGGCGATCCGGGGAAAGGAAAACTAGGCCCGAAACTGAATCAATAGAGGCACCCAGGTGAATGATACGAGTGGCAGGGGACAAGTGGCTCTTGGCCCAGTTAACTGAAAACCCGTGAATTTGAAGGAAAGAAAGAACAGTAGAGAGGTCAGTACGAGCAGAAGATAGAGAAGAAGAAAGGATGAGGATGTCGTCCAAATAAAACTGTAGTCTGATAGGGAGGGACCGAATGCGAGCTATCAGGGCGGCCATGACCTTAGTAAAAACCCTAGGGGCCGAAGAGAGGCCGAAGGGTAATGCCCTATATTGAAAGTGGGAACCCCTGAAATGAAAACGAAGGAATTTCCGGTGAGAGGAGTGGATAGGAATATGGAGGTAGGCCTCCGTCAAATCAATGGAGGAGAGAAAATCCCCGGGGCGAAGACACTCCAAGATGGAGAAGAGGGTATGCATCTTGAACCGGCGGTAAGTTATGTATCGGTTCAAGGCCTTAAGGTCCAGGATGGCCCGCCAACCCCCCGAGGCTTTACTAACAATGAATAGTCGGGAATAAAACCCCTCACCCTGCTGGTCAAGGGGGACCAGTTCAATCGCCCGAATGGCCAGAAGGTGGTCAATTGCAGTGGCCAACAAGGACCGCTTCTGCGGATCACGAGAAAGGGGACAGGAAATAAAAACAGGAGGGGGGGGCGAATAAATTCTAACAGGAGCCCAGAATGGATAGTTGACAAAACCCAGGCATCAGAAATAGAAGAGAGCCATTGGTTGTAGAAAAGGGACAAACGACCCCCGATTGGAATTCTATCAAGAGGTCTATCTACCTCTCCTATTGAAACAACCCCGCCCTCCCCGAAATGGCCGTCGCGGAGGTTGATTGCTGCCCGATCTAACCTGAGGCTCGAAATGCTGGGTTCGAGCTGAGACGGGTCGCTGAAAACGAGACTGGGAAGAGCTGTAGTCGGATCCTCGAAAGGAATGAGGCCGGGGGTAGGGAGAGTAGCGGGAATCCGACCGCCTGTGCTGCGAGGGAAGAAACCTGCGTTTGTCCCGTGTTTCAATCAGGAGAGGCTCCAAAAGCGGACCGAAGAGACTGCCGAAGGAGTAGGGGGCCGAAGCCAGCTGCCACTTGCTGCGCATATCAGCCTGCCAATTCCGGAGCCAGAGCAGGCGGCGAGAGGTGACAGAAGAACCAAGTGCCCTGGCCGCGAATCTGGTGGCATTGAGCGTTGCGTCAGCAGAATACTCTAGAGCGGCCATAATTTTATTGATGTCCTGATGAGCCCTGAGGTCCGAGCGTGGCAAACGGTCTTGGAGCTGTTTAAGCCAAAGCAGGGCAGCGCGATTGAAAAAAGATGCAGAAGATGAAGCCCTGATGGACCACGATGCAGCCAGGTGGCCCTTGACCAGGGTCTTCTCAGCTCGCTTATCCACCGGTCGGAGAGAATCTTCGAGCGGCCCCGTGGGGTGGCCCGGGTTAGCCAAAGCTATGATAGGGGCATCAACCGGTGGCGGTTGAAGAAGATCCGCAAGCGCAGGAGCAGAGTTGTATAGACGCTTATCCAAATTATTAGGGCTAGGGCCCGCACCCGGAAGCGACCACTGACGACGAAGCACATCCAGAAAGAGTTTAGGTGCTGGAATAGTTTCTGGGGCCACAGTCGGTTCAGCGAACAAGGCTGAAGCAGGATCCAAAGGAGGAGGGGCCGAGGCAGGCCCTGGAACTTCCCCCAGGTGAGTGGTGGCAATAGCTTTAAACAGTAATGACCGGAACATTTGAGGTTTAAAGAGACCAATGAATGGGGATTGATCAGGAGCCAGGCCTTCATCGTCAGAAAGAGCTGCATCAGGTGTTTCCTCAGGCTCAGAGGGGGAAGCTAAGTCCTCCAAGTAATCAAAGTCCTCTGGTTCTGGGTCATAGGACTGGTCTTCAAGACTCCTGCGTTGAGGGGGAGAAGGCTGTTGAGAGGGAGCTGCCGGCCTAGCCGGAAACCCAGCTTGTTGCATACATTGGGCAAAACCCTCCCTAATGACACGAGTCATGATGGACTCGAAGGCTTCTGGCCATTGTGAGGGAGCTGCCTGAGGGGGAGGAACCACGACCTCCGGTGATGGAGAAGCACTCCTTGATGAAGGGGCCTCAGACACAGTCTGGAATAACGGCTCCTTACCAGGTGGAAGAACAGGCCCCGCAGAAGATGGACGGTCTGGAGAGAGATCCCTGACTTCCTGTTCAGAGCTGTGGATCTGGGAGGCTGAAGCAGAAGGAAGAGGTTGGGCCTGAGCCGAGGCCTTGGAGAAGGCCTTCTCCATGGCTTTATGGCGGCGTTGTTCATCCCTCGTTGCCTGGGGAATGGTTGAGGAGGAGGTCTTGACAGACCTGGACTTCTTGGCTGGGGGAGGCTGAGAGGAAGAGCCCTCTAAGGGATCCTCAATGGGGAGGGCGCGGTGTGCTGAACGACTGGAATGCTTGTGCCTGTGAGAGTTATCCGCCATTACCACAATCCCAAGGGTAAAAATGGCCGACGGGAGAAAAGGGCGCC
The DNA here is from genome assembly GCF_059756535.1 of Pantherophis guttatus. NCBI lineage: Eukaryota > Metazoa > Chordata > Lepidosauria > Squamata > Colubridae > Pantherophis > Pantherophis guttatus. The sequence goes on from NC_142069.1 coordinate 78,415,571, forward strand.
AAAAAAAAAAAAAAAAAAAACCAAGCAGTTCAAAGTCCCTGCAAAGCTATGGGAGGCTCGGAGTGTTGTGAGGCAAAAAAATGGCCGCCGCGGCAAAGGCGCGCCAATTTAAACTGTCAGTACTCACAGATATAAGGCAGGCTCCCGGGAGGAATGCAGGCAGGCAGCTCCAATACTATCGCTAGCTCAAAGGCTATTACTGCGATATCCGATGCAGCGAGACAAGCTCAAGCCGAATAAACAGGCTGCTAGGCAAAAATAAGCCTTTTAAACGCAGCGCCGAGAGTTAAAGAGATCAGAAAAGCCGATAATGAGGAAAACAGGAACTGAAGGCAGCCCTGAGCCTCCTAGCCGGATCCCCGGCTATCCGCTGAAGAAAAATCTTTTAAATTGCAGAAAGGCGAAACTAGAGCAGTTTTAACTGTCCAGACTGGAAGACACGTCTATCCAGCATAGATCGAGTCGAAACACTGGGCCAGGAGGGCGGAGTTATTCAAATTGATTCAACTCGATCCTGCTGCATAGAGGAAGTCAACCCCAGTCTGACCGTCGCCCCCTTCCTACGGAGAAGGTAACAGCGTTCCGTGCGCCTTTGGCGTTTAGTCATGCCAGCCACATGACCACAGAGATGTCTTTGGACAGCGCTGGCTCTGGCTTTGAAATGGAGATGAGCACTGCCCCCTAGAATTGGGAATGACTAGCACATATGTGCGAGAGGAACCTTTACCTTTATCTATGTATATATCTATCGCATATCTATATATCTATATCTATAACAAGAAAGAGATACAGCTAAGCTTTCATTCTTTTGATAATACAATCTCAAGGACATGACAGTGGAGTTAAACTGAACTCAATGGAGACTTATTTAATCTTCATTTGCTTTCATGCAGGACAAAAACTGTGAAACATTCAAAATCAAACAATGTGCTCTCTGTTCAGAGAATAATAGTAGAACATAGCAACTATATCGACCAAGAAATTGACATATGGCATATAGGTTGAAGATGATTAAAAGGTTCATGAAATGAGTTTCCTTTACAGCTATAATTTATTTTATATATAAACAAGAAACTTTCACTATTCCAAACTCTAGCACAATTTCTTACATTGCAGAGTTAGACTATCTGTGTACTGTATACATGGAATTTTTATGCTGAATTGTATAACATATAGGTTGATATTTTTAAGATCTTTGTGCTATAAAGCTATTAATATCCTCCATATTAAGACCTCAAAAACTGGTTAATGAGCTTACAACAATACTGTCTATCATTTAGACACTTTTGTAATGATATTGTTTACACATTGAATTGCTGCATTTATCAATAAGATATTATAATTCGTTATCTTGGAATCATTTACAATACAGGGAAACTTGGCCAAGAATGTTAGACGCATGTAGTTCCATTAAATCAACACCAATAGCATGTCATTGAGACAAAGTGCCACAGGCATTTGAGAATATTGATAAGATGAAGTCAGGGCAAGGGATAAGTGAATTAGGAAATAGCTTTTTTTTCCAATTCCATCCACACTTAAAATATGTTATGTCCCTCATCTTTAGACTCCATAAGCTAGTTCTCCTTCAAAGAATTTGCCCTTTGAACAACATTCTCTCAGACAGGTTTTGAATACCCAGCTTTCTCCTCAGTTTCTAATCTAGAGTGTGAGCTCTCTGTGAGAGGTTTGGTAAGCTTTTAATGGATGTTTGTTCCACCAGAATGATCTTTATTTTTCCTTGTCTCTTTGTGCTTGTTACTTGTGTTTATAATGTTGTACATCAACCAGAATTGTTAACAAGGTAGGCGGCTCTTTTTGTCTCCCTTCCTTTCAATTGTACCCAATTCTCAAAGACTGTCTAAACAAGTCCCTGCAATTTTCTTGGCATAGTTTTTCAGGAATTGTTTGCTATTGCCTTCCCCGTAGGGCTGAAAGTAAGTGACTAGTCCAAGGTCACCCAGCTGGCTTTGTGTCTAAGGCAGGACTAGAACAGTTTCTAGACTAATGCCTTAACTACTATACCAAACTGGTTCTATTGGTGGCTTTAGGTAAAGGTAAAGGTTCCCCTTGCACATATGTGCTAGTCATTCCCGACTCTAGAGGGTGGTGCTCATCTCCATTTCAAAGCCAAAGAGCCAGCGCTGTCCGAAGACATCTCCGTGGTCATGTGACTGGCATGACTCAATGCCAAAGGCGCACGGAACACTGTTACTTCCCACCAAAGGTGGTCCCTTTTTTTTCTACTGGCATTTTTTACGTGCTTTCGAACTGCTAGGTAGGCAGAAGCTGGGACAAATAAGGGGAGCTCACCCTGTTATGCGGCACTAGGGATTCGAACCGCTGAACTGCCGACCTTTTTATTGACAAGCTCAGTGTCTTAGCCACTGAGCCACCGTGTCCCCCTTGGTGGCTTTACAAATAAACAAATAAGCAAGCCAGTATTGAAGCTATGAATACAGTTTTAATTTTTGAGAAAGGGGTATGGGCCCTCTTCAGTATGTGTCTATTTACCAAATAACTGTCATCAGAATATAATCAAAACAAAATATTCTGATAAACATGTACAATCTGCTCCCTCTCAAATCCATCCTCCTTCATGATATTTTCTACTATTCCTGCTTATCTTTATCCGTTTTGTTGACAGATGGGGATACTGTACTCCCAATTATATATTTAAGCTTTCTAAAGAGTCATTCTTGGAAATACAGTTAATGCCAGAGAATGTCAGCCTGCTTTGCTGAGAGTCAGTTTCCATTTAAAAAAAAAGATATTATTTTGGAAACCAAAGAAATCATCTAGGATCAAACTACCCAAGCACCACATGTAAACTGGCACAACAATGATTGCCTCTACACCAATATTGAGCTTATAATTTCTTAAGAGTGAATCTTAATAAATGAAACAACTACAGGTAATTTTTTTCAACTTCCCTAACAATGGATGGAAACCAATCAAGGAGAGAAACAACCTAGAACTAAGGAGAAATTTCCTAACTATGAGAACATAGTTCTCATGGATGGAGAACAATTAACTAGCGGAATGGTTTGCCTTCAGAAGTTGTGGGTGCTCCATCACTGGAAGTTTTTAAGAGACTGGACAAGAAATGCATAGGGTCTCCTGCTCGAGCAGGGGGTTGAATTAGAAGACCTCCAAGATCCCTTCTAACTCTGTTATTCTATGTTCTATGTTCTAAACCCGTGAAGAAACTAAATGTGGCATAGAAAAACAAGGACACAATTTTCAGTGGAAAGCAATGCATTCACTATGACTCATAATGAATATTGTGAGTTTTTCTTAGCATCTATCTGGACCAAGTAAGGGTCTTATTCTTACACTCATGTAGGAAAGGCTAAGATCCATCCAAATAAGAATTTGAGACTTCATTCAATTTCCTACTGCCATTTTTTTACTCCCATGCCTCCTATCAAATGTCTCTATGAGTTTAGACCAGTTCTAGTTGTTCAACTACCGTATCAGCTTAAACTAATTTTTCCCTCTGGATATTTACCATATCTAACATTACGAGGCAATTCCTCTCCCAACAAAACTTCAATTACAAGCTGCATCATTGCAAGTTTACTAACCATACTTTCTGGATATCAGAGAAGACTAATTTGTCTTTCTGAGAACCCGATTATTATGAGTTCTAAAAAGATCACAAGGCAATTTCTGTTCATACTAGGGAGTGATCTCTCCTTTCCCCTTACATGCAATTATCAAATTGCAGAAGAACCTTTATTCTGGTTCATTAATTGCCATATTACCAGCATTACTTGAGGGGGAATACTGGGACACTACCAGGTGTGTCAACGCCCAAGGGCATGAAGCAGGTGAGACTAAAGCAATAGGTTATATGTGCCTATAGTCTCCACTCTGTTACTGTGTATAATGTGTTTATCAGATTAAATGTGGAGAAGGGCTTGTGTGATTGGCCTATTGGAAGGGAGCCAGGCTCTACAATGCAACTTTGTGAATGGTAATTCAATAAGTGCTAGCTGCATTCATATTTATTTTACGGACAGAATATTTAATTATTTTAATACTGTTTTTTAAATTTTGTATGCTCTGTTTTTACTTAGGCTGTGCACCGCCCTGAGTCCTATTTGGAGAAGGGCGGTATAGAAATTTAATAAATAAATAAATAAATAAATAAATAAATAAATAAATAAATAAATAAATATTTATGTATAATTTTTATTTTAACCATATGTTGTATTTTGTTTTCTTGTGGCTCATCACAGTAACACAACTGTAATTTTATCACTGCAATCATTACTCAAATTGGAACGTTCTGAAAGACTGTCATTTTTAAAATGTTGATTTTCAGAGAAAAATATTTTTTAAAAATAAAAAAAACGAATTAAAAATATAATCTAAGAAAAGAAAATGATATCTTATATTTTAAATTTACCAAGTCGCTGGTTCACTTATGAATTCCCTGCTATAATATGAGTACAAATTTAAGATGTTTAAGTTAAATATGTTTCCATAAAACTCTGTGTGTGTGTGTGTGTGTGTGTGTGTGTGTGTGTGTGTGTGTGTGTGTACGTACTGCTTCCCAGGGGGCAAAGAGGCAACAAAATTTGGAAAGTCTGGTAGGCAGGAAGGTTAAAACGGGCCCTCCCTACTAATTCAGAGAGTATATCCATATAATTATGTGGCAGATAGTTGCATTAGCTTAGGAAGATTCTGTCTATGAATGAACAACAATAAAGAAACTACTCAGAAGTAACTCCGTATAACATTCTTGGGACCTGACAGCATACCATATGGGTCAGTAAGTCATTCCAGGTTAGAAAATCTGATGTCCCTTCTTTCAAACACATTAACTAGTGAATCCAATATATCCTAAATACAATTTTTTGATGAATCAACCTTAATTGCAGTTCTGCCAAAATCATTTAAACATTTTTAAGGATAGGAATCCATTGATGGGACTTTATGGAGATTCCAGTTCTTTAGTTCAGGTTTCAAATATTCTAGAAATGTCAGCTTTAAAAATATCCTTGACCTTTTGACAAAGACATATGTCTTTATTCTGTCATGACTAACTCATTTATTTACTGAATTAGCGTTTGATTAATTTAATTCTCAAATATCATGTATTTATAAATGATTTTAAAAATGAGGACTTTAACCTTATATTCTCCTTCTATCTTCCCCTCTTATAGATCTGGCAGTGGAAGTCCGTAATTATGAGATTATCCATGTTTAAATTCTCTCCATAACACATTCTTCTATGAAAGACAGCAGTAAACAGAAATAGGAAAAGGACTTCATTTTCCTGTCTTTCACTTTGTGTTAGGTACAGTTAGCAGCACATACAAATAACAGCAATATAAGACCAGGAAAATACACGCCTCTTAATTCTATTTCCTATTAGGAAATTAAGACTGTGTATTATCTTTAATCTGTATTGCTTTAAACTTGTTCTCTAACAAAGTAGAATTACAAGTTTACCTGCAGCCATGTTGCAAAGCGTGGGAATAGTATGCAAAACAATCCTTTTTTACCTAACGATTTAGTACTACCCAGGCTTAGTTTCATCATCAGCTGTTAATATGGCAGAGATAAAAGTCACAAGATGTTTAAAAATGTTTAGTAGAGTCTGGAGCGTCAAGGGCACTAACTATGAAAAACAGCAGTCTTTAGATTTTGATCTTTTCTGTCCAAGTTTTGTTTTGGTTAGAATAATATGCTATCGAGCAAGGGTTTAAAATAAGCATTCCAGAATTAAGAAATTAATTCAGTTCTAATTTGGCTTTAGCACATTGTGCAAAGAGAAAAGTACCCAACATATTACCTTCAACTCAATGACAGCTACAGAGTCCATTCCTTCTTGGAATGGAACAACGCGTCACAGCCAATTTGCCATGGGACACTCAACATGGCCAATTCGCCATGCGACAACTCATTGCGGGACAATTGGATTTAATTATTTAAAATAATTTTTAAAATACTTTAATTTTTGTCATTCACATTTCATTTTTTCCCTCCTTTGGCATCCTTTAATTATTCTATTCCACTATTTCTTTGATATTAGTGTAACTCTTGTCCCATGGCGATGAACTGGCCATGGCGAGTTGTCCCTTGGAGAGTTGGCTGTGGCGAGTCGTCGTAGACCTTTCCTTCTGGGTGTGTAACATTTGCCATGTACAAAAAAGGGGTGGGGCCTATATTCTTTCATCATGATTATGCTTTCTGCTTGTTGATTCTCCTTGTGCCTCCCTGGCAAATATCACAGGTCTAATTTAATGCCCTCCAGATGTCTAAATTGGAGTTTATGAAAATTATACCCCAATATAGTGTTGGGTCTCTAGACTGGGGAAGACTGAAATTATGTTTTTTGTCTGATCAGTTCTAGACCAAGAATCCTTACATGATTACATATTAGCTGTGAGTACCCCCAAAAAATTGCTTAGTCTCTTCAAATAGTGTTTAATGTCATTGCCATGGTGTCATTCTTGAAATCTAATTCCACAGTTATTCATGAAATAGTAATTTGGTTTCATTCAACAGATCTGTACCAATGTCTGGAAGAAGACTAAAGTTCAAAGATCAATCACGGTTGTTTTAAGTATCTGATTTTAAAAGGGCATGTTTTAATAGATATATTAAAGGGTGTTTTTTTTTCAAAACTGAAGACATGGAGGGCAAAAGAAGATCTTTTATTTATGACTATATTAGGCTATTTAAATAGAATCCTATAGTTTAAGTATGTATAGGAAAGGGGTCTGCAACCTGCGGCTCTGGAGCCGCATGTGGCTCTTTCATCCCTATGCTGCAGCTCCCTGTCGCTCAAAACATGCATCATAAGTGCTAATGTGTGACACCTGCCGGCAGCGATTTATTGAGCTTTTCGACCCATTTTGTTTTCAGAGTTCAAAATGTTTTTGTTGAAGGCAGAAATAAAAATTTGTTTTCTCTGTAGCAGTTCATTGATTACGTAAATGCAACACACTATAGTTTTTTTATACGTAGCATAAAGGTAAAAAATGATATTTGCAGCATTATCTTCATTTTAAATGTCAAAATGTTTTTGTGGCTCCTGGTGTTTTCTTTTCTGTGGGAAACGGGTCCAAACGGCTCTTTGAGTGTTTAAGGTTGCCGATCCCTGGTATAGGAGTATGAACCCAAGCTTCAGTATTAAACTGTAAGATTCATAATAAAAATTGTGACGTATAAGGGCAAAGAGAAAAGGTGTGTCTAGGAAATATCTGAACTAAAGAAATACTAGGAGTATTATATGAAACAGCTAAAGCAAAGTTTTTTCCTATTTTTCTTTATTTTTAGGCATGTTTCTGGGGAAAAGACAGAATTTCTACTGCAGACAGACGTGTCCACTAGTCAGCTGATTCTTCATAGAGATACATAGGAATTTGTGTTCTGGTAATAGAAATTGCTTAGCATGCTCTTCAACCCAACAACAAATGAATGCATCATAGACACATCTTGACAGATTAGCCACACTATGAAATGATGCTAATCCCAATCAGGAATGGAATCAAGAAGGTAACATCCCACACTCTGCAGGGCTTTGGATGAGAAAGCAAAGTCTTTCAGAGGATGCAGGGTGAAAGTTTAATGCATTATCTAAAGGTTACCTTTTTCTGGGATTAAGCACAAACTATGAAATATTTAACCTGTTCCTTTTTAGGCAAGCAACATTATGCAAAACATAGGAAGACCATGAATGTGCAAGATTAGATTAAAGAATATATAATCTAACTAAATTTAAACACTTACAGCATTCATATGTTCGTGACTATCTTTTTATTACACATGCTTATATCCACGGCCGCTGCATTAACTTATTTTTATGTTTTATGAGACATGACCAATTTTTAATCTATGTAACAAAATGGGCAGAATAAACTCTAATAAATGCTCATTTTCACTTCTTTTAACATTCACAATAACGTAATACCTCTAGTTTTCAATTAGCAGTCTTTAAATTTGTCCATTCGTTTTCTTTTAAGCATTGTACTAAGAAATAAATATTATTCTCCTTGCTTTAATTTTTCATCATTTATGTTTATCTTGTAACTGTTCACTCCCGCTTACCATCAAGCTTAATTACCAGAGTCTTCAATAAATTTCAGGTCCCTATTCTGTGTTCCATCGTATAAACTACCATTCGTTAACTAATCATCTTTTCAGTCAACAAATATCACTTGTATACAAAAGTATACACAGATATACATCATCAATCAACACACTTTTAATCAGGGTGGATAAAAACATAGTTTTTAAAAAAAAATCAAAAAATCAGATTTTTAAAATTTAAATCAGATTTTTTTTTATTTTTATCAAATTTATTTTAATAAAATGCTTTTGGAGTAAAAATTTATCTAAAGATTTTCTATTTAAGATACATTAATAATTTAGTTTATTCAGCATGAAATGGAGCTTAGTTATGTAGCATGAGGCTGTATATTCTGCAATATTGGTACTGTCGATGAGTCAGCAGCAGGTCAGAGGAAGAGCTGCTGAAGGACAGAGATGACAGTTGCTTTTTAAAAATTATGATTTAAATCGAGTTGATTTAAATCAAGCCTTTTTACTAGTGATTTAAATCAACTTGATTTAAATCAAATCCACCCTGCTTTTAATGTCACTCTATATATTTTTCCATAAATATATTGTACATATAAGGGAGAATCATATTTCCTTGTTTCACTTCCTTTGGGATGTTGAGTCAGTTGCTAAACTTTCCATTTCTTTACATGCATGATTTGTAGGCAGGTTTGTCTACAATTCTGGACTTTCCTGGGAAAAGGGAGAGTTGCTTTAAAGAATCTGTGACAGTTCATGCCCATGTACTCCAAGCACGTTTTGCCATCAAGTGCTGCACAGGCCTATATGACCTATTTACCCAGTGGTGAAATGTAAAATTTGTTACTACTGGTTCTGTGGGCGTGGCTTGGTGGTGGTAGTGGGGTTAATATGACTGAGTGGGCGTGGCCAACTTTTTTTTTAACTTTTAAAACCATTTTTTCTACAACCTCTTCGGCTGAAGAGGTTGTAAAAAAATGCTTTTAAAAGCTTCTGATGATCCCAGCTGAGTTGCCTGATAGGCAGAGGCTTTCTTTTTTTTTTTAAAGCCTCTGACGATCCCAGCTGAGTTGCATGATCGGCAGAGGCTTTTTTCCCTTTTAAAAACTTTTTTTCTATAACCTCTTCGGCCAAAGAGGTTGTAGAAAAAATGGTTTAAAAAAAAAAAAAGCCTCTGATGATTGCGCGGCTCAGCTGGGGAAGGGGGGGCAGGGATTTTTGCTACCAGTTCTCCAAACCACCCGCCTCCATCGCTACCAGATCGGGCGATCCAGTCCGAACTGGGAGCATTTCACCCCTGTATTTACCTACAGCAGCTCTTGCAAGATATAAAGTTTCATTTAACTCATGGAGGCATACTCAGTGTGTGTGTCACATAAAGATACCCTTCGAAGTGTTTATAGGTACAAGGTAACAAAGGTAAAGGCTGAAGTGGTAGCAAAAATTGATTTTAATGAAACACTCATGTTTGCTTGCATAACATTAAAAACTAGAGTGGGATAATCCAAATTACAATTTGTATAATAAAGTCAAAAAAACTATTAGTAAATGCAATAAAATGCCTTTCTTTGTAAGTTAAAATTCAAGTAGTATTACAAATATGGACTAATTATCGAATAACATGCATTTCTTTTTCTTAAACATTTGCCAAAATTAAACTAGCAACTTTTCGCTCATGTTTCTGATATTTAAGCAATCCTCATTATTATTGAATGTCTAAATCTTTATTGTGGAATTTACAATATATTGTTGGGTGACTGAACCCTATACAGAGTTACCTAGATGCAGATAGATACAGACAGGGATATATAATATTTTATATCTGCTAGAAACTTGTCATAATGAAAAGTAAGTGGAACTTAGGAACTAGTCTGGATGCTAACATCTGCACCTTTACAAAAGGTGATTGAAAAATTACCAAATTATCTGCAGCCTGCTTATAATTGCAATATATAAAAAGCAAAATTAATTTTTAAAACTATGAAGTTGAAGCAGATAATTATCAATTAGGAAATGAATTCAAAATGTAACCAAAGAAATGTAATGCAAACTAGAGGATAAGAATAGGAAGCAGGTAAATAATAAATGGAAATTGTATGAATGCGGAGAAATATTTTCATACACAAATGGAAGAAAACATGACTAATGTGATAAGTAGTCAGAAAGATGGGCAGTATAAGTATTCCAAAACAAATTAAATATTTGAGCTGAAGAAAACTGAAAACAATTACAATGTTAACAAAAGGCTCTCTTGTTTTATAATGGACACATGATACCAGTTGTAGCTTTTTTGTAATAAAACTCACAAAGAGACCTTGTCTATCATTTTTTAAGTGAGAAAAATGAAATGTTTTGATATGTAGGACTGTGGCACTCTAAAGCAAAATATTTTATCTTAGAGTTTATTCAACATGCAGATGCACTTCTACTTATTTCCTCTTCCCCGAGATCTCTCTTCATTGGACAAGAGAAGAAGCCATTAATAAAGCATCTCATTGATTCATTGGTAAGACTGGCCAGTCATAAAATTCATCAAATTTTGTTCTTTAACTGTATTAATAGAGAGCTCTCTAGAAGGAATACCAATAGTACCTTTGAGTATCACTGTAGTTTTATTTGTTTCTCCATATTTGCAAGTATTTAAATGTCAGTAAATGTTTTCCCAAAACGTTGGGTGTCACACTTGTTATGCTACCTTGACATAATGAAACATTGAAAGAAATGTTCCAGTTTTCCCAATTATTACACCCCTAAAACTAACATCTTGTACACCTAATTATTCCAGAATATTGTACATAATGATGGGATAATGTACCAGATATTCCTGTTGAAGAAATTATGAAAACTCCAGTAAGCCTATGGCAAATAATCTGAGCATCCAATGTCCAAACAACAGAAATTGACTTGTCTTTCTATAATTAAGAGAGAAATTTAAAATTATCACTTGTTTCTGCTAAAAGATTTACCGTTTCCTCACTGTTTAATTAAATATTAGTTTCAGGTGCTCTTTAGTTACCTTTAGTAAAGAAGTTATTTTGGTATAATAAATGTTAGTTTGAGGTTATATATACAAAAGTAAAAATAAAAATAATTATGAAGAAGTAGGTTGCAGTGTCAATTAAAAAAAATTATGAATGTTATGTCCCTTTCCCATTTATGTACATACAAATCAAGTTTTCATGCTAACACAGTCATACATGTCTGATGTGTAAATTCAGTGATGGGTTTCAAATAATTTCACCACTGGTTCACCGAAAATGTGTCCATGCATGCAGACAGCTTCTGTGCATGTGTGCGCGGATGGCTTCCACGCATGTGCGCAGATGGCTTCTGGGCATATGTGCGGATGGCTTCCGTGCATGCGTGCACAGACGTCTTCCACCACGTGGCGAGGCTTGACCGAGCAGCCTTTTGGGGCCTGCTCCCTCCATCTCTGCTCTCCAGGGCAGCAGCTGCTTCTCTCCGCGCTACTGGGAGAGCATCTTGTGCAATTTAGAAGTTGTGAGCCGCCGCTTTCCTCTAAGTCCCCTCTGGAAAGCGTTGTGGCTGACAGAAACAGCATTCAACATGGCTACTGCTTCTCTGTGCCGCAGCACTTTCCGGAGGGGACTTAGAGGAAAGCGGCGGCTCACAGCTGCTAAATTGCACAAGACGCTCTCCCAGCAAGAGCAGCAGCGGAGAGAAGCAGCTGTTGATCCAAAGGTCATATGGAGTGTCTCTGCAAGTGACCAAGGCTCGGCAAGGGATGGAAGAAGCGGCTGAAAGATCTCTGCTGCAGCACTTTCTGGATGGGACTTCTTACAGGTAAGAACCGTCCAGTCCATTCCCAAACCACTTCAGCTCTCCTGCCTCCCCCACCCCCTCCGCGGCCCTTTGGCCTAGCACTGCAGGCCACAGGCCAAATAAATTGCTTCGACCCTGGGAGCCGTAGTTTGAGGACAGAGAGAGGGGCAGCATGTGGGTGGTGGCCCGAGGTAAGGCCAAAGCAGGGGAATGGTGCATTCCTCAACTTGGCTGAGGTGAACAGGGAGTGGACGGAGGCTCCAGGGCAAGGCCAGAGCCAGAGAATGGCACGTTCCCTAACAGGACGAGGCGAAGGGTGAAGCAATCCAGGCAAGCTCTGGGGACGGGGGGGCGGGGGCAGCTAGCTAGGCCGCAGTGCCCCATGGGATGCAGCCGCAATGGCAAAGCAAGCCAGACAAACTGGAGGCCAGGGAAGGGGGGGCGGGCAGATAGCTAGGCCGCAACTTACAGGCTCACTTACCCAGACAGCCAGATCAGGGCCGTTCAGTTGGGCCGCAGGCACTCCGTGGGAAGGCAGGCAAGCTACAGAGACTGTGTGGTCAACGCAAGCGAGGAACCACACAGTGTGCTATGCCGGGGAAGCGAGATGAGAACTGACGGAGCAGGGTAGGTGGCGAGTGGGCGGGGCCAGCCAGAAGTGGTATTTGCCGGTTCTCCGAACTATTCAAAGTTTCCGCTACTGGTTCGCCTGAACCGGTCCAAACCGGCTGAATACCACCTGTGTAATTTCAACATTGAAACATTTTAGGCAACCCATTGTACTCCCTCACTTGTTCATTATCACCCTTAACACCCTTAAAAATGAAATTGCAAAGTTTCAAACCCTATTACAGTATAGACCGGAAGCTGTTTTTAAAAATTAATTTATTTACTTCCACATGCAAAGAGTCAGACCCATCTAATGAACTTATTTGGATCATAACCTAGATATACTGCTCCAATTCTAGCAGCAAGAAACAAAAGGTCATTAAAAGTATCTTATGTCATGGACCTAGCAGAGTTATCCTATTACAGAAACATTTTATATTAAGAATGCTGGATTGCGCTGGTTAATAATTGCAATATAGGTTTTCGTATTTTAAGAATGCTGAATTATTATTTTGGTCTTATTTCTTACAATAGTTATGTGCATCAGTTAGCCAGTAGAAAAAAAATCTAAGCAGACCATAGAATCCAACCCCTTTTAAATCAAAAGGCATTGGTTGTTACATCAGCCATATTATTATTCTTTTAAAAAATTATCTGTCTTCTACATGAGGTTCCCATTGACATCCCAGTGTTTTGGAAGGCTGTGATGTGGCTGGAATGATTAAAGATCCTTTTTAGTACTGTATGTAGGTTTTCCCCATTTTTGCCTGCTTTTTGCTCCTTGATTATTATTTTTTTCCCATGCATTTTTCTTTTGTGAACCATTAAAGCTGCTGGGAGTCAATGGTACACAAATTTTATTAACAACATGCATGCCTGATTAGACAAAAAAGTAAAAAGTCTTCTGGAATGAACAAATTGGTTACCCGCTTCAATGAATGCTAGTCATATCAAATGGAAAAGAGATACTCTGCAATATTTCGTATACATGAACACTGTATGTACTGTTTCTTCCAGCCTCCACACTGGTATAAAAATCTTGAGCTTCTCAGTGACGATATAATCCTCTTTGGAACATTTCAAATGCAATCACTCTAAGGATAAAAATCTATCATCTCGTATCAAGATCATGTATTTCCTTTAGCATCCTACCTTGTTACAGAATGAGTAACATCTTTTGTGAGCCCTCAGATAAATGCACGTGAGTTCAGTGCCAAGATAAACGTGACACTGTCACATCACTTTGGGAAAAAAATAAATGCTTAAAGCATTCTCCGAGTTTCATTTCACAGTTCACTGGGCGTTGCCCTTTCATGCAGAAGAAATGTTGCCAAACTCCTTTGCAATAAAAGCACTATCAAAAGTCAGTAGCGTTATCATGATAATTCTTCAACATTCATCACATCCAACTTTTAGGCGATCCCATGGATGTTTGGGTAGGATACCACAAAGAAAATTAAATCTGTGACTTGCAGCAGGATGACTCTATTGTGGCAACAAATCCACCCCAACAACTCATTTTAACTCATGTTTTGATTATTATTTCACATGATAAAAATATAGATAGAAGGGTTGTGTCTTGTAAACAAGTTATTACTTCTACTCGGATTACACTAAAACTACAAGTGCTTAAGATGCATGTACTGTAATGCAAAAAAGAATGAATCAGGCCTGGCAATGCTATGCAAGCATTTGGGAACAACACCATGGCTATAAAACTGACATGGCACTACAAAGGTCTTAGTAAAAAACATTTGCTGCAATGCCCTGAAAACATTTAGCAACCAATACATTTATCCTGCTCTCAGTTCATTTACTTGTCCTTCTCAAATAAGATTTTCATATACAGAGTGAAGCAAAATGATATGTTTGGGCTAGATATCCATCCAAATCTTACAAATATGAAATAAAAAATGGTGTAATACAAGGGTGTCTAACTCAAGGGTGTTAGATCTAGCTCATGGGGCTGCCCTTGAAACAGCGAAGGATCAGCTTGCGGTGCCGCTGCCAGCAAAAACGGAGCTCGGGAGGGCTCCCAAGCTGTGTTTTCACTGGCAGAGGGTTGCAGGAGGCCGTCGCAGCCGAAAACGGAGCTCGGGAGCCCATTTTCACTGGCAGAGCGCTTAGGCCCCCACAGGAGCCCCCAAAACAAGTGATGTCAAGCTGGCCACACCCATCCTGGCCACGCCCACCCCAGCCCCGCTAAGGTCATACACAACCCTGATGTAGCCCTCAATGAAATCGAGTTTGACACCCCTGGTGTAATACCTCCCTTCAGAAATAAACCACTCAGCTGGAATGCATCTGACAACCACCAAGGAAGGGGATAAGTCTGAACCTTGTGTCATATGGAATTTCCTAACAGGTACCAGCCAATATTATATCCAGATGTAACTGAAGAATCTACAATTCAATATTCCACCGTTTCATTTGTTCAAAATCAAACAATGAAATATTAGCAAAAAAAGAGAGATCTGTTTAGTTTTTGGAGTGTAGGTAAGGGAGGAAATTGTTGGCATAAGTCTACTTGATGGGCAAGCTCGATTATAAACACGCCATTAATTTCTAGTGCGGAGGAATGATGTTGCAATTTTCCATCATGAATAAAAATACTCACATGCTCCTCCCTGGTATTTTTGCAATTTCAACTACCAATCCGGTGAAAGCCAATTTACTAGCACAGGCCTGTAAGAACAGTCACATCACTCAAAGTCCCTTGAATGTAATTCAGTGCAGTGTACACTATACACTGCACATGAGAACAACATGGAACAAAACAGCGAGTGTAAAACAGGAATATACTATCCCTTTGTTTGCATTTCTGCAGACGAGGCCCCAAATTTAAGTTCCTCCCTTTTTCCCCTAGCGATACCAAACCTCCCTGTGGAGCAAACCTACAGTAACCCCTCCCCAAATTCCTCAGGCACAGCCAATACACCTTCTAACCCCAAATGCACACAATATATAAAGGAAACTAAAAGCCTGCATAGTAATCCATAGACCTGGATTATAAATATCCTGACAAATCACTAGAAGGCAGCAAAAAAAAAATAAATCAAATTTTCTACCGTTCTCTCAAAAGTGTCCCGATTTATTATTTTTTTAAACAGTCCTGATAACCATCTAACAAGGAAAGCTACAATTTGGAGAAACAGGGTGTGAGGGTGGGTTGCAGGTTTCCTTGATATAGTAGCCCTTCCTTGCAGCATCCTAGTTCTCTGTTGTTGTGGTGGTGGTGGTTGTGGTTGTTTTAAATCAAGGGCGCGACGACTTCAAGGACTTTGGATTGAAATTGTTTTCAACTCTCCTCAGGTCGTCTTTGCAAGGCGGTCTCTTCTTCTTCTTACCAATCTTCCCTTTGGCAGGCCGTTAGGTTTTAAGGCAAGGAGCGTCGCCCCGGACAAAAGATAAACTTCACGGGAACCATCAGAGGAAAATTCAAACACCTTAAACCCGACTTTTCCACCTCCCTCCGGAAAGCCCGACTCCCTCTTCGCCCACCCGGGACCCCAGTTCGGCCTTTACATACATACATACATACACACACACACACATAAATGCATGCATACATAAATGCATATACATAAATGCATGCATACATACATACATAAATGCATGCATACATAAATGCACACATACATACATACATAAATGCATGCATACATAAATGCATGCATGCATGCATGCATGTGTACGCGCACAGACACACCCCTCCTTATTTATTTTTTTTGTAAGACCCTTGCAAGTAAAACGCCCGAGAGGCTGAGAGAGCCCTTCCACCCACCCGCGCGCGCCTCACCTGACGGCGACACGGACGGAGCTCTCGTCTGGGCCGGTCGACATGGTTCAAAAAAGGCTGAAGCAAGCAAAAGCTCGGAGGAGCATTCAGTCCAAACAGGCTTTGGAGGGGCGGGGTGGGGAAAGAGACCCGGGTGTCTTGTAACGTGTGTGTCCGTCCACCCCCAAAAGACCCTCGAAGAGAAGCGCTTTTTTTAAGGGTTGGTTGTTGCTGCTGCTGCTGCTGCTGCTGTTGCAGCGACGGTGGCGGCTGCCGCCTTCGCTTCACCACCTCCTCCTCCTCCTCCTCTGCTGCTGCCGCCACCACCACCTTCGGCTCTCTCCAGCCATTTTAGGTGGCTGCCTGAATGAATAGGTGCAGCGGCGGCACGGAGAGCTTTTCGTACTCCGCCCACTCCGGCGCTTTATGGACTACTAGGCGAGGAGGAGGAGGAGGATGCGCACCGGCGTCGGCAGCAGCCGCACTAGGGAACTGCTGCGAGCGGTCGGCGGCTCTCGCCCAGCCCCGGCTTCAGCTTCTCTCCAGCAGCCGCAGTGCGAAACGAAGCCCCTCCTCTTGCCGTCGACTCGGTCTGCTCGCTTTGCGGCGCCCCGGCGAGCTCGGCCATCACCGTCGACGACGACGACGACGACGCGGCCGCTCCTCCTGGCAGGGCGGAGTTAGGCCGGCTTGGCCTTTCCGCGCCGGCGCCGCGGGCGGAGTCGCGGCCGAGCTCGCAGGTTCGCCTTGGAGCGGCTCTCTTTGATTTTTTTTGAAGGGGAGCCAGTTCCCCGGTGCGGCCTGTTTCTCTTTGTGGAGAGGAAGAAGTCTTTTTCCCTCAGTCTTTTTCCCATTGGAGTCCACGGGGGTCTATAATATACTACTGTAGTAGTAGTTGCAACAGGTGGCAGCACCTACCTGACGTTGGCTTGTGTAGGAAACAAAAACTAAACGGGGCCAGAGCTGGCTAAGAGTAAAAGGGAAAAATAATAGTAATAATAACAACAGTAACAGAGTTGGAAGGGACCTTGGAGGTCATCTAGTCCAACCCCCTGCTCTACACAGGAGACCTATACTAGGGATTCGAACTGTCGACATGATTGACAAGCTCAGCTCAAGCTCGGAGTCAAACAATATCTTTGGAAGAAAAGAACAGAAGTGCCTTCGCTAATGTTGCTAAGAAAGCTACCTGGGTTCACCATGAGAAGGGTTGTGGATGTATGTCCTTTTAAAGGTAGTCCTCAACTTGCAACAGTTCATGTAGTGACTATCTGGAGTTACAACAGCACTGAAAAAAAGGGACTGATGATCATTTTTCACACTCATGACTGCGTGCAGCGTCCCCCATATGTGATTTTCATTTGGATGCTTGGCAATTGGTTCATACTTATGATGGTTGCAGGGTCCTAAAATCACATGATCTCCTTTTGTGACTTGGCAAGCAAAGTCAATGGGGAAGTGTTACTAATTTAAGAACTACAGTGATTCTCTTAACAAATGTGAGAAAAATCGTTAAATGGGACAAAACTCACTTAACAAATTTCTCACTTAACAGCATAAATTTTGGGCTCAATTGTGGTCGTATGTTGAGGACTACCTGTACTTCTGTGTACAGCAGGCATATCCTTAAAATCAAATATCTGGCTTTTTGATTACTATCTTTTTTTTTTTAAATGGACCATGTTCACAACAGTCATTCAAGCTTTCATGTATTGTTATCTTGTCAATTGCTGCTTCTTCCTAACTGCCCTAGATTATTTCCTGATTCCAGGCATCAGCTTTAATTGAGCCCTTCAAATCTATAATGACTTATTACACATTCCCAGAGAGAAATGGAAAAACTACCTGAAAAACTAGCTTCTTCAGCTGAAGAAGCTTCTTGGATGAGAAGCAAAACGTCTTCAAAGTAAAACCAGAAAGTCCAGTTGCCTCTTGAAAAAGCACCTTTGGGACAACCATGACCTGGATGACTAAGAATCTCCATAGACAATGCAAGAAAAGATAATCCAGACCAAATGCTCTTGAAATCAGGAGACTTGATTACATTGCTTTACAATTATGCACATTTAGTTGGAAGTCTGTTTATCTCATGAGACCTGGTAGTCTTCTGTTAACGTCATTCCTACAAGAACCACTCTAAGGGAATATTTTCAATTAATGGAGACAGGAGAATTTGATGGTTGATAGTATCAAAACACATTGAAATGTCACGGAGGATCAACAGTGTAACACTCATTCTGCCTCCCTTTACTGAAGTTACCTACCAGTATGATTGTGATTTTGTCTCCCAACCAGGAGACAAAAGCAATTTCACTAATCTGACTTTGCTAATTTGTGACAGATTTTAAATCTCTTTGAGCTAATAATGGTTTTGTGGTGTTCAGGTCTAAAAGGATTATACTGAGTCTCTGAATGTTAATAGTATGACTAATTTACATGGTATAAAAATGCTGTTTGGTAATTACCAAACAGCACAGATTTTTTTTTTATTCCTTTGCTATTTTGATCCTCCCCTATTCTTTCCACTGTGATAATTCCATTCTTTCCACTACGATAATTCCATATCAGTTCACAAAGATTTCCTCAAATTGAATACTTTCCAGAGAATCCTCCTGACAAAGCGATTTTAAATATTCTGGCAATTTGAACTCACTGTAATCTGTATAAACAGATATTCACAACAGTAGTGGGTTGCAAAACCCATCGCTACCGATTCACTTGTGTGCTCGCGCGTGTGCGCTAGGCTTCTACGCATGCACAGAAGCATCCAGCACGGGTGGGTGGAGCCTCCCACCGCCTCTACCAGTTTGCCGATCCGGGTAGAACCGGGTAGCAACCCACCACTGGTTCACAAGTAGCATTCATGAGAATGTATCACGTAGTAACTTGCAATAATCTTCCTGAATTTGATGTCCTTCAGATATTTTGGAATTATAGCTCCCAAGTTCATAACTGTAAACAAACAAGTGGAGGTTCTGCAGCTACATTTAGCTGTTTCTGAGAAAAAGCAAAACACCCTTTGCCCTTGGAAGAAAAGCAGCAATACATCTACATCAGCAATATTCTACGAATAGAAATTAAGAGCTTTGTGAGAATCCATGAAATGCTCTTGAATCCAGAACAAATGCTCTTGAAATCAGGACTTGATTAAATTGCTTTAAAATTATGTACATTTAGTTGGAAGTCTGTTTATCTCATGAGACCTAGTAGTCCTCTGTTAGGTCATTCCTACAAGAACCACTCTAAGGGAATATTTTCAATTAATGGAGATGGTCCAGGAGACTTTGCCATGTGAAAGGAAGTATACATTCCCGGAAAGCAGTTTAAACTTGCAAACTGGTTTGAGATCACATTTTCCGCTTCTTAAAAATGGGGCATTATAACAAATTGCCAGTGCCTCAAGTCCTTCTCACTCAAGTGATAGAAACCAGTAAGAGAAATATTAAAGATGCTCAAGAATCTTTAATTAATTGTTAATGTTATTAACAATTAATCAATGGAATAGCTTGCCTTCAGAAGCTGTGGGTGCTCTTATGACAGATTTTCAAGAAGAGATTGGACAGCTATTTGTCCAAAATAATATAAGATGGTCTACTTGAGCAGGGAATTGGACTAGAGCTTCAAGATCCATTCCAATCCTGTTATTGTTTTAAAGATCTCTTCCTTTAATTGTGAGTGAGTGAGTGTGAGTGCACTGCTGTGAATACACAACCTCATTGGGAATTGTAGTTCAAGGTCCTGGATTCTTATTTTACAATGAATAAGATGAAGTACCAATAAATAAAATTGCAACACTAGTGGGATATATCAAATCACCTCAATGTACATTTTTTTGATGAACCACATCAAATTTATATTTCATAGATTTAGAAAACAAATGGGTACCAAAAAATTTAGAAGTGGTTTCTCTCAAATAAACAACTCCCCAAAGATGCCTGATTACATTAGTCTTATAAAATCAAGAATTCCCCCCCCCCAGGCATATTAAAACCCATTATGGTTTAGAATGGATGCTTTGTTACTGCTTTAGTGTCATTTCATGCTTTATTTATTGCCATTATTATTACTGGTTCTTATTTTTATTTCATATATTGAACTACTCCTCATGATTCCTTTTGGACTGCATTCTTTGTTCTTTACTTTCTATAGTAGATCCAGAATGTGCTACGTATTCATCATATGCCTACATATTCCCCCTCCTTTATTTGTCCTGATCAGAAATTGCAAAAGACCAAGATGATTCCAATAGCAAAAGAAAATAGGGTGTTCAATCAGAGGAACTTAAAAGGAATGGTAGACCCAAACATATATGTATGTATATTTTGATATAAAGCATTTTAAACATATTGCCCAGCAGGTTCTGACAGATTCTGGAGAACCAGCAAATATCACCTCTGGCTGGCCCCAGAGTGTGATGGGAATGGAGATTTTGCAATATCCTTCCCCCAGGAGTAGGGAGGGAATGGAATTATTATTTTTTTGCTTTAATTTATATGCCGCCCTTCTCCGGAGACTCAGGGCGGCTTACAATGCGTTAAGCAATAGCCTTCATACTTTTGTATATTTATACAAAGTCAGTATCCTTCCCGTGGGATGGGAATGGAGATTTTGCAGTATTCTTCTCGAGTGGGGTGGGAATGGAGATCTTGCAGTATCCTTCCCCTGCCATGCCCAAGCCACACCCACAGAACTGGTAGTCAAAAAATTTGAATTTCACTACTGATATTGCCCCCGATTCCAGAGCAAATCGTAACATACCAACAGATTTCTTTCCATCCACAGATTGCCCAAAGTCCTCATTCTTTGCATGGAGTTTTTTGTACATCCCTAACAACAGCAACTTTATTTTTAATAAGCCTGTTGCAATTCAAGCAATTAAAACTATTAATGATTAAACAGGGCTTCATGTGCATCAACTTTGACCTTGACATTCCTGTTTTAATTTATATTGTAAATAATTATAGTTTATTACATTATATTTTATTTAAATCTAAAATGAGAATGACAATTCATATGGTCTCTGAAGATTTACTCATTAAGGTCAGAGGGACGTATCTGGAAGTTATAATTTTCAAAATATGTCAAATTATATCACGATGACGACTGTAGCAGCATATTTTGCTCTAATGGCAAATGAGTGCATAGGCCATAGGGCAAAGAGGGTAAAATGTTATTACTTTCATAGAGAAATTCAGTTCAATGTTAAAGAGGGAGCAGATTCCCATAATTTCTATGTTTAACCATATACATGAGAATCATCAATAGCTGGAAGGTATTACCACGTAATTCCAAATAATGAAAAACAGAGTTGTTTGCAGGTCATTGTTTACCTTTATTTCAGGTTTAGGAGAGCTTTTTAAACAATGTCATATGACATACAGTTTTTAGTGGAACAGTGAAAATTGGAATCGTTCTTCACTAATGCTGCAAATAAAAATGAAAGTATTTCTCCTTACATAAAGGACTATTCAACTGCAACTACAATAATCGTATAATAATATATAAATATTATAAGTAATTTTCCTCAGTTACAAAGATTTGCAATCTGTTTGTGCAGACTGTCTGCATTATCCTCCCAATCTGGAAATTTGAATTTATGCTGTTCTAAGAGAAAGTAACATTTTGTGACCATAGGCACTAGAATGCTTACTATGAGTTTTGTTGATTAGTTTTTTGTCAAATATTTTGTTTATAGAAAATAAAAGCCATTACAATTTACAACGGAATTTTGTATCCATGTATATGTGGCTAAAATTAAAATATTAACCTCACCTAAGACATGCTTCCCAGATTGTCCATTTATACCTAACCTGTCCCAAACCTAGTTGCAACATTTCTTCTAAATCAACTGGGAAACCACCTGAGAAAAACCAGCCCAAACATACCTTTTCAAAAGTAACTGGGCTTTGTTTTTGCTTTTCTTGAAGACATTTCGCTTCTCATCCATAAAACTTCTTTGGTTCTGACTGAATGGTGAAGAATGGAAGGATTTATATTCCTTGCAGTCATCTGATCGTAAGCATTCTCTCTTGAGAGTTGTTGAGGGAACTTAAGAGATTTGAATAGTGCAAATGGGTGTGGGACTTTCTTGGAATTATTGAAAGGACTGTGTTGTAGACTGGAGATAGATGATGTCGTATTCCTCTCCCTCTGTTGAGAGGCAGCTGTTCAATTATAGTGTAGATAGCCTCTTCGACCCCTTTCAAATCAACGTCCCTCTCTATCCAGGATGTGGACTTTGCTGTCTTCAAAAGAGTGAAGCCATTTGGCAAAGTCCACATTTGCACTATTCAGATGACCCTGACGGCAAAGATAAAACCTCCAAGTGGCCTCAACAACTCTCAGAGAGTGCTAACAACCAGATGACTGCAAGGAATATAAATTCTGAAAAAGCACTTTTAGGACAACTATAACCTGGATGATTGAGAATCTCCAAAGACAACAAGAGAGGCTTTGTTAAAAGTTTTGAAGAATTAAAAGAATACAGTTCTGGGACATTAGTTGAGTGGACTAAAAATCAAGATTATTAAAGTAAAAGGAGAGTGTAAAGTTGATTTAAGAATATAAATTATAATATGTGATTTCTGGTAATCTTTAATGGACTTTTACTGATCAGAACTGAAACAATGAGGTTTTAAAAATTTGTTTATAGATAAGAGATGAGCTATGGGTAGAGACCATTTGTCGTATTTTAAAAGAAAGTGACGTTACTAAAATTGTTTTTACTTGTGATGAAGAGGGAAGTCATTTCTTTATACTTTTGTTTTCTATTTTTCCTTTTTGCACTTTATATTTATTTTTATTATTTTTCATTTGTATTAGCTTTTATCTTTGCGGAGGGAGGGAGGGAGGGAGGGAGGGAGGGAGGGAGAGAGAGAGAGAGAGAGAGAGAGGAGTTGTAGACCCTGGGGCATAAATGGTTTGCCATTGCCTTTTTCGTTTTCTTATCTTCCAGTCTATTTTCTAGTGGTCTCCCATCCAAAGATTAATCAGGTTTAATCTTGCAGCCATATTTGAAACAATATGAATATGTTCTAAATAAGAAATATACAAAACAATCTTCTGTATTTCTTCTACAGAACTGGGCAAGTCCAATTCACGAAAATCCATATCATATCAAATTTAAGAAATGATCAAAATCCAAGACACAAGTTGTAAAATCAAAATTTATTCTGATTTTTATATTGAAATGCCTGCTGTTCAAGGAAAAAATAAAATTTCTGACTCCATATTAAACATTTTAAATTTATTGTTTCAAATAACTGAGGTTCCTGGTTGTCTAAAACACAGCCACAGCCGGCAAAGTTTTTTATGCACAGATGCAAGAACTCTTCATTATTTAAACATTCTATCAGTCTATGTCAGGGATGTCAAACTCGCGGCCTGAGGGCTGGATGCATCATGTGCTGGTCACGCCCACCTGTTTTAGCGAAGGGGTGAAAAGTCACGAGACATCATGTGACGACAACATGATGACGCGAGTTTGACACCCCTGGTCTATGTGGTTAGATTCAGAGAGCATGTCTCCTTATTACTTTATATATATCTACAATTTATTCTTTATTTCAGACACCATATTGATTGCAGTTAAGCACTTACGGAATGAAATTAAATGTGACAAATAAATATGTCAAGCTTATGCTATTTTAAATAAAGGAGACATGTGTCTCATCCTCAGGAAACCAACTTAAAAGGAAAACTAATGCAACAAAAACTATTCCATTTTCTATTGCACCTACTAACTTTGTTATCTGTTATGTGCACATCTATTTATTATTTACTGAATGCAATCTGACACAAAATTATACACCTTATTTTTGTGCTGATCAGACCCCACCATTATCTCTCACATACATAAGAATTTGCACATCTTATAAGCTTCTGTGTTTCTTAAACCTTCTTATTCTTATATATTTGTAACTTTCAACAATTACTTGGACCCTCACAGAGTGAAATGTCTTGATAGGATTAACGTCCCCCCTCCTCCTAAAATAGGCGCTTTTCAAGAAATTAACTGCCACTCTCCTTTTCAGAGAGACTCTGAAAAGTTATTTATGACTGGGTCAATCATAACTTAAAATAACCACTTATCCCTCAGATTTATAAAATTGAATTAATTCTGAGCCTAGTACTATTCTGGGAAAGTGAATAGGATCCCATATTGCTTCTTGCTGTTTTAGAAGCAGATTCAATGTAGCCAATTAACCTGTAGGACAATAAGGCAGCGGAGACTAAAATAACAGAAATAATAAATGAGTATTATGAAGAGCCAAAAAAAAAAAGAAAAAAGGCTCCCATTAAAAATATACAAGTGCCAGAAATTAGGATTACATATTTTGCAGACTAAAGGGACCTTCATGTTAGTCTGCAATATAATTATTGGTAGACATAGAAATGATTTTTTTTTAAAAATCTTCTAGATATCCAGTCACCTGAACCATAATGGTTAAGAACCGTAGCGGTCCTAGAGAAAGATAAAAAGAAATGAACAGGTTACATTTCTTATAAACAAAATTGCCATATTTACATTCACAGTTTTCATTTAACTTTGCCACAAAATGAGATCTAAACTGATGTTATTTTGTATCCCTAAATTCATAATAATTCAGAATTTGCAAAACAATTTCTCAATCATTGGAAAATTAAGGTACATTTGCTTCTGAAAACTCTGCAGATATAACTGTTGGTTAATTAGCTGGGTTCATAGGCCACTTAATGAAGCAACCTGAAAAAAGTGTAAGAACATTTTGTGTTCTTTTCTTTGTTTATTTCACAAGAGATGTTGACTATGCTATCAAAAAAGGGCTTTCTTCTTTTTTTTAGCTACAAAACAATCCAATGCATATATTCTCATTGTAAAGTTTACAGTTAATCCACCCTTCATACCAGACTAAACAGTGAGGAAGATAGCATGTGGGACCATTTCATTTTGGAAAGATTCCAAATTTGTTAAGTTTATTAACCTGAATAGAAGTCATGACTCCGTTTGCCAGGACAGAAAGCTTTCCAGCAACAGACTTCACTCCTTGTTTAAACTGAGTCATATCAGGAGCAGCAGGCAAGACATTTGAAATATTGTAATTGCCTAAAGACAGAGAGAGATTAAAAAAAAAAAAGTTTTGGCACGTCACTCCAAAAAACCATTTGAAAGGAATAAACTCAACATGATAAATAAAGTATCGTCAAAATGTTCCCTGGAACACCCTCAGTATGTTGGAAATGTGGCGTTAAAGAAGGCACATATTTCCACCAATGGTGAACCTGTCGAGAGGCAATGAAATTTTGGAATAATATTCAAAAGTGGCTTAATGAGATGTTGGGGGAGCGTATACAATTGCGTCCTGAGGTATTTTTATTAGGGATAAGCCCCGAAAATGTTAATAGAACGACATGGTACCTGCTGCTACGTATAACAACAGCTGCAAGATTGGCATGGGCCCAATACTGGAAGATGGATGTTAGCCCACCCGAACAAGTAGTAATTCAGAAAATAATGAATTGTGTGGAATCAGATCGGCTTACTATGATACTGAAAGGACAAGGGGACACAGATTACTATATATCTTGGAGTCAATGGTATAATTGGATGTCAAATCGAGCTGCAAATAGAAGTATTTGATAAGCATGTCACTTGGTATATGTAATAGACTTTTGTAGGTTACCCTGTATATGTAATGGGACAATTTTATTCCCTTCTCGCGTTGTGATGTAAACCGCTATAGATTTAATGTTTGTTGGATGTATAAGATAAAATAAAGAGAAAAAAAAAAACAACCCATGATAAATAAAGTTGATTTGTATCTAAAAGATCGTTTGATCTTTGAACAAATAGCCAGCTTCTTACGTAGTTTTTGGTCAGTACTCCTTCTATACAATAAAGTCTTTCCTTTTAAACAACCGAAGACAACATTAACCCAGAGAAATAAAGCTTGTAGTAACTCCCACAAACTGAAAATGAAGAACGAAACACAGGGAACAGGAGGGAGCCTCGCCTGCATCATTCCCAGGCTACAGGATGGATACCTTCAAAGTGATCACTTTCTCTACCTTTAGGTAACCTATAAAGCTACACCTCTTTAGCTGGGCTTTTAATGGTTAACGTTTTCATGTTCCAAATAATTTGTTACTGCTTTTTCTTTTCTTTTTTTTTAAATCTTGCATATCTGTGCTTTAAATTGAAAGCCACTTTGAACATCTTTATTAAATGGAAAGACTAAGTGGAGCAAGCCATTGTAGTTTTCTTTGCAAAAATGGGGAAGTGACAGGGTGGGATTCAGCTGGTTCAGACCGGTTTGGGCAAACTGGATGCTAATTTTACATCTGGTTTGCTGAACCGGTAGTCGTAAGGACTGCCTGGCCCCGTCCAGCCCCTCCCAGGAGTCTCCAGGTGGCCCATTTTGGATGCCAGGTAAGTGCAGTGCCAGTGCAGAGGCTATGGGAGGGCGAAAAACAGGCCTCCCGGAAGTCTGGAAATGGGCCCCTTTCCAGCCTCCAGAGGGCCTCCTAAGCCCGGGGAAGGCAGTTTTTGCCCTTCTGGAAGCTCAAGGAAAGCCTCCAGAGTCTGGGGAAGGTGAAAAGTCCTCCTCCCCCCGCTGTGGTACAGGAGGCCAAGTAGGCCACGCCCTAAAATTAATTTTTTTTGAATCCCACCCCTGGAAGTGGAGTATGACCTTGCTTTCTTCAAAGATACTGTAATGTTTTGACTTCTCAATGCAGCTTGCAAGTAGCTCTTATGTTATACCCACTCAGTCAGCAACTGTTTAAAATTATGGTTGTGCTAAACAAGGAGGATTTAAGACCAGTCCAGTTCTGGCTATCGCAATTACCCCACAGTCACATGACTGCGATTCAGGCGCTCGGATGCTTGTGACTATGATGTAATGAGCCATGGTCATGTGATGGCAATTTACAATCCCTGCATCCCAGCATTCCCTGCTGGCCTCCACAAGCAAAGTCAATGGGGAAGCTAGTAGCATGTCAAAAATCAGCCCAGCCACCTTTTTGTCTACCTATGCTCCATAGCAACTGCCCATAATGCTAACTGCCTTCCACACACCCACCTGTGCTCTCTAGTGCCTGCCTGCAGCAATCTCCTCCCTGCACCCACCTGCAGCATTCCTGCATTCTCTTCTTGCACACTCTTACACACTTACCTGCTTGCCTGGTACTTCCCTATCTTTCTGCTTTATGATGTGAGGTCTTAGGGTTACAACAGCCACCAAGACAGCCAGGATCGCCTTTGCTGAGCAGTGCAATCACATGACATCCCTCTTTAATGACCACATTGCTTAGTGATGGCAATTACAGTCCCAATCACTGTTGTAACACAGGGACTATCTGTACAGCCCTGAAATGTCCAGATGATTTTCCCATTCAAGTACTAATCAGATATTTTCTGCCTCCCAGCCAGAAGTATATAACTAAGTAAATAAATAATAAAATAAAGAGGGAGGCTATTTCATTGGAAATGAAGTTTCAGAGTTTAGAGCAGCGGTCCCCAATCTTTGTGGCTTGGCAGCCCAGAGGGGGAGGCGTGGACCCAGGCTGCACAGCAAACCCAGTTTCAAAGTTACGGCCGCTGCAACACTTCAAATGATGGTTCAGGAGAGAAAGAAATAGAGTGAAATCTGATCATAGGCAAGAAAGAATGAGTGGGGTGGCAGCCCGAAGAGCTTGCAAACAAAGAGACAGCAAGGTAACATGAGCAATGCAAAGCAAAACTCTTAAGGCAGCCTTAAGAGCTTTTATTTGGCATTTTATTCAGTCAAATAGTATACAGTGCAGTTCCTTGTCCCATTTTCCCCACAACTAGAACGTTGTGAGGTAGGTATGGTGGGGTGGGCCGGGAGAGTAAGCTTTGTGGCTGAAGTTGGACATGAACCCGAATCTTCTCAGTGCAGTTCAATACCTTAATTGCCACCTCATTTTGGGTCTCATGTATATACCACCACTAATTTAAATTCTTTAAAGAAAATGAAATAACTAACTGTGCCAATGTTGGAATCATAGAGCCAACTGCCCTGTCACTCTACTTGTGAATAGGCACAAAAGTCTTCAAAAGTATTAAGACTCTTAAATAAATTTATCCAGAAATGCACTGTACCTTATTTATTTTCCAAAGACTTAGTACATTATAGTTAATAAGCATAGCAAGTTGCTTTATAAAACTGGCAATATCTGAAACTCAAGCTTTTTCCTTCCATACCTGATGGCTGTTTCTTTTGATCTTCAAACAAATCAGCTGAACTTATGGCAGCATTTCCGGAAAGTCTTTCTAACCGAACTCTAGCTTCATACTATATATATAGAGAGAGAGATTTCAGTCATAAAGAATAGGTCCATCTTTCCCATCTAGAGAGTGATTTTCAAAATGTCAATCAAAGAAAGCATGCAGAGATGGCTAATTCTCCAAAGTCCATAAAAAACCAGAAAAATATAGTGCATTGTAATAACCTACAAAATTAATTCATATATTGCAAAATTTAGATAACCTCAAAATAGATGTCAAGTAGAATCCTTCTCCTCTTGAGTAAAGTTTTTTGTCCTATATCTAATGAAACAATACTTACATGGATTGTACTGAAATAATCATAGCACTGAACTTTTTCCCTGAAGAAATTACCGTATTTTTCAGATTATAAAATGCTCCTGACTATAAGATGCACATTAGCTTTAGAGGAGGAAAACAAGAAAAAAAAAATCTGCCTCTGCCTCCCAGCATCCATCCGGTATTCATCTGGCTAGCATCCTTGCACCAAACAGCCTGGTCAGTTATCACAGCCCCAGCACATGGCTCATCAGGGCTCCGCTCCATTGCGCCCACCACCAGTCAACTGAGCTGAGCCGCTGCCGGGGAACGCTGGAGCCTTCTCTGCTGAGCAGCTGATTGGTGATTGGATTTGCCTCCCGGTATACCACCGATCAGCTGTTCTAGGTGGTGGGGATCGCCATGGCCCGTTTGCTACTGCAGTGGCCCATTTGCCACAGCTCATTTGCCACCGCCATGGCCTGTTCACCACTGCCGCCCATTCACCACCGCCGCCCATTCACCACTGGTGAACGGGTGGCGGTAAATGGGCGGCAGTGGCAATCCTTGCCGCGTAGAACAGCTGATCGGCGCCGCACCAACCCCCCTCCCCCGCCGCAATATTCGCTCTATAAGACGCACAAACATTTCCACCCACTTTTGGGGGGGAGGTGCATCTTATACTCTGAAAAATACAGTAATCCTTCCAAATACAGTTTATAGTCCTTATTTTGTCAAGTTGACACAAATGATTTTTCCCCTGGATTCTTCCTCTTGATTTTTCTTACTGATTTTCCCCGAAAATTTTAGATAGTAACTGAAGAAAATATAAAACATATAAATGTTTCTGTAATTCCATGGTATTCCACATCTTTTGTTATTCGACCAGGTGTATTGTGATGGGATGACACATTCTGAAACCATAACCAGTGAATAATTTCAAAATGTTTTGACTATACTTACTTCAGCATGGTCTTGCTTTCCAAAATACATATCTGATGAAATAGCTTTTGCATTGCCAAATTTCTTTTGTGCTTCATCTGTGCTTGCAGAGTTTTCATGCTCTGGTTTCCTACGAGATGATGACCTACAAAATGTTTTAACATCGTTATATCTCAGATCAACAAAGAAATTTGTATTTTTCAAATATCCTTAAAACAGGTAGACTTCAATTTATAACGGCTCATTTAGCAACTGTTTGAAGTTAGGATGGACTTTCTAAAAGGGACTATGATCTGATTCTGAAGTTCTGATGGCCACCCCCCTGCAGTCATGTGACTTGCATTTTGGGTGCTAAACAACTGGCCCGAATTTATGGCTGTTTGCAGTGTCCCATAATCACATGACTGTGATTTATATTTTGCCTGAAAACTCATGTTTACTTCCAGTTTTTGGCATAAACTCCCCACAGAAAACAATGGGGTCACTTAATGAGCATGGCAAAAAAGGTTATAAAGTCAGGTGAGTCATGTGGGTGACCTGTTTTACAACCGTCATGACTTAGGGCTTAATGGGCAGGCTCTATTATGGTTGTAAGTGAAGGACTACACGCATTGTGAATGCTATCTTAGTAAGTATGACAGTTTTATAAAGACAACTACTTGTTATCTGATTTTTATATTACTAACAATCATACACAACAATTACAATGGTAAAAATTCTATTTTCAGATTGTCCTCCTTACTATGGATCAGTACTGAAAACTACTTGGAAAACTTTCAAAGAAGCATAAAAGTAGAAAACAAGCATAGAAAATATATTATTAGAAGAATAAGCGTGCAGTATTTATTTAAGGAATTTGAAGCTTTATATTCCCTTGATGTTCCTCCTTTCTTTCACAACCATGAGTATAATCTGGTAAAACTGGAAAGCAAGGCATTTTCAATTATGCTATAGAATCTACACTCTGGATTGTGCATGCATTCCACTGGCCACTTCCTCATTAGAATGTTTTTCAGAACTTTCCAATTCCTAACTGCTTTGTCAAAATATTTGGTCATATACTCATGCAATTTGCCGAAGCAACCAGAAAGCAAAATTTGTTAGACTCTCAACTCTAAATCCTTTACCCCCACTCCCATTTGCAGAGACATTCAGATTTCAAATAGGTAGGTTTCTTTGTTATGTAAATTGTCATTTAAATACTGGAATTTGAATATTCAAGTTCACTCTCATTTTGCAAAGATGATTTAATAGTGGCAAGTCAGCAAGCAAATTAATTGACCTCATGTTTATGTCTTTGTAAGTGTTGATATTTTGTAAAGAAAAGTTACCTCTCTGAATAGCTTGTAGGCTTGGAAGACAAAATCATATCAATGTCTCTGCTGCTGCTGCTTTCTTTCTTCCAGAAGGAATCAAAATTGTCATCCCATTTAGAAAAAGCGCTACTTCTCAAGTCAGGCGAATCAAAATATCTGGGCAATCAGGGAAAACATTTCATTGATATTTGAAGTTTAAGAGAAACTTTGGATCCATTCCTCTACAACGGCAAGGACTGTTGTTTTACTAGAAAGCACCGTGCTCTTAATTAGCATCCAAAGGCCTGCTTGGACAATCTAGTTTTCTATTGGGCTTACCCCAATTAGCTAATAATGTCTTGCCTGGACCTTAAATACTTGCCCAATACCTGCATGTAGCTAATCCTCATTTCATATGTAACCTTATTGGTTGAGAAACTGCATGAATGAATGAATGATTGAATGAATGAATGAAGGAAGGAAGGAAGGAAGGAAGGAATGAATGAAAACTTTCTCCGTGCAACTGTTTCCTGATCTTAGATTCCCAAAGCAATCTACGCAACCACAGAAGGGAGAGAAGTTGAAGGGTTATAAAACTTGGCTAACAATGGCAGTCCTCTGTGAGTGATTTGCCATGGTATGCCCTTCTTGCTGCTCTCCATATCCACTGCAGCAGGCAAAGAAGGGAAATCTCCTCTAGAAGAATCTAAAATTATTCAATTTTTAAATGTTCAAATTATTCATTACCTATTTGATGCAATGTATGCTTAAAATTTGATCTAATTTATACTTTGCTCACAGTTCAAATAAAAAGAAATAAACGTAACAAAAAACAAAACTTTCTTTTTCTGCTCATTTAGGACTCCGAAGTGTTACTCGGCATAGATGGACAACCCACACACCCTTCCTAGCAGCCTTTCTGCTACCTACTGCAACCACAAGTAGGCATATTCAAAATTTTATCTTTTCTGGAGGCATTTCTGGAGAAAATTTAAGAGAGAAAATGGATGTGTCTTGAGTTTCTCTATGCTTTAGAACAAAACAAAAAGCTAATTTTCCTGCTTGGGCATATTTAAGTGGACATCTTAAACCTTGCAGAACTTAAAACATCCCTTTTGCCCTTTAGCATTCAGCCAGTGGTGTGGGGAAAAAAATTGCCATCACTTACTCCAATGATATTCACACACCCTCTCCTAAATTCTCCAATTCTACATAAGGGAAAACAAATCTACTCTAATGAAGATGGAGCCAGGACCATTTTAGTGATTTTATACTCAGCTGCTGAGTAACAGATCAGCAAAGTGTCAAATACACTAAGCATTTCCAGGACACCTAGGAAAAAGGACACATAACTTTGAGTCAACCTTGAATCTTGGTGCTATTCTGCTATTTGTTTTTTCTAGAAGTGTTCATTTTCCCAATCTAGATTAAAATCCTGAGATTTCCTGGTGGTCTTCCACCCCAGCTCTTAAACAGGTTTGACCTTTTTAATATTAGAGCCCAGGCAGTATTAAGTCTATTGCTGTTACTTGCTGAAACTCTGTGTCATTAGAAAAGAAAATCTACCTTAAAATGAGGTCATGGATGCACATGTACGTTAACAATTATCTTCAAGATTTTTAAAAGATTACCTTGAATTGGTGCAAGAAAAATAAAAATCATCTTCATCACTATACTTTTTTCTCGATTTTGCACTTGTCGGTGTTTCTTGCTGTATGATCTGCATATCTGAACTTACCGAATGGGAAATACCACTGGAAAGAACAATTGAAATTTAAAATGTTATCTTTAAAAAGAGGAAAAACAAATTCAGATTGAAGTCAAAGATGCTTGATGCGCTATAATTGCAGCCAACACAGTCCAGAATAACAAAGGAAATTTTGTAGCACAAATCCTATTTCGGACCTTCTAAGGGTGGGCAATTTGCAGTGTGACCTGCAGAACTCACACTGTGGTTGCTGAAGTGTGAAAAATAGTGTAAGCCTAAAAATCAAAGTTAAAAAAACCAATGAAAAAATATTCGACCTATTGCCCTCATGTATAATGTGCCCCTCCTATTTCTTTAGCCTTATTGTATACTGTGTCTTTTAATCACAAAAAGGTTGCCACAAACTCCTATCTTACTCTGTGACACCAATCTTAAAGCATCCTTAAAAGTACTTTTAAAAACTTTCCCCAAGAACCTGTTGTTTGGGGCACTGTTTTAAACTTTTGATGCCTGACAAGAAGTTTAGACAGAGGGGGAGCCCCCAACTCACCTTTAGAGGTGAAGATGTTGGACTTGGAGCAAGGAGACCAAAGTACTGCACCAGTGCCCCGCTCAGCCATGGAACCTACCTGAGAGACTCTAGGGCCTCTCCTTTCCTCTCATCCCAAGAGCCAGAGTGGTCCAGGGGTAAAGGTGTTAGGCCAGGCATGAGGAGACAACAGATTCTAGACATTCTTCAGCCATGAAAACTCCCTGGGGGATTTTGGCCCAGCATAGAGTAATACTAATTTATTTGTTTATTTGTTTAACTTATGGAGATGCTACATTAGCCAGGAGACTACAATGCTAATACAGAATAGTACAGGGGTGTCAAACTGGATTTCTTCGAGGGCCGGATCAGCATTGTAGTTCTCCTCCACGGGCCTATCGGCAGAGGGGGGGTGGGAGACTGGATGGACACCCCCTGCTGGCCAAAATGGGGCACGGGGGCCATGTGAGCCCCCCCCGCACCTCATTTTCGGCCTGGACGGCCTCCTGCAGCACCTGGATTCAAAACTTGTTATGCAGCTATTCTGAATATGCACAATATTTGAATGATTGATCTCAAGCAGCTTCTGACAGATAGTCAGTACAGATAGTCCTCGACTTACAACAATTCATTTAGTGACTGTTCGAAGTTACAACGGCACTGAAAAAAGTGACTTCTGATTGTTCTTCACATTTACAACCATTGCAGCAACCCCATGGTCACGTGATCAAATTTAAGACTTTGGAAGTTGACTCACATTTATGACCGTTGCAGTGTCCTGGGATCATCTGATCCTGGGATCATGTGATCACCTTTTGCGACTTTCTGACAAGCAAAGTCAATGGGGGAAACCAGATTCACTTAACAACTGTTAATAATTTAATAACTGCAGTGATTCACTTAATAATTGTGGCAAGAAAAGTTGTAAAACAGGGCAAAATTTACTTAACAATGTCTCACTTAGCAACAAAAATTTTGAGCTCAATTGTGGCCGTAAGTTGAGGACTACCTGTGTTAAGAGATGTCCAATGTAAAGTGGATGATCTGAATCAAATACATACCTTCTACTATTACTGAATCCCATGCCAAGTCTTTCTATCTCTGTTTTCTTTTTACCAGGCACATTTAATTTTTCATCCTTCATCTGAATTTCAAGATCTTTGTAGGCCAGTCGTAAAGATGATACCCTAAAAAGAAAAGCCCACATAAAACTGATATATCTTGAATGAATGCCAGAAAATTTTACTCATAGTAGAATAAACGAAGTAATATTTTTCGACGCATAAACTAGAAGTACATGACTTAATTGAGTAAAATTCCTTTTCTTTTACTTCTAAAATTAAAGAGTTCTACCTTTATAGGAGGATTCAAATTTAATCAGCCTTTGTAATGAGCATTGTATATTATTTTGCTTCTAAAGGATTAGTGGCAAAGGAATAATAAAGAGCACAACAATGGAAAAACATAATTGGAAAGTATCACAGGATCAAGGAAACAGAATGTATGGCGAAAAGCAGAATTTGAGATAATTTAAAGCTGTACTAAAAGTTTCTGAACTTAAAACTGCAAAAAACAGGACACATCTACAGTCCAAAAGTCAATCAGGAAAAGTTGTGGCTATTTTTGTAATATTGCACAACAAAATCAGTTTTTCCTGAAGTGGTATTTATGTTATGGCTACCAATTCTCTTTTCTAAAATAGAGGAGAATATATGTAGATCAGGATAGAACTGTGGAGTCCTTCGTGCTAAACTTGGTGTTAAATTCCTGCTTATCTGGGTGCTGAAAAAGATATATTCGCTTGTATGTATTTGGTTGGGGTGCATGCGCGAAGCGTGTGCATGATGCGAACCAGTGGTAACACCGGTTGAAACCCACCACTGATATAGATATTAACTGCAAGCAACATTTCTCTTAGAAGAATAATGTTTGTCTGGCTTTCCAACCTCTTGCAAAGCATACTACAGGAGCTAGTGATAGGATACCGATGTATTTATGATTAAAGTGTGTGACATTATAATAGGGAAAGATGGGCACAATTTGCCACCCCCATTCACTGTTTATGATTAAGACCTACCTTTCCCAGAAGGATTGTGAAGAAAAAAACTGGAAACAATTCTTTCAGATGTCAGTCATTAGTGTTTTAACTGTGCCTGCACCTAACTATGGTTAGTTGAAACAATCTAACTTTTTTATAAACTATAGTTTTACATTTGCTTGCTTCTGCTATTCATAGTTAAGAGTAATGGTTTATCCTAATTGAGCTAGGCTGCTAAACTTAATCTAAAATGGACTTCTTTTTCTTAACTGTTCAGCTAGCAGGAATATATACTGTATAGTAGACTTAAGGGTCATTTAGATTAATCCCTACTAACAAACACTCCTTCCCCCCATATTATTGCCCCTCTCAATAAGTAAAATATAATGCCAGTTTAGAAGACATACTGGATAAAAAAAAATCCTGAATGTTTCTTAATATTGGAGCATCTTCAATCTCAAGGCAGCTGCTGCAAGTTATAAACAAGTAGAACTCCACACAAATCATAACAGTTGGATAGTGCAGGGTATGAACACACATATTAGGAAAATAGTATGAATCAATTATATCTGATTTTCATAACAAATTACTAGATTTGCATTTACTCCTGGTACATTTAATGAATCCTTTGTAATGGTGTGGAATAGAAATGAAGATGTATAAAAATGATCTAATAAGAAAGTATCTTAGATTACCAGATACTTTATTAAAGAAATATTAAAGGGATAACAGGTAAATGGAAACTAATGGATTACTAATTAGACAAATGAACAGCTATCTGAAGAAATCAATTGATTATGAAGTTCTGTGGTATTAATTCCTATCTTGAAAGCCATGCAAATATGCTACAAAAGCTTTCAATAAATATTCTTTTGAGTTTTCATTTACAAGACAAAAATCACACTTACTGTTATTTCTGTCTGACAGCATTAACAAAATCAAAAATATCAGAACATAGTTCTTCAAAGAAAGATGCAATAATTTTTCTAACCTACTTTTGTAAGAATTTTATCACATTGCAACACAAGCATTTAATCAATGTAATAAAGAAGAAAAGTGGTGTCATTAAGAATAACTTGGTATCCCATTTTGATAGCTTAGTACATTTTTGTAGACATAAAACCTGGATAAACATTTTCATAATGGATCAAGAAAAGTGAGTGCTATTTAGAGGAATATTTCCAAATGTTTATTTAAATACAATGCCTATTCTATTCATGAAAATAACGGAAAGGCAATACACAATGTAAACGTTTGCTCCATTTTCTCCTTGTAATCTAAAATAATTAAAAGCATATTCATGTTTTTAATTTTATTATAATTCTGTTAAGT
The DNA here is from genome assembly GCF_059756535.1 of Pantherophis guttatus. Lineage (NCBI taxonomy): Eukaryota > Metazoa > Chordata > Lepidosauria > Squamata > Colubridae > Pantherophis > Pantherophis guttatus. Next base: position 78,452,169 of record NC_142069.1, read on the forward strand.
CACAACTGATTATGAAGTGAATTCTGATTTATTCAGAAATAGACCCATACTATACATATATATGTGGTAAAAGCAGCCTATATTGGATCAGTTTTTGAAAAATGACAACATACTATTATTTAATTCCAGGAAGGAAAGGAATCTCTATGGATTTTATTTCGCTACTCATTTCCAACTACAGGGGGCGGCATTCATCTACATTTCGAGCCCATAAGTCACCACTGTCCAAAGACATTTCCATGGTCATGTGGCCAGCATGATGTCGTGGAGCACTATTTTCTCTCCACTGAGGTGGTATCTATTTATCTACTCGCATTTGCATGCTTTTGAATTGCAAGATGGGCAGGAGCTAGGCAAAGTCTCAAACCCGGGCTGTCAGCTTTCCAGCCTACAAGCCCAGCATCTTAACTGCTGAGCCATCATGCTGCCTTAGTTCCAGGGCCTATACCAGAGGTCGGCAACCTTAAACACTCAAAGAGCCACAAAGGCCCTAACCAGAAGTCCCCTGTTCAATTCCGGAGCCAACCAAAAGTCCGGTTCCCCCCATCACCACCACCATAGTCTCCTCCTAGCGTGGCACCCTTTTTCCTCTGCCAACCGGAAGTCCAGTTCCCCCCACCATAGTCTCCTCCTAGCACGGCATCTTTTTTTTCTACCTATCCTAACTGAAAGCCCTATCAATTGTGGAGCTGACTGGCGACAGGGAGCCGCAGCAGAGGGATGAAAGAGTCACATGCAGCTCCAGAGCTGCAGGTTGCTGACCCCCGGCCTACACCAAAGTAAAATAGGTATCATCCCTAAAGTTCCTTGTATCAGAGGATATTCAAACATTTTCCACTTCAAATACCCACTTAAGTCTGCAAAGAGAGAATCTAACAGGTGCCAAGCAAACTCTACTTACAGCGGTTCTTCCTTCTCTTTTGCTTTGCCAGCTTCCTTCAGTTTATCTACTGCCTGTGCTTGTTTTTCTATCTCGTTAAAACTCTTGCTGCTCAGTTTCTGGGCCCCCAAACCACATTTCTTAGCTCCAACCTTTAATTTGGATGTGAAAGAAAAATGAAAAAAGGTTATCACAATAGAAGAATCCATGTTATTTCATGTTTCTTTCTCTAAGGACAAAATGGAAAGGAAACAGCTCTAGTAAAGGCAAGGGAAGCCATACCAGCAAGGCCTGGCTTCTGCATTCATGATGCTTTGCAGTTCCTAGGGCAGCCTTGCAGCTCCTGATTTGTGAGCTGGAATTTGTGAGCGATGGGCCACTATTAAATTTTGATTGCTGGATGAGGCAAATCTATGGTTAGTAGTAACCACGGTATTAAAAAAAGGGTGCTGATTCTGCTTTGAAAGCAGTTAATGAACAATTCGGATGTCAAATTTGGTAAAGCAATGTTGTAAGACGAATACAAAAAAATGCATTCTAATTGCACCCGCTTGTGTGGCTAGATATAAATCACATGACATGCAGCTTACTTCTAAGTTACTATATAGAAAAGCAGACTAGGCATGCATGGAATTAAGAAAACAGCTGACCAAATTACTACCGCTTGCTCCCAAGTCAGTCCTATATAGCATGGAAATAAGACTGGCAAATGTATCTCTACTGGACTTTCTGGTTTTTCTTTGAAGACGTTTTGCTTCTCATCCAAGAAGCTTCTTTAGCTCTGAGTGGATGGTGCTGGAAAGTCCATCTGCCTCTTGAAAAAAGCACCTTTGGGACAACCATGACCTGGATGACTGAGAATCTCCACAGACATCTAAATGGATGTATAACCCAGTCCAGTGACATCTGCAACAAGCCACAATGCAGCGAGTCCAATGAGACCAAAGGTCCATGGTGCCCTCCCTCATTATTTAAGTTAACAGCTGTTTCCCTTTACTTGACTGATGTAAGTTGTTGCATATGCATTATGCCATCATCACTCGCTTTTCATAATTCGTCTCCATACTATTGTAGTGGAGACTCTCTGGGCCAATTTAAGAGCAGTGGGTATGAATGCCACAAGGAGGGTTCAATTCCCTCCCCTCCCCCAACCTCCCTTTAACTAGTTAACAATAGGATGTTTTTAGGAGAGGATGCTCTGCATATAGGCCTAATTACTGAGGACTAATTTGATTAAATTCAGAGGTATACAACTCTTTATGTGCATAAAAAAGAGCATGAATCTCTTCAGCAGCCGAGTAAAAGAGTTTTGAAAATATCAGTCTAAATACTTACTCCCTTTTTTACTTGATTTGGTTTCTTCTTCATCACAGAACTGATTTCTGTAAGAAAAATACACAGCCTATGAATTACATACACTGTAACATGATGAAATTAGCATGAACAGTAATATCTATAAAAGTACAAAACACCAGAATTGCCCATTTAACTTACAAGAATTAGGAAAAGCTATACAATGTAATATGGAATTAGTTTTCAACATTTAAAAATAATATATAATCTTCCAGAGAAAGGGAATCCTAGGCACCCGCTTATAAATTAATGCATTTCCAAAGTTCTGTATTTTTCAAGAAAAGAATTTAGTATAAAAAGGGAAATATGTTTCTCGAGAATGTCTACATAACTGTTTTTTTCTTAGGGGAAACTAAGATGACATTTTAAGTTGAATAAAATAACTGAATATTTGTATACAAATAAATCAATTAAGTCCCTCAACAGTTTACCAGCTGACACCTTAAATAAATCTTTTTCAGAATTAGAAATCTATCCCAATAGTCTTTCCTCCAGTGTGGTAAATCTCACCAAGTTATCTTCATAAAGCCAAGATGGATCAATATCATATATCTCGGAGGTGAGCATTGTTATGATGATGCTTCCACAGATGGCAGTGCCTGACCAGTCCTTACTGATCTCAGAATCCAAGTAGGAGCGGCCTGACACCAAGAAACCCCGGGAATATGGATGAGACTGGAAATCCCCCATTTTAAATGAACAAAAAAATCTGGAAGGAGGCAAGATGAGTTGGTATCCTTGGCCAAGAAAATTACATAGATGCGGTCCTTAGGCCCTGAGCTTGATTTGGAAATTTCAGTCTTTATAATAATTCCTGTGCCACGTAGAAGTGAGGGCAGGGGAATTAACTTTTGCATTGTTTATGGAACTATGCAGGCCAAAATAGATACCTCTTGTTTTTCAAAGGAAATTTGAGTAACAATGGCATTAGGACTAGACCAGGGGTGTCCCACTCCCTTTTTAACAAGGGGGAGGAGTAACAATACGTCATGTGACGACGTGTCATCATGAGTTTGATACCCCTGGACTAGACTAAAGGGTACATGGCATATTATTAGTGGTGCAATGGTTAGAATGCAGTATTGCAGGCTACTTCAGCTGATTGCCGGCTGCCAGCAGTTCGGCAGTTCAATTCTCACCGGCTCAGCCTTCCATCCTTCCAAGGTCAGTAAAATGAGGACCCAGACTGTTGGGAGCAATATACTGACTCTGCAAACTGCTTAGAGGGCTATAAAGCACCGTAAAGCGGTATATAAGTCTAAGTGCTATTGCTATTAATATTACAACAAAAAAAAATACATATTTATTACTACCAGTTCTGCATATCTGGCTGATTGTCATTTTACTGCACTTGGACAGCATAAGTAGAAATAATAACAGAACGGCTGGTGTGTGTGTGTGTGTGTGTGATTAAAAACAATGGATTGCTGATCTAGTAGAATGCCACTATAGAGTAACCAGTTAATTTCATATGATTCAATGGATGGAAAAGCTAAGAGGGAGCGAAGGCAGTTGATAAAAGTAAAAGGAATGAGAAGGAAAAGAAGAGGAGATAATTAATACATAGAAAAAATACAACCCTTGAACAAAACCAGGTAGTGATTCTGCAAATCATGAAATTTTGTACCTCTAAATATTAACTTAGTATAATATAATTTTAACTTAGTATAATACAGTTTTAACTGTTTATGAACAGATCTCCAAATAAATGAAAGCCAGAACATAACATTTCCCTAGATCTAATACACAACTCTGTCAGGAAAACATCTGACAAAGGAGAACTATGGGAATCTCAATATGGGAATCCTGAATATTTTGAGGCAGTGGTCAGAAGCTTTAATGTTGTATATATTTATTGCCAAAATAAACTTAGAAGAAATTATGCCATTTCTCACCAAGTAAATCCACTTTTGCCAAAAGATTTAACTATTCATGTTATCCACAACTATCACTGCTGACCCAGTAAATGGATCAGATTAAGAATTAAATTCTGTATGCCACTCCAAACTGCTGAAAGGAAAAAAAAAAAGAAAGCACTGAACATGTAGTGCTTTGTTCTATAAAAAATTGAGAAAAAAATATGGCGTCACTTCAGTGGCAGGAGAACATTGAATCCCCATATAAGAGAATAGAATAGGATTCTTTCTTAAGGTTGAAGGCCAGTAAGCTGACTGGCCTACAAGCAATAAACTATTCAGAAAATTTAACAAATAGGTATCAACACAATAAAACAGATAACAGAGCATTCATCATCTGTTGCCAGTTTTCTGTCTAGTGACCTGCATGCAAACTAGTTTTGGATCTCCATATGAAAGACACCTCAAAGATGCAACATGTTAAAATATGGGGCTACCAAATACATCTCATTGCTCTTTAGTTACATCAAGAAAAATAGTAAAAAGGTAGGTTCAGAAGCAAGAGAAAATTTAAAAAGAAATTAGAAGCATGTAGATATATTTGCTGGAACCGCTAATACAAACTAAGTAAATTAATATAATGCTCTATTCCACAGAAGTATGTGGAAACTGAAGCAGCAAAACAGGGTAACTAAAACATCCAGTCACCTTTGTTAGGTGCCGTGCCTGAAGTATTTACCTTCTCCAAGTAGGCTAAAATAAGAGATAAAAATATATATATCACTAACTAAACAAACATACGCATTTATACAAGAATGCAGCTGCATTGATTTGAAGAGCCAATTTACCAAACTCCCCCTCACCCATACCCCAAGAAATAGCATATGATTCCAATGTTTGGGAGTTGTACCATTTCAGAATGAAGGAAGAAACAATTTAAATTTCTCCATCTTGCCAGAACATGTTAGCATGTTTCTGATCTCCTAAAAGGAAGTGCGGTTGTATTCTGTTTGTTCATTTAAATTTTATATAGCTTAAACATGGAGGCAGCATGTCAACTGAAAAACAAACATCAGGAATGAAGACTCAGAATACTCTTAAATGGAAAGGTATTTCTAACTGAACTGCAAAAATTCTAAACAGAATACCCAGAATTGTGGCTCTATTATATGATGCTAATCACTACATCCTCAAATAAAAACAGCTACAAGTAAGCCAGATGCTATCGGAAGAAACTCGTGTTCTAAAACATGTCTCAGTAATGTATGTGTAGCAATAATGTGTACATCTGACTCACAGCATCTTCTGAACTCTAGTAATAATGAGCTGTTGAGGGCTAGGATAATTATTACTATGAAATTGCTGACAAGTCAGCAAACACAACATGAGATTTGTACTGTTTTGTCCATCCTGCTGCATCTGTAGACATTCAGAGATCTTTTCTTCTGTATTGTTTACCTAAAGAAGCTTCAGGCGATACACTAAGGTAATCAACACTTGGTCCATATTCTGGATCTTCTAGAAATAAAAAAAAATCAGCAAACATATAAATGTTAAAGATTAGTACAGTTCTAAATCCTTGATCCACATACAGTCAACTCAACTTCCTGTTTTCCCAGTCAGTCAACTTCTGTTCTTATCTATTTGAATTAAAGACAGTTTTAGTATGCTGAAAATTTATCTGGATCTGAACCGATTATAATAAGCAAATTTAAAGTATATTTTTATCAGATACAGTCATATTTCTAGACTTTTCATGTGTGGCAATAACTGGCATGGGTTATAAAGCAGCAAAACTCATTTAGTTTTGTGTAAGTAGTTTTTGTATATGTTTTTAAAAGCACTACAGTTGATAAAAGCTATTTATCCAACGATCTTATAAGAACACAATCAACAGGATTTAGGAATATTTACATATTCGCTACATTTTGTCACACATTTTAGAAATGAAGTTGATAAACTATACCATCTTTGCTTTCCGAATTGTTTTCTGAAGAATTCTGCTGTGGATTAATTGTTTCCTGTAGTAATGATTCCTGGTCAATAACCTACAAAAGAGAAAGAAAAAAAACACAAGTTATTAGCAGTGTTGAAGTCCAAAGAATTAAAATTAAGCTCATCAGAATTAGTTTAGGTACAGACTAATATTCATGTATATAAGATATTAAGATATTATATGTTAAGAAGTTTTATTTTTATTTTATTTTTCAATTTATATACCGCCCTTCTCCCTGAGAACTCAGGGCGGTGCACAGCCAGAATTAAAAACATGAAATACAAATATTTTTGCTGACAAAAAGTTTTGCTGACATCTCATTCAGAAATGCAGCTGAAAAATCATATTGGATATGAATAATGAGGAAGTTTTAGTTTCAAGTCCCAGGTAGTGAGTGTAGTGAAATATTTTACTATCAATTTGCTTATACAAAAAAATACATTTAGTCTGTAAGATTTCTTTTAACCCAAATTAAATGGATTTTTATTTGATCAGACTTATATTGGCTTTAGTGAGCATGTGAAGAGAGACCGAGAAGGCGTTTGAAGGGAATTCAACTGAGAAGAAACAGGACAAGGAGAGAGGAGACAGCAGAAGAGTTAGGAAGGTGGAAGGGCTGTTGACGGCTCTTGGAGTGATGCTCACTGCTCACTGTGTGACAGATATTGCTTGTTGCTGACCTAGTTCTGAAATAGGTTCAGGAGACAAATAAAGCAGCCAACTTTTCAATGAGCAAGTTTACAGAGTGAACAAACAGGATCTTTTTCGACAAAGAAAAGACAAACAGAATTTCTTTTATGACCTGCAGAGAATGTGTCATGTTTGCTTTCCTTCCACAAACAGAATTTATACATGCTGTAAATGAAGGCTGATTGCTCTCCTGGAAGAGGAGATAAAGCATCCTGAGGCAAAGCTGTTCGTTTTCGATTTTATCAGGGAAAATTATGAGCTCTTGGATCAGATATACCGTGTTTCCCTGAAAATAAGACCGGGTTTTATATTAATTTTTGCTCCAAAAGATGCATTAGGGCTTATTTTCTGGTTAGGTCTTATTTTGGGGAAAATATGGTACTAAATGCATCCATCTGGCTAACAATCTTAACTTGGGTTTATTTTGGGGGTAGGGCTTATATTACGAGCATCCTGAAAAATCATGCTAGGACTTACCGTATTTTTCAGAGTATAAGATGCACCTTTTCCCCCCCTAAAAGGGGGTGAAAAATTAGGTGCGTCTTATACACCAAATGTAGCCCCGTGCACCCACTGGCCCCCACTCTTTGGCCTCTGCCTCCTAGCAGTTTACCTCCTTGCAGCAAGCAGCAAGAAGAAACAGCTTGTTTCAGCTTCAGCACAGCCTAATTAGCACAAGTTGATTGGATCGGCCTCCCAACTCTCAGTTGTTTTTCTCTCAGCTGTTTTGCCCAGGCCTCTGCTGCTTGCTGCAAGGAGGTAAATTGCTGGGAGCAGATTTTTTTTTCTTGTGCTGATCAAGCTATGATGAAAGTGAAAATGAAAGTAAAGCAGGCTATTTGTTGTTTGCTGCAAAAAGGCAAAATTGCTGGGAGGCAGAGGCAGATTTCTTTTTCTTGTTTTCCTCACCAAAAAAGGTAGGTGCGTCTTATAGTCTGGAGCATCTTATACTACGAAAAATACGGTATTTTCTGGTTGGGTCCTATTTTTGGAGGAACAGGATAGGACACTCTTGAAGAGGGAAAATGGCATCAAGGAACATCCCAGGACAAGGAAGGTAGTCAAATGAAAAGAATGAAGAGGAGGAGGAATGTGATTTGTGTATGGGTGCATGTGTATATATGGATTAGAGAACAAACAAAAGTATACAATATCATCAAGAGAGTAAAAGAATGGGAACGGAAACGGGCTGGTCACATAGCAAGAACTGATGGCAGGTGGACCAAAGCAGTCATAGAATGGATCCCACTTGGTAAAAAGTGTCCACACAAGAGACCTAAAACAAGATGGATCAATGGCATCAGCAAATTGTGGGCCCCATTGGCAAGATGATGATATGAAGATGATGATGATGATGATAGGCATTTAGAAAATAACTTCTTGGATCTAGTATGGATTTGTCAAAAATAAATTAGGCCAAGCGACTATCTCTAATATGACCACGGGATTGTGATGGACCTAGCATATTTTGATTTCAACGAAGCATCCAATATTTATTTATTTATTTATTTATTTATTTATTTATTTATTTGATCAAATTTGTAATTTAAATTTAAAAATTAAAAATTAAAAGGGGGGACAGGTCAGGCCAGGCCTGCTTGCTGAAATAGAAAGGTCTTTAGAGCGTGGCGAATAAATTCCCCATTAGGTTCTACCAGAGAAGCTGATAACATGTGAATTAGAACATTACTGCCACTAGTTGAAAACGAGATGGATGAACAACTGTAACCAATGGATTAAGCTGGAAGGTGTTGGGTTGCTTATCACAGGACTTTGTTCTAGGCCAGAGGTAGGGAACTATGGCTGGCTCAGGAATACTGGGAGTTGAAGTCCACAAGTCATAAAAGGGCCATAGTTCCCCACCCGTTCTAGCCTTTCTACTACTCAACATAAGATTCAGGAGGGTCTGGAAATCAGCATAAAGAATTTTAGCAGGGTCAATGTCACTTCCGACAGGAAAAATCAAAGGGATAAGCGTAGGATGAGAGACCACCCTAGAAAGCAGTATTTACTGTTCCTTTTTATTCCACAATAGTGGCCAAAATTGTGGAAACCTTTTGGGAAAAGTGTATTTTTGAGGTTTGATGGCTAATAACACCACTTTTTTGGGGAATTTCAAGATAATCATATTCCACTGCTGGAATGGCCTGGGAATAGCCCAGACCTTAACCCGACTAAAAATCTATAGTCGACTAACGCGATCCAGCAATAAAACCCAGTTAATAGAAGCAATCATTCAAAGAGCCTTGGTGGCGCAGCAGACTAAAGCACTGTTAAGTAACACCAGCTGCCTGCAATTATTGCAAGTTCAAATCTCACCAGGCTCAAGGTTGACTCAGCCTTCCATCCTGTCAAGGTAGGTAAAATGAGGACCCGGTTTGTGGGGGCAATAAACTGACTTTGTATAAAAAAGAACTGCTTAGGGGGGCCCGAAAGTCCTACTAAGCAGGTATATACAAAAGTATGAAGGCTATTGCTTAACACATTGTAAGCCGCCCTGAGTCTCCGGAAAAGGGCGGTATATAAATTGAACCAATAAATAAAATAATAAATAAATCTTGGTTTCACATAACAGCTGCAGAAGTAAAAAACTTGGTTCACTCCATGGGAAGACATTGTAAGGCCGTAAGTCATGCTAAAGGTTACCCAACTAAGTATTAACTGACATGGTGATAATTTTTGTAATATCTTGTTTTTTCTATGGTGATAATTTTACTTTTTCACTTTTCTTCTTTATACTGTATTCTAATAGCAAATCCTTCATAAAAGTTATTGCATTGCATTCTTGATTAAATTATCTTTCCATTGATATATAATTTTATGGTACTATTCCAAAAAAAAAGTGGTGTTATTAGCTAGTTTTAGAAAATACACTTTTCCCAAAAGGTTTCCACAATTTTGGCCACTGCTGTAAATTGATCAGAATGTAGTGTATAGACCCGTGATGGCGAACCTATGGCACGCGTGCCACAGGTGGCACACGGATCCATGTTGCCTGGCACCCCAGCTCAGCTCCGGCCAGCTGATTTTTGGGCCTTCTGGGCCCACCAAAAGTAGGGAAACAGGTTGTTTCCTGCCTCTGGAGAGCCTCCAAGGGAGTGGGGAAGGCTGTTTTCGCCCTCCCCAGATGCATAGAGAGGATCTGGAGCCAGGTGAGAAAGAAAAACAGGCCTACTGGGCCATCGCATGCCAGGAGTGGGGGGGAGGGGGATTGCGCAAGCATGCACAGGACGGGGCATATAGAATTATGGGTGTGGACACACGCACATGCGAAAAAACCCCCGCCCCCCCCTTCCTGGCACGCGATGGCAAAAAGGTTAGCCATCACTGGTATAGACTATAGGTACTGTTTTAGAAAGGGCAATGATAAATTAAAACCCTTCCAAGATGACTGAGGGGCTGAAAAGAAAAACATAAGAAGAACTGCTAGAGACATTGATATATTTAACCTGGAGAAGACTTTGGGGAGACATGATCAACTTTCAGCATTTTACTATGACTTATGGGAATATATAAGGGATAAATCAGTATTTCAGGTGCCACTGAGACATCTCTAATGATGTCCATGCCGTCTTACCTCCTATCATTCACATATAAGTAAAATTCCATCAAATTAAAAACTTTTCATTGATTCTATACCTGAGTAGAGACATGAGAGGCAAAGAAGTCTTCTTCTTTCTCCTGAGGTGATAAAGGAGGGGCTCCGGAGCCATCTATCCATAACTAAAATATACAATAACATAAACACAAGTGAGACGCTTGCCAGGATTCTTTGCTTTTTGTTTGTTTAAAGTGCTTGCGCTGCATTTTTCATCTGTTTCCTAACGTAGAAAAAAAAAATTGCACAACTGGCTTCCTGAAACAATTACACAATACTGGACAAATTGGCTGTGAACAAGATGAAATTGCCGATGCTTGTAATTGTAAAGCTTTAAGCTTTTTGGATCAAATTCAGAGAAGGTGATCTGGAGTGTACCCATTACAGGGAATCCTTGACTTACAACCATTGATTTAGTGATTGTTCAAAGTTACAACAGCAGTGAAAAAAAGTGATTTATGGCTATTTTTCACACTTATGACTGTTGCAGCATCCCCATGGCCATGGGATCAAAATTTGAACTCCTTGCAACTGACATGTATTTATGATGGTTGCAGTGTCCTGGTTCATGTGATCACCAGAGGTGAGTTTCACATATTTTTACCACTCGTTTGCCCCGCGCACGGTTGCTTCACGCGCAAACGCACCTCCCGGCCAGTGGTCAAATGTAAAATTTGTTACTACCGGTTCTGTGGGCGTGGCTTGGTGGTAGTGGAGTAATGTGACTGGGTGGGCGTGGCCAACTTTTTTTTTTTTATTTTAAAAGCAATTTTTCTACAACCTTAAGAGGTTGCAGAAAAAAATACTTTTAAAAGGCTCTGACGATCCCAGCTAAGTTGCCTAATCATCAGAGGCTTTTGTTTTCCTTTAAAAGCTTTTTTTTTTTTTTTTTGCTTTTAAAAGAAAAAAAAAGCCTCTGACGATCAGGCAACTCAGATGATATCATCAGAGTCTTTTAAAAGCATTTTTTCTACAACCTCTTCGGCTGAAGAGGTTGTAGAAAAAATGCTCTTAAAAGGCTCTGACAATCCCAGTTGAGCCGCACGATCATCAGAGGCTTTTTTTTTTTTTTTAACTTTTAAAAGCATTTTTTTGGCTGAAGAAAAAGTGCTTTTAAAAGTTAAAAAAAGCCTCTGATGATCACACAGTTCAGCTGAGCTGGGCATTGGGGGAGGGGGCAGGGATTTTTGCTACCAGTTCTCCGAACCACCTGCCACCATCGCTACCGGATCAGGCGATCCGGTCCGAACCGGGAGCATTTCACCCTTGCTCCTGGCGTTCTGCACATGCGCTTTGCTCACGTGCCTGCCTTCCGCACATGCACCCAGCCTCAAAAACGTGGCTAAATAGGACGGCATAGCGCTGGGGCAGGTGGGCAGGCCCACCCGCGATCTCAGCTATCGGTTCACGCGAACCGGCTGAATACTACCTCTGGTGATCACCTTTTGTGACCTTCTGACAAGACAAAGCAAAGTCAGTGGGATAGCTAGATGCACTTAACAACTGTTTTATTAACTTAACAACTGCAGTGATTTAGAAAAGCTGTAAAATGGAGGCAAAGCTCAAAGCTAGTTAAATCTTGCTTAGCCACAGAGATTTTGGGCTTAATTGTGGTTGTATATTAAGGACTATCTGTACAGTTCTTTAAAGCAGAAGGACTTCTGCCCAGGATCTCAGCCCCAGCAGTTAGACTCAATCATTACAGTCAAATGCAACAGTTTTTGCAAATTAATTGTAGGGATTCAACCAAGTGTATGAACACTGCCATACAACAAAAACAGTATGGTATATTTTATCTTTGCATATGAACTGGTTATATAAGCAGAAAAGCAAAGCTTAAAGATAATACTATTAATATTAAAAATACAATATGCTTTTTCTTTTCAAATTACCTGCAACATTTTGACATATATGATCATGATACCAATACCGTATCATTTTAGCTTTATAAACAAACATTGAGATGACTGTACAACACAAAGTCAGTAAGCACTGTAAAATATGTACATTACTCACATCTGTGCCATATTTCCGTGTTGCCTGAGCTGCAAGAGATCTAATCTTGTCTCGGTAGAGCTGTGCAGTACGACTGCTATACTTGGCATTGGTATCATTTGTGATGCAACCATGCTGATGAAAGAATGCAGACTAAAAAGAAAACATTGAGAAGATGTGTATTTTTTTTTAAAAAAAAAAATATTTTAAAAATCTTCAATGTCATTGCTGACTAGTTCATTTTTTCAGAAGGTTGAAGAATACAGAATAACAGAGTTGGGAGGGACCTTGGAGATCTTTTGCTCCCTTTCACAGTTACTGCACCAGAAACCACCTATTCTATACCTGCGCACTTGGTTTTTCTTGCCTAAGTACAAAGTCTTACTTTTCTCAGCACTGAATTGCTGTTTGTTGGATACGGCCCGGTGTTCAAGTCTGTCAAGATCCTTTTGGATCTTGAGCTTGTCTTCCGAATTGTTCGCTATTCTCCCACCAGCTTGGTGTCATCTGCAAACTTGACGAGTTTCAATTTTATCTTTTCATCTCAACCGGGGTGGGCTTCAAAAATTTTAGCAAAGGGTTCTCTGCCTGGTTGCTGGGTGGGTGTGGCCATGGTGGGTGTGGCCTAGTCGGCCTCCTGCACCACAGTGTGGGGGAGGGAGTTTTTGCCCTCCCTGGGCTCCGGATGCTTTCTTCAAGCCTTCGGGAGGGCGAAAACAGTCTCCCCAGGCTCCGGAGGCCCTCTGGAGGCCAGAAATGGGCCTGTTTCCAGCCTTCCCGAACTTCCAGTAGGCCCATTTTTCACCCTCCCCAAGCCTCCGTGCGCGCCCTGCACTTACCTGAATCCAAAATAAGCCGCTTGGGGACTCCTGGGAAGGGTGGGGTGGGCGGGGCCAGCCAGGAGTGGGATTTGGCGGTTCTCCAAACTGCATATGATCTTAGCTAGAGGTTCTCCCGAACCCCTGCGAATCCCCAGCTGCCCACTCCTGATCTCAACCATGTATTTATTTATTTATTTATTTATTTATTTATTTATTTATTTATTTATTAAATTTATATACCGCCCTATTCCTAAGGGACTCAGGGCGGTGAACAGCGAACGATAAAAATACATGTAATACAAACGTTAATAAAAAACCAATTAAAATATACTAAACACTCTGGTCCTAGATAATTCAAGACATCCCAGTTTAAAATAAAATCAAAAAGCAATATAAAGGGAAAGTTAGGCCAGGCCAGCCTGCTGAAACAGGAATGTATGAATGTATGAAGATATTGAAGAGTAGTGGGCCTAAGTAGTGGGCCTAAGTACTGGGCATCCTTCTATCCATGTAGTTCCATTGAGGACTTACACGTTGAGTGTGATTGGTCAAACAGTTACATATCCAGCTGGTGGTGATGCTGTCTATATACCACATTTTTCTATCTTACCAAGAAGTAGCCCGTGGTTAAATGCTTTACTGAAGTCCAAGTATACTATATCCACCACATTTCCTTGATTCGTTAATTTAGTCATTTTATCAAAGAAAGCAATACAATTTATTTGTCATGACCTGCTTTTAACAACTCATGCTGACTTCTAATAATCAGCTTTTTCACTTCTAGGTGCTCACAAATCAGCTGCTTTTCTTTTCCAGGATCTTCCCAGGTATTGATGTCAGGCTGATTGGTCTCTAGTTTCTTGGGTCCATTTTTCCCCCTTTTTGAAGATTGGAACACATCAACTCTTTTCCAGTCCTCTGGTAATTTCCCCGGTAGTCTAGGATTTTTGAAATATATGATCCAGTGGTTCCGAAATTATGTCTGCCAGCTCCTTTTAGCATTTTAAGATTTTTGTTATCTTTTCCAGTTTCTTCTCTTCTCTTCTGCTGCCTCCAGGTACTGCCATGTTCACTAGCCACACTTTTTTGGCTGTTGTTACACACTGGTGGCCCATATTCAAGTGATCATCCACTAGCATTCTAAGGTCCCTCTCACAGTTACTGCTTTTCAGCCAGGTTTTGCCTAATCTGTACTTTGGTTTTTCCTGCCTTGGTGTAAAAGCTTCGTTTTCTTACAACACTTGTTTTTCTTGACTGTCTTACAACAGTTCTAATTGCAACTGTTAGGTAAATGCTGCATGATTGTTAGACGTGACATCGTATGATTGCCATTTGTGATCTGCCAGCTTCCTTTCTGACTTTGCTTATTTATCGCAAGCCCGCAGTGAAGGTTGCAAATGGCAATTAGGAAACCACAGGAGGAGGATTGTAATTGCAGGCCTGATTGTGCCCGAGTGCCCAAATTGCAATGATGTGACTGCAGGGATGCTGTGATAGCTGCAGCTGGTAAGTGTCTTCATTCACCACCATCGAAATTTCTGTTGCTGAATGAATAGTCGTTCACCGAGGACTACCTGTCATCAAAGCTTATTCCCTAATAGAATTGTGTGCATCAAGAGAATTCATGATGTGCCATGAAGTGGATATCGACTCTTAATGACCAAAAAGATGGCCCTTTTCCAGGATGATCTGTCCTCAGCTGGCCTCTTTAGCTGTTCCAATAGTGCACAGATTCCCGCTGTGAGATTGAGTCCATCCATTTTGCTGCTAGAACAAGGCTGAGCCTGAGGGCGGGGTCAAACGCATCATCAGTTTGGAATCCAATTGAATTATGTTGACTCTTATCTAGCACCAATTTGCCTTTTCCGTTAGCAGGTCAGATTCTTGTATATAGGTAGCATAAAATAAACTTGTACTCCTTTTGAACTCTATCCCAGTTCCAGGTTTCTTGCGCCTGACATGAGTTGCTCTCTTTTTCATTCTGTATTTCCCAACATGATAAACTTCTCAATAAAGCTTGGTTGTTTGCATAATGTATGCAAAGTTTGATAAAGGTAGTCCTTGACATACGACAATAACTGAGCCCAAAATTTATATTACTAAGTGAGACATTTATTAAGTGAGTTTTGCCCCATTTTGCAACCTTTCTTGCCACAGTTGTTAAGTGGATCACTGCAATTAAGCTAGTAATACAGCTGTTCAGTGAATCTGGCTTCCTCATTGTCTTTGCTTGTCAGAAGGTCACAAAAGGCGATCACATGACCCCAGGACACTGCAATTGTCATATATATGAGTCAGGTGCCAAGCATTTGATCACGTGACCATGGAAGTGTTGCAATGGCCCTAAGTGTGAAAAATGGTCATAAGTTACTTTTTTTTCAGTACCGTTATAACTTTGAACGGTCACTAAACAAATTGCTGTAAGTCGAGGACAACCTGTAATTTGGAGCCTGGTCATTGGTGTCTTAAGTAAGAATTCTGGGTTGATTTATTCTACAATTCAATTCTTTATTTTCCTGGCTATCCTTGATATATCAGGAGTCTACCTCATCGAGACCGTTTTAAAGCATCAATACTCTTTTTATTTTTTCTTCAGGATCCAACTTTTGCTTCCGTAGAATGTCACGGGGAAAACTATTGCCTGGATGATTCTGATCCCTGTAGGTATAGATGCAACCCAGCATCTGAGTATCTTTTCCAGGGTATTCATTGCTACTATACTAAATGATGGCCTGCAGAAACATGCTGGTAGCTAGCTCCTTTAATGTTGATAGTTGATCCAAATGGCAGGAGTCATCCATTATTTCAGTATCTTCACTATCAATTCTAAGACTGTTGCTAATCTGTTGTCATTAATTTGATTTTCTTTGTATTTCATTTTAGTTCCACTTTTTTACTGTGCTCCTTTATTTTCAATACTGTGGCTTCCTGCCCAGGTTCCACATGAGGACAATGAGATCTCCATTTTATTAAGTACATTCCACAGCTGGATATTATCAACACAATTAAAGGTCTTTCCATAATCAATGAAGTACATATTTATTTTCAGTATTCTATAGTTTCTCAATTATGCAGTGTGCTTCAGTAATAATGTCTCCATTTATTTGCTGAAACCAGCATTAATATCTGGCATCTCCCTTTCCACATATGGTCTTAATCTACATCGGATGCATTTGTTTGGCTAGCAGGTGAAATTAGGAATATTGTACAATAGTTTGCACTCTCTGTTAAGATTCTATTTTTGAACACTAATTTGCAGACTGACTTCTTCCAATCTTTTGGCCATTGTGTTTTTCTTCACATTTTCTGGCATAATATGGTTCAAACCTTTACCTATTCTTCTTCTATAATTGAAAATATTGAAAAAAAAATCCCTACTCTATTAAGCTAAGTAATATAGTAGCAGTATTACATATAAGAATTTGGACACATAAGTGATGAGATGAATTTAAAGTTTGTCATTTCCTATTTAAATAACTTTACCCAAGCATAGCTTCACATTTCTGATTAGTATCTATTAGTAGGACTGAATGCCAAAATTTCTGAACCTTTGCATTCCACATTAAAAATCTGCATAATTTAGGCAAAAGAGTATATTTTCTTATTTCACTCTTATTTTATTGCTGTTTTGGATAATTAGTTTTTTCTGATAAAAATTAGAATCGGCTATCATCCCAATATTATTGAATACCTCAGGTTTCACTTGGCTTAAAGCTAGATTTCCTGAAACCAGTGACAATCAATTTAACTCCCATTGCTTTCTAAAATGTCTATTCGTTTATCTGGATTCTATGCATACTAAGATTTTTATGAGTTATGTTTTGTGTATTTTCTATCCTTTGATATAACTGTAAAAAATGCTTAGAGCAGCTAACAGGGTACTGAGTTCAGCAATCTTGAAAGAAAGAAACAAATGAATAAGAAGCCAGAACTATCTTATTCATTTATTTTCCTGGTTTTCAAGATTGTGAAGGCATATGTGGCAGTTTGATCAAAGAATAGAAAATACATGAAATGTAACTCATAATATGCATAGAACCATGATAAATCAGTTAATAATTACTGATTCCTAGCAACCAAGAAAAAAAGTCGAGCGAGTTTTAATGTACTTACAGCATTTGCATTTCCTCCAACTTGCATGCACCTCAACTGAAACCATGACCAGTTTGAGTCTAATTCTGTAGATCTAAAATCAAAAAATAGAAGTAATTTCTGAAGAACTATTTAATACCAATAGTAATAGCACTTAGGCTTATATACCTCTTCATGGTGCTTTACAGCCCTCTCTAAACAATTTATAGAGTCAATATATTGCCCCACAACAATCTGGGTCCTCCTTTTACCGATCTCGGAAGGATGGAAGGCTGAGTTAACCTTGAGCCGGTGAGACTCGAACTGCCGAACTGCTGACTTATCTTGCAATACTGCACTCTAGCCCCTGCACCACCACAGCTCTTTAAAAAGAACAACAAAGCAGCATATATTTTGAAATGCACCAAAAGCAACAAGGAGGCTTGGGGACATGTTAGAAATAAAACAAAAGCCAAAGAGGATACAGACCCATTGAAAAAAACAAGGTACCATATTTTTGGGACTATAAGACGCACCGGAGTATGAGACACACCAAGATTTCGAAGAGGAAAACAAGAAAAAAAAACGTTTTTGGCCTCCCCAGGCCCCAGGAGCACTCTACAGGCCTCCCAAACCTTCTGCGTGTCCTATTTTTGCCCTCCCCGGCCCCCAGGAGTACTCTGCAGGCCTCCCAAACCCCCTGCACGTTTTTAGCAAAAACGGGACATGCGGGGCGGGGTTTCAGGAAGCCAAAAATGGCTGTATTCAGTGTATAAAATGCACCAACATTTCCACCCTCTTTTGGGGGGGGAGTGCATCTTATACTCCAAAAAGTATGGTAGTTAATTGTAATGAGCCATGGTGAGGATTTTTAACTTTTTAATTTTTCAACTGTCCTCTCACAGAAACGAAATGGAGGGCTAGCTAGTGGGGAGAGGGAGGAGAAGGGCCTAGGAAACTTTCTGCTTGAGATCTATACAGGACAGGTTCCTCAAACATGATCAAATAATAAGTGAGTACTTGGACAGGCATGCTACAATTAACAGGAATCAACAATTCATGCCAAGCCAATTTCTCTTTCTTAGGTAGAATTACTAATTCAGTAGATTAGGAGAATATCAAAGACAATACATCTGGATTACACCAGTTTTTAAGATAATGCCTCATGGTATTTTTCTTCATAAAATGGTAAAGCATAGGCCGAATGCCCTACTTAGTATTAGATGTACTCACAATTGAGTGAATGAGCACACCTAAGAATACCCTTCAACCTAAAAGCAACTTATGTGGAGTGTCTTAGGTCAACATTTTTAGCAATGTTTTGGATGAGCAGGTTAAGGAGGATGGATGACACAAAATTAGGAAAGGCAAATTGTTTAGATGATTATAATGAAATATGGTTATTCTTTATTGAAACCATTGTAGAGATGTGGTGACACTTAAAGTGAGATGGGTGATGTAAAAATTTAAACAAACAAATAAATAAATAAATAAAATAGAACTATATATACATAATATACACAAAGAAAATTTATATCATGGTTATTTTGTTCTCCTTTTTTCTATCATTTTTTTCCTTATTCCATTTAGTTAAATAAATAAAAGCCTTGAAGCAAGATCCAAGAAGGTCTAGAGTGGCTTGAAGTATGGAGTGAAAAGAGTAGAATGGAATTTGACATAGAGAATTTAAAGTTCTGCATCTCTGATAGGAAAAATGTAAACTCTGGGTATCCTGGTCAACACAAAGTTAACATTAATTCAGTGTAGTGTGATGCTTTTGCTAAAAACAACTGCTGTCTTGGCACGTTATTATCAAAAATATAAGTCCACATCATAGAAAATAAATGATTCCACTCCATTTTGCTTTGGTCAGGTTTTATTTGGAATACTGTGTCCGGTACTGAACACCATAGTTGAAAAAGGACAGTTACAGATTAGAACAAGTTCAGAAGAGGATTTCCCAGATGGTAAACAGCCTGGAAATCAAGCTCTATATGGAATGGTTAAGGTTTTGGGAAGAAAGCTATGATGGTCTTTTTTATTAACCCAGATGTAAGACAAGAAGCAGATCTTTTCACCACAATTTAATTAATTAAACGGAACTGAGGAGAGAAACAGGTTGGTTATCCCTTTCATACTTAACACTGAAAAGGTGTATAACAGTGATGGTTATAAGACCGAGTGCCGAAACTAGAGCGTTGAGTGCATGCGCATGTGCACACGTGCGTGCAAGAGCGCCAGAAACTGGCCAGCTGCTCTTCCCAGTTCCATTGCGCGCATGACCCGCTGGACAGCTGGTCTGTCGCGCATGTGCACCAGCCAGCTGCTCTCTTCTGGGTTCCGGCATGCGCATGCACAATAGCCAGGACCTGAAAGAGAGCAGCTGGCCGGTGCGCATGCACACCGGACCAGCTGGCTGGCGCGCATGCGTACCGGACCAGCTGGCCGGCACGCATGTGCACAACAGAACCTGGAAGAGCAGCTGGCCACCGTGCGTGCCCAGAGAGGGATCTACGTGCCACCTCTGGCACACGTGCCATATGTTCACCATCACGGGTTTATAAGGAATCAAGCATTTCCTTCTGAATACTTGCCGCATGGTTTTTGAAAATACCGTGAATGGGACAAGAGGAGCCAGGAAAGAGGTAAGATACGCAAAAAGCATTATTGGCACACAAAACAAATGAAATAATATTCAACTTGATGGAGAGCCAATGAGTTACTGAAAATATTTTAAAAGCTAAATTGTCAATTGCAGAACAATCGCCCAATGAGTATGTGAGTATGTGAGTATTCGATTTTACAGGAGTTGGATTATCAAACAAAAACAGCAGATCTTGGGAAAGCTACTGCTATATTTGATACATAAGCTTCACCCATTTTAGTTGGAAACAATTATAGGATTGTTCTTTATCAGATCTGCAGAACAATATTCACAGTAAAGCTGAAGATATTTCAATTTATGAAGAGAACTGCAGTTTACAATTCAAAGGAGGTAAGGCATAAAGCCCTAAAACATAATAGAAGAGCTGCAATTGATATTAGATACCAGTACAGCTAACAAATCATGCAAACATTTTAAGAACAAACAAAAGTTATGAGAGCATATATGTCAGAGTGACCAAAATCAGTTTAAATATTAAACTAAAGTTTAACTTGAAAATGAAATTCTCATCTGATACTCTGTATTTTGAAATTCATATAAGATGTACTTTCATGAAAGACATGCCAGACTATTTATATTTATTTTGTATCGGTGCACAATAAAGATAGCTAACAGGAACGACAGACAGTTTCAAACCAAGAAGCATCTCTTCTACAAGATGAGGAAAAATATATGTAGATATACTCAGGAAAATATCCCCCAAGAATGAACCGCATGCATTGCTAGATGAATTGCTTACCGAATGAAACTCAAGTGAACTCCAAGTGAGCGATGAGTCCCAGAGCAGTCAATACAGAGGAAAACTCCATATGTTATGCTTGCCCAGCTTGGATTTTTTGCTCCACAGTCAAAACATAACTAGAAAACAACCACAATTTAATTGTTATTACACAGCATACTTTTGTCTCCTAAATAAGAATGATCTGCAAAATGCACACAGAATGCAAATATCACTCATCAATTTAGCTGCTTCTTAGGTACAACATTAGGGAAATGTTACTTTTAAGAATTCAAATCAAACAAATGGAATTTAGGTCCAACTGAAAGTTAGTTATTTATTCATTTGCATTCATTCATTCAATTTCTAGAATGGTAGTCCAAATAAAATCAAGGATAAGAAAGTTTAACCGACTTGATGTATATCCAAAATTATTTGGGCTGCATTTGGGCTACAATTTAGTTCCTACACTAGGAACTGCATTTAATTTTAAGAAGGTACTACTTTTATATAAGATACTATTTAAAGAGCCTAATCAAAGTATCTCCCATAAAATAAGCATGTTTTCCTATTTCTCAGCTCTTCATAGGCCGCTGATTGATCACTGTGAACTTAAAGACAAAAAAACTCAGAGGCTTTTGGTTTCATCCTGCACACTTCACCAGTCTTCAAGACAACTTGCTGACATTTCTTTGAGAACAACAATGAACATACGAATCCCAAATATTCCCTTTTACTGAAGTCCCCATACCTTGTTCCCAAACCAACTTGCATAAAATAACCTTGATCTCAGAATCTAATGTATCCATATTATGGACACAAACAATTGCATTAAAATTCTGTTCAATGCTTAATTAAGAACTCATTCAACTAAATAAATTGGTTTGCTCTGCTCGCTGCTGCCCTTTATTTCTTCATCTTAACGATGGCATTATATTTTTGTGAACTTGATTCATATACACCATTAAGTTCCTTGCTTAATTATTGGAAAAAATTCTAAAACACTCTCAAAATGAGCGTGCGGCTTCAAAATGATCTTCATAGAATACAAGGGGATATAATTATTTGCTACTTTAATAATCTAATAAAAATAATTTCTGTCTAAATATTCAGAAGCAAACAGAAATACCTGAAGATAAATTGGCACTGAAGCTTGCATTGCAAAAACAATTGTTTTGACACACATCCACTGAAAAGCCATTTTCAGTCAACTCATCAATTTCTAGGTTAAAATTAAAGACTGCATTCCACACAGTGATGTAAACATATGCTACTGGAATCGACAAAGGGAACTTTGAACTTGGGATTCCAACACAGAGGAAGTGAACATTAATGTTATTTTTAAATGATATGGCTAGTAAAGATTTAAATATTCTATAAAGTATTCTCCCATAGTACCACCACCAACAAAAATCATTAAAATATTTTTGTCTTGGATTAACATTATTATATCTTCAAGCCAGGGAAAGAACAGAAAAAACAGCATGTTCTCATGAGTATACAATTACATTGCTTACAAATGAAAACTGGCTAGAATGTGAGACTGGCAAATGATGGCAGCATCCCACAATATACAGTGGGGCCAGGAATTAATAGGATTGGAGTTTAGGTGCAACACTTCTGAGTGATAAAATAAGACATCTATGCCAGGAAGTCTCTGGGGTTTTGCTTTTTTTTATTCCAATAATGAAGGTGTGTAAACCTATTCTGGAAAGTGCCTAAGATTTAGTAATTACGGGAAAGCCACTGTGACACAATAGTCGAGTCTTCTTCTAGAAGTAGAGATCCAGGTTCGAATCCACTCTCATGCAGAAGCTGGCTGACTTGGGCCACTTTGCTACTGTGATTTTATTGAAATATTTTCTTCACATAGCTGAGTAAAATTTCCCTTTAGATGCAGCTGAAATAACAGGCATGAATCCAAGTCTCAGCATTATTATTATTACACAATGTGCTTTTCTATTGAAGGACATGAGGGGATGACACCAATATCTTCATACCACCACCCTGCAAAGTGCAGAGACTGGCTTTAAAGTCTTCTACCTGAACGGGGAACTTGACCTTGCCTCTCCCAAGTTTAATGCCCAAACCTGTACCTTTAGCAATAGAACAGAACAGAACAGAACAGAACAGAATAGAAGATGGGATGGGATGGGATGGGATGGGATGGGATGGGATGGGATGGGATGGGATGGAATGGAATGGAATGGAATAGAATGGAATAGAATGGAATAGAATAGAATAGAATAGAATAGAATAGAATAGAATAGAATAGAATAGAACAGGAATTCTTTATTGGCCAAGCGTGATTGGATACACAAGGAATTTGTTTTTGGTGCATTCAGTGTACATAAAGAAAAATAAAATAAAATACATTCATCAAGAATCATAAGATACAACTTAGTGATAGTCATAGGTTACTAATAAGCAATCAAATCATAACAGGAAACATATAAAACAATATAAATTGTAAAGATACAAGCAGAGAGGTTACAGTCATAAGTGGGAAGAGATGGGTGATACCAACGATGAGAAGACTAATAGTAATGCAGACTTAGTAAATAGTTTGACAGCTGAGGGAATTAGTTGTTTAGCAGAGTGATGGCATTCTGGGGAAAAAACCGTCCTTGTGTCTAGTTGTCTTGGTGTGCAGTGCTCTATAGCGTCATTTTGAGGGTAGGAGTTGAAACAGTTTATGTCCAGGATGCGAGGGGTCTGTAGATATTTTCACAGCCCTCTTTTTGACTCCTGCAGTATCCAGGTCCTCAATGGAAGGCAGGTTGTCAGCAAAGGATGGTGCTAGAGAAATGGGTTAGCCCAAAATGCCTTCCCAGATGGTGGGGTTTTTTTCTTTCCGATTTCCAAGTCTTATGATTTCCTACAGCCCCATCCAAATATTAACTCTATTTATAAACTTTTTTCCCCCTCCAGTAAAGCAGTAAATCCTGTAAAATGGGTGACTGGACCCATCCAGGCAATCCCTCTTGGGAACAAACTGCCTTCTTCAGGGATGTTTCTCAGCAATCTCCCCACCTTCAGGTTTCTTGGGGGGTCTCCCCCTTCTCCCCCCCTCAACCGCCACCCCCCACGATAAACACGCTGGGCTTCCCGCCCCCCCCCATCACCACCACACACACACACACACACACACACCCGCCCTCGCTCCGCCTCTCGCCGCCTTGCAACGTGTCACTCGGAAGCCTGACGCTCCGCTTCCTCTGCCTACCTTGTTCGTGGCGACGGCGCGGAGCCGCCTGAAAACCGTCACCAAGTCGTGTTTGCTAGGTTCGCACATCCCTCCGTCCGCGCACCCTATTTTTTTGGGGGGGGTCTCCGCGGGGCTCGCTGACGTTGCAAACGATCCTCCTCCTCCTCCTCCTGCTGCTGTTGCTGCTTCCAGACCGGCGGAAAACAAGAGACGGGTGACGCAGGCGCATTGAAGCCCCGGGGGAACCAGGACAAGCTTTCGCCACTTCCCCCGCCCACCAAAGGGGAGGAGCTAATTGACGCGCGCGCGGGGGGCTCCACGTCGCGGAGAAAACGAGAAGGAGAGAGGCGCCCGGCGGGTCCCACTGCCGCTAATTTGTCCGCCGCGGATTGGATTGGAGGGCGTCCCTCAGACGACCCCGCCCACACTCCTCCTCCTCCTACCACTCCCCGCCCGCAGCCGCGCGTGATACAGAAGGCGTCCCGTTGCTGTGGAGATCTCCGGAGGCGTCGCGGATGACGTCAGCTGCGCTGGGCTGGGCTTCATTGGGAGGTGGGGCCTAAGAGTATTGATGGTGTGGGGGGGTGGAGTTGGGTTGGTTTGGTTTATTTTGAGTGCTGGCAGCTGGCTGGATCGATTTAGGTTGAGGGAGATCAGCAGAAACCTACCCAGTCCCCAGGCAGTAGCGGATCTCGACAAGATCCGGAAAGAGGTGCAAAAGCCAGTCATTCCCAGGCGAAGGACAACGAAGAATGTTCTTTCTTTGTTTCTCAGGAAACTCAAAACTGTTCAAGGAGCTGAGGAAGTATTGAGTCTGTCATGTGCACCTCCATAACTGTCTGATTTGGTTCTGCAACCCAACAAGACAGACACAGACTTCTGAGGATAATTAGAACTGCAGAAAAAACAATTACTACCAACCTGCCTTCCATTGAGGACCTGTATGTTGCACGAGTCAAAAAGAGGGCTGTGAAAATATTTACAAACCCCTCACATCCTGGACATAAACTGTTCCAACTCCTACCCTCAAAACGATGCTATAGAGCACTGCACACCAAGACAACTAGACACAAGGACAGTTTTTTCCCTAACGCCATCACTCTGCTAAACAAATAATTCCCTCAACACTAGCAAATAATTTACTAAGACTGCATTACTATTAATCATCTCATCGTTCCCACCACCCATCTCCTTCCAGTTATGACTGTATGACTAATTTTGTTGCTAGTATCCTTACGATTTATATTGTTTCCTGATTGCTTATTTGTACCCTATGACTATCATTAAGTGTTGTACCTTATGATTCTTGATGAACATATCTTTTCTTTTATGTACACTGAGAGCATATGCACCAAAAACAAATTCCTTGTGTGTCCAGTCACACTTAGCCAATAAAGAATTCTATTCTGTTCTGTTCTGTTCTGTTCTGTTCTGTTCTGTTCTGTTCTATTCTATTCTATTCTATTCTATTCTATTCTATTCTATTCTATTCTATTCTATTCTATTCTATTCTATTCTATTCTATTCTATTCTATGGATTCATCCAGTGGTCGAACTCTGCTTGAGAGGGGGCTTCGGTGCACCCCTTCGAGTACTCCTCCCCCCACTCATCCTCTGCCGAGAATGGTAGCAGACAGGTTGTCAGGCCTGAGGAGCTCCTGGATTACCTTGAAAATCCTCTACCCTGAAAGGTACTCAGGGTTGATCTTTTGCGAGCTTGGAATTTAAGATTGAGTCTGTACAGGTAGCCCTCAATTTACCAAGGTTCGCTTAGTAACCAAAGTTACAACGTCACTGAAAAAAAGTGACATATATTCATTGTTCACACTTATGATTGTTGCAGCATTCCCCTATGATCATGTGGTTTACCATACATTCAGATACTTGACAACTGGCAGGTTAATGATAGTTGCAGTGTCCTGGGGTCACATGAGATCCCCTTTTACGACCTTCTGACAAACAAAATCAATCGGGGAACCAGATTCACTTAACATCCATGTTACCCTATCTAGACCCCTACCAATCGGGCTTCAGGCACGGACACAGCACGGAAACGGCATTGGTCGCCCTGGTGAATGATCTCTGGTGGGCCCAGGACAGGGGTTATTCCTCTGCTCTGGTCCTACTTGACCTCTCAGCAGCTTTTGATACCATCGACCATAGTATCTTACTGAGACAACTCGAGGGGTTGGGAGTGGGGGGCACTGTCTTACAGTGGTTCTCCTACCTCTCGGGCAGTACGCCCGAGAGGTAGAAGGGGGGCAGAGATCCTCCTCCAGGCCCCTTACTTGTGGGGTTCCTCAGGGTTCAGTTCTCTCCCCCTTGCTCTTTAACATCTATATGAAGCCGCTGGATGAGATCATTCAGAGTTTCGAGGTGAGTTACCATCAATATGCTGATGATACTCAGCTTTACATCTCCACCCCTGACCAATCCAGGGATGCCCTTTCCATGATGTTTAAGCACCTGGAGGCGGTGGGGGTTTGGATGGGCAGGAACAGGCTCAGACTCAACCCCTCCAAGATGGAGTGGCTGTGGATGCTGGCATCCCAGGATCTAGTGGCCTCATCACTTTTTATGGGAGGGGAGTTGCTGACTCCCTCTGATAGGGTTCGCAACATTGATGTCGTCCTCGATTCATGGCTGTCCTTAGTGGATCATCTGACGGCCGTCTCCAGGGGGGCTTTTGCACAGGTTTGCCTGATGCGCCAGTTGCGACCCTTCCTAGATAGGGATGCCCTCCATAAAGTCACTCACACTCTTGTTATTTCTTGTTTGGACTACTGCAACGCTCTCTACATGGGGCTGCCCTTGGGGTGCACCCGGAGGCTCCAACTGGTCCAGAATGCGGCCGCATGGGTTGTTACGGGAGCTTCCCGTTACTCCCAGGTAACACCTCTCCTGCGCGAGCTGCACTGGTTGCCGGTGGTCCTTCAGGTCCGCTTCAAGGTGCTGGTACTTACCTATAAAGCCCTTCATGGCATGGCCTGTGGTACTTGCAGGAGTACCTGCTACCGGCCTCCCACCGCCCAGTGTGCTAACATAGGACTGCCCTCCTCCGGGTGCGGTCTGCCAGACAATGTTGGCTGACGGCGCCCAGGATGAGGGCGTTCTATATGGCCACACCGACCCTCTGGAATGAGTTACCCACTGGGCTCCAGAGAGCCCCTGACCTCCGTTCTTTCCGCAAAGACCTGAAGACATGGCTTTTTAAACAAATTGTCTGATCTGTTGGGAGTTTTAATTAATTGTGGGATTTTAATTGTATTTTTTATTTAACTTTATTTATTGTTATTGTTATTGTTTTTACTCTACATGATGGTTGTGAGCCGCCCCGAGTCCTCCGGGAGAAGGGTGGCATATAAATTTTAATAAATTAAATTAAAATTAAATTACCCATTTAACAACGGCAGGGATTCACTTAACAAATGAAGCAATAAGAGTTGTAAAATGGGACAAAACTCAATTAACAAATTTCTCACTTAGCAACATAAATTTTGGGCTCAGCTGTGGTCATAAGTTGAGGTCTACCTGTATTGTTTATGATGTTGTCATAGGCTGGACGATGACAACATCATAAATAGCAAACAACTTCTCGATCGTTATCAAGAGAGTGTTCCTGAAATCAGCAGGAGTTAAACTTAACTGTAGTATTGTTAACTAAAAAGGAGAAACTGTTTCTAAATGATGTTTTGATTACTGCTCTCCTGAACAGAAGTCAAATCATGGAATGATAAAAGATATTGACATCTTGGGTTGTCAACAAACATGTATTATGTATTTGTTTATATTTAGAGACTGCCAATCTCCCTCATAGAATGGCTTTCTATCCCATCTTTTATTATTTTTATGCCTAGCTCAAGGCTTTACTTTTGCCAGTGAATTGTAAAGGAAATTAATATACTTTTTTTAAAGTAAGTAAATAGCCGCAGGCTTGTTATGCCCTGCTCTTCACCATCTGCAAGAAACCACTAGGAAAGTTTTATCCACAGGCATAACATCATCAGCGTGCTAATAATATCTAGATTTACATTTTCACGCCAATCCAATCTAGTGACATTGGGAAAACCTTGATTTAGTATCTGGAAGCTATGAGGAAGCGGATGGGAAGTAAAAGCCCAATTTAAATCCTGGAATGTTGAAGGTGCTGTTTTTCCAGAAACAATCTGGCTTTCTTACCATTTCCAGCTATGATGCTCTCCAGAAGGAACCCACTCATGACTTGGGAGTTGTTCGTGGTTTCTGCTTGAGAATCAGTTGGAACTATAGTGGGGCAAGTGTTACCTAGCTTTGGTTGGTAGACCAGGAATTCCTGCAGACTATAAATCTTTATGTGTGTCACTTCTAGAACAGAGGTGGGTTTCAGCAGGTTCTGACCAGTTCTGGAGAACCGGTAGCGGAAATTTTGAGTAGTTCGGAGAACCGGTAGTAAAAATTCTGACTGGCCCTGCCCCCATCTATTCTCTACCTCCCAAGTCCCAGAACTTGGAGGAAATGGGGATTTTGCAGTAACCTTCCCCTGGAGTGGGGATGGAATGGAGATTTTACAGTATCCTTTCCCTGCCACGCCCATCAAGTCACACCCACCAATCCATGCCACACCCACAGAACTGGCAGTAAAAAATTTTGAAACCTACCACTGTTCTAGAATATACTAATACTACAACAATGCGACACATTAGCAGTACCCCATATATGTTCTAAGGCAGGGGTGTCAAATTCAATTTCATTGAGGGCCGCATCAGGGCTGTGGTTGACCTCGGAGGGCCAGGCAGGCGTGGCCAACTGGATGGGTATGGCCAACTGGGTGGGCATGGCCAGCTTGACACCACTCACTGGGCATAGCTGACTGGATGGGTGTGGTCGACTGGATGGGCGTGGCCAGCTTGATGCCATTGCCCAAACTGCTGGCATGTTTCCTCTTCGCATTGGGTAGACCAAGTCGAAGCGATGCGGGCTGGCCCCTTATATTTTCCAGGACGGCCCCATGGGCGGCATTTGACCACATCGCAGGCCGGATTCGGCCCATGGGTCTTGTGTTTGACACTCCTATTCTAAGGGAATTTGTATTTAAGTGATGGCACCTCTTCTTTTCCCACGTTAGCTGTTGTGTTTGGTGCTTATTCAGACTAGTCATTATGCACCCACTACCTTGAATAAATAGGTTTAATTTCTCTCAGGATATAATCCAGAGAATATACAAATACAGTGCTTATAGTTAAAATAATATAGACCTTATGTGGTAGTAAATTTTTTGTTCAATTTTTTATTTTTAAAATACTGTACTGTCAAAAATATTGTGGACTAATTCTTGACCATTTATTCAAAATTTCCATTTCTGAACAATTATGCTGGAACACCAACACAACAGAGATCGAATACCCACTTAATATAATTAATCTTCAATATTAATAAATATGTAAATTTCCACAGACAAATGGAATAGTCAGGAAGCACTTACAGTATTTTCAGTTTCAACTATCATTTCAATTACAGTGTGATTCCCTAAAACATCATTTCTACTGATAAGGTCTAAATTTTCTATAAAGCAACATTTTAAACAAGTTCACAATTTTGCCATTTAAATTGCCTGCAAAATCTATAGAGTCTGACACTTCTACAGCTGATCCGCAAACCAACCAAGTTTTTACAGTGTTTTGCTACAATAATAACATTGGATTAATGTTAACTTTGGAATCACGTCTTAATTAACAATTATAGGTCTTGAGAATAAAACCCCAATATTATCATTTAAGGACTTAGATCACAGTATACTTTTGTCTTAAAAGTACACTAAACACTGTTTAGTGTGCTTTGGATGCATTTCCTGTCAGAAGAGTCCAAAGGTACACAATGAACTCTAATCCCTCTGGTCCCAGTCCCAATTACAAAGAGGAGTCCTGCTGAAACAAAGGGAGGACAAACTCACGTTCTTGCAAGAGTGGATGTGAGAGAGTTCATGCAGACACTTGTGGGTAGGCACAGATGGAATGATAACTAGTTGATTATAATATAATATGGAAGGGGAAACTGAGTTGTTATACCTTAAGAGGAAGGCTAAATTCAGAGTAGACAGGAGGGGCACAGCTAAGTCTTCTATCTTATACCTAAAAGTGTATGTATGAAACAGCAAATTTAAATATGCCTGCATTTTAAGTTGCTTTGCTTACTTTAAAAGCTGCTGCTAACTTTCCACTGAAGTTAATAAAACATTGATATTCTGGTGTCAGATACAATCTGAAATCTAATGCATATACAATAGATTTTCTAATTAACACATGCTCCTTAATTTTAATATCAAATTATATATACATATAGACAACTTAAAGAGCATATCAATAAAAAGGCAGTACATTTTAGTCTCTGGCTTGAAAAAATAAACCTCACGTTTAACTTTCCAAATCACATAAAATCATTAACTTACAGAATGTAAGTTTTATAATTGTATATTGTTTTTATAATGACATCCTTGAAATATGGGGAAATCTTTAAAATGTACATGATGTTGTCCTTTAGGAAATTGAGATTTCAAGTGTCAAAATAATATTCACCAAGAAAAAGGAATCCTTAATAGTTGCAGATAATTCTACTGGAATCTTTGCAATAGATATTGTAATATATATATGGCATTTTACACTATTAAGCCATGCTGACAGCATGAAAAAAATAAAGCATACAGGATTGAGAGGACAATACTTCTGAGTCATTATTTATGTAACAGCTAATGAAGTAGTAGACCATGCATGAAGAAGGAAATGCTACATAACTTTTAAGTTTTAAAAATGCATTTTTCACAAATTACTAACAAATGCAGCATTGCAGTTAAAAAACTTAATTTCAAATTACGAAGATCAAGTCATTACTGATTGAACAAAACTGGTCTTAAGGTAATATCCAAAAGAAAGGAAATGAGGCACTGATTTAGCAAATTTTGGAGCAAAATAAAAACAGTCATCATAAAATATGATAAAAATGAATGCTGTCATTTTCTTGCTGACTTTCTGCTATCTTTAAGATGCCAAACCTTTTCCTAGGTTTCAGCCTGAAGCATTGGAGATTGCTGAAGGAACATAGGAACCAATCAATTTAATTGCATTAAAAGATATATAGATAGATCAATAGATATATTTCAGTTCCTCTTATAATGAACCACAGGCATCATGTTGATTGAGCGTTGTTATATCTCGTTCAGAATTATTTGTCACTGGATTGGTTCTACATAATTTGCAGGATACAGCCCAACTTGTCCATTGTCCAGACGACCTTTGCACCATCCTTGTTCATCTTCATCTTCTATTTTAGTTAGTTCTTCTCCTATGAGAGAGAAAAAAAGTAATCTGATAACCTCTCTATACCAGAATGTCAATAAATGTTGCCTTTCTAGAGCAGTTGCGGTCTTCGCTATTTCTACTAGCAAATTATAAGAAAATTACACTGATCCCTTACTTTCCCCAAGCTCTATTCAAGAACCAGATTAACAAGTTGAAAAAAAAAAACTAAACACAAATTATAATTGGGTTGTGATTAACCACAATGGGCATAATAATAGCAACTGGGACGAGACATCTACAGAGATTTTACAACAGAGTCATTCATGAGCTGATATTTAAAACCTCATCGTCTGCTTTTTTAATCTGCTTTTTAAATATAAATCTTCCTTATTAGAAGTATTCAAGATTGATTTTGGGTAGGGCTAGGGTTAGGGGTGAAATGTACTTACCTTTCCTAACGGTTTGCCATGCACAGCATGTGCAGATGGTCAAACCGGGATGTGATGACGTCCCAGTTTGGGGGGGTGGAGCCTCCCGCCGCCGGCACTACCTGTTGTCCAAACTACCTGCTGTCGGCGCGCTACTGGCTCCCATGAGCCGGATAGAGCTGGCAGCATTTCAGCCCTGGTTAGGGGTTTGTGCCTTTGAGCCATTATTGACCCCTGGCAATTGCCTGGATAAATTTCTACAGTTTTCTTGACAACATTTTCAGTAGTGGTTTGCCCTGGCCTTTTTCACATGACAAGAGTGACTGGCCCAAAGTCACCCAGCTGGTTTCATGCCTAAGACAGGACTAGAACTCATGATCTTCTGGTTTCTAGTCTGGTGTCTTAAACCAGCAGTCCCCAAGCTTTCCAGCTTGGCGGCCCAGGGAGGTGGGGTCGTGTGAGTGGTAGGCGCGCATGTGTGTGTACAGCTCCATTTGTGTGAACGGCGGGCGCTTGCCCATCTCTTCCACAGCCTGATTTCGAATAGGCCGTGGCCTGGGGATGGGGATCCCTGTCTTAAACTACTATACCAAACTGGCTCTACCAGCCAATATTAACACTATTTGTGTAATATTCTCTTATTATTGAATATGCATGGGAAGTGCTTTATGCTCATCGAAATAAGTGCAAGCAGGAAATCTTTCTGATTACTTTAAAAAAAAATACTTCCCAAAAAAAAGTTTTTCCCCGCATGCCATCACTGCTAAACAACTAATTCCCACAACTCTGCTAAATTATTTACTAAGACTGTATTACTGTTATTCTTCTCATCCTTCCTATTACCTATCTCCTCCCACTTATGACTATAACCTTGTTGCTTGTATCGCTATGATTTATATTGTTTTATTTCTTTCCTAGTATGATTTGATGGCTTATTTAGTAACCTATGACTATCACTAAGTGTTGTATCTTATGATTCTTGATGAATGTATTTTTTTTCTTTTTATGTACACTGAGAGCATATGCACCAAAGACAAATTCCTTGTGCGTCCAATCACACTTGGCCAGTCAAGAATTCTATTCTATTCTATTCTAAAACAGAACTATATTTTTCCTCTACTGCTGTTGTCCCAAAGATGCTTTTTCAAGAGGCAACTGGACTTTCTGGTTCTTCTTTGAAGATATTTTGCTTCTCATCCAAGAAGCTTCTTCAGTTCTGACTGGATGATGGGGAATGGAAGAATGCAAATGACCAGCTGTCTGCAAGGAATATAAATCCTTCCACTCCCCACCATCCAGTCAGAGGGAATTAAATTGGGAATTACCTCTACTGCTATTATTTAAAAACAGTAACTGAAATTTTTATACTATAAAGTGAGTCTAGGCTGAAGTGCCCTTGGAAGCAACGCTGTGGCATTTGCATACTGAGATTGAGATGTTTATGTGATTTAGACTAAGTTTGTTTTAAGAAGAAGCTGTTAATAGCATACTGGGTCATAAGAGAGATCTAACATCTTCATTATTCTGCTTTGCTCCACCTGGGAAAAAGGTTAGTTGAGTGCCATCTTTTTCCAAAGCAAAAGTATGAGAACAGTGAGCTATCACCATATTATGTGTCTTATGGCACATTTCCAGAATGTGCAGAATCTGTCTGTGAACAAGCATTTCAGTCTTTTTAATTATCAAAGAGAACGAATAAATGGGCTCTTAGATTTTTGAAATATCCTTTCTTTTCCCAAAAAAAGAAAAAGTGGAATTCCTATCCCACTTTAGTTGCAAAGAGAAAAATTCAGTGAAGAAAAATGGACAGGTGCCTGACAAAGCAAATAGAAGATATTTTACCTTCCCATGTAATAAATAAATGCCTTGATTTGAAAGAGAATTAATTAGTAGGTAGTCTTAATTTTAAAGTAATTAGTTCATTATTTTATTTTACTAAGACAATCAAAAGCTTTTTAAAAGACAAAGGCAAATTATTCCTGAAATTTTTGCCAAGAAAATTTCAGAATCTAATCCAGGCAGCCCTCAGGAGTCAAGGCTGGCTGAAAGCCAATAGTAAGTGGTAATAGTAATTATTCATATTCACTTTTTTACAAACGGTATTGCCATGTTACTTTTTACAACTACAACAATTATTATATGACAAATGTATACATTACTACTTTGTGCACGCAAACCTCTTACAAATGCAGAAATTTTAATGGGAAGAGGGGTTAATTTCTCTCTCAATTTTTAAAAGAACCTCAAAAATTCCAAAATGCAAACAGACAAGCACCTGCCACGTAACACCCCCAAACTTAACAACTGTCGATAAGAAAGGCATAGAAAAATTCTGGATAGTGGATCTTGCAGTACCTGAAGAAAGCAGAATAGGAGAGAAAGTACTAGAAAAAGTTAACAAAATACAATGACCTGGAAATAGAAGTAGATCTACTATGGCAAAAGAAAGCAAAGATAGTACCAATTGATGCCTTGGGCATGATTTTAAAACATCTGGAGATCCATTTGAACGTCATCAAGATTGACAAAAAATCCCCATCAGTCGCTTGAAAAAGTCAGCTTTACTTGGAACAATTTACACCCTGCAACAATACCTCTAACACCATCAAACAACACTGCCTATTCCAGGTTGTTGGAAAGGATTCTATAGGTCAGTGATGGCTAACCTTTTCCAGACCGAGTGCCCAAAGCACATGCGCGCACATGCGCAAACCTCCAAACCACCAAAATTCAATGCGTGTGCAGCCCCATGCATGCACCCCACCTCCGCATAAACCCCAGCCCCTGTGCACGCACACATGGCACCCCAGCACACACCCCAGCGTATGCGCTCGTGGCACCCCCGCACATGCCCCACCCCCCTCGCATGCGCGGCAGAGGCCCGACGACCAGCTGGCCGGCAGGAGACGTGTGCATGCGTGGTGGAACTGAATGGGGGGGCGGCTCGCGTGTCCACAGAGAGAGCAGTGCATGCCACCTGTGGCATGCATGCCATAGGTTCACCATCACGGCTATAGGTGAATAAAAATGCCAAATTAAGTTTAAATATTTAGCTTACTGT
The DNA here is from genome assembly GCF_059756535.1 of Pantherophis guttatus. Taxonomy (NCBI): domain Eukaryota; kingdom Metazoa; phylum Chordata; class Lepidosauria; order Squamata; family Colubridae; genus Pantherophis; species Pantherophis guttatus. The sequence goes on from NC_142069.1 coordinate 78,486,780, forward strand.
GCAACCAGCCATCAAAGCAGTACTATTAGATTTATTTTTACAGATCCAGGAATTCCCATGGGACATGTGTGCACATTCGTACTTAGTAGCTGCGAACGTTCTACAAATTTGAGTGGAAGGCTGATTTCTCTCTACCAACTGATTTCTAAAAAAGCACCACAAACATTCCAAAATGCCGACACACGGTAGACCTGAAGTTTCTTGCATTTCCTATGGTAGAAAAATATGTCATATGACCAGACAAGACCTACCAGTCTTAAAGCTCAATTCATCATGCTCTTGGCCTTCATAATCATAGAGGGCTCGGACTCTCACTTCCACTGTAGGGGAAACATCTTCATCAAATGGATTAGATTCTCCTTGGGTATCATTGGATGAAAACGGATTGTTGATTTCTTCATCAGACCATTCAGCCCCCAAACTCTGGTTTTTCTCATAGCTGCTAACACTAAACACAAATAATACATTATTTTAGCTTGGTTTAGCTGAACTCTTGGGCAAAAGCTGTCAATATGTCACTATTGCGGCCAACAAGGGCTCCTATTTAATCATGAGATGTTTTGTTATGTCAAACAACCAGAGAAAAGTCAGCATTAACAGTGAACTGAGAAGCATATAGAGTATGTGTATAAGCTATTAACCAGCAGTCCAGCATCAACACTAGAAAGATAATTCGTTTAAGGAAAAATGTTATGTGATAAAGAGAGAGTCCTAAAGGAACATATCCGAATGAATACAGCCGGTGCTAAAATTCCAGCAATGGTTTCAAAGCACACTACCAAAGATCACGTCTGTGGAATCAGTGAAGAAAAACCAATCCGAAAATAAAACAGGAATAGAGTGCTGGTAGGTTAGTCAAGTCTGCAAAAGGTAGGTAACCTCTGAGCAAGGACTTCATGCACACAATGGTTTTGAAGAAACCCAGAGTTGGAAACCCTGGATAGAGAAGTGTAAGTCAAGAAAAAACAAGTTGAGAACAGTTCTTTCACCAACTTTTTGATTTTATTGTCCTCCTTTTCACTGACAGTACTTCCAGAATCTTCTTCGTCTTCAAAGGGATTGTAACTTGACTGTACTGACTGCACTGTGTTACTCGGGACACTAAGGTTGCTATTTGGGAGAAAAAAAGGGTTAAGGTGACCCTATCATATATAAACAGGTAATAGAAGAAATATAAGTTTGTTTATTTCTTGTATTTTATTAAAAAAAAAAAAACCTTTAAAGAGAAAAGCTAAAACTTCCAAGTTAGCATATCTCCATCTTCCTTCTAAGATGGACGTTTTTAATTCATTTCTCCTCAGAAACAGTTTTTCTCAGTTACAATAGTTTATTAAAAAGTAAATTGAATCCAATTGGAAGACAGTGAACAATGAACTGTAATATCGAATATAAAAATAAATCTGGTAAGCAATAAAAATGGAGAGGTGCTTCAGAGTTTGTAGGTATACCAGCAACCCGAAAAGGCCCATTCCTTAGGCCTTATCATTTATAATGTAAATGGAGCCAACTACTTGGCTAATTTCATGCCAAGAAGGACTCTTACTAAATTTAGCATTATGATAATACCTTTTGGATCTTTTGAGAACAAGTATTTGGAAGCATTTAAAAGTGGCCTCATAATGCAGTACTGATTTTGCAAAGTTCCTATTGATTTAACAGATCTTAACTCCCGATGAAAGCAGCAGTGAATCTCCAAGGAAGCATGAAGTTAAGAGAGAAAAGCACTTGGCAATTCAACACTTATCATAATACAATTAGAATCATAAGGCTGGAAGGAACGTTGGAGGTCTTCTAGTCCAGGGGTCTCCAACCAACCTTGGCAACTTTAAGCCTGGAGGACTTCAACTCCTAGAATTGCTGAGCCAGCTTCGCTGGAACTCTGGGAGTTGAAATCCATAAGTCTTAAAGTTGCCAAGGTTGGAGACCACTGGACTAGTCTGTTCTGCCTAAGGGAAGAGACCTTATACCAGTGATGGCTAACCTTTTTGCTGTTGCGTGCCAAAAGCGGGGCAAGTGGGGGGGGGTCATGCTCCCCATAATTCAATGCCTCCCCGTGCTTCCCCCCCCCGCTTTTGGCACGCGACAGCAAAAAGGTTACCGGTAGGCCCGTTTTTCACACTCCCTGGGCTCCAGAGGCTTTCTTGGAGCCTGGGGAGGGCGAAAACAGCCTTCCCCATCCCCCCAGAGGCTCTTTGGAAGTCGGAAACGGCCCATTTCCCGACTTCCAGTGGACCCGGAAGGCCCGAAAATCAGCTGACCGGCTTGCAGATGCATGCTGGAGCTGAGCTAGGGCAACGCTTGTGTGCCTACAGATATGGTTCCGTGTGCCACCTGTGGCACGCGTGCGATAGGTTCGCCATCACGGCCTTATACCATTCTGGACAAAAAGTTGTCCAATCTTTTCTTGAAAACCTCCAGTGATTGGAGCAGCTACAACTCCAGGAGGCAATGCCATTGGTTAAAATTGCTCTCCCTTGTCAGGAAATTTCACCGTAGTTACAGGTAGGGGCTCTCTTTAACAAGCTTCCCAACCTTTGATTCTTATCATAAGAGAATAAAATGAAATTGGAAGAAACCAGACTTAAATGAGACTTTTAATGTGAAAGAAACATTGCTTGTGAAATATGTTGTTCATATATCAGGATATTTTTCAACGCACTTGAATCTATGCTGATGTACTGAAGGACAGCACAAAATTGCAAGTCATTCGAGAGCATGAACAAAACTTTGAGGACCTGTATTGTACAAGGCATTTATATCAGAAACACATTGTTATGAAAGTTAAGCAATCACTTAAACTTTAATGAGCCACAAATTAATTGGAAAAAAAAACTTATTCACCAGAGATATCAGTAAATTATGCTTAGCCAGCCCTCTAAAACCTAACATGTTAAGTGGGATATTCCTGGCACAATTTCTATATATTGGCAATATCTGGAATAATATTATCAGGAATTACAGAAATTCCTGTGGTTGCACTTAAAACTGCAGGGCAGCCCCTCATAGAAAAGCGATTTAGGACACACGGTCCCATTCCCAAGCACAAGAGATGGCAATTGTTCCTTAATATTAATGCAGTACAGGTAGTCCTCGACTTACAACCACAATTGATCCCAACATTTCTGTTGTTAAGTGAGACATTTGTTAAATTGAGTTTTGCCCAATTTTTAGGACCTTTCTTGCCATCGTTGTTAAGTGAATCACTGCAGTTGTTAAGTTAGTAACATGGTTGTTAAGTGAGCGTGGCTTCCCCAGACAACCACTTCGCCTTCGCTTGTCCGAAAGTGATCACATGACCCTGGGGCACTGCAACCGTCATAAATATCAACCAGTTGCAAAAGCACCTGAATTTTGATCACATGACATGGAGATGCTGCAATGGTTGTAGGTGTGAAAAACAGTCATAAGTCATTTTTTCCCCCAAGCCATTGTAACTTTCAACAGTCACTAAACGAATTGTTGAAAGTCAAGGACTACTTGCATTAAATCCTCAGTTGTATTGATTAACATACGTCTGCATTGACTAATAGTCCTTTCGAATTCATGAAGCCAGATAATTGAAAGCAAGTCTACTACTTGTTTATGAAATGTTAATAAAAGAAAACTAAAAACACCTCTAAAAAGAACACATACAGACACCCAATTAGGAGCTGGGAAAGAAATCTTGCAAAGGTCTTTCTTGGCAGCATAGCTTTCTACACACTAAACCCCCTTCAGGGAAAGTAAAACTAGTGTAGTGCTCTAGTATAACAGTTTGTTACAATGGCACTAAAAATGTGACTTATGACTGTTCTTCATAGTTATGTTTGTAGCATCCTCATGATCACGTAAGCAAAATTCAGATGCTTGGCTTATATTTATGACGGCCGTAGTATCTCGGGGTGATACAATCAAGTTTTGTGACCTTCTGTTGTGGCTCCGTTAGCTGAGCCTGTGTCATTGGCAGGAGAGGACTCCAAGAGTGAAGGAGAGGAGTTGGCAAGGCCTCCCTCTCCAGGACCCTCCTCTCTGGCAATGCCTTCGGTGCCCGCCGAAGGGCAAGAGATAGGGCCGGGGCCAAGCACGTCCATGCAGCCACAGGTGGACAGTAATGAGGGAGATGAGTCTTGGCTGGATCCTTGGCAGCGTCGCAGAGATAAGCGCGTGCAACAGAAGAAGAGGCCTGAGTCTCTGGACCACACCCCACAGGATATAAAAGGGGGTGAGGTGGCCATTCAGACTCCGTGACGGACAAAACTAACTACTATTGAGTCACATTGCATCTTTGGAAACAACATTCTCTGCCTTGGATTTATTTTACAAACTGGACAATTCTTGAACTGTATGTATTTTGTTTAGGAGTAAAGTTCTTGGCACGCAGCTACTGGGTTGCTGCCAAGCCTCTTATCGGAAGAATTGGTTGTCTGCCAGTTTATTTAACCCCCGGCTGTCTGTTTGTGTGTGTATGTGAGACGGGGACAGAACACCTTCTGACCAGCATAGCCAACGGAGAAGCCGGATTCACTTAACAACCAAGTTACTAACTTATCGACTGCAGTGATTCACTTGACAACTGTGGCAAGAAAACTTGTAAAACGGGGCAAAGCTCACTTAACAAATGTCTCACTTAACAGAAATGTTGGACTTTGTTGTGGTTGTAAGTCAAGGACCAGCTGAATAGTCAGTGCTGCTGAGCAGTATTTTTTGTCTAGGGCAGGGGTGTCAAACTCAATTTCATTGTGTTTGACCTCAGAAGGCTGTGGGGGGCGTGGGCGGGGTAGGCATGGCCAGCTTGACGTCACTCATGTCAGGGGCGTCTGTGCTGGCCGGAGTGTTCTGCCACCAAAAGTTTGAGTTTGACACCCCTGGTCTAGGGGCTTGCAGTTTGTATGTGCATTGCCCAGGGGCCACAGACAGGTTAATGATAGAGCACCATAAAGGAGGGGGAATGTCATAATTTGGGGGGAGAAGGTGCAATTTTAAAATGTTATGATGTCCGCAACATTTGGGGCATACATTTCACTTTTTAAAATCCCTTATTCTTCCAGGATCATCAGAGTTATGTTACTCTGGTAACCAGGGTGGATTTGATTTAAATCGAGTTGATTTAAATCACAATTTAAATCATGATTTAAATCACTAGTAAAAAGGCTTGATTTAAATCAACTCAATTTAAATCATAATTTTTAAAGAGCAACTGTCATCTCTGCTACTCCTTTGACCCACTGTTGACTCACCGATAGTCCCAGTGTTGCAGAATATACAGCCTCATGCTACATAACTAAGCTCCGTTTCATGCTGAATAAACTAAATTATTTATGTATCTTAAATAGAAAACTATCTTACGATAGATTTTTACCCCAAAAGTTTTTTATTAAAATAAATTCGATAAAAATCAAAAAAATCTGATTTAAATCAAAATAATCTGATTTTTTTTTTTTTTTTAAATCATTGATTTTTATCCACCCTGCTGGTAACTCTGTTGTTACCCCCTCCTAACCACGATCATAATTTTAAAAATATTTAAATTGGGAATTAAATTGGGAATTAAATTGGGAATTTCCAAAATGGCTTTACAGTACTGTAAAAGGATTTTACACGCTCTTCCATTATTTTATTTGTGTTGTGTTGTGTTGTGTTGTGTTGTGTTGTGTTGTGTTTTGATTTGATTTGATTTGATTTGATTTGCTTGGGAATAGTGGTACATGAGAATGATGGCCCTTGAATTTCCTTTACAGAAGTCTTATCGTTTTACACAAATGGACATAATATTAGAACAAATAATAATGAATTAATGTAGAAGACTCAAGCAATCCAAAAAAATTGAATCTGGGGCTACAAAGCTTGGGATAAAAGCTCTGTTTGGCAAGATATAGAAACCATTTTCCTTTGTTCCAGTCAATTACAGCTGTTGTCTCTTTTGTGCATTTTTGGCTACAAATCATGCTTTGACTATTACCATCAAGTTTAACACAAGGATGTCCATGTAATCTTAATTGAGATTATTTCTCACTTTTCCTTAAAATAGTGGAACTTAAAACCCAAATTCTTCCAATTGATCTAGTTTTGAAATATTCAAAATATTTGCACACCCCGATTTGAAACTTGAGTAAATAAAATTTAAAAAATCATCTTACCTGCTATTTTTTTGCGGTGACTGCTGATCCCCTGTTTGGTTAACACTGGTCAAAGTCACACCATCTGTTGCCTTTTTTTTCTCCCTTCTACTTAGAGAACGGTTCAGATCAGCTGACCAGTCCTATTGCAAAGAACCACAAAAATGTTTGAAGAAATTTGCTACCAGAGAACATCAGCCACCATGGCTTGGAGATCATCATTATATCTAAATACAACATGGTAAGATCTACAAAGCTGGGACAAAATCCCTTCTTAATTCCAGTCCTGCTTTTAACTAAAGACGAATGTCCTCTATTGCAAGAGAGTTCCTAAAGAGAAGCAACTTATTAACTTTACAATGCAACAAAACGTGTTTGAAATATTTTGCTTGGGTCAAAATTACATCCAGTAGGAAAGATCCTGTTTGCTAGGATTATCACAGACGAAAGATGTAACATATTTTGCCTCTTTAAGCAGTAGTTCGATTTAAGTACTCATCTGAATTGTGCCTATTTTCAGTTTCCAAATTTCTAGCCTCCTGAAATTCATGGTTTGTCAATTGAGACACATTATATTAAGGATCCATGTCTATGGTTTAGAACAGGAGTGTCAAACTGAAGGCCCGCGGACCGGATCCGACCGGCGGGGTACTTAAATCTGGCCCGCGGGACCGGCCTGGAAATAGCAAAGGACCATCTCACAATGTCTCTGGCAGCCAAAACTGGTCGAGGGGGGGAGCACGCACAGCCCCTCCGTGCCTTGTTTTCGGCCTGGATGGCTTTCTGCAGCACTTTGCCGGCAAACTGGGGTGCAGGGGGGCCGTGCGCAGCCATGTCGCACCCGTTTTCAGTCTGCATGGCCTCCTGTAGCATTTTGCCAGCCAAAATTGGGCGTACGCAATGCTGCGCCCTGTTTTGGCCAGCAGAGTGCTGCAGAAGACCATCCAGGCCGAAAATAGGGCATGGCACGGTCGCACATGCCCCCCCCTGTTTTGGCCAGCAAAGTGCTGCAGGAGGCCAGCCGTCCTGTCTCCCCCTGGCCAGCCCACGGAGGGGAACTACAATGCTGATCCGGGCCTCGAAGAAATCGAGTTTGACACCCCTAGTTTAGAATAACAAATGAAAGCACTAGTATGCCCCAATGCGCTTTTCTATATTCCTTTCATTACCGTAACCCCCATCCTGTACTTCAATTTTTCCCATACAAAACATGAAAGAAATAGTATTCTCTTAAAACACCTGGTGTGCACTGAATCATATAAGCAGAACCAAGGACTCAAGGTTCAAAATGATCTCTGGCGTTTAGTATAATTTAAGATTAGGCATATACAATGTTTATTTGTACATCCTTTGACCTGACATGCCTGTATCACAGCTTCTTCTTCAAAGAGCTTTTTCAAAGGATACTGGCAGAAGAGTTAGTTCCCATCTGTTTCCTTTAGGGGGCACATAGCTGATTTTGGTCCTTAATGCCTTAATCATAATCCAATCTTATGACTTGGAAAGCCTGCATCTAAACTTAAGTAACTGTACGTGAAATAAACCATAACAGAAGGAAGTTGGAAAAGTATATCTAAAATGGAATACGATGCAATGGGTTTTGATGATAGATTTATGAAGTTTAAATAAGAAAATTAAAATATTGTTCTACATAAAGTTAACACTTACTTCATCCTTGTTGCATGAAAAGCAAATAAAATGATTGTTAGGAAAAATGATGTTTTTATTGTAACTCATTTTAAAACTTTTATCTGTTTTTACAAAAGCTTGCTGTTTGTGACATTTGAAATAAAAGGCAAAATGCAAAGATTAAAAAGTACAACGCATGCTATTAAAAGCTATGTTATCCCACTTGTAATAACTGCAATAGTATATTAATATTTCACAATTAGATGAAACATAAAATACATTTATTTATTTACGATGTATCATATGCCTACTAATTAGAATTAAAAATTAGTGCTATATGCTGGATTTTATCATTAACCAACAATTAACATTATACCCAATTTCTTTTGCAGATTATTTTACCAACATCCTCTGCTCAAGTGTGCCTCCTCAATCAAATTCTAGATCATTTCTTAGTTTTGCTATAACATCCATATAGTTTAAGGCTGTAGTCTAATTTTATTGATGTCACCAAGCACACTACACTAGGAAAAACACTATATTTATCTGTCAAAATGCTCCAGAATTTAAGACCATCTTCTCACCCCCAAAAGCAGCATTAGACAAACAAACCTTTAAATATACACAAATATCTTGTTCTGTATATCCTGGGTGATACTTTCTGCTCCCCAAAATAAACACATGCCTATAGTATTTAAAATAGTACGTATAAAGTATCATTCACGGCAACTTTAAATCCCAGGAACTAAAAGACTAAATTTTATTTTATGCATTTATGTACGTTATTTTAGATTTGTTGAGACAACTCAATTCCAAAAAGAATCTGGGCATGTTACTGTACATTGAATCTACTATAGGTGTGCAGTCCTCTGCTTATGACACCAATAGGAACAGGAATCGCTGTCACTAAGCAACACTGTCATAAAATGCAACACCACATAATTGCGTTGCTCACAGCGATCTTTTCCAATTCTATGATTCTGTCTCCACTCCCGCCTGCTGTGATATTCTTTTAATTTCCAAATTCCTATACCATGAAGTTTCATAAAAGTTTCCCATCCTAGAACTGACCAGAACCAATCCTGCTTATTTATTATTTATTTATTTATTATTCATATTTCTATGCCACCCACTCTCCGAGGACTCTGGGTGGCTTACACCAAAGACAGTATACTAAATAGCATATTGCCCCCAACAATCTGGGTCCTCATTTTACCCACCTCGGAAGGATGAAAGGCTGAGTCAACCTTGAGCCGGTGAGATTTGATCCGCTGATCTGCTGAACTAGCAGTCAGCTGAAGTAGCTGCAGTACTGCACTCGAACCACTGCGCCACCTCTGCTCTCTTATATTTTCAAGATCAATCAAATTACATTTACCAACACTTTAATTAAAAGCCATCTCCCTATTTTGCTTCCTGGAGTTGTGGTATAGGGGAAGAATATGTATTCTCCCTTCATGTCTATGGAGATTCTCAGTCATCCAGGTCATGGCTGTCCCAAAGGTGCTTTTTCAAGAGGCAACTGGACTTTCTGGTTTTTCTTTGAAGACGTTTCGCTTCTCATCCAAGAAATTTCTTCAGCTCTGAGAAACTTCTTATATGAGAAGCAAAACGTCTTCAAAGAAAAAGAAGGAAGTCCAGTTGCCTCTTGAAAAAGCACCTTTGGGATATTCTCCCTTCAGCTAGGCCACTGATGCCGAGTACCATTTTTTGGTGCCGAGTGCCCAAAACGTTTTCGTAAGCGTGCACGCTTACGAACCCCCAAAATGCAATGCACCCAGGCCCCCATACATATGCGCCCCCACCTGTGCCCCACTTTGGGCATGGAAAGCCTCCTGCATCAACCTGGAAGCCAAAACGGGGTGCGGGGGCGCGGCACAAGTCCCCCTCACACCCCGTTTTGGGCCTGGAAAATCTCCTGCACCAACCTGCACCTCCCCACACAAGCGCCCCGTTCTTGCCACGCATGCGTGCGCACGTCCCCCGCGTGCACCCCACCCCCTGCACATTCACAGCAGAGACCCAAAGAGCAGCTGGCTGGCTGGCAGGAGGTGTGCGCATGCGCAGTGGAACTGGGCTGGGGCAACAGCTACCATCCCTGCAGAGAAGGCTCTGCATGCCACCTGTGGCACACATGCCATAGGTTCGCCCTCACGGAGCTAGGCACACCTATGCTATTCTTCTAAGAACCAAAAAAAGACATTTCTTCTCTTGTAAGCTTTACAAGAGAAGCTTCAAACAATAGCAAGAAGGACCACAAGCCAAGTAAAGCCTTTACCTCAAACTGGGGCCAGTTCATAGACATGCCTGGTCCATGATTAGCTCTGAACCACCGTAGATCTTCAACAGCATCCGCTGCTTTAATGCTCTGCTCCATCTCACGATAAATATTTTTATAGCTGCAAGAAGAGCATTTTCACAAATCATTACAGATCCAATTGGAAGAACAAGGCAATCCTTAGTTTGCCTAAGGGTCATTTTAGAATATTTCATATCTACGAATAAGGAAATCTCCCTGTTTTTTCTAATAACAAATAACTTCAATTTATATGAAAAGAAAAATTGAACAAACATGCCAAGCCAAAAATAGAATACATCCAAATAAGATGTTGTTGGAAGTGTCAGAAAAAAGTACATTATTGGTTCAATTTATGTAGCAAATTTACCATTTTAAAGTTTACCAAAGCACACAGGTCATTCATAAGTATCGACAATATGATTATGCAAATTTATACAGCCACCGACAAGAGAGGTACCCAAAGGAATCTGGTTCAGAAGCCCTTTTTCAATTCTTGGCTTTCAGTTACTTTCTGACCTCAATTGATCTTGCACATTCAAAATAGAAAGCTAAACAGAACTTCTCTTTATAGTAGACCTCACAATGACATTCACAGAAATTAGATATATAGAATACACTACCCCTGATTCTCAAAACTCAATTGTCTGTGTGTGGCTAAAGGGTATCTGATGTTATATATGCAATGTACAGCAATGTAGTATTTAAAATATGTTTATATTGATTTTAATATGTTTACAAAGTAAAAAGGTAAGCAGTACATTGCAAATATTCTATTACTAATATATAGCAGCTCTAAAACTAGGCGTTTAAAATTCTCTTTAAGTTTTAAGTTTTGATGGCCCATCAAAATAAAGTCAGCAGGCAGTTTTACCAAATGAACATTCTGGGAAAGGACATTCTGTGTCGGTGCCATCACATGGATTTTCTCAATGGGTGCCTAAGCAGCAGGGCTGGGCTGCTAGGGGTTTGCGAGAATCTCTTGCTAAGATTCTGTGCAGTTCAGAGAATCCCCAAATCCCGCTCCTGGTTGGCTCCGCCCACCCCTCCCTGCCCCTCTCAGGAGTCCCCACGCAGCCTGTTTTGGATGCAGGTAAGTGCAGGATGCGCACGGAAGCTCGGGAAGGGCAAAAAAACAGGCCTACCAGAAGTTTGAGAAGGCCAGAAATGGGTCTGTTTCCGGCCTCCAGAGGGCCTCCGGAGCCTGGGGAGGTCGTTTTCGTCCTCCCGGAGGTTCAAGGAACGCCTCCAGAGCCCAGGGAGGGCAAAAACGCCCTCCCACACCATGGTACAGGAGGCCGACTAGGCCACGGCCACCATGGCCACACCCACCCAGTAACCGGGCAGAGAACCCCTTGCTAAAATTTTTGAAGCCCACTCCTGCTAAGCAGGGGCCCTGATCTCATTTTAGAAGCCAGGCAGTTTGATAGATGATCCAGCAAAACTACACTTTGGGGCTTTAAAAACAAAGTGCTGCCCAGAAGCACAGCAGGTTCCAAATATACAGTGCATTCTTGACAAGTACTGTAAATGTGAAGCTGCATTTGGGGGGGCAGGGACGGGACTGGTGTTTTAAACCCATTTTTCTAAAAAAAAAAAAAAAGAATGCTACTTCTATCATGCAGCACCCTGCACTTTAATTCTTACCTTGAAACAGTAGACAAGTCAAGATGTTTCTGAACTTCTAGCAACATTTCTCGGAAGAAACGCAGACGTTTTTCCTCAAACTGCTGGCACTGTTCAAAAACCTGCTCCATGTTTTCCATATACTGAGGGGTAGTGCTGTCCAGCTCTTTAAGAGACTTCTCATACTTTTCTTTTGTCTTTAAAAGTTAAGGGTATGAAGTTATCAACACAAATATATAATTTCCCAATGGCTATCTAATTTGACGACGACATTTTGGTTATTCATGCTGTTCTCTCTCTCTCTTACGAAACTTTCCTTTAGAGAGGGACCATTTGAAGTCATTTGGAAATAAAGAATGACTTGTGGCTGTTAGAAAATTGAGATGACAGATCCAAGTCCTCCCTTAACAGCAGTAGCAGTTGGGACTGGAATTTCCATCACTTAAGCTCTGCGGTCATAAAGGGAGGCATCACATAACTGCATCACTTAGCAATGGCAATCCTGGTCACTCCTATTGCTGTCATTAAATGAGGATTGCAGGTTAAGTTAGAACCTCATATGATCATGACTGGTGACTGGCTTCCAACAAGCAAAGTCAACAGGGAAGTCAGCAGGAAGTTGCTAGTCCTATGTAGCTCACAAGCAGGACAAGAGTTAGGTGAGTGCTATGGAAAGCAGGCAACAGCATTAAGATAAATAAAATACGGTCCTTTTTCTTTCCCTGGGATTCATTCATCTTTATTTATGAATCAAAGGTTAGGCACATTTACTATAAAAGGCTTACAAATTCAGCATGATAGAAGTAACATACAGTTTTCATTAGAAGCAATGATTGTGATGTTCTCAAGAATTCATAGGATTTACCTTAAGCACATCCTGTTTACTTTTATCAATTTTGTCTTGCAATTTCTTTAGTTGTTCTGGATTCAGCGCTGGGTCTGCTTTGCTGTTAGCCTCTCTGGATATGGCAATTTTTTCTTCCTTGCATGCTGTATGATGTGCTTTCTTAGAAGCTTCCACCTATGGAAGATGCATTTTAACAAAATCACAATACCACCCCACCCATAGCAAGTTTCAAGTTTAATACTGTTACAATTAGAAGAAATGTATCAGTGGTGGGATCCTGCCAGTTTAACAGCCAGTTTGGTGATCGCGTGCTGTGTGCGCATGCACAATTTTACAAACACTTACCTTCCACATTACTGCTGGGGAGTAACACAGCTGAGGCGCAGCAATCCGCTCTGCCGCGCAAATCAGCTGAGAAGATATAGGTCAGTAAAGCGCAGGGTTGGCCATTCCAACCTGATCATTGGAATGAACCGGTTCGCTCCCAGCTGACTCTCGGAGCTACCGGTTTGCCCAAACCGGTCTGAACCGGTAGAATCCCACCCCTGAAATGTATCTTGAAAACGATTACAGTGTTTTAGAACTTCTTGATCATAAAGTCACAGCCTTGAGAAAATGATGTTTATAAGGAAATTTAGAGGTAACAGAATCTCTGCCTGACTCAGATCACTTTTTCTCACTTGGAAGCAATGCTTTTTCAGGCAATCTGTGCAAGACCCTCTCTCCACCCCCACCCCCCCAGATTTGCTATACTGGTATCTTAAAGAAGACTTTGTAGAGCAGAGGTGTCAAACTCAATTTCATTGAGGGCCGCATCAGGGTTGCGTTTGACCTCATGGGGCCGGGGTGAGTGTGGCCAGGGTGGGCGTGGCCACCTTGACATGACTTGTGTTGAGGGCACTGTGGTGGCCCAATTGCTCTGCCAGAGAAAATGGGCTCCCAAGCTCTTTTTTTCGGATGGGACGGCCTCCTGCAACCCTCTGCCAGTGAAAATAGAGCTCGGGAGGGCCCTCCTGAGCTCTGTTTTCGCTGGCAGAGGCACTGCCGGCCGAACCTTCCAGGGCGTCCCCGCAGGCCAGATTTAAGCACCCTGCAGGCCGTTTGATACCCCTGCTGTAGAGGAAAAATTTCTACAGAATGACTAAGTAGCATTACTGACTTTATATTAACATATACATTCAAAGCTTCCTCAGTTTATTAATCCTGATTTTATTAGTACGTTGTATGGTAGGATGCCATATTTTGTCTATGGAGATTCTCAATCATCCAGGTCTGTTTTTCTTCAAAAGGCAGCTGGACTGGTTTTTTGAGGAAGAAGATGTTTCGCTATTTCTTTAAATAAATAGTTCCTGTCAAAAAACAGACCAACGGCTTCTACACTGGAATCAGTTCAGCCCCACTTGTTTGAGTAGAAAGCAAACAAGCCATACTTGGAGGCCACCCAGGCAGCCAAAAAGCAGAAAAACAAGGAGACGGTTGATTAAGGTGACTGGGGAAACTCAGTTTTAGATTACTCACTTCTTTTAGTTTTTTAGCCCATGGTTTCTGAGCCTTCCTAAACCCGTCTTCGGCTTCCTTAGTTTCCTTAAATCCACCTATCATTTGCTTGTGAAAGGAGTCCTTCTGCCAGTTCTTTATCTTTTCGAAATCCTCGTTCATTAGAGCACTTTTTACTTCTAGGTGTAATTCGCTTACTTTTTCCGCTTCAGACATAAATGCATGCCAAGCCCTTTCAACGGTCCCATACTGTGGCCCTGAATGCAATGGAAAAAATGATTTATCTGCAAAATGCACACACACACACATTAGAAAAACACGTTACTGTTCTTACTATCCCCAAATTACCTTAACTTGGACAGGAAAGGGAATGGCCAAATGATTAAGGTTTTTGTTCTTTTGACAGAAAAAGGGTGGGGAAGTACTGGCACAATGTACAAAATGATATGCAGCAAACAGCCTGTTTCAGTTTCATTTTCAGCACAGCCTGATTAGCACAAGGATAAAAAAATCTGCTTCTGCCTCCCAGCAATTTGCCTCCTTGCAGCAAACAGTGGAAGCCGAAAATGGGGCGCGCGGAGGCGGCAATAGGCAATGGCAATCCCTGAAGCCTGAAACAACTGATGGTCGGGAGGCCGATCCAACCGACAATCAGCTGCTTGTGCTAATCAGGTTGTGCTGAAGCTGAAACTTGAAACAGGCTGTTTGCTGTAAGGAGGCAAATTGCTGGGAGGCAAAAGCCAAAGGGTGGGCAGGGCTACATTCGGTGTATAAGTCCCACTCAAATTTCCACCCTCTTTTGGGGCGGGGGGGGGGGGAGTGCATCTTATACTCCGAAAAATACGGTAATTTTTTTAAAGCCTTCATACAAATCAGCTTTGAGATTCATAATTTATAATTATAATTTTATAATATTTTATAAATAAAATATATAATTTATAATTTGATAAAAATTCTAACTATGTTTCCTGAAGCTTGACCCCTGCAAATGTCACTGATGTATCCAGGAAGATTTTTTGGAAATGGAAATGAAAATGAAAATGGTTTGCCTGTACCTTCTTTTGGGATGGGTTTTCCACTTCTGAGTCAAATCTAAGTCCTAGTATTTCTTTTTATATCTTTCTTTTTATATATCAGATGATCCCTACACCCCCTGCCTTGAATGCCACTGAACCTTATCTAGTCTGGCCCGGGTGTAAACTGCAAGTCTGAGAAGATTCCTGTAAAATATGAATAAGCAATAAAGTAGCTACTTGAACTCTTCCCATTTGGATCTAGCTGTTCACACCTGACAAATATCAACAACACAACTACAGTCTACATAATTGGGTAGACCAGGTTGCCCTGGCAAAAAATATTTCCCCTGGTATAGCCGACAAAGGGAGGAGAGCCTGTGGCTTAGAGGTTAAAACATCTACCTAATATGCAAGTAGCCTCGAAGGGTATGGCTAGCTGATGAGAGCTAAATAGCTTGAAATAGATCTATTCTAGTCTCCCTTTATTTGTCTGTAAAACATAAATTTAGCCATTTTGATCTAAGAGGAAAATGTTCTTGTGGTCTTTCAACCTTTCTAGAAATGTTCCAAAGTAGAAACAAACTATTTAAAATTTAAAATACCCCCAGTATTTTTGTAGTCAAAACAGGTCCAAAACATATGCGTAAATATGATCATGTTTACCTTTTTCTACAAGTTGTCTCCATCGTTTTGCCCATTCGGTTAACTGTTGAGCATAAACCTTCTCTATTCTTGCACGCTCATGAATACAGTTCATAAGATCACCACAAAGTCTATATCCATCATCGATGCGCCTCACTGTCCGCTTGTAATTTCCAACCTGTCAAAAAGGACAAAACGTTTACAAAACATCTTGCAATGTCAAAACTAGTTTCCAAATTGGTGAAAACCGACTGAACACATTTAAGCTGGACTCAAGTTGTCTGCATTTCCTTTAATATACATTACTGAACTTCCAGTAATAAAACTAAACTTGTAGGCTTGAGTACCAGTTTCTGATGATCTGAATGCCTGCTTTGACTGCAGTCAAATAAAGCCCATTTCTGATCTAAAATGCTATCCAATGTTAGTTAGTTTGGTCTAGTGGGTTAAGAAGGCATCAGGCTAGAAACCCAGGAGACTTGTGAATTGAAATAGCAATATCACTTATTAGACTTATATACCACTTCACAGTGCTTTACAGCCCTCTCTAAGCGGTTTACAGAGTCAGCATATTGCCTCCAACAATCTGGGTCCTCATTTTACTGACCTCAGAAGGATGGAAGGCTGACTCAACCTTGAGCCTGGTGAGATTTGAACTGCCAAATTGCAGGCAGCCGGCAGGCAGCAGAAGCAGCCTGCAGTACTGCACTCTAACCACTGCGCCACTGTGGCTCATCCTGCTTTAGGCATGAAAGCTGGCTGGGTGACTTTGGGTCATTCACTCGCAGCCCAACTCTACTTGAGCTGTAAAACACACTTTTTGAAGCAGTTCTAATTTCAAGCAATCATTAAACGATTGGTCATAAGTCAGGGACTATCTGCAGCACCAGTTAAATTTTTTTATCACGTTTCTGATAAAAAGACACATTTATTTATTTATTTATTTATTTATTAGATTTTTATACCGCCCCCTCTCCCGAAGGACTCAGGGCGGTGAACAGCCAAAATTAAAAAACATACAATATAAACAATTAAAATACGTTTAAAACAGAATTAAATCTAAAATGGCTCCCCAATTTAAAACGCCTTACCCATACCCCTATAAATAAGATGAATTTAAAATTTAAAAATTTAAAATTTAAAAATTTAAAATTTCCACATTTAAAAAGGGGGAAGATTTAGGCCAGGCCAGCTTGATAAAATAGAAAAGTCTTAAGCGCGCGGCGGAAGGTGCGCAGATCCGGGATCCTTCGTATCTCCGGGGGGAGCTCGTTCCAAATCGTAGGTGCCCCCACAGAGAAGGCTCTCCCCCTAGGGGCCGACAGCCGACATTGTTTGGCCGACGGCACCCGGAGGAGCCCCTCTCTATGGGAGCGTACTGGCCGGTGGGAGGCTATTTGTGGTAGCAGGCGGTCCCGTAAATAACCAGGTCCTAAGCCATGGAGCGCTTTAAAGGTGATAACCAGAACCTTGAAGCGCACTCGGAAGACCACCGGGAGCCAGTGCAGCTCGCGCAGGAGAGGTGTCACATGGGAACTCCATGTCGCTCCCATCACCACCCGCGCGGCCGCACTCTGCGCCAGTTGGAGCCTCCGAGTGCACCTCAAGGGGAGCCCCATGTAGAGAGCGTTGCAGTAGTCCAGACGAGAAGTAACAAGGGCATGAGTGACTGTGTGTAGGGAGTCCCGATCTAGATAGGGACGCAACTGGCGGATCAGGCGAACCTGATGAAAAATCCTCCCGGACACGGCCGTCACATGCTCTTCTAACGACAGCCGTGAATCCAGGAGGACACCCAGGTTGCGGGCCCTATCCGTGGGGGCCAATGATTCGCCCCCAATAGTCAGCGATGGCACTAGCTGACTATATCGGGACGTCGGAAACCACAGCCACTCGGTCTTGGATGGGTTAGGGTTAGGGTTAGGTGAGCCTGAGCCTGTTCCTCCCCATCCAGATCCGTACGGCCTCCAGGCACTGGGACATCACTTCAAGGGCATTGTTGGGGTGGTCCGGGGTGGAGATGTACAGCTGGGTGTCATCCGCGTACTGATGGTACTTCACCCCAAAACCACGGATGATCTCGCCCAGCGGCTTTACATAAATGTTGAACAAAAGGGGCGAGAGGACCGATCCCTGCGGCACCCCACATATGAGGGGCCTCGGGGTCGACCTCTGCCCCCGTCAACACAGACTGCGACTGGTCGGAGAGAAAGGAGGAGAACCATCTTAGTACGGTGCCTCCCACCCCCAACTCTTCCAACCGGTGCAGCATGATACCATGGTCGATGGTATCAAAAGCCGCTGAGAGATCTAACAGGACCAGGACAGAGGAGCAGCCCCTGTCCCGAGCCCTCCAGAGATCATCAACCAACGCGACCAATGCCGTTTCCGTGCTGTACCCAGGCCTGAAACCCGACTGGAACGGATCCAGATACGACGCTTCATACCCCCATCATGGAATTTGTCTTATAGACTCCTGCGAGTCCCTTGGCCTGCAAGTCCCTTGGCCTGCAAGGCGATCAAACCTGTCAGTCCTAGAGGAGATCAACCCTGACTGCTCTTTAGAAGGCCAGATCCTGAAGATGAAACTCAAATACTTTGGCCACCTAATGAGAAGGAAGGACTCACTGGAGAAGAGCCTAATGCTGGGAACGACTGAGGGCAAAAGAAGAAGGGGATGACAGAGAACGAGGTGACTGGATGGAGTCACTGAAGCAGTCGGCGTGAGATTAAATGGACTCTGGGGGATGGTAGAGGACAGGAAGGCCTGGAGGAACGTTGTCCATGGGGTCACGATGGGTCGGACATGACTTCGTGACTAGCAACAACAAGAGCTGTGTTCCTGTGTCAAGTTCAAAAAACTGAAAACATTTTGAGCTCATAATGTTTTACACAACCCACCAATCAACATTCTGTTTCAGACACACTTAAACGAAATTATAATTACCTCCCAAAAGCTATCACTAAAAACCTCAACAGAATCCTCATAGGAGCCAGACATCTCAAGCCACCTTGTCTCAATCCAGCGTCCGTAAATCCTGGTTCTTCAAATTCTGCAAATTAAAAAACAAAACACATTTTAATAAGAAACACATTCTCTCCAGGGTGGATTTGATTTAAATCGAGTTGATTTAAATCACAATTTAAATCATGATTTAAATCACTAGTAAAAAGGCTGGATTTAAATCAACTCGATTTAAATCATAATTTTTAAAGAGCAACTGTCATCTCTGCTACTCCTTTGACCCACTGTTGACTCACTGATAGTCCCAGTGTTGCAGAATATACAGCCTTGTGCTACATAACTAAGCTCCATTTCATGCTGAATAAACTAAATTATTTATGTATCTTAAATAGAAAACTATCTTACGATAGATTTTTACCCCAAAAGTTTTTTATTAAAATAAATTCGATAAAAATAAAAAAAATCCGATTTAAATAAAAAAAATCCGATTTAAATCAAAAAAATCTGATTTTTTTGATTTTTTTAAAAAAATCATTGATTTTTATCCACCGTGACACTCACTCTCTCTCTCTCTCTCTCTCTCTCTCTTTTAAAAAATACAATTTGCTGTCTCTTTTATCCTGCCAAACATGGCCTTATAAAATCCTGGTGACAGCTAACACCAATAAAATATTAAAGGCAACTATACATTTAATGTTAAAATTGGAAAACAAATGTCAAAGTCATGTTGTATCAGAATAGCAGAGCTCTTGATGAGATCTTACAGTTCCAGCAGCTAAATTTGGCTAGTCCGAAAACTACGGGACAAGTGACTTTTCAGATAGAGCCCCTTTGATTTCTCTGAATGGCATCAGCTATGGCAAAGCCTGGGCACAACTGGCACTTTCTTGAATATTTTTCCGTGGACATGAACTGTAAACCCTCTGCCCCAAGAATCCATTCCAACAGTTTCATTCTTGAGAAATGGTGAGAGACTAATTGAAACAACAATTACGTCTCAGAAAACTGCAGCGGAATCAGCGCCGCAATGTGTACGTGTTTCTTCCACTACATAAAATTGCACTCGGAGATCTGCTGATACATACAAATGTCTGCTTAGCTTCCAAATTAACATAAAGCTGACTAATCACTCCAGAGCTTCAGCAGGATAAAAAAAAAAAAAAGCTTAATCTTGAAGTTTAACTTGCACAATAAACAATCTAAGAGTCACTTTTTTGACTCCTCGTACTTATTTCTGCCTTGAAATACAGCTTTTGTTGATCGAACCTAAAAACCCAATAGCTAAGATTCATCAGAAATTTCTTGCCCATTCCAACCTTCATACTATGAAGCGGCTGCTGATAAAAATAGGATTGCCAACATAATCGCCGATGTCCGATGACGGATATGGCACAAAAAGAAGAAGTCCCTATATCAGTGATGGCTAATCTTTTTGCCGTCACATGCCAAAAGCGGGGGTTGCGCGTGCCCACACCCATAATTCAATGTTTCCCGCACATCCTCGTACGACCCCCGCTTTTGGCACGCAATGGCCTGATGGGCCCGGTAGGCCCATTTTTCACCCTCCCCAGGCTCCAGAGGCTTTCTTGGCGCCTGGGGAGGGTGAAAACAGCCTTCCCCATCACCCCAGAGGCCATCCAGAGGCCGGAAACGGCCCGTTTCCTGACTTCCAGTGGGACCGGAAGGCTCATTTTTTGCCCTCCCCAGGCTCCAGAGGCTTTCTAGGAGACTAGGGAGGGTGAACACAGCCTCCCCTCCCCTAGAGGCCTATTTCCCGACTTCCAGTGAACCCAGAAGGCCCGAAAATCATCTGGCTGGCGCACACATGCACGCTGGAGCTGAGCTAGTGCAATAGTCGCATGCCCACAGATATGGGTCCGCATGCCACAGGTGGCACGCATGCCATAGGTTCGCCATCACGGCCTATATGATTCCAGACAAATTGGCAGGGGGTTGAACTAGAAGACCTCCCAAATCCCTTCCAACTTTATTATCTTGCAGAGGGAGATCTCGACTTACAACAGTTCATTTAGTGACCGTTTGAAGTTATTCAAAAAAAAAAAAGACTTATGACCATTTTTCACACTTAAGACTATTGCAGCATCCCCATGAATGCGTGATAAAAATCGAGATGCTTGGCACCTGACTCATATTTATGACAGTTGCAGTATCTCGGGGGTCATGTGATCTCTTTTTCCAACCTTCTGACAAGCAAAGTCAACTGTGTTGTTAACTGAACTGCAGGGATTCACTTAACAAGTATGACAAGAAGGGTCGTAAAATGAGGCAAAATTCCTTAACAACTGTCTCACTTAGCAACAGAAATTTTGGGCTCCATTGTGGTTATAAGTTGAGGACTATCTGTATTCTGTATCTTTGGTTATAGAACAAGACATCCTGGTGGATATTAATTGCAAAGTCATTGCTCATGAAATACTGTACTGAAGCAGTTCAGTAGGATAGACACACCCAATGATATGCTAACAGATCAGACTTCAAATTTCTACTCTGCATTGCTGAAGCATTTTGATATGGTAAAGGAAAGGTAGACCAAGAAAGATGCAGATCCAGAGAATTTTACTATTTGTTCATGCCAAGGAAAAATATGCAAGATCTGAAATCATATACAGTACTCACAAAAGAAGATGAAGGTGATACGAGACAAATAAAATCACCAATATGATATTAAGGCCCAGAATAAATCCCAGCAAGATTTTCAATCCATTATTTAAATAAGATGGCAAAGATGAAATTGAAAATTCAACAAAATGGTTGAAAATGGAAATAAATTGAAAAATCCAAAAGATTCTTGATAGTTTTAATCCTAGATATATATTTAAACGTATCTTAAAATCCATATCATATTTAAAATTATATTTGTAGAAATCATTTAAAGCTTTTCGATTTATTTGTACATTAATGATAAAAACATACGTATTTTTCAAACAGAGAACTCAAAGCATTTCTATTAATAAACCACTTTCTCATGGACTAAGAATAAATTAATACTAAAACCTGTTCCCAGCACTAATGCTATGCAATGACAAAATAAAAATAAGCATATTTAGGAAAATATTATGAAGTCATGGCAACACTATTCCACAACAATTTCTGCTTGTAGAAGGCAGTTTTTTTAACAAGCAGATAATGAAGCATCAACATTAAACTAGTAATGAGTCACTTCAGTTTCTTCAAACATGGTAACTGATTAAAAGAAAAATTGTATTTTAACCAGGATTTAATTTCAGGATTTCACTTCATGTTTTCTCACAGCAAAATACAATGTATTTCATTTGAGATACAATAAAAAAATTAAAATGCTGCAAGTGTCATAAGTGAGAAAACTGGTTATGTCAATTTTTTCAGTGCCGTTGTAAATTTGAATAGCAATAGCACTTAGACTTATATACCACTTCACAGTGCTTCACAGCACTCTCTAAGTGGTTTACAGAGTCAGCATATTGTCCCCAACAATTTAGCTCCTCATTTTTCTCACCTCAGAAAAGTGGAAGGCTGAGTCAACCTTGAGCCTAGTGGGATTTGAACTGCCAAATCGCAGGCAGCCAGCAATCAGCAGAAGTAGCCTGCAGTACTACATTCTAACCACTGCGCCACCATGGCTCTTGTCACTAAACAAATGGTTATAAATCAAAGTCACAGTCACTAAATGAATGGTTTAAATCAAGGACTACCTGTATTGCCTCCAATTAAAAAAAAAAAATCTATTGTCCAAGATGTGGATGCTTGGTTTTCAATGGGAATATTAATAATTTGTTATACATTTAAAATGGTTTCTTGATGGTACAGTGTTTCACTTATGCAAATGATTCGAAACTGCACATCTTTGCACATTTTGATAATATCTTGTTGACGCCTTAAAATCCCAGTGGCTCAAGATGAAGTCATTCTTTCTGCAGCACACAATCATTTTTTTTCCTCCGCTTAACTATTTTTAATGCTTACGTACTCTACTGGGTATCTTAACCTCCCTTTTCTAAATATTTTTAGTGAAATATTTCTAGAAATAGTATCCTTAGTCTTTGATCAAAGGTTATTGCACTTGCTTGTTTCCTCTCCCTCCAAAAAATAAATAAATAAATAAATAAAATATACCCACTTTGGAAAGATGGTTCAACTCTCGGACCACTAGTTTTTCGTAGAGATATGATTGTTTTATTTAATGAACATTAAAAATATCATTCATCTGGCTTATAGTCTATGGGGAACTCAAAGAAATTAGAGCAGATTGTTTCCATTCATTAACAACTGATTAGATTTAAAATTATGGGAGCAACTGGAATGTAAGTAATTAGGTAATTAAAAGAAATATTTCACTAAAACAAATATCCTACAGCATTGCCTAGAGAAAACAAAGTAAGCACTATCTCAAGGTTATGCAAACATTCCAAAGATAATTTTGTAGCTCCAAAGGCTTTAATCCATTGGAATTAAGAGAAATGACTCACTGATCAAATATATCTTACAGATGCCAAGGGCATTTCTCCTCCTCAGGGATGAAATATTCATAACTGTGTGGCTACAAGCTTCTCCACTGCTTGTCAGAAGCCAGTTGTGAAAAGTGCAAATGGAGATCATGTGACCCACAGGATGCTTGCAAGAGACATAAACACTCATTCATTGGAAGAGCCTGAGAGTCAGCCAGATGACCACAGGAACGCTGCCGTTGTAAATGCGAGGACTGGTCACAAATTTACACATAAATAAGCACATGCATAATGGACACAGCAGAAATATATATATATTGGTAATCCTCAATTTACGAATCATTCATTTCGTGACCATTCAAACTTAACAGGGTGGGCCTCCTCAGGGTGCCATCACTAAAGCAATGTCGACTGGTGGTTCCCAGAGAAAGAGCCTTTTCTGTGGGGGCACCTACCCTTTGGAACAGGTTACCCCCAGGGATACAAATGATCCCAGATCTTCGTACTTTCCGTTGTGCACTTAAGACCTTTCTATTTCACCAAGCCGGGCTGGCATAAATCTCTCCTAATTGTTCTAAATCTTTATGCTGAAAATTCTTAACCGATGAACCAAATTGGCTTAATCATCTTATATTCACATTTTATATGTATGTTATTTTAACTGTTCACTGCTCTGAGTCCTTCGGGAGAAGGGCGGTATAGAAACTGAATAAACAAACAAACAAACAAACAAACAAACAACAGCACTGAAAAAAAATGAGTTACAATCTTACTTACAATGGCACTTATGATCACTGCAGCACCTCTACAGTCACAGGATAAAAATTTGGACACTTGGCAACTGGCATGCATGAGTGTGTGACCATGGGGATGCTGCAAAGGTTGCAACTATTGAAAAACGGTCATGTCACTTTTTTCAGTGACATTGTATCTTTGAACGGTCACTAAATGAACTGTTGTAAGTCGAGGACTACCTGTACTCTCCTGGACCCCTTTTTGTGGACTGGAACCACATTAGCTGTTTTCCAGTTCACGGCTAGTTCCTGTATGCTACATAACACTCAATGACTCCGAAATTATAACTGCCAGCACCTTCAGAACCCTGGGAAGTAAACCATCTGGGTCAGGTGATTTGTACTCACCCATGGTAGATATGTATTAGCTTACTAATTCTTTGCCTATTTTGACTTGCCTATTTCTTTCTATCCCTCTCCGTGCTTCTTAGTGTTGTGGCCCGTCAGCGGCCTGTGCAGATTGTAGCCGATTCCGACAACGAGGAGGCTGGTGTGGTGCTGCACCAGCAGCCTGTGCAGCTGGCGCTCAAGTCGGACAGTGAGGAGGCTGGAGAAGATGTGGTGCCAGAGGCGGGGATTCAGCCAGGGCCTTCAGAACCTTCAGAAGCTCCCATAAGTGAAGAGGAAGAAGAGGAGGAGCCTCTTCTCGATGCACGGGCGCGCAGAGTTGTCAAAAGGCAGGAGCGGCTCCTCAGGAGGAGGTCTCCTCGAGAGTAAGGCTTGGGGCTAATTGGCCACTCCCTTAGCCTATTTAAGAAGGAACGCTGCTTGCAACAAGCTGTAGAGAACAACTTTAGTTCACTCTCCTTCGCGTCTGCAGAATTGCTTCTGGGCTTTCTGCCAACTCTAGTAAGACTGTGATTACCTTATCTTAGAATACTGGTAGGCTGTTAAGACAGTTCATTAACAGCCTTTGAATGATAAAGAGTAAGTTATTTGAGTAAAATAAGCTTTGTATAGAGTTTGTGTGTGCTGTGTTCTTTGGGATCCGTAGCTGGGGCAGAACACTTAGGTTGGGCTGTTTCTTTTCCCTTTTCAATAAAAACAGATGCAAAGGAGGAATTAAGCAGTTCTGCTTCCTCCCTGCTGCTTGTCACCTTCTGGCCATCTGCTCCCGTTAGCAGACTGATCATTTCCTTGACTTATTGAAAGAAGCTTTTATTATATTTTTGGCACTACTTGCTAGTTTTAGCTCATTCTGGGCCTTAGCTTTCCTGATTCCGTCCTTGCAGATTTGGGCAATTTGTTGATGTTCTGTTTTAGTTCTGAGCCCCTCTTTGCTTTTTTTATGTACAGAAACAGAATATCAACAAATAGCCCAAATATCTATCATCCATCCATCATCTATCTATCTATCTATCTATCTATCTATCTATCTATCTATCCATCTATCCATCTATCCATCCATCCATCCATCTATCTATCTATCTATCATCTATCTACCTACCTACCTACCTATCTATATGGATGACATGGTGGCTGAGTGGCTAAGACGCTGAGCTTGTCAATCGAAAGGTCAGAAGTTCAGCGGTTCGAATCCCTAGTGCTGTGTAACAGGGTGAGCTCCCGTTACTTGCCCCAGCTTCTGCTTCTGCCAACCTAGCAGTTCGAAAGCACATAAAAAATGCAAGTAGAAAAATAGGGACCACCTTTGGTGGGAAGCATTCTGTACGTCTTTGGCGTTGAGTCATGCCGGCCACATGACCCCGGAGACGTCTTTGGACAGCGCTGGCTCTTCGGCTTTGAAACGGAGATGAGCACCGCTCCCTAGAGTCGGGAACGACTAGCACATATTTGCAAAGGGAACCTTTACCTTATATATATATATATATGACCTTTTTATCACTCAATTTGCCAGAGAACTCTTTGTGCAAGCATGCCAGTCTCATGTGGTCTTTTTGTTTTTTCTTTCTTTGTGTGGTATTGTTTTTGCTTTGATCTTCATTATCTCGTTTTTATAGGAAGTTTTTCAACTGTTTTTCTTCTTTTAGGATAGCCATCCATGGACTCCTTCCTAGCCTCTCTTTTAGCTTGTTGAAGTCAGCTCTCTTAAAGTCTAAAATACTACTCTAACTTGGTTTAGTTACCTGTGATTGCATTATGATGAATTCAAGTATGACAGGCCGCTCTCCCCCAGAGCTCCTGTAACTTCTTCTCCCTCAACCACTTCAGCCCTATCAGTAGGATTAAATTCAGTATAGCAGTCCTTCTTGTTCCCTCCTCTCCTTTTTGTATGACAAAGTTGTCAGTTAGGCATGTCAGGAACCTGTTTGGTCTCCCATTCCCTTCAAAGTTAGTTTCCCAATTGATGTCATGGTAATTAAAGTCCCCCATTACTACAGTGGTGTCTTCCCTGCATAGCTCAACTGATTAACAGTGTTCATCTATTTTCTCTGATTATAGTCTATAGTACATGCCAGGGGTGGGCTGCTGGGGGTTCGCAGGGGTTCAGGAGAACCTCTAGCTAAGATCTGTGCAGTTTGGACAACACCCAAATCCCACTCCTGGCTGACCCCGCCCCTCCCAGGAGTCCCCACGTGGCCTGTTTTGGATGCAGTTAAGTGCAGGGTACGCACGGAGGCTCGGGGAGGGAGAAAAATGGGCCTACTGGAAGTTCGGGAAGGCTGGAAATGGGCCCATTTCTGGCCTCCAGAGGACCTCCGGAGCCTGGGGAGGCCGTTTTCGCCCTCCTGGAGGCTCAAGAGAAGGCTCCAAAGTCCGGGGAGGGCAAACACCCCCCCTCCCCGCTGTGGTGCAGGAGGCCAACTAGGCCAAGGCCAACATAGTCATGCCCATCCAGCAACCGGTCAGAGAACCCCCTGCTAAAAGTTTTGAAGCCCACTCCTGTAGTAAAGTCATTTCTTTTTCCGCAAACATTTTCAAGGAGGCTTTTATCCCTATTATCCCTTTTATCTTTTTTTTTTTAATTTGATTTATATGCCGCCCTTCTCCAGAGACTCAGGGCGGCTTACAATGCGTTAAGCAATAGCTTTCATACTTTTGTATATTTTATACAAAGTCAGTTTATTGCCCCCACAATCCGGGTCCTCATTTTACCTACCTTAGAAAGGATGGAAGGCTGAGTCAACCTTACCTGATTTCCAGTCAGGTAAGACTCCAGTCAAGTCTTACCTGATTTCCAGCTCTATGTTTAAATATTTTTGGGGAGGGCTTATTTTCGGGAGGGGGAGACTTATTTTAGCATATGCGCTCAAAAGCCTGATTGGGCTTATTATCAGGGGATGTCTTATTTTCAGGGAAACAAGTTAATAAACAAACACACACATACATACATACACAAACAAACAAATAAACATGTTGTAATTCAGCTCATTGAATTATGAGCAAGCCAATTTTCTATATTCTATCTCTGGTAAATACTCGTATTTTTTAAAAGTAAACAAAAATAACAATAATTTAGTGATAATTTATATTCTCCAAAGTCTGAGCATTTAAAAATCAGCAGTTTTTATTAGCCCAACATCCCACTAAGTAACCAGTCAGCCAGCATTCTATTTCAGTGGTTAGATCCCTCAGTGTGGAGGTGCAAATATCAAAGTATGTCATGAGGCACTAGATTTGGAAAACACAGTCTGATTACCATCTCAAAGATATAAAATCAAGTGACGCTCGGGGAAAAAAACTTACTGAAATACACAGGGGATTAGTCAAAACTAACTTAGAAAATATAAACAGAGTCAATCCACCTTATTTTGTTGCAAGCTCCACTTATTTATAGGTGTATGTGTGTGTACGCGCGCAATCTTGATTTACAACATTCTTACAATCAATATTTTTCCACTCTGCCTTCATTTTATTCATATTCTATGTCTGGAAGTTTGGCTTAGGTTGAGTGACTGGTAAATCCATACTGGCTATCAGCTCATTTTATTTCTAGGAAGTCCAATTAAGTTAATTTGAATGCTAATCATTATGTTAATGTAATTTAAGGCTATGAATTATTAGTTTATTAGTGATATAGTTAAGGCACACTTAATATTTAGATGGTACAGATTTTTATTTCACTGTTTTAATTTCATATTACTGATACATTCTTAGGTTGCATAATTTTCCAGATTAAAAAACACTCTGCTACCCATTGTTTCCATACAATATTATCTCCATACAACAGTTCTCCTGCTTGAGCAGCGGGCTGGACTGGAGGACCTCCAAGGTCCCTTCCACCTCATTCATTCTAGTCTATTCTAACATTTTAACTATCATTGTTTTCACAAAGACTATGGCAGAATTATTGCAGGATGTACAAGAATAGTTGGAGGTATGTTTTCACATAACTAAACATGAAGGTCATAGGCTCTAAATCAAGATACAGGAAATGCTAACCTGCCTTTCCAGTTGGACTGCAAACTGTTCTTACACAAGATTAAGGTATTTTCCTAGACATTCTCTAGTTCATAGACTGGCACTAATTTCAGTCTTTCTGAGGAACATAATAAATCTGCTTGGTGTTCTTCTGAGAATGGAATAAACCTTTTCTTTAATAGTATCGATCTTAAAACAAGCTTTTATAACTGCCAATGGTAACTGCTTATATCCAAGTAGAGCAGAATATCATGCAAAACACTTGGTAAATTAGTTACAACTGCTTAAAAATTCTACGGTCTGTCAAACCATTAAACTGTAATGTATCCCTGGACTTTCAACCCAATTATGAAATAGATTTGCATCACACATTAAGATACTACTGTTCTGACCCAGGTAGCCTCCTAGGCAGAGGCAGGAATCAATAAGAGTCCTTTATTGCTTTGATTAAAGGCCACAACAAATAACCCTACAACAGCTGGTAAGGCTCCACCCCAAACTAACCCGAAGGCAGCGACCCTCAGTCCCCCAAACAAAAGCCAGTCAACAATAAAGAAAGTCCAAAGAGAAGGTGCAAGCTCAAAGGGCAAGGTCCAGAGTCAAGGTACAAAGGGCAAGGCAGATCCACAAAGCGAAAGGCAAGGCCGCAAGGCCACAGGTAAGCCACAGGCAAGAGCCACGAGTCAAAGCCGGGGGAGTGTAAGCCAAAACAAATCACTGTTCCTAACAAAGAGAACTCCCCCCCCCTCCCAGCTTATCCTTAAGTCAACCCGCACCAGGTGTTCCTTATGAGGAGGTGCAGGATGACCCCCCCCCAGTAGCCTTGCAGTCCTTCCCTGGGCTTGCCTAAGCTCCTCTCTTCATGCCCTTGGATCAAATGGAGGAGGCAGCTGTTCCTCATCAGAGGGGATCTGCTGCCGTATCAGCACCACTGCCTGTCAGCAGCCGATCCTCCTTTGTGTGAGGGCAGGCAGCTCTCTGTCCAGCCGACCACCTCCCCCAATGCCTGAGGGGCCTGGGACATTATTGTCCCCAGACCCTGGCCTCTCCAAGCATTCCAAGGGAGACGTGCCATCCCCGTCGGACGGTCCCGGTCCTGGTTCCAACTCCCAACCGAGTTCTGACGTTGTCATGGCAACTACAGTGTTTTAAAGGATGTTACCAAAAGCTAATTGGTACATAATTTCTAAAAATGCTAATACTCAGATGTATGGAATCCTGTTAGATGGTAAAATCCTCCACATCTTCTAGTCTAGGACACTAACCTTGTCCACGCCTGACCCCAGAAAACTCCAAAGTCACAAAACAAAGAAACAACTTGAGCCTTTCGGCCAAGTTTGACACTTTGGATGAAACCGATAGGAAGTTGGCAGATATCAGTAACTCAATAAGAACCACCAGAAATTCCCTCAGGATATGGAAATCCTTTACTTTTACATACACACACACAAATTCCCCAAACATGGACCCAAGGTCAACACTAAGGCACACAAAGAGGATGAAACTGGAGAAATGGGACTGCCATTCAATTAAACATTTCTTTCAGGACATCAGAGATTACACCAATTAATAAATTAAAGATCCCTTCCTCTGACAGCCACCTCCAGCCTCAATATTTAACAGGAAGCCAGTTGATTTCGTAAAACCCACAAGCTCAGCAAGGGGATGCCAGAACACCTCTTTTTGGCCATCCAGTTAATTACAGTTTCCCATAATTCCTAATTGGCAAGCTCTGTTGCTCGGAGGAACAACAACAACAAAAAAAAGATATAAAGGTAAACCCTTGAGAAATGTAACTTGGGTAGTCAAGCTTTCGATCCCTATACTGCACATTATGCTGTTGAAATAAACTTTGCTCCAAATAATCTATGGAGGACTTTGGTCTAGATTCGAACTCAGAATTTTCTTCTAATACTGGCCTGTCTTTCCAGAGGTCCTTATGGATGCACTGTTTGAAATCCTCCCATTTTGTGCAATGTCTTTAGAAAGAAAATGGTATGTGCAATAATAATACGTAACATGTCTGGCCTTCCTCCTGAGCATAGTTTCCCAATACATTCAATGACTGGGTTTTCCTGTAAAAAATTTCAGTATTCTGATTACACAATAGAAGGATAAGAAATGTGGTGCAAATATGGTGATATATATATATATATATATATATATATATATATATATATATATATATATATGTAAAAAGTTAAAATCTCGGGTGTTTTCCCGCGTCATTAAAAGTCTGTTAGTTAAAATACTTAAAATCTTAAAATCCTGGCTAAAATCCCAACTCAAAATCCTCTAAAATCCTAACAAAACACTTTGTAAGGTCTTTTAAAACTCTGGCTAAAATCCTAACCAATACTTTAAAGGATTTTTTGGCAACGTTTCGACAAGATCTCTAACTTGTCATCATCTGGCCCCTACTTTCAGTTTAGAAGCTGTGGGTATGCTGCGAGGTCGGAGTTGTCGCTTTTCTCTGATCTCTGCTGCTGACATATGCTGGTTATGTGTCCTGATTGGAGGGCAGCCGTTTTTTCTCCTGCTTTATTATCATAGCTGCAGCCTGACTGCGTGTTAAAGGCCCAGCTTTCTCTGGTTCTCTATTACTAACTGTCAACTGCAAAGAGGGAAGCATTCTGGTAGGCATCACAACACCACTGGTTGCCTGTTGAGATCTCAGCCTATCTTCTGGCTCGGTTCTCTCCCTTTCCCTATTGCTAGCTATCATCTGCAAAGAGGGAAGGATTCTGGCAGGCATTACAACACCACTGGTTGCCTGTTGGGATCTCGGCCTATCCTCTGATGTTAAGACCCGAGTTTCCCTCAGTGCAGGTCTCCAAATACTTGATAACCTAGAAGCGTCACCTCGTCTATTCATATTCTGCGGCCTGTTTTCAATTTCGATATACGTATATATTTTCAGTGCAAAATGAAAATGTAAAGACAGTATCACTAAATTTAGACTATGCAATGTCATTCACTATACCTCTCCATGTCTTTCCATCCAAACATTGTAGCTCCAATCATATCTATATACCAATAAAACTACCATCTATCTCTCCCTCTCATCAATTTGATCATGTCTTTCTAGATCTTTCTATTATCTTTCAACATACTGCTTTGTATGTATGTACGTACCGTATTTTTCGGACTATAAGATGCTCCGGACTATAAGACGCACATTAACTTTAGAGGAGAAAGTTAGACAAGAAAAAAAAATCTGCCTCTGCCTCCATTGCCTGTTTGCTGCCACCATAGGCCGTTCGCTGTGGCCCACTCGCCGCCGTGGCCCGTTCACCGCCGCCCGTTCACCATCTAGAATAGCTGATCAGCACCACACCAACCCCCCTCCCCCACCGCAATATTCACTGTATAAGACGCACAGACATTTCCACCCACTTTGGGGGGGGGGGAGTGCATCTTATAGTCAGAAAAATACGGTATGTATGTATGTATTCTATGTATGTAATTTATTCACTGATGCTCTTCATTTAATCAATCTACCAACCTACTTTCTCCCCAAAATGAAAATTATCGGATACTTGTGACATTTTGCTTGTGTCACCTTGTTCATGAAATTCCTTTCCCAGAGATAGTTTAGAATGGATTTTTTTGTAAATTTTAAGGCTTGATCAAGAGCTTATAATAATCAATAATGTTCTTACCGTAGACATAATTATTGTCCTTTGCTTTCACTGTACATTCATGCATAGGTCATACAGTTTTCTTTTCGGGCTAAACAATATTATGAAAAGCACAGAAAAGGAGTAAAAATAGTAAGCTAAAGAAATTAAAGACATGAGATAAGAAAAAGTACAGGAAATACAACTAAATCTAAACCTCTCCATCCAAAGTTTGCATGCAAAAGCAAAGACAAGAAAAAAATCAGTAGTACAATAAATATAATTTAAAAACTGCAAGAAAATTTTACTACAATAAATAATTAATAGCATAAGGGAGGAACCAGATGACTTCTAAGAGCTATAGTTAGCGATATTTTTTGTGTGTGACTTTCTTAGATGTTTCTGAAGAAAGGTCAGCCAAAAAGAAGGGTAATAATGACCTCCTGGTTACAATGGCCATTAAAGACGCTAAATATTACACCTCGTTATACATTGTAAAACTGTTCTCGTTTCCACCAAGTTGCTTCATATATCAACTTTTTTCTGTTAAACGTTTCATCAATTCCATCCAATTGCTACTTCTCATTTCTCCACCTATTCACTCATTTCATCCTCATTCATTTGACAATTAATTGTCAAACTGTCATTGTGATTTGACAGGGAAGATATCAAAAGTGATGGATAGCTTCTGCCTTTTAGGCTCAACCTTCAACAATAAGCGAAAAGGCAATCAAGAAATATGCACAAGCCAGCACTGGATATACAACAGCCATAAAAAGCCCTTGGAAAAGTTATTCAAATGCTGTGGTCATGACTGCACCAAAATCATGCAAGCTGCAGATATTATGGAAGTGAATGATGGACTTTGGCCAGCCAAGGAAACAAACCGATGGATTATCAAACAAATCTACCCAGAGTTTTCACTCAAGGCACAAATCATCAGGGTTGAATTTTCCTACTTTGGACACATCCTGCATAGCCCCAACTCTCTGGAAAAGATCAAAGGAAAGAAGAGCAAGGTGGATGGATTCTGGGAGGCCTGAAAGAACAGGTTAGGGAAGCTTCCTCATGGAGAAGATCTATCTATGGAGTTGCCAGGACTCGAAAATGACTTAATGGCATCTACAAAATCTACCAATCTCTTTATATGAGGAAAAAAACCTACACAACATATTTCCTTGGCACTGGTTGACTCGCCAGTATTTGTATTTAATCCTCAACCATTCAGGCAGAGATTTTTTTGCGGAGATTCATCTTGTACAACAACTGTGTCTTTTCGGGGATTAGCAGACCATTTTCTCAATAATTCATGCCTTAACTATCTCTTATTTGGACTAATGCCTTTAAATAGACTGCCCTTAAATACAGCATTATCTAGCCCAGAATGAAGCCATGCAAATGTTACACTGGCAGCCTTCAATATATTTATTAGATGGCTCTATTTTGTTAACTGGTTACCAGCTGGTTTCTGGGAGCAAATCAAAGTGCTACAGGTCATCTATATAAGCCATTCAAGACCGAGCCCTATGTGTATCCCCGAAAATAAGACCCTGTTTTATATTTTTTTGAACCCTGAAATAAGCGCTTGGCCTTATTTTCGGGGAGGTCTTATTATTTTGGGGCACATGGAGGAAACCAGAGGAAATGGCGGGGACCAGCTGCGAATGCATTTAAATATTTTTGAGGAGGGCTTATTTTCAGGAGGGGCTTATTTTAGCGCATGGGCTCAAAAGCCCAATTGGGCTTATTATCAGGGAATGTCTTATTTTCGGGGAAACAGGGTAGATATTTAGAGATTGTTCATCTCCAATCGTTTCTGTCTACCCTATAAGATCAGATAGAGTTGGTGTGCTGTGGGTTCTATAAACAAAAGTGTCATTCTTTTTTTTTTTTTAATTAGCTGCATAATCTCATTTGTTTTTATTCATCCAAGTGAAGCAACTCAGCACTCAAGACTAAAATTTGCTGCAAAGGGAATAAAAATTCATAACAGTCAATGGGATATTGGAATCCTTGCCAGTCTCAGCTCATTGAAAGCACTAATGTCTGCTGTGGATTTTGCCTTCAGGATGAGCAGAAGCATCTGGGGAAAGAGTTAAACAGACCCAGTTTGCCTCCAAGAATGAAGCATGCCTCTTCCCGACGTACATCTGGGCCAGAAATGCATTGATCTTCCATATCTCTCTTGGCGATGTTGAAATATTAAATTAAACAAAAGTGTCATTCTTATGAGAACTTAGGGTCATGCCTTATCTATTGCTGAACCTGTTCTCTGGTATTCCCTTTGGTCGGTTTCTCTCTGACCCAGCTGACCTTCAAGAAAACTATAAAAGCCTGGTTATTCCAAGAGGCCCAGGCTATGATGATTTGTAATATGAATATGTTCTTTTCCATTTCTGCATTCCTTACTGTAATGCTATTACCCCGTTTCCCCGAAAATAAGACATCCCCTGATAATAAGCCCAATCGGGTTTTTGAGCGCATGCGCTAAAATAAGCCTCCCCCTGAAAATAAGCCCTCCCCGAAAATATTTAAACGCAGAGTTGGAAATCAGGTAAGACAGCAAGAGGAGCCCCATCTTGTTCCACGCGCCCCAACATAATAAGACCTCCCTGAAAATAAGGCCAAGCGTTTATTTTGTGGTTCAAAAAAATATAAGACAGGGTCTTATTTTTGGGGAAACACATATATTACGGTACTTATTCCTCTCTGGTTTGTTACCTTGCTTCTGATTAGACAGCTTCTACACAAAAGTCAACATTTATTTCTCTAGCTGAGGGGAGCCCATAGTAGAGCCTGACACACTGAAAAGGGGCAATATATTGGATATTCTGACCAAAAGTAATTTAGGAAAAAACTGGTACACCGAACTGTAGTCAAAACAGCACAGAAGCCCAGGGTGGATAAAAATCAATGTTTTTAAAAAAATAAATAAAAAAAATCAGATTTTTTTATTTAAATCGGATTTTTTTGATTTAAATCGGATTTTTTTGATTTAAATCGGATTTTTTTGATTTTTATCTAATTTATTTTAATAAAAAACTTTTGGGGTAAAAATCTATCGTAAGATAGTTTTCTATTTAAGATACATAAATAATTCAGTTTATTCAGCATGAAATGGAGCTTAGTGATGTAGCATGAGGCTGTATATTCTGCAACACTGAGACTATCTGTGAGTCAACAGTGGGTCAAAGGAGTAGCAGAGATGACAGTTGCTCTTTAAAAATGATGATTTAAATCGAGTTGATTTAAATCCAGCCTTTTTACTAGTGATTTAAATCATGATTTAAATTGTGATTTAAATCAACTTGATTTAAATCAAATCCACCCTGCAGAAGCCCCATGCAAGATTCTATGCAAGAGAGAGAGAAATTTGGCAACAATACCCATACTTCCAAACAGTACCAGGAGGCATAAGGTTTACATGTTACACTTAAATATAACAAAATTTAATCAATTTTGTTTTAGCAGAATTTGAGAAGAGATTCAACTGTCATGTTTTTAATAAACAGTAGGTAAATAAACAGTGCCTTAAATCAGATCATTGTGCTCAATTTCACCTTCAGAAATGACTGCAGGCAGAAGCATGGGGTGGGGGGGAGAGGGGGCGGGAGAGAACAGATACTGGATTTAAGAGAATCTCAAAACAACATAACTGATTATTCCATAAAGAGTTATATTTCTATTTCCAATTTGATCCATTTGCTGCTGTTCAAGCAGGATCTTCAATTTATCAGGATTAAGCCTCAGTTTATTCATTCATATTTAATCCTTCACTGAGTTCATTTAACACTTCATAGTATATGTTAGAATTACAACTCGGTCTAGATATAAAAAGCATGAAGGACCACAGAACTTTCAGGATTTCAAATTGCTATTGAACAAGAGTTTGAAAAAAACCCTCAATATCACTACCTATAGATAGCACTGCAAGAAGTTGTCTCCACATTCCACATTAGTCAAATA
Organism: Pantherophis guttatus; assembly: GCF_059756535.1. NCBI lineage: Eukaryota > Metazoa > Chordata > Lepidosauria > Squamata > Colubridae > Pantherophis > Pantherophis guttatus. The sequence continues at coordinate 78,522,541 of NC_142069.1, forward strand.
TCCCAGACGGATCCCATGGTTGATGGCATGAAATATAGAGCATTCAATAGGAACCCACTCCCTTTATCATTCTTAGTAACCATAACAAGAATTGGAAGACAGACAGTCCCTGTGTTAATATAAAATGAATAATTATGATCAGCAAAATCAAGATAGCTCACTGCTCTGTTTCTTCATGTGTGTATTCTTTTACCCTATTTGCCATACCATGAATAATATCATACAATTTTTTTCTTTCTTTTCCATGGTTTGGCTCTCATCAAAACAAGGATGTTTTTCCACCAAATATCTAAACATTACTTCGTATCCTGAACCTGTAGGATTTATTTTGGATCTAGGAGGTGTTTCTTCTCAGATTGTCAATGTGCCTCATTCCAGATATATAATTACTACTTTATTTATCTCCACATCTACAACTTTGCCTGGAAAACTTTTTTCTGTTCAAGCATCCCAATTCTCAGACTGCCTGGACAAGCCTCTGCAGTTTTCTCAGAAAGGTTTTTCAGAAGTGGTTTGCCATTTCCTCCTTCCTAGGGTTGAGACAAAGTGACTGGCTCAAGGATACGCAGTTGGCTTTGTGCCTAAGCCAAGACTAGAACTCACAGTCTCTTGGTCATTTGGTGTGTCATGCGAACCCAGATAATTTTATAATTCAATGAATCATGGTTAAAGTAACCAGAAATGTGAGTAAAGAACGAGCAGTGAGCAAGTGCTTCAATTCCAGAGCAACCATCACATTACAAGGTAGGGCATTCGTCCAATATATTCCAGGTAAGAAGGAAAATGTTATGAAATCGATGAATACTAATTTATAATCCTTTCTAACCAAACCAGACTACAGGCAGTCCTCAACTTACAACCATAATTGAGCCCAAAATTTATGTTGCTAAGTGAGAAATTCGTTAAGTTGGTTTTGCCCCAATTTTATGACTTTGCCTGCCACATTTGTTAAGCGAATCTTAAATTAGTAACACGGTTGTTAAATGAATCTGGTTTCCCCATTGATTTTGCTTGTCAGAAGATTGCTAAAGGGTATCATATCATCCCGGGACACTGCGACTGTCAAAAATGTGATGGTCAGTTGTCAGGCATCCAAATGTAAATCACATGACCATGGGGATGCTGCAATGGTCATAAGCGTGAAAAATGGTCATGTGTCACTTTTTTTTTCCAGTACTGCTGTTGTAACTTTGAATGGTCCACTAAATGAACTGCTGCAAGTTGAGGACTACCTTACCTGTCCTGCCAATCTTTATTATTACGGTTCTCATTAGTTTTTACTAATAACATTTTTTTTTAAAGGAGACTTGTCCATTTTTCTCTTAGATGCCAGAAGACTCTTGGTGTTTAGCTTTCTCTCGTTTTCATCCTTTATTTACCCCCCACCCCCACCCCATCTTCTCCTGAAGGAGTTTTCTCCCTTATTTTAAACCACTCCGTGAGAAATGAATCTTGACTCAAAGTCATCCAGGCAATTTTGCATGGCTGAATGTGCAGTCCTATACATCCATACATACATACATACATATGTGTGTGTGCAGTCCTATACATACATACATACAGTGTGCAGTCCTAACATACATACATACATACATACATACGTGTGTGTGTGCAGTCCTATATATATATACATACATACATATAGTGTGCAGTCCTAACATACATACATACATACATGTGTGCAGTCCTATATATAGTGTGCAGTCCTATACATACATACATATAGTGTGCAGTCCTAACATACATACATACATATAAGTGTGTGTGTGCAATCCTATATATACATACATATAGTGTGCAGTCCTATACATACATACATACATAGTGTGCAGTCCTAACATACATACATATATACATATATATATATATATGTGCAGTCCTATACATACATACATATATATATATGCATGCATGCATGCACACAATCTCGATCCGTTCCCACAAACGGAGGGATGGGTCAGCCACCCATCCCACTCCTCCTGGCGGAGGGTGGGCTTTTGAATCCCACCCGCCAGGCAAGCTGGATCCTCGATCCGCCCTCCCGCCTTGGGCGAGGCTCATTGGCCGATGACCTTGAACCAATCGACTTCTTCTTCGACCTACTCAGAGGGCAGTCACTCCTTCAACGGCGGAGGAGGAGGAGGAGGAAAATAAAAACGAGACCAAAAGGTGATCACAGAAGGATCGCGAGTGGGAAGAGTCCACTCCCCACACCTTTCGGAGAACCGGCCAGCCTCCGCCACCCCCAGATCCATCCCACTAGCCTGCGACTCATCTTTCCCTATAGGCTGAATGGGGGAAAAAAAAAACCCAACTCTTCAGCAGGAAACCGATCTCCCTTTTCGCTGACTTACTGGCGTCCTCCAGGATCTTGTATTTCTTCCTCGGTCCCCGGCTCCAAGCGGCGAAGAGGAGGGTCCGCCTCAGCCCTTTCGCCTCCACGGCGGCTTCCCCGGGGCAGCTCGAATAGCCAAGCGACTCCGATCCGAGCCCCCGCCCCCCCCTCCTCCTCCTCCTTCCCGTCGCTTGCCTCAGTTGGGAGAGGCGAAGAACTCCTTTCACGGCCTCCGCCGTTCTCGTCCGGGCTCTCATTGGCCGCCTCGAAGAAGCGCCCCCTCCCGATTGGACAGCCGCGAAAACTGCAGGATATCCGCATCCGCCCCGCTTTTAGACGCTTCTGTTGCTTTTTTTTTTTTTTAAACGAAGGGACCCGTCCCGTTGCTTTTCCTCGCCACCAATCGGCTTCGACTTCCTACTTCCACGGAGGAGAGCTACGGCGCATGCGCGCAGCGAACCTGCAAACCCGGACTTTGACTAGTGGTTGCGTGTCGCGTTGATCTTGGTGGGAATGGAAGATCCTTCAGAGGAGGTTCTCGGTGCTCTCTGACTTGTACACACGTTTTTGTTACCCGGCTAGGTAACCAAACGCCTGCAAGCTAACTTCCAAGCTAGGGAGGACCAAGGACTCCCAGCTCCGACCCTGATCTGTAGCGATTTTTTTCTGATTGGATCCCTTTTATAATTTTTTTTATTTTATTTTTTTAATTTGATTTATATGCCTCCCTTCTCCGGAGACTCAGGGCGTCTTACAATTCGTTAAGCAATAGCCTTCATACTTTTTGAATATATTTATACAAAGTCAGCTTATTGCCCCCACAATCCGGGTCCTCATTTTACCTACCTTTGAAAGGATGGAAGGCTGAGTCAACCTTGAGCCTTGGCGAGATTCGAACCCTGCAGTAATTGCAAGCAGCAGATGTTAATAACAGTGCTTTAGTCCACTGTACTACAGGCTCTTGTAACGATCCCGCCTCCTCTCTTTAGCCAATGGGAGTCACGATTATTTTTCCAGCTGCTAATCGACGTTAAGTTTCTAGATATATTTTTTTTCTTTTTCGAGATATCGCGCAATTTTGCAGCATCGAGTATGGCCGTGACTTGATTTTTTTTATTCTCCTCCTCCACTAGAGGTGGGTTTCAGCAGGTTCTGACCAGTTCTGGAGAACCGGTAGCGGAAATTTTGAGTAGATCGTAGAACCCGTAGTAAAAATTCTGACTGTCCCCACCCCCATTTATTCTCTGCCTCCCAAGTCCCAGCTGATGGGGAGGAAATGGGGATTTTGCAGTAATCTTCCCCTGGATTGGGGAGGGAATGGAGATTTTACAGTATCCTTCCCCTGCCATGCCCACCAAGCCACGCCCACAGAACCGGTAGTAAAAAAATTTGAAAGCCACCACTGTCCTCCACCCTTAACTTTCATTCAGGTAGGAAGAATGTTGACAATTGATAATCGGCTCACAAAGAAATCAGACTAATCTCAATAACAACAGCCGGCCAACCAAACAGTCTGAAATCAGACCATGACTCAGAAGTATCCGAACATTCATACTAAATTGCATCACATAAAAAAGTATTTAAAGGCAAGTGTTCTAACAACGAGCACAATTCAAAGTGCACTGATGATGTCTCCTCGAATGGTGACAAAACGTTTGCAACCAAATGGCTCGGAAATGCATAAATTTGAACCTCGGCTGTTGGGACTAGCAGACTTAACTGGGATTCAGTCAAGGAGCAGGACCAGTCCTGATTAGATGAGAGGCTTCTGGGAATTTCAAGACTATAATCTTGGCTGAGAAAATGAAAAGAAAAATCCGGAAAGAAGGCAAACGTAAGGCAGTCTCATCTTGTTGCTGAATAATTTGTATGAACATATTACCAGGAGTCACACTTTAAAGCTTGTAGGCCAGTGGTGAAATTCAGCTTTTTTTTACTACCGATTTTGTGGGTGTGGCTTGGGCGTGGCAGGGGAAGGATACTGCAAAATCTCCATTCTCTCCCCACTCCTAAAAGAAGGATATTACAAAATCTCCATTCCCACCCCACTCTGGGGCCAGCCAGAGGTGGTATTTGCCAGTTCTCCAAACTACTCAAAATTTCCGCTACTGGTTCTCCAGAACCTGCTGGATTTCATCCCTGTTGTAGGCTCTAGCATCTCCACGTCTGTAACATCAAAGCCACTCCAGAAAGCTACAGAAAAGCCAAGTGAACACATTTCAGGATAAAATGAAACATTCAACCCAGGCTTACATTTCAGGAGGCACCTCTATCCAGAAAGCAAGAAAAAGAAGCTGGTATGATACAGATAATCCCTAACCAATTGCACGCTTTCCTAAATTGTATTCATGAATAGTCAAACAAGGTTTGCTTACCTCCTGACTGGATTTCTGGAATACACTGTATATGGGGACCCTTAAAGAACATTCAGAATCTCTTGTTCAACAGCTATTTGTTTAAGTCAGCTCTCTTAAAAGTCTAAAACACCAGTCTGACTAGATATCTGTGGTTGCATTATGGTGAATTCAAGTATGACATGGTCACTTTTCCCCAAAGTTCCTGTAACTTCTCCCTCAACCATTTCATCCCTATCAATCAGTCCAGTATAACTGTCCCTCTTGTTCCCTCCTCTATCTTTTGTATGATAAAAGTTGTCAGCCATGTCAGGAACTTGCAGGATCCAGTCTGGGTCAGCCCATCCTCAGGGAATTCAAGTCCCCTCATGATGGGTTCCAGCACAAGTCCTAAAGCTTGGAAGACTAAATCTCTGGTCCTAGTGAGCGACCCAGATTGGATCCTGCAACATTATCCTGGGACGTGTATATGTGCCTTCATTCATGTCAGGAAGTTGTTTGATATCACATTCCCTGCAGAGTTAAGGTCAGAGTAGTTAAAAGTCCCCCGTTACTACAGTGGTGTGTTTCCTGCACACTTTAGCTACCTGATTAGCAAAGAGCTCATCTATTTCCTCAGATTGGATTCCAGTGAGAGAGCAGTTCCTAAGAGGCAAGTATGATACTTCTAAGTAAAAATAATACTGTGGATAAAATCCATGTTTTAAGAGGTATAATATTTATTTGTCAAATCTACTGCAACATGTCAGCATTTTAGTGTACCTGCCAGATTAGCCATTGAAGAATTATTTTTAAAATTCAACTCTAGTCTTTAGCCAGTAGAAGCAATACAACAAATTGTGGGAAAAGAGGTGTGTGTTTGAGGCCTATATGCCAGTGGTGGGTTCCTCCCGGTTCGGTCCGGTCCGGCCGAGCCGGTAGCGGTGACGATATGACATCACCGAACCGGTTCTCCCCCCTGCCCTCCCCCCCACCCCACGTTATTCTTACCTTTTATTTGGTCCCACCCCCAATCTATTGCTGCCTCCTGAGTCCCAGCTGATGACTAGAGGGAAAAAAACTGTTTAAACTCTTGCCGCGGGGCTTCAAAGGGCCGTCCTACAGCTGATCAGTGTTAAAAGCAAACAAATGAGTCGGGTTGTAAGTGCGAGGACCTTCCAGAAATGACTCTGACCAGTTAGCCACGCCCACCTAGTCACATGACCTCCAAGCCACACCCACAAAATAAGCCACACCCACAGAACCGGTAGTAAAAAAAAATTAGAACCCACCCCTGCTATATGCATATCAATCTATGTGATAGACTATCACAATTAACCTCTCAGCATTCCCCATAGAAAGTTTAAGATACCTTTTCACCCAAACGTATATTATTTTTTTATTTTATTTATATTTAATTTTGAAGAGACCAACAGCATGCCTTATAAAGAAATAGAATTTCTAATATAGTGATATTAGTTTGCAATAAATACTTAGGCTTTGAACAGTTTGCTTTAGAATTCTAGAACAATTCAGAAAAAAACAAAATACTGATCTTGGAATGCATATTTCTGTTGCAGTGCTTAAGATAGTTATTACATCAAAGAAAGTAGTTTGATTTGGAAATGAGTTTTTTTTATTAAAATGCTATTTTGTTTGCATTAATTCATTGCATTTTCTACTATAACATGCAGCATAATAATCTTGCATAATAGTAAGTATGCAGTAAAATTACAGTAGATCTAATGATCAACTTGAAATATTTGCACATGCGTCTATCCTCTCATCTTTGAGCAATATTCTTTTCTCTGGACTAGTATTAAATAAATAAATAAAATAAAATAAAATAAAATAAAATAAAATAAAATAAAATAAAATAATAAAATAAAATAAAATAAAATAAAATAAAATAAAATATAAAATAAAAAATAAAAAATAAAATAAAATAAAATAAAATAAAATAAAATAAAATAAAATAAAATAAAATAAAAGATATCCACACAGAATTTCAAAAAAAAAAAATTATCTCAATTTATTCTACTACTTCCAAGTAAGAATCCCTGTTTTTCCAGGATCTCTGGCTCGGTTTCCCTTAAATCCAACAGACTGTCCAGAACGACTTCGCAAATCACGATCTGACATTTCACTTTGTGCCATCTCTTCATCATATCTAAGGGAAGAGAGATAAACATCCAATCTCTGATTTGGATCTAAAGGGTGGATTTTTTTCTCGAGTTGAATTGTAACAGTGGTTGGATGAAGAAATTGTAGACATGAGTGTTCCACTATTTAAAAGGCAAGAGAAAACGCCTCAATACAGAACACCGGATGAGGAAAAACAGCTTGTTCCTTTATTTTCTTTATGTAAAGTACCTAAAGTTTAAATGTATCCACTTGAGGATATTTCAAAATTAATCAATCCATATAATATAATCAAATTCTAATTTTGATTAATCAAAATTAATTTTGATTGATTAAAATTAATCAAAGTTTGATTAATTTCCTCAAACTTTGAGGAAAACACTAGCTCCTATTCACAATATTAAGTGATAATCTATATACATGCCTCCAATTGTTTTATCTTTACAGATAGACCTCCACTTAAGACCCATTTGTTTAGTGACCATTCAAAGTTACAACAGCATTGAAAAGTCAATGAAGGAAAGCAAATTCACTGAACAACTGCATGATTCACTTAACAACTCGGAAAAGTTTTTAAAATGAGACGCTAATCACTTAACAACCATCTTGCTTAGCAACAAAAATTTTGGTTGTCGTAAGTGGAGGACTAGCTGTGCACTCAAATACACACAAACGCACACATCCAAGCAAAATTATTTCCTTTCTTAAAAGTGCCTTGGCCTTGGTCAGGGGTCAGCAACCTGCGGTTCCGGAGCCGCATGCGGCTCTTCGGGCCCTCTGCTGTGGCTCCCTGTCAGGTGATCCCACCGCTGGCTGGCCCCACCCTTTGCCCTCCCCTCCCAGTCACTCCTCGCCTGGCCTGAGAAGGTAAGAGCAACCGTGGGGGATGGAGAAGCGGCCAGGGCAGAGACAGGGAGATACAGAGAGAGAGGGAGAGAGACATAGAGAGATACAGAGAGGGAGAGAGGGGGGAGAGAGAGGGAGGGAGGAAGGGCGGGGAGAGAGAGATGTCAAAAGGATTTTGTGTTTCCTGGTGTTTTTTAACAATGAGTTCTCTGCCCTAATGACTGGCTGGGTAGGCGTGGCTGGGGGGGGGGTCATGTGACTGGTGGAAGTGAGTGACATCGAGTTGGCCACACCCACCTAAGTTTTGTGGCGCCTGGTGTTTTCTGTGGGAAACGGGTCCAAATGGCTCTTTGAGTATTTAAGGTTGCAGACCCCTGGCCTTGGTGAACAAAATACTGTTCTCTGCAGTTATGCCCTTGTGATATCATTTCTATCATTAAAAATGAAGAATTTCATGGTACTTCCCATAACTTATTTTTCCTCCCACAAAATGGATTCAGAATGCATTCTAATAGCAAGGCAATAATGGTTAAGAGATCGTGAATTATACTTTTCTTCACTTACAATTAATGTGGATTCATTGTGAAACCTCCACAGAGTAAGATCTTGACCCAACAGGACTCTAGCCAGTCCATTTGTATCTCTATTCTTAAACACTTACAAAATTTCATAATTCCCAAGAGCTTCTTTGGGGGGCGGTTTATTCCATTTACAATCAGGAATTTCTCCATTGGGCACAGCAATATTAAGCGTGTCATTTATCAGATTGTACTTGAGTATACGGTCATTTGCAGTACTGGAAGTAAGAGATGGAGAAGCATTAACCTATGGAGGATGCATGAAAGGAGAAAACAGATAATTCATGGTCACCATTTGGTAAATAAATAACAGTTTATGAAACAAACTCGCACCAAAATGTATGTTAGATAAAATAGAGAGTAATCTGGTGGCACTTTTTTTCTGATCAACAGATCTTCAGTTTACCAAATCTTCTGCCTTCTAATAAAACCTGTTAGTTGGGGGAAGTGCTACCAGGCTCCTTCTAATTTTTTGTTACCATGCACTAATATGCCTCTCTTCCTATTTAGGATAGAGTAATTTAGATTTCTACACTGAATTTGGAATAAATAGTCCAACCTTTGTATTCGAAGTGTGCAGAGTTCTATCAGTAGTAATTCAGTGATTTAACACCTTCCATATTGATTCAATAAGGCCAATTACATGAAGCATTTAAAAAAGATTCTGAGTTAATTAAGAAAACATTAAATTGCAAGAGTAGAAATTGCTTGGGAAGTTGTTTTTATGATTTATGTTTCTCAAATAAGTACAAAAGTGTTGGAATTTCCTTTACAGATTTTGTTTTTGGGTTTGTTAGATTGACTTTGTTTTCTATAACTTTCTAAACTGTCTTTTCAACAATAAAAAAACAATTCCTTTTTCTACAGTTCTGAAAAACAGCACTTTAAAGGCAATGTAAGTTTATTTACCTCAATAAGCCATGGCTTTAGCTTGTCATCAATAATGATGTCATATCCATAGCATTCAAAGCAATGTTTATCATTGTTCATCACAGGCTGTAAGTAAATGAATGATGAAAGTAAACATGAGAAGAGGAAGTGTGATCAGATCATCTTCATACTGTATTGAAGACTATTTAAATAATGTATTAAAGCAGTGGTGAAATCCAATTTTTTTTACTATCAGTTCTGTGGGTGTGGCTTGGTAGGTGTGGCAAGGGAAGGATACTGCAAAATCTCCATTCCCACCCTACTCTGGGGCCAGCCAGAGGTAGTATTTGCTGATTCTCTGAACTACTCAAAATTTCCGCTACAGGTTCTCCAAACTGCTCAAAATTTCCACTACCGGTTCTCCAGAACCTGTCAGAAACTGCTGGATTTCACCCCTGTATTAAAGACATATAATATATAATCTGAATATTTACAAAGACATTGTGCAAGTTTAGCGATCATACTATAGGTAACAATACAAATCCTTAAATATAAAAAGGAAGAATATGAAGTCAAAGAGAAGATCCACAATTTGTTTGTGAATAAATAAATAAAATAAAGGCCTAAATTCCAGAAGGCAGACTGTTCTACTGCTTAATATTTTTGCAGTCATGAAATTCCTCCTTTTTTGCTCTTAGTAGAATACTCTTGATTGAATGTCTTATCTTTTCCTTATTTAAATATTCTCAGGAAGGCTATCAAGTTTTATGTAACATTTTATTTTGAAGGCTAATATACTTGTCACTCCCAATAAAAATAAGTATATCAGTAGCTTTCTCCAATAATCTAATGATAAGATGGTTTAGATTCAATAAATCATTCACCTTGAGCTATTTTTCTTAGAATTTGTATTTGCAGCTGTACATCCTTTTGCAAGGTTGCTAAATGTCATATTTTTCTAGATTTTATTTTTGTTTATAAATATCAGCGGAATGCATACCATAAAAATATTGTCCTATATGTATTTATCTGAGTATATTTGTGCATATATAAATGTACACAATACCTCCACCATCTAGTCTATAAATTTTACATTCTTTTTTTTAAAGTCAGAGACCGGTACATGTAAGGGAGGAGGAGGTAATATTTTTGGTTTTTTTTACTGGTTTTAAGTATGTATTGTGCTTTTATAACACACAGCTCCTCTTATGTTTGACATTTCACATGCCAGAATAGCAGAAAATGTAAAATAGTGGATCACAAAATATAAGGAATAAAAAATATGTCAAACGTTTACTACGATACTTGTTCAAGTTTCAGTAACAAATATACCTTGTATAAGTAACTATTGGAAAGAATCTAAATGGTCTTTTATATTACTTAACATTCATTCATCACAAACTTGTTTTTCTACTCACCGCAACTGCTTTCAATGATTGTACGATTATCCAATGTATTTCATCAAACAGCTTGTTTGTGACATCTTTCCCTCGAGTGCTTTCTAGATACAAACGCAAATTACTGACTGTCCATTTGCCACCATGGATGTGGTTGTAATCATCCTACAAAGGTACATCAAATTACCATATTTATTTCAAAAGACTTTTCAGAACCAGGCATCTTCATTCATCTGATCATTTGAATTGTGCACAAAAGCAATCAACAAAAAAAGTATAGACTTTATGTAGACTTTAATACATTTTTATCCTGCCAGGACACATCCTAAAGCCTTTTAATATTAATTTAACGACAAAATCGAGAAATTCCATGCCTAATAAACAGAATAATTAAAAGATGGTATCAATCTAGATGGGTTAAAATGTTTATGTTATAGGAGAGCAAAGGTCTATGTCAACTGGCTACTTGTTTCAAAAAAAGAGCCTTATAGTTGGAAAATGGATTGTTTGTTAAAATGTACAATAAAAAACTAAAATGGAATATATTTCAAATAAAAAGATGACAAAGGAATAGCCAGTAATAAAATAGTCATAAGAATGCAAAAATGTTTCATCTTCATGATAATTTTGGCATTTAGAAATATGTTTTCTATGTGCCTTCAGGCTGCAGTTGGAAGCAGCTGATTAAGGGATGAATGTTTTTGTTGTCGCGTGCCTAAAGCTCGTGCGTGTGACAGCTCACATGTGCGGCAGCACCCATAATGCAATGCGCACGTACACCCCCTGCACTCCCCCACCCCTATGCATGTGTGCTCCCCCCGCACATGCATGCGCGACCCCATCCATGCATGCGCGACCCCGTGCATGCATGTGCGACCCCATGCATGTGATCCCCGTGCATGCACACGCGATCCCCACGTCCCCCCATGCATGTGCACGTGTCTTTCGCATGCGCAGCAGAGCCCCAAAAATTAACTTGCTGGCAGGAGGCATGCATGCATGTGCGGTGGAGCTGAGCTGGGGTGACAGCTCGTATGCCTTCACAGAGGGCGCTGCATGCCACCTCTGGCACGCATGCCATAGATTTGCCATCAGTTCTAGAATATCGCTTTATGGTTTTTGTATTCTTGTGCGTAGCCTAGAGTCCCAGGAAGCAGCTCCATATAAATTATTACAAATAAATAAATATAGAATAGAATATTTTTTATTGGCCAAGTGTAATTGGACACACAAGGAATTTGTCTCCAGGGCCTCAAGATTTCGCTGCCAACAGCACCTTTGGTGAAATGCTCTGTAGCAGTTTTGATGTTTTTTAAAATTTTCTGTGACTCATTGCAAATTACATACACAAGGGATGAGATTCTGAATGAATAAATATATTTACAACTATAAGTGCGCAACTTTATTTTTGTTACACACTTTAATTAACTCCAAATAATTTAGATCTTCATTAAAAAAGGATCTTACCCCATGTTTCTGAATGGCAACGTTTGTAAGATGGACAAACATGTTATCCAGTTCACTTGTACTTGGGGTATATTTTACAGTGCAAAATCGGCAAAACCCAAGTTTATACCTTAAATATAAAGAAAAGATATTATCTTTTAATTTTAATATTCTTAAAGAGACAGCTTCTTTGACAGCAGTTGCTATGATCTTTCTTTTTTATTCTATTTAATACGATTTTGTAACACGTTTAACTTCATGTAACTGATTTTCTATGCAAAGGGGAGGTTACTTTTGTCCTGTCCAATCAACTTTTTTACTTTGATCTCTTTCTGAATGCCTTGTTACTATTTTAATCCTTACAATCCTTATTGTTTCCTATTGTTGTTTTCATTTATCAATTACCTGACAGGTGTCATTATTTTAGTGTCCAATTCCAATTCAATAAGTAGTGAACCAAATATGGTTCAACACATAAAATGGAAATCCAGTGGGATTTGTTAGAATTTAAATAGAAGAAGGACATAGAAAAGAACATTGGAAATTAAAAGCCTTTGATTTGCCCCATCACACTACTCCCCTTTCAGCAACTTCCATCCCCTGAATAAACATACAATCCTAACACCTATCCTAGCACAGTGATGGCTAACCTTTTTGCCATTGCGTGCCAAAAGCGGGGGGAGCACAGGGGGGTCCACCAGAAGTTGGCAAACAGGCAGTTTCTGGCCTCCGGAGGGCCTCCGGAGGGCCTCCGGGGGGGGAGGCTGTTTTTGCCCTCCCCAGGCTCCTAGAGAGGCTCTGGAGCCTGGGGAGAGTAAAAAACAGGCCTTCCCCGTCCCACCCAGGCCCTCCGGAGGCAGGAAATAGCCTGTTTCCCTACTTCTGGTGGGCCCAGAAGGCCCGAAAATCAGCTGGCCGGCGCGTGCATGCATGCCGGAGCTGAGCTCGCGTGCCCATCGATATGGCTCCGCGTGCCACCTGTGGCACGCATGCCATAGGTTCGTCATCACGGTCCTAGCACCTCACTGGCTCCATCAAAAATCCTCAAGATAAAGAAAAGACACCAACCCCCCTCATAATAATCCACATCTAGGAAGGATCTCCCTTCCTGGACTTCACACATCTTCAGGTCAGTATCACATTTAAACATACACCTCACAATCAAAGCCTAGGGAAACCTCAATCTGCATAGCCAAATATCAAGGCCCATACCCCTAATAGGCTATCTCAACCATTGTACATGGTTGGATTAATAAACTACCCTATTTCTAGCAGCTGCCACTTGTGCTCATTCGTAACCCAGCTCAAGAAACGGGCCACAGAAATGCTTCTCTAACATGTTCAACAAGAAAACAATAGAAAGAGAAGACTTGTACTGTGTTTTATGAACCCACTCCTGCCCCAAAATTCAGATGTTGATGTGGTAGACAGGATCTTGGTTAAAATAACTGGAGGAACAAGTAAACCTGTGGTGGGTTTCAAATTTTTTTACTACCGGTTCTGTGGGTGTAGCTTGGTGGCCGTGGCATGGCTTGGTGGGCGTGTCAGTGGAAAGGATACTGTAAAATCTCCATTCCCTCCTCACTCCAGGGGAAGGTTACTACAAAATCCCCATTTCCTCCCAATCAGCTGGGACTCAGGAGGCAGAGAATAGATGGGGGCGGGGCCAGACAGAATTTTTACCAGCGTTCTCCAAACTACTCAAAATTTCCGCTACCGGTTCTCCAGAACTGTTCATAACCTGCTGAAACCCATCTCTGAAGTAAACCAACGCTGCTGTTGCTATCTAGTATTATATCAGCCAGGGAGAAGAGGTGAGTGACCACAATTTATCTTTCTAAGAGGTATGAAATGCAAGAGGATGGTGTTGGACTTGAGGAGATACAGGGTCTTACAATGATCGTTCCGTGGGATAAGAGAACTGACAAAAGAACTTCTCTCCTTATTCCTTGACAAGAAAAGTCATAATGAGAAAAGGAAAGACAAATCTCTCTTCTCTTTATTTCTTGTCAGAGGCAGAAGCAACAGTGGAGAGAAGCAGTGGAGAATGACACTTTTGGTATCGTTTTTCCCAGGGGGACCAGATACTGGCACTGAAGGAATTGTCCTCCATCCTGCCTCTCCTCCCCATGATTCCTCCACAAATAAAACTTCTATTCTACTTCATTGCCAGGGCAGATGAGGCGTTGGAAGTGTGATTCCCAAACTGAATAATGCTATTGAGCACTGCCAGGTGAAAGAATCCTGATCAGTGGTTTCCTGTGGCTGCATTTTTTTTTTTTTGAAATGTAATTTTAAACTATAGTTTCAAAATAAAAGTAATAATTTCATTTTATTGTCCATTGGTCCAACCCCATCTTCCATATCTTTGAGCTGCTACATTGCTAGAGATGATTAGAATAGGAGATTATAAAAAGAAATCGAAGTAGGTTTTAGACGAAAAGGATAAAGGGGATAAGATAGAACTCTTCGAATAGCGGGAAGACTGCTGCCCAGAAAGTCAAGTTTATTCCTCCATTGCTCCAGAGTGCTGAACATGGAGTATCAGACTTTAATTACAATATAGGAAGACATGTTACAGTTGAATCCTAGGGGAGGGGACTCTTCTGAACTGGAGCAGCAGTTGATCAGGCCAAAGGTGATGGATCTCTTTATTAGCATGTTAAAGCATAAGCTAAAGAGACATCTATCCTGAATAACTGGATTCTTTCAATACTGGTCTTGCTGGTCTACTTTCTTTTCTTTTCTTTTTTAAATAATTTTTATTCAACATTTACATCTTTAACATCCTTGTTACATTTTTACAGCTTTCCGATACTGGCATCTTTAATAATATCTATAACCAACTATATACACATACATTTTATATATTACTTACTAGTTTCTATATTCACTATAATTTATACCTATCTATTACACAATCTTCTCTTATGTTTATACATTTATACATTAATTTTGAATTGTTTCTCCAACCAGTTATAGCATCTATTCCATGTCTCATAATAAATAGTTTCCTCTCGGTCTTTTAATTCCATTGTTAATTTATCTGCTTCTGCACATTCTAGCATCTTTTTTATGATCATCGTATTTGATGGAGCAAATCTTTGTTTCCAATTTTGTGCAAATGAAATTCTGGCGGCCATAATTATGTGAAGTATAAGGTAATAAATTTCTTTCCTAATCTTCTCTTTTATAATGCCCAATAAAAATAGTTCGAATTTCATAGCAATTTTTTCCCCTGTCATTTCCTCTAACTATTTTTGGATTTTTAACCAATATGCCTTTGCTTTGGGACATGTCCACCACATGTGGAAATACGTTCCATGTTGATGATTGCATTTCCAGCAATTTGGTGCATTTTGGGGGGGATATCTTTGCCAATCTTGCCGGGGGTAAATGCCACCTATAAAATATTTTGTAAATATTTTCTTTATAGGTGGTTTGCTGGTCTACTTTCAATGATACAATTCTACAATTTCCCCCCCCACACCTCCCCTCCCCAACCTGGCAGCAAATTGAACAAAATAGAACAAAAACTGAACTTACATATAGCACCTCAAAGGACGGTACGTAGATACTAATACATACAAGCGTAGGTCAAATTTCTTCCCACCAATCAGAAGTGGATTACTGATATACAGGGAAATCACGTATGCTTCTTTCGTGGACTGAGATACAAACCTAAAGATATTTATATTTCATTGTTTCAATTTATTAAATTAGTTTTCTTCTTCTCAAAGTCAACAAGGCAAAGCCATATACACTAGGATGTAAAGTTTTCTTTCTCTGCCAGAGCCATGATTTTTCAATCTCAGGCAAAATTGTACGTAAGCATCCATATGTAAGTTTTGGTGCTAGCTTGCTGCCTTTACTACACTGTAAAGTGCTTCCTTCTTTCTCAAGATGGCATGGAAATGCAGCATACAGGCAACATAGGGAATGAACCACCTTTTCATCCATCATCATCTCCTGTCCAATCTCACTAAAAAGAAAAGAAATTTTCTTTTCCTTTCAGGAAAGAAAAGGATGCCGCAAAATCATTGATTTCGTTCATTACTGAATCTTTTGCATTTTGGATATTTTAATGGTAGTTTTGTTATATTTTCTTTTTTTTTAATCGTAAAATTTAGATTTGTTTAATCTGTTGTGAGATTGGACTGTCTCCCATGAAAAGACTGGGATTCTGTAGCAGTGGTAGAATTCATTTTTTTTTTACTACCGGTTCTGTGGGCATGGTGTGGCTTGGTGGGCATGGCCGGGGAAGGATATTACAAAATCTCCATTCCCACTCCACTCCAGAAGGATACTACAAAATCCCCATTCCCTCCCCACTTCTGGGGGAAGGATATTGCAAAATCCCCATTCCCTCCCCACTCTGGGGCCAGCCAGAGGTGGTATTTGCCGGGTTCTCCGGCCTACTCAAAATTTCCGCTATCGATTCTCCAGAACCTGCTGAATAGCATCCCTGTTCTGTAGCCATCTGTCCCTAAACTACATTGCCAGGAGATTGCATTACAGAAAGAATGTCTTCCCTATCTTCATTTTCACCTTTTAATTAACAGAAAGGCAAAACAAGACATACATGCCCTATTTCTTTCATGTATTGGGATATGGGGTAGAAAGCCAGGTCAGGTGCTCCTGGGACTAACAGGCTCCTAATCCAAAACAGGAGGCAGGACCATGGGGTGAAAACTTAGAAGGTTTTGGGAAACTAGGTTTTGAGAGCTCCAGTATTCCACACTAAAACTTTCCGCTATGATTGTGCATTGCAAATTTCAAACACGTTTCTCAATCAATGTATTTGTTGTGGCCACAAAACTTTCTAAATATGTCCTAAATAGCAAGCAGTTTCAAGTGCCATGAAGACAGAGAACTGCCCTTCAAATATGAGAGTATTTATCTGCATCTGGCAAAAGGAGATACATTTAATATTTTTCCCCATTTGTTTTAATTTAATGTTTCCTAAGCAAATTTCCTATTTCCTTTGCAGAAAGTCTTCCTTTTTTTATAACCAAGTCTTTACTACAAACTAATTAAATTAAGACAAACTCAATGCCACAACGTAAGTGTAAAGTGTAAATTTAGTTTAGGCTTAACATATGAAAGTGTCTGCAAAATTTTACCATAAAACTTTTATCAGGTTTTGAAAGAAGCTGTAAATTAGTTTCTGATGCAGGCTAAATTTGGAATAGCACTTGATTAAACCCAAAAAATATCATATTTGGATCAAATATGATACCATATTTGATATGATATCAAATATATCAAATATCAAATGAGACACATTGTCAAACAAAAAGATTTTTTCCTTAAGAAACTTACGTAGATGTTTTGCTGTCTCGAGACCATTTTTTAATTTGGGAAAGCTTATTGATGAGAAAAATTCCTTTCCCTTGAGCTTTTCCACAAGGTTTCATAATCCATGTACTGGAAGGGTTTTTTCGGAATTCTTCAACAAATAAATTATAATCAGCCGGAAGCATAAAGGTGACAGGGACAAAGTCTAAAAGAGATACAAGAGAGTTTAAAATAGCATATTAGATCAAATAAACAGACAGACAGATGGTAGAGGATGAGCCTCTCTTCAATTATTTACCCGTTTCATTTAATCTAAGATAGGATGAAAATGAGCATTAAAGCTCTCTCTAACTTTCCATTTTAAAATAAAAATAAACAGAAGTGGAGGTAACTCAGTTTAATTCCATTAACAAATTAGATAAAACATTATATGAGAATCACTTCTTTTAAAGTTAAAGGCCTCATGTAAATCTAAGAATATGCCTAAAATTTCCATGTTTTGTCTTTTATTGATAACAGCTACAGGGTTTTAATTCTATCTGAGAAATTCTAATGAATGGTTATTACCTTTTTTTGCCTTTCTTAATTTATAGAATTCAAAGCATGAAAATATTATTCCGTCAGATTCTACGATTCTGTGCGAAAAAGAGAACAATCCTAGGAATATGTGATACTAAATTAATTAATTAATTAATTGGTTGCCACTGAGTGAGGTGTGATTGACTGAATCTATATAGCTACTCATCTCACTTGCATGTTACTCTTGGCGGCAGACATAGTTAAAATAAAAGCTAAGCACTCATTATAATTTATCTTGTTAAAACAATTTAAAAACCATGATAACAAAAAGACAGAGATGAGCACAGTCAGCTTAATACCGATCATTTAATGGGATCCACCCTTCCATGAGATCCCATGGCCTGATGGCAAGACCAAGTGCTTACCCTCTCAGATATTGCAAGGACATTCCAATAATTGTATTCATTTTCTTTCTTCTTTCTTTCTTTCTTTCTTTTTTTCTTTCTTTCTTTCTTTTTCTTTCTTCTTTCCTTCTTTCTTTTTCTTTCTTCTTCTTCCTTCCTTCTCTTTCTTTCTTTCTTTTTCTTTCTCTCTCTCTCTCTCTCTCACCTGTGCCTACATCAAGCAACTATTCACCAATTCTTTTAATTAAGGAGCGGCTAAAAATAGACCTGTTCATAGTTCCAATTTAAGGTAAAGAAACAAGTCAAATCTTCGTGCATAATCACTTCAGTATTCTCTTAATGCTTTTTCATACTTATGCTGTGAAACAAAGAACTACTATCCAGTGGTGAAATGTAAAATTTGTTACTACCAGTTCTGTGGGCGTGGCCTGGTGGGGGGGTAATGTGACTGGGTGGGCGTGGCCAACTTTTTTAAAAAAAGCTTTTAAAACCATTTTTTCTACAGCTGAAGAGGTTGTAGAAAAAATGCTTTTAAAAGCCTCTGACGATCCCAGCTGAGCCGTGTAATCATCAGAGGCTTTTTTTTTACTTTTAAAAGCATTTTTTCGGCCGAAGAGGTTGTAAAAAAAATGCTTTTAAATTTTTTTTTAAAAAGCCTCTGATGATTGCGCGGCTCAGATGGGCATGGGGGGGTGAGGGATTTTTGCTACCGATTCTCCGAACCACCCGCCGCCATCGCTACCGGATCAGGCGATCCGGTCCGAACCGGGAGCTTTTCACCCCTGCTACTATCTATTTCTCGTTCTTTCATAAAACAGATTTGTTCATCAATCCCCATTCTTACGCTTCATTCAAAAGATAAAGCCAGGGTTTATCATTGTGTTTCTCAGGATTAGTCCACTAAGAAAACAAATACCGCCTATGTCTAAGTTTAGAAACATCCAGCAGACCTTTGCTGAGTTTAAAAATCTAGCACGTGGCGGGGAGGCCACCAAGTAATCCTAGGGCTACAGGTTGGGAAAAAAAGAACAAACAAACACCTACCCCAACCACCATAATAATAAAAGAAGACAATAGCAAGCCATTGTAGCATATCCATAAAGTCACCAGAAGCTGTGCACAAAACTGAAGATACTTGACTTTATTAATTTATGAGAAAAGATTAGACAAGCATAAAAAGTTTCTAGCCGTTCAATGATATTGCTATACTCCATACTTTCATGTTATTATGCTATTGCTTAGATAGTCATTAGTTTGGACCAGAGAGAAATGAGTACTATAAACCAGGGGTCCCCAACTCCTGGTCCATGGATCGGCACCTGTCCATAGCATGCCAAACTGGTCCATGCAAACAAGAGAAGCCCCATCCACGGGATGCAGGCAACCATGCCCCCTCTGCTGCTAAAAAAAGTATCTACCAAACCGGTCCCTGGTACCCAAAAAGTTGGGGGCCACTGCAATAAACCACATAAAACAATGATACTGACCTTCCTGCTCTATATCTTGGTTATAGAAAACCACTTTTTGTCACTTTTTCTATGGCCTTAAGCTACCCATCAGTTTCTGCCAAGTCCCAGCATCCTGTACTCCTGCCACCAATGGAATCCAGCAGATGCAACGCCATCCCTGTCTGTTCTCCCACTAAATCTGTGCTAGTATTTTTCACACGTTGCTTCCTTGGTCTTCTATTTCTGCCTTGTTAATAATCCTCCGTTGTTTGTAAGGTTTTCACTGTCATGCTGTGTGCTTCTGTTGCTTCCCACTAAATGTAGAGGTACTTGTGGCCGAAGGCCATTTTGTAATTAGGGAGTGAGGCAGGGGTGAAATGCTCCCGGTTCGGACCGGCTCAGGCGAGTAGGTAGCGATGGCAGCGGGCAGTTCGGAGAACCGGTAGCAAAAATCCCTGCCCCTGCCCCCCATGCCCAGCTGAGCCGCGCAATCATCAGAGCCTTTTTTTTCTTTTAAATGGCTCTGATGATCCCAGCTGAGTTGCCTGCTAATCAGGCAACTCAGCTTGGATCACCAGAGCCATGTAAAAGAAAAAAAGTTTCTTTTTTTCTCCCCCCCTCCCTCCCTCCCCCCCACCTCCAGCTTGCTTACCTTAGCTGCTAGTCGCAACGCTGTAATACCTGCAATCCATTGCGTCAGCAAGCAACTGAATCTCCCTGCCTGCAATCAAGCTCATCGGTGAGCAGCTCTATCTGCAACTTTAAGACCTGTGGACTTCAACTCCCAGCAAAGCTGGCTGAGGAATTCTGGGAGTTGAAGTCCACAAGTCTTAAAGTTGCCAAGGTTGTAGACCCCTGTTCTATTGGGTAAGTTTTTTTCCCCTTTGGGAGCTTTTAAAAAAATAGTTAATTGGGGGTTTTTTTAGTTGTTCTTTTTTTAGACCTAGCCATTTAAAGTTTAGGAAGTTTTAAATTTAGCTGCTTTTATATAAAAATAAAAATAAAATAAAAAAAAATAAAAAAAAAATAAAATAAAAAAAAATAAAATAAAATAATATTTGTGCAGCTTTCTGAGATTTCGTGTGTTTCTGTAGTGTTTCATTATAACTACAATGCGTTATTGCTTAACGCATACTCTAATAACAATGTGTTATTGCTTTAACGCATTGTAAGCCGCCCTGAGTCAAAAAAAAAAAAAAAACCTACACAAACACACAAAATCTCACAAAGCTGTATGTGGAATTTTGTGTGTGTGAAGTTTGAAAGTTAGTTTTTTGGGCTTTTTGTGGCTGTGTGAGGTTCCTGCTTGTTGCAGGGGCCATTTTGGGTCTAGCACAGCTGCTTTTACATTGTGGGTGAGCCAGTTGTGTTGTGTTGTGTTTTGTAGGTTAAAAAAGGGCAAAGAAGTGACATTGACTTGGCCACGCCCACCCAGTCACCTTACCACCAAGCCCCGCCCACTAATTAAGCCCCGCCCATAGAACCGGTAGCAAAAAAATTTAGATTTCACCCCTGGAGTGTGGGCAATTGCAATTAAGAAAAGCATTCCAAAGACAGGAGTGGCTACTGCCCAGACTTTTTTTTTAAAGTCTGCCCAAATAATGCTAATACAAAGGCATCCAACAATGTTTTGTTCTGTCTCCTAAATGCAGGGAGTATTGTTAGAAAGTCTGATGGCAGATACTGTGATTTCCAAGAATGAGACAACTGATATGCAAGTTACAATAAAAGCAGGATGAAACAGCCAAGAAAACAATATGGATGTGTTCATGAAGACAGTAAAAGTCAAACTTTTACATCTGCACCAGGGGTGAAATCCAGCAGGTTCTGGAGAACCAGTAATGGAAATTTTGGGCAGTTTGGAGAACCGGTAGCGGAAATTTTGAGTAGTTCGGAGAACTGGCAAATACCACCTCTGGCTGGCCACAGAGTGGGGTGGGAATGGAGATTTTGCAATATCCTTCCCCCAGGAGTAGGGAAGGAATGGGGATTTTGCAGTATCCTTCTCCTGGAGTGGGGTGGGAATGGAGATTTTGCAGTATCCTTCCTCTGCCACGCCCACCAAGCCACACCATGCCCACCAAGCCATGCCCACAGAACTGAAAGTAAAAAAATTTGGATTTCACCACTGATCTGCACCAGCAAATTATGGCTAATCTTTGCCCTGAAAATAGGATTACAAATCAGACTCTGATCATGACTTGGGCCTTGATTTCCAGGAAAAGAAAAACTGCATCTTGCCCAGAAGGGACATCACCAGGGACCAAAGTCTTAAGCTGGACCATAAAGGCAGCAATGCAAAGCAATTCCTCCTCTGTTGCCAAAAGGTTGCTCCCTAAAAGTGTGTCCATGAAATTGAATTACCTAAAGAAAACTTTTAAGCAGATGTAAGGATGCAGCCTTAATATACCTGGAATTCAAAGTTATACACAAATAATTCTAATTACCTAAATCAACTCACCTAAATAAAGATATTTTCCATTTTCATCCTTCTCTGCGAGAGGACTACCTTCTTTTTCTAGTTCTTTTCTGTATCTTTTAATATTTTTCACCATTAAGTCCTTCCGGGTCAGCTCGTAGTGGTTAGGGAAATGATTGACAATCTGGTCATCAGAAAGACGATAACCAGTTTCTACACTGAAAACATTCCGAATAGTTTGTACGCTCATCCTGTAAAGACAAGGTTATTACTCAGGATGCTTCCAAATACTGATTCAGATTAGTTATGTACATGACCACAAGGGAGCCCTGGCCATTGGAACTTTGAATCGGACTCGTAAGTAGTCCCGAAGAGGTCCATCATAATTTCAAACAGTTGCTAAGCGGCTAGTCATAAGTCAAGGACTCTCTGCATTAATCAATCACCTTTAAGAGTTGTGTACTTAATACTCCATAATATATATAAAAAATGTTGCTTACCAGTAGAAGTTCCAGTCTTCATTTTCAGATACTGGGATCCACCCTCGCTTTTCAAAATTGTTTATTAATACAGATTTCTCTATGTCAGTCACCCACTTTACTTTTCCTGCCATTATCCTAAAAAAAAGCCATCAATGCACCCCAATCAATATCTAAAAACCACATACAACAGGCACTCTAAATACCACACAGAGAACAGCACACACTCTGCTAGAGGGAAGTTCCCTGAAGATGGGCTTCAGCATGAGTCCGAAAGCTTGGAAGACAAAATCTCGGGTCCTGGTAATCAACCCAGATTGGATCCTGCAACATTTTCCTGGGACACGAATATTTGCTTTCATTCGTAAAAATCTCTCCACTGAACAGAGACTAAAGGCTTCTTGAAACTAATAGCACTTCACTATTATCACTCACTTTCTACATAATTGGAGATAATTAACTTTGTCTGGGTATATCCCTATTGTAGTCCAGCCAAGCTAGTAGATATAAAGCATAAACCTGTAGGCATGGAAGATATTATTCACCTCAGTAATTATCAGGTTACAAAAAATATTCTGCATAATCTCTCTTATCTATATAAAAAAGGATGTATGTATGTATATTTGTTCCAGCATAACTCTGGAACGGCTCAAGCAATTTCAACCAAACTTGGTACACAGATGACTTACCCTCTGGAAACAAACATATTGGGGGAGGGGGGGGAGAACATGCCTGGTGTGTGTCTGTGTGTGTCTCTGTGTGAGTGTGTTGCAGCATAACTCTGGAATGCCTGGGCTGTTAAGGAGAGCGAGTGCAGTGTCCTAGAGTGGCAATTGTTTGTGATATCAGTTCCTTCGCAGCTTCCTCTGGAAAGCCAGCTGTGACATTCGCCCTCCAGTGGACCAATGGGGAAGTGCCTGGACCAATGGGGAACCGTGCACTCCCATTTGTGAACCGGTAGCAAAGGTAAGTGAATACCACCCCTGCTGTGAACCCCCGTTACACACACACACACACACACACACACACACACACACACACACACACCGATTAACCATAATGCTCACCTGGATAAGCCGCACTTGGAAAAATCGAATGAGGCAAAAAAACTTTCAAAATCTTTCAGAGCTCCTGGAGTATGAGGAAATTACTGGAGGATTGGAAAAGAGCTGATGCAGTTCCACTCTTCAAAAAGGGGGAGGGGGGAAATGGATCAAGGAAACTATATACCAATCAGGCTAACATCATTATCCGGGAATATCCTGGAAAAGATAATCAAGCAACAGATCTGCTTAGAAACAAGTAAAGCCATTACTAGAAGCCAATATGAGTTTGTGAAAAACAGATCATGCCAGACAAACCTTATAGCTTTCTGTGACAAAGTGACTAAATTAATGAATCAAGGAAATGCAATGGACACAGATTACTTAGACTTCAGTAAGGCATCTGACAAAGTAGACTACAGCATACTTCTTGGTAAGATAGAACGTGGGTTAGACACTGATGGATTTGCAGTTGGCTGATCAGCCACACTTACTGTGTAGTCTTCAATGGAACTACATCTATATGGAGGGAAGTACGCAGTGAGGTACCTCAAGGTTGTCTGGGGCCCAGTATTCTTCAACATTTTCATAAATGATCTAGATGAGGAGAGAGAAGGGAAGTATTCAGATTTGCAAATGGCACCAAGCTGGGGGGATTGTTAACACTTTGGAAGATAGACTCAAGATTCAGAAGAATCTTGACAGAGTTGAACGCTGGGCCCTATCCAACAAAATGCAATTCAGTGGTGAGGAAAGTAAGGTCCTGCACTTAGGCAAAAGACAAACAAATGCACACATATAGAATAAGTGATACCTGGCTTAATAGTAGTAATTGTGAGAGAGATCTAACTGTGCTAATAGACCACCACTTAAGTGGTGCTGAAGGAGCCAAAAAGTCAATCTAGTCTGCTTCAACAGAAGGATAGTAGCAAGATCATGAGAAATGATAGTGCCCCTTTATAATGCATTAGTGAGACCACACTTGGAATACTGCATCAAGTTCTGGTTACTATGATAGAAAAAAGATGCTGAGACCCTACAAAGAGTGCAGAGAAGAACAACAAGGTACAAGCTAAACCATACAATGAATGGTTGCAGAAACTAGGTAGTCTAACGAAGAGAAGGTCTACAGGTAACATAGCTGTCTTCTAATCTTTGAGGGGCTCCCAGAGGGAAGAGGGGGTCAACGTATTCTCCAAAGCACCCAAGAGCAGGACAAGTAGTAACAGGTTGAAGATTGCTAAAGGGAGATTCAACCTATTCAATTTCTTGTCAGTGAGAACAATTAATCAGTGGGACTGTTGTCCACCAGAAGTTGTGATACTCCAACACTACATGATTTTAAAAAGATACTGGGCAGTCATTTGTCTGGAATGGAATAGGATCTCCTGTTTGAGCAGAGGATTGGACTAGGAGACCTGCAAAGTCCCTTCCCACCTAGTGCAGAGAAGAGCAATAAAGATGATCAGGGGACAGGAGGCTAAAACATAAAAAGAACTGTTCGTGCAATTGAGTATTTCTAGTTTAATGAAAAGAAGGACTACGGGAAACATGATAGCAATGTTTCAATATCTCACCGGCTGCCACAAAGAAGAGGGAATCAAGCTATTCTCCAAAGCACCTGAGGGCAGGACAAGAAGCAATAGGTGGAAATTAATGAAGGAGAGAAGCAACCTAGAACTAAGGAGAAATTTCCTGACAGTTAGAACAATTAATCAGTGGAACAACTTGCCTCCAGAAGTTGTGAATGCTCCAACACTGGAAGTTTTCAAGAAGAGATTGGAACAACCATTTGTCTGAAATGGTATTCTATTTCTATTCTATTTATTATTCTATTCTATTTGAAATGGCATAGGGTTTTCCACCTGAGCAGGGGGTTGGACTAGAAGACCTCCAAGGTCCCCTACCAACTCTGTTATTCTGTATTGCCATTCTATCTGTAAGACACCAGAACTGGAAGAGAAGGAGACCTAAGTGCTGGAACCTCTTCTAAATCACCCCATGGCTTTCGGCAGACTGCAGAGCCCCCCTTCCTCAGTGGGAACCCCAACAAAGGCTCTTCACCCTTGGAGCAGCGTTTCTCCAGCTAGGCATGGCTGGGGAATTCTGGAAGTTGGTCCATTTATTTTACAGCCTCTGAGCTTGAGAAACACTGACTCAGGGATGACAGCCAAGAAGAGCAAGCACAAAAGTCAGTTGAGTCCCCGAGTCAGAGCAAATCCTTTGTAAGATACATACATACATACATACATACATACATACATACATACATACATATTGTTTTTTCTGTCGAAGCACCTGGTCTATCCCAATATCAGAGGGAGCATACTGCTTCCCTTTCGCCTTTCAGCTCCAATCCAGGAGCCCTCAGGCAGTCGCTATCACAAACTATTTTGTATCAAATTTATATTCGCTGATAAAGAAAATAAAGGGAGACTAATATAGATCTAAATAGCTTGAAATAGATCTATACTAGTTTCCCTTTATTTCTTTATCAGCGAATATAAATCTGATACAATATATATGTGTGTGTGTGTGTGTGTGTCTTCTTAAGTTTTCACCGGTGTGTGTTTGTAAAAAGTTAAAATCTCAGGTGTTTTCCTGCGTCATTATAAGTTTGTTAGTTAAAATGTTTAAAATCCTGGCCAGGATTTTAAACATTTTAACTAACAAACTTATAATGACGCGGGAAAACACCTGAGATTTTAACTTTTTACATATATAGATATAGATATAGATATAGATATAGATATAGATAGATATAGATATAAATATACACTGCTCAAAAAAATAAAGGGAACACAAGCAGAAGACATCCGAGATCTGAATGAATGAAATAGCCTTATTAAATACTTCGTTCGTTACATACAGTAGTTTTGTGTTCCCTTTAGTTGTTTAAGCAGTGTATAAACTACTGTATGTAAAGAATGAAGTATTTAATAAGGCTATTTCATTCATTCAGATCTCTGATGTCTTCTACTTGTGTTCCCTTTATTTTTTTGAGCAGTATATATATACACACACACATATATAAATACATACATATACATATATATATATGTATATATATATACACACATATACATACATACATACATATATATATATATATATATATATATATATATATATATACACATATTACAAACTATTCTAAAAATACAAGTTCCAGGTATATTAGTAAAGAAAGAATACATATATATACATACATACATATATATACACATATATATATATATACAGACACATACATACATACATATATATACACACACACACACATATATAAAACAAAGGATTTGCTTTTATTGTATAAACTGACTCAGGGGTATATATATATATATATATATATATATATATCAATATATATATATGATATATATATCAAAGGATTTGCTTTTATTGTATAAACGAAGTCCTGTTACGTTATGCCTTCCACCGCTTTGAGATAAACTAGGGAAATCCTCCCCATCCGCGCTCCAAGTCGGCCTCCGCCCCCAAGACGACCTCGGGAAACGGTCTGGCGCTCACCGTCCCTAACGGAGAAGCGACCCCCGCTCTTTATCTTCGCTGTCTCGGCTCCTCCTGGGTCGGGCAGCGCTTCCGGAACGTTACCGGACAACCAGGACGCCGCGCGCCTTCCGGCTCTGGGAGCGCCCCCTGCCGGCCCGAGCAAGAGGATGCAAGAAACGGCCCTCTGTTGGAGGCTTTGCGAGTCGCCCGTTTCTCCTTTGATGCAAAATGAGGCAAAGTTTAAACCCCCTCGTACAATTGTATGAGAAAGAGAGATCCAATCAAAGATAAGAGGGTTCCTAAAGTAATACTTTTTACTTAATTTTTATTTTTTGTTAAATTTTACTAAAACCATAAAATACAAGTGAAAATAAGATCGGGGAAGAGTGAAAAGGGGGAGAGAAACGCAAAAGGGAAAAAAACATTTAACTCCTGTCTCTTCACTGCAATGGACTGAAAATATAACATTATAGCCTCAACGTTTACTTTTGCATATTTAACATTTATTAGCTATTTCTATAACAACAAACTAATCAGCAAATCAATATTTCATTTTTTTAAAGCTCAAGTGCAAAATCTAGAATGGTGTCCAAATAGAAACAAAGTTTGATGTATTCTTTTATTTGATGGCAAGCGGTTAATTTAGCCATCTCTTGTTAGTTCCATCAGTTTTTCAGCCATTCTTCCCTAATGGGAATTAATGTATCTTTCTATTTTTTTGTCCATAGAGCACTCTTGTTGCTGTCAACATGTATAACAAGAAAATTCCCATTTTTTTCCCCAAGTTCCTTGTCCATTAAATCTGAAAGAAAAGTCTCTCGTTTGATGCTTATATTCATTCTGAGAATCTTTTGTATTAAAATATGACTCATACCCCTGTATTTGTTTGCTTTAAGTCCACCAAACATGGTAAAAAAATTTCTTTCTTTATAGTAACATTTCCAACATCTTTATACATCTTTGACAATTTATCAGGTGTTAAATATCAATGGTACATCATTTTATAAAATATTTCTTTTAGATTATAATTCAGTGTAAATCTCAAGCCTTTCATCCACATTTTTCCCATCGTTCAAGCATTATATTATACCCAAAGTTCTCTGCTTGTTGAATCATGCGTTATTGCACATGTTCATTTTCCAAATTCAATTTCAGTAACAATTTATAAATCTTGGTACAACAGGTCCATCATTACCACACAAATATGATTTCAAATTCTTTTTTTTTTTTACAAAATCAAACCCATTTTTGTCTAGTTTAAATCTTTCTTTTAACTGTAAATATGAAAGTATCTAAAGTAATATACTTATGAGAAAAACCCCTCTTCGTTCCCTAGAGGCCTTAGGCCTGCTTCCAACCCTATTGGGTCCCACCCTCTCTTCCCCCATCACCAATCGGTCACTTAACTTTTAATTGTAAATTTCATTCTGGAAGCTCCAGAGATCCCTTTGGGGAAGGGGAGCAGGCTGCTCCATCTCCATGTGGCTCTGTCCTGGAAGCATGTGCTATTTGGGGAGTGGTATTATTTTCCCTTTGTAAATTGAACTTTGCACATGTAATAAAATATTTAAAATGAAAATCAGGAAATGGGGAAATGTAAAGTTATCACGGCTGGAAAGAATTACAGCCACTAAAACAGTACCCCTCCCTTAATCATTTTTATTTCATGCTTTGCCAGTTCATTTAATTTCATTAATCTTTTGATGACAACAAAAATATTTGATTTTATACTTTCTGGGAAAAGATTGAGGCTTTGTAAAAAAAAAAGTGTTATATTTAAAAATAAAAGGGGTTAGAATTCCAAACGTATCTTTTTATTATGAGGCTTTCTAGTTTCAGAATGCCATATGGTTATTAGCAGAGATGGAAACCAACATCTGAGTTGAAATGGAAGCCACAGAAAGCATTACTGAGATAATAATTTCAACTTATTTTGCTGGTTAATGGTGTTGCTTAAAATTAAAGCAGCTCCCCAGCCTTGGAAAATCCTCTGGGAAAAATTATCTTTTTTATTTGATGCCCCAGACGTGTTTTTTTTTAAAAAGAAATAACAGTGGGGTTTTCTCTTTATTATTTATTTGGTTTTCACTTTATATACAGGATGGAACAAGCCACAATTGCTTGTAAATTATGAATTACTGTATGAGTGAACCACCTGTTGTTTAGGGTTAGAGTCACTTTTTAAGGTTAATATGTCACATTTTCCCTGTTTGTTATCAGGAAACAGTTGATCCCAAGCACAAGAACCTTAGACTTCTGATTAGAAAGGTGGTTAAGATTACAGTACAAGAACTCCAGTGAACGATCTCAAATGAAAACAACAACAATATACTGTTAGAAGTTAAGAAGTTCATTTCCAAACTAGGCTACAATAGACAGCAGTGACATTTGTGGAAGAATCAGGAACCTGTTTATAGCAGAACCCAAATCCGTAGGCTGACATAGTGATGACCACATTGTACTATTCCTCGCCACTCTCTTATAGATTTCTGATTCAAACGTTTGAGCCAATAATTAACCAGGAGGGTGTGAGGCATTAGCCTATAGCATACACTACTCCCCTTACCTATTATGTGTTTTATGAGCATACCTCACATGCCTTTGCCCTCCCCTCTTACCTGTGGCTAACCACAGTGGCTACAGACACAGCCCCTGCACTAGATCACAGTGCCTAGGTCCGTGATGGCGAACCTATGGCACACGTGCCAGAGGTGGCACACATAGCCCTCTCTACTGGCACGCACGCCGTTGCCCCAGGTCAGATCTCTGTGGTGGATCTTTGTGAGCTTCTGTTTCCCTGCAAACGAAACAGAAGCTCACAAAGGAAAAAGATCTTACATCTTGCCGGGCTGCCAGTGTTGAGATGCCCCATCTCCCGCCGGCCAGCTGTTCTTCAGGTCTCTGCTGCACATGCATGTGCACATGTCTGTGCATGTTTGCACATGCATGTCTGCATGCACACACGCACCTTTCAGTTTGGGCATGCATGTGCACGCAGTTTCAGCACTCAGTGTCTAAAAGGTTCACCATCACTGGCCTAGGTCTATTAATCTTTCTTTCACACAAGTTTTGTGACATGCTCATTTACCCATGACAGAGCTTGCTCTTCCCCTCAAAATACCCAGTGTGTTACAAGTGTAACACACGTGTTACAAGTGTAACACACGTGTTACAAGTGTTGTTAACGTCTTCCCGGTTCTTAGGCTATTTTTTATTTTATTACGTTATAATGCAAGGAATTAATAAGTTTATTTGTTTACAATAAACTCTTGTGGCCAGACCTGTCTTGCTTCCTTGTGCTTTTGGAAGACAAATAGTTTATTTTGTGTGTGTGTGTGTGTGTGTGTGTGTGTGTGTGAAGCTGGAACACTACACAGCATCTCTTCCTTCTTTTGCTAAGGAAAATGCAAGTAGAAAATGCAAGTAGAACTTTATTGTTACACGCAAAGTCTGTAATAGGAAGAAATTGGGCCATTTGTCGTGCTGGTACTAAGAGAACAATGAAGTTATTACGGTAGGTAGCATTTTCTTTTATCCAATGGTAGATGAATCTGCCAAGGAAACATGGAGTTTTCATAGCCAGAAAGCGAGGAAGAGCCTGGCCTCAGGCGGGGGCCCCCAGCCTGGCTTTGCTTTTGGGCCGCCGCTTTCCGGAACGGAGCCCGGACAAGGTAGGAGGGAGGGCAGGGCCAACCGGGGCGAGGCGGGGGCCTGGCTAAGCGACGTTTGTGGTAAATCCCTCCTTGGTGTTTCCATCGCCGAAATGTGATTTAACGACGTTTGTCGCCTGCTTCCGTCGGCCTCTCCCAGTCCTCGTTTTCTTCTGGCGCGGCTGCAGGACGGCTGGCGCTCGGCGGCGTGGAGTGGAGCGGAGGCCGAGGTGAGACGCGCGGCTGCCGGTTGGATGGGACGACAGGCTCGGCGGGGCGCATAGAGGGTCGGCGGGGCTGAAAACGAAGCTTTCTTTCTTTCTTTCTTTCTTTCTTTCTTTCTTTCTTTCTTTCTTTCTTCCCTACCTCTTTCTTCTTTCCTTCCCTCCCTCCCTCCCTTCCTTCCATTCTTCCCTTCCTTCCTTTCCTCCCTCTTCCTTCCTTCCATTCTTCCTTTCTTCCTTCCTTCCCTCCCTCCCTTTCTTCCTTCCTTCCTTCCTTTCTTTCTTTCTTTCTTTCTTTCTTTCTTTCTTCCTCTTTCTTTCCTTCCTTCCTTCCTTCATCCCTCCCTCCTTTCCTCCTTTCTTTCTTTCTTTCCTCCCTTCCATCCTTCCCTTCCTTCTTTTCCTCCCTCTTCCTTCCTTCCATTCTTCCTTCCCTCCCTCCCACTTTCTTTCTTTCCTTCCTTCCTTCCTTCCTTCCTTCCTTTCCTCCCTCTTCCTTCCTTCCCTCCCACTTTCTTTCCTTCCTTCCTTCCTTCCTTCCTTCCTTCCTTCCTTCCTTCCTTCTTCTCTCCCCTCCCCTCCCCTCCCCTCCCCTCCCCTCCCCTCCCCTCCCCTCCCCTCCCCTCCCCTCCCCTCCCCTCCCCTCTCCTCTCCTCTCCTCTCCTCTCCTCTCCTCTCCTCTCCTTTCCTTTCCTTTCCTTTCCTTTCCTTTCCTTTCCTTTCCTTTCCTTTCCTTTCCTTTCCTTTCCTTTCCTTTCCTTCCCTTCCCTTCCCTTCCCTTCCCTTCCCTTCCCTTCCCTTCCCTTCTCACATCTGAACAATTGCAACCCATGGAATTTTGTGCAGGTTGCAAAGAGCCTCCGCCCTAGCAATGGGGGAGGACTCTCCGGGTTCTGAAAACATCGCACGTATAAGATGACTAAGTGCAGGAATATAAATATTGTAAACTATTAACCTAGGGATCTGCGGTATCGACTTGACTCATTCTTTGAGTCAGGGAAGCAAACTTTTGATTAGGAAAAGTTGACCCTTTTTTTAAAAAAGAAAAAAATTAAAAAGACCTTTTCCTTGAATGCAATCGCTGGGCGAACCAAAGTCCTTCAGGCTGTTTGACAGGTGCCATCTTAAACATCGCAATCCTCTTTTCCTCCAGCAAAGAGAGGAATGCTTTCTATAGGATGTCTTGCTGTGACAGGTGCGTGCTTGCATCCCGCAAAAGCAGAGGAAAGAAAACAACTTTTTTTTTCCAATAGAGATTTTTTTGTAGAGTTAAATCGATTAATACAGAGACAGTCCTTTTGCTGAGGTTGGTGCCAGTGAAAGGGAAAAGGCAGAGGGACTCCATTTTGAGATCATTTTGGCCCATCAGGTGCCAAAAGGTGCTATCTGCCCCGGGAGTCATTGAGGAGGGCTGCCCTGTTTATATTGTACCTGTTGATGGAAAACAGGAAGAAAAGTAGCCACAATCATGTGAAAAACACATATGAATTATACCTCCAACACTAAGGCTCATCTAATTTCACTTCACTTTGCAGTATGTTTTCCAGTCAACTGGGGTAAATCATGCCCTCTCTTTTACTGCTATCTTTTTTTTTGTTTATTACCTAGGAGATTGGCAACATGACTTTTTAAATATAAATCCTGCTATCTTAAATGTATTATTTTTTTCACTGAAAACTGGATTGCACAATTTTCAAAAGCAAATTTTGTATGCTTTTGCATTCCTTTTATAAAAACGAAAATTGGAAATTTAGAAATCAGTATAAGCAGACCTCTTCCGTTTGCATCCTCTCTGTATCTTTGTTCTCATAAACTAAAGACCTTAAAATAAATTAGATGTTCCAGTCAGACCAACCACCTCAAAGAATATCCTGTAGAGAGATTAAAGGACACAAATTCCCAGTTTGTTTGTTTGTTTTTTGGCTTGGCATTGTTCGTATTCCCATTTGAATTTTCTTCCTTGCGTTGCTTTTTGTTCACTTCTCAGTCTGAAATGCAAATATCTAATTTAATATTTTGAGGGGAGGTTTATTTTTGATCGTGGATTGTAGATCAAGGAAAAGTGGACGTCAGATCTTTTTAGCGTGAGAAATAGAGAGCCATTATCTGTTCTTTGTTTTTTAGAAGAACTTAACAGTTTTGAAAGGTGAGTGGATGCCAAAGGAGACTCCTTTGTTGGGCAGTGTGTGTTGTGCAAAATGAGGCTCGCTTGCTGGGCAGGGGTGGAAATAAAATAAACCTTGTGGGTTGGCTTTCTCTGGCCTGCTCTGACACCGCCCCCCCCCCAGCCTTTGTTTGCAAGTCCAAACGGTCCCTAACTGCTCAGCACAATCCCTCCCCACTGCCAGCCAGCCTCACCACCTACCCCTGGAAACTCCACCTACCCCTGTAAAATCCCAGGTAAACCCTGGAGATGGTCTTCCCAAGCTGGCCACTGGAGAAGCAACCAAAGCAGCCGCCACCACCGGGATGGTGCATAAAGGATGCAACAGGGCCAGGTGCGATTAAGGCAGCCAGCCAGGACACTTGCAAGCTCAGGCAGGCAGGCAGAGATCTGTCTGGCTCAGCTGGCAGCTGTCTTTCCTCCCTGGTGACCCCACCTGCCACCGAGTCAAGCCTTGGACCAGTGGTGAAATTTTTTTACTATCGGTTCTGTGGGCATGGTGTGGCTTGGTGGGTGTGGCTTGGTGGGCATGGCAGGGGAAGGATACTACAAAACCTCCATTCCCACTCCACTCCAGGGAAGGATACTTCAAAATCCCCATTCCCTCCCCACTTCTGGGAGAAGGATATTGGAAAATCTCCATTCCCACCCCACTCTGGTGCCAGCCAGAGGTGTATTTGCCAGTTCTTCGAACTGCTCAAAATTTCCGCTACTGGTTCTCCTGAACCTGCTGGATTTCACCCCTGCCTTGGACCCCCCCAAGACTGCAGCTGCAGTCACATCTAGGTCGCTGCATGCCTCGCCATCCTTCACCGTTGCTGCCAGCCAGGTGAGTTGGGGGGCTGCTGGCTTCCATCTCCCCTCCTGCCTTTGTTCACCTGCCTGCAGTCTTGCTGGCTTGCCCAGGCTTGTTGAAGCTGGGTGAGAGCAACCAGGCACTGAAAACTGGGGCGGGGGGGGGGGAATGTGGCAGAGGACTGGCCAGGCTTTGGGGGTCCTGGAGAGAGGGGTCTCTGAATGATCCGAACCCAAGCACTTTCTAAGCTCTTTCACCCTTCAGAACTCCAATTGCAGCAATCAGCAGAGGCAGCCTCGGGAACCCGTCACCCCATCTGCCCTTAACGCTGTCCCAAGTCTTTCACCTGCTTCAGGTACTCCCCCTCTTTCCAGACACCCCCGCTGCTGCAACCAGAGTTCCAAAGGGTGAAAGAGCTTCAATGGGGACAATTACAGCGATTGCTGTGCATCTTCTCACTCCCGGCCCGCCCATGCCTGCCTGCCACAGATGGCCACAGCCCCCTGCTTGAGACCCGCTTCTTGGTGAAGAGCACAGAGTCCTCCCATCCCAATTCTCCACAATGTTTTCTCCCTCTCCATGCCCCCACCCCATCCCCACACTGGATGAGGAGCCTGAGAAATTTTCCAACAAGGTGAAGAAAGTCCCTCATTCACCCCCATCTGTTTTGTTATTGTTAGTTGCGAAGTCGTGTCCGACGCATCGCAACCCCATGGATAACATTCCTCCAGGCCTTCCTGTCCTCTACCATGCTCTAGAGTCCATTTAAGCTCACACCTACTGCTTCAGTGACTCCATCCAGCCACCTCATTCTCTGTCGTCCCCTTGTTCTTTTGCCCTCAATCTTTCCCAGCATTAGGCTCTTCTCCTGTGAGTCTTTCCTTCTCATTAGGTGGCCAAAATATTTGAGTTTCATCTTCAGGATCTGGCCTTCTAAAGAGCAGTCAGGGTTGTTCTCCTCTAGGACTGACCGGTTGGATCGCCTTGCAGTCCAAGGGACTCGCAGGAGTCTTCTCCAGCACCAGAGTTCAAAGGCCTCCATTCTCTGGCGCTCAGCCTTTCTTACGGTCCAACTTTCACAGCCATACATTGCAACTGGGAAAACCATAGCCTTGACTATATGCACTTTTGTCATCCCAAATGCCGGAGAAGGAATTCAAGCACTTCAGGAAGCCGAGCGGGTGGGACTGCATCTAATGGGAATGCAGAGGCCAGTGTGCAGATTGGTTAATTGTCCTGCACTGTGAAATGGCTGGGGTTCCAGCAAATAACCCGGGACAAGAGGGTAGGGGAGGAATGTGGGAAACAGTGCCAGGAGAGGGGCAGCCAAGGATGAATGGCTACGGTGGGGTGGCAGGTTGAAGTGGGTACTACCATGTGGCTGTGACCAATTGTTCCATTCCCTCTATCAGTCGGTTTCACAAGTATTAAAAGGGGAAATGAGTGTCTTAAGTGGTTTTTGAGGCGCATGTTGCATTTTAAAACTTTCCACCCACAATTTTTTTGCCCCATTCAGTTGGCAAAGGACTCTGAAGACTATCAAAAAGATTTGAATGGCGCACATGGCCAGGCTCCACATTTTAATGCCTCTTCTTTATCCGATAGCCAGGACGATTTGCATTGCAAAAATTAGAAGTAGGAGAAAAAAACCTAGGAGAATGGGCTAAATTAGAAATGCATAAATGTTTGTCGCAGGGGAAAATGTGTTTTAAAGTTAAATTCAATCTTTGTTAGGAATTGTTTGAAATATAAACAATGACTCAAGGTCACTGACTTTGGCGTTGTCACAGGAAATAACACACGGAGGGATAAGAAGACAATCTGGGAAATATTCTGGGAAATAAGCAACAGAAAGTAGGTTTTTTTGATTATTATGATTGAGAAAATAATGGATTTCTTCCACTATGGAGTAAGTTTATATATATACACACACACATATATATATATATATATGGCCCAATACCTAATACTGTATGTATCCTGTGGAATAAGTAGGCAAAATCTTGAACCTTAAAAAAAAAACTTGGCTGGGGATAGCAATAGTAATAGCACTTAGACTTATATGCCGCTTCACAGTGCTTTACAACCCACTCTAAGACGTTTACAGAGTCAGTATATTGCCCCCAACAATTTAGCTCCTCATTTTTCTCACCTCGGAAGGATGGAAGGCGGAGTCAGCCTTGAGCCTGGTGGGATTTGAACTGGCAAATTGCAGGCAGCCAGCAGTCAGCAGAAGTAGCCTGCAGTACTGCACTCTAACCACTGTGCCACCGAGGCTCCACCGATGCTTGATTATAAGGGGTAAATGGGTGCTGGTATCTTACAAAACTCGGAAACTTACAAAATGATCTTACGAAATGATCTTGTTCTTCCTTGATTTGGATTGCAACATTTCATGTGCCACACAATCCTTGGGGTGGCCAAGAATATTGTACATCTCTGAAAAAAAACTTTCTAATTTTATTTTACAGATATACACTGACTCATGTCCTCGTGTTTGAAATTTTACAAGACATCTCTTTGGTGCACTATTTTTATGTAGTGAATATCCCATGTGGGCATCTTTCAAGTATATAGAGACCAGAATGAACTGTATTACTGATTACATAATTATTAGGAATCAGACATATGTAGAATAATATGCGGATATTATTCCTCAAACCTTTTTTGGGACACCAAATTATTGGATCACTGCACTTTAGATAACTATTTATTTAGTAAAGTAGGAATGAGACACGTATGGTACAATTGTATTTTGGCTACATCTAGACTCTTTTCAGGGGACGCGGTGGCTCAATGGCTAAGGCACTGAGCTTGTTGATCAGAAGGTCAGCAGTTCAGCGGTTCAAATCCCTAGCGCCGCATAACAGAGTGAGCTTCCGTTACTTGTCCTAGCTTCTGCCAACCTAGCTGTTCGAAAGCACGTAAAGAATGCAAGTAGAAAATTAGAACCACTTTGGGGGAAGGTTCGCACATGCGCATGCACAGTTCACCCATGATGACGTCGTGGCAGGTGGGCGGAGCGTCCCGCCGGTTTTACTACCAGTTCTATAGAACCGGACCGAACCGGGAACAACCCACCACTGGTAAAAGGTTTCCTGCCAGATTCTTCTTCCTCTGGAATTATCGTGCAAGGCAGACTTTTTTTATGAGAGTGGTATCTTTATTTTTTTAATCTAAAAAACTTGAATGTGAACACTACCTATGTTTTGTAAAGTACTCTGTGAATTTTTGTGTGTGTTATACACAGACACGACACACATACCCTGTTTCCCCGAAAATAAGGCATCCCCTGATAATAAACCCAATCGGGCTTTTGAGCGTATGCGCTAAAACAAGCCCTCCCTGAAAATATTTAAACGTGGAGGTGGAAATCAGGTAAGATGGCAAGAGGAGCCCCATCTTGCTCAACCCCCCCTCCCACAAAATAATAAGACCTCCCTGAAAATAAGGCCAAGTGCTTATTTCGGGGTTCAAAAAATATAAGACAGGGTCTTATTTTCGGGGAAACACGGTACACACACAACAAACACACACACACTGCAAACTTTATGGAATTCATTGCCTGTTTGTCGTCTTCAGTGATATTCTCAATCTAATTGGAGCCCTGGATACTTTGAATGAGTGGATACTCATTCAAATACTATTATTAATAAGTATAATTAATATTTATATCTAAATATTTCTTTGCATAATTCTCAGTACATTATGTATATTATGCAAGAGGGAAAAGACTAAGGTCATAGTTTATATTGATGATGTAAACATATGCCAACCTTTTGTTCTTAAACTATGGCTATGACAAAACAGTAGTTGCCTTGGACAAAATTTTGCTTTACTTTTAAATACTGAATAAATAACATAATGATTATATCCACTTTCCTTGCATCACAATTGTATACAGGTAGTCCTCAATTTACGACCACAATTGAGCCCAAAATTTATGTTGCTAAGTGAGAAATTTGTTAAGTGAGTTTTGCCTCACCACATTTGTTAGGTGAATCACTGCAGTTCTTAAATTAGTAACACAGTTATTAAGTGAATCTGATATCCCTATTGAACCTTGCTTGTCAGAAGGTCGCAAAATGGGATCACATGACCCTGGAACACTGCAGTCGTCATAAATGTGAGTCAGTTGTCAAACATCTGAATGTAAATCACATGACCATGGGGATGCTGCAACTGTCCTAAGTGTTAAAAAGTGGTCATAAGTCACTTTTTTCTGTGCCGTCATAACTTTGAGTATTCACTAAGCGAACTGTCGTAAGTCAAAGACCACCTGTAATTAGAAAGAGAAATTAGTCCAATAGAAAGAGAGGCTTGAGCATGCTTAAAGTTCATCGACATTTATTTTCCTGTGTAAGCATACTGTATTTGGGGTTGTGTAGTGTAGATCAAATTCAACTATTCAGCAACACCATAGGATTTTTTGTAGTTTTCTATCCAAAAATTAAGTCCAGCCTTGCCTTATTTTTTAAAGAGCAGCCCAGATCAGTTTAGCAGTGCCACCTTCCGTCCTTCCCACCCCCACCCCCAATAGCCTTTGTTTTGCTTGGTGTTTAGGGTTCAGCCATGGCAAATATTATTTGTGATACTTGAAAGAGAGAAACAAATTAATGAAGAACACATTCGGGTGTTACTGAGATCATTGTCTAAGTTCGTGATGGCGAACCTGTGGCACGCGTGCCACAGGTGGCACACAGCGCCATCTCTGTGGGCACGCCAGCCTTTGCCCAGCCCAGTTCCACCGTGCATGCACGTGCGCCTCCCACTGGCCAGTTGGTCTTCGGGTCTCTGCCGCGCATGCATGGGGGCAGGGCCTTCCCCAATCTCCGCAGGTTCCAGCCTCTGCAGGTGCCTCTCTGTGGCAGAAATGGAGGAGAAAGCCTGGGCGCGCAGGGAGAAACTCTGAAGATTGGGGAAGGCAGGAATGGAGGAGAAATCCTGGGTGCGGGGTGGGGGGGGAGAAACAGTGGAGATTGCGAGCCATCCCCTGTGCCCCGTTTTGGGCCTGAAAAGCCTCCTGCACCAACCTGGAAGCCAAAACGAGGCCAGGGCGCATGCGTGGGGGGGCACATGCACAGGGAACACGCGTGCATGCACAGGGGCGGGACACATGAACGGGGCGCTTACATTGCATTTGGGGGATTGGGGCACACATGTGCATTCACGCGTGCTTGCGCTTTGGGCACTCGGCACCAAAAAGGTTAACCATCACTGGTCTAAGTCAAGCTTAGGGGATCCTCTTCAATCAAAAACCAATTTCTCAGAATAAGGTGGCCAATCTAGGATATGCAGAACATTTGGATAGTGTTGTAATTTTAAAAGCAGATTCCCATCCAACTAGATAAGTAATCTATTAGTTTTGCCAACAATATGAAATGCATCTCAGATAAGTATTTGTATAACCTGTTGTTCACGGTTAGCCATTGTGTTAACAAAATGCACTAGTAACCAAAAGGAAAATGGATTAAAGAAGGGCTGCATCGAACAGAAAGACACTACAACAAAGAGGAAAGGATGTTTGCCTTAGCTCTGTAGAATACCTACCCAGTAAATATTACCCACTGACAACAACTTACAGTGTGTGTGTGTGTGTGTGTGTGTATAGTAAAATTCAGTTCTGTGAATTTTAGCAATGAAAATAAATCAACACTTGTTAATTGTTTTTTTCTCTATTTCTACTACAGAGGGTTTACTCTGTAGTAGAAACAGGAATATAGTTAGGATAGGGTAGGGTAGGGTAGGATAGGATAGGATAGGATAGGATAGGATAGGATAGGATAATAGGAGGTGGAAGTGGAAGTGGAAGTGGAAGTGGAAAAGGATAGGTTGAGTTGGGTTGGGTTGGGTTGGGATGGGATGGGATGGGATGGGATGGGATGGGATGGGATGGGATGGGATGGGATGGGATGGGATGGGATAGGATAGGGTAGGGTAGGGTAGGGTAGGATAGGATAGGATAGGATAGGATAGGATAGGATAGGATAGGATAGGATAGGATAGGATAGGATAGGATAGGATAGGATAGGACAGGAGTGAAATCCAAAAATTTTCCCTACCTGTTCTGTGGGCATGGCTTGGTGGGCATGGCAGGGAAAGGATATTGCAAAATCTCCATTCTCACCCCACTCCAGGGAAAAGATACTGCAAAATCCCCATTCCCTCCCCACTCCTGGGAGAAGGATATTGCAAAAATCTCCATTCCCACCCCACTCTGGGGCCAGCCAGAGGTGGGTTTTGCCGGTTCTCCGAACTACTCAAAATTTCCGCTACCAGTTCTCCAGAACCTATTAGAACCTCCTGGATTTCACCCCTGCCTTGGAGGTCTTCTAGTTAAAGCTCCTTCTCAGGCAGGAAACCCTATACCATTTCAGAGAAGAAGAACATACTTACTTTGATTTCCTTGTGTTTTCTTCAGGCAGATGTAACTATGGCTCAGACAGGACAGATCTCTAGACACCTATTTCTCTCCACCTTTGAAGACATTAATGCAGTTCTGGAAGAGGAGCCGCCCAAAAGACCTGTGTTCATAACAGACTTTGCAGAGCAAGTGGAAATGAATATCAGGTATTGCATATTTTGGGTGACTAGGCATCCCAGTTTTGTAAGGCATCCTAGACATTGGACAGAACAGTACAAAGCAGAACAATATCCTAATTTCTAGGTGCCTATGACAGTTGGCTGGTAGCAGCAGGAGTAGCAGGAAGTTATTGTCGTGGGCAGCCACAGCACAGAAACAGCTTCTGTGTTTGCTATTCATTGTTCCCACTGGAAGGGACCTCAGAGGTCTTCTAGTCCAGCACCATCTTAAGGCAGGAACCTAACACCAAGTGGTGGGTTCCTCCCGGTTCCTCCCAGTTCCGCCGAGCTGGTAACGGTGACAATATGATGTCACCGTTACCGACTCTGCCCCCCCCACTCCCACATTATTCTTACCTTTTATTTGGGCCCACCCCCAATCTATTGCTGCCTCCTGAGTCCCAGCTGATCGGCTAGAAGGAAAAAAACTGTTTAAACTTGTGCCGCGGGGCTTCAAAGGGCTGCCCTACAGCTGATCAGTGTTAAAAGGCAGTGTGGTGGTAGACCGGTGCCTCCAAAAACAAATGAGTAGACCAGTGCCTGCAAAAATAAATGGGTAGACCAGTGCCTCCAAAAACAAATGAGTAGACTGGTGCTTGCAAAAGTAAATGAGTAGACCAGTGCCTGCAAAAATAAATGGGGAGACCAGTGCCTCCAAATAAAAATGAGTAGACCAGTGCCTGCAAAAATAAATAAGTAGACCAGTACAACTCTGCAAGCAGTTAAAAGCCTGGTAGACCAGTACCTCTGCTAAAGAGCCTTGGTGGCACAGCAGACTAAAGTGCTGTTAAGTAACACCAGCTGCCTGCAATTATTGCAAGTTCAAATCTCACCAGGCTCAAGGTTGACTCAGCCTTCCATCCTTTCTAGGTAGGTGAAATGAGGACCCGTTTGTGGGGGCAATAAGCTGACTTTGTATAAAAAAGAACACCACTTGGGGGGGGGGGAAGCTCTATTAAGCAGATATATACAAAAATATGAAGGCTATTGCTTAACACATTGTAAGCCGCCCTGAGTCTCCGGAGAAGGGCGGCATATAAATCGAACCAATAAAAAAAAAAAAATCCTAAAGAATTGTCACATGACCATCAAGCCACGCCCACAAAATAAGGCACGCCCACAGAACCGGTAGTAAAAAAATTTAGAACCCACCCCTGCTAACAGCATTCCAGGAAAATACTTATCCAATCTATTTGAAAACCTCCAGTGATAGAGAAAACACGACTCCA
This sequence comes from Pantherophis guttatus, assembly GCF_059756535.1. NCBI lineage: Eukaryota > Metazoa > Chordata > Lepidosauria > Squamata > Colubridae > Pantherophis > Pantherophis guttatus. The sequence goes on from NC_142069.1 coordinate 78,564,256, forward strand.
GAGGCAACCTATTCCACTGATTATGCTATTAGATCTTTGGTTGATGATTGTAATAGAATTTAAAATTAAATACACCACTGCAGCTTGACGGGTCTGCAAACTGATCCTTGGATCTCCTCAACAGGAAATTTCCCACCACCATCATACATTTGCTCAAATTTGTTTTGCGGCATTTGACCTTTATATATATATATATATTATTATTATTTTTTTTAGATCTATAATCCAAGTTGGTCATCAGCTTGCAGTAATTGGAGATGAGTGTAACAGGAGATATAGTGGAAAATTGGAGGATCCATTATTTCAACTTGCTAAAGGGTAATTTTCAATATTCTAATTATTATGTGTTTAGGAATACAACTAAAATATGAATGGGAGATTATTTTTGAATGATCTCTAACTTTAAAAAAAACAATCTTCCAATTGCAAACAACAGAGATCTTGATACATAAAAAATTATTTATTTATCATATATATCTAGTTGCCTATCTCACATGAAAGTGATGGTTTTGGTAAGATAAAGGAAGAATAATTGGCTTACCTTAGATGGCCTGGGGCCACGGGTGAAATCTGGTAGGTTCTGACAGGTTCTGGAGAACCGGCAGCGGAAATTTTGAGCAGTTCGGAGAACCGGCAGCGGAAATTTTGAGCAGAACCGGCAGGGGAAATTTTGAGTAGTTCGGAGAACCGGCAAATACCACCTCTGGCTGGCCCCAGAGTGAGGTGGGAATAGAGATTTTGCAATATCCTTCCCCAGGAGTGGGGTGGGAATGGAGATTTTGCAGTATCCTTCCCCTGTCATGCCCACCAAACCACGCCCACCACGCCACACCATGCCCACCAAGCCCCGCCCACAGAACTGGTAGTAAAAAAATTTGGATTTCACCATTGCCTGGGGCCCCAAATAGCGTTTCTTTTTAAAGTTGTGGCTAGTACTGCTGAATCTTGACACATTTTGATCATGATGCCGCAAGTGCATGTCTGTATTATTCTGTGAAAAGTAGGATATCTAATTGAGAGACTCCTTACATTCTATTACACATTTGTAATATGCTGAAACACAGTAAAATTTTAATAAATGATAGAGCAACTGGGATAAACCATAATTAACAGCATCTCAATAAACTAAGAGAGCAAATGTCACCATCGTGTAGCATTCCTCTGAAGATTTAAAATTTGGTATTTTCTTTTTAATCATGCGTTTTGGGCTGTAATATATTTCAATATTAAGAAGCTGGCACAAATAACAAAAAGTATAGGATTGAAAAAAGGGGCTTGTGCTTATTTCCTTTTTTTAAAAAAAAGTCTTCTTTTTTATATTCAAAAGAAAGTGAAAATACAAAACTCCAGAAAATTAAAAAACAAAACAAAAAACCCACAAAACAATCAAGACATTAAAAAAAGTCCATTGAAAAGAACAGAAAACCAACATTTATATGCACATATTATCCCCTCTACTTGAATAATGATTAATACATTACTACAATATTGCTTCCCATCCCTTGCCCCACTTCCCCTAAATTTTTAAACTGGTAAATCTATTTGCAAATTATTGTCCTGTCTTCTATATACTATATTAACGACAACATAGTTAACAGGAAGAACAATCATAATAAAAAAGACAAGATTAAAGTTTCAAAACCCTTTAACAAACTTATTGTTATAAATTCATAGAAAATTTAACACAGCATCTTATCTATCCCAAATCATCCCAAGAATTAAGAGTAATTTGTCCTTGATCAAATATCCATGTTTGTTTCTTAATGCCATCTTTCATCGATTGTTATCTAATTAAATATAATAAATCCAGTCTCCATAGTTGGTGTATCTTCCCAACAAAGTCCAAATAGAAGTGGCTTCCAGTTAAGTGTAACAAATCCATTCTCCAATCTCCCTCAGTCCTCTTAGGAAAAAGCAAATTATCACTCCTCCATTCAGACAGACTTCTAGTATTGTAAAAGATGGCAGGCTCAAACTGCAAAGAGATGAATGCGATCAGCTCAGTTAGTTCTGTCTGTACAGTCCATATCTCTTTGGTCTGCAACTTTCCAATCAGATTCCTTTTGTGAATCTAATTTATCCAAAGCTGAATGCCTCTGAATATTTTCCATGGCCATTATCATTTCATCAAACTTTTTTTTAAAAAAAAACTTTCAAGTAAAGATTGCATTTTGCCAAAAAGTCTTTTTGATATCACAATAATTGTTAAGTGTGAAAAAGGGTCATAAGTCACTTTTTTCAGTGCAGTTGTAACTTTGGTCACTAAATGAATGGTTGTAAGTTGAGAACTACCTATACCTACAGAATGAAATGGACATTGACTCCTGCTAAATGTATAGGGATAGCCATATGGTTTTATCGGCAGAAATGTAGATGTATTTGCCATTATCTTCTTCCAGGACTACTTATTTCCCAATCCAGCCTACAACTTGGATGTTTTTTTGGTGGTCTCTCCTCCAAATATTAGCTTTTGTCCTGTTTCCCAAAATACATCAAAGCAGGGGTGAAATTCAGCAGGTTCTGAAGAACCGGTAGCGGAAATTTTGAGTAGTTTGGAGAACCGGCAAATACCACCTCTGGCTGGCCTTAGAGTGGAGTGGGAATGAAGATTTTGCAATATCCTTACTCCAGGAGTGGGGAGGGAATGGGGATTTTGCAATATCCTTCCCCTGCCATGCCCATCAAGCCACGCCCACCAAACCCACCAAGCCCACAGAATCGGTAGTAAAAAAAAATTGAATTTCACCATAATTTTGATACTGGAGGCATCAAGATTAAGCCCAGATTAGGCCAGTTTCGTACCTTAATAAAAATGAAAGGAGTGCAGTGTCTTCGTTTAACGAAAAATGGATTGGTGCATTTGGAACAGTCTTCTTCCCCCTGGCTTTGACAGGACTCAACTAGTTGAGAAGAGAGAATTTGGTGACTTCATAAGAGCATAGAGCTCTACTCATGATGATGGGTGTTTTATTGGGTGAGAATGTCAAGTTTGGCTTTGAAATGTCTGAAATTTAAATCAATAAATCTTGACTGGTAAGAAACTGGGAATCTATTTCTGAAGTCAGTTGCAGAGTAGAAACCTGTCCACTTTTTATTACTATCCAAAGGTATCTGTGGAGGTCAACTACATCAACCTGGTAGGCTCAAGTGGAATAATCAAGGAACTGCTCCATTTTACACGTGTACAATGCAAGCAAATCATGTTGCAAAGGACCTTGCTATGACACCACATTTGTTGTAGTAAAACGTATTTATTGCTTGCTTACTGCTTATAAGAACCATTGTATTTTAATCATTCATGTTTTGTTTCCTTTTAAATAGAATAGTGGCCTGTGTTTTCCAGACTCGGTTTTGGGGCAAAAATGTTATGAAAACTGTTGGGAGTTCTTTGGACAAGAGCTGGAGAAAGAAGATTATTAACTATGTCTGGGTAAATTTCATTTATTTTTATTATTGCAGTCATAATTATACTGTTAAACAGTGAGGCAACTAAATTAGCAAAAGAGTTTTTGTTTCTTATAATGCAATTCTGTTTCTATTCTGTTCCTCATTGCTTGGTGTGGAAAGACATGAATTGCTGTTAAGATGCAAAACCCTCCCATGTTCTGGCTGATAACACATTGCCTTCCAGTGGGTGGTAGATAAGATAATAAATTGGATAATCTATACATTACTAAAATGTCTGTAACTTTTAAATAGGTGAAACGCTGCATCCTAGAACAAAATGTTTTGGACCAAGGTATTTCAAATGGGCAAATTTACAGAACGCACCCAAAATCTAGGACCCATGGCTCCCATGGAATTTAAATTTAAATTTTAAAAAATATTTATGACATAAAATTATCATAAAACATTTATGGCATAATATATCTTAAAACATTTCCTGTGGTCAATTCCTGATGTTTGACTTTCAAGACAGATACATCTTTTGAGTACAAGTAGTCCTTGATTTACAACCACAATTGAGCCCAAAATTTATATTGCTGAGAAATTTGTTAAGTAGGTTTTGCCCCATTTTGCGACTTTTCTTGCCATATTGTTAACTGAATCACTGCAGTTGTTAAATTAGTAATACACTCGTTGAATCTCCACTGACTTTGTCAAATGGATACAAAAGATAATCACATGATCCCAGGACATTGTAACTGTCATAAATATGAGTCAGTTGTCAAGTATCCAAATATAAATCACGTGACCACAGGGGTGCTGCCACCGTCATAAGTGTGAAAAATGGTCAGAGGTCCCCTTTTTCAGTGCCATTATAACTTTGAATGGTCACTAAATGAAAGGTTGTAAATCGAGGAGTACCTGTATCTCCCTGAATTTTAAAGAACTTTTGAAATCCATTAGAAATTCAGCCATTGTTGAATATATTGAGATATCTGGTAAGAAAATATCTTTGAAATGGTGACCCAAGGTGTCGTGGGTTGTCTAGTAATAAAATAGTTGGGAGGTATAAATTCCTAAAAGCCAAATTAAAGTTTTATAACCCATCATTATTTAAAAAGCTAGATCGATTTAGAAGGCTTTGTGACCTGAGGCAAGAACCTTCCTGCATTTGTATACTCATAAAAATTTAAATTTTTCTTTCCACATGCTCTTCCACTAAAACTCATAAACAGAATATGCTGTACTGATTATCATTCCCTTTTGGTTTGTAACTTTTAACAATTCTTAATCGGATTCTTTATTCTCCCCACAAACAGCTTGTTTGGATTCCCGTGAACTGTGCATTCCAGAAATGGGGGCCGGCCCTCCTGATGGCAGCTTTCACCTGGTGGCTGCATGAGCTGCAGAACGGACACTGAATTTCCCTAGATGGTCATTGCTGGACTTTGACCAACCTGCAACTCACCCTGGAGGTGGCATTGACTTCGTTTGCATTTTTAAAGTTGCCTATGAAAAAGCTCCTTTTTCTATTTAAAGTGTAGGGTGGTGCTGGGTCACTGCTATTTTTCATACTTTTAAAAACAGAATTATTAATATGGGTTTGTTGCTGGGTAACTACCTGAATTTGTTTTAATATATGCCGGTAGGATTAATTCATATCTTATCTTTTATACATTTATAAGTTGTCTACTTCATGGAGAGATTTTATGTATTAGAAAGATGATAGAAGGAATGCTGGACATCCTTTTAAATTATACTTGCAGTATAAAACATCTAAAACAATTTGTAATCTTACTAACTTAAAAATAAAACTAAAGCTTCATTTATAATTCTTAGATGTATTGGCTGTTTTCTGTGTCTTTTGTGGTCTAGGCAATATTGCAGAAAGGGAAATTTTCATCCTTGAGCTGTGTTTTCAACCAGGAATATGGTGATTTATTATTATTTTTTGTTGCTATAGTCAGAGAGATCAATGCTGCGTCACTTCAAGAAGGAATGCTTGCTTCCATGATACTTGGATATAAATTCCACAAATAGTTCAAAATTATGACTCCAAAACAAGGCAAACACAGCAGATAAAACCATGTTTAACTGGGCTTCATTCAGAAAGTACAAGTGGCTGGCATACCATAAATTTATTTATTAATTTAATTTAATTTAATTTATATACCGCCCTTCTCCCAGAAGGACTCAGGGCGGTGTACAGCCAAAATAAAACACACAGATATAAAATTTAAAAAACAATTTAAGAAATATTAAATAATTTAGCCCATATCTAATTAAAATAAAACTACCCATTTTAGACATTTAAAAGTTAACGATTAAAAATTTAAAAATTAAAAATTAGTTTACATATATGTAAACACTGTTTACTTAAATGTGTGAAGAATAACACATTGAGAGACCTGCCCTTTCAATATAATCAGGTGTTTCCACTTATAAGTTGCTTTCTCTTGGCTGCATTTTCCTCAGCCTGACATAAAATACTTGAGTGATGTAATCTGGACTAGATTATTTATTGCCTGACATCATTAAAGATAATGGCCCTGATATGCACACATGAGCATTTATTCTGTTCCAGTAGAGCTTCTGATCAAATAGGTTTCCATGTTATTGAAATCATCATAAAAATAGAAGCATACTAACAGCAGGGAAAATATCCAACCAATGAACAATGGTGATAGCTTCATTCAAGCTGGCTTTAGAAAGAGCTTAAGAACATTATTGCTGATCTACCCTGGAAAAATGACAAGCTAAAGAATACCCCAAAGAAATCATTATGTGCTTCATTGATTATAGAAAGGTCTTTTTATTGTGTCAATCTATGGAATATGCTCAGAAAAATGGGAATGCCAGAATACCTCATTATCCTCATGAAATATACAGGTGTTGTCATATAAGCTTACATTGTCCTCAGGTGGAAGAAAAGACTCCATGAGGTTAGGCAGGCTGCACATGTAGCTTTTACTCTTCACTTATGTCACCAGGACAACTAGGTGAAGGGGATTAGGCCTGTTAAATAAGTACTGTATTTTTCGGAGTATAAGATGCTCCGGACTATAAGACGCACCTACCTTTTTTGGGGAGGAAAACAAGATACACACTAGTGCATGGATATGGGAAATAATATGAAATTTTACCAGTTTGGAACTGTTTTTAAGATTTTTTTTCTTTGCATAGATTGGTATTGTAATCAGAATCAGTAAATTATTCAGCATACAATCTGTCAGATGTAAAGCTTTTCCCCTCTATTTTCCTTCAGGTAACATTTTAATTAAGTTAGTGAAATGCTTTTTAAATTCCAGCTAATTGTTGATTCTAGATAAAAATTTTACAGCAAAAGGACACACAGAAGACTCATAAAACACTCACAATAACTCTGCCTCCCAGTTTGCCTCATTGCAGCAAACAGCCTGCTTTAGTTTCATTTTCACCATAGCGTGATTAGCACATGAAAAAAAAAAAAAATCTGCCTCCCAGCAATTTGCCGGTTTGCAGCAAGCAGTGGAGGCCTGCGAGGCAATAGGCAATGGCAATCCCTGCAGCCTGAAACAGCTGAGGGTCGGGAGGCCGATCCAACCGACAATCAACTGCTTGTGCTAATCACGCTGTGCTGAAGCTGAAATGGGCTGTTTTGCTGTTTGCTGCAAGGAGTAAATTGCTGGGAGGCAGAGGCCAAAGGGTGGGGGCCGGCAGGTGGGTGAAGCTATATTCGGAGTATAAGACGCACCCAAATTTTCACCCTCTTTTTTTGGGGGGGGGGGTGCGTCTTATACTCTGAAAAATATGGTATATATCAAATATATGTAAGGCACTCACAGGCAAATATGTTAATTTGACGAAAGGCTCAGAAATACAATGGAGAATACTTTCACTCCAGGCATGACAATAAACCTGTGCAAAGAAGTTATGCAGGCAGCAAATTACTTTCCATTTCTTCCAAGAATCTCTACGTTTCTTCATCTGTTTCATCTTCAGAAACATCAATATTACTATAATATTTTGAGGCCTTTAAATTGCAGCTTCTTAGAATTGCACCTAACTGTTTTCCAGGTCCCACTTCATATGTATAAGGAAACTTTTTTCCTTTATTCCTTTCATAGATTGCGTGCATTATTTGTTCCCATTTCACTGGCGAAACCAATTGTTCCACTAAACAATGCTGAATCTGTTCCGGTTGCCTGTATTTCTTGCTATCCACATTTGAATAGACAGAGATGAGGGGTTGTTGGAAGCTGATTGATTCAAGAGCTTCGGATAAAGGTTGCATTGCTGATTCCATTAGTCGGGTGTGAAAAGCACCACTCACAGGTAGCATTTTTACACGTGCAAATGAGAACTTCCTTGAATTTTTCTGTAAGAATTCCAAAGCCTAAGATTAAAAAAAGAAAAAATGAATTATTTCACTCGTCTAGAACTGCTTTAGTATACTTCACTTTTTAAAGAATTCTGAATAAACAGCTGCACACTGATGAAACGTGATCCAAGAAAAACAACAACAAAAGATCTTTCAGAAGCCTGGTCAATAGTAGTACAAGCACTACAATTTAGGCCAGAAATATGGAAGTCTTAACATACATTCACCATCAGAACAATAAACCATGTTACGGGCTGCCTTTAAATGTAGTTTGGATACTTTGTGATGCATGATGTCATGAGACTGCATCTCCTATTGCTGGCAATCCTAACTGTCAATGAAACCAATGTAATGTAATGTAATGATTGTCAATGAAACCCTAAGACCACACAGGATGACCACAACTGAGCACCTCACATAACCATGTCATGGGAAGAGGCAGCAGGCAAGCAGGGCAGTGCTGCAGGCAGGTAAGTGGGTACCACTTGTAGGAAGTATGGAATGCTGGTTGATTGAACTGGAGCCATGGCGGCGCAGCGGTTAGAATGCAGTATTGCAGGCTACTTCTGCAGACTGCCGGCTGCCTGCAATTTGGCAGTTCGAATCTCACCAGGCTCAAGGTTGACTCAGCCTTCCACCCTTCCGAGGTCAGTAAAATGAGGACCCATATTGTTGAGGGCAATAGGCTGACTCTGTAAACCGCTTAGAGAGGGCTATAAAGTACTGTGAAGCGGTATATAAATCTAAGGGCTATTGCCATTGATGCAGGGAGATGGTGCAGAGGTGGGTGCCACAGACGAAAAAGAGGTGGGAATGACTTGCAACCTCCTGCAGGCTTCCCCATTGATTTTGCTTGTGGGAAATTGGCAGAGAGGATCACAAGTAACAATCACATGACTGCAGCACGCTGGAACATTGTAATTGTGAGCCAGTTGCCAAGTCCCAAATAAGGATCATGTGACTGTGGGGACACTGCAACACCCGTAACTTTGAGGTCTAGTCCCAACTCCCTCTTGCACAGTGCCATAGTAACTCTGAACAGTTGTTGAATGAGTGGTTATATCCAAGAACTGCCCATAATTCTTCATCTTTACAAAAAGGATCATCAATCTTTCCAAGTACCAGGCACCATGGAATGTTTTTGTCTGTTGCAAAACTAAACCCTTTAAAATAAATCCTCCTGACTTAATTTAAAATTAGATTTTATACAAAATAAAGATGGCTTCCTTATAAACATCCTGCCAAATATGAGCTATGTCATATTTACTTATTTATTTATTATTTCAATTTATATGCTGCCCTTCTCTGAAGACTCAGGGCGGCTTACAATGCACTACAGCAATAGCCTTCATTCTTTTGTATATACCTGCTTATTAGGGCTTTTGGCCTCCCATAAGCGGTGTTTCTACAAAGTCAGCTTATTGCCCCCACAAACCAGGTCCTCAATTTACCTACCTCGGAAGGATGGAAGGCTGAGTCAACCTTGAGCCTGGTGAGATTTGAACTCGCACTAATTGCAGGCAGCTGGTAGCTAAGTGCTATATAACAGCACTTAGTCCGCTGCACCACCAAGGCTCTGTCATTATTTTGTTTCTTTTTAAATCGTTAACATGCTAAATATATTGAGAGGGAAGTATTTTGAATGTAAAGGCAACTAGTTTTGCCAAAATGATGAAAGCCAGAATGAAGAGTCAGCTCAGCACCACTTGTGTCTGCGAAACTAGGTCTCCCCAATTAAAAAAAATCCATCCAGCTTGCCAGCAAGACAACATTACATTACAGTCCAACTCATTATTGGCCAATTTTGATTGGACACACAAGGAACCTATCTCTGGTGTGTAAGCTTTCAGTGTGCATTCAGACAACAAAGTAATACGAGATACCAAAATAGTAGAAGGTAATACAAAAGATGATAAGGATAAGGGTAATACAGCCCTACTACATGGGTAAATATCCTTAGACATAAGACAGTGCTGTGGGAATTATGTGTCTAGTTGTTTTGGCATGCAATCAAGAGCTTTTTAATTGATGCAACTAATCCGTTAATGTAATTACTTATTCTTAATGTAATTATTATTAGTTTTTATATTTATAAAATATGTAAATATAGTATAATATTTATAGATTATAATATACAGGTACATTTGAGCCCAAAATTTATGTTGCTAGGTGAGAAATTTGTTAAGTGAGTTTGGCCCCATTTTGCAACTTTTCTTGCCATGTTTGTTAAGTGAATCACTGCAGTTGTTAAATAAGTAACACGGTTGTTAAGTGAATCTGGCTTCCCCATTGACTTTGCTTGTCAGAAGGTCACAAAAGGTGATCATATGACCCCAGGACACTGCAACTCTTCTAAATATGAACTACTTGCCAAGCATCCAAATGTAAATCACATGACCATGGGGATGCTGCGATGGTCATAAGTGTGAAAAATAGTCATAAGTCACTTTTTTCAGTGCTGTTGTAACCAAACAATTACTAAGTAAACTGTTGTAAGTCTAGGACTACCTGTATATATATATATATATATATATATATATATTATATTAGTATTTACATTGCAGAAATTATTATTGCAATTAGTAATTAATGCAATTAGAGCATTTTAGGCTGGAGAAGATGGCTTGTTCTCCAACTTATCTTTACACCGTCAACTACAATTGTTTTAATAATACCTGTAAGTGTCCTGCAATGACTCTGCTGTCTGGAAACAAGTAGTTTGAAACTTCACATACAGGGTCTTCTATGCCCACTGTCTTGCAGTATTCACGAGCTTCCAAACAAGCAGTTTTATAATCTGAATCTCTTCGGCCAATAACAGAGAGCATCCCACTTGGTATAACTTCAGAGGCCTCTTGCATGGCTTCAGCCCGTGTCTTGACAGCATACAGGGCTACGGAAAAGAAAAAGAATCTCTATAGAGGCGTACCCAAATTTGAGATTGTTGCTACAGAGCAAAAATGGCTGTAGCAGTAGAAAACCTAAAACATATTTACACAGTCACAACGACAAGGACCCACTACTACCTAGAAAGGCTCTGGAGTCTGGGGAGGGCAAAAACAGCCTTCCCCACCCCCACCCCCTGGAGGCCAGACACGGCCCATTTGCCAACTTCCAGTGGGACCATTTTGGGCCTCCGGAGTGCCTCAGTGGGGGGAGGAGGAGACCGTTTTTGTCCTCCCAAAGCTTCTAGAAAGGCTCTGGAGCCTGGGGAGAAAGAAAAACAGGCCTAACGTGCCATCACATGCCAGGAGCCGGGGGGGCACGCGCATGCATGGGGTGGATAGAATTATGGGTGTGAGCACGCGTGCACGCGACCCCTCCCTCCCCCCCAGCACGCAATGGCAAAAAGGCTAGCCATCACTGCCCTATACCATTTTGGACAAGTGACTGTCCAGTCTCTTCTTTAAAAATCTCCAGGGATGAAGCACCCACAACTTCTGTAGGCAAGCTGCTCCACTGTTCAATATAAGTAAAGGGTCTCCCTTCCCAAAATCATAGTAAGTAAGGAATGTAAAGAATCTTAAAGACCATCTAATCCAGCTCCCTAACACAGGAAGTATGTTTTGTTCACATTTCTTTCACTGCCATATTTCCCCCACACTTTCACTTTGGTTATCAATTGCTGCAGCTGTGCAAAGCATTTCAAATATATTTTGCAAAAAAATGCTGGCACAACCCAAGCATCTTTCTTCAAAGCACTGAGGAAGTTGTTCTGCAAGGATACTCGGCTTGTTTCACTGGTAGCCCCAACCTAAATGTTACCCGAATACCCTTATTGCCCATATAGACAACTTGAGAAAACCAAATCATGATAAAAGGAAGTTGAAATTATGATTTGAAATAATGTCTGCCTGCGTAAATTATAGTTTTCTACTCATCCATTTAGAATTTGACAAATATACATAGGAATTAAAAGAAGGCTTTGCAGGCATAACTTCTGACTGAGCAAAACAGACAGTGAAACAAATCTCTCTTTACTTCAAAATGCAACTGAATTTTGGGGACGAATAAAGCCAAGTGATGAGAAAACATGAAGCAAAAGAAGATGAATAGCTTTACTGTTTAAAAGCTTACACTATAGATTACCGTAGACCATAATTAAATAGAACATCCAACCTGAATTACTTTTTACAAGAAACCTGCACTAAATATTTCACTTGATTCTTTACATTTAAAATTTCACAAGAACTGCTTTTGAAGATCAGTTTTTTAAATATATTAACACAATATATATTCAATTTTTTTTTTTTTTGCAAAACTGCACAATTGTACTGAAAATGAGTGCATATATAACATATTTCAAGTGTACCAAATGGATGCAAAGTTCCATGGATGTTCTTTGTAAGGTCTATGAACTATAATTCCTGTGCTTCAAAGAGGCACTTCTACATCTGCTTTTTTCATCGCAACGAACTCTGCAATAAATTTCCCATTTCAACAAAAGTAATCATAAGCAACTTTTCTTATTTAACTTTAGTAAATAAATTCCATTTTGAAGTTCTCGGAAAAAGAAAAATCAGGATTGTTGTATTTCATCAATTTGTAAAATGAACAAACAAATACGTGAATCAACAAATATATCACAGATATATTAAACAATAGATGTGTAACCGGGCAAAATATATGGGAGTTCCAGTACCCTCTTGATACTGTTGCCTAAGGGTACAACACATACTATTGTTACCATCTCCCACATTCTGCCCTCTCTTTTTATTTTTGCTAATCAAGAATTTTTTTAGTCACATATTTTTGTATTTTAGGAGAATTATAATTATTTTTTTATTCCTCACGAGGAATTTTTATTCCTCATGTGCATTTCTTTAATGCACATATTTATTTCATGCCAAAATGTTATTCAGGCTGGTGTAGCTCTAAGCTGAACAAACATTGTGTATTCCAACGTTATAACAAGGAAAAATAAAATATTTATATATATTGATACTTGCTTTATACCTTCTGCATAATCTATGGCTCCTGCAAAAACAAGGGCAGCATATTCTCCAATGCTGAATCCAGCAGCCGCAACACAGCTCTCAACAACCTGTAAAAAAAATTTTAAAAATCACTTTTGAAAATATGTTCAGAAGTGCACTGATGACATCATGTAATTTGTAAGGAAACATCTGCAAGAAAAGTACCAAGCTCAGAGAGCACCTAGGATCTCATGTGTTCTGAAAACTAAACTGTATAATTTCTAGAAAGTTCTAAACTGAAAACAATCAAGCTGACTTGTAACCATCAAGACTGCCCAATCTTAAGACACTAAGGAATGAATGCTTTGCTCTTACAAGGAGAATGTTCAGGTATTTCTTTATGCTTTAACATCTTTGGCATAACACTATTCCAAGAATCAATATTTATATGAAAGATGCTAGTGTTAAATCTTGCCCAGAAGCAGTTTTGCCTCCCCATTAGTCTCAGGTAGATTAAAATGATAATGATAAAACATCTTCTGTAACTGTCTTTAGTAGAGTTTTCTAATTTCCATTTTCAGCTCTGAACTCAAAAGATTCTCAGATTGAATATTGTCTCAATTAAGCACTGTCTAGTAAAAATATATGTTTGGGGCTAGTATTTTCTTTTCTAAAATTACAGATTTATACATTTTACAAACCGGCAGGTAAATAAATAAACCCAGATAAAACCAAATAATCACAGCTCTTCTGCAAGAGGGTGTAAATCTGTGGATCATATACAGATACTTAACAATTACAATTGAGAGTTGCAACTTTCACTGATCAACAGTTGTAAAAGTGTGACTCTCCCAGTTACAGCAGCCTCCCACAGCCGTGCTGGCAGGAGATTACATTATCAATCTCCTGCCAGCTTCCTCATTTACATTTCCCCACAAATGGCCAATCACAAATGGCCAATCATAATCACGTGACTGTGGATACTGTATTGTAATTGCAAGCTGTTTTTCAACTGCTTGAATTACAATCACATGATCCCGGGGACGGTGTGGCACTCACAACTACAAGAATCTATCGTAAGTGCCCCTCATTCAAGGCTGTGGAAACTGAATGGTCGCTGAGCAAGCGGTGCAAGAACTACCTGTAAGTCATTCAGCTTTTATGTTGCAATTTTAAGAAATCAGGGTGTTGCCATATAGTTTTGAAAGGCTTTTAAAATCCTGATTTCTTTTGGCACCTGTATTAAAAATGGTGAAAGAATAAATATATTCCATCAACATGAGTTAAGTTTCTCAGGCTGACCTTCCATAATATGTTAAGTCTGTTTCCAGAGGGAACACTTGCTCAGGTCTCTCTCAACCATTTTACCTGGCTTATTTTCCAAATACCGTGTTTCCCCGAAAATAAGATCCTGTCTTATATTTTTTTGAACCCCAAAATAAGCGATTGGCCTTATTTTTGAGGTCTTATTATTTTGGGGCACGTGAAGCTCCTCTTGCCATTTTACCTGATTTCCAGCTCAGCCTCCCTAACCTTAACCAGAGGAAATGGTGGGGACCGGCTGCACGTGCATTTAAATATTTTCAGGAATATTTTTGGAGAGGGCTTATTTTAGCCCATGCGCTCAAAAGCCCAATTGGGCTTATTATCTGGGAGGTCTTATTTTCAGGGAAAATACAGCTTCTATCTGGGTGATGGCAATATTGATTTTAGCCTTTTTTAAAACCACTTTGATCAATATTCCTCAGTGAAACAGCTCGGATCCAAGTAAGTCTAATCTGCCTCTTCAAAGTTTATCGGTTCACTCCAAGGCAGAAATTAATCCTTAAGCGATTTCACACCCTTTGCAAGGGAGGCTCCCAACGTAACACATTATGTTAAGCAAGAACATAATGTGCCAAAGGCATAACTGTACCTCCCACAGAAAAAAAATAATAATTTTGGTTTTTAATATACTGCAGTATATTAAAATTAAATTAAAAAGGAAAGATAAATGTATATATTAAGAAATGATGATAAATTATGAAGATGATGGCACAAAATGTTATACCCAGATGATACATGGATTGACTAATAATGTACAGGAATGTAAGAAGAGATATAATTATAAAGTAAAAAAGAAATTTGAAATGAAGATGTATGTGAATTGAAATTGGGCCTCCTTGAATACCATCTCAGACTGAATTGAAAAAGGAAACAACAAGGGAGTGGAAAGGGGGAGAGGAGTAGAGAGGGGGAAGGAGGGGAGTCGGAGGTGAGAAGAGAAGAAAAGAAGAACGGGAAAAGGAGAGTAAGAAAGAAGGGAAAAAGAAGAGTAGGAGAGAAGGTAAGAAAGGGAGGAAGAAGAGGAGGAATGTGGAAAGTAGAAAGAGACAGAAGAGGAAAGAGGAACGTCCCCCAAAAAAGCTCCTCGCCTTCAGGGGCTGGGAGTCTCCCCCCCACACCCAGAGACCCTTCCTCACCCAGGGCTGCTGATGGTGCAGCTTCTCCACGGCAGCCAAAGAGCAGACGAAGACGGCGGGCTGGCTGTGGACGGTGCGGTGCAGCCGGGCGCTGGGGCCGTCCTGGCAGAGGCTCCACAGGTCGTAGCCGAGCACGGCCTCGGCCACGCGGAACAGCTCCCGCACGTTGGGATACCGCAGCAACCCGCGTCCCATTCCCACGAACTGGCTGCCCTGGCCGGGAAAGAGCAACACGGAGGTTTCCTCGGGGACGGCGCGCTGCGCCTTCCGCGTCTTCTCGTCCACTTCGACGGTGGCGTTTTCCAAGAGCTCCTGCACGCCGGCAACCCCTCCGCCTCCTCCGGGCAACTGAGTGAACGGCTCCCGACCGAACCAACGGCGCGGAGCCAGCCGCACCGCCATGCTGGCCCCGCGCAAGCGCATCGCGACAAGGCCCGGCGGTTGCTACGGCAACCCTTGCTTCCCAGACTAGGCCTCGTTGTTTTTTTTTTTAAAAAAAACGGTCCGCAAAAAAGATAATGAAAAAGATTCCCGCTTTGCCGGGAACGGAGGTTCCGCGCCTCCCCAAAAAAAAGTGACGTCACTCCGGGCGCAAGCGCATTGTCAGCCCCTTCCTGGCTAAGCCTCTAGGTGACAGTGTTTCTCAACCTTGGACGCTTGAAGATGGGTGGACTTCAACTCCCAGAAGCCAGCGCTGCTGGCTGGGGGATTCTGGGAGTTGAAGTCCACCCATCTTCAAGCGTCCAAGGTTGAGAAACACTCTAGGAAGGCCTGGGGGTGGGGACGGGGTAGCTCTACACAGCCAATTCTCCACAGGATAACTCGCTGTCCTGGACAATTCAACTGAATTATTTTTTAAAAAAAATATTTTAATTTTTGTCATTCACATTTTATTTAAGTCCCTCCTTCGCCACCCTTTCTTCCATGATTCTATTGGATTATTGTTGGAACCCAGATTATTGGGGGCAATAGGCTAACTCTATAAACCTTAGAGAGGGCTGTAAAAGCACTATAAAGCGGTATATAAATCTAAGTGCTATTGCTTTGATATTAGTGTAACTCTTATCCAGCAGCGAGTTGTCCCATAGTGTGTTGCCTTGTAGCACTGGGGTCTCCAACCTTGGCAACTTTACCACTTGTGGACTTCAATTGCTGGCTGAGGAATTCTGGGAGTTGAAGTCCGCCAGGCTTAAAGTTGTCAAGGTTGGGGACCCCTGCTTGTAGCGAGTTGGCTGTGGCGAGTTGGCCATGATGGTTTGGGCGCAACAAGTTGATTGCAGCAAGTTGTCATAGACTCCCTAGGAGGATGTGGGAGGAATAGATTGGTCTTGAGATGCTGAAGGACTTGAGCAATTGTTTGCAGGGATGCCGCAGCCTTGCTTGGCTTTTCACTCTGCCTTTGAAGTTCTTTCTCTCGGATCCTGGTGTATGGCAAAGCCAACTCGAGGCCGGGCAAATTTGTCTTGCTGGAGTTTGAGCAATGGGATAATTCTGCCTTTCAGGAGTAATAATTCTCCGTTCCTCCTCCTGTCTCCTCTTGTGCTTCAAACTTCTTCCATTGGCCTTGATAACATAAAAGACAGTGTATGACCAGCTATTGAAGTAAACTGAGGCAGAGAGGAGCAAAATCATGGTAGCAGGATTGGTGGGAGGCTTGCTACTATTTTTATCATATTTCAACTCAAGGTGATGAAATAAAGGTAGTCTTTGACTTACTGCAGGGGTGAAATGCTCCCGGTTCGGACCGGATCACCCGATCTGGTAGCGATAGTGGCGGGTGGTTCAGAGAACCGGTAGCAAAAATACCTGTGCCTCCCCCAAGCCCAGCTGAGCCACACGATTATCAAGGCTTTTTTTTTTACTTTTAAAAGCATTTTTTCTACAACCTCTTCGGCCAAAAAAATGCTTTTAAAAGTAAAAAAAAAAAAAAGCCTCTGATGATCGCGTGGCTCAGCTGGGATCATCAGAGGCTTTTAAAAGCATTTTTTCTACAACCTCTTAAGTTTGTAAAAAAAATGCTTTTAAAAGAAAAAAAAGTTGGCCACGCCCACCCAGTCACATTACCCCCCCCAAGCTACGCCCACAGAACTGGTAGTAACAAATTTTACATTTCAGCACTGACTTACTGCCACGAGCGAGCCCAAAAGACATTTGTTAAGTGAGTGTTGCTCCATTTTACAACCTTTCTTGCCACAGTTGTTAAGTGAATCACTGCAGTTGTTCACTTAACAACTGTGGCAAGAAAGGTTGTAAAATGGAGCAACACTGCAGTTGCTCACTGCAGTTGTTCAGTTAGCCACTTAAGGGTATTAAGTGAACTTTGCTTGTTGCAAAAGGGAATATCACATGAATTTGGGACCACAGCAATGGCCATAAGTATGAACCAGTTGCCAAGCATCTGAATTTTGATCACCTGATCATGGGGATGCTACTAAGGTTGCAACTTGAAAAATGGTCATAAATTTCTTTTTCCAGTGACATAACTTTGAACAGTCACTAAGTTAATTGTTGTAAGTTGAGGACTACCGGTCCTAAACTCCTGCTTCCTCTTTTTCCCCACAAAAAAAAAACTGTGAGGTAGATTGAGTTGATGGAGGGGCTGGCTGTAAGCCATTCAGCTGACTTTCATGACTAAGGAAGGCATAAAGAATGCAACCTTTGGATATGCAACCAAGGAAAGATTGGCTGCTCCCTTGAAGCAAATAGAAACATTTACTTGGACACACACGGAAGCAGTTGATATATTCAAAAAATGCCTACGTTTGGCAAGTGGAGGAAAGTGGAAGTCTGTGGATTTGGTGAACCAGAGAAATCACTGGAATGCTCTTGGAAGAGCTGCAGGCTGGCAAAGAACAAGCCAAGATAGTAACCATTCATCCATTTAATCAACTTGGGTGCAAGTTGATGGAATTGAACTGAAAAAAAAAATCTTGATTATGTATACAATCCTGTTGTTTCCATGTCAGCTGCTTGATATACAGTAGTTCAATTTCCTTATCTAGCCTACAGCTCTGGGAGTTCCTGGCAATCTGATCAAGCTCTAACCGGATTTCATGGGCACAGCTTTGCAAAAGACTCCCATCAAGTTCAGATCAACCTTGAAAACGTGTCTCTCTATTTTTCCTGGTAGCAATGCAGAAGATCTAAAGTCATTCACATGGCCTTCTGAGTTGTTTTAGTTTTAAACCTAAAAAAAAATATCATACAAATTTCTATAGTTACAAAGCAATTTGACATGCAAGTGTTAAGAGATAAGTGGAATAAAGAATGAGAAGTTCCTATACTGCACTGCAGGAGAGAGTGAGTTACGGCTTACCTAGTAATATTTAAAATGTCATTAGGTTTGATTAAAAAGAATGTAATAATGGCAGCACCGCCCCAGTGCAAGGGTGTAGCTTCTAGCGACCGGCCTCTGCTGTATATATGTGGGGCATTCCAAGCCCCACCCCAATTTTTCCAAACTGCCTGTAGGAGAGGCATTCATCTCCTTCAGCCGTGACTCGGAAGAGCTTGGCAGCGATGCCAGGTAAGCTATTTTCCTCCTGGTGGTCCGATCTCTGACTCTTGATGTGAATTTAAGATGGGGGTGTGCCTGCCCACCTGTTTTTTAAATCTCTCAATCAAAAAAATAAAAATAAAATTCAAAAGTTTGACCAACTAAAAGAAGTGGGGAGAAAGTCCTCTTTCAGTCTGCCCAAGAATCCTGGAGTCCTTCATTTGCTCGTTTTAATTGTTTCCTATGTGTAGGCTGTGTATCCACATTTGCTGTGTATTTTACGAAGGGCTTACACTCATCTGCAAAAACTCCTTGTAAAGTACTCTAGCGGGGTTTCCTGGCCCAGAAATGGGACTCTTTATCTGTATTATGTGCCCAAAAGGTGATTAGCTGAGAAATACTCTAGATTAGCCGTTTTAGCTGGTCACATAAAAAGCAATGGGGATGAAGAAAAAGGACCCTGTTATCCGTGGGGAGATGAGGCTAACTTCTTTTAAGGGAGGCTTCCAGGCACTGAAACCCACGGAAGGTAGTTTTGCCTAGCCAGCTGTCAAACTCTTCTTGACAGCCAAATAGCAATAGACTTATATATGTCAGAACCATGCGTCTCATAGAGGCTTCTACAACCAGATTTATTAGAAGTTAAGCGACTACAATAGGCGACAGAAATTGCAGGCTGAATACTTTCCACTAGAGCCTTATGTAACCCTTCACTTTTCACTAGAACCTTATGTAACCTTCCTAAAGAGAGCTTATTTCATTCTCTTGGTTTGGAAAGTAGAGAAGTGTGCAGAGATTCTGAATTTGCAGTGCTTTTTCCTGGGCATTGAGAAGACCATAACCTCAGCCTTAATTGTTCTCAAATACGCTTAAGAAGGTGAAACCTGCCTAGTGCTGGAATGGGAGATCACCTTTCCGAGGGCTAAACCGAGAACTTGAAAAAACTTCAAAAGGCAGGTATTGGCAAATCTTTTCTTCACGGTTCCAAGAAAACTACAGGAGCGTGTCTATGAAATCACAGAAAAGGTTGACTCAAGATAGTCTTTTAAAAACTGAATACTGTATGTTGTTAATTAGTATCTAGATGGGAGACCACCAGGAAAAAAGATAATGGCATATAACAGTGGTGAAATCTAAAATTTGCTACTACCGGTTCTGTGGGCATGGCTTGGTGCAGGGGCGGGGGGTGGTGGTAATGTGACTGGATGGGCGGTTTTCTTTTTTTAAAAGAAAAAAAGCCTCTGCCGATCAGGCAACTCAGCTGGGATTGTCAGAGGCTTTTAAAAGCATTTTTTTCTACAACCTTAAGAGATTGTAGAAAAAATGCTTTTAAAAGCCTCTGACGATCCCAGCTGAGCCGTGCGATCATCAGAGGCTTTTTTTTTTACTTTTAAAAGCATTTTTTCGGCCGAAGAGGTTATAGAAAAAATGCTTTTAAAAATTAAAAAAAAAAGCCTCTGATGATCGCGCAGCTCAGCTGGGCATGGGGGGGCAGGGATTTTTGCTACAGGTTCTCCGAATCACCCACCACCATTACTACCGGATCAGGCGATCCGGTCCGAACCAGAAGCATTTCACCCCGGCATATAATTTCCATCAGTATGTGAACAAGGCTATGTAATTACAAGGAAAGCAACGTAGGAGATTTTATACATACACTAACTGATCTCCCACCGGAGATTGGCAGACTGGCAAACATTACCCTGTTTCCCCGAAAATAAGACCCAACTGGAAAATAAATCCTAGCATGATTTTTCAGGATGCTCATGATATAAGCCCTACCCCCAAAATAAGCCCCAGTTAAGATTGCCAGCCAGATGGGTGCAGTTAGTACCATATTTGCCCCAAAATAAGACCTGACCAGAAAATAAGCCCTAATGCATCTTTTGGAGCAAAAATTAATATAAGACCTGGTCTTATTTTCAGGGAAACACAATATAAACATTTTTCTAATGTATTGATTAATCCCTGGCTACCTGGATGGAAGCAAAAACCTGGATTGTTCTGTTTTCTTTCTTTCTTTCTTTCTTTCTTTCTTTCTTTCTTTCTTTCTTTCTTTCTTTCTTTCTTTCTTTTCTTTTTAAAGCAATTTATGATGGGTTCTAAATCTCTTGCTTTCTCTGGATGGGTTAACATAGAATGTTTGTGTATGGTTGATTTAAAGTAATGTTAAGGTTTTAATTGTTCAAAAAAGTCACGTCTTTGGGGATTCTTTAAAAATTTCCACAGGCCCTATTCAGGCCCTATTGAGGCTGCCTCTGCCAGGCATAGGGAGTAGAAATTGGCTTGTTGAATTTCAGGCAGTGGCCAAAGACCAGACTTCTTAACGTAACTGAAATGTGGTGTTGGAATTCCCACACTACTAGGAAACTTTGAAAAATTAGATAATTACTATGGCCGATCAATTTGTATTGAGGTTTGTAGAACAATCTAGGATTACATTTAATACAGGTTTAAGTGAGTTGTGAAGTACATTGTGCAGCAATGTACTGTGGAGACATTTTGACAAGCCGTTAATCAACATCAAGTCGTCTCATCCCGATTTTTACCTCTGCGCCAGTGCTTGTAATGCGTAAAATCACCAGAGATATAAAGAGGAAAGTCAATGCTTTCTGAAAGTTACTTGAGAAAGATGGTAACGTTATAATGAGAAATAAGAGTAGTAGTCATTTTACTTGTTAATGGGTTGCTACTGAGAGCTACAAATTAATAGACAGGAATTTATTATATTACATTTTGAAAAATAAAAGGCAGGATCAGATCCTTTAAACTACAAGAGAGAAAATTATTTGTCCTTGTTAGAAAATGGTTATTTGTCTAACTAGTTGGTCAGGCAATATATAAACCAACAATGTATGTTTGCAGTCAGAAAGGTATTATATTGCTTTAAGACTGTATTACATCATCTTGTATCCTGATTGGCTAAGCTCTGTAGCCAATGTACTTAAGGGAAGTCAGGATCATGGTTTGTGTGGATACTACACCATTTTACCTGCTTATTAGCTGTAACTCTCTACCTGATCTCTCTGCATGATCATTGTTTGATCATAGCTACATGTTGCTTTCTACTATTTATTGAATGTTTTGATATTGAACTTGTTCCTGTTTTGAAACTCAAGAACTGTTTTATTGTGTATAACTACAACTGGTAAGAAGACTTTGTACTTGAAATATCCCTGGATTGATTGTTTAACTCTTATCTTATCTGTGTATGACTTGGATTGTTTTTGGAAATTGCTTTACTTTTTCTAAAAGTAAAAGACTACAACAACTCAGTGTGTTTGTATGTTAACTGTGATTGTTCACAACCACTCCCAGTTGCTTTTCATGCATTTACTCAAAGGGTACTCTGCTCAATAACCCACAACATAGTTCAATGAAGAATAAGATCAATATAGTTTGCACTATGTTCAATACTGTAGAACAGAGAGTGCCTTGTTATATACTATAGAAGGGCTGGATTAATCAATCCAAACAGGATTAATTGATTAATCAATTCCACTGATTACCTGTCAGGAAATTTCTCCTTATTTCCAGACTGGATCTCTCTCTTTAACAAGTTTGCTTCTTGTCTTGCCCTCAGGTGCTTTGGAGAATAAGTTGAACCCCTTTCCTCTATGATATTTATTTATCTATCTATCTATCTATCTATCTATCTATCTATCTATCTATCTATCTATCTATCTATCTATCTATTTTATTTTATTTTATTTTATTTTATTTTATTTTATTTTATTTTATTTTATTTTATTTTATTTCTATACTGCCCTTCTCCCGAAGGACTCAGGGCGGTGTACAGCCTAATTAAAAACACAAGGACAGACAAAATTTAAAAATAATTAAAATTATTAAATAATAGGCCCAATTTATAAAACCCCAAATTTAAAATCCCATTTAAAACCGATTAAAATCTTTACATTGATAGCCCAGCCTGGCAGAACAACATGGTTTTGAGGGCACAGCGAAATACACGGAGATCAGAGATTTTACGAATTTCTGGGGGGAGTTCATTCCAAAGGGCAGGGGCTCCCACAGAGATGGCACCCTGAGGAGACCCTCTCTGTGGGAGCGAACTGGCCGGTGGGAGGCTACTGGTGGCAGAAGGCGGTCTCGAAGGTATCCAGGTCCAGTGCCATGGAGCGCTTTAAAGGTGGTAACCAACACCTTGAATCGCACCCGGAAGACCACTGGGAGCCAGTGCAGCACTTGATAGACCTTCAAGTACTTGAAGATATTTCACCCCTAGACATACTCCCTTAATTAGTTAAGAGTTAGTTTCCTTAATTGTTCATCATACAGTTTAGCTTTATTATCTTTGTTGCGCTTGTTTGCACTTTTTCTAAAGTCTCAGCATCTTCTTGTATCATTATGTTCTCACTAGACTAGTGCATTATAGAGTGGTACTATCACTTCTTGTGATCTTGATGCTATCTCTCTGTTGATGCAGTCTAGGACTGCACTGTTTTTTTTGGGAGCTGCAGCACACTGCTGGCTCATACTTAAGTGATGGTTGACTAAGACTCCCAGATCCCCCTCACAGTTACTATTGTTGAGCCAGGTACTCTCTATTCTATACCTGTGCATTTGTTTTTTCCTGCCTAAGTGCAGAACCTTATTTTTTTTTCTTTCTCTTCTCTCTCCTCCAATAGCCTTGGGAGGAAACGTTGCAAATACTCATACACTGTATTCAGTGGTGGATTTCAAATAATCCCACCGCCAGTTCACCGAAAATGTGCACGGCTTCCATGTATGCGTGGCTTCCGCCACACAGCAAGGCTTGACAGAGCAGCCTTTCGGGGCCTGCTCCCCTCCATCTCTGCTCTCCAGGTCAGCGGCTGCTTCTCTCCGCTGCTGCTCTTGCCGGGAAAGCGTCTTGTGCAGTTTAGCACCTGTGAGCCGCTGCTTTCCTCTTAAGTCCCATCCGGAAAGCGCTGCGGCACAGAGAAGCAGCAGCCATGTTGAATGCTGTTTCTCTCAACCACAGCACTTTCCGGATGGGATTTAGAGGAAAGTGGTGGCTCACAACTGCTAAATTGCACAAGACACTCTCCCAGCAAGAGCAGCAGCAGAGAGAAGTAGGTGCCAACCCAGAGAGCAAATGGAGCATCTCTGCGAGCGACCGAATACTCAAAAATTTCCACTAGTGGTTCACTCGAACCAGTCTGAACCGGCTGAATACCAACTCTGACTGTATTGCCATTCTTCAGTCCTCCTCCTCTTTTCTTAGGAAAAGCAGCAGGCTCCACAGGAATGGGGTGGCACTTGGGGTGCAGGTGATAAGGAAGAGGGTAGCTGGGAAATCCTTCAGCCTCTCATCAGAATTTAACTATTTGCCAGCAGAAGTGCATGGCTAGTCAATCAAGGGAGCTAAAGAAAGCCCGCAGCAGACAGCAACAAACAATGAACAGGCAGACAAATCTCCAACAGCCCCCTACCCCAGGAGCTCTGTCTGCAGAGTCTCCTCCCAATCATCACAGCCGTAGCCATGTTCTCTAAATTTGCAATTTACCAAGCAAATTTCATTACTCAATACTTAAAGCTTCACTTCCTAATTTCTGGCAGGCACACAGTAGCCCTCCCTTTTCTTTTTTGATTCTGAAACAGAAGTCTACTTCATGAGCTGTAAAATCCAGTGGTTAAATGTAAAATTTGTTACTACCGGTTCTGTGGGCGTGGCTTGGTGGTGGTGGGGTAATGAGACTGAGTGGGCGTGGCCAACTTTTTTTTTTTACTTTTAAAACCATTTTTTTTACAACCTCTTCGGCCGAAGAGGTTGTTAAAAAATGCTTTTAAAAGCCTTTGATGATCCCAGCTGAGTTGCCTGATCGTCAGAGGCTTTTTTTTCTTTTAAAAACATTTTTTCTACAACCTCTTCGGCTGAACCCAGCTGAGCTGCACGATCATCAGAGGCTTTTTAAAAAAACTTTGAAAAGCATTTTTTCGGCCGAAGAGGTTGTAGAAAAAAATGCTTTAAAAATTTTTTTAAAAGCCTCTGATGATTGCTCAGCTCAGCTGGGCATGGGGAGCGGCAGGGATTTTTGCTACCGTTCTCCAAACCACCCGCCGCCATCGCTACCGGATCGGGTGATCTGGTCCAAACCGGGAGCATTTCACCCCTGGTAGAATCCTTTTTTCTAGGCTTTATGAACTTTGGTAATCATCTTTTTGTAGGTTGATTACTGGAAAGTAGTGTGGTACCTAGAGGTTGAATTTATGCTGCCATCTCGAAGTTCCACTTGAGTTGGAAATTATATATACATTCAATATACGTAATTTAGGTAACAGTTTAATACTGTCCCAAAAAATAGCTGTGCAAAAGGTGCTTTGTAAACCTATATAATCATTCTGCAGAATTTACATTATGAAGCAAGTCAGAACAATTCAATATGAGGACAAAACTATCATTTACAGTATTTACTTCATTTTAGCCCTCCAATGACCATCAGACCTCTGATTCTGAAATTAGTTTCTGTTCTTGTTAGACAGGTTACATGAAACTTATAAAGCGTTTAGGTAAACTCTTCCTACTTTATATTATAAACAAGATCCATATTATGGTACAGAGAAGTTGCCATCAGCTAATTCATTTCTAAGAAACGTGGATAAAGTAATATTTCCCCCTAGGAGTAAGCAAAATATGGTTCTTCAGCATTTAATGAAATTTCCTCAAGGGGAGCTGGGATCTTAATAAAAGTAATATGTTAGGCCTCTTTCTAACAACTAGAACACAAATTGTCCCAGGTGCAACTGCAACAATTCCAGATACTTGTAGGTAACCCTGAGCATTTATTCCTGTCAACGACTGAGTTCATCTAGCATATTAAATCATTTTCTTTTTCAGGAAGCTATTATCTTGAGCTCAGGCAAAGTACTAGGATATAAACCTTGGCTTATAACTAGAGTGTCAGTTCTTGGGCAACAAGGCAGCATTTTTGCCATTGCCTTCTCCTGGGATGTTTTTTCAACTTCCTGGTCTAACATAGAACCTGATGATTTCTCTCCTTTTTTGAGACCAGTCAAAACTCTATATCAGAGTTCCCCAACCTTTCTAGGTTGGCAGCCTGGAGTGGGGAGAAAGAGAGGATGGTTTTGTGAGAGAGGCAGGCGCGTGTGCACGCAAGAGCATCCATTTCTCACACAAGTGGATCCACGAGTGCCCATGACGCTCACACGAGTGAGGCCCCAAACACCCACAACACTCACCCAGTGGTGGGTTGCTCCCGGTTCGCACCGGTTCACAAGAACTGGTAGTAAAAATTTGTAGTAGTTCGGAATACCGGTAATAACATTGGCTGGCCACGCCCCTGAACCGGTTCCCGGCCCTGTTGCTGCTCGCTTACCCTGCCGACCTCATCAGAGGCTCTTTTTTTTTTTAACTTTTAAAAGCATTTTTTCTACAACCTCTTCGGCTGAAAAAATGCTTTTAAAAGTAAAAAAAAAGCCTCTGATGGTCGCGTGGCTCAGCTGGGATCGTCAGAGGCTTTTAAAAGCATTTTTTCTACAACCTCTTCAGCTGAAGAGGTTGTAGAAAAAAATGCTTTTAAAAGCCTCTGACGATCCCAGCTGAATTGCCTGATCGTTAGAGGCTTTTAAAAGCATTTTTTTCTGCAACCTCTTAAGGTTGTAGAAAAAATGCTTTTAAAAGTAAAAAAAAAAAAGTTGGCCACGCCCACCGTCATATTACCCCTACCAAGCCATGCCCATAAAATAAGCCACGCCCACAGAACCGGTAGTAAAAAAAATTAGAACCCACTCCTACACTCCCCTGAGTGGAGCCATGAGTTCCTGCTATGCTCATATGACTGGGGCTATGTGCACACTCACGTAGCCCAGTTGTGAATAGGCTGCGGCCCGGTAGTGGGCCACGGCCCGCAGGTTCGGGACAGGTCCGTTGCTGTACACAACTTGTGAAGTAAAATGAATCCGTGCCTGGTTTGGTTGGGCCTACTCAATGCAAAGATGCAATTTGTATAATTTTACAAATTTGAGCTATTGGTCTAATGTAGGAGGAGAATACAATAATTTCTTTAAAAAGCCATTTTAAATAAATGCAACTATGTAAATATTTTGTAATAATGTAAATGTAAAAGATGTAAATAAATTAAATGCCATTAGATTATTAGAAAGCTTTATTTCTTATATATATTTATACACACATAAATATGAGAAGATAAAAAAAAGGAAAAATGAGACTTTTTCTCTGCTAGTTGTTGCCAGCTGTAAAGGGTGGTACTCATCTCTATTTCAAGGCCATTGAGCCAGTGCTGTCTGAAGAAGTTTCCACAGTGATGTAGCCAGCATGACATCACAGAAAGCTGTTACCTTCGTATCGAAATGGTACCTATTTTTCTACTCACATTTGCATGCTTTCGAACTGCTAGGTTGGCAGGAACCAGGGCGAGGACAGGAGCTCACCCCATCATGTGGTGCTTTGGTCTCGAACCTGGGCTGCCAGCTTTCAAACCAACATCTTAACCTCTGTGTCACTGCGCCACTGTGGTGCCTGGTGGCGCAGTGGACTAAACTACTGTTAAAGTAGTATTTAGCTGCCAGCTGCCTGCAATTACTGCGAGTCCAATTCTCACCAGACTCAAAGTTGACTCAGCCTTCCATCCTTCCAAGATAGGTAAAATGAGGACCCGGTTTGTGGGGGCAATAAGCTGACTTTGTATAAAATAGAACACCGCTTAGGGGGAGCCAAAAGCCCTACTAAGCAGGTATATACAAGAGTATGAAGGCTATTGCTTAAAAGCATTGTAAGCCACCCTGAGTCTCCGGAGAAGGGCGGCATATAAATCAAACTAATAATAATAATAATATCTTACCAGCTTTCTAATAAGACCATAACATAAAGGATTTGTGCTGGTGCTGAATAACCATCTACTCAAACCCATGCTCCAGAAAAGGATAAAGCTACAATGCATCTTGGTTCTTCTGCTCAATCCTAATTGAGAATTACATCTCTGCATCTCATTCAGCCGTTGGCAGATAGGCCATTAAACAGTTTCCACTTCATATGTTGTTGTTGTTGTTGTTGTTGTTGTTAGTTGCGAAGTCGTGTCAGACCCATCGCAACCCGGTGGACAACGTTCCTCCAGGCATTCCTGTCTACCATCCTCTGGAGTCCATTTAAGCTCACGCCTACTGCTTCAGTGACTCCATCCAGCCACTTCATTCTGTCATTCCATTCTTCTTTTGCCCTCAATCGTTCCCAGCATTAGGCTCTTCTCCAATGAGTCCTTCCTTCTCATTAGGTGGCCAAAGATTTGAGTTTCCTCTTCAGGATCTGGCCTCCTAAAGAGCAGTCAGGGTTGATCTCCTCTAGGACTGACCGGTTGGATCGCCTTGCAGTCCAAGGGACTCGCAGGAGTCTTCTCCAGCACCATATAATTCAAAGACCTCAATTCTTTGACGCTCAGCCTTTCTTATGGTCCAACTTTCACAGCCAGACATTGCAACTGGGAAAACCATATCCTTGACTATACACACTTTTGTTGGCAGGGTGATGTCTCTGCTTTTTAGTATGCTGTCTAGATTTGCCATAGCTTTCCTCCCCAGGAGCAAGCTTCTTTTAATTTCTTGGCTGTACTCCCCATCTCCAGTGATCTCACTTCATCTAGCTAATAATTAATAAAACTCTTCATTAATCCAAATTAGGATTCAGAAGGGTCCCTGCCTTGGAACTACTGGGAACATTTACAATATGAATAGTCATAGTCATGGAAAAACTGTCGCTTGTGGTTTGCAAAATATGTGCCATGTATGTATTCATACCCGTAGAAGACGCTAATTATATATGTAACAAATGCAAACTAATATCAAGAGACTAAGAGCAACTAGGTATGAATGCCACAGAGATGGGAGCACAGGTAGTGTTTTCATTTGTATACCCAACAAAAAGTAGGCAATTAATGAGGGAACACAGAGCTTTTGAAGTAAACCACTGGTTTAGGAGTTGATGCCATCTAGATAATTCTGGATTCCTACAATACCTGCCTGGGGGTCTTCCGGCAGGGGATGGGCTATAAACTAATGCTCAGTGTATGCGGAAGAAACAGTGAACTTGAATCCTACTACACAAAGGCAAGTGATTGCTATCACAGAAACTTGGTAGGATAAAACCCTGAGTGGCGTAGGAGGCTAATGCCTCCTAAGGCAGCATTTAACATCCAGCTGCCTGCAATTACTGCGAGTTCAATTCTCACCAGGCTCAAGGTCGACTCAGCCTTCCATCCTTTCTAAGGTGGGTAAATTGAGGAGCCAGATTGTGGGGGCAATAAGCTGACTTTGTATAAATATACAAAAGGATGAAGGCTATTGCTTAATGCATTGTAAGCCGCCCTGAGTCTCCGGAGAAGGGCGGCATATAAATCAAATTAAAAAAAAAACAAAAAAACATGCCTGGAATGTACAGTACACCTAGAAGGATTTAAAATGTTCAAAAGTAACACACCTAACAAGAGGAGGTGGAGTTGCATTATATATAAGCGATAACTACACCACTACAGAAATGCAAAAAAAAAAAAAAAAAAGGTATAAGGGTGAAAACCTTATGGAATACAATCAGGTTAATGGAAATGGAAAAGGAAGGACATTGCTATAGGTGAAAACCACAAACTACCCAACCAACCAAAGGAAATATAAAAACATCACGTGCTGGCCATGCCCATGCCAGGTTTAGCAAAGGGGGGGGGAGAGAAGTCGCAATACATCACGTGACGCTGCCATGATGACGCGACTTTGACACCCCTGCTCTAGCCCAGAGTTTAGGCAATGCTGTTTTTGTTAAAACAGATTCTCTTGTAATGTGCTATTTTCCTGGCTTTTTTTGAAATGGTACATTTTGCAAAATCAACTTTCATTCCGTTTTCTATGTGCCTTCATTTCAGGAGCCATAATGGAAGTGGTTTCATCCTGGATCCCAGCTATTGGCTTCACAGTCTTGCCTAATATAGGGGGCTTTTTGACAGCCTCAATAGTCAGGAGGGAAATGAAGTGGTACCGATCCTTGAAACTGCCACCCTGGCGTCCACCAAACTGGCTGTTTGGACCTGTGTGGGGAATTTTATATACATCAATGGGGTAAGCATTTTCTTTGTATGGTTAATTACAGGCCAATTTGTCTGTTATGGCGAATCTCTAAAAATTCTGCCCATGTGGTTAACTGATATCAGCCCAGGGAGTAAAAGTAGCCAGCTTTTAACTGAAATTGAGGTCAGTCGAAGCTGTTGCTGTTCATTTAATTACTCAATTAAACAAATTTGTAGGTCAGCCTAGTCGTCACTCTAATCTAGGAGACTCACCAAGGGCTAAATTAACACTCAAGGAGAAAACAAGTAATTACAAGTGACGATACCAAATTCTCACATTGGGGAAGTGTGGCATCCTGAATAGTTTGGAGTCAGATGTTTGTCAACAAATTTTCCTCCCATGTTTTCTTGCCCAGATGCTTAGGAGACTCAAATGACAGGTTGTTTGGGTCACAGCAGTGGTGGGTTGCCCCCGGTTCGCACCAGTTCTATAGAACCGGTAGTAAAATCGGCGGGAGGCCCCGCCCACCAACCAGGGGTGGGTTCTACTTACCTTTACTACCGGTTTGTAATGGGGCCGCGCATGTGCAGAAGCGTTTTGATGACGTCAGGGTCAGTGGGCAGGGGCCTTCCGCCAGTTTTACTACCGGTTCTATAGAACCGGTGCGAACCGGGGGCAACCCACCACTGCCACCGACCCCGACGTCATCAAAACGCTTCTGCGCATGCACAAAAGAGTGCGCGCACGGCCCTGCTGCAAACCAGTACTAAAGGTAAGTAGAACCCACCGCTGGGTCACAGGATGCCTCATCCCAAGAAGGACTCACTTTGAACTTCTTTTCAAAGTGCCAGGCATTTTTGGTTTTAGTTCCCCTTAAAACCTTTTGCATCATTATTGCTTTCTGTTGCCTCTTTATTCCGATTTTAATTTTCAAATTTTAAGGATTGCTACTATGTTTTGTTTCATTTTTTTCCCCACTTCATTTTTGGGTAAGCCCTATCACAGGTCCTTCCTTTAACTCAGATGCAAATTATTTCTTTACTTAAATTATTTCTTTTGAGATAAACTCAGGAGGATTGAAGAATGGAAGTACAGTGTATGAGGGGTGGACTTCAAAAATTTTAAAAGGGGTTCTCTGCCTGGTTGCTGGGTGGGTGTGGCCTAGTCGGCCTCCTGCACCATGGTGGGGGGAGGTGTTTTTTCCTTCCCTGGGCTCTGGAGGCTTTCCTTGAGCCTCCGGGAGGGCGAAAATGGCCTCCCCAGGCTCCGGAGGCCAGAAACAGGTCCATTTCCGGCCTTCCCGAACTTCCGGTAGGCCTATTTTTCACCCTCCCCGAGCCTCCGTGCGTGCCCTGCACTTACCTGCATCCAAAATGGGCCGTGTGGGGACTCCTGGGAGGAGCAGGGAGGGCAGGGCGGGGCAATCCAGGAATGGGATTTGGTGGTTCTCCGAACTGCACAGAATCTTAGCTAGAGGTTCTCCCAAACCCCTGCAAACCCCCAGATGCCCATCCCTGGTTACAACCCAACTCTTGCTGATTTAATGGATATATCCAAGCTGCTTGCTTGGATGTTTTGTGGCAGTCTAGTCTAAAGTCCTGGGATTTCCTGCTATAGTAATCTCCCATTCAAGTATTAACCAAGAACCCCTGAATGCTAGGAGTTTCAAGAAGGGGTTTTTTTTTTTTGTCAATCCTAAAAAATTTAGGGTCTCAAATTGGAACGGAGGAAAGATTTATTAATTTCTTAAAATGGTTGCTTCTGTCTTAGAATGCATCTTCCAGCACCATCTGAAGTGGGGGAGAATCTGAAATAGTGTCATCTAAAAGAGAATTAATTTTATTCTTTTTTAGATAGGATATCTCCCTTTACTGTACTTGTAGAAGATTATTTCCATGTCAACATCTAATAAAGGATTAAATACATGCATCAAGGCCACATTTTAGGGGACATCCTTCCCGGTTCAAAATGCTCTTTCTATTTTTCAGTTTCTATATTTAGCCGAAATTGTAGATTTTTTATTTATTTTTTTTTTGCTTTAATTTATATGCCGCCCTTCTCCGGAGACTCAGGGCGGCTTACAATGCGTTAAGCAATAGCTTTCATACTTTTGTATATTTATACAAAGTCAGCTTATTGCCCCCACAATACGGGTCCTCATTTTACCTACCTTTGAAAGGATGGAAGACTGAGTCAACCTTGAGTCTGGTGAGGTTTGAACTTGCAGTAATTGCAAGCAGCAGATGTTAATAACAGTGCTTTAGTCCACTTAACCAATGCACTTCTCACCCTACCCAAGTTAAACCCTGGCTCAGCTGACAGCTGACAGCATCTAGCTGATTTACAGTATATTCATTTGGAATATATGTCAAAGAGATATTTTCATTTTTTGTCTACAACTCATTAGAAAAATACTGGTACCATATTTCTTCTCCACAATCACAATCTCCAAACTCAATTCTGCTTCCGCCAACCTAGCAGTTCGAAAGCACGTAAAAAGTGCAAGTAGAAAAATAGAGACCACCTTTGGTGGGAAAGTAACAGCGTTCCGTGCGCCTTTGGCGTTTAGTCATGCCGGCCACATGACCATGGAGACGTCTTCGGACAGCGCTGGCTCTTCGGCTTTGAAACGAAGATGAGCACCATCCCCTAGAGTCGGGAATGACTAGCACATATCTGCGAGGGGAACCTTTACCTTTACCTTTATACAGGTAGTCCTTCACTTACAACCACAATTGAGCCCAAAGTTTTTGTTGTTAAACGAAACATTTGTTAAGTGAGTGTTACCCCATTTTGTGACCTTTCTTGCCACAGTTGTTAAGTGAATGACTCCAGTTGATAAGTTATTAACACATCTTCTTAGAAAACTCTTTATTTTTGTTTGCACACTGTTACCCCATAAGGAGAATTCCTTGTAGAAATAGTCAGTGCTCTCATGACGACATTTGCTTAGAGACTGGCATTCATTTAACAACCACTACGTCACTAAACAACAACTGCAAAAAAGTAAAATCAAGCATGGTCACCCATTAACGATTGGCATGATTTAACAATTGTAATTCGAGGCTCAATTCTGGTCATTAGTTGAGGACTATGTCTAAAGGCAATCCCAAAACATCTGGAGCACCATTTGAACAGATCAGCATTGACAAAACTATCAGTCAATTGCAAAAGGCAGCTTTACTTGGAACCGCTTATATCCTGCAACAGCATCTATAATAACACCCATCAAACAGCAATATCTACCTATCACAGGGCGAGTACGGACTCAATAAATGGATGGAAATGTCAAATCCAATCTAAATGTCTGGTTGACTTGACTGTGCAAGCAACAATAATAATAATAATTACTGAAATGTGCACATATGTACGAGGGGAACCTTTACCTTTTTTTTAAAAGACTCACAAGATGTGATGCATAATTAAATATAAGATCTAAATGGATGAATATTCACATATTAAGCTTTTCTTTGTCCTCACTGAGTAAATTGTTTGCATTTTTTTTTTTTTTTGATTTATATGCCGCCCTTCTCCGGAGACTCAGGGCGGCTTACAGTGCATTAAGCAATAGCCTTCATACTTTTGTATATTTATACAAAGTCAGCTTATTGCCCCCACAAACTGGGTCCTCATTTAACCTACCTTAGAAAGGATGGAAGGCTGAGTCAACCTTGAGCCTTGGAGAGATTCGAACCAGCAGTAAATTGCAGGCAGCTGTGTTAATAACAGGGTGCTTTAAACCACTGTAGTACCAAGGCACTTGGGGGTCAAGAGTGACTTTCAGTCTTAAGGCTTCCTTTCCCCTCACCCTGAATGTTCCTGCCCTCCAGGCATGATGCAATCTTCGGCTTAAGATTGAAGGAGAAGGTAAGGTTTTCGTCCAAGTTAAACCCTGGCTCAGCTGACAGCATCTAGCTGACTTAGACTGATCTCAACAATCTTAAGAAGGGCTAGTCTCATATAATATTAGATGGAAAACTACTAAGATAGACTGGGAGGTTGTGGGAAATGAGTTTCATATGGCTGTCTGGACAGGTTTCTGCAAGGACCAGTTGAGTTTGATTTGAGGGTGCCTTTGATCTTAGCTGATCTTGAAAAAATAATCATGCTGGAGCTTAATTAGTAGTTAACTGCAAAATCAAAGGAATTCCGGGGCTTAGATTCCATAGAGAGCCCCAGGAAAGCGCCATGTCCCTGATTAGCGTGGTTATTATGCAAATTGCAAGACTACTGTATACGCAGGAACAGAATTGAGTTTGAAGATTGTGATTGTGGAGAGGAAATACGATACCAGTATTTTTCTAATGAGTTGTAGACAAAAAAATGAAAATATCTCTTTGACTTATATTCCAAATGATTTCAGTATTGTAAATGCACAGATTTAAACTGCAAGTTTGTTGTTGGTCTTAAAAAATCCCCATGCCTGGTTTATTTTCTGACTGTATCTTCCATCCTTATAGATATGGATCTTACTTAGTATGGAGGGACTTGGGAGGTTTCAATGAAAAGTCCTTTGTTCCTCTGGGACTGTACGTGGGGCAATTAGCCTTAAACTGGTCATGGACTCCTACCTTCTTTGGACAACACAGAATAGGACTGGTAAGTTATGTAAATATATGCACACTGTACTTCTCATTTGACTCAGGAGCCTTGAGTTCTGCGGGGGGGGGGGGGGTTCAGGACAAATACAGCATACAGCAATTTATGTGTGCCACAATAACTACTATTTATTGCAGAGCTTGAGAAAACCGAGTTTCATTTATTTATTTATTTATTTATTTATTCAATCAATCATTCATTTATTTATTTATAAATAGATAGATAGATAGATAGATAGATAGATAGATAGATAGATAGATAGATAGATAGATAGATAGAGGGCCTCCTCAGGGTGCTGTCGGCCAGACAATGTCGGCTGGCGATCCCCAGGGGGAGAGCCTTCTCTGTGGCGGCACCTGTCCTCTGGAACGACCTACCCCCAGATATATGCACGAGACCAGACCTCCGGACTTTTCGTCGGGCCCTGAAAACACATCTATTTCATCTAGCCGGGCTGGCCTGACCCCATCCTTGCGGTTTTAAATTTGTAATTGGTTTTAACTGGGTTATTTTAAATTGATGGCCAAAACTATTTAATGTTTTTAAATTGCTTTTAAATTTTATATGGTGTGTTTTTACCGTGGCTGTTCACCGCCCTGAGTCCTGTTGGAGAAGGGCGGTATACAAATTAAATAAATAAATAAATAAATAAATAAATAAATAAATAAACAAACAAACAAACAAACAAACAAACAAACAAACAAACCTACCTACCTACCTACCTACCTACCTACCTACCTACCTTCTGGACCCTCACTCAATTTTTTCAAATGCTACTAATAATGCCAAATATGTTCTGTATACTAAGGAATGGTTATAGCAGTGATGGCGAACCTTTTCGGCACCGAGTGCCCAAACTGGAATGCGCATGCATGCCGGAGCCCCGGAAACTCGAAGACCAGCTGGCCGGTGCATATGTGCATGCCGGCCACCTGGTTTTTGGATTTCTGGCGCACGCATGTGCACTGGCCAGCTGGTCTTCGGGGTTTTTGGGGGTCTGGCACATGCGAAGATCAGCTGGTCAGTGTGCACGTAGACCACAAACCAAAATAGCAGCTGGCCACGGCACATGTGCCCGCAGAGAGGACTGTGAGTGCCACCTCTGGCACATGTGCCATAGGTTCGTCATCACGGGGTTATGGAAAACCCAACTTTTAAAATAAGTTGTCTTGTCTACCATAGTCATGCCTAAACAATCTTTAGGCTTCCCAAAAGTTACAGTCAGCCAACCAGGTAGATTCCACATTCATGCAATATGCAGGTAGGATTTTTTTTTTTTTAAATGTCTTGTCCTGTTTTTCTTAGGGAAAAAACAATAGAACATTTGAACTAGGGTATTTGCTCAAAAAGTGTGCAATAAATGGTCGTGGGCTACTTCGATAAATTAACCCAAGGGACAACCTTGGAAGGTTAAGGTTAAGGTTAAGGTTTATTAAATTTGTATACTGCCCTTCTCCCAAAGGACTCAGGGTGGTGAACAGCCAAAATTAAAATACATACAGTACAAAAATTAAAATAAATTAAAACAGGTTGCTAGCTATAGTATAGCTTTTAGGATTTAGGATCATAAAGGGAACCAGTAAAGGAAAATATTTGTAACTCAGGGTTGAATCGAGGGCAGTGGTGGGATTCAGCCGGTTCGCACCACTTTGGGAGAACCAGTTGTTAATTTTGGAGCAGTTTGGTGAACGGATTGTTGGAAGAAATCATTAGGGCAAAGAACCGGTTATTAAATTATATGAATCCCACCACTGATCGAGGGGTCCTTGGTGCTGAGTTTGGTTGCAGATTTTTTATTACCCAAACTAGGTAACATCATCAGTGCTAGTCCTGATAATGTTACCTGATTTGAGTAATGAAACGTCCACAAGAAAACCACCAAGCTCAGAGAGCACCAAGGATCCCTCATAAGGGGAAGTCTGACATCTGTGGTGAAATGCTATTAGTCAGGTACTTAAAGGAACCTCCATATTCAGAGAATTCCTATTTACATAAAGTAACAAGATATTTTGGTTAGAAATATCAACCATTTGACTGGTAGAAATACAACGTTGACTACCTTGTTTTGGGGAAGGGAGAAGGCTTGAAGGTATTCTTTCCATCTTCAGGATGACCCCAGCCCTCTGGATGTCAGCCTTCTGATAGAAGTGGTTGCATTGGTAACAGCCTTCTGGATGCCACTTAAAACCACTATTATTCCTGTAGGCATTTGTTTGTTGTATGTTATCATTGTTGACCAATAAGAATCACAAAGGGACGTGGTGGCTCAGTGGCTAAGACGCTGAGCTTGTCGATTGAAAGGTCAGACGTTCAGCGGTTTGAATCCCTAGTGCCGCGTAATGGGGTGAGCTCCCGTTACTACCACAGCAGCTGAGACACATGTTGGGACTGCTGTTGAAGAGAAGCAGCTGGGCATGCAGAACTGTGCATTCAGTACAGATTTTGAACCAGCTACACAAATCCTGCAAAGTCCTACAAAAAGCTACAGATCAACCAAGCCTGACATCAATACCTGGGAAGATTTTAGAAAAGATAATCAAGCAACAAATCTGCGAACACCTAGAAGCAAATAAAGTTATAATCGGAAGCCAACATGGCTTCATCGAAAACAGATTGGGCCAAACAAATCTTATTTCATTCTTTGACCCAGTGAATCAGAGAATTAGTGGATCAGAAAAATGCTGTGGACATACTATACTTAGATTTCAGTAAGGCATTTGACAAAGAAGACCACAATCTACTTCTTGGAAAGCTAGAAAAATGTGGGATAGACAGCATCCAGATGGATTTGTAACTGGCTGAGAAACCGTACTCAATATGCAGTTCTTGATCTAAATCCACATGGATGGGGGTGGGCAGTGGGGTACTCCAGGGTTCCGTGTTAGGTTTAGTACTCTTCAATATCTTCATAAATGATTTAGATGAAGGAATAGA
This sequence comes from Pantherophis guttatus, assembly GCF_059756535.1. NCBI lineage: Eukaryota > Metazoa > Chordata > Lepidosauria > Squamata > Colubridae > Pantherophis > Pantherophis guttatus. The sequence goes on from NC_142069.1 coordinate 78,601,441, forward strand.
AGGGGAACTTATTCAATCTGCAGATGACACTAAGCTAGTAGAAATAGCAAACACCTCAGAAGATAAACTCAAGATCCAGAAGGATCTCGACAGACTTGAACACTGGACCTTAACTAACAAAATGAAATTCAGTGTGCATATAAGGAAGTTTTTGTTGGATGCTTATCCTACGGTTGGGTAGGTAATATATAGAAAACTATGTTCTGTAACTTTAACTGCTACAAAGATGACTAATTGGCTGTGCTAAGCAGACATAAAAGAAGGCAGGAAGTTCATTCACTTCTGCTCCTGCTATTAGAAGGTTGAACTGCTGAAAGGAACTGTGTCTGTGTTACTGAAGAGAACTGGAATTGTAAGCAAACTATGTTTTTGTGTTGAACCGTGATTATTTGAAGAAGTGTTATCTTTGTTTTGAGAAGCCAAGTTTGTTTTACCACAAGTAAAGGCTGTTTATTTTTCTTTAAACGTTCAGAGTCTGTGAGTATCTGTGTGTTTTGCTAAGCAACGTATCTATTCGCTGTCTGGTCCGTTGCACCACTTTGCAGAGGGCAGTTTTACCTTCAACACTTTTTACACTTAGGCAAGAAAAAAAAATTGTACAGGTGCAAACTGGGTGAAACCTGGCTCAATAGTAGTAACTGTGAGAGAGGGATCTTGGGAGTTCTAGTGGACAATCACTTAACTATGAGCCAACAGTGTGCGACAGCAGCCAAAAAAGCCAATGCAATCCTAGACTGCATCAAAAGAGGGAATAGTATCAAGAGTACATGAAGTATCAGTACCAATTTACAAAGTCTTAGTAAAACCATACTTGGAACACTGCATCCAGTTTTGGTAACCACGATATAAAAAAGATGTTGAGACACTGGAAAAGAGTGCAGAGAAGAGCAAGAAGGATGACTGTTCAATTCTTTGGTTGCTTCCAGATTTTACACCCTCTTGCCTCATTGACACATCTTTTGTGGGTCTCTAGGAGCTCAAAGCAGCATAGCCAACACTGCCTTTTCCATTCTTTCCCACAACCATTCTGGGATTGAGTTGAGAGAGAATGAGTGAGTGACCAAAGTCCCCAATTAGCCTCTCTGGGATGAGCCCAAATCCCTCCCTATCATCTCCCACTGGCTTTTACTTGAATTGGCCGCTGTCTCAGCTCCCCTTGTCCCAACTATGTCCATCCATTGGGGAAGCCCGTAGTGATCAGGGTAATGCCACCTGCTAGGAGAGAATGGTGACAAGACAAATATAGCACTGTTCTTTCTTACTTTTAATTCACTACATTTTTATTTTTCTGTTTCAGGCACTGGTCGTTCTAATTCTTACTACAGGAGCAGCAACGGCTACAACAGTGGCTTGGTGTCATGTGAACAAAGCTGCAGCATGTTTGATGTATCCATACATAGCTTGGGTAGCGTTTGCCTCTCTGCTCAATTACCGCATCTGGAGGGATAACCGTGATAAGAAAAACTAGGGAAAGTTTGTTATTTTTAAAAAAGGAGCACAATTAAAGTTCCACCATCATTAACTGGCTGTTATAATTCCACTATCTTATTGTTGTCTTAGTAGTTCATGTTAATAGAGATTTGGGGAATAAAAAAGGGGAAACTGAGTCTGTGTCTGTGCCTGTAATCAAGCTGATAGTAAGTCTGCAGAGGTTTTTATATGAGCAGGTGGTGACCCCCATGGCACTTTGGAGGTGTCTCACTCCCCTTGAGACTGGTTGGCATAGGCAAGTCCAACTGCCACTGGCTTACTTATTGCAAGATGGTTCATAGCAGGGGTGGATTCTACTTACCTTTACTACCAGTTCGCAATGGGGCCGCCCGCCCTCTCCAGGTTTAAGAGGCTCTGGTGGAGGATGAAAATGGACTCCCCTGGCCCTCCGGAGGCCCTCCAGAGGCCGGAAACGGCCCGTTTCCGTACTTCCAGTACTTCCAGGAGGCCCATTTTTTGCCCTCCACAGGCTCTGGAGGCTTTCCTGGAGCCTCCGGGAGGGCGAAAACAGCCTCCCCCAGACCTCCAGAGGCTGGAAACAGCCTGTTTCTGGACTTCCGGTAGGTCCATTTTTCACCTTCCCAGAGCCTCCGTGCGAGCCTGTACTTATCTGGCATCCAAAACAGGCTACATGGAGACTCTTGGGAGTGGGGCAGCATGGGCATGCACGCACATCTCCTACATGTGTGGCAGAGACCTGAAAATCAGCTGCCTGCAGAAATGGCTCGGCGTACCACCTGTGGCACACGTGCCATCAGTTTGCCATCACGGCCCTACAGGAAGTCTGTGAGACGGGTCAGTGCAGGGGTGAAATGCTACTGGTTTGGACCAGTTCGGCTGAACCAGTAGTGATGGCGGCGAGTGGTTCAGAGAACTGGTAGTGACGGCAGCACGAGGCTCTGCCCACTAGCCTGGTTGTCATTACTTCCTGGTTTTAACCAGGAAGTAACCTGTTTTTTACCCTCTGCGCATGCACAGAAGGGTTTGCGCATGCACAGAGGATCACATGTGCACGTGATGTGTGCGTGCACTTCTGAACTCGTAAGGAAGGTAAGTAGATTTCATCCCTGGGTCAGCGGCTTCTCCTTCCTGAAGATGAACTTCAGAAAAGGTAAATGGACTGAAGCGTGACCAGAGGGGAGGGTGTGAGGAGAAGTCCAAGGATGTGTACACAACAATTTGGGAGGCAAAGCACAGAAAATCTCATGGGTCGGGTCTGATTTTCATTGATTGACTAATTGATTACATTTTAGTGCATGTATTAGCTATAAAACAGCATAGTAACTTTACTAAACATAGTGTTATGTTATTGTAACAATGCAAGATTTTGAGTTCAACGGTTTGGACTGATAGGTTAATGAATGTTGCAGGACCGATTTCTGTCCCAAGAGTATTCAAATAAATGTGACAGATTAGCAAACTGGAAAAAGAAAGATAAGAAAGTGGGCAGCAATATTAGATAAAGTCAATACATTTCAGTAATTATTATTATTATTGTTGGTTGCACAGTCAAGTCAACCAGACATTTAGATTGGATTTGACATTTCCATCCATTTATTGAGTCCGTACTCGCCCTGTGATAGGTAGACGTTGCTGTTTGATGGGTATTATTATAGATGCTGTTGCAGGATATAAGCGGCTCCAAGTAAAGCTGCCTTTTGCAATTGACTATGGTTTTGTCAATGCTGATCTGTTCAAATGGTGCTCCAGATGTTTTGGGATTGCACCCAGGGCCTTTAGACATAGTCCTCAACTAATGACCAGAATTGAGCCTCGAATTACAATTGTTAAGTCATGCCAATCGTTAATGGGTGCTCATGCTTGATTTTACTTTTTTGCAGTGGTTGTTTAGTGACATGGTGGTTGTTAAATGAATGCCAGTCTCTAAGCAAATGTCGTCATGAGAGCACTGAATATTTCTACAAGGAATTCTCCTTATAGAGTAACAGTGTGCAAACAAAAATCATGAGTTTTCTAAGGCAATGTAAACAATTCATCTGATTTATCAAAACTACAAAATACAGACGGTTCCATTTTAAGGATCTGAGCTTCATGCTGCATGATTCAAGTGATACATCCAGTCCAGGTTGTTTCGAACACCTAGGAAAGTTAAACGACAACTCTCTCTTTGGTAAAGGTGCCCAATATATGCCAGCTGTCACAAACTGTTCGAAGCCAAGATGTTGGCACAGCTCCTATAGGAGCTCAGTTAAACCCAGACACCAATTATGATAAATTAAACAGGATCTAAACCATCTTCTTCGGAAAGTTATTCCGAGTGGTGAAATGTGTGCCCTGAACAGAAGAAATAATTCTGCATTCAGGTTCTTTTGGGGAAAAAAAAAGATCCTAAAATAATTCCGATTATTTTAAAGGATTTGTGCTTTACCAATTGCAAAGCAGACCAAACATGATAACAGGTCTTTTTTTTAAAACTCCCCAAAATAGTCCTGAAACAACTGTAAAGAACATGAAAAGGACTGGCTCTTACTGGCATTAATTAAAAGCTGATGGGTAGACATGCATATATTTAATATTTCAAAATATTTTTAAAAAAATGATTGGCATGGTAACTGAGCTATGGTTTGAATCTTTCATCCTAATGGAAACATCCCAAAGAAACATCTGTGGTACAAAGAACCACGTCTGGCTTTTCCTACCTCATCTTTGTCTTGAAATTCAAGTGTTGGATGTGACATCAAAGTCAAACTATTCATACTTTGCTGATAATTGTTTATTAAAAAAAATTGAAATATCACTGGTCATACGAGCCAGCTGAAGCTTTTGAAATGATTGTTCCATATTATTATTATTTAAGCAAAGCATCTTAAAGGGAGTAGGTGAGAACATAATCCTGTTGGATAAAATAACGGCTTCAATGACATCAAATGCAGATCAAGAAAGTAAAGCAGGCTGAAAAACGCTATACAGATATACTTCCATAGAAAAAATTAAAAACATGCTAATTATAGCAAAAAGAGAAAAAAGAAAAGAAAAGAAAAGAAAAGAAAAGAAAAGAAAAAAAGAAATCGATTTGCTACTAAATCCGTGATCTTCAACATATATAAAAGCATACTTTGTTTGACAAATTCAGCAGACTGATGCGAATCTGATCAAAAGCAAAACTACTTCTTGCATGTAAATTACGCATACCTTCTATATGACACAAGGGACATTTTGTTCTGACAGATGCTATAGGAAAAAATATTTGCACAAAGCAGCTCATAGAACTGAAATATACCATTCTTCAATACCAAATGATGCTATGTGGACCTAAACAATAGACGTCACATGGCAGTTGTTGGGCTCGTCCAAAAACAGAGTGCAGAAAACATCGTTGAAGAATGATGGATGGTATTTGCATGCTCTCTCACAATCAGGGTTGAAATTCACCTCTAGAATCTGGGGCAGCATATGTTGCTTTCCTGGAAGACAGAGAAGTACAAAAATACCAGGTGAACTATAAAAAAAAAAAGAAGGAAAAGGAAAAGCAAGCAGAAACGGCCCAGTTGCCAGAAGATGAAGCTTTCCTGTGCAATTCACTGAGGAAGGAAGGCCCCCAATTGATTTTCCTCCAGGCCCTCCTCTCCTCTCAGAGCTGCAGAAGGAATCCTTTCCCCTCCATTCCACTTTTCCTAGAACAGAAAATGCCTTTCCCTAAATTGCAATAGCTCACGGGTGTCAAACTCGCTGCATCAGGTTGCCGTCACATGAAGTTTTGCAACTTTTTTCCCATTCGTGGAGCTGGGGTAGGTGTGGCCTGTGCGTGATGCATCCAGGCAGTGTTGTGGTCCGCCAGTGGCCAGCAGAGCTGGCAGCAGACTCGGACATTGAGGAGGTTGGGTAGGAACATGGGCCCCCGGGCCGCCAGTTTGACACCCCTGCAATAGCCCTAATATTTAACACCACAATGGCTACTTCAATGATTCATGTTACAGGTAGTCCTCCACTTACAACAGTTTGTTTAGTGACCATTCAAAGTTACACCGGCACTGAAAAACGTGACTTATGACCGTTTTTCACAGAGATTTTATTTTTATTTTATTTTACTTCAAATTTATATACCATCCTTCTCCCTAGGGACTCAGGGCGGTGTACAGCCAAGTAAAAACACATAAATACATAATACACAATACATAGATTAAGAACAGATTAAAAGGAAATATCTCAATTTGGCCCAAAATTTAAAAAGACAAACGAATTTAAAATCATTTAAAATCATTTAAATGGCCTTTGCAGAATCCCCATGGTCATGTGATCAAAATTCAGACGCTTGGCAACTGGTTCATATTGATGACCCCAAGATCATGTGATCACCTTTTGCGACTTTCTAACAAGCAAAGTCAATGGAGAAGCCAGATTCATTTAACAACTGGGTTAATAATTGATCAACTGGAGTGATTCACTTAACAACTGTGGCAAGAAAGGTCACAAAATGGGGTAACACTCACTTAACAAATGTCTCGTTTAACAACAAAAACTTTGGGCTCAATTGTGGTTGTAAGTGAAGGACTACCTGTATAAAGGTAAAGGTAAAGGTTCCCCTCGCAGATACGTGCTAGTCGTTCCCGACTCTAGGGGGCGGTGCTCATCTCTGTTTCAAAGCCGAAGAGCCAGCGCTGTCCGAAGATGTCTCCGTGGTCATGTGGCCGGCATGACTAAATGCCAAAGGCGCATGGAATGCTTTTACCTTCCCACCAAAGGTGGTCCCTATTTTTCTACTTCATTTTTTACGTGGCAGAAGCTGGGACAAGTAACGGGAGCTCACCCCGTTACACGGCACTAGGGATTTGAACCGCTGAACTGCCAACCTTTCAATCGACAAGCGCAGCTTCTTAGCCACTGAGCCACAACGTCCCTTTTGACTACCTGTATAGGAAGGCTAGTTAAGAAGAAGGAATTTCTCTGACATCTTAGAAAATAGCTGTTAGAAGTGCTTTAAGCTTGAAATACCAACCCAGGGCTCAAATTTGAAACACTTCTACATCCACAGTGCCAGTCATTTGGGGTGCCTAAGAGAAAGGGAGGGCAGTCCCTGCAGTCCCTTTTCAATGCAGCAATGAAGGTCAATGAAAACACTATTCCTGCATGCAATCTTTTACACCCGTTTTAGCTCAGTTTAAAGAAATTCCATTCCAAAAATGTCACACTTTATGAACAAAAGAAAAAAAAAAGAAAGAAAAACTGCCTCTTTTAAAATTAATTTCTTAAGCAACGTGATGCCATTCCAAAAGAAAACTTAAAAGCAGCTTTTTGGCGGAGGGGGCAAAAAAAACCACAGGCCACCGAATCCCATTAAAAAAAAAACAATCACAAAGGGTTTTGTCTCTGTTCCCCGCAGCCCAATCTGCTGCAACAATACTATACTACCTACTAATAACGGGGATAAAACTCCCTCCCAGATGGTTGGGATTCTATTCCAGCTTTATTTTTATATGAGACTTTGCTGAGTTCCAAAACAGTCCCCAAACTGCCTGTGGGTAAAATTAAACAGGCGCTAAGACTCACCGTTACCAGATGATTCCCATTTCAGCATCAGATCAATGGCATAGATAGCTCGTGAGGACGGATAATCACAGATGCCAAGGGGTGCCGGTTTGGCACAAGCTGCTCGGAATAACTCAACAAACGCCTTAAAGATGTCTTCCTAAGGACAACAAGAAATGCAGACGTTGGTGCACCTGGGCACTTTTTCCATTTTTAAAAATCAAGAGCTGTTAAAACGTGACTTTGAGAAAGGATGGATGTCTGCGCGTTGGCTTTTGCAAAAAGGCAAGCTACCAACTTGCCTCCAGAAGTTGTGAATTCTCCAACACTGGAAGTTTTAAAGAAGAGATTGGATAACCAAACGTCTAAAATGGTATAGGGCAGTGATGGCAAACCTTTTTTTCCTCGGTGCCTAAAGCGTGTGCAACAGCGCATGTGCAGACATCCATAATTCAATGTCCCCCACAGGCCCCGCCCCCGTGCATGTGCGCGCTCCCCCCCGTGCTCCACTTGCCCTCCTGCGCATGCACATGCAACCCCCATTTTGGTGCTAGCAGGCCTCCCTAGAGCCTCCTGGGACCAAAAATGGGGCATGGGGGAACGCCACACCCCACACACCCATCCATGCATGTGCGTGCAACTCCCAACCCCCTGCGCATGCGTACGTGACCCCCCAGCCCTGTGCATGTGCGCACGCGCCTCCCAGCAGAGACCCGAAAATGGCCGATAGAAGGCACACGGGCATGCGTCGTGGAGCTGACCTTGGCGTCGGCTCGCATGCCCGCAGAGATGGCTCCGTGTGCCATAGGTTCTCCATCATGGGTATAGGGTTTCCTGCCCACGCAGGGGGTTGGACTAGAAGACCTCCAAGGTCCCTTCAAACTCTATTATTCTATTCTATTCTAACATCCTTGACATGAACTTCTCCTGCAAGATTTCCAGAGAGCTCCAACCAGCAAGACTTCTGCCCATTCAAAGTGGGGATTAGGAGTGCTGGACCCAAAACTTCTGCTAATGCTGAAGTAGAGGGTATTTGAAGCAAGAAACAGCCCATCCTGTGGTTTTTTTAGTATGTGCCCCATTAACCTCCTCTTCTCCCCCCAAATTATTAATAAAGCTGTTTTAGATAAAAAAAATAGTTGTCTTTAAAATAGTACAGACTGTGTAGGGTAGCAATAACATCTCCACTTGGGAAGCCATCGAATCAATGAGATCTTGTACATATGGAGCGAAACTTAATGTGTATTATCACTCCAACTGTACAAACCGAAAGAGTGGATCTATTTTGGGAAATACAGGTGGTCTTTCTTTAATTGACCATTCGTTCAACAACTATTCAAATTTACGATGGCACTGAATTAGTACCCATGGTCCTTGACTTATGACCATTCATTTAGCAACTATTTGATGTTCTGATTGGTCCTTGCGCTTGTGAGCACCACAGGATCCCCATAGTCACATGATCATGATTCAGGAGCTTGGCAACCAAACATGTATTTGAGACAGCTGGAGCATCACAGGATCACATAAACACGTTCCAGCTGACTTTTGACAATTAATTTTTTTTGGAGGACTATGTTTTTCTTCTTGCAGTTTTAAGGTATGGACTTATTTTTTAGCCTTTTTTCTAATTTTGAAGCCTGGGGATCCTTCTTTCTTTAAAGAGTCCTTTTACATTAATTTTTTAAAGGATCTTTTCAATGCTGCATCATTTGGGTCCCTTCTTTTAAAATGGGACTTTTGCTCCCTCTTGTGGTTAAAGTTGAAATAACAATCAAAAGTTAACTTTTGCTTATTTTTTTATTACTTTTACAAATTACAAATTAATTTTTTTTATTCCAATTAGATTTTAAGTGATTTATAACAAATGGTGATTTATAACAAATGGAAGCAAGGTGAGAAAAAAAATTAAATCAAGAGTAACTTACTTCAACAGTTTTCCAAGAATATTCTGAGTACTGCTTCTCAAAAAGTGGAATAAATTCATTATAATGGATCTGCAAATAATAAAAAAAAAAGATTATATATTTTCTTCCTTGCTTTTATTTTAACTTTCTGAGGTAGAATTTCTTCTTTCCCCACTGGCTGTTTTATTAAAATCTGAAAGACCTACAAAGAACTGCCAGCATTTCAAGCAATGAGTCTCATGACTGATTTTGAAATGCTTACCCAAAGTTATTAATTTTGGTGGTTTGTCCAAAGATTAAGGAAAAAAACCTCATCTTAGTCAATCAACCTTTTTTTTCATCATAACATTTGGCTGGCTCATTACAGACCAGCTGCACTGTGCCTCATACAAGTTTTTCTTGGAATGTACACAGTGGTGGAATTCAAATATTTTTTACTACCAGTTCTGTGGGCGTGGCTTGGTGGGCATGGTGTGGCTTGGTGGGTGTGGCAGGGAAGGATACTGCAAAATCTCCATTCTCACCCCACTCCTGGGGAAAGGATATTGCAAAATCTCAATTCCCACCCCACTCTGGCGTCAGCCAGAGGTGGTATTTGCCGGTTCTCCGAACTACATAAAATTTCCGCTACTGGTTCTCCAGAACCTGCTGAATTTCACCCCTGAACATACATTAAAACTTGCTTAATACTCATTTAATACTCATTTACTCAAATATCAATCTATACTGTTATCTTATGAGAAATAATATAAACTACAATTCCTGGAATGATATTTTTTAAAGCTTTGGTAGATATTTTACAAGGTTGTACCTTCTAAGAAATAAAGGCAGCACTATGGATATTTCTAGACAACCTTTTAAATTTAGATGTGCTTGTCTTTAAAAGAGCTGCCCATAAGCAATCCTGATTGATCCAGTCCTACAGCCTCAATCTTCAACATAACATGCATCCTGATATACTAACGTCATCACAGTTTGAAGGTGACTTCTTCTTTTCGTTTATCATTTACTCACTTGCTTTAAAGATACCTCAGGGGCATAATTCATAACAGTAAAATGCTTCTCATAATCGTCTAAATCGTCAAGCGAAAATGGCCTTAAAGAGGGGGGAAATAAACAGGGACACAAAGTTAGTTTATGAAATTCAGAAATCCTGCAAGCTTAATACCACTGTAGAAGATGATGATTACCTATTTGAGAACCGGAGCCAAAACACATCGTAAACATACAGTTTGAGTGGCTTAACTGATCTCAGCAGCACGATATAACGAACATCAAATTTAACCAGTCCCACATCTTCAAGATGAAACAAAACCGGATTTTCAATATATTTAGACACAACCTAAAAGAGCAGAAATCGTTTTAAAAAGATAGAAATAAATTTTGCTTAGAACACAACCAATCTTGGGCATGCAAGGTAGCTTATAATTCTGACCCAACTCTTCAAGACAAGGTAGCGACAATGGATTCTAAAGAAATTTAAAACGTGCCATTTTGAAAGATGAGAAACTTGAAACTCTCTAAGTAGGTAAACTGTGTCAACTTCCCAGAATAATAATAATGGAAAAAAAAACCTAGTAGAATTTAGGAATGTAAAGAGAAAAAAATGAATGGCTACATAATACTGATAGTTCTTGACTTACAACCATTCATTTAGTGACTGTTCAAAGTTTCACACTTATGTCCATTGCAACATCCCCTTGGCCGCGTAATCAAACATTTATTTAGGATGGTTGCAGTGTCCCAGGGTCATGTGATTTCCTTTTGCGACCTTCTGACAAGCAAAATCAATGGGGAAGCCAGATTCACTTAACAACCGTGTTACTAACTTACCAGCTGCAGTGATTCGCTTAACAATTGTGGCAAGAAAAGTTGTAAAATGGGGGACAAAACTGATTTAACAACTGTCTTGCTTAGCAACAGACATTTTGGGTTCAATTGTGGTCATAAGCCAAGGACAGCCTATACTAAAACTCTTTCCTGTAACCTTTAACTAGCTGAAGTGATGCACCTTAGTGCAAAACATTTTCAACCAAGGTTACCTCAGATGGGCTAAGTTACAGAATGCACCCAAAATCTGGTATCCATGACACTCCTGTGTGGAATTTTGCAAATTTTATAAAACATATTATGACGTAAGCATTATCAGTTTATGACATAATACAAAACGTCACAAGAGATCTGCCCCCCTTTTTTGTTGAAAAAAAATGAAAAAACAATTGCTATCAACCTGCCTTCCATTGAGGACCTGTATACTGCATGAGTCAAAAAGGGGGCTGAGAAAATATCTACAGAGCCCTCACATCCTGGACATAAACTGTTTCAACTCCTACCCTCAAAATGACACTATAGGGCAGTGCACACCAGAACAACTAGACACAAGAACAGTTTTTTCCCCAAACACCATCACTCTGCTAAACAAATAATTCCCACAACTCTGTCAAATAATTACTAAGACTGTATTACTATTATTCTTCCCTTCCTTACTAGTATCTATCACTTCCCACTTAATATTATAACCATGTTGCTGGTATCTTTCCAATTATATTGTTTTTATTTGTTTCCTAGTACGATTTGATAGCTTATTAGTAAGCTTGACTATCACTAAGTGTTCTATCTTTTTATTCTTGATATTTTATTCTCCTTATGTACACTGAGAGCATATACACCAAAGACAAATTCCTTGTGTGTCCAATCACACTTGGCCAATAAAAGAATTCTATTCTATTCTATTCTATTCTATTCTATTCTATTCTATTCTATTCTATTCTATTCTATTCTATTCTATTCTATTCTATTCTATGGGTTCTTTAGCAACCTTGAATCCATGGGTGGGCAGTACTGTAACAGAAGTGATGGTTATTAAAAAAAATACCCTTCCTTGCTCTAAGAATGGCAGGGAGTGAATGCTTGTGTAGTTGGAAAAAAAGACAAAACAATGATCCTGTTAGTGTACTGGAAATTTTCAAGAATCTTGTTTGAACTCCTGAACCTTATATACAGACTGGTTCTGGAGTCACTTTAGTTGTGTAGACACCATCAGTGTACTGGTAATAGTTGTATATCTCCAGAAGTGCTATAGAACAGTGGTCTCCAACCTTGGCAACTTTAAGACTTTAAGACTCAATAAACAATGCTGGCTGAGGAATTCTAGGAGTTGAAGTCCACAAGCCTTAAAGCTGCTAAGGTTGGAGACCTCTGCTATAGAAGGCCTGAATCCTGTAATGGATGGGATTAAAAGGCTGAACCTGAACTCAGGAAGGTGGTGTCATTGTTTGCTTCTTCTGGCTACAATCCCCAATGGCGTTTCTCTCAGTTTTTTTGTAGGAAAGGGGTCTAAGAAATGAACTTATTTTTCAGGGAGAATTTTAAATCTACAAACATATATCTACAGTAGAAATCAGATGCACAAAACAATGTTATGATTTCAAAATTACTTTCTTAATGTTTACATCACCTTAACTAAACATATCAGCAGAAATCATGAAAACAATTTGAATTAGGGCTGTCGTCAAGATTTTTCCTTATTGCATATTGTACTTGAAAGTGGAATTGAAAATTGGAATGTGTATACATCTATATCTATATCTATATCTATCTATCTATCTATCTATCTATCTATCTATCTATCTATCTATCTATCATCTATCTATCTATCTATCTATCTATCTATCTATCTATCTATCTATCTATCTATCTATCTAATTTATACTGGAACAATGTATAGGTAGTCCTCAATTTATGACCACAATTGAGTCCAAAATTTCTGTTGATAAGAAGGCAGTAGTTAAGTGAGTAGTTAAGTGAGCAGTAGTTTACAATCTTTTTTTTGCCACAGTTGTTAAGCAAATCCAACTTCCCTCATTGACTTTGCTTGTTGCCGGGATGGTTACAAATTGGGATCACATGACCCCAGGATGCTGCAACCGTCATAAATACATGCCAGTTGCCAAGTGCCTGAATTTTAATCATGTGACCAGAGATGTTGCAACTGTTGTAAGCGTGAAAACCGATCATAAGTGACTTTTTTCAGTGCCAGTGTAACTTCAAATGGTTGTAAACCAAGGACTTCTGTAATTTATACTGAAAAATTAATGACGTGTTTTGGAAGTGAGTGCACTGAAAATTCTTTAGAGAAGAGGTGTAAGGAATGAAAAACTGCCAGACCAAAATTCCCTTGTTGTCCTGAAATCAGAAAGATGTGGCTTGTGCTATGAAAAAAAAGCATAATGCTTTAAATACTGTGACGTTGCAGAAAGTTGAAGCAGCCCCAAAAGAAAGGCGTGAAGGAAAAAGAAAACTTGATTTGCTTCAGACTTTTCCAATAAAATAGCAACCATTTATTTTGCAAAACGTCTTTTGTTCTGACCTTAGGGATGCTTTCTCTCTGCCTGATGATGTTGTTAAGGTTCTTGGTGATGTGAGTGTCCAGACTTCTGGCCAGATTCCATGGTTTGCAGATCCAATGGTTGTCTTTTCCTCTAGATTAGAATCCACAGAAGAAATGGCATTGTGTTTAATGTTTGAAGGTAAGCGTCTTTTCCTCAGATCAACTGTTTATCATGGTGTCACAAGTTTAATGTTTGTTTTATTTAATTCCAATCCTTTGATTAAGAAACCCAAATTATTCCTGACTTCTGGTTGCAACCTTGGCGAGAACAGCTGGAAAATAGCAGGCTCTGCTGAGCCCCTTGAAAATCCAGCTGGTAACCGCTGCCAGGAGACCCTTTGGGTCACAGCCGTCTTGTAGGGACGGTGAAGGAAGGAGAGGTGCTTCACTGACCACAAGGAATCTGCAAATCCCTTGTTAAGTCCGAAGCAAGCTCTCCCCAAACGGCAGCAGGCACGGCCGCCATTGCTGGCAGTCACGAAGCCGGGACAATCGGGAACCAAGATTGTGCAGGAGTGGTGTATGGACAGAACATTGAAATTGGGTGAGATATTTACCAACTTTTACTTTAATGACTTGCAATAAAAAAAAGAAACCCAAATTATTCCTGTAGAGATACACGTACAAAATCAGCATGGCACATGAATTTAGGTGTTGGACCAGGACTGGGGAGACAGGATCAAATCAAACCTCAGCCATGGGATTTCACAAGGTGACTTTGAATTAGTCACTCTCTAGGTCCAATCTACCATATTGGAATGGGGAAAGCTCTTTTGAGCTCCTGAATAAAAGACACAGTATAAATCTAAATATGTACCTATAAACGCATACATACAAATCTAAATTAATGCACTAGTCACCAGTGAACTAGTAATCATCATAATTATAAGGTGAAGTGTCTATATGACAGAAATACCTGTTATTTGAATGCTTTCAAATGAACTGGAATCCTACTCATGTGGAAGCTTCAAGCTGTTTATGCCAACTCATGATTCTGATGTGCCCATGAACTCCCATCAATTTATAGTAATATCAGCATATCTGACCTAAAGGGAGAGGCCCACTCTTGCTAGTCAAATGTTCAACTGAAGATATGTGAAGAGGGCTATTTTCTAATACAAGGTAACAGAGCCTGAGTCAATAAGAAACTTGAGTTCTAGTAAGCTTTGTGATGGACTTGTTTTCTCTGTAGGCAACAATTAGGTTGGTGTGTGTGTGTGTGTGTGTGTGTGTGTGTGTGTGTGTAGGTAGGCAGGCAGGCAGGCAGGCAGGAAGACAGGTAGGTAGATAAAATATATCTATATCTAATTTTCTGTCCCTTTCTCTCTCCATGTTATAAAACTGGAGAACTTCAGAGGCACCACACAGAATGAGGCATTATTCCACCTCCCATCTCTAGGAAAAATGAAAAATGAATACTCCTGGAGGTGTCATAAAGACACCTCCTTTTATTTCTCTCCATCTGACATCTGCAAAGTAAGAATGAACACTGACATTAGGGAAGATGAAAATGCATAGCTGCCCTGTACCTGCTTTCACACTGCTGAAAGAAACTGATGAACTGTGGCAGTTCTGTACAAAGATTGAAAGTATGAGGTAGCCATTTTGGCCCCTCTGAATCCCCAACTCTTCTTGAAATGGAGGCCAGGCAGTCCTTCACGGTGAGGAGATTTTCACACGGAAACTGATTCACCATCACGTGAGGTTTTTCTTCACTTAGTTTTCTGAAAGAGCAGGAAAGCATTTAGCACAGGGGACGCCTTAGTCAAATATACAGATACTGAATAGGTTAAAAATAATTGTTACTTGCAGGGAAATAGCTGTGTAACCTGTAATCTTTGAAGTGGGAGAAGATGTAGAGAATATCAGCTTCTTGTTCCAAGTCCGTAAACTCAAAACGGGGGTGACTCAGGTTCTGACGCACCTGCTGAAGATCGGTGTAAACTCTAACAGAAAGATTGGGGAGGCGAACAGAGATTATGCAATTCAGAAGTTGTAACACACCTGATACTCCTGAGAAATATTTCTATTCTACTGTGGAGAATAATTTGTATATGTCAACCTTTCTGAGTTGCTGTCTAAACCATTTAATATTAGCAGTTGGGCAGACGTATGGGAATTTTTTTTTCCAATAGTTTATTTCAGGCAATTTAAATTAATATCAGCACTTCAAAATGGGCTTGAAAACTGATTGGAAGACAATGCAAGTCACCAAAGAGTCATGTAAGAGTATCACCGCTCATGTTAGCTTGTTTACTTTTCATATTTTTGAACTGCTCATCTCCCTCAAACAGGGATTCTGGGAAGTATGTACAATAAAATGTTAAAATATAAAACAGTATATATAAAAACTAAAAATTATAAGGAGACAAGGGTGATGAAACACTATTAAAATTAGTGAAAGGGCAAAGGGAAGACTTTCAGGGCTAAAGGAAAGCTGCTGAGAGATCAAGAAGAGCAAGGATGGATGCACCACCTCTCTTCCGCTCTTGCCAGAGTTCCTCCAAGAGTGTGACGAATGCTGAAACCAGGGGTGAAATTCAGCAGGTTCTGACAGGTTCTGGAGAACCGGAAATTTTGAGTAGTTCAGACAACTGGCAAATACCACCTCTGGCTGGCCCAGAGTGGGTGGGAATGGAGATTTTGCAATATCCTTCCCCCAGGAGTGGGGAGGGAATGGGGATTTTGCAATATCCTTCCCCTGCCACACCCACCAAGACACACCACATCCACCAAGCCACGTCCACAGAACCGGTAGTTAAAAAAAATTGAATTTCACCACTGGCTGAAACCTAACTGAAAAGGATCCAGATAATCTATTTCTCTCCAGGATCCTCTGAAGTTGCAATGCAACTGCCTTCTCAAATACCTTCCCTAAAAAGAGGTGGTGGGAGACTGGGCAAAATTGTTTAGAATGGTAGGGTTCAGTGACAGCTTTTTGAGGAGTGGACATACCAACGCCTCTTTTTCTTTTGATTACTTTCACAATAATATATTTTCTGTCTATTTCCATCATCTTTTCTTTGTCTGTTCCTACACAAATTCACTGTTGCAAAAAGTTTAAGAGTAATACTTTTCATTTCTACTTCTCTGTATCTTGTTGAAATTGCCCATTCCATAAGAAAAAGGATTAATTAGAATCTACATCATAGATTGCCAAATAATTAGACAAAACGGAATCTATCATTCTTTGAAAAGCTGCTTTCATTGTTTAAACGTAACCACGGCGGTTAGATGCTTATCTAGAAGGCAAACGCATTTGGAAATACGTACTTGAAGATTTTGTTCTTCTCATAAATGGGAAGCTTTATTGAAGTAGGCAGTTTTTCTTTGTTTTCAGTTAATATAGCCTAAAATGCATACAAATATAGAACCCCATCAATTTTAATTTCATGTTATCCTTTGCGAGCAATCACTTCTGAACTTCAGCATGAACAAACTGTTCACTTTTGTAGCTTACTGGGCAAAAAAGGGTGATGTGGTCAGAAAAGAAGCTGGTTACAATTAAAGCTATCCAACAAATAACCAAAGAACAGGGCTTTGATTAAAAAAACATTGTCCATGGAGTCTATAATATATTTACCCTGCTTGTTAAGAACAAGTTTCAGTCTCCAACACAATATCACCCAGAACAGGACTTATGCCTAGGGAAATGGATCTATATCCTCATCTAGATCATTTATGAAGATATTGAAGGCTATTGGACTCAATACTGAACTTCGAGATATCCTGCTGCATTCTTCCCTCTATGTAGATTAAGGTTTATATGCTGAATGTGGTTAGTCAGCCAACTGTGAATCCATCTTGTGGTGCTACTGTCTATTCCACATAGTTCTATTTTACCAAGAAGTACCATGTTTCCCCGAAAATAAGACAGGGTTATTATTTTGGAGGTGCTCATGGCTGCTGCTGTATTTCGCTGCTGAGGCAGAGAAGCGCACTCCCAGAGTGGCCGCTGCTGACGCAGAGTCTTTCGGCAGTGGCCGCTCTGGGAGTGCACTTCTTGCTCTATGGTTCCAGCTCCATGCGGTTGCCCGGGCTCCCGGAAGACTCAGCAGCAGGCAGCTGGCCTGACCGGTCTCTTCTCCGCTTCCAGTAGCTTCCAGTCGGGGATTGTAAGCCGCACAGGAAGCCATCCTCCGTGCTGGGATGGCAGTGGCGCGGACTCCTCAAGGACCTGGTGCTCACCAGCTTCGCCCACATTGTGATCTTGGGATACCGCTTGGTCAGTGAATGGCGCTCTGCCTGGCCGGAGAGGGAGGTGTCTGCTGGGTGGGCACCACCTGACAAGAGGTGCCAGGAGGCTGCTGTCTTGTGAGCGGGACGGGAGTTTTCAAGCGAGGGAGATGGATGGATGGATGGAAGGTGATAAGTGCCAAGAACGCTAGGGAGAGATAAAATGAGAGGCAGCTCCCGATCAGCTCAGCCGATCTGCGAGTTGCGATTAAGGGACCCAGCTGCCATTAGCTGACCGGGGAAAGGAAGGGCTGCCTTCTGTACTAGCCACGCCCAATCCCTCACTAGGGCTTATTTTTGGGGGAGGGCATATATTTACGCCCACCCCAAAAATCAGGCTTCGCCTTATTTTCAGGACATGTCGTATTTTCGGGGAAACACGGTAGTCTATTTTTATTACATGCCTACTTACTGTATATTATATTCACAATATTTTTCCTGATGTACAAATTTAGTCATCTTATCAAAGAAGGAAATAAGGTTTGTTTGGCACAATACATTTTTAACAAACCCATGCTGTTGTCTAGTATTCACCTTCTTCATTTCGAGGTGTTCACAAATCAGTAATGGTATTACTGTCTCTGGGAAGAGATTTATTTTATAAATTTGGTGTTATAATTATTAGAGTCCTGTAGAGAGTTTATTTTGATCTCCTTGCCCCAGCGTGATTGCTGTTGCTGTGAGGAGAAAATTCACAAATTTATCCTAGTGGCTGCAAGAAAAAATATACCCTCAAGCCCCCCTGACTCTCCTTCTCATTTCCTTCCTTCCTTCCTCCCTCCCTTTTCCTTCCTTCCCTGCCTCCCTTTTATCACTACTGCTCCTACGTTGCCAGGTTCCCTCTGTTCTTCATTGTCCCTAGAAAGGACATTTCATAATTTCCTCAGAACAATGTTCCTTGGTTTGGGAGTCACAATAATCAAATGAGCTCTAGTAAGCCAGCTCATTAAAGCAGCTGTATCTTTCACTCCTAGATTTTTGTGGAAGTCTGAAAAAAGACCTGGTTCCTTTAAAGCGATGCTGGTATTAAATATACAGTTCCTTCCTGAATTATTTTTTAAATCATCCACAATGCTATTCAATATGATGCATATGAATATGTATGTTTATGTGTGTGTGCATGCGTGCGAGCACCTCCACACCCAGTGTACCTTCAAATCAGTGTTGATTCCTGATAGCTGCCTGGGCTAGTCTCTGCAGTTTTCTTTGACTAGATTTTTTCAGCAATAGCTTGTTACTACCTCCTTTCTTTGTTAATTAAAAGAATGGAATGTGTGAAACCACAAAAAAATGTCTGTATCTTACCTCCAGATGAAAAGTCACCATGAGCTTCCTAGAATGAAGCTCTGGTAGGTCTACAGATAAATTAGATGAATTATTAACTATCTTTTCTTATTAAAAAAAAAAATTGTACCTGATAGTGATCCTCTGAGGGTTCAATGATAGAACAGCTGGTATTGAGCAGTTCACTGGATCTCCATGGCAGCAGCCGACATTTTCTAATTAAACCATCAGTTTCCCCATAGGCATAATCCCGGGTTACTTCTTCTGCAAAGAAAAGAATGGAAAGAATTCAAAACTGTGCAGTGAACATAGAAGTAGACAAAAGAGCAGACTTCTGGGATTCTCCCCAAAACCTGGCTGATAGAATAAGGCATCTATTTGAGGTTGCGTAAGACTGAATATCAAAATTCGTTGCGAATTCCAGAACTGGACTGAACTCACAATCCTTTGCTGCCAAAATGCATTCCTGCTGATGCATTCTGCATTTCAACAATATAATTTTGGGGATGGAGGTGAAGGAGAAGGTGATAGGTTGCTATTGCCCCCTTTTGATCAACTGAGACTTAAAATCACCCCCAAATCTACCAGCAGAGCAAAATCTTAACACCTGTATCTTGGTTCAGTGGGGAATATTCTTTTCAGAGAAAGGAGTTGGAATTAAATCAGGGGTGGGCTTCAAAAATTTTAGCAAGGGATTCTCTGCCCGGTTGCTGGATGGGCGTGGCCATGGTCGGTGTGGCCTAGTCAGCTTCCTGCACCACGGTGTGTGTGTGTGTGGGGGGGGACGTTTTTGCTCCGGGAGGGCGAAAACAGCCTCCCCAGGCTCGGGAGGCCCTCTGGAGGCTGGAAACAGGTCTGTTTCCGGCCTTCCCAGCCTTCCAGAAGGCCTGTTTTTCACCCTCCCCAAGCCTCCACATGTGCCCTGCACTTACCTGCATTCAAAACGGGCTGCGTGGGGACTTCTAGGAGGGGTGGGACGGAGTGGGGCAGGGTGGGTGAGGCCAGGCAGGAGTGGGATTTGGGGGCGGTGTCTCCGAACTGCACAGAATCTTAGCTAGAGGTTCTCCCAAACCCATGCTAACCCCCAGTAGCCCACCCCTGAATTAAATGTTGCAGTTGCTAGGAAAAGAAATTGGTGGTTCTCCACTTTGGAGAGGTATGGGGAAGCAAGAGAGAGAGAAAGAAACTGCTTTTTTGTAGCTGCACCAGACCTCTGCAATGGCCTCCCACTACAACTTAGCTTAGCTTGACTTTAGCCACCTTCTGGAAGCAGGTGAACTGAGATCTTCTAGAGCAGGGCTGTCAAACTTGCGGCCTGCAGGCCAGATGCGTCACACGCTGGCCCCGCCCACGCCTGGTTTAGTGAAGGGGGAAAAAGTCGCAATATGTCATGTGACGCTGCAAGTTTGACACCCCTATTCTAGAGGATATTTGGGATTTGATGCCAGGATTTTTTTGAGTTTTGTGTATTTTTAAGGAAGTATGTGGTGCTGGATTGGGACTATAAACACATGCATACAAATATGGTCTCCACTTTCCTTCCAATACAGATTTCAATGACAAAAGCAGTGCTTTGAAGGAAGGCCGTAAAATGCATCCCCTATCCAGTTTTCAAAGAATCAATGTTGAATTGACCAGCAGTTCATATACTGAACATTTATCCTATTCCAAAAGCAGAATGGGAACCCAGACATACTTACCACCATTCTCAAGGTCTCTTAAGGGCCAGAGAATAGTAAAAGCAATTTGTTGCGGCATGTAAAACAAAGGTGCTGTGGCAAAAGTGGGCTCGTCTGAATGCTGGATACGAGATCCAAATTCATCCATAATGTACCAAACTGGGACTTTCTCCTCAGCTGTCTGTAAAAAAAAGAAAAAAAAGATGCATCAATAAGTTATCTTAATATACCATGGCAACACAATGTACTTCTATTACATTTCATTTCTTAAAATATTTCCCTTCCTAATCATCTTCAACCATTTTTAAACTTACAATCAAGTCTCAAGATAAATGTGATTTCTGATCACTTCATGAACATATAGCATTAGCACCGAGACTTATATACCACTTCACAGTGCTTTGCACCCCTCTCTAAGTGATTTATAGGGTCAGCCTATTGCCCCCAACAATCTGGGTCCTCATTTTACCGACCTCGGAAGGATCGAAGGCTGAGTCAACCTTAAGCCTAGTGAGATTCGATCTGCCAAATTTCAGGTAGCTGGCAGTCAGCAGAAGTAGCCTGCAGAACTGCACTCTAATCACTGTGCCACCATGGCTCAATATACTAGTACTTTTCTTGGCAAGAATATGAAAAAAAATGTAACTGCTTTTTTAAGGATGTTTTGGCTTTCCAATATAGCTTTGAGACGGGTGAAATCCAGCAGGTTCTAACAGGTTCTGGAAAACCGGTAGCGGAAACTTTGGGTAGTTCAGAGAACCGGCAAATACTACCTCTGGCTGACCCCCGAGTGGGGTGGGAATGGAAATTTTGCAATATCCTTCCCCCAGGAGGGGAGGGAATGGAGATTTTGCAGTATCCTTCCCCTGGAGTGGGGTGGGAACGGAGATTTTGCAATATCCATCCCCTGCCACGCCCACCAAGCCACGCCCACAGAACCGGTAGGGAAAAATTTTGGATTTCACTCCTGCTTTGAGATCCCTTGAAGGTTTCCCATTCACACTAATGTTTAGTTTTCAAGTTCAGACAGGTTGCCCAGGTCTACCTGCTGAGATTGCTCTTTGTATTTTTGTAAACAGGACCTCCAGCTGAACAGTGGAGGCACTGTGTTGCTAAAGTTCTCTTCCTGCCTGGATGGTTGATTTCAGAAGGGAATTCTGGGTGACCCTTGGGCATTTAGTTCTATGAAATCCCAGTTTTCTGATTTACTTTTCTTGTTATTTAACATTACACAAATATATCCAGTGAAGGTCACACAGGTAATTAGAATCATAGACTCATAGGGCTGGAAGGGATCTTGAAGGTCTTCTAGTCCAACCCCCCTACCAAAGGCAAGAGTCCTCATACTATCCTAAAGAAATAAATGTCGAATCTTTTCTTGATTGCCCCCAGCGAGGCAAGCTGTTCCATTGGTTAATTGTTCTCACTGTCAGAAAATTTCTCCTAAATTCCAAGTAGGATTTCTAACAAGTTTCTATCCATGGTGCCTTGTTCTACCCTCAGGTGCTTGGGAAAATCAGTCAACCCCGTTACCTCTGTGACTGCCTCTCAAGTATAGGAAAACAGCTATCATGTCATCCCTAATTCTTCTCTTCCTTATGCTAGACATACCTAGTTCTCTTAATTTTTCATTGTACAGTTTAGCCTCCAGACCCCTTATCATCTTTGTCGCTCTTCTCTTGATTCTTTTTAAGGTCTCTGCATCTTTTTTGTATCGTGGCGACCAGAACAAAACACTTTTCCAAGTGTGGCCTCAGTAGTGCAGTATAGAACTGTACTATCACTTCTTGTGATCTTGATGCTATTCCTCTATTGATGCATTCTAGGACTGCATTGGGGTTTTTTTTTGGCAACTGCAGCACACAGTTGGCTCATATTTAAGTACAAACAGGCACCCAACATACTTCCTCCTATCTCTTGAGAAATATTAAATACCTGCCTCTGAATAAAGCTGTAATGTTTTGTTAGATTTTTATTCTTTATGTTGGGTTTGGAAAGGTACAACTATTCAGTACTGATTAGGCTATCTGGTAATCATGGGGATCAAATCCAATTCTATTGGAGGTCAGTAGGTTGGGAAAGGCAAAAGCTCTGGTGGCTCAGCAGACTAAAGCACTGTTATTAACATCCACTTACATCTGCTGCCTGCAATTACTGCAAGTTCAAATCTCACCAGGCTCAAGGTTGACTCAGCCTTCCATCCTTTCTAAGGTAGGTAAAATGAGGACCCAGATTATGGGGGCAATAAGATGACTTTGTATAAATATACAAAAGTATGAAGGCTATTGCTTAAAACATTGTAAGCTGCCCTGAGTCTCCGGAGAAGGGCGGCATATAAATCAAATTTTAAAAAAAAAGGCAGCCCTAAAATCCTGAAGCTGAAACTTATGTTCTGCTGATACCTCTTCTTACAAGATGAAATGTCCCTGTTCAGCAAGCTTTCATAAGATAGTTGACTTACAACACCAAAGCTAGAGATGTTTAACAACTTCAGTCACTCTCTTATGACCATACCCCACATGACAGCTGATAGGTCTGGTTGTATCTCCACATTTCTTCTAACACTTGGCTGACCACTGCCTCATCTGGAACCTCTCCATGGAAGTCTATTCCCATCAAGTTGGCCATTCTGTGAAGCAGGCCAGGAACCTGCATAAGCTGTTGGCGGGCATGTTCCACACGGTACGTCCAGGCATGATCAATAAGAAAGATGCTTGGAAGACAAAGATATGTTAAACATAAAGCTCACAGAACATAAACTTCTGCAGTGATAGAAGTCTAAAAGCAAAGCAAAAGATTAGGAAGTTTATTTTTATTCCTTTTCCACTTCAGGCTACAGGTAGTCCTTGACTTACGATCACAATTGAGCCCAACATTTCTATCGTTAGGTGAGATAGTTGTTAAGTGAGTTTTGCCTCATTTGATGATCGTTCTTGCCACAGTTGTTAAGTGAATCACTGCAGTGGTTAAATTAGTAACATGGTTGTTAAGAGAAGCTGGCTTCTCCACTGACTTTGTTTGTCAGAAGGTTGCAAAAGGGGATCCTATGAACTTGGGACACTGCAACCATCATAAATATGAAACAGGTGCCATGTATCTGAACTCTGATCATGTGAACATGGGGATGCTGAAACGGTTGTAAGTGTGAAAAACGGTCATAAGTCACGGTTTTCAGTGCCGTTGTGAATTCGAATGGTCACTCCATAAACTGTTGCAAGTCAAAGACTATCTGTATTCCCCACATACCTTATATATAATTTTACTGAAGTTAAATGCAAATGAAGCAAAGATAATAGGGAAATGGGGGAGGAGAAGTGTGGGGTAAGGGAAAAAAGAAGAAACCCCCCCCATGAATTTGCAACTTTCTTCAGTGCAGTCGAATAAAATACAGCCTTTTTACTTTCACATATTTAATATATACTAGCCATTTCTATAACAACACATTTATCTAATCAGTAAATCTCCAAATCAGATTTTCAATTTATTCCTATTTTGAGCGCAAAGTCTAAAAGCGCTTTCCAATAGAAGCAGTTTCAGTATTTCCTATATTTGACTCTCTATGAAATAAGGTTCCTTCCCTTTGCACAACGCTGCAAGAATATGGTTCTTTCTCTCTGCTTCCATTGGAAAATTTACCATAGCAGATGCAAACTTTCCAAACTCCCCATGCCTCTGCCCTCCTTATCTTTTTTTATCCTACATACCATAAATTTTGTCCTGTTGC
This sequence comes from Pantherophis guttatus, assembly GCF_059756535.1. Lineage (NCBI taxonomy): Eukaryota > Metazoa > Chordata > Lepidosauria > Squamata > Colubridae > Pantherophis > Pantherophis guttatus. The sequence goes on from NC_142069.1 coordinate 78,625,639, forward strand.
TTCCATGCATCTGGCTTTCAACCACCAATAGTCAAAAGGACTCCTACCCCACAAAACTCAGCCCTTCAGATGCTGCCCTCTTTCAAATTCTTTCTCTGAAAACTTTTGACATAACATCCATTTTGTTACTAAAACTACATACATAACTGAAATAACACTTTTCCTGCTGACCTCTGCTGTTTTTTTTTAAATTTATGAATAATAGCAATAGCACTTAGACTTATATACTGCTTCACAGTACTTTACACCCCTCTCTAAGCGGTTTACAGAGTCAGCATATTGCCCCCAACAATTTGGGTCCTCATTTTACCCACCTCAGAAAGATGGAAGGCTGAGTCAACCTTGAGCCTGGTGAGATTCGAACTGCCAAATTGCAGGCAGCCGGTGATCAGCAGAATTAGTCTGCAGTACTGCACTCTAACCACTGTATCACTATGGCTCATCTCTAATGATCATAATCCCTCTTAGGTTACCTTTTAATGTATTTATTTACTTTTATTGATATTTAAAATAATTACTAGTGCACCTAAAATTCAGAGGAACTTATTGCAGGTTACAAAAAACAACAACAACCCCAAAATAAAATTAAAGCCAAATAAATAAATAACAAAATGCAGTAAGAACAAATATACTATATTAGCACCAATCCGGTCTCTCCAAGAAGAGTATTGGGATCATTTGGTCCAATGACAGAGAAGATCCTGTCCCACACCACACACCCTGGATCCAGTGGTGGGATTCAAGTAATTTAACAACTGGTTCTCTGCCCTAATGATTTCTTCCAACAACCAGTTTGCCAAACTGCTCAGAAAGTTAACAACCGGTTCTCCCGAAGGGGTGCGAACTGGCTGAAACCCACCACTGCCTGGATCTCTCACAACTGTGGAAAACTGAGGCACCTACCTAATTTCCCAATCTTAACAGTGGGGGAAATGCTCTCTTAAGAATCAATAATTGGCTTTTAAACCATTAAAAGCCTTGAGCATCAGTGTTAAAATTCTGAAGTTTAACTTCAAGCAAAACATTCTGTTGCAAGACACATTCGAAAGCACATGTGCAAAATGATGTGACAGCTGAATGCATTTGGCTTCCACATGACCCTCCCGGCATTCATGCTGCTACAAGTTTGCAGCAAAATGGCAAAGTGTGTGTGTGATATTCAAAGGGTGGGATGTTTTTTTCATTGTGGTCACAAAGACACACCTCCTGAGATGATGTTAAGCAGGAGTGTCAAACTCCCGGCGTTGTCAAGTGACGTATCAGGAGTTTTTTCCCCTTCGCTAAACCGAATGTGGCCAGCGCGTGACGCATCCGGCCCACGGGCCGGGAGTTTGACAGCCCTGATGTTAAGGATGTGAATTAGAACTGGTTTGCCCATAGCTGCCTCCTTCCCCCATTTAGCTGAGAAACTAACTAGACTCCCGATCCTGCAGATACTTTATAAACAAAATCACAAAATTTAAAAGTATTTTCAAATAATAACTCACCTATCACAACTTGATGCCTGAAGGCCATTTTCATTTGTGACTATCACTTTGTAGCAAAGTTCATTGCCAAGATTGGATTTCCTTTTCAGTTCCTCCTCTGTTTCTTCGTTACCTCTTGGCTCATCGGCTTCCTCCACCTGCATTATCCCAAAATATTCACCAGCATCGAAGACCTAGAATCATAACCAAAGATATTGACAATTGAAGAGGAAACAGCACAAATTGATGTGGTATTTGTTAAATATCCTTTTAAGTCAAAGCATTAGAGCAGGTAGGAGCACCGACCAAACTTGGCTAATCTCAGAAAAGCTAAGCAATATCTGACCTAGCTAGTACTCGCTGTTTGAGAAAGTTGCATAACATTCTCAGAGACTCTTCCCATCCTGCTTACAATCTTTTTGGACCGTTGCCTTCTGGCAGGAGATACAGAACAATTAAAACTCGGACCACACGTTTTCTGAATAGTTTTTATCCCAGGGCTATAACTGCACTCAACAATGAACTAAAGGGCCACCATCAGTGAGCTGTTGGACAGCATTATTTGGTCTGTTGTATGGATGTTTGGGTGGTTTAGGGGTGGGGAATTTGTGGTGGGTGGGTGGGTGTTTGGGGATTGTTGTGTGTGTTGGACCTGGTCTTTGGGTGTTAAGTGAATTTCGTTTCGGTATACTGTGTATACATGTACAATGACAATAAAGTTGTTGTTATTATTATATTATTATTATTATTATTTGAGGGGGATATTCATTAGGAAATAGGGTTGTGGTATACAAGTGGATAGCAAAATATCTTCTTATAAGACGACAATGGCAAATCACCTCTGCCTTGCTGTTAAGGAGCTAGGTGGCATATATTTTTTTTAAAAAGTAATAATAACAATAATAGAAACTAGGCTCTGCTTTGAGCTCCAAGCTTGGCAATCTGGCTGAAAATGTTTTGTCACCATTTGAGGAGACATGGTCAGTGCATTTTGAATTGTGCTCGTCAGTCAGAACACAGTTCTTTAAATACCTTTTTATGAGATGCAAATTAATCTGAATGTTGTTTGTTCGGATATTTCTGAGTGATAAAAATTAAATTTTATTTTGTTGGATAGGGTCCAGTGTTCAAATCTGTCAAGATCCATCTGGAACTTAAGCCTATCTTCTGGAGTGTTGGCTATTGCTGCCAGCTTAGTGTCATCTGCAAATTTGATGAGTTCCACTTCTACTCCCTCATCTAGATCATTTATGAAGATGTGGAAGAATATCGAGCCTAAAAGGGAACCATAGGTTCCAATTGCTCCACTTCCCACAAAATCAATGAGCCAATACAGATTTTGAATAGAAAAATAGCTCAGTCTCACAAGCATTTCATGAAGTTACTGCAATATCAAGTTTCAGCTCAGTGAACTTCTTTGTTAAAAGATTTAACGGTTTGGACATGGTTTCCAGGGTGTTTTTAATTGCCTGCTTTGCTTTCTTTATTCTACCCTTCCTCCCACCCAACCCAGCACAGCCAGGATTACAGGTAGTTCTCAATTTACGACCACAATTCAGCCCAAAATTTCTATTGCTAAGCAAGACAAATAAGTGAGTTTTGCCACATTTTATGACCTTTCTTGCCACCGTTGTTAAGTGAATCACTGCAGTTGTCCAGTTGGCAACACAGTTGTTAATTGAATCTGGCTTCCCCATTGATTTTGCTCATTAGAACGTCATAAAAGTTCACATGACTCCGGGACATTACAACTGACATAAATACATGCCAGTTGCCAAGCGTCTGAATTTTGATCATGTGACCACGGGGATGTTGCAATGGTCATGTGAAAATCGGTCATAAGCAGTGGTGGGTTGCTCCCGGTTCGCAAGAACTGGTAGTAAAAATTTGTAGTAGTTCGGAGAACCGGTAATAACATTGGCTGGCCACACCCCCTAACTGGTCCCCAGCCGGTCGCTGGTCGCTTACCCCACCCACCTCATCAAAGGCTTTTTTTAAAAAAACTTTTAAAAGCATTTTTTCTACAACCTCTTTGGCCGAAAAAATGCTTTTAAAAGTAAAAAAGAAAAGCGTCTGATGATCGCACGGCTCAGCTGGGATCGTCTGAGGCTTCTGAAAGCATTTTTTCTGCAACCTCTTCAGCCGAAGAGGTTGTAGAAAAAAAATGCCTTTAAAAGCCTCTGGCAATCCCCGCTGAGTTGCCTGACCGTCAGAGGCTTCTGAAAGCATTTTTTCTGCAACCTCTTAAGGTTGTAGAAAAAATGCTTTTAAAAGTAAAAAAAAAAAAAAGAGTTGGCCACGTCCACCCAGTCACATTACCAACAAACCACACCCCCAAAATAAGCCACACACACAGAACCGGTATTAAAATTTTTTAGAACCCACCTCTGGTCATAAGTCACTTTTTTCAGCATCACTATAACTTCAATCGGCCACTAAAGGAATGGTTGTAAGTGAAGGACTACCTATACTTCAAAATACCCCAACAGCATTTGCTTGGGATTCATTAAAGCAGCTACATCTTTTTCTGGGATCAGAGCTGGAGAAGCTTCTGCTGTAGCTGTTCAGTCTTGGAAAGAGACATGGTTGTTTTATTGAGTCTAAGTTTGAACTCTGAATTGAATTCACTGCTCTGTGGCCAACTGTGGCATAATAAAGAAATCTTACTTTAGTTCTGCCTTACATTTGGTCATTTAGAAAAATTATTAGAGCTAACAGAGACATCCTTGGCATCGATGAGTTACACTGGACAGGCAGTGGTCAGTTCAAATCAGACAATTTCATGGTTTATTTTTCTAGAAATGATATCATCAGATGAAAAGGAGGAGTGGCATTCTGCATAAGCAAATAAGTAGCTAAAGGTGTTGAGAATCACAGAATATACAGCGATTGCATTATCTATCCATATTCAAAGCAAGCCATGGAACATCACCATGCTACAAATCTACGTCACCCACTGTAGACTCGAATGACTATGAAATTAAAACTTGTTTACAGTGAGCTTCAATTTGCTCTCAAACAAATATCGAAAAAGGATCTTTGGTATATTATGGGCGATTTCAGTGGAAAGGTAGGCCAAGGAGAATCTGCAAGAACAGTAGGCAAGTTTGGGCTTGGTGAATGGAATGAAGTTTGCAATTGTCTACTGCAATTTTGCCAGGAAAAACATCTCAGCATAATAAACACATGGCTTATGTAACACAAGCGAATTTTATGCACATGGACAGCACCAAATAGACAACACTGAAACCAGACAGAGTTCATTTTATGCCAACAATGCTGGAAAGGTTCAGTTGCATCCATTAAGGCAGTTCCTGGTGCTGACTGTAGCTTGGTTCATCAGCTATTTGTGGCTAAACTGATGCTTAAACTGTGCAAGGTGAAAAAAGGAAATATCTCCCCAAAATTCAATGTGAACAACATCTAACCTATGTGTACCATAGAACTTAAGGATAGGTATGAGCTACTGAATTTAGAAAGGAAAGACCCAAACAAACAGTGGTGAGAGATCCAAGGTAAGTAACTTCATGGAAATTGCTGGAAAGTATGCGTCACACCAAAAGCCAAACAGAATAAACAAGTGGCTATCTGATGACACCATCAAAATAGCGGATAAGCGAAAGGCGGCCAAGGCCAAAGGTAATAAGGATAAAGTTAAAAAGCTGAATGCAATTTTCCAATGTGAAGCCAAGAAAGACAAAAATAGGCAGTGGGAAGAACAGCATCAACATCTGGAAGAAGCTACTAGGAAGAGACATAACACTAAGGTCATGTTTGCTGTCGTGAAAATGATGAGACCCAGCTTTTCAGCATGGCAATGAATTGTTAAAGACCACATTGGGAATGTATTAAGTCAGTGGTCCCCAACCCCCGGTCCGCGGACCGGTGCCGGGCCGTGGAGTACCTGGCACCGGGCCGCGCAGTGGCCGGGGGACATGAACGCTGCAGCGCAAAGGCTCCTGGGCCGTGCGCAAAAGCTCCTGGGCCGTGCGCAATGGGCCGTGCGCAAAAGCTCCTGGGCCGTGCCCCCACCCCTGCGCGCGCTCAGCGGGCCGCGGCGATAAAAAGGTTGGGGACCACTGTATTAAGTGACCAGCAGAAGATGAAGAACTGGTAAACAGAAGGACTCTATAGCAGATTGACTTACCATCAAGATGATGATGACGACAGCCCAAGTAATAAAGAACCAAACATCTTAAAAGAAGTAGTAGAATAGGCCATGGAGAAATTACTGAACTGGAAAGCTCCAGGTATTGATGGAATATCTGTGGAATTCCTAAGACCAGTGCCAGTTAACATCATCACTGCCCTATGTCAAGAAGTATGCACTACATTCAATGGCCTCAGGACTGGAAAAGATTTATTTTTATCCCATTAGTAAAGAAAGGCAATGACAAAGACTGCTCTAACTATTGCACAACTGCATTGATTTCTCATGCAAGCAAGAGTCTGTTAAAACAGAGGCTACGGAATGTCATTGATCAAGAGTTAGCCGATCAAGCTGATCAAGAACTGGCTTTAGAAAAGGGCGTAACACTTGAGATCATATTGTCAATATTAGATGGATTATAGAAAAAGCTTGTGAATACCAAAAGAATTTCTATATGTACTTTATCAATTACAGTAAAGCTTTTGACTGTGTAGAACACACCTCATCAGGTCACTTGTACACTGATCAGGAAGCAATAGTGACTCAGACTGGTTCAGAATCAGTAAGGGAGTTAGACAGGAATGTATTTTATCACCTTTTTTGTTCAATCTGTATGCTGAAGTGGAGTAAAGTGAAGTGCGTATGCCAAGGACAGCCAAGAGTAACTGAGTAGTAGCCAAGAGTAACTGAGGAGTGCTAAATTGTTATAAAAAAAACCAGACACATCACAAGAAGCTAAATCCATAAGACTATGTCGGATTTTACTTTGGCAATGTCATGCGTGCAAATTCATTGGAGAAGGCAAACTGTGCTAGAAATGGTTAGTGGACAAAGAAGAAAAGGCAAGCAAAGAACAGGCTGGCTTCATAATATCAAATCTGAACATACAGTTGAACATACAATTGAAAAAAAAACTTTGGGTAGTCCCGGAGAGCACTTGCCTATAAAGTCACCAAGAACTGTACACAAATAGGATAGGATAGGATAGGATAGGATAGGGATAGGGATAGGGATAGGGATAGGGATAGGGATAGGGATAGGGATAGGGATAGGGATAAGGATAGGATAGGATAGGATGGGATAGGATAGCATGGGATAGGGATAGGGGTAGGGATAGGGATAGGGATAGGGATAGGGATAAGAATAGAATAGAATAGAATAGAATAGAATAGAATAGAATAGAATAGAACAGAACAGAACAGAACAGAACAGAATTCTTCATTGGCCAAGTGTGATTGGACACACAAGGAATTTGTCTTTGGTGCATAGGCTCTCAGTCTACATAAAAAGACAAGATACATTCGTTACCACCTTTAAAGCGCTCCATGGCATTGGACCTGGGTACCTTTGAGACCGTCTTCTGCCACCAGTAGCCTCCCACCGGCCAGTCCGCTCCCACAGAGAGGGTCTCCTCAGGGTGCCATCGGCCAAACTATGTCGGCTGGCGACACCCAGGGGGAGGGCCTTCTCTGTGGGAGCCCCTGCCCTTTGGAATGAACTCCCCCCAGAAATTCGCGAAATCTCTGATCTCTGTGTATTTCGCTGTGCCCTCAAAACCATGTTGTTCCGCCAGGCTGGGCTATCAATATAAAGATTTTAATTGGTTTTAAATTGGGTTTTTAAATTCGGGGTTTTATAAATTGGGCCTATTATTTAATAATTTTAATTATTTTTAAATATTGTCTGTCTTTGTGTTTTTAATTAGGCTGTACACCGCCCTGAGTCCTTCGGGAGAAGGGCGGTATAGAAATAAAATAAAGAAAGAAAGAAAGAAAGAAAGAAAGAAAGAATCATAAGGTACAACACTGAGTGATAGTCATAGGGTACAAAATAAGGAATCAGGAAACAATCAATATCAATAGTAAGGATACAAGCAACAAAGTTACAGTCATGCCTTCATTAGTGCGAGGAGAGGGGCGATAGGAACGGTGAGAAGACTAATAATGAGAAGACTAGTAATGCAGCCTTTAGTGAACAGTTTTTTTTTTAAATTTTGATTTATATGCCAGTTTGACAGTGTTGAGGCCATTATTTGTTTAACCATTGAACGGTTAAAACCAACCACCACAATTGTGCATAAAACTGATCTGATTATTTATTTATTTTTAAATCTCCGAGTCATCCTTTTTTTCCTTGAGCCAACCTGTTGCCCAAGCAAACTAACCATCCATCCATCCACCTGAGCTAAGCAGCCTCAGCCAGTAAGTAGCCAGAAGGGCAGGATTTCTCTCATCTGTTGCACCACAAAGGTTGGAGACGTTTGTTAAAGAGTCCAAAGTGGTCTTCAGACTTGGCCGCTTTAAGACTTGTGGACTTCAACTCCCAGAATTCTCCAGCCAGCTATAGCTGGCTGGAGAATTCTGGGAGTTGAAGTCCACAAGTCTTAAAGCGGCCAAGTTGGAAGACCTCTGGTCCAAACAAAACACCTGAGTTTCTCCACTCTTTTTATGAGAGCCGCCAAGAAAAGCTAAACCTCCACATGACTTAAATCCCCTGAGAAGAAAATAAGGGGAAGCGGAGCCAACGTTATTTAAGGAGCCCAAAAAGGGCTACTTGGGGGTTGGAAGTTTCCCGGCCGCAGCAGCAGCTTTTTTTTTTTCTTCTTCCCCTCAACTTCCAACGCCATTTGCAGCGCAAAGATCGTTTTTCCCCCCCACCCCTCTTCCCGCCGGACTCCCTTCCTTGGCCCCCGTCAGATACGCATTTCCTCGGAGGGAGTCGGCGGGCCTCCCGAGGCTTTCAGGCCCCCTAAAGCCCCAACGGTTTTTCGCCTCCCGTGAGGGAAGCGTTCCAAGCCGGCACCCACCTCATTCTCCAGCTTTCGCCACAGGCTGGGCCAGTAGCGCTGAGGCACCGCGGAGGCGCTGAGCGCGGGCCCGTGCAAAACCACGAAGGCCTCATAAGCGTCTTTCTCGCCTGCCGCCATGCCGCCCGCTCGGCCTCCTCGCCCGCCTTCTCCTCTCGTCTCTGGCTGCGGCCCAGGCGGGCGGAGCCTTAAAGGAAGAAGCCCGGGCTTGCCCGGGAGGCGGTGTGATTGCGGATGCAGATGAGACTCGGGACCTTCATGGGGAGCCTTTCCCAGTAGCCCTTTCCCGGGTCCTGCGACGCCTCCTGCAATAACAGAATTAACAAGCGGTGGAAGGGACCTTGTAGGTCATCTAGTCCAACCCCCTGCTCGAGTAGGAGACCCTACACCATCTCAAGACAAATGGCTGCCCAATCTCTTCTTAAAAGACTCCAGTGATGGAGCCCCTACAACTCCTGGAGGCAACCTGTGCCATTGATTCATTGTTCTCACGGATAGAAAATTCCTCTTTTAGTTCTAGGTTGATTAGTTTCCATCCGTTGCTTCTTGTCCTGTCATCAGGTGCTTTGGAGAATAGGTTGAGCCTTCTATTCTATTCTATTCTATTCTATTCTATTCTATTCTATTCTATTCTATTCTATTCTATTCTATTCTATATTCTATTCCTATTCCATGTTCTGTTCTGTTCTATTCTATATTCTATTCCTATTCTATTCTCTATTCTATTCTCTATTCTCTATTCTATTCCTATTCTATTCTCTATTCTATTCCTATTCTATTCTATTCTATTCTATTCTATTCTATATTCTATTCCAATTCCTATTCTATTCTATGTTCTGTTCTATTCTATTCTATTCTATATTCTATTCCTATTCCATGTTCTGTTCTGTTCTATTCTATATTCTATTCCTATTCTATTCTATATTCTATATTCTATTCCTATTCTATTCTCTATTCTATTCCTATTCTATTCTATTCTATTCTATATTCTATTCCTATTCTATTCTATATTCTATTCCAATTCCTATTTATTCTATGTTCTGTTCTATTCTATTCTATTCTATTCTATTCTATTCTATTCTATTCTATTCTATTCTATTCTATATTCTATTCCTATTCCATGTTCTGTTCTGTTCTATTCTATTCTATTCTATTCTATTCTATTCTATTCTATATTCTATTCCTATTCTATTCTATATTCTGTTCCAATTCCTATTCTATTCTATGTTCTGTTCTATTCTGTTCTATTCTATTCTATTCTATTCTATTCTATTCTATATTCTATTCCTATTCCATGTTCTGTTCTATTCTATTCTATTCTATTCTATTCTATTCTATTCTATTCTATATTCTATTCCTATTCTATTCTATTCTATATTCTATTCCAATTCCTATTCTATTCTATGTTCTGTTCTATTCTATTCTATTCTATATTCTATTCCTATTCCATGTTCTGTTCTGTTCTATTCTATTCTATTCTATTCTATTCTATTTTATTCTATTCTATTCTGTTCTGTTCTGTTCTAGTCTATATTCTATTCCTATTCTATTCTATATTCTGTTCCAATTCCTATTCTATTCTATGTTCTGTTCTATTCTGTTCTGTTCTATTCTATTCTATTCTATTCTATTCTATATTCTATTCCTATTCCATGTTCTGTTCTGTTCTATTCTATTCTATATTGTATTCCTATTCTATTCTATTCTATATTCTATTCCTATTCTATTCTATATTCTATTCCAATTCCTATTCTATTCTATGTTCTGTTCTATTCTATTCTATTCTATTCTATTCTATTCTATTCTATTCTATTCTATTCTATTCTATTCTATTCTATATTCTATTCCTATTCCATGTTCTGTTCTGTTCTGTTCTATTCTATTCTATTCTATATTCTATTCCTATTCTATTCTATTCTATATTCTATTCCTATTCTATTCTATATTCTATTCCAATTCCTATTCTATTCTATGTTCTGTTCTATTCTATTCTGTTCTGTTCTATTCTATTCTATTCTATTCTATTCTATATTCTATTCCTATTCCATGTTCTGTTCTATTCTATTCTATTCTATTCTATTCTATTCTATTCTATTCTATTCTATTCTATATTCTATTCCAATTCCTATTCTATTCTATGTTCTGTTCTATTCTATTCTATATTCTATTCCTATTCCATGTTCTGTTCTGTTCTATTCTATTCTATTCTATTTTATTCTATTCTGTTCTGTTCTGTTCTGTTCTGTTCTAGTCTATATTCTATTCCTATTCTATTCTATATTCTGTTCCAATTCCTATTCTATTCTATTCTATGTTCTGTTCTATTCTGTTCTATTCTATTCTATTCTATTCTATTCTATTCTATTCTATTCTATTCTATTCTATTCTATATTCTATTCCTATTCCATGTTCTGTTCTGTTCTGTTCTATTCTATTCTATTCTATTCTATTCTATTCTATTCTATTCTATATTCTATTCCTATTCTATTCTATTCTATATTCTATTCTATTCTATATTCTATATTCTATTCCTATTCTATTCTCTATTCTAATCCTATTCTATTCTATTCTATTCTATTCTATTCTATTCTATATTCTATTCCTATTCTATTCTATATTCTATTCCAATTCCTATTCTATTCTATGTTCTGTTCTGTTCTATTCTATTCTATTCTATATTCTATTCCTATTCTATTCTATTCTATATTCTATTCTATGTTCTGTTCTATTCTATTCTATTCTATATTCTATTCCTATTCCATGTTCTGTTCTGTTCTATTCTATTCTATTCTATTCTATTCTATTCTATTCTATTCTATATTCTATTCTATTCTATTCCATTCCATTCCATTCCATTCCATTCCATTCCATTCCATTCCATTTCTATTCCTATTCCTATTCCTATTCCTATTCCTATTCCTATTCCTATTCTATTCTATAAATGTGGGTAAATGGTGTGTGTTGCTGGATTCAGTGAAGGTTTCAAACCATTAAATTAGTAATGTAAGTTGCACAATTGAGTTAGGGTTGGGTTTTTTTTTTTTGGCACGTTCTGATTAAATATAGGCGAGCAACCTTAGAAGTCTTATAACGATCTCTTTTTCTGACATTCTGTGTCACTCCACTGAAAGAAAGTTCCAAATGCAGCATTGTCGTTTCCTGCCAGGCTTGGAGTTCAAAATCATGAAGGTCTAGCTCAGCTGCTCAGCAGCATTAATGGCATGGGGAGGGAGGAAGGAAGATCCAGTAGTCCTCCACTTACAACAGTTCATTTAGTTCATTCAAAGTTACAAGAACACTGAAAAAAGTATCTTATGACCATTTTTCAGAGTCATGACCATTGCAGCACCCTCATGGTCATGTGATCAAAATTCAGATGCTTGGCATTTATGGCGGTTTATGATGTCATAATATTTATGATGGTTGCAGTGTCCCTGGAGTCATGTGATCCCCTTTTGTGACCTTCTGACAAGCAAAGTTGATAGGGAAACCAGATTCTCTTAACAACCTTGTTACTAACGTACTGTTCTGTCCCCGTCCCACACATGCACCCCCACAGACGGCCCGGAGTTAATAAGCCACACAACAAAATCTTTGAAGATAAAGCTGGCAGCAACCCAGTGGCTAGCTGCCAATTCAGACTTTACTCACACAAAACAAAGATTAGACTGCAAGCATTCCGATAAAGCAGGCAAAGTTTCAACAATACAAGGATTAGTCCAAATGCAGTCCGACAAGGCAGGCAGAAGTCTAGTAATGCAGAGATCATGGATTATTTCTAGTTTTTGCTCGTCAGAAACTGAACCGGCCACCACACCCACATTTATACCCTGTGGGGTGTGGTCCAGTGACTCAGCTAATTTCTGGCACGCCTTCCCCTCTGCTGCGCACGCTTCTCCCTGCGCTGCTGCCGAGGATCCAGCAGCACTTATCTACTTCGTCACTGTCCACCTGTGGCTGCGGGGACGTGCTTGGCTCTGGGCCTATCTCTTGGCCTTCGGTGTCCTCCGGAGGCATTGCCAGAGAGGAGGGTCCTAGAGAGGGAGGCCTTGCCAACTCCTCTCCCTCACTCTCAGAGTCTGCATCTGTTGATAGCCAGGCTCAGGCAATGGAGCCACAACACGTACCAACTGCAGAGATTCACTTAGCAACTGCAGTAAGAAAGGTCGTAAAATGGGACAAAATTCACTTAACAAATGTTTTGCTTAGCAACAGAAATTTTGGGCTCAATTGTGGTCATAAGTCAAAGACTACTTGTATAAGAAGGCAGAGACAGGGTAGTCCAAGCTTTACTGTGTGCATCAATGTCAGGTGAGTCAGGAGTGTTATGCAGCCATTGGGTTGCTTTAACTGCAGCCCAAAGACCACAGTTGTTCCCCTCCACCCTAATCGGAGTCCCGCATCCAGTTCTGCCATCACAATTCTAAAAAGGACCACGATTGGCTGGAGCAGTTTACAGATAGGCTGCCAAAACAAAGGCAGGACTAGAAACCAGACCTGGCAGGAAGCAGATCAAGACTTCATATGCACAATCCTAACCATCAGTGGCCCACCAAGGAAAAGTCGGTGGAGTGGTTACAGCTTCAATTTAGCTTCAATGAAATTAATGTTCAGCTTTCAGTCTAATCCTTGATTTTTGTGTTCAAAACTTCATAATTTGTGTACGCTATGATTCCATGTTAGTGGTGCTCATATGTAGGTGCTCATATGAAGAGATATTTAAAAGATTTATATAGCTATCCATCTTGTGTAGCTTAACTCTGAGCCGCTCTCAAAACATCAATTCAGTTTGTACTGATTGTGACTTACTTTTGGCCAACGACAAAGCCAAGAATGAAGCTTCATTCTGGCAGTTTAGTTTGATCTAGAGTGCTTCAAAAGCAACATATGCCTATACATTCACATTTAATTTTACAGAGCTACCCAATGCTTGCCTTTTGGAAGATAGCAACTGTCCCTAGAGAGGGTTGTTTTCCTACCTCTATTCCCGCCTCTGTTCCTTATGTGGGCAGAAGTATCTCTTGTTTGACCATTGCCTTGGTTGTGGCTTTTCTGCCTGTCTACTTAAGTGACTATCACAGCTAATTACATTGCCATGGAGAAGATCTACTCCTTAGGTTCCATGAGGTGATAATGTTTAAGAGAAGGGGCTTATCCAGGGGTGGGTTTCACTTACCTTTACCACTGGTTTGCCACAAGCACCAGTGGGTGTATGCCAGTGGTGGGTTCCTCCTGGTTTGGTCCGGTTCGGCCGAGCCGGTAGCGGTGACGATAGGATGTCACCGAACCGGTTCTCCCCTCCCACCCACCCACGTTATTCTTACCTTTTATTTGGTCCCACCCCCAATCTATTGCTGCCTCCTGAGTCCCAGCTGATGACTAGAGGGAAAAAAACTGTTTCAACTCTTGCCGCGGGGCTTCAAAGGGCCGTCCTACAGCTGATCAGTGTTAAAAGCAAACAAATGAGTCGGGTCATAAGTGCGAGGACTGGTCGTAAGTCTGAGGACCTTCCAGAAACGACTCTGACCAGCTAGCCACGCCCACCTAGTCACATGACCTCCAAGCCACACCCACAAAATAAGCCACGCCCACAGAAACGGTAGTAAAAAAAATTAGAACCCACCCCTGGTGTATGCCCTGTCTGCACATACACCCAGCCTTCAGGGCATGCACTTTGCTTGCTCGTGCGCCTTCCGCACATGCCCCCAGCCTCGAAAACATGCCAAAATAGCACAACCTGGAGCCAGGGCAGATGGGCAGGTCCATCCACAATCGCCGCTACTATTTGCCTGAACCGGCTGAATACCACTTCTTGAATACCGTTCTCCTGAACCGGCTGAATACCACTGAGGGAATGGGCAAATTCCCTCAGGAGGAAGAAGTCCTGTAAATGTTATATTAAAATGCCATGTGCAAAGTTGGAAGAAATCTTATCATTGATCTTTTGTTTTGGATTTATTGTGAAACAAAAATTACATGCCTCTTTTTGAACTTTGTGATAAAAAACAAAGCTACTAATGAGCTGTGGAGTGATACAGGGTTAGGAATATATATTTGCCATAATTTATCCAACTATTGGTTTGGACCTATTGTTAAAATGTTGGTAAAACTCAATATGATTTTTTTTTTATTTACTATTTTTGTTCTAGCCTATTCTATTTTTCATGGAAAGTGGCAATTTGTACATAATTTACATTGGAAATAAAGCTTAACATCAATAAACATTTTTGTTCTGATTTTTATTCAGGTCCACTTTAGAAAAAAACCAGGAATCTAGAATTATTGAGTATCCCGTTTGAGAGGCATTATGGTAAATATTTTGAGCAAATAATGGATGTATTCCAGGTGCTGCTGTTCAGATGATATGTTGCTGATCTGGCAAAAACAGTGATTGGAGGACAGGTTTAGACATTTCTGATTCAGCAATCACTATAGAGTTGGTATTGAATATTTCTAAAAGACAGTATGCAAGCGTCTCCATTCTTGTTTCTTGAATTCCTCCAGGGGTATCCATAATATGGAGGGTCATAAAAGTGAAGGTGACAGGCACAGCTATGCAAAGCCCCAATACCATGGTTGTGGCTGCCATCTTGGGCGAATTGTTTTTTATTTTGAACCCCAGATTTCATCCGCTCCATTCTATTCTAAATGTCTTCAGACAATAGAATGAATGGTTGGTTAGCAATGTTCAGTTAACAGCCTTCTCAGTCAGCAAGGAAGAAGGATGATGCCAAACTGCCTATAACAATTTGTTCTATCTCTGCCCAGTTGTGGAAAAACTCTTTAGGGCAGACATCAAATCACATTAGCTTGCAATCAGTTTTTAACACCTGTATTTTTTTTTTAATAAGCTAAATATGAAAATGTCCCTATGTGGTATAAACATGCTTTCATTTTAGATTATTTGGAATTAATAGTTTTGTCACCTCATTCAGATTAATTTCCATAAAAGGCAGGGGGAATTCTCAGTTACCTTGCAAATGTGGTCACACTTCCACCAGGCTAGGAATATTGCTTGTGCAGAAAGGGTTGTCTTTTTTCTAATTACTAAATTGAATCCCAAGGGATTTGCATAAATTCATACAAAGGAAAAATGCATAATTAGATTGATTTTTACAAGCCATATATTAACAGCATTAACTTTAGAATTTAAATGAAGCCGACAGCAGATTCCTCATTGCTCAATTCAGGTGTTGGAACATTCATAACCATGTCTTAGTTCTGTATAAACAGGACTTATTTCACTCTTGTTCCTATAATTTGCGGCAGGAGTGAAATGCTACCGGTTCGCACTGGTTCGGGCAAACCGGTAATAATAAAAGTTACCAATTCAGGCGAACTGGTAGTAAAAAAAAGCTACTGGTTTGTCCGAACTGGTATTTCCAACAATCAGCTGTGCCACCCAATTTAGATCCTAGTGAATCTAAATCGTGATTTAGATTCTAGCGAATCTAAATCGCACAGCACAGCTGTTCCCCCCGCTGTTCTACTTACCTTCTTAAGCCTCCTTTTTCTGCGTGCAGCATGTATTTGGCGTGCATTGCGCAGGCGTGCACACTGAGTGCACCCCTCCCTGCGGCGGGGTGTGGGGGTTAGAAAGTCAAGCCTAAGGAGGGAATGATCCGACCATGACAAGGGCTCAATCGCTACTGCCCCTATCTCAAGATCATTCATCCACTGCCCAGAGACAAAAATCAAGTCCAGAGTGTGTCCTCCCATGTGAGTGGGTCCATGAATTAATTGGGTCAGGTCCATGGCTGTCATGGAAGCCATGAACTCCCGGGCCGCCTCAGACGCTTCGCCGACAGATGGTAGGTTGAAGTCCCCCATGACCATAAGCCTGGGGGGGTCTCCACCGCCACCTCGGCAATCACGTTGAATAGCTCGAGCAGGGCAGCCGACACGTGGCAAAGCATGATCAGTGATGAGGAATAGGAACTGCCTTCTGCACCTGATCCAAGAACATGTAGGGCAGGCACAGAGGTCAGACAGATTACTTGTAAGGAGGCAGCCTCACCTCTCTTGGTGGGCTGCACCAAAAGCTGGCTATTTAGCACAGCAGACAGATGGAGACGATGCTGGAAACGTGTTCATTTCCCTGCTGTGTGTTTTTGCCTTAAACTTCGGATTGTGTCTCTTTAGCTGTTGTCTTTGCTTTGCCTTTGCCTTGGGAACTTGCTTTTGTCTACTGGGCTGGCCTTTGCCTTGAGGACTAGTGTTGGGGTCATGGCTCCAAGTAACACCCCCCAACGAAATCAAACTCCGAGGCTTGGAGCTCCACAAAGCTAACTTTTATTAGAGATGTCATATTGGCACACTTGGGAAAACCCGAATCTGAAAGTTTCGGGGTTTTTCTCACCCACAAGAAAGTTCAAGACCTTGCCCACATCTCCCACATGCGCTTCAAGGTACTGGTTACCACCTTTAAAGTGCTCCATGGCATTGGACCTGGGTATTTGCGGGACCGCCTTCTGCCGCCAATAGCCTCCCAACCGGCCAGTACGCTCCCACAGAGAGGGACTCCTCAGGGTGCCGTCAGCTAGGCAGTGTCGGCTGGCGACCTCCAGGGGGAGGGCCTTCTCTGTGGCAGCATCTGCCCTCTGGAACGATTTGCCCCCGGAGATACGGAGGATATCAGATCTCCGGGCTTTTCGCCGCGCCCTAAAAACTTTTCTCTTCCATCAAGCAGGGCTGGCGTGACCCCCCCCCCCCCGTTTTTTGATATATTAGATTTTTAATTGTTTAATGGGTTTTAGTCGTAAGGTTCTTAATTTTTCGGCCAAAGGATATAATTCTTTTAAATTTTTAACTTTTGTATTGGATGTTTTTTACTTGGCTGTGCACCGCCCTGAGTCCACCAGGAGAAGGGCGGTATACAAATTTAAATAAAATAAAATAAAATAAATGTCCACACAGCTCCAATCAGTTCTTTCCCGAACATCCTCCAATTTCTTCTTTGCACAGCTGCCGGACACCATGGCCTTGAACTTTTCTTAAGAGAATTTTGTTATGGCTATTTCTACTTCACTCATGCAATCCCCCCTCCCAACTTCTCACGGTATGATTGGGGCAGGCCTGGATCCTCAAGGCACACAGTTAATATGGCTTCCAGGCATGACAGTTGGCTTCATTTGAGTAGCTTTGGAACGCATTGGGGTTGAGCTGGTGCTAGCACAGGGAATTGCTGGGGAATAACCAATTCAGGTTTGGAAGCCTTAATAAAGACTCCTTACACCTGTGATGTGTGTGTGTGCATGAGTGGGACAACACACACTGTCCCAGGATCATGTGATCACCATTGGGTAAACTTTCCAAATGGCTTCTGACAAGCGAAGTCAATGGGCGAATCCAGATTCACTTACTCCATTGTAAAATGGAGTAAAACTCACTTAAGTACTGCCTTGCTTAACAACAGAAATTTTGGACTCAGTTGAGTCCTTCCAGAAAATGGTTTCTTTAATCAGTGGGGCTTTTTTCCACCCCGTTGGCAAATAGATGGTTTTGCTGCCAAAACCTGTCCAATTGCTGTCTGCATTTTGGGAGGTGCCGATTTCTGCTTTTAATTTGCACTTTACAATTTTTCTTTTTGTTTTTCATCCTTGATGAGTGGATTACAAGTTAATTGCCTGGTTGAGTGTGGTTAAGATTGGCACCCTCTTGATGGATTACAACGAAGGACTTTTATTGCTTAAAACGCAAGAGGAAACTTTGATTTAACTGTAACAAGCAGCTGGGCAAAACTTCAGCCTTTTGCCTTAGTGTAATAGGGACTTCAATCATTTTAGTTACTCATTGAAAATGTTGTATATAATGTATACTCTAGTATTTTATTTTTTTCTGTATATATTCCTACCTTTTGTTCTTTAGCTCAAGAAGTAGTTGTTTTTTTAAAAAAAATCCTTCTCTTTTCTCACTGTGGGAATTGCTATCTAGCTTATTTTAAAGTGGTTGTTTGAGAGTTCAATCCTAGGTAGTAGCAGCAAATATTTCTCTCCCAGGGCGTAAAGAAAAAAATATATCTACTGTGAACTCCATGTGGTGTCAGGAAGGGCATCCAGCTAATAAATGCTCAGTTCTATCCAATCGCCCCAACTCTACCCTGAATTAAGGGAATAGAGAGCTGTAAAAAGGGTGCTTATATAATGTAAGAAGAAGTTATATTGTTTGGGAACACACTGAAATCCTTTTGGCCTTGAGCATTGCTCAGTGACTGTTTATCTTGTGTACTAAATACCTGGTCATATAGACATTGAAGCCTACTGAGAATCAAAAAATTTGAAATGAATATTTTTAATATTTTATATTAAGTAAAATTTAAGAGTTATCCAGTGGTGAGATGGGTGGCCAATACATTTAATAAATAAAAAATAAAATAAAAATATATTAAATAAAATGGCCCCACAGAAAAAAGGAAGCAAAAAGAGAATCAGAGGACTTTATTGTTCAACTTTTTATGAAGAATTTTGAGCAGAAAATGCTCTTGAATTTACAAACAAATTTACAAATTTACAAAAAAAAAAAAAAAAAAAAAAAGGAGATGACTGCATTAATTTGTCAAGAATTGACTAGTATATTGTCTGATAAATTTGATTCAATGGCTAAAAGCCTAAAGGAAAATTGGATCAAAAGTTGGAAGAATTTGCAACAGAGTTAAACCAACTGAAAAAGGAAGTTAAGAATATTCATATAAGAGCAGAAAAGTCAGATATACAAATGGGAGCAATTAAGTTACTGTTAATGGATTGGAAGGAGAAAGTTTTATTTGAGAATTAGCGGCTTGCCAGGAAGTGTGAAAAAAATGATAGTAATATCAAAGATATAATTATAAGATTAATTACAAAATGGATGAAAAATGATACTTTGGATTTTCCTAGAGAAGTTGAGAAAATGTATATCATTATGTGCAATTAGAAGCCAATTGCCAAGAGAATCTTTTGATCCAATTTGTGAGAACATATACTAAAGAACAAGCGTCGCAGAAACATTGTGAACAGAGACTCACAAATGAGGTGTCACCGCTGAGAGAAATTCTAATTACAATTCTTAGAAAATCTTGGCAAATCTCTTACAGCAGAAATAACACTGTCTTTCGTTGGGATAAACTAGAAGGAGTTATCTTAACTTTTCAAAACCAACACGTTAGACTAAATTCTACAGCACAAAGCACAACATTTTGTGGAGAGATATGGATCTACAACATTTTTCAAAAGATCCAAATTCTGAAGACCAATTTTTGAAAGAACCACAGAAGGACAATGGCAAAAGAAGTCAGATACAATAGGTTCAGGACATGCCACGGAGATAGGAACCATAGTTGGAACATTAGAAAATTTGTTGTTATAAATAGGATGGAATGTAACTTAAAATGTAAAGGGGAAAAATTCCCCAGAAAAAAGCAAAAAAACCGCATCCCTTTCCATTATTTAGAAAAAAATTGAATCAAGATATAATATCTTTGCAAGAAAAGTGATAGGCAAAAAGTATTTAGACAACAAAACATTGGGTTTGGAATATATTTCTGCCAATCACAAAAAGATGATTAATGTTGTAGTTTTATACATAATTCCTCAATTACAACTACAACTATTACTAGCTGATGGCCAAGGCCAAGATATGTAATTGTTCAAAATGAACTACAAGGAATAAAATTCATTGTTATTGGTGTATATAACCCACATCAAGAAAAGGCTAATTTTTTTGAACATTTATTCTAAACAGTTATTTTCTTTTTCTTACAAAATTGGTGCATTTTTGGAGATTGGAATGGGGTAGCATCCCTATAATTGGACATATTTGTCCTTAAAGAGATAAAAGTAACGCAAGGAAAACTACCCCAAATATTTTTTTGAGTCGACAGACTCTCTAGGTATACTTAATGTATGGAGGTACAAAAATGGACTCGCAAAAGACTATACCTTTTTTTCCAGAAAGACAAATCTTTGACATGATATGGATTACCAGAAATTTGGCTCATAAGCAGTGGTGGGATTCAGCCAGTTCGCATCACTTCGGGAAAACCGGTTGTTAACTTTCTGAGCAGTTTGGCAAACTGGTTGTTGGAAGAAATCATTAGGGCAGAGAACCAGTTGTTAAATTGCTTGAATCCCACCACTGCTCATAAGGTAATTGAAACGGACATTCTTCCAAAATCTTTTTCACATCACATCCAGTGACAGTGCATTTTAAATGCAGATTGCAGTCTTTTAAGTGGAGGTTAAATGAATCCATCTTGCAAAGACCACAAATTGTCAAACAATGTAAAAAAATATTTCAAGATTATTTAATAATCAAGGGACCCAATTTGACTACAGTTTGGGACGCCTATAAAACTGTGATAAGAGGTTATTTGATACAATATGATACACGGATTAAGAAGAAATCAGCTGGAAAAATCCAAAAAGTTTTAGATGAGATTAAAGTGAAGGGGGAAAAAAAAATCAAAAATCATTGGAAGACCAAAACATATTTAATCAATTAAAATTATTGCAACAACAAATTTCTATGTTAACAATCCCAGACATGAAAAAGAAATTGAAATATACAAAGCAGATTTTTTTAAACATGCAAATAAACCAGGGAAGTGGCTGTACAAATTAAGAAAACAAACTGAAAAGAAAATAACTAAAATCTGTGAAGGAAATAAAACTCACATGGATAATAAAAATATCCAAAGACTTTTTGGGACTTAATTTATAGGAGCAGCAAGAAGTTTCATTGGAACAAATAAATGATTATGTACAAAATTTACCCAAATTATTGGAAGAACAAAAGAAAATTATGAACAGTCCAGTAACAACCTTTGAAATAACAGAAGCAATTTAAACAGCTAAGATCGATAAAACACCAGGACCAAATGGTTTACTGAGTGGGTTTTATAAAATGTTTGAAGATCAATTATTATTTTCAATGAAAGATTTAATGAATTCTATTTTACAAGGGCAGTCTATGCTTGATTCATGGAAAGAAGCCAACATTGCTCTGATGCTCAAGGAAGGGCAGGACTTAACTCTTACAATATATTATAGTCTTCTTAATGACTACAAACTTTTTACATCCATCCTAGCTGAAAGACTAAAAAAGTTTTACAAGATGATGTCCATGAAGATCATCAGTGTGATTTATTACCTAATAGACAACTAAAGGACAATGTAAGAATCATCCAGTATATAATTGAATATTTACAACAATGCAATAACAAATAGGCTGTACATTTTTTTAGTTGCAGAAAAAAAGCTTTTGATAATCTGAATTGGGATTTTATGTTTAAAGTAGTTGAGAATATGGACTTCAGACTGAGTTTTATACAAAGACTGAAATCTGTTTATATACCACAGAAGGCCGAGATTATGGTCAAT
Source organism: Pantherophis guttatus (assembly GCF_059756535.1). Taxonomy (NCBI): domain Eukaryota; kingdom Metazoa; phylum Chordata; class Lepidosauria; order Squamata; family Colubridae; genus Pantherophis; species Pantherophis guttatus. Next base: position 78,647,416 of record NC_142069.1, read on the forward strand.
GGAGAATTGATGGAACCATGTGAGATTCAGAAAGGGAAAGAGGGAAGATCAAAGGGAAGATTGAAGAAAACTGGAAAACAAAACTGGATTTAAGATTGTAAAAAAGGTAAAATACCTTGGTGTAACACTAATAAAAATTCTACATTGTGTAGGGCTAACTCACAGCTCACTCCAAGAGTTCAATTCTGAGCGGCTCAAGGTTAACTCAGCCTTCCATCCTTTTGAGGTCGGTAAAATGAGGACCCAGATTGTTGGGGGCAATAAGCTGACTCTGTAAACCACTTAGAGAGGACTATAAAAGCACTATGAAGCGGTATATAAGTCTAAGTTCTATTGCTATTTTCCATTGGTGGAAGAGGGTTTTACAAAGCATTCTAAGGGGTATTATTTGTAAACAAGTATTTTCATCATTCGTTAGTATTCTTATCCTCAGAATTCACTTAGGTTCACATGAAATTAAAAAGATGTACAGATGTTCATTTGAAGTCATTCAAATTGGAATTACAATTGTTTCTTTATCACACTTGAGTTGAGGTTTTCTCCAGACAGTACCTGCATTTGATCTTTACTTGGCATTAGAGCGCTATTTAGCTATTCTGCCACACTTGCTACATTATTAGGCTGAGCAACTATCAACTTAACCTACCACCCAGGAGTCTCGAGAGAATAAAGTTAGAAGTTCTTCAAGGGGGATGACATGCAGATGATGAAAAATAAAATCTTATATTTGGTCATTATTGCATGGAACAAATAACTTACCGAGGTTAAAGTTATCCTCAAGTGTGCTTAGCTTCTTAAAGTAACTTCATGGATATATTTACAAATTCTTATGGCAACACTTGTTTCAGAACATTTCTTAATTTCTCAACCTACAGCCTAGGACAGTGTTGGCGAACCTTTTCGGCACAGAAGAGCAGCTGTCCAGCGCACGTGTGCAGGAGCGCCAGAAACTGGAAGAGCAGTTTCCTGGTCCGCTGGGTCACACCGGGAAGCTGAGCTTCTGGTTTGCAGCATGTGCCAGTCACCTGGTTTTGCGGTTTCTGGCACGCATGTACGTGTGAAGACCAGCTGGCATGCGAGCCAGGGAGCTGTCCTTCTGGTTTCCGGCACTTCACCGCTCGTGAAGACCATCTGGCTGGCGCGCATGTGCATGCCGGAACCAGGAAGAACTGCTGTGAATTATGAGGCCAAGAATAAAAAAGCAGCAAATCTATGTAGCTGTGATAATACTAGAAAATGGACAATAATTTTTTTTCTTTGCTTCTGTATATTTTTTATCTTTTAAAGCAGAATGCTATTTGAAAGAAATTACTGTGTTTTGTGTTAGGAGTAGTTTCTCAGTACTCCTAAATCTATGTCAGAGCAGGGCCGTCTTAACAGCATTATGGGTCCCGGGCAAAGCAATGTACTAGGGCCCCTACGACAACTACTCACTGGAATAAAAATGTAAATGGTTGATAAAATTAAACATATGTTAGTATCAATAAAAATATAATAAATATGTTGCTGTATTTATATGATACAAGGTGCGTTGAAGGGTTAACATACACAGATTAGTATGGGGCCCCTATGCTCGTGGGGCCCATGGGCAAGTGCCCATCAGGCCTATGCATTAAGACAGCCCTGTTTTTAAAAGTTAAATTAATTTTAAATTTTACTGGTTTACATGTGGAAGAATAATTCTGTTCTTCCTGCCAATTTTTGCCTGCTGATTTATTACTGAAAACGTTTTGATTACAACATCTAGTAGGATGGAAGAAAGTAAGACTACTTTTATGGCTAATTTAATCATTGTCCTAATTTTATGGACATGGAAGAGAACTTGGGATCTTTAATTCTTGCCAATTTTCTTCCCTGATCAAATCATGTTAAAACTCCCTGCCCATTCTTGGAGTTTCCCATGCCAACAACAGCAGATATTGAAGTCAGCTTTGATGCCAAGAAGTAGAGTAGAATAATGTATTTCTCCTCCAGAACTCAGGGATTCATAATAAAAGCAATTATGATAAGCAGATCAAATTGAGCAAGGATTATAAACGGTCAACCAATGAATGTACACATGAAAGGACAAAATAATTTATCTTTCCCAAGGTGTAAAAAACCCTAGTCTTTTGCAGAGTGAGAGAGGGAGGGAGGGAGAGAGACAGAGGGAAAGAGAGAGAGAGAGAGGGAGGGAAGGAGGGAGGGAGAGAAAGAATTTCTCTCCTCATTTCATCACACCTAGTACCAAGCATCTGAACTGTGGTTTATTCCTCTGAAAAACATTATTATATGAATGATATTTCTGTTGCCCTGGTATTCACAAACAGATGCCTGTTAGATTTTGTACATATTTAGATATTCAATCAAGAGGAAGAAAACTAGCTACTAGTGTCCCCCCCTTAAGACTCTTCCTTCTTGGTATAAAATTTAGCAGAGAAACCAATTCTGTATCTAATTCAACCATTGCATTCCATTTTCAAAATAGACTTAAAAAATGTTATATTGGGAAGCAAGAAATCTATGGATTGTAGGGTTATTCTTGCCTAACCCATTAAACAAAAGTTAAGGCAACTATATTTTATCCCCAGCTTCTTTTTGGTTTATAAAAAAAAGTCTCCATAAAACCACCAAAAGGAAAACAATGAAGTTTAGATTTCACATATAAAGTTCAAGTGCAATTCAAAATCCAAGTATCCTTTATACTACATACTTTTTTCTATCAATAATTCTTCTTTGCAGGTAGTTTCTTCAAAAAAAGACGAACAGGTTTCTTCTTTATGTGGTAGATCAACAAGGTTCCTTTTCTAAAACAAACGCTTCTCGATGATAAACTGAAAATAGAGTCGTGTTCTCTGGAATTCCAAGTTACTTTTCTTTGAGGTGAAAAAAAAAATCCCATCAAAAATTGGAGATTATAAAACAATAGTTATTCTTCAATATACAATTTAAGATAAAGGTGGGCAGGAAATCTTAAAATCAGGAAAATGTTTCTACAGTCAAACCCAATACAATATTTGACAGGAATGCGAAAGAACCAAAAATAAAACAAAAAACTCCTGAAAAAAAAGCACTAGAAGCTATTTGTATGGTCGTAGAAATCTGGAAACTTTTGATCGCAATAGCTTTATAAACGATCTTGGAAACATCTCCTTCGATTCTTGTGCTGTGTACTTGAAATAGTTTTGAGGATGTGCCAATACATCAAAAAGGGCTTTAATCAATTTCTTGTCCTGTGGAAGACAGAAGAAGCAAAAGCTCATCGTTTTGCAATGGGCTTTCTTGCCCTCCCATTTGGCCCTCCTACCCTCCCTTCCTCCCTGGGTAAGATTTCCTTCCCCTTAGAATGGAGTTCTGGTTTTGTGTCTCCCAATTTTAAGAAGCACTCTGCAACTTCTTCAATAAAAGCCACTAGGAAAGACTAAGTATGGAAAGCTTACTTTTAAAATTTCTTGGTGATTTTCTGAAGCGTATAAACGTCCATCACGAACAATGTCTTCTATTAACTGCTGATAGTCCTCTGAAAAGTGAATGCCAAAAGGACCAAATCAGTGATTTTTTTTTTTCTGACAACAACATTCAGGCATATGAGCCACACGTTTTGAAGTGATCCTGAATTTAAACACAGCCTTTTTGTTTATTTAAATGTATTTTATTTATTTATTAAATTTATACGCCGCCTATCTCCCTCTCACTATCTTGGCATCAAGGTGCAGTCTGGTGGCCTTTTAGGACAACATTCCAGGAACTACAGGATATGTAGATAGAAGATCTTAGAAGAGAAACTGATAGAAATCCCTTTTTGTTTCTGATCTCAAAGAAAGATGTTTCCAGTGATGGGATTCAAATAATTTAACTACTGGTTCTCTGCCCTAATGACCAGCTGGGTGGGCGTGGCCAGGGAGTGTGACAGGCAGCACTTGATCTCCTGCACCCCCTCAGGAGCAAAAACGGGTCGTGGGGGGAATGTACCCCCCGCGCCCCATTTTGGGCCTAGTAGGCTTCCCTGCAGCCTCCTGGGAGCAAAAATGAGCTGGGGGGTACCACACCCCCCTGTGCCCCATTTTTGGCCTAGGAAGCCTCCCTGCACTTACCTGGGAGCTAAAATGGGGCACATGGGGACTTCTGGAAGGGACAGGGTAGGGTGGGGCAGTGGTGAAATCTAAAATTTTTTACTACCAGTTCTATGGACATGGCTTGGTGGGCTTGGTGCGGCTTGGTGAGCATGGCAGGGGAAGGATACTGCAAAATCTCCATTCCCACCCCACTCCAGGGGTAGGATACTGCAAAATCCCCATTCCCTCCACACTCTGGGGCCAGCCAGAGGTGGTATTTGCCGGTTATCTGAACTATTCAAAATTTCTGCTACCGGTTCTCCAGAACCAGTCAGAACCTGCTGGATTTCACCCCTGGGGTGAGGCCAGCCAGAAATTTAACTACTGGTTTTCCCAAACCGGCTCGAACCGGCTGAATCCCACCACTGGATGTTTCTCAAAGAAGTCTCCTGTAGGGCTTGCTCTCTGTGAATTATTTTTAGATTTTTTACACATTTTTTTTTATCCCAGCTAGATTTCACACCCAAAGGAGGCCTAGAGTTCACAGTCTCCTAGTTTCTAGATCAGAGCCTAAACTACCCTATCAAACTGATTCTGTGAATGCTGAATGGAAGTTTTGAACAGCTTGAGGTTAATTTCCTTCATTACTCACAAAAACTAACAAAAACAACCCGTCTCATTGCTACCCCAAAAGGCCAGATATAGGTATATCTGTTCTTATTTCAGACCAAACAACAACAACTACTACTAGACCAATTGTTAATTAATTGATACTCAAAAGAAATAATAGGTTATTTTCTCTTTGGATTATTATGATTTTTTTTCTGTGAGAATGTAAAGATGACAGGGAATAGAGGGAGGAATGGTGGATGGATAGACAGGTTGTGGACAGACACTGTCCACAGATTGTGTACAAAATCAAATTTATAGATTAAATCTATTTGACAAAAAAAAATACCTTTTTCCATTTTTTGTTAATATACAGTAGCTAGTGCTATATTTATTAAAGTTTAACCCAGCTGAGATTGTCATCAATTGGGATTTGCAAATCAGCTTCAAATGTTGATTGCAAATTGATATAAAATTAATATTCCGCTTAACCAAATTCTGTGCATGCTATGTTGTGAAGAAGACAAAAACCAAGAGAGAATTCCAAAAACTTTTAAAATTTTGGAGCACGTTGAAAAGGAAAGGAAAAATTTATATTTCTCCTCAATGCATAAAACAAATAAGTATGACTGCATTTAATTAAAACAAAAACCTGAGTTAGTACAAAGGCATTTCCTTTCTGGGTAGAAATATGATAGGTCTCTCTTGAGTTTTAAGCATGGTTAAACATTTCATACAACAAATGGTTTGTAAAATTGTGTGATCATCCTTCATCAGTAAAACAACAAGAGAAAAGGAGCCAAATAAGCTTTTAGCTATTAAAAAATACTTTCTGAGTACTTTCTGGGTATTTAAGTAAAATAACTTGTAAATACTAATTATATATTCCTGTATGGAAAATCATTACCAATACTGATTCTAAAAATACTGAAGGAAAAGAAGAGACCAGGAAATTTTATATCCCTTCTTCTCTATTAACATAATTTATTTTGGGTTATTTGTGCATTCACCTACTGTATATTAGAACAATACTGGTGTAAATATTACCGTCGTATGTTACATAGGGAACTTGAAATCCTTTGCCACTGTTTCCTTCATTTGATTTGAACTGAATCCACAATTTCCGTGACCGGGAGGTGAATGCTATGGGTCTCTCATAGGTTTGGCAGGTTTCATAGGTAGTAATTGATGTAGGTGAAGCTTAAAAATAAAAATAAAATAAACATACAGATTTTTGTAAAAATTAAATTTCATTTTTCAAGATAAGTGAAGTGCTACATTTCGCATTCTTTCTAGTCCAGGGCTATCAAACTCGATTTCATTGAGGGCCGCATCAGGGTTGTGTTTGACCTTGGGGAGGTGGGGTGGGCGTGGCCAGGTTGGATGTGGCCAGCTCAACGTCACTCCTGTTGGGGGCACCTGTCGTGGCCGCAGCGCTCTGCCAGGGAAAACGGGCTCCCGAGCTCCGTTTTTGGCTGCCACGGCCTCCTGCAACCCTCTGCCAGTAAAAACAGAGCTCAGGAGGGCCTCACTGTTTTCGCTGGCAGAAGCACCGCAGGCCAGTCCTTCGCTGTTTTCCAGGGCGGGCCAGATCTAGGTACCCCCCGGGCCTTGTGTTTGATACCCCTGCTCTAGTCCAAGATTAGCAAGATTTACATCTCTATGTAGTTTTTCAAAGAGAAGTGTTTCCTAATTATCCGGAGGCCATGTTTTTCTGGGGACTGAACAATGAACTTTCCTTATGTAAAGTCTGTATTGTTCAAACTATATCCCATTATGTTGCAGCTGATCTAATTAAACTAACTTTCATTGGCAGAAGTTCGGGAATCATTTGTAAGCCTTGTTTGGACTCATGATTATGCTAGTCCAGGGCTCTCCAACCTTGGCAACTTTAAGCCTGGCTGACTTCAACTCCCAGAATTCCCCAGCCAGCAAAGCTAGTCTATACTCTGAGTAATACTACATAATTTCATTTTGGGAGTTGAAGTCCACCAGGCTTAAAGTCGCCAAGGTTGGAGACCTCTGTGCTAGTCTGAGTAATACTAAATAATGTCATTTAATATTTATTTTATTTATTTATTTTATTCATTTAATTTATATATCGCCCTACTCCCAAAGGACTCAGGGCGGTGAACAGCCAAACAGTAAAAATACAGAAATACAAAATTTAAAAAGGAGATAGAAATAAATTGGACAGTAGAAAACAAAAAAAGATCCAGAAGTGATTATTATATACAGGGTACAATTCTGCAGAGAACATGGTCATTATCCAAGACCAGCCATTTAGACACTATTGAAAGTGTTGTACAGAAAATGTGTCGAAATCTTTGTCAGGCATTGAATTTAGAGTCAGTTCTCCTTGCAGATGTAGCTTCTAAATGATAAGAGCTAAGTCAACATTATGAAGTTTTACATAAATAAACATCACTGCTGAATCAGATAAATTATTCAGTGACAATTTTCTGAGATGTCAGTCTAGGAACAAAGCTTACCACTTTTTCTCATTACTAAAACATCACCACACTCATCTTCAATTGGGAGAAAGATTTCTGGAACTACAATGAGGATTCGTCTCTTTGGAGGTGGGCTTATATTCCAAGTGCATTCAACATTGGCTGGGTAATCTCCTGGATAGTTGGGGGATTCGATGTACCCTGTATAGTCTCCAAGTTCTCCACCACATTGTTGATCTACAGAGTGAGAGAGGGAGAAGGAGAGTGAGAGAGAGAAGAGAGAGAGAGGAGAGGGAGAGAGACCGGGAGAGAGAAAGAGATGAAGTCAGACTGAGCTGTTTTACTTCTCTGTTTCTGCAACGAGGATTCTCTTCAGGTACTCATTGGTCTTACCTTAAGAAGCTATACAACAGTAAATCATTTTGCAAATTTAAAAAATTGCTTCATGACTATTATTTTGGATGATTTTCCTTTGGTGTCTTGATCGAACTATAAATCTGATTGTGCTACATTTTGTAGGCCTGGGAATGAATATCTGCCTTTGGCTGTGCTTTGAAATGGGTGGGAAGGGAAACACTGTTCCCCTTTGCAACTCCTTAAGTTCCTAGGGAAGACACAGATGGTTCTAAAAATGATGATCAGGGGCTATATTTATGCTCTCCAAAGCACATTTCTGCTTCCAAATACAAGCTGTAGCTCCGCTCTAATCTCTCCTTGTATGTAAAGACAAGACTTAAATGGTAAAAACTCTTTCATCAATTCAAATGGGATGCAGATGCATCATGCTGCCGTTTAAAAAGTTAAATATTTCTTTCTTCTTCTTTTTTTTTTGGCTAACCCAAAGCCGAATTTGATAAACAGGGTGTGAATGTTTCCTCTTCCCTGAAAAAAAGCTTCCTATTTTGCGGAAGAAAAGGAAAATGGATTTGACTTTTCCCTTCCTCATAGTAAGCCCATATTTCTCCCCTACTACAGATGCTTGCTATGGTTAGCAAGGTGATGATCACAGTGAACCCTTGCTCTGAATTAGCTTAATTTAACATGAGTGACAGCATCATACAGCCAACCCTGTTGATGTTGTGGTCCGCCAGCAGCCTGTGGAGCTGGCAGCGGAGTCGGACAGAGATGAGGCTGAGGAAGAACATGGGCCAGTCCTGGAGGCTGGGGAAGGCCTGGATTAGGGCTCGGCGTCGGAGGCAGAGATGAGGCCAGGGGGTCAGGGAGTGATGTACAGACTTTGGAGCCTCCAGAGGCTGACAGTAGAGAGGCAGAGAAATAGGAGAAGCCTGTTCCTAGTGCACGTATGAGAAGAGCTGCCAGAAGACAGGAGCAGCTAAAGCAGAGAGGACAGCTTGGGAGTAAGGCCAAGAGATGATTGGCCCCTCCCATAAGGCTTAAAAGACCAGCAACGGCTCTTGGCTTCTTTGCCGGAAAACAACCCTTGAGAGATTTGCTTCGTGTTTGGATGTATTTCTTTCTTGACAGCGTCTTCTGTTCCTGAACTGTTACCAAGAAGTCTTTGCAGTTTGCCTAATTATCCCAAGGTCAGAGATAAACTGAAGAATGGTGTTTTGAGGACTTTGCTTTCATTTAATTTGGAATACACCGGGGGGCGGGGGGCGAAAGCCCTACTAAGCAGGTATATAGAAAAGTATGAAGGCTATTGCTTAACGCATTGTAAGCCGCCCTGAGACTCCGGAGAAGGGCGGCATATAAATCAAACCAATGAATGAATGAATGAATGAATGAATGAATGAATGAATGAATGAATGAATAAATGTCACCCCTGCTCCTTCTTTTCACTAGACTAGACATACCCAATTCCTGAAACCATTCTTTATATGTTTTAGCCTCCAGTCCCCTGATCATCTTTCTTGCTCTTCTCTGCACTCTTTCTAGAGTCATGTAGGGTATCTACTTTGCTAAAGAAGACATTTCTTCCTTCTAACACAGAGAACAGACTGCCAAGATAGTGCTTCCATAATCCTTATATTATTTTAAAGGAAGTGAAAACACACTGGAGAGACATTGAGACCTTCAATTTTATAGTAGAAGCAAGAAGGATTTGTATGGGAAAATTGCCTTGCTGCTCAAAAACAGCTTACTTGATATGATCTGAGGCTGAGATCCTTCATATCCCACTGTCTTACTCTACTGCTAAGGATATGTCAGGTTTTAGACTGGCTGAGTTTAGAGGTGGGTGAATTCTTCATTTTGATAATGTTTACATCGCGGTCAAGCAAGTCATCATTGAATTTCATCTGTAAGATTTTCAAACTCAGCTCAATTATATAGTACAAGTGTAGCTTGCAGATGGGCTATGACTGGCAATAAGATTTAAGATTAACTAATTTAGTAACCGGCTCACAGGGCATTCAAGGCAATATTGCATTTTGGCTGATCATAGGAAAAACTTACTTTTACAGTGTGTAACGTTAGTGGAACCATCAAAATCTGTGCTCGTATTTCCAGGGCAAGTGATGCAATAATTCTGGCCAAATTCAGGCTGGTAGGTTCCAACAGGACACCTGATACATCTGTGGGTTGTAGAGTTGTAGTAATGGCCAGGAGAACAATGAACTGTTTAGAAGAGAGGCAGGTTGTTTTATAATGTATGCAAGATAAAAGGAACAGAGGAAAAAAAAAATGAAACACATCAGGCTGGCACTGGGCAAAAAATCTTATCCAAGATGCATTTGCGACTTTTTACGAGAAATAAAATACCTGTTCTATTACAAATCAACCCAAAATCCTCACTGAAGGTACAAAGGACCAGCCTTAAATTATCATACTTTGGATGCATTATGCAAAGACCCAGTTCTTTGGAAAAGGTTCTGATGATGGAAAGAAAGAGAAGGACGAGGATCACCAACAGCAAGGGGGGATGGACTCCTTAATGGTGAGACTTGGAAGAACAGGTTAGGGCAGTGATGGCTAACATTTTTGTCGTCATGTGCAGAAAGTGCGCTCGTGCGCGACAGCACACACATGTGCTGCACCCACAATGCAATGAACGCACGACCCCCCCATCCCCGTACATGTGTGCACGACCCACCTGCGCACCCCCGCACATTCATGTGATCCCCCTGCGACCCCCCCGCCCCGTTTTGGGCCTAGCAGGCCTCCCTGCAGCCTCCTGGGACCAAAATCAGGCCACAGGAGGCCTGCTAGGCCCAAAACAGGCCACCGGGGGAGGGTGCGGTGACCCCCCCCCCGTGGCCCATTTTTGGTCCCAGGAGGCTGCAGGGAGGCATGGTAGGCCCAAAATGGGCCGCAGGGGGGGTGCCGCACTCCCCCCGTGCTCCCCTCACCCCTTGCGCATGCGTGCGCGACCCTCCCACCCCGGCATGTGCACGTCTCCTGTATGCGCCCCGCAGAGACCCAAAAATCAGCTGGCTGGCGGGAGGTGCGCACATGCGGGTTGGAGCGGAGCTGGATGACGGCTCGCGTGCCCACAGAGAGGGCTCTGTGTGGCACCTTTGGCACATGTGCCATAGGTTCGCCAATCACGGGGTTAGGGATAACCCCCAAGCATCTTGGAGAAGATCTATTTGTGTGGTTGCTACGAGTTGAATAAGATTTGATGAAACATACCCAACCCATCATTTTATGGTATTCTTATATTTTATTTTGAGCTGCCCTAATAATACATGGAAGGGCAGAACATAAACTTACCTTTAGTTTCACAGTCTTGAAATGAAACGGCGCCCTCGTATTTTGTCCCCAGCTGTCCACCACAGGGGAAACAGAGAGTCCTTCCTGGTTCAGACTGATAAGTGCCAAGTGGACACAGTCTGCAAGGTTTAAAACCATCAAAAGAAAACTGCCCAGGAGAACACTGCCCTAGAAAGGGAATAAATCTACGGTTTACACATAAACATAGCTAAGGCACAGTCCCTAAGTGCTTTTTTTTCAAGAGGCAACTGGACTTTCTGATTTTTTCTTTGAAGATGTTTCTCTTCTCATCCAAGAAGCTTCTCAGAGCTGAAGAAGCTTCTTGGATGAGAAGCGAAACGTCTTCAAAGAAAAGCCAGAAAGTTCAGTTGCCTTTTGGAAAAAAGCACCTTTGGGACAACCATGACCTGGATGACTGAGAATCTCCATAGACAGCTAAGGCACAGCTTACCAGTTATCTCAGTGTCTGTGGCATTTGCTCTTCGGGATTTTTTTTTAACAACAAAGGACTTTGGAAGTTGCAATCATGTGACTGTGGGACGCTACAACTGGTTGTAAATGTGAGCCAGTTACCAAGCTCCTGAAATGTGATCGCACGACTGTGTGCATGACTGTGCATGCACACAGCAGTCTTAACTTTGAGCTATGAAATCTGTTGTAACTCAAATGGTAAGTGATCAGATCAGTGGTGAAATCTAAAATTTGTTACTACCGGTTGTGTGGGCGTGGCTTGCTGGTGGTGGCAGCCACCAGCAAGCTGTGACTGGGTGGGCGTGGCCAGATTTTTTTTTCTTTTAAAACCATTTTTTCTACAACCTCTTCGGCAAAGAGGTTGTAAAAAAATGCTTTCAAAAGGCTCTGGCGATCCCAGCTGAGTTGCCTGATCGGCAGAGGCTTTTTTTCTTTTAAAAGCCTCTGCCGATCAGGCAACTCAGCTTGGATTGTCAGAGGCATTTAAAAGAAAAAAAGCCTCTGCCGATCAGGCAACTCAGCTTGGATCGTCAGAGGCATTTAAAAGAAAAAAACCCTCTGCCGATCAGGCAACTCAGCTGAGATCATCAGCTGACGATCCCTTTGACGATCCCAGCTGAGCCGCGCGATTATCAGAGGCTTTTTTACTTTTAAAAGCATTTTTGCAGCCGAAGAGGTTGTAGAAAAAATGCTTTTAAAAATTAAAAGAAAAAGCCGCTGCGGCTCAGCTGGTCATGGGAGGGAGGGCAGGGATTTTTGCTACCGGTTCTCTGAACCACCCGCCTCCATCGCGATCCGGTCCAAACCGGGAGCATTTCACCCCTGGATCAGATATAGGTTGAGGACCTACATCTATAAGATATATTCTAGGACATTCAGAGTAACCTGATTGATGCTTCACATGAACCGATTATGCAGGACCTAAGCATATCTCAGGAAACATTTAGCAGGCATAACAGACAAGCCAATACAAAACAATGATTTACAGCTCAGGTCACAACTTCAGATTTCTCCTTTTTCCTATTTTCAATCAACTTTTCACTCCAGTTTCTGAATGAAATTTGTGAAATGAAATGCTATAGCAGTCGTAACTTTGAGGAGGGTCATAACGTAGCTATGAAATCTGCTGTAACTTCAAATGGTTAGTAAGCAATCAGATGTAGGTCGAGGACTACCGTATAAGATATATTCTACGACAGGGGTGTCAATCTCGCGATGACACGTCATCAAGTGACGTGTCGCAACTTTTTCCCCCTTCGCTAAAACGGGGGTGGGTGTGGCCAGCACGTGATGCCTCTGTGCCACGAGTTTGACACCCCTATTCTAGGACGTAATCTGATTGGTGCTTCATATGAACTGATTACGCAAGATCTAAGCATATCCCAGAAAGCATTTAGCAGGCACAACAGACAAGTCAATACAAAACAATGATTTACAGCTCAGGTCGCAACCTCAGATGTCTCCCTTTTCTTTATTTTTAATTAACTTTTCACTCCAGTTTCTGAAATGAAATTTGTGAAATGAAATGCTACTTGCCTCCACATTCTAACACACTTCGGGCACCTGCAATGCCTTGCCCATCATTCCCTGGACAAGGTTCACAGGAGAGCTGACCTTCTGTGTCTTGATATGTCCCTGGTGAGCAAGAGATGCATTGATTCTGTTCTCCACTATAATAGGTGCCAACGCTGCAGGTAACTGGGAAAATAAAAATCAATTCTATGTTTATTACTGTTTCATTATCACAGTGTCTTCATAGTACTATCGATCACTGTAAACCATCCCTTTAAATTGATCACACCCTTGTTCAGCTTTACAGTAGATAACATCTTGCAATCTTTGAGTAATATTTTAAATCCCCACACCGCATTGTTAATATTAATGCTAATATTAAGAACACATGTTTACATCTATACATAAAACAAGCTCTGAAATGTGTACATATTGTAGACCAGGGGTGTCAAACTCGATTTCATTGAGGGCCGCATCAGGGCTGTGTTTGATCTTGGGGGGGGGGGCAGGGGGGGCATGGCCAGGGAGGGCGTAGTTAGCTCAACATCACTCGTGCCAGGGCCCCTGTGGTGGCCCGGGCACTCTGCCAGTGAAAGTGGGCTCCAGAGCTCGGTTTTCAGCTGTGACGGCTTCCTGCAACCCTCTGCCAGTGAAAACAGAGCTCAGAAGGGCCGCCCGCAGCTCTCGTGAGCTCAGTTTTCGGCTGCAACAGCATCCTGCAACCCTCTGCCAGTGAAAACAGAGCTCACGAGGGTTGCCGGCGGCCCTCCCAAGCTCCGTATTCACTGCCAGTGACACCACTGGTTGGTCCTTGCTGTTTCCAGGGTGGCCCTGCGGGTCAGATTTACGCACCTTTAGATTTACTTTGAGTTTGACACCCCTGTTGTAGACAATACAGACAAATATCAGGCTTCTAATTTGTTCAGTTTAGGAAAAAATATTAATAGCAACATCTGGAAAATCCTCTCATGAGAAAACAATTTTTCTGGGCATTTTATTCGAATCTTACCACATTTTCCATCTTGCTGCACTTGCCCAGTACTGCAGGAATGTCCTTCGCTGGCAATTTTAGCTGCCTTTTGAGCTACTTCGTACTCTGTCCCAGAAAACTGAATGTAAAATTGCTGCTTGTTAATAGATTTTCTCAAGGTTTTGATAGCTGTTTGTAGTTTCTGTTCCATCCTTTTTCTCAAACAGTCAACATTGCAAGTGTCTAAAAGGGAGAAATAGAAACGTTAGCGTCAACTGAGAGCTGAATTAGAACACAGTTTTCAGAGTCGCCTTGCTACCTCGCTGGGTTCTCTAATTTGTCTGGAGTAAACTATATTTCTGAAGTCACTGACGCCTCCAAGAAAAGGAAGGCATTCATATCAATAATTGAATTAATCTATCTCAATTAATAAAGGATGATGTCTTAGACAATGTTGCCTGCTACACCTATAATATCTGAATCAGTATGTTGAAATCCCATAGCCTTAGAAAACTTGCTTAGAATTTGCTTACTTATTACCTACAATCTTCAGGAATCTCTTTACGGATTCAGTAGATTCAACTCTCCCATGCTGTTTCTAGATCTGTTTCTTCCACTAGATGCCCCTCCTGCAGCCTAGCTGCCTTTCTTCTTGGTCAACGCTCAATTCCTTAACTTCAACCTCTTGTTTCTGTATAAGCAGGGGTGAAATCCAGCAGGTTCTGATAGGTTCTGGAGAACTGGTAGCGGAAATTTTGAGCAGTTCAGAGAACCGGTAGCGGAAATTTTGAGTAGTTCGGAGAACCAGCAAATACCACCTCTGGCTGGCCCCAGAGTGGGGTGGGAATGGAGATTTTGCAATATCCTTCCCCCAGGAATGGGGCGGGAATGGGGATTTTGCAGTATCCTTTCCTGGAGTGGGGTGGGAATGGAGATTTTGAAGTATCCTTGCCCACCAAGCCATGCCCGCCAAGCAAAGCCCACAGAACCGGTAGTAAAAAAATTTGGATTTCACCACTCTGTATAAGATCATAATCTTATAAAGTTTAGGGTTTGGTATATGTTTGCTTTTGTTTTTCTTTGGGACTATTTCTTATACACAGAATAATCTGATGACTATCAGTTATTTTTAGACACAATGTTTTTAGGCAGTACTCACACACATATACATATCCATTTACATCTATCCATCCATCCATCCATCCATCCATCCATCCATCCATCCATCCATACCAGGGGTGGGTTCTACTTACCTTTACTACTCGCTTCGCTTACGCACATGCACAGAAGCATTTTGGTGACGTCGGGGTCAGTGGGTGGAGCCTCCTGCCCGTTTTACTACCGGTTCTATAGAACTGGTGCAAACCGGGGGAAACCTACCACTGATACATACATAGCAGGGGTGGGTTTCAAAATCCATCGCTACCGGTTCGCTTGTGGACGTGTGCATGCATGTGCAACGCTTCTGAGTGTGCGCAGAAGCATCCGGGCGAGTGGGCGGAGCCTCCCGCCACTGCCATTACCAGTTCACCCGATCTGGGGCGAACCGGTAGCAACCCACCACTCATACATACATACATACATACATACATACATACAGTCCACTATTATTAAAACCAGTTCAGATAATTATTTCTACGGACAGATTCCCAATAATAATAATAATAATAATAATAATAATAATAATAATAATAATAATAATAATAATAATAATAATATTTTATTTCTATACTGCCCTTCTCCCGAAGGACTCAGGGCGGTGTACAGCCTATTTAAAAACAGAATAAACATCAATTTAAAATAATTTAAAAGTATTAAATAAATTTGGCTTAATTTAAAAACCCCCAAAATTTAAAACATCCAATTAAAAATTATGTTGCTAACCCAGCCTGGTGGAACAATAGGGTCTTGAGTGCGCAGCGAAATACCCGGAGGTCAGAAATCTTACGAATTTCCGGGGGCAGTTCATTCCACAGGGCTGGGGCTCCCACAGAGAAGGCCCTCCCCCTGGGTGTCGCCAGCCGACATGACTTGGCCGATGGCACCCTGAGGAGACCCTCTCTGTGGGAGCGAAGTGGCCTGTGGGAGGCTATTGGTGGCAGAAGACGGTCTCGAAGGTACCCGGGTCCTATGCCATGGAGCGCTTTAAAGGTGGTGACCAACACCTTGAATCGCACCCGGAAGACCACTGGGAGCCAGTGCAGCTCGCGCAGGAGGGGTGTCACGTGGGCGCAACGGGTTGCACCCATAACCACCCGCGCGGCCGCATTCTGGACCAGTTGGAGCCTCCGAGTGCTCTTCAAGGGGAGCCCCATGTAGATAACAGAAACTTCTAGGAATATGAGTCAAGTTTAACCTTGATCTCAATATGGAATTTTGATTTCTCCTCTAAAAAATGAATAGTGAGAATTGAGAAAAGTTACATTTGGTGGATGATATCAAGTATTATAAAAGAAACCCATCGGAAGAGCTTCTGGGGAATGAGCTATACATTTGTGGAATATTTGTCATCCCTATGCGATGTGTGAAGGTGACAATATTTCTAATCATCAAAACTGGCTCAAAGAAATGACACAAACCATTTCACTAACCTGAGACTTCTTCAGACTTCATCTCCATTTCAAACTCAGCCGTGATATGGGATACTTCTTTTGATGGAGATTTTCGCCCACGGCGTTTTTTCTTAGAGGAATCACATTTGAGATTTACAAAAGTTATGTGGCAATTGTCTGCACAGGGGAACTGACCTCCTTTGCACAACAGAAACAACACGGAAAAAATTAAGCTGTGTAGTAGCGTTATTTCGGTGGTGTCGGCTGCATTAGCTTTAGTATGGTTGGTATATTAAAAATATCTTCATACGCCATTAATATTTTATGGATCAGGGTTAGAGAAACCCTCCAAAACCATTTATTGAAATGTATCAATACCTTTAAGAAAACCGTACCGTTTTTACTATTAAAATAATATATCTAGTTATGTTCATGTCTTGGCTTTTTTTTTTTTAAAAGAGAGGTAAGTTGCAAAGACTGTTCCAGCTATTGCAAAGGATTCCTCCAAATGATGAGTATCCTGAAAAGGCAGCAGATACCAAACTATAGAAGAACAGGGATCCATGGGTGGATGAAAACGTGCTGTTTATTCAAATTCCAAACTCTGTGCCCATCCAAGTATTGCTGAACTATAATCCTAACCAACTTACTGGTTTTAATCTAGCAACACAGGACAGGGGCTCAAACTCCCCACTCCTTTCTAAGTAGATCTGAAGTACAGGTAGTCCTCAACTTACAATAGTTCATTTGTGACTGTTCGAAGTTACAATGGCCCTGAAAAAAATGTACGACCATTTCTCACACTCATGTCCGTTTGTTCTGCCCCCGCTACGGGCCCCAAAGAACGCAGCACACACAAAGTCCGTTCAAACCTTAGTTTACTAAATAAACCAGATTTTTACAACAACGGCTGTTAATTAACTGCATTAACAGCCGCCAAGAATTCAAAGAATAATACTGAAAGCTTACTGTGGTTGGCAGAATGCCCAGAAGCAATTTGCAGGAAGCTGATAAGATAAGCAAGACAAGACACAAAGGTATGTGAACGGAGTTGTTCTCTGAAAATTGCTTCAGTCGGCGTTCCTCCTTAAATAGGCTAAGGGAGTGGCCAATTAGCCCCAAGCCTTACTCTCGAGGAGACCTCCTCCTGAGTACCCACTCCTGCCTTTTGGCAGCTCTGCGTGCCCGTGCATCAAGAAAAGGCTCCTCCTCTTCTTCCTCTTCACTTATGGGAGCTTCTGGAGATTCTGAAGGCCCTGGTTGAATCCCCGCCTCTGGCACCACATCTTCTCCAGCCTCCTCATTGTCCGACTCGAGTGCCAGCTGCACATGCTGTTGGCGCAGCACCACACCAGCCTCCTCGCTGTCAGAATCAGCTACTAGCTGCACTGGCCCCTGACGGGCCACAACATCGTTGCAGCATCCCCATGGTCACATGATTTACATTTGATGCTTACAATTGGTTCATATTTATAATGGTTGCAGTGTCCCGGGGTCATATGATCCCCTTTTGCGACCTTCTGTGTCAAAGGGGAAGCCAGATTCACTTAACAACCATGTTACTAACTTAAGAACTGCAGGGATTCACTTAACAAACAGGGCAAGAAAAGTCATAAAATGGGACAAAACTCAACCAATTTCTCACTGAGCAACATAAATTTGGGGCTCAATTGTGGTCGTAAGTCGGGGACTACCTGTACCAGAGAGGTCCATGAGAGTCACGTGTCCATCTCCCTTCCTGCCTCCCTCCCATTCCTGCCTCACCAATTGATGATGAACGCAGAGACTGACGATCAGAAATCAGCAAGTTTCCAGTTACAAGATACTGCAGACAGTAGATTTTATACTATAATGTCCTTAATGGTTCCTTTAGTAATATCAAGAGATACCAACACATGGTTTAATTAGACTGAGCTACCCATTTATTTAACACCAGGAAAAAAGGCCTTTCAAAATTATAGCCCTCCGTTTTTCCCCCCTAGTATAGCTTCCTCTTTTTTTTAGAAATCTGATACATGAACAATCCATTTAGTGCTTAATTTTCTTCTCTTTCGTTCATTTCCCACTCCCTCGATTTCATTTTCTTTTTTCTTTGCATATTGTGAGCCTTTTTTCCCCTTCACAATTGAAACACAGGCCTTTTTAGGATTAATCTCAGTTGGTTAACTGGGCCCCTTTGGATTATGTACAGGTAGTCCTTAACTTACATCCACAATTGGGACCAGAATTTTTGTTGTTAAGCAAGGTGGTTGTTAAGTAAATTGTGCCCATCTTTATGGCCTTTTTTGGCCATGGTTATTAAGTGAATCACTGCAGTTAAATGAATCACACAGTTTTTAAGCAAATCTGGCTTCCCTCATTGACTACGCTTGTCAGAAGCCATCCAGGGAGATCACCACTGGCAATTAAATGACCTGGGGCACTGCAACGATTCTAAATATACTAGTTGCCAAGTGCCCAAATTTTGATGATGTGATTGTGGGGATGCTGCAGGGGTCATAGGTGCAAGGACCTGTCATGGTGGACTTCTTATACATCTCTGCTTGCAACCAGACAATGGAAAATACAGAGGGGGAGGGGAATAATTCAGGGGTGGGATTTATTTATTTATTTATTTGTTTATTTATTTATTTATTTATTTATTTTATTTCTATACCGCCCTTCTCCCGAAGGACTCAGGGCGGTGTACAGCCTAATTAAAAACACAAAGACAGACAAAATTTAAAAATAATTCAAATTATTAAATAATAGGCCCAATTTATAAAACCCCAAATTTAAAATGTAAAATCCCATTTAAAACCGGATTCAGCCGGTTCGGATCAGTTCAGGCAAACTGGATGCTAATTTTACGTCTGGTTCGCCGAACTGGTAGATGCAAGCACTGGCTGGTCCTGCCCACCCTGCCCCTCCCCTCCCAGGAGTCTCCACACGGCCCATTTTGGATGTCAGGTAAGTGCAACACCCATGCAGAGGATCTGGGAGGGTGAAAAACAGGCCTCACGGAAGTTCCACAAGTCTGGAAACAGGCTCGTTTCCGGCCTCTGGAAGACCTCCGGAGCCCAGGGGAGGCTGTTTTTGCCTTCCCAGAGGCTCGAGGAAAGCTTCTGGAGCTTGAGGAGGGCAAAAATGCCCCCCCCCCGCCATGGTGCATGAGGCCGAGTAGGCCACACCCACCATGGCCACACCCACCCAGCAACTGGGCAGAGAATCGGTTGCTAAAATTTTTGAATCCCACCCTTGGAGTAATTGCAATGTACGGGGAGCTGGGAGGGAATTGAAGAATTTATGAGCAACGTCTGTGTCCTGAGAGAATTTCTACCACTTCAAGGTCAAATGCTGGGAAACTTCCAAAACGTGCAGATTGTTCCCAAAACAAACTGACTGTATATGATTGGTGGACAATGGGCGGTCCAGGGGAAAAAGGGGACTTTACTAAGCTGTTTTTTTTTGAGCAAAAACTTCAGAACTGGCTTT
Organism: Pantherophis guttatus; assembly: GCF_059756535.1. Lineage (NCBI taxonomy): Eukaryota > Metazoa > Chordata > Lepidosauria > Squamata > Colubridae > Pantherophis > Pantherophis guttatus. The sequence continues at coordinate 78,667,166 of NC_142069.1, forward strand.
GCTTCTTCTGTACCTATGTGGAATTGTCAGTAAAGATATACTCTTGGAAAAACAATGCCCTAGGACCGTGATGGTGAACCTACGGCACGCGTGCCACAGGTGGCACGCAGAGCCATATCTGTGGGCACATGAGCGTTGCCCTTGCTCAACTCCAGCGCACATGTGTGTGCCGGCCAGCTGATTTTCGGGCCTTCCGGGTCCACCGGAAGTCGGGAAATGGGCCATTTCTGGCCTCCAAAGGGCCTCCAGGGGTGTGGGGAAGGCCATTTTCACCCTCCCCAGGCTCCTAGAAAGCCTCTGGAGCCTGTGGAGGGTGAAAAGTGGGCCTATCGGGCCCACGTGCCATCGTGTGCCAAAAGGGGGAGCATGGGGGGTGGAGTGCATTGAATTAAGGGTGTGGGCATGCGCGCGCGCAACCCCCCCCACTCCACCCGCTTTTGGCACGTGACAGCAAAAAGGTTAGCCATCACTGCCCTAGGAGTTTCTTTTGCTGCATGTGCCAACAGGACAGTTGATAGGACCAGAAAAAAAAGTCACTTTTTTCAGTCCTGTTGTAATGGTTGCTAAACAAAAGTTGTAAATTGAGGACTACCTGTAGTTTATTTCTATTATTGTATCACCAGCAATGCAATTAAAAGAAAACAATCAGGGCAGTTCCCACAACTTGTAAAACAGAATTAAGCAAAATCCCACATGTTAATTTACACTGATCTGAGAAAAAATGTAGTGTTTCACTAGGTTTTTTTTTAATGATTAAGATTAATGATGATTAGTCTGTTGTACCTAGAAGAGTTTGCTGCTTTCCAACTTCCTTAATCTTCTCTTTGTTGCGAGGCCTTAAGTGACACTTGGCATCTTTAATTTTAAAGCGAGCCTTCTGTTTGATGGGTGGCATTAAGATGTCTAAAGAAAGAAAAGAAATGATAATTTATTCTATATTTTTAAGAAACTAAAAGATAGCCCTGGAGAGTTTTGTAAATAAACGAGAGAAAGGTTAAACAATAATTTTGCATAACTGTTTTTAATGCTGGCATTCTGAGTAGCATCAAATTTGATGAAACCAAACATCACAGGTTTCATACTAGAATTTTTTTTACTGAGCTAGGTTAATGAAATAAAAACAATGATGAGTTGGTAATAGGAATTCTGGAAGTTTGGTAGGTAAGAAAAATGTTCTTTTTTGGAAAGCAATCAAAGGCTTATTTATTTACTTATTTACGATGTTTATACCCTAATCCCTCTCACCGCCCAGTACGCTCCCATAGAGAGGGGCTTCTCAGGGTGCCGTCAGCCAAACAGTGTCGACTGGCGGCCCCCAGGGGGAGAGCCTTTTCTGTGAGGGCACCCACCATCTGGAACGAGCTCCCCCCAGAGATACAGAAGATTCCGGATCTGCACACTTTCCGCCGTGCCCTCAAAACATTCCTGTTTCAGCAGGCCGGCCTGGCCTAACTTTCCCTTTATATTGCTTTTTGATTTTATTTTAAACTGGGATGTCTTGAATTATCTAGGACCAGAGTGTTTAGTATATTTAATTGGTTTTTTATTAACGTTTGTATTACATGTATTTTTATCGTTCGCTGTTCACCGCCCTGAGTCCCTTAGGAATAGGGCGGTATATAAATTTAATAAATAAATAAATAAATAAATAAATCCCAGTGGAATCCAGGCAGAAGATAGCAGTGCCCCAAATAAGTAGGGTTGCCAGGTGTCCACTATTTGAACGGACAGTCCACTTTTTTCACATTATGTTCACTATTTTTTTTCACAAAATAGTGGACATTTTTTTTATTCAAAACTTTGTATATTTTTTAATATTTCTCAACATTGTACTGAAATTAAAGAATTATTCCTTAAACACAAAGAATTGATCAAAGCTGCGCAGTCAAATCAAAAATACACACGACAGCAAAGTAAAATGTAATTTAATATTTTACATATTCTTATAATATATTTGATGTTTTGAATTTTAAGTAAAGTTTTGAAGTGATTATTTTAATACGTGTTAAAATGTTTGTAAGAAAATATATAATTTAATTGTAAATTTTTAAAAAATTTTTTTACTACTTAACACCCTCCCTCCCCCCCCGCTTGTCCGCTATTTTTTGGAAGCAGACCTGGCAACCCTACAAATAAGATGCATAGTCAAAGAACCCCAAAGTACCACATAGATGAAGACCGCCATGTTTCAGGACCCCAAGGGACTGAGGTTCACCAAAGCAATACAGCTTGGGCTTGCTTTTGGAATATCGACAATGTAGGCGCTACATGTACCTTCAAGGAGAAGATACAGTGGGAACTCAGGGTGCCGTCGGCTAGACAGTGTCAACTGGCGACCCCTAGAGGCAGAGCTTTCTCTGTGGGTGCTCCCACCCTCTGCAACCAACTCCCTCTGGGGCTCCGGTTGGCCCCTGACCTCCGTACCTTCCGCTGCGACTTAATGACATGGTTGTTCAGCCTGGACTGGGGGGGTTAACATGTATTTTAACACGCTTTTATTCGGATATTTTATTGTTGTGAGCCGCCCTGAGTCCTACGGAGATAGGGCGGCATATAAATAAAATAAAATAAAATAAAAAAATAAATAAACTGACCCAGGCCGTTATATAGCCCATATCACATAAACTTCATGGGGGAGGAGTTTTCAACAGGCCCTTTTAAAAGGACTGGATTAGATGGGCGGATGTCCTAACATTGATTTCTATAGGGCTGTTGTGGCCCCGCCCTCTGAGCCTGTCCCATCGGAGGAAGAAAGCTCCGAGCATGAGGAAGAGGAGTCAGCCAGGCCTCCCTCTCCAGGCCCCTCCCCTCTGGCACTGTCTCAAGTGCCGGCCGAGGGAGAGGAGACAGCTGATTCGAATCAGAGTGATGAAGAAACATCATTCCTGGACACACGCCTCCGAAGGCGTGATAAACGTTTGCAGCAGCTTAGGAGGCGTGCTAGGGATTAGAACTGAGTCACTGGACCACACCCCAGAGACTATATAATAGAGGGTAGTGGTCAAGGATCCTTGTGACGAACAAAGCAAACCCTGGATAGTCACTAAAGCCTCGTCCGGAACTGCTGAGAGAAAGATTTAAAGTGTCGGACATTTGGACTCTTGAGTATTTATCTTTCTGTTTTACTTTGAAAATAAAGTCACTTGGCAGACGGTGTGTCTATCGCTGCCAAGTGGGAGATAAGACCTGGGTGCGTTCCAAAGTGTTTCCTTAACCCTCGACTGGCTGTGTTGTGTGTGTGTGGGTACGGGGACAGATCAAGGGCTTCAAAACAGGGGTGAAATCTACTTACCTTTCCTACTGGTTCATAAGTGCACACAACGCGCGGATACTCTGCGCATGTGCAAACCCTTCTGTGCATGCGCAGAAGGTAAAAAAACAGGTTACTTCCTGGTTAAAACCAGGAAGTAATGACGATTGGGCGGGTGGGTGGAGCCTCCCGCTGCCATTGCTACCGGTTCTCCGAACCACCCTCTGCCATCGCTACCGGTTTGGCCGAACCGATCTGAACCAGTAGCATTTCACCCCTGCTTCAAAGGTAATGAGCAGAAGTCTATTGGCAACCAATTCAAGAACCCCAAAATAGGTATTATTCCACAATAGTGATATTGTCTTGCCAATAGGTTTTCATGGCTCTGTTTAGTACTTGTTTCTGGGGCATCTCTGAAAACAGTCCTATGTAAGAAAAGTTGCAACAGTCAGGTCAGATGATGGTGTGAGTTACAAAGAGGGTTATAACTGGCATACCAGCCAAAGCTGAGAGTCGAGAAGCATCCCCAAGTCACAAAACCTTTTAGCAATAGCAATAGCAATAGCACTTAGACTTATATACCGCTTCACAGTGCTTAACAGCCCTCTCTAAGCGGTTTACAGAGTCAGCATATTGCCCCGAACAATCTGGGTCCTATTTAGTTTCATAAGTGGGCCTGAATCCTGACTGAAAATGATCCAGACAGCATGTTTCCTCTAGGATTCTCTACAGCTGATTTTGCAATATTTTCTCAGCAATCTTCCTCAGGTACGGCAGGTTCGAGCGAAGGTGAAAGTTACAGATAAGGAAGGCCTCTATATGAACTCTACCCCATCTCTCTAAGTAATAGTGACTGCCTCCTCACACCCACCTAGCTACTCAAGGGACCCAGCAGGAGCATAGATCTAGCCCACAACTGACAGAATTCAAATGATCAGGGAGCCCTTTCTACTTCCTCCAGTTCCAGAAAATTAAAAGAAAACCAGGTCCTCCACAGTTGCCACCTGGTCATGATCATGGATTCTACCCAACTGTCATCCAGTCAGAACAAATATGAGCAACATTCTGCGAAGAAATCTACAAATTTTATTTGTAAACTGCTCAGAGTCAGGCAAGTGTGATGGGCGGTATATACTGTATTTTTTGCTCCATAAGATGCACTCCTGTTTTCGGCCTCCGCGCATCCCATTTTCGGCCTCCGTGCATCCCATTTTTGGCCTCCGCATGTCCCGTTTTTGGCCTCCTTTGCGGACACACGGAAGCCGAAAACAAGGTGCACGGAGGCCAAAAATGGGACGTGCAGAGGCTGAAATGGCAGAAGGGTGGGGGCCGGTGGGTGGACGGGGCTTCAGCAATATTCGCTCCATAAGATGCACAGACATTTCCATCCACTTTTGGGAGACAAAAAAGTGCATCTTATGGAGCGAAAAATACGGTACATTTGTTAAATAAATAAATTTTATCTGGTATATCTGCAGGCAGGATTCTATCCACCTTTCCACCAAAGGGTTTGGATAACTCTCAGCAAGGCCACTGAGTTAGGACCTGCAATTGAGGTTAGGGTGGAAAAGAATGGTTCCTTCACTGTGCAGGGCTAAACATTACCAGGGCTCACTTGTGTCCATGTCTGCTTTGTCACCATTGCTGCTCTAGATGTCTTTTCACTTTATTTCTTTCAGTTCCCAGTAACTTAGGAATTTCTGGGTTGGTGGCAGTCAGAGTTAGTATTCAGCCGGTTCAGACCGGTTCGCCCGAACTGGTAGCGGAAATTGTGGGTGGGCCTCCTCACCCGCCCCGGCTTTATGCCATCCTATTTAGGCATGTTTTTGAGGCCAGGCGCATGCGCAGAAGGCGCATGTGCGAGCAAAGCGCATACGTGAAAGGCCGGTCGCATATGTGGAAGGCGGGCATGCGCGAACTGGTAGTAACCCAATGTCAAATCCACCGCTGGTGGCAGTGCAACAGCCTTGCTGGAACAATCTTGTCAAGGGCTCTGGTCACCTTCGAATCCCACAGATTGACTGGGCACAAGTTATGAAATTGTTGGGGAAGCCCCCTGGTGCTTTCCGGGTAGGGCAGAGTTTCAAGTTGAGAGGAAAATCATTGCTTTGGCACACGCTGGGATGCACCTCGGGGCAACCCACTTTTTTCCACTGAATTTCACCGCAGGCACCCGCATCACCTTGAGAAAATGTGCAGCTGTTGTAAGGAGTTCATACAAGGTGACCAGCCCTTTTCTGCTAGAGCTTTTCTCTTCCTCTTCAGATTTGAAGTACTACACAGGTGTTGTGGCCCCGCCCTCTGAGCCTGTCCCATCGGAGGAAGAAAGCTCCGAGCATGAGGAAGAGGAGTCAGCCAGGCCTCCCTCTCCAGGCCCCTCCCCTCTGGCATTGTCTCAAGTGCCGGCCGAGGGAGAAGAGACAGCTGATTCAAATCAGAGTGATGAGGAAACATCATTCCTGGACGCACGCCTCCGAAGGCGTGATAAACGTTTGCAGCAGCTTAGGAGGCGTGCTAGGGATTAGAACTGAGTCACTGGACCACACCCCAGAGACTATATAATAGAGGGTAGTGGTCAAAGGATCCTTGTGACGAACAAAGCAAACCTTGGATAGTCACTAAAGCCTCGTCCGGAGCTGCTGAGAGAAAGATTTAAAGTGTCGGACATTTGGACTCTTGAGTATTTTGTCTTTCTGGTTTACTTTGAAAATAAAGTCACTTGGCAGACGGTGTGTCTATCGCTGCCAAGTGGGAGATAAGAACTGGGTGCGTTCCAAAGTGTTTCCTTAACCCTCGACTGGCTGTATGTGTGTGGGCACGGGGACAGATCAACAGGTATATTACTTTGTATTTCCTTAAAGAAGCTTTCCTTTAAAATCATATATCCAGAAGATAGAATAGGGTCATTCACCAAAATTATTAGGCTGCACTGCAGGTGTTCAAATAACTACGTCAACAAATTGCAAAGAGCATTCTTACCCATACAACCTGGAAGTGTACTGTTGCGTTTTTGTTGTGACTTGCCCTGTTGTACTGGCACTCCACAGCTTACTGAATAGCTATTTTCTGAGTCTGAACAAAACGAAAAGAGAAAGATATATCTCAGTATCATCCTTTCCTTCCACTGATTTATAGAAATATTGTTAAAATCTATTCATGTTAATTAAAGTAGTTGGGTACTAAACTGGTTCAGGGGTGAAATCTACTTACCTTCCTTATTACTTACCTGGTTAAAACCAGGAAGTAATGACACCCGGGCGGCGATCGCTACTGGATCGCCGAACCACGGGGAAAAATTGCTACCGGATCGGACGATTCGGGAGCATTTCACCCCTGAGCTGGTTTGACATCCAGATGTACCTAATCAGTTTTGTCACATGTTTAGTTGATCAAGAAAATCACAAAGGAATGAGTCATCTATATCTGTAAATAACTTTCCCCTTATAGCTGCTAGCTTTGGGATAGGATGAAGCCAGAGAAAAGCTTAGATTAACAGTTGCATAAGGGTTCTTTCTATGAGTTCTGAGACAGCAGAAAATACTGCTGTTCACACACATACACACACACACTTCCCTGCCCTGCCCTGCCAATGGTGATGTTTTTCTTCATAGGCTATAAAGCAAATTAAGAGCAGGGATTTTATTTCCTTCCCCTCCCATCAAATGTGCACCAGCCCATGAAGAAACTTCTGTCCCAGGATTGGGCTAAAGCTGGGGAATGAGTCAAGTGTTTTGCACAAGCATTTTACAAGTGCATTCAAAGACAGCCCTAGTATGGGTTGCTACTGGCTGCTACCATGTTTCCCCGAAAATAAGACCCCGTTTTAAATATTTTTGAAGAGCTTGGCCTTATTTTCGGGGAGGTCTTATTATTTTGGAGCGCGTGGAGCAGAGGTGGGTTTCAGCAGGTTCTGACCAGTTCTGGAGAACCGGTAGCGGAAATTTTGAGTAGTTCGGAGAACCGGTAGTAAAAATTCTGACTGGCCCTGCCCCCACCTATTCTCTGCCTCCTAAATCCCAGCTGATTGGGAGAAAATGGGGATTTTGCAGTAACCTTCCTCTGGAGTGGGGTGGGAATGGAGATTTTACAGTATCCTTCCCCTGCCATGCCCACCAAGCCACGCTCACCAAGCCATGCCACACCCACCAAGCCACACCCACAGAACTGGTAATAAAAATTTTTGAAACCCACCACTGGGGTGGAGCAAGATGGGGCTCCTTTTGCCGTCTTACCTGATTTCCAGCTGTTTCCCTAACCCTAACCAGAGGAAATGGCGGGGACTGACTATGCATGTGTTTAAATATTTTCGGGGGATCTTATTTTTTTGGGGGGGGGGCAGTGGTGGGATTCGGCCAGTTCGCACCTCTTCGGCAGAACCGAAGTGTTAACTTTCTGAGCAGTTCTGATTGTTGGAAGAAATTATTAGGGCAGAGAACCGGTTGTTAAATTACTTGAATCCCACCACTGGGGGGGGGGTATTTTAGCGCATGCACTCAAAAGCCGATTGGGCTTATTATCCAGGGAGGTCTTATATTCGGGGAAACACAGTAGTTGGGATGCTTTTGACTATGATTTCTGGAACAGAGCAAACTAAGTTCATTGTTCAGTGGATATCAGCTGCTCACATGGCCAATCAGCTGTTGCCACATGACCAGAGAAGAATTTGGGGAGGTACCAAGAATTATCCCTCCTGCCTGTATATATCAGTCAGAGAACTTAGCAATAGAGGAGAAAAGTCTTGTTTGAAAAAAGCTGGCATGTTCTCTGCCCAAGGTTTGAAGGTAAGGATTTGCTTTTAAATGGCCAAAAGGTCCCTTCTAATTCAATCTGGTAAAGCCATTTGACAGGGACCATGATTGAATGCTCAGTGAAAGACCTTAAAGGGCAATCACAATGCTCAACTTTTTTGAACAATAATCTAATTATTATTAATAGCTTACAAAAAGTTTTACTGAATATTCTTCCCATTGATCTTGTCTCCAACTATATTTACAAAGTATTTCTTTGAACAGTACTAACTAAAATGTATTTTAACTCACTTTTAATGCCACTGTGTGGCCAAAAGTCAAGAATACAATGTCAACTCACAAAGCATCCCTGGCCTGCTCTCGAGTTGCCATAGGCCAGGGGGGATGGGAAACTGGCGAAACTGCACAGCAGCCAAAACCAGATGCACATTCCACGCTTATCTCCTTCAAGGCTGTATCCCAGGGAAACCTACAATGGTCGAAAGGGAGTGACCTCTACTACTCTTGAAATTGCTCCGTCGGTGAATGTAATTGATGACATACCCGGGGGAGGGGGGAGGGGGGAACAGGGTCATAATTGAAGTGTAAATTATGTAGGGTCAGAGCTGGCTTCACTTGAGAACGTGCCGACATGAAGCTCCTAATAAATGACTGGATTTCTTTTGGTCACGGTTAGGGCCTCCGTCAGAACCCTGACATACAGCTAGTATGTATGTTGCATGTAAAAATGGGTGGAGCTTCAATTGCATCGTTGTGACACCATCTTGACCTTTTTCAATATACCTTAAAGACATCTCTGTGTGATTTATTTATGGACCAGGTGAGAAATGCTTTTAGATACCAACCTGGAACGAAAAGGGTGTTGGATGGACAGAATAAGAAACAGTTCTCAATTCCTCCTGATTTGCTACAGAGCAACTGAGCTTTGGGAACTGGATTGGCACCAGGCAAACATTTCACCATCTCTGAGGAAAAAAAAGCAGGAAGGAAGTGACTAATTCAGAAGACTGAAGGATCTTGCAGTCAACTTCATTTTGCTTCCAAATGGGTGAACAGGGGAAACATGTGAGCCAGGCTGAAACAAACGGAATATGTCCTATGAGCATAACCCAAAATGTAAATAAATAAATAAAAAATCCAAGCATCTAGTTTATGGGTGTCAAACTTGCCGTGTCACGTCAATGTCACGTGACGTATCATAATGTTTTTTTGCCTTCGCGGAGCTGGGGTGGGCGTGGCCTGCACATAATGCATCCGGCCCGTGGGCTGCCAGTTTGACACCCGTGGCTCTGGTTCATGGGATTCCTTTTAAAGAAGTTGCTAGGATGTATCTACGTAGCCAGAATGAAAGGTAAGTGCACTTCGACACTGCTACTAGTTGCAACTTTTCCTGAAGAAGCATATCCCATTATCCCTCATCCTTTTCACTTATGGGTTAGATTGCTTCAATTTCCTATATAGAATAGAATAGAATAGAATGGAATGGAATGGAATAACAGAGTTGGAAGGGACCTTAGAGGTCTTCTAGTCCAACCCCCTGCTCAGGCAGGAAGCCTGATACCATTTCAGACAAATGGTTGTCCAATCTCTTCTTAAAAACTTCCAGTGTTGGAGCATTCACAATTTCTGGAACCAAGTTCTGGAAGTTAATTGTTCTAACTGTCAGGAAATTTCTCCTTAGTTCTAAGTTGCTTCTCTCCTTGATTAGTTTCCACCGATTGCTTCTTGTCCAGCCCTCAGGTGCTTTGGAGAATAGCTTGACTCCCTCTTCTTTGTGGCAGACCTGAGATATTGGAACACTGCTATCATGTCTCCCCTAGTCCTTCTTTTCATTAAACTAGACATACCCAATTCCAAGAAATACAATGTCAACTTGCAAAGCATCCCTGATCTGCTCTCAAATTGCCATAGGCCGGGGGGGGGGGGATGGGAAACTGACAAAACTGCACAGCAGCCAAATCCAAATGCATGACTAAATGCCGAAGGCGCATGGAGCGCTGTTACCTTCCCACCAAAGTGGTCCCTATTTTTCTACTTGCATTTTTTACATGCTTTCGAACTGCAAGGTTGGCAGAAGCTGGGACAAGTAACGGGATCTCACTCCATTACATGGTGCTAGGGATTCGAACCGCTGAACTGCCGACCTTCTGATCGACAAGCTCAGTGTCTTAGCCACTGAGCCACCACATCCTTATTCAGTTTATAACCTTCACATTACAAAAAGTGAAAGAATGGAAAATGTCTATTACATAGTGTTACTTACCAACACAATCTTTTTTATTCCAGTGTAATTTTCTCCCAGGTGGACATAAACATTCATAAGTTCCCACAGTATTAAGGCATCCAGAATCACAGCTTCCATTGTTGATGCTACATTCATCTACATCTAAAAATATATTTAAATTAAATAGCATTGCCTTGTAAGGATTTGTTTTCATTTGCTTGAACAATATCTAAGAAGTACTACGTTGTATTTTAATATTTAATAATACTAAATGCAATATTTCATATCAATGTCCACTGTTTCTAAAAAAACCGAATCAAAATCTCCAGAACTAGTATTTGGGTAGCAGACAACCTGGAAATCCTGGAAAGAGTATAGACTAGACTGGTGTTTTTCAACCTTGGCAGCTTGAAAAATTCTTTAATTTTCAAGTTCTGGGACTTCAACTCCCAGAACTCCCAGAAAAGCATGCTGGTTGGGGAATCCTGGGAATTGAAGTCCACATATCTTCAAAGCTGCCAAGTTTGAGCAACATTACACCAGAGGTGGGTTTCAGCAGGTTCTGACCAGTTCTGGAGAACCGATAGCGGAAATTTTGAGTAGTTCGGAGAACCGGTAGTAAAAATTCTGACTGGCCCCGCCCCCATCTATTCTCTGCCTCCCAAGTCCCAGCTGATCAGGACGAAATGGGGATTTTGCAGTAACCTTCCCCTGCCACACCCACCAAGCCATGCCCATCAAGCAATGCCATGCCCACCAAGCCACACCCACAGAACCGGTAGTAAAATATTTTGAAACCCACCACTGCATTACACTACTAGGATATAAAGTAAAAAAAAAACAAAACACCCCAAAAATCTCACCATAGAAGATTGCCGAGCACTTCTATATTGTTGTCAAGAACAATTGCAAATTGTTGCAAGAAAATTACTATATTGTTGTCAAGAAAATTGTTGTCAAGAAAATCAGCAAAATAAATGGCTACCTATAGTTCAGTTTAATAGTTGCAGTTCTTTCTTTACAAGTGACTCCTATACTATGCCGTCTTGTCAATAACCGTTTCATCGTTTAGTTCATTTAGTGTTTTTAAGATTCTTTGCCCACTTCAAAATCTGCCCTGTTGTTAATGCAATTTTGACAACATTGCTTTTATCAAAACATTTCATACAAAAAGAATAAAAAAGAGTCAATCTTCCAACCTCCACAATGTGTCATTCCATATAATGTGTAACCGTTGTGACATAAGCATTCAAAACTTCCTGGATAATTGATGCAGGTATGGTCACAGGTCCTTTCAAATGAACATTCGTCTATATCTTGATTTGAAAAAAGGGAGAGAGGAAGTAGTGTAAGAAATTGTAAATTTAACCAACACACCAGTGGTGAGTTGCCCCCGGTTCGCACCGGTTCTATAGAACTGGTAGTAAAAAACCGGCGGGAGGCCCCGCCCACCGACCCTGGCGTCATCAAAACGCTTCTGCGCATGTGCAAAAGAGCACACCCATGTGCGAGCGAAGCAAGTGCGCACACGCGGCCCCACTGCGAACCGGTAGTAAAGGTAAGTAGAACCCACCCCTGCAACACACATATTGAAAATATCCATGTTTCTTAATATCCTGTCATAAATCATGGTTAATACCTGTCAAGCTATGACTAAAAGATACAAGCTTTGATTTTCTATGTGTCTTCCACGTGGAACAAATTGTCTACATGAAATGGCATACATTTCTATATTTTTTTTCTCAGAGATTATTTCCATTAAAACGTCACTTAAGGCAGCTGCTGAGTAAATAGAAAGAGGACCAAACTGATGTTTTAAATATGAGTTGAAATGTCATATTCAGCTGTAGTGTTCAGTTTGACCACAGAGAGTCACCACTGAATCTCTATCTTGTATCACACCAGAAATTAACTTTGCAACCTGGGACCTCAGTTTCATTAAATTTATTTTTCGATGGTTTAACAAGAAAATAGCCCTCCCTAATAGTTACACTTTTAAAAATTCATGATGCTTATAGTTGTATATAATGTTCTTTTACTAAGTGCTCAAAATGTTTCACACCCATTCTCATTCCTGAGATACTTAAAGCAACAGATAATTTGGATATATTACTATGCGCAGTTCCCCTTTGGGGAAGATTCCATAGTCACTTTGGGAGGTGCTTTTCAATTTGCATTGAAACGTTCTGAGCAAAGAAAGTGCAATTTGAGAGAATATGAAAAAGAAATCTTTGATTCTGATTTGAAGTTTATAAAAATAGATGAAGGCATGGACGAGCAACCTAAGGACGGTGGTGGCTCATAGCTTCCAAATCTCTACTTTGTAACCATCAGATTGAAGAAAATGGGGGGGGGGGATGATATCTTGACACTTTTTTTTTCTCATTATGCTTAAATGTGCTAATCTTTCCCTAAATATAGTGAGGGGGAAAAAAAGAAGTCCTTAGCTTTACCCACCTGCAGGGGTGGGCTGCTGGGGGTTCGGGAGAATCTCTAGCTAAGATTCTGTGCAGTTCGGAGAACCCCCAAATCCCACTCCTGGCTGCCCCTGCCCACCCCGCCCTGCCCCTCCCAGGAGTCCCCATGCGGCCTGCATTTTGGGTGCAGGGCATGCGTGGAGGTTCGGGGAGGGTGAAAAACAGGCCTACCGGAAGTTCGGGAAGGCCAGAAACAGGCCCATTTCTGGCCTCCAGAGGGCCTCCAGAGCTTGGGGAGGCCGTTTTCATCCTCCAGGAGCCTGGGAAGAGCAAAAACGCCTCCCCCCCGGCCGTGGTGCAGGAGGCTGACTAGGCCATGTCCACCCAGCAACCGGGCAGAGAACCCCTTGCTAAAATTTTTGAAGCCCACCCCTGCCCACCTGTGTTAATCACCCCAACCAGACTTGTATCACTGGCTAACTACCTGTATCACCTTCTCCCCCCAAATGTCAGGTGCATTGAAAGATAGCCTGATGCTAATAATGACTTAATCTCTATTTCTAAACAGAATGCCCAAAACATATGAGAAGAACTGGTTATTAACTGTTTCTTTGAGAAGCCATCTGTAAATATATACATATGGAATCTATGCCTATATGAATCCCCATTCAGATGAGAGGTTTTTTTTTTCTTTCTAATGATATTTTCCCAAATTCTATGGCAGCTTATTTGAAGTCAGAGCCACTCCAGATTGAACTGGCAAAATTCAACTTCACCCTTCCTACCCCACTCAATTCCCGTATCTCTGCTGGACCATGGGAAGCCAAATGTAGTTCCTAGAGAGGCTCAATTTTGTGGGGCCACCCTAGGACATTTTTCTGATCTTGAAAGTCAGCCCTCTCTCAGTCCTATTTACGCAACACAGTTGATAGGTGGAGGGGATTAATGTGAGTCTGAAACAAGGGCATTTGGGGATTAAAATTATACCCGCCCCCCCCCCAAAAAAAAACAATTCTCTTGTTCCTTTGGTTTTGGTGTTCACATAATATGCCCTTGGGTACTTATATTCTTCTGATCCTGAGAATATTAAAGAAGAACGACTTAAAAACAATCAAAACCATTTTATGTACTCCAAAGCAATCCTTTTTTTCCCCTAGATAATCCTGGCTTTATTTTCCTTTCTTTTAGGCGTTAGATGCCTACAACTTTATAAACTCTTTTCTTTGAGTATTAGTAAAACCTGCTGCTAGGCTGCCTCCACATTTTCTGCAATCTTTCTCTCTAGACTCTCCAGTCTGTTGTGGAATTCAGCACTTTGTATAGAAAAGAGAAAGGTATTTCCCTATCTTAAAGTCTACAGGGGGAAAAAACCAAACATATTATGAGATAAAGAAAGAACTCTAGAATTTATCCAGGATTCATTCTCTTCATCAACCTCTGATTTCAACCATTTGTTTGATTCATGCAGGAACTGGGCTTTGAAAAGTCGCAATAGATCCTCTAATTCTTAATCCTATTCAGTATTGGCAAGCAAAGGTTGCAAGGAGGATGAGAGGATGCACTGCACACAAATCCTCAGACTAATGTTGGGCAGTTGTACTTTTGCTTGTAGTGTTTCACTTATTTTGAACAAAATGAAATTGAGTAACATGTCTTTTCTAATATAGGAAGTATATGGCTATAGTGAAAAAAGGCGAAGCTCAAATATTTGTTGTAAGCATCCAGAATTGCTTAAAATGGGTGGCCATATTTTTACATACATATGTACGTACGTACATATGTACCTAGTATATACATACATACTATTGCATGAAGGCGAATAGAATAGAATAGAATAGAATAGAATAGAATAGAATAGAATAGAATAGAATAGAATAGAATAGAATTCTTTATTGGCCATGTGTGATTGGACACACAAGGAATTTGTCTTTGGTGTATATGCTCCCAGTGTAAATAAGGAGAATAAAATACATTCATCGAGAGTAAAAAGATACAACACTTAGTGATAGTCAAGGTTACTAATAAGCTATCAAATCGTACTAGGAAACAAATAAAAACAATATAATTGAAAGATACAAGCAACATGGTTATAGTAATAAGTGGGAAAAGATAGATACTAGTAAGGAAGAGAAGAACAATAGTAATACAGTCTTAGTAAATTATTTGACAGTGTTGTGGGAATTAGTTGTTAAGCAGAGTGATGGCATTCGGGAAAAAACTGTCCTTGTGTCTAGTTGTCTTGATGTGCAGTGCCCTATAGCGTCTTTTTCAAGGTAGAAGTTGAAACAATTTATGTCTAGGATAATTGTGGTTTCGGGATAATTTATGTCCAAGAAATTGTGGTTTCACGGAATCTAAGACAGGTTGAGACAGGTTCTGTTAAAGCATTTAGACCAGGGGTGTCAAACTCGATTTCTTGGAGGGCCGCATAAGGGTTATGTTTGACCTTGGGGGGCCAGGTGGGTGTGGCCAGGTTGGGCATGGCCAGTTCAATGTCAGTTGTGTGTGGGGCATCTGTGGTGGCCTAGGTGGGGCTGGGTGGGGATCCTCCTGCAGCCCTCTCCAAGCCAAAACAGAGCTCCATTTTTGCTGGCAGAGGCACCATGGGCCGGTCCTTTGCTATTTCCAGGGCAGTCCCGCAGGCCAGATTTAAACATCCAGCGAGCCAGATCCGTCTCATGGGCCTTGAGTTTGACACTCCAGATTTAGATTCTACATTTTACAAATTCCAAAACACATTATTGTGTTACTCTGAATCAGCTGAATCAAGGGATCATCTCAACATCCATTTGGATTTATTCTTATTGTTAACATGACTGTCTTGTTTTTACTGGCTTTTAAGGAGAAATTGATTTTGTCTTCCCCATTAGAAAGCAACAGTCTTATGTGGAAATACTTCAGGGAAGTGTTTGTGCAATACTCCTTAATCTCTTAATAATCGTTTTAATAGTTTTAACATTAGTTTTAAATAAACGAGATAACACAAAGTAATGAATAAGCAGTTTTTCATTATTAAAGACCTGAAGCCACTACTACCGGTATCCATGCTAAAATGTCCCCAAAGCCCATCCTCCTGGGATTCTTCAAACTTCCCTCAGGTGTGAGAACAAAAAGACACAAGCAGGTATACAGGTAGTCCTTGGCTTATGACCACAATTGAACCCAAAATTTCCGTTGCTAAGCAAGAAAGTTAAGTGAGTTTTGCCCCATTTTATGACATTTCTGGCCACAGTTGTTAAGTGAATCACTGCAATTGTTTTTCTCAATACTGCTTTTTCTTAGTAACTCAAAATTCCTTTCTAGTGAGAAGTGGAGTCCTGTCTTTGCTGAATTGTTATCTGTTTCTCATCTTTCATTCAAAAGTCAGAATGAAAAAAAGATGTTAGGCTTAAATTAGCCTCTACCACTCTTAATCACTCACTAAACTGTTAACATAGTTAAACGGTTAACTAGAACCCTGCTGTCTAGTTTTTCTTATGTTTGCTGTCCTGGATGTCAAATCCATTTCAGTCATCTCTGAATATAGCTAACCAGAGGTGGGGAAAAAGCTTAAGTATCAAATCAACCTTGAAAGGCAGAAATGTAATTCCAAAGTCTTCTTATGGTTAGAACAAAATTATTGAGACATATCAAAATATTCATGTCTTCAAAAGGGTTTGAGGAGCAGAAGATTTGCGAGACCTAAGACCAGGAATAGTAAATAAGCATGGCAGACTGGATCAGTGGCAGATGGGTGAAAAAAAATTGCATATATTCCAGACGGATTATACTTTCTAAAATATTTAACGATTTAGATAAATCATCCTGCTGTCAACCCTGAAGCTGTCCTGACCGAAGCCATTTTGTCTGCTTCAGTATTGCCACATTGGAGCTGAGGGTCAGG
This sequence comes from Pantherophis guttatus, assembly GCF_059756535.1. NCBI lineage: Eukaryota > Metazoa > Chordata > Lepidosauria > Squamata > Colubridae > Pantherophis > Pantherophis guttatus. The sequence continues at coordinate 78,683,688 of NC_142069.1, forward strand.
GAGAGGGGATTGGAGATAGAGGGATTTTTGTAGCCAAAACAAAATACTTTCTCTTGGGAACCAAGGACATTCTCACACCTGGTCGGATGAAGGTGGAGTGATGCTACCCGGTTGCCAGACTGCACCGTGATTGGACCATGTGACTGATTGTTTTGAGAAAGTAGAAAAGCTTTCACTTTTAATGAGGTGAAAACAGGCGAGTTTCAGAGTCGGTTTTCACCAGATATGTGCCAATATATTTCCAATAAAAGTAATATTTGAGGAACTTGAGTGCCTCGAAGTTTTGCTTGCAATGGATTTATTACTTGGAACCCTGACACCTGCTTTGTCTATGAAACTAGTTTGTTTTCCAATGTATGCAAAGTTAGTTCTGTTTTATAGGTTACCTTGGGAGAGTTTGATATTGAGAAGAGGCATACTTTTAAATAAATAGCCCTCTATATTTAAGGAGCAATCCCAGGAGGGCTACACCAGATCTATGCCCTGTGTGCTTTGAGTCTGGAAGCAGAGTGTTATAAATTCAAGAAATGTATTTTCCATTAAATAGAATGTAAATAAACAATAGCACTTCACAGGAAATAACAACATACATTGTATTTTAACAAAAGTTAATTAAAACTTTCTAATTCTAATTGGGGTGATTAAAAAGCCAAAAAAAAAACCTTGGCACAAGTATTTCAGTAACACTGAAAAATGTTTTTCCCTCTAGCTATTTGAAAAACAAAAACCTTGTTAAAAAAAAGTTATAACCTAAGCCTTGATGAGTAACCTCAAACCACTCTTGCCTCTTCTACTGAAAACAAACAATAGCACATTTTGCCAGTCAAGGAAGAAAGGAAATATGGTGATTTATACTTTACTGGTTGCTTGATCTCTATCAGCTTTTCTTCTTTCCTCCTTCCCTCCATTGTACGCCAATTATCCTTCTGGAAATCATGACAAGACTAAATCCATAAATCACTTGCTTCTGCTAGTAAGATACTAACAGTACAGTTTTGATCAGTCAGCGCTAAGCATATATCCCACAGCAAGAATAACATTTGTTATTCATCAACATAGCATATTGTAATAATGACAATCTATGCAGAGATTTCTAGATCTTTCTTGGCCTTTTCGCAGCCAAACTCCAAGGGCCAGATGAGGGCATTTCCAAAGAAGGGGAGTGAGCTCAGAATGGACTTTTTTCCTGTGCATTGCTCCTCTCTGGAGTCTTAGCAGCATGACCGGGCTGTTTGAACAACTGCCTGTTCTTAGATACAGGGAGCATGATAAAACCTTCATGACACTTTTCTATTTTAGGCATGAAAGCCTTTTTGGAGAAGAAAATAAATATTTTCTGCATGAAGAGATATTTCAAACAAATCAGACAAATAAAATCCTTGGTTGCTTCTCACAGGCTTCTCTGTGTTTTAAAATAGGAGCATCTTAGGTCTATTGACTCTTTGATCACACATATTTAGCATCCATAACTTCTCCACGATATCTGTTAAGTTTATACATATAAAGATTTTAAAAACAATTAAAAACTACCATCTTTAGCTCTGTACACATAAATATTATTCACTGGATGAAAGGAGAAGCCTTTCAGTTGCCAGTGTCACCTTCTCGTCTATAGTATTTTCATTTCTTGACTAATCCCTCAATCCCCTATACAGTAGTGGCCAAAATTGTGGAAACCTTTTGGGAAGAGTATATTTTCTAAAACTAGCTACTGTGTTTTCCCGAAAATAAGACCCTGTTTTATATTTTTTTGAACCCGGAAATAAGTGCTTGGCCTTATTTTCGGGGAGGTCTTATTATTTTGGGGTGTGTGAAGCAAAACGGGCCTCCTCTTACCTGATTTCCAGCTCTGTCTCACTAACCCTAACCAGGGGAAATGGCAGGGACCGGCTGTGCATGCGGTTAAATATTTTCGGATAAGGCTTATTTTCAGGGGAGGGTTTATTTTTTGGGGGGGAAGGGCTTATTTTTGGGGGAGACTTATTTTTGGGATAACACGGTAATAACACCACTTTTTTGGGGGAGTAGTACCATAAAATTATATATCAATGGAAAGATAAGTTTGCATCAGAGGTGGGTTTCAGCAGGTTCTGACCAGTTCTGGAGAACCGGTAGCGGAAATTTTGAGTAGTTCGGCGAAATGGTAAATACCACCTCTGACTGGCCCCACCCCCATCTATTCTCTGCCTCTCGAGTCCCAGCTGATCGGGAGGAAATGGGAATTTTGCAGTAACCTTCCCCTGGAGTCAGGTGGGAATGGAGATTTTACAGTATCCTTCCCCTGCCATGCCCACCAAGCCATACCCACAGAACCGGTGGTAAAAAAGTTTGAAACCCATCACTGGTTTGCATGTGCTATATTTTGCAAGTGTGCGTTGTGATGTTTGTTTTTCTGAACGTGACATCTGGCATGGGTATTTTATGCTTGACAGGAACGTATATAAGTTTAACATTTATAAATTACATCCTTTGCTACTGATATTCAGGTTTCAGCCTTGGTCTTCAGCCTACTTTTCTTTGATATACTTTCCACAAAATGGATAACGGGAGTATAATATGGGAGTTATTGTGACATATCAACTGCTTTTATTTCAAATAGTTTTATTAAGAAGTCAGTACAAACTACAGAAAAATACAAACAAAAAGTTAGGAAAAAAGTTACAAGAAAAATTAAGAAAGGGTGTGTGTGAGTAAAAGTAAAAAAAGAAAAGAAAGACAGAAAAAAAGAATAAGAATAAGAATAAGAATAAGAATAAGAAAAAGAAAAAGAAAAAGAAAAAGAAAAAGAAAAAGAAAAAGAAAAAGAAAAAGAAAAAAGAAGTAATTTCCCCCTTCATCCCTTCAGGTAGAAATAATTTTACTAATCACCATTAATTAAAAAAAACTCACTTCCTGTATGTCTTGAACTTATGACTGGTTACTTAGCCATCATTCAGAGTTACAATGGACACTAAAAAAGCTATTCATGACCTGGATTTGAAGTTCCAACAACTGCCCCTGCAATCACAGGACTGCGTCATCAACTGGCCCTCTTTTACAGCTATTTGCGGTATCCTATGGCCATGTGACCATAATATGCAATGTTTTTTTTTCTGGAAACCTGTTTCTGGCAAAAAATGCCCCATAACACACAATGGGTTTGCTTAAGCTGTTTGCTTAACAGCTTAATGACTGTGGTGTTCACTTGGCAACCACCGCAAAAAAAGATTTGAGCATAGTCACGTGATGACCTGTTTAATGACCATCATGATTTACAACCATAATTATGGGTTCAATTATGGTCATGTTGAGGACTACCTATAATCTCTCTTCTGCCCATAGCTCATCTCTTAGGTAAAGAAAACAACTCCAAATGCTATGTCAATCAATCCTTGTCAGCATAATCCAGTAATGGCAACAACTTTCTTCTTTTAACCCTGGTCAAATAAACCAATTTTAAACCTTTCCCGACATTTTAGAATTCTTCTTTAAGCCCTTAAAAAAATCCTAGATTTTTTTTGATCGTATGAGTTTCAAAGGGAAAATCCTTCAGAACTTTACCAAGTTTCTTTCAGAACAATAAGTAAAATATACGTCCATGGAGATTCTCAGTCTCCAGGTCAGGATTATCCCAAAGGTGCTTGTTTTTTTTTTTTCTCAAGAGGCAACTGGACTTTCTGTTTTTTCTTTGAAGACATTTCACTTCTCATCCAAGAAGCTTCTTCAGCTCTGACTGGATGGTGAGGAATGGAAGGATTTATACTCCTTGCAGAGAGCTGGTCATTTGCATTCTTTTAGCGAGTCGTTGAGGCCACCTGGAGGCTTATCAAGAAGGCTCCACACCCATTTGCACTACACAGGTGACCCTGATGACATAGATAAATCTCCAGGTAGCCTCAGCGACTGTTGTGGCCCGCCAGCGGCCTGCGCAGATTGTTGCTGATCCCGATGACGAGGAGGCTGTTGTGGTGTCGCGCCAGCAGCCTGTGCAGCCGGCGCTCGAGTCGGACAGCGAGGAGGCTGAAGAAGATGTGGTGCCAGAGGCAGGGATTCAGCCAAGGCCTTCAGAACCTCCAGAGGCTCCTTTAAGTGCAGAGGATGAAGTGGAGGAGCCTCTTCTCAATGCACGGGCACGCAGAGCTGCCAAAAGGCAGGAGTGGTTACTCAGGAGGAGGTCTCCTTGAGAGTAAGGCTTGGGGCTAATTGGCCACTCTCTTAGCGTATTTAAGTTTGCACGCAGCTTCTAAAAAGCTGCAGGAAACAACGCATGTTCGCTCGATGATCATTGAAATCTGGATTTTCTTTGCAAACCTTGCTTCTGGGCTTTTTGCCAACTCTCGTAAGACTTTATCTTTCTGTGGAATTTCTGGCAGGTTGTTAAGGACGTTTTAGTTAACAGCCTGCATTTGTAAAAAAACTACGTTTGGAAGTAAATTAAGTTTGGTTCATAGTTTTGTGTGTGCTGCATTCTCTGAGATCCGTAGCTGGGGCAAAACAGCGACTCTCTAAAAGAATGCAAATGATCAGCTGTCTGCAAGCAGTATAAATCCTTCCATTCCCCACTATCCAGTCAGAGCTGAAGAAGCTTCTTGGATGAGAAGTGAAACGTCTTTTTAAAAAAAAACCCAAAAGTCCAATTACCTCTTGAAAAAAGTACCTTTGGGACAAGTAAAATTTATCCTTTTGTTTGTAATTTCTAAAAAAAATTCCTTCCATTTTCTTTTTCCTCTGGTTCTAGTGTCTAGCCTTCAAGGTCTCCTTATTAAAAAAGACAAAACAAAAAACCAGGAACATTTTGATGGGCACTCATTGCCCTCACTATGTAAGAAGAAAGGAATTAAGATTTAATTTAAGCAATTACCTTGGCAGGTCCTTTCATCCGTTAGTAATTTGTAGCCCTTTTGGCAGCTGCATTCAAAGCTTCCCACTGTGTTCCTGCAGAAGTGATCGCAGCCTCCATTGTTCATCAGACATTCATCTATATCTGTCAGAAACAGCAGGTGAAGAAACCAGAATAAGAGATCAGCCTTGTATTTTCTAAGAGAAATTACCTAGGAATATTATATATCATCCTAAATTGGGGGGAGGACAGGAAAATTTCATTTGAGTGAAGATTCCCATATCTGCCCAGAGTGGAAGAAAAACAAAACAAAACATTTTAACAGACCAGAAGATTTATGCCAAAAAAACAAACAAACAAAAAAAAAAAACCCAGCTCAATATAAACCTTTTCCCAAGGTGCAAGTAAGATGGAAAATATATTGAGGAAAGCAAATAAACTGCAGTTGTGCAATCACATTCCATTTATGCAAAGACTGCTTCAGCCTATACAGTGTGTTCATGAGTCTTACAGAGTTAAAATTCTTCAGTCAATATATATTTAAACCAGTGGTGGGTTACTCCCGGTTCTGTCCGGTTCTTGCGAACCGGCAGTAAAAGCGGCGGGAGGCTCCGCCCACCCACCCAAATGTCATAATGGACGATCTGCGCATGCGCAGAAATGTACAAGCGTGGACGAGCAAAGCAAGTGCTCCCATTGAGAACCGGTAGTAAAGGTAAGTAGAACCCACCCCTGATTTGAACCTTCTATCAACATCTTCCACTTCAAGATGTTTCTACCCCTTTAGTGTGGAATGCATTCTACAAAATCTTCCCTAGTTACTTGGAAACTTTTTCTCTCCATGATTCCATGATTTAATCTTGATTCTTTCATGTCTGTTCACTGTTCTGTCCAAACTATGCACCTTTTCTTGCTTATCCCTTCTCTTTAACCTTTGCACCGGCTTTGGTCATGCCCAAATTCCTTGCCCTTCTGTCATCCATCCCACTTAATTTAATTAGCAAAGAAAGACTCCTGGTTCATTTCTTTTTCCAAGAGTATATACTTTATTGAGAACAAAGCGGTTACAGATTAGAGCAGGCAGAATCTGTTGGCTTGGCATGAAAAAATGATGCAATTCACTTTCCCTTTTCCCCTGGCCATCCATTCCCCTGTTATCAGTCAATGTCCAATTAAAAGTTCTCAGGTTGTTTTGGAAACCGACCTTGCATTGGCGCCTTTCCCATCTCCACATGTTCTGACCTAGGCTTCCTGATATAGTAAAAAGCACACAATTTGTCCCAACCCCCCTTTTTTTATTTTAGCGGCTGTGAATTCCTTTCATTCACAGCACCTGCTGAATCACCAAGAGTTTATAAATAGTCCAACAGAAGTCTGCCACAGTCCTTTGGATAAGGTTGGTAAACACCCACCTTTATCTTCTTTGACACGCTGCCAAAGACCTAATTGGCAATTATCTTGGCAAGGCCACACGGAAACACAGAGTCAAAAACGGAGCTTCAAAGTACAAACCAACACCATCCACAATGTTGCTTCCTGTAAAGATCCACGTGCCTTTGCTCTTCTTTTATGTCTTATGGGAGGGGCCAATCATTTCCAAGCCTTACTCCCAAGTTGTCTCTTTTGTTTTAACTGTTCTTGTCTTCTGGCAGCTCTGCGCATGCGTGCACTAGGAATAGGCTCCCCCTGTTCCTCTGCCTCTCTGATGTCCGACTCTGGAGGCTCCGGAGTCCACACATAACTCCCAGGCGGCCCTGACCCCATCTCTGCCTCCAACGCAGAGCCCTCGTCCGAGCCTTCCCCAGACTCCAGGACTGCCCATGTTCCTCCCCAGCCTCCTCACTGTCCAACTCTGCTGCCAGCTCTGCAGGCTGCTGGCAGACCACAACACCACATTCCTTTTGCTGACCTTGTGCTTGACTGGTGCTCCTCATAGTCAGGGCCGGCTCTGCTTCAAATCCACCCACACCTAACCATCCACATTTCAATCTCTCCCCCTTCTGCCTGCCGTTGCTGATGTCAGGCCGGCAAGACGCCATGCGAAGCAAGCAGCACAATGACATCTATGACTCTTTCCCTTCAAAGATCTCTTGGGCTGTGTACCTTCATGTTTTGCTGGACTAGACATTTTGACTCTTCTAAAGTTTTCCTGCTTTGTCCTCCCTCTGTCCTTTCTATCTTTCCTGCTTGTTCTGAAATGTTCAGTGGATACTGTTTTTTTTAAACCATCTTTTTAATGTTTCCACAAGAGTATTTCCAGTAGTGGTGTGTTCCCTCTGTCAAAAGGTAAACTGCAACTGCTTAGAGCTGCGATGGCAAACCTATGGCACGCATGCCGGAACTGCCATGCAGAGCCATCTCTCTGGGTATGCCAGCCATCGCCCGTTGCTCTTCCAGGCTAGTTGCTCACGTGCGCGGGAGCGCCAGAAACCGGAAGAACAGTTCCCTGGTGTGCATGCACGTGCTGGGAAGCTGAGCTTCTGGTTTCTGGCGCACGCATGCATGCCAGCCAGCTGGTCTTCACGAGCTGGCATACGCCAGAAACTGGAAAACCAGGTGACCGGCATACATGCGCACACCGGAAACTGGAAGCTCAGCTTCCCGGTGTGCCCATACACGCCGGGGAGCTGCTCTTCCAGTTCCTGGTGCTCTGTCCTGAGCGCGCGCTCCCCTTTGGCACTCGGTGCCGAAAAGGTTCGTCAACACTGCCTTAGAGGAAAGAAATCTCCACCTGCTGTCTAAACAGTGTCTTGATGTTGAGCTCTGGGCGAGATTATTGGTTTTAAAATGTACCAAGGAAGCATATCCATCAAGCCAAATGTGTAATTATTATAATGTTTTCAATTTTCCATGCATCATTAACCAAATGACTTGGGATTCTGGTTTAGAGATGTGAATTGCTGTTTGTTTTTTTAATGATTCAGCAGTTATGTTCCTTCCACGCTAGTATCAGCACTGCTATATTGAAGGCAATCAAATAGATTATCTGAGATGGATGCATCATATGAATCGCACTTGGGGGGGGGGGGGGAACGGCATAATCCTCGAATAGTAGGAACTGGAAGAGTCAGCCTAAAATTTCAGTAAATCCCCATCAACTTCTGTATTCTCCTTTTCACATTCAGCTCTTAACATGCAGCATTTTAAAACAGAAGAAATTGTTTATTGTACAACCAAAATAAACTGAAGCATACCAAAACCTAGAATCTAGTTGGCTCAGTTAATTATAAAATAAGGTGATTACATTTTTATAGCTAGCACTCTGAGTTTAAGTGAATAACTTTAGTTGCAAATATTGAAACTAACTTAGCAGTCTATTAGTTTGTTTCTGACAAAAGTGTTTTCCATTCTACATTTTCTCTTAATTTAGCGAAACTTTGAAATTTTGTATATATTACAAGATGCCCCATTGAAAGCATCTGAACCTTAGTTTATTGGAGTGAAACTAGTTGATATCTCAGTGATAAAATAGAGAGAACAATAATTATACAGAAATTCAAAACCAATAAATAAAACAAAAAAACGCAGCTATAATTTAAATAAATAAATAAATAAATAAATAAATAAATAAATAAAATAAATAAAATAAATAAATATTTGAATATCTGCTGGACAAAAATTCTTGAGGCAACCTTTTTCTATTTCCAATTATAAAATAAAAAATAGAATGTTACCTTTTTTATTGAAAGTGTTTAAAGAAAGATAAAAACAAGAGAAAGGCAAAGAAAGAAAGCAGAGAGAAAGCAAACAGTACAAGAATAGAAAAAATAATGAGAAAAAAGATACAAAGATGTGGCATTTGATATTCTTCACAGCAGTTTATAAATACAATTATATTTTTACTTCTCTTTCAAGTTACATCATAATACAACTCTTCTTTCGATAATCTATCCTGTCTAATCATCAGAGCCATAAATCACAAGTCCATAAGAAGTTTCCAGTCATCATGACCAAATGTCAGAATGTTATCTACTTGAAGAGAAGATGAATATGCCTTTCAAACATTGCATATGGTTTGATATGATGCTTTAATACAGGTAGTCCTCAATTTATGACCACAATTGAGCCCAACGTTTCTGTTGCTAAGTGAAACATTTGATAAGTGAATTTGCCCCATTTTACAAATTTTCTTGCCACAGTTGTTAAATGAATCATTGCAGCTGTTGGTGTCATGGTTGTTAAGTGAATCTGGCTTCCCCAGTGTTTGTAAGAAAGTTGTAAAATGTGATCACGTGATCCTGGGACACTATCATAACTATGAGTCAATTGCCAAATGTCTGAATTTTGGTCACATGCAGCAAAAACAGAGCAGGGAGGACCATGTGCGACCCTCCTGAGCTCCATGTGCGGCCCTCCCAAGTTCCATTTTCGCTGGCAGAAGGTTGCAGGAGGCCATCACAGCTGAAAATGGAGGTCACAAGGGCTGTGCGCGGCCCTTCCTAGCTCCATTTTCGCTGGCAGAGGGTTGCAGGAGGCCATTGCAGCCGAAAACAGAACTTGGGAGGCCATTTCGCTGGCAGAGCGCTCAGCCGCCTCCAACACGAGTGACATCAAGCTGGCCACACCCACCCTGGCCACGCCTACCCCAGTCCCCCAAGGTCAAACACAACCTTGATGTGGCCCTCAATGAAATCAAGTTTGGCACCCCTGCTCCCACTTCTTTAGGACTTTTGGAACCATGTGTAATTGGTTATTGTTTTCATTAAATACCCATGTTTATAGATATATATGTTTTGTAAGTGGAAAAGTCAGAAAGCACATTCCTATGACTCAAATTGTAACAACAGCTCATCAGACTCCCCAGTTCACTTCATATCTTCTTTGATTCCTAATGTACAGCGTGCTACCTGTTCAGAAACCTGCCAGGATCGATTAAGAAGTGACTGTATGAATTAAATGTTTAAAACAGGAGATACAAAACTTACTCGGTGAATCACTGCAATACTTGAGCTTTGAAAAAATGCTATTGGGCTGTTCATGCCTTATGCTGAAATAATATACAAGTTTATGTTCAGTGACTTTGGGACACTCCCTCGCTTTCAGACCAAGTAACTTGACTGAGTTTTTTTCTGAGGAATCTAAATAAGCAGGCATGAACTTCAAGGAAGAAAAGCTAGCTATAAATCTAACAATCAATCAATCAATTGAAACTTCCCAAAGGGTGTAATCTTAGGTTACAAAATGCAGTGTCTCTTTCTTTCTTTTTTTAAAATACATTAGCCGAACAAGAGTAAATAAACTGAAGATGGGCTCCAGCACGAATCCAAAAGCTCGGAAGAGTAAACCTCTCGTCCTGGTGACTGACCCGATCTTATAAATAAGCTGTGTACATTTTGGAGATATAAGTTTGGAGCTTTGAAACCTGATTCCTGTAAAATGACTGAGCTGAATATAAATGCTGTTGAAAGGCTGAAACCGGTAACAACAGTGTCTTGTTTCCTATTCATCATCTTTGCAGTTCCCCAAAGGAGCAAGTTTTCAAATACAAGCTTGCTGTCACATACAGATTTAGATGTCACCATTTTCCTCTGGGACCCATATCCCTTTTTGACACTATCCAACCATGTAATCAATTTTTAAAGGGTCTTCTATGCTGCCAAGAAATCAATCTTCTTACAAGACAAACTGTACATGACTTCTTTTTAAAAAAAAATACAGATAGATCTATAAGAATAGAGAGAGAGAGAGAAAAAGAAATATGCCCAAAGGCCCCCATGCCACAGGTGGCATGCGTAGCCCTATCAGTGGGCACGTGGGCTCAGCTCCTGCGCGCATGCGTGTGCCGGCCAGCTGATTTTCGGGCCTTCTGGGCCCGAAAAGAAGTAGAGAAGCAGGTTGTTTCCTGCCTCTGGAGGACCTTGGAGGTGGTGGGGAAGGCCCGTTTTTCTCTCTCACCTGGCTCCAGAGCCTTTCTAGGAGTCTGAGGAGGGTGAGAACGGCTTTCTCCACCCCCCCGGAGGCCCTCCAGAGGCCAGAAACGGCCTGTTTGCCAACTTCTGGTGGGACCGGAAGGCCTGTTTTTTGCTATCCCCAGCCTCCAGAGCCTCTCTAGGAGTCTGGGGAGGGTGAAAATGGCCTTCCCCACCCCACCAAAGCTCCTCCACAGGCCGAAAACAGCCCATTTGCCAACTTCCGGTCCCATCGGCAAATGGGTCGTTTCTGACCTCTGGAGGGCCTGCCGGGGGGGGGGGAGGCCGTTTTCGCCCTCCCCAGACTCCCAGAGAGGCTCTAGAACCAGATGAGAGAGAAAAATGGGCCTTCTGGGCTATAATGTGCCAGGAGCGGGGGGAGCAGGGGGGTCACACGTGCATATGCTGGGGCGGGGCACATAGAATTATGGGTGTGGGCATGCGCATGACCCCCCCGGCCCCTCCTGGCACGCAATGGCAAAAAGTTTAGCCATCACTGGTTCAGTCCATGCATTTGAAGATAAAACTTTTTCCCTTAAGATTTGAGAAAAAAAAACACTTAATAATTTATATTTATTGCAAGATGATATTTAGCACAACTCATTAATACACTGTCAAACAGTATAAAAAGGCAAATGGTATAATTGCTGAGCCTCAACTTTAATATTGTTTTGTTTGTCTGATGCTATCTAAACCCATGATTGTAAACGGTAAGGTAAAAAGACTTCCTTACTTGGGGTTCACATCCAGTCATTTTCTTGGAATGTTCCTTATTGTTAGTTTATTTTTTATGATCACCAGAAAAAGCAAACAAAAAACCAATAAACAGCAAAAGGTTTGTTGCCCACAGGATGAGGACCCCAGGTCCCCTCTTTTCTACCACTGATGAACTTTGGAGGAGGTGGGTTTTCTTACTCAAAGACTTCTCATCCACGGTAATGGAAGTTTGAGAAACCTCCAGAGGGCCTCCAGAGCCTGGGGAGGCCGTTTTCACCCTCCCGGAGGCTCGAGAAAAGCCTCCAGAGCCCAGGGAGGGCAAAAACACCCCCCGCCATGGTGCAGGAGGCCGACTAGGCCATGCCCACCATGGCCACACCCACCCAGCAACCGAGCAGAGAACTCCTTGCTAACGTTTTTGAAGCCCACCCCTGCATAGAATCATCTTTACAACTACCTTGTAAAGTTGAGTCTCTATACCTACCTTTTCTTCAGTCCCAGCTCTTTCTCTCACACATGCACACAGAGCCAATGCATTCAAGAATTTGAAAATACAACTGGCATTTGTTGTTGCTGTTGTTGCATCTGAAAGCACAATGGTAAGTAGGCAGTGTATTATGGAGCTGGGTGACCATGACAATGAGACAGAAAGAATATGAACTGTTTGCTTAAAATAGCATCCAGTTAAGCAATCTCTCCATCCCTCCCTGGTTAAATAATACATGAGAAAATTAAGAAGAGCTCATAAAAGGTATCCTTTGAGAGAAGTTGTACAAAATTCGCTGAAATGTCAAAATATGTATATATACTATCAATAAATTTTTGTTTCAAATTTGCAATTGTTCTTATTAAAGTATTAAACAGAAATATATATTACAGATAGTCCTTGTTTAATGACTGGTCACTTAACAACCTTTCAAAGTTACGACGGTCTTCAAAAAAGCTTAAAAACCATTCGACGTAATGAAGGACTTCAAAAAAGCTAGTTACTTCAAGTGCAATAAGGTTTGCATTTACGACCAGATGCATGTCCTGCGGGTCATGTGACTGTGATTTGCAACAAAAAAACACTGGATATGCTGGATTTGCTTAACAACCATAGGTTTGCTTAATGATTTACTGAACACCTGTTGTAAAAACAGTCACAAAATTGAGTCAGGTCTTATGGTGACTCGCTTAATGTTCACGAGTTATGACCAAACATCTAGGCTTAATTGGGGTCATGATCCAATACCAACTATAACCCTGAAAAAATAAATTATGCCCTGTTTTAATAATAGGAAACTCTAGAGATTATTGAAATTATCAATTATTGAAACATTACTGAAAGTCGTTGAGTTCTAAAGTTCAAATTTCTTATTCTGCATATTAAACCTACAGGACTGAGGAAGAATTCTCAAAAAGGAGTAAAAAAAATAATCCCCCAAGCATTGAAATGTTCAAACTAAGTCTTGGTTCAAAAAATAATCTGTTGAGATCATTGAGATTCATTAGAAAAGCAAAAAAATAAATAAATTCTGGATTGAAATATGCTCTTAGCAGCTACGAATAAAAAGAAATGAGTTACAGATCCTTTGCTTATCTCAATAAAATTTTAAGCCTAAAATATTAATTAGTGTGGATGAAAGTATTATGGATTCCCAGGAGGGAAGGCTTCCATTTCAGAGAGTGAAGAGGCAACAAAGCTTAGATAGTTTGATCAGGAGAAGGGTTTGTTTGTTAACAAATTTTCAGAGTATATCTATGGTGATGCAAATAGTTTGGCGAAATTTTTGTCTAGAGGTGAGGAACAATAAAGGACATTGCTCAGAAATAATTTCACATGTCTTTCTTGGTTCCTGGGGCATGACAATTAGGAAACGTAAGGATTTGGATTGATTTCTTCCTTTCCTAGTTCAATTTTTTCTGAAAGACATAGGCAGCTACTTAGGCTCTAATCAGAGGTGGTATTCAGCTGGTTTGGACCAATTCGCTTGAACCGGTAGCAGAAATCGTGGGTGGGACCGTCAACCCGCCCACCTGCTCCAGCTCTATGCCATCCCATTTAGGCATATTTTTCCGACCAGGCACATGCGCAGAAGGCAAGCACGAGCAAAACGCATGCACAGAAGATTGGGTGCATGTGTGGAAGGCAGACGCGCGCGCGAACCAGGCGTGTGCATGGTGAACCGGTAGTAACTGATAGTATTCTCCCTTTGTCCTCCTCTTTTCAACAATATGCTACTGTCCTCCTCTTTTCAATATGCAGGATCGTGAATTTACCTTGCTGCAGCACCAACACAAAACAAGACCATCTCTTCAACAAACAATGTGACTGGGTGGGCGTGGTCAACTCGATGTCACTCATGTTGAGGGGTACCTTGCTGGACTCTACTCGCCCCTCCCCTCCCAGACCCTCCTTGCCTGCCCGCCCGGGCTCCTTAGTGCCCCAGCAGGAAGCAGTTGTTGGAGCTAAGCAGCCACCATGAAAAAGAGTTGGCAAAACAGCTGGCTCAGTTCAAATTGGATCTGACCAACAAGGAGGCTCAGCAGAAGCACCTCACTGAGGACTATGAGCATAGGCTTTCCAAGCAAAGAGAAGACCTGTGGGAGTGCAAGGCCAAGTACCAGCGCCTAGAGGCTCAGCAGGCTGAGATGGTTCTAGACCATGATGCAGTCCCACTGGAATAAGGCCCTCTTCTCTTTGCTACCAGCGATGCTTCCCTCCTGCCTTCTCCCAAAGCCTCGCACCAGGAGGCTGAAGCAGACCTCAAGTTGGAATTTCTGCCCCCCTCCGACCCACACAAAAAGACCCTGAAGGGGGAGACTCTCTGCAACAACACAATAGTTCATTGAACGTATCAGACCCAGGGGCCATATTTGAGGACCCCTGATTTAGTGCAATATAAAAAATGCAAATAATTTTTTTTGCAGACCACCAAAATTTTCTCATGGACCACCAGTGGTCCACGGACCACCAGTTGGTGACTGTTGGATTAGATAACCATTTGTCTGAAATAGTATAGGGTTTGCTGCCTTAGCAGAGAGTTGGACTAGAAGACCTACAAGATTTCTTCCAACTCTGTTATTATGTATTTTATTCTGTAATATAGATAACAAATTGAATTCTGAAAGCAACTCTAAAACAACCAAATTAGACTCATCTCTTACTTCTGAGGTCCCATCACTTCTGGAACTTCAAAGTAGATGTTGATATAAATATCAATTTCAAGATCAATAACAATATTAGGTGGGAATGCTATGTACAGCTCCATGAGGCAGAAGATGAAAGGTAGAATATAAAGAATATAAAGCTATTGTTTTTGATTTGGATCAATTTAAATTACAGTGTTGGAAGAGAGAGGAAATTTTCATTTTTCCACTGGTTTTACTTGACATTTTGCAAAACATATTCTGTAATCAATTTGGCTTTTGCAGTTCACTAGGGATTGTATTGAAGTCTGAGACAGATTAAAACACAATTGTTTGTTATTCTGCCAATCTTGCTTCTTGTTTTTAGGCTTAAAAAGATTTGCAATTTGGATAAGTTTTCATCCTCCACTGAAATGAGAAGGCTGCCTGGTTATCCTGGGATATCTAGCATAATTAAAGCAGAATCCAATTCTAGTGATAACTCTAAAGGGAAAAACAGGAAATCTCATTTATTATTTAAAGAAAAGGGAAGGGCAGATGTATTTTATTCACACTTTTAAACATCGCGGAATATGAAAGATCTGAAGTGGAATGATTAAAATACCACAATCTGCACAAAACATTTCTTATTGGAGACAGTTGATAAACGAAAAATTAATTCTAGATAATGCTGTGTGCACTAATAAAATATTTATTTGGATATAATGCCACCACTTTCATATAAACTCCCTACTCCTTATAAGTTCATATAGAGTATACTTTGGACAAAAGTATCAAAGTGATCACCTGTATGGAAAAATACAATAGAGGGGAAAACTGCCCCCACAACCCAACCCCCAAATTTCAATTTAGGCTGCTGTGAGAAGAAACCTGTTTGGTAGGGCTCTAAATACTCATTGTCTCCTTGGGTTTTTTGGAATCTTACTAAAGCTCAATTAAATGAATCGTATAACTACAAGAATTATAGTTTCCTCTGTCCAATGTTAGACTGAATGCGAGACATTATTATTATGGATTATGGACTGCCAGAACAAATAGACAACCCATTCAAGGTCGAAACTGGCTAAATAAGCTAGCCCAAACATTAATCATCACAACTATGCATCGCCACACTGAACATTGGCACCCTTATTGGATGCACCCATGAGCTTGCAAAGATGTTGAAGCACTCCTAAGTAGATATTGTGTGCATATAGGAGACACGATGAAAAGACCAAAAGTACTGCAACATTGGCAAAGCTAAAATCATCTATCACAGTACATCCAAAGACAAAGATGTAGTTGTTATCATCGTAGGTGTTAATTTTATGAAACAACATTGCTTAAGTGCATTGACACTCCGATTGTCTTCACCATATCTTCACCATCTTCACCACGTAAATCAGCAGTGAAGATCTAGTGAAGACCAACACTTTCCATTACTTAGGATCAGGGGTGAAATGCTCCCGGTTCGAACCGGATCGCCCGATCCGGTAGCGATGGCGGCGGGTGGTTCGGAGAACCGGTAACAAAAATCCCTGGGTGCCCACCCCATCATGCCCAGCTGAGCCGCACAATCATTAGAGGCTTTTTTTTTTTTTACTTTTAAAAGCATTTTTTCTACAACTTCCTCCGCCGAAAAAATGCTTTTAAAAGTTAAAAAAAAAGCCTCTGATGATTGCGCGGCTCAGCTGGGATCTCAGAGGCTTTTCAAAGCATTTTTTTAATCATCTCTTCTCCGGAAGAGGTTGCAGAAAAAAATGCTTTAAAAGTCTCTCTGACGATCCCAGCTGAGTTGCCTGATCGAGTTCAAAGCATTTTTTAAAACGATCAGGCAACTCAGCTGGGATCATCAGAGAGACTTTTAAAGCATTTTTTCCTGCAACCTCTTCAGCGGAAGAGGTGGTTTAAAAAATGCTTTGAAAAGGCTCTGACAATCCCAGCTGTGTTCCTGATCGGCAGAGGCTTTTCAAAGCATTTTTTTGCATTTGCAGAAAAAATGCTTTGAAAAGTTAAAATAAAAAAAAAAGTTGGCCATGCCCATCCAGTCACATTAACACCCCCCCCCCACCACCACCACAGAACAGGTAGTAACAAATTTTACATTTCACCCCTGCTTAGGATCCCATCTACAAAGTGATGGCAGCATTAATAACGAAGTGCACGCAAGAGTGAACAAAGCTTGGCTACGAAGGAAGGAGATCAACTGGAGTGTTCTGTGATCGATGCATGGCAATCTATCTATAACTGAAGGTGTATAAAACAATGGTATACCCAGTAGCTGGCCATGTCCTACAAGCATGTCCTACACTGTCACCTGCATTGCCTTCTACTTTAACAGAGATGGCAAGTACTTGCTTAGAAGGCTGATGCAGGCATTGCCCAGTTGGTCCTGGATGCTGCATTTAATTGTACAAAATGGGATTCGTTGACCTCTGCACCATGTAGGAAGATGATGATGATGATGATGATGATGATGATGATGATGACAACGACGACAATGACTGGGATCCTCAGTCACAAAGGTAAGGCCAAACTACCTGTGATGCTAAAAGCATCATTCATCATTAGGGTAGTATAAGCTTTCTGCATCCATCCTGAAGCATACCCTAATATTATTTTCCATTGGAATTGTGGCTATCCAGACTTTGGATCAGCTTAGATGATCTAGAAAACTCTAGACATTTTGGACCACCAATTCAAGGATTCCCAGGTATGCATTTCTGCTGGCAGTGGCTGATATAGCTATAAATTAAACTCCTAAAGAGCCACCAGATTGTCTGTTCCTTGATGGAAAAGCGTTCATTCACATGATGGAAACTTATACCCTGTTTCCCCCAAAATAAGACATTCCCTGATAATAAGCCCAACTGGGCTTTTGAGCACGTGGCAATGAGGCCAAGCGCTTATTTCAGGGTTCAAAAAAATATAAGATAGGGTCTTATTTTCGGGGAAACACGGGTGTTTTTAAATTAATTGTAGAGTGTCAAAGAATATGTATAATATTCTTAAAATATCACTCTTAAAAGTTCTGATGTTACTAACAGGTCTATCTGAGTGACCTACTGAACTGAGTTATTTTATTATATTTTAAATATATTAGAAGCGACTGGTCTTGCATGTGAAGGCAGCATAAATATTTTGTCAATAATAATAATAAACAGGAGGGAGGAAGATATAAGAAATTAAAGGAAAATCATAGACTGTCTGGAAAAAAAATTGCATTAAAAAATCTGGCTGTCAAAAAAAAAAAAAGAAATGATGCTAGTTTCAATTGTACTACATCTCAACTTCTTTAAACCTTGCTAGTAATCGTAACAATTTATGCAATCAAACCTCTTCAATATCATTCAATAAGACATGGAAGCTACTCTTCTACTGCCTCAGGTTCTGTCATTCCTGACAGGAACACAAAGAAAGCTAAACCACATACTCCTTGAATTCCTCTGTTTCATAACAATCAGCTAAAGACCTGGGTATCTCTTCTCACAACTGTCTCCAGCAACTAACATATAGGATAGATTACAAGAAGTGACACAGAATTACCAAGGTTTATAGCCACAAAACCAAACCTAACCACTATCAAATTTTGTGGCCACAAATTCCACAGTTTATGAGGAAATGTCCAGGGAAATCTTTATGTATCTTCCAAAATTTTCAGCAGATAATTTCACTGCATTACCCCAAAATGGGGGTGGGGGGAAAATATTTTATCCGCTTTCTTTATGCAATGGATAATTTTAAGATAACAACTGTATTGTTACGGTATCTTCCTATACATCTATTTTCAGCCAACTTTGACATCTCTGCTGTAGCTCAACTTTAACATTTTTTTTTAGATGCTGACATTACAAGAATATCTGGAACCCAGGTAGGAGATGTCCACAAAATGAAAAAATTGGTGGACCTTCAACTGTATGGCTGTGACTGCCATCTTGACCATATCCTGTAGACATTTCTAATCCCAAATGTACCTTGAGGCTTACGGCATCATCACTACAGATAGTTCTCAACTTACAACAATTCATTTAGTGACCGTTTAGTTACAATGGCACTGAAAAAGTGACTTATGACCGTTTTTCATACTTACAACCATTGCACCATCCCCATGGTCATGTGACCAAAATTCGGATGCTTGGCACTTGGCTCATATTTATGAAGTTGCAGTGTCCTGGGGTTGGTGACCTTCTCAGAAGCAAAGTCAACGGGGAAGCCAGATTCACTTAACAACCATGTTACTAACTTAACAATTATTGTGATTCACTTAACTGTAACAAGGAAGGTCATAAAATGGGGCAAAATTCAGTTAACAAATGTTTCATTTAGCAACAGAAATGTTGGTCTCAATGGTGGTCATCAGTCGAGGACTACCTGTATAACTTTTTCATGGAGATAGGTAAAATGAAGACTTGCTGGGAACTATTTTCACACGTAATTAAATTTCATTCAGCAAAATGACACATTTAGAAAGCTGTATCATCACTGTGAAGAAACAGTGGTCACAGACTTCATAATTTACATCAACTTAAACAGTTAAAAAAATTCCAAAAGTCGTTTGTTCATGAAGAAAAATTATTTTAAACCTGCAAGTAATTCAAATAAATGAGGTAGAAATATAAAAATAGAATTGAAATTTTGCCTTTAACCAAGATCAGGCTTTTATGCAAGTAGTAAATTTAATTATCAGTGGATCCCTGCCTTCTTATTAAGAAAGCCACAATATTGCATTTCTAAACAAGTCTAGTTCTAAATTCATCAACAGCTGGGATGTTCAGAGCATTTTCTGAAAAAAGCTATATTAATTATTGATGAAATATGACTTCTGAATGTGTGTTCAATGTGAGTTATAATATTAGTTATACTACCAGCTACCGTGGCTAGATCACTTTGGCTTGAGGCATAGGGATAAACCAGAGGTGGGTTTCAGCAGGTTCTGACCAGTTCTGGAGAACCAGTAGCAGAAATTTTGAGTAGTTCGGAGAACCGGTAGTAAAAATTCTCACTGGCCCCGCCCCCATCTATTCTCTGCCTCCCAATCGGGAGGAAGTGGGGATTTTGCAGTAACCTTCCCCTGGATTGGAGACGAAATGAAGATTTTACAGTATCCTTTCCCTGCCACACCCATCAAGCCACGCCCCACCAAGCCATGCCACGCCCACCAAGCCACACCCACAGAACCGGTAGTAAAAAAATTTGAAACCCACCACTGGGGTAAACACTTCTGGTGAAGACTAGAATAGATTTTTAAATAAAAGACTATACAGTTGGTCTAGGATTATAATAATTATAAGATAATTAAAAGAACTTTGGCTGAAGGAGACTGTAGTTACTGCTGAATTGTACATATATACAGTAGGTCTTCTCATTATTCACACAAAATTGCAAGTCAGTAAAATTGGTTAAAAGTTCAATTTTAGGCATACTTATTTACATAGCTTTACTTCTGTCACATTATCCTTAGTATCCAAAAGTGGCTGTCTATTTTTCAGAGATTAATGGGAAACAGATTTTAAGGGGAAATTATTCTTAGAACTTCCTTTTAGCAATAGCAACAGCACTTAAGACTTATATACCTCTCCATAGTGCTTTACAGCACTCTCTAGGCGCTTTACAATATCAGCATATTGCCCCCAACAATCTGATTCCTCATTTTACCAACTTCAGAAGGATGGAAGGCAGAGTCAATTCCAGGCGGTGGGTAGAGTTAACCTGCAATACTGCATTCTAACCTCTGCGCCACCATGGCTCACTTATCTCAAAGATCCCAAGTTATCAAGACTTACGGTATATCCAAATAAAAATATGGAATATTCCACTCATCTGAATGCCTGCTCTTCAACAAATTACCACCAGCCTCAATAATTTATTTTGAGTTATATTCATGTACATATATATCTAGATCGGATTATAAATAGTCTTTCAAGAAAAGTGCATTTTCCTGATGAATTGGATGGAAGAGGCTACAAGTCAATGGAAAAGCACGTTCTCAGACCACAGATACTCCATGCTTGGCCTTGGCATTTCTTGCCAAAAAGATTTCAGGGAGCAGAATTGGGAAAGGCCTATATTTGGACTATTCACATTTGTCAGAAAAAGACAATATATGTAGAGTTGAGTGTTTCAGGCAATATAAAAACTGATAATAAATGAATAAACAAACTGCTTATCAAGAAACGTAAATGCATAATTTTTAACTTCTGCTATAGTGAGCATCTAGAAATTAGGTCCATCTATTTAGTATTCTGTTACTTATAGTCTTCTGGCTGTTTGTATTTTGGTACATTGAATATAACAATATCCACAATTAAATCACTAAAACTGGTAAAAAATGAAAAGAAATATAACTTAAATTATCTTATTATATTAGTTAACCCTTGTTTATAATTATAATTATGATAACTATCATAGTGATATTAAGTCATGTTAAATCCACATATATGTAATTATGGCATCATTTCATGTTGTAAATACTCAATGAAACATTCCTATTTAAAGCTCCTGAATGAAAACAGTTTTTAAAAGACTTTTGCAACATGAGATCCAAGATGAAATGTCGTATTTTCCTCTTTTTCTTAGTTTGTTATCTATCACACACACACACACACACGTATGGGAAATATCTGAAGGATGCTGGAAAAATGTTTCCATGCATGCTGAAATAAGGTAGTAGGCTGGATCCAGACTTAGCTATCAATTTAGCAGCCTAATTGAAACCAATAAGACTTGTAGTGCATTCAGTGGTGGGTTGCCCCTGGTTCAGACCGGTTCGCAAGAACCGGTAGTAAAACCAGCGGGAGGCTCCGCTCATTGACCCGGGCGTCATCAGAAGTTATTTGCACATGCGCACGGGCACGATGCGAACTGGTAGTAAAAGTAAGTAGAACCAACCCCTGAGTGCACTCTTAATGTAATGAAGTCTGGCTCTAGCCCTCCGAAGATCAGTTAAAAGGCAATTGTGGTGCTATGAAAGCCGTGTATCACAAAATAAAGGAACAGTAGCAGTGATAGTGGCTGTTTCTGTTGCTCCCCTCTGGGAGGAGGTTTCAAAGTATTTCTAGCAGGACTACCAGATCTTGTAACAGCTTTGTTCCCTATGCCATCCGTCTGGTAAACTTCCAAGATTAGTTTTTCTGGCCATGTACATGTACACATAAGAACCAGACTGTGTTGTTTCTCTCTATGTCGTATAATATATGTGGGTAAATGCATAATTTTGTATTCATTTATGTATTTATTTGTCATGTTTATGTAGTGTATTTTGGAGGCGGTGACCCTTTGAGAGCCATATGCAACGAAATTTAGTTTTTAAGCATGCCGATTAGTGTACATTCAAAGTGACAATAAAGATATTTCTAAGTTTATAACAACACAATCAGACTTTTCAGAGTATAAAACTCCATGAGTTTGATTATAATTACATGCATTTAAGCTCTGGTACTGAAGCTGGTAAAGGGAAGTGATGCATCGCAAAGCAAACAGAAGCTGACCTTTGCATGTTTTCCCATCAGGCTGCAAGGTAAATCCAACTGGGCAACTGCAGCGGACTCCTGTGGCTGTATCCTTGCAAGTCCGGTCACAGCCTCCGTTATTAACAGCACATGTTTCTGAGAAATAAAGAGCAGAAAAAAAGAGAAGAGGGAGGGAGAGAAAAATATAAATAAAAAATACATAGTACAAAAATACATCACTATGTTAGTGATGGCTAACCTTTTTGCTGTCGTGTGCCAAAAGTGGGGGGAGCGCGGGGAGGTCGCCCATGTGCGTGCCCACACCCATAATTCAATGCGGTCCGCCCCTGCGCATGTGCCCCCCATGCTCCCCCCTGCTTTTAACATGTGATGGCATGGTGGGCCCAGTAGGCCCGTTTTTCACCCTCCCCAGGCTCCAGAGGCTTTCTAGGAGTCTGGGGAGGGCGAAAACCTTCTCCCCACCCCTGGAGGCCCTCCGGAGGCCGGAAACAGCCCATTTCCCAACTTCCAGTGGGACCAGAAGGCCCAAAAGTCAGCTGACCAGGCGCACGCATGCACGCTGGAGGTGAGCTATGGCAATGCTCGCGTGCCCACTGATATGGCTCCATGTTCGACATCATGGTCCTATGTGATCTGCATACCATAACATATATTAAAAAATCTACCCTTAAGGATATGCCATTATATTTCTGCCTGAGGCCAGCCAAGTTACCAAGAAAAGCCATATAAAATCAGTTTTTGTTCCGAGAGTCTTCTACATAGATTGGAAGGTACCTCTTAACCAAAGCTACCTCAGGTATTTAATTACAGAGGTTTTAAACTTTCTTCAGCTTCAGTCCCAAAACATATTTCAATCCAAATCTGAACTGATTTCTAATCTGAGTTGGGAAATAAATTGCATAAAATTCAGTGTGGCGGATTCTCAAAGGATTTTGCCAAGATTGCCGCTTTTAATAGGGAGCCTCACATTAATGAATGGAATTTTTTTTTCAAGTGAACTAATGAAAGACAACTTATCATCAACCGTTTTTATATGAAACTCCTGTAATGAATATAATGATTTTAAAGATATATTTTGGAAGAACATCATTTCAAAAAAACAAAATGCTTCTCATGTTGTTAAGTCCCTGAGATTTCAGCAGTACTTCCTTTCAAGTAATGTCTTTGATGCCTTGTACTTATGAACTGTAGTGATCACTTTTTAATACTCATTTTGGAGGAAGAGCTGCTCTTGATGAACTGCTGAATTTGCAAAATAAAGGAGCTCGGAAAAGAAACACAGCGCTGGACTCCCAACTGACATTTTAAATCTTTTCCCTCATGGAAAGAGTTAATAGAAGATGAACTACATACATCACTTTGACAGGAATCTACAAGTCCAATCGGTTCGTACTGAAGTACAAGAAGAAAAAAAAAGGCATCTGGGTTTTGTCCACTTAAAGCTTTTTTTGCAAATTGAAAGGAGTTTTGGAGTGGGTGGGGAGGGCATGATTGAGGTCACTGAACCCATTCCAAGCTGTGTCATTGAAATTTCCCAGGGCTTGTAGAATGTCAAATGGTAGATAGGCAAACACTGGGAAGAGGAGGCCGAAACAGTTTTTTGTAACTTTTACAATAATGGGAAATGGTTATTAGGTACCACTTCAGCAAGAGGAGGAGGAGGAGGAGCATGCAACTTTATTACAAACAAACTCGCAGGATGGAATCCAGTTTTCGTGAGCTAAATCATAAAAAACAACAACAACAGGAAACTGCATTACCTTTATCTCTGTAGACCAGAGATTAAATTGCTATCTTAAATTGACCATGGTTTTGTGCAATGGTTATTTCATGGCCTGGAGTTCTATATTATGGTCCTAATACAGTATGTCTTCTCTATCTGAATTCACATTTCTGCCACACTGCTATAAGGCAAAGGTAAAGGTTCCCCTTGCATATATATGCTAGTCATTCCCGACTCTAGAGGGCAGTGCTCATCTCTGTTTCAAAGCTGAAGAACGTCATCAAAACGCTTCTGCACATGTGCAGAAGAGCGTGCGCGCACGCGAGCAAAGCAAATGCGCGCACGCAGCCCTGCTAGTAAAGGTAAGTAGAACCCACCCCTGCTCCCCATGATATATTCCATTCTTTTTATGACATTTATGAGGCACCAGGACCATAAACAGAGGTGGTAATAGCAGGTGAAGGAAACTCAAAGCAGAAATATAGGAAGGGAAAAAAAACAGCTTGAGCCACGGTGGCGCAGTGGTCAGTGTGCAGTACTGCGTGCTATTTCTGCTGCCTGCCAGCTGCCTGCAATTTGGCAGTTCAAATCTCACCAGGCTCAAGGTTGACTCATCCTTCCATCCTTCCGAGGTGGGTAAAATGAAGACCCAAATTGTTGGGGGCAATATGCTGACTCTGTAAACTGCTTAGAGAGGGCTACAGCCTGGAGCGAAAAGAAATCTCCTGAGAGGAAAGCTACAGAAAAGAAAATGGCCACAGTGAGGCCAACTTCAGGGTTGACGAAAGCACCGTTAAGCGGTATATAAGTCTAAGTGCTATTGCTATTGCTATTAGGGCCTACCACTTCTAGAAATTTTCGTCCTATTCTAGTTTTCCATTGTTAAAGGACCAAGAAAGATGATGGCTGGAGAAGAAGATATTTTTGGAAACAAAAACAGAAACCCACTACACTAGATTTTGTTCCACTTCTAATGAATATCTATTCTTATTACACCTTTGCTAAAGAGTGTAGCTAATTTATCAGCAGCTCAATTTAAAATAAGACTTTAATTATACCATTTTAATTACACTGTGGTAGCATACCTTTAATCCCATCATCTCCAGCCAAAACAGGCTATTTGTCCATGGATGGCCTCTACTGAGATAGATAAAAGACACCCAAGTGCCACTTAAGAGTTTATTAGAATTTGGGCAGGCAATGACGGAAACAACAAACCAATCTTTTGAGAATGAGGACAGTGCCGTATTTGTTGCCAAAATCTTTCTGGTTCTGCCAAAAAGTACAATTAATACTAAGTGTAAGAAATTGTTGTAAATGGTTTCGTACTGCTTTGTTGTAAAGTTGAGATTTACAGAAAGAAGGATTCTGTGGGTCACAGCCCCTGCAGATTTCTTGACAAGGTCAGAGGCAGGTGTTTTCAAATTTCCAGCTTAGTTTGTACAATAGTCCTGAACTTTTAAAATAATTTTTCACTTGGGTCCTGATTTAACTGCATAGAAAGAATACCTAATATCTAAATCAGGGGTGTCAAACTAAAGGCCCGCGGGCCAAATCCGGCCCACGGGATGCTTAGATCTGGCCCACGGGGCCTCTCTGGAAACAGCAAAGGACCAGCCTGAGGTGCCTCTGCCAGCAAAAATGGAGTTCGGGAGGGCCATGAGCAGCTTAAAATGGAGCTCACGAGGCAGGCAGGTGGCCCTCCTGAGCTCTGTTTTCGCTGGCAGAGGGTTGCAGGAGGCCGTCACAGCTAAAAATGGAGCTCGGGAGCCCGTTTTCACTGGCAGAGTGCTCGGGCCACCACAGGTGCCCCTGACATGAATGACATCGAGCTGGCCATGCCCTCCTCGATGAACTACAACCCTGATGCGACCCTCAATGAAATCGAGTTTGACACCCCTGATCTAAATGAACTCACTTTACTAAATGGAAATAGTGTTGGTCATTCTTGTCAATGACCTTTGGTCGACTCAAGATGGACCTGATGTATCCACCCTTGTGCTCCTTGATTCCTCAGTGACTTTTGGTACCATCAACCATGGTATCCTTCTGGATTGGCTGTGGGAGTAAGGATTAAGAGCTGCAGTTGCGCAGTGGTTAGAATGCAGTACTGCAGGCTACTTCTGCTGCCTGCCGACTGCCTGCAGTTTGGCAGTTCAATTCTCACCGGCTCAAGGTTGACTCAGCCTTCCATCCTTCCAAGGTTGGTAAAATGAGGACTCAGATTGTTGGGGGCAATATGCTGACTCTGTAAACCACTTAGAGAGGGCTGTAAAGCACTGTGAAGTGGTATATAAGTTTAAGTGCTACTGTTACTGTGTTGCAGTGGTTTGCCTCCTGCCTTAGCAGTGTTTTGAGATGATGCTCTCAGAAGAGTAGAGATTGCATCCATGGCCTCTCACTAGCAGGGCTTGAAGTTCTACATAAAAGTACTGGGTTAGCTTATCCATCAGTTTAGAGTTTGACATCAACTTTGGGCTGTGCATGTGAAGCTGTCAATGTACTGACTTGAGGCTGTTTGACTCTGGATGGGGGAGAAACAGACTTTGGCTTAATTTTTGATAAGGCAGACTGGCTGTGTCTGTTTGGGACTCCTTGGCTGAGGAGGTTGCCACCGTTGGTCTTGGTTACCCTCAATTTGAGATTGGTGCACAATTTGGGCCTTCCTGGATTTGCAGTTACTGCTCAATAAGCACGAGGCCCTCTGGCCAGGAGGACCTTTGCAATGCTTTCTACATGAGGCTGCCCTTAAAAACCATCCAGAGACTACAGAAAGTTCAAAATGCAGCAGCCTGAGCAGGAACAAGCACTTCTCGCTATACGTGAGAAGCTATTATTTATAGCACTTCTCACTATCGATGTTACAACTGCTACACACGCTGTGTTGGTTGCCAATCACTTTCTAGGCGCAATTCAAGGTATTGTCCTCACCTTTAGAGTATAAAGTAAAGATAAAGGTTCCCCTCGCAGATATGTGCTAGTCATTCCCAACTCTAGGGGGCGGTGCTCATCTCCGTTTCAAAGCCGAAGAGCCAGCGCTGTCCGAAGACGTTTCCATGGTCATATGGCCGGCATGACTAAATACCAAAGGTGCACAGAATGCTGTTACCTTCCCACCAAAGGTGGTCCCTATTTTTTTACTTGCATTTTTTATGTGCTTTTGAACTGCTATGTTGGCAGAAGAAGCTGGGACAAGTAACGGGAGCTCATCCTGTTACGCTGCACTAAGGATTCGAACTGCTGAATTGCCGATCTTTCGATCGACAAGCTCAGCATCTTAGCCACTGAGCCACCACGTCCCATTAATTTAAGTATAGGGATTGGTTATTAGGAGAACTGTTTTCAGTTACTTCTGCCTTCCCAATATACTTGGGGCAGAATGAGTATGCTCCACAACCCCTGAATTATATATTATCTTATGTGTCTTATTCACAGCTCTTGCCTTCTGGAAAAGCATCCTTGATATACACGGTTCCCACACTCCTAGGGTCCGAGAAGGTCTTTAATACATGGCTCTGTTCCCAAACTTGATTTGGATGTTTGTGGATGCTCTGTTGTTTTGACTGTTATGACTGTTTTCCTAACCAGTTATTATGTTTGTTTCAATGGTGGGTTTCTAGCGGTTCGCCCCGATTTGGGCGAACTGGTAGCAGCAGTGGGAAGCTCCGCCCACCCGCCCAGACGTCATCAAAAATGCTCTGTGCATGCGCAGAAGTGCCGCTTGCTTGTGCGTTACCAATAGCGAACTGGTAGTGTCGGGATTTGAAATCCACTACTGGTTTGTTTGTTTTTTACATTTTTAACTGTACAACTGTTATACTGTAAGCTTTCCGGAGTCTTTTGGAGTGGGCTGCTATACTAAATCTAATAAATAGTATTTATAATTATAATCATTATCATAATCTATTGCTGCTACTTGAATGAATAAATTGCTGGAAAATCACTATTTAAATTGAATTTCTGTAGTCATGCATACATTTTCTTCCAATCATTCCAAACTGGTATGAAGAGTATACAAATAATTTAAGCCCTAAATATTTTAATATTTTCATTTTTCATTTCGTTTCATTTATTTACGATGATAAATGCTGTTTAGAAAGTAATGCTTGCATTGGATTCGATTTAAATTTAAATACACAGTAAAAATATGGAAACTTGCTGCATCTATCATAGACTCTGAAGTGGATATCAATTAACCGCAATAAATGGAAAAATTGAGAGGAATTTTTTTCCTATTTAGAAAATCTAATGTATAACATTAATCAAGATCCTGTATATATGTTCTTAGATATTAATCTTCCTGAGCTGAGTTTCTTCCAGGTAAATAAAAAGAGATGGAGCTAAATTTAACCAAAACACTGATATGTTAGTTTCCAAGAATTTTCATCTGTTTTAGATGAATAAAGAAACAGAAATGAAGGAGAAAATTTTAGAACAGCATAAGGAATTTTATCTATCTATCTATCTATCTATCTATCTATCTATCTATCTATCTATCATCTATCAATCTATCATCTATCAATCTATCTATCTATCTATCTATCTATCTATCTATCTATCTATCTATCTATTATCTATCTATTAATCAACTATCTATCAATCAACTATCTATCTATTATCTATCAATCTAACTATCTATCTATCTATCTATTATCAATCTATCTATCTATCTATCTATCTATCTATCTATCTATCTATCTATCTATCTATCTATATCTGGCTTCCAGAAGGCAGGTGGGGGCCAGCGGGTAGGTGGGATGATGTGGGTGGGGCAGCCTCGTGGTCCTGCGCGGGCCGGATTAATGGCTTCGGCAGGCTGTATCCAGCCCGTGGGCCGTAGTTTGAGGACTCTGGATAGATAAATAGATAGACAGACAGAGACAGACAGATGTCTTCATATAATCCCTGGAAGCAAAGTTTGGAGGAAGAAAGAGGAAAAACATCACCAACTCAGAGAAGTCTCTCTCCCTCTCCCTCTCTCTCCCCCCCCTCTCTCTGTGTAAAAAAGTCAAAAAAGTTGCTGCATATAATGGGGGGAGCTTTGATCATGATTCTGGTTGCTATGTTGACTTTCAGCTATCAGATCGTATATAATGAAGGTAATGTGTCTGTTGAAATATCTCAACTATATTGTTTTTGAATGATGGACCAGGTTTATACAACTATCTACAATCTGTTTTTTTTCCAAATGCCTTGGAACTCTTAATATTCCCACCCCCTATGTTTAGATAGAAGGTTGGTATTCTAAATGAATTGTAACTTTCTGCGCAATAGAGATCCACAGGTTAAGGCAACAAGCTCATAGGAAATTTGAAATCCATGTGAATAACACATTCTTCTTACTTTGGATAATTGTTCATAGATAAAATGACTAATATGACTAAATATGACTACAATTCTAATTAAATGCTATGTAAAAGGAAGGAATAATCCCACAAGAGCAATAATTAATTATTGTTTTTGCATTTACCAGTTTTAAATACTTCAAATAAAGTAGAAAAAACAGCAGCTGTTGTATTTGGCTATATTTATATAGTATCTTGATTAGAAAAAAAAAACATGGCAGCTTATTGACAACAGTAGGCAAGGAGATTTTTCCAATAATTTCAAACTTACTTCAAGAAAACATATATTATTCTATGACCAAAGTATAATGAAAACCATTGTTTTAAAGACTCACATAAAAGAGATCAATTATTTTACAACATCATTGCTTTAACCTAAAGCTCAAGAGTTGTGTCAATATGCATTTTATATGCATCGTATCATAATGTCATAATGCATCATCATGTATCAAATATATATTTGGTAAGTTTGTAGTCATAGAATGACACAAATCATGTGTGAAAAGTGAGCATTTGTCAGGTAAGTAAGTTAGTGGCCAATGTTTTCTCCTCTGCAGCAAATACTTTCAACATTTAACATGACAAGGTTATAAACAGATTGCGTATACAGAGAAAGTAGATGTAAAACGGAAAATAAAATGATTTTATTCAAGATTCTTGAACCAATTAGGAACCTCAGCAGAGAGATGGAACAAATTAAGTACAAAAATAACTGAAGGGCCCCTCATTCCCCACAGAGAAAGACAAAGTTGGGAGCACATCAAAGGAAGTGGAAGAAAAGTGTTACCCATAAGTAGCCGCCGTTTCACCCGCTTGTCCACATCAGCTACTGACGTGGCATTGAACTCAGAGCTCTCAATTGCAGCCTCATCCTTCTCTAAAACAAAGGAAGGGACAAACATGGAGCACTTGGTTAATGAGAAGCCCAGTTTTCCACTGTGGAAGACAGTCTCTTGACTTTGGGCAACTAAAGCATGAAAACATGAAAACCCCACTGAGAAACGTGACTCAAATCCCAGACACAAACCAAAGTGCGTTGGAAGGAGGTGCTAGAGGTGGTTAGAAGGGGGTGAAAACGAAGTCATTCACCAGCCAACACTTAAGGAGCTGATCTCCCACCAATAAAAACACATACACAAGAAAGGATGCCCAGGATGGGTGTTAATTGAGAAACGTAATTTACAACATTTAAAGTAAACATATTGTTAAAGAAGAGGAAACAAAAGGTAAGTATGACATGTTGACAAGTGCAAGTTTTTGAACATAGAACAGAGCTACAAAAATCCGGTGATGGGTGGGAATGGAAATGTGCTCATGTTGATTTAAAATAAAATAAAAAAATAAAACACAAGAAATAATAAAAAAAACGCATGCATTTTAAAAAATAAAACGTAAAATAAAAGAAACACAAACTTAAAAATGAAACGAATTGGGCAGTGCTGGTTGCCTGCTTGTCTAATGAAACACAACTAGCTAAACATTCAGTGCTACAAAAAAGATGTCATAGGAAGAGACTAATAATTTTTGAAGCATGCGGTACAGCAGAGGGCGGTGTTAGTGATATGGCATCTTGCAGGTAATTTCTGATGTTTGGTATATGAAAAGCTCCAATTCGGCATTACAGCAAATTAATGTAGTATTTCAAAATACACCCCAAACGATCCATTTGCAGGGATGAGAAGAGATGATATGAGTAAAGAGGGTTAAATCATATGGAAAGCAGTGGTGGCGGGATTAAAATTATATAAAATGGAGGACTGCATCTCAAAGAAAAAACAAAACAAAACACAAGGGGGGAACTTGTACATGCAGCAGACATAAAATAAGAGAATAAGCCAAAAAAACAAAAACAAAATGGATTAGACCAGGGGTGTCAAACTCAAGGCCCAGGGGCCAGATCTGGCACGCAGTGTGCTTAGACCTGGCCTGCAGGGCCACCTTGGAAACAGTGAAGGACCGGCCAGCGGTACCTCTGCCAGCAAAAATGGAGCTCAGAAGCTCTGCCAGCACACACACCTCTGAGCTCCATTTTCATTGGCAGAGGGCTGCAGGAGCCATCCTTGGCCGAAAACGGAGGTAAGGAGGGCCACACGCAGCCCTTCCAAGCTCTGTTTTCATTGGCAGAGGGCTGCAGGAGGCCGTCACAGCCAAAAATGGAGCTTGGGAGCCTGTTTTTGCTGCCAGAGCACTTGGGCCGCCACAGGCGCCCCCCCCGACATGAGTGACCTCAAGCTGGCTACACACCCCCTGCCCCCCTCCCCCGAGGTCAAATGCAGCCCTCAATGAAATCGAGTTTGACACCCCTGGATTAGACAAACAGATAACTTCGGCGCCTTTGCAAATATTTGCATCCGTGCAGTGATGCCAGAATTGCAGACATCACTGAAGAGAGTAAAGAGAAAGGAGAGACAAGGAGCAAAAGAAATCACAGGAAGGGGGAGAAGCTGGCAGGGTTTATCTGTGGAAATGCTAAATGGTTCTGTTGTTCTAGGAAGAAATCAAGTTCTAGATGGGATCAGGCTGCAATAGAGGCTTTGGTTTGACGTTTTCGTTTCCTTTTTTTGAGTTTTTGTTTTTCCAGAAATAATTTATTAACTTCAGATATCATACAAGACAGGCAATCAGGAACCATCACCAGAAAGCAGGAATAAAATGAAAACAAAACAAAAAATTTGAAAAAAAAAATCTAAGAGAAAACTCTACTCAGAAAGTGGAGAAGGAGGTGTAAAAAAATAAAGCACACACAAGCAGCAATATGCGACTTACATCAGAATAAATAGTGTAACGTGACATCATATTACATAACAACATTGCGAAGATGGAAGGAGAAAGTATAGTGTTCAGTGATTCAACAATATGCCAAACCAAACAAAAATCATTAAAAGATACACGACAGAAATTTAAGCCGGATTTGTTTGTTCTCTCACTTACCTTCACTTACATCAATACTCAGATTCCCAAGCCGTCTACAACCTAAGATTATCCTCTGCAGTTATGTGAATAGTCTTATTAAGATGATTCTTAATTATTCAAAAGTAAAACTATGGAGAAACCCCAAATATCCTGAGCCTAGCATAGCAGCTACATTTTACTTAGAATCTTAATCTGTCCACTTTTTGAAATGAAATCTATTCATTTCATCCAAGCTAATAGTTGTGAACTAAACCTAGGCTGAGGTATTTCCATGTTGGGACGAAAACCTCTGCTTTACATAATCAAAGTTTGTTGAAGGAGAGTTAGTTACTTGCGTAATAGTCTTTAACATATATATTGACCGGTGGTGGGTTTCAAATTTTTTTACTACCAGTTCTGTGGGTGTGGCTTGGTGGGCATGGCTTGGTGGGCGTGGCAGGGGAAGGATACTGTAAAATCTCCATTCCCACCCCACTCCAGGGGAAGGTTACTGCAGAATCCCCATTTCCTCCCGATCAGCTGGGACTCGGGAGGCAGAGAATAAATAGGGATGGGGCCAGTCAGAGGTGGTTTTTACTGGTTCTCCAAACTACTCAAAATTTCTGCTACCGGTTCTCCAGAACTGGTCAGAACCTGCTGAAACCCACCTCTGATATTGACTTCATGGAACTTGACTATTTTTTTTTTTTACAGTTGACAATTTATTTTTCTGTACATATAAGCTAACTTTGGCTAATGCATCCATATTTAAAGAAGAGAGAATTCTGTATAAATGGTATGGTTTGCACTATCAGCTCTGTATTCATGAAAACTGAGCTTCTATTTTATTCAATGTTTCATGGTAAAATTTAATTAGGAATTATTATTGGACTTTCTGGCTTTTATATGCAGATTCCATTTAAAAATTAAGTAAAAATGCCATCATCCGTTATCTATCAGAATTATTATTATTATTATTATTATTATTATTATTATTATTATTATTATTATTATTATTATTATTATTTTGCTTTAATTTATATGCCGCCCTTCTCCGGAGACTCAGGGCGGCTTACAATGCGTTAAGCAATAGCCTTCATACTTTTGTATATTTATACAAAGTCAGTTTATTGCCCCCACAATCTGGGTCCTCATTTCACCTACCTTTGAAAGGATGGAAGGCTGAGTCAACCTTGAGCCTGGTGGGATTTGAACTTGCAGTAATTGCAAGCAGCAGATGTTAATCTGTTAATAACAGTGCTTTAGTCCACTGTACTACAGGCTCTTTAAAGCTTACATCAGATACTGCTAAATTGGAGAAAAATCTAGGTGTGGATTTCTGTCACAAAAAAAAAAACTCACTCCTTAAAAGCAACTGGGATTTGGCCAGACATTCATTTTTATTTAAAGTGACAAATCCGTAATCAGCTAATGCATGATTATACTATTTATTTGCTGGCTTACATGACATTCACACTCCAATCTTATCAAATAACATTATGATTCCTTAACATATCCTTTTCTACAACGGAGAACAGAAAAAATGGAAAAGTACTTACCAATGCATGTTCGGCCATCTGAATGCAGTGCATATTTCTGATGACAACCGCACACAGGACCACTATCTGTGTCATCACACGTGTGTTGGCAGCCTCCATTTCCATAGTTACAGGTTACTAGTTATTTTCCCAAAAATATGTATATACATATATATGAATAAAGCAACAATAAAGCCAATTAGTTCTTTCTGTCCTCCAGACACAAAAAATGATTTACAACTTAGAAAAACAATGACATTGATTGATAAATGTCTCCCCAAACTTCCTTGCTAAAGAGCAACAGTTTTAAGAAGTTATTAGTCCCAATGAAATGTCACTCAAAGTAAAGGCATTAAGGAATGTACTTCAGTCCTTTTTTAAATGAGGGGCTTCCACCTGTTCCAAACTTTATTTAAACCCCTGTAAGGCACAGTCCCCAAGGCTATAAGCAGGTGATCTAATTGTTTAATTTTGTTAAGACACAGACTATATATTTGATCGATATGGAGAAAGAGTCTTGAACAAAAAAGGCTGCCTACAGTAAAAAAAATAAATAAGCTAATGCCTTAGATTGGGGTGGTACAGAACATTTGCAAATAAATAAACAGCTCTTAAAACCATAGTTTTAACTAGACACACTGATTGCAATACTGCCTCCCCTAAGCAATAATTTAGATAAGAAAGTATTACACTAAAGTAAATGCTAAACAAGAAAGTAATGAACTAAGATGTGCAACAAATGCCAAAAATAACTTTCTTCCAATATGTAAGGAGCAAGAAGAAAGTAGAGGAAACAATAGGTCCATTAATGGCAGAAGATGGCAAGAAGGTGACAGGCAGCAGGGAGAAAGCAGAACTGTTCTTTGCATCTGTCTTTACACAAAAGGAAAAAAAAAAAACCTCAACCTGTCAAAAGCACCACTGTGGACAGACCAAATAGCAGGGGTGAAATGCTCCCAGTTCAGACCGGATCGCCTGATCTGGTAGCGATGGCGGTGGGTGGTTCGGAGAACCGGTAGCAAAAATCTCTGTGCCCGCCCCCATGTCCAGCTGAGCCGCGCGATCATCATCAATGCTTTTAAAAGTAAAAAAAAAGATTGCGCGCCACAGCTGATCACCTCCCCTCACGCGCTGTTCTACTTACCGCATGCCTCCCTTTGGCGTGCAATGCACGTGCATCTCGCATTTGGTGCATGGTGCGCATTGTGCATGCGCAGCCAGCAAACCAGTAGTAAACCGGTTCAGATTTCACCACTGCCAAATAGGCACAGAATTGATAACAGAACACCTATCTGCTTTGGACAAATTCAAAACTCTGGGATCAGATGATTACATTCCAGGATATTGAAGGAGCTGGCAGATGTGATCTCAGAACCACTGAATGAAATTTCTCAGAGCTCCTGGGACATGGGGAAACTTCCAGAAGACTGGAAAAAGAGCTGATGTGGTTCCAATCTTCAGAAAAGATTAAAAAAAAAGAAAATCTAGGAAAATACAGACATATCCATCTGGTGATGATGCTATCTATCGTACATTTTTCTAGCTTACCAAAAAGTAGGTTGTGGTCTACTTTGTTAAATGCCTTACGGAAATCCATGTATACTATATCCATTGCTGGTCCACTGATTTGGTCACTGTATCAAAGAATGAAATATTTGTTTGGCATTCTCTCTTTTTGACAAACCCATGTTGGCTTCACAGATCTGTTGCTTGATTATCTTTTCCAGGATCTTTCCAGATATTGATGTCAGGCTGATTGGTCTGTAATTTCCTGGATTACAGGAATTTTTTTGAGTATGTGAACCACATCAGCTCTTTCCCAGTCTCCTGGCAGTGCCTTGGTGCTCCAGGATCTTTGAAAGATATGGTTCAATGGGTCCAAGATCATGTCTGCCAGCTCCTTCAGAACTCTGGGATGTAATCCATCAGATCCCGGGGATTTGAATTCATCAAGGGTGGACAGGAGTTCTCTTACCATTTTCTTGCCTATTTTAATTTGAATCCCTAGACCATTTTTTATGTTCTGTTTTTGGTAGGCTTTTTTTTTTTTGTATGAAGACAGATGCAAAGAAAGAATTAAGCAGCTCTGCTTTCTTCCTGCTGCCTATCACTTCCTTACCATTTTCTTCCATTAGTGGACTAATTATTTCTTTGACTTTTTAATTTTTTTTATATGTTGAATGAACCTTTTTTTATTACTTTTAACATTTATTGCAAGTCTTACTTCATTCTGAGCCTTAGCTTTCTTGACTTCATCTTTCAGATCTGGGCTATATGCTGGTATTCTGCCTTATTTATATGTCGTTCTTTTCATTTTTTATATTTATTCTTTTTTTCTTTCAATTTATCAGAGAGTTCTTTGCGCAACCATATTGGTTTCTTCTTGGATTTCTTTGTTTTTCTTTTTCAATGGTATTGTGCTGTTTTCAAATTTCCTATGCTTCTTGAGTTGTTTTCCCTTATAAGATTTTCACCCATGGAATCCTTCCCAAGCTCTCTCTAAGTTTGTTGAAATTAGTTCTTTTAAGGTCTAAGGCACTGGTTTGATTATGTTCTATTGCTTTTGTCTGCATTATGTTGAATTTCAGAGTGACATGGTCACTCTTCCCCAAAAGTTCTCACAACTTCAATCTCTTCTATCATTTCATCTCTATTAGTAAGGAATAAGTCCAGTAGTTCATTTATTTCTTCTGCTTGTTTGGGTGGCCTGTAGTATACACTTATGGCAATGTCATTCTTTTTAAAAATTTTATATTAACCAATATGCATTCTGGGAAGCTTTCATCTTTGGTTTTATGCATTTCTGTAGAGATGTAGTGATCTCTTACATATAGTGCAATTCTACCTCCTCTTTTGTTAGGTTTTTTCTTTTGAACAGTTTATACCTTCCATTAGTACATCCCAGTCGTGAGTTTCATCCCACCAAGTTTCAGGAACGGCAACTATATCATACTTTCCCTCATACTATTACTTCAGGTTCGCCCTGTTTGTTCCCCAAACTTTGAGTGTTGATGTATAGGCATCTGGTTCCTTTATGCCTGACCCTGAGTATGCTTTCTACATCTCCTACTTTGCAGCTGAGGTTTTCTTCCTTCCCATCACTCTCTACCTTCTTATTTGATTGGTTGTCTTGTAGTTTATGTTTGGGATTAGGTCCTAAAGATCCTAAAGATTGGTCCCTCTCCCCCCTCAGTTTTAATTTAAAGCCCTTTGCTGAGCCAATCATTTTTCAAATACATTCTTCTCGGTTCTTGTAAGGTGCAGTCCATCCCTTGCCAGAAGCCCTTCTTGTAGATAATGCAGACCGTGAGCTAGGAATCCAAAATTCTTTTGGTGGCACCAATCCTTGAGCCAGTGGCTCATTTCTAAAATCCTTTGTTCCCTCATTGGATGTTGACCTTTTGTTGGAAGTACAGATGGGAATACTACTTGTGCTCCTTACTCCTTAACTTACTTGATGAACTGCTCTTAGTCTCTTGATATTGTTTTAGATTCGTTGTTTGTCAGGGTAATGATGATTTAATAGCTGACCAGTTGCTGTAATACTGTAATGCTGTAATGCTGATGCAATGGTAGTAATGAGTCAGCAGGATTATTTGACTGTTACCACTTTAAGAGACTGTATTATAAGAGAGGCCCTGTTGGGGCCTCCGTGCTGTAAATGCTATTTGCCTGTGTTCAAGGCCTGTCTCAAAGTACCTGTACGCATATATGGTTTTGTGGATAAAACCACTATATGTAAATACAAACCTATTTACTGTATTTGCTCTTGGGTTGTCTTACCTAGTCACAATGTGCGCACTCTGACATTGTTGTGTCATTCGTACTCACATGAAGGAGAAGAAAGATAATAATTTGTGGACTTGATTATTTTAGTGAGGTTTTCAGCCACATCTTTGATTTTTGCTCCAGGGAGAAAACATACTTCCCTAGATTGATTGTCCAGAATCATGGCTGATTCTGTTCTCCTGAGAATTGAGTCTCCTATCACCAACATTTGCCTTTTTTTTTTCCTGGGGAAGCCTGGGCTACTTTACTTCATATCATAGGAGCACTTGATGATGTCCTTTCTCCAGGTGTCTGCATGCTTCCTTCCAGAGGGAGGCTAGGAAACAGTGGTGGTAGTCATCTGGTTCTATCTGGTTCGGGTGAACCAATAGCGGCAGGAGGCTCCGCCCATGTCCTGTAATCACGTCCCATTTTTGACGCTCTGCGTATGCGTGGAAGGTCCTGCGCACGCACTCACATTTGCGAACCGGTAGCGAAGGTAAGTGAATACTGCCCCGCTATGAAATCAGTTCCTTACCTCCATTGGGGCTGGACTAGGCTGAACTAAACAGCAACGGCATTGCTCTTGGCTGTTTTTTAAAAATTCTATGAGTGACATGTTTCCATCAGTCTATCTCTATAGGTTCATGTATAGGTTCACTCAAAAATGTCCAGTTTTTTTTTTTACTTAATTTCAAGGGGAATTAAACCTCTGCTAGCCGTACCATGTTTCCCTAAGTGTAAAATACATATCCAATTGTTTTGTAAAATATACTAGCTTTCAATTATGATTCTTTTAAAATCTATTCATAAACTATATGCTATGCATATTTGCATGCAAATTTTATTTTGCTATGTGCGCAGCAAAATTTACTTTGGTTCATCTTACAGGCATTTTATTACTAGTTTCAATATTTTGTTCTAAATCAGGCTCCCAGAAGTCCATAAATCAACCCCTTATTCCCTTGCCCCCACCTCACCAAAAAAAAAAGTTGGGGGGGGAAAGATCTTGTCCCTTCCCTTTTTTGGAAATTTGTTTGATGAATGAGCTGCTAAGGAGAAGCAGAACTGATTCCATCACTATAAAGTGCTTTCTGATGCCTCTAAGTTAATTTTTCTCCCTCAGTGGTAATTTCTATACTAGTAGTTTATAGTATGTTCTAGAGTTATCCAACTGTTCTTCTGTCAAAATAAAATCATTTTGGTGAAACTATGAAGTTGCTGTTAGTAAGGAAATAATTGATAGGTATCAAGCTGCCCTGTCTCTGCATTATTTTGTTCCTGGCATTTCTATTTTTCAGATGTTTTACAGCTAGCAAACTCCTGTTTTTCCCAACTCCAAAACTTCTGCTTACTTGCTTTCTTGCTTAAAAACAAAAAAAGAATATAATGTTCTGAGTTCACTTGTGATTCTTCACACTCTTGTTCACATCATCAATAAAGCTATATATACCCTGTTTCCCACAAAATAAGATAATGATAATAAGCCCAATTGGGCTTTTGAGCCCATGGCAATAAGGCCAAGCGCTTATTTCAGGGTTCAAATCTATCAGTTGCAAAGGGCCACACTGCTTGGATCTGAACATATACTAACTATATCAATACATTATGACATCCTAGCTTTTTGGGAAGAACTTAATGCATATGAAGGCTCATACCAGCTAAAGAATTATCAGCTCTAACTTCTCATTGTTGGGAACAGATAACGATAATTAAACTCGCTCAGGAGGCATGAAATGCAACAGAGAAGATTAGCTAGAGTTGGATATTCTAATTTTCAACTACCAGTGTAACTTCAAAGAAATGGTTGGAAAATTAATCTATTAAACCTTCTAAATGATTCAATTTCTGTTGCTTTTTACAGGAAAAAAAAAACAATCTTCAGCTGCACTGGCTCCCGGTGGTCTTCCGGGTGCGCTTCAAGGTTTTGGTTATCACCTTTAGGGCGCTCCATGGCTTAGGACCTGGTTATTTACGGGACCACCTGCTACCACCAATAGCCTCCCACCGGCCGGTATGCTCTCATAGAGAGGGGCTCCTCCAGGTGCTGTTGGCCAAACAATGTCGACTGGCAGCCCCCAGAGGGAGACCCTTCTCTGTGGGGGCACCTACTATCTGGAATGAGCTCCCCCGGAGATACGGAGGATCCCGGATCTGTGCACCTTCCGTCGCGCTCTCAAGACTTTTTTATTCCATCAAGCCGGCCTGGCCATAATCTTTCTCCTTTAAAATGTAAATTTTAATTTGTTTTTAAAATTATTAGGTGTTTTAAATTTGTCTCGGCCAAATTGTTTAATTCGGTTTTATTCTTTTTTAAAATTTTGTATTTATGTGTTTTATTCTGTGGCTGTTCACCGCCCTGAGTCCTTTGGGAGTAGGGTGGTATATAAATCCAATAAATGAAATGAAAATGAAAAAGCTCAATAAAATCAATACTGTTTTTCCCGATTTTAGATAATAACAGCAAATATGGAAAATAAAGCATATTGGACATATGAAATTTAGCAATACATCTACCTACATTTGCAATCCTTCTGGTTTTTGGCAAGTTCAAAGCCAGGCCTACATTCACAGGCAACCCCACCTTTGGGTGTCTCCCGGCAGATATGTTCACACCCATGATCTTTGTTCATGCAGTTCATACCCTCTGGGGAAAAAAGAGAAAAAAAATGTTCTAAGAATAATCTGAACAATAATAAATTCTCAGCAGTCATAAGGATTTTCTGTCTCCTTTCATATAATATAGAAAATACCCTGTTTCCCCGAAAATAAGACCCAACCGGAAAATAAGTTCTAGCATGATTTTTTAGGATGCTTGTAATATAAGCCCTACCCCCAAAATAAGCCCCAGTTAAGATTGTCAGCCAGATGGATGCATGGGGCTCCCCTTGAAGAGCACTCGGAGGCTCCAACTGGTCCAGAATGCGGCCGCGCGGGTGATTATGGGTGCGACTCAGTGCAACCATGTAACACCCCTCCTGCGCGAGCTGCACTGGCTCCCGGTGGTCTTCCAGGTGCGATTCAAGGTGTTGGTTACCACCTTTAAAGCGCTCCATGGCTTAGGACTGGGGTATATACGAGATCGCCTTCTGCCATCAACAACCTCCCACCGGCCAATACAGTCCCACAGAGAGGGGCTCCTCAGGGTGCCGTCGGCAAAACAATGCCGACTGGCGACACCCAGGGGGAGAGCCTTCTCGGTGGGGGCACCAGCCCTCTGGAATGAACTGCCCCTAGAGCTTCGTCTTAGCCCCGACCTGCATACTTTTCGCCACGCCCTTAAGACCCTTCTGTTCCAGCATGCCGGATTGGCTTAGTACGAATTTTATAATGGGCGTATGTGTGTTTTAATTCGCGGGCCAAATTTTTATATCCGATTTTAATTGGTTTTAAATTTTATAAATCTATGTGTTTTAATATGGCTGTACAGCACCCTGAGTCCTTCGGGAGAAGGGCGGTATAGAAATCTAATAAACTTCAAACTTCAAACTTATTTTCAGGGAAACACGGTAGTACTCAGAATCTTTCTTGGTCCCCCCCCCAAAGGACATCACTAAATATTTATATTCATTGAATAAATATTCACTGATTATTGTTTTAATAAACTCTTCCATTACCAAGATTAGGTTATATTGCATTTTAATACTTCAACATTTAAATGATATGATAAAAAGTTTTTTAAAAATCATATTCACTGTAACTTAATATGCCAGAAAGAACATTCCTGAGAGCCAGTTTGGTGTTGTGATTAAGTGCTGACCTTAAAACCAGAAGACTTGAGTTCTCACCTTCCTTAAGCATGAAATCCAGGTGGGTGTTATTGGTCTAATAATTCAGCCCAACCCACCTTGCAGGATTTTTATTGTGGGAAAAATAGGAGGCAGAAGCAATACTGTATTTTTCAGAGTATAAGACGCACCTTAGTTTTTGGGAAGGAAAATAAGAAAAAAGCTGATTGGCAGGTGGATCGGCCTCCCGGAATACCCCCAATCAGCTGTTCCCAAAGGTGAATTTTAGCAACAGGTTCCTTAGTTGTGAACTCTGTGCCTTGCTTTTTTTTTTTTTTTGCTTTTTATTCTGCTTCTGAAACGTCTGAAACTCTGTTTCAGAAAAAACTTTCTTTTCTGCCTCCGAAAGCCTCCGAAACAGAGCTTCAGAAAAAAAGCCTCTGAAGCTCTGTTTGGGGGCTTTTTTTCTGAAGCTTCGTTTCTGATGCTTTTTTCAGCCTCTGAAACCTCCGTTTGAGAAGCTGGGCGGGGCTACATTCAGAGTATAAGATGCACCCAGATTTTCACCCTCTTTTTGGGGGGAAAAAGGTGCATCTTATACTCCGAAAAATACGGTAGGTATGTTTGCTACTTTCAGTTTTATATAAAGTATTTTATATAATAAGGCAAAATATAATAATAATATCTTAACCCCCAGTGAGGCACTACCTTGGTGTGATTGTGGGGCTTGTGTGCTCTGAAGAAGATGAGAGCTACGCTAGTGGCTCAACCATACTCCATACGCCACTCCTCTGCTCACTTATGCTACCAGGCTCGAAATTTTGGGCCTGGACAACCTGGAACTACGCCGCCTACGATCTGACTTAAGCATAGTACACAAAATTGTCTGTTACAACGTCCTACCTGTCAACGACTGTTTCAGCTTCAACCTCAATAACACTCGGGCAAACAATAAATACAAACTCAAGGTAAACCGCTCTGAACTCAATTGCAGAAAATACGACTTCAGCAACAGAGCAATCAACGCCTGGAATGCTCTACCTGACTCGGTTGTTACATCCTCAAACCCCTACAGCTTCAACCTTAACGTGTCTACCGTGGACCTCCTCACCCCATTCCTAAGAGGTCCATAAAGGGGGCATGCATAAGCACACCAGCGTGCCTACCATCCCTGTCTTACTGTCCCCATTTATTTGTACTCATTTCCTATGTTCATGTCCATGTTTATACTCATTTCTTATGTTCATGTCCATGTTTATACTTATACCTGTTATCTGGTACATGTTTGACAAATAAATAAATACTACTAAATACTAAAAAAAAAAAATACTGAACAGGTCTCATTCGAAGTCAAAGAGTGTCACGCCCATAAAAAAATATGGTAAGATGTAAATTACAGAAACTCATACTGGCTTAGTCATCACCTGGATCAACAAGGCTCGCGCATCTGGGAGTTCCCGAACCAGTGGTGGGATTCAGCCGGTTCGTACCACTTCGGGAGAACCGGTTGTTAACTTTCTGAGCAGTTTGGCAAACTGGTTATTGGAAGAAATCATTAGGGCAGAGTTGTTAAATTACTAGAATCCCATCCCTGTCCTAGACATCTGGAAAATGGGCTATAGAACTCAGGACTATTGGCTCACCAACCAGAGCCACCAACTGCAGAACTATTGGAAGGAAAGATGTTTATCCATTGCAAATAGACAGTGATTGAAAACAAAGAAATAATGATCAAGTCCAACAAGAAGAGGATATTTGAGACAAATGCACCAGTTCTGGAAGGAACAACATCCATAATTAGAAATAACAGATCATAGGCTGGCAGGTTAAAGTTGACTTAATATGAAATAGAATATTCATGGAAGCAGAATTGGAAGAATTACAAAGGTCTACCCTGACCAAAGAAATCAAAAATAGATTGCCAGAAATAACTCAGACTATAATATAAGGGCAAATTAGGGGGAGTTGGCAATAGAGAAAAACAGAAGATATAGAAATATTTTATTTGGAACCAGGCACACTCTCCTCTGTCTGAGAAAGAACAAAGCTCTCTAATTAAAGAAGTAGAAAAATTGAAGTAGAAAAAAGAATAATTGAGCATCCAGAACAGCACAAAAACCATAAAATAAGCTTGCCAGCATTGAAGCTTGTTCCAAAGAAACAGCTAGCACAAGCATTAGAAGATACTAATACAGCAATATCAAATATACGCCCCATCTCACTACAAGAAACAAACCAACTAATGTACAAAACAACTGCAGTTATAATTGTATACTTGAGATGCAAATCAACAAAAAAAGAGAGGAAAAAGTCAAACACTGCACCACCAAAATGGAAGATCAGGCTAGAAAGTTAGATTAGCAAACTGAAATTAGATGCAAATAAGTTAGATGAGAGAAAAGAAGTTTGGGGGAAAGCTATAGGATAACTCAAAGAAATATAACAAGAACACAGCTTGGTTAAAGATGGATGGATACAAATAAAAAAGAAACTGAAATCAAAGAACTCATAACAGCTGAAAATACACAGAAAAAGGCAAATAAGACCAAGAATTGATCAGCTCCAAGTGAAGATGAATTGCACAGATTTTGGTTGAAACATCTGACTAGTCTACATCCACTTGTCAAATAGTTAATAACATATTGCAAGGAGGTGAAATTGAAGCATGGCCAACGTCTAGCAAAATCTACCTGATAATGCAAAAGGGGCAGCACCAGGCAACCACAGGCCCATTACCTGCTTACCAACAACTTTCAAATTATTAACTGGTGTGGTACAGGGGTGGGTTCTAAATTTTTTTACTACCGGTTCAGTGGGCATGGCTTATTTTGTGGGCATGGCTTGGTGGGAGGGGTAATGTGACTGGGTGAGCGTGGCCAACATTTTTTAAAAAAATCTTAAGAGGTTGCAGAAAAAAATACTCTTAAAAGCCTCTGACGATCAGGCAACTCAGCTGGGATCGCCAGAGGCTTTTAAAGGCATTTTTTTTCCTACAACCTCTTCGGCTGAAGAGGTTGTAGAAAAAATGCTTTTAAAAGCCTCTGATGATCCCAGCTGAGCCACACGATCATCAGACGCTTTTTTTTACTTTTAAAAGCATTTTTTCGACCAAAGAGGTTGTAGAAAAAATGCTTTTAAAAGTAAAAAAAAAAAAGCCTCTGATGAGGTGGGCGGGGTAAGCGAGCAGCAACCGGGCCGGGGACCGGTTCGGGGGTGTGGCCAGCCAATGTTATTACCGGTTCTCCGAACTACTACAAATTTTTACTACTGGTTCTTGCGAACCGGTGCGAACCGGGAGCGACCCACCACTGGTGTGGTAGCTGTGTCAGGGTTCCAAGTAAAACACCCATAGCAAACAGAACTCCGAGGCAAGCAGGTTCCTCAAAGAACAAGTTTATTGGAAATATCATATTGGCACAGACTGGTGAAAACTGACTCTAAAAGTTTCCGTGGTTTTCACGTAATTAAAAGTAAAAGTTTTCTCCCCTTTCCCAAACAATCAGCCACATGGTTCCCAAACAATCAGCCACATGGTCCAATCAAGGTGCTGTTTGGTTGCTTGGAAACTTCACTCCTCCTTTTTTCAGTCACCTGTGGGAATGTCCTTGATTCTCAGGGCTTCTTAGGGGAAATTAATTTGTTTTGGCTACAAAACACTTGCTATTTCTATTTCCTCCCTCCCAGGGGTGAAATTCAGCAGGTTCTGACAGGTTCTGGAAAACCGGTAGTGGAAATTTTGAGCAGTTCGGAGAACCGGCAAATATCACCTCTGACTGACCCCAGAGTGGGGTAGGAATGGAGATTTTGCAATATCCTTCCCTTGGAATGGGTTGGGAATGGAGATTTTGCAGTATCCTTCCCCTGCCACGC
Source organism: Pantherophis guttatus (assembly GCF_059756535.1). Taxonomy (NCBI): domain Eukaryota; kingdom Metazoa; phylum Chordata; class Lepidosauria; order Squamata; family Colubridae; genus Pantherophis; species Pantherophis guttatus. The sequence continues at coordinate 78,728,577 of NC_142069.1, forward strand.
TACCAAGCCATGCCCACCAAGCCACAGCACGCCCACCAAGCCACGCCCACAGAACTGGTAGTAAAAAAATTTGGATTTCACCACTGCCCCCTCCCTATCCCTCAGCACCATAGTGGCAACACTGAAGATGGCCTCGGTCAGGCCAGTTTCAGAGTTGACAAACTGATGCAGTCCAACAGCATCTTGTTGAAAACAACAACCTCTTTCCACCTGAACAGAAAGGAAACAGTCCAAGCAGCAGGGGAACAAAAGATCAATTCCTAACTGACAAGACAATTCTGGAAAACTGCAACAGAAGGAAGACCATTCTGAATGTAGCATGGATTGATTACAGGAAGGCATTCTTTGCTACATGATTGGATAATCAAGTGCCTAGAAATAACAGGAGTCAGTACAAACATCAGAAGCTTTGTGCAAAAATCGATGGCACAATGGAAGATACAGTTCCAGGTCAATGGTGAGATTATTATTAAGAGAGGAAACTTCCAAGGAGACTCATTATTGCCACTACTGTTTGTCATTGCACTGATTCTTCTGTCAACAATACTGAATAACTCAGGTCATGGCTATCAAACATCAAAAACATCTGTCAGGCTATCCCACTTCCTTTGCATGGATGATCTGAAGCTGTATGGAAAAACGCCATCTGAAATAGAATCGCTGCTCAACATTGTGTTTACAGCCAAGATATTGTAATGGAGTGTGGACTGGGCAAATGTTTGTGTTGTGGTCTGCCAGCAGCCTGTGTAGCTGGCAGCAGAGTCGGACAGTGAGGAGGCTGGGGAGGAACATGGGCCAGTCCTGGAGTCTGGGGAAGACTCGGACGAGGGCTCTGCATCAGAGGCAGAGAAAGGGCCAGCTGGGAGGTACGTGCTGCCTCCGGAGCTTCCAGAGTCGGACCTCAGCGAGGCAGAGGAACAGGGGAAGCCTGTTCTCAGTGCGTGCATGCGCAGAGCTGCCAGAAGGCAAGAACAGCTAAAACAAAAAAGACGACTCGGGAGTAGGGCTGGGAGGTGATTGGCTCCTCCCATAAGACTTAAAAGAGGAGCAAAGCACGTGGGCCTTTGCAGGAAGCAACGTTTGTTCATTCGGTTCAGCTTAAAGCCTGAAGCTCTATTTGATTCTGGACTCAGTGCGGCTTTGCCAATTAGATCTTTGGCAGCGTGTCAAGGGAAATAAGGGTGGGTGATTATCCGGAAGGACTTCTCCCGAAGGACTCTTTACAACTAATTGGGACTCATCTGTGAATGTACATAATTCACAGTTGTTGCAATAAAAGAGGTTTTTGGGACTACTCGTGTGTTTTAATGACTCAGGAAGCCTAGGTCAGATGCTTATCATCAAATGGGGAAAAATAGAGAAAACTGGCAGAATCAAGATGCCCTATGGAAAAAACATCAAGAATCCGGATGAAGATGAAGACACCTATAAACACCTGAGCATCCCACAAGCTGACAGTCACGGCTACGATAGCCTTTGCACAACTTTGTGTTGTGGGGCAGTTGCGGGATCAGGATTCCCTGCAATCATTCAATCTCTGTTCATCTCACAGCTGGACCATTGTAATGCACGCTACATGGGATTACCCTTGGAGAGCATTTGGAAGCTACAGCTGGTACAGTGTATGGCAGCGAGGGTAGTTTTGGGGACCTCAAGAATGGCCCCTGTAACACCACTGTTCTGCAAGCTGCATTGGTTGCCAGTCTGCTTCCGGGTACAATTCAAGGTGTTGGTGATCACCTTTAAAGCCTTTTATGGCACAGGTCCAGGTTCCCTGAGGGAGCATTTCATCCCACTGGGATTGGCCTGTACTACTTGTGCCAGCAGAGGAGGAATGCTGCTGATTTTGTCAGCCTGACTGTTCTAGCTGGCAGGGTCCAGGAGGAGAGCCTTCTCTGCTGTTGCTCCTGCTCTCTGGAACTTCTTCCCCACTCCCCAAATGTGAGGTTGGCCCCAACCCTATGTTTTCATAAGTGCCTGTGCTAGTTGGCTTGGGGCCCCAGTGAGGGAACAGTATAATGGGGGTGGTACATTGAGTAATATCAGATCCCAGATCACCCCCGTTTTGTGGTCGGCCAGCAGCCTGCAGAGCTGGCAGTGGAGTTGGACAGCAATGAGGCTGAGGAAGAACATGGGCCAGTCCTGGAGGCTGGGGAAGGCCCGGATGAGGGCTCTGCGTCGGAGGCAGAGATGGGGCCAGGGCCATCGGGGAGTGATGTGCGGACTTCGGAGCCTCCAGAGGCTGACAGTACAGAGGCAGAGGAACAGGAGGAGCCTGTTCCTAGTGCACATATGAGAAGAGCTGCCAGAAGGCAGGAGAAGCTAAAGCAGAGAGGACGATTCAGGAGTAGGGCCAAGAGGTGATTGGCCCCTCCCATAAGGCTTAAAAGACCAGCAACGGCTCTTGGCCTCTTTGCCGGAAAACAACGTTGAGAGAATTGCTTCTTGTTTCACTGTATTCATTTCTTGTCAGCGTCTTCTGCCAAGAAAAGCCTTTGGCAGTTTGCCTAATTATCCCAAGGTCAGTGATAAACTGAGGAACGGTGTTTTGAAGAATTTGCTTTAATTTAGTTTGGACTATGCTGAGAATGAGTTAATTCTCAGCTGTTCTAATAAAGTCTGTTTGTTTTTGAACTGTTTGTATTTAATACTAACTACTTGGGCCTGGGTCACAACACCCTGCTCCACCCCTGCCCTCCCTATTTGCCCTTGGTTTTAATGTGTTTTAATGTTTTAACTATATATCTAACTGTAAGCCACCTAGAGTTACCCTATGGTAAGATGGGCAGCCAATACATTTTATAAATAAATAAATATCAAACATACTGAAGTCAAGAAAAAGTTAGAAATGAATACATCAAGAGAGTGAAGAAGTCTTAATGTATAAACTTTGTGGAGGAAATACCACAGTTGTGGGTTGCTACTGGTTCGCTGCCCAGTAGCGGCGGCAATGGGAGGCTCCGTCCACCCGCCCGGATATCTCTGTGGGTTCTGTCCCCGTACCAAGCACACACCCAACCAGCCAGCCGAGGCTTAAATAACCTCTTCAAACACACAACGTCAGTGATAAGGAACTTGGCAGCAACTCCATGGCTGCCTGCCAAGAGCTTTTACTCCGATAACACAGACAAAAATACACACAGTTTGAATAGTCCACAGTTTGAATAGTCCAGTTCGTAATTAAATCCACAGCAAAATAGGTGTTGTGTCCGAAGGTGCAAAGTGCTTCGCCAGAGATTAGCTTTGTCCGTCACAGAGTCGGAATGGCCACCACACTCCTTTTATAGCCTGTGGGGTGTGGTCCAGTGACTCAGCTTAATCTCTGGCATGCCTCCTTCTCTGCTGCGCACGCTTGTCTCTCCGACGCTGGCGTGGGTCCAACCACAATGTTTCTTCGTCACTATCCGACGGCTCGGAAACACCTGGCTCCTGGCCAATCTCTTTGCCTTCGGGAGACACCTGAGGCATTGCCAGAGAGGAGGGTCCTGGAGAGGGAGGCCCGGCCGTCTCCTCTCCTTCATGTTCGGAGCCTTCTTCCTCCGATAAGATAGGCTTGGAGGACGGAGCCACAACACTGTGCATGCGCAGAAGCTTCTGCGCATGGGCAGAAGTGTTGCGCGCGTGCCCATGAGCGAACTGGTAGTGGCCAAAATTGAAACCCACTACTGAAATACCATCAAGGCAATTAACATCTGGGCAATTCTAGTCATTAGGTACACAACTGGAATAGCAGACTGGGCTCAAGCAGAACTAAAGGCCCTGGGTAGGAAGACCAGAAAAATAATGAAATGAATCATTCCCTCATCCATGCAGTGATGTTGACAGACCTACTTAAGGAGGAAAATAGATGGATGTGGAATGTTGCAAGTACATCAGACAGTTGAAGAAGAAAAAAGGGCATTGGAAGAATATCTGAAGGACAGTAAAGAAGATGCACTGAAGCTAGTACACCAGGAAGGACTACGGAGTATTGGAGAGACCAAACTGGCCTACAAGAAAGACCAAATGAGGCAAACAAAGGAGAAGCAAAAAAGACCCAAAAAGGAGACAAAGCATTACATGGTCAGTCAATTAAAAAAATAGCTGGGAAAGCGGTTAATAAAAAGACCTGGCAATGGCAATAAGCAGTAGTGGGATTCAAATCCCGGCGCTACCAGTTTGCAGATGGTTCTGCGCATGCGCAGAGCGTTTTTGATGATGTCTAGGTGGGTGGGTGGAGCCTCCCACCACCGCCACTACCAGTTCGCCCGAAGTGGGGCGAACTGGTAGCAACCCATCTCTGATGCAAAGCCAGAATTAAGAAGACAGCAACAGTAGCAAATGCCACCTCTGTAAAGAAGCTGAAGAAAAAGCTAACCTAGTTAGATACTGCAAGATCACACAGACTGACTATCAACAACAGGATGACAAAGAAGCAACAATGGTGCATTGGAAGATCTGCAAGAAATACCATTTGTTTGCTAGCAAGAAATAGTGGGACCATAAGATGGAGAAAGTAATAGAAAACGAAGAAGCTAAAGTGCTCTGGGATTGTAGAATTCAAACAAAGAGGCACCTGCCACTTAACAATTGTAGGGACAAAAAAGTCTGGATAGTGGATGTGGCAGTACCTGAAGACAGCGGAATAGAAGAGAAGGAACTGGAGACGATAACAAAATACAAAGACCTTCAAATAGAAATAGAACAACTGTGGCAAAAGAAAGCAAAGGTAGTACCAATAATCATAGATGCCTTTGGTTTGGGATGCCAATCCCAAAACAACTGGAATACCACATGAACACCATTGACAAACTCACTATCAGTCAATTGCAAAAGGCAGCTTTTTTCAGAACAGTTTGCATCCTGAAACAGTATCTATAACATCATCAAACATCCCCATCTTTTTATCCCAGGTACTTGGAAAGGACTCGACAGGTGGACAAAAATGCCAAATCCAGTCTGAACATCTGGCTGACTGTGCAACAGATCACCATAATTCATATTCCTTGGAGATATGTGAATACTTTCTATTGGATGTATAAATTTTGATATATTTCGTGTCAAAATTTCCATATGAGTCTGGAGGTGGAAAGAAGGTTTGAAGTTCTGCATAAATTTTATCTTCGACTCATAATGGATGTGCTTAGGATGAATTTTCCATCTCAGAGATTTGGGCAGGAGATTTTCAGTAGGTTTGGCTATTTTTCCCCATTCCAAGAACAACAATATTAACAGTAGTTTAGAGGAGTTGATAAAATCTATATGCAAATGTATATCATTTGGTATTTGCTTGAAATGGGCTGAGTGCTCTACTCAATCTCTATCCCAATAGAACAGGTGTCAACTCACAAAGCATCCATGGGCTGCTCTCGAGTTGCCATAAGCAAGGGGGGGATGGGAAACCGACGAAACGGCATGGCAGCCAAAGACAGATGCGCATTCCAGACTTATTTCTCTCAAGGCTGTATCCCAGGGTTACCCACGGCAGCTGGAAGGGAGTTGCCTCTACAACCCGTGAAATTGCTCTGTTGGTGAATGAGATTGATGACACACCCTGAGGAGAGGGGGGAAACAGGATCATGATTGGGGCGTAAATTACGTAGGGTCAGAGCTGGCTTCACTTGGGAACATGCCGACAAGAAGCTCCTAATAAATAACTGGATTTCTTTTGAAGTTTGGCTCGAGGCTCATTATTTAATTAGGGCGTCAGTCAGAACCCTGACAATCTATGGCATGCCAGCCGTCGCCCATTGCTCTTCCAGATTCTGGCATGCACATGCATGCCGGCCAGCTGATCTTTGCGCATGCAGGAGTGCCAGAAACTGGAAGAGCAGCTCCCTGGTGCACATGTGCACGCTGGGAAGCTGAGCTTCTGGTTTCTGGCATGTGCATGCGCGCCATCCAGCTGGTCTTTGTGCACATATGCGCCAGAAACCGGAAGACCAGGTGACCAGCGCGCATGCGCATGCCGGAAACCGGAAGCTCAGCTGCTCTTCCGTTTTCTGCTCTTCCAGTTTCCGGTGCTCCCCTGTGCGTGCATGCAGGCGCTCTCCTTTCAGAACTCAGTGCCGAAAAGGTTTGCCAACACTGCTCTAACATATTGAATCTGAAGCTTTATGTGTGGAAAGTAGTGTATTTTATTACAGAGTCCATGAAAATTGCAAAACTATCAGACAGATACCAAAAAGTATGTTGCTTTTTAAAACAAAAATGACGAAAGTCCCATCATGAATGCAACTTTTTTTTTGTTTTTGTTTTTAGTTTTTCTTGTCCTGCTGTGCAGTCTTTGCTAGCCGGCTACTTATGAAATTTGGTTTTGATCTCACAAAGCTATTTAGCACCTCGGCTTGAGTTTGTTTTCACAGGTCTGTGTGTGTGTGTACTAACTTACAGAATTGATGAGATCACAGGTCAAGTTAAAGGTGACAAAACTTCAAATTAAGGAAAAGCCTGGATGCACAACTGGGTGGGAGGGGGGGAGAAGGAGGGAGAGGGAGCTTGTGAATGTTGAAAAATATTTGCTACCTCATTGAACTAGGACAAAGTTATATCTTCTTCGTAACTTTGGATACACATTTTAAAAATGATGCATAGGGCAATCGTCTCACCAAATATTTGGAGGCACAACCCAGAATGACAGTCTCCACTGTGTGGCATATCCATTTCCACAGAACGTGCAAAGAACGATGCCATTTTATTTGTGGCTCATTATCCTTTAGTAAAATTGAGAAAAAGTATCCCAATGTTATCTGATAACAAATTACAAGCAGAAAAAGATACGTTCTTCAAATTATTATACATTGCCAAATAAATCTATGATTGGAAATCAAAATGTGATCATCGCTGAGAAATTATTTGTAATGATTGCTAAGTAAGCTTCCGTGGCACAGGTTCCTTTTTCTGGGTGTAATCTTTTGGCATGCAGGAATTCTATCTCCTTCTGATGGGTTTGCTGCACATCAGAATGCCAATCTTAACTAGTATTTGGTCTGCTCAGAGAGAGTCTCATCCATTCCCCTAGGAATATCTAGGGGAATATCTAAGGTGCTAGGCTATCTTGGTATGCTTCAGTTCATACATCCACATGTTGCAGGCAAACTATCCTGCTTGATCCTTATTATTCTCCAATCATTATTTGATTCTGAAAAGTAGGTAAAGGTGAAGGTTCCCCTCGCACATATGTGATAGTCATTCCTGACTCTAGGAGGTGGTGCTCATCTCCGTTTCAAAGCTGAAGAGCCAGCCCTGTCCGAAGACATCTCCATGGTCATGTGGCCAGCATGATTAAATGCCAAAGATGCACGGAACGCTGTTACCTTCCTACCAAAGGTAGTCCTATTTTTCTGCTTGCATTTTTTACGTGCTTTCTAACTGCTAAGTTGTCAGAAGCTGGGACAAGTAACAGGAGCTCACCCCATTACGTAACACTAGGGATTTGAACCGCTGAACTGCCGACCTTTCGATCGACAAGCTCAGGGTCTTAGCCACTGAGCCATTGCGTCCCTGAAAAGTAACAACCCACTAAATAATCGGTTCAAGCCAAAAGGGATGAAGTTTTAGGGCTATCACTTGCTCCAGTATCTTTCCCAATCAAGATTAGTGACTCTTCAATAATTAGGCAAAATATTGAGGTGACAGCACCTGAGTGATCTCATCCTGTTTGTTCATTCAGGGGACTTCCTTGTTTTACCAAGGAATTCTGGTAGACAAAGCTACTAGGACTGTGATGGTGAACCTATGGCACACGTGCCACAGGTGGCACGCAGAGCCATATCTGTGGGCACATGAGCATTGCCCTAGCTCACGTACAGCATGCATGCGCGCACCGGCCACCTGATTTTCAGGCCTTCTGAGCCCACCGGAAGTCAGGAAACGGGCTGTTTCTGGCCTCCGGAGGGCCTCGGGGGGGGATGAGGAAGGCCGTTTTCGCCCTCTCCAGGCTCAAAAAAAGCCTCTGGAGCCTGGGGAGGGGGAAAAACGGGCCTACCGGGCCCATCGTGCCATCACATGCCAAAAGCGGGGGAGCATGGGGGGGGGTCACGTGGGGGGGCAGGGCGCATTGAATTTTGGGTGTGAGCACACAACGCATGCGACCCCCCCCACTTTTGGCACGTGACGGCAAAATGATTAGCCATCATTTTACTAGGAGATGCCTAGAGCAGTATTGGCAGAAGACAAGGAATGAATCAAACTGAGCTTAGCGGTGTGCTTTCACTCTGATGTTAAAGAGAAGTGAAAAGGCAATATCTTATTGGTTCTTCCTGCATCTGCAGACTACCATTCCAAAATTCAATTTAATGGGACCTGGACCCTACCAGAAAATGAGAAATCATATTGAGGAATTCTGAGGAATTTGCTGAGCATTTGGAAGATGCAGTCACACAGGATTTTCAAGGTTGAATATTATTTGAACAAGTCTTGCTGAGAGACTTCCGTATTGAAATTTCCAGAACAAAGATTCTCATGTGCTATTTCTAATAGCTTTTTGATATTTCTGGGGGATCACTATCTGTTCTATCTGGTCCTTGGTATAATCACGCGCAAAACGTGTGCGCGAAGCGAACCGGTGGTAACACCGGTTGAAACCCACCACTGTGGTGATCCCATGACTCCGACACAGTGCAACTGTCATAAATACATGCCAGTTGCCAAGCATCCAAATTTTGATTATGTGACTGTGGGGATGCTGCAATGGTCTTAAGTGTGAAAATTGGTCGTAAGTCATTTTTTTCAGTACCACGGTAACTTCACTAAATGAATGGTTGTAAGCAGGGGTGGGTTCTAAATTTTTTTACTACTGGTTCTGTGGGCATGGCTTATTTTGTGGGTGTGGCTTGGAGGTCATGTGACTAGGTGGGCATGGCTAGCTGGTCAGAGTCATTTCTGGAAGGTCCTCGCACTTACAACCAGTCCTCGCACTTACGACCCGACTCATTTGTTTGCTTTTAACACTGATCAGCTGTAGGGCGGCCCTTTGAAGCCCCGCGGCAAGAGTTTAAACAGTTTTTTTCCCTCTAGTCATCAGCTGGGACTCAGGAGGCAGCAATAGATTGGGGGTGGCACCAAATAAAAGGTAAGAATAACGTGGGTGGGTGAGTGGGAGGGGAGAACCAGTTTGGTGACGTCATATCATCACCGCTACCGGCTCGGCCGAACCGGACCGAACCGGGAGGAACCCACCACTGGTTGTAAGCCAAGATCTACTTCTACCTCTCTTTTAATGGAATCTCCAGATGAAAAAAAGGCAAGAATATTATACAGTCCTGTGAAATCAGGATAACTCCGTCTCATAAGATTGAAGATGGTAACCAAATATAAGAAATCTATATAACTGTAATATTACTTTACATGCTGGCAGGTTTCTGAAAGCTCTAAATAGGCTGGTATTTTCTAAGAAAGTGTTTCATTTCATCATAAAATGAACCTTTTTTATTACTTACTGAAGGCCGACCTATAGTCTTGCTTCATGACAACTATATTCTAAACAGGAAGATTTATAATTTTAAAAACATGTAATTAGAGAAGGGGAAAGGAAGATTATTACCTCAATTTGAATGAAGTGCCCGGACATAAGGGTTTAAATTAAGATTTGGGGGATTTATTGTGGCATGAAAATGAACCTTTGTGGTTCAGGCAAATACTGTGCAGACCATAAGGCACATAGTTGGACTTTAAACATTTTAATAAATAGCGTTAAGGGTTTTTTTAAAAAATTAGAAAGAGCCACTGAATAAACAAAAAAAAATAAGTTCATCAAACAAAGCAAAGAAACTGGAGAGGATAATTATAGGTGTTATTAGGTCATTACTGCCTACTAAATTTTCCTGTTCCAGACTTTTTATAAAATGCAACTTCAAGGTTTCCATTTGGTTTAGTACAAATATACAGCTCCGAATGTTCCACAATTCTTCCTGGAAAATTATATTATATTATATTATATATACTGTTATTCTTACAGTTGGAAAATATTTTCTGCAAAAGTCAGCATAAGTTATATAGTTCATCCAGTTCTGTTTCCCGACTCTAAAATTCTCTTGTCTGTCTCTTTCCAGAAGATTGAGAGGCATCTGCTAGGCCCACTTTTCTCAGGATAGCTCCAAAATACAACTAAAACCAGAGGTGGGCTTCAAAAATCTTAGCAAGGGGTTCTCTGCCCGATTGCTGGGTGGGTGTGGCCATGGTGGGCGTGGCCTAGTCAGCCTCCTGCACCATGGCGGGGGGCCGGGTTTTTGCCCTCCCCGGGCTCTGGAGGCTTTTCTTGAGCCTCCGGGAGGGCGAAAATGGTTTCCCCAGGCTCCGGAGGCCCTCTGGAGGCCTCTGGTAGGCCCATTTTTCGCCCTCCCTGAGCCCTAAACATACCTGCATCCAAAACAGGCCGTGTGGGGGCTCCTGGGAGGGGAGGGGTGGGCGGGGCCAGGAGTAGGATTTGGGGGTTCTCTGAACTGCACAGAATCTTAGCTAGAGGTTCTCCCGAACCCCTGCGAACCCCCAGCAGCCCACTGCTGACTAAAACATATTGAGAACTCAGGACTCTCAAGGCTGCAACTGGCTGCATGGCTGGATTTGTCGATGGAGATGAACTTGCCAGCAGAGGAGACAAATCCTGGAAGCAGGGTTTTTTAGTACCAAAATGATACAGGCCTGCACATGCACACACGTGCACTCACACGTGTATAAGCAGAGTTTTCCTTAAGTTTGTGAATCCAGTCTTTTTTTTCCATTCCAGACGTTCTTCCATTATATGTTCACCACTATTTTTTTCCTGTCCATGTCCAATCTTTGTTTTCTATTCCATAAGTACAGCCTGTCACTCATACTTTATTCTAGAAAATTGCCGTGTTTTACGCTGTGTCCTTTCTTAGTCACTCTGGTCCCTGAGTCTCTTCCATTCCCAAGAGGTGAAACGTTTTGTCTGATGGTTGGACCGCCAGGGGGGCTGCAGAAGCAGAAACTCAAAATGCAGGGAGACTGGCATTCACACAAGAATGGAAGAATGAGGACTTACCAACGGACTCAAAAATAATTTATAAAATTATGGAATGTGCGGAGTCCGACAGACTTACAAAACTGATCAAAGGTAAAAGAGATTCAGATTTTTATAGTAGTTGGAACATGTGGTATGACTGGATCCAGAAATGATGGGAGAGAGATAAAGGTTAATGTTGGATTATAATTATAGATGATGGTATAATTATGGTAATCAATAAGTATTGGAAATGTAAATTTGTATATAAGAACATGTAAATAATTTCTATTTTTACTTTCTGATTATTGGTGTATATATACATGGATATTTTGGTGATGTTACACCGTGATAGAAAAACTATTATATATTTGTTTTTTGTTTTTTTTGAACTATAATAAAAATGTATATATATAAAAAAAGAAACTCAAAATGGTAGCCACAACCATGAAATCAAAGCCCTGTTTCCCCCTCACACTTTTTTAACACCCTGGCCATAAAGCTGAAGATTGAGGATTGGGCTATCTCTTTTCTGGTACTGCATCTTTGCCTCCTGAAGCTGTTGGTACCCTGAGTCTTTGAGGATTCATGGTAGCCAGTGCAGGGGCGGGTTCTACTTACCTTTACTACTGGTTCGCATCGTGCCCGTGCCCGTGCTCTTCTGTGCATGCAGAGAAGCTTCTGCGCATGCACTGATCACCTATGGCCGGGATGGCGAACCTATGGCACGCGTGCCATAGCTGGCACACGGAGCCATATTGGTGGGCACGTGAGCGTTGCCTTAGCTCAGCTCCAGCACGCATGCATGCGCTGGCCAGCTGATTTTCAAGCCTTCTGGGCCCACCGGAAGTCGGCAAATGGGCTGTTTCTGGCCTCTGAAAGGCCTCTGAGGGGGGGGGGGACTGTTTTCACCTTCCCCAGGCTCCTAGAAAGCCTCTGGAGCCTGGGGAGGGTGAAAAATGAGTCTACCGGGTCCACCGTGCCATCACATGCCAAAAGCGGGAGGAGCACGCGGGGTGTGTGTTTCACGCATGCATGAGCGGGGAGGGCAGGGCGCATAGAATTATGGGTGTGGGCACACACGCGTGTGACCGCCCCGCACTCCCCCTGCTTTTGGCACGTGATGGCAAAAAGGTTAGCCATCACTGACCTATGGTGACGTCCGGGTCAGTGGGCGGAGCCTCCCGCCAGTTTTACTACCAGTTCTTGTGAACCAGTCTGAACCGGGGGCAACCCACCATTGAGCCAGTGCCCTTGGCCTCTCATGCTATATTTTATTTACAGTCAAAGACCAAAGGAGGGGAAGGAAGGGGGTGAAATTACATGCATAAACAAGTATAAATTAACAGAAATTTATTTTAAAAACATACACGATAAACTAAAAAAAAACATAAATATCCTAAGGCCAAATTCCCAACAGAAGAGAACCCAACTACTTCCATGATGGATCAGTCCTCTGACAGAAATATAAATCTTCTCTTCATCAACATGCAATAAGCAAGGATTAACACTGGGCAAACAATAAAGCAGAAAACAATATGGTAATCAAGGAATTACCAAGGAGAAAACTACACTAGCCAGGCAATCTACTGTATAAAAATAGGAAGCAAACCTCACAATTATTAATACTGATGTTACTACCTAGTCAGATAATGGGACTCAAGAGATGGGCAAGCAAACTGGAGTAGCACAAAGAAAAGAAAGAGCTTTGTGTTCAGCAAGGAAACAGAAGTAAAGGAAAAAGCACTCAGGCACCTGAATGAGATAATTTTACAGACTCTATTGTGAGAAGTTTTATATCCAAATATATTTTAGTCTTTATACTGCTTCCATCTTCCCCTTAAAATATTAACAGAATCCACAATGGTCTGAAAATCTCCACTAGATAATAGCGGTCAAGATGAAACTCGGTTAATCAACTAAAATTAGGAAACTTCCTCAAATACGTTACCCAGACCTAATCCACATATCAAAGGATAAGATCTGTAAACACAAATGAGTTAATTAAATGAGGTCTCCCAGAGGAACTCCATGCTCACAAGAATAAGCATACCTACACACACACACACACACACCAGGGGTGGGTTCTACTTATCTTTACTACCGGTTTGCAACGGGATTGCATGTGCGTGCTCGCTTCGCGCACACCTTGCTTCTGCACATGTGCAGAAGCTTCTGCGCATGTGCAGATCGCCAATGATAACATCAGGGGCAATGGGCGGGGCCTCCCACCGGTTTTACTACCGGTTCTTACGAACCGGTCCAAACCAGGAGCAACCCACCATTGACACACACACACACCTCACCCTAGAAGTAGCACGTGACCCCCCTGGACAAACTCCCCCTATAAAAATCTCCTGATATACCCCATTTCTCTGCAGCTTACCCCAAAAGCAAACTGCAAAAAGCAAAAGAAAATATTTCTTCTTTCCTCACAGCTGTCTGGATCTCATTTTTATTTATTTTTGTGCAACCCCGGCTCAAGTTGGAACCCCAAATTATTCTTCTGACAACATGAACTTGAAAAACGATCACATATCAGCTTGGTAGCAAAACCAAAGCTTGGTGTTCAAGTTACCGTATTTTCCGGCGTATAAGACGACTGGGCGTATAAGACGACCCCCAACTTTTCCTGTTAAAATATAGGGTTTGGGCTATACTTGCCATATAAGACTGCCCCTCTTCCAATGCACACCAAATAAAAATTAAAAAACATCAACTGGCTCACCTACAATGTAAAAGCAGCTGTGCTAGACCCAAAATGGCCCCTGCAACAAGCAGGAACCTCACACAGCCACAAAAAGTCCAAAAAACCAACTTTCACACTTTACACACACAAAATTCCACATACAGCTTTGTGAGTGTTGCAATATTTTCAGGATCAGACTCAATAAAGATAATAGAAGTTAAAGCTTTAAATATATTTCTTTTTAATTATGATAGGCATTCTATATTCACTGAATATTCAAGGTAGAAGCAACGAGAATGGTGAGGGTGGCTCCTTATATATACAAGGGGTGGAGCTAGGAATGGGAGTGGTAAGTTATGAATACATTAAAGTCCAAAGAATAAGTTAACCTCTGATGTTCCATATATACATTATTTACACATTGGAGAATAAGGCATTTACATCTGACAAATCCCCCTCTAAATGCCGGTTCGTTACACAACACCAATTACATTCTGATTCAGGACAATATAATACATATAATTTAGAAGTTAAATATTTGTGTTGTTTAGAAGGTAAGGGTTTTGTTAATATGTCAGCTAATTGTTCAGAAGTATCGCAATGTATTGCTTTAATGAATCCGTCTTGAGACAGTTGTCTCACATGCTTAAACTTTATATCAATATGCCTGGACCTTTGTCCAATTGCATCGGATCTGGATATTTCAATGGCCGCTTTATTGTCTTCATGCATAATAAATGGTAAGGTGGGTTTCTTCCAAACATCAGTGATCAGATCATTGAACCATACAAGGTTATTTGCAGCTTTGGACAAACAAACATATTCCGCTTCTGTAGTAGAAGTGGCTACTAGTTCTTGTTTACCAGTATACCAGTAAACTGGACAATCATTCAATAGAAAAACATAACCAGAAGTACTCTTTCTGCATGATGTATCACCAGCCCAATCTGCATCAGCATAACAAGTAATTTTTGGTTCTCTGTCATTATTGGGTTCCAACATTAAACAAAAATCTAATGTACCCTTCAGATATCTTAGAATTCTTTTGACAGCTTCCCAATGATACAAGGTTGGTTTACTAACATATCTTGACAATAGATTGAGAGGTAATGCAATATCTGGCCTAGTCCAATTAGATATATAAAGGAGTGAACCTATAACTGATCTGTAAAATGTGTTGTCTTTAAACTCAGGGGAAGATTCATCAGTGTTTCTAAGAAAATCAGTTTGCATAGGGGTGTCACAGGTTTTAGCATTATTTAAGTTACATTTGTTTAGGAGTTCGATGATTTTATCTTTCTGTGTAAGTTTGAATCCCCTTTTAGTTTTGTTAATTTGCACACCAAGGTATTTATTCACTTTACCCAGAGATTTCAGTGAGAAGTGTTCATTTAACTTATTTACAAAGATTTCCCTGCTCTCTTTATGCTTTCCAATGTATAAAATATCGTCCACGTAAATTAATACAAATTCAATATGATCATTACTCTTTTTTACAAAGAAACAGTTATCAGCAGTGGTGGCGTTGAAATCCATGGTCTTAAGTACTTTTACCAAGCAATCGTACCATCTTTTGCCGGATTGCTTTAATCCGTACAGACTCTTATTTAATAACCAAATTTCGTTCTTATTAGTGTATTGACTGTGTGGTGCTCTTACATATATTTCCTTATCTAATTTTGCATGTAAGTATGCGGTCTGTATGTCATATTGGAATACGTCCAGATTGAGTGCAGATGCTACTACAAGGGCTGTTTTGACACTCTCAGTTCTCACTGTGGGTGAATATGTATCAGTATAGTCTTCTGGATATTTTTGTGCATAGCCTTGTGCAACTAGTCTAGCCTTGTATAAGGTATTGCCTCCTTCTAAGTTCTTAATTTTATAAATCCACCTGGTACCTATAATTGTTTTATCCTTAGGTGCGATCGCAGGTGTGAATACATTTAATCCTTGTAAACTTTCCATCTCTTTTTCCATAGCTAGTTCCCATTTTTCTCTTTCTTCATGTGGAAGTTTCAATACTTCTTCATATGTATTAGGTGTTATTTGTTCTCCATTCATATGCATTATGTAATCTTTGTATTTATTTGGTATTTGGTTTCTATTGTTTCTAATAGTTCTTTCAGGCTTGCTATGGTTATCATGCAAATATCTAGCTTCCTTTTTTGTTAATGTGTCTGTCTTTATTTTATGCTGACTATTAGTCCAAGTTTTGGTTTTGTTCTTACTTTTGTTAATATTTTGATTTTCTGTTGTTCCTTCCTCGCAAGATATCGTATCTTTACATTTATTAGGAAATAT
Organism: Pantherophis guttatus; assembly: GCF_059756535.1. Classification (NCBI taxonomy): domain Eukaryota; kingdom Metazoa; phylum Chordata; class Lepidosauria; order Squamata; family Colubridae; genus Pantherophis; species Pantherophis guttatus. Next base: position 78,744,512 of record NC_142069.1, read on the forward strand.
TTCATTAAGGTGCAATTTTGACCAATTGGCCTGTTCATGGAACACAGCTGTTCTGGATACTATAAATTTGTTATTACTATCAATAAATCTGTACCCTTTGGTTCCAGTTTCGTATCCCATGAATCTTAATCTCCTGGATACGTTTTCTCCCTTTCTCCTCAATTGTTTAGGTATGTGTACGTCTGCAGTGACTCCAAATATGTGCATGTGTGATAATTTGGGTTTTCTATTGTACATCACCTCATATGGTGTCTTATTCACAATACTGGACCAGGTTCTATTTTGAGTGTAATTCGAATAATGTAATGCCTCTGACCAAAATTGTTTGCCTAAACCAGCATCCTCTAATGTGCACCTAATCATGGTTTGTAGTGTGGAATTTTTCCTCTCTGCAACTCCATTTTGAAATGCAGAAAAAGGATTGGACGTGAAATGTAACATTCCTCTATCCTTTAACCATTGGGAGAATTCTTTAGACATGAACTCACATCCCCTATCTGTCATAATTTGCTTTATTCTGATATTATGTTGTGTTTCTATACGTTTGTAGAATTCCTTAAATTTCTGAAATGTTTCATCCTTGTGCTTTAATGTGTAAACAAAACCATATCGGCTGTAGTCATCCACTATAGTTAGGAAGTAACGTTTTCTATAGGTAATTGAGGGACTTAATGGACCAACTAAGTCCATATGTACCAAATCAAAAATATTGTTAGTTGATCTGTTAGATTTTTTTGGTCTGGGACTGGTTTTTAGTTTGGTGGACTTACATACTGAGCATTCCAAATAATTTTCACAATTTTTTATTTTGACACCTTCTGCGTGTTCAGTCATTTTTTGTACTACAGGAAAGCTTGCATGTCCTAACTTCCTGTGTAAGATGTGAGCACACTCATCATGAATTGGTTTACCTATTTTTGGTTTCTTTTCCTTGTATGTATTTTTGTGATCATGAGTTATTCTACACTCATCATTGTCACTGTTACTGACATTTTCATCATCTGCTTCAATACAATCTTCCATATTTGAATCAATGTTATGTAAACATCTTTCTTTAGTTATCAGATAGGGTAGACCTCCTTTTATCATTACAGTACCTACATTTGTTTTGTTCTTTTCTATAGTTGCTTTCCCCTTTGAGAAAACTATATTGATATCAGATTCTCTGCTTAATTTTATGGCACTTAGTATGTTGTGAGGTATTTCTGGGATTAATAATACCCCCTCTATTTTCCCTAGACCAGGCAAGGTCACATTTCCTTTGCCTAGTACTTGAACCTTTTCTTGATTAGCTACCTTTATCACAAACTTATCTTCTATAAATGAAGATAATATACTTTTGTTGTTGGTGGTGTGATTTGTTGCACCAGAATCAATAAGCCAATTGTTATTCTCATCCTGCTGTGTTCTGGTGCTGTCTTGTTTATTTAGCCCATTCAGTGACCCAGATTTCCTCTCTTTTGAATTTTCTCTACCCCCTCTACCTTCTTTGTAATTTGGTGGGCTTCTATATTTGTGTCTATCTGTGGAAGATTGTCTGTAATTATATTTGCTCCTATATTCTGGTCTATGTCTCTCTCTTGAGACTTTGGGGCAGTCTCTTCTACTATGTTCCCTGGATCCACAATTGTAGCATCTAAAGGCCTCATTATGTTTATCTTGAAAGACTACTTTCCTAAAAGGTTTGTGGTCTGTTTGGTTACTGGATCGATTTTTTCTTGAATTGTCTTCTGCTATCAATTTGTTAGATAGACTTTCTATGGATAAATATCCCAAATTAATGGTATCTAAGTGTGACATAAAGCTATCCCATGATGGATCAAGTGAATTGATAATAACACTTTTCATTGTTTGATCTGAAATCACTTCCCCCCTCAATTGTAGCTCAGCTCTTATTTTGTTTAGATTTATCAAATGCTCACTTATAGAAATCCCTGGTTTTACTCTAGAGGAAAAGAAATCCTTAGACATTCTTGTGGTTGTAGCTACGCTATCGCTGTGAAATAGATTAAACATGCATTGAATTATTTCTGATACAGTTAGGTTTGGTTTGATGCTATGATACATTGCAGGAGACACGCTAGATATTATTATGAAAAATGCTCTATGATGTAAACAATCTATTTTTAAAGTCCAAGGTCTTCTTGGAGGGCTAGTTATAAAGAATAGTAAATTTTCTTTCATGAAAATAACCTGAAGCTGTTGATACCACTCTTGTAAATTAATGCCATCAATTCTAAGTTTTGGGAAGTCACTGGGTAAGTTACCTACATTATTCTGTCCATTACTTACAACCTGGGGCAGTCCGTGATCTCTCAAGTGCAGGAAATTACAGAACGGCATTGGGATGCTTGCAATGAGTCTGCGCGGTTCTCTGGCCAGTTCAAGTCCTTCTGGGTCGTCTACGTAGTTTCGCACATGCGCGTTGTTCATTTCTTCTTTGGTGGCGTCGTGGAAGGTTCTATCCCTTTCAGCTCTCTCGATCCGCTCCTCCTCAGATGAGTCGGTCTCTGGCTCGGTTTTTGGGGTTCTGGTGGTGGTGACGGTTCTTTTCTTCTTTTTGTGTGCGTTGGTATTCGATTTTGTCTGTGGTGTAGGGCGAAATCGGCATGGCTCTCTGGGCTCGGGCGTCGTCGCTTTCGAAGTCAGGATGGGAGCGTGCAGGTCTTGAGTCGCCGGTTTGATTTCTTGCTTCTTCGTAGATGTCTTGGTAATTTTCAGTCTTGGCCCAAAAGCAGCAAAAAGCGTTTTCATTGCTGATTTTACTTGAGATTTTGTTAAATCGTCTTCACTTTCTGATTTTGGATCATCTGAAGAGTTTGAGACTTCTTTCTCACTTTCTTCGTCTGATAGTGTTTTTCGCGCCAGAAATTTTGAACTGAGCGTTTTGATTGGCTCTGCTCCATTCTCTTTTGAAGTTCGTTGAAACCAAGATGGCTGCCATTCAAAATTTCGCGCGGGATCACATCTTTTCTTTTTAACAACTATTTTCTCAGTAGTCATCTCACTTACGATTTTTTGATCTTTGGGTTTTTCTTTAATGACGTTTTTCTCTCTCGCTGCTCCGCTGTTCTTCAGCATCTCCTGGAGGTCCGCGATGAGACTTTCATCATTCTTTTGGCTTTTTAGTATCTTTAATATCTCTGACCTGAGTTCGTTATTTTCTATTTCGATTTCTTTCTGGTCATTATTTTCACTCATTAGTTCTTCTTCTTCAGTGGTGTATTCTTCGGATTCTCTCGAAATCGCATTGGTGGATTCGTTGATCATCTCTTGATCAGTTTCTATTTCTTTGCTGTAGGCCCTGGTGTTGGGCCTATCTTTCTTGGACATTTTTAATTACTTATTGAGTCAATTAACCATCCTCTGCTACCAGCTTGTTGCAATATTTTCAGGATCAGACTCAATAAAGATAATAGAAGTTAAAGCTTTAAATATATTTCTTTTTAATTATGATAGGCATTCTATATTCACTGAATATTCAAGGTAGAAGCAACGAGAATGGTGAGGGTGGCTCCTTATATATACAAGGGGTGGAGCTAGGAATGGGAGTGGTAAGTTATGAATACATTAAAGTCCAAAGAATAAGTTAACCTCTGATGTTCCATATATACATTATTTACACATTGGAGAATAAGGCATTTACATCTGACAGTGAGATTTTGTTGTTTGTGTAGTTGGAGTGAAACACTACAGAAACACACTAAATCTCAGAAAGCTGCACAAATATTGTTTTCTTTTCTTTTCTTTTTATTTTTATATGAAAGCTAAATTTAAAACTTCCTAAACTTTAAATGGCTAGGTCTAAAAAACCCCAATTGACTATTTTTTTTAAAGCTCCCAAAGGGGAAAAAAACTTACCCAATAGAACAGGGGTCTCCAACCTTGGCAACTTTAAGACTTGTAGACTTCAACTCCCAGAATTCCTCAGCCAGCTTTGCTTTGCTGGCTGAGAAATTCTGGGAGTTGAAGTCCACAACTAACTCCTTGCTTGATTGCAGGCAGGGACTTGCTTGCTTGCCTGAATAGATTCAGGCAAGCAAAGCAAGGCAAGCGTTGCGACTAGCAGCTGAGGTAAGCAAGCTGGAGGGGGAAAACTTTTTCCCTTTTACATGGCTCTGGCCATCCCAGCTGAGTTGCAGGGAACTCAGCTGGGATGGGATCGACCGTCAGAACTGGGACCGTCAGAGCCATGGTTCTGGCGATCCCAGCTGAGTTTCAGGGAACTCAGCTGGGATCGCCAGAGCTGGGATCGCCAGAGCCATTTAAGGCTCGTCAGAGCCTTTCGGGCTGGTCTGCCTGGTTACAGGAGAACTACACCCGGCGTATAAGACGACCCCCGACTTTTGAGAAGATTTTCATGTGTTAAAAAGTCGTCTTATACGCCGGAAAATACGGTAACAAAACCACAGCCCATTCTATTTGCAAGTAGTTGTTTTGAAGTACAGAATCATTGTTGTTAAAACAAATCTGTTGCCTAGCACATGGTAATACACCTCATTTTCTGCATTTGGACTTGCAGAGACCAAATTAAAAGATTTTGGGGTTGTTGTCCTCATCTTAAGAGACTTCACCTTGTGACAATTTAGACCCTGCTTTAAAATGGAAAACCAATATTTTTTGGAGGGTGGGGGAGAGAATAACAATAGCACTTAGACTTATATACTGCTTTACAATGCTTTACAGCCCTCGCTAAACGGTTTACAGAGTCAGCATATTGCCCCCAACAATCTGGCTCCTCAGTTTACCGACCTTGGAAGGACGGAAGGCTGAGTCAACCTTGAGCTTGGTGAGATTCGAACTGCCAAATTGTAGGCAGCCAGCAGTCAGCAGAAGTAGCCTGCAGTACTGCACTCTAACCACTGCGCCACTGCGGCTCTCTCAATTAGAATGCTAATTGTTAAGTAGCTCATCTGTCAAACAAGTGCTGAGAGTTTGGTCAGATTCTGTAAACTATCTCTTACATGCCACATTTAACAAAGTCCTATCCATATGTCAGCTCATCTCCCGTGTTGTAGCATTAATAATGTGTTTACTGTAGCATTACTATGTTGGAATTGTCTCCTTGCTAAATTTCTTCCTCGCTATACCCAGATCATTGCCTATCATTTTTAAAATAAGAAATCGGGTTTAGAACAGAATAGAATAGAATAGAATAGAATAGAATAGAATAGAATAGAATAGAATAGAATAGAATAGAATAGAACAGAACAGAACAGAACAGAACAGAACAGAACAGAATAGACTTCTTTATTGGCCAAGTGTGATTGGACACACAAGGAATTTGTCTTTGGTGCATAAGCTCTCGGAGTACATAAAAGAAAAGATACATTCATCAAGAATCATAAGGTACAACACTTAATGATAGTCATAGGGAAAGAGTGAATATAAATCTTAAGGATACCAGCAACAAGGTTACAGTCATACCGACATAAGTGGGAGGAGATGGGTGATAGCAATGATGAGATGAAGTTTTACTAAGCCAGTGGTTATTCTGGATCAGATTTACATCCCCATGAGGTTTATTTATTTATTTTATTTCTTAAATTTATATGCCACCCATCTCACTATTGAAGAGACTCTGGGAGGCTTACCAAATGATAAAACGATAAATACGAAAACAATTAAAATTAACATTAGGATTAATGGATTAAACAGAAACTAAAAACCAAGAGGACTGGCAGCTTCTCTCTCAGCCACTTTTATCTTTAGTGAGTTAGGAGCGAGCAATCAGTAAGAGTGGTTTCATCCTTGTTAAAGAGTGGAGTCAATCCTAGATTAAGAAAGTGGGCATTATCTGTTCTAATAATGTCACCCCTTCCTTTTGGAAGGGTTCAGTTTGAGAGGAGCTTTCTTTCGGATAAATATGGTAATGTCCCTATTCATTCCTACCGGTTTCTGTAAAGACGAGGAGGTGTTTTCTGCATAATTAGCCAGGGAACTGGTTGCTGTTAAAAGGATTTTTTAAAATTATTTTGTAGATGGCAATACAGAGCTGTCTGCTTGCAATATGTCCCCATTGTCAATTCAAGAAAATTAAATTATTCTGCCACACTGTTGCTGTGTGCCAAAGGGTGTGTTGTTATTTGCTGCAGAGTGGCAAATTAAATGGCATCTCCTGGCTTTGATTCCTTCTCCTCCCACAGATGTCATCAGCCACCTATTAATTGCCCTACAAAAGGATGGGTAGGTGGTGAGTAGAGCACCCCCATCATGGGCCCAGGCCAGCTGGCAGAACCAGGTTTTAAGGCTCTTCCAGAAAAGGTTGCTCTGTCAGGGAAAACTCTATCCTTGGAAAGCAATCCTGCTTCCTCTATTACCCCCACCCCAGTGGTGGGTTGCTACCGGTTCGCCCCAAATTGGGCGAACCGCTAGCTGCGGAGGGAGGCTCCGTCCACCTGCCCAGACGCTTCTGCGCAAAAGTGTTGCGTGCATGCACGAGCGAACCGGTAGTGACAGGATTTGCAACCCACTACTGCGCCGCCCCCACCCCAGGACAATTGGATAAGTTGCCTGCTCGGAGTAGAGTTTCACATACCACCCCTTTAGTACCCCTTAGCTCCTCCATAAGTCAAATACATCTTTTCCTGGAATGCCATTCAGGCAAAAAAGGACGTACCCGCGTGTGCCTTAAATCATGGTTTTCTTCTGGATTGCCACATTGCACGAAAAGGCCATGATGAGTCACAGGACTATAGGAGTTCCTCATTTTTTTGGCTAAAGTTTTCGGTGTGGGAGTTTAATTTACTGGGCACCACCGTGACTGTATTAAAATGATTTAATGCAAAGGGTCCACCAAGAGAAATCTGTGCTCGTTTTTACCACATATTCAAACACTGGTACAAAGGAATACTTTTAACCGTGCAAGCCCTTATATTTCTAAAGCTCTTTTCTAGAAGACTTCCTTGCATAGGTTCTACATAAAACTTGCATAGTAGTACTTTGATTTTACATGAACTGTCTGTTGGGTTTGCAAATAATACAACAGTAGACATTGAAAAATAACATTTATAACAGTCTGAGCAAATATTTATGCTCATGAAGGTTAAAGATCTGGCCATCTTGAAAACGATATTCCTCTGTTTATCCAATTGAATGCCAAAACTGAAGCTTCTCCTCACTGGCTTGGCATCATTTTAAACTTGACCTAAAGGCACCTTCTATAGAAGGAAGCAATAATATATTCCTTATATGAATGGAGCTCTGATCCTCTTTGAATCTAAGCTTCCACAGAAGCTACGTGGAGCAGTTACAGTATATAGCAGTGATGGCGAACTTTTTCGGCACTGAGTGCTGAAAAGGTTGTGTGGAAACATCACGCGCGCATGCACGCTCGTCAGGGCCACACTCCGGAAAAGCCAAACTTCTGGGTTCTAGCATGAATGCGTGCCCGATGATCAGCTGGCCGGCGCGCATGCCCAGGTTGGTTTTCGGCACTGCCGCGCACGCGAAGGGATCACGCTCCAGAAAAGCCAAACTTCCAGGTTCTGGCGCGCATGTGCACCCAACAATCAGCTGGCCAGTGCACATGCACACACCGGTTTTCAGCACTGCCACACACGTGAAGGACAGCTGCGCATATGTGCCAGAAACCCAGAAGATAAACAGGCAAGGCCACGCGTGCCAGGTGACACGCGTGCCATTTTGGCCACATGTGCCATAGGTTCACCATCATGGGTATATAGCAGTGATGGCTAACCTTTTTGCTGTCGCATGCCAACAGCAGGGAGAACATTGGGGGGGGGGTTTCGTGTGCACATGTGCCCATACCCATAATTCAATGTGCCCCACCCCCCGCGCATGCGTGCGTGACTCCCCCTGCTTTTGGCATGTGATGGCCTGGTGGGCCCGGTAGGCCCGCTTTTCACCCTCCCCAGGCTCCAGAGGCTTTCTTGGAGCCTGGGGAGGGTGAAAACGGGCCTTCCCCACTGCCCTGGAGGCCGGAAACGGTCCGTTTGCCGACCTCCAGTGGGCCCGGAAGGCCCAAAAATCAGATGCGCACACCGGAGCTGAGCTAGGGCAACACTCGCGTGCCCACCGATATGGCTCCGCATGCCACCTATGGCACGCGTGCCATAGGTTCGCCATCACGGGTATATAGGATACCCTGCAGTTGGTGAAATGGTACCTGACCCAAGACTTTCCCTGCCATTTCACAAAGATTAGACAAGACCCAGCGGGGGAGGTTGGTGTCCCTATTAGGACTACAATTCCCAGAGCGCTCAGCAAACAAGACAGCTTGGGATCCTAGGCGTTTATCTGAAGAGCACTGAGTTATGAAAGAATACAGTAGTTCTGTTTTTTATTTTGGTCTACTGGTCTTTTCTACACGAGGAAAAGATGAAATGCAACTAGTTCTGGACAACACTCCTTTTCCTGAAATCAGAACTACATGTAATCTACACATTCAAGGATGCCCCACAAAGAAATCTTCCTCTACAGGGGAAACTCGAAAAATTAGAATTAGAATATCATGCAAAAGTTATGCACAATATTCTAATTTTCTGAGATTGTGAATTTGGGTTTTGTTTTTTTTTAAATTTGATTTATATGCCGCCCTTCTCCGAAGACTCAGGGTGGCTTACAATGCGTTAAGCAATAGCCTTCATACTTTTGTATATTTTATACAAAGTCAGCTTATTGCCCCCACAATCTGGGTCCTCATTTTACCTACCTTAGAAAGGATGGAAGGCTGAGTCAACCTTGAGCCTGGTGACATTTGAACTTGCAGTAATTGCAGGCAGCTGATGTTAATAACAGTGCTTTAGTCTGCTGCGCTACCAGGGCTGTAAGCCATAATCATCAAAAGTATGACAAATCACGACTTGAACTATCTCGTTTTGCATGTAATGAGTCTATCTCATATATTAGTTTCACCTTTTAAGTTGCATTACTGAAATAAATGAACTTTTGCACGATATTCTAATTTTCCGAGTTTCACCTGTACGCTAACTTGGATTGTTTTAATAACAAAATGGATGGAGTTTCCACTGCCTTCTCCTAGGAGGGTTTTTAAACTACCGTACAACTTCCTGGGATTTCCGGGTGGTCTCCCATCCAACTACTAACCAGATCTGACCCAGTTTGCTCTATAGGATTAACCATGGTCCGCTAGGTGGGTGAGCTTTTGGGTTGCATGCAGCTTTGAAAGTAGTCTAGGGGTGCCTAATGTCAATAAGAGACACTGGCCTAAATCCGCTTATTTATTGATGTGAGTGGATCAATTTGGAACCTTTTTTTTTTAATATAATGATTTTTGTCCTCTCTGCAAACAAAAACATCTGACTATATTAATCAGCTTTTGAATAACTGCCCTACAAATCTAAGAGGTTTAAGTTTCCCAATAAAAAGATTGGGAAACACATTTTAAAAAGTCATTTCTTTTCCTGAGCTCCTGCAGATGTGAATTCTGCTTTTGCAAGAACGTGCGTGAAGAGCTGGGGAAGGACTGGCGAGGTGAAGTGAGCCTCAATGTTCGTAGTTACTGCCTAGGGATACGTACCAGGATCTGTTTATTTGAAACTTATTTCACCTTGCTTTTTGGTCGCAAACACTTCCTGAACAACTTGCAAAAATCATCTTTGGCAAGTCTTCAGGATTCGATGGAAGAAGAAAATCGTTATTCATGATTGTGAGAAGCGAATAGCTGGACACATGTCTTGCAACATTAAGCATGGCAGACCAAGGAGATAGGACAAAAGCAGGGGTGAGCTGCTGAGGGTTCGCAGAGGTTCGGGAAAACCTCTAGCTAAGATTCTGTGCAGTTTGGAGAACCCACAAATCCCACTCCTGGCTGGCCCCACCTCGCCCACCCTACCCCTCCCAGGAGTCCCCACGCAGCCCGTTTTGGATGCAGGTAAGTACAGGGTGCTCACGGGGAGGGCGAAAAACGGGCCTACCGGAAGTTCAGGAAGGGCCTCTGGAGCCTGGGGAGGCCATTTTCGCCCTCCTGGAGGCTCAAGGAAAGCCTCCAGGGCCCAGGGAGGGCAAAACTGCCCCCCCTGCCGTGGTGCGGGAGGTCGACTAGGCCACACCCACCATGGTCACACCCACCTAGCAACCGGGCAGAGAACCACTTGCTAAAATTTTTGAAGCCCACCGCTGGATAAAAGTAACAACTTCTGTACTTATTGGCCATCCTTATTCTCACATGACCATGGGACCTGGTTCATCCAACAAGGTCAGATTGTTATTCCAAATATACACCAAGAACAGTTTTTTCCAGTGGTGAAATGTAAAATTTGTTACTACCGGTTCTGTGGGCATGGCTTGGTGGGGGGGTTTAATGTGACTGGGTGGGCGTGGCCAACTTTTTTTTTTTTACTTTTAAAAGCATTTTTTCTACAACCTTAAGAGGTTGCAGAAAAAAATGCTTGTAAAAGCCTCTGATGATCCCAGCTGAGCCGCGCGATCATCAGAGGCTTTTAAAAAAAAAACTTTTAAAAGCATTTTTTCGGCCAAAGAGGTTCTAGAAAAAATTGCTTTTAAAAGTTAAAAAAAAAAGCCTCTGATTATCGCGCGGCTCATCTGGACATGGGGGGGGGGCACAGAGATTTTTGCTACCGGTTCTCCGAACCACCCACCGCCATCGCTACCGGATCGGGCGATCCGGTCCGAACCGGGAGCATTTCACCCCTGGGTTTTTCTTTTTAACAGGCTCTCCACGCACAGGACCCTGTTCCTAGGATGGGAAGAACCATAAATCTTGCCCAGACGTGCCTCTTCTTTTGGGTGTCTGAGCTGAGAAACTGATTATTTTATAAATGGATGACAATTCTTCACATGCAGGGGATCAATAATACTGATAATAACTGGTTTTTTTTTAAAAAAAGATCTGGATATCATTAAATATGGATATTTCCAGAGACTACAGAAAGAAAATGCGGTTGAATTTTTCCTTCATTTTCTTCCAGTCACGTTGCTTCGAAGCCTAGTTTGATCTGGCTACCCACCACCTAGGAAATTACCAAAGTGTGCACTCTTTAGTATTTAGCAGACACAATTGGGCATGAGAACATCAATGAGGAATAATAACTTAATAAAAAAAGTAACCCCATTATTGCTAATGAACCTACATTCTCATCTTTCCATAATTCCATGTCCACCATCCGTCCGTCCCCGCCACCCCATGTTCCAGCGAGAAAAAGCAAGATTGTTTGCAAAGCAAACAGCAGGGAGGCTAATGCTAATGAAATGGAAACCATCACCACAACCACACCTTGAATAAACCAATTGGGAAAAGTAGACTTTCATATCTAGCTGAAAAATATTTGTAAGTCATTTAACCGAAAAAGAAGCAAGGCTCTGTATAACATTTAACCAGTGTCTCCGAAGGAAAGGAAAGCATATTTCAAATTACCTGGTATTTATTTTGAGATGTATTTGATATCGTTATCTGTCACTGTATTATAATTCTTTTCTGGTTTTTTTTTTTTTTTTGAAAAAAAAGAAAGAAAGATAAGAGTCTAATCTTGGCAGTAATTATTATTTTTCTAATTGTTCGTTTGCTTTCACAGGAAAATTGTGTTAATTACTCTTGCAAATTCTTGTTTGTTATTGGTGGAAATGGCCTGGCTTACATCCAGACTGGCTTTTCAGTAGAAAAGTTATAACTTCCTCTACTTCTCTTTACTAAGGGAAGTGTACCAAGTTAGTTCTAGGAGGAGAGACCACTAAGAAATTCCCAGCCTTTAGACCAGATTGGGAACTAGCAAACATATGCACCAGAGACAAATTCCTTGTGTGTCCAATCACACAAGGTCAATAAAGAATTCTATGTTCTAAAGCAAAAGGTCTGAAATGTTCATTTCAAGGTCTCAAAGTTTACTTTCAGCTTTTTTTATGCTATTGCCTGAAGTTTGATGAAAACAGAAACCTGGTGATAAGCCTAATAGGTTCCAAGCATGTGGGGTGGGGAGAATGAAAAGGGAGACTGATAATAAAAACAGATGGAGCTTTGACCACATTCTCATGGTTGCCATCTTACCTTTTTATGATTAAGCCCTACAGATACCCCTGCCTGGAAAGTCGTCCGTCACATCTCCCTCCCTCGAAAAAAAAACAATAACAGAATAATAACAGACTAGCAGAGTTGGAAGGGACCTTGAAGGTCATCTAGCCCAACCCCCTGCTCAAACAGGAGACCCTATAGGCCAACCATTTCATAACCTTGTCAAGAAAACCATAGGAGTAAAGCTTCACTAGAAGGAAACTTTGGGCACCAAAGTAAAACAGTTTGGTTACCAAATTAAAATGCAAAATCTCCTTGAATAGAAAAAACAAGTGAGAAAAACAAAACTCTGCAGTTTTGCAAAAATTTAAACTCTTGCAGGAAGAAGAAAAGGAATACAAGAATAAAGCTGCCTTGAATTAGACTGTGTGTGATCACGACTGTTATCTAGTGAGTCCAGAGTAATTAATAAATTCTTTGATCTATTAAATGCATCTTTGTACAGCCGCAGGACTGCCTATTATTGACCTGAGCTGCCAGCCCACCCCTTCCTAAAACAGAAGTTTTAAACCCTCCTTTCCAGTAACACCAAGCAATTTGTTAGGCAGATTTCAAAACAGAAGTAGAAAACAGTGTTGGCATACTGTGAGCCAGCTCCTGTGGTGAAATATTCATCAACTAAGTGTTAATTATATATCTTTCCACAGTGTAAAATAAAGAGACTTTTCTATTTCTAGACGCTCTATGTTCTATGTTTAGACTACTTAGGAAGGAAAAATACTGATTCATCCCTGTATTTGTATTAGGTCACCTTTGTAAAATTTCATTATTGAAAGTGTGCAAACTTTAAATATTTGGCATTAAACCTACTATGAAAAAACAACAGCCAACAAATGAAGATTGGAATTGTAGACAGCAAAATATATAGAGTAAATGGACATTTATTTATCAGAATTAAAACTATACACAGAACAAAATATTATAACAAATGTTATTTTCTCTCTCTCTCTCACACACACACACAAACAAATGCTTTATTTTTTACATGATTAAAATATTCTTTTGCCACCATTTCTGAAATTAACTGTTTCAGGTTTCAATTATTACAGAATTGTTGCTATTAGAATAGAATAGAATAGAATTTTTTATTGGCCAAGTGTGATTGGACACACAAGGAATTTGTCTGGGTGCATTTGCTCTCAGTGTACATAAAAGAAAAGATATGTTTATCAAGAATCATAAGGTACAACACTTAATGATAGTCATAGGGTACAAATAAGCAATCAGGAAACAGTATCAATATAAATTGTAAGGATACAAGCAACAAAATTACAGTCACACAGTCATAAGTGGGAGGAGATGGGTGGTGGGAACAATGAGAAGATTAATAGTAGTGCAGACTTAGTAAATAGTTTGACAGTGTTGAGGGAATTATTTGTTTAGCAGAGTGATGGCATTCGGGAAAAAACTGTTCTTGTGTCTAGTTGTTCTGATGTGCAGTGCTCTATAGTGTCTTTTTGAGGGTAGGAGTTGAAACAGTTTATGTCCAGGATGTGACATACTATGACAATTACTATATGTTTAATGTTTATGGTATGTTTAGTATCAATTCCCTTGCTTTACTTTTTATTTATCTCTATATTTGTTTTTGTTGAAACATTTTCATTTATATTTTAACGAGCCTTTAAATGAGATAGAATTTTAAGAAAACCTTGAAAATTGATTTAATGAAATGGAATAAATATGATGTATAGTTTCCCTTGGACTTCCAAAAATATTGTTTCTTTTCCTCAGTTATCTTCCGTGTTTTGTAATGAGCACTACCATAGCAGAAGCTACATAAGAATGTTTTACAGAATCATGGAATCATAGGGATGGAAGGAACTTTGAAGACGTTCTAGAAAAACATTAAAAAACATTAACCATTTTTTTAAAAAAAATTGATTTATATGCTGCCCTTCTCCGGAGACTCAGGGCGGTTTACAATGCGTTAAGCAATAGCCTTCATACTTTTGTATATTTATACAAAGTCAGCTTATTGCCCCCACAAACTGGGTCCTCAATTTACCTACCTTAGAAAGGATGGAAGGCTGAGTCAACCTTGAGCCTGGTGAGATTCGAACTTACAGTAATTGCAGACAACTGGTGTTAATCACAATGCTATCAGTCTGCTGAGCCACCAGGCCCAGTTTCCACTCTGGAATTTTACCAAAAGCAAAAAGGGGTATAATTTGAGTGTTCTAAATTGATAAAGTATTATATGGCATCATAAGCACCTGTTATATTTCCATACATACAGAAAACAGTTTAATATCAAATGTTTGTGGGGGGGGGCAGAGGAAAGGGAAAAGATATAAAAGAAATATAATTCTAGCTCTGCAGCATCAGGGGATGATGAGGATGATGATAAGCCTCACTTAAAGGGATCTTATCTAACTATAAGTAGGTTAGATCCTTCAAAGTAATAAATATTGGTATAGAGCAGTATTTCTCAATCTCATCAACTTTAAGAAGAACTCCCAGAATTTTCTATTCAGTATGCTAACGGGGGAATTCTGGGAGTTGAAGTCCCCATGTGTGAAAGTTGGTGAGGTTGAGAAACATTGGTGTAGAGCAGAGGTGTCAAACCCAAGGTCCAAGGGCCGGATCCGGCCCGTGGGGTGCTTAGATCTAGCCCTCAGGGCCACCCTGGAAACAGCGAAGGACCGGCTTGCGGTGCCTCTGCCAGTGAAAACAGAGATCGGGAGGGCTGTGCACATTCGAAAACGAGCTCACGAGGGAGGCAGGTGGCCTTCCCGAGCTCCATTTTTGCTGGCAGAGGGTTGCAGAAGGCCGTCACAGCTGAAAATGGAGCTTGGGAGCCCATTTTCACTGGCAAAGCCCTCAGGCCACCACAGGTGCCCCAGACACAAATGACATTTATTTATTTTATTTGATTTTTATACCGCCCTTCTCCAACAGGACTCAGGGCAACAGTGAACAGCCAAGATAAAACATAACATATAAAATTTAAAAAACAGTTTAAAAGACATTAAATAATTTCGGCCCTCAATTTAAAACAACCCAGTTAAAACCAATTTCAAATTAAAACCAAAAGGATGGGATCAAGCCAGCCCAGCCAGATGAAATAGATGTGTTTTCAGGGCCCAACGAAAAGTCTGGTATCGTGCGTATCTCTGGGGGTAGGTCGTTCCAGAGGGCAGGTGCTGCCACAGAGAAGACTCTCCCCCTGGGGGTCGCCAGCCGACATTGTCTAGCCGACGGCACCCTGAGAAGGCCCTCTCTGTGCGAGCAAACTGGCCGGTGGGAGGCTATTGGCGGCAGAAGGCGGTCTCGTAGATAACCCGCCCCTAAGCCATGGAGCGCTTTAAAAGTGGTCACCAACACCTTGAAGCGCACCCGGAAGACCACCAGAAGCCAGTGCAGCTCGCGCAGGAGAGGTGTCACATGGGAGCGCCCCGTCGCTCCCATAATCCCCCGTGCGGCCGCATTCTGGACCAACTGGAGCCTCCAGGTGCACCCCAAGCGGAGCCCCATGTAGAGAGCATTGTAGTAGTCCAGGCGGGACATTGAGCTGGACATGCCCATCCCGGCCCCCGAAGGTCAAACACAATCCTTATGCGGCCCTCAATGAAATCGAGTTTGACACCCCTAGTGTAGAGATATTGGACCTACCACTACTGTAGGAATCAAAACCCTAGGACAGTGATGGCTAACCTTTTTGCCATCGTGTGTCAAAAGCTGGGGGGAGTGCGGGGTAGTCATGCCCACACTCATAATTCTATGCGCCTTGCCCCCCCACGCATGTGCGCACGACCCTCTGTGCTCCCCCCGCTTTTGGCATGTGATGGCACAATGGGCACGGTAGGTCCGTTTTTTGCACTCCCCAGGCTCCAGAGGCTTTCTAGGAACCTGGAGAGGGCAAAAACAGCCTTCCCCACCTCACTGGAGACCCTCCGGAGGCCAGAAACAGCCCGTTTGCCAACTTCCGGTGGGCCCAGAAGGCCCAAAAAATCAGCTGGCCAGGGCGCGCATGTGTGCTGGAGCTGAGCTAGGGCAATGCTGGCATGCCCACCAATATGGCTCCGTGTGCCATCTGTGGCACGTGTGCCATAGGTTCACCATCACGACCCTAGGACATCAGAAGGAAATAGGCTTTAAAGCCATTCAAAGTACTGGATTGTATTAATAATTTCTAGATAAAAGGGAAGACTGAAAGGTGTGAGCTTTGAAGAAAGCAACAAATTACGCTTGCTTTGTCCCACTCTGCACGAAGCTTTTGAAAGCTCAAAAGCAGGTGTTGGTTAACCAAATGTAGTGTTCATTTTGTTTTAACTTTTATTATTGTTTTTTTTCACCTTGTTAGCTGCCTTGAGTACTTGAGCAGAACAAGGTAAATGATTGATTTTAGTTTCTGGAATGTTCTACCAAGCCTGTTTTTCAAGATTCCATCATGATCTTTCTTCATTATAGATGGAGATCTTAACAACATAAGTTAAAACATTCAAGAATAATCCAAACATGTAACAGTTTAATACATACTATACTTCTGTTAACAAATCTGGATATGATGTCAAAACCTGTCATTAGAATTCTTCAAGCAAGCCCACTAGGATGATTAATTTTCCACAGATGCCTCTTAAATTATGTTGTTTTGGAAATCTGTAATGGATGTTTTGCTTTTCATATATATTTTGGGAACATTGTCAGCTTTATTAACAGTCTTAACGTAGACAGCTTCTGACATTTGTTTTGTGAGCTTCCCTTAAAAGACAGTGTAAAAATACACCATTGAACCTGAAGAAAACTGGGAATTGCATCAGGGATATTAGTGTTCTTGACTTTGTAAACAAAAAATAAAAATCTGGCATTTTTAGAAAATGAAATTTCCCTTGATAGTAGAATGGAAGACAAATAACTGGAGAAGATCACAAAATATCAAGATCTGAAAATTGAAATTCAAAAATTATGGGAGAAACAGGCCATGGTGGTCTAAATGATTAGACCACTGGTACCATGATGAAAAAAATCTTGGACAGTGGTGAAAAAAATCTGTCAACATTTCCATCTGTCAATCGAAAAATGCCATATTGTTTGGCTCTTGACATCTTAGCTTCTTGGGACAATCTTGATGCGTATTAAGGGCAGCACCAATTAAAGAATTGGCAGTTCTCCAAACCACTCAAAATTTCCACTATCGGTTCTCCAAACTACTCAAAATTTCCGCTACCGGTTCTCCGGAACCTGTCAGAACCTGCTGTATTTCACCTCTGAACTGGAGGTGTTCACAAGGGGTGATCAAAAAAGTTAAGATGAAAGGCAAAACAATGTGATAAGGGCTCTGCTGTGATCTTTTATGTGTGTTAAGGACTGTGGTGAAAGACTAGGATGAACCACTACAAATCTTCTCTGCTTTAGTCTCCTTATTCAAAAAGCATTATGTTTTGCATTTTATTCTCCACAACCATTGAGTTAATACAGGTTAAAAATTGAATATTCCATTTGCTTTGCATATCAATCATTGAAACTTGTGGTCACATCATCTACTTAACCAGATCACCTAAACACCCGGCAGATGCCACTCAACATGTTGAGATAGGGCCGTGATGGGATCCTATGGTGCCAGAGGTGGCACGCAGCGCCGTCTCTGATGGCACATGAGCCGTCACCCCAGTTCAGCTCCACTGCACATGCGCATGTGCCTCCCACCGGCCAGCTGGTCTTCAGGTCTCTGCTGTGCATGCATGGGAGACGGGGCGCTTGTGGGGGGGCACATGAGCATGCACGGGGTGCATGCGGGGGCCCATGTGCACGTGCGGGGGGTGGGGCATATGCACGGGGCCTGCATGCGCAGTGCATTTTGGGGGTTCAGGTATACGTATGCATTTGCACACATGCGCATGTGCTTGCATTAGCCACCACTGAGATAGGGTATCCATTTGTTAACCAAAACACCAAGGTAGCATGTGCAAAGTCAGACTTTTTCATTATTATATGGAAGCTTGGACAATGAGCTTGATTCAATATTCAGCAGGATGAATGTGAAGGACATAAAAGAGATGTTACTACTTTAAAAAAAATCACATATCGAACATGTGTGCTAGAAGTTAGATACAAGAGGGAGAAGACTTATTATTTCGAAGAAATGGCTCTGACAGATATCCAAAGAGATTCAGGATGTTTTGTCATGTGTTTGACTCAAGATATTTGAGGGGAGACTGCCATAGTGTAATAGAAGAGGAAGTTGCTAAATTGGAATGGAAATATAGTATATGCATTTTTGATACATAAAACTGAAAGAAGTTTTTTACAGATGAAAAGTTTTTTCATACAGCAATTTAAAATGATTAGCATTTCACTAAACCCCATATAGGGACGCGGTGGCTCAGTGGCTAAGACGCTGAGCTTGTCGATCGAAAGGTCGGCAGTTCAGCGGTTTGAATCCCTAGTGCCGCATAACGGGGTGAGCTCCCGTTACTTGCCCCAGTTTCTGCCAATCTAGCAGTTCAAAAGCACATAAAAAATGCAAGTAGAAAAATAGGGACCACCTTTGGTGGGAAGGTAACAGTGTCCCATGTGCCTTTGGCATTTAGTCATGCCAGCCACATGACCACGGAGACGTCTTCGGACAACGCTGGCTCTTCGGCTTTGAAACGGAGATGAACTCCGCCCCCTAGAGTCGGGAATGACTATCACGTATGTGCGAGGGGAACCTTTACCTTTACTTTTAAAGCCCACCAGTTAGAACATCACGCTCTATCCTTCTCTAGTCAGAAATATCATACTTTCTTAAAGATGGTTCAAGACATAAAATATCCTTTCCCTTGCAAGGACCAGACTGAAAACAACCTACCTGCGTCCATTATATTATTCTCAGTGACTCCAACATAATTTACTTTTAAATTGTATGGTAAAGGTAAAGGAGTCCCTGCAGATTTTATTCCACCAGTCATTGCTGGTTATAGGAGGCGGTACCCATCTCTGTTTCAAGGCCATTGAGCCCACGCTGTCCGAAGACATTTCTATGCTCATGATGTCAAGGAGCATTGTTTACTTCCCACCAAAGTGGTAATTTATCTACTCACATGTGTATGCTTTCGAATTGCTAGTTTGGCAGGAGTTAGGGTAAGGACGGGAGCTCACCCCATCGCATGGCGCTTGGGTCTCAAACCTGGACTGCTGGCTTTTCAGCCAACAAGCCTAGTGTTTTAACTACTGAGCCACTGTGCCACCTTTAAAATATTTGATTAATAGGGAAATATACTAAACTTTATTCCAAGTTAACAAACCAGAACATTTTATAGGATTTCTTCTTAGATAAATATGTGTAGTATTATATCCTATACCAGTAACGCTGTACAATGAAGATTCACATCTGTGCATCTTACTTTATTTTTTATTTAAGGAATAAATTGAATCATGCCTGGCTAGCAATCATTAAGGTTTGTGTGTTTTCCATCTCCAGATGACCAGGAGATGGCAGACTTTTCTTTCTAAATTATGAACTGTCAGTCATAGTTTTAATCTGCTGATGATGATACATGGATGTAGGCCACGATATTCATAAATATCAATACCTTTAATATGCAAAACAATGGCTTGTTTAAAAAAAGGTTATGGGGGCCAATGATTTTTCATTTCATAGAAAAAAAATCAGAATCTACTACTTTTATCAGGAGTTTATATAGTGATGGGAGCATGTGTAGTTTATATCAAATAAACCATAAATACTAAACCCATTAACATTTATTTTTTGTTTATTTGTGTCTCACTGTTATTATGTTTATTAAAAAAACTCAAGGCAGCAAACACACACAATATTCCTTCCTCTTCCTCTTTTTTCCTAGAACAATAACTCTGTGAGGTGGGCTGGCCTGAGAGAGTGACTGCCCCCAAATCACCCAGTCGACTTTCATGCCTTAAGTGGGACTAGCACTCACACTTTCTGAGTTCCAATCTGGCACCTTCACCTCTAGATATATTGCTTTGATTCAGTGGTGGAATTCAATTTTTTTTTACTACCGGTTCTGTGGGCGTGGCTTGGTGGGCGTGGTGTGGCTTGGTGGGCATGGCTTGGTGGGCTTGGCAGGGGAAGGATACTGCAAAATCTCCATTCCCTCCCCCCTCCAGAGGAAGGATACTGCAAAATCTCCATTCCCTCCCCACTCCTGGAGGAAGGATATTGCAAAATCTCCATTCCCTCGTCACTCCTGGGGAAGGATACTGCAAAATCTCCGTTCCCACCCGACTCTGGGCCACCCTGTGGTGGTATTTGCCAGTTCTCCAAACTACTCAACATTTCCGCTACCGGTTCTCCAGAACCTGCTGAATTTCATCCCTGAACATACATTAAAACTTGTTTAATACTCATTTAATACTCATTTACTCAAACTATACTGTTGTCTTATGAGAAACAATACAAACTACAATTCCTGGAATGATATTTTTTAAAGCTTTGGTAGATATTTTACAAGGTTGTACCTTCTAAGAAATAAAGGCAGCACTATGGATATTTCTAGACAACCTTTTAAATTTAGATGTGCTTGTTTTTAAAAGAGCTGCCCATAAGCAATCCTGATTTATCCAGTCCTACAACCTCAATCTTCAACCTAACATGCATCCTGATATACTAATGTGTCAGAACCTGCTGAATTTCACCCCTGCTTTGATTCTAGTATTAGATGCACGATTTCCTATTTTTTGAACAGGGCTATAGTTTAATATGGCTGTTTTAATAATAGGTCACTCTTTTCGAGTCCCAAAATATCCTGTTTTCCAGGATCAGGCTTCAATAATTCTTATTATTACTGTGAGATATATTTATTCTTTATTATTTTTATACAATTTTTATGCCATTCCAATTGATGCTTTCTCCTCAGTCAATACAACAATCGTCAAAATACAATGACAACGTACATCAAGTGTCATAAAACCAATCACTGCAGATTGTGAAATTGAATTAGAACCTGAGATTTTTCTATTGGGCATGATTAAAGAGAACATCCGAAATGACATAAAATACCTAATACTTCATATAATCACGGCGGCAAGATTAGCGCTAGCACAATTTTGGAAAAGCGATCGACTGCCAACGGACCAGGAATTAATACAAAAAATATATACATGCGCAGAAATGGACAGATTAACTTTAGAGTTACAGGACAAGGAGGACTCTAAATACTATGAAACATGGAATAGATGATACCAATGGATAAACCGGAGGAAAGGAAATGGGTAGAGATGAAATTTAGAAGAAATTAATATAACAAAAAACAGCACTGTCAGAGGGATAGAATATGGAGTATTTTATTGTATGTCTGTATATATGTACATATAATACACATAATATATTTATATAGAATAATGGAAATTAGTCAATAGGTGAAGTTTATGTACTGTATAGTAAATTTGTTTCTCAATTGAGAGAAACTTGTATGTTTTTAAATGCCTTTTTTTAATAATAAAGTTTATTTTTTTTTAAAAAAAACCAATCACTGCAAAAGTCAATACATTTAAATATATTTGATGTTAAAAGTGTAGAAAAACAAAACTTCAATTCAAAGGATGGAAAGAAATATTATCAGTCATGCTTATTCAGATGTCGAGTTGTGTTAGTTTACATTTGGAAATAATTTCTGAGGGAAAGATTTCTGCTTGTATTTTATTCTTGGCTATTATATTACAAGACATTCAGACAAAGAAGACTGATCTATAACAGCACGTTTTCAAGCATTTATATATTTTTTTTTAAAAAAATCAGCACCTTCCCAATCAAGGTAACTATAAAAATAGCAACCATTAGATTATTAAACTCTCTGAAAATTTCCTAAAGACTATGGAAACCTGACAATCATACTTAATTGGCACAATGCCTGCAGACAGGTGAGGACAGATTTCACATTTACATGCAATGAATATGCATTTGTGTTATGCATCAATGATTTGTTGCAAGGGAATGGGACGAAAAGAGTGTGGTATAATTTATTTTTCGTCTACATGAAGACACCGAGAGGCTTCATCCATCAGCACAGGAAGGGTGATGTATCTTCAGGATGTGGATGATTCCCAGATATAAGATAAAGGTAAAGGTTCCCCTCGCACATACGTGCTAGTCGTTCCTGACTCTAGGGGGCGGTGCTCATCTCTGTTTCAAAGCCGAAGAGCCAGCGCTGTCCGAAGACGTCTCCGTGGTCATGTGGCCGGCATGACTAAATGCCAAAGGCACATGGGACGCTGTTACCTTCCCACCAAAGGTGGTCCCTATTTTTCTACTTGCATTTTTTACGTGCTTTCGAACTGCTAGGTTGGCAGTTTTTGACTAAACTGGAATTGCAGTGGAGGGAAAAAACAGGTTCAGGCTCAATGGATGTAAGATGGAGCAAATGTTGATCCAGAAGTCAGACAAGTTCAGGACTCTTCCAACATTGGCTCTGGATGTGGTTGTCTTCCCTTAAAAGAGTAGGTTTTTAATGTTGGAAAATTCCTGGCTGAAAGATACTGTTGGAAGAGTAGGGAGAGGCTGTAACCCTGGAAGGCTTTTGCCCAGCTTTAGCTGGTACATCAGTCTTACCTGGTGTGTAGGATGGTGGCAACCATCATGATATCCTTGGACTACTGCAATTGAATAGAATAGATCTAGAAGGGACATTAGAGGTCTTCTATCTAGTCCAATCCACTGCTCAAGCAGGAGACCCTATACTATTTCAGACAAGTGGCTGTCCAACTTCTTCTTAAAAATCTCCAGTGATGAACCACCCACAACTTCTGAAGACAAGCTGTTCCACTGGTTAATTGTCCTCACTGTTAGGAAGTTTGCCATCTTCTCTCTTTAGAGGGTCAACTGTTTCCTTGATTTTTTTTTTCTTGTTATTAATATGCTGAAAGAAACTTTTAAAATTATCTTTGACTTTTGTTGCAAGTCTTTATTCATGCTAAGCCTTTGCTTTCTTGACTTCATCTTTGCAGTGCTTCTTTAATCATTCACTTTGTCTCATGTCCACTTGTTAAGGAACTCATAGCTGATTTAAATATATATATGGTTAAGAACTGGATGGGAGTTTTTCAGGAAAAAACTAAGACTTCATACTTGACTGTCAAGTTGAAAAAACATTCTGGAAGAAAACAATGACTAGTCACTTCTGAAGTGTTGCCAAGAAAATATATGGATGTGTCCAGGAAGTCACTAGGTGTTGAGCTTTACTCATGATAACCTTGACATTTTCCTGGTACCCTGTTTTCCCGAAAATATGACCTACCCTGAAAGTAAGACCTAGCTTGATTTTTACATGATTGATCCGGAGTTCTGTTATCAGCTGCAGAGGCCTTCAGGAAAGCCTTGCCGGCTGCAGAAGAAGTTCCTAAAGGCCTCTGACAGCGAAAAGGAAGCCGGGGGTGACATTCACAAGTGAGGTTAGCCAGTGGATGACATCCCCCAAAAATAAGACCTGATGCCTTTTTTGGTGGCAAAAAAATAAATAAAAATAAGACAGAGTCTTATTTTCGGGAAAACACAGTAGATGTTCCTTTCTATGTTAGGCCACATCATCTCTTAGAACTAAAGTCACCAAAAGAGTTTAAGGCTTCTTCAGAATGTGCAAGAAAGGTCCTTCTGCTAATGAGTATGGGAGAAATTTTATGTGGGGAAGTCTGTGCGCCTTGGAGTCTTGGTGACTTTTTGAACATATCCTTACAATTTTCAGGAGCAGTTTACCCTTGCCTTCTTCCCAAGGCTGAGAGAGAGTGACTGGCCAAAGCTAGGTACCATTTCCCCCCGAAAATAAGACATCCCCTGATAATAAGCCCAATCGGGCTTTTGAGTGCATGCGCTAAAATAAGCTCCCTCCTGAAAAATAAGCCCTCTCTGAAAATATTTAATTGCATGCACAGCCGATCGCCGCCATTTCCTCTGGTTAGGGTTAGAGAGACAGAGCTGGAAATCAGGTATGATGGCAAGAGGAGCCCCATCTTGCTCCATATGCCCCAAAATAATAAGATCTCCCCGAAAATAAGGCCAAGCGCTTATTTCGGGGTTCAAAAAATATAAGACAGGGTCTTATTTTTGGGGAAACATGGTAGTTGGTTTGATCCCTATGGAAAGACTCAGCATCACTTAGTTTCTAGTCTGGTGTTTTTAACCACTACATTAAACTGGCTCTCATGAGAGGCACAGCAATATTATATTAATTCTAGCTAAATGATTCTTAACTGATGGATGATATCATCAACATCTATAAGGAGCAGAGAGACTTGACAGCCTCATGATAGACTGTTAGACAATATGTGAACAGCAAAACCCTTGTCAGAGACAAGAATGCAGAACATATCTGGCTAAAGAAAGCTTGATATTCTTGCCTCCAAAAAAAAAAAAAAAAGGACATTGACTCAGTACATCTGTCCGTTTCTACAAAGTTCTTTGAAATCACTCAGTTGCTCACAAGTTTACAGTTTGCACCAACAAGGTACAAAAGAAAAATCCAAGGTAAAAAGAGTGTCACTCATCAAATAAAGCGAAAGCATTCTAGTTAGGCCTACGGGCATAAATGCCTATGCAGATTAAGACTCAGCCATGTGGTCTGTCCATCATAAAAATCCTTCCAACTCAAGGCCATCTATGAATAATCCCTAGTTATTTCCTTGCTGATAGAAGCCAAGTCATTCTTCACATTATATGGATTATTAAATAGTAGTGCAAATCCTTGGGAATTCTTTACCATTTCCAGTATTTGTTCAGGATTGACTGGCGAAATGTTCAATTACACAATCATGCCCATATCATGGATATACAAGAGGCTATATACACATATATGCGGGATGGAGTCTGGGCAACTGAATGGAGCTGAGTATTTACTGGCCGGATGCCCTTCCTCTCGCCAATGAGGATACATTTATATATACATATATACATATATGTACGTACATACATACGTACGTACGTATGTATATATTCTGTACCTTTGAGATACCTGTCCAAATGTTAAATGGTTGAAGAAAATGACAGCAAATTGTAAATGTTTCATACAAATTCTGTAAAGCTTCAGAAGCTGAAAGGGATTGCAGATCACACAATTATGCTGACACTTACAGCAGGATTGAAGGATAGCTTGGAAACAGCTGTCAAGATGGCTTCAGGGAATCTCATTTTTTTTCTCACTGTCAAAACTGTCAAACTTGCATCAAACTTTGTGAATTTTATACATTCTTGCAATTAGATAAGCAAGCCAAACTCCTTCATTTCCTTTAACCCATTCACCCTGTAGGAATGTTGCTTGTAAACTACTTTGAACCAGGGGTGAAATCCAGCAGGTTCTGACAGGTTCTGGAGAACCGGTAGCAGAAATTTTGAGTAGTTCGGAGAACCGGCAAATACCACCTCTGGCTGGCCCCCAGAGTGGGGTGGGAATGGAGATTTTTCAATATCCTTCCCCTGGAGTGGGGTGGGAATGGAGATTTTGCAATATCCTTCCCCCAGGAGTGGGGAGGGAATGGAGATTTTGCAGTATCCTTCCCCTGCCACGCCCACCAAGCTACTCCTACCAAGCCACACCACAGAACAGGTAGTAAAAAAATTTGGATTTCACCACTGCTTTGAACTCTATATGTAATAAAACATACTATATTACTGTATCGTTCTATAAAGTTTGCTAGGATATTCTCCATTGTTCTATTAGAACTGTAGCTCATTTGTACATGATCTGAGGTTTATAATTGAGCAAAGGGAGAGTAATATTTGCCAAAGATTTCCCCTTATTCATGTCATTTTAAATAGAGTATGGAGAATTTTAGCATGATCAGTACATAGTTACTGAATATGCAACAAAACTGCAAATGATTTTAGTGTATACAAATGTAAACTGGTGCACAAGGAAATATAACTTTATAGTTGATTGCCTGAATCCCATTGGGCTCTACTACAGTGTTTATTGGATACAGTTCTGCAATCTTGCTGGAATATCCCACCTATGCTGGCTTCCTTGGTTCCTCCTGATGCATAACACTACCGTTTCCTCCAAAATAAGACATCCCCTGATAATAAGCCCGATTGGGCTTTTGAACGCATAGCAATAAGGCCAAACGCTTATTTCAGGGTTCAAAAAAATATAAGACAGGGCCTTATTTTTGGGGAAACACGATATCAGTTTTTTTTCTCAAGTCACTTGCTCTCATCACGCAAACCTTTTACAATCACAGCGTTTTACAATCTTGACTATTTGGCAAATGCTTGTTTTTCATTTTCTTGGTGGCTATTTGGAAGATGGCCGAGACTTCAGATCAGCCTTTGATCAAGGCCTACATATTCTTAGAATAAAGTCCCACATACTGGATACGCTGGTTATTATTTTATTTTGTTATTTTATTTGCATCTGGCCTGTGCTGGAGCCAGCTTTAAGGCATTGTTCTTTCTCACCACTTTCAATATTTCTGATGCATTCCAGTGATATTTGGCTTCTAGTATGATATAGATTCTGTCAAAATACATACTAGCCTGTTACCCAGCTTTTCCCCCCTCACTATATACTGTACATGGTAAGTTTTATATTAACTTATATTTTTAGCATACAAGTGAATTCCTGTACCTGAATTTCTTCTTTTCCATCATGAAGGTGGAAAATAAAACTTTGTGGTGTTTTCTTCAGATGAAAATATCTTATTTCTATGGAAATAGGAATGGATTTTCCCTGTGACTATAATTACATGAATTCTAAGTATTATTAACTTTGACCTGATCAGGACTAACAGAGATAGAAGCCAGTTGCATTGGGTGGTCTCTAATTCTAGTATTAAGAGGGATAGAGAAATGGTCATTCTTTTGTTACCTATGTTTGCTGGATAGGGAATTCTGGGAATTGAGGTCCACACTTCTTAAAGTTACCAAGGTGTTACAGGTTCAAGGGATTTTTACATCACAGGATTTTTACATTACAGGAACTAGAGGAAAAGCTATATTGGGCCTAATTCTTACCAACAGAGAAGAAGTGATAGAAGGGGTTGAAGTTGCCAAAACATTGGGGGAGAATGGAATTGGAATTCAATATAATGCAAACACAAACAATAGAACACAATCAAACCAGTATCTTAGACTTTAAAAGGCTGATTTTAACAAACTTACAGACAGCTTGGGAAGGAATCCATGGATGAAAATCTTAAAGGGGAAAACAAGAAGCTTGTGAAACTCCGAAAACTATCATTACAAAAGCCCAGTCTAGCTTAATACAACTGAAAAAGAAAAACAAGAAATCCAAGAAGAAACCAGCATATGTACACCTAGAATTCTTTGATAAACCGAAAGACAAAAAGGTTAAGTACAAAAAATGGAAAGAGGGACACACAATTAAGACAAAATACCAACAAATAGCCTGAACTTGCAAAGATGAAGTCAGGAAAACAGTAGCGAACAAGTTACAAACAGTAGTGAACATGTGTAAAGGGCCAGAGCTTTGATCCTCCTGCCATAACTATTATCTTGCCTTTGCTGACATCCATCCACAACTTTGATATGCTGAAACATTCAACTTATACAAAGACTTCGCCTAACGTAGGCTCTCTACCCTGACAACCCTTTTCTTATGAATCTCCTGAGCCATTTAACTCTTTAGACAGCAATATGACTCTTGTTTATTGTTTATCACGAATACTTGGTCTGGAAGAATGGTACAAACACACTTCTAAGCAATGTGCATCTCTCTGGCCTTTGCCTTATTAAGGTTTAGGTGGCCAAATATTATTATTATTATTTTTTTATTGGCCAAGTGTGATTGGACACACAAGGAATTTGTCTTGGTGCATATGCTCTCAGTATCTTTTCTTTTATGTACACTGAGAGCATATGCACCAAGACAAATTCCTTGTGTCTCCAATCACACTTGGCCAATAAAAAAAATTCTAATATTACTGCCACCACCCCATCTTGGAAAAAATCACCCAGATTCAAAACAGGTTAGCATTTGAATGAGATACTACCAAAAAAGTCCCAGAAAAAAATATCCAGAAAATGAGCAATGACAAACGACAACAAAATGGTTGGTAAGCAGGCTACATAGATGAAATCATTAGCGGAGCTTGTCTTCATTCTTTATCTTTTCATTATTAGCAGCCTAACAAGTGAAAGAGATATTAATGTCAGGTATCTTTTATAAGCGCAACACTTATATGGTGCATCGAAAGCTCTATTAATATGTTTGTTGATGACAAGTGTAATTAAAGATTTTAGAAATTGCAACTAAATTCAGGTTGAACGCTTTAATTTAAAAATCACACGTTCTCTGTCCTTCTCACACATTTATATAGTTAGGTTTTTTTTTTTCCCTACAGAGGTTAAAACTCAAATTCTTTTTAACTATTTAATTGTGATGTGCCTCAAGGAACTATGATACAGTGTTAGCTTCAGGGATTGGTGTCATTTGGCTCCATGTGTTTTCCTCGAAGCAGCGATACCATTTAATCAGATTAAATGTTTTTGACAGAACTGACAGCAAAATCCAGAAAGCCAAATGATTTAAATGCCACAGAAATGATATTTGCTTAAGCAGTATCTTCTGAAAAATGTGCACATGAAATATCACTTTAAGGTATTCAAAAGTTTTAAGCTAGTCAACAATAGAAAATTGGGATATTTTAAATTTCTGGGATTTTAATTGGAGCCTAATTATTTAATGATTTTAAATTTTAATTGTTGTTTTGTTCTGTGTTTTTAAATAGGCTGTACACCGCCCTGAGTCCTTCGGGAGAAGGGCGGTATAGAAATAAAATTATTATTATTATTATTATTATTATTATTATTATTATTATTATTATTATTATTATTATTATTATTAGGCAGGACTTTCCTTCTGCTGTGTTTCTTACAAGTTATGCATTTGCTTCAAATTTTAAAATGGGACAAATAATCTCCAGTAAAGACAAAACTGTATTATTAGAGTGCTGGAATGGCAAATAACCAATAGCACAACTAATTATCCATTTAAATTGCTAACATCAGTTAACTGTTTAACTCGGCATGTACCTAACCAAATTTGGAAGATATTTACAAACTACAGATCAAAATTCAAATGGGCACATCATTATTGGAGGATGATCTCTAAGTTAAACATAGGATAA
This sequence comes from Pantherophis guttatus, assembly GCF_059756535.1. NCBI lineage: Eukaryota > Metazoa > Chordata > Lepidosauria > Squamata > Colubridae > Pantherophis > Pantherophis guttatus. Next base: position 78,773,556 of record NC_142069.1, read on the forward strand.
GCTAACTTTTTAACGACAATCATTAAAATTTAATGACAATTAAAATTAAAATCCTTTTTCAAAAAATTGTATTTGTTTATACCAAAGACAAAATTGATACAAAAGACTGTATCAATTTGTTCTGCCAACTATGATATCCTTCATACAAATCATGGTTGCCCAATCTTTTGGCTTGCCTGGGCTGCATTGAGTGAAGAGTCATTGTCTTGGGCCGCATATAAAAAAATCTAATATAGTTAATGTATATAAATAACATATGTATATAAATAAATAAGAGCCGAGGTGGCGCAGTGGTTAGAGTGCAGTACTGCAGCTACTTCAGCTGACTGCTAGTTCAGCAGATCAGCGGATCAAATCTCACCGGCTCAAGGTTGACTCAGCCTTCCATCCTTCTGAGGACCCAGATTGTTAGGGGGCAATATGCTATTTAGTATACTGTCTTTGGTGTAAGCCGCTCAGAGTCCTCGGAGAGTGGGCGGCATAGAAATATGACAAATAAATAAATAAATGGATAAATAAATAAATAAATAAAATAAAACAAGCTTCCATTATCGTTTTTTTTTTTAAATTACTGTCTTGTGGGGCCACATTGCTAGCTGCCCAGGGTGGCGTGTGCCCATGGACCACAGGTTGAACATGCCCGATATAAATTAAGCTCACCATATAAATATTACTGCAGATATACTTCATTATAGAACAGTATAACACAATGGACAACTTCAACTTGAACCATCCATATTTTTACCAGACAAATGTCTTACAATATCCCCTTTTCTCCATAGTCTCGAAGTCTCCCAACATCCTAATTGCATTTTTTACAATGTGCGCAATAAAATATTTATTTATTTATTTATTTATTTGTTTATTTATTTATTTATTTATTTATTTATTTATTTATTTATTTATTTATTTCATCAAGCATTAGAAAACATTAGGACAGGGACGGTAGGCACGCTGGTGCGCTTATGCACGTCCCCTACAGACCTCTTAGGAATGGGGTGAGGTCTACAGTAGACAGTCTAAGGTTAAAGTTTTGGGGATTTGAGGAAGAAATCACAGAGTCAGGTAGTGCATTCCAGGCGCTGACAACTCTGTTACTGGAGTTGTATTTTCTGCAGTCTAGTTTGGATTGGTTTACCATGAGTTTGTAACTATTGTATGCTCTTGTATTGTTTTGGTTGAAGTAGAAGTATTCATTGGCTGGTAGGACATTGTAGCAGATGATTTTATGTACTATGCTTAGATCAGACCGAAGACGGCGAAGTTCTAAATTGTCTAAGCCCCAAATTTCGAGTCTGGTGGCATAAGGTATTTTGTTGTAAGCAGGAGTGGAGGACTCTTCTTGTGAAATATCTCTGGACTCGTTCAATTATATTAATGTCCGATATGCAGTGCGGGTTCCAGACTGTATTCAAGAATTGGTCTGGCAAAAGTTTTGTATGCCCTAGTTTGCAGTTCAATATTACCAGAGAAGAAACTACGCAAGATTAGGTTAACAACTCTTAATGTTTTTTTAGCAATGCTGTTACAGTGACCTTTGGCACTTAGATCATTTTAGATGAGTACTCCAAGGTCTTTGACAGAGTGAGGGTCGTCTGTTAGGTCGTATCCATACAGCTTGTATTTTGTGTTCTGATTTTTTTTGCCAATGTGTCTTATTTATATATTAAATTCATATGTCGCCCATTTCGCAATTCAAGAGATGAATGCTATCCAGATCCCTTTCATGATTACTACTGCTAAATCAGATCTCCCTTATCCTCATAATTGATTATCAATGCTGATTTAATTTTCTTAAGGGCTTAAATGACTGTCTCTCAACTTCACCTGGTTAGGAATTCTTGGAGTTGAAGTCCCCATATCTGAAAGTGGCCACAGTTACCACAACTGTAAAAATCCTGCCATTTTCATGAGTTTAAAATTCTAGTCCCATTTCCTGGCGGTATTTATTTCAAAAAAATGCAGTCATGCACGAGAGTCTTATACAGATTTCTGTACATCTCTATAAATATATATTACTGCCTGGAGGGGCAGCCTATCAAGTTGATGATTGGCCATTATGTTAAAGGTTATTTTCAGAAGAATATTCCGGTCCTATTTTTTTTGTTAACTTACAATTACACTCCTTACAAGCCTGGTAGAAATTCACAGGCAGCTCATAATAGTTATCATCAACTTTCCCCTTTGATCATAATCATGACTTGGTTCAAATTATTGTTATATTCAGAATATATTTTTCTCTGATGCAGTTTGAATGCAAGCTGTACTTATTTTTTTTGCCATCCCTTATTATTTCATTGCCATCCTTTTGCTGTTTGCTAATTGGTACCTTTCAAAAGCCTGGAGGTACAAAGAAGCCTCAATCATTTGGACCTCCCACACTTGCATCTCTATGTTCTTAAAGTCCATTAGATCCACCACATCAATTTTCCTACAAGCCGGTTCTCGCAACCCGTTTCAAGCATCCACAATTGAAGTATGATCTCACAGACAACTGAGATTGCCCCACAGTTGACCCGATACTCCTTTGCTGTTTGCTAAATTAATAGCTGAGGAATTAAAGTGTGAGGTGCATGTTCATAAATTCTCAAACATAATTCATCTACTCATTACTGTAAATGAAAGAGTATCGTTGTATGGAACCAAAGGCTCCACTGCGCAGGTAGGGCTACTGGTGAGCAAATTAAAACTAGGAAATGTTCAGTTCCCAAAGCTTTCCTCATCAGTGAAGCAACTAAGTTAACCATCTGTGTGAAATAATAAGTACCTCCTCCAGCTAGGAACTTCAGGCTAAGCTTATTGAATGCTTCAGAAGCCACAAGGGTAGGAAATGGAGGGATTTAAGAACTCCAAAGGAGGTATGAAGGATTAATCATATGAACAATGTATTTGAAGGCACAACAATGTATTGCTCAGTTCATCACCACGTTGAGATGTTATTACATACATCACCAGTACTATATATTATCAGTACTATTTGTACAGTTTGGAATGCACAAGCTTATGAGTTGTGAAACAATTTTGTGGTACACGAAATCCCAATCACAGATCCCAGAAATGAAGTATGAATTGATATTCAATCCAATTCACAGTCTGGGAGTGGTAAAAACAGTTCAGGTCCTAATCAAGGACTAAGAGCTGTTAAGGTAGTTTGTCTAAGTCTATAGGTAGTAGTATGAATATATAGGTAATTCTGAGTAAGGTGGTGTTGTTATTTGCAAAGTCAGGATATTCAGGCCTAATAAGTTCAAAATTTCCATGTATTTAGACAGCCCTTTGGGTATTGCTCCAAGTGCTCCTATTACTATTGGTACAACCATTGATTTCTTCCTCCACAATCGCTCAACTTCAATTTGCAAATCACGACAATTTGTTATTTTTTTCTAGCTGTTTGGCCTCAATTCGTGCATCACCTAGTATTGTAATATCAATGAACCAGATTTTTTTCTTTTCCACAATAGTGATGTCAGGCATGTTGTGGGCCAGATGTCTGTCTGTTTGGACCCAAAAGTCCCACAAGATTTTGACTTGCTCGTTTTCAAGAACTTGGTAAATTTGGTGTTCCAGTAATTTTTGCTGCATTTGAACCCAAACTTCTTGCCAAGCTTCTAATGTATGATAAATCCAGAAAAACTGTATATAATTAACTGTATATAGTTAAGACCAGCTGCCTGCAATTATTACAGGTTCGAATCTCACCAGGCTCAAGGTTGACTCAGCCTTCCATCCTTTCTAAGGTAGGTAAATTGAGGACCCAGTTTGTGGGGGCAATAAGCTGACTTTGTATAAATATACAAAAAAGGATGAAGGCTATTGCTTAGCACATTGTAAGCTGCCCTGAGTCTCCGGAGAAGGGCGGCATATAAATCAAATTTTAAAAAAATAATAATTATCCTGGTGTTATCTTTTAGCAGTTTAGGACCAGCTTTCTTTCTAACTAACTGCCTCCCTCTTTTCCTTGAGAAATTATTAAATTAGCATGTCAGACATATATGTCTTGGAAATCAGATTTACAGTCCAGATGGAGGATAGCTACTAAGTTAGAAGTTTTCCAGACCAACCATACAAATACACGAAAGATGATATTGAAGTTTCCTGATGTCTGGACCAGCTATCTTTGAGACTTTTGACATATTTCAAAGATACTTTATCCATATCCAAAATTTAGTTAAATTCTCAAAATGATATTTAGAAGGCAAAAGAAACAAAGTGCTCAACAAATTTCATGGTTTTGTTTTCCCCGTTTCATGGCAGTGTGATGAAACGAATGTTTTATATAGGGGGAAAGCAAAATCAATGTAAGATGTCACAGTTCTGTTAAAACTCATGCTAAAATTCATTGTGAAATGCCCTGTGCTCATTGTAATGTCACATCATCAAATAATATAAGGTATCCGGTAATGTTTGGTAAGGATTCACCTCTTTCTCAGACACAATTATAATGGAAAATAGTGAAAATCACTATTTTGCATGTGGAAATCACTCTGTTTCAAGACTTTAAATCAAGCACGTTCAAATTCTGCAATACCATAACTATCTGATACAATAAAATAAATGTACAAACTCCCTGTATGAATTAAATTAATGAACTCATTGGGATTTGGGTTTGTCAAGAAGTATACGACAAACCAAAAGATACATAACTCTGATAAATTTTCTTGATAAGTTTACTTTTACCAGCACTATTAGTAGTTTAGACATCTTACAATTTTCTCTCACTGCTCAACCTAAATTTCTATTTTGAAAGGCTAGGACAGGGGTGTCAAACTGGCGGCCCATGGGCCAGATGTGCCACATGTAGGCCACGCCCACCCCAGCTCCGCAAAGGAGAAAAATTTGCGAAACGTCATGTGATGGCAATGTGATGCCGCAAGTCTGACATTCATGGGCTAGAAATATAAAATTAACGGATAAAAATACTGAATGTCACGAGCTGTTAAGTATAATTGCTCTGAGTCAAGACATATATTAATTCACACCATGTGGGAAATGCCCAGTTGGCTGGAAACCAGCTCTTGATCCCAATGTTGCTGCAATTATAATGGGTTACCCACAGGTTTCATAACATTTGTGCTTATCTTCCCACGGCAGGTGTACTTTGGCAAAGTGCCAGTGAGCTTTGGCAGTGATCTCACTTTGCTGTGTTAACCTGGTTAGCTTTAAATAAACGCTGCAACCCCTTCTAAGTGGCTCCCAACAGATCACCAAAAGTGTGAAAAATCAGATTTTAAAATACAACAAAAAAAATTCCCATCAGTCTTCTACCGTGTTTCTCCGAAAATAATCTTATATTTTTTTGAACCCTGAAATAAGAGCTTGGCTTTATTTTTGGGGAGGTCTTATTATTTTGGGAAATGTGGAGCAAGATGGGGCTCCCCTTGCTGTCTTACAGCTCTGATTTCCAGCTCTGTTTTTAAATATTTTCAGGGAGGGCTTATTTTCAGGGGGAGGCTTATTCTAGCGCATGCGCTCAAAAGCCCGATTGGGCTTATTATCAGGGGATGTCTTATTTTCGGGGAAACAGGGTAATAACATTGACACTGTATGTCTTAAGGTTAATTCATATTCTTCAGGAACTGGAGACTTACCATTAGAACGATGGATACAGGTGTGTTGGTTATCGCTTAGGAAAAATCCTTCTTTACACTGGCATTCATAGCTTCCCATAGTATTGACACAAATCTGTTGGCAGCCACCGTTGTTATCCAAACATTCATCAACATCTAGAGACATAAATTTGAATATAAGCCGTTAGTACTCAGAATACAATAAGAAGCCACAAATTCTTCATTCCAATTCAGACAGAACAGAACAGAACAGAACAAAATAGAATTCTTTATTGGCCAAATGTGATTGGACATACAAGGAATTTGCCTTTGGTGCATATGTTGTGACTCCAGCTCCCGAGCCTGTCTTCACAGAGGAAGATGACTCTGAAAGTGATGGGGAGGAACTGACAAGGCCTCCCCCTCCAGGACCCTCCTTTCTGGCAACACCTCAGGTTCCAGCTGAAGGCCAGGAGGAAGGCATGTCAGAGCACTCACTAATAAGGAGTGATGAAGATCAATCTTGGAGGGAGAGGCGTGCACAGCAAAGGAAGAGGTGTGGAAGGGCCAGAGATTGCTAAGTCACTAAGCCATGCCCCACAGGGGATAAAAGTGGGTGGGGTTGCTCTGCAGGCTCTGTGACGGACAAAAATTGCATATCGTGAGCTTCGGATGGGATATCTTTCGGAATTAAGGCTTGGACTTTGTGAATGACTTCTGACTACTCTTTTGTGCCTTGTGAACTCTTGGTTGCCCCAGCAACGGACTACAGATACGGTGACTCCTGTTTTTAGAGGTGATAAGAAACTTTGCAGGCATTCGGAAAGTAGTTGCCAGAACTTTTATCTGCCAAAGGATTCAGGTCGGCTTGTAAAAATAAATTACTGGTAGACGTCTTTTGCTCGTGTGTCTGCCTATGTGAGGTGGGGGGACAGAACATCATACGCTCTCAGTGTACATAAAAGAAAAGATACATTCGTCAAGAATCATAAGGCACAGCACTTAATGATAGTCATAGGGTACATATAAGCAATCAAATCATATTAGGAAACAGTCAAACATATGGTCTCATCAACCATCATTTAAGAAATTATAATTCATTGGGTCGAGCATCAATTTTGCGCCCATGTGCTCCTTTCCTTTCCTTCACATTTCACAGTGCAAAACTCACAGCCACGAATCATAGATCAGCTGATCTAAAAAAGTTAAGCGAAGTTGGATGGGACACCTCCTGACAATCCTAGGACACTACACTAGATTGGAAAATAAAAGCAACACAAACAAAGAAGGTGATACAAATTTCTTGTATGTGTTGCCAAGAAAACCAGTGTCATGTTTTAGGACAATGTTTCTTAGCCTTGGCAACCTGAAGACGTGTGTACTTCAATTCCCAGAATGGCTGGCTGGGGATTTTAAGAGATGAAGTCTACCCATCTTCAAATTGCTAAGGTTAAGCGGCACTGCTCTAGATACTTGTTTCCCAGTATAAGTACAGTGAAAGCATTTCCGAAGCCAATCTTCTAACTGAATGTATTGTGTTTTCTATACGTTGTTGTCAATGATTGTATTTTTTAAAAAAACTATCCTAAATACATTTTTTCATATCAAAACACAGGTAGACTTCGACTTACGACCCCCATGAATCCCAAAATTTCTATTGTTAAGAGAGACATTTGTTCAATGAGTTTTGGCCCATTTTGCAACCTTCCTTGCCACACTTGTTAAGGGAATCATTGCAGTGGATAAGTGAGTCACACGACGGTTAAGTGAATCTGGCTTCCCCATTGATTTTGCTTGTCAGAAGGTCGCAAAAGAAAATCATGTGACCTTGGGACAGAGCAATGGTCGTAAGTGTGAACCAGTTGCCAAGCATCTGAATTTTGATCGCATGGTCATGGGGATGTTACAAAGGTTGTAAGTGTGAAAAACGGTCATAAGTCACTTTTTTTCAGTGGCATTGTAACTTTGAATGGTCACTAAATGAACTGTTATAAGTCAAGGGCTACCTGCAGAAACCTAGAACTAAGAAAAAAAGATCCTTTGACTGAAATTAATTGTGTTAAATAACAATCTCTTCTCAAGTAATGCTTAATCCCAACCTGGATTTCGTTATGGATAACATTATGAATCCAGTTTTCAGTGAGGTATTTTTCATTTATATAGAATAGAATAGAATAGAATAGAATAGAATAGAATAGAATAGAATAGAATAGAATAGAATAACAGAGTTGGAAGGGACCTTAGAGGTCTTCTAGTCCAACCCTCTCCTTAGGCAAGAAACCCTACACCACTTCAGACAAATAGTTATCCAACATCTTAAAAACTTCCAGTGCTGGAGCATTCACAACTTCTGAAGCTGCCTTGAGTCTTCGGAGAAAGGCGGCATACAAGTTGAACAAAGAAAGAAAGAAAGAAAGAAAGAAAGAAAGAAAGAAAGAAAGAAAGAAAGAAAGAAAGAAAGAAAGAAAGAAAGAAAGTAAGTTGTTCCACTGATTAATTGTCAGGAAATTTCTCCTTAGTTCTAAGTTGCTTCTCTCCTTGATTAGTTTCCACCCGTTGCTTCTTGTCCTGCCCTCAGGTGCTATGGAGAATAGCTTGACTCCCTCTTCTTTGTGGTAGCCCCTGAGATATTGGAACACTCTTATCATGTCTCCCCTAGTCCGTCTTTTCATTAAACTAGACATACCCAGTTCCTGCAACCGTTCTTCATATGTTTTAGCCTCCAGTCCCCTAATCCTCTTTGTTGCTCTTCTCTGCACTGTTTCTAGAGTCTCAACATCTTTTTTACATCGTGGTGACCAAAACTGGATGCAGGATTCCAAGTGTGGCCTTACCAAGGCATTATAAAGCGGTATTAACACTTCACATGATCTTGATTCTATCCCTCTGTTTATGCAGTCTAGAACTGTGTTGGCTTTTTTGGCAGCTGTAGCACACTGCTGGCTCCTATTTAAATGGTTGTCCACTAGGACTTCAAGATCCCAGTTCCCAGTTCCAAGATCCCAGAGTCCACTAGGACTCCAGTTACTACTATTGAGTATACTATGTCTTGGAATATCTTTCTGAAAGGAAGTTTCCTTTGTGCCTTAAAAACAATACCTAACTCTTATCAAATGTCAAGAGCATTGCATTTACTCAGATGCAATTATCTGCCATCAGTATCATGATGTCATTGGGTGCTCATTTTTTCCCAACGCTAGCATCCAGGATTTCAAATTTGAGTGATTTAAAGCTCAGTTAATGGGGCTATTTGTTGAAGCAAATTGTTTTCAGAATCATTCAAAGCCTGGCTAAAAAGTAGAAGCATGGCTGCAGCACTTTAGTAATCAATACGTATATGGAAGTATACTTTTAAAGGTATTGAAACAGTCCTGTGCAATAAAAAAATATATTTAATCCTTCTGCAGAATAAAGGGGCACCCTGGGCTACTTGATTTACCTTATTCCTAGGGTTTTGTTTTTTTTAAGAACAATATCTCTTCTTCTACATACTTAAAAAGAAAATTAATACAAAATGGTTCATGGAGAGTCATGTGATAGAATTAAACACCTTCCCTATCTACTTTGTCAAGTCATAAGGAATCCAAAGCTGGACAAGTAACTTGAATCAGAAACATCAATATCACAGAGGAAAATGAGGTTAAAAAACTGAGATTGCAATGATATATTTAAAATCACCCCACAGTTGGAAAGAAATAATAGCCTGCCTAACAAAAAGATATACATGAGAAACAGTTCTCATGAGAAACTAGGAAGTCATTTTCTTTCTTCCATATTTCCAGAAATTTGCTCTCACTTGGAAGTGGAATGTAAAGGACGGACTTCCAAACTGATCATAAACTTTGAACAAATTTCAGTGGTGGGTTTCAAATTTTTTTACTACCGGTTCTGTGTATGTGGCTTGGTGGGCGTGGCGTGGCTTGGTGGGCGTGGCAGAGGAAGGGTACTGTAAAATCTCCATTCCCACCCCACTCCAGGGGAAGGATACTGAAAAATCCCCATTTCCTCCTGATCAGCTGGGACTTGGGAGGCAGAGAATAGATGGGAGCGGGGCCAGTCAGAATTTTTACTACTGGTTCTCCGAACTACTGGTCAGAACCTGCTGAAACCCACCTCTGACAAATTTATACTGTATATTGAGGGTTGTATTTTAGACATTGATTTATTATGTGCCATCTAGTTGGAGGTGATTCATAGTACTATGTAGTTAGAGCCTTTCCGAAATGAGCAATCCCCCGAGTGGTCCTTCAGGTCTTCCAATGGACTCATCACCATTGTGAATCCATCCACCTTGCAGCTGGTTATCCTCATATAGTATATTTCATATTTATGCAAGTTGTACACATTCTACAAAAACACTGTGTTTTCATATAATGTGTACGATTTGCATAAATATAAACATTTGAACCTGATTATTTGAGCTTTGAGTAAGAATTTAGGATTGATTTCTACTAAAATACATTGGTTTGTTTTCTTCTTCATGATAATCTCAAGATCTTCTCTACCACCAATATGTCGTATTCTTTCTATCTTTCACCTTTTTTAAAAACCAATTTGAATGTCTGGCATTTCCCTTTCCTTGTAAATGTTCTAATCTTTGTTGAAAGATCTTAAGCATTCATGCTAACATGTAAACTTAAGGATATTGTGCAATAGATTTCACCTACTCCTTGGTATGTAGACTCTTCCAAACTATTGGCCACTGTGCTGTTCTCCAGATTTGTTGGCACAGTTTTACAAAGCTATGCTTTACTATGCTTGCTTTAAAAATTAGAACCTTTCTTCTGTTGCTTGCCATATTATAGAAGAAAGTCTAGTCAATTTCAGTGGCCATGGCCACGACATTATATTATAACTGAACTCTTCCAGCTTCTTATATCTATAATATAATCAGTTTGAGTTCTGTTTACTCTGTCTGAGGAGGTGTTGGTTTTTGATTGTCTGAAAAATGTATTAGCAATGAAGAAATCATTCCATCGGCAGGAATGGATATGCCATTTTTGTGCTTCATTTCTATTTCCTAGGCCGTACAATTCTATTATATTTTGCATATACTCCGTTAACTGATATTATAAATGTTGGTCTTAAGGTCTACTTAATATTATTTGGTCATTGACAGGAATTTGAAATCCTCCAATGTTGAAGCACCCGCAACTCTGAGAGGCAAGCCGTTCCACTGATTAATTGTTCTCACTGTCAGGAAATTCTCCTTATTTCCAGCTTGGATCTCCCTCTGACGAGCTTCCATCCATTCCTTCTTGTCCTGCCCTTGGGCGCTTTGAAAAAAAAATTGATGTCCTCTTCCCTGTGTCAGCACTTCAAGTATTGGAAGACTGCTATCATGTCTCCCCAAATCCTTCTCTTCATTAGGCTAAACATACCTACCGTATTTTTCGGAATATAAGACGCACCGGAGTATAAGACGCAGATTAGTTTTTGGGGAGGAAAATAGGGGGGGGGATCTGCCTACCAGGTATTCATCTGGCTAGCGTCCTTAGTCTGGTCAGCTTCAGCACATTAGTTTGCTGGTTTTTTATCCCCTGCTTGGGGATAAAAAACAGCTTCTAGCTGAGAGGAAGCAGCAATGAGAAAAGCAGGCAAACCACGGGGAGATCGCTTCACTCAGCTAGCGCCTAGTTAGGGCTGAAAAAAAGCTTCTAAAGAACAGCTGAGAGTCGGAGCAAAGCATGGAGATTGCTTCACTCACTAGCGCCTCGTTAAAGCACAGCGAAGAGTCGAGTCGAGGGAACAGGCAAAGCTGGGAAGATCGCTTCACTCGCTAGCGCCTCGTTAGCGCCTCGTTAGGGCTGAAAATAAGCTTCGAGAAAGCTACATTTGGAGTATAAGATGCACCCAAGTTTTCAGCCTCTTTTTGGGGCGGGGGAAAGTGCGTCTTATACTCCGAAAAATACGGTAGTTCCCTTATAGCTGTTCATCACAGGATTTAGCCTCAAGCTCTCTTATCATCTTTGTTGCTCTTTTTTGCACTCTTTTTCGGGCCTCAGCATCTTTTTTTTTGCATCAGGGTAATCAGAACTGGATGCAGTATTCCAAATGTGATCTCACTCGTGCAGAACAGAGTGGTACTGTCACTTCCCATGAATTTGATGTTGTCCGCCCGTTGATGCAATTTAAGATTGCATTGGCTTTTTTTGGCAGCTGCAGCACACTGCTGACTCATACTTAAAAAGGCCTCTCCTTGTCATATGTATCTGATATTCAAGGAGCACGATATGATCCAGAAGCATCTTCAAATTGTCCAACTAGTATTGCTTTAGAGCAAATATCCTTGTTTTGAAGAATTTGTCTACATACCGTGGTTCCCTGAAAATAAGACCCTGTTTTATATTTTTTTTTCAACTTGGCCTTATTGCCATGCGCTTAAAAGCCTGATTGGGCTTATTATCAGGGGATGTTTTATTTTGGGGAAAACAGGGTACCTGAATTAGGTAGAACACTATGTAGAACCAGATGTCACCATTCTGAGAACACTTCAGGATTATGACAATCTTCTTGTGATCAGATGTAAAAAAAAAAAAAAAAGAAGGCTAAACATCATCACCATAGTGATGAACAGTGGCCTATCCCAAAATATGACCAAACAAGAGAAATCTCAAGGGCCGATATTTTGGTGGACAATAATGTTCCCCTTCCTCATCACCAGAATTTTGGAGCTACATGTAAATTTATAGCGGTGCATTCCCAAGTCATTCATTACTCAGATTCATCTGAAATTTTATGGTAATGAATGAACATCATTGGTGCATCGAATAGAAGCAATTAGGATTCTATCCCTTTCTCCAGTTTCAAAGAAAGCTATTGACCAATGCTCTCAGCACAACAAATCTAGCCTGGATTAAGTAATATATTTCATTCAATAAAGCCCAGAGTTCAAGCCCCTTACAAAAGCTCTCAAACAAAAAAAGGGAATATCCTCATCACTTCAGAGGAGGCAGATTTATTGCAATGGGAAAGGGCTTAGGTTACATTATCTTGGAAACTGGATATGTTGGCATTGGTGAGTATGTTAAGTCAAGCTCTCCCTATTTGCCTTTGATCCTTTCTTACTGAATCTTGGTTTAATGGAGAGTCTCTGTTTGTTTAAAACCACAAAAAGTCCATCTATTCTTGTTCTGTGATACTTGGGGAAATGTCCGTTTTTATTTCCAAAGTTATAAAATTCCATCACAATAAGGCAGAATTGCCACTTTTTATTCTATGACATTCTTTAGAAAAAAATTGTCGGGCAACAATTGGTTCTTATCTAGTGTGGAAAGTACTTTTTTCCCCTAAAGATATTTTTTATTCATAAGTACCCTGTTTCCCCCAAAATAAGACCCAACCGGAAAATAAGTCCTAGCATGATTTTTCAGGATGCTCGTAATATAAGCCCTACCCCCAAAATAAGCCCCAGATAAGATTGTCAGCCAGATGGGTGCATTTAGTACCGTATTTTCCCCAAAATAAGACCTAATCAAAAAATAAGCCCTATTGTGTCTTTTGGAGCAAAAATTAATATAAGACCCGGTCTTATTTTCGGGGAAACATGGTACTTCTGTTGCAAATTTTTCAAGAACCCCGAAGGAAACATTTGGCTCTTTGCCATATAACTGGTTTGCTTTTGCAGCTTTTATTGAAGGACGAGATTACCACAAAAATATACAAATCCAGTAATTGAACCAGATCAAATTCAACCGATGGGAATTCCTTCTTCAGCTACTTTACTACCTGCTTTCAAGGTCTACTTGAGAAATGAAGGGATGTTATCAGTGAAATATTTTGCTTATTCCATCACACGGAGATTCTGTAGAAGATCTCTGACAGGTCTCTGATAGTTTGCAGCAATGCCACTGCTGCCATCCCAGAATAAGCCTTAAAATAGATCCTTGTTCATTTTCAATTTGATTTTTTTATTTTTTTTATTTTTATTTTTATTTATATGCCGCCCTTCTCCGAAGACTCAGGGCGGCTTACAATCCGTTAAGCAATAGCCTTCATACTATTGTAATATTTTATACAAAGTCAGCTTATTGCCCCCACAACTGGGTCCTCAATTTACCTACCTTAGAAAGGATGGAAGGCTGAGTCAACCTTGAGCCTGGTGAGAATTGAACTCTCAGTAATTGCAGGCAGCTGGAAGCTAAATGCTACCTTTTAACAGTAGCATTAGTCTGCTGCGCCACTCAGGCTCCTGAGTGGCGCAGCAGGATTTGGACATAGGATTTGACATTCCTATGTCCATCGTTTTGTCCTCAGCTCTTCAGGAATAAAGTAACCTTAACTTTTCACAAGATGAGAGATAAATTTAATTTAATTTAATTTAATTTAACTTAATTTAATTTAATTTCCAATTTATATACCGCCCTTCTCCCTGAGGACTCAGGGCAGTGTACAGCCAAAATAAGAACATAGAATACAAATATTAAAAACAGTTAAAAATATATATAAATTTGGCCCAGAAATTAAGAAATCACAAACCGATTAAAAGAATTTAAAAAATTTCTTTTTAAGCCAGCCCGGCTTGCTGGAAAAGATGGGTTTTAAGGGCACAACGGAAGGCACTGAGGTCATGGATTCTCCTTATCTCAGGGGGCAACTGATTCCAGAGGGTAGGAGCCCCCACAGAGAAGGCCCTCCCCCTGGGGGTCACCAGCCTACATTGTTTGGCTGATGGCACCCTGAGGAGGCCCTCTCTGTGGGAGCGCATGAGTCGGTGGGAGGTCGTTGGTAGCAGCAGGCGGTCTCGCAGATAGCTAGGCCCTATGCCATGGAGTGCTTTAAAGGTGATGACCAACACCTTGAAGCGCACCCGGAAGACCACTGGGAGCCAGTGCAGCTCGCGCATATACCTGGGCTATAAGGAATTTGGGATATCTAATTTGAAAACAAGACGGTCCTGTTGCCTCCTGAAAAAGCACCTTTGGGACAACCATGACCTGGATGACTGAGAATCTCTACAGACTTTTAGCTATACAATTTGGGATGAACACCCTTTGAATGGTGTGGGAGTAGGAACGGATTTCCAGAGAAAAAAATTGCAGACTACAGGAACCAGGAGCACTACTCAGGTGACCCCGAGGACACAGATAAACCTCCAAGTGCTTCAATGACCCTCAAAAAGGATGCAAATGACCAGCTGTCTGCAAGGAATATTAATCCTTCAATTTCCCCACTATCCCCTCAGAGCTGAAGAAGCTTCTTGGATGAGAAGCGAAACGTCATCAAAGAAAATACAAGAAAGTCCAGTTGCCTCCTGAAAAAGCACCTTTGGGACAGCCATGACCTGGATGACTGAGAATCTCTACAGACATCTCATATGAAAGGACACTTCTACTCATAGACCACTTTCATTCCAGTAAATCAAGATTAGAAGCATGCCATATCATTTGTGTGGAGCCATATATTAATGCTGGTAGGATTTGTTGGCTTTGAGGACAATCATAAATTTGACCTGAACATTTGTAGGAATTCAATATAATCTAGAACAAGGGTCTGCAACCTTAAACACTCAAAGAGCCATTTGGACCCGTTTCCCACAGAAAAGAAAACACCGGGAGCCACAAAATCCTTCCCGTGCCTGACTATTTCTTGAGTGGCCACAAAACTAGCATATGTAGTTGAATTAAACGTTCTGTTTCTTCTTGTGAAACTTTTCTTTTCTTGGACTTATCCATGGTTGGCCTACCGGGTGTTGAATTTGGCATTGAATTTGGTTATCTTTGGGATTGTCAACTTCTCCTGGTTTCTGCCCTTCCATTAAGGACTTTAAGAGAATGCCATCTGCAGGGAGCCCAAAGATGAGACTTTTCATTCCCCAGCTGCTTTCTTTGGAATGGCATTCCTGCTCACCCACTCCCCACTCCCGCTGTCAACTCTGAAATGAACCCGGTTGAAGCCATCTTGTGCTGCCTCATAGTTGCCACGAAGCCTGAGAGGGGGAAAGGAAGGGGAAGTAGATAGCCCGGCTAAGTCAAAATAAAAAGTTTTCCTATGGGAACCAAGGTCATTGAAACAGGTGGCTGTGGAAAGAGGAGAGGAGCCTGTCTTCCATCTTCATTGGACAATGTGACTGGTGACACCTGGGAGGGGGGAGTCTTACTCTTTTAATTAGGTGAAAACTGCGGGAACTGTTAGAGTTGGTTTTCACCGGCTGTGCCAATATGATGTATCCAATAAACATGTTCTTTGCGGAATCTACCTGCCTCGGAGTTATGCTTTCAATGAGTATATTACTCAGAACACTAACACCCACCTAGGGGTGGGCTTCAAAATTTTTAGCAAGGGGTTCTCTGCCTGGTTGCTTGGTGGGCATGGCCATAGTGGTCGTGGCCTAGTCAGCCTCCTGCCCCATGGGGGGGGGATTTTTGCCCTCCCCAGGCTCCGGAGGCTTTCCTCGAGCCTCT
Source organism: Pantherophis guttatus (assembly GCF_059756535.1). NCBI lineage: Eukaryota > Metazoa > Chordata > Lepidosauria > Squamata > Colubridae > Pantherophis > Pantherophis guttatus. The sequence goes on from NC_142069.1 coordinate 78,789,505, forward strand.
GGGAGGGTGAAAATAGCCTCCCCAGGCCCTGGAGGCCCTCGGGAGGCTGGAAACGGAATTCCCAAAATTCTGGGAGACCCGTTTTTCTCTTTCCCCGAGCCTCCGCGCACGCCCTGCACTTACCTGCATCCAAAACGGGCCGTGTGGGGACTCCTGGGAGGGGCAGGGTGGGATGGACGGGGCCAGCCAGGAGTGGGATTTGGGGGTTCTCCAAACTGCACAGAATCTTAGCTAGATGTTCTCCTGGACCCCTGCAAACCCCCAGCAGCCCACCCCTGCACCCACCTTCTGCTGAAGTTGGACAGGTTCCTTCCTGGTTAACCATCTGGAAAATGATTGAGACCTGGCTATTCCCAAAGGCTTGGAGTGGGGAATTTAGGGATGAGGTAGGCCTCTTGCTCTAGTACAGTATGTTTGTTTATTCCTTTGGTGCAAAGTTTATTACAACTGCAATTTGGGGTTGTTGTTTTTTTTTGGTTTGTTTCTAATTTCTGTTGTTTTTAGCACTTTTACTGGATGGAGTTTTGTAAGCATCTCTAGGCTAGAGTGACCTAGCGAATAAGTAAATAAATGAATATTTACTATGTATACGAATAAGAAAGTACTGTAAATAAAGTCCCAAACCGTATTTCACTTGTAAATAAATCATTGTTCAAATCAAGGAACTCTGCATAATGAATAAATTTTCTCTTGCGTACTTGTTTGTGCTTTGCGCACAATATTTATACATTTATTGAGAGAGTTCTGCAGAATGTGAGATGGCCCTTCTACCATCCCACTCTGGGGAAAGTTATAGCTTTATGCAGAGGTGGTATTCAGCCGGTTCGGACCAGTTCAGGCGAGCCGGTAGCGGAAATCGCGGGTGGGCAGGCCCAGCCACCTGCCCTGGCTCTATGCCATCCTATTTAGGCACGTTTTTGAGGCTAGGCGTATGCGCGGAAGGCATGCACATGAGCAAAGCACGTGCATGGAAGGACGCTCATGCTCACATTTGTAAATTGGTAGGAAAAGTAAGTGAATATCACCCCTGGCTTTATGGCATCCTTCGCTCTCCACACAAAAAACACAGGTCCACGGGCAAACTCTTTGGGATGTCCTTCTCTATTTAAAAGACTTCTCATGACAATTGAACCTTTGGAGGTACCTACAGCCTGTGGTAAAAGGATCAATGAAAGATCTGTATTAACTTGGGACCTGGAGCGAGTTGCCGCTTCCAGGAAGACATGACCACTAAATATGGATTTTTCTGCTGTACTTGATGCATACAGTATGCCGTAGGAAATGTCAGCACATCTGCAGCAAAGATTTCAATAGAAAGTGTCTTTCATGGCCAGGGCAATTCAATATAGCCATTTCTACTTGCTAATCCTCCAAACTAGTTTTAAATCATCTGGATGATAATTTGACTACTGTCCACTTCAGAACATGGGTAAGAAGAAGGCTAATTATTTTGTGCTTGACTTTGAAGTTACCAATTGGAGAATGCAAGAATCGAATTCAATCCATTCTGTGCTTCAAACTACTGCAGGTTCTGGAGCAGCAGAAGCAAACTACCACCTAGCTGCCTTTCTGTACAAAATACATAAATACATTCCACGTCTTCAAAATACCTTCAGACCATTTGTTGCTATCCGCAACAAACCCAACAAATCTGAGCAATTATTAAAAAGGAGGTGCTGAGCTATGATTGCTCTATTACATTTAATAATAACTTGGAGGTTATGTGGGTAAAAGGATAGCATGCCATTAATTGTGCAGCCAGGAAGGCATGTTTCCCATTAAAATGCTCTGACTTTGTGGAATGGAGGTACATTCTGAGCAATGCCTAACCAGTAGCCACTATGAATAGGATTCTAAAAGTTGCCAGCGTGGAATGATACGATTAAGCCACCCCACATAAAAGTGAAAAAAGAGAAATGGCTCCTATTGCATTCACAACATAGTGGAGGTGGGTGGGTGGGAGAGGGAGAATCCAAGACTCAGCAAGGTAATTTGCAGCTGGCCGGTTCTCTTCTCCAGAAAAGGAGAAACTGATCTCTCAGTGGGTTACCCCTGTCCCCTTCATCTCAACCACTGAGTATCTAGAACCAAATAAGCATCTGGAAAGAGTTAAAACAGATTATATGCAACCCCTGCTCTCGCTACAGCTGCTGACAAGGGGACTCCTGAAGCCATCATGTCACCATTCCCATTTAAGGACCCGTGAATACAATGCTAAGGTAGATGAAACAAGAACTTCTGCCAATGGAAAAACAGACTGCTCACAGTTCTACAGCAGTGGCCCCCAACCTTTTGAGCACCAGGGACCGGTTCCGTGGAGAGAAGTTTTTCCATGGACCGGAGGGGGCATGGTTTCGTATGCTGCCGGTATCCCGTGGATGGGGCTTCACTTGTCTATATGGCCCGGTTTCTGGCATGCCGTGGCCCGCTGCCGGTCCACAGACCAGGGGTTGGGGACCCCTGCTCTACAGAATTACAACTGGAGTGGAAAGACTTCATTTTGTGTATCATTTCACATGCACTAAAGCCAGTGGTGAAATCCAAATTTTTTTACTACCGGTTCTGTGGGCGTAGCTTGGTGGGCGTGGCAGGGGAAGGATACTGCAAAATCCCCATTCCCACCCCACTCTGGGGCCAGCCAGAGGTGGTATTTGCCGGTTCTCCCAACCACTCAAAATTTCCGCTACCAGTTCTCCAGAACCTGTCAGAACCTGCTGGATTTCACCCCTGACTTAAGCTGAGGTAGAAATGAAAAAGTATGAGAATCACAAATTCTGAAATTGTGCCTATACTGCATGTGGTAGTGGTCTAAATACTAAAATACAGAACAAGCACCAGTTGCGAACAAAGTATTAAATAGAAGGAAAATCAAGCAAGAAACCAATTTCATCATTTCCTCACAAATATCTTGTGTTTATATAGCACACAAAGCCTTCTAAAATTTGTTTAGCCTCAGTTAACAATAATCAGGGCTTTAATGTAGGAGGAAAAACTTAGTTGAGCTGTTGAGTAATACAGAGACAACAAATATCAGAAACAGAGAAATACATCTGGAGTTCTTATGACCCACATGTTGTAACCAGCTGTCCAACGAGAGGAAAACAAAGCTAAACATCCATAATAGAAGAAAAGGAAGCATTGCTTTCTTTAATCAGGGCAGTGATTGTGTAATCTTAAATCAATTAATGCTACAACTTGTTGACATTTCACATCTGGCAGTTTCTGAAATGATTTTTTTTTTTCACAAGTGTAAATCTAATTTTTCTTGATGTTTGGAGAATGATTGAGCTGGTTCTTTTTAAAGAGTGGAGAAAGACAAATAAGTAAGGCTCTCTGACCCCCACTTGAAAAATACTGTCTTCCTTTCATTATAAAATGTATTATCCATGAATGATGAACGTTTCATTTTTCACAAAACTTTTTTGTGGTTGAATTCGAAATCATTTCTAAAAATCTATTACAATGGCAAAGGAAGTTCTTATGTTTGAAGATTTTCCAAACTAGCTCCTCCTATGAAGACTGTTAGACCTTTCTGTAGTTGAATAACATCTTTTTCAGATCTTATGTGCCTCTCCAAACACCTCTAGGCATTCAGACTTTGATCCCAGAATCTGATTCAAGAGCTCAGGATGCGGAAGTCAATACATCTTCTGACTTGACTTTTTTGAACCACCTCTTAGTGGAAGCTCCTGCTCCCAAGGCCATGCCATGTTCCCCTCTCTCCACTGATTGATTGACTTCCCTTTCTTTTATTTCCCTCAAACTTGGCCAAGGCTGGTTCATTTTTCTGGTCCCTTGTCCATTCGTAATGCATGGATTCATCCAAATCGATAAATGTCTGATTGCTTTAAGGGAGCAGTCAGTCCTTACTTCATGAATGATTGTCTACATTTCTGAATAATCATTAAGGTAGAAATTTGTAATTTAGTTGTAATTTAGTTTGGCCAATCTTAAGCTAAGCAGGGTCAGGATTTAGTTTGGATGAGAGATCTCTTGGGAGAGTAAGGTGTTATGTATTGTATATAGTTGTCAGTTGAAGTTCTCAGTCTGATCCTCTGTTGGAGCGGGAAAATACTTTCTCCTGATTGGTTGTGGGCTGATCAGCTTCCCTATAAAAGGAGCTGTGTCAGCCAGGGAACAACAGTTGCCTCACAGGCAGTATTGAATAAAGAGCTGTTAGAAATCACTTTCTCCTCACCTCCATTCTTCACCCAGAATATAACATAAGGAATGAAAGTTAGGCTGACAAGTCAGAAGAACATTCTAAAAGAAAAAGATGGCCAACCACTCCCAAACAGTGGTTGAGGAAATCCAGTGGACACTAATCAGGGCATAATCAGAAGTCAAGCCTTTTTTAAATTCTCTGATGGCACTTTTACCTTGTAGTGATATGTTTTTGAAGAATAAGATGGAAACACGCATTGGTACTAGTAAAACAGAAATTTACTGCTGTTCTGCCTTGATTCTCTGCAAATTTACTCCACTCAGAAATCAGTCTCTGTGGATTATTTTTCTCCAAGCAAATCTGCCTGGAGCTTGTAAGAAAATATTTCCTTTATCCACAGAAAAACATAGTATAACAGAGTTGGAAGGTACATTGGCGGTCATCTAGTTTAACCCCCTGCTCAAGCAGGAAAGTCTATACATTTCAGACAAATGGCTGTCCTGTCTCATACACACACACACACACACACACACACACACACATATATAAAGTTTTATTTGTTTTGTTTATATTATTTTCCATTTCTATCAAACAGTGTGTGATCTGGGTACAGTTATTTGAATAGTCATAATCCACATATTGGTTATTATATTCATCACAATAGTATTAATAATATAACTATATAATAGTATAATAACAATAATACATAACTTCATCATCTTTAAATTCTCTCCACATTAACATTTCCTCTTTTTATTTCTCCTCCTTTCTAATTTCTGTTTCTATTGTCTAACCATAGATAAAATACATCCCACGTCAAAAAATATTCAGCCTCTTCTTTATCCTTAATAATAATATTCAGTCTCTTCTTGAAAGTCTCCACAACTTCTGAAGGCAAGCTGTTCCACTGGTTGATTGTTAAATTTCCATTAGGAAATTTCTCCTTAGTTCTAGGTTGTTTCTCTTTCTACTAGCTGGATACCCATGCTTCGCTACGAAACTATGTGATCGGGCTTGATAAATCGACACTTACAGCTTGAAAATTAATGAGTAGTTACGATCGACCTCTCCTCTCCCCTTCTCTCTCTCGGCCTTACCCTACAGAACCCTATCCTATCCTATCCTATCCCCCTTCTCTCCCTCAGCCTTGCCGCACAGAAACGTCTCCTATCTTAACCCCTGGTTGCTGCTGTGAAAGTAAAACTGAAAGCGAAACTCCTCTCCTCTGCTTGTGTTTTGCATTTAGAACAGATTTCTTTTCAGGTGGGGAGGGGGGAGTAGAACTCCTTAGCATCAGAGCGTGTTAATCATAATATAGGAAATACTAATGCTCTGATGGTCATTTCGAAAAATCCTTTCTTAGTGAGCACCTAAAAGCCAAGAGGAAAATATGTGGCAAATTTCAAGTTTGTAGGCTTTACAGTTCTGGAGATTTCGTGATTACGGCATGAGTGGTTTTCGCTTTTATATATATAGATTCATTGCTTCTTGTCTGGCCTTCTGGTGCTTTGGAAAATAATTTGCCCCTCTCATCTTTGTGGCAGCCCCTCAAATACTGGAACATTGCTATCATATCTCCCCTAGTCTTTCTTTTCTCTAAACTAAACTAGACATACCCAATTCCTGCAACCGTTCTTCATATGCTTTAGCCTCCAGCCCCCTAAGCATTTTTGTTGTTCTTCTCTGAACTCCTTCTACATCTTTTTTATATTGTGGTGACATTTGGATTTTGAGGCTATCTGCCCAGGAACAGAAAATTTATTTCACTTACTGGTTTCAAATTAAGGCCTTGAGGACTCTTCATTTCTCAAAGTTAAATATTAATCCTGTGTTGCCTGAACTGAACATCAAATAATAATCTTCAGAAGGAACTTGCGCTGTTTCAAGCAATTACAATGTTAAAACGGATTATATTTAACCAGATGAGAATCTCACCATGGTTTGAAAACCCCATAGTGTCATTTCATATCATATTTGTGAAATTGTTCAATAAAAACGTCAGATAAAAAATGACTTCCCCCGAGGGCAGACATGGACTATATCCAATATAAATGTATAGCCAAGGAATCTCAACCAAAGAAGGTAAAATAAAACTCATTCCATCTGAATAGAAGGAAAAAAAGCTCAACTAAATAAGAAACCGTAGTGAGCAATAAATCAACCTCATCTCCACAAATTTAAATGGAAATGACATTTCTGTTTTTTCTGGTTACAAACATTATTATCCTTCTGCAGTTGCCTTTGTAACATCACTATACACAGTCCCTAACAAGAAAATTGTACTGCAGAGTATTATTCTACTGAGGAAATTATTCACAAAAGAATGGGCAAAATGTTGGATCATCCAAACCTGCCAAAATATTTGCAGATTTTGCTTATGATACTCCTGGTGTGTGTGTTTTTTAACAATACGAGTCTTTATACAATAAGCAGAAAAGGTGAAGAAGGATACACGTTTCTATTTTACTCGTCCTTTTAAAGAATGAGACAGATCCACCACATACAGAAATCTAACTACTTAAATCCTTAAAAAAAACCACCTTAAAGATACTTCAAAAGGAACTTTCTCGTTAAAATCTTCTCCTCATGTAAGATTTTATAGCAGGCTAATTTTTAAATTGATAGTTTTGTATGGCCTGTGAATGATGTTATAAATATCCAACTGGCCCTTGACAGAAAAAAAAGGTTCCCCACCCCTGACCTAAAGTAGAATAGAATAGAATAACAGAGTTGGAAGGCCTCTTGGAGGTCTTCTAGTCCAACCCCCTGTAGGAAACCCTATACCATTTCAGAAAAAAGGTTGTGTAATCTCTTCTTAAAAACTTCCAGTGTTGGAGCATTCACAACTTCTGGAGGCAAGTTGTTCCACTGATTAATTGTTCTGTAACTTGCTTCTCTCCTTGATTAATTTCCACCCATTGCTTCTTGTCCTGCCTTCAGGTGCTTTGAAGAATAGCTTGACTCCCTCTTCTTTGTGGCAGCCCCTGAGATATTGGAACACTGCTCTCATGCCTCCCCTAGTCCTTCTCTTCATTAAACTAGACATACCCACTTCCTGCAACCGTTCTTCATATGTTTTAGCCTCCAGTCCCCTAATCATCTTTGTTGCTCTTCTCTGCACTCTTTCTAGAGTCTCAACATCTTTTTTACATCGTGGCGTCCAAAACTGGATGCAGTATTCCAAGTGTGGCCTTACCAAGGCCTTATAAAGTGATATTAACACTCCACGTGATCTTGATTCTATCCCTCTGTTTATGCAGCCTAGAACTGTGTTGGCTTTTTTGGCAGCTGCAGCACACTGCTGGCTCATATTTAAGTGATTGTGTTAAATGTTGTTTCACCTAGAGCAGGGGTCTCCAACCTTGGCAACTTTAAGCCTGGTGGACGTCAACTCCCAGAATTCCCCAGCCAGCTTTGTTGGAGACCCATGACCTAAAGAATCTTCTGAGCTGAGCCATTAGAGCTATTTCATTCCAACCCAAATCTTTTGCGACTAATTTGAATTCCTCTATATACTGCCAGACACTTCTATTGCCTTGTCGAAGTTCCTGAATCTGGCATGTTCCTGTAACTTCCTTCAGTGTTCTTTGAAGTTTGCCATGAAATTCTGATAGTTATCCATAAGAGAGTCATTGTGTTTTGAGAAGCGCCCATCGTGCCATTGAGGCTGCCAGGAGACTGAGCGCAAAGGAGACTCATGACTGGTTGGTCAGGAATTCTGCTGGTGACATTGAGCAGTGAAGGTTCTCATTTTTTTTCTGACTCTCCTCTGCACCTTTTGGGTAAAATAACCGTGAGTTTTCTACAGGAGAGGCATGGCTGCTGGACCTGGAATAGGACCTGGGGCCATTCTGCATCTGCTGAACCAACTGGAGCGCTGTAGCTGACTATTTCACACCTTCATTTCCATACAGATCAGAGGTGGTATTCAGCCAGTTTGTACCAGTTCAGGCGAACCGGTAGCTCCGGTGATCAGTTGGCCCCGCCCTCCTGCACCACTCTATCCTGTCCTTTATTTCCTGCTTTGTAGCTCATCTCAATCGCGTGGCACAGCTGATCTCCCCCCTCACTGTTCTACTTACCGTTACTGACTTGGAAGGTAAGCAACTGAGCTTCTAAATGCTCCATTTTCAGCGCTGCGTGCAAGTACCTTAGACCTTGTGCGTACCTTGTGCGTACCTTGTGCATACCTTGTGCGTACAAAGCGCGCGCTCACCGAACCGGTCATTAAACCGGCAGCATCCCACCACTGATACAGATACAGATTCTACCTCAGATAGATTGGATCATAGTTCCAGATCTACAGTTTAATCTGAATGACATTAGCCAAATACTTGAAGAAAACTATCCATAGTTTAAAGCCTGAAATAAGATCATGATGATTATCAGAGGAATTAAATAGTTTTGTGCTTCCTTGGAGGAATGAATAGTAGTTAACAGATAAGAAATTATATCATATGACCATCAGGTTTCTACACTATAATGACTCACCAAGACAGTTGTGTCCATCTTCAGCCAACATGAAGCCATCATAACACATACATCTGTAGTTCCCTGGAATATTGATGCATTCATGTACACAGCCGCCATTGTAGAAGTCATTTTCACATTCATCAATGTCTGAAAACAAGAAAAAAGAAGGAAAAAAACTTAGTGCCAGGTATATAATACCAAATTTAACAGAAATCAGTGTTGATTAATATTGTAAAATTAATGCTAAAATACTTTTCTAAAGTTTTATGTTTTATTCTGTATTTTGATATGGCCAAGGGTCTAATCAACAATAAAGGCAATTAATGCTAAAATGCTATAATTTCCATTTATAAGGATACATAAAAATTCATTTCTTAATCTAAACAGAAATGTCATTATTATGTGGGATATCAATAAATGCTTGCTTTGTATTCAAGATCCTATATATTTTGTAATACCCCCAACCCTCACTGAGCTGTCTGCAGGGTACACACAAGATGCATTTAAAAAAAAATATGGTGCTTTTATCACACCATTCTGACTGCCATTTTGATTTTATTAATGATATCCAGGGTATATTCCTATATCATCAGCTGTGAAGAACTTACTTGAAGCTTCCTAGATATTCACTCTAGCACAGGGGTGTCAAACTCAAGGCCTGCAGGCCGGATCCGGCCTGAGGGGTGCTTAGATCTGGTCCGCGGGGGCCCTCTGGAAACAGTGAAGGACCTGCCCATGGTGCCTCTGCCAGAGAAAAACGAAGCTCGGGAGGGCCCCTGACACAAGTGAAGTCAAGCTGGCCATACCCCCTGGCCATGCCCCCCTCAGGTCAAACACAACCCTGATGCGGCCCTCAATGAAATTGAGTTTGACACCCCTGCTCTAGCACAACTAGTAAGGAATCTTTATTCTAAACTGATGATGGTCCTCCTGACAAATGAAAATGCACTCTCTTAAGGCACCTTCTCAAACTCAAACTTGTTCCCTTTCGCCTACCCTTCCCATAACTTAATACAAAACTCTTCTCATGGTTACTACTAGGTGGAAGTTGATCATGGACAGTGTTCATGTTCTTTCCCTCGGTGCCCCCAATGCATCTCCCATAATTATTGTAAACATGGAGAGGTGGGATGGGCACACTTCACTATTGCCATTCAGACTCCTGGTTTGTTGGTCTGTCCTTTTTGGAGGGAAAGGGAACTATGTTTAAAACAGATGGGCTACTGATACTCATTGTAGTAGGAATGTACTGTATTAAGAACTGGAATGGCTTGTGAAGTATACAGTATATTTTACAATCTGACATATTTTGTTGCAATAGAGCAGGGGTGTCAAACTTGATTTCATTGACGGCTGCATCAGGGTTGTGCTTGACCTCGGGGGGGGGGGGAGCGGCATGGCCAGCTCGACATCAGTCATGTCGGGGGCACCTGTGGTGGCCCGAGCATTCTACCAGCGAAAACAGAGCTCCGCTTTCCCTGGCAGAGGGCTGCAGGAGGCTGTCGTAGCTGAAAACGGACCTTGGGTGGGCTACATGCGGCCCTCCCGAGCTCCGTTTTCGCTGGCAGAGGTACCATGGTCCAGTCCTTTGCTGTTTCCAGGGTGGCCCTGTGGACCAGATCTAAGCACCCCATGGACCCGATCCGGCCCGCAGGCCTTGAGTTTGACACCCCTGTAATAGAGCCTTTCTCCCAGTGAAGCGAAGTAGCTGTGAATGGTTCTCTCATGCAGAGATAGCTAGAACAAATGTCAAGCTTATGGAAAACATGGCTGCTTTCATGGTTAAGAGAAACATGCCCCTTAAATGCCCTCAAGGCCTTTCTTTCAGAGGATTTCCATAGCTATAATAAACGACACAGAGTCCTAAATGCTTTCCCCATCCTCCTTGTGAAACTCATTCCCAACACAGGCTCCTCTGTCTTCGTCACAAAGTGAAAATCTGCAGTGAAACATTATAGAAAGACTGCTTTGCGTGGAGCCTCCAAATTTAATCCTGGACTGTCCTATTTGGGGACGGAAAAACTCCAGACTGAAACTGTGAGGTGTTGCTACCATTAACTCCAGTGGTGACGTTCAAATTTTTTCCCTACCGGTTCTGTGGGCGTGGCTTGGTGGTGGTGGGGTCCTGCGACTGAGTGGGCGTGACCAACTCGATGTCACTCACGCCCACACCCACTCAGTCACATGACACCCCCCCACCAAGCCACGCCCACAGAACCCGGTAGGAAAAAATGTGTGTATGAGCACCAGAAGGGCTCATAGTGAATGCTGTGGCAGAGAGAAGCCGAGCTTTTCTCCCTCCATTCACAGCGGAGCTGCTGCTGACTTTATGGTCCCCCCTCCAGCCCCCTCCCTCCCAGGGGTCAAAGTACCTTAAAGGGACAGGCTGCAGCAGCTCTGCTGTGAATGGAGGGATAAAAGTTCAGATTCTCTCTGCTGCAGCATTTAATGTTTTTTTTTTATTGAAAAAGTTTTTCAAATACAGATTTCCCCCCCCTTTTTCCCCCTCCTCCCTAACCCCCCCTCACCCTCCCCTCCCCTCGTGGCTTCTCCAAAATAAAACCCAAATTAATAACAGATTATATAATACTTTACCATCCTTTTTACTCCACCCCCCATGTGCTGACCCTTTCTTTCTAACAATATTATTATATCCCCCTTATACTATACATTTCAAAACAACATTCAGCTGTAAAATTATATAATAATTCCTAATTTGGCTTTTTCAACTCATAATCTATCCATTTCCTCCTCCCCCATGCATATATCTCTTAATTCAAATCTTTTACATATATTAATATAACATAACATCCCCAACTAAACAGTCAGTAAGCTAACCTATCTCCACCCACTTTCCTACAGGTCTACCATACATAATATTTTCTATATCTTTATTCTTCTGCCCATTTAATGTTGAATGGGTCGAGCGGCCAGAAGGGGCGAGTGAGTGGCCGGAAGTGGTGAGCGGCAAGTGGGCGGGCGTGGGCGTGGCCAACCAGGGATGGTTTTTACCAGTTCAGCGAACCGATTCAAATCGTCCCTACCGGTTCGCCCTAGTTGGTCTGAACCAGTCGAATTTCACCCCTGATTAGCTCTAAATAAAGTGGACTGAGGTCCAATATGCATATTTTCTTATATTCCTATTACAGACATGGGGCCCTTTCTTTATGAAATCATGGGAAGCTGCTGATTTTTTTTTGGGTGGGGGGAGTTCCAAGCACAGACAGACAAACCCTAATGAATTCTTAAAACTGCTGCAATGTATTTCTGTCATATGCTTGACAAAGGGAAAAGAATGTGTATTGTAGGTTATGTGTGTGTGTGTGTGTGTGTGTGAGAGAGAGAGAGAGAGAGGGAGGGAGGGAGGGAGGGAGGGAGAGAGAGAGAGAGAGAGAGAGAGAGAGAGAGAGAGAGAGAGAGAGAGAGAGAGAGAGAGAGAGAGATGGTTCGAATTGTAAATTGGGCATGTCTGAAGGTCTCCAGCCCCTGCAGTAAACGATGCTTTTATGGTAATGGTCAAAATTATCCGCAAGAAAAATAATGAACAATCTTAAACTACAGTCTAGACGCTCCTATCCTGAGTATTGCTTAATGACAACCTTTCATCCAACATGAGCTGTATTTGGCTAGAATGTATGTTTTTCTTTCATGCCATGCTCCTTTTACAATTGGATCTGGAACTAATTTGAGAAACATAAATTGCAATTGACTTTCATTAATTTATGTTCTTGAACCTCTGTAGAAATGCAGTCATCAGGAAGCCGGCTGCCTGCATAAATCTCAGCTATCCAATTCCAAAACATTGCACTTGGGGAAATCAGGTAGAAGCAGAGTTTGAGCACTAAAAAGGCTTGAAATGTAATATTTTGATTGCTGATGTGTCAGTAGTTAGTTACAACGGAAATATTTCTTCAGCATCTGAAATGAGCAGGTAGGCTTGCACAAAGGTTGAAGGAACACAAATTGAAATAAATGATATGGCAACAAAGAAGTATAGAAGATGAAACTAATAGCCAGTGAATGCTAATGGTCAAGCTCCCCTCCAAGGGCCTGTCATTATCTTGTATATTCACTTCTTCCTGGGCTGCTGGGCTAAATCCCCAGCTGCTCACCACTTTGAAGGTGAAGGTTTGTTCTCCGAGCTTGTGGGTTGGTTTCAGTTTATTAGGTCTTGTAAGTTTTGTGATCCTCAGGTAATAAATGGAAACCAACCCACAAGCTCGGAGAACAAACCTACACCCAGGGGTAGGCTGCTGGGGGTTCGTAGGGGTTCAGGAGAACCTCTAGCTAAGATTCTGTCCAGTTCAGAGAACCCCCCAAATCCCACTCCTGGCTGGCCCCACACACCCCACCCCGCCCCTGCCAGGAATCCCCACGCGGCCCATTTTGGATGCAAGTAAGCACAGGGCGTGTACGGAGGCTCGGGGTGGGCAAAAAAAGGGCCTACTAGAAGTTCGGAATGGCCGGAAATGGGCCCATTTCCGGCCTTCAGAGGGCCTCTGGAACCTGGGGAGGCCATTTTCACCCTCCCAGAGGCTTGAGGAAAGCTTCCCGAGCCCAGGGAGGGCAAAAATGCTCCCCCTGCCATGGTGCAGGAGGCAGACTAGGCCACACCCACCATGGCCACGCCCACCCAGTAATTGGGCAGAGAACCCTTTGCTAAAATTTTTGAAGCTGTTGACCTAACAATGACCCATGGAGACCATAAGGTCCAGTGCATCTCCTGACCACCATGTTTTCTTCATTTCTTCTGCCACCAAACCTCTGTTTCACCCATATAGCAGGCAACTTTTTGCCTGCTATATGGCAAATATACCTCTACCCAGGTAAGATTACTTCCCTTTTCTTCTTACCCTCACTTTTGAATTAAACAAAAGTTAAGTTATAAGGAAGGAATGTTGCTACTTTGTTGTGAAGATTTTTTTTGCAGCTTCATTCTCCAAAGTTTCTAAGAGGATTCTAAGGACAAAAAGAACAGCCTGTTCCCTGTTGCTTTGGTAATTGTAGCATCAGAGCAACAATGGTACTCTATGAGTAAAGAAAAAGAAAATAAATAATCTGTTTTAGTGTCAAGGGAGATAATTTAGATATGCACCTGTGCAAACATCTGGAAAAATTGAGTATGGTTGGTCAGCCAGTTATAAATGCATCTGATGCTGCTGATGCTGTTTATCCCACATCCTTCTATCTTACCAAGAAATAGGCTATGGCTGTGATGGAGAACCTATGGCACATGTGCCTGAAGTGGCATGAAGAGCCATGTCGCCTGGCACGTGCAGCGTTACGTGTTCTTCTTCCGGGTTTCTGGCACGCATGTGTGCGTGACGATCAACTGGCCTTTGTGCGTGTGGCAGCGCCAGAAACTGGAAGAGCTGGTCTTCCATTTTCCTGTGTGATTATGCGCACCGACCAGCTGATTATCACACGCAAATGTGCACCAAAAACCTGGAAGACTAGCTGCATGCGCGCGCTGGAAACCGGAAGTTCATTTTCAGGCACGCACATGCACATATGCCGTGGGCAGCTCCTCTTCCTGGTTGCAGCCCTTCGACTTGGTGCCGAAAAGGTTCGCCATCATTGGGCTATGGTCTACTTTGTCAAATGCCTTACTGAAGTCTAAGTATGCTACTGTATATTCACAGTATTGTCCTGACCTATTAATTTAGTCACTTTGTCAAAGAATGCAATAAAGTTTGTCTGGCATGATCTATTTTTGAGAAACTCATATTGGCTTCTGTAATAGTTTTGCTTATTTCTAGGTGTTTACAGATCCCTTGCTTGATTCTCTTTTCCATGATCTTCCCAAATATTGATGTCAGGCTGATTGGTCTGTAGTTTCCTGGAACTATTTTTGCCCCTTTAAGAAAATTGAAACCACATTAGCTTCATAGTCCTTTGGTAGTTCCCTGATGCTCCAGGATCTTTGAAAGATATGAGACAGTGTTTTTGCCAGTTATTTAAATAACCATGGATGTACTGTAATTTTGTCCTGATAATCTGAACTCATCTAGAATCTATAGGTGCTGCCTTACCATTTTCTTGCCTATTTTGACTTGTATTCCTAGTCTGTCTTTTGGGTTCTGCCTTTAGTAGGTTGTTATTCCCCTCCCCCACTTTTCCGTAAGGCAGGTGCAAAGAATGTATTAAACAATTCTACTTTCTTTTTATTACCAGTCTTTTATTACCAGTCACCTATTTGCCATTTTCTCCCATTAGTGGACTGATTGTTTCCTTGACTTTTTTCTTGATTTTTACATATTGAAATAAATTTATTATTTTTATTTATTTTTATTTATTATTTTTGACATTTGTTTTAGTTCATTGTAAGCCTTAGCTTTTCTGACTTCGTCTTTGTAGATTCGGGTTATTTGTTGGTATTCTGCTTTAGTTGTGTGTCTCTCTTTCCATTTTTTAAATACTTGTCCTTTTCATCTCTCTGTTTGTCAGAGAGTTCTTTATGCAACCATGCTGGTTTCATCTGGGGTCTCTTATTTTTCTTCTCAGTGGTATTATGCTAGACTGGGCTTTTATAATTTCATTTTTCAGAGTTTCCCAAGCTTCTTGTTTTCTCCTTTAAGATTACCATCCATGGAATCCTTCCCATGGTCTGTCTAAGTCAGTTGAGATGATCTCTCTTAAAATCTAAGACACTCATTTAACTTTGTTCTATTACCTCCACCTGCGTTATATTGAATTCTATGAACTCTTAAAATTTTAAGATTAAGATATTGCTCTAGGAATTCTTAAGATTCTCACTCCTGTCTTGTTTTTTGGCAGGAATGGGGGTGGGGGAGAGGAAGTATACAAGGATCCTTTTATATTTGTTATCACTATCAAAACAAGCTCCCCCCCTATCAAAGTTATGTAGCCCATATGGCTCACACCTGATGCTTAAAATAAGGTGAAGATGGAAAGGAAGATTACACTTAGAAAGATTTGTGTAGTTCCTGGCCTTTTCCAAACAGATATAAGATGGCACTAACATCCCCCTTCCCTCTTGAGTTCTATATTTAAAGTGACATGAGGTTACATAACAGTACTGACCACAAATAATAGTGATGGTGGCTAATACATCCAGACAAAAATAATGAATCTAAGCCTTTTCCATAGGCTGGGGACTAAGAAATATTTCAGGCTTTATGAGGGTGGGTGGGGGATGGGGAGTGATGGAATGGAATTCCAGATTTTCTGTATGATTTAAAAATCTACAATTATTTATTTTTCGATGAAATGATTAGATGTTACTTTTTCCCAAAGGAAACACTGTAATTTAGACATCTGCCTATTATACCTACTCCAGCATGTATTTCCTTAAGGGAATACAATAGAGCAGGGATGTCAAACTCGCGGCCCACGGGCCAGATGAGTCACGTGCTGGCCATGCCCATCCCTGGTTTAGCAAAGGGAGGGAATCACGATACAGCACATGACAACAACGTGATGCCGTGAGTTTGACACCCCTACAATAGAGCGTGTGAGTGCGTGAGAGTGTGTGCGCGTCAGGGGTGGTAATCACTTACCTTCACTACCGGTTCGCAAAAGTGAGCACGGGTGCCTTTTGCACATGCACAGAGCATCAAAAACAGG
Source organism: Pantherophis guttatus (assembly GCF_059756535.1). NCBI lineage: Eukaryota > Metazoa > Chordata > Lepidosauria > Squamata > Colubridae > Pantherophis > Pantherophis guttatus. Next base: position 78,805,730 of record NC_142069.1, read on the forward strand.
ACGTGATGACGTCCGGGCGGGTGGGCGGAGCCTCCCGCAGCCACCACTACCGGTTCACGCGAACCGGATACAACTGTCTGAATACCACCACTGGTGCACGTGTTTGTTCATTCATTATTTATGATTACATGATGACACTCATCATCACATATTGCTGATTGAATGCCAATCAGAGGTGGGTTTCAACAGGTTCTGACCAATTCTGGAGAACCAGTAGCAGAAACTTTGAGTAGTTCGGAGAACCGGTAGCAGAAATTTTGAGTAGTTCGGAGTACTGATTAATACCACCTCTGACTGGCCCAGTCCACATCTATTCTCTGCCTCCCAAGTCCCAGCTGATCGGGAGGAAATGGGGATTTTGCAGTAACCTTCCCCTGGAATGGGGTGGGAATGGAGATTTTACAGTATCCTTCCCCTGCCTCGCCCACCAAGCCACTCCCACCAAGCCACGCCCACAGAACTGATAGTAAAAAATTTTGAAACACACCACTGATGCCAATCATAGAAAAAGCTACTTGCATGATAATACTATTCATTTGATTCCCAGCAAAGAAAATAAAGTACTATTTTCTAGCTTCTCTTGAGTAAGACTTGTATGTAGACCAAGAGATGTATTTGTTAAGGTGAAGGCGTTTTGCCTGTAAGCGTTACAGGCTTGTAATTGACATGGTTTTTGAAAGCTCTGCGAAAATCAATTAAAAACACACCGCACGCCTCTTCGTTTTATTGTTTTCTAGTTGTCATGATATTTTCAAGATGTGAAGGCCTGAGGAAACTGTAAAAAAAAAATTTAAAGACTGAAGGATTGTTTGTGGAGACAAGGTCAAGGGTGATCAATGGGAATGGAAAAGCTAAAGAAAGAAAACCTGATGTTTATTAGGGAGAAAGAAAAGAAAGAAGTGGAACAGCTTTGATAATAGCCCATGAGGAGCAGAAGGAGAAGTTGTTAATTAACATTCTAGGACTGGGGTATCTGTTATTAGTCAACCATCAGTCTACGCAGTTGTAAATGCTTATATTTTTTTTTCTAACTACGGCAGAAAGCAGGAGATACTGTATTTCTTTCTGCCTTCTCTCTGTTCATATGACCAGCCTGGTTAGCCTTAGTTATCCATTTACCCCCAAAGGATAAAACATTTGCCTCTCATCATATGCAAGGACTGAGCAACTGAACAAAAGATTGTACATCTATCTTGCAATGTGGTCAAAAATGGGGAAAAAAATAATATACACTCACAAATGACCACCTTTAAAGCGCTCCATGGCTTAGGGCCAGGGTATTTACGAGACCGCCTTCTGCCACCAATAGTCTCCCACCGGCCAGTATGCTCGCACAGAGAGCGCCACCTCAGGGTGCCATCAGCCAGACAATGTCGACTGGCGACCCCCAGGGGGAGAGCCTTCTCTGTGGCGGCACCCACCCTCTGGAACGACCTCCCCCCAGAGATACGCACGATACCAGACCTCCGGACTTTTTGTCAGGCCCTGAAAACTCATTTATTTCACCTAGCTGGGCTGGCTTGATCCCATCCGTTTCGGTTTTAATTTGAAATTGATTTTAATTGGGTTGTTTTAAATTGTGGGCCAAAATTATTTAATTACCTTTTAAACTGTTTTTTAAATTTTGTATGCTCTGTTTTATCTCGGCTGTTCACTGCCCTGAGTCCTGCTGGAGAAGGGCGGTATACAAATCAAATCAAATAAAATAATAAAATAAAATAAATACACTGACAAAGATAATTGTCAAAGTGAATGACAATGAAGTTTATCGTACGGAGTGCTTTTTGTTTCCCGCCTAGTGATTACAGTGGCCAAGGTTGCATATAATTATACAATTTCTCAGGACTGGTTAAAAGCAATAAAGAAACACTAAAAGTTTCCTGTAATGTCAATAGAAGAAAAGAAAAAAAAAACCAGGAAAAATTCAGAAAGAGATTCAAAACGATGGGAAGAAATGTACTTGTATTATCAAAGCTTGGAGTCATTGACCATACCAAGGGCATTTGCAAGGCATGGCAAAAAAAGTCAACTATTGCAGCCATAATGGTGTAATTGTGTGTGTTTGTGTGTTTGTATGTGTATATGTATTGTGCAATGGGCTTCATTAACCTGTGCAGAAATCTTATCTTCGGCCAAGCAGATCAAAACAGGAAAAGGCCATGGTGATGACTTTATCTCTCTCAAACTCAAATGTAGATATTTAGATGGGTGGACCTTCACCTTAACTTCCCTTTTCACTTATATTAATACTATAGCACTGTGATGGCGAACCTATGGCACGCGTGCCCAAAGTGGCACACGGAGCCATGTCGCCTGGTACGCCAACCGTTGCCCCAGCCCAGCTCCACCGGGCATGCGCACGCGCCTCCCACCAGCCAGCTGGTTTTCGTGACTCTGCCACACATATGTGGAGGCAGGGAGCTTGCAGAAGACGCATGCACACAAGTGTGGGGGGCGAGGGGCATGTGCGGGGGTGCTCGCATTGCATTTTGGAGTTTACGCACACACACACCTTGTTTTGGGCTTGGAAGGCCTCCTGTACCAATCTGGGAGCCAATCAGTGGTGGGTTCCTCCCGGTTCCGCCGAGCCGGTAGCGGTGACGATATGACATCTCCGAACTGGTTCTCCCCCGCCCTCTCGCCCCCCGCTCCCCCTGCATTATTCTTACCTTTTATTTGGCCCCACCCCCAATCTATTGCTGCCTCCTGAGTCCCAGCTGATCAGCTAGAAGGAAAAAAACTTCTTGGATGAGAAGCGAAATGTCTTCAAAACAAAAAACAAGGAAGTCCACTTGCCTCCTGAAAAAGCCCCTTTGGTACAATTAAAATATTTATTGACAAAAATTGGGTATACCTTCTGTATGGTATACACATAAAACACCTTAATGATGGAATCCCTACACTCTAAATTTTAGCGAAATTTCTTCCAGCTACTATGATGTGTTCCGACGTTTACTTCTTGCACAGATACAATTGTCACAATCAGAAATCTTGCATGATGGGCACAAAACTCCATCCTCCAATTTTGGAGTGTCTCCTCAATCCTTCCCTGGCAGCCAAAATGTTCAATTGGATGACCTGATCTTGAATATAGATGTTCTGTCCCCATCCCACACACGCACCCCCACAGACGGCCCGGGGTTAATAAGCCACACGACAAAGTCTTTGAAGATAAAGCTGGCAGCAACCCAGTGGCTAGCTGCCAATTCAGACTTTACTCACACAAAACAAAGATTAGACTGCAAGCATTCTGATAAAGCAGGCAAAGTTTCGGCAATACAAGGATTAGTCCAAATGCAGTCCGACAAGGCAGGCAGAAGTCCAGTAACGCAGAGATCATGGATTATTTCTAGTTTTTGCTCGTCACAAACTGAACCGGCCACCTCACCCCCTTTTATACCCTGTGGGGTGTGGTCCAGTGACTCAGCTAATCTCTGGCACGCCTTCCCCTCTGCTGCGCACGCTTCTCCCTGCGCCGCTGTCAAGGATCCAGCTAACACTTATCTCCTTCGTCGCTGTCCACCTGTGGCTGCGGGGACGTGCTTGGCTCTGGGCCTATCTCTTGGCCTTCGCTGTCCTCCGGAGGCATTGCCAGAGAGGAGGGTCCTGGAGAGGGAGGCCTTGCCAACTCCTCTCCCTCACTCTCAGAGTCTGCATTTGTTGATAGCCCAGGCTCAGGCAACGGAGCCACAACAATAGCTCTGGAGAGCACAGTGACCAGTTATGTGGAAACTAGTTCATTCCAGTTAATTCTTAGGCAGGGAATTGCACGGGAATTCAAAAGCTTATCTTAGATTAAGAAGTCAAAAGCACATCTTGGAAGAAAGCAATGGAAACCATTTTTGTACTGTTCACAAGAAAATGACATGAGTGTGTCAACAGGGTTTGGATTTACTGTCTACCTCATCTTGGGGTAACAGCCAGCTGACCTTGGGTGATGTCCAAAAATTAAGCAGGATTGTCCCAGGTTAGTACTTAAATGTGGGATTCCCTGGCGATTCCAAGATTATTGGCTAGACAGGAAACTTAAAAAACAACAACGAAACAGAACACTTCCATTTCACTGCCAAGAAAAACGCATGGATGCAACCACTTGGAATTAAATTTGTTTTGAGAGCATCTTGATGAACCTTTGAGGGCACCATGAACAAGTTAAAAGACTCATGTTTATGCGAAGGATGGCTATATACATTTGATAAACAAAATCAATAAAGTTTTAGTGAGACTATGTCCAAGCCAGGGATAGGGTAGGGTAGGGTAAGGTAGGGTAGGGTAGGGTAGGGTAGGGTAGGGTAGGGTAGGGTAGGACAAGACAGGACAGGACAGGACAGGACAGGACAGGACAGGACAGTTGGAAGGAACCTTGGAACATCTATATCATTTCAGACAGAAGGTTGTCCAATCTCTTCTTAAAAACCTCCAGTGATGGAGCACCTACAATTTATGAAGGCAAGCCATTCCACTTGTTAATTGTTCTGTCATGAAATTTCTCCTTATTTCTAGGTTGGTTTTCTCCTTGATTAGTTTCCATCAGGGGTGGGTTCTATATTTTTTTACTACCCGTTCTGTGGGTGTGGCTTGGAGGTCATGTGACTAGGTGGGCGTGGCTAGCTGGTCAGAGTCATTTCTGGAAGGTCCTCACACTTACGACCACTCCTCACACTTACGACCAGTCCTCGCACTTACGACCCGACTCATTTGTTTGCTTTTAACACTGATCAGCTGTAGGACGGTCCTTTGAAGACCCTTGGCAAGAGTTTAAACAGTTTTTTTCCCTCTAGTCATCAGCTGGGACTCAGGAGGCAGCAATAGATTGGGGGTGGGACCAAATAAAAGGTAAGAATAACGTGGGTGGGTGGGTGGACGGGGGGAGGAGAACTGGTTCGGTGACGTCATATCGTCACCGCTACCGGCTCAGCCAAACCGGACCAAACCGGGAGGAACCCACCACTGGTTTCCATCCATTGCTTTTTGTCCTGCCTTCAGGTGATTTGGAGAATATCTTGACTCCCTCTTCTTTGTGGCTGACCCTTAGATATTGGAACATAGCTATCATGTCTCCCCTAGTCCTTCTTTTCATTAGATTAGACATACTCAGTTCCTGCAATTGTTTCTTCCTATGTTTTCACCTCTAGTCCCTAATAATCTTTGCTGTCCTTCTCTGCACTCTTTCTAGAGTCTCAGCATCTTTTTTTCATATTGTGGCAACCAAAACTGCATGTAATATTACAAGTGTAATCTTCCCAAGACATTATAAAGTGGTGCTAACACTTCATATGATCTTGATTCAGGGGTGGGCTGCTGGGGGTTTGCAGGGCTTTGGGAGAACCTCTAGCTAAGATTTTGTGCAGTTCGGAGAACCCCCAAATCTCACTCCTGATTGATCCCGCCCACCCCTCCCATCCCAGGAGTCCCCATGCGGCCTGTTTTGGATGCAGGTAAGTGCAAGTCGCACGTGGAGGCTCGGGGAAGGCGAAAAAAGGGCCTACCGGAAGTTTGGGAACGCCAGGAATGGGCCTGTTTCCAGCCTCCAGAGGACCTCCAGAGCCTGGGGAGTCCATTTTCGCCCTCCTGGAGGCTCAAAGAAAGCCTCCAGAGCCCGGGGAGGGCAAAAACGCCCTCCTCCGCTGTGGTGCAGGAGGCCAACTAGGCCACGCCCATCATGGCCATGCCCATCCAGCAACTGGGCAGAGAACCCCTTGCTAAAATTTTTGAAGCCCACCCCTGATTCTGTTCCTCTGTTAATGCAGCCTAGGACTGTGTGGGCTTTTTTGGCAGCTGAAGCACATTGCTAGTTTATATTTAAGTAGTCGTCCACCAGAACTCCAAGATCCCTCTCACTGCCGCTGAGCCTGGTACCACCTATTCTATACCTTGATTGATCATCAGTGAGAGATAGGCATTTTAATGTTTTGCACGAGTAATCATAAAATTGCTTACAATAGAAACAAAATACATATAGGAATACGTATTCTGGAAATCAACTTGATGTTTATTTTCATGCATGTGACGGAAGATTTACTTCATTCATAATGTAACTAACATGAAGTAAATTACCTCCAGACTATCAAAAGAATTGTCAATGCAGAGACATCTTTTTGGGTTTTGTTCAAAATTTAAAATGAGAGCCAGTTTGGGAGAGTAGGTTAAGGCACCAGGCTAGAAACTAGACAACCATGAATTCTAGTTGTGCCCTTCGACAAAAAGCCAACTGGGTGATTAATCCCTTCAGCCCCATGAAGAAAGCAATAGATAAACACTTCTGAAAAATGTTGCTAAGAAAACTGCACAAGTTTGTCTGTGAAATCCCTGAATCCTATGACTCAGTCTGCACCAGTGGTGGGATTCATTTTGTTTTTTTAATTAAACAGTTTTACCAAAAAAATTTTTTTTTTACAAATATTTCCCCATCCCCCCTCCCTTCCTTACCCCCCCCAACCCATCTCCCCGAACTTTCCAGAACAAAATACAGGGTATAACAATTAACAATCATATACTAAACTAAGCTAACTAACTATGGATTCCTATCCCCCCCCTTTCACACTTTAACTCCCCTTTTACTTAACTAAATATAAATACTCTTAATTTTTCTATTCATTCATAAGCTATTTGATACTTTTTAGTCCGATATTTGTTTTGAATATAATCAATCCACCTTCTCCATTCTGATATATATCTTCCTTGTGAATGATCTTTCAAATATGCTGAAATTTTCGCCATTTCTGCCAAATTCTCTACTTTTAATGTCCATTCTTCAATAGTAGGCAAATCTTCCTTCTTCCAATATTGCGCCACCAAAAGTCTAGCTGCAGTTATTAAATTTAAAATCAATTTAGTCTCTATAACCGTACAATCTGTGATTATACCCAGCAAAAACAATTGTGGAGTAAACTTTATCTTCTTTTTAAGGGATTCAATTTTTTTTACTACCGGTTCTGTGGGCGTGGCTTGATGGGCGTGGCAGGGGAAGGATACTGTAAAATCTCCATTCCCACCCCACTCCAGGAGAAGGTTACTGCAAAATCCCCATTTCCTCCCGATCAGCTGGGACTCGGGAGGCAGAGAATAGATGGGGCCGGGGCCAGTCAGAGGTGGTATTTACCAGTTCTCTGAACTACTCAAAATTTCCACCACCGGTTCTCCAGAACTGATCAGAACCTGCTGAATATCACCTCTGTTCTGCACATTTTTCCTTGAAACAGTTTAATAATATTTTAAAAATGCAAATCTGTGAATTTCACCTGGGAATTTATGAATTCACAAAAACTCAAAAGTATAAAGGACCCCATCTCCAAACTCTGTTATCACAGCGTTTCTAAAAACTAAAGTTCCATCCCCAGAATATAGTGCGATTCCACATGAATAGGGCTTTTTATAATTTTAATTAACTGCAATACTTTTACATAATGAGCGGTTATATAGAGACTATGTTATTGTCTAAAGGTATTTTAAACAAGCCATTTTAAAAAGGGTTTTCATGTGTGTGTTTTTTTTCTTATTGTGGGCTATTTTTAACTTTAAAGGAAAGCTTTTAATTAAGTTTAAAACAGCTTCATTCAAGCAATAATTTGGTTCTTTGGTTAGTAAACCTCTATTAAGATACAAAGCAATTAAGATTAAATGGTTTCAAGGACAACATTTTCTCCTCAAATAATATAATGGAAGGGAAGGATATATCCGAGACAAATTCAGGTCAGGAGACGCGTGTTTTAGACAAGTTTATATTCCTCTTAATAGAATGGTTGTATTTAATTTTTTTTTATCAAAGACTAGCATATTTGTAAACTGGATATTCTACAGAATATCGGTTTGGAAATGTAATCATACTAAAGGAAAAGCAGTATTGTACACCTTCACTGTGTTTGTCCCTCTCCCTGAAATCAAGACCTGCATTTTTACAACATAATGTAATGTTGTAGGTTTAAGAGCAAAATAGAAGCAAGAGAACCAAGGACTGATAGCATCCATGATAATGCAGAAAATCAGGAAGTTCAAAAAATAGGATGGTTTTTTACTATAATCAGTAGATTATAGAAATGCTTTTGATTATGGAGACCACAACAAGCTGTGGCTAGCCTTAAAAACATGCACTGGGTTGCCTTATCTGCCTATTAAAAATTACTATCATCACAGGGAAGCCATCATTAGAACTGGATATGGAATAACTAAATAGTTCAAGATTTGGAAAGGAGTATATCAATGGTGATATATAATGATGAGCCTTCGTACTACAGTGGTCTAAGGCACCCTGTTATTAAGACCAGCTGCCTGCAATTACTGCAGGTTCGAATCTTGCCAAGGCTCAAGGTTGACTCAGCCTTCCATCCTTTCTAAGGTAGGTAAATTGAGGACCCAGTTTGTGGGGGCAATAAGCTGACTTTGTATAAATATACAAAAGAATGAAGGCTATTGCTTAGCGCATTGTAAGCCGCCCTGACTCTCCGGAGAAGGGCGGCATATAAATCAAATTAAAAAAAAATGGTGAGTTTCAAAAATTTTTACTACCGGTTCTATGGGTGTGGCTTGGTGGCCGTGGCATGGCTTGGTGGGTGTGGCTTGGTGGCCGTGGCAGGGGAAGGATACTGTAAAATCTCCATTATCATCCCATTTTGGGGGAAAGATACTACAAAATCCCCATTTCCTCCCGATCGGCTGGGAGTTGGGAGGCAGAGAATAGATGAGGGCGGGACCAGTCAGAATTTTTACTATCGGTTCTCCGAACTACTCAAAATTTCCGCTACCAGTTCTCCAGGACTGATCAGAACCTGCTGAAACCCACCTCTGGAGTATGTGTAGATTGTATACTGTCAACTTATAGGCTGAATATATCATGAGAAATACTTGCCTAAAAGAAAAAGAAATTGGAATTAAAATTGCTAAGGGAAACATCAACAGATATGCTGATGACACCAGTTTGATGCTGGAAATGAGGGGGATTTAAGACTTCATTGTTGAAAGTGAAAGAAGAGATGGGGAAAGTCAGACTGCTGCTTAATAATATAACACACACACCAGAGGTGGTGTTCAGCCGGTTCGTACCGGTTCAGGTGAACCGGTAGGTCTGACGATCAGCTGGCCTCGCCTAATCCTGTCCTTTATTTCCTACTTTCTAGCTCATCTCAATCGAGTGACACAGCTGATTTCCCCCCCTCTCGCTATTCTATTTATCATCAGGAGCCTTGGTAGTACAGTGGTTTAATGAACCCTGTTATTAAGAATAGCTGCCTGCAATTTCTGCAGGTTCGAATCTTACCAGGCTCAAGGTTGACTCAGCCTTCCATCCTTTCTAAGGTAGGTTAAATGAGGACCCAGTTTGTGGGGGCAATAAGCTGACTTTGTATAAATATACAAAAGTATGAAGGCTATTGCTTAAGGCATGGTAAGCCGCCCTGAGTCTCCAGAGAAGGGCGGCATATAAATCAAAATTAAAAAAAAAAAATTGCTGACATGGAAGGTAAGAAGCTGAGCTTCTAAATGCTCCATTTTCAGTGTGAAGCGTGCGCTCACAGAACCGGTTGTTAAAAAATGTGAATCCCACCACTGACATACACAACATACAACACCACTGCTATAATAATGTCAAGAAGCAACAGTAGCCCAATATATATGGGATTAGATGAAACTGACGTGTTAACAGTCATTATCTTCCTAGGCTTTACCAGTACCCTCATGAAGAATATAAAAAAAGAACCATTTGCTCCTTGGGAGGAAGACTAAGACGAAACCAAATTAAACATTAAAGTGCAGAGTCATACAAGGATATATATTATCAGGGCCCTGCTTTTCCCAATTCTAACATAGGGCTGGCAAAGAATCAGAAATTCTGAACAAAGAAAACTAGATGCCTTTGAATCGGGATGCTGGAGATGAGGGTTGAGATTGCCTTGGATTGCAAGAAGAATAAATAATTCAACACAGAACTAAATAAAACCAGACAGTTTACTGGAAGCATTAATATTAAAGCAAAACCTTCAATATTTTTAGATTCATGATGCGAAAGCAAAATCGTTAGAGAAAAACCTGAACCTTGGGGAAAAAAAATCAAAGGCCATGAAAAGAGTCTAGTAGAAAACAAAGGGACTAGATCCGTGATGGTGAACGTGCCTGAAGTGGCACCCAGAGCCCTCTCTGTGGTCATGCGCGCTGTCGCCAGCTGCTCTTCCGGTTTCCGGCATGCACATTACTTACTAAGAGTGAGAATAATTAGCTTGCCTCCCAGAATTGTGGGAGCTATGTCGCTGGTAGTTTTCAAGAAAAGACTGGACAACCAGTTGTTTGGGATGGAATAAAGACTAGTGCCTTGTGTAGGAGTTGGACCACAAGACCTCCAAGGTCTCTTCCAATCCTATGAATTTATGACTCCAATATTTATTTATTTATGGTCAATGACCAGAGAAGTTAGATACAACACTGAAACAACCAATAAAAGCAGTTTGAAATACAACAGCAATAAATCTATTGCACAGATTTGTCAATTAATATATACAGATATAAGAAAATAGCAAACCAGAATGAAATAAAACAAAGCAAAACAAAATGGGTGAAATAAATAAAATTGGAATTAAAAAAAAAGAGGAAGGAAGAAAACAATGCAAATTAGTGCAGATCCTGCCTATGGCTTTTTTTTTTCAGTGTCGTTTTCATTCCACGAAAATTTATGAAGGAGTTTTACATTTTAGCTCCTTTTGCGAACAATGCTTCACAGAGAATAAACTGTCATGCTCTTGTTCAAAATCTAAGTGTAGATTCCGACGGGATTAAATTTAAGATTTCTCCCTAAAAAGATCCAATATAAAAAAAACAAACAAAAAATAATCAAAGAAATTAATATTACAGATACACCTATGGATGTTGCCCACAATCAACTCAAGGCAAAGACATACTGGAAAAATCACAGTTTTAGCCTCTTGGAAAATGAAAGAAAGGATGGTACCAAGCATACTTCTAGGGATGCAGCTGAGAAAGCAGCTGAGCCATGATGGCGAACCTATGGCACGCATGCCACAGGTGGCACACAGAGCCCCCTCTGCGGACACATGAGCCGTTGCCCAAGCTCAGGTCCGCCGTGCAAGCGCGTGCACCTCCTGCCAGCCAGCTGGTTTTTGAGTCTCTACCACGCATGCATGTGGGGCAGGGCGCATGTGGGAGATGCACGTGCATGCGTGGGGGGTGGGGGGGCATGCGGGGGTCACACACATATGTGGAGGGTTGCATGTGGGGCAGGGGTGGGTTCTAATTTTTTTTACTACCGGTTCTGTGGGCGTGGCTTATTTTGTGGGTGTGGCTTGGAGGTCATGTGACTAGGTGGGCGTGGCTAGCTGGTCAGAGTCATTTCTGGAAGGCCCTCGCACTTACGACCAGTCCTTGCACTTACAACCAGTCCTCGCACTTACGACCTGACTCATTTGTTTGCTTTTAACACTGATCAGCTGTAGGACGGCCCTTTGAAGCCCCACGGCAAGAGTTTAAACAGTTTTTTTCCCTCTAGTCATCAGCTGGGACTCAGGAGGCAGCAATAGATTGAGGGTGGGACCAAATAAAAGGTAATAAGGTGGAGGGGGGGAGAACCGGTTCGGTGATGTCATATCGGCATCGCTACCGCTACCGGTTCGGCCGAACCGGACCGAACCGGGAGGAACCCACCACTGATGCAGGGGGGTGGTCACAACTGCATGCATGCGGCGGGGCAGCCGGGGGTCACATGCACATGGGGCGGGACAGGCAGAGGGGTTGCATGTGCATTGCATTATGGATGTTTTTGGCACTCGGCGCCAAAAAAGTTAGCCCTCATTGACCTAACCCATTCCTTTCTTTCTTGCCAGCGTAGGGGATATTGTTTGTTTGGAATTGTTTTGTTTGTAAGCAACTTTTATTATTTACAAAATGTTACCAAGTCAGCTTTTGATGCTGCTTTCCTTCATTCTGCTCACTTCCAGTGCTCTTTAATTACAAATTCTACTCTGAAACACATCAGGAATAAAAATGTCCTATTTGGAAACAACTGGCAGCTGCTTTATTTTCCTTCTGGGGTTTTCACAGCTGCCTTCAGCCTTGGATTTTAAACACTAGAAGCTGCTGGAGATGGAAGGGAAAATAGAGTTGCACACTCTAGGTTACAAGCTCCCAGCTGCACTTTCCTAGAATAAAACCCTATTAAAACATCCCAGAATGTGGCCAGAATCTGTTGAGAACGGCCAGATTTGCTGTCTTCAGGATCAGTTGGCAGCCCAGAAGTTGAGCAAAGACAGGTCACAGATGCTTGCTTCACATCCAGGAAAAGCTGAGCTCAGAGACATGTCTGAACTATGAAATTAGTTGTCATAAAGAAAACACTGTTTTCACCGCTCCAGAATCGACTTTCCTCCTGACAAACAATAATTATGTCTTGCTAAGTTTTAATGTTGTTAGAAAGAAGAGAATAAGCTCTGGTAAAAGTTGAAGCTCACGTCTAAAGATCGTATGTTACTTCTGGGAATCTCCTATTTTAACTTCAGATAAAACTACATTATTTGCATCGTTTATGTGACTGTGATGAGATAGAGTCAGAGGTGGTATTCAGCCGGTTCGCACCACTTTGGACGAACCGGTAGCGGAGATCACGGATGGGCTCGCCCACCTGCCCCGGCTCCAAGTCGTGCTATTTAGGCACATTTTCGAGGCCGGGCGCATGTGTGGAAGGTACTCGAGCAAGCAAAGCACATGCACAGACAGTGCATGTGGGGCGAACTGGTGGTAAAGGTAAGTGAAACCCAACCCTGGATAGAGTGATGTCCCATGCCTATAAGACTAATATTCCCATAGACTTTAAACCAGAAATCTTTTTATTAGGGATTGTACCATAAGTATACAATAGAGAATTGCGATATTTGATTGTTAATGTGTTAACAGCGGCTAGAATTGTGTTTGCTAAAAATTGGAAAAATGAGAAAATACCAACACAGGAGGAAGTTATTAAGAAAATTATGAAATGAGTAAATTGACATTTGAAATCAGAGAACAAGAAGATAAACAATATTATAAGATATGGGATTTATTTTACCAATGGTTAGATAATAAAATATGGAAATGAAATGGGGATGAGATTATTAGAACATAAGAATGGTAGAAATATATAAAATATAATACAAAATGGTATGACTATTGTTGATTGAGGATGAAGAAATGAATATTATAATATAAATATTTGAAAATAATTGTTATGAAAAGAGATTAATGGGGATTATGCTACAAAGATACTTATTAGATTGGTAATATGAGAAATCAGATAATTAGTAAGTAATGAATATGGTGAGGAAGCACAAAAGATTTGTAACCGACCGACACACTGTTTGCAATTGTATAGATGATGGATATATGTTTTATGTTTTTTGTTTTAAAATAAAAAATTTCAAAAAAAAAAAAAAAAGACTAATATTCCCCAATCTGAGACCCACTAGGTATGGTTTTATAATGTGGAATAAGCATCTGTGTATCATGTCTAGATAGCTCAGGATTATGCCTCAAAGTCTTATTTACATTTTGAGGACTTGAGACAGGCAATACTCGTATTTAGACCTCAAATTTAGACCACTGTATTTAGTTTTTCAGGCTGGTTTCAAGTACAGTGCATTCATGGACAATTATTTGTCTTAATGCACATAATTAATACTATTTTGGGTTGTTACAGAATTGCGCTAAAGTTGAAGGGAAAAAAAATCATGTCGTGTTTAAAATTCATTTGAAAATGTCAGCTCCAGAATTGAAAGCTAGATAAATTTAAGAAGTAGATTTAATTACTGGAAAAAATAATTGGACATATTTACTAGTGATGACTTGGGCCAGCCACCCTTTAATCAGGCACCGCAGGAAGCCTGGCCAATGCCAAAGTGTGGCCTCTGTCCATAGTGGTGATAGTGATGCCATGTTGGTATCCAAGTACAAATTTGTTCTATTGGTGCCAAGATCAACACCAAGCAACATCAAATACTAAATTTATGAGTAAAGCGCTTTCATTCTTATATGTCAGCGTAATGCAGATTTAAAGCTGACCAGCTGCTATAAGGCTGTGGACCAGGATGATGAATTGAGGATGAGTCAGCAGGATTACTGCCACTTTAAGAAGCTGTCTATATAAGGGAGGCCATGAGAAGGCGTCTCTCTCTCTCTCTCTCCTCGTGTATCTCTCTCCTCGTCGTGTTCTATCTGCACTGCAGCTCTCCCTGTAGATTTGAAGATTGCTTGCTTGCCTGTATGTGCCTATCACATGTATGTTTGTATCAGTGGTGGGTTTCAAAATTTTTTACTACCGGTTCTGTAGGTGTGGCTTGGTGGGCGTGGCATGGGAAGGATACTGTAAAATCTCCATTCCCACCCCAATCCAGAGGAAGGTTACTGCAAAATCCCCATTTCCTCCCAATCAGCTGGGACTCGGGAGGCAGAGAATAGATGGGGGCGGGGCCAATCAGAGGTGGTATTTACCAGTTTTCCAAACTACTCAAAATTTCCGCTACCGGTTCCCCAGAAATGGTCGGAACCTGCTGAATACCATCTTAGCTGCCACTGCATTGCTTCAGCCCTGTTTCGCTTCGATGGCATCCTGCCATAAAAGAGGGGGAGGGAGGAGCATGGGGATATAGGGAGCCCTGTTTCGCTTTGATGGCATCCTGCCCTAAAAAGGAGCAACGGGATATAGGGAAGGGAGATGACAGGATGTGAGAAATCAGAGGTGCCAGCCCAGAACAGAGCTTGAGAGAATCAGAGGCAAGTCTGGGAATGGAATGTGAAATGTCTGTCCAAAGAGGCGCCAAAATGTGGAGCTGTTACCAAAACACCTAATTTGAACCTTATTGGACATGTCCATGATGACCAAGAGGGGAAGGGCTTGAGAGAAAGGAAAATTACCGGGACAAGCAGGAAATCCTCAGATCTGGCTTTGCTATGCTGTAACCACTTGGCATCAGTCACTACAAATGGAATTGAGGGTCTTTCTTTTCTGAACGCCCAAGCTGGGATGGGTCTGACAGCAACTCAGCAAGGCAGGAGTTGAGTTGTTTTCTAGATACCAGTATCCAAGAGATAAACAAGAGACTCTTCAACCAACCAATAATCATCACTTCCTATTGATTCATGTGAAATTGAATAATATTACCAGCCCAAATCCCAAGCAGATTTCCAGACACTATGAGGTCCTGGGCAGGAAAGGAAAAAAAACTGAAAGCATAAATAGTGTTTTTGTGTTTTTTCAATCGAACATCAAGACATAAGAAGAGAGAAACAAGTTCCTGCAACTGGCTATGGTGCTGCCAAGAACTATTTAGACCATTTGCAATCTGGGGTTGCATCATCTAAGTAACTAATTCTACACCAGTGCAAAGTACAGGAAACAAACATGGAGAATTGGAAGTCCTAACACAGGAGGAAAATATGATGTGATATTATATATTGATGTGTAAGATTTATTTATTTATTTATTGGTTCTATTTATATGCCGCCCTTCTCCGGAGACTCAGGGCAGCTTACAATGAGTTAAGCAATAGCCTTCATACTTTTGTATATACCTGCTTAGTAGGGCTTTCGCCCCCACAAGCGGTGTTCTTTTTTATACGAAGTCAGCGTATTGCCCCCACAATCCGGGTCCTCATTTTACCTACCTCAGAAGGATGGAAGGCTGAGTCAACCTTGAGCCTGGTGAGATTTGAACTTGCAGTAATTGCAGGCAGCTGGCAGCTAAGTGCTATTTAACAGCACTTTAGTCCGCTGCACCACCAAGGCTCTTGGTGCATATATGGCTGTATATACATGTGGAAGGCTACAATTGAGGCTATAACTCATTCAAAAGGAAGAAAGCAAACTGAAAGAAGGAAGGTGTTGCAATGCCTGCACCAAAACTCTGCAGCACAGAAATTCTGTTGAGAACATTTGAGTCGGGGTGGGTTCTAAAACTTTTTACTACCGGTTCTGTGGGTGTGGCTTATTTTGTGGGTGTGGCTTGATGGTCATGTGACAATTATTTAGGATTTAGCAGAGGTACTGGTCCACCAGGTGTTTAACTGCTTGCAGAGCTGTACCGATCTACCCATTTATTTTTTGCAGGCACTGGTCTACCCATTTATTTTTTGCAGGCACTGGTCTACCCATTTATTTTTGCAGGCACTGATCTACTCATGTATTTTTGCAGGCACTGATCTACTCATGTATTTTTGCAGGCATTGATCTACTCATTTGTTTTCTTTTAACACTGATCAGCTGTAGGGCGGCCCTTTGAAGCCCTGCGGCAAGAGTTTAGACAGTTTTTTTCCCTCTAGCCATCAGCTGGGACTCAGGAGGCAGCAATAGATTGGGGGTGGGGCCAAATAAAAGGTAAGAATAACGCGGGGGGCTGGGGGGGCGGGGGGGGCAGAAACGGTTCGGTGATGTCATATCGTCACCGCTACCAGCTCGGGAGAACCGGGCCAAACCAGGAGGAACCCACCACTGATTTGAGTATTCTAGATCTAACCCTTACAACACAGTGGGATAGGGTGAGATTAAATCCTGAGAATGGTATTTGTTGATGTATGAGACAGTTGATTAGAGTACTGGGTTCTGATTTTACTGGTTTACTGGGAGCCTTAAAAATGTGAGCCACTCAGAATTGTGGCACATAAGATGGGCGGCCCTATAAGAGTTTTAAATAAATAAATAAATCAACAAATATATAAGAGATTGGTTGAAGGAGTGAAGGTAACTCATCTGCTGGGACAAGAGTACAATGGTACCCATAAGTTCATATCAAGGAAGGAAAAGAGAAGTATATAATGGATTTAAGAAGAAAAGGTTCTGATGAACTCAGGCAGCAGGTCATCTTAAAACCCTGAAGGAAAAAATACTGTATGAGAAAAACTAGAAATCATATAAACAAAAAGACATACTGAAGACACAATCACAAACAATTATGACTAGTAGTCAAAATGAAAGACATCTAAAGAGACCTATGTAGATACACAGTGATTTCTAAATTTGAAAAGGAAATAGTTATACTTATCTCTGGTATTCAGATATTCAAATTCTGAGCTACATCGGCTATCTCAATCCTTAAAACCTACAAAAAACAGCTTCTTGTGACAAATGATTGGCAGGTAATTTTGGCTTTCTCTTCCCTAGCCTTATCCTCAGTTGAATCTAACCCAAGGGAGAGAACAGAACAATTTTCAGCTCCAGTTCAATGTCTTGTCTCATTAAGCAAATACAGCAGTTCATCAATGCATATTCAATTATAATCTGAATTTGGGAGTGAGGCAGGGGTGAAATGCTACCAGTTCAGGCCGGTTCGGGAAAACCGGTAGTAAAAAAAGCTACTGGTTCAGGTGAACCGGTAGTAAAAAAAATGCTACCGGTTCAGACGAACTGGTATTTCCGATGATCAGCTGTGCTGCACGATTTATATTCGCTAGAAAGCAGGAAATCCTGCTTCATAGTGAATCTAAATCACACAACACAGCTGTTCCCCCCCCTTGCTGTTCTACTTACCTCAGAAAAGGCTTACGCCTCCTTTTTCAGTGCTGCACGGTAGCGCCTGCAGTGCGCATGCACATGAAGTGCGCGTTTGGCACACAGTGCACATGTGCGCGCAGCGAACCAGTAGCAGATTTCAAAGCATTTCACCACTGGGATGAGGGGATACTCTCCTACCAATTTTTTGAAGATTTATTTTAGGTAGAGAAAATTCTCCTTCCAAGAAAATTATATGGCTGTATGATTTTTTTTTTTTAAATCATTACATAATATCTATTGCATTACACTACAATGAAAGGCCTTCTGCATGGTTAGATTTTGTATTTTAGGAAATAAGCAACAAATTAAAAAAACCTAATTTGGAGCAAACCAATTTAAAGCAGATGGAAAAATTTATTTACAGAAACTTTCTTTCACAGCTATGTCAATTCCTCTTTGGCACAGTGTGTTAAAAAAAAAAAGTCCTGTGTTTTTAGGAACATAACCACAATTTACAAGAATCTGCATTGTGAAATATGCTATGAAATGGAAATCAATTAATAATGCTGTACAGTTTGAATCTTGTTATTTTTGTACATTCCACCTCCTAACCAACAGCTTCTTCTTGCGTGGAAGAGATACTTCTTTTAAGCTGTGGTCAATTTGCCTTGTATATTGTTGTCTTAACTCTTCAGCATACATCTTCATTAAAAAGAGTGCACTGATGTATCCCAACATTCAAAAGAATTTGTGGGCTTCATTAACTAAAATAGATTTCGTGAGAAGCTGATTTAAGAGCTGTTTTTAGTCTAAAGCTACTTTGGTTGGTTAATGCCCAATAGTTTAATAATAAAACCATGATCATCTGTTTTGGATAAACAATTTAATCTATTGATACCACAAAACCTGATAATAGGATGGAATGAGTTTGTCTAGCTGTTACAGCTTTGAGGATGGTTGGGCTTCCACCGGCAAGATTTGCAAAGATGTTTAAAAATGAATCAGGTAAATGTTGGAAATGCCATCAGACACCTGGCTTGTATTATCATGTGGTGGACATGCATAGAAGCCAAAAAATATTGGACAAAAATGCATACATGGTTGGAAAAGATGATACAACAACATATTGACTTGAAACCTGAAATATTCCTGTTGGGGATTTTACCAGAAACTTATGGTAAAGAAAATATATATTTGATTATCCATGTAATAACTGCAGCTAGAATTGTATTTGCACAAAGTTGGAAAAGTGAAGAGATCCCTAGGGAGGAGAGCGTGATTAGGAAAATATTAGAATGTGCAGAAATGAATAGATTAACGCTGGCTATACAGGAGAAAGAACAAACAGAATATTATACTATATGGGAGTCATTTTATCGATGGTTAGAGAATAAATATAAAAATTAGAATTAAAAATAGATGAGTAAAGTATAGAAAATGTATTAATAGAGTTAATAGAGTTAAATAAATCAAGAAGAGGATAGTCATAGTATTAGCTATTTAATGTATTGGTAATAAACTAAGAATAGATTAAATAATGAATATGGTTGTAAACTTTAACTGTTATTGCACAAAATATTTGTACCCAGACAACACACTGTTTAATGGAAAATGGACTGTTTGCATTAAAATAATATATATATATATATATATTTTAAAAAAAGAGGATGGTTGGGCTATTAGCACTGGAATGTTTACTGCCATTTAATATCTCTAGAATTAATTATAACTCAGCATTTAATGGCCTGTCTTAATTGATACATGCTTTAGTCATCTCCTTCAACGTATTTTGAACTTATTTTACTATTAGTTAGTTTAGTTAGTTTACTTTATTGATTAGCCCACGGGCCATATCAAAGTGCAGAGTTCCAAACACAAATTATTACTAAAATCCAATAAAAACAATTTAAAATGGAATTGGAATAAAATACAATTTAAAATGAGATTGGAATAAAATACAATAATTTAATATATGGATAAATAAAATACAATAAAATTATATTTCAGTGTCACCCCTACAATCTATCCCAATCTACAATCTACCCACATATGTCGATTCTCTCTTTTTTTTAGTACACATTTTTGTTGTTGTTGCTGGATGTTCGTTAGTTTTTTTTCTTTTTCTTTGTTTTGTATTTTATTTTTGAAGATAAAGAATATTTAAAAAGCGGGGGGGGGGGGAGAATAACCATTGGCCAGTGACAGGTTTTTCATTTTTGGTTAAGATCTAGAGTACATAATAGTGACTAAACTCCAGAAATTCTTGGTTGAAGTTGATGAAAATTCTCCCTGGTTTAAGAGTTGGTCTGGTCTAAAAAGTGTTAATCACTATAGGATCTACTAGATAGGATGAGTGCATCTTTAGTGGATTTGCTAGATGTCAGAGGTCAGAGACTTAATCCTGACAATCCCATTGCGCATTGAAGAGAATGTATTATAACACAAGGTTATGCCCCTAAATTCATCTGAGATATAGCTGTTAATATGAGCTATTTTTTTATGATTAATGCAAAGCTAACCTATCATAGAATGGAATGGAATGGAATGGAATGGAATGGAATGGAATAGAATAGAATAGAATAATATAGAATAGAATAGAATAGAATAGAATAGAATAGAATAGAATAGAATAGAATAGAATAGAATAGAATAGAATTTTTTATTGGCCAAGTGAGATTGGACACACAAGGAATTTGTCTTAGGTGTAAATGCTCTCAGTGTACATAAGGAGAATAAAATACATTCATCAAGAATAAAAAGATGCAACACTTAGTGATAGTCAAGGTTACTAATAAGCTATCAAATCATACTAGGAAACAAAAACAATATAATTGAAAGATACAAGCAACATGGTTATAGTAATAAGTGGGAAGAGATAGCTACTAGTAACAAAGAGAAGAATAATACCGTTTCCCCTAAAATAAGACATCCCCTGAAAATAAGCCCAATTGGGCTTTTGAGCGCATGCATTAAATAAAGCCTCTCCTGAAAATATTTAAACGCATGCACAGCTGGTCCCCGCCATTTCCTCTGGTTTCCTCTATGCGTCCCAAAATAATAAGACCTCCCCGAAAATAAGGCCAAGCGCTTATTTGGGGTTAAAAAAAATATAAGATAGGGTCTTATTTTTGGGGAAACATGGTAGTAATACAGTCTTAGTAAATTATTTTACAGTGTTGAGGGAATTATTTATTTAGCAGAATGATGGCATTCGGGGAAAACCTGTCCTTGTGTCTAATTGTTTTGGTGTGCAGTGCCCTATAGCGTCTTTTTGAGGGTAGAAGTTGAAACAATTTATATCCAGGATGTGAGGGGTCTGTAAATATTTTCACAGCCCTCTTACATACATGTGGACATGTAGAATTCTTGGCATCTAACTATCTTTCAGGTCTCCAAGGTTCAATTTTAGCTTCCTTTGCTTGCCTATCCACTAGAAGGCACTAAGTAAAGGGGAAAGTACGCACATTGCATTTTGTAACATGGGTTTCTATAGAATATCTAACTTTAATTCCTAAAGAAGTTTTTATTATGTGAGCCAACGGATAAGGGGACAGAAAGAAAGTTATGCATTGAATAAGCTTAGATTGCAGACAGGTTTGACATTAAACAGAGATCAGCATCAAAAATACAAATATACTTTTAAGATATAGAAAACTTTCGATGTAGCTAGCTGGGGTGTGGATCAGTGGTGGGTTACCCCCAGTTCAGACCGGTTCTATAGAACCGGTAGTAAAACCAGCGGGAGGCTCCGCCCACTGACCCCGACGTCATCAGGAAGCTTCTGCGCATGCGCAGAAGCGCGTGCACGAATCAAGCGTATGCACGCACGGCCCCATTGCAAACTGGTAGTAAAAATAAGTAGAACCCATCCCTGGTGTGGATGTGTGAAAAGTTAAGATTGTGGCTGCAACTGAATAACTGGAATTTCCATCTTGCCTTTTTTTTTGACTTTTGCTAGCTAGACTACCCGCACAAACCAGCACTGAGGATTCTGCCTTAAATTGCTGCAGATGTAGTTAGATTTTTCCAGAAGGTAGAATTAATTCCTTGGATCACATGGGCACGGGAGAAGAAAGGGCTTTTCTCCGTGTCACTCTGTTTGCAAAGCAGCAAAGCTGACTTCCTTGGCGATCGAAGCTTTCCAAGCTTTGAGACATGGAAACCATGACATTAGAACAAATCTGAGCCAAATATAAAAATAAAAGACAAACCACAAAAATGTTTTACAGGCACACAAACAAGTCATGACCAAACAGTTTCAGTGCCCTTCGAGAATATGAAATGTCACTGTTTTGTTTTTTAATTATTTAAAATAAATAATATTCCGGTCTTTAATCTTTTTAATGGACTGACTTTATATTGTGCCAAATATTTCAAATAAAATTTGCCCTGCAATTTGAAAAGCATTTAGTAAAAAACACTGACTTCATTTATGAGTGAAGAAACCCACATGTTTTATTTATAAAGTACTGTGTTGGTTTTGGTGTCAGCATTCGCTAAATGCAAAGATATCTGCGTCCAAATATGAACGTGGAGAAGTAAAGTAATATATATATTATATATATATATATATATATATATATATATATATATATATATATATATATATATATATATATATATATATATATATATATATATATATATATATATATATATATATATATATATACATATATATATATACATATATATATAAAAAATCCAAATTATGATGCATGCAATGTCTTTGCATAGGGATATTTTTAGTACAACTGGAACAAAAGTGGGACACTCAGTTTATCATCTGGGGATGTTACCTTTAAAACTGCCAAATATGAGCACAAGTATTGATTTCAAAATTGAAAATAATTCCATAAACAGCTCTAATGCCAGACCTACCCTCTTTCTCCGAAAATAAGACATCCCCTGACAATAAGTCCAATCGGACTTTTGAGCACACACGCTAAAATAAGCCGCTTCCCTGAAAATAAGCCCTCCCCAAAAGTATTTAAACGCATGTGCAGCATGTGCAGCCGGTCCCCGCCATTTCCTCTGGTTAGGGTTAGGGCAGGGGTCTGCAACCTTAAACACTCAAAGAGCCATTTGGACCCGTTTCCCACAGAAAAGAAAACACTGGGAGCCACAAAAATCTTCCCGTGCCTATTTCTTGAGCGGCCACAAAACTAGCATATGTAGTTGAATTAAACGTTCTGTTTTCTTCTGAAACTTTTCTTTCCTTGGATTTATCCATGGTTGGCCTACTGGGGGTTGAAAAGCTCAATAAATCCCAAGCGGGCGGGTATCGCACATTGGCGGTTGTGATGCATATTTTGCGTGACAGGGAGCCGCAGCAGAGGGGTGAAGGAGCCACATGCGGCTCCAGAGCCACAGGTTGCTGACCCCTAGGTTAGGGAGACAGAGCTGGAAATCAGGTAAGACAGCAAGAGGAGCCCCGTCTTGCTTCACGCTCCCCAAAATAATAAGACCTCCCTGAAAATAAGGCCAAGCGCTTATTTCGGGGTTCAAAAAATATAAGATAGGGTCTTATTTTCAGGGAAACATGTTAGTCAGAGAAAGCAAGATAAGCTCTCTTTGTTCAAGATCCAGAACAATATGACCTCCACCAGAACATTTTGTGTGCCTTTCTACCAGTCTGACAAATTTCTGCCATTAAAAATTATTGTTAAAGACAATCATAATTGTCTTTTTTTTTAAAGGGAAAATGTATGAGCAAATAAAAGGAATACCCAGGGGATCCCCATTATCACTAGTCATTGCAGAAACTGTCCTGTGCAAACGAGAACACCGTGCATTTCAAAACTACACACCTAAATTTTGATGCCATTACATGGACCACACCAGGGGTGAAATCCAGGAGGTTCTGACAGGTTCTGGAGAACCAGTAGCAGAAATTTTGAGAAGTTTGGAGAACCGGCAAATAACACCTCTGGCTGGCCCCAGAGTGGGGTGAGAATGGAGATTTTGCGGTATCCTTCTCCTGGAGTGGGTTGGGAATGGAATTTTGCAGTATCCTTCCCCTGCCACGCTCACCAAGCCACGCCCACAGAACCGGTAGTAAAAAAAAATTGGATTTCACCACTGGACCACACGTTTGTCATCATCAAAAGAAATATACTGAAAGACCGTCACATGCTACTGAACTCCATCTTCCCAGACATACGCTTCACAATGGAGAAAGAAACGGCTAGACAATTACAATTTTTAGATGTGCTTG
The DNA here is from genome assembly GCF_059756535.1 of Pantherophis guttatus. Lineage (NCBI taxonomy): Eukaryota > Metazoa > Chordata > Lepidosauria > Squamata > Colubridae > Pantherophis > Pantherophis guttatus. Next base: position 78,829,398 of record NC_142069.1, read on the forward strand.
TCAACAGGCAGGAAGATGGAAGCCTAGAAGTTTATCGTAAGGCCACCAACACTCCACACATTCTTAGGTTCAACAGTAACCATCCACTGTCACACAAAAACAGTTGCATCAGAACACTAGAGTGAGAACCCCCTGTACAGTGGTGAAATCCAATTTTTTTTACTACCAGTTCTGTGGGTGTGGCTTGGTGGGCGTGGCTTGGTGGGCATGGCAGGGGAAGGATACTGCAAAATCTCCCTTCCCACCCCACTCCAGGGGAAGGATACTGCAAAATCCCTATTCCCTCCCCACTCCTGGGGGAAGGATATTGCAAAATCTCCATTCCCATCCCACTCTGGGACCAGCCAGAGGTGGTGACTTGGTTGGCGTGGCTTGGTGGGTGTGGCAGGGGAAGGATACTGCAAAATCTCCCTTCCCACCCCATTCCAGGGGAAGGATACTGCAAAATCTACATTCCCACCCCACTCTGGGGCCAGCCAGAGGTGGTATTTGCCAGTTCTCCGAACTACTCAAAATTTCCGCTACCGGTTCTCCAGAACCTGTCAGAACCTGCTGGATTTCACCCCTTCCCCTGTAGTTACTCAGCAAGCTAAACAACTGGAGAGAAGATGCCTACATGAACAATTCAAGTAGACTCGGTACCCACAGACATTTGTTACAAGATGCCTGGGGAAAAAGCAAAGGAGACAAAACAAAAAAGAAGGTAAGAAAAAAGAAGGACTAACTCTAGGCCACGCCCTGCCACACATCAAAAACATTTCAGAAGCAGTAGAACCCTGCTTCCATGATCTGCAAGTGGGTATCGCACACTGCCCAGAGGCTACCGTATGAGGACAAATTATGCACCGTAAAGATCATTTGGAGGTGGGAGATACTTCCAATGTAATCTATCGGATCCCCTGCATGGATTGCCCCTGTGACTATGTAGGTCAAATAGAGAAGAAGCGAACCACCAGCTTGCAAGAACACAAGTGAGAGGTCAGACGAGGAGACCCAAACTCATTGGTAGCCTCTCATTGCAATGAACAAGGACACACATTTAATTTCATAGCTAGTAAGATCATTGGCCATGCAGGTACAAAGATAGCCAGGAAAACAATTGAAGCCTGGGAAATGGGGCCCTTCCCTGAAGATGGGCTCCAGCATGAGTCTGAAAGCTCAGGTATCTCTGGTCCTGGTGACTAACCCAAATTTGATTGCACATCATTATCCCGCACATATATTTGCCTTCCTTTGTGACAATCATAATTCATTAATTAATTGTTACATTTCCTGTAAAGACAATGCACATTAGTGGGTCTTCATATTATCTTCTTTTGGGAAATTACCACCCAGGCTGGAAAGAGGGGTCAAGTGAGGTATTAGCCTCAAGTTGTTGTGTAGATGCAAGTGGAGCCAATATTCATGAAACCATATCTAGTTTTTTCCAGGAGACAAGCAGTTTCTTGCATTATGGATAGAAGTCATTAAAGTTCTTACTTTAGTTATTTACGAGTGTATTTGGTTGCTTGCACCTGACATCTTCATAACAACCCAAAATAAACAATCCAAAAGTCTTTCAAATAACATTTTATCCTGGATCTTCCCAGTGTAGCAACATGCATTCTAACAGTATTTTCAAACAGTATTTTAAAAGGAATTCTGATTAGTCAGATTTATACCTTTAGCTGAGTGGAAGAAGACTCAAATTATAGAAAGGACAGGCACACAGGCACACATACAAAAAGATAAAAGTTCAGTCAAGCTCAACTCCTGTTGACTTCCCAATAACCCCTGTTTTCCCCAAAATAAGACATCCCCTGATAATAAGCCCAATCAGGCTTTTGAGCGCATGGCAATAAGGCCAAGCACTTATTTCAGGGTTCACAATAATATAAGACAGGGTCTTATTTTGGAGAAAACACGGTAGTCAGCCATTTGGGGACTTACTGGAGGAATTCATATAGCTGCTTGGGTGTCCTCCTGGATTCACGGCTGTCTTTAGACGAGCACTTGACGGCCGTGACCGGGAGGATTTTTCATCAGGTTCGCCTAATTCGCCAGTTGCGTCCCTTTCTGGATCGGGACTCCTTACGCACGGTCACTCATGCCCTCGTCACCTCCCGCCTGGACTATTGTAATGCTCTCTACATGGGGCTCCCCTTGAGGAACACCCGGAGGCTCCAACTGGCGCAGAGTGCGGCCGCGCGGGTGGTAATGGGAGCGACATGGCGCTCCCATGTAACACCCCTCCTGCGCGAGCTGCACTGGCTCCCAGTGGTCTTCTGGGTGCGCTTCAAGGTTTTGGTTACCACCTTTAAAGCGCTCCATGGCTCAGGACCTGGCTACTTGCGAGACTGCCTACTACCACCAATAGCCTCCCACCGGCCGGTACACTCTCATAGAGAGGGGCTCCTCCGGGTGCCATCGGCCAAACAATGTCGACTGGTGGCCCCCAGGGGGAGAGCCTTCTCTGTGGGGGCACCTACTATCTGGAACGAGCTCTCCCCGGAGATACGGAGGATCCCGGATCTGCAGACCTTCCACCATGCTCTAAAGACCTTTTTATTTCACCAGGCGGGCCTGGCCTAACTTTCTCCCTTTTTTTAAACAATTTTTAATATTTTAATATTTTTAATATCTTTATACTCAAAGTTTAAATTTGTTTTAAATTGATTGGGGTTTTAATCTATCTGGGCCAAACTATTTAAGTCTCTGAGTCTCTGCCTCTGGCACCACATCCTCTTCAGCCTCCTCGCTCTCCGACGCGAGTGCCGGCTGCACAGGCTGCTGGTGTGACACCACACCAGCCTCCTCGTCATCAGCAAGCCGCTGGCGGGCCACAACAATAATTGTCATTTTTCGTAAGAGCAATTGGAGCTTTAGGTCTCCATCTTTTCCTGTCAACGTTTTGTTTTTAGGCGCACCTTAGTTTTAACATCACGTTTTGAATTTTTCTTTTGTTTTTTGTTTACATCTTTAACTGTCAAACATCTGATTGAATTCTGGCTTATGTTAAACCCTTGCTAGATTATAAATCTGAATTTTTACCTCTTTTTACTGATTTATCTTGGAGTTGCGAAACACTTTAGTTTTTGCCGCATAGCAGTCGATGGTATAAAAAGTTTCCCCTTGCCAATGAAAGTGATCTGACTGTAAATCAGATCACTTTCATTCATTTACAATCAGATCAGATTTCTACTGCAAGGATTTTGTATTTTATTAGTTTTTAAGGGAGCTAAGTTGCTTTGTTTTGCTTCTGAATATATTCCAGGTCTTTTTCTTTCTTCTTAAAGAAACAGGAGCTATTCTTTTTTTTTTTTTTCCCCTACTCATTTTCTATTGTGGGAAATATTAACCTAATTTTTCCTGTGGTCATTTTATTATAGAATATCTACTTTTTTTTTTGTCCCTAAGAGGAATTACCTACATGTTTTCATTATGAAAGTCCAGCCATAAAAGAGATTTAGACTGTACTAAAAATGAAAACAATAACAAATTAAAGATTTGGAACATTATATATCATGTCTTTTTTATAATGCACACACAAAGAGATACAAAAGAAAGCGAGAGCCAGATTAACGTAAATGTCAAAACTTTCTTGGAAGCCTTTTCAGTTTAAAAGCTCTAAATGAAAATTTAGATAAAAGGTTTGATGAATTGACAACAGTTATAAATCAGCCTAAGGACTGACACTCAGATACAGGTAACAGCATCTAAATCAGACTTGCAATTGGGTGGATTGAGTCGAGTGGTGAATTGTTACCGGTTCGCCCCAAATCAGGCGAACTGGTAGTGACGGGATTTGAATTGCACTACTGATTGAGTCCATTTGTTGCTGACAGAACTGAAGGAGAAGGAGCTTGTTTGAGAACTGCAGGCTCATTGGAGAAAACTGAAAGGGGCGTGAATATAAAAGGCTTAGAAATGACAGAATGGATCCATGGTAAACTGGACTTTCTTCAGAAAATTGATGGAGACTATGGAATAGACTTATTATATCCAACCAGAAGACAACTGCCAAGTGATGCTGTGTTTCAACTTGCAGGAAGATTCCTTGAACAAAAAAAAGATCTGTGGAGATATTAACAACTGAGATCTATGATTTTGGGGAATGAAATGCAATTTTATGGAAATATCCTACTTATAATTCTAAGGAATATTTTCGTTATTAAGAATCAACTGAGGATATTTGATCCTGGATGGATCAGATATAATGACTGCAGTGGGTTACGTTAGTTTAGAAACTGTTGTATAAATAAATTTAAAAGAAATGTGTGAAAATAAATTTACATAATGCCCTTTCAAAAGATTGCACCCATTTCTGACACCAACCTATTTAATTAGACATTAATATATTAATGTCTAATTAAATAGGTTGGTGTCAGAAATGGGTGTAATCTTGTGAAAGGGCATTATGTAAATTTATTCCGGTTCCATCAAGTAGGAGTTTCACAAGACGGTGTCAAAAAGCTATGATCACACAATTGAAGGCTCATCTATCTTTTTGCATGCGTGAATACACATAACATTCATTATCTTCTCAGCCTGAAATTTTAGGCCATGTGAAATATCTGAGCAAATCTGTTTGATCTATAGTCCTGTCTACATATTGCTTACATTTTGTACTTTTTTCGTATACATTTTAAAACAATACACAAAGTGAATGAAATTGAGCAGCACCTACTAAACCAGGGGTCTGCAACCTTAAACACGCAAAGAGCCATTTGGACCCATTTCCCACAGAAAAGAAAACACCGGGAGCCACAAAACCTCGGTGGGCGTGGCCAACTCATCACTCACTTTCACCAGTCAAATGAGCCCCCTAGCCACGCCTACCCAGCTGGTCATTAGGGCAGAAAACTGGTTATTAAAAAACAACGGGAACCACAAAACCCTTTTGACATCTCTCTCTCTCTCTCTCTCTCCCTCCCTCCCTCCCCCCTCCCCCTCTTCCCCCCTTTCTCTGTATCTCTCTGTCTCTGCCCCGGCCGCTTCTCCATCCCCCGCCGTCACCCTTACCTTCTCAGGCCAGGTGAGGAGTGACTGGGAGGAGAGGACGAGGGGTGGGGCCATCCAACAGGGAGCCACAGCAGGGGGCCCAAAGAGCCGCATGCGGCTCTGGAACTGCAGGTTGCAGACACCTGTACTAAACCATTGGATAAAATGACTCTCTGAAAGAGCTTAGCTCTCTAAAGGATAGCAAAAAGGTATGTGCAAAGAAATTAAAGTTATAATTCCAAACATTTAAGATCCCCAAGGTCCCTATGATTCTATGTCTAAATCCTCCTGTGAGAAGGTTTTCTGTACTGGATAATAAACAGATGATAACAGAGGGATTTGAAAGTTTACTAGAGGGAAGCAGAGAGAAAAAAAGATAACACCATACGACAAATTTCAATTCAGTTTTTGTTCTTCAGTACAAAGTGTGTTTTCCTAATCCCTTATGCCTAAAAAAAAATAGAAACTAGCTATTGTTCCACAAAAACTTTACTTCTATGGTCAAGACAATGATATTTTGAAACTGATCTCTTTTTGAGAACATTCTCAATCCATATGCAATGCTGAGTAGACTTCCAGAATATTCTGGAACTATGGGAACTTGCCAGAAGTTTCTAGAATGGACCAGAATTTTCTAGAACTTTCTGGAATCTTTTAGAACTGTCTAGCATTTTCTCGGACTATTCAGTAATATCCATAAAAGTATAAAAGTATAGGTGCCTTAATCCAACATTTTGTTGTCTAATTGCTGAGTAAGAGAATAGTGAATAGCAATATCTGATTTAGATGGCATCAGGGGTGAAATCCAATTTTTTTTACTCCCGGTTCTGTGGGCGTGGCTTGGTGGGCATGGTGTAGCTTGGTGGGCATGGCAAGGGAAGGATACTGCAAAATCCCCATTCCCACCACACTCCTGGGGGAAGGATATTGCAAAATCTCCATTTCCACCCACTCTGGGGCCAGCCAGAGGTGGCATTTGCCAGTTCTCCGAACTGCTCAAAATTTCCACTACCGGTTCTCCAGAACCTGTCAGAACCTGCTGGATTTCACCCCTGGATGGCATCCAGCAGATGCATTTTGCTATGTGTGTGGACAATTTATCAAGACAAAGAGTGAAAAAGTACTTTTTGACAGACATCTGTCTGTTAAGATGTGCAAGGCCTACAAAGCATAATTCGGTATGCCTGCCTGGGATCAAGATAAATCCTGGACATTCATTTCACATGCGAACACTGCAACAACACTCTTGAAGGTAAGGTGAACAATTGCTGCTTGCTAGATGGAATTTCAGTGATTTATCACAGTTTAAAAGAATTGCAATTAAGAAAATTTTCACTGTTTTCAGTGTTCTAGGAAAATACAGACTACAATATATATTTTATGCCCCATGGTAATCTCTTGCACAATATTAGATCATGTATGAAGTATCATTTTTTAAATTGATATAATTCTGCTATGTTTATAGGTTGGTACAAGGCAGGGGTGGGTTCTAAAATTTTTTACTACCGGTTCTGTGGGCGTGGCTTATTTTGTGGGCGTGGCTTGATGGTCATGTGACAATTCTTTAGGATTTAGCAGAGGTACTGGTCTACCAGGCTTTTAACTGCTTGCAGAGCTGTACCGGTCTACCCATTTGTTTTTGGAGGCACCGGTCTACCCATTTGTTTTTGGAGGCACCGGTCTACTCATTTGTTTTTGGAGACACCGGTCGACTCATTCATTTTTGGAGGCACCGGTCTACTACCACACTGCCTTTTAACACTGATCAGCTATAGGGCGGCCCTTTGAAGCCCCACGGCAAGAGTTTAAACAGTTTTTTTCCTTCTAGCCGATCAGCTGAGACTCGGGAGGCAGCAATAGATTGGGGGTGGGGCCAAATAAAAGGTAAGAAAAATGCAGGGGGGAGGGAGGGGTGGGGGGACCACCTCCCGAACAAAGGGAACCAGTTCGGTGATGTCATATCGTCACCTCTACCGGCTCGGCCAAACCGGGCCGAACCGGGAGGAACCCACCACTGGTACAAGGAAGAAAAGAGTCATGAAATTTGCTATCCTAAGAATTTGGTGGGAACCAACTGACTACTCAAGCAACTGTTACTTCTGCATGCTGGATTCTTCCAAACATTGAACTGGTAAGAATGTGCCTCCCATCATGTATCCAGACATTCCTTCATCTATTGCCCTGGTACCACATTGCCCTGAGCTCCTTGTTTCCACCTCTCTGGAGAGGGATCCGCAGCCATTTTGCATAAGCCAACTTGCCGCAGAACAATTCACCACGCCAATTTGCGGTGATAAAGAATTTGCCTTATTTGCCGTTGCATCAGGCTGCAAATTCATGTTTGCGAATGTTTGTCCTTAATGCTCTTTGAGTTTGGTCATTTGCTTGCTGATGTTTCTTTACCCAACTAGGTAACATCATCAGTGCTGAGTGTGGGGTTTGTTCCTGTTTATATGCAATAGCCTGCCTCCTAGTGCTGGTGGGGATATGATTTTCTCCTTGGTAGTTCCTTGATTAGTCTGCTTGATTGTTTGTCTGGTGTTAACCCCTGCTTATCTGGGTGTTGCTACTGAAGAGCATGTGTTCTCGCCATTTTTTTTCCAAGTTAAACTTATGTTTATGGTCAAGCAAAATACAGTTATCAGGGACAAAAAAAATGGCAGATTTTGCTAAACAAAATATACATGTCTTCTGTAGAAGCAAATTCTTTCTTATAAATATTTTTGAGCTCTAAAAGAGCCGAAGTGGCACAGTGGTTAGAGTGCAGTACTGCAGGCTACTTCAGCTGACTGCTAGCTGCAGTTCGGTAGTTCAAATCTCACCCGCTCAAGGTTGACTCAGCCTTCCATCCTTCCAAGGTTGGTAAAATGAGGACCCAGATTGTTGGGGGCAATATGCTAACTCTGTAAACTGCTTAGAGAGGGCTGTAAAAGCACTATGAAGTGGTATATAAGTCTAACTGCTATTGCTAGTGCAAAATTAAAAAATAAAAAAAAAATCACCTCACATGGTTAGTTTAAGAATAGGAAGCTAAGAGTAAGAGTAAAATACAAACTGACAGTGAAGGAATGTAAGAAACCTGATTCCCTGGAGATAAGTTTAGGGAGCAGGGCTTTTAACTTGTTCATATGTGCTCAAAGCTTATTCAGTGTACAGTATGCAAATTTGCTAGAGAAATCAACTTATTATTTTATTCTTACACAATATGTACATACTGTACTCCACTTTGCCCCAAATTGAGAGAAATGGTCAGTTAAAAAATGTGAATAAGCAAATAAAACATAAAGTAAATGAAGTTATTTAAAAATAGCTCACAAAGTTTGGTAGCATCTTTTCTGATCCACTTTATTGCATTTTTAATGTAATTAATTATTTCCTTATTTACAGGGAGGTTTTGCATTACCATCAAGTGGTTCAGAGTCAACTAAGATGATTAAGGGTCTGGAGACCAAAACATATGAAGAATGGTTGCAGGAATTAGCTATGTCCAGTCTAGAGAAAAGGAAGATTCGGGGTGATAGCAGTATTCCAGTATTTGAGGGGCTGCCACAGAGAAGAAGGGGTCAACTTATTTTCCAAAGCACCAGAAGGCAAGACAAGGAACAATGGATGGAAACTAATCAAGCCTTGATGGTACAGTGGTCTAAGCACCCTGTTATTAACACAGCTGCCTGCAATTACTGCTGGTTCGAATCTCTCCAAGGCTCAAGGTTGACTCAGCCTTCCATCCTTTCTAAGGTAGGTGAAATGAGGACCCAGTTTGTGGGGGCAATAAGCTGACTTTGTATAAATATACAAAAGTATGAAGGCTATTGCTTAACGCATTGTAAGCTGCCCTGAGTCTCCGGAGAAGGGCGGCATATAAATCAAATTAAAAAAAAAAAAAAAAAAGCACAGAAATAACCTGGAATTAAGGAGAAACTCCCTAACAGTGAGGACAACTAACCAGTGGAACAGCTTGCCTTCAAAAGTTGTGGGTACTTCATCAGTGTAGGTTTTTAAGAAAAGTCTGGACAGCTACCTGTCTGAAATGATGTAGGGTCTTCTGCTTCAGCAGGGGTTGGACTAGAAGACCTCCAAGGTCCCTTCCAGCTCTATTCTGATTGAAGAGTCATGACAGCATTGAACAGAGGGGAGATAAGTCTAGTTCACAAAGCGGTGGCCATCGCAGCATCCCTGCAATCACATGATCGCAAATTCAGGCACCCGGCACCTGCCTTGCGATTACAACAGTTGTAAATATCCCATAGTTACATGATCTCCTTTTGCAACATCCCCTGCCAGTTTCCCTCAAGCAAATCAATGGGAAAACCAGCAGGAGTCACCCCTGCTGCCTTTTTTTGCCTACCTGCTCTACTGCAACTCTCACCCACCGTTCTGCTTGGCTGGGAGTCCCACCTCTTCCCACTTAGCAACATGCACAGCAGTGGGTTCCTCTCGGTTCGGCCCGGTTCGGCCGAGCCGGTAGTGGTGACGATATGATGTCACCAAACTGGTTCTGCCCCCCCGCGTTATTCCTACCTTTTATTTGGCCCCACCCCCAATCTATTGCTGCCTCCTGAGTCCCAGCTGATAGGCTAGAAGGAAAAAAACTGTTTAAATTCTTGCCGCGGGGCTTCAAAGGGCCGCCCTACAGCTGATCAGTGTTAAAAAGGCAGTGTGGTGGTAGACCGGTGCCTCCAAAAACAAATGAGTAGACTGGTGCCTGCAAAAATAAATGGGTAGACCAGTGCCTCCAAAAACAAATGAGTAGACGAGTGCTGCAAAAACAAATGAGTAGACCAGTGCCTGCAAAAATAAATAGGTAGACCGGTGCCTCTAAAAACAAATGAGTAGACCGGTACAGCTCTGCAAGCAGTTAAAAGCCTGGTAGACCAGTACCTCTGCTAAATCTTAAAGATGACCATCAAGCCACGCCCACAAAATAAGCCACGCCCACAGAACCGGTTGTAAAAAAATTTAGAACCCACCCCTGATGCACAGTCTTGGGGTCATGACAATAGCTGGAATTGCTGGAATTGATGTTGCTAATTGATGCAGGCACACAATGTTGTGCTTTATGACCGCCTCAGTTAGCAATGGAAATTCCATTGCAACCCAAGGAATACTTGTAATTTTATTAAAAAGCGTAGGTTTTTGTGAGTTGCCTCTTCTGACTTTTGGATACCAGAAACTAATGCGGCTCTTCTACGATGTCTGCGGAACCTTTGCTATCACAGGCAGACCAAGAAGGCACCAGGAAAAACAGATATACCGTATTTTTCTGACTATAAGACGCACCAGTGTATAAGATGCACCAAGATTTCAAAGAGGTAAGCAAGGAAAAAAACATTTTTGCCCTCCCCAGCCCCCAGGAGCACTCTGCAGGCCTCCCAAAGCCTCTGCATGTCCTGTTTTTTGCAAAAACGGTACTTGTGGGGCGGGGCTTCGGGCAGGGCTTCGGGCGGCCAAAAATAGCTGTTTCGCTGTATAAGACGCACCAACATTTCCACCCTCTTTTAGGAGGCAAAAGTACGGTACTTCCATTTGCAGCCCATTCCAAATTCAGTTTCAAAACAGGGCAAGACATGTATAGAAAAGGCACCTAATCCACAGACTTCTTTCCCTTTCGCTATTTTGAGGTTCAAATGCCCCCAAACACAGTCCAAAACACGGCATAGGGAGAGAGAGAGAGACACAGCAGGCACCCAGGAAGTCCTGCTTAAATAAAAGAGAATCTCTAAATTTAGCTTCCTGCAGGAAAGCAAGCTCAGTTTTCCAGAAGTAGCTCACAGAAAGTGGGCAGTACAGTTCGAGCGTTCAACAATGATCAGGAGCAGTAGCAGAGGTGGTATTCAGCAGGTTCTGACCAGTTCTGGAGAACCGGTAGCGGAAATTTTGAGTAGTTCGGAGAACTGGTAAATACCACCTCTGACTGGTCCCACCCCCATCTATTCTCTGCCTCCCGAGTCCCAGCTGATCAGGAGGAAATGGGGATTTTGCAGTATCCTTCCCCTGGAGTGGGAGGGAATGGAGATTTTACAGTATCCTTCCCCTTCCACACCCACCAAGCCACGCCCACAGAACCGGTAGTAAAAAAATTTGAATCCCACCACTGAGCAGTAGGACTTTCTTCCTAATAAACTGCCACAAACTCAGATTAACCAGAGGTCAGCTAGCTTCAGCCAGCATCATTTCAGAGGAGATATATAGGCCGAAGTAGAAGAGCCACTAATCTTACCTTCACACTGTTTTCCTTCTCCCTTATAACCTGGCTTGCAAATGCATTTGAATGATTTAGGTGTGTTCTGACAAATTGCATCAATGTGGCAGTCATCTGTCCCTTCTGTACATTCATCAGCATCTGTGCGACAAAATATTTTTTTTTAAAGAAAGTAAAACATAGCAAGTGATTTCATGACAACTTTGAGCAGAACTAGTGAAACCACTCAACTGGGCAAGGATCATCCCAGACGTTAAGTGTAACCTCATCATTGCAGTGGATCTTGAGCCACGGTGGCGCAGTGGTTAGAGTGCGGTACTGCAGGCTACTTCTGCTGCCTGCCGGCTGCCGGCAATTTAGCAGTTCAAATCTCACTGGGCTTAAGGTTGACTCAGCCTTCCATCCTTCCGAGGTGGGTAAAATGAGGATCCAAATTGTTGGGGACAATATGCTGACTCTATATACCGCTTAGAGCTTAGAGTAAAGTAAGTATGAATAAACTAAAACTAAACTAAAGCACTGTGAAGCAGTATACAAGTCTAAGTGCTATTGCTATCTTCCATAGCTACAACACAAAACTCCTTGATTTAGGAAAGACATCCCAGATAAGTTCCTCAACTAGACATCTCAATGATGTGATACAGAAACAATACACACACACACACAAGACAGACCTTTGATCACACTGTCATCGCCACTTCTGGATACCCTAAAGAGAAGATTGTCTAGTTTTCTGGCAGCCATTATTTAACTCCCTCCTGGATGTTACTTCATCATCGGCCTAATCTAATACTCGAAGTGCCATTTGGACCTGTTTCCCACTGAAAAGAAAACACCGGGAGCCACAAAACCTGGGTGGGCGTGGCCAACTCAATGTCACTCACTTCCACCAGTCACACGACCCCCTAGCCACGCCTACCCAGCCAGTCATTAGGGCAAAGAACTAGTTGTTAAAAAACACCGGGAACCACAAAATCCTTTTGACATCTCTCTCTCCCCCCTCTCTCCCTCCCTCCCTCCCTCCCCCCTCTCCCTCTCCCTCTCTGTATCTCTCTCTCCCCCTCTCTCTGTATCTCTCTGTCTCTGCCCTGGCCACTTCTCCCATCCCCCGCCGTCGCCCTTACCTTCTCAGGCCAGGCGAGGAGTGACTGTGAGGGGAGGGCGAGGGGCGGGGCCAGCCAGTGGTGGGATCACCTGACAGGGAGCCACAGCAGAGGGCCCAAAGAGCCGCATGCAGCTCCAGATCCGCAAGTTGCTGACCTCTGGTTTAAGTGCTATTGCTATTTCTCAAACAGTATATTTTGAGAGACGCAGATGCAGGAAGCACCATCTAATGTCATTCTCTTTCATCAAAGTTTATATTTGAAGGTAAGTGTCCAATCACAGAAGGGTCAGGTGTAGTGTAGAGGTTCAAGTGCTGGATAATGATTGGGGAAACCCAAGTTAACTCCTTTGACACAGAAACACATGGGGGACTTTGGGCCAGTCACTCACTTTGATAACAGCTGACCCACCAAGAAAATTGCAGTTTCCTGAGCTGGAAATAAATCAGACTGTAAGGGGAAGGCTTTGACTCTTAGCACCAAGCTTTTTTTTTTTTTTCTGATTTCAAAAAGTTTATCACATAAAATCCAGAAAAGTTTTCATTATATTTGCCTTTCCCCCAGATCTCCGCTTTTTGTTTTCCTGTGGGGAAGAAGAAAAATTGTTTGAAATATTCATAATTTGTTTTCCCATTCTTGTTTTGGAATGATGACAGCAATTAGCATTTATGCTGCATTTCCACAATGGGGAGCGCAAAATGTAGACAGCATAAAAATGAGACCCCCTTTCATCACTGCAGGGAAAACATTATTTTCCTGACTGCAGTATATAGATAGATAGAATTCTTTATTGGCCAAGTATGATTGGACATCGCAAGGAATTTGTCTTTGGTGCATATGCTCTAAGTGTACATAAAAAGAAAAGATACAGTCCTCAAGAATCATAAGGTACAACACTTAATGATAGTCATGGGGTACAAATAAGCAATCGAATCATACTAGGAAACAATCAATATAAATCATAAGGATACAAGCAACAAGTTACAGTCATACAGTCATAAGTGGGAGGAGATGGGTGATAGGAACGATGAGAAGACTAATAGTAATAGTACTGCAGACTTAGTGAATAGTTTGACGGTGTTGAGGGAATTATTTATTTCGCAGAGTGATGGCGTTAGGGGAAAAACTGTCCTTGTGTCTAGTTGTTCTGGTGTGCAGTGCTCTATAATGTCGTTTTGAGAGTAGGAGTTGAAACAGTTTATGTCCAGGATGCGAGGGGTCTGTAAATATTTTCACAGCCTTCTTTTTGACTTGTGCAGTATACAGGTCCTCAATGGAAGGCAGGTTGTAGCAATTGTTTTTTTCTGCAGTTCTAATGATCCTTTGAAGTCTGTGTCTGTCTTGTTGGGTTGCAGAACCAAACCAGACAGTTATACAGGTGTAGATGACAGACACTGGAGACATATGGAGAGACATTGGACAATCCCCCCAAAAAAAGATAGAGAGGAAAGAAAGGAAAAAAGCTGGGGTGAAATTTCTTCATCAGGCTCAGGTGTGTCACTGAAATATATCTCTTCAAGAGGATTGGATCTAGTTAATACTTGGAGGGAGTGCCATCAGGAAATCCTGGATGGTGGGATAGACTCGGAAATTTTTAAAAAATCTTTCGGAAAGGATGCCAATCACTGTCACATTCCTCCCAGGAAAATATATGGGATGAATCCTGGAAATCTACAGGTATAATGACTTTATCTTTTCTCATAGCAGGTAGCAGCAATATATAGAGATATACCGGTATATTGAAAGCGCTGTGCTGTATGAAAGTCACTTTTAATAGCTTCAAGTTGTGTGCATTAGTGACCTCCAAACAGCCAGGGTTCTTAACCTAGGTGGCAACTCACAGCAGACATATTTGTGACCGCATGAAAATCCTATTTTCTAGCCAGATGGTCAAAAGACTCTGTAAAAAAGAACCTGCGGTGTCCGTCTTCCCTGGGTTTCTAAATGGATGCAGATTTAAGGAGCGGAGATCATTCAGCTGTATTGCCAGGGGGTTACATAAGACCAGATTTCTGCAGAGCGACAATCACAGAAACTCCAGGCTCTGCAAGCAATAACCAGAGCATAAATAAATAAATTAACCAGGTTCTTTCGCTACAGGGATCGCAGTTAAAGAACAATGCTGCTTTTCTGTTACTTGTCACATTTTAGGCAGTTTTATACACTTTATTCCCTTCTGTTGTTGTTGTTGGAAGGTATTTCCCCAATAAGACCTACTTTGCTAAGAGGGCTGTTTGAGCTTCTTGCATTTTTATTGTTCGTTCCCAAAGCGGACAGCATGCTAATGTGATTCTCCTGCACTCCTAACGTATAAAGTTCCTTTTAATTACAAAAAACTTAGCTTTCAGCGGAGCTTATACTTTTGAAATCACCATTAGGCTCAAGACAGACCCTGGTGGATTTTGCCTTCAGCCATCCCAGATTCACATTTTAGGACAAGAGTTCAAAAGATGCACTCAAAATTCCAAAGGCGTCAAATTTCCTGAAAGGGAGATGTTTCATGGCCACGCAGAAAGTCAAGATGGAAGTAATGACCCTGAAATCAAACCTCTGCTCTTGTTTTACAGGCAACACTGACCTGGGGGCCCCAGAGTTTAAGGCAAACTAACCCTAACCTGCCCACCCCCCCAAGAAAGATGTGGCAGAAAAAAAATCCTCTCCTTCCATGTTCTTAGCAAATCTAAACTTACATTATATAGCGAAAAAAATTCATTCGAGAGAAATATGGGGCCGCTATCCTACATGAAATTTCTGCTCTATCACTTTTGTCCCTAGACAATATGATTTCCAAAAGAACTAGAAGTCTTTTCCAAAGAATTATGATATCATTCACAATTAAACTCTAAACTGGTAAAACTGATAACTTAAAAAACAACAACAATGTGAATGCTGGTATTGTTATAATAAAGACCAGAATGAAGAATACAGAAGTGATGCCCAGAAAAAACTAACATTTTTCCTCCCTGCTGGAAAAAACCACTGTATACCATAATAATGCCATTTCAGCGTATCGTGTTCTGCAAACTCAGCAAGAGTTACTGAGGCTTGAAACCACAGTTAAACCAGGTTCTGACAGTTTCTGCAGAACCAGTAGCGGAAATTTTGAGTACTTTGGAGAACTGGCAAATACAACCTCTGGCTGACCCCAGAGTGGGGTGGGAATGGAGATTTTGCAATATCGTTCCCCCAGGAATGGGGTGGGAATGGAGATTTTGCATATCCTTCCCCCAGGAATGGGGAGGGAATGGAGATTTTGCAGTATCCTTCCCCTGAAGTGGGGAGGGAATGGAGGTTTTGCAATATCCTTCCCCCAGGAGTGGGGAGGGAATGGGGATTTTGCAGAATTCTCCTGGAGTGGGGAGGGAATGGGGATTTTGCAGTATCCTTCCCCTGGAGTGGGGAGGAAATGGGAATTTTGCAGTACCCTTCTCCTGCCATGCCCACCAAGCCACGCCCACAGAACCGGTAGTAAAAAAATTTAGATTTCACCACTGCATAAATGTAATAACTTTGCTTGTGCAAACCCAACCAGTGTTCATGAAAAAGGTACTAAACAAATAATGGTTAAGTGTGATTTGCGAGCTCAGTCACTGAATCAGTTCTTTCTCTAAACAATTATCAATCGATCAGAATAGAACTGGAAGAAACCTTGGAACTTATCTAGTCCAACCCCTTGCTCAAGCAGAAGACCCTATACTACAGGTGTCAAACTCAAGGCCCGCAGGCCAGATGTGGCCCGCGATGTGATGGGATCTGGCCCACGGGGCCATCCTGGGAAATGAAAGGGGCCTGCCCCCCGTCTTTCAGCCCGGTCTACCCAATGCGAAGAGGAAACATCAGGCCAGCGTGGCTTTGGCCCAGTCTACTGAGTGCGAAGAGGAAACCTGTCGGCAGTTTGGGAAGTAGCGTCAAGCTGGTCACGCCCACCCAGTTGGTCACACTCACCGAGTCAGCCCCCCCGACCTCTGTCCCCCCGAGCCCCCCCGACCTCTGTCCCCCCGAGGTCAACCATAGCACTGATGCGGCCCTCAATGAAATTGAGTTTGACACCCCTGCCCAATACCATTTCAGACAAGTAGCTGTCCAATCTCTTCTTAAATCCTCCAGTGATGGAGAACCCAGAACTTCTATAGGCAAGCTGTTCCACTGGTTAATTGTCCTCACTGTTTGGAAATTTCTCCTTAATTCCAGGTTGCTTCTCTCCTTGATTACTTTCCACCCATTGTTTCTTGTCCTGCCCTTTGGTGTAACTACAATAACTAAAATGTTATTTTACTGGCACTAGAATTGCTGATGGACTTTTACAGCCCTTCTATTTGAGGTTCTTTAAGGTTAAATGTTAGAGTAGGGGTGATCCTTGAATCTTCTTTCTATCTTTAATCAAAGAAACTCATTTCTCTCCCCCACCCCCCTTGTTTCGATGGATAATGAGAAATGTTTGATTTGTGGCTTCCATACAATCTTTCTTTTTAATTGTCAGGTGGTTTAATAATATATTAGGTCAGGCTCATCTTCCGAAGTTATACTAGAGAAGTTATTTGTTTGTTTGTTTGTTTGTTTATATTGAATTTAGTGATTGCCATCTCATTCACATAGCAAGAATCTCTTCATTGCTTCATCCTTCAAATGCTTATCTTTTGTTTCCCCACGAAGTATTTCAAGATGACAGTTTTTAACCATTAGGCTACTAAATCATTTTGCTTTGCATTATGATCCATCTGCTAGACTAAAAGGAATGAATAACTAACTAAATAATGTTAGTTATGTTGTTAGTTTGAGCTCCGAGCTTGGCGATTTAGTTGCAAACATTTCATCCCCATTCGAGGAGACATCTTCAGTGCGCCTTGGATTATGCTCGTCTGGGAGAACACTGGCATTTAAATATCTTTCTGAGTCCTGGTCTGATTTTGGGTTGTGTGATTGGCTGGCTATAATTGATGAGTCATAGTCATTGTTGTTAAGTACCATCTGTACGATGTAAATTAGTGCTGCTGTTGTTGTTAAAATAGAATAGAATAACAGAGTTGGAAGGGACCTTGGAGGTCTTCTAGTCCAACCCCCTGCTTAGACAGAAAACCCTACATCACTTCAGACAAATGGTTATCCAACATCTCCTTAAAAATTTCCAGTGTTGGAGCATTCACAACTTCTGGAGGCAAGTTGTTCCACTGATTAATTGTTCTAGCTGTCAGGAAATTTCTCCTTAGTTCTAAGTTGCTTCTCTCCTTGATTACTTTCCACCCATTGCTTCTTGTCCTGCCCTCAGGTGCTTTGGAGAATAGCTTGACTCCCTCTTCTTTGTGGCAACCCCTGAGATATTGGAACACTGCTATCATGTCTCCCCTAGTCCTTCTCTTCATTAAAGTAGACATACCCAGTTCCTGCAACCGTTCTTCATATGTTTTACCCTCCAGTCCCAGTTGTTTGGATATCTTCTGATGATGTCATGGTCTGGTTTCATCATCAGAAGACATCTGAACAACAACACCAGCACTAATTTACATCACACAGATGGTACTTAACACCAAGGATTATGACTAAGCAACTATAGCCAGCCACCCACACAACCCAAAATCAGACCAGGACTCAGAAAGATATTTAAAGGCCAGTGTTCTGACAGATGAGCGCAATCCAAAGTGCACTGAAGATGTCTCGTCGAATGGGGAAGAAGCGTTTGCAACCAAATCGCTAAGCTCGGAGCTCAAATCAAAAACAAACTACCAACCTGAGCTACTAATCTTGAAAGACATTTAAATAATGTTAGCCCTGGTACAACTCTTCAAAATGACAAATGTCAATCCTTGTTGACACCGTGCAACATGCTGGAGCAGTGTTATGCAAGACTTTGGATTTTATTCCAAAACCATGCTTCAGAAAGAGCAGGGATATGAGTTTCCCAAGCCCATAAAACAGCAGTTGAAGAGAGCTATGTGCTTTCAGGAAAAACATAGCAATTTTAAAGAACTGCAGACAAGGCTCTATCTACATGTCTACATACTGCAAAGTGTGTCTTTTTTTAATATAATTCAAAGCACTGCATTTCTCTACAGTGTATTGTGTGTTGTTTGGGGACTAGAAAATGTTTTAAAAACCAAGGAAGAGTCCCTTGAGTCAAATTAACCTTTTAGTAATTTCATGGACATATCTGTGTCGTTTTCTTAGCAAAACATTTCAACACTAAAAAAGCACAATTGCTTTTTTAACCAATAACCCCTTCTGAATATTTTTCACCATTAGGTGTTAAAAAACAGATGGATAATTTTACATTAACCTGATATTAGCCCTTTACTTTCAACAGGAGAAATAACTGCTCATGTTGAAAACAAAATACTTTATTTTGAAATAAAGGGGTAGATTTTAAAAAAATCTACCCATATTGTGTAGAAAAAATAATGAAGTAAGGTCAACATATTCAATATCCAATAAAGAGCTAAAAGAAAAGTCATCAATTTTCTTTTTGGGTTTGTAACATTGATTTTTTTTTTTAAAGCTTGTTTAGAGAAGGCCAATCACTGCTAGAAGCATCTGGTCTTCTGGAAGGGCATTTTCCATGGGAATCAGTTTGGGGTTTAGGGAAGAAAGTGGCAAACATCTATTGATTGTGGCCAAAATGTCAATCGGCTAATTTTGCCTCCCAGCCAGAAGAACCTTAAGCCATTTTGTTTTAAAACTTAATACCAGCAGCCCATCTGGGACTCATAGAAACCATGAATAATAAAACATCTAGCAATTGGCTAAACAAAAAGCAGGAGTTTGATTAATGCTATTTATGGACTCGGCAAGGGGAGGGAAAGTGGGGGTGGGGGATGCAACACACCTGCACCATCCTTGGGTAGATTTATTTTATGCCACTTAAATGTAAAGACCTCAAGAAAATATGCCCCAGAATGAAAACCACTCTGATTGTTAGCTTGAAAGCCTCACACTCAATGTCTCAGAAATGTTCCAATGGGGGAAGAAGGAAAAAAAAAAAAGAGGCTCCATCAAGCATTCAGGAAGAGAGGGTGAGCAGCTGTGAAGAGGCAGCAATAATAACCAGATATTGTTGCTGCACCTCAGAGAATTTTGCAAAGGGAAAGATATGAGGTACGGGGAAGAGAGAGAAGAGTTATTTCAGTAAACTACCTTGAGAGCCTTAGATTATTAGCACAGACAATATAAAGAGACAAACAATACTTTGCTTTGCCCAAATCAGTTGGGAGAATAGAGTTTGTCTTCCTCTATCAAAATGTTTGTGTGTGGGGATGTGGAATAGCATCAGTTCTTTTCTTTTTTTATTATTTATTTTACTTGCTTCCACAAAGAGGAGTAAATTTGCTTGGGGATTTGAAGGAGAAGGGAGGGGAGAGAGGGAGGGGTCACTATTCAGTCCATCCTCAAGTAGGAAATCCACAATAAGTAAATTTTTTCTGTCTCAACTGCTTAAATTTCATACTTTTGACTCAAAAAGGCCTCTGTTCCCATCACAAACAGCAGAAGTGACAGCTGGGCCCAAGGATAGGGTGAAGATATTCAAGATGGTGGATATGCAACGGTGCCATTGAGGCTTTGCCCATTTGGTGGCCTGTGGATATTTTATCATACCATTGTAGCTGCCATCTTGACTTTTGGATCACCTTCTGTACACCTTTGTTGAAGTCTTCCTTAATGGACCATTTCGCAACAACCAAAGGACCTCTCTGCATGTCACATGTGGAATTGCCCAGCGTCAGCTGGAACATGCCAACCCACTCTACTCGTTTCTAGGAAAATTACCTACTTTTCTTAAGACTAAGAAACAAATACAATTGCGTTGATTTTTGCCAATCTTCTGATAGCCAAAATACTTGATGAATCTCCCCAAAGTAAATTCAAAAGCACATTTCAGTACCATATCTGGAAAAAGTTTACTATTCAGAAGAATAAGAATTACTAAAAGATGGAGTAGATCTATCTTGGTTAAGCGATCTTGGAAGTCAGATAATTGAAGTTTTTTCACTTTGGTGAAGTGAAGTGAAAGTGAAAAAAAAGGGGGGGGGATTTTCCCTCTTCAGCAGGGACTCATTGAACAAAAGTCAAGTCCACCCCAGTGGAGGAAGCAGAAACCAAGCAGGCTCTTTCGTGATAGAGAAGCAGCTTTCAATAATGTTATTTCTTTCATTTAGAGTTTCAAAGTCACCATCCAGAGATATAATTCACTAGAAAAGCTTGAGGTTATGGTGGCTTGTCTTTTCCAATCACTTTGCACATATTTCTACATCAAAATAAATAGATTAAAACCTCACACGGGTGGAAAAGATCTCTCAAGGTACACAATATTTTGCTTGGGAAAGGAAGGGCACTTCCTCCCCAGCCCAAACCCAGATATAACAGGCTGAACAAACTATCAGCATCCTCTGAAATGAGAAGGCAGAGAACCAAATCTCTCATTACCATCGCTTCGCACATCCCGTTTAACAGTTAACCGCCAGACTCCAAATCAAAGAGGTAACTTTATATATCTTTAAGCATACCATATCTTAAAAGCCATAAGGAAATCCTGTGAAAAGTCGGATTAAAAAAAAAGGGGGGGGGAAGCTGGCTGGGAAACCAGGACATAAATCGGAGTTAATACGCTCTGTAATTAATGGTTTGTATTATTGATGCAGGGTAACTCCTATACTTTTCTGTCTAGACAGGTTGCCCTAAAACACCATTTCATCCTAAGGGTCGCCTTTCTCTCTCTCTCTTTTTGCAGAAGGAGTCCGAAAATGAACTTTTTCTCCAGGCTTTTCGGGGACAGAGATCACAAATTGTCGTCTGTCATTGTACTTTTAACGGTTAACTGTTAAATTATGAGATTTGGATTTAATTTTTTTAACTTTTTATGAGATGTTTCTTAACTGTTGTGAGCCGCCCTGAGTCCGGCTGGAGATAGGGCGGCATATAAATCTCATTAATAAATAAAATAATAATAATCAATCTCTCATTAATAAATAATAATAATCAATCTCTCATTAATAAATAATAATAATCAATCTCTCATTAATAAATAAAATAATAATCAATCAATCAATCAATCCAGAGAAAACCAAACCTGGGAAAGCTGGATGTAACTTTTGCAGCCCTCCTTCCCTCCGGAAAAACTAAGCTCCTATCTCCCTTTGGTGGCATCCAGAGAGAGAGAGAAAAAAAAAGGCAAGCCCCAGACTCCCAGGGCAAGCCAGGGCTGGTGCTCGGGAAGGGAAGAAGGGGAGAGAGAGGGCGAGAAGGAGAAAGCGAGCTCCGGACAGCTGCTTGGCTCTTACCTGGCACCCCGTTGCCGCCGGCAAACCTGTCAAGGTGGAAGATCGCCAGAGTCAAACACAAACGCCGCGCAAAGTCACCACCAGTCCCCATGCTCTGGATCGGGATTCCGCGCAAGCAACCTGCGGGGCTCGCTCTCTCTCTCTCTCTCTCCCCTTCGCTTAAAAGAAGACGCGCTCCGGGCTGGCAGAGGGCAGCAGCCGCCACAGACAACTGACGCGCTGACAGCATCCCGCTGATTCGCAGATGGGACAGCCCGGTGGGCGGGACCGGAGGGGCGGAATGCCAATCGCTCCTCACATGGAGAAAGGGGGGGGGGTAGAGTGCAGAGGGGGAGTCGGAGCGGGAAGGGGGAGGGGCGGGCGGCCGCTGTCTGGGTCTCCTCTCCTCTCCCTCAGTTCGGAGGCCCGAGGAATTGCGACGGGACGGGACGCTTCGCGCACCCGGGAGTGGTGGTGGTGGGTGGTGGAGAAGAAGAAGGGAGACCTGCAGCCTTGGGGGGTTTAGAGTTGCAGACAGATGCACCCCGCTGGTTGATTTGAGGGGGAGGGGGTGAGGTTTTGTTTTGGGGGGGGGTCGATGCAGATCCTTTGCATGCCACAGACTGAGAGAGGCAAACAATTAACTCTTCAGTTTAAGACAAGCTGGGCTTAATCGTTGGGTCAGGAGGAAGGTGTGTGTGTGTGTGTGTGTGTGTCCCACTTCACGTTTAAAAAAAATATTTATTTATTTATTTTATTTATTTTATTCGGTTTATATGCCGCCCTATCTCCCAATGGACTCAGGGCGGCTCACAATAATAAAAACGCAAGCCACAATACAAAATCTAAATCTAAAATCTAAAAAATTTAAAATTTAACCCTTAAAATCCCCCCATCACACCAGGTCAAGCGATTTAAAAAGCCAAGTTTTTAATTCACGACGGACGGTGCGAAGGTCAGGCGCTAATCGGAGCTCTAAGGGAAGTTGATTCCAGAGGGTGGGCGCACCCACCGAGAAGGCTCTATCATAAGTTTTATTTAATCATTTAATAATCATAAGTTTTATTTGTCAAGCATATATAAGATAACAGGTAAAAACATACTTTGAACACATGAAAAGAGTAAGTAAAAAGGAATTATTAGGACAGGTTATATTGGGTCAGTCCTCCCCCCCCCAAGAAAGAGGGGAGAGGGGAGGAGAAGTCCCACTTGCCCCCAATTTATTCGTATCCATTTCCTGCGTTCATAATCATGTTTATGCTTACATCTGTCGTTTTATACGTGTTTGACAGATAAATAAATAATAATAAAAGTTCTGAACTGCAGCATGAAACTTCCCCTGTAAGCTGTGGTTCAGGGAGGACCAGTCTCAGGCAAGGTTCCTTTCATCCTGTTATTCTGGTTGCAAGGGATGGGGGGGGAGGATTTGGGAAGGGGGGAGAAGAGGTCATAAAAGTCAACATGGTGGCTGTGACCATGCAGTTGGAGCCTTTTAGGAGATGGTGAGACGTTTGTCTCTCTCCTCCCTGGACAATCCAAATGGGAGCATTGATGTTGTTGTTAGTTGCGAAGTCATGTCCGACCCATCACGACCCCATGGAGAATGTTCCTCCAGGCCTTCCTATCCTCTACCATCCTCTGGAGTCCATTTAAGCTCACGGCGATGGCTTCAGTGACTCCATCCAGCCACCTCATTCTTTGTCGTCCCCTTCTTCTTTTGCCCTCAATCTTTCCCAGCATTAGGCTCTTCTCCAGTGAGTCCTTCCTTCTCATTAGGTGGCCAAAGCATTTGAGTTTCATCTTCAGGATCTGGCTTTCTAAAGAGCAGTCAGGGTTGATCTCCTCTAGGACTGACCGGTTTTTTCGCCTTGCAGTCCAAGGGACTCGCAGGAGTCTTCTCCAGCACCAGAGTTCATTCACCATAGTTCATTCACCATATGAATATTTACCACACTCATTATACGGGAGCATACTAAAGAGTAACCCAGTTCCTGGGTTGGGAGAGTAGCCCGTTCCTGCCAACTGAGCTTTGCCCAAGGCTTGTTCAGTAGCCCTTTTTACGTGTGTGATTTTTGACATCAAGAAAAGATGCTTTTCCTGGCACAGAAAATACCTTCCCCCCCCACTCCCAAACCCTCCCCCCCATCCCTTGCAACCATAATAACAGGATGAAAAGGACTTTGCCTGAGTGTGACTGAAGGACCAGAAGTAGCAAAAGTGGGCACCCTTGTGTGGGAAAGACTTGGGGTGGGGGTGGGGGGTTAGAAAGTCTTCCATAAGCTGGAAAGGACAAGAGCATTTTTCCGAATCAAACACGCCGCGCTCCCATCGTCTCCTGACTCCCTACATGCCTGCCTGCCTTGTTCTTTTGAAGCGGATTCCCACAATCGGACCAGGATTTCCACAATCGGACCGTGTTTCATTTCCCTTGGTTTTGTAGGCTAAATGTCACCTCAAGGACTCCTATTCAGATCCAGTTGGGCTCTTTCTACAGGATTTAGAGTGGGACCACTCCTATGTTCAGGGCTCTTCAACTTCTGCCCCCCCCCCAATTCCTCCCTCCCTTAGGTTTCAGTGACAGCCTGATTTGTACAAAAAAAAAAAAAAGCTCCTTACAGGCTAAAGGCAGAGGGGCTTTGAAGCTGCACAGTCCAGAAACTCAACAGCAAATCTCCTTGACAACAGTAAGAGGGATTCCCCTTCCCCCCTCATGGCCCAGACTAAAAGAAAACTTTTTCTATTCTTTTTTTTTTTTTTTTTTTGCTTTGCCTTCAGGCTCATCTAAGCTGGAGCTGTTGCCTTTTCCACTTGCTTTGGGTCATTACCATTAATACCAGCCACTAGATTTCCATAACATTTGGAGAGAGCTAAAAGGAAGGGGGGTGGGTGGGCATATTTTAAATTACCTACCAGGTTAACAAGCTATTCTTATTAATTTTAATGAGGATATATCACATTGCCCAGTTTCATCAAACGTCGATCGATTAAAATAATTCCGTGTCAAGTAGAGACTTCAAACAAGCACTTATCTTTTAAATGGTTTAAATAGGTCCAAAAGCTACCAAAATGGACAAGCATTCTGTTGCTTTTCATTCTTTCCCCCCTTTTTTTGACACTTTTGACACTGGAATATATATCTAGATTATTTTTAGAAATATGCTGGGAAATATTTTTTTTTAAATAGAAATAAGCTGAAACAGCCAAAATAGAATAGAATAAAATGACCCTCTGATACATGGATGCCTTAAAAATTTTTTTAAGAGTACTTGTATTAAATTGACAATTTCCAAGTAAACTGAATATTTTAGAGACGTATGGTATATACTGCATATTCTTCATTTCTTGTCTTAATTTATATTTCTGTCTGTAACTCAAAACACTTTTCCAAATGCTTCAACCTCTCCTTGGTAATACAAGAATAGATTTTTATATTATTTCTTTTCAAATGTTTCCTATTCTGCATTATTCTCTACATTGGTGCAAAAATGCACAAAGAAGCACTTGTGAGTTTATGGCTGACTTACTACACTGAAAATGTTCAGCCTAGTCCCCTGGGAATATTCCCTAATACCTTAGAGCTCCATCTAGTGAATTTCAAGGCATAAGCAAGAAGTTCATGGTTTCAAAATATATGTTTAATTGAATCTATTATCTATTAATTATCTTACCTAATTAGCAGATGTAAAAAATGCAGTCTGGTTATGAATTGAGGGTTATGATAATCAAGTTGGAATATGCTATAGAGAAAGACCATTTCAGACTTTCCCAGTTCAACTAACTTAAACCGTGATCAGAGGTGGGTTTCAGCAGGTTCTGACCAGTTCTGGAGAACCAGTAGCAGAAATTTTGAGTAGTTCGGAGAACCAGTAGTAAAGATTCTGACTGGCCTCGCCCCCATCTATTCTCTGCCTCCCGAGTCCCAGCTGATTGGGAGGAAATGGGGATTTTGCAGTAACCTTCCCCTGGATTGGAGAGGGAATGGAGATTTTACAATATCCTTCCCCTGGAGTGGGGTGGGAATGGAGATTTTACAGTATCCTTCCCCTACCATGCCCACCAAGCCATGCCATGCCCACCAACCATGCCCACAGAACCGGTAGTAAAAAAAATTGAAACCCACCATTGACCGTGATGGTACTTGAAAGTGCTAGTATTCAGTGCCAAATCAATTAATAGCAAAATGATCACCCAGGACCTGATTATGAATCGGTACGTATGCTGATCTGGTTTGTAGTGTGGAGACTGATAAATAGTTTAGTAAAAGTGACTTACTTAATATGCGTCCAGAATCTGAAAATAACATTTAACACAGCACAGTACTTAAGCAAAATGGTTTGGTTGAGATCGGCATATGTGGGACTGATTGGGGTAGATTGTAGGGGTGATACCGAAATACAATTTTATCATATTATAAGCCACTTCTAAAAACTTTGTGTTGGGACCGAGGTCCAAGTAGGTAGTAATTGACGCAAACAGTTCCAAAACAAACAGACTTTATTAGAACAGCTGAGAATTAGCTCATTCTCAGCATAGTCCAAACTAAATTAAAACAAACTCTTCATAACACGAATTCTTCAGTCTAATCACCAACCTTGGTATAATTAGGCAAACTGCCAAAGGCTTCTCTTGGCAAAAGTTCAAAAGCAGAAGATGCCGACAAGAGATAAGTGCAGGCTCCTCCTGTTCCTCTGCCTCTCTACTGTCAGCCTCTGGAGGCTCCGGAGTCCGCACATCACTCCCCGATGGCCCTGGCCCCATCTCTGCCTCCGACGCAGAACCCTCATCCAGGCCTTCCCCAGCCTCCAGGACTGGCCCATGTTCTTCTTCAGCCTCGTCGCTGTCCGACTCTGCTGCCAGCTCCTCAGGCTGCTGGCGAACTACAACACTTTGCTAAGAAAAATGTGTGGACCTGTCAGTGAACAGTGGATCTATTTTATTTGTATTTAGTTTACTAATCTAATAGAATATATTCTTGGTTTTCTGTGTTGTGTGTGATCTAGCTGTGAAAGAATGTTCCATACTTTTATTTATATCAATATATCAGCACTTATTAGGATTTAAAATTACAGATCAGCGGAGTTCAGTAAAAATGGAGAGTAACCAATTAATCCCAATAGTTTTTATTTTAGTTGTTTCCTACTGCAAAAAAAAAAAAAAATGTTCTTTGGCAGGCAATATTTTTGAAACTCTGCTGGGCTTCTATCATATGGAAATGGCTTAGGAGTTTGATGTAGTCAGCCTTGAATGTTTCCTTGACCCTCCAGAGATCAATGCATTAGGGACATATAGGATGATGGGTGGAAGTGTAATACAAATCTGTCCCAAGATATGGGAGAGATCTATGCCATGGAGATGATTTTTTTAAAAAATTACTTTTCTCTCTCATAACTGAATTTAAATAAAGTCATCCAGTGCAGCTTTTCTGGATAGTCAAAGGCTATTACATTCCATCATACAAAAGAAATATACAAAGAACCAGATAACCTAGTGTAACAATTTTCAATATGTGTTGTATTCATTACCATAGTTGGTTTAAGTCTAGCGGGTGTAACTTTGTCTGCTTATCCAGTTGTAGTGGATACTTTCTAAGGGATTCAGACCAGAGGGGAGTTTCACATAATTTTACCACCAGTTCACTGTGCATCGAAAATGTGGACATGTGTGTGGCATTCCATGCATGCACTTTACTTGTGCACGTGGCTTGCACACATGCATGCGGCTTAGAAAATGTGGCTAAATAGGATAGCATAGCACCCAGGCAGGAGGGCATGGCGGGGCCGCCCGGGGGGGACACCGGGGCAGGCCCACCCTCAGGTTGCCACTACCGGTTTGCCTGAACCAGTCTGAACCCTCTGAATACCGCCACTGATACCGCCATCTAAGGATACCACCACTGATACCATCACCTAAGGATAACGCCACTGATACCGTCACTTAAGGATACCGCCACTGATACCGCCACCTAATACCGCCATCTAAGGATGTGAATGGGAACGTTGAAAAGGAAGACAAAAACATGCCAGAGAAGATATTTGTTCTCTTGTATACCTTTCCAAAGTATTTTTCCAGATTCTCTTTCTTCTCAGTTTTACTTCACTCCTCTACTCCTATCTATCTCTTGCCTTTTCCTTACAACTCTTTCAATTGTCCCCTGTTAAAAGGCAGATCAAAGAAAAGTCTCAGCCAAGCTGAAAAGAAAGGAGAACAGAAATCTGAGACGATCCAACATTGTTTAAGAGAAAATATAGTAGGAAATCACATAATCTATTTATGATGCTGGAATTGTATTTCTGTTTATATATTCTTAAAAAGATGCATGTATGTATTGAAACATCCATTTCAATACATAAGTCTATTAACCTTTTTAACCTCTTTAGGGGAGGTTTGTTTCCTTCTTTGGGGAATATATTTTTCTTCAATAATGCTTCCCATAATTTCAATTGCTCAATTCCTCTGAATTGCCTTGCTTGTTCTGTTGAGCAAGTTGCAGTATATTTCTTATCTCACTAAATCTCTCTTAATTTTCCTGTGGATTCACTTTATTATCTATCAGTCTGAAGTTTCAGTTTTGTCGTAAACAACATTCCCTGCATGACTATGTTCTTGATTTATCTATGTGAAGGGCAAGGAACTGGATCCCGGGTAACTACCATGTTTCCCGAAAATAAGACCTCCCCTGAAAATAAGCTCTCCCCGAAAATATTTAAACCAGTGATGGGTTTCAAAATTTTTTACTACCAGTTCTGTGGGTGTGGCTTGGTGGGTGTGGCAAGGGAAGGATACTATAAAATCTCCATTCCCACCCCACTCCAGGGGAAGGCTACTGCAAAATCCCCATTTCCTCCTGATCAGCTGGGACTTGGGCGACAGAAAATAGATGGAGGCGGGGCCAGTCAGAATTTTTACTACCGGTTCTCCGAAGTACTCAAAATTTCCGCTACCAGTTCTCCAGAACTGGTCAGAACCTGCTGAAACTCACCTCTGATTTAAACATGTGCGCAGCGGGTCACCGCCATGTCCTCTGGTAAGGGAGACAGAGTTGGAAATCAGGTAAGACGGCAAGACGCCCCATGCTCCATGCACCCCAAAATAATACGACCTCCCCAAAAATAAGGCCAAGAGCTTATTTCAGGGTTCAAAAAATATAAGACAGGGTCTTAATTTCGGGGAAACACATGGCTTTTCAAGCTGTGATTGCAAAATGACCAAGCACTGTCATTGTTCTAACATCATTGATTTTTGTCAGAGTTGTATTAGGGCAATGGAAATATCTTCTTTAGTATAAATGAATTTTCATGTAAACAGGATCAACTTTTTATTCATCTTCATTCAAACTGTGAAGAAATCTGGAGCAAGTTTTAAAGGACTTCTAATCAGACATGTAGGAAAATAATAATTTTTATTTGGAAACATTTAGATTACGTTGCCAATCTATTCTTTTCACCAAAATAAGGCACATGCATAGAAGAAATAAGGCTCAGGGCTTGTAAGAACAAGTTAACAGATCGTAGATGCATTTGAAGTGTTAAATTATATACTGGGGCTACAGTAAGCACGCAGTGAAATACAGTTAGTCTTAAGTTTCATAGACTGCTCATTGGCATGGAAACTATAAGTAGTATCTATTCTGCCATTTCAGCAATTTTACAGTCTGCTCTATTTTATTGAACTTCCTTGCAACTACCATCAGAGATATAAAATAAATTTGTGGCAAATTTGTAAAGGACTAGATTTGAAAGATCTTTTCTATCTATGGCATGGTTGATACCCTGAAATCTATCAGTGACTGACTTCTTTTAAGCAAATACCCACATTTTATCAATAAGGTATGTTTCTGATGCTGCATTTGAAAAGAGTTTACACTGGGGATTTACTATTTTTTTTTACTTTTAAAGCGTGCAACAAGGGTATTGGTGTAAGGACCGTGTCACTCAGTGTGTTCTGACCTAGGCTTCCTAGCACAAAAATAGTCCCGGCAAACCTCTTTAATTCAAACGGCTATGAATTATTGTCATTCCCAGTCCGAAAGGCTTCTCAAACAGTCTATCAGGGGAGTGTTTACAAACACTCACCTTATCTCCCTTGGAATGCTGCCAGAAAACTAATTGCCAAACGCAGGGCAAGGCCAAACTTAGCACAGAATCAAAGAGAGCTTTTCTAGAGCTTTTACCAAACAGATGAACTAATTGCTTCCTGCAAAAGTTCACATCCCATTCGCTTCTCTTTTATGTCTTGTGGGAGGGGACAATCATCTCCAAGTCTTACTCCCCTGTTTCCTTAATTGTTCTTGTCTCCTGGCAGCTCTGCGCATGTGCACACTGGGAACAGGCTCACGCTGTTCTTCTGCCTCGCTGATGTCAGACTCCAGAGACTCCAGAGGCAGCAAAGAACTACCAGATGGCCTTGGCCCCCTCTCTGCCTCCGACTCAGAGCCATCGTCCGAGCCTACCCAGACTCCAGGACTGGCCCATGTTCCTTCCCAACCTCTTTACTGTCCAAATCTGCTGCCAGCTCTCCTAGCCGCTGGCGGGCCACAACACAGTGATGCAGTCAGGATGAAGGAAATTATTTGGAGCAAAATATATGTCTTAGGTTCCCTTCTCCATTCCTCAATGTTCTATTCTATTGCAATTTAATGTTACCCTCCCACCCATCCATCCCAGTCCACCCTTGATGCTGTGTTATTTTCTCATCCACCAAGTGTCTTCTCTTTTTTTCGTATGCTCAGCCTTTCATAACACACAAGGTGTACATTATTGGTATTTAGCAACCAATTATACAAATTATATTTCAGATTTTTAAGAAATTCGGTACAACCACCCAAATGCCCTATGAAAATCAGAGAAATACTAAAGATTTATATCGATCAACTAATTCAAAGGGTGGGCTGCTGCGGGTTCGCAGGGGTTCAGGAGAACCTCTAGCTAAGATTCTGTGCAGTTCGGAGAACCCCCAAATCCCACTCCTCCCAGGAGTCCCCACATGTCCCGTTTTGGATTCAGGTAAGAGCAGGGCACGCGTGGAGACTCAGGGAGGGCAAAATATGGGTCTACCAGAAGTTCGGGAAACAGGCCCATTTCCGGCCTCCAGAGAGCCTCCGGAGCCTGGGCTGGGGAAAGCTCGGACGAGGGCTCTGTATCAGGGGCAGAGAGAGAGCTAGACAGCAGTGAGGCAGAGGAACAGCTGGAGCCTGCTCCCAGTGTGTGCATGCACAGAACTGCCAGAAGACAAGAAGAACTCAGAAAGCAGGGTCAACTTGGGAGTAAAGCCACACCTTGGAGGTGATTGGCCCCTCCCATAGGAAACAAAAGAGGAGCGAACGGGGAGTGGGCTTTTGCAGGAAACAATTAGTTTGTTTGTTCCGTGACTTTGAGAGACTGTGCCAAGTTTTGCCTTGTACTGCGTTTGGAAACAAGTTACGTGGCAGCTTGCCAAGCAAGATAAGGTGTGTTGATAAATATTCCTCTGAAAGACTGTTTGGACAGGCCTTGCTTACTGTGAATGAAAGTAATTCACCGTTGTGTAAATTTATTTATTTATTTGTTTAAATTTCTATACCGCCCTTCTCCAATATAGGACTCAGGGCGGTGAACAGCCAAAGTAAAAACAAGACATACAAAATCTAAAAACTGTTTAAAATAATTAAATATTTTGGCCGTAATTAAAACAATTCCAATTTAAAATCAGTTTAAAATTTAACTCAAGCCAGCCCAGCTAGTTGAAATAAATGGGTTTTTAGGGCCCGACGAAAAATCCGAAGGTCTGTTATTGTACGTATCTCTGGGGGGAGGTTGTTCCAGAGGGTGGGCGCCACCACAGAGAAGGCTCTCCCCCTGGGAGACGCCAGCCGACATTGTCTGGTGGACGGCACCCTGAGGAGGCCCATTCTGTGTGAGCGTACTGGCCGGTGGGAGGCTATTGGTGGTAGAAGTTTTGCTGGGACCAAGACTCTGCTTCCTGCTTTTTAAGGGAGCGTAGGTCAGAACACAGGTCTTAAACCTGGGCTGCCAGCTTTCTGGCTGACAACCCAGTGTCTGAACCACTGAGCCACTGCATCAATCCCAAAAACTAGATTAGATTCGACCTGAATTACATTTTTGGGTGATGAAACATCTAGAACCGTGATGGCGAACCTACGGCACGCGTTCCAAAGGTGGCACACTGAGCCATATCTGTGGTCACGTGAGCATTGCCCTAGCTCAGCTCCAGCATGCATGCGTATGCCAGCCAGCTGATTTTTGGGCCTTTGGGGCCCACTGGAAATCGGGAAACGGGCAGTTTTTGGCCTCCTGGGTGGTGGGGAAGGCCATTTTTGCCCTCCCCAAGTTCCTAGAAAGCCTCTGGAGCCTGGGGAGGGCAAAAAAACAGGTCTATTGGGCCCACCGTGCCATTGTGTGCCAAATGCAGAGGGAGCGCAGGGTTGGGTCGTGTGTGCATGCACGGGTGGTGGGCACATTGAATTATGGGTGTCAGCACGCATGGGCTCAACCCTTCACACTCCCGCTCTGCTTTTGGCACGCAATGGCAAAAAGGTTAGCCATCACTGATCTAGAACTTAAAATGTAGACTAATAGTGTTGGAATGAACCTTGAGGTCTTCTTGTCCAAACCCTACTCATGCAGGAGACCCCCCTATACCCTTCCAGACAAATGCTGTCTGCTATCTTCTTGAAAACCTTCAGTGATGGAGAGGTAAGGTGTTTGTGGAAATTGGGATCGTAGAAACACCCAGGAGCATAGAAGAGTCCAAAGGCAGATGCATGAATAAATGTGATAAATGTATTTATTCATATAACAAAACATATTAACTATATACAAAGGCTGTCTTGATATCCATTAGGATAGGGGGCACACAGCGTGTGTGACCACCCCTATCAAAGATCATGTCTCATGGAGAACAAACGTAAAAGAGGGCTTGGTGGAAAGGTTAGAGGGGGTTTTATACTCAGTGTAAGCCCCTCCTCTCCACATAGGGGTGGGGGCACTTTCTGCCTCCAGTAGTGTCTGTATGATATATGTGCTAATGGCTTGCAAATACTTGACAGTGTTCTACTGATTAATTGTTCTCTTACTCAGGATATTTCTCCTTAATTCTAGATTGGATCTCTAATGATCTTCCAGCCATTATTTCTTTCCTGACCTCAGATACTTTAGAGAATATGTTGAATCCTCCTTCTCTGTGACAGCCCCTTATGTAGTGGAAGACTTCTATCATATCAACAATGGTACTTTTTATTAGACTAGACAAAGCTATTTTCGTCATTTTTTTCATTGTAAGGTCCCTTATCTTTGTTGCTCTTCTCTGCATTCTTTCTAATATCTCAATTTTTTTTTGTATTATGGTGATCAGAACTGGATGCAGTATTCCAAGTGTGGTATTATCACTGTAATATAAAATGGTACTATCACTTCAAGGGAGAGAAAACTAAGGTTTTACACTTTGGCAAGAAAAACCAAATGTACAGGTACAGATTAGGTGAAAGTTGGCTCAATAGCAGTAACTGTGAAGGGGATCTTGGAGTCCTAATGGACATTCACTTAAATATGTGCTACAAGCTTAAAGGGTGCTACAGCGACTGAAAAAGCCAATGCAATCCCAGACTGCATTAACAGAGGGATAGAATCAAGATCACATGAAGTGTTAGTACCACTTTATAATGCCTTGGTAAGACTATACTTGGAATACTGATTAATATAAATATGGCAAACAGATTACAATATTGTCTCCTGACCTGAGCACAGATGTCTGTGTACATAGACTCATACGGGGTGGGATTCCGCCAGTTCAGACCACTTCGGGCGAATTGGATGTTAATTTTAATCTGGTTCGCCAAACCAGTAGTTGCAAGGACTGGCTGACCCTGCCCACCCTGTCCCACCCCTCTCAGGAGTCTCCACACAGCCCATTTTGGATGCCAGGTAAGTGCAGCGCCTGTGCGGAGGCTCTGGGAGGGCGAAAAACGGGCCTTCCGGAAATTCCAGAAGTCTGGAAACGGGCCCGTTTCCGGCCTCTGTAGGGCCTCAGGAGCCCAGAAGAGGCCGTTTTTGCCCTCCTGGAGGCTCAAGGAAAGCCTCCGGAGCCTGGGGAGGGTGAAAAAGAAGCGTGCTGGAAGTACTGGAAGTCCAGAAATGGGCCCATTTCCGGACTCTGGAGGCCTCCAGTGTCCGGAGGAAGCCGTTTTCGCCCTCCTGGAGGCTCAAGGAAAGCCTTCGTAGCCTGGGGAGGGCTAAAATGCCTCCCCACCATTGTGCAGGAAGCTGAGTAGGCCACGCCCCATGGCCACACCCACCCAGGAACTGGGCAGCAAACCATTTGCTAAAATTTTTCACTCCCACCCCTGGACTCATATAGTTGGAACTGATTTCAAAGATCATGTTGTCCATTATCCTCTAAAAATTAGATAGCAGAGGTCTTCAAACAAAGTCTGAATTACTAGGATCCTGGACTACATGATCTTTGAAATCAGTTCCAAATGTATGATTTCATGTCCCCAGAACTCTGTACTCAGGTGTTCTGGAAATAGTTTGAATAGATGCTCTGGGAGTTTATGGTCATTGTGCTTGGGAGAAAGGTAGAAGAATGGTCAAACACCTGATGAATACTCTCCCCAGAGTCTTCTCCAGATGGTTCCACTGGAGAGGAACATGCCACTTAACGGGACAACCTACTCCCATGATGGCGAACCTATGGCACGCGTGCCAGAGGTGGCACGCAGAGCCATCTCTGTGGGCACGCGCGCTATCATCAACTGCCCTTCTGGTTTCCAGCATGCTGGCCAGCTGGTCTTCGCGGGCGCTGGAGTGTCAAAAAATGGCCTGAAAACGGCCCCAAAAATGGCCAAAACCAGCCAAAAAACAGGCTGTTTTTTGGGCCATTTTCAGGCCGTTTTTCAGGCCAGCGCACACGTGCTCACTGGCCAGTTGGTCTTCGGGTTTCCGGTGCATGCACATGGGTACTTGGTGCCGAAAAGGTTCGCCATCACTGACCTACTCCATTGGTTGACAGCTCCCACTGTTGAGATGTTCTTCTTAATATCATATTTGAATCACTTCCTTAAAGTTTTCAAGACTTTAGTTCTCTTTCTGCCCTCTGGGGCTAGAAAGAACAAGCCCCCCCTCTCTTCTATGACACCCCTTTTGATATTTGAACTCTGCTATTGTATCTCCCTTCAGTCTTTTCTCGGGCAAGCTAACCATACCATGCATCCAATCAATTCTACTATTGGCTTCCTATCCTTTATCAGCTTGCTAGCCATTCTCTGAAGTTATTCTCTGAAGTTATTCCAGTTTCTCACTGCTCTTTTTGAAACATGATAGTCAAAACTGGCTATAACATTCCATCTCTGTGACAATTAAAGGAATTTACAGGAATTATATTCATTGTAGTTTGGGTTCACCACAAAGATAGTAATTTTCCAAATCATTGCCAGCTGTGAGAATTGCCCCAGCACCCAGTCTGCGGAGCAATTACTCTAGGATGCTCTGGTTTTCAGTTTATCATTCCTTGTTGAACTATTTATTCCTGGTTAGACTGTAGATGGCATGCAAAGGAATTGGGAACGATCATTGTCCATCTCATCACTCCATTAAAAGCTAAGAAGACACAAATTGATAGCATTTTTGTCAATTTGACCCAGAAGAACACATACAAGAGCTGCACAAAGCAGGCGAACCATTTGACTTAAAAATAAACCTGAAAAAGAGGCAGGTTATATTTAACAAATTCACCAAAGAAAGATAAATGTTTATATCTGGAGAAGAACTAGATATAGTAGACCACTTTGTATACCTTGGCCAACGGATTTCAACGGGAGGTGATACAGTAAAGAAAATTGAGTGGCGTGTTAAAAGTTATTGGCATGCATTCAGCAAACTAAGCATAATTTTCAAGAACAACTTCCCGCTACGCCTGAAGAGAAAAATTTTCAATCAATGTGTGCTACCTGTTCTAATATATGCCAGCCAGAGAAACATCGGCATTAGCCTCACAATCGATGCAAAAACTAAGAGTGGGACAAAGAACCATGGAAAGATACATGTTCGGTGTTGTGACCCTGACTCCCGAGCCTGCCCTAACAGAGGAAGAGGACTCAGAAGGTGATGGGGAGGAACTGATAAGGCCTCCCTCTCCAGGACCCTCCTCTCTGGCAATGCCTCAGGTTCCATCCGAAGGCCAAGACGAACAGCCTGGGATATGCCAGGAGGAAAGCATATCGGAAAAACAACAGATAGGGAGCGAGGATGATGAATCCTGGCTTGATCCCAGGCAGCGTCGGAGGGAGAAGCGTGTGCAGCAACGAAAGAGGCATGGGAGGGCCAGAGATTGAGCTGAGTCACTGAGCCACACCCCACAAGGAATAAAAGTGGGTGTGATTGCTCTTCAGGCTTTGTGACGGTCAAAGTTAAAAACCTGAGAGTTGCATCGCGTTACCTGAAATTTGGCTTGTGCATATTTGGATTGGACCTTGGCGAACTATTACTTCATGGATTACTTTTTGCTACTGAATCGGACTGAGGATAAACTCTCTCTTGCTTACTGTGAGTGAAAACTGACTTGGCAGGCATTTTGCAGTTTACTGCCAAAACTCTTATCTGCAAGGGTTTCTAGTCTGATTGCTTAATAAAATCTTGGCAGGCGTGCCTGGTTGTGTGTTTGCCTGTGTGGGGAAGGGGGACAGAACACTCGGCATCACAAGACAAGAAAGAAAGACCTGCATGTGGATTAGAGAATAAACAAAAGTACTGCGTATGAGATCATTAAGAGAGTAAAAAAATTGAAATGGAAATGGGCTGGTTACATAGGAAGAAGAACTGATGGCAGGTGGACCAAGGCAGTCATAAAATGGATTGAGAAGGAGAAGGAGAACTAAAACAAGGAGTAAAACAAGAACTAAAACAAGGAGAAGGAGAACTAAAACAAGATAGATTGACGACATCAGCAAGCATTGCTGATTACTTAATCATTTATTAATATTATTTATTATGATTATTAAGTATTGCGAAGCTTCTTCTTCGATAATATTGTATTGCAAACTAGGGCATACAAAACCTTTGCTAGACCAATTCTCGAATACAGCTCATCTGTCTGGAACCCGCACTGCATATCAGACATTAATGCAATTGAGTGAGACCGAGATATATTTCACCAGAAGAGTCCTCCACTCCTCTGCTCACAACAGAATACTTTATGCCACCAGGCTTGAAATTTTGGGCTTAGACATTTAAAACTACGCTGCCTTCAGTCTGACCTAAGCATAGTACACCAAATTATCTGCTACAACATCCTACCTGTCAATGACTACTTCAGCTTCAACCGCAACAATACACGAGCACACAATAGATACAAACTTATGGTAAACCGCTCCAAACTCAATTGCAGAAAATATGACTTCAGCAACAGAGTGGTCAAGGCCTGGAATGCACTACCTGACTCTGTGGTTTCATCCCCAAACCCCCAAAACTTTAACCTTAGACTGTCTACTGTTGACCTCACCCCCATTCCTAAGAGGTCTGTAAGGGGCATGCATAAGCGCACCTACGTGCCTACCGTCCCTGTCCTACTGTCCCCATTTATTTGTATCCATTTCCTGTATTCATAATCATGTTTATACTTATATCTGTTATCTTATACATGCTTGACAAATAAAATAGATAGATGATAGATAGATAGATAGATAGATAGATAGATAGATAGATAGATAGAGGGTCCAATTGGCAAAAGAAAGCTCAGGACCATATAGGTTGGAAACATGCGGAAGAAGCTTTCATCCTGGAGTTGATAGACAATGACTACAATGATGATGATGATGAATTCCCACATGAACAGAAACTTTACACTTTGATTTTCCTGCTGTAGTTTTATAAGTAAGGAAGCCTATATTTAAGAAAGGCAAATGTAGCTCAAAAATGCAAGCTCAGGACATCCGCACTCTTTCTGTACCCCACCCCCACCCCCAATAAGCTCACAGAGTGTGTAAAGGCAAACATTTAGTCTCTCCCCCTTTTTTTGCATTGTTTGGGGATTTGAGAGGTCTTTAAAGAGCAAAAAGACAGCCTTGAGTTTGTAGGGAACCCAATTCAGCCTTAAAATTCCTGAACTCCCTCTGGTGAGCCTTTATCCCATCCAGTTTAGAAATACATCCATGAGGTCTGGAAAAATCCGGGTGTAATCTTAGAACCAATGGACGTTTGTCCATTGTTGTACGTTTCTTCCTTAAAGCATGAAATATTTTGCACCTTCAGAGCAATCTAATTGTAATCAGTTATGGTTCCTTGAGTCACTTATGGTATCCCCCCCCCAACTAAAAGTTGTAATGGTTTTAGAGATTTAATTCCTAATTTCCTTTTTACTTTCAGGAATGGAAACCGTACATCTAAAAAGTCTGCACCA
The DNA here is from genome assembly GCF_059756535.1 of Pantherophis guttatus. Taxonomy (NCBI): domain Eukaryota; kingdom Metazoa; phylum Chordata; class Lepidosauria; order Squamata; family Colubridae; genus Pantherophis; species Pantherophis guttatus. The sequence goes on from NC_142069.1 coordinate 78,867,317, forward strand.
GAATCAAGTCAGAGTTTGTTCAAGTGTCACATGTGCTGTTTTTGCTAGGATGAGAATTCAAGCTACAAGAAATCAGATTCTTGGATGTTCAAAACAGATCACAACATCAAAATGAGTTCATGTATGCGTGTTTGTGGGTATAACATAAATGTAACAGCAAGGCCTTTTCCACATTTGCTTGATTTTTCATATCTGGCATTGTTCAAGAGAGAGATGGTAATTATTAAAATACAGTAGCTGCTAATTAAGGCCGAACTCTATTCTTAACAAAAGAAATTCTTGAAATTTCAGAACTTGCATCTCTTGAAACACGTTTGTCTGTCAGAGATATTTTTATCCTTGTTTACAGCAGTAAATTTGACAGAATGTAGGGATTTTTTTTTTTCCAAAACTAAATGGTATGCTTAAAAAATATTTTGCTGAAAGTAACACAGTTACAGCTGGTTCCAAAAATATCAATTGTTTTACAAAGGCAGACATTATAATTTCTTCTAGTTTTTACTGGGACTTAGCCAAACAGACATCTTGTTACCAGCTCTGCATAATCAAGATGATAAATGTGATTTCAGTTGCTAAAGCCAAGATACAATGTGCTACAAATTAAAATGGAGGACTAAATAAAAGAAATATAAGCGGCCCAAGAGAACATGAAAGCTAATAAAAAATGAAAAGCAGACATTTCTCTTTCTCTCCATTGTTCCAGCTTTATTTATTGTTTCTCACCAGTGGGCTTGTCTTACATAAGAATTTTATCATGTGAATTATAATTTAAAATTCGAAAAGTTTTATAGATCACGCAGGAATATTATTTATCTAGTGCAGAGATCTTCAAGGTTCTGGAGAAGAAAATATATTGTGACTAATTAAAAAAAAAATCAATTTTAGATTTGTAGGCAATGGAAAGAGGGGGGATTGCTATGATACTTCTGGTAAAAAAAAAAAGAAGAAAAATAGCCAGGTCTCAGTATAACAAATGTTAAAATGCTTCTATTCCATCAATCACTCCTGCTGACAGTACTAAAATGCTGTGATTCCATCAAATTCAATATGATATATTAACACAGAGTTGCAATCTGTGAGAAATTGGAGAAGCAAAGGTTAACCAGGAATAAAACAATCACTCATGAAATCAAGTATTATTAATATGAAATGCCTCAAAGTATGATAAACAATAGATACTGCAGTTAGCATAAACCTGCCAACCAGCCGTACATAAATAATATTGGAGCTTGGTTCACTTTCCAACTACATTATTTAACTATTAGTTACACCACCCACCCAATCCATCTCCCTACTCTGTTTCTGCAAACTGGATATTTATGAGACGTTTTAATTTCCAAAGAAAGACCCAACATTTCTCTTTGCAGAGTATTTCTGCTTTTCAATATGTGCTATTATACATAGCATTCCCTGTCAACCCTTTATTTGCATCTAGCAATTTTGCCTCTCTTCTCCATGTCATTGCTCCCTTGTCTCTCTCTTTTCCTTTTCCTTTATAAGAATGTTGTTTTGAAGTTGGCCAACGAAACATGTTTTATTTAAGCACAGTATTCCTGGAGCAATAGGTTCTTTACAGAGCTAAAGGCTGCCGAGCACTTCATTAGTTCCAAATAATGAAAGAATGGTGCAATTGAAGAAGGTCTCTAAGGGAGAATGGCGTGAAAATTAGAGATCCGTCTGCTCATTTGCAAAAAAAGAAAAAAAGAAAGAAAGAAAGAAAGAAAAAAGTGGATTTGCTAAATAAAACACACCGTCTCCATTCAGGTCCACTGAGAAAAGAGTCCCCCCACTCAGTATAATAAAACCAGAGGGGCTTTTTTGAAGTAGATCTGTGCATTCCACATTTGGATTCAGAAGCAACGAACTGTTGAAATTGCTATTTACATTTCCAGCTGTTTTACCAGTGATTTGCCCATCTTAATAGCTCTTTAAGCTTTTAAGGAAGAAAATAGCTATTCTCATGACTCAAAGAAGAAACCGTGGTTATTTCAGTCGGCTCCTATTGTGAAGGGCTTAGTTCCCTCTGCCTTTATGTGTGTCTTTCTCTTTATGTTACTACATCCCTTTTTCTTTTTTTTTTTTCAATTCCTTGCTCGGTTCTAAAATTCGTTCCTTTCACTTTTTAAATTTTACCTTATGTATTTTAGTACAACTTGTTCTTGATACTGTTAGTTCAAGGAAGAAGAAATCTTCTAAAGGCTCTAAGCTAGAAGTAGGGAACTGAAACACTAAATCTGCTAGTTATTGGAAAGTTAGACTAGTATTAAATCCTCAGGGATGATGAAAGTATTAATACAAGCTTCCTTACATTTCTCTGGAGATTCGTCAAATATAGAAATTGATTGTGGCATGATATTTTTCTTATTGTTAAGGATTTTGAGGGAAAAGAATCCTAGCATTTACTAATTACTTTTTTAAAAAGTTTCTTTCAAGATAGATCTATAAAGCTCTGCAGCAGCTTCCAAGAAAACAATCTTTTATTTGTATTCATTCATTTTGGAGGGCAACTACCTCACCCATTGTCTACAGTGATTAGCACTTTAAAAAAAATAAACTAACTATCTTACATTTTTTTTGTCTAATACATAAGCAATCAAAGGTGAATTCTTTAAATACTACTTGCTTACCTCAGTATTTTTAAAAAATCTTGAAGTAGCCATACTAGATTCCTTGACTGGGAAATATCAGTCACTGGGCTAAATATTGAAAATCCCAAATGTTGGACATTGCTAAATATATTGATCTGCATCAAGGAATAGGAACTATTCACTTAAAAACACTGTTCTGCATGAGGATGTCTCAAAGACGGTAGGAAGCCTACAAGATTACTTGAGAGTAAGTGGATTTGAAGTGTGTGGACAAAAGACTGACAGTTGTATATAGCCTGCAATTATGTACCTACTTAAGCAGTTAAATAACCCTCACTAAGCTCACTGAGATTACTCTGAATAGACATATGTTGGATTGTAGTGCTATGAAGCCTTTCTTTTTATCTAGAGAACTTGAAACAAACAAACTCCATGGATGGCTAGACTTTCTCAGACAAATACAATTTAGTATTTTAACTATGTTCTATTAAGTAGAATGATGTTAAACGCTAACTACAACATGAAAAGCGAAGAGCAGTTTGAAAGTTGCAATGCCTACATTCTCAGAGGGCTTTCACTCTTCAAAGTTGTTACTGCAAGATTATTATGAGAGTCACAGTTTGTGTATTAGTTCAGTTTTTTTATTATTAATTGTATTGTTTTGGTCTTACTTTGATTACCATCAACAGAAAAATCAGAGCTTTTTTGGGGGGAGTGGGGGAGAGAGACAGATAATAAGTTTGTATTTATGCTGGCTGGGAAATTGTGGAAGTTGAAGTGCAGATACCTTAAAATTCTCAAAGGTTGAAAAACACAACCTAGGAAGTTGCCCAGAATTGTGTATGCCTATGGGAAGCCATAGAAATAAAATTAACTAACTAAATAAGGAGGATGCAGTTGTATATTATCCCTTTTTCTTAACTTCAGCTACTCAAAAACCAAAGGAGTTAGCATTATTTTTAGAAGATATTGTAGCAGATTCAAGCCAGCCAAAGTTTTGACAGATATGGCAATGGAGGTTATGAGGAGACCAGTTTAATTGCTTAACCTTCTGAGTAAAATTATTCTTAATGAGTTCCTCCATACTTGCAGAGTACATTCATCTAAACTCTATGAAAGCCAAGAAGCAGTGGTGAAATCTAAATTTTTTTTACTACCGGTTCTGTGGGCGTGGCTTGGTGGGCATGGTGTGGCTTGGTGGGCATGGCAGGAGAAGGATACTGCAAAATCCCCATTCCCTCCCCATTCCTGGGGGAAGGCTATTGCAAAAACTCCATTCCCACCCCACTCCAGGGGAAGTATATTGCAAAAGAGCCTAGGTGGTGCAGTGGTTAGGGTGCAGTACTGCAGCTACTTCAGCTGACTGCTAGTTCAGCACATCAGCGGATCAAATCTCACCGGCTCAAGGTTGACTCAGCCTTCCATCCTTCCAAGGTGGGTAAAATGAGGACCCAGATTGTTGGGGGCAATATGCTATTTAGTATACTGTCTTTGGTGTAAGCTGCCCAGAGTCCTCGGAGAGTGGGCGGCATAGAAATATGAATAATAAATAAATAATAATAATAAAATAATAATAAAAAATAAAAAATAAAATAATAATAAAAAATTTCCACCCCACTCCTGGGGGAAGGATATTGCAAAATCTCCATTCCTACCCCACTCTGGGGCCAGCCAGAGGTGGTATTTGCCAGTTCTCCAAACTACTCAAAATTTCCGCTACCGGTTCTCCAGAACCTATCAGAACCTGCTGGATTTCACCCCTGCCAAAAAGGATATCGGCAGTTATATAACATCATCTTCCAATCCAGTAACGTGGGATATTTCACAATCGGAGGTGGTATTCAGCCGGTTCGGGCTGGTTCACCCAAACTGGTAGCGGAAATCGCGGGTGGGCCTGCCTATCTGCCCTGGCTCTATGCTAAGGTGACCAGACGTCCCGCTTTTGGCGGGACAGTCCCGCTTTTGAGCAATTTGTCCCGCGTCCCGCGGCGTTTCAAAAAAGTCCCGATTTTTCTTGAGCCCCAGCTGATGGCTAGAAGAAAAAAAAAACTGTTTAAACTCTTGCCCGGGGCTTCAAAGGGCCGCCCTACAGGCAATCAGTGTAAAGCAGTTTTTTTTTCCCTTAGCTAAGCTGCAGAAACGAAACCGAAACCAGGGTCTTTGGTGCAGCGTGACAAAATGAGGCAGAGAGTGATTTATTTTTATTTTTATTTTTCCTCCCCAAAAAAGGTAGGTGAAAAACTGCAAACAATGGGAAATTTAGGAGGAGAGTTCAAGATTTTAAAACACAAAGGAAAAAAAGCTGTATTTAACTAGGGAATTGTAATAATTGAGATACTATTAATTGTATATTGTGTTGAAAGCAGAAATGGTTAAGTTGTGGTTCGGAGGAATATATGGGAGAAATTATTTGGTTTATTATTATTGGTAAATATAATTAATTGATTTGTAAGAAATTGGATTGCATGGAAATAATTGGAATATTCATGTTCATATTGATTAATATACAAAAAAGATAGTTTTATAACTAATTGATTTATATTAAAATGTTGAATTTGTATTAAACAACTGTATTACATAATTACATAATTAAACAATGTGAGGATGGATATAAAAATAGATGACAATGGGAAGGGGTATAATATAGAATAGAAGGGAAAAATTGAATTTGATTAAGATTAGAGATGAGGATGAAGGGTAATATTGGTTTTTTTAAAAAATAGATGAGGAATAAATATGGCAAAAAGGAAATATAGAAATTGTAAATTTAATTGAAATGACTAAACGCTGTTTAAATTTGTGAACCAGCCAAATATTCTGTTCAAAGAAAATACATTGTATGTTTGTATGTGTGTTTCTAATTATTGCTATTTATTCATATTTGTTCTCTTTTATTCTTTAAAGTTTAACAATTCATTCTTTATCTTAATATCTTTATATTTGCTTGGGGTTGGCTTTCTTCCCTTTCATCTTTTTTATTGTACAGCAATCTTTCTCCTCAAACCTACCACCTCTCTCTTTTCTTTCCTTCTTACTTTCTCTTCCCCCCACCCTCTTTTTCTCCTCCCTACTTCCTCTTTCTTTCTCCTTCTCCTCCTCTCTTCCTCCCTCTCTTACCCTCACTCCTACTCTAATTTCCATTCCTTCATCCCTCTCTATTGCTGTAATCCTTTAATGCATATGGACTACTCAGAGGGCTGAAAAAGTTATTTTTGACTGGTCCTCACACTTTTGACCAGTCCTCGAACTTATGACTGTCCTCACATTTTACATTTTTGCCCTATCTTGTCATCATGGTGAAGAGAAGCAGTTGTGAAATGAGTGACATGGTTGTTAAGAATGCTGCATGGGCATAAATGTGAGGATGGTCATAAGTGTGAGGACCAGTCAAAAGTGTGAGGACCTGTCAGAAATGACTTTTCAGCCCCCTGAGTAGTCTCTATACACATAGCCATGGCCACCCGGTCACATGACCAGGTAGCCACGCCCACCCAGTCACATGGCCTCCAAGCCACGCCCACACAATAAGCCACGCCCACAATGGTGTCCTTCTTACCAATGTTAAAATCTGTTCACCTTACCCTATAGACATAGCCATGGCCACCCGGTCACATGACCAGCTAGCCACGCCCACCCAGTCACATGACCAGCTAGCCACGCCCACAAAATAAGCCACGCCCACAATGTCCCTCTTTACCAATGTTAAAATCTGGTCACCTTACTCTATGCCGTCCTATTTAGGCACGTTTTTGAGGCTGGGCACAAGTGCGGAAGGCGTGCACACGAGCAAAGCACATGCACGGAAGGCTGTGTGCATGCGTGGAACTGTACATATTTGCAAACCGGTAAGGAAAGTCAGTGAATACCATCCCTATTCACAATCTGTCCCAAGACTATCCTGGCTAGCTCAAGAAGAGAGCTTTCTTTAATAAACATTTATTTTGGAATATTCAAAAACCTGTAGCATTTGGGTATGGAATCTTAGGTCAGCAGATGACAAGACAGCCATTTCATCTTTCTGACCCACATTTTCTAATCCTGAGAGGCCTTTTCTGGTTTCTGCTGCAAGGGATTTATTCCTTGGTCCAATCTGTTCTCTCTGATTCAATCCAGATTGGAATGTCCATCAATGTTCATTAAGTTCTGGATGTCCATTATTTTCCATTTTGCAATCAGATGGAGTTTAGATCAGTAGTGGGTTTCAAATTTTTTTACTACCGGTTCTGTGGGTGTGGCTTGGTGGGTGTTGCATGGCTTGGTGGGCGTGGCTTGGTGGGTGTGGCAGGGGAAGGAGATTGTAAAATCTCCATTCCCATCCCACTCCAGGGGAAGGATACTGTAAAATCTCCATTCCTTTCCCAATCCAGGGGAAGGTTACTGCAAAATCCCCATTTCCTCCCGATCAGCTGGGACTCGGGAGGCAGAGAATAGATGGAGGTGGGGCCAGTCAGAATTTTTACTACCGGTTCTCCGAACTACTCAAAGTTTCTGCTACCGGTTCTCCAGAACTGGTCAGAACCTGTTGAAACCCACCTCTGGTTTAGACCCTCGCTTCTAAATTGACACTTAATTTCAGTAGGACTATCAGTGGCCAAAAGGCAACCCAAAACCCACTTTTCATTGCAAAATGAAAGAAGGACTGATGGGCCTACTTGCACAATTCAATAAAGCTCACCCACAGAGAATTCAATTGTTCCTGGTAATAAAGTAGTAATATTTTAGCACCAGACCTAAATTCTAGTGTTCCTATGGGGCAAGACATACAGATAATAACGGACATGTGCAAATAATAATAAAAAATTGCTTTAGAAAATAGATTTCTGTCTCAAGTTTCTACTGCATTTCAGTTCTTTTTCCCTCAATTGTCTCAACAAACGCGGACAAGAAACATGTGAAATGAGTTAGTACTAGTTTTCCTGCTGCTTGCTTTACTAAATGTTTCCACCACTCCCACACTCTTTGGAGATATATGTGGCGAGACTCTCAAAGACGTTTCAAGTAATTCCACACTTAATAAGATGTTAAGACACCACTCCAAGATATAAAGATATATGACTGTGATTTAAGGGTTGGGGGGGAAAAAGGCCAAGGATTTTTAAACTTTCAAAGACAAGTACCAAACCCAATGGACACATTTGTCTTCTGCAAAGCACTTAACTGAATGGAGAGTTCAATTTCAGGAAGTGGAAAAGAAAGAAAACAGATGACATAAAATGGCGGCATAAATTGTCCAGTTCTGTTAAATGATTTGAAAGATTTGCCTAAATTAAGTTTTTGTTGACTGATGTTTCAGAAATGAAATATTAAAGCTTCAATAGCCTCCTGTGGGCAATTAACTATTTTTTTTCCCGTTACTCAGTTAAACATGATGTAGATGGTTATGTAAAAAAGAAAAATATAGAAGCTTATAATTCAACATTACGCTCCCATAGAGAGGGGCTCCACAGGGTGCCGTCGGCCAAACAATGTTGACTGGTGGCCCCCAAGGGGAGAGCCTTCTCTGTGGGGGCACCCGCCATCTGGAACGAGCTCCCCCCGGAGATACAGAGGATCCCAGACCTGTGCGCTTTCCGCCGTGCCATCAAAACATTTCTTTTCCAGCAGGCCGGCCTGGCCTAACCTCTCTTTTAAACTGTTTTTCAAAACTTTTAAAACTTTTAAATTTTAAATTTGTCTTATGAATTTGGGGTGTTTTAAATTTCGTTTTCCGGGCCAATTATTTAATTGTATTTTAATGGTTTTTTAACATTTGTATTATATGTATTTTATTTGGCTGTTCACCGCCCTGAGTCCTTCGGGAGTAGGGCGGTATACAAATTCAAGAAATAATAATAATAATAATAATAATAATAATAATAATAATAATAATAATAATAACAACAACAACAACAACAACAACAACAACAACAACAACAACAACAACATGTTTTGATAAACCGGTATAAATATAAATATAAAATGTTGAAAATCCAACATTTTTATGCACCGATTTTAATCCAGAAAAACAACAACAAGGTCCCGAGTCTCTGAAAAAATAATACTAATTATTACATTTCTGGATATTTGACTTTATCTATGTCATAGATATAGACATATCTATGGACCACAGCTGGATTCATAGATCACACTAAATCAGGGGTGTCAACTGGCTACCCGTGGGACAGATGCGTCAAACACAGGCCATGTCCACCCCAGCTCCGCAAATTGTAAAAATGTCACAAAAGTTGCATGACGGCAATGTGACGCGGTGAGTCTGACATCCATGCACTAAATCATCAGTTATTTTAAAATGATTCCATGGAGTTTGCTCATTGTAATAACACCAATCTGAGGAGAACTGCTAAAGATAATCACTGAGTCCTGATGTACAGGACTTCTGATGGATTCTCACATTTTCAAAAATTAGACAGACAGTATTGCAGACATACTGTATTTTTCGGAGTATAAGACGCAACTTTCCCCCTCCCTAAAAGGGGTTGAAAATTTAGGTGCGTCTTATACACCGAATGTAGGCCCGCCCACCCACTGGCCCCCACCCTTTGGCCTCTGCCTCGCAGCAGTTACCTCCTTGCAAGCAAACAGCAAGAAAAAGCAGCTCCTTTCAGCTTCAGCACAGGCTAATTAGCACAAGTTGATTGGATCGGCCTCCCGACTCTCAGCTGATTTGCTCTCAGCTGTTTTGCGCAGGGCTCTGCTGCTTGCTGCAAAGAGGTAAATTGCTGGGAGCAGATTTTTTTTTTCCTTGTGCTAATCATGCTATGCTGAAAACGAAAATGAAAGTAAAGCAGGCTGTTTGCTGCAATGAGGCAAAATTGCTCGGAGGCAGAGGGAGATTTCTTTTTCTTCTTTTCCTCACCAAAATAGGTAGGTGCATCTTATACTCCGAAAAATATGGTAATCCCCAATGATCACAGTGGCATAAAATGGAATCTGTGTGTAGAGTTGTATGTCTATGTGAATGAGTGGGGAGAGGACCACAAGTGTTTACACCAGTGGTGGGATTCAAATTTTTTTACTACCGGTTCTGTGGGTGTGGCTTGGTGGGCATGGCAGGGGAAGGATACTGTAAAATCTCCATTCCCTCCTGATCAGCTGGGACTCGGAAGGCAGAGAATAGATGGGGCCGGGGCCAGTCAGAGGTGGTATTTACCGGTTCTCCAAACTACTCAACATTTCCGCTACTGGTTCTCCAGAACTGGTCAGAACCTGCTGAATACCACCTCTCGTTTACACCCTATGCTTTCTCTGCATTTGGCCTTCTTTCTCTTTGCAAGCAAGATCACTTGGTTCAGGTGTAACCTTATTAGGTCCCGTTGTGATTTAAGGAAACTGTCCCTGCAGGATGTCTAGGGAGTGGGGGGATGGGGTGGGATGTCAAATGAGCCCAGATAATCACAGCCACCATCTTGACTTCTTTGAGTCTTTCTTTGCCCTAATGCCGCTAATGCCAGTTAACAGTTGTAGGCTCTGCTTGGGCAGTTCCATTGATCTGCTTCTGAATGTCTTTTTAAGACAATTTAATCATGCAGCCTTCGTGACAGATGGGTGGTAGTTTTTCAATTCCCAGTCCAGCTAATAGTCTTGAGACTTCCTAATGATTCTCCCATCCAAATATTATGCATGGACAATTCTGCTTAGCTCCCAATTTCAGGCAAAGTTAACTAGGTGGTGCCTCTGATTTGTTTTTGTTTTTTTTAAAAAAAGGTTTTTAACATGTAAGCAAATGGGAGGAAGGTGGAAATCCCCCCAAAGGGACCAATAAGAAAGGAAACTTTTATCAATGGGCAACAAAAAAAAAAAAACCTGGCTATAATTTTTATCCTCCATTTCTTTATGGAGGGCTTGAGAAGAAAAAAATGTTTAAAAGATTCATGAAAACTTTTTTCCCCCTCTCAATGTAGTTTTGGTGTGTGATGATTCTTTGGCTGGCTATCAGCAGGTAATTCTGGAGAAGGACACTAAGCAAAAAACAGTTCTGTTTTTCTGGCTGCAAAATAAAATTTAAAAAAAAAGAAAAGAGAGAGATGCTTGGATTACGGATTTGAAGACAGCAGGCAGAACAAATGTGAGTGGAAAATCCTTTGCATTGTTGCAATGGATCATTGAAATGTGATCATGCTCACAGTAAAGGTAAAGGTTCCCCTCGCACATATGTGCTAGTCATTCCCGACGCTAGGGGGCAGTACTCATCTCCGTTTCAAAGCCAAAGAGCCAACGCTGTCTGAAGACATCTCCGTGGTCATGTGGCTGGCATGACTCAACGCCAATGGTGCACGGAACGCTGTTACCTTCCCATCAAAGGTGGTCCCTATTTTTCTACTTGTGTTTTTTACGTGCTTTCGAACTGCTAGGTTGGCAAAAGCTGGGACAAGTAATGGGAGCTCACCCCATTATGCGGCACTAGGCATTCGAACCGCTGAACTGCCGACCTTTTGATCGACAAACTCAGAGGGTCAAAACATGGATAGAAGACCACCAGAATATCCCAGAACAATAGATTAGACTGGAAAGTCAAGAAAATATCCCAGGAGAAGGAAAAGGCAAATCATGTCTGTCTTTTTGCTTTCATAAAAACTACATGGTCAAGTATCACTCGAAGAAGACTTTACCAATAGGAATTACCATATGGTTATTCCAGTGTTTTTGCCTTTATGTAATATTCACAATTGTTTCCATCCCATCCCAAAGGAACTAAATAGAACAAAGGTCTATTTTTAAGAACAAAGGTCAAAGAAGTTTCACCCCCTTTGGACTTTGGGCCACTCATAGTTGGTATGTGGGATCCTGCCAGTTTTTGAGAGACAACATAGTGCTTGAGCTGAGATTCCTATTTCTTGCCCTGTTCCTGGGAAAGGGTTATCATTTTCTCCACCAACATTAATGCTGCCCTCTAGGGGTGAAATCCAGCAGGTTCTGACAGGTTCAGGAGAACCAGTAGCAGAAATTTTGAGCAGTTCGGAGAACCAGCAAATACCACCTCTGGCTGGCCCCAGAGTGGGGTGAGAATGGAGATTTTGCAATATCCTTCCCCTGGAGTGGGGAGGGAATGGAGATTTTGCAGTATCCTTCCCCTGCCATGCCCACCAAGCCACGCCCATTAAGCCACACCATGCCCACCAAGACACGCCCACAGAACCGGTAGTAAAAAAATTTGGATTTCACCACTGCTACCCTCCCCATCTTACTTGCAGGTTGCATGGATCTGAGCTGTTATATTTATTCAGGGCTTCCTTGCAAATAAAAATGTGCAGGAGATGTCCTAATGCAATCTACACAAAATAAATACATTCAAACATTTAAGTGAGAATGGGAAAAAAAGACAGTAATTTTTTATTTATTTATCAAATTTCTGCACTGTTCGTCTCATCTGCATGACTCTGGGCAGTTTAACAATAAAACCATATAATCATATAGAACAGGGCTGTCAAACTCCTGGCCCACGGGCCGGATGTGTCACATGCTAACCACACACCCACCTGGTTTAGCGAACAGGGGAAAAGTCCCAATACGTCATGTGACACCGCCATGACGCTGTGAGTTTGACACCCCTGATATAGAACAACATAGTTAAAAACAACGCTAAAAAGAGCATTAAAACCAAATTTAAACAATCCATGATTATAAAAGCCCAGTCCAGTTCAAAACCACTTAACAAGAAAAACAAGAAAAAACCAGCATGGTTGCACAAAGAAGGCCAACTGACAGAGAAAAAAAGAATAAGTACAAAAAATGGAAAGGCAGAATACCAACAAATGCCCAAATCTGCAAAGATAAAATTAGGAAAGCTAAGATTTTGAGCAAAGTAAGACTTGCAACAAATGTCAAAAATATTTTTAAAAAGTTTCTTTCAACACATAAAAAAACAAGAAAACTGTTTTCCAAAACACCAAAATGCAAGACAAGAAACAATGGATGAAAACTAATCAAGGAGAGAAACAACCTAGGACTAAGGAGAAAATTCCTAATGGTGAGAGCAATCAACCAATGGAATAGCTTGCCTTCAGAAGTTGTGAGTGCTCCATCACTGGAGGATTTCAAAAAGAGACTGGACATTTGTCTGAAATTGTATAGGGTCTCCTACTTGAGCAGAGGCTTGGATTAGAAGAACTCCAAGGTCACTTCCAACTCTATTATTCTAAGTTCTATGTTCAACAGTTTCCCCATTCTGCTTACAATCTTTTTGGACTGTTGCCTTCTGGCAGAAGATACAGAACGATTAAAACTCGGACCACACGTTTTCTGAATAGTTTTTATCCCAGAGCTATAATTGCACTCAACAATGAACTAAAGTGAGCTGTTGGACAGCATTACTTGGCCTGTTGTGTGGATGTTTGGGTGGTTTAGGGATGGGGAATTTGTGGTGGGTGGGAGTGTGTTTGGGGTTTGTTACAGGGGTGAAATGCTCCCAGTTCAGACCAGATCACCCGATCCGGTAGCAATGGAGGCGAGTGGTTTGGAGAACCGGTAGCAAAAATCCCTGCCCCCCCCATTGCCCAGCTGAGCCGCGCAATCATCAGAGGCTTTTTAAAAAAATTTAAAAACATTTTTTCTACAACTTCTTTGGCCGAAAAAATGCTTTTAAAGTAAAAAAAAAAAGCCTTTGATGATCGCGCGGCTCAGCTGGGATCATCAGAGGCTTTTTTCTTTTTTAAAAAAACCTCTGCCAATCAGGTTAGTTAACTGGGATCGTCAGAGGCTTAAAAAAAAAAAAGAAAGAAAGCCGCTGCCGATCAGGCAAGTCAGCTGGGATCGTCAGAGGCTTTAAAAGCATTTTTTTTTACAATCTCTTCAGCCAAAGGTTGTAGAAAAAATGGTTTTAAAAGTAAAAAAAAAAAAGTTGGCCATGTCCACTCAGTCATATTACCTCCACCACCAAGCCACGCCCACAGAACCGGTAGTAACAAATTTTACATTTCACCACTGGTTTGTTATGTGCGTTGGACCTGGTCTTTGAGTGTTAAGTGAATTTTGTTGTATGGGTATACTGTGCATATACGTACAATGACAATAAAGTTATTATTATTATCATTATTGATACTACTGTGCCAATATAATTTTGGTTAGTGAATCAAGAAATAGAACTTTAGTCATCCTCAACCAGTCTTATGAGAGAAAGTGCTAGCCAGTGTAACGAAGAGCACGGAATATTATACTTAAACCATTATATAATTGCCTTTGCCTCCTACACAAATCAAGTACTAGAATTGCAAAAATGCTACTAAATTTACTGCAGATAACTGGGCCTCCTTTTTTGTGCCACCAAGCAATCCACGGGGGCCTCTCATGGCCCAACTTCTTGTCTAATTTAATTCTTTTAAAAGTCCCCCCCCCACTCTGAGATAAATGACAAAGGGACTGCTGCCTCCTCGTGGTAAAATGTGTGGGTGTGTAGGCAGCTTTATACATAGGTATATATATGTATATGTATGTATATATATATATATGCTCTGCTTGTGTGTGCATTATAAAGTAGGAGAAAAAAATAGCTCACTTGTTCAGAGGAGAGAAAGCAATCCAATAATTATGCAAACGCAGAAGGAAAAATGAGGATATTTCTGAACAATATCAGTGTAGGTGTTTAACATTTAAGGCCAAGCCAGCTGGGACAGAATTATCAGTCAAGAGGGAGAAGTGATAAGGATGTCTTGCATGTGTCTGAAAAGGCACAATTGTCCTTTTTTGCTTCAGATTTGCAATTGTAGCCTTATGTCAAGTTTCTCTTTTAAACTTTTCCTCTTCCTGACAGATTCAATGTTCTGCTAAAAAAAAAATAGCTCTGTCAGAGCTGATGAAACCTTCTTTCCACCAGGCGGAAAAAGCCTTTCCTTGTGTATGTCACACAAATAAGCGCAAGGACATCTTCTTGAAGGAGATTTTGGCTTCCTAGAGAAAACCAACATTATTTTCTATAGTGTTCTATTCTTGAACACTAGAGTGCAGCCTAAAGTCATATTAAATCCCAATGATTTCAGCAATTAAAGTATCTCCCATGCACCCTGATTTCTCTTGCAAACTTTGCTCCGCTTTTAGAGGGCATTTCCTTCAGCCTCTTCCCAGAGCAAGAATAGAGAAACATACTCGAACTCGAAAACAATATTAAGAGACTACGAGCAGCTCAGCAAACAAGGAGTTAGAAGCATAAGAGATGTTGTCATCTATACTTCCAACAAAAGGTCAAGATGCAATGAGAGAATAAAGGATTTTAGAAATGAACAACTGGCCAAAGGTTTGGTGCTGCCAAGAGAATTTCAGATTCCCGGTTGAACGGTTGCTGGAATTGGGTATGTCTAGTTTAATGAAAAGAAGGATGAAGATGACATGATAGCAGTCTTCCAATATCTCAGAAGGATATATCTCTTCCAATATCTTTCTTGTCACAAAGAAGAGGGAGTCAAGCTATTCTCCAAAGCATCTGAGGGCAGGACAAGAAGCAACGGACGGAAACTAATCAAAGAGAGATGCAACCTAGAACTAAGCAGAGATTTCCTGACAGTACAGTTAATCAGTGGAACAACTTGACTCCAGAAATTGTGAATGCTTCAACACTAGAAGTTTTTAAGAAGAAGAAAAAAACTCACATTTTATTTTTATTTATTTATTTTTATTTAACTTGATTTATATGCCGCCCTTCTCCGGAGACTCAGGGCGGCTTACAATGCGTTAAGCAATAGCCTTCATTCTTTTGTATGTTTTATACAAAGTCAGCTTATTGCCCCCACAAACTGGGTCCTCATTTCACCTACCTTAGAAAGGATGGAAGGCTGAGTCAATCTTGAGCCTTGGAGAGATTCGAACCAGCAGAAATTGCAGGCAGCTGTGTTAATAACAGGGTGCATTAAACCACTGTACTATCAAGGCTCTTTAATTATAAATGTTAAAACTACAGACCAATCAGCCTGACACCAATATCTGGGAAGATCCTGGAAAAGATAACCAAGCAACAGATCTGTGTTCTTTAGGGTCCGTAGCTGGGGCAGAACACGGTAGCAGCAACCTTGGGTGGCCTCCCGCCCCCCCCCTGCCCTGGCGCTATGCTGTCCTATTTAGCCATGTTTTCAAAGCCGGGCGCATGCATGGAAGCCGCATGTGCCGAACCAGTGGTAAAAATAGGTGAAACCCACCTCTGAACAACACACTATGTCAATGCGGAGAGACACAGAGCCCGGCCTATCTGCTGGTATGTCAGCTACTAGCAGAAACATATACTGATAATGACTTATTTTGGGCCAAAGACAAAACCAAGAACGTGGCTTAACTCTGGCAATTTAAAGTTTGATCTAGGCACAAAGAAGAAGCTGAGCATTATCACTGGAAGGACCATTGCTTTTTTTGTTTTCATAGAAATATCCTTGTCCTTCAGGATCTTATCTAGGATTGAGCTACCCTTCACTCCTAAAATTAATCTCCTCTTTGCTTCTGCATCACACTTCTCAATGTCACCAAATCTTGAGCCCTGAAGACCAAAAATATCTACCATCTTTGCTTATTTGCCATCAACTGCTAAGCATAAAACTCACTGAACATGAGTTTTGTCTTCTTAATGCCTAATATCAACACAGATGCTTTTTCAACGTTCCTTTTTTTTATAATAAGATTGTTGTTATCTTCATTTTTTTTTTAAATTTAGATTTGTATACCGTCCTCAGGGTGGTGAACAGCCAATGATACAATACATACATACAAAATTTAAAAAACAGAAATAAAATCGAATTAAATAGTTTGGCCCAGACAGATTAAAACCCCAATCAATTTAAAACAAATTTAAACTTTGAGGAGTAAAAATATTAAAAATTAAAATATTAAAATATTAAAATTGTTTAAAAGAGGGGGAAAATTAGGCCAGGCCCGCCTGGTGACATAAAAAGGTCTTTAGAGCACGGTGGAAGGCACGCAGATCCGGGATCCTCCATATCTCCGGGGGGAGCTCGTTCCAGATAGTAGGTGCCCCCACAGAGAAGGCTCTCCCCCTGGGGGCCGCCAGTCGACATTGTTTGGCCGACGGCACCCGGAGCAGCCCCTCTCTATGAGAGCGTACCGGCCGGTAGGAGGCTATTGGTGGTAGTAGGCGGTCTTGCAAGTACCCAGGTCCTAAGCCATTTGACAAAGGGGTGTGGCCCGCATACCTCAATCTCCTTGAATCCAGTTGTTATCTGTCCCAGTATGAAGAAAACCTACATTCCCCTTTCTTCCTGCATCACTTTTCTCACATTCATAGCAACCTGCATTTCTCTGGTCCTTGAGAAAAGTACCCTGTTTCCCCCAAAATAAGACATCCCCTGATAATAAGCCCAATCGGGCTTTTGAGCGCATGGCAATAAGGCCAAGCGCTTATTTCAGGGTTCAAAAACATATAAGACAGGGTCTTATTTTCGGGGAAACACGGTAGCGCTATCATGGAAGAATTCCATCCTTCCATTCTCCAGCATCCAGTCAGAACTGAAAAAGCTTCTTGGATGAGAAGTGAAACATCTTCAAAGAAAAAACAAGAAAGTCCAGTTGCCTTCTGAAAAAGCACCCTTGGGAGAATCATGACCTGGATAACTGAGAATCTCTATAGATTATCGTGGAAGACGATTATAATGGCAAGGAGATATTCTATTTTTCATTGGGCATTCCTGTATAAAACAGCTCCTGCTTTGTTTGTATGTGCCAGACCAGGTTTTAGGTTTCTAAAGAGAAGCTTCCCAGCTTCCTTCTCCAGCTGCTTCTCCTAATTAAATGTTTTTCTCAGATAGCACAGCTCAAGAGGCTTCCTACTTCCTTTTAACTTCAAGGCCAATTCTTGCACAAGGAGGGTGTGATAAATGAGTCATCACATAAACTTTTGATAACAACAGCTTAGAAGTATCAGCAATAAATGCTTAATTAGAATAAGTGTGAGGACACTCTGGGAAACCCCTCCTCAAAATGAACTCCAGCACAGGCCATCCTAACAACAGTGGAACACATGACTGGAATTCTCTAGGGACACATTGTTGCTCTGTGTGAAAAGGATGCAGCTCCCAATATCCAAGGAATATGCAATTCAAATAGAATAGAATAGAGCTGGAAGGGACCTTGGAGGTCTTCTAATCCAGCCCCTTGCTCAAGCAGAAGATCCTATACCAGGGGGTCAGCAACCTGCAGCTCTGGAGCCGCATGTGGCTCTTTCACCCCTCTGCTGCGGCTCCCTGTCACTCAAAATATGTGTCACAACCGCCAATTTTATTTGTTCAATTTATATGCTGCCCCTCTCCGAAGACTCAGGGCAGCTTACAACGCATTTAAAAGAAAAACCATTATAAAAACATTTAAAAAATTAAAACATTAAAACCCATTCACATCATTCATGGCCGGATCTTGCGAGATCGCAACAGCGAGATCAACGGCCCCAGGCCTGCTGGAAAAGCCAGGTCTTCACTGCTTTTCGGAAGGCCAATAGGGTGGGGGTGGTCTGGACCTCAGGAGGTAAATGGTTCCAGAGAGCTGGGGCAGCCACAGAGAAGGCCCTCCCCCACAGGCCCGCCAGCCGGCATTGTTTAGCTGACGGGACCCAGAGGAGACCAACTCTGTGGGATCTTACCGGTCGCTGGGAGCTATGTGGTAGAAGGCGGTCTCGAAGATAACCTGGCCCTGAGGCGACACCCGCCGGCACACGATTTATTGAGCTTTTCTATAACCATGGATGTAATCTAAGAAAAATTTCAGAAGAAAACAGAACATTTAATTCAACTACGTATGCTAGTTTTGTGGCCGCTCAAGAAATAGTCAGGCATGTGAAGGGTTTTGTGGCTCCCGGTGTTTTCTTTTCTGTGGGAAACAGGTCCAAATGGCTCTTTGAGTGTTGAAGGTTGCAACCCCTGTCCTATACCATCTCAGACAAATGACTGTCCAGTCTCTTCTTAAAAACCTCCAGGGATGGAGTGCCCATGATTTCTGGAAGCATGCTGTTCCACTGGTTAATTGATTTTTTTATATATGTCATTATAAATGTGTCATTATGCTGCAGAATAAAAGAGACGATTCTGATTATGTTTTCAAAAGTTTTGTTTTTCTCCTCACTCTTACATTTCAACTATCAAATTTATATCTTGATTGCTTTGTCTAAATGAGATTTTTAATATGTTCTTAACAGGTTCTATCTGGGCGAAACAGACTTCCATCTTCAGGCTTTCATAGACAACTTTCTCCCGTATGTCAACCAACCTTTTTGAATTTTTATTTTTCCCAACACTTAACCTAGAACAGCGAAGCTTTTCACTCCTGCATTTACACTCTTTTCTTGGCACTTATTGTGTCTTGTTTTATTCCCTTGCTTGTGAATATTTCCAGGCTATGTTACAGATGGCACGATGGTCAAAATTCCACCTTTTCTTATGTGTATTGTAGATATGTTGTCACACATAAAAACAGCCAGGGCTTCAATTGCATGGGTATGGCTGCCATCCTGCCTATTTTGAGCCTCCCTGTGGATCAAGGAGAGTCCCTCCTCTGATCAAGGAAAGGAATCAAGGAGATTCCATTATCTCCAACAGCCAGAGCAGAAGTGGATACACATGCATAACTCTGGGGTGGCCAGATGGGGGCAGCAGTACCCTCTGCAGGTTGCAGATTGTCCACGTGACAATTAGGGCATGTCAAATTTTTCAACTTTCAATTTCCAAACATGAGGAGTGCTCAAAAGTTGTGACATGCCTTGGGATTGTAAAGATATTTTGGTTACTTCAATATAATTTAGATGTGCTTGGTATGTAACTACATAAATACCATAACTTTTTAACATTTTGTTTGTTTCATCATGACGTGACATAGATGCTCACATGGGAGAGTTTGGCCCAATGGTGGGTTTCAAAATTTTTTACTACCGGTTCTGTGGGTATGGCTTGGTGGGCATGGCAAGGCTTGGTGGGCGTGGCTTGGTGGGCGTGGCAGGGGAACGATACTGCAAAATCTCCATTCCCACCCCACTCCAGGGGAAAGTTACTGCAAAATCCCCATTTCCTCCCAATCAGCTGGGACTCAGGAGACAGAGAATAGATGGGGGCGGGGCCAGTCAGAATTTTTACTACCGGTTCTCTGAACTACTCAGAATTTCCGCTACCGGTTCTCCAGAACTGGTCAGAACCTGCTGAAACCCACCTCTGGTTTGGTCCATTTTTGAGGGAGATCCTGGATGGCCGGATTACTGGCTTTCTTCCTGTGCCAGTGATAGGCTGATATCAAGATGAGTCTGGGACACATCTGCAAGAAACAGTTAGCAGGTGAAGGTGAGTACACAAGGAACCATAGAGAAGGCATGTGGCAACCATTAGTAAAACATGAGATTACCCTGGGAACCTATTGTCTACCCAGGAATACTCCATATGTGGATGCTAAACAAGATTTAGCATCAAACATTTCCCTCAATAACTCTTTAAGTCAAAAGAAAGTAGCCACGAGTGCACAATACAATATCGTAAGATACTTTAGAGCAACTATTCAGGAAATGCTGAGCAAATAGATAAAAGTTTAACTGATATCAAAAAGCTAACCCTGGCAACCCAACTAATCTTCATTGAAATCGTCTCCTTTCTTCCATCTGCAAGTCACGTTGTAAGACAATTTCTGTAGAGGACTGTAGACTTATATGGAAAAGGGTATTTTCTTAGATAACTTGATGGAGCCAGTCTGGAGGATACTCTCAAATGCCATTAATTTATGCAGCATTTCTCCTCTGCTTCTGCTGATATAGACAATACAACCATCTCTGTTTTAAAGCCAAGTATGAGTCAACCTGTGGACTGTATTTTTTTACATGTACAGTAGTGGCCAAAATCGTGAAAACCTTTTGGGAAAAGTGTATTTTTTAGGTTTGATGGCTAATAACACCACTTTTTTTTGGGGGGGGGGGAGTTTCAAGATAATCATATTCCACTGCTGGAATGACCTGGGAATAGCCCAGACCTTAACCCAGTGATGGGATTCAGCCAGTTCGCACTACTTCGGGAGAACCGGTTGTTAACATTCTGAGCAGTTTGGCAAACTGGTTGTTGGTAGAAATAATTAGGGCAGAGAACCGGTTGTTAAATTACTTGAATCCCACCACTGCCTTAACCCAATTGAAAATCTGTGGAGCTGACTAAAGAAACTTGGTTAGTCATAAGCGACCCAGCAATAAAACTCAGTTAATAGAAGCCATCATTCAATCTTGGTTTCACATTATAACAGCTGCAGAACTAATGGGAAGACGTTGAAAGGCTGTAATTCATGCTAAAGGTTACCCAACTAAGTATTAACTGACATGATAATTTTTGTATATCTCATTTTTTCTGTAGTGATAATTTTTGTATATCTCGTTTTTTCTACGTTTCACTTTTCTTCTTTATACTGTAACTGCTATTCTAATAGCAAATCCTTCATAAAAGTTATTGCATTACACTCTTGATTAAATTATCTTTCCATTGATATATAATTTTATGGTACTACTTCAAAAAAAAAAAGTGGTGTTATTAGCTAGTTTTAGAAAATACACTTTTCCCAAAAGGCTTCCACAATTTTGGCCACTACTGTATATTATGGTTAGATTGGGTTGGTTTGATTATCAGATATTTGTTTATATCATGTAGTATTCTTGTTAAATAAGAATGGAAAATCTTATAAATATTTGTAGACCTATTATGTAAGGGGAGGACAACTTATCAGGTTTTTTATTTATTTTCTTTTCAGCATCCACTCCGGGTGGATTTTTTTGTATGTTTAATGTTAGATATTTGGGTCATCTTTTTTCCTTTTTTTTTGTACACATTTTTTTCCCTTTTTTGTTGTTGTTATTAGTGTTGGATGTATGTTTTTCTGTTTTGCATTTTATTCTTGTTGATAAAACATAATAAATATATACAAAAATAATAAAGCCAGGCATGAATCTAAAAGAGAATAGAGTGCCCACAATTTTGCTATAATTGTTTTCTCAAAACAGGATGCTTAGCAGAGGTGGTATTTAGCCGGTTCGGAATGGTTCGCCCGAACCTGTAGCGGAAATCACGGATGGGCTTGCCCGCCCCCCCCCCCGGCTCTATGCCATCCTATTTAGGCATGTTTTTGAGGCGCAGAAGGCTGGGCGCATGTGTGGACAGGGCGCTTGAGAGCTAAGTGAGCGTGCGTGCATGCACACACACATACATTTGCAAACCGGTAGGAAAAGTAAGTGAATACCACCCCTGATGCTTGGGTATGGGAAAGATTCTTCCAGAAGGCAAGACAAGAAGCAATGGTTGGAAGGAAGGTTATAACAGCAGTTAATTTAAAATATATCATGTTTACAGCTTTGAATGACCCAAAGAATATATCCAGCCCTATCCGTGTTGCCCTTGTATATTACGTCTCTCAACCCCACCAGTTATGTTACTTCTGAAAGCAATCAAGCAGTGTCTGTATCTTATCACTAGATGGCAAAATTCCCCACAAAAGTACAAGATTTAGAGCAATGTTTCCCATCCCAAGTTTTTATCCTTTTATCCCTTTTTAAGATGTAGGGACATCAATTATCAGAATTCATCTGCCAGAGGGCTAGCTAGGGAATTCTGGGAACTGAAGTCAACACATCTTAAAGTTGCCAAAGTTTTGTAAACACAGAATTTCAGTAGGTTAATTTTGAGAGTCTCTCTCTGTCTCTTGCCAAACTTCACAAAGCATTGTATACTGAATTTTTACCTGGAGAAAGAAGTATTAGTTATAAATAAACCAGATATTTTGAAACAGAAGGAAGCTTCCATCACCTGGCACTGAGTATAATAGCTTCCAGATCCCCAGCAATGAGCAGCATAGATGGTCCATTATATCAGGAGCTCATCGGCTTGGGAAAAGCTGCATATAGAACTGTTATTTTTATCGTTGTGATTCTAAGCAGACTGTCTTTTCCCTTCAATCCCGAAACTGAATTAGCCTCCAAATTTTCCCAAATCCCATTAAACATTCACAAACATGATTGCATTTTTACAAGGGATGTATTAATGTCTGCTGCAGTGGGTACTGTACACAAGGCTGTGGGAACAAAATGTGAAGATTTAGACTGCAGAATTTCATATGCTGGGTCCATATGGCCATATGAATATATATACATAATCCATATGGCTCAACAGCGTAACTGTGAGAGGAATCTAAACGTCCCAGTGGACAGCCACTTAAGTATGAGACAGCAGTGTTCTACAACTGCCAAAAAAGCCAATGCAGTGCTAAGTTGCATCAAAGGAGGGACAGCATCAAATTCATGGGAAGCAGTAGTGGGATGCTGTCGAGTGCGTGCTTCACGCGTGTGCGCCTAAAGCGCTTGCGTACAGCACTGAAAAGGGAGCATTTAGAAGCTCAGCTGCTTACCTTCCAAGTCAGCAATGGTAAGTAGAACAGCGAGGGGGGAGGGCAGAAATCAGCTGTGCCGCACGATTGAGATGCGCTAGAAATCAGGAAATAAAGGACAGGATAAGGCGAGAGCAAGTGAGTGGGGTCAGCTGGTCGTCGGAGCTACCGGTTCACCCGAACTAGTCTGAACCGGCTGAATGCCACTTCTGATGGAAAGTGATAGTACCACTCTATGCTGCACTAGTGAGGCCACATTTGGAATACTGTGTCCAGTTCTGGTCAACACCATATAAAAAAGCTGAGATCCTAAAAAGTGTGCAAGGAAGAGCAACAAAGATGACAAAGCATCTGGAGACAAAAGCATATGATAAACAGTTAAGGCAGTGGTGGGATTCAAGTAATTTAACAACCAGTTCTTGTTGATTTCTTCCAACAACCAGTTTGCTCAGAAAGTTAACAACCGGTTCTCCCGAAGTGGTGCGAACTGGCTGAATCCCACCACTGAGTTAAGGGAACTTGGTATGTTTAGTCTAATAACAAGAAGGCTTAGTGGAGACCTGATATCTTCCAATACTTAAAGGGCTGTTACCAGGAATACTGGCAGAACAAGAAGCAATGAATCCAAGTTGGAAATAAGGAGAAATTTCCTGACAGTGGGAACCAGTGGTGAGATCCTCCCGGTTTAACAACCGGTTCGGCGATCACGCGATTTGCGCATGCGCTTCACGAGTCTGTGCATCTGATGCATGCTATGGGCGCGTGCATGCCTGATGCACACTCTGCATGCATGCACAGTTTGAAGAAATCTTCACTTCCTGGTTTCTACAAAGGAGTAACACAGCTGATTCACGCAGCAATCTGCTCTACCACGTGAATCAGCTGAGAAGATAAAGGTAGGAAAATAGCGCAGGTATTTGGGGCAAACCGGTTCGCTCCCAGCTAATCATTGGAGCTACCGATTTGCCCAAACTGGTCTGAACCAGTAGAATCCCACCCCTGGTGGGAACAATTAATAAGTGGAATAGCTTGCCTCCCAGAGTAGGGGTGCTCCAGTGCTGGAGGTTTTCAAGAAAAGATTGGACAACCATTTGTCTAGGATGATATAAGGATTCTTGCCTTGGCCAGAAGATTGGACTCCAAGATCCCTTTCAGCCCTATGATTTTATGATTTCATGGACATACCCAGAAGTGATTCACCATTGTTTCCTCTGGAGTATCTTTTCAATGTTTCAGTCCAGCCTTACTGATTCTGGTCTAACTCACTTAGTGTTTCCAAGTTCAGTTAGACAAAACTAGATACCGCCATCTTCTATGAAAATCTGAATTAGATTTCCTAATTAAAAAAATGATCAAAGGAATTCATGTAGATATGCCACGTTCTAGAAACCTCCAGTCATCGTTGTCCCAAAGGTGCTTTTTCAAGAGGCAACTGGACTTTCTGGGTTTTCTTTGAAGACATTTCGCTTCTCATCTAAGAAGCTTCTTTAGCTCTAGTCAAAAGCTCCAGTCATTGGATATGTGTTGGGCAACTTGCTGAATCAGAGAAGAAACTGGAAAATAATGGTTTCAGTGCACTGACCAGTCTCCAATAACTTGCTCTACTGCACAATTTTTTTTCTTATACTGGCAGGAAATAATTTAAACCTGAGTTCCTGAGATGAGTCACTGTACTGGGTGGGATGTTCCAACTACAAGTAAATTTTCAGCCATTCTATATGTAATAATATTACCTTACATTTGAACATTTTTATAGCCTGAGTTTTATCACCAATACTCCGTATATATATATATATTACAGAATGGCTATTCAAGTTGATTTCTGGCTCATGCCAACTGAACTCAAAAAATCTCTCCCAGTATTCCATGTTATATGCACATGCATATACATAAGGCACAGCCAGATGACTTTGACTCTGGATAATCCACCAGGCCTTCAGTTGGCAGGAAACTATGTCACGGTAAAATGATGTGCTGTCCCCAATGTGTTAGATCCTCCCCGCACCAGAGGTGGTATTTGCTGGTTCTCCGAACTACTCAAAATTTCCACTACTGGTTCTCCAGAACTGGTCAGAACCTGCTGGAACCCACCTCTGCTTTGGATCATCTTTAGTTTTGGATGTGGTTGCACAACCCCAGACCAGGGGTGGGTTCTAAATTTTTTTACTACCGGTTCTGTGGGTGTGGCTTATTTTGTGAGTGTGGCTTGGTGGTGGGGGTAATGTGACTGGGTGGGCATGGCCAACTTTTTTGTTTTTTTACTTTTAAAAGCATTTTTTCTACAACCTTAAGAGGTTGCAGAAAAAAATGCTTTTAAAAGCCTCTGATGATCAGGCAACTCAGCTAGGATCGCCAGAGGCTTTTAAAGGCATTTTTTCCCCTACAACCTCTTTGGCCGAAGAGGTTGTAGAAAAAATGCTCTTAAAAGCCTCTGACGATCCCAGCTGAGCCACGTGATCATCAGAGGCATTTTTTTTTAACTTTTAAAAGCATTTTTTCGGCCGAAGAGGTTGTAGAAAAAATGCTTTTAAAAGTAAAAAAAAAAAAAAGCCTCTGATGAGGTGGGTGGGGTAAGCGAGTGGCAACCGGGCTGGGGACCAGTTCGGGGGCATGGCCACCCAATGTTATTACCGGTTCTCCGAACTACTACAAATTTTTATTACCGGTTCTTGAGAACCGGTGCGAACCTGGAGCAACCCACCACTGCCCCAGACGGACCCCAGACAGCACAATCTGGGGTGCCTGGTCCTTTTGGTCTACCAACACTGTACCCATCACCATTATAATTAAGGCTATCCACTTGATTGCTACACTTCTGTTTCTTTACCTTTCTCAAGATATTGTAGCTCTTCTAAGAGACCTACAGTAGTGTCGGAATAGGACTTTGTATACCAAATATAAAACTTGTACTGACTCCATAGGTATCCAATGCAGTTCTTTCAGAACAAGTCAGGTCCTCCATTCTTATGACCCAATAGACCTCCCTTAGCCATTCTCTCCCTAATATATTGTATTTTAAACCAAACATTCTTACCTAAATCAGGTTGGGAACACTAGATGAAGGAAATTGCAGTTGAATGTAGGAATACCTGATACCATCTTTTGTCAATGAACGAGTATGTATTACTAGTTAACTTGACATGTATTTTCAGTTCAGTTCAGTTCAGTTTACCCATTGGTGGATTTCTAGCGGCAGCGGTAGGAGGCTCCGCCCACCTGCCCGACATCATCACGGATGCTCTGCGCATCACTATTCCAAACCGGTAGCGAAGGTAAGTGAAACCCACTACTGAGTTCACCTCAGGATCGTAATCATGCTATTTTGCATGCAACGCATTAGCTACCTTTAGGGAACTTCCGCTTGTCATTCTCATTGTGATACAGAGTTCGGGAACGGTTTGAGAATATAAATAAAAATTAACTACGTGATAAATGAGTATCATATAAGCCATAATAGTGTAAATAACGTTGCTGTTAATTGGTTTCTGAAATTTGGGACAGGTAGCCCAAGTCATAACTATGCCACACATTTCTCACCACCTAGTATTTTTTTTTAATTAAATTTAAATATTTGTATATAGAGGGCGAGTTATTAAAATCCAGTTAGCGGAAGTGCTATTTAATTTTGAATTATTTCTTTGTAAGAGTTCAAATGGTGGAAAGAAACAGAATTGAAAATAATGACAGTAATTAAGACAAGTGTAAACAATTAATACACCATACTCAAATTTTATATGCATAGCATGTAATGTTAACTGCAAGCAAATGTAACAGTGTAAGGTCTGTGGATTTAAGAAATCTCTCCCCAAAATTTCCTCTTCTTATAAGACTATCATTTCAATATGGTTTTCATCTCACTGTTATTGATAATCTTAGTGAACGAAGTGCCCAAACTCTTGTTAAGGGCAAAACAGAATGGTTTGAGAAATACAAAGCTGTTATTCCCAATAAATAAGGAACACTAAATTCAGAGTTCCCGTAAGGTCAAGCACAATTCGTTTCCTTGGCTATCCCACAATTTCCTTAAATCCTCTCAAAATTTGTGGGGGCTGCAGTGGAGACCAGAGAACAGGAATGATATCAGGACACCCAATGTATGATAAAGAGGTAAGGTACTCTTCCCCTCTGCATTCCTCATTACATTCATCATCTACTAAGCACGCTAATGTACTTAATGGACTTGAGATGTAATTACAGCTTAAGTGATTCATTGAATGGAACTGTAAAATCAATTTAAGGATTGATTTTAATGATTCAGGGTAGAAGATAAATTAAATTTCAAACACAGGACAATCGTAATACTATGCTCTCTATCCAGGGGTGGGCTGCTGGGGGTTCGCAGAGGTTCAGGAGATTCTGTGCACAGGTGCCCCCCACAGATGCGCCCCGGCCTGTTTTGGCTTCCAGGTTGGTACAGGAGGCTTTTCAGGCCCAAATCGGGGTGCGGGGGGGGGATCACAATCTCCACAGTTTCTCTCCCCCACCCCATGTGCCCAGGCTTTCTCCTCCATTTCTGCCATGGGCAGGCACCTGCGGAGGGTGGAACCTGTGAAGATCGGGGAAGGCCCCGCCCCTGTGCATGCATGGCAGGGACCCAAAGACCAACTGTCCGGCAGGAGCTGCACGCACATGCACGGGTGGAGCTGGGCTGGGTGACGGCTGGCGTGCCCGCAGAGATGGCTCTGTGTGCCACCTGTGGCACACGTGCCATAGGTTTGTCATCACGGCCCTATATCATCTTGGGCAAATGGCTATCCAGTCTCCTCTTAAAAACCTCTAGTTATGGAGCACCCACAACTTCCGGAGATAAGCCATTCTACTGATTAATTGTTCTGTCACGAAATTTCTCCTTAGTTCAAGGTTGGCTCTCTCTTTAAAGATCTCCCACGTATTACTTCATGTCCTACTTTCAGGTGCTTTAGAGAATAGGTTGAGACACTGTGACAGACACTCAAGTAGTAGAAGACAAGTGGTGGGATCCTACTGGCTTAACAACCAGTTCGGTGATCATGCACTTCGCGCAAGCATGTGCACTTCACACATGCCAGTGTCAGACACGCGCTATGCGCGCATGTACAATTGAGCAAAAAATCACCTTCCGCGTTAGTGCTAGGGAATTAAAACAGCTGAGGCATGGCAATCCGCTCTGCCGTGCTAATCAGCTGCGAAGATATACATAACTATACATAAGCGCAGGGGCAGGTGGGCGGGGTCAGCTGATCATTGGAGCGAACCAGTTCTGATCATCGGAGCTACCAGTTTGCCAGAACCGGTCCGAACCGGTAGAATCCCACCCCTGTAGAAGACTGCTATCATATCACCCCTACTCCTTCTCTTTGTTATAACTAGACATACCTAGTTCCCTCAATTGTTCATTGCAGGGTTTAGCCTCTAGATCTGTTATCATTTTTACGGATCATCTCTGCACTTTTTCTAGGGTCTCAACATCTATTTTGTATCATAGTGACCAGAACTAGACAGAGTATTCTAAGTGTGGGATCACCAATGCGGTATAAAGCAGTTCATGTGATTTTGAAACTATCCTTCTGTTAATGCAATGTAGGATTACATTAGCTTTTTGATAACTGCAGCATATTGCTGTCTCATATTTAAGTGGCGGTGGTCTATTTAGGACATCTAAATCCCTCTCACTGTTCCTACTGTTGAGCCTTGCAAGTATCACCTATTCTATAGCAGTGGTGGGTTGCCCCCGGTTCGGACCGGTTCGCAAGAACTGGTAGTAAAACCAGCAGGAGGCCTCGCCCACCATGCCAGATGTCATCATTGGTGATCTGCGCATGCGCAGAAGTGCAAACCGATAGTAAATAAGTAGAACCCACCCCTGTTCTATACCTGTGCATTTGATTTTTCTTGCCTATGTGTAGGACCTTATTTTTCTCTCCAATGATCCCCAGATCATTAATGAAAATATTGAAGAGTACTGGGCACAAGACTGAACTTTGAGGTACCCCACTGCATGCTTCATCCATGTAGATGTAGTTCCATTAAGGATAATGTGCTAAATGAAGTTGGTTAGCCAACTGCAAATCCATCTGGTGGTGGTATCATTGTTCTGTCTTGCCAAGATGTAGATTGTCGTCTACTTCGTCAAATGCCTTACTGAAGTCTAAGTAAACTATGAAGTCTAAGTAAACTATGTCCACAGCATTTCCACTTATCCACTCATTTAGTCACTTTATTAAATAAGGCAATAAGGTTTGTCTGGCATGATCTGTTTTTGATAAACCTATGCTGGCTTCTAGTAACTGCCTTGTTTGTTTCTAGGTGCTGATAACTGTGCTGCTTGATCATCTTTTCCAGGATTTTCCCAGTTTTTGGTGTCTGCATCATTGTAGTTGATTGTAGTAGATTGTTTCCACAATCCACTTTGGGGGTCCTTGGTGCTCTGAGTTTGGCAGTTTTATCACAGACACTTCATACCAAACTAGTTTACCAAATTACCACCAAGCTCAGAGAGCACCAAGGACCACACAGTTCAACCCCAAGCTATAAATAATCCTCTTCTACTGGTGGATCCATTTTCCATCCTTTGCGTAGATTGGAACCACACCAGTTCTTTACCAGTCTTCTGATATCTCCCTGGTGCTCCAGGAGCTTTGAAAGATTTCGTTCATTGGTTCTGAGATCACGTCTGCCAGTTCTTTCAGAACCCTGGAATGTAATCCATCTGGTCTGGCAATTTGAACATGTTTAGAGTGGGATAGGTGTTCTCTTAACATTTCCTTGCCTGTTTTGATTGGCATTCCTGTTCTGTCTCCTACAGTGCTGCTTTTGATAGGTTGGACAATTTTTTGTGTGAGGACAGACTCATAGAATAAATTAAGTAATTTCTGCCCACTATCCATCACCTCCTTGCCATCTTTTCCCTTTAGTTGACCAATCGTTTCTTTGACTTGATTCCTTGATCTGGTTGTTAGCACTCTCTGAGAACTGTTGAGGCCATTTGGGGGGGTTTATCTGTGCCCAGAGGGTCACCTGAATCAGGGTGAAATTTTGGATAGAGAGGACCACTGGTTTGAAAGAGGGCAGTGGTGAAATCCAAATTTTTTTATTACCGGTTCTGTGGGCATGACTTGGTGGGCGTGGTGTGGCTTGGTGGGCATGGCAGGGGAAGGATATTGCAAAATCCCTATTCCCACCCCACTCCAGGGGAAGGATACTGCCAAATCCCCATTCCCTCCCCACTCCTGGGGGAAGGATATTGCAAAATCTCCATTCCCACCCCACTCTGGGGCCAGCCAGAGGTGGTATTTGCCAGTTCTCCGAGCTGCTCAAAATTTCTGCTACCGGTTCTCCAGAACCTGTCAGAACCTGCTGGATTTCACCCCTGAAAGAGGGGTAAAAGAATCCATCTACTGTATGTTAGAATTGAACACCCCTCCCTCAAGTGGTGGTGGTGGGGGGAATAAGACACCAATCTCCAGTTTACAATGCAGTCCTTGCAGCCGTTCCAAGAAGATTCCACAACCAATTGCACCCTGATTCAGGTGACCATCAGGGTATAGATAAACCCCCAAGTGGCCTCAACAGTTCTCAGACTGCTAACAACCAGATAATTGCAAAGAAATATAATCCTTCCACCCCCCCCCACCACCATCCTCTCAGAACCCATCCTTCTGCCTACCCACTATCCAGTCTCATCTGTCAGTACCTATCTTTCCATCCCACTGCCATCAGAACTGATGAAGCTTCTTGGATGAGAAGTGAAACATTTTCTTCTTCCTCGAGAAAAAAACAGTCCAGTTGCTTTTTGAAGAAAAAAAGCATCTTTGAGACAAGAGACTCCAGAGGAAGCCAATATGGTTAGCAAGTGGTTAGAATGCAGTATTGCAGGCTAATTCTGCTGACTCCCAGGGGTTCGATCCTCACTGGCTCAAGGTTGACTCAGCCTTCCATCCTTCCAAGGTCAGTAAAATAAGGTCCCAAATTGTTGGGGGGAATATGCTGATTCTGTAAACCGAGAGGGTTGTAAAGTACTGTGAAGTGGTATATAAGTCTAAGTCAGTGGTGGGTTTCATTTTTTTTTTTTACTACCGGTATTGTGGGTGTGGCTTGGTGGGCATCGCATGGCTTGGTGGGTGTGGCTTGGTGGGCATGGCAGGGAAAGGATACTGTAAAATCTCCATTTCCATCCCACTCCAAGGGAAAGTTACTGTAAAATCCCCATTTCCTCCCAATCAGCTGGGACTTGGGAGGCAGAGAATAGATGGGGGCGGGGCCAGTCAAAATTTCCGCTACCAGTTCTCCAGAATTGGTCTGAAACCCACCTCTGGTCTAAGTGCTATTGCTATTAGATATATTTCTTCTTCTTGCTCTGTTTAACACATTTCCCTATACACACACCTTTTGCATTATCTCACCTAAGTCCTTCTATTTTTTTCTTTTGCAGAGATTTTTGGCCAAATTTTGGCCAAATTTTGAACAATTAAAAGTAAAGGTAAAGGTTCCCCTCGCACATATGTACTAGTTGTTCCCAACTCTAGGGGGCGGTGCTCATCTCCATTTCAAAGCCGAAGAGCCAGCGCTGTCCAAAGACATCTCCGTTGTCATGTGATTGGCATATCTAAGCCAAAGGTGCACAGAACGCTGTTACCTTCCCATCAAAGGTGGTCCCTAATTTTCTACTTGCATTTTTTACAAGCTTTTGAACTGCTAGGTTGGCAGAAGCTGGGACAAGTAAAGGGAGCTCACCCCATTACGCGGCACTAGGGATTCGAACCGCTGAACTGCTGACCTTTCGATCGACAAGCTCAGCATCTTAGCCACTGAGCCACCGCATCCCTTTCTTTGTCCCTAACAATTAATTGTCCCTAACAATTAAGGTTAGATAAAAGTCCACCATAAGATCCCAAAGCTGTAGAACATAGTTTCTCAACCATGGCAACTTTAAGAGGCATGAACTCCCAGAATTCCTCAGTCCATGTCCAATTCCAGTCTAAAGTTAACTAAGGTTCAGAAATATTGCTGTAGACTACTCTACAGACAGTAAACCCATGGAAAAAGTCACTGTTGGCCCCTGCCTGGTGTTGCCAAGAAGACATCTACGTGTCTACTGAGTCCCCGGGATTTGAGTTCCATTTGAGAAAGATTTTGACTTCTTTGCGACATTAGAATAGAATAGGATAGGATAGGATAGGATAGGATAGGATAGGATAGGATAGGATAGAATAGAATTCTTTATTGGCCAAGTGTTTTTGGACACACAAGGAATTTGTCTTGGTGCATACGCTCTCTGAGTACATAAAAGAAAAAATACATTCGTCAAAAATCATAAGGTACAACACTTAATGATAGTCATAGGGAAACAGTCAATATAAGTGGGAGAAGATGGGTGACAGGAACGATGAGAAGATCGTTCCTATCACCCATCATACTTACTAAATCTGCATAGTAATGCAGACTTAGTAACTAGTTTGACAATGTTGAGGGAATTATTTGTTTAGCAGGATATAGTTTAGGATATAGTAACATCAGCTGGGATCATCCCAATAGAGTAACTCTGAAAATTGTCCTTGTTAAGAAGTTTCAGTACCATTAGACAAGTCCTTGGCCAAATCTCTGTTCAGAAAATCATTGAATCTGCCTCTTTATCTGTGCCAAACTTTTTTTTAAAAAAAAAAACTTTGATCATGCTGGCTCAGTAGTTGAAAGGGACAGATCCTCCAGTTGGGGAGCCCTGTTTTGGGAAGGGGGTTGAATTAAATGACCTTCAAGATCCTTTTCTTCCCATGACTTTCGAATGCAGGGAAACAGGAAATTAGGCAACCAAAACTTCAGCATATCATGGAAACGGTGGATCGAAAACTCTGAGGCTTGAAGTTCCTTAAAGTGCCATTTTATTAGAGATGTCATACTGGCACATCTGCGAAAACCCGAATCTGAAAGCTTCCAGGTTTTCTTTACCCAAAAGAAAAGTTCAAGTCCTTGCCCAGCACCCACATGACCATCACATGGTCCAATCAAAGCACCGTCCCGACTGGAGATGCCTCCCAATTCCAGCCCTCCAGGTGCAAGGCAAGATGTCCTTGACTCTCTGAGAAAAGAATGTTATTATCAGGGGTGAAATACTACCGGTTCAGACCAGTTCAGCCAAACCCCTAGAGGTGGCGGCAGGTGGTTTGGAGAACCGGTAGCGGCGGCCGCCTGAGGTTCCGCCCACCCACCCACCTAGACGTCATTACTTCCTGATTTTAACCAGGAAGTAACCTGTTTTTGACCCTCTGCGCATGTGCAGAAGGCTTTGCGTATGCGCAGAGGGTCCAAGCGCACACGTGATGCGCGCAGACCGTGCACTTCCAAACCGGTAGGGAAGGTAAGTAGATTTCACCCCTGGTTATTATGACTATATATCACCCATGTTCCATACAATCCCCCCTCCTATTGTGGCTCCATTGCCTGAGCCTGGGCTATTGACAGATACAGACTCTGAGAGTGAGGAAGAGGAGTTGGCAAGGCCTCCCTCTCCCGGACCCTCCTCTCTGGCAATGCCTCCGGAGGACACCGAAGGCCAAAAGATAGTCTCAGAGCCAAGCACGTCCCCGCAGCCACAGGTGGACAGCGACAAAGGAGATAAGTGCTGGCTGGACCCTCGCCAGAGGCGCAGGGAGAAGCGTGCGCAGCAGAGGGGAAGGCGTGCCAGAGATTAGCTGAGTTACTGGACCACACCCCACAGGGTATAAATGTGGGTGTGGTGGCCAGTTCAGTTTGTGATGAGCAAAAACTAGAAATAATCCATGATCTCTGCGTTACTGGACTTTGCCTGCTTTATCGGACTGCATTTGGATTAATCCTTGTATTGTTGAAAACTCTGCCTGTTTTATCGGAATGCTGGCAGTCTAATCTTTGTTTTGTGTGAGTAAAGTCTGAATTGGCAGCTAGCCACTGGGTTGCTGCCAGCTTTATTTTCAAAGAATTTTGTCGTTTGGCTTATTAACTCCGGGCTGTCTGTGGGGGTGCGTGAGTAGAACGGGGACAGAACACCTCCCAGTTTCCCACTGTAGTAAATGTGGCAGGCCAGAAGGCCCAATGCAAAAGATGGCTTCCAAGCCTGACAGTTGTCTCATTACATAGGAATTTGGAGTTGATTTGGGAAGGCGGGAAAGAGATGGGAAGGAAGGGGCAGCCAATGAGGGCCTAGGGAAGCGAGTGCACAGTGTTGGGAAGCAACTCAAAGTAACCCCGCCCACTTGTAGTTTGTTGAGTAGAAGATGGGAGAGCGAGAGGAGTATAATCAGTTTCTATCATTTATAGAACTCTTAGTGTCTACCTGCTGGCCTCACCTACCTCATAGGACTGGCACCTGTTCCTTATAAGAAGGCTGGGGAGAAGATGACATTGAGGGGTACAATGGGCAGTCAACTCCAGAAGGAAAGAACCAAGCTGGAGGGAAATGCCAAGAGAGACGGGAAAGTGCCCCTTTCTTGGGCTTCCCAAACACGTGTAAAACAGATTGCTGGATGGCTTTAAGAATAAGGGGATCAGTGGGTGGGTGGGAAGCTACTTTTATACCAGCGCAGTTAAGAGTAATTCAAATCTCGCTGAAAGTCTGTAGAGATTCTCAGTGATCCAGGTCATGGTTGTCTCAAAAGGTGCTTTTTCAGGACTTTCTTGTTTTTTTCTTTTGAAGACGTTTCGCTTTTCATCCAAGAAGCTTCTTCAGTTCTGAGGAAGCTTCTTGGATGAGAAGCGAAACGTCTTCAAAGAAAACAACAAGAAATTCCAGTTGCCTCCTGAAAAAAAGCATCTTTGGGACATTAAATCTCACTGGTTTATGAATTGGGGACAATACAGGGGTAAAATCCAGCAGGTTCTGACAGGTTCTGGAGAACCGGTAGCGGAAATTTTAAATAGTTCGGAGAAGCGGCAAATACCACTTCTGGCCGGCCCCAAAGTCGGGAGAGAATGGGGATTTTGCAGTATCCTTCCCCTGGAGTGGGGTGGGAATGGTGATTTTGTAGTATCTTCCCCTGCCACGCCCACCAAGCCATGCCCAACAAGCCACACCATGCCCACCAAGCTACGCCCACAGAACTGGTAGTAAAAAAAAATTGGATTTCACCACTGGGACAAATTAAGAGCACAGTTGTGGGAACAGGGGACACAAGGCTTGATGAAGATTAAGTGGTCTGAGTGGTGGCGTTTTTTCACCCAACTTCTTCCTCACATGCATCAAAAGCTGGGATGCTTTCTGGTGTCCTGCCTAGCCAAGGTAGAAGTAGGCAGTGAGCCATCTTCATCTATATGCACCAGGATGAAGGTTTACCCAGAAAATTATACAATGCAAAAAAGAGTGTTTTTGTCTCTTGGGGTCCCTCATGTACGTTCTGCAAAGATACCATTTGAGTTCCTATCAAAAAAAAAAGGAAAAACATGGAACATCTTTCCTTATCATCCCTCCATGCAGCTACGTTGGAAGCATTAGGAAATAGCCTTTGACCTTCTTTGGAGAAGCTTCTTTCCAGGTAGAGAGCAGGGCTACCACATCAGCAAAAGTTTGCTGCTGCTGTTGTTGTTAGTTGCGAAGTTGTGTCCGACCCATCACGACCCCATGGAGACAACCTTCCTCCAGGCCTTCCTGTCCTCTACCATCCTCTGGAGTCCATTTAAGCTCACACTGACTGCTTCAGTGACTCCATCCAGCCACTTCGTTCTCTGTCATCCCCTTCTTCTTTTGCCCTCAATCGTTCCCAGCATTAGGCTCTTCTCCAGTGAGTCCTTCCTTCTCATTAGGTGGCCAAAGTATTTGAGTTTCCTCTTCAGGATCTGGCCTTCTAAAGAGCAGTCAGGGTTGATCTCCTCTAGGACTGACCGGTTTTTTCGCCTTGTAGTCCAAGGGACTCGCAGGAGTCTTCTCCAGCACCAGAGTTCAAAGCAGTGGTGGGTTTCAAAATTTTTTACTACCAGTTTTGTGGGCGTGGCTTGGTGGGCATGGCATGGTTTGGTGGGCATGGTTTGGTGGGCGTGGCAGGGGAAGGATACTGTAAAATCTCCATTCCCTCCCCACTGCAGGGGAAGGTTACTGCAAAATCCCCATTTCCTCCCGAGGGACTCAGGAGGCAGAGAATCAGTGGTGGGATTCAAGTACTTTAACAACCGGTTCTCTGCCCTAATGATTTCTTCCAACAACCAGTTTACCAAACTGCTCAGAAAGTTAACAACCGGTTCTCCCGAAGTGGTGCGAACTGGCTGAATCCCACCACTGCAGAGAATGGATGGGGGTGGGGCCAGTCAGAGGTGGCATTTACCGGTTCTCCGAACTACTCAACATTTCCACTACCGGTTCTCCAGAACTGGTCAGAACCTGCTGAAACCCACCTCTGGTTCAAAGGCCTCAATTCTTTGACGCTCAGCCTTCCTTAGAGTCAATCTTACCTCTCACGGACTACACAGACATATCCTTGCAACTTTCTTATCCATGCTGTGGATGGATAACATCTGTGGAAACATCTCCCAGGATGTTTCTCAAAAACACTGAGCAGATCTCCTGGTGGCCTCCTATCCAATGCTATTCAGGCTTTTGCTTTTCAGCTAAGCTCTGTGAATGCCTTCCTCTCTTAAAAATCAGCCAGGATTTTTTTTTTTTTTAATTTGATTTATATGCCGCCCTTCTCCGGAGACTCAGGGCGGCTTACAATGCGCTAAGCAACAGCCTTCATACTTTTTGTATATATTTATACAAAGTCAGCTTATTGCCCCCACAATCTGGGGTCAATCCTCATTTCACCTACCTTTGAAAGGATGGAAGGCTGAGTCAACCTTGAGCCTGGTGAGATTTGAACTCGCAGTAATTGCAGGCAGCAGATGTTAATAACAGTGCTTTAGTCTGCTGCGCCACCAGGATTTTTTTTTTAAATTTGATTTATATGCCGCCCTTCTCTGGAGACTCAGGGCGGCTTACAATGCATTAAGCAATAGCCTTCATACTTTTTGTATATATTTATACAAAGTCAGCTTATTGCCCCCACAATCTGGGGTCAATCCTCATTTCACCTACCTTTGAAAGGATGGAAGGCTGAGTCAACCTTGAGCCTGGTGAGATTTGAACTTGCAGTAATTGCAGGCAGCAGATGTTAATAACAGTGCTTTAGTCTGCTGCGCCACCAGGATTCTTGCCCAGGTTCCCAAGAAGGTTTTTTGCCTTCGCTTAGTGGGCTTCCCACAGGCCGGGGATCTCCAGATGGTCTCCTGCCCAAGTGCTAACGGAGCCTCAACCTGCTTAAATTTAAATTTCCTTGAGAGCAGTCCAAGCTTTTTCCGACCGGGAAAAGGCCAGGTGGTGCCCCGGTGTTCCACTCTCAGGGCTGCCGCCTCCCAGCCTTCCCCGGGCCCGCCCGACATGAGGGGAAGAGTTGGGGAGGAGATGGGGAGGGAGGGAGGGAGGGGGGGGGCGCGCCGGTCGCCTGGGCCCAGAGGAGGGGAGGGGAGGGGGGGGCGAAGGCGGGGAATGAATGGGGAGGGAAAAGCCGGCGCCGGGCTGGCAGAGATGGTTGCTTGCCGCTCGGAAGAAGCGGAGGAGAGGCGGTGAAGCTGGCTGGGAGAGGCGAGGGTGAGTTGGGCGCACCGGCCGGGGGGTCCCAGGAGAAGAAGAAGAAGCAGCAGCAGCTGCACACAAAGCCCGGACGAGGAGGGCAAGGCAGGGCAGGGCAGGGCAGGGCAGGGCCCGCGGGATGGAGCGGTGGGGTGTGTGTGGGAAGGAGGCAGGCAGGGCAGCCGGAGCCCTGCAACGGGAGGCGAAGAAGCCCCCCCCCACCCCAAAGACCGCGCTCCATCACCAGGATTCTGCGGAGGACGATTCCCTGAGGAGGAGGAGGAGGTAGAGGAGGGCTGGCATCGTCCCTCCGCCTCTCCTGCTGCCGCCGCCGCAGCCGCCGACCTCGCGCGGCGGTCCTTGGGGGCGCTGCGGAAGCCGTGCCCCCCCCCCCGCACCCCACTTGCCAAAGCGCCCTTCCCGGCTCTGCAGCTGCTGAGGGGGACCGCGCCGCCCGCTTCTATCCTTCACCCCCCCCCCCACTTCCAGTTAGCTTGCTTGAAGCTCCGAAAAGGCGGGAGGGTCGCGAGGGGAGTGGGTGGGTGGGTGTGGGGTGTGTGTGGGTCTCCCCTGACGGGAAGGGCTGACGGCTCTTTCGCGGAAAGTTACTTTCTTGGCGGATTCTTGACCCGAGTGGGTGGGTGAGTGGGTGCGTGGGTGGATGGGCCTCTTGGGTGGGTCGAGGCGGTGAGCCTCCCTTCCCCTTTGCCGTGTTTTCGGTTGAGATTGGGTCTGTCTGTCTGTCTGTCTGTCTGTCTGTCCTCCGGGGCTGGAGGATCAAGAGCTTCCACGGCCCCGCGAGACGCGAGGACACTCAAAAATACTTTTAAAAAAAAAAAATTGAGGGGGGGGGAAACGGACACTTAGCGCTCCCCTTTCGACCTCTTCCACCTCTCCTTCCCGCCCGCCCGCATGTGTGTGTGTGTGGTGTGTGTGTCCGCGAGCGCGCGTGGGTGGGTGGGAGGACACGCGGAGACTGGACACGCTGCACACCTGCGCTAGAAACCTGGGCCGTCGTCGGCGTTAGGGATGCTGCTCGGGTAGCCCGAGATGCTTTTGGATGAAAGAGGCCGGGGGCGACCGGTTGGGACCCCCACCTGGGATGTTGTGGACGCCGAGCCCGTTGCGTGTCGAGTCGCTTAGCAAGATTTTTCTCTTCGGGGTTCCGGCGTTCCCAAATCGTGGGAATTCTTCCTTTGCCCCTGCTGTCCGGCTCTCACCTGTGGGGGATGGTTGCGGTCGACGTGGCTGTGTTTCTCGGGGCTGAAATGATTGTGGGGATGGTTGGGGATGATGGGACAGGATGTCTTGCCTTTCCCGATAATGCCAGCAAAACCCACACCTGAAATCGGGCTACAAGAAAGGAAGGAAAGAAGGAAGGAAGGAAAAGGAAGGAAGGAAGAAAGAAAGAAGGAAGGAAGGAAGGAAAAAGAAAGGAAGGAAGGAAGAGAAAGAAAAAGAAAGAAAGAAAGAAAGAAAGAAAGAAAGAAAGAAAGAAAGAAGAAAGGGGGGATCAACTGAGAAGCCCCCCAAACCTGGTCTCTCTTTGAGGCATCCTGCGTCTCTTTCCTACCAGAAAGGCATGGATTTCCCTATATCCTTTGAAAGGCCGCTCAAGTTTAATTTAACGAAGCCAGAGATTAATTAACCTCTGATGGAAACAGGTGCCTCTCTCTTTCTCCCGAAAGACTTGACGCCTATATAGACATATCAGGATCACCTTTGGAAAGGGGTTTTTCCCAAAAGCCCAATCAAGATGGTTGAGTAGGTTTTAAATATCTATCTATCTATCTATCTATCTATCTATCTATCTATCTATCTATCTATCTATCTATCTAAGGATCTGCATATGGGAGCTGCAAGAGTCAGAGGAAATTTCTAGGTAACGTACAATTTTAATAATTTGCAGTTGCGTAGGAGGCCTATCATGGAATCTGGAAGGGTGATATATATAGGCGATCAGTATTTTGGAGGGCTTTGTGCCTGTAGGAGTTGTATACGGATGCACTTTTTCAATGCTTCAGCTTTCTTACTATATGTAGTGCCTTATGTGAGGCATAGTAAAATTACAGTGTACTCTGAGGCTGCACCATAATTTAGCCACAGAGATAAACCATTACATCTTTTCTGCTGGGTGTTTTGAAAAATGAAAATGAACCTTAAAATTTCCTGGATGGATGTACGGGTTAATGTATTGAATAAGTTACGTGCATGGGCTGTTTCTCTGAAACTGTAAGAAGTCCAGTATCTGTTGAGAAAGTCCATAAAATACGTTAAAATTTCTGTTTACAGTGTCCCTGAGAGATATTCTCAAAATGTTGCTACAGCTATTCTGAGGTAGCTTTTTATTCTTTAAGAATTCATAGCTATGAAGGGAGCCTCGTTTTTTATATCTATAGATGAAGTCTTTCTGTTCATGGGAGATTTTATTGGTAAGATAGCAGTTTCACTGCGTTAATGCCACTTCTGTTTATTTCTATTCAGAAGGAATAAACACCACTGAAGTTCATTGGAACTTATTTCCAGTAATATTACCTAAAATTGCAGTCACCTTAGATCAAAACTTTTTACTTAATTAGCCCCAATAAATTTAGCAGAATTTAAATTCTAAATGGACCTAGAGAATTGCATTGTAAACATCTATATGTTAAATATACAAAGAACTTATTGTATATTTTTTATAAGGACTCTGTCAATTCTCTCTCGATTCTCCAATGAATGATCAGAATGGAAAGCTATCCCATAATTAAAAAAAAATAGCTGCATAACATATAGAAATTACTTTTTTATTCTTCCTAACTCATAGAATAACTTTTTATTCAATATATTTTTCAGTTCGAGTTTCACTGTTTAATGTACTTTGGCTTATTCATCTCAGGCAATCTCTCACAGAGGAAACGAGCAGATATTATGGAACGTTATTAGAAACAATACTTACTTTATAATCAAATTCATCATTATATATTTCTGACTTGTAGATGGTGAATTTTCAGGGCCAGAACCTATTTTGATTAAGAACCTGTTTTGGTTTTTTGTGGACAGATTCACATCTTTTAAACCAAGATAAAGAAAATGTAGGATTGGCTTCTGTCAGTATTTTACTTTTGCTAAATCATATGTTGATATCATGTAATAGAAGGCCAAATTGATATAGGAGATAGTTTTAAGGTTAAAGACGATAAGTCTTTGCTTAAATATTTCTATATATTTTCTATATATCTCTGGACAAATTAGATACGATCCATACATCATAAAGTACAATCTGTAGGTCAAAATTTTGAAATAATAGGTTCTCAAAATCTGAAAACATAGTTTATAGATTAGATTCTTATATTAATTGGGTCTGCTTGAATGCCTCTGCATTTCTATTAAACTACAATTATATTTCAGCATTAAAAAAATCTAGAACCTTTTCATTCTTTGTTCACCTAAGAGGGAGTAAGGAAAAAATCTGTACGATTTGTGGCACTGCCCTTGGCCCTTTGAAACTAGTTAATGTTAGTAGGTAGATTTAGAACTCTTTTTATAAGGAGGAACAGATTCATGGTTGCCTTTTCATTTACATTTCAAAAGTACAATAATGAACTAACTGAAACCTAGGTTGGTAGAATTCAAGGGAACAAAATAGTCAGCAGAAGCGTGAAGTCTGATGGAATGATAGTGTTTAAACGAGTAAAATTAGGTGTCACAGTAAGAGAGGAGACTGAGAAATTTCTCAGTCTCCTCTCATACTGTGGCACCTAATTTTAATCATATAATCACAATCATTTCATCAGACTTCAAGGCACAGGTCAATATTTGCTTTTGATCCCTCCTCGGTAAGGAAGTGTTTTACACATTGAAAGAAATCAATATCTAGTCATTATCATTAGACACAGGAGTACTGATATTATGCAGCAATAAATACTGTTGTGTCCAATATAAAAATCTCGTGCCCCAGAAATTTTCTTTTAAGCAGCTCAATTATAAAGCCAAAGAGAGCAAATAAAGCCTTTGCCTATTTATTTATTCTTCCTAAATTATGTTCATCCTCTTGAAACCTCCATTGCATATGGATCGAACATCTGGTGTCCCGAGTTGGCTTCTTTCACCAGGGTGCAGAATTTTATGATCCTAATTTCTTATGCTTATTTTTTTTTTAAAAAAGCATTAACATCTAATTAAATTACTTTGATGAAATTATACTTCTTTTTAATGAGATTTTTATAAATTGTGGAAAAGTTTGTAGCTTACACAAACACATTCAGGTAGAGATTCAACACATTTCTTCCTTTTCATTCTTGTAGGAGCCGTATTGTAGATAATTCCTCGGCCGGATAAATTCAGGCAATATATATTAAAATGTTACTGTTTGTCAAATACTTGCTACTGAATTACTTGTGCAATCTTATGTCTCTACAGTTTTATGCTGTTATACATAGAGAATTAACGAATGAAGGCAAATACACGTGTCCCAGGATAATGTTTCAGCATCCAATTTGGGCAGGTCACCATTCTGATGAGAGAGGATGGGCTCCAGCATAAGTCCAAAAGCTGGAAAGATTAAACCTCTTGTCCCAGTGACCGACCCAGATTGGATCCTGCAATTAAAACTGTGAAACAAAGACTATTCTCAAAACAGAGAGAGGCATAATGTGTACCTGATTTCATTTTAAAATGGTCATGCATTAAATTTTAACATTTCCTTTATTGGAAAGAACTATTAATGATTTAAAAATACAATTAAATCAAATTAGTGATGTCTTTTTCTGCAAAGTTTGCTGTTTACTTGGTTAAATCCTCACACATATGACAAGTTCTCAAAAGCAAGTTTTGTAGGGATCAGGGAAGATTTATCTAAGATAAACACATAAAAAAAGTAGAGCTTAAATAAGAAAACCCTATATTACTGTTGATATTAGCTTCTTAAAAAAAGAGCATGAATATTTTTGTTTTCTTTGTTTCAGGGCTGAGCTTGATGTGGTTTAGAATTTACTGTCAAATACCGCAACCCCAAATTATTTTGCTTTTCTTTTGCTACTATAGATTTTCAACACTGTCCTGTGGAATTCATGACTAAAAAACAAGATCAGTTCTTGCCACAGGTATAGTGGCTAGGACATTATTTATGCTATTAATGCCGTATAAGAATTATTTTGTAGATATGTAATTAATAGGCAACAATCAAAGACTGATTGATATTTTAATTACATAAGTGTGCATAATAAGGAAAGAGACATTTTTTCCAAAACTGATCTT
This sequence comes from Pantherophis guttatus, assembly GCF_059756535.1. Taxonomy (NCBI): domain Eukaryota; kingdom Metazoa; phylum Chordata; class Lepidosauria; order Squamata; family Colubridae; genus Pantherophis; species Pantherophis guttatus. The sequence continues at coordinate 78,910,001 of NC_142069.1, forward strand.
GAGCTTTAGAAAATAAGCAAAAATGTTTAGTTCATGCAAAGGGAGATACTCTATCCTAATCTGGACATTGATTAGAACGGTCCTTCAAAAACAGGTAAAACATAGTTTGAAGTCAATAAATAGATAACAAGTAATACTTGGTAAAAGATCTAGGAAATTTATTTCAAGCCTAAATTTTTCCTATAAAGGGGCATTTTTAAAATCCCATTATGAACTACCCTATTACATCAAGCCTATGGCATTTTTTTTTTGTACACAAAATTTTACATATGAATTTAATTAAAAATTAGAGCTTTGCTCTTTTTAAAATTACAAGATGATGAATTTCTGTCCTAAAACCAGAATATGTTAGACAAAGCATTTGGCAAAGAGCAACATAAAACGACTGGTGTTCATTTCCAAGCTGAAATTTCTGGGAGAGCTAACAAGTCTCGTAAAAATAAAGCAAAATGGACATACTTGGTAAAGTATGGAGAAATAGGCAATGGAGCAATTGTAGGAAGTGCTCTTGAAGTTATTTCCAGAGATAATCAGAACTAGGCTGAAAACTGAAAAAGTAAAAAGTTATAGTACCAAAGAAAGGTGGGTTTTCAAAAGATTGGTAAGAAGAAAGTTTTGGAAGAATGGAAAAACAACATCCTTGGTTTGCTCCCAATTTGGGGAATTCAACCATGCCTGCCTCATTTCATTTTTTCATTTCATTTATTGGATTTGTATACCGCCCTACTCCCGAAGGACTCAGGGCGATGAACAGCCACAGAATAAAACACATAAATACCTGACGTTAAGAGAGAAATAGATTCAAAACTGCTGACCCTAGCGATAAAATTGTGTCACAACTAAGCAGCCAAAGGAAGGCTTCCTACAGAAGGGATATTTTTGCCTTATGAAGAACAGACTTGCCTTGTTAAGCAGGCACTGATTCCTCTCTAACTAGCTGTTTGTGGCAATGCCTTTTGGGGGATCCCGAAAGCTCCAGGCTGTAGACAGATGGTAGCAATTGCTTCCTGTATAGAGAAAGGTGAGCTTAATGAACAAATTCAGCAAACTGCTAATGAGTAAACTGCCACCACTAACAACACAATGATCTTCCCTCCCTCCCATCTGATTATCAGGATCAGCCGACAGCTAAGGGTGAGAGAATAATTAAATCTCAAGGCTGGAGTGTGAATTTTTTTGGTTTGGGGGACATTGATTTGAGCTCCGAGTGAAATCTCATACGGCCCGTAGACCTTCAATTTGTTCTTAGTTACATTATTAATACTTGGTATGGCTAATTCTTTATTATTCGCAGACTCCAGAGGTGCATGTGTATAAGTCCCTGAATGTTTCTGTGTCTGAAGTGGTGTCTGAAAGGCCAAAAGAAGCTGCTTTAGGCGATAGGATCTTTGGTTTGAACTTCTGTTTTTGAACATTGCTGTTGAGGCCCACCAACGGATCTGGCAGCAGATTCGGACAGTGAGGAGGTTGGGGAGGAACATGGGCCAGTCCTGGAGTCTGGGGAAGGCTCTGATGAGGGCTTTGCGTCGGAGGCAGAAAAGTGGCCACAGTCGTATGCCAGTTATCAGCTGCCTTTGGAGTCAGACATTCAGTGAGGCAGACGAACAGCTGGAGCCTGTTCCCAGGGTGCACATACGCAGAGTTGCCAGACGAAAGGAACAGCTAAAGAACAAGGGTCAACTTGGGAGTAAGGCCACAGGTGAACGATGAAGGGCCCCTCCCAGAAGGAATAAAAGAGGAGCAAAAGGGGAGTGGAGTTTTCAGGAGACAATTAGTTCATTACTGCATTCTTGCCAAGTATTGCGGGGTCTGAAAGATATTGGCCTGGCCACTCTCCAAGCCTGATAAAGATCAGTAATTGTGAACTATCTTGAAAGACTGTGGAAGAGGAAAGACTTTGCTGGAGTGGAATTCACTGTAAATTAAATAAAAGGGGTTTATCGGGACGAGGCCTCGTGCTGCGGGGAAGCCTAGGTCCGAACAATTGCAGATGACCAAAGGGCGCATTGAATGCTGGCATTACTCTGAGAAATCGCAATGCTCTTTTTCACACGAATGAAAGGAGATGGTCTAGGACATTTCTATCTGATAGATATCAGGAGTATTTACGGCATGTGGTCAAAAAAGGGAAAATGATGGCTATAATGGTGTGATTCTATCTGTGGATTTTGACTGTGTGCCCAGAGAATCCTTCGCTTGATTTCAATAACTTGGGTTTACAAATCCATCAATAAATTTCCTTGTGGTTTAAGACTAAATCCTGATAAAGCAAAACGATATTGAAATTCTGCCTAGAGCTGGAAATCTTTTTCCGATTTGAAAGCTAAGGAAAAAGAAACTATAGATTGCCGCTGAAAATATTTGATCTGAATGTTGGATTTGATCTCTATTTAGGCTATGTATTTATCTAACTCCATCTAACAAGTAGGGTGAGAGCCATTTTGGTATAAAGGTTAAAAGAACCAGGAAATGTGAGTTGTAGCCTCACCTAAGTGACTTTGGGCTACTGCATGGGTGTCGAACTCGTGGCGTCATGTTGTCGTTTTGACGTTTTGCTATTTTTCCCCCTTCGCGGAGCTGGGGTGGGTGTGGCCTCCATGTGACGCATCTGGCCCGCAGGCCATCAATTTGACACCCCTGACACTAGTGAGTTTCCCTTAGCTACAGGAGGAACCAAGGACAAAATTATTTTGTGGAAGGACAAATTATTTTATCAAAAACATGGACTTATTTATGTAAGTCTTCAGGATACAAGACTGACTTAAAAAACTTTCTTACCATGACACCGGTCAAAGGTAGATTTCCGTGCTAGTCATAGATTCTGTTTAAAATTACAGGACATAAAAATCCTCTTTCATTTAGTTTTTTAATTAAATTAAAAAGTTAATTTGTTCATTTAACTTAAAGGTGGTTTTGTAAATCTAGTGGTATTGATGCATATACAGGAAGTCCTCAATGTACGATCACAATGGAGCTCAACATTAACGTTGTTAAATGAGAAATTTGTTAATTTCCCCATTTTACAACCTTTCTTGCCACATTTGTTAAGTGAAGCACTGCAGTTGTTAAATTAGTAACGCGGTTGTTAAGTGAATCTGGTTTCCCCGTTGACTTTGCTGGTCAGAAGGTCGCAAAAGGGAATCATATGACTCTGGGACACTGCAACTGTCATAAATGTGAGTCAGTTGTCAAGCATCTGAATGTAAATCACATGACCATGGGGATGCTGCAATGGTCATAAGTGTGAAAAATGGTCATATATTTTTCAGTGCCGTTGTAACTTTGAACAGTCACTAAAAAAATTGTTGTAAGTCGAGGACTATCTGTATTTAACAGTAACCTGCTAATACCCGAACTCTGCATGCTAGCATCATGATATTAGCTTTTCAAGCTAGGACAAGGATCTGCAGACTTAAACGCTCAAAGAGCCATTTGGACCCGTTTCCCACAGAAAAGAAAACACCGGGAGCCACAAAACCCTTCCCCTGCTTGACTATTTCTTGAGCGGCCACAAAACTAGCATATGTCGTTGAATTAAACGTTCTGTTTCTTCTTGTGAAACTTTTCTTTTCTTGGACTTATCCATGGTTGGCGTACCAGGGGTTGAAAAGCTCAATAAATTGCGTGCCGGCAGGTGTCGCACATTGGCGGTTGTGACGCATAGTTTGAGTGACAGGGAGCCACAACAAAGGGGTGAAAGAGCCACATACGGTTGCTGACCCCTGAGTTAGGGAAAAGATATTTGACCATAGAAGATTCAAGGATAGGTTTTTAAATTGTGGTTTGATTTCCTCCCTGACCTGCTGAGATGGGTTTGTAGTCCTCAAGGCCGATGTCCTAAAAGGAGTAGGAGTAGGAATTGCAAGGGATACAATTGGTGAAGAGGCTTCATAACAGTAGTGAAGTATGTTTGGCTTCCAGTTGAAAGACAGAGAAGACAAAGGCAAAGGAACATTAATACAAATTCCATTTTCTCATAGATAAGAACAGTGCCGGAGAAGCTACACTCTACCCCTTAAGATTTATTTCAATACATTCGTTTGTAAGAAAACCTATTTATTTGTCTTACTAATATGTTTCACATCATCTTTAACCATTTAAGTGAACCTTAAAAGTCAAACAGGTACATCACATAGTAGTTTCAAAATTGAAATTAAGTTAGATTATCAATTTAACCTTTCTTATAGTACTAGTTTATGGATCTGGCTATATATGTGCAGTATTTTCTATTGTGCTCATCTGCATCTTTTTATACTTCCCTGCATTATCAGCATTTCATGGATTTGCAAATCTCATATGGAAATATGAGCTTAATTTCCACCTTTTTATTGTTATTGTTAATGTTTACAATTATTGATAATGATGCAGATTGTGGTTCAGTAAGGGTGAAAATTTACAAGAGAGTGAGAAATTGATGTTCATCTTCTATAGGCATATTGCATATCCGCATAAATTTGTATAGGAAAACCTGAATAGGAAACCCCTAATTTAAACAGCAGATAAAAGGGGGAAGAAATGATGTAATAAAAAGCAAGAGCACAGGGTCAGAAAAATGGTGTTCCGGTAGGAAATTTGGAGTAAAATGAGGTCATGATAGAGTAATGGTCTGTTATATTGTTCATATAATTTTTTAAAAAATGGTGCTGTATTTTGGACATGGATGTTCACAGCATTTTTATATGAAGTTATCCATAATTTTTTGTTTTATGACTTATACAGCACTGTGTAAAGGTGTTATGCAGGGGTGCAAAAATGGTGTAAGTTAGGAATGCTTTCAGAAATGGAAGTGTTAATAGTTTATTTTTATCCATTAACAAAATGGAAAGTAAATGGATGTTATGAAAGTAAATGAATATTTTGGTCATACCAAATATGGATTTGATTTGGGTTTCTCTTCCGTTCATTTACTTTCCATTTGCTTAATTGATAACAGTTTATTTTTATCCATTATTTTTAATGCTTCTATTTCTGAAAACATTCTTAATTTACAGCCTTTTTGCACAACTGCCCTACTCATTTCCACAGTACTGTATATTTAAGGTACATTTTCATATACGGCTTTCCATAATTTAAACATCATTTATATTATTCAACTAGTTTTACTATTCTACTTTTAGCTTTCTCCCCAAAATGTGTTGATTTTGTCTTCAACTTCTCACAAAGCGTTGCATTTTTATACGCAACTTGGAAACCTTTTTCAAAAACAGCATTTTTTTTTTTTTTTTGCAAACAAGGAATACCAATAGACCATTTAAACTTTCCTCCTGTAGTGCAGGAGTGTCAAACTCAATTTCATTGAGGGCCACATCAGGGTTGTGTTTGAGCTCTGGGGGCTGGCAGAGGGGGCATGCTGGAGTGGGCATGGCCAGCTCAATATCACTCGTGTCGGGGACACCTGTGGTGGCCCAAGTGCTCTGACAGCAAAAACCGGCTCCGAGCTCTGTTTTCGCTGCCAGAGGCACCGTGGCCCTGTCCTTCGCTGTTTCCAGGGTGACCCTGCGGACCAGATCTAAGCACCCCACGGTCCAGATCCGGTCCATGGGCCTTGAGTTTGACACCCCAGCTGTAGTGGGTTCCATGTAAAAAAAGGAACCCATAATCTTAAATTATTCTGTAACTTAAACCCCTCCTATATACATATTCTGGGGAGTGAGATTAGCTGGATGAATCTGTGAAAGATTATACCATGAAAAGTTCTTTTCTTTGGTCATAACTCATGAAGGATTGGGCCACAGAAGAAAATCTACCCAATTTTATGTGCTCAGGTTTCATAGTCTTCAATGTGGAAATTCTGAGAACATCCATGCAGTGACACTGTAGTGCCGTAATGGCGAACCTATGGCACTTGTGGCATAGCCATATTGGTGGGCATGTGAGCTCAGCCCTGGCATGCAGAAATAGGGGAACAGGCTGTTTCCTGCTTCCAGAGGGCCTCGGGGGGTGGTAGGGAAGGCCCGTTTTTTTCTCTCCCCAGGCTCCATAGCCTTTCTAGGGGTCTGGGGAGGGCAAAAACAACCTTCCCCACGGCCCTGGAGGCCCTTCGGAGGCAGGTAACGGCCCGTTTGCCAACTTCCGGTGGGACAGGAAGGCCCGTTTTCAGAGCCTTTCTAGGAGTCTGGGGAGGGCGAAAACCAAAGGCTCTGGAGCCTAGGGACAGCAAAAAATGGGCCTTCCGCTCTCACCAGAAGTTGGCAAACGGGCTGTTTCTGTCCTCCGGAGGGTCTCCAGGTGTGTGTGGGGAAGGCCATTTTCACCCTCCCCAGACTCCTAGAAAGGCTCTGGAGCCTGGGGACAGCAAAAAACGGGCCTACTGGGCCATTGCGTGCCAGGAGTGGGTGGAGTGTGTGGGGGTCGTGCGTGCATGCATGTGGCGCATAGAATTATGGGTATGGATGTGCGCATGCGACCCCCCCACCGCTACTGGCACGCGATGGCAAAAAGGTTAGCCATCACTTGATACACTGCTGTAGTGTATCAAGAATGGCAACCTGACATATTTCTGCCTAGTTGGAATAATTTTAAAAATGTTAAATCTTAAAAACTTGGCACACTATTACTGATACAGTCCATTAGCTCCATATATATATATGTATGTGTGTATGTGTGTGTGTGTGTGTGTGTGTTCTGTATAAAAGTATAAAAGACAAGGACTTAGAAAAAAAAAACAGCTTTGCCATATTTTCTTTCCACTCCTGTTGTTCAGATGAAAGAGAATGAAAGCTTTTATGCATTAATTATAAAGATAGCATTACACATAAAATTACTTGTAAAAATGACACTTATAGTATGTACATTTCAATATTTCTAGTCTGCATTGATAGAAATGTAAGGCTTTGTTGTTTGTAGATACTGTATGTTAATGTAGTATAAGAGGTGAACTCAATATTTTTGTTAGCTTGTTTATTATTGAAAAACGCTGGAAAACCAAGTCCATATTTAATGGTACCAGTGGTATTTAAAAATAAGGGAAATTGCTGAGGTTGAAAATTTAATAAAGAATGTTGAAAAAGTATATTATGAAGGTAAAATGCAGGTAGATTTGATAACCATTTATTAATGGTGTCCCACCCCTTACGATCTCTTTGTAAATGTAGAAATACCACTTTGGATAGAAACAGATATTCAATATTCAGTGAATACTCAGTGGTATTCAGTTGGTTTGGACCGGTTCGGGCAAACCAGTAGTGGAAATTTTTAGTAGTTCAGAGAAGTGGCAAATCGCACCACCGGCTGGCCCTGCTCACCCCGCCCCAAACCACTCCGCCCTATATATCTTGCCTTTGCCACGAGGCCCAGCTAATCTCTGTGCCTTGCCTCTGCACCTCACCTCGCCCGCTCTGCTCACCATGCCGCCCGCTCGCCCTTTGCCTGGGGTCAGCGCCATACCCTGGCTCCGGCCTTGCCCCAGAGCCTCCGCCCATTTCGGCTGGGTTGGGGAACACACCTGAACTTGCCCCGAAGCCTCCACCTGCTCGCCGTTCACCTCGGCCGGGTTGGGGAACATGCCGTTCCCCCGCTCTAGCTTTGCCCTGGAACTCCACCCACATGCCGCCACCCCCCTCTGGCCTCAAACTACACCCCCCCGGGCTGAAGCAATTTATTCAGTCTGCGGCCTGCTGCGCTAGGCCAAAGGGCCACCGGGGTGGGGGTGGGGGCGTGGGCACACACATTTTCGACGAACCGGTGGTGGAATTATTTGGAACCCATCACTGGATAGAAATATTCCAGGTCTTTAAATGTCTGTATTTCTCTCATGACTATGTAAGTAACACAATAAGCATAGCAGTAAGAATTTATTTTGTTATATTGAATTATGCAGAAAAACCAGTTTATTAAAAAAGAATTCAAAATAATCATGGAATGAAGAACACCATGCTTTAATAAACAAAAAACCTTCAACTAAAATCTTTATAGTAAGTTGAGACTTTCAAATTGGGATACAAATATTCTACCTCTTCTAGTGATTTCTAGGAGCTGTTCTAGATCAAAGGTGAACCTTCTCTATTCCAGCTTTTCAATTATGGTGCTCACATGATGGAGTAGCTACCCCTTTCCCCTTTATCATTTTAGGAGTTATTTAAGGCAGGGATTCCTATGAGACCTTTGGGAGCAGCTGAGATTATGCTATCTTGTTTTACTGCTCTGCTTATTATTTTGTTACTTTTATTGTGGGTGTTTTAATTTGCTTTATTTTTCTTGCTATGGATGTTTTATTCCCTTATTGGATTTTTTTAATTGCTAACCACCTGGTAGATTGCAATAATAAATTAATTGGATAAACAAACCAACAAACTAACTGAGGCCAAATCAGCCCTTTTGGCTCAAGGGCAACTGAAATTGGCTAAGGATATTGGTATCATTCAGATTGCTCTGTTTTTTTAAATTTATAGCTGAGATATAGATGTGATATGTTTAGTATTTTCTTCTAACTGGCAGATATAGTCCCTGCTGTTGTTCTTTGCATGCCCAGTTTTTGTACTGTGACTTTTCAGGTTCACCATTACTGTTTAAGAATCAGATTTAATGTCAAGTCCTAACAGGGGTGGGTTCTACTTACCTTTACTACTGGTTCGCAACGGGGCCACACATACTTCTGTGCATGTGCAGAAGCTTCCTGATGACATCAGGGGCGGTGGGCAGAGCCTCCCACTGGTTTTACTACCGGTTCTTGCAAACCGGTCCGAACCAGGGGCAACCCACCACTGAATCCTAAGCTTTTTTATTCCAATATTTTGTTTGCTGGTTATCTTTTATTTTGAACTACTCAATGCTGTAATAAATATTTGCTTTGATTTTGATACTGCCAGATGGGATATTAAAGCAAGTGAGACAAAAGTTGGCTTAAGCAGATAAGGCCCACCGGATCTTGGTTGGGATAAGGAAGTCAAATCTCTGACAGTTTGACAAAATTCTCTGACATCCTCTTCTCATATCTTGCCTGGAATTTATTTATTTTGTCATTTTTATGTAGTGTATATTGGTGACCCTTTGAGAGCTGTATGCAACGAAATTTCATTTTAATGTATGCCTATTAGTGTACATTCAAAGTGACCATAAAGTCTAACACGGGTTTCCATTTCAGTAATGGCCCTATTTAGCCCTAGGAGTAGCAAAAATTGTGTGCAAAAGCCACATTGGTATTGGTGAACCTTTTTGGCACCGACTGCCAAAATGGGAGTGCGCCCGCATGCGTGGGGGAGCACCGGAAACCGGAAGAGCAGCTCCCCGGCGTGTACACGCGGGAGCGCCGCAATCCAGAAGAGCAGTTCCCTGGCGCACGTGAGCTTCCGGTCTCTGGCATGTACATGTTTCCGGCATGTGCATGTGCACCAGGGAGCTGTTCTTCTGGTTTCTCGCACTCCCAGACCCAAGACCAGCTGGCTGCCTGGAACCTAGAAGAGCAACAAGCGACAGCTGGCGTGCCCGGAGAGATGGCTCTGCGTGCCACTTCCGGTGCGCGTGCCATAGGTTTGCCATCACGGGCTTATGCACTTCTGGAACTGGATCTTCTACGTTGAGCTGAATCAACAGTAGAATTCCTAGATCTGAGGCAATAATTAAGTCAACCAATACAGGACCTTGCTGTAAAGAGGATCCATTCCAGATTCATTTCCTGCAGACTGAAATAACTCTTTAAAACTTTGGTTAGTGATTTCTCTTGGATTTAACTTGTTATAGGAGCACATTTGGGGCCAAATAACATCTGTGAGATTATTTCAGCTGTAAAGATTGTAATGGCTGCTGGTATATATAATAGCCTCCCAATGAATAAAAGGAACTCGGTAACAAATCAGTCCATCCATTTGCTAACTGACCTAATTTTCTCCCTCCAATATCAGGAGAAATGGAAAGGCATTTAAAAAAAAAAACCTGCTTTGTTCTATTAAACTGACATTTACCAAATTATGGTATTGGACCCACTTTGAAAAAATATTACCAGATTGCTAAAGCTCATTAAAGGAATATTTCTTTTCTTCTGTGGAAAAATGATAAGAGAGCAAGTGAGGGTCAGTTACTTGTCAATTTAAGAAAGAGTCAACTTTCTTATATAATTAAAAAATGTAGCACATAAAAGAATATTGTCATCTACCCCTCAACTCACAGTGAGGTTAAACGATGAAACAGCTAAAAGACCATCACTTGGGACAGTCTCAAAGATGCTTTTTTTCCACCCCAAAAGGCAACTGGATTGTTTTTTGAGGAAGAAGAAGATAATTTTGATTCTCATCCAAAAAGATTCATCAGTTGTGACTGGATGGTGAGGAGATGGGCGGATAGAAACCTCCCATCAACCGTTCCTATCCTCCCAAGCTTGACTCAAATGTTTCCCTTATCTTTTAAAATCCAGTTAAACAATGAATACAGTCTGCCTTCAGCATTCCCTTATTTCAAAACAGAGGAGCTGAGAGAATTAAATGTGATTTTCCGGTGCCAAGCTACTACTTCTGGTCGCCACGATGTAAAAAAGATGTGGACACTCTAAAAATAGTACAGAGAAGAGCAACAAAGAGGATTGGGGGAGGATTGGAGGCTAAAACATATGAAGACCAGTTGCAGGAACTGGGTATGTCTAGTTTAAGGAAAAGAATGACCAGGGGAGACATGATAGCAGTCTTCCAATATCTCAGGGGCTGCCACAAAGAAGAGGGAGTCAAGCTATGCTCCAAAGCACCTGAAGGCAGGACAAGAAGCAATGGGTGGAAACTAATCAAGGAGAGAAGCAATTTAGAACTAAGGAGAAATTTCCTGACAGTCAGAACAATTAATCAATGGAACAACTTGCCTCCAGAAGTTGTGAATGCTCCAACACTGGAAGTTTTTAAGAAGATGTTGGATAACCAGTGGTGGGTTCCTCCCGGTTCGGTCCGGTTCGGCCGAGCCGGTAGCGGTGACGATATGACGTCACCGAACTGGTTCTCCCCCCCGCCCTCCCACCCCTCCACCCTCCCACGTTATTCTTACCTTTTATTTGGTCCCACCCCCAATCTATTGCTGCCTCCTGAGTCCCAGCTGATGACTAGAGGGAAAAAAACTGTTTAAACTCTTGCCGCGGGGCTTCAAAGGGCCGTCCTACAGCTGATCAGTGTTAAAAGCAAACAAATGAGTCGGGTCGTAAGTGCGAGGACTGCTCATAAGTGCGAGGACCTTCCAGAAATGACTCTGACCAGCTAGCCATGCCCACCTAGTCACATGACCTCCAAGCCACACCCACAAAATAAGCCACACCCACAGAACCGGTAGTAAAAAAAAATTAGAACCCATCCCTGTGGATAACCATTTGTCTGAAGTGGTGTAGGGTTTTCTACCTGGGCAGGGGGTAGGACTAGAAGACCTCCAAGGTCCCTTCCAACTCTGTTATTCTATTTCTATATTCTATTTAGGAGGAATGTAAATGTATCCTACTTGTTGCTAATAAATTATTTGTTGCTAATAAATAAACAATCCCCCACCCCACCCCCATTGTTTGGTATCTTTCAGAAGCTACACTTTCATCAAGGTGAACATGGACTGCAAAAAGACTCCGGAGTTAAAACACTGTAAGTTCTCATCGTTTCAAAAAATGCACAAAATGGTAACTGATCTGCATTTACATGCAAGTAAGGCTCATTAAATAGAGTGCTTTTAAGTACACACAATTTCGCTTTCCCTAGAAATGAGATACTGTGAAGCTAGAAAATAATATGAAAAGTAACGTTTTTCACTGAAAAGCTTATACCTCAAATTAAAGTTGTTATAAATAACTGAAGAATTGAGTGTCCCCTCACCCTGGATGTCAATCTGTATAAGAAATTCTGGCAAATGTGGAAATAACAGTTAAAAATCAGTTTAAAACATTCAAAACTGGGAATGATGGAGGAATTCTTAAAAAGCAATGAGATAAAATCACCATCGTTCTATCGGTACACAGAATTTGCACTATTTCATTGAAAATCTCTCCAAGTTTAAAGTTTGATAAATAAAGTAATAAAAGAATCTGTGAAGTATACAAATGGGATGGCTTGCCTGAGAGACAAAGATTGCTGGAGAATATGCAATTGTGTTGATTTTTAGAAAGCTAAAATAATTGTGAGTTGATTGTTGACCTATAGAAACAGTTTCAAAAATTAATATCATTTCAACAAAATGAAATGTGGATAGGCATCATTTAAGTGACATTTGGGTGATAGAAATAATATGCTGAATAATATATTCAACTTATTAATTTTTAGGGAAAATCATGAAAGGCAAATATACTTCTGATATTTTATTATCTGAATTTGACTAACGTTTTAATGGTTCTAGCCATTTCAGATAATTCATGGATTTATCATGATCAATAAAATACAGAAAAAAAGGTATAATATAGATCTTTTGAAACACAAACTTTTAGTACATAGTCATAGACAGTTGGAATAATAATGTGAACATTTTCTAATACATGAAGGGCAGAAGAAAATAAAATTATTTGTGTTTGCAAAACAATGACATACATTTTCTAGAAGTGATGCCCTATTCCAGCGCCCCCCCCCAACCTTGTGGGCACCAGGGACCGGTTCCGTGGAAATAGGTATTTCCATGGACCTGAGGGGGTGTGGTTTCATGTGCTGCCTGTATCCCGCGGATGGGGCTTCGCTTGTTTGCACAGACCAGTTTCTAGCATGCTGTAGACCAGTGTCAGTCCATGGACTGGTGGTTGGGGACCTTGGCCCTATTTAGCACGTCTTCTTTAATTTGTTTGTTTTCTTCCTTGCATCTAGATCAGGGGTGTCAAATTTGCGGTCTGCAGGCCGGATGCGTCATGCGCTGGCCACGCCTACACCCGGTTTAGTGAAGAGGGAAAAAGTCACGATACATCACGTGACGCTGCCATGATGCCGTGAGTTTGACACCCCTGATCTAGATAATATTCCTCAATTTGCTGAACTGGAACTATTTGTAATGAGATACTTCAGCTATTAGCCTTTATCTTCCTCTCATAAATTTGTGACAGCAAATAAATAAGATGTATCCCAAGCATGTGAATGATCAAACACTTGTATCCAGTATCATTGTTTTCCGTCTGATTTTATATTTTCAGAATCCAGAAAGGGACACTTATATGATTAAGCTAGAGAGAAACCAGGGGATGTTTTCAGCCAATATGGAGAGATGATTCTGTGAAAGAGGAGGATTGCTGCAGAGAGCAAGCATGGCATTTGCCCAATCACACATCATGACTGCTAGAAGGCATCAACACAGTCGACTCATAATCGAAGTAGATGAGTACAGCTCCAATCCAACACAGGCCTTCACTTTCTACAACATTAATCAGGGACGTTTCCAACCCCCACATGTACAAATGTAAGTCCTACCATTCAGCTGATGCCGTATCACGGATTACTAAATGGTTATTACTGTGTCAATGTGATATGTCATGGAGCAGTCGCCACTCCATAACCCTTGAGAATAATTCCTAGGTGAAATAAATATTTCTATGAATAAAAGCAAAGGATAACTCTTTGGGTACACATGTATGCTGTGGTCTGCCGGCAGCCTGCGGAGCTGGCAACAGAGTCGGACAGTGAGGAGGTTGGGGAGGAACATGGGCCAGTCCTGGAGTCTGGGGAGGGCTCGGACCACGGATCTGCATCAGAGACAGAGAGGGCCAGGGCCACCTGGGAGTTATGTGCTTCCTCCAGAATTTCTAGAGTCAGACATCAGCGAGGCAGAGGAACAGGGGGAGCCTGTTCCCAGTGCGTGCATGCGCAGAACTGCCAGAAGGCAAAAACAGTTAAGACAAAAGGGATGACTCGGGAGTAGGGCTTGGAGATGATTGGCCCCTCCCATAAGACATAAAGGAGGAGCAAAGGCACATGACCCTTTGCAGGAAGCAACTTTGTTTGTTCTGATTGGTTTAAATTCTGAAGCTCTGTTTTGACTCTGTGCTCCGTGTGGCCTTGCATAACTAATTGCCAATTAGATCTTTGGCAGCGTGTCAAGTAAAGGTGGATGCTTATCAGCCTTATCCCGAAGGACTGTGGCAGACTTCTGTCGGGCTCTTTACAAACTATTTGTGACTCATTACGCGCTGGGAATGAACCTAATTCACAGTCGTTGACATAAAAAGAGGGTTTTGGGGACTAATTATGTGCTTTTTACTGTCTTAGGAAGCCTAGGTCAGAACAGCATGTCATAAAGTAGCAACAGGCAGTTACCGGAGTTTTAAGTACATGTAAAATTGCAACAACATTTGCTAACCATACCGGGTAACCATACTGGACAGAAGAGAAAGGGGGGAATGACTGAAACTTTAAAATATATTAAGGGTGTGAATAAGGCTCTAGAAGGCAGGATTTTCCGTATTAAGCAAAAATCAAGACCACGGGGGCATAACCTCAAATTGACAGGAGGGTAGATCAAAAGTCGTTAGAAAGTATTCTTTCACAAAAAGAGTAGTGGAAGCTTGGAACCAACTTCCAGCAGAGATACTGTATATACTCGTGTATAAGCCGAGTTTTTCAGCACATTTTTTATGCTGAAAAAGCCCCCCTCAGTTTATACTCAAATGAGGGTCCCACTTACCTGTTCTCCAGTGCAGTACGTGTGTTCTCCGATCTCTCCCGCTCATCTGCGGGCGCCCGCAGCCTCTGTGGGTGGTCCGATAACTGCTGATATCACCGCTCTTCTTTTCTCCTGCACGCCGGCAGCCTATTTGTTGTCCGTGCCGTACTGGGCAAGAACCTCCTTGCTTCTGTGTGCTGTGTGCTGTATTTTTACTTTTGAAATTTACCAGTAGCTGCTGCATTTCCCACCCTAGGCTTATACTTGAGTCAATAAGTTTTCCCAGTTTTTTGTGGTAAAATTAGGTGCCTCGGCTTATATTCAGGTCGGCTTATACTCGAGTATATACAGTAGTATGTCAATCATCAGTCTCTGAGTTTAAACATGCTTAGGTGTCTATCATCCAACAAAAATAAAAAAAATATTTAAAAAAATAAATTAATTAAAAAGAAAAGAAAACAAATAAACAAACAAAAACTCAAAGAGCAGACTCGATGGCCACTGGGTCTTTTTCTGCTGTCAGTTTTCTCTGTTTTTTAATGTGATATCTGTTTTAGGACAAAATGTCTTATTTATTGTTTGGCTCGATCTGAACACTAACAAAAGAATGGCTGAGCTAATGAAATTATGTGAGGATTAATGTGAAAGTGCTTATTTTAATTCAGACCCAATATGAATAACAGGATAGTAAGATGCAATTAAAATAAGTTTTATTTTTTATTTTTGGGTAGATGAAAATGTCTGTAAAGGTAATTTGCTCTCGAAGATGATTTACTTTTGATGTAACAATAAGCACCATAACTTCAAAATGAACACTATTAATAAAGTTAAAGTTAAATATAAGACTAAATATTTTCTAAGAAATAAAAATGAGCAAATTTTTTTTCTTTCAGATAGAAAACAATTCTGATGAATTTCAACTAAATAATGTTCCTTCCCTTCCCCCCAGAAATCATGTATAAAGTATAGTATGTGACATGCAAACTACAGTAATTAACCCAGCAAAAGCATTATTTGCCTACTCTCTAGAAATTGAAACTGAACCATGGATTTGTATCCACGTTTCTTATTGCCCATTATCTGCCACTGAATCTCAAGTACTGAGAAATAGGAAAATGCTTTTAGCCAGGAATCTGCATTTATTTATTTTGCTGTACGTTGGTTATAAACTTTATTCTCTGTTACTATTTGTACTTGTAGAACATTTTGGGTAATTTCTGGCTGTTTTCCATAAGATTTATTTTTTGCTTTGTTTGAAGATGAAATCTAATTTGGAAACAAGAGATCGTACCTACGTCTCAAATTCTAGCAGACCTGTACTGTATTTGCAGAAAATATTGCATTTTTGTAAATTGGTTTTCATGTATCCTACATGAAGTTTGTTTTTGTTTTTTTTTGAAAAAAAATGTTTGATTTTATTTATCACTTGTGAGATTGATTTATCTCCAAAAGAAAGAGAAAGCTCTGAAAACCTTGCCACACAGCTTTAAACTGTTGGTTTGGGACATTACTGGAGAAAGTTTGTCAACTTTGCTCTTTTATTTGCCAGAAGAAGGACAGTAGAGAATTATGGGGCTGAAGCAGGGATGAAATGCTCCAGGTTCGGACCGGATCACCCGATCTGGTAGCGATGGCGGCGGGTGGTTCGGAGAACCGGTAGCAAAAATCCCTGCCCCCCCCACCCGCCGTTCTGAGCTGCACAATCATCAGGGGCTTTTTTATTTTTAAAAGCATTTTTTCCACAACCTCTTCGGCCAAAAAAATGCTTTTAAAAATAAAAAAGCCTCTGATGATCGCGCAGCTTAGCTGGGATCGTCAGAGGCTTTTAAAAGCATTTTCTCTCTTCGGCTGAAGAGGTTGTAGAAAAAATGTTTTTAAAAGAAAAAAAAAGCCTCTGACGATCCCAGCTGAGTTGCCTGATCGTCAGAGGCTTTTAAAAGCATTTTTTTTAACAAACTCTTTGGACAAAGAGGTTGTAGAAAAAATGTTTTTAAAAGAAAAAAAAGCTCTGACGATCAGGCAACTCAGCTGGGATCGTCAGAGGCTTTTAAAAGCATTTTTTTTTACAACCTCTTCGGCCAAAGATGTTGTAAAAAATGGTTTTAAAAGTTAAAAAAAAAAAGTTGGCCACGGCCACCCAGTCACATTTCCTCCCATCAAGCCACGCCCACAGAACCGGTAATAACAAATTTTACATTTCACCACTGGGCTGAAGTATGTAGTTCCAGTAGATTTCTGGGTGTGGTTTCAAAACTCCAGAGAGAGACTTCTACACTGAATCATGAAACTGTCAGTTTTTGTTCTATCAAGGAAACGTGAAAGTCTCTAAGGAAAAGTATTCTAATTTATTATTCTGTGCAGTAACTTAAAATGTATAATTCCTAATTAGTTACATCTTACGTATACGTCAAAAACTATTTTGTCTTAAGTTTCAGGTTAAACATGTACTGAGATTTCATTTGATGCATAATGCGGTATTAATGAAAAACACGACAGTCAAACCTTGCAAAATGTTGCCTTGAAAAACTAGTTTTGCTCATAAGCCACAATGTGTATTTTTAAACTGTTATTTAAATTTAAAATATTTAAAGGCAATCTGCAAATGAACTTCTTTAGATGTAAAACCTAACTCAAAAAGTGCCTTTCATTCAGGGGTGGACTGCTGGGGGTTCGCAGGAGTTCAGGAGAACCTCTAGCTAAGATTCTGTGCAGTTCAGAGAACCCCCAAATCCCACTCTTGGCTGGCCCTGCCCATCCCGTCCCACCCCTCCCAGGCCCGTTTTGGATGCAGGTAAGTGCAGGGCAGGCGTGGAGGCTCGGGGAGGGTGAAAAACAAGCCTACTAGAGGGCCTCCGGAGCCTGGGGAGGCCATTTTTGCCCTCCCAAAGGCTCGAGGAAAGCCTCTGGAGCCTGGGGAGGGCAAAAACGCCCCCCCTCCCGTGGTGCAGGAGGCTGACTAGGCCATGCCCACCATGGCGACGTCCACCCAGCAACCAGGCAGAGAACCCCTTGCTAAAATTTATGAAGCCCACATCTGCTTTCATTAGGAAAAGTTTAAACATAGTTGTAATATAGCTATTTTGTCTAAGAATTGGTGAAAACACTTGGAGTTGAAATATGTGTGGCTAAGCTGAATATTTAACTTGTTTTTCAGATACCCTGAAAACATACTTTATATTGTGGCTATCAACTCAATATGCGAATATAACGTAAAACATCTATATTTGTGTCTCAAACTTTATACGTAGGGTAGATCCTGTTCCACATGATGCTCCCAGACCTCCAGGATACACCCGTTTTGTTTGCGTGTCTGATACTCACTCCAGAACAGATCCAATTCAAATGCCATATGGAGATGTTTTAATTCACGCTGGTGATTTCACTGAACTGGGACTTCCTAGTGAAGTTAAAAAATTCAATGAATGGTTAGGTAAGTATCATGTTATGAAAGACTGTTCCACTTGTTCAATCCCTTGATGCCTTCTTTCAGGTACCTTGTAGATCAGGGGTGTCAAACTCAATTTCATTGAGAGCCGCATCAGGGTTGTGTTTGACCTCAGGGGGGCGGGGGGACATGGCCAGCTCGGCGTCACTCATCGCCCACGATGGCTTCCTCCAGCCCTCTGCAGGCTTCCCCGAGCTTCATTTTTACTGGCAGAGGCACTGCGAGCCAGTCCTTTGCTGTTTCCAGGGCAGCCCCACAGGCCAGATCTAAGCACCCCATGGGCCCGATCCGGCCTGCAGGCCTTGAGTTCGACACCCTTGCTGTAGATGATTGATGAGCACTTTTGAGTACAATTTTCAAGTCAGATATATATCTATTTAACCACCATGTCTTCCAGTTTACAATTAACAAGTTTATTCTCATTTAGAAGATTCCTCAGATGGAGCAAGTGGAATAACAGAGCTCAGATAATCTGGTAGACTCTAGGATTGAGGCTGGAAGAAGCAGTGGTATAAAAAGGAATCTGTAGGCAAACTGTATTTTAAGGGATCATTCCTATAGTATCTAACTCAGGGGTCGGCAACCTTAAACACTCAAAGAGCCACAAAGGTCCTAACTGGGAGCCCCCCATTCAATTCTGGAGCCAACCGGAAGTCCGGTTCCCCCCACCATAGAGTCTCCTCCTAGCGTGGCATCCTTTTTCCTCTACCTTGTCCTAACCGAAAGCCCTATCAATTGCGGAGCTGACTGGCGACAGGGAGCCGGAGCAGAGGGATGAAAGAGCCACATGCGGCTCCAGAGCCACGGGTTGCTGACCTGTAATCTAACTAGAGAAACATTCTTGAAAATGATCAGATGAAGAACTGCTATCTGAGCTTTTGTATAACATCCAACCATTTCTATTTGTCAGATTGATGGGGATGGTGCGGATGATTTTGAAGCAGGCAACTACACCGAACCCCAATTTGAGTGACAGAATTCATCCTCCCCTCCACCCATCAGCTCCCACACAGACTTAGAATACGCAGTCATCCCACAAATTACAATGGGTGCATTTACAGATACTATTTTCTTAGCAAATTCTTCATTTATCACAGTGAAATTTGGAAAGTTGCAGTCTTAATCACAGGCATTTGGAAAGAAATTCTAGAGATTTTAGTGAGATTGTTCAGGTAAATTGTCTTTGGTACAGAAGTCCCCTTTTAGCACAGGCAATTATCTCTCTAAGATGTGTGTACCTCTTTCTATTCTGTTTATATAGATATATGGGCATAGAAAAATCCATTTCGTGCTTTACATTTTTATTTAATTGCTCGCTTTTATGTGTTAGCAATGCTCAGATACAATAATTTAAAGACGGCTTAAGGAAGAAGGTGTATTCATTTCCAGTGTTAATGTAAATTTCCCAGACTCTAGCCAACTGTTTAAACATAGAACTGTCAATGAGATGCTTAAAATGCAATCTCAGCAATGATATTATCTTTAGTGTATCACTCACTGCAGTATTTTAAAAGACTGAAATGAGGAAAGGAAAGCTTTAAGTGGGCACTTATATGATTGCCACTTCGCTCATAGAATACTAAAATCTGTTCAACAAAATGCTTGGTGAAAAGTGAAACAATTCTGCCGTAAGAAGCTTGCATTTATGGCTTAGTGAAGTTAATGTGGCATTTATTTTTAAATTCCCCCACTTAATTAAATATCTTTTTCAGCAGGAAGGAATCAATAGATAAGGATTTAGGAATATACAGTATGTGGAAGTTGTGCAGATTATAAGAGACCAGTTTAAAAAAAAACAATAAATATTTTGTCATTGAATCTGCTGCTCAGTGCTCGAGGAATTGATTCTGCTTTTTATACTTGAGATAAGCACGTTCGTTCATCCATGCAGTTGTTTACAGTTAGTCCTTGACTTACAACCGTTTCTTGTACAGCATCTCCACAGTCATGTGATCAAAAATTGGGTCCTTGGCAACCAGCATATATTTATGACGGTTGCAGTATCCTGGGGTCATATGATCTCCATTTGTTACAGCAGTGGGATTCACTTACCTTCCCTACCAGTTCGCAAATGTGAGCAGATGCGCCTCGTCTGCGCATGCACATGGCCTTCTGCACATGCGCAGTAAGCGTCCGTTATGTCAGGTCAGGTGGGTGGAGCCTCCCGCTGTCGCTGCTACCGGTTCGTGCGATCCGGAAAGAACCGGCTGAATCCCACCACTGATTTGTTACCTTCCGAGCCACAAGCAAGATCAATGGAGGAAACAGGATTCATTCAATGACCTTACAATTCATTAACAACTGCGGTGATTCACTTTGTGGCAAAAAAAAAAAAAGTAATAAAATTGGGCATGATTCACTAAACAGCCGCCTTGCTTACAACAGAAATGTTGTTCCCAGTTGTGCTCTTAGGTCAAGAACTATCTGTATTGATAGTTATTTAGAATACTGCTTCCTCTCACAACTCTCATTTCAATCCACCGACATAAAAGAAGCATTTTTATCCTTGAACTGACTTTGCCTGTAGAAAGAAAAACCATTGTTTGACAAATAATGTTATTCTTTAAATACAACGTTTAGAAAAATTACTTAAACTTTTAAGTTTTTGATAAAAGTTTCACTGTTCCTCAAAGCAAAACAAGGGGAAGTGATTCATGCCAGCCATTTATTTACATCCTCAAAATGATTTGATAGCAGGCTGAGTCAGCCATGGAAAATGAGTGAAGGAAAAAAGCACAGAAGACTGTAGAAATTTATTTCTTTTTTATTTATTTATTTATTTTGTCAAGCATATATAAGATTACAGATATAAGTATAAACATGATTATGAATATATGAAATGGATACAAATAAATGGGGACAGTAGGACAGGGATGGTAGGCACGTTGGTGCGCTTATGCATGCCCCTTACAGACCTCTTGGGAATGGGATGAGGTCAACAGTAGACAGTCTAAGGTTAAAGTTGTGGGGGTTTGGGGGAGAAACCAAAGAGTCAGGTAGTGCAATCCAGGCATTGACCATTCGAAGTCGAAGTCGAATTTTCTGCAATTGAGTTTGGAGCAGTTTACCTTAAACTTGTATCTATTGTGTGCTCGTGTATTGTTGTGGTTGAAGTTGAAGTAGTCATTGATAGGTAGGACGTTTTATGGGGGTCCCCATAAATTTCATCCCTGCATTTCCATCCTCAGGCTAATTTGTTGACATCTATTGGATGTGATGAAAATTCAGCCATAGCCCATTGACTGCTTTTTATTTTTTTTTAATTTTTTTATTTTTTTTAACATATATTAGATGTTGGTCCGATTCGACTATTAGATAGAGACCTCCTCATCTGAAATATTTGTATATATATTTTTCTTGCTAAATAAGGATGAGAAAGTTTATAATTATTTACAGATCCATTATGCAAGGGGAGGAAAATTTATCAGGGTTTTTTCTTTTCCCAGCATCCAGGAAGGATGGGTTTTTTTAATGTTGGATATTTAATGTTTGATGTTTGGGTCATTTTTTTTCTTTTTTTCCTTTTATGTACACATTTTTTCTTCTTTTTTGTTGTTGTTACTGTTGAATGAATGTTTTTTCTGTTTTATTTTTCTGTTTGTATTTTATTCCTATTGATAAAACATAATATATTTATTATAAATATATTTATTTTTAAAAAAGGAAAAAAATGTGGTCACAGCTTCTATCAAAAGTATTTTAAAATACTAACTTGGATTTTAAGCATTTTACATACAGTAAAATGGATTCTTATATTTTCCCATCAGTATACTAGATAGAATCACACTAGCCATGCTTAGAATAAATCCCCTGAAAAATGACTCAGTCATGCTCATATTAAATGCTACCAGGCTTTTAACTGCTTGCAGAGCCGTACCGGTCTACCTATTTGTTTTTGGAGCGCACTGGTCTACCACCACACTGCCTTTTACTGCTGATCAGCTGTAGGGCGGCCCTTTGAAGCGCTGTGGCAAGAATTTAAACAGTTTTTTGCCGCTCTGCCACCACCGAGAGCATCGGAAACTGCTTTCAGGCAGCTTGGCCTCAATTGCCAATCTACCACCACCGAGCGGTTTACAAGGAACAGATTGGTTCTAGCCGATCAGTTGAGAGGCTTCTTGGCTTCTCAATTTAAAGCTACGGTGTCTTGTTTTTTTTTTTCCTTCTTCTTTGTCAAGTGAGCCCTGATTTTTTCCTTCTGGCCGATCAGCTGGGACTTGGAAGGCAGCGAATAGATTGGGGGCGGGGCCAGGCAGAGGTGGTATTTACCGGTTCTCCGAACTACTCAAAATTTCCACTACTGGTTCGTAAGAACCGGGGAGAACCGGTAGCAATCCATCACTGTGCATATGATAAAGAAAAAATAAAATATATTCATCAAGAATCATAAGATACAACACTTAGTGATAGTCATAGATACTAATAAGCAATCAAATCCTACTAGGAAACAATAAAAACAATATAAGTTGTAAAGATACAAGCCACATGGATATAGCCATAAGTGGGAAGAGATACGTACTAGTAAGGATGAGAAGAAGAATAGTAATACAATCTTAGTAGTTAATTTGACAGTGTTGTGGGAATTAGTTGTTCAGCAGAATGATGGCATTCAGGAAAAAACTGTCCTTGTGTCTTATTGTTCTGGTGTGCAGTGCCCTGTAGCATCGTTTTGAGGGTAGAAGTTGAAACAATTTATGTCCAGGATGTGAGGGGTCTGTAGATATTTTCACAGCCCACTTTTTGACTCGTGCAGTATACAGGTCCTCAATGGAAGGCAGGTTGGTAGCAATTGTTTTTTCTGCAGTTCTAACTATCCTCTGAAGTCTGTGTCTGTCTTGTTGGGTTGCAGAGCCAAACCAGACAGTTACAGAGGTGCAGATGACAGACTCAATAATTCCTCTGTAGAATTATAATTATAATTAAGAATGAAGTAGTGATTCTTCATTAGTATTCATCTTTTCTATTCAGCCAGATTGAGAAAGGTGCTAAGTGACAAACAGATGCAAAGAAAGAAAGAACAAAACATAATGTAAAAACAATGATAAAAATCATGATAAAAAATTAACTGCACAAAGACTATTAACATTTGCTTGTTTGAAAAATTGTGGCTAAATATTTTGGTAAGGGGAATTAATCCCATGATTCTCCATGTTAAAAGGAAACTTTCCAAGTCACTGCTGCTGGCTGGGGGATTCTGGGAGTTGAAGTCCACCCATCTTCAAGCTACAAAGGTTGAGAAACACTGGACTAGGAGAACAATTTTGCAAACTCATCAGAACCAGAGTTGTTAATTGATAAACCTGACATATCTGTGACCACCATATTGATTGCAGCTGCCACTATAATAAATGTACAGCAACTGTGTGTTTAGAGGAATTTATTTAAATAACCTACATAAACACAGTCACTGAAGCAATAACACCAGCTAGCTTGAAGTTGTTATGTTTGATGGATGGGTATCTTAGATGGCTGAAGAATATTTAGAAATAACAATGGGGATAAAGTTATGAACATAAACTTAGCACGTTTCTTTACATATGTCAGAGATTTAAGAATAGTAGCTCAAAACCTGCATCCTAGATATATGTGAAAAACTGTGGGATGTTGGAAGTTTAAAAAGTACACAACTAATTTCAGTGTATCTGAAAAGGAACGTGATGATTTGCAGCCAAGAACACATTTGCTGCAAAGCATCTTTAATTCATTTCAATATTTAAATTTATGATATAATTATCCGGTGTGCCCTGGATATTTATGCAGTAATTGTGAGATGAGGCTATTTTGAAAGTCTGTACAATACAGTCACTGGAGGAGTACATGTTTTATTGTTTCTAAAATCACGAAGGCATTGTCTCTAAGATGAGGGAAGGGCATGAGAGTGCTAAGGTCTGCTGATGGTTAGGTTACTTTGAAATTAGTTAAATTCACCATAGGGTACCTATGAGAGTACCTGTTTGATTCTCTGGCAATAAAGATTGGGAATCTAGCTAGATCCAGTTGGCACTCTGTGTTTGATACGCTGAGTGCTTTGATCTGATCATATCCCATGCCGAGTAGGAGACTTGGAGAGAAGTCCAAGGATAAGGTTTTAGTTGCCGGGGCCTTCTTGTATGTAGACTGAAAATCTTTCATCATAGTTGGGAGATGGTAATGGGAAAAAGAGATAGTTTGAGCTAGTGGTTGAGTATGATACCAATACCAATAGCATTTAGACTTATATACTGCTTCACAGGACTTTACAGCCTTCTCTAAGCGGTTTACAGAGTCAGCATATTGCCCCCAACAATTTGGGTCCTCATGTTACCCACCTTGGAAGGGTGGAAGGTTGAGTCAACCTTGAGCCTGGTGAGATTCGAACTGCCAAATTGCAAGTAGCTGGCAGTCAGCAGAAGTAGCCTGCAGTACTGCATTCTAACCACTGTGCCACTGCGGCTCATCCACACTCTAGCTTCCATGTTCATGAGGCCTGTCTCCGGTGCTCAGGGTGTCATTAGCAATATATTTTGAGGATTGAAGGGCCGATCTTAGAAATTTGGATTGGACAAGTTCTAATTGCGCAAAATTGGGGAAGAGGCCCAGATGAACACCACAAAGAAGTTGTACGATTGGCTTGTCTTCAAATAATTTGAAAATGCTGCATGTTTGTAACACTCACATCCTGTCTTGAGGAATTTAAAGATGCCAGATGAGTTCTCCTCTTTGAATTTTCAGCAATGTTGTCCCCATGGGGTTTCCTGCTGGTAGCAGACTGAAGAACTAATCCCATAGATTTGAAACGGGAGCCCTGCTCACTCATGGGGCCATTTATGCTACAGGAGTGGCTCTTGGGCCTTTTAGCAATGCCATGATTTTAGTTTTCTGATTATTGAGTTCTAGCAGGTCTTCATTGCAGTAAACCCTTAGTTCTCCCAGTGCTGTTTTAAGGCTAGTAGATACCCTTGAAAGTGTTACGCCAACCTCTGCATTGAGTAGAATAGAGATGTGACTTCCAACAAGAGTTGGAAAGTGGACGTTTGTGTCGAGGAGATGGCCCACCATGTTGATACAGAATTTGAATAAGAGTGGTGCCAACATGCAGGTGAAGTAGGTTGATCATGTATTTAAAAATATACCCCAATAACTTTAGCTTGGCTCCAATGGTGGGTTGTCCCCAGTTCGGACCGGTTCGCAAGAACCGGTAGTAAAACCGGCAGGAGGCCCCGCCTACTGCCCTGGATGTCATCATCACCGATCTGCGCATGCGCAGAAGCGCTTCAGAAGCGCGATCCCATTGCGAACAGATAGCAAAGGTAAGTAGAACCCACCTCTGCTTGGCTCATTGTATGAGAGGTCAAATTAAATTCATTCATGCCTCATTCATGCCTCATCATGAGGCATGAATGAGGAAGACCCAGGTTTTTTCTGACTCAGCCCTAAAGTTATTTAAGGCCACTCATGCTCAAGGATAAACTGAAGGGGGATTCCAACATAATTCACTGTGAGTTCTTGAGAGAAAAAGCAAGGTATAAATGCAAAACAGTTGCCTAACTTCACCAGTGCAATCCTAATTCTAAGAATGGCGTGTTTCATCTTTAGTCTTTCTTCGGAGTGTCCAGATACATCTTCAGCACAATTCAGAATAAATGAATTGAAGTCAGAGTTCTTAGAATTTCCTGGCTGGATAAAATGCCTATTCTGGAAGTTCTTATTCTACCACACAGCGCATTGGAAAGCTTGGCATGGTTTTATGTCATTAAAAAAAAAAAAACACACACACACATGAATGCAACACTGAACAAATGTCTATTTTTCTTCTTTTTAGGTAGCCTACCATACGAATACAAGATTGTGATAGCAGGTAATCATGAGCTGACATTCGATCAAGAGTTCATGGCAGACTTAATCAAGCAGGACTTTTATTATTTTCCCTCAGTATCAAAATTGAAGCCAGAAAGTTATGAAAATGTGCAGTCTCTCTTAACGAACTGCATATACCTGCAGGATTCAGAAGTAACAGTCAGAGGCTTCAGGATATATGGTTCTCCATGGTAAGCATTTAAAAGCTTGATAATGTTGATGAATGAAGAAATGTCCTGTTTGTATTTTAATTGGTTATACAACAGCAATGGCATTCGCCACACTGTAGAATGTAATATATTGATTGGTAAAGTAATGGATTCAAACACTTTTAATTAACTGAAATGATGCCTCTGGTGAATCAAGCAAAGACACACATAGAGATAGTTAATTGCAGATGGCAAGTCCATTTTTCAAAAGTTGTTTTTCCTTCTTTCACATACACAAATGTGTCCCTTTTGAAGTGATGATGCCGTGTTATGTAATTTGTATTTCATCTCAAAGTATGCTTCGAACTTCAGAGAAATTGTTTTCTCTCCAGACAAAAAGGCTAATCAATTAAAATTAGTTAAAATCCATTAACTAATAAAGGAGTGTTTAATTGATGGCCATTTCATTAGTTCATTGAAGAAAAGAGAGATTAACTAAAGTTCACAGGTAGAATGTAATTAAAAGTCCCAAATTTAAACCATAGCCAATTCCAGGTAGAAACTCTAGAGTTGTTAATTTAGACCAAAGTTAACATATAATCTGTTAACAGTACTGAAAGTGCTGCGATGAGTAATGAGAGATGCCAATGATTCAATACTACATATAATACTTCCTTGAATCAGATTGTGCTTCTCACTTTTAAAAATGTTTGATTCCAAGAGTTTACGTGGAATTCAGTCCATATGAAGTCAATGGCACATTAAGCCATATTATGGTAAACAAAAAGAGATGTATTGTGGCATAAGCATGGGATGTTATTAATCATGCCCCTAGGCAAAAGTAGTCGAGATATTTGCTATGTGTGCATTTCATCTTCCAATATTACAATGTCTTCTTGATTTCAATGGAAGGAAGACGGGTTAAACTTTCTGCCTGCAACCATTCCTTGATGAAGATCCATTCCTAGAATGGTTATTAGCTATGGAAGCAAAGACAGGATAAAGCTACTATATCCTTTTATCGCTATAACTGGGTGAAGGAATTTATGTCAGAGATTTACATCCTCTCCCACTATCCTCAAGAGTGGTTCTAAATGAATTCTTTGTAGGTGTCATTAGTGATAGTGAAAAAGATGCTGATATTATTTACACATTTTGGCTAATAATTTTGGCTGTTGATAGATTCTAAGGTGGTGCAAAGCCTTTGATAGAGGGGCTTTGCAAAGCACATTCTTTCAAACAAAATAGGTCAGTTCCAGCCACATCCTTTGCAAATCCTGCATGGCCACATCAAATGTTCTCCTTGGCTAGCTCTGTATATCCATCCATGAGCTGCTGATTTGTTTCAGAGAGACCCAGTGAAAGAATTGTCTGAATCTGCACATGCTGATAACCAGGGCTACAGTCTAAACTTAAATTACTTAACATTGTAAGCTGCTCAGAGTTATTGTTGCGTAAGATGGGCAGCTAATAAATTTTTACAAATATCTAAATAAAAACAGTTGTACAACTCTTGAAAAAGGATATGGCTGCTTTAATAATCTGAAAAGAGCTGTTTCTTCATGCAAATACACTCTGAAAAGCCTCTTTCAAATGCTGAGAATGGTCCAAAAGGACACCTGTCCAAAATGTCCATAAATTAAGAAGGAAAAGGAGTGTAGAGTTGAATCACAAACTCATGAAATGCAGCAAACCAGATCTGTGATTTGTAGAGGATTGGTTAAAATTTACCATCAGCTATCCTGATGCTATCTTCTGGATCTTTATAAGAAGCTATTGAGCTGCAGTGGCGCAGTGGTTAGAGTGGCTTAACATATTTTTTAACATATTTTTTAAATATTTTAATTGGTTTGTTATTTTAAATTGGGGCCAAATTAATATATATCCTTTTAATTGTTTTTAATGTTGGTATTGTATGTTTTTATCTGGCTGTATACACCGCCCTGAGTCCCGAGGGAGAAGGTGTGGTATATAAATTCGAAATAAAATAAAAAATAAATAAAAGAGTGCAATACTGCAGGCTACTTCTGCTGACTGCCAGCTGCCTGCAATTTGGCAGTTCAAATCTCACCAGGCTCAAGGTAGACTCAGCCTTCCATCCTTCCGAGGTGGGTAAAATGAGGACCCAGATTGTTGGAGGCAATAGGCTGACTCTGTAAACTGCTTAGAGAGGGAATACTGCGAAGCGGTATATAAGTCTAAGTGCTGTTGCTATTGGTATCTGTTGCATGACAGAAATTTGTCAGATATTTCTTTTCTGCGCTGAGTACCCTGAAATTATCTAGCTTGCTTCTTTTAAAAAAATTCTGTAGTCATTTTTTCTAGACTGAGAGGAATAACATTTCTTTTCTTAAAATTAGCATCTGCTAATGAAGAAATCTCTCCATTAATCCCTTTTGTTCAGAAGGGGAATTTTGTACTAAGCCCAACTTCCCAATTAAAAATAATATTTAATACCTGTAAAGCAGCAGGTTCTACTTTAGAAAGATCTGTGGTGTAATAAAACAGTTTGTAAGATGTATGTTGTTGCTCTTTAAAAAAGAAATCATGAAACAAATGGAAAAATTCAGGCAATTTATAGCCCACACAGTGCCCAAAAGAAGAAAGTACAGATTGTTCTACGGAATGAAGAATTTTGATCCTTTTTCAATGACCAACTTCCATTTAAAAACAATCCAATTTACAGTATTATATGGCTGATAAAGTTGATACGGAAGCCTTTGTGAAGTAGCTGGTAAAAATCTCAGGAGCTGAAACTGTGATTAAATAAAATTTCTTGTGATCATGAGATGGGGCTTAAATGCACTACTCATCGTTCTTTCTCCTGACAAAATTATTCAGCTTTGTTATAATGAAAATCTCAGGCGAATACAGCTTTTCCCCCCTTTGCAGCCAGCCTTGATTCTTTTAATGCAATATCTATACAGTGCTAAGTCCAGATAACTAAAGTTTATATCAGAAATTGTGTGCAGTGGTAGGATGCAAGTGGTTTTAACAACCGGTTCGCTGAGCACGTGCTTTGCGCGTACACGTGCCTAACACGTTTATGTGCAGTGTTCAAAATACAGCAATTTGAAACTCAGCTGCTTACCTTCTAAGGCATCCCTGGTAAGTAGAACAGCGGAGGCATGGAAATCAGCTGTGCGACGCAAATTAGCTGAGCCAGAAAGAAGGAAATATAGGACAGGTTAGGGCAGGGGTGGGCGGGACCAGCTGATTGTCGGAACTACCGTGTTTCCCCGAAAATAAGACCTGTCTTATATTTGTTTGAAACCTGAAATAAGTGCTTGGCCTTATTGCCATGCGCTCAAAAGCCCGATTGGGCTTATTATCCCATGTCTTATTTTGGGGGAAATTTATTTTGGGATGTCTTATTTTGGGGGAATAAGGTTGTTTGAAGAAACAACTGAACCGGCTGAATCCCATCTCTGATTGTGTGCAAAAATTTTAAGGAATGCCTTAATTCCATGGACCTTCCATGGATCAAATCACCACATCAAAGCAGATTCATGGATCAAAATGGAAACCTGGTTTGAAGCAGTCCATTGAATGCGCGGTTTCAACGTATTTTCCACAAAGCCCCATAAAGCTTTTCCTAGAACTTTTTCTGCTGCTTCCATTCTTGTTACAGGCAATACTACATGAAACACTTCAGCTTCACTTCCACTTATGGAGAAGGTGGTGTGAGGGCTGTCTTTTGCCAGTGTGAATATGTGTGTTACGAGGAATAAATAAACAGAATGTAAACTTAAGACAGTTCTACCGTAGTTTTTTAGATAAATTGGAAGCCACAAAAGACTAGGAAGCAGAAAGAAATCACAGACACCCCAGAGTGTCCAAAAGTCCTAATGGTGACCACAATGACAACAATCAGAGGTCTTCTGTATTACATATGACACACATTTAAAAATGAGCTTCAATAGCCACCATTTTGACTTTTTAAAAAATCACATCCTGTGGACATCTGTGGTCAGACCTCATGGATACATCTCAATATGTGTTCTCTAAGTGAGAGTAAACCTTGAAATGCAATAGAAATTTTCAAGGTTGAAATTTGGCATTCCCTATCCTACTGTTGGCGCCCCACCTGCTCATAGTCCTGCATAGCGTAAATTTAAAACCTTGTAGGCTTTAAATGTAACCGGATTGTTTTGTATTTTCTCTGTATATACCTGCTGGGTGGCAATTCCACATTCCAAGCTAGTTGTGTATCTGTGATACACTGATTTTCAGTGCGAAGGTAAGATTGGCTTCCCAATTCTGAGGAGAATGTCTACCATCCTCAGATATAATTTTACCTACTTAATGCTTGGTATTAATTTTGTAGAGCAGATTTAAATAATTATTTGTGAGTATTCTGGTATCTTTCTTGCCGTCTTCATAGTTTGTAATAATGGGTCGCGGAAATACAAATGCAGAATGAAGTAGAGAAAAAGCACTATCAAAAATAGAACTTGAAGTTACTTTAAATAATATAGTCTGCATTACTAGAAGAATAGAAAATGTTACACAACTTCAGTTTCTTCAAATAGAGTGATGATGGCAGATACGATGAGGAAGGACTTTTTTCTCAAGTGACATCTGACTTGCTATCAATCAAGTGGTTCCTCTTTAACTGACAAGTTCTGCTCAGACTTTGGATTTACACCTGTGTAACGTTATGGCCATTGTGTGTGTGTAAGCAATCTTGGATGATATATCAGAAGTTCAAGGAAGAGTGGTTGGCAAATTTGACTAAAGACCAGGCTTTCGTTTGGGATGTTAAAAGGAGCTTATTGCCATAGAGCTGAGGTGGCGCGGTGGTTAGAGTGTAGCACTGTAGGCTACTTCAGCTGACTGCTAGCTGCAGTTCGGCAGTTCAAATCTCACTGGCTCAAGGTTGACTCAGCCTTCCATCCTTCCAAGGTGGGTAACATGAGGACCCAAATTGTTGGGGGCAATATGCTGACTCTGTAAACCACTTAGAGAGGGCTGTAAAGTCCTGTGAAGCGGTATATAAGTCTAAATGCTATTGGTATTGGTATTATACTCAACCACTAGCTCAAACTATCTCTTTTTCCCCTTACCATCTCTCAACTATGATGAAAGATTTTCAGTCTACATACAAGAAGGCCCCGGCAACTAAAACCTTATCCTTGGACTTCTCTCCAAGTCTCCTACTCGGCATGGGATATGATCAGATCAAAGCACTCAGCGTATCAAACACAGAGTGCCAACTGGATCTAGCTAGATTCCCAATCTTTATTGCCAGAGAATCAAACAGGTACTCTCATAGGTACCCTATTTGAATTTAACTAATTTCAAAGTAACCTAACCATCAGCAGACCTTAGCACTCTCATGCCCTTCCCTCATCTTAGAGACAATGCCTTCGTGATTTTAGAAACAATAAAACATGTACTCCTCCAGTGACTGTATTGTACAGACTTTCAAAATAGCCTCATCTCACAATTACTGCATAAATATTCAGGGCACACTGGATAATTATATCATATATATCATATAGCTGCAGTTCGGCAGTTCAAATCTCACTGGCTCAAGGTTGACTCAGCCTTCCATCCTTCCGAGGTCGGTAAAATGAGAACCCAGATTGTTGGGGGCAATATGCTAACTCTGTAAACTGTAAAGGGCTGTAAAAGCACTATGAAGCGGTGTATAAGTCTAAGTGCTATTGCTATTGCTATCTTTCAGAATTTGATACCACTTGTGGAGGCTAAATTATGTTAATAGAATAGAATAGAATTCTTTATTGGCCAAGTGTGATTGGACACACAAGAAATTTGTCTTGGTGCATACGCTCTCGGGGTACATAAAAGAAAAGATACATTCGTCAAGAATCATAAGGTACAACACTTAATGATAGTCATAGGGAAACAGTCAATATAAATCTTAAGGATACCAGCAACAAGGTTACAGTCATACAGTCATAAGTGGGAGGAGATGGGTGATAGGAACGATGAGATTAATAGTAATGCAGATTTAGTAACTAGTTTGACAGTGTTGAGGGAATTATTTGTTTAGCAGAGTGATGGCGTTCGGGAAAAAATCGTCCTTGTGTCTATTTGTTCTGGTGTGCAGTGCTCTATAGCATCATTTTGAGGGTAGGAGTTGAAACAATTTATGTCCAGTATGCGAGGGGTCTGTAAATATTTTCACAGCCCTCTTTTTGACTCGTGCAGTATACAGGTCCTCAATGAAAGGCAGGTTGGTAGTAATTGTTTTTTCTGCAGTTCTAATTATCCTCTGAAGTCTGTGTCTGTCTTGTTGGGTTGCAGAACCAAACCAGACAGTTAAGAATATAATATTTTAATTATTCCCTGGAGAATGTATAGGTGACTTCACTGAAGATTTCCAAATAAATAATTGCAGTTATTCATGTACCTGAACAAAAGAAATTCTAGCTGTTCAAGAATTCTAGATGCTCTAGAGTCTAGCTCATCTCAGAGCCATTGATTATAATCGTTAAGACCTTCTGGAGAAGTCTCAAGTCTGGAGACCTTCAAGACTGCAGAAGAGCTAATCTTTTTTCCATTTTCAAAGGAGTGGACTTATACAAATGCAATATGGTCAACTTGAGATCAGTATTGGAAGAAATTCTAGAAAAGATGACCAAGTGGTGGGTTTCCAAATGCCTAAAAAGGAACAAGATGATTGTTAGAAGTCAACCAAGTGTTAGTTAAAACCAGTGTTCTGACCTAGGCTTCCTTAGAAAGCATGAAGCAAAGTCTTAATCCCAGTAAAACCTTTTTTATTAACACGACTGTGAATTCCATTCATCCACAGTCAACAAGGCTTTGGCAAGCAGTCTTTCAGAGAAATGTTTATCAACCCCCACCTTATGTCACTTGGAACGCTGCCAGAGAACCAATTTTCAAATGCAGAGCAAGGCCAAACTTGGCACTGAGTCTATTAAAGTCACGAACAGAATCTTGAAACGAGATGAACTAATTGCTTCCTGCAAAAGCCCACATCCTGTTCGCTCCTCTTTTATGTCCTATAGGAGAGGCCAATCATCTCCAAGATGTGGCCTTACTCTGGAGTCTACCTTGCTTTCTTAATTGTTCATGTCTTCTGGCAGCTCTGCGCACGCGCACACTGGGAACGGGCTTCAGCTGTTCTTCTGCCTTGCTGCTGTCTAACTCTCTCTCTGCCTCTGACGCACAGCCCTTGTCCAAGCTTTCTCCAGCCCCCAGGACTGGCCCAAGTTCCTCCCCAACCTCCTCACTGTCCGATTCTGCTGCCAGCTCTGCTGGCCGCCAGCGGGCCACAGCAACCAGATCATGCTGCACAAACTGCATTGTTTTTTTGATTTTTTACAAAGTGACTAGATTAGAAGGCCAAGGGAAATGCTACAACTGTAGTGTACTTATATTCCAGTAAGGCATTTGAAAAGCTGATCTTAGCTGTCTTCTTGATAAAATGGAAAAATATAGGATAGTCTACTACCAGATGGGTTTCCACCTGCTTGAACATTGCATGGTCCTTAGTAGTTTTCTGTCAACCTGGAGAGAGGCATGTAGTAGGTTCTGATTCAAGTTGTGACTAGTTTTTTTTTCAAATTTTAATAAATGGCTTGCCTGAGAGAATAGATAAGATACTCATTAAGATTGCAAAATGGCACAAAATGAGATATGTTTGGATCTCAGAAGACTTAAGATTCAAAGGATTTATGATAGATTGGAACTCCGGTTCCTGTCCAACAAAATGCAGTTCAGTGGTGAAAAACTTAAGATTCTGCATTTAGCTAGAGAAAACCAGATGGACAGCTACAATACAGATAGCGTCTGGTCAGCAGTAGTACTTGTGTTAAAGAACTGGGAGTCCTACGATGGATCACAAATTAAGCATGAGACAGCAGTGTGATGCAGCTGCCAAAACTGTCAGTACAAATTTGTCTTGCACCAACAGAAATACGATGTCAAGGTCATGAGAAGTGATAATTCCATTCTGGGCCACATTGGTCTGATCACACTAGGACTGGTATGTCCATCACCATATTCAAAAAGGACTCTGAGGAACTGAAAATAGTGTGGAGAAGACCAATGAAAGTGGAGATGGGCTTGAAGAACAGTTAAAGCCGATGTTCTGTCCCCATCCCCACACACACACACAAACAGCCAGCCAGGGGTTAAAGAAGTACTCGGCACACACAAGGTTTGTTATCAGGAACTTGGCAGCAATACGATAACTGTCTGCCAAGTGCTTTACTACAAGAAGAGGGAATGTTCCTCCACGAGATAACACTAACGAATACACACAGTTTTCAAAACAGTCCAGCTCAAACATGAAATTTCAGCAGATCAGGCGTTGTACAAAGTGACTAGCCAGAAGTTAGCTTTGTCCGTCACAGAGTCTAAATGGCCACCACACTCTCTTATATAGCCTGTGGGGTGTGGTCCAGTGACTCAGCTTAATCCCTGGCACGCCTCCTCATCTGCTGCAAACGTTTATCTCGCCTTCGTTGGTGTGGATCCAGGAATGACTTATCACCCTCATCGCTGTCATCGGAGACACCTGGCTCCTGGTCAATCTCCTCTCCCTCGGCAGACACCTGAGGCATTACCAGAGAGGAGGGGCCTGGAGAGGGAGGCCTGGACGGCTTCTCTCCTTCATGTTCAGAGCCTTCTTCCTCCGATAAGATGGGCTCGGGGATCGGAGCCACAACAGCCTTAAGGACTTTAGCATAAAGAAGAGGGTTGAAAAGAGACCATGGTAGCAATCTTCCAATTAGTGAAGTGCTATCCCTGTATTTTACATGTCATATATATCCCACCTGGAAAGTTTAGTTCTAGCACACAGGTCTTGATAGGGTAGAGATCAGTGGTGAAATCCTCCACCGGTCGCCACTGGTTCACTACCCACGCGATAGCAGTGCGTGCCAGATGCACGCTGCATGCGCGCATGCACAATTTGTGCCAGATGCAAGCTGCGCACGCATGTGCACTGCACATCAAACATGCACTTTGTGCATGCATGCACATGCACAGTGCACAGCAAATGCGCTGCATGCACACGCATGCACTGCGCACCAATCGCACGTTTCACATGGAAAAAGGAGCCATTCGAAGGTAAGTAGAACAGCGGGGGGGGGGACGACAGCTTCGCTGCGCTATTTAGATTTGCCAAAAAGCAGGATTTCCTGCTTTCCAGCGAATATAAATTGCGTGACACAGCTGATCGTTGGAAATACCAATTGGGACCAACCGGTAGCTTTTTTTTTACTACCGGCTCACCCGAACCGGTAGTTTTTATCACTACCGATTCATGCGAACCGGTAGCATTTCACCCCTGGTAGAATACTGAAAAAGTGAGGATCAGAGCATAAAAACAGCCCCTGTGACCTCTTATAGACTCAAGCCATAGATATAAGAAATCGTGCAGTTTCGTTCTTCTGCTGTGCTATATGGAGAGCTTTCACAAGCTCTCCATACAAGGAAGAGGAACTAGGTATGTCTAGCCTAGCAAAGAGAAGGATTAGGGGTGGCATGATAGCTGTCTTTTAGTATTTGAGGGGCTGTGATAGAGAAAAGAGGTTTGACTTATTCTCCAAAGCACCTGAGAGCAGGACAAGAAGCAATGGGTTGAAGGTTTCAAGCCAAACAAGAAAAGTTCAGCTGCCATGACTCAACTTCCAGACATTCCATCAAATACCTGCCTCATTCTGCAGCTTAAAAAGCAAAGGGGGAAAAAAAAAATCTAGAAATGGTCATATTCGCTTTACCAAAACATACGTTTTGAAGTAATGGTTTCTAAGCAATATGCATTTTCTACATGCATCTTTCCCGAATAAATAAATAATTCTATGCAGAGTTCTCCAACGTAATCATTTTTGAGCTGAATACCTCAGGGGAAAAAAATCCGGGGAAAAAATGGAGAATTTGGGAATAACTGGGATTTAATTTGCATAGAAATCCAGAAAATGTGAATTAGGCCAGTTTGCTTTAAAATGCTGCAAATCAAGTCTTACTTGCTGGTCCGCTGTGCTTCTTCCTTTCCCTTTTCTCCCTAATGTTTCTTTCATTATCCATTAAGATTACCTCCACCAAAAAAATAAATATAACCTCCAGATTGATAGGTTCATTTTGGAATAAGGCCTTGATTTCATTTTTTTTGCCATTAATTAATTGTCTCTTGTTTATTTTCTCAACATTGCACAGATTTTGATTATTACTGAAACGTGTATCAATTAAAGTCAAATATTTATTTCATCACATGTGACATGTTAAATATTTGTGGTCGTTCCCACAGTAGGGAGTTCCAAAGAACAAATCTTTCTTGAAACGTATTTTGATTATTCATGCTAAATATCGATCTGAATACTACATTGACGGACTTTGAAATTACTAGGAAGGAATTAAATTTGTTTCATTTTAACCATGTCAGTAGACAAGATCACATTCTGCAAAAAACCCCAGAAAAATTCACATTCTGTAATGTGAATTTCTGCAGATTGAATTTCTTCATCCTTTCTGCAGATTGGAAGGTTTTGTGGCATTTGAGAAATCTATTTGGTCAACAAGAATGAATGGCTGCAGCAGGAGTGTTTTCAAATTCAATCAACCGCAGATCTAGCATCAATGCCTTTTTTTTAAATGATCTATCCTCCTAATAGAGGATAGAGCCAGTTGGTCTATTGATTAAAGCACCAGGTTAAAAAGCAGA
The DNA here is from genome assembly GCF_059756535.1 of Pantherophis guttatus. Classification (NCBI taxonomy): domain Eukaryota; kingdom Metazoa; phylum Chordata; class Lepidosauria; order Squamata; family Colubridae; genus Pantherophis; species Pantherophis guttatus. The sequence goes on from NC_142069.1 coordinate 78,946,611, forward strand.
AGACCATGAGTTCTAGTCCTGCCTTAGGCATGGAAGCCAGCTAGATGACTTTGAGCCAGACGCTCTCTCTCAACCTAACTCATCTCATTCACTCATTCACTCATAAAGAGTCTAACAGAAGTCTGCCACAGTTCTTCTGATAAGGCTGATAAACACCCACCTTTATCTCCCTTGACACACTGCCAAGACCTAATTGGTGGGAAGCAGGTTGTGGTCTATTTTGTCAAATTCCTTATGAAATCTAAATATACTACGTCCACAGCATTTCGTTGATCCACTAATTTAGTCACAGAATGAAATAAGATTTGTTTGGCATGATCTGTTTTTGACACAGATCATGCCAAACCCATGTTGGCTTCTGGTTATAGCTTGGTTTGCTTCTAGGTACTTGCAGATTTGTTGCTTGATTATTTTTTCCAAGATCTTTCAAGGTATTGATGTCAGGCTAATTGGTCTGTAGTTTCCTGGATCTGGGTCCCCCCACCTTTTTTTTTTTTTGAAGATGGGGACCATATCAGCTCTTTTTCAATCCTCAGGTATTCCCTAGCACTCTATGTGGATGTAGTTCCATTGAGGATTATATGATAAGTGTGATGGTCAGCCAACTGTGAATCCATGTGGTGATGGTGATAGATAGATAGATAGATAGATAGATAGATAGATAGATAGATAGATAGATAGATAGATAGATAGATAGAGATAGATAGATAGATAGATAGATAGATAGATAGATAGATAGATAGATAGATAGATAGATGATAGACAGATGGATGGTAGCATGGATATTCCTAGCTTAGTGGCACAAACATTTAAACTGTAATTTAATTTTAAAATTAAAGATGAGTTTTGAATTCACTACCATAAATAAGAGCACCCATCTAAATCACTTGTGGCAGTATACAAAGTTACTTTCACATTTAGCATTATGTAGTTTCAGTTTTAAGTTATAAAAGAAAATGAGTTTCGTTTTCAAAGTGAACTAATACATTGTTTTGCGGAATGAGAGGCATTCAGACTAAGATCTGTAATTTCACTATCAGAAATTGCTTCATTTCCAAGCACTTAATAAAGCACAACAATGAAAAAAAACTATCGCCGGAAGGACTTTTTCACTTTTATTTTCCCCCCGTTTCCTTAAAAGTTTAATTTTATGAGAAGTTATACTTTTGTGTTTATGCTATAAAGAACTTCTGCTATCAATTGCTCTTAATTTAATAAGACGATTCTTATTAGTGTTCTTGAGGTACAGTCCTATCATTATGTACGCATGGATAAATCCCATTTACTTACCATAAGCTTTGCCATAGGGTACAATCCAATCCATAGATACGGATATTTAAGTTCCATTTATTTCAGTAGAAAATATAACCACAGAATAATGGCACTCTAACAGTGTAATCCCAAGCCATAAAAACTAATGGGTTGAATCCAGATATATAATGTAACCTGTGTATTTAGATTTAAATTCCAGTATACAGGTAGACCTCGGCTTACGACCATTCATTTATGACTGCTCAAACTTGCAACAGCACTGAAAAAAGTGGCTTATGATAATTTTCCACAAAGTCACATGACCAAAATTCAGCTACTTGGGTTATCTTCACACAATATTGGGAAAAGGAAGATTTACCGCGAGACGAAGAAATAATCAAGAAGAGACTAGATTGTGCAGAAATGGATAGATTGACACTGAAAATTAAACAGAAAGAGGATGTAAAATATTATCAAATGTGGGATTTATTTTACCAATGGTTGGAAAAAAGGGGTAGAGATTAAGAATGTAATTTGTATTGTTAAGCAAATTAAATACCCAGACAACACGATGTTTATTAAGCACTAAGAAATGTATTTAATAGAAAATCAATTAAATAAATTAAAAAATATTTGGCCACTTGGCAACTGGCATCTGTTTATCACAGTTGCAACCATGGTTTTTCTGACAAGCAGAGTCAATGGGGAAGCCAGATTCACTTAACAACCGGGTTACTAATTTAACAACTGCTGTGATTCACTTAACAACTGTGGCAAGACAGGTTGTAAAATGGGGCAAAACTGTCTTGCTTATCAACAGAAATTGTGGGCTCAATTGTGGTCCTAAGTCGAAGACTGCCTGTATACAGTGAGGTTTATTTGGTTAAGGCATCAGGCTAGAAATGGGGAGGCAATGAGATTTAGTCCGACCTTAGGGATGAAGCCAGATGGATTATCCTGGGCCAGCCACTTATTCTCAGTCCTAGGAAGGAGGCAATGGCAAAACACTTTTGAAAAATCTTGCCAAGGAAAAACTACAGGGACTTTTTGAGGCAGTGGGTCCAAGAATCAGACACAATTGAATGGAATAAAAAATGAGAGTATAAATCAGTGCCCCACCACCAATCTTTTGGGTACCAGGGAACTGGTTCCATGGAGAGAGTTTTTTCCACGGACTGGAGCGGGGTGTAGTTTTGTGTGCTGCCTGCATCCCACTGATGGGGATTCGCTTGTTTGCACGGCCTGGTTTCTGGCATGCCGCAGACCAGTGCCGATCCACGGACTGGGGGTTGGGGACCCCTAGTATACAGCACCACAAAATAGTTTGCACATTTACCAGAAAACAAGATACAGGAAATTCTGTTGAATAGACTTATCAGCAAACATACATATAACTAGAGTTTAAACAAAGACCAACTAGGGCAGGGGTCCTCAAACTACGGCTTGGGGGCTGGATACGGCCCGCCGAAGCCATTAATCCAGCCCACACAGGATCACGAGGCTGTCCCGCCCACATCATCCCACCTACCCGCTGGCTCCCCCGCCTTCTGGGGGCCAGAGAGGCCAAAAACGGGGCATGCAGAGGCCTCTGGAGGCCAAAAATGGGCCTGTTTTTTGCCTCCCTGGCCTCCAGAGAGAGCGGGACACACACACACACACACACACACACACACACAGAGAGAGAGAGAGAGAGAGAGAGAGAGATAGAGAGAGAGAGGGAAGTCCCTCATACACACCCTAAGGTAGCCACATCCCTTCACTATCCTGCTTTCCACCCTCAGGAGCATAACAAATTAAAGTTTAATTTGTGTGTATTGTTTGGACCGCTAAATTGGCCATGCCCACCCACCCACATGCCCACCTAGCCACGCCCACCCAGCTGGTCTGGCCCCCAAACAGTCTGAGGGACCGTGAATTGGCACCCTGTTTAAAAAGTTTGAGGACCCCTGAACTAGGGTTTAGTTGGTCTTTGTTTCTATGTCAAATTAAGTCACAATTAACTTGTCCCATTGATTTCAGGAATCCCAGGCTCTGGGTTATTTTTCTAATGGCCTTCAATAGTGCATGGGTTAAAGGCTTTTGCTGCAGATGAATGATTGACTTTAATTCTGCATTATACTGCCTGGTGATTAAAAATCTGATTTGCACAACCTTCCAACCACACTCCCTTTTCGATGAACAGGGAGTTGTTTTTTTTTCTCCTTCGAAAAGTTCAGATGTTGAGATTTTTAAAAATATGATTCCATTTTTTTTTTGTCATGCAAGTCAAAATATTGAAAAATGAATAGTTTGCTCAGGGAAGGAAAGAAGTGTGAAAGGAGCTTAAGAAAATAATTGATTTGCCTAATTTTGCAAGAATACGCCAAATGAGCCTTATAGAATTAGACAGAAAGAGAAAGTAAGACTCTTGAACATATGAGACATTCCTAAGGAAGATTAGCAGGATACCATCTAAAGACCAATGTCAGATCAACTCACAGAGATAATAGATCTTCCATAGCTTGAATCCTTCTCCTCCTGACTTACTGGTAAACAGTTAAACCCAGTTAAACAAGAGATATCTCCAGCTGTGTTTTATGGAAACAACTTGTGTCCAAGAGGAGAACTCACATTAGATGAACCTGCAGTGGTGTCTACAGATTCAAAAAGGTCAAAATGGCTTCTGTAGCCATGCAGTTAAGTAAGGTGACCAACTTTTTTAAAATGAGAAGGAGGACACGTGCGTGTGTGCCGTATCGTGTTTCGGTAAGAAGTAAACAAAGCCACTTGCGCGCGGCGCACTCTCTCAAAACAATTCTCCTGTGCGGAACGCATGCGTCTCATAATCGCATCTCGCCGCACTGTACCGAGCCTTGACGAATCGTCATGTCGAATACAAATACGTCACATCACACGCAATGGATCGGATCGGCATCGATCGAATACGGAGATTTACAGATTAGTCTTCAAATATCAAAAAGGAAGACATGTAGGAGGACACTTTTTGAGAGAGGACAGAACTTACAAAAGAAGGACTGTCCTCCCTAAAGGAGGACGATTGGTCACCTTAAGTTAAGGCCATCATCTTGACTTTTTTAAAAACATGGGTAGAACTCAGTTTTTAGCTTTGTTCAGCTTTGTAATTGAGTCAGATAAACCTAGGCGTCAAAGAGAGACGGAAGGAAGGTTGACTCATTTCTGTGATCCCTTTCTCCTACCTATTTTGAAACACACACACACACACACACACACACACACACACACACACATACACCATGGCTCCTAACAGGATACATTTGTATTCCTGGCGGTGATATCCATCTTGATCATTCTACAATACCCCAAAAGTTTGGATGAAATGTTGTAGCCTGCACAGTAGTCTTAGCTTATTTTTGCAAGTTGTTTCTTTTATCAAATCTCTCTTGGCCACCACAAAAAGTTTTGCAGGTCTGAATTCGACGCATGACAGCGTGTGTGAATGTTTGCCTCCAATAATGAGTGAATATAAAATGCAAGTGAATTATTAATGCTATTTATAGTTAGCTGAAGACTGCAACTAAAAACAGAAATGCAGCAAAGGGTTCACCATTCCTTCAGAGGAAGCTTCAATTCTTTAGCTATTGTGCATATATACATTCATAATCATACATACATTCATATTACATTCATATGTCTATATGTGTGTGTATGCATGCGTGCACATATACATGCATGCATTCAATCAGACTTGAACTTTAATGACTTCAAATATATTTTTTGCTCATTTAATTCAAACCAGCTCCGAGTTACAAAAAAGAAGAAAAAAAAAGCTTGGCAGGCAGCTTATCCATATGGTCTAATTACTTTTAGTATTTTTTAAGAAAAAGAAAAAAGAAAGCTTTATGAGTGATATTAAATTGGAAAATGGATCCAGCGAAGATTTTCCTTTTGCATTTTAAATATGTATATTACATAAATATCCACCACGCCTTAGAATTTTGGATGCCCATCAAATTCCTGAACTACAAAGTCGTGGAGGTTAATCTTGAGGGAGAGAAAGATATTTCTCATACGCCACTTGGCTTGGCTTATTCTCGATTAGGTAGACTTTCCAATTTAATAAAGCGCATTTTCCTCGGAATGAAAACAGAGGGAGGTCTCACAATCGCACATTAAATGCTTTCCATGTGGTTGTGGAAAATGAAATGAGCTGGATTATCCTGGAGCATCCTTCCAGCATTCTCCTCAGGATGGAGAATCCGTAAATTATGAAGAGCTACAACAGACAAGCTTCACTGAGAGCAGTTTAGTTTTAGTTTCCTGACTTCGGAACGAATGATTTGACCACCTTCAGCGCAGAGAAATATAGCAGTTTGAAGCCTGCTTGGACGAGTTGAAATGTTTTCCTCTCTGCCATTTGATGGCACTGATAGCAGAAGAAAAAGTCAGAAGAATGTAGACACGGATGTCTTGTCTTGAGGGGACAGTGAGCTTGCCCCCAGCAGTTTAGGTCTTCATTTTACCAACCTCGGAAGGATGAGTCAACTTTGAGCCGGTGAGAATTGAACTGCTGGCAGCTGGCAGTCAGTAGAGGTAGCCTCTGTCTGAAATGGTATAAACTCTCTTCCTCATACAGGGGGTTAAACTAGATGGCATGATAGCAGTGATCCCATTTTTGAGGGTCTGCCACAAAGAAGAAAAAGTCAGTTTATCCTCCAAAGCACCTGAAGGCAGGACAAAAAGCATTGGATGGAAACTAAACAAATAGAGGACCAGCCTAAAACTACGGAGAAATTTCCTAACAGTGAGAACAGTTAACCAGTGGAATGGCTTGCCTTCAGAACTTGTGGGTTCCCCATCACTGGAGGCTTTCAAGAAGAGACTGGACAGCCATTTCTATGAAATGATATAGACTCTCTTGCTCATGGAGGGAGTTGGACTAGAAGACCTCCAAGGTCCCTTCCAACTCTGTTATTCTATGTTCGGGACTGCATTCTAAACCACTGCGCCATCACGGCTCCTAAGTGGATGCAGTTATTGCTCCAGAAACTTGAACACAATGGAATCTTGTTATTGAATATTTCTTTTAGATAGCTGAGTGGTCCAGATCAGGGGTGAAATACTTCCGGTTTGGAGCGGTTCGGGCGAACCCGTAGTAAAAAAATGCTACCAGTTCGGGCGAACCAGTATTTCCGACGATCAGCTGGGTGACGATCAGCTGTGACACGCAATTTATATAAGCTAGAATCGTTGGATTTCCTGCTTTCTAGCTAATATAAATCGCGTGGCACAGCAGATCCCCCCCCCTCGCTGTTCTACTTACCTTTGCAGACTCGGAAGGCTTCAAAATGTTCCTTTTTTAGCGCTGCATGGGCGTGCCTCAGGCACGCATACGCACGAAGCGCACGTTCGGTAGCAGACTCACAGAACCGGTAGCAGACTTCAGAGGATTTCACCGCTGGTCCAGATGATTAAATTGCAACTGAGAAGTGATAGCTTTGGCCCAATCCTCTTTTGTGACTGGGGAGGGGTGGGGGGAAGAAATCCTTTGCTTTTCTTTTAATGCAAATTATTCAAATCAACACTTGCTAAAGCAACATATTACAGAGTCACTCCTCCCCAGCCTTCTCCACGTTTTCCTTTCCTTCGGCATCTTTCAGGTTTCCTTCTTTTTGTTCCCTTTCTACAAAAGGAGATTTTGGAGGTAATATTCCATAGTCAACTTTATGGTGCCAAAAACAAAGCCTGATCATTTGTGGCCTTGCAAAATGCCACCAAATTCCTTTGGAGTAGCACTGCTCCCACTGCCACGTTGCTGGCGCCTGTTTGGATAACGAAGGGTTGTTCGGGGTCGGGATGCTTCAGCACCGGTTCCTTTGCAAACAGCTCTTTTAGTGTTTCAAATGCCTTTTGGTAGGTTAGGTTCCACTATAGGGGTTGTCCTGGGCAGGGTTTCATCCCTGGGACCCCTGTCTATATGTTGTGGCCCACCAGCGGCCTGCGTGGATCGTGGCTGATCCTGACGACGAGGAGACTGGTGTGGGGTCGCAGCCGGCGCTCGTATCAGACAGCAAGGAGGCTGAAGAGGAGGTGGTGCCAGAGGCAGAGACTCAGCCTGGACCTTCAGAACCTCCAGAGGCTCCTTCAAGTGGAGAGAGCGAAGTGGAGGAGCCTCTCCTCAATGCTCGAGCACGCAGGGCTGCCAGAAGGCAGGAGTGGCTACTCAGGAGGAGGAGGTCTCCTCGAGAGTAAGGTTTGAGGATAATTGGCCGCTCCCTTAGCCTATTTAAGTCGCACGTAGTTAGTAATTTCTTGCTGGAAACAATGTGTAATTATTACAGAGCATTTTGGAGAGTGAGTATCTTATCGTATCTTGTTTTCTGGGCTGGTTGCCAACCTTTGCTGGACTTTGCTTATTCTTGGTACATTATAACTTTGATAAGGACCATTGGTGTGTGTCACAATCCTTGGGAATCTGGAGCTGGGGCAGAACACTATAGGAGGGTCCATCATGGGTTTGGCAACCTTTGCGAAGGAGGGGATGAATTGCCTGTAGAAATTTGCGAACCCTAGGAAGCTTTGTAGCTGTCTGCGGGTGCAAGGGGGTTGCCAACTTAGGACTGTCAGGCATAAATGCTCTGCCCGTGCCAGGGATCAGCTATAGCGCAGTAGTGCAAGGGTTAACCCAGACACCCACCAGGTCAGCTCCTCCCATAGACCCCTCCTTACCTGAATCCCCGCCCACAGGTATAAAAGGTGGGCACACTCCTCCATGCTCCAGATCCTGATGTATCCAAGAGATGATATGATGAACCTGCAAATAAAAGAGAAATATTTTACTCGATGACTCAAGTCTCTTTATTGGGCCTGATCCACCATTCCTTGTAACAATATGGTAGCAGAGGATGGTTGGTAAGGCCCAGAGATCCCAAGCCACAAGACAAGGACCCATACCTACCTGCAGAATGGCGACACCCCCGAAGCAATGGGAAAGCAACCCATCGGACTCGCCAGGGAAGGCAGGAACCTCAACCACCCCCAAAGCCACTGCGACGGAAGAAAGGGGGGAGATCGAGAAAGGGAAAAGGGCCCACCACTACGATCAAGATGAAGAGAAGCTGCGACTCGACGTCCTGCAGCTGTTGAAAGAGCGAGCCGGCGACAAGAACCTCCTTGCCGACCTGCGGAGCTTCATAATCGACCGCGAGGTGGCAAGGAGCGAAGAGGGTTCGGACTCCGAACTCGAGGAGCTGGACTCGGTGAGTGGATCGCCCAAAAGGGCACCCCCAACAGCCACCGAGCCCCAAAGCCCAGCTCTAAATTTGAAACGGCGGCCATCTTTGTCCACGTGGTCGGACAAGATGGCCGACCCCCAACCAATCAGCAAACAGAATTCAAAATGGCCGGCGCGCGAAAAATGCCGGACCATAAACAATGATGAAAATGACCAGGGAGAGGGGACCGAGTCCGACTCCGACCCCTGGTACACCCCCAGCGAGCGGCAAGTGGATAGGGCCATGAAGACCCTTGCCGCCGCCTTCGGCCCAGGCCTCAAAATCACCAAAGAGAAGCCGGAGAGGCCAAAACAGAAGGGAAGGCGAGGAGAGGGGCAAAGGAGCACCCACCCGAGAGCCACCGACGCCCGTGACGATTTGCCAGCCCACCTTCGCACCCCAGGGACACCACGCCTCCGATCGCCCAGGCCGCGCACCCCGGACCGCATGGATTGGGGCAGCTACTTACAGCCATCGCCGGAACCCCAGCACCGCCAGGATCTTCATTCCGGAGAAGCAGCTGCTGGACGACGCCTTCCGGAGCACACCTGGACCCCCAAGGCCGAGGCCGAGGCCTACGCGACCGGCAGAGGCCTCTACAGCGGAGCCGCGACGAACAGGTCCTTCCTCGGCGACGGCGGAGCTGAAATGGACTTCGCGCATGCGCTCTTCCGCCTAGAGGAAGAAAAAAGAAAAAAATTACAAAGCGGGACTTTTAAACTACCGGCAAGCGTTCCCATGCCTTACTGCTGCTATAGACACATAAGGAACCATGGACAGCAGCCAGCAGTAAGTAATTTTACTACAAGTGCTGGGAACTTACCTGTTGACTTTCCCAAGTTGAGGATGGATGGGGGTAATATCCTAGAGTGGTCACAGCAGCTCCAGGTAGCATTCCTGAAAGAAAACATGTCTCATTTTATTAATGACCCCCCAGAGAGACCATGGACTTTAGAGCTGGATTGCATGCACCATAGGGCATTCTATCTTTTAATTGCCAGCATATCCCCCACAATTTACCACTGTATTGGTCATAACCTCACGGTATCAGAAATTATAGGGAAAATGTTTGGGTTGTTTTATAGTGAGAGTGTATCCACCACCACCCAAATTTCCAAAGACTTCTTTTCTGCCAGGCTTAAACCAGGGACCCCCATGAGTGAGCACCTAGTGTCATTGAGCGGTACCAGAGCAGAGCTACACCTTAGGGGGGAAGTTATTTCCGACCAGATCATGAAAAGCGTGATGATCAACTCTTTAGACCACTCATGGAATAACTTCTTGACACACTTAGACACCGTTAGTCTAGGGATGCTATCCGTGGAGAAGCTATCCAACAAGCTTATCGCGGAAGATAATCTGAGGAGGAGCCGCCCCGGCCCTCCCAGAGAACACAAGAGTGAGAAGAGAGTAGTCTTCCAAGAGAAACAACACAACACGCCAGAGTGCTACATCTGCGGGTCGAGGGGACACATCAAAAGGGACTGCCCCAAGAATTATATGGGATTCACGGCGACCATAGCTGACAACTGTTTCTTCACCAGGGAAGAGGGGGACTCACCAGAATACATCCTAGTTTACGTGGATGACATTCTATACATCAGCAAACACGAAGCCAACCGCAACACCTTCGCCAGCAGGCTGAGCGAGCACTTCACCCTAAAGTACCTTGGGAGGATAAACCGATACCTGGGGGTACAAGTCAACCAAACACCAAAAGGTTTCCAACTGTCACAGAAAGAGAAAATAGAAGAGTTACTCCATAAGTGCAACATGGCAGACGCCAAGGGATGTGATTCACCCATGCAGGCGGACTTCCTAAAAAACATGCATGATGAATCACCAGAATTTGGAGACAACACGCTGTACAGGTCAATCATAGGCTCCCTCCTGTATATCGCTAACTGGACAAGACCGGACATTGCTCTATCCGTTAATTTACTATCCAGGCACGTGAGCAAACCCACCACATACCACTGGGACGCAGTGAAAAGGGTGCTAAGATACCTGAAACAGAGTGTCAATGCATGCTTAACCCTAGAGCCTGAAAAATCCGAAGAACCCATCCTCTCATGCTACGCTGATGCTGACTGGGCCGGAGATACCAAAGGCCGCAAAAGCACGTCTGGGTACATATTCTACTTAAATAACTGTCCGGTGCATTGGTACACAGGCAAACAAATCTTGGTGGCAACCTCGACTACTGAAGCTGAATACATATGCCTCTCCAAAGCCGCCAACAATCTCATCTGGTTCGACGACCTACTCGCCAGCGTGTGGAAAGAACCAGCTTACCCAATAAATATCCACGAAGATAACAAAGCCGCCATAGAGATATCCATGTCCGACGCTGTAGGGCAAAGGTCAAGGCACATAGACATAAAGTATAAGCACGTTAGACAGCTCTCCAGAATTGGTTTCATAAAGGCCATACACTGCGATACAGAAGAACAGACCGCAGACATACTCACGAAACCCCTACAGGGCAAGCAACACTCACACTTAGTTTCCAAGCTTAACATCCACCCCAGGGTACCAACCAGTCAGTCAGGCCTACAGACACGGTTCAGGCATTTAGAGGGGGATTTGTCAGGCATAAATGCTCTGCCCGTGCCAGGGATCAGCTATAGCGCAGTAGTGCAAGGGTTAACCCAGACACCCACCAGGTCAGCTCCTCCCATAGACCCCTCCTTACCTGAATCCCCGCCCACAGGTATAAAAGGTGGGCACACTCCTCCATGCTCCAGATCCTGATGTATCCAAGAGATGATATGATGAACCTGCAAATAAAAGAGAAATATTTTACTCGATGACTCAAGTCTCTTTATTGGGCCTGATCCACCATTCCTTGTAACAAGGACGGCTTGTACTTTGGCTGGGTCCATCTCTATACCCTCATTTGACATTCAGTAGCCTAGCTAGTCTAGCCGTGCATGGTGAAATTCTCATTTTGACTGCACTGAAATTAAACATTTAAGAGTTTTTTTCTCTTGCCATATTATCCGTTATAGTATCTCTCTCTTTCCATTTCAATATAGTTTTCTTTTCCATATATATATATATATATATATATATATATATATATATATATATATATATATATATATATATATATGCCAGCTACTTCCTTGGTTTAGTGGCAAATTCAATTTTTTTTGTCTTGTTTTAACTACAAGGAAATCAGAAGTAACTGCTTTAAAATCCCTTTTGTTTCTTTTTTGCATATTTGTCTTCCCTCTTCTCTTCCTTCTTTTTTCATTCTAAATATTAGTTCCTGTTAGTTTTTATTCTGTATTAAATATTTTAATAAAAGCTTTTATTTTTCTCAAAAAAAGGAATTAGATTTTTTAGAAAACTCTCTACATGGCCTGCAAAAGCGGATGTCACTGAATCCATCACTCACTTTTACAAGGATTTTTACATATGTTGCATAAATTCTCTTTTAGTTAAATTCCTGGGCCACTCAGATTAATTTTATCTTCACTATTTATCATGTAATCTGAATGACATTGTCTTTTTAAGTGCTGTAAAATTGTGCTTTCCTCTTTGTAGACACCATTAAGCATTGATTACTTTGTCTTAGTTCTATTGTTATTACCAGGGTTGTTTCGTTTTTGTCTTATTGCTGATTGCCTGCTTTTGTTTTTATTGTTTTCATCATTTTATTGTCTTATTGAAATTTTCTTGCAACTGGCCAGAATTAAAAAAAAAGAGAGAATGTAACATGTATTAGCACATTTATAAATTGGTGACAAGCTGTCAGAGAGGAGAGGGAATTAGGGGTGGGGGAGAAATGAGTGACTGTGCTGATAATAGTGGTAGTTTTCAAGGGATAACGGAATAACAGAGTTGGAAGAATACTTGGGGGTCTTCTAGTCCAGGAATCTCCAACTTTGGCAACTTTACGACTTGTGGACTTCAACTCCCAGAATTCCTCAGCCAGCATGCCCTGGCTGAGGAATTCTAGGAATTGAAGTCCACATGCGCTGGCTGAGGAATTCTGGGAGTTGAAGTCCACAAGTCATAAAATTGCCAAGGTTGGAGACCCCTGTTCTAGAGCAACCCCCTGCTCAAGCAGGAGATCCTATACCAGCTACTGCTTTACCTCAGTTGCAGCATCCAACTTCACATCAGGAGTTGCACGTGGGGCAAGTCAACAACAACAGGCAAGGAATAGTTGGGCCTTCTCAAAGCCACCAATGCTGGTAGTGGCAGCACTGGTGGAGATAACAGAATAACAAGAGTTGGAAGGGATCTTGTAGGTCAGCTAGTCCAACCCCCTGCCTAAGCAGGAGACCCTACACAATTTATGTCAGATGGCAGTTCAATCTCTTCTTGAAAACTTCCAGTGGTGAAGCTCCCACAACTTCCAAAGGCAAGCTGTTCCATTGGTTGATTGTTCTCACAAATTTCTCCTTATTTCCAGGTTGAATCTCTCCTTCATCAGTTTCCATCCATTATTCCTTGCCTGGTCTTCAGGTGCTTTGGAAAATAGCTTGACCCTCTCCTCTCTGTGACAGCCCCTCAAATATTGGAACACTGCTATTATGTCTCCCCTGGTCCTTTTTTTCACTAGACTAGCCGTGCTCAGTTCCTGTAACCGTTCTTCATATGTTTTAGCCTCCAGTCCCCTAATCATCTTTAATCATCTTTGATTATTACCTGAGATGTTCTTCTCAGTTTGGTTTCTCTTATTTAGGATGCTGACATGTCTATAAAAGCTGTGAGTCAGAAGGAGGACATCCTTCCACTCCAGCTAAGGATCCGGTTGAGGAAAGGTGTCCTAACTTTAGAATCATTATTCTTATGTTAGTTTAGGTATTCCTACACCAGGTGAGATTTATACTATTTACTCTCATCATTACAAATCTATGGAGAAAAGAATAGCTCATCTGAAATGCAAGTACTAAAACTGTATATCCCTTTACTTTCTTAGTTTTAGGTTTGCCTGAATTTAACATGATTATCATGTTCTCAGTGTTGGAAGAAATGTCCTTCTGGGTTCAGTTCCAAGTGGGGAGAAAGACACTGGATTCATGGAAGTTGCTTGGAAAGAAGGTTTATGGATGAACAGGATCACATGGCTTGAGATCCTGGGCAAAAAAAGGGCAGAGATGCTGAGAGTGCCTGGGTTTTATGCCCTCTGTTGGGCTTTGAATTTGAGCTTGTGTTCTGATTGGTTGTCAGACTCCCATGGGGCCATGCAGGGGTAACTTTATAGGTTGTCTTTTGAGTCCCAGGCTTGGTTGACTCTTGCTGGGTGATCATGTAATGAAAGGGCTTTGGGCAATTCCTACGATGGCTCTGCCTGAAGGAGGTAGATCTTTGTTATGTAGAATAGACTGGCCCAGGCCTTAGTGGCCCATTGACAAAGATGGAGTGGAGTTTCTGCCTCCCTTTTAGGGGAAATATTCTGCTCTTTTAACATTTCCTAAAATATCTCATTTTCCTAGGAGAGGGTTGCGTGCTAACTTCCTATATCAGGAATGGTAAATTGGTCAGGGGAAATTATTGCATTACATGTTAGAAAGGGGCAACCTTTTGATTATGCAGCCACACTCACCTTCCTCCTGAGGATGATCTTCTCTCTCTCAATGAAGATTTTGGATCTAGAGGTTGAATTCGACTCGTTATTTAAATTTGAATTATGTCCTCCATATCCTTTTGGCAGACTGAAAAAAAATAATATATTCACCTTTCTACGTTTTGTCTTTCTTACTTAGAAAGGTACTCAATTTTATTTTTCATTGTTTTGTAACAAATTAATTTTTAGAGACAATCTTTTCACATTATTAACAGCTCAGCTCTTTCTTCTTTCCAGTTCCAGATGCATGAATTATTCTGTTAAACAAAAGGTGAATGATTCCGTGTATCGTTTGAAAAGAAAAACAAATTCAAATAGCTAATAATAACTATGATTCCCCTTCCCCCCCTCTTTCCATTTTCCTTTTCTGGGAAAAAAAAAGGGGGGGAAACAAATTAATTTAAATACTGCTTTTGTTTAAAAAAAAACACCTTGTTTTGTGCAACACTTCAGATCTGATTTCCAAAAAGGGCTTTGGATAATATTAGAATGGGATTCTAGCAGTGGTGAAATGTAAAATTTGTTACTACCAGTTCTGTGGGTGTGGCTTGGTTGGGGGGGGGGTAATGTGACTGAGTGGGCGTGGTCAACTTTTTTTTTTTACTTTTAAAACGATTTTTTCTACAACCTCTTCAGCCAAAGAGGTTGTAAAAAAAATGCTTTTAAAAGCCTCTGACGATCAGGCAACTCAGCTGGGATCGTCAGAGGCTTTTAAAAGCATTTTTTCGGCCGAAGAGGTTGTAGAAAAAATGCTTTTAAAAATAATTTTAAAAAGCCTCTGATGATTGCGCAGCTCAGCTGGGCATGTGGGAGGGGAAGGGATTTTTGCTACCGGTTCTCCGAACCACCCATCGCCATCGCTACCGGATCGGGCGATCTGGTCCGAACCGGGAGCATTTCACCCCTGGATTCTAGGTCTGGTCTATCATGGTATAGATATGTTACATTTGCATTCCCACAAGCTCTGAAACGTGTTTTGGAGGTCAAATTCCCCACCCTTACTCTGAATCAATCAAGATCACGTGAAGTGCTAGTACTGCTCTATAAAGGCCACCTTAGTAAGACCACACCTAGAGTACTGCATCCAGTTTTGGTCACCATACTATAAAAAAGATGTTGAGACTCTAGAAAGAGTTGTTCTGCCCCAGGACCCCAAAGAACGCAGCACACACAAACTCTAAACAAACCTTATTTTACTCAAATAACTAAAAGTCTTTATCAACCAAAGGCTGTTAATAAACTGTCTTAACAGCCTACCAGAATTCTAAGATAAGGTAATCAGAGTCTTACTAGAGTTGGCAAAAAGCCCAGAAACAATTTTGCAGAGAATCCAGATGCAAAGGAGATTGGACTAAAGTTGTTCCCTATAGCTTGCTGCAAGCGGCGTTCCTCCTTAAATAGGCTAAGGGAGTTGCCAATTAGCCTGAAGCCTTACTCTCGAGGAGACCTCCTCCTGAGGAGCCACTCCTGCCTTTTGGCAACTCTGTGCGCCCGTGCATTGAGAAGAGGCTCCTCCTCTTCGTCCTCTTCACTTATGGGAGCTTCTGGAGGTTATGAAGGCCCTGGCTGAATCCCTGCCTCTGGCACCATATCTTCTCCAGCCTCCTCATTGTCTGACTCGAGCGCCAGCTGCACAGGCTGCTGGCGCAGCACCACACCAGCCTCCTCGTTGTTGGAATCAGCTACAATCTGCACAGGCCACTGATGGGCGACAACAAGAGTGCAGAGAAGAGCAACCAAGATGATTAGGGGACTGGAGGCTAAAACATACAAAGAACAGTTGCAGGAACTGGGCATGGCTAGTCTAGTGAAGAGAAGGACCAGAGGAGACATGATAGCAGTGTCCCAATATTTGAGGGGCTGCCACAGAGAGGAAGGGGTCAAGCTATTTTCCAAGGCACCCGAAGGCCAGACAAGGAATTTGGAATTATGTCTCCTGACTTGGAAAAGGGGTCCTGTTGACATCTCTGGCATCTAGAGTTAATTTATCTCGCCCTAGTATGAAACAGCATATGTAAGACCAGAAACATAGTAGCATATTTACCTTGTTAGTATAATGCTATTTTAAAATTGTGAAATTCCTAAACAATGGCTAAGAGTAGGTTGATCATATCCCTATACATTTCAATCTTAAGGAACGCATTCTTTTCCCCCCTTATTATAGTACACAAGCGGATTAATTTTCTTCCACAGATTAAATGACTGGTAGATTCTATACAGGTAGTCCTTGAGCCTAAAATTTATGTTGCTAAGTGAAACATTTGTTAAGTGAGTCTGCCCCATTTGACAACTTTTCTTGCCACAGTTGTTAAGTGAATCATTGCACTTGTTAAGTTAATGACATGGTTGTTAAATGAATCTGGCTTCCCCATTGACTTTGCTTGTTAGAATAGCCGATCACGCTGCAACCGATCCCAAACCGCTATTGTGATCACGCACAATAGCCAAGACACTGCAACTGTCATAAGAGCCTTGGTGGCACAGCAGACTAAAGCGCTGTTAAGTAGCACCAGCTGCCTGCAATTACTGCAAGTTCGAATCTCACCAGGCTCAAGGTTGACTCAGCCTTCCATCCTTTCGAGGTAGGTAAAATGAGGACCCGGTTTGTGGGGGCAATAAGCTGACTTTGTATAAAAAAGAACACCGCTTAGGGGGGGCCAGAAAGCCCTACTAAGCAGGTATATACAAAAAGTATGAAGGTTATTGCTTAATGCATTGTAAGCCGCCCTGAGTCTCCGGAGAAGGGAGGCATATAAATCGAACCAATAAATAAATAAATAAATATGAGTCAATTACCAAGCATCTGGATTTTGATCATGTGACCATGGGGATGCTGCAGCGGTTGTAAGTGTGAAAAACGGTTGTAAGTCACTTTTTTCAGTGCTGTTGTAACTTCGGTCACTAAATGAACTGTTGTAAATTGAGGACTACCTGTAATTATCTCTGTCATTGAAATATCAGCAGAATGGGCCTGTAGACTGACTGATAACAACATTACGTATTTGGTTACAAAAGGTGATCTAAAGACATTGGATGTATTTCTCCCAGAATCAGCCTGTATCATCCCACCTGCAATGAAAATAATAGGGAAAGTTTAAAACCCAAATGTTTGGTGGCACTTCTACTACCTGCTGAAAAGAAAGTCCAATCGCCACTTTCATTTATAATTTATTTATTTATATTTCACATTTCTAGATTGCCCATCGACTTCAAGGAGGAGGAGCTTATTTCTTTAGCAGGAAAGCGTTTTCAAGTAAAATCTCTTTTCTCTTTTCCAATTAAATCAACTTTCTGAGCATTACAAAATGAACATTAAATTGTTGCTTCAAAGACCACTGAGTTCATGTGACTTAGAGCCTCACATAAGTGTTGTTGTGTACTTTGGAAAGTGCCAGTAGAACATTACACGGGATACCTCCATCTTAAGAGCCACAGAGGGTAGAGCTGGCATGGAGGGGCCACATCCCCAGCAGCTTGAAGTACAAGTGCTGGGCATCTCCCAGCTCTTGACCATATTCAGAAGAGCCATAGTGGCGCAGTGGTAAAAATGCAGTACTGCAGGCTACTTCTGCTGACTGCCGGTTGCCAGCAGTTTGGTAGATCGAATCTCACCAGGCTCAAGGTTGACTCAGCCTTCCATCCTTCCGAGGTGGGTAAAATGAGGACCCAGATTGTTGGGGACAATAGGCTGACTCTGTAAACCGCTTAGAGAGGGTTATAAAACACTGTGAAGCGGTATATAAGTCTAAGTGCTATTGCTATTCTTGATTAATTCTGTTAGTTACTGTAGGCTACTTTTGTCAGAGAAAAATGAAACAATATTTTAAAACTGGAATGACTGAAAACGATTTAAAACTGGCTCTTTGGTGGCCAGAAAGGAACAAAAGAGTTAACAGAAAATTCTATAATGGTTTATGGCATAGTTAAGATACAAGTGTAAATCCAGTAGCTGCTAGTTATATTGTACCAGTCTGGCTTTTGATAGCACATTGTGGAAATCTGTAATAACAGTCTGAAAGGCAAATTGAAGTTCCCGTTCCACTGAAACATCTGTATTTTTAAACAAAATACACATTTATTTATTAATAGAAATAGAAAAGAAGTGAATATATATTAATAAAAAAATCATTTTAATTTTGTTGTGCCACGCAAAAGCCGTGTATTTGAGTGATATTCATGGAAGGTTTCGGTATAGATTCTATTCCACAATGCTTTATGCAATAAAATATTACTCTGATTCAGCTGAATTTGGCTACTGATTAAAAAGCCTCTTTGGGGCATTCTTGGTGGATGCATTTCATTAAAGCAGGAACTTCGCAAGAGACTTTGCAACCTTATTTATCTGAGTGGGGCTTCTGCAGGATAATATCCTTGAGAATTATTATTAATACATTGAGAATCTGAATAATAGAAAGTAACTTGATAGAATGTGCAGGACTGAAGCAATTTAATTTCATAGGAGGGGGACAATGAGCATGTCTCTGAAGTTTTTAATTTACCATGCAATTTATTGTTCAACCATAGTCCACCTAATAATATTGTTTGATAAATTGCAATTAAATAAAATATGAGATGCTGATGAATAACCAAAAGAATACTATGATTTCTTCAATCACTCTTCATGGCTTAATAAGATCATCATTTTCAAAGAAACGTTTCCCAACTTTGGAACCATTTCACCTCTGTTTTCTAGAATAGGAATAGGAATAGGAATAGGAGTAGAGTAGAGTAGAGTAGAGTAGAGTAGAGTAGAGTAGAATAGAATAGAATAGAATAGAATAGAATAGAATAGAATTTCCAGTGCATAAGCTGTCAGTATACATATAAGCAAGAACGTCATAAATCATAGATCATAAGATACAATCAATAAAGTGATAGTCATAAGATACCAATAGGAGTAAGTAATAGGAAAGGTGAGAAGGATAATAATAATACAGCCCTACTACATGATTAGGCTAAGACAGTGCTGTGGGAATTATTTAACAGAGTGATGGCATAGGGGGAAAATTATCTCTGTGTCTAGTTGTTTTGGCATGCATATCCCTATAGCAGTGTCCAGGGTGGGGGGGGGGGAAGAGGAGTTGAATTGTTTATGTCCAGGATGTGAGGGGTCTGTAGATATTTTCTCAGCCCTCTTTCTGGCTCATGCAGTATACAGGTCCTCAATGGAAGGCAAGCTGGTTGCAATGGCTTTTTCTGCAGTGCTAACTATCCGTTGGGAGTCCGTATCTGTCCTGTTTAGTTGCTGTACCAAACCAAACAATTATAGAAGTGCAAGTGACACACTCAGTAATTCCCCTGTAGAACTCTATCAGCAGCTTCCTTGGGTAGGCTGAGCTTTCTGAGTTGGCGCAGGAAGAACATTCTTTATTGTGCCTTTTTAATGGTGGTTCTAATGTTAAGTGTCCATTTCAAGTCCTGGGAGATTATAGAACTCAGAAATTTGAAGGTCTTTACTGTTGATATTGTGCTGCTTAATATTATAAGACCGTAATGGTGAACCTATGGCACGCGGGCCACAGGTGGCACGCAGAGCCATATTAGTGGGCACGCCAGCTCAGCTTTGGGGTGCATGTGCGCGCTGGCCAGCTGATTTTCGGGCCTTCTGGGCCCACCAGAAGTAGGGAAACAGGCTGTTTCCTGCCTCTGGAGGGCCTGGGGTGGTGGGTGGGGAAGGCCCGTTTTTCTTTCTTACCTGGTTCCAGATCCTCTCTGTGTATCTGGGAATGGCGAAAACAGCCTTTCCCACTCCCTTGGAGGCTCTACGGAGGCTGAAAGGGCCCATTTCCCCACTCCTGGTGGGACAGGAAGTGACGTTTTTTCCTGTCCCCAGCCTCCAGAGACTCCTAGAGAGGCTCCTACAGACTCCTAGAGAGGTTCCTAGAGACTCCTAGAGAGGTTCTGGAGATTGGGGACAGCAAAAAATGTCACTTCCTGTCCCACCGGGAGTTGGGAAATGGGCCCTTTCAGCTTCCGTAGGGCCTCCAAGGGAGTGGGAAAGGCTGTTTTCGCCGT
Organism: Pantherophis guttatus; assembly: GCF_059756535.1. Taxonomy (NCBI): domain Eukaryota; kingdom Metazoa; phylum Chordata; class Lepidosauria; order Squamata; family Colubridae; genus Pantherophis; species Pantherophis guttatus. Next base: position 78,966,693 of record NC_142069.1, read on the forward strand.
TCCCAGATACACAGAGAGGATCTGGAACCAGGTAAGAAAGAAAAACGGGCCTACCAGGCTATCATGTGCCAGGAGCGGGGGGGAGGGGGTTGCACACACATGCGCGTGGGCACGTGCGCGCGCAACCCTTCCCCGACCCCCCTCTCCTGGCACGCGATGACAAAAAGGTTAGCCATCACTGTTATAAGACATAGAACAGGAAGGCTTCGGTTAAAAATCTGCACTCAGTTTTAAGTTTTAAGAGTTCTATTCCAAGTTGTTCCGGCTGCTAGTTGTTCAAACTCCCATCCGAATGCAGATTTATCACCATCTCGAATGAGACCAATGGTTGTCGTATCATCTGCAAACTTCAGTATTTTAACAGAGATATCCTTTGAGATGCAGTCATTGGTATATAGGGAGAAGAGTAATGGAGAGAGCACACAGCCCTGGGGGAGGGGGGGCACCTGTGCTAATTGAACAGGTATTCAGTGTAATTTTACATTAGCTTCACCTGATGCTTCCTATCTGAAAGCTTATAATCCATCTCGAAGCACAGACAGGCACAGCTAGCTGAATCAGTTTAGAAAGAAGAATTTCTGGAATGACGGTATTGAATGCCGAACTGAAGTCTACAAAAAGGACCCTTGCATAGGTCCTTGGGGATTCAAGATGTTGTAAGATCAGTGGTAGGTTGCCCCCAGTTTGGACCGGTTCGCAAGAACTGGTAGTAAAACCGGCCGGAGGCTCCACCCACTGACCAGGACGTCATCATAGGTGATCTGCACATGCGCAGAAGCGCTATGCGAACCGGTAGTAAAGATAAGTAGAATGGATGAATAAAGAATAGAATAGAATAGAATTCTTTATTGGCCAAGAGTGATTGGACACACAAGGAATTTGTCTTTGGTGTATATGCTCTCAGTGTACATAAGGAGAATAAAATACATTCATCAAGAATAAAAAGATACAACACTTAGTGATAGTCAAGATTACTAATAAGCTATCAAATCCTACTATAAATCCTACAATAAAACAATGTAAATTGAAAGATACAAGCAACATGTTTATAATAATAATAAGTGGGAAGAGATAGATACTAGGAAGGAAGAGAAGAATAATAGTAATACAGTCTTAGTAAATTATTTGACAGTATTGTGGGAATTAGTTGTTAAGCAGAGTGATGGCATATGGGAAAAAAACTGGCCCCTTGTCTAGTTGTTCTGGTGTGCAGTAACAAATAATAAAATTAAATTAAAAAATAAAAAAGATAATGGGCTTGTCAAGTTCCCAGATGTGAGCCGCCAAACACTACGAGCTATATGGGAAGTTGGTATGGCTATGGCGTTTTAGTATTTTGTCTCGCTTCTTTTGATCAACAGCTTACTGTAGATCAGGGGTGTCAAACTCACGGCGTCATGGCGTCGTCACATGATGTATGGGGACCTTTTTTCCCCTTTGCTAAACCGGGTGTGGCCAGCGCGTGATGCATCTGGCCCACGGGCCAGGAGTTTATTTATTTATTTATTAGTTCAATTTATATGCCGCCTTTCTCCGGAGACTCAGGGCGGCTTACAATGCATTTTAAAAAAAAACATTATAAAAACATTTAAAAATTAAAACATTAAAACCCAATTCACACCATTCATGGCCGGATCTCACAAGATCGCAACAGCGAGATCAACGGCCCTAGGCCTGCTGGAAAAGCGAGGTTTTCACCGCTTTTCGGAAGGCCAATATGGTGGGGGTGGTCCGGACCTCAGGAGGTAACTGGTTCCAGAGAGCTGGGGCAGCCACAGAGAAGGCCCTCCCCTGCAGGCCCGCCAGCCGACATTGTTTAGCTAACGGGACCCGGAGGAGACCAACTCTGTGGAATCTTACCGGTTGCTGGGAGCTATGTGGTAGAAGGCGGTCTCGAAGATAAGCTGCCCCTGAGCCATGTAGTTTGACAGCCCTGCTGTAGATACCTTAATAAGTTACTGCCTGGGGGTGTATTTCCCTTTTGTAGGTGACAAAAAGGTATTTAGAGAACAGTTCTACAATGCAGCTGAATAGACTTCTGTATTATTTTCTTTGTGGATGCGACATGAACAGTAGTTCTGTTTCGCATTGTTTTCCTAAAATGGAGAACCTCAGCCATCTGACTCTTCAGCAGTAGTGAAATCCAAATTTTTTACTACGGGTTCTGTGGGCGTGGCTTGGTGGGCATGGTGTGGCTTGGTGGGCGTGGCGGGGGATGGATACTGCAAAATCTCCATTCCCACCCCACTCCAGGGGAAGGATATTGCAAAATCTCCATTCCCATCCCACTCTGGGGCCAGACAGCAGTGGTATTTGCCGGTTCTCGGAACTACTCAAAATTTCCGCTACCGGTCCCCAGAACCTGCTGGATTTCACCCCTGCTCTTCAGGCTGGGTTACCATTATGAGAGCGAAAACGTCTATTCTCAAGTTAATTCACGATCAGATTTACTGTTAAAATAAATTCCATGCACAGAATGTGAAATGACTTTTTATATGGTAGCATTTTCACCACACTCTTCCTCCCTTAAACATTGTGGGTTTTAGGAGAAGATCTGTTTTAGTCTATGGTATCCAGTGAAGAGGAGCATGGTAACACCTTATCTGATTAACCAATTGTATTAAAATGCATGAGAAATTGTATTAAAAGGGATTAAAAGCTTATACCTTTTACTTCCATTTATTGGTCAGAAAGATGCTACCAGGCTCCTCCTGATTTGGGTATTCCAATTAATAAGTCAATTGTATTTGACTTTTTTCCTCTAGTATCACTTATTTCTGCTCTTGTGGTAACAGAAATGAATACTTCACAGAAAGCTAAAGTGCTAATTATAGCTAAAGAGGTCATTTATATGAGGTTAAATGGTTTAATTAGAATTTATTTGAAGGTTACACAGGAGTACAAAGAGATGTTAAAGGGTTAACACATAAGAGATTACACTGTAGTCAGTGTTCTGTTAAAGTTTCAATTAATTTTTCCCATGGGTTTTTCACATTCTAATTTTCAACTAAATGAGACATCTGTTTCAGAAAAGGAAAATTTGCTATGGTTGTCATAGCAACTATCATTCTGTAGGAAAATTATTCCAAGAGTTATTTTACAACAGAAAGGCAGAAAATCAGTACATAAAGCAGCATCCAAGAGTGAGTAGAGATTCAATCTTTTTTGCATTTGACCTGTAAAAGTTGTTCATACATTTTTAACATAAGGTTAATTATACAGTAAACAAATTCTGTTGCAATACATTTTTCTCCCTAGAGTCTTTCACATTCTCCCTGGTAGCATTAATATGGAAGGGGGAAATGCATTGGTTCCCTTTGGGAAAGATGACCTATGAGATTCATAGCTTTTATGCTTCGTCATTAATACGTTTCATAGGTGAAAAAAAAATTGCGGGCATTTAGTATATTAAGTATATCTTTTAAAAAGTGCTTATTTTTCTTCAAGTACCTTTAATTTGTTGAAATCTTAGTTAAGTTAATTAAGTGGATGAATCGGGTGGGCTTCAAAAATTTTAGCAAGGGATTCTCTGCCCAGTTGCTAGGTGGGCGTGGCCATGGTGGGCATGGCCTAGTTGGCCACCTGCACCATGGGGGGGGCATTTTTGCCCTCCCCGGGCTCCAGAGGCTTTCCATGACCCTCCAGAAGGGTGAAAATGGCCTCCCCAGGCTCTGGAGGATGGAAATGGGCCCATTTCCGGCCTTCCTGAACTTCTGTTAGGCCCATTTTTCACCCTCCCCGAGGCTCTGCACGCACCCTGCACTTACCTGCTTCCAAAACAGGCCGCGTGGGGACTCCTGGGAGGAGTGGGGAGGGGTGGGTGGGGCCAGCCAGGAGTGGGATTTGGGGGTTCTCCGAACTGCACAGAATCTTAGCTAGAGGTTCTCCCTAATTCCCAGCAGCCCACCCCTGGAATGAATCATTGATAGCACTTAAAAAAAAATATCACTCAGAGGAAATATTAAATATCCTTGATATAATTCTGTAAATACAAAGCAACGATGTTTTTTCAGTGACGAGTCAAAGAGTTTTCAACTTGTTGGTGTCAAACACAATGAAAAATAAGCAGAAGCTTTGGAAATGTCAAGAAAAAAAAAAACCTGGAGACTTAAAAATCAAATCTTTTCTAGGCTTCATTTTTTTTTCTGCCAGATTTCTGGCACTCTCAAGGTTGTCAGAAGAGAAACAGCAGAATTGCAAATGTGCAAGTTTTAGTGTGGTGCTTATTTTTTTTTTAAAAAAAATCTTCAGGATGCATAGTCTGGCAGATATTAACTCCAGGTTTTGCAGCTACAAAGAACAAGAGGGAAAGGAAAATTTCCCTTCTGATTAATGTATTTTTTCCCCCACAAAGGAAGAAGCATTTTCCAAGAACAGAAAAAAGTCTAATGAATTTTAGGTCTAAGGATAACAATGGAGTTATGTATATATTCAGGGGTGGGCTTCAAAATTTTTAGCAAGTTTGCTAAACCCGGTTGCTGGGTGGCGTGGCCATGGTGGACATGGCTTAATTGGCCTCCTGCACCACAGCCATGGGGGCGTTTTTGTCCTCCTCGGGCTCCAGAGGCTTTTCTTGAGCCTCCGGGAGGGCGAAAATGGCCTCCCCAGGCTCCAGAGACCCTCTAGAGGCCAGAAATGGGCCCGTTTTTTGCCCTCTCTGAGCCTCCATACATGCCCTGCACTTACCTGCATCCAAAACGGGCAGCATGGGGATTCCTGGGAGGGGTGGGGTGGGGTGGAAGGGGCCAGCCAGGAGTGGGATTTCGGGGTTCTTCAGTTCCTTACGAGCAATATAGCTTTCTATTTTCAGTGCCATTGAAATATTACTGAATAACATTCCCTCTTTAAAGAAAAATAAATTGTTAAGCCAATGAAAAAGGACATATTTTTGAAGGACAATACAGTATAGGATCCTATATACTTACCTAACTGATTAGCAAAGAGATAATCTATTTCCTATGCTTGGTGGGTGGCCTGTGGTATATACATCTATGACAATGTCATTCTTTTTTCCTTTCATATGAACCCATATGCATTCAAAGAGGTTTTCATCCTTGGTTTTCTGCATTTCTATAGAGGTGTAGTGATTTTTTTTTAAATTTGATTTATATGCCGCCCTTCTCCAGAGACTCAGGGCGGCTTACAGTGCGCTAAGCAATAGCCTTCATACTTTTGTATATTTTATACAAAGTCAGCTTATTGCCCCCACAAACTGGGTCCTCAATTTACCTACCTTAGAAAGGATGGAAGGCTGAGTCAACCTTGAGCCTGGCAAGATTCGAATTTATTTTAATTGCAGACAGCTGGTGTTTAATTACAATGCCTTGTCTGCAGAGCTATCCAGGCTCCTATATTTCTTATATAAAATGCAATTCTTTTGTTAAGTTTGTTTTATTTGAACATTTTATATATATTTCCAGCAGCATATTTCAGTCATGAGTTTCATCTCACCAAGTTTTGATAATGGCAACTTTATACCTATCTTCATGTACTAGAACAGGGGTTTCCAATCTTGGCAACTTTAAGACTTGGGGACTTCAACTCCCAGAATTCCTCAACCAGCTTTGCTTGTTTGAAGTTGAAGTCCCCAAGTCTTAAAGTTGCCAAGATTGGAGACCCCTGTTCTAGAACTTTAAGTTCACCTTGTTTGTCCCTCAGACTTTGAGCATCTGAGTTCTTTTCTGGCTGGTTTTGCATTTGCTTCCCACACCCCCTTTTTCCCTTCCTTCCCGCCACTCTCTACCTCATTGTATGGTTGCTTATTGTTTGATTGGTCGTCTTGGGGTTTATACTTGGGATTAAGTCTTAAATCCTAAAGATTGGTCACCCTCCCCCTTCAATTTTATTTTAAAGCCCTTCAGATAAGCATTTATATTATTTTAAAATCCAATATTAATTAACCGTCTGATGCATCAATCATCAGGCAGATCCTTTCTTCATGTCCTTTCATGTAATGTCTAAAATGGCCATCTGATTTTAGGAGGCTTCTGTGCATACTACTAAACAGGGTGGATTTGATTTAAATCAAGTTGATTTAAATCACAATTTAAATCATGATTTAAATCACTAGTAAAAAGGCTTGATTTAAATCAACTCGATTTAAATCATGATTTTTAAAGAGCAGCTGTCATCTCTGCTACTCCTTTGACTCACTGTTGACTCACCGATAGTCCCAGTGTTGCAGAATAATACAGCCTCATGCTACATAACTAAGCTCCATTTCATGCTGAATAAACGAAATTATTTATGTATCTTAAATAGAAAACTATCTTACGATAGATTTTTACCCCAAAAGTTTTTTATTAAAATAAATTCAATAAAAATCCAAAAAATCCTATTTAAATCAAAAAAATCTGATTTAAATCAAAAAAATCCGATTTAAATTAAAAAAATCTGATTTTTTTGATTTTTAAAAAAAAATCATTGATTTTTATCCACCCTGCTACTAAAGCATTCAAATGGCCACAGGCATTTTCATATTTGAAAGATAGATGTTTATATTTTAAATCTGTGTTTTTCCATATGAGAAAAGCTCAGAACTTTTAGGACTCTTTAGTTTGGGAAAAAAGACCAATTATTGGTAAACCTTATTAATGCATATAAAAACCCTCCATGGCCTAGTTAAAGTGGGCAGGAAGTAATTTTCTCCAGATTATAGGAACTAAGTCTTATCCAATGACTCTGCTTGGAAAGAGGGAAAGAAGAGAGATAGGATGGAATCACTTCTTCCCCCAAGGCAAAATTAATGAGGAATGAATTCCTTGAAGATGAGCATCAGTCATCACACTTCTGATTGTCACTCATATCCTAATTACCTTACTGTTGGAGTACTGCAATGTATTGTCCATGGGGCTGCCCAAAAGCTACTGCCCAGAAGCTACTGCCAGTCCAAAAATGTAGCAGCAGGGACAGTGAGAGAGGCACCTCAATACTGCTCCATGAGTTTTGCTAGTTGCCAGTTGGCTTCCAATTGCAACTAAAGGTGCAGCTTGTCATCTAGAAAATACTTCCTGGCATAGGTCCAGTGGTGGGATTCAGCCAGTTTGAGCCGGTTCGGGTGAACCGGTAGTTAAATTGCTGGCTGGCTCTGCCCTTCTCCTCCTCTCCCCGCCCCTTGCAGGAGTCCTCATGCGCCCCATTTTGGCTCCCAGGTCAATGCAGGGAGGCTTCCTAAGCTCAAAATGGGGCCTAACCTTTTGCTTAGGTTCTCTACTTCAATACCAAATAATAAAACAACAATTTCAGTCTAGTTGTCTTTCTAAAGTTGATTATTTGACTAAAAATAAAGCAAGCCATTTTAAGATTCACAGTGAGACAATGCCTTAATTAGAATTTACCTAATTATTAACAAGATTTGAAGAACTCCATACCTAGCAAGCTGCTATAGAGGTGCTTAGAAGTTGACAAACCCTTTTGAATTTTCAATATTTAGGCACACAGTGGATATCAAAAGTCTACACACCCCTGTTAAAATGCCAGATTTTGGAGATGTTAAAAAACAAAACAAAACCAGAGCAAGATAAATCACTTCTGATTTTTTTCCATTACATTATTTTTTTACTTCAGAATTTTTTCACTTCAGAATTTCAATTGCTTCACTTCAGAAAATCACTTTGGAATTTTTCCCACTGTATTAGTTGTTATATTAAAGATGTTATATTTCCAGTATAGCATCTTTCAGATACATATATAACAACTATACAACACAATTTCCCCCTAAATTTTTTAGGGGGAAAATAACATTAAAAAATACAATAATGTGGTTGCATAAATGTGCACACCTTTCAACTAATACTCTATTGAAGCACCTTTTGATTTTATGACAGCATTCAGTCTTTTGGGGTAGGAACCAGTAGTAGCAATAGTGAGTTTCAAAAATTTTTACTACCAGTTATGTGGGTGTGGCTTAGTGGGCATGGCATGGTGGATGTGGCAGGGGAAGGATACTGTAAAATCTCCAATTCCCACCCCAATCCAGGGAAAGGTTACTGCAAAATCCCCATTTCCTCCAGATCAGCTGGGACTTGGGAGGCAGAGAATAGATGGGGGAGGGGCCAGTCAGAATTTTTACTACCGGTTCTCCGAACTACTCAAAATTTCCGCTACTGGTTCTTCAGAACTGGTCAGAACCTGCTGAAACCCACCTCTGAGTAGTAGGTTCCTCTTACCTTCACTACCGGTTTGGTACCGGGAGCGCACACGTGCTCAGAACCTTCTGCGCAGGCGCAGAGCATCCATGATGACGTCCGGCCGGGTGGGTGGAGCCTCCTGCCGCCGCCACTACCAGTTCGCGCGAACTGGGGTGAACCAGTAGAAACCCACCACTGGTAGGAACCTATCAATATGGCATATCTTGTCTTAGGAATCTTTGTTCACTTTTCATAGAAAAAGGGCTCCAAATTTGTCACACTGAGAGGGCATCTCCTTTGCACAGTCCTCTTCAGGTCACCCCACAGATTTTCAATTGAATACAGGTCTGGGCTCTGGCTGGGCCATTCCAAAACTTTGATCATCTTCTGGTGAAGGCATTCTTTTGTTGATTTGGAGGTATGCGTTGGGTCGTTGTCATGTTGAAAGGTGACATTCATCTTCATCTTCGGCATATTAGCAGAGGCTTGAAGGTTTTGTGCAAAATTGGCTGATATTTGGCCTAAAAATTTGCCCTAAAAACTAAAAATTGGCTGATATTTGGCCTAAAAATTTGCCCTAAAAACTAAAAATTGGCTGATATTTGGAAGTGTTCATAACTACTTCTGCCTTGACAAAAGTCCCAGCTGAAAGAAAACAGATCCAAAGCATAATGCTGTCACCGCCATGCTTCACTGTACTTCACTGTCAACATACTTTTGGGAATTATGGCCAAAAAGCTCAAACCTTGGTCTCCTCAGACCATAACACATTTTCTTACATGCTTTCGTCAGATATGATCTGGGTTTGTGTAAAATGTCACCGGGCTTGAATGTTTTATTTTCTTTGGCTTCTGTTCTGCCCCAGCTACGAGTCCCAAGAAGTGTAGCACACACACAGCTCCAAAAACTCCGTTTAATACAAACAGACCCCTTTCAAAATGCAGGCTATAATCACAAATGTCCTTATCAGCCTGCTATGAATTACAGAGATGAAACAAGACAAGGGTTGGCAATCAGCCCAGAAACCAAGTTGTAACAAAAAACTCACTCTCAAAATGCTCTGTGTAGGACCACACATTGTTTCCAGCAACATTTGCCAGCTGTGTGCGAACTTAAATAGGCTAAGGGAGTGGCCAATTAGTCCCAAGCCTTACTCTTGAGGAGACCTCCTCCTGAGTAGCCACTCCTGCCTTTTAGCAGCCCTGCATGCTCGAGCATTGAGAAGAGGCTCCTCCACTTCACTCTCTTCACTTGAAGGAGCCTCTGGAGGTTCTGAAGGCCCTGGCTGAGTCTCGGCCTCTGGCACCACATCCTCTTCAGCCTCCTCGCTGTCTGACTCGAGCGCCGGTTGCACAGGCTGCTGGCGCGACACCACACCAGTCTCCTTGTCATCAGGATCAGCCACAATCAGCGCAGGCCGCTGGCAGGCCACAACAGGCTTCCATCTTGCCACCCTACTCCACAGCCCAGACCTATGAAGAACATGAGCGATTATTGTAACATATAGTACACAACCAATACTTGCCAGAATTTCCTGTAGCTCCTTCAATGTTTCTATAGGCCTTTTGGCAGCCTCTCAGAGCCACCAGTTTTCTTTTTGTTTATTCATCAATTTTGGAGGGACATCCCATCCCACTGTGATGCCATATTTTCTCCACTTATTGATGAGTACCCTGTTTCCCCCAAAAGAAGACATCCCCTGATAATAAGGTCAATCAGGCTTTTGAGTGCATGGCAATAAGGCCAAGCGCTTATTTCAGGGTTCAAAAAAATATAAGACAGGGTCTTATTTTGGGGGAAACACGGTATCTGTGTTCCATGGTATATCTAATGCCTTGGAAAAAATTGTGTACCCTTCTCCTGACTGACACCTTCCAACAAGGAGCCCCTTGATAGTTTTAAGCTCTTTACAGACCATGGCTTTTGCTGCTAAGGGGCAATTGAGTAAGTATCCAAAAAAAAGTCCTACAAGAACAGCTGGACTTTATATGGGCTTGATCCGAGTCACTTTAATTGATGGCAGGGGGTACTGTTTACTATTTAACATCAGTTTGAATCTGATTGTTTAACTCTGAGCACAGTCACATTCCTACTTAGGAGAGGGTGTGCACACTTATGCAACCATGTTATTGTACATGTTTTATTATTGTTCCCCTCTAAAAGATTTTGGTTTGTTTTACAATTGAATTGTACAGCTTATATTTTACATTAAAAGTGGAAGAAATGAAGGGGTTTTTATAATTTATAGGTCATTGTCTCTAACGTGTCAAGGAGGGTGCAGTTGAACCTCTCCGGCTGTGGGTCCCCTTGTGGATGGTAGGGAGTGGTGAGCAACTTCCAAATGCCCAGCAGATCAAAGAATTGCTTGACGAGACTGCTCTTGAAATCTCTGCCTTTATCAGAATGTATGCACTGGGGTAATCCATAGTGAACAAAGAACTTCTCTACCAGAACCTTGGCTACGACAGTGCACTGGTCCTCCATTGGAAAAGCCTATGCAATGTACGTAGCTGGTGAAGTGATCAGTTATTACCAATACATTCCCCTGGACACTAGTATTTAGTTCCAGACATAGGTAGTCAATGCAAACTAGCTCCATGAGCCCTTGATGTTGAAGGTGGCCCACTGGGGAGTCTGGGAGGGGTAGATCTTTCTCTACACAAGCAGGACCGACAGTAGTCCTCAATCTCCGTCTTCATACAATGCCAGTAGAACCAATTTCTCACTGACTTGAAGGCCCTCTCTGGTACCAAATGTCCATGCAATCAGCACCACTTCCCTACGTTCTTCCAGGAGGAACAACTTCCACCTTTCCTTGAGCCCATCTGAGGGACCCTTCCGATATCAATATCCCATCAGGGGAGGCAACATACCCAAGGTAGGTGACCGATGGCTGATAAAACTGACATTTCTCCAGTGATAGCTTCAGCCTCTCTTCGTGGAGATGTGTCAGGACTTTCTCTAGGCGCTTCTTGTGTCATTCTGGTGTCACTCCAAAGATGATAATGTCATCTAGATATACTAACACCTCGATCAAATTCATGTTCCCTACCATTCATTCCATCAGCTGCCGGAAAGTCACTAGGGCCCCTGCTAAAACCTGACTCATCCGATTGTACCCTTAGAATATCAGGAGGCAAATGAAAGTGGTATTCTCATGATCGCCTGGATTCATGGGAATCTGGTGGTATCTGCTTCTCAGATCCAACACACTAAACTACTTTGCCCCTGATAGGTAATGCAGAGCATCCTTGATCTGTGAGGTGATAAATCAGGAGTGTCAAACTCAAGGCCCGGGGGCCAGATTCGGCTCATGGGGTGCTTAGATCTGGCCTGCAGGGCCGACTTGGAAACAGTGAAGGACCAGCCCACAGTTCCTCTGCCATTTTCGCTGGCAGAGGGTTGCAGGAGGCCGTCGCAGCCGAAAACGGAGCTCGGGAGCCCATTTTTGCTGGCAGAGCACTTGGGCCACTACAGGCGCCTCTGACACGACTGACGTCAAGCTGGCCACTCCCATGGACTGGCACCAGTCTGTGGCATGCCAAAAACTGGGCTACACAAACAAGCGAAGCCCCATTCATGGGATGCAGGCAGCACACAAAACCACATCCCCGCCGGTCCGCAGAAAAACTTCTCTTCACGAAACCAATCCCTGGTGCCCATAAGGCTGGGGCCCTCTGCTCTAGTTCAACCCCCAGTCCAGGCAGGAAATCCTATACCATTTCAGACAAATGGTTATCCAATCTCTTCTTAAAACTTCCAGTATTGGAGCATTCACAACTTCTAGTGGGAAGTTGTTCCACTGATTAATTATTCTAATGGTCAGGAAATTTCTTCTAAGTTCTAGGTTGCTTTTCTCCTTGATTAGTTTTCATCCATTGCTTCTTGTCCTGCCTTCATGTGCTTTGAGGAATAGCTTGACTCCCTCTTCTTTGGGGCAGCCCCTGAGATATCAGAACACTGCTATCATGTCCACCCCAGTCCTTCTTTTCATTAAACAATTACATCCCGAGGACATTCCTGCTTTGAACCACAGATCAGGAGCCACCAGCTTACAAGCTTGATGCAAAGAATGATATGGCCAAAACCCTAGAAATCCTGTTTGTTGGACTGTTGGAAGAAAGTAGATGGTGACAACATACTTACTTGAAGGACACGGGTTAGAATAGAATAGAATACCAGAGTTGGAAGGGACCTTGGAGGTCTTCTAGTCCAACCCCCTGCTTAGGCAGGAAAACCTATACCATTTCAGACAAATGGTTATCCAATCTCTTCTTAAACCTTCCACTGTTGGAGCATTCACAACTTCTGGAGGCAAGTTGTTCCACTGATTAATTGTTCTGACTGTCAGGAAATTTCTCCTTAGTTCTAAGTTGCTTCTCTCCTTGATTAGTTTCCACTCATTGCTTCTTGTCCAGCCCTCAGGTGCTTTGGAGAATAGCTTGACTCCTTCTTCTTTGGGGCAGCCCCTGAGATATTGGAACACTGCTATCATGTCTCCCCTAGTCCTTCTCTTCATCAAAGTAGACATACCCAGTTTCAGCAACCGTTCTTCATATTTTAGCCTCTAGTCCCCTAATCATCTTTGTTGCTCTTCTCTGCACTCTTTCTAGAGCCTCAAGCAGGGGTGAAATGCTACCAGTTCGGACCGGTTCGCCCAGACTGGTAGTAAAAAATGCTACCGGTTCCTTGAACCTGTAGTAAAAAAATGCTTTAAAAAAGTAAAAAAAAAAAGGTTCTGACGATCGCGCAGCACAGCTGATTGTCACACCTGATCATTGGAACCTTTTTTTTACTTTTTAAAAGCATTTTTTTTAAAAAAAATTGGGCATGCCCACCTAGTCACATGACCCCCCACCAAGCCACGCCCACCAAGCCACGCCCACAGAACCGGTAGGGAAAAATTTTGAATTTCACCACTGGTCTCATTATGTTCTCCCTTCCCCTAAAACTGTTTAGTAACAGAAGAGCAAGATATTATTTTCTTCTACTGCTAAATTAACTGTATTAATTGCACCAGTACTAACTACCTGGGTAGAAATGCCCACTGATTTTCTGTCCACAGTAAAAAAAAAAAAAGGTGATTTAATTGGTAGATTAAAAGCATGTACATCTGATCTCCATAAGCATCTCATTCTGATACTCGGATGAGGAAAACGTGGACATGGTAGGGAGAACAACTACAGGGAAATAAATAAATCAAAGGGAAGGAGAGAAGATGCTTGAAAGAGTATCTTTTTAAAAAATAGGAAAGGACCATTTTTAAAGATTTCTACAGCCTACTGTCCCAGTAAATTCTTATGCTAGATGACACTGATTCTCTCTGAAAAAATAGTTTGTATTCAGAATAGCTCTTGGTGTGCATATTTTTACATATATTTAAGTTTGTGTGTAATCTTGATAGAATTTCAAACGTACACATTTAAAAATCAGGAAAAGGGCAGACAACATAATTTTCTGAAATGCTATTAATGCATCAGTACTATGGAAACCGTCATTACAGCTTTGAGGGCAATTTCTTTGGATTTTGTCAAGCAATGTACAAGGAATAGTTCAGAAGACTTTCAAAGAATTATCTTTTTTTTTTTAAATGCAGAAAAGGAGGTGGTTTCATGTTACTCCAAAAAGGCATCTCTGAAGAACGAGTAGCTGATATCGAATAGTCTTCAAGCTGCACTTATTATAAAGCTTATAAAATCATACCAGCCTTTCATTCTTTCCTTATGGGACAGAGCAAAAGCAGCAGTCAGTTAGCTAGATATGACAACCAACACATTCAATTTTTGATACAGTTTTTATTATTAACATCCTGGCCTTTGATGTAAGGAACACTACATCAAAATAGCAACTGCAGAACAAAAAGTTTGAATGTGAAAAATGAGAGTAGTAGATCTCATAGAGGGAGAATGTGGCACATATGTAACTTTTCCAAAACTACTCATCGTACATTTCAAATTTTGTAATCTACGGGTTAAAAAGGATCAACCCAACAGTTTTCCTAGATCTGATATGATCCAACAACTTGAACTGGAAGTGATATATCCAGTGGTGGGATCCTGCCGGTTTAACAACCGGTTCAGTGATCATGTGTTGTGTGTATGTGCTTCACGTGTACACAGTTTTGACACAACTGAACTTCCGTGTTACTTCTGGGGACTAACACAGCTGAGGCGCAGCAGTCCGCTCTGCCGCGCGAATCAGCTGAGAGGATTAAGGTAAGTAAAGCGCACAGGGACGGGCGGGTGGGTGAGCCCACCTGATCGTCAGAGCGAACCGGTTCACTCCCTGCTTATCATCAAAGCTACCGGTACGCCTGAACCGGTGCGAACCGGCTGAATCCCACCCCTGGATATATCTCAGCGAGGTTAGGAATATGCCCCTTCCTTCCCAGCCTGCAACTGGATATATATTTAAACAGCACTATCTTACTTAGCAATGCATTTCACACCTGGATTAGGGGGACTGACATGAAAGGTCTACCTGCCCCCCAGCTCTGCTCCACACCCCCTCCACACCTGGCCTCTTTTTTTTGTGAGAGGGTCTTCTGCAGATCTTAACTGCAAATGTAGTCAGAAGGTCTGACCTGACTTGATTTCCCTTATTAAAGTTCAGTGGAACAGGCTGTTTGCCAGGGAACCTGTGCAGTGCATTAAACATCATATGAATGAAAGCATCTACTTCTACTAAGGAATACCAGAACAACTGATTAATTGAGAATAGACGTCTAAAGGGTGGATACCTTTGTATATACCGTGTCTCCCCGAAAATAAGACCCTGTCTCATATTTTTTTGAACCCCGAAATAAGCGCTTGGCCTTATTTTCAGGGAGGTCTTATTATTTTGGGGCGCATGGAGCAAGATGGGGCTCCTCTTGCTGTCTTACCTGATTTCCAGCTCTGTGTTTAAATATTTTCAGGGAGGGCTTATTTTCGGGGGGAGGCTTATTTTAGTGCATGCACTCAAAAGCCCGATTGGGCTTATTAGCAGGGGATGTCTTATTTTCAGGAAAACAAAGTAATTTATTGCATATTTTTGTTTCTAATATTTATTTCTGAAAAGCAGAGATAAGTATGGGATTCTTTTATATTGTTAGTACTTGTTTTGTTTCTTTTTAGGAGAGTTGCTGCTAAATAATCACAGCATAATAGACCAAGTCATCGCAATTAAAAGACTGATAAAATACGTGTCAATTTAAGGCATCTTGCATTTTATCTTTTAGGAGTGTAAAAATATTTTGAGTCTTGCTTACTTTAGTTGCTGCTGCTGTTCCTTCTTCCATGTCTCAATCAAGAATGAAGCCAACTTCTTGGCTTTGTCGTTGGTCAAAACTTAAGTCAGTATCGATATCCCTAGTACAGGTCTCCTGCGTGAGCAGGGGGTTGGACTAGATGACCTCCCAGGTCCCTTCCAACTCTGTTACTGTTATCTGACATGTTTTTGGTAGTAGTCGACATACCAGCAGATGGGCCGGGCTCTGTATCTCTCCACATTCACTCTCTACAGTTTATAGTGTGCTGTTTTCATATTAAATGAGCCACAGAGCCGCAAATTCTACGCTAATCTTCTTCTTCTAATACAGTATGATAGGTGGCTAGTATGAGGCCATTAAGTACGGTAGGTTTGCATTAATAGAAGAGCCACATTCGGAAAGGAAATGTGAATGCCGCATTATGAAAAGAAAGCAAAATTGTATCTGTCAAAATAGCTCTGTAAATGAGTAAGATATAATTCATTTGGGTAAAGCACACCTAGCAGTCTTTGGGGCAGGGCAGAGGTGGTATTCAGCCGGTTTGAGCCGGTTCAGACCAGTTCACACGAACCAGTAGCGGAAATTGCCCTGGCTTTATGCCATCCTATTTAGGCACGTTTTTAAGGCCGGGTGCATGCGCGGAAGGTGCGCTCACCAGCAAAGCACATGCGCGGAAGGCCGGGTGCATGCATGGACAGGGCGCGTGCACGCGTGCACATTTGCAAACCGGTAGGGAAAGTAAGTGAATACCACCCCTGGGGCAGGGGTTCAAAACATGCCATTGAACATGCCTTTTTATATGTGTCAACGCTAAAAGGAGCATTGGGTCCTTGGGATTTTAATGAATTGAATGGTAATATTATGCAATTGATATAGTCCTTTACTAGATGAATCCATTCCAAACTTAACGCCATGGTATTACAACTTTCTTTTGGTGTTTTCCAAATAATTTTACCCTGTGAAAAACATAATATTTTCCTAGTTTGTTAAAATTTAAAAAAAAAAGGAAAAAAGGGAACAAAAATTAAAAGCTGGTGTCCGTGAAAACAGCTCTACAAAAATCAAAAGAAAAAAAGTTAATACAGGTAGCCCTCAACTTACAACAGGTCATTTAGTGACCATTCAAAGTTACAATGGCACTGAAAATGATGACTTACTACAGTTTGTCATCATGTGATCACAATTCAGATGCTTGGAAACTGGTTCATAAGTCAATGGGGAAGCTGGATTCATTTAACAACTTGGTTACTAACTTATCAACTGCAGTGATTCACCAGAACTGTGGTAAGAAAAGTCATAAAATGAGTCAAACAAATGTCTCACGGACCAACAGAAATGTTGGGCTCAATTGTGGTCATAAGCTCGGGACTGCCTGTATCTCTTGTATTAAGTGTGTGCACTGATTCTCCTATGTTTCAGGTTAGGCCCTTATCATGCACAAATGCTTCCGTCAAGGAGACAAAAATACTTTTCACAGGTATTTTGCATGCAGGAACTCACTTTAATAAAGAGATTATCCGAACACAGGCAGGGGTGAAATGGTCCCGGTTCGGACCGGATCGCCCAATCCGGTAGCGATGGCGACGGGTGGTTCGGAGAACCGGTAGCAAAAATCCCTGCCCCCCCCTCCATGCCCAGCTGAGCCACGCGATCATCAGAGGCTTTTTTAATTTTTTTTTTTACTTTTAAAAGCATTTTTTCTTTGGCCGAGGTTCTATTCAAGAGGTTGTAAAAAAAATGCTTTTAAAAGGCTCTGATGATCCCAGCTGAGTTGCCTGATCGTCAGAGCCTTTTAAAAGCATATTTTTACAACCTCTTCCACCGAAGAGGTTGTAGAAAAAAACCTTTTAAAAGTGTAAAAAAAAAAAAACAAGTTGGCCATACCCACCCAGTCACATTACAACCAACCCCCCCCAAGCCACACCCATAGCAAAATTTGTAGTAACAAATTTTACATTTCACCACTGGAACACAGTTAGGAGAATCAATGCAGACATCCCAAACTAAGCATTTTACTTTACTTTAGAGGTCATCTACACTGGCTCAAATGTGCTAAAATTAGTAAAAGCGTAATATTCATCGCTTATTAATGAATATTCTTTGAAAGTAGATATGGTAATGCTTTTTTTTTTTCAGATTACATGGGCGTCCATGCATTATAAATAAACTCAGAATTGCAGTGGCACAACGCATGCTTCTGTAACATTTTGAGTTGAGCTATTAGACACATCACCTGTGTGGATTCAGAGGCCTTCCCCTCTTGTAGTGGGGCTCAGCTGGTTAACCACAGCATGTATGAAGCATTGAAGACTATCTTCTCCTTTCTTTGGCAGGCAACCTTGGTTTTATGGCTGGGGCTTTAATCTTCCACGAGGCCAAGCGCTCTTAGAGAAATGGAACCTAATTCCAGATGGGATAGACATTCTTATTACACACGGACCGCCTCTTGGTAAGAAAATGCTGAAAAAACGCTTATCTGGTTCAGTTCAATTTATATGTCTCTGCTGTGTCTTTGTGGACAGATGACAATTTTGAGTCTTTGCCTTTTCCATGCAGCTCTTCAAATGTAAATTGGTGTGTTTCTGAGGTGCTTTTCGCTGAAATACACTAGTAGCCAGGGGTGGACTTCAAAAATTTTAACAAGGGGTTCTCTGGCTGGTTGCTGGATGGGGGTGGCCATGGTGGGTGTGGCCTAGCTGGCCTCCTGCATCATGGCGGGGGGCGGCATTTTTGCCGTCCCCAGGCTTGGAGGCTTTCCTCGAGTCTCCGGGACGGTGAAAACAGCCTTCCCAGGCTCTGGAGGCCCTCTGGAGGTCAGAAATATTTCGGGCCTTCCCGAACTTCCAGTAGGCCCATTATTCGCCCTCCCCGAGCCTCTGTGCACGCCCTGCATCCAAAACGGGCTGCCTGGGGACTCCTGAGAGGGGCGCGGTGGGGTGGGCGCAGTGGTGGGTTTCAAATAATTTAACAACCGGTTCTCTGCCCTTAGGATTTCTTCCAACAACCAGTTCACCAAACTGCTCAGAAAGTTAACAATCGGTTCTCCCAAAGTGGTGCGAACTGGCTGAATCCCACCACTGGGTGGGTGGGACCAGCCAGGAGTGGGATTTGGGGGTTCTCTTAACTGCACAGAATCTTAGCTAGAGGTTCTCCCGAACCCCTGCGAACCCCCAGCAGCCCACCCCTGCTAGTAGTCCATGTCTGCTTATTGCCCTAACATTAGTAAAGTCTCTTGATAGAATTGGCCTTCGTTAATCATTGAGAATAAAATAATTCAAAGTTAATGCTAAGTTAAATTCGCATTGCAAACATTTAAAATGCATCTTGCTGCAAGAGAACACTGTATCTCCCAACTCAAAGTTTCTACAAGTTAATAATCATACCGGTATTTCTCAAGTGATCAGGGCACCATTAGATACTATCGAGGGCATTCACACAGCCAGTGGTAAAACAAACTCAAGATGGCAGCCACAATTTGTATTTAAAGCTTTGACCCTTTTACGTGCAGCATGTATGAGGCTTCACACCAGCTACCATCTTGACTTTTTTTACACTCCCCACTGCAGATGCCCCTAGATCCTTTGTCTCATACCCAACTCTCATTTCCTCCCTTTCTGTAGTCCTTCTATCCAGGACATAGCATATAAGCGATGCTTGAGCAGGCTCTGCAGGAATGTTTGGGACACTACACATCCTCTTCACAACCTGTTTTCCTTGTTACCTTCTGGGAGTTGTTCTGACCTAGCCTTCCCCAGCAGCACGAAGCAAAGTCTTTCCTCTCCCACAGTCTTTCAAGTTAGTTCACAATTACCGACCTTTATCAGGCTTGGAGAGTGGCCAGGCTGATATCTTTCAGACTCCACACTGTAACGGACAATACTTGGCAAGAATGCAGGAACAGATCTTCACCCAAATGAACTAATTGTCTCCTACAAACTCCTCTCCCCTTCACTCCTCTTTATTCTCTATGGGAGGGGCCATTCACTGTCCACCTATGGCTTTACTCCTGAGTCGACCCTTGTTCCTTAGCTGTTCCCTTTTCCTGGCAGCTCTGTGCATGCGCACACTGGGAACAGCCAGTACCGGTATAGCCAGCTGACGCCATCGCTGGTTATTGGGGGCGAATCATTGGCCCCCACGGAGAGGGCCCGCAACTTGGGTGTCCTCCTGGATGCGCGGCTGTCTTTAGAAGGGCATATGACAGCCGTGGCCAGGGGGGCTTTTTGTCAGGTTCGCCTGATACGCCAGTTGCGCCCCTTTCTGGACCCTACGCACGGTCACTCAAGCACTCGTCACTTCTCGTCTGGACTATTGTAATGCTCTCTACATGGGGCTCCCCTTGGGGTACACCCGGAGGCTCCAACTGGTGCAGAATGCGGCTGCGCGGGGGATTATGGGAGCGACGGGGCGCTCCCATGTGACTCCTCTCCTGCGCGAGCTGCATTGGCTTCCGGTGGACTTCCGGGTGCGCTTCAAGGTGTTGGTGATCACCTTTAAAGCGCTCCATGGCTTAGGGCCAGGGTACTTACGGGACCGCCTTCTGCCACCAATAGCCTCCCACCGGCCGGTTCGCTCCCACAGAGAGGGCCTCCTCAGGGTGCCGTCGGCCAGACAATGCCGGCTGACGACCCCCAGGAGGAGAGCCTTCTCTGTGGTGGCACCTACCCTATGGAACAATCTACCCCCAGAGATACGAGTGATCTCCAACCTCCAGATTTTTCGTCGGGCCCTAAAAACTCATTTTTTCCAGTTAGCCGGTCTGTCTTGATTTTAGGGTTAGTTTTAACATTTTAATATTGATTTTAATTGACAAGTTTTAAATTATGGGCCAAATTTATAAATTATTTTAACTTTATTTTTAACTGTGATGTTTTGTATAGATGTTTTTATCTTGGCTGTTCACCGCCCTGAGTCCGAAAGGAGAAGGGCGGTATAGAAATTTGAATAAAGTAAAGTAAAGTAAAGAACAGGATCCAGCTGTTCTTCTGCCTCACTGATGTCCGACTCTGAAGGCAGCTGACAACTGTCAGACGGCCCTGGCCCCATCTCTGCCTCCAACACAGACCACTCATTAGAGCCTTCCCCAGATTCCAGGACTGGCCCATGTTCCTCCCCAACCTCCTCTCTGTCCGAATCTGCTGCCAGATCTGCTGGCCGCTAGCAGGCCACAACAGGAGTATCAACCTGGTGTCTTACTTTCCATCTCTAATCTGCTGCTATTTTGTGTACAAAAAAGTTAAAAATTGGGAGTGTCCATGCTCATTGTCCACAAGGTTGTTTCCAGTGGCCATTGGAAATTCTGCACCTTTGGATAGATACAGGAATTATGCATATTGTTGCCTGTTGCTAATGTTCTTTTTACCTTGGTTTTGTCCTGTTTTGCCAGTTATTTGCTTTGGATATTTATTAAATAAATATTGAGCTATACATTGCTATTTATGTGGGGTGTGCCCATATCTGATCTGGATGCAGCATTTGAATGGGCGTGTGCCAGCTACAAACTAAAGTGGAAATTAGCCACTATAATTTTCTAACTTGGACCCTGCCTAGTTGATTGTTGGCAACAATGATTTATACTTTCCTGTTAGTTGCCAATTACTGTTTAACCCAAATGTTAAAAGAAGGGAAAGAAAGGAATATTTAAGGCAGTCTCCTTAGTGTTCGCTAGGTGTAATAAATTATTCTTAGTTTGTGTAGTCAGGTGTACATAATAAGCTGCAAACATATGGGAAAGCTTCAGAAGGTTGACATTGCATGCAGACAAAACATGTTCAACATAAATAACGCTTAATTTAATGAAGGAGTTAATTTCATGGATTTTAGTTTGCAAAATTTTTGAAGTGGAAATACTTTTTGCCTTTATACACCACCTCATTTACAATTAATTATTTCCAGTCATGTGACAACAACTTGAATTTCTTTGCTCGAGCAAAGTTTTGCAAAAGCCAGAAGTTGACCAATTGCTGTACAATACGACGTCCATGAGAATCTTGCGCAAGCGCACCATATGCACTCGCTAAGGATCACTGGTTAACCGTGGTGCAAGAACATAAAACAACGAGAAGAGAAAGACCCGGCATACGGTGCAATCAGGTGGTTGCTAGAGGAATGAAATAGAACATAAAGGCAAATCAGAAAGGTGATTTGGAAAAGAAGGTAGAGGAATTTTTTAAAAATGGAAGAGGAATGAAGGAGACAATTCATGTGCATGCTGGCTGAGGAATTCTTGGAGTTGAAGTTCACAAGTTGTAAAGTTGTCAAGGCTGGAGACCCCTGCTCTAGATGGTCCTTCTTCAAGTAATTCCCTGAACCACTGGGGCGAAGAGAGATCCCAGAACTTCACAGTTTTGGCATGATGATCATGGGCTAACGTAACACTTAACAGGCTAGTGAATCAGTTATCACCTGATTGGTTCAGTCTTCTAATGAGTGAATTTTGGGACTTGTAGATAAAGCAGAAGTAGACCAGTGGTGGGTTTCAAAATTTTTTACTACCAGTTTTGTGGGTGTGGCTTGGTGGGCGTGGTTTGGCTTGGTGGGCGTGACAGGGGAAGGATACTGCAAAATCCCCATTCCCTCCCCATTCCAGGGAAGGTTACTTCAAAATCCCCATTCCCTCCCCACCCCACTAACCTGCTCTGAGAAGGAATCAAACTCCCACCTCTTCATTTCCCCAAATAAAATATTACTCATAAGAAAAGGCTCCCAGAAAAGCAAGGAAAAATCAAGCTGCTAACAAGGAACCTGCCTGATACTCATTCCACGTTCCTGCCAGCTGCATAAAGGAAACTTTGTAAGAAGGAAACAGCTACCGGTGCTTAGAGATAATAGAAGGTGGAAGGCGGAAGTTCAGCTCCATTTACAAGCAGACTGAAAACTCATTAAAGATAGGATATTTCACAATGGAAATCGCCCAAACCTTTTTAGAAACACAAAGCCCATGTTGCACAAACCCCAAAACTTCAAAAACATAGAACCATATAAGAATCCGTCCTCTTATCCAGTTTGTTGTTCAGCTGACTCAGAAACGAACTGCTGAATGTCACTTCGCTTCTGCAAATAAAAACCTCCTTCCACCAGCTGCTTCTTGGCTTGTCAATTTAAAGTGACGGCGTCTTTTTTCCCCCCTTCTTCTTCTTTGTCAAGTGATCTCCTGGCTGAAAAGCGAGCCCTGGTTTTTTCCTTCTAGCTGATCAGTTGGGAGGCTTCATGGCTTCTCAATTTAAAGCGATGGTGTCTTGTTTTTTCCCCCTCTTCTTTGTCAAGTGAGCCCTGATTTTTTCCTTCTAGCTGATCAGCTGGGAGACTGGGAGGCAGTGAATAGATTGGGGGCGGGGCCATGCAGAGGTGGTATTTACCGGATCTCCGAACTACTCAAAATTTCCACTACTGGTTCGCGAGAACCAGTAGCAACCCACCACTGAAGTAGACCTATCTGTTGTGGGAATCACATAATCGAGGTCCCAAAGGTGCTTTTTCAAGAGGCAACTGGACTTTCTGGTTTTTTTCTTTGAAGACATTTTGCTTCTCATCCAAGAAGCTTCTTCAGCTCTGACTGGATGGTGGGAAGGATTTATACTCCTTGCAGACAGCTGGTCATTTGCATTCTTTTAGTGAGTTGCTAAGGCCACCTGGAGGTTTATCTATGTCCTCAGGGTCATCTGAGTGGTGCAAATGGGTGTGGAGCCTCCTTGGAACTGCTGAAAGGACTGTGTTGTAGACTGGAGCTAGATGATGTCAGGTCCCTTCGCCTCTTTTGAGGGGAGGCTGTTCAATTTTGACATAGATGACCTCTTTGACCCCTCGTTCAAACCAGTGGTCCTCTCTGTCCAAAATGTGGATTTTGCTGTCTTCAAAAGAGTGGCCTTTGTCTTTTAAATGCAGATGGACTGCTAAATCGAGTCCTAATGGGTTTGATGCAGTGGTGAAATCCTGCCGGTTCTGTCCGGCTTGCACGAGCTGGTAGTGTCGGCGGCACGTGGTTCGGCGAACTGGTAGTGGCGTCAGTGCGGGTCCCTTTTGTTTTAACTGTTTGTGCCTTCTGGTGCATGCACACACTAGAAACAGGTTCCTCCTGTTCCTCTGCCTCTCTGCTGTCCGATTCTGGAGGCTCCAGAGTCCACGCATCACTCCCAGATGGCCTTGGCCACATCTCTGCCTCCGATGCAGAGCCCTCGTCCGGGCCTTCCCCAGACTCCAGGACTGGCCCATGTTCCTCCCCAACCTCCTCACTGTCCGACTCTGCTGCCACTCCACAGGTCCCTGGTGGATCACAACATGATTAATTGCACTTCAGTCACCTCTGAACCATCTCTATCTTACACACACACGACGCAGCTTTTAGTGGGTAGATTGACTATAACACCTCCTGCTTGTATACATCATCATTCAATTTTTATTCAATTTTATGATGGTTATTCGATTTTATTTCTGTACATGAACAAAAATAAGTTTCCGGACATTCACTTAAAGCTAGAAGAGCTAGCTATAGAAGGAAGTAGAGTCTTGAATTTGAGATGTAAAGTTTTTCATCGTTTTATAAATTGTATTCTTATTTTGAAGGTTTTCTAGATTGGGTTCCTAAGAAAATGCAGAGGGTGGGCTGTGTTGAGCTGCTGAATACAATCCAGAGACGAATACAACCACGACTTCATGTTTTTGGACACATTCACGAAGGTCAGGAATTGTATGTGTGTGTATTATTTTCATGCATAAAAATGAAAATGAATAATAGAAAGTTGTTGAGATATTAACTGTGATAGGTTAGAGATATGTTGATTGGTTCTGACCTAGGGTTCCTGAGTCAGTAAAACACACGAGTTGTCCCAAAAACCACTTCTATTGCAACAGCTGTGAATTCTGTTCATTCACAGATGAGTCCCAAATAATTGTAAAGAGTCCTTCGGGATAAGGCTGATAATCACTCACCTTTATCTCCCTTGACATGCTGCCAAAGACTTAATTGGCAAAGCCACACAGAGTCCAGAATCAAACAGAGCTTCAGACTTTAAACTGAACAGAATTAACAATGTTGCTTCCTGCAAAGGCCCACATGCCTTTGCTCCTCTTTTAAGTCTTATGGGAGGGGCCAATCATCTCCAAGCCCTACTCCTGAGTCATCCCTTTTGTTTTAACTATTCTTGTCTTCTGGCAGCTCTGTGCAGGCACGCACTGGGAACAGGTAGGCTTCCCTTGTTCTTCTGTCTCACTGATGTCTGACTCTGGAAGCTCCGGAGGCAGCACGTACCTCCCAGGTGGCCCTTTCTTTGCCTCTGACACAGAGCCCTTGTCCAGGCCTTCCCCAGACTCCAGGACTGGCCCATGTTCCTCCCCAGTCTCCTCACTGTCCAACCCTGCTGCCAGCTCCACAGGCCCCCCGGCGGACCACAACATGATTAATTGCAGTTCAGTCACCTCTGCTTTGGGCTATAAAAACTTCGGTCACATTGAATAAGCTTCAGAATCAGTCTTTGCACAGCAAGGAGCAAGAGTGAGTAATTGTGTCCATAGAGGAGGACAAAAAAATATCTATAAGGCAACCATATAATCATGGTCACTATGTTGACCTTCACACACATATAGTCCATCCTATGGATGCCCTTGAAGGACCTACTTTTTACCAACTAGTAATGCAAACTCTAGAGGGACGCAGTGGCTCAGTGGCTAAGACACTGAACTTGTCGATCGAAAGGTCGGCAGTTCAGAGGTTCGAATCCCTAGTGCCGCATAACCGGGTGAGCTCCCATTACTTGTCCCAGCTTCTGCCAACCTAGCAGTTCAAAAGCACGTAAAAAATGCAAGTAGAAAAATAGGGGCCACCTTTGGTGGGAAGATAATAGCGTTCCGTGCACCTTTGGCGTTTCGTCATGCCGGCCACATGACCACGGAGACGTCTTCAGACAGCACTGGCTCTTCGGCTTTGAAACAGAGATGAGCACCGCCCCCTAGAGTCAGAAGGACCTACTTTTTACCAACTAGTAATGCAAACTCTAGCCAGATCTAGACTGATAAATATACAGGTAGTCCTTACCTTACAACAGTTTAGTGACCGTTCAAAGTTATAGCAGCACTGTAAAAAGCACTGAAATTATAGTTTTTCAAGTTACGACCTTTCCAGCATCCAACGATCATGTGATCAAAATCCAGATGCTTGGCAACTGGTTCATATTTATGACTGTTGCTATGTCCCAAGATCATGTGATCCCCTTTTGCAATCTTCTGACAAGCAAAGTCAATGGGGAAGCCAGATTATTCCCTTAACAACTGGGTTACTAATTTATCAACTGCAGGGCTCAATTGTGGTCATAAATTGAGGATTACCTGCATAGTGTTTGCTCAGGCACTATGTGGAGCTCATTCCATTAAATTGGAATGCTGTTTCATACCAGCATCTTTTAAGCAATATAAACACAGTAAAGGGAACATGAATATATTTCCAGCAGATGATAGTAATTTACATAAAATAACAAAGTAGATTTTTACCTTGGGTTTCTCAAGTTTTTCAGAATGGTGATGTAAAAAAAAAATCTAAGTACTAGAATGTTCCATTATGACATGGTTGCTGCTGATATCTGCTACTAATTAAAGAGACAAATGCAAGTGTTCATTTCCTGAATTTCTGGGAGAAATAATTACTGGACCACCACTCTGTTTTCATGAAAACCTTACTGTTTGTGAAAACACCCCGCTTTAAAATTCTTCCTAATGTGACAGAATTCTATTACTTTCAGTAAAAAGTAATAGTAAAAAAGTTTAAAAAAAATTTCAGTTGTTCCTCATTATCTTCTCTACGCCCTGCTTTATTTTTCGACACGCATTTATAACATCTACATTATTATCTCTGTATCTCAGGATTTTTCGTACAAGAATGAAAAAAGTGCTAGAAAGATTTTCTACAACAAATTTTTGCTAGAATCTGATAAAAGATAATTGGGGAATAATGATTTTCTGAAACTTTGGATCTTCCAGAACCATGATTAACCTCAACTGTCTTATGCCACATATTTTTGCTTTCTGTATTTTGCTTTCTGTAAAATAGATTTCCTTCAGCCTTTACGTATGAATTGCTCCATGGAAATGTCTCCATAATTTAGCTGAACTGCACTCTTGTCAAATTCCGTAGCATATGGAACCGGCTGCAATTAATAGGTTGTTCCCAAACATCCGTATATGAAGAGTAGCAACAAAGCCAACTTATGAAGGAGACATGGGTCATTGTGACATTCAGTTATATAGAAGTAACAGATGTTCAACCTCTGAATACTATTTAAAAGCTCTTAATGTCGAAAATATCTTTATAGGGGTAAAGGGCAAGAAATAGGAGCATGAAAATTATAATGCCTTGATGGTTGGCATGCTTTTTTCCTTTCTTCTTCTTAACTCACTCTGAATGTACATTCAATTTGGCTTCAGAACATCTCAAAGGAATCTGAATTCTATGGAGACTTCCAGATCCAACATGCAAAGACCCTTCCATGAACAGAGACTTAATATCCATTCATTTAGAATAGAATAACAGAGTTGGAAGGGACCTTGGAGGTCTTCTAGTCCAACCCTCTGCTTAGGCAGGAAACCCTACACCACTTCAGACAAATGGTTATCCAACATCTTCTTAAAAACTTCCAGTTTTGGAGCATTCCCAACTTCTGATGGCAAGTTGTCCCATTGATTAATTGTTCTGTCAGGAAATTTCTCCTTAGTTCTAAGTTGCTACTCTCCTTGATTAGTTTTCACCCATTGCTTCTTGTCCTGCCCTCAGGTGCTTTGGAGAATAGCTTGACTCCCTCTTCTTTGTGGCAGCCCCTGAGATATTGGAAGACTGCTATCATGTCTCTCCTAGTCCTTCTTTTCATTAAACTAGACATGAATGATTTGAACGATGACTTCATAAGAAGAGTCCCATTTTCTTCCTGAAGAACCAAGTAGAATCCTGCATTCAGTTGGAAGGGACCTAATCTAAATTCAGGTTTAATGTTGAAGTTTTAGAGAGAGGGAATTCATTGCAGATGGGCCCTAAATTTTACAGGGAATTATTTAAATTGTAGGGATTGGAACTATTCTTCACAAAGTGGGGACATTAGAGTGTTGTTTGCTTGGATTCAGGAAGGCATTTATTTATTTATTATTTATTGGTTCGATTTATATGTCACCCTTCTCCGGAGACTCAGGACGGCTTACAATGCGTTAAGCAATAGCCTTCATACTTTTGTATATACCTGCTTAGTAGGGCTTTCGACTCCCCCTAAGCGGTGTTCTTTTTATACAAAGTCAGCTTATTGCCCCCACAATCCGGGTCCTCATTTTACCTACCTCGGAAAGATGGAAGGCTGAGTCAACCTTGAGCCTGGTGAGATTTGAACTTGCAGTAATTGCAGGCAGCTGGCAGCTAAGTGCTACTTAACAGCACTTTAGTCCGCTACGCCACCAAGGCTCCTAATGCACCAAGGCATTCAAATTTAGTGCTGTGATTTACTGGCGTTCAATGGGATGAATAAGAATTTCTATATGGCCAAACTTTGGTGTATGACAGTAGTGGGATTCTAATCCCGTTGCTACTGGTTTGGTCATGGGTGCGCGCTTGCACGCGTGATGCTTCTGCCCATGTGCATAAGGTTCTGCGCATGCACAGAGATGTCTGGGTGGGTGGGCGGAGCCTCCCGCCACTGCCACTGCTTCCGGTTCGCCAAATCCGGGGCGAACCAGTAGCAATCCACCACTGGTGTATGATAACAGAAATAGTGTACTGGAGAAAAGCTTATTTATAACAATGTTTTTAATTTTTTTTAGGTTACGGTGTTATGGCTGATGGAACAACTACCTATGTGAATGCTTCTGTCTGTACCATGAATTACCAGCCATTGAATCCACCTATAGTAATTGATTTACCTACTCCAAGAAACACATAATTGTGCCAGAATGGAAATATGTCATTTATGCCAACGTAAGAGCCAAGCAACCATGAAATTGTGGCATTATTTTTATTGTTCTCTATAGACAACGCGGAAAGATAGAAATGGACAAGTAACAAAGGCATTTGGCATCACAACCTTCTGAAAATGTATTCCTGGATCTAGCATTTCATTGTTTTAAAAAATGGTTAATATATGAAAAAGGAAA
Source organism: Pantherophis guttatus (assembly GCF_059756535.1). NCBI lineage: Eukaryota > Metazoa > Chordata > Lepidosauria > Squamata > Colubridae > Pantherophis > Pantherophis guttatus. The sequence continues at coordinate 78,995,187 of NC_142069.1, forward strand.
CAACTTCTGCGTTATAGACATTGGTGCATTTTGTATATTCCATATGCTGTATTGAATTTATGAAAGGACACGTCTCTTCAGCAACATGATTTGTTATGAATGCTTGCAGTTTTATATGTGTGTTCAGTAACAGCCTTCTTCATTTATATCTGTACAGAGGAATAATCACATCGAGAGTCAAAATTTGTAATTGTGTGAAATACATTTTCTTTAAACAGTATCTCCATGTAATCACCAAAAGAATAATAATCTTATTCTGCATTATTTTGAAATCTACCCTGTTTCTCCGAAAATAAGACATCCCCTCATAATAAGCCCAATCGGGCTTCTGAGCGCATGCGCTAAAATAAGTCCCCCCGAAAATAAGCCCTCCCCCAAAATATTTAAAACGCATTCATAGCCGGTCCCCACCATTTCCTCCACGCACCCCAAAATAATAAGACCTCCCCAAAAATAAGGCCAAGTGCTTATTTCGCGGTTTGAAAAAATATAAGACAAGGTCTTATTTTCGGGGAAACACGGTATACACATTCTTTCAGTTTAACAGTGTAGAGAAACAACAACTCTTGCTTGCAACAGGGAACAAACGTTGAAAAAGAAAAATGTTATAATATGAATTACTGAATTGCTGTGCACACCACAGACATTTTAAAAAGGAAGTGGTTTAAAATCAGATGAAAACTCAGGAATTAGTTTTTCCTCCCGATAAGTAAGATAGTCTGCTACTTTTAAATCTTACCTACTAACTTTTAGGTTGTGTAGTCTTAGGGCTGATAGCAGTGGCCTCAGTTGGATTTTTCTTGAGCAATGATGTGGAAGCATCAGGTAGAACCCACAGTTGCCGATAGCAAATTAAACAGATTGTTCAGGTTCTGTTGTTGCTTTTTGCTGTTATTTTTAAATATAATATGGTCATAGCAGTGATCCTGGATAAGACCTATCTGTATGATCTTTAAGACTGAAAGCCAGTTTGGTCTAGTGGTTAAGGTACCAGGCTAGAAATTAGGAGACTGTGGGTTTTAGTCCCATCTTAGCAGTGGTGGGATTCAGTCAGTTCGCACCACTTCGGGAGAACCGGTTGTTAACTTTCTGAGCAGTTTGGCAAACTGATTGTTGGAAGAAATCATTAGGGCAGAGAACCGGTTGTTAAATTACTTGAATCCCACCACTACATCTTAGACACGTAAACTGGCTGAATGACTCTGAGCCAATCATTCTCTCTCAGTCCAATAACCAACAACAAGGTTGTTATTGTGGGGAAAATAGGAGGAGGAGGAGGAAGGAGTAATAAATATGTTCACTGTCTTGAGTTATTTATAACAAAAATAATGGCAAGAGTAAAAAAAAAAGATCAGCACTGAATAGATGGCACATAATTGATAAATCAGCCATAGCAATACTGACGTCAAGCACTAAGAATCACTTCAACGTGATCACTAGCGTAAAAGAAATTCAATGCAGTTGCTAGTTCTGTAAAATAAGAAGGCACAGAGGTTTCCAGATATGGAAAGAAGCATTTTCACACTGAAGATGGATTGATTGATTCATAGGCCAAGAGCAGGAAAAGTGATAAATGCTATATATGTATCTGTTTCTCACTATGTCAACAACTGAACATGAAAGAGGTTATTTTGGTATTGTCGTGCTCAGGAGCTTCCCTAGCTTCATCCAGGGGTGGGCTTCAAAAATTTTAGCAAAGGGTTCTCTACCTGGTTGCTGGGTGGGCGTGGCCTAGTCAGCCTCCTATACCCTGGCTGGGGGGGGGGAGCTTTTTGCCCTCCCCAGGCTCCAGAGGCTTTCCTCGAGCCTCTGGGAGGGTGAAAACGGCTTCCCCAGGCTCTGGAGGCCAGAAACAGGCCCGTTTATGGCCTTCCCGAACTTCCGGTAGGCCCGTTTTTCACCCTCACCTCACCTCCGCATGCGCTCTGCACTTACCTGCATCCAAAACAGGCTGCGTGGGGACTCCTGGAAGGGGTGGGCGGGGCCAGCCAGAAGTGGGATTTGCGGGTTCTCCGAACTGCACAGAATCTTAGCTAGAGGTTCTCCCGAACCCCTGTGAAACCCCAGCAGCCCACCCCCGGCTTCATCATTCACCGCTTCAGCTTAACTGGATCTGTGATATTATTCAGAAACTGACCAACATTTTCAGCCACAGAGAAGATTTCTCACTGTTGGGTAACCCTCTATTTTGTAAACGATTTGTTTTTGTGGATTAGCTTCCCTCACTCCTAATTTAGGTATGCGGGTATGTAAGATGAGCAAACAACTAAATGCAAATGAAGGGTTGCATGCCAGCAGATGACTGGTCAAGGTAGCAAAAAAAAAAAAAAAGACGAATTTCTTATAGAGTCCCCAAGCACAGAATGTTTCCACATGTTGCCACATATTATTGTACACAATCAGGTAGAGGAATTTTATACTATGAATCAGTGTGGCTTTTTAAAACATAGATTTTATAATGAAAATCATGATTTTATAGTGAAAAATCATGAGGAAAAAAAAAGAACTCCATTTCTCAAACTAAGGCTTACATGCACATTGCAAACACTTCAAAATGTAGTGAGCATTTTGAAAAAAAGCAGCTCCCCTTGTCCCTTTTTTCATTGTATGTCAATCAGGAGATATTCTCTGAATATTTCCCCCGTGAGATTATATTTCTTTCAAAATGCTATGTATTTTTTATGTGAGAATGTTACAGAAGGAGTTATAATCTTTAAAAGGAAATACTGTATTAAGATGCTTTGGCGGTTCCACAGTTTTTAGGATAACTGGATTGTTGTTCCAAAGTTGGGTGATATTTTAAGATGGACCAAAAAGTAGCCAAAAGTGCAAACCTTCATTCTCTTAAATCAGGGGTCAGCAACCTGTGGCTCTGGAGCCACATGTGGCTCTTTCACTCCCCTGCTGCGGCTCCCTGTCACTCAAAATATGCATCACAACCGCCAATGTGCGACACCCGCTGGCACACAATTTATTGAGCTTTTCAACCTCTGGTAGGCCAACCATGGATAAATCCAAGAAAAACAAAGTTTCAGAAGAAAACAGAACATTTAATTCAACTACATATGCTAGTTTTGTGGCCACTCAAGAAATAGTTAGGCACAGGAAGGGTTTTGTGGCTCCCAGTGTTTTCTTTTCTGTGGGAAACGGGTCCAAATGGCTCTTTGAGTGTTTAAGGTTGCAGACTCTCTCTCTCTCATCCATGCAGAATACAGAATAATAGAGTTGGAAGGGACCTTGGAGGTCTTCTAGTCCAACCCGTACTCAAGCAGCAGACCCTGTTCCATTTCCGACAAATGGCTGTCCAGTCTTTTCTTAAAAACCTCCAGTGATGAAGCACCCACAACTTCTGAAGGAAAGCCATTCCATTGTTCTCACTGTCTGGAAGTTTCAGTGGGAGGTTGCTTTTCTCCTTGGTTGGTTTCCATCCATTGTTTCTTGTCTTGCCTTCTGGTGCTTCGGAAAATAGGTTGAGACCCTTTTCTTTGTGGCAGCCTCTCAAATATTGGAACACTGTTATCATGTCACCCCTAGTTGTTTTTTTCTCTAAACTAGCCATAAACTAGCCTTTTAAGACAGAACCTTGGGGTACCCCACTGCTTAATTCTCTCCATGTAGATGTAGTACCATTAAGGACTACTCGTTGAATGCAATTTTTCAGCAAGTTACAAATTAATCTAGTGATGATGCTGTCTATCTCACATTTTTCTAGCTTATCAAGAAGTAGGTTGTGGTCTACTTTGTCAAATGCCTTACTGAAATCTAAGTATACTACATCCACAGCATTTTGCTAATTTAGTCACTTTGTCAAAGAATGAAATAGATTGGTTTGGCATCATCTCTTTTTGACAAACTCATGTTGGCTTCTGGTTATAAATTTACTTGCTTCTAGGTGTTTGCAGATCTATTTTTTTATTATCTTTTTGCAGGATTTTCCCAGGTATTTATTTCAGGCTGATCGGTCTATAGTTTCCTGGATCTATTTTTCCCCTTTTTTGAAGATGGGAACCACATCAGCTCTTTTCCAGCCCTCAGGTAGTTCCCCAGTGCTCCAGGATCTTTGAAAGATATGATTTAATGGTTCTGACATCTGCCTGCTCCTTAAGATCTCTGGAATGTAATCCATCAAATCCTGGTGATTTGAACTCATCTAGATCAGAAAGGCGATCTCTTACCATTTTCTTGTTTATTTTAATTATTTTTTAATTTTTATTTCTAGTCTGACTGTTATGGTTATGTTTTTGGTAGGCTGGGCTGTACTTTCTTCTTACGTGAAGACTGGTGCAAAGAGTGAGTTAAGCAGCTCTACTTTCTCTCTACTGCCCGTTACTTCCTTGCCATCTTCTCCTTTTAGTGGATCGATTGTTTCCTTGACTTCTTTCTTCTTCTTTTATGTATTCAAGTCCTTAATTTGTCTTAATTATTTTACCTTAATTTAATTTAAAGTCCTTCCTTTACTATTCTTGAGCTGGAGGAAAATTGGGTTATTTTAAAAAGAGCTGCTGTCTTAACCTTCATTTTCACTATACCTTAGAAAGTTGGCGTTGGTGTCTTCACAGAAAGGCCCTGGTCATTAGCAGTGGGAGAGAGAGGCATTGAAACATTTGCTGGATGTGGTTATACTTCCAGATTTCCATGGGGAATGTAAGCCTCATGGAAGTTAAGGAATATTGGGTGGCTGGATGAGGTGCTGTTCTCCTCAGCAGCTGAACCTTGAATAACCATGGAGAAACAACGGTTGCAAGTTTCTGATCGCTAAAGAGGATTCCTACAATGCTTGTATGGAAGGCCTTCTGCTTGTCTATGGATAACGACTTCCTTGCCTCACCAATTTGATCTAGCTTTACTGTGCCTCAGTAGGGCCTAGCTGTGAGATGCTGCAAGAAAAAAGTCTTCAATGAATGTGAATTTTCCAGCTGAGGAAAGGATGCTATGTGGATGAGCCCTAAGCCCTAAACATGCCAGAAACTGAAGAAAAATTTTGGAGAACACATGATGTTTTAGTTTTCGCCAATATATTTCCCTACTATGGATTTTGAATTTTTTTCCCCCCTCATAAACCAGTGGAGCCAGCTTGGTCTTATATATGCTTTGGAACGTTGTTGTAATTTTCTCTCAAGCATGTTAGAACAATAAACAAATCTTTTAAAGCTAGCAATTATGTGCTGTATACTTGGGGCATTCAGAATTAGTAGGTTTGACTTTATTTGCTATATCATGGCAATGAATTACAGAAAGAACAGTGGGTGTTCCAGGGATAAGCAGTTGAAGTTATCCATCTTACATGAGTACTGTGCAGTGGTGGGTTTCAAAATATTTTACTACTGGTTCTGTGGGTATGGCATGGTGGGTGTGGCAGGGGAAGGATACTGTAAAATCTCCATTCCCACCCCACTCCAGGGGAAGGATACTGTAAAATCTCCATTCCCTCCCCACTCCAGGGGAAGGTTACTGCAAAATCCCCATTTCCTCCTGATCAGCTGGGACTCGGGAGGCAGAGAATAGATGGAGGTGGGGCCAATCAGATGTGGTATTTACCAGTTCTCTGAACTACTCAAAATTTCCACTACCGGTTGTCCAGAATTGGTCAGAACCTGCTGAAACGCACCTCTGGAACTGTGCCAGATTGTGCCAAAATCAGACAGATTGTGCCTACAGAGCCACTTTAGAAGCGGGTTGGCACCTATGTGCTCAGGAGAATGGCAGCCTGCATTTAGATATCACTAGAGTGATGCCACAAGCTGTAGCTCTCTTTGATGAGACCGGAACCCTCTTTAGTCTTCGGTATGTGGCACTACTACTAAAAGAAACACTTTTGCTCAGTTGAAGGTACCCAGATTATGATTGTACGGGGCACAAAACAATCACAAATAGCCAGCTGGGGGCATCGTATGAACCTAAACTTTTTTCTGAGGCTGATTGTAATGTGCAAATGTGGCCAACAGAGGTTAATTCAATAAATTAAATTAAATTGTGATTAAGTCCATCATGTGAACGCAACCATAGTATTGCACTGGCAATAAAACTCTGTAGCAAGGGGAAGCCGGGCCTGAGCACAAGGCAGCTGCAGGTCTGGGTTTCATGATCTATCCCTGTCAGAGGAAGAAGAGCTAAGCTCCAGCATTGGCTGCCTTGAAACTGTAGAACTGGTAAGTATTTCTTCCTTCCTTCCTTCCTTCCTTCCTTCCTTCCTTCCTTCCTTCCTTCCTTCTTTCCTTCCTTCCCTCCCTCCCTCCCTCCCTCCCTCCCTCCCTCCCTCCATCCCAGGGTGGGCTTCAAAAATTTTAGCAAGGGTTCTCTACCCGATTGCTGGGTGGGCGTGGCCATGGTGGGCATTTGCACCATGGTGGGGGGGCATTTTTGCCCTCCCCAGGCTCCGGAGGCTTTCCTCGAGCCTCCTGGAGGGTGAAAACAGGCTCCAGAGGCCCTCTGGAGGCCTTCCCGAACTTCTGATAGGCCCGTTTTTCACCCTCCCCGAGCCTCTGCGTGTGCCCTGCACTTACCTGCATCCAAAATGAGCCACATGGGGACTCCTGGGAGGGGAGGGGTTGGGTGGGCAGGGCCAGCCAGGAGTGGGATTGGGGGTTCTCCAAACTGCACAGAATCTTAGTTAGAGGTTCTCCTGAACCCTGCCGAATCCCCGAGCAGCCCACCCCTCCCTGCCTCCCTCCCTTTCTCTGACTTTAAAAATGGGCTGAAAGATACAGTCATGGATATGGCAATTTAGCAATCCTGTTATATGGTGGAATTAAACTGCAGTTAATGAACTCAACAGAATTTATGGCTTTGCTTTTGACTGAGAAGAAGCCGTTTTTATATCGGAGTATCTGGTTTGCTTTTCCTGCAGGATGTTGTACTTTTTATAATGATATACTGCAATATATAATTTATGGACATCATGCAGAAATGTGTTTCTGTAAACAGTAAAATATAAAACCCGCTCAAAGGATTTTAAAGGGTATAGTGAAATTGTTAAATTCTGGTTTTTTAGTGTATGTGCAAATGGACTTCTAGAGCTTACCTTCCCTTAAAAAACTTAACTGCACACAACAGCTCTTGTGAATTTAATCCAAAATGTAAAAACTTTAATGCTTGTCTATCTCTAATTTATAGGAAACTATGCTTTATTCAAATAATTGCCTTTAAAATGGCCATCTATAAATGATTAGGAAATTTAAAAGATATTATTTTGGACAAGATTGTTCTCCAAGCAGCACTTACGTCTAGAAGAAATATTTCCATTTAATTTCAAGTATGTAGTTTAGGTCACCATTGCAACTGAATAAAAAAAAATATATCAGTCCAATAGTTCATATTTCCAAAGAAATGAATTATAACTCCATTTCTTCTCATTAAAGATGCATGGCACATTTTCTCATGCTCTGGATAAATAATAAATACACAATTTTAATACTCTTTGTTGCTTCTCTCTTTTGATATATAAAAGTGCTTTTGCATATCACCAGGGTGTATAAAGATATATGAGGCAAAAGCGTTCCAATCTTAAAACATACCACATCTGATTTTCAGTAAGACCCTAGTGTTTGCAAGAATGGGCTTTAGGTTTTACAAATGCTGTAAATTAAAAACAGAGATGCCATTTGCAGAACTGAAATCATGAATGCGGATGAAACTAATAGCCGGCAATGAATGTCTGGAAGATCCTGAGCTCCTCAGAACTATATTCTCCCTTCTCCTGTGCAGCCATCTTTTTCCTGAGGTGCCGATTCTTTTCAGGATGACAACTGTGGAAGAATATAAGCATTGTATCCTCTTTCTGAATAGTCTGGCTTTCACCATCTATTAGGATTACAAAAATTATTTTGACAAGTGCTCTGGACACCCCTAGCTATTTGTTTAAGTGTCCTCATCTTTTTTTTCCCCCAGCCTCCTGTGCAGGCATGAAGCTAAGAAGCCATCTCTGTGTTATTGAAGATTATGTACCACTTAAAGCTGTGGCATCTTTTTTCCAGCACTGGATGGAAGTCTGAGAAAAGAGGGGTTGTTTCAGTGAATAGCAGAGTGTTTTTCTACCCATGTAGAAATCATTGCTTTGATTCCCCAAATATTTCGAAACAGATAAATGCACTTTTTTTTTGTTTTTTTTTTAATTTGATTTATATGCCACCCTTCTCCGGAGACTCAGGGCGGCTTACAATGAGTTAAGCAATAGCCTTCATACTTTTGTATATTTATACAAAGTCAGCTTATTGCCCCCACAAACTGGGTCCTCAATTTACCTACCTTAGAAAGGATGGAAGGCTGAGTCAACCTTGAGCCTGGTGAGATTCGAACTTACAGTAATTGCAGACAGCTGGTGTTAATCACAATGCTATCAGTCTGCTGAGCCACCAGGCCCTTAAACTTCTAGAAGTTAAAACTTCTTCTTCCTACTCTAGTTCAATTGCAGTCACATCCACATATCTGTGACAACGCTCATTGCAAAGGATTGGATATTGCCAATTTCCCCATTGTACAGATGTCAAAGCCAGGGACTGGGGCAAGAAATGCTTTGGTTTTTCCTAAAGGCACATTCAGTTGGCATGGGGACAAAAACACAAAAACCACAATCTTCCATCATCATTGTCTGCTAATTCAGCACCACACTTTGCTATAGCTACAGAAGAACTGGTCAGACCAGGGGTGTCAAACTCGATTTCATTGAGGGCTGCATCTGGGTTGTGTTTGACCTTGGGGAAGAGGGGGGCGGGGGCAGAGGTGGGTTCTAAATTTTTTTACTACCGGTTCTGTGGGTGTGGCTTATTTTGTAGGCGTGGCTTGATGGTCATGTGACAATTCTTTAGGATTTAGCAGAGGTACTGGTCTACCAGGCTTTTAACTGCTTGCAGAGCTGTACTGGTCTACCCATTTATTTTTGCAGACACCGGTCTACTCATTTGTTTTTGGAGGCACCGGTCTACCACTAAACTGCCTTTTAGCACTGATCAGGTGTAGGGCGGCCTTTTGAAGCCCCGCCGCAAGAGTTTAAACAGTTTTTTTCCTTATAGCTGATCAGCTGGGACTCAGGAGGCAGCAATAGATTGGGGGTGGGGCCAAATAAAAGATAAGAATAACGTGGGTGGGGGAAGTGGGGGTGGGCAGAACCGGTTGACGATATGACATCACTGCTACCAGCTCGGCGGAACCAGGAGGAACCCACCACTGGGTGGTGGGGCATGGCCAGAGTGGGCATGGCCAGCTCAACATCACTTGTGTCAGGGGCACCTGTAGCGGCCCGAGCACTGCCAGCGAAAACGGGCTCCCGAGCTCTGTTTTCGCCTGCAGCAGCCTCCTGCAACCCTCTGCCAGCGAAAACAGAATTCGGGAGAGCCTCTCGTGGCCCTCCCAAGATCCATTTTTGCTGGCAGAGGCACTGCAGGCCAGTCCTTCAATGTTTTCAGGGTGGACCCATGGACCAGATTTAAGCACCTTGCAGGCTGGATCTGGCCCCAGGGCCTTGAGTTTGACACCTTTGGGTCAGACTAAGGTGGTCAATGCCCAAGAAGCATTTTTGAGAGGGAGGGAGAAACAAGGAAGGCACCACCTTGTTCTGGCTTTCTGGGTTTTATTTCCATAAGGAAGAGGTGAACTACAAACAGATTGTGCCTAATATGACCACTGACATGGCCATCTCCAACATATAACTATATCATAACATATAGCTATATACTGCAGTGGTCCCCACTACTGGGCCATGAGCTGTTCAGAATTGGACCATCCGAAGCGGTGGGGGAGCACATATGCCTTCCCACTTGCACGAGCAGTGGGTGAGCTCGTGCACACATGCTCCATTTGCACAAGTTATGGGTGCACGTGGCCGCTGCTTGTGCAAATGGAATTGTGCGTGCACTTGCCCACTGCTCAAGTGAAACCATCCCCTCCCCCCTTGCCAGTCCACAAAGCCAGAAAGGTTGAGGAACTCTGATATCCTGTATGTTATTATGTAAGGGATGCAGTGACTCAGTGGCTAAGACACTGAGCTTGTTGATCGAAAGGTCGGCAGTTCAGCGGTTCGAATCCCTAGTGCCGCGTAATGGGATGAGCTCCGGTTACTTGTCCAAGCTTCTCCTGCCAACGTAGCAGTTCGAAAGCACGTAAAAAATGCAAGTAGAAAAATAGGGACCACCTTTGGTGGGAAGGTAACAGCGTTCCGTGCCCCTTTGGCATTTAGTCATGCCGGCCACATGACCACGGAGACGTCCTCGGACAGCGCTGGCTCTTCGGCTTTGAAACGGAGATGAGCACCGCCCCTTAGATTTGGGAACGACTAGCACACATGTGCGAGGGGAACCTTTACCTTTTACCTTATGTTATTATATACTATATACTGTAGCTATAAAACACATAACTACATCTGTGTCGTGCAATAAAAAGATGATATTCGGGTTCAGCAGAGTTTAAGCAGAACTCTATTTTGGAGGTCTTAAAATCCACGTGAAGCCAGCTCATGACTCTGTACGGCTTTTTGTACAGAAAATGAAGAGTATCTCTCCCCTCCCCTCTCTTTCTTTTCTTACCTATGCCTTGGAAAGCTGTTTCACACTTTACATAAGGAGAACAAGGAGACTGGCAGCCATTCAAGGCAATTCTTTATATAATTCACCATGTACTGAGACAAAGCTTATTCACAGATAAATCTTTTCCTAATCAGAAATGCAATACAGCTTTGAAAATGGATATTGGTATACAACGGTTCTAGTGCAGGATTGGAAATCACTGCATGCAATTGGGTGGCTATCTAAATTTAGTATCTAATAGCTAAAGAAATTAATAAATAAATAACATAGAGCTGCAGATGTAGCTGGAACCTCAAATCTTGCCAAAATACATGTTCTTTGTCTCTTAGGCCACATATTCACAGAAGCTAATCAGGGTTATAGAACTGGTTTCTCATCCAGGGGTCTGCAACCTTAAACATTCAAAGAGCCATTTGGACCCATTTCCCACAGAAAAGAAAACACCGGGAGCCACAAAACCTTTCCGGTGCCTGACTATTTCTTGAGCAGCCACAAAACTAGCATATGTAGTTGAATTAAACAGTCTGTTTTCTTCTGAAATTTTTATTTTCTTGGATTTATCCACGGTTGGCCTACTGGGGGTTGAAAAGCTTAATAAATTGCGTACCAGAGGGTGTCACACATTGGCGGTTGTGATGCATATTTTGAGTGATAGGGAGCCACAGCAGTGGGGTGAAAGAGCCACATGCGGCTCCAGAGCCTCAGGTTGCTGACTTCTGTTCTCATCCAACCTTTCTTTCAGTTATCAGTTTTCAGAATGCTAATTAAAAATTTGAATGACCGAACTTAACAGGGGGAGCCAAAGAGCAAGATGGTTGCGACCTGCTAATCGAAGCTTCACCTATAAATGAGGCTTCACAGGTAGTGACTACCACCTGACTCTTGGATGTTGTCCTGCAGACCAATCAAATATGGAGGTAGGGAGTAAAGAGAAAGAAGAAACTCCAGATGTAAAGTAGGAGATGTAGGAAGCATACCCGGGGTGAGCCACAAAGAACTTAAATACCTATACACTAACGCTCAAAGCTTAGGGAACAAAGGGTGGACTTGAAATACTAGCACAAGAGGGCAAGTTTGATAGAGTTGCCATTACATAATCTTGGTGGATGAAATTCATGACTGGAATGTACTGTTATAAAGGGAAAGGGAAAGGGAAAGGTTCCCCTCGTACATATGTGCTAGTCGTTCCTGACTCTAGGGGGTGGTGCTCATCTCCATTTCAAAGCCGAAGAGCCAGCGCTGTCTGAAGACATCTCCGTGATCATGTGACTGGCATGACCACCACGGAACACCGTTACCTTCCCACTAAAGATGGTCCCTATTTTTCTATTTGCATTTTTTACGTGCTTTCGAACTGCTAGGTTGTCAGAAGCTGGGAGAAGTAACGGGAGCTCACCCTGTTATGCGGCACTAGGGATTCGAACCGCTGAACTGCCGACTTTTTGATTGACAAACTCAGCGTCATAGCCAGTGAGCCACCGCATCCCTGTTATTACACCGCGTACAGTTATAGAAGGATGCAAACTATTCCAAAGAAACCTACCTAACAAAAGAGGAGGTGGAGTTGTTAAGAGTTCACTTCCTCTCTACAAAGATGCACACCACAAAGGATAAAAGCCTTCTAGAATGCATATGATCAACATAAAAGGAAAAAAGAAGGACATTACTATAGCCCACCCACCCAAGCAGAAGAAATAGATGAACTTTTTGCTAATCAGTTAACCAATCCATGTAGGAAACACACCATAGTAGTAATGGGGGACTTTAACTACCCTGACACCAACTGGGAGATAAACTCTGCAACAAATGGGAGATCAGACAGATTCCTGACCCACCTAGCTGACAACTCATCACTCAAAAAGTAGAGGAGGGAATTAGAGAGTCAGCTATACTGGATGTTATTCTTACCAACAGAGAAGAAGTAATAGAGGGGATTGAAACTGCAGGAACTTTAGGGGAGAGAGACCACATCATGTCAGAATTCAATATGGAGGAGCCTGGTGGTGCAGTGGACTAAACTACTGTTAAAGTAGCACTTAGCTGCCAGCTGTCTGCAATTACTGCGAGTTCAATTCTCACCAGGCTCAAGGTTGACTCAGCCTTCCATCCTTCCGAGGTAGGTAAAATGAGGACCCGGTTTGTGGGGGCAATAAGATGACTTTGTATAAAATAGAACACCGCTTGGGGGGGGCCCAAAAAGCCCTACTAAGCAGGTATATACAAAAGTATGAAGGCTATTGCTTAAAAGCATTGTAAGCCGCCCTGAGTCTCCGGAGAAGGGCGACATATAAATCAAACTAATAATAATATAAAATAGACACAAGCAACAGAACTTAATCAAACCAGTGTCTTAGACTTTAAAGGAGCTTATTTCAATAAAGGTATAGTCAAGGCTATGGTTTTCCCAATTGCAATGTACAGCTGTGAAAGTTGGACCATAAGAAAGGCTGAGCGCCAAAGAATTGAGGCCTTTGAACTCTGGTGCTGGAGAAGACTCCTGCGAGTCCCTTGGACTGCAAGGCGATCCAACCGGTCAGTTCTAGAGGAGATCAACCCTGACTGCTCTTTAGAAGGCCAGATCCTGGAAGATGAAACTCAAATACTTTGGCCGCCTCATGAGAAGGAAGGACTCCCTGGAGAAGAGCCTAATGCTGGGAAAGATTGAGGGCAAAAGAAGGGGATGGCAAACCTAGACAGCATACTAAAAAGCAGAGACATCACCCTGCCAACAAAAGTGCATATAGTCAAGGCTATGGTTTTCCCAGTTGCAAAGTATGACTGTGAAAGTTGGATCATAAGGAAGGCTGAGTGCCAAAGAATTGAGGTCTTTGAATTATATGGTGCTGGAGAAAACTCCTGCGAGTCCCTTGAGCTGCAAGGCGATCAAATCGGTTGGTCCTAGAGGAGATCAACCCTGACTGCTCTTTAGAAGGCCAGATCCTGAAGATGAAACTCAAATACTTTGGCCACCTCATGAGAAGGAAGGACTCACTGGAGAAGAGCCTAATGCTGGGAAAGATTGAGGGCAAAAGAAGAAAGGGATGGCAGAGAACGAGGTGGCTGGATGGAGTCACTGAAGCAGTTGGCGTGAGCTTAAATAGTCTCCGGGGGATGGTAGAGGATAGGAAGGCCTGGAGGAACTTTGTCCATGGGGTTGCGATGGGTCGGACATGACTTCCCAACTAACAACAACAACAGTTTCAATAAATTCAGAGAAAGCCTTAAAGGGGAAATCAACTCAAGAAGCTTGGGAAGCTCTGAAAAATATGACTTGTCCAGTGCAGTTCAATATCACTAAAAAAGAAAAACAAGAAAATCAACAAAAAAGCCAGCATGGCTGCACAAAGTACTCTCACACCAACTGAAAGAAGAAAAGGATAAATATAAAAAAAGAAAATGGAAAGAGGGACACATAACTAAGACAGAATATCAATAAATAGTAAAGATAAAGATAGAAAAGCTAAGGATTTGAAAGAAGTAAGACTTGCAACAAATGTCAAAAACAATTTTAAAGGTTTATTTCAACATATAAAAAACAAGAAATGGGAGACGATGGCAAAGAAATAACAGGCAATAGAGAGAAAACAGAACTACTTAATTCATACTTTGCATCTGTCTTCACACAAAAAGGAAACAATACTCAATTTACCAAAACAGAACCGTAAATGACATGTTAGTGATGCAAAATAAAATATGCGAAAACTAGGTTAAAAAAACACCTGTCAGCTCTAGACAGATGCAAATCTCTGAGTCCTGATGGATTATATCTCAGAGTTCTGAAGGTACTAGCAAATGTGATTTCAGAACCATTAAAATATATCTTTCAAAGTTCTTGGATCACTGGGAACCAACTGAGGACTGGAAAAAAGCTGATGTGGTTCCCATTTTCAAAAAAAGCAGGGGTGGAGGGGAATACAGATCCAGGAAATTACAGACCAATCTGCCTAACATCAATATCTGGGAAGATCTTGGAAAAGATAACCGTACAACAAATTTGCAAATGCCTAAGAAGCAAACCAAGTTATAAGCAAACCAGTAGCCAACATGGGTTTGTCAGAAACAGATCATGCAATCAAATTTTATTTCGTTCTTCAACAAACTGTTAAATTAGTGGAGCAATGAAATGTTGTGGAGATAGTATACTTAGATTTCAGTAAAGCGTTTGATAAAGTAGACCAGAATCTATTTACTGGCAAACTAGGAAAATGTGAGATAGACAACACCACCAGCAGAGAGATTTGTTACTGGCTTACAAATCGTACAAATAGTCCTGAACAGAACTAGTATCTACATGGAGGAAAGTAAGCAGTGGGGTACCCCAAAGTTTCATGTTAGGCCCAGTACCCTTCAGGACCTTCATAAATGATCCAGACAAGGGAATAGAAGGGGAATTCATTAAATTTGCAGATGACACTAAGATGGCAGGAATACTCAAGACCACAGAAGACAAGCTCAAGATCCAAAAAGATCTTGACAGACTTTAACACTGGGTCCTATTTAACAAAACAATGTTATTCAATTTAACATTGAATTAACAAATTCAATGTAGAGCAAAGTAAAGTTTGTACTTAGGCAAGAAAAACCAATTGTATAGGTACAGATCACTGGGTGAACTTTGGCTTAATGCCAGTAACTGTGAGAGGGATCTTGGAATCATAGTGGACAATCATTTAACTATGAGTTAACAGTGTGCAGCAACAGCCAAAAAAGCCAGTGCAATCCTAGGCTGTGTTAATAGAGGAATAGAATCAAGATAGTGTGATGTTCTAGTATTGCTTTACAAAGCCTTAGTAAGACCATATTTGGAATACTGCATCCAGTTCTGGTCATCACAATATAAAAAAGATGTTGATGTCAGGTTTCGATGCTATCTCAAAATAAATGAACTTCCAAACTGCCGATCTTTAAGGAAATTTTCTCTTTATTCGAGCACAGCAATCTGATCCTGACTCTTTTCGCGGTCAGTACTGACCTTTGCCCCCCAATCCCTCCCTTTCCGATCCCCAATTCTCTGCTTCTCATTGGCTATCTTCCAAGTCATTTTCCTGATTCCTTTTTCGTCAGGTCACAGGAATGTCTCCCCCCTCCACATCTCCGAGGAGACCGAATCTTCAAAGGGATTTAGCAGGCAAAAGTTCAGGCTTCTCCTCTCTTTTCTATGTCAGTTCTGAGACGCTGACAGTTGAAACTCTGGAAAGAGTGCAGAGAAGAGCAACAAGAATGATTAGGGGGCTGGAGGCTAAAACATATAAAGAATGTTTACAGGAATTGGGCATGTTTAATGAAAAGAAGGAATAGGGGAGACATGATAACAGTGTTCCAATATTTGAGGGGCTCCTACAAAGATGAGGGTGTCAAACTATTTTTCGAGGAACCAAAAGACAAGACAATAAACAATGGATGGAAACTAACCAAGGAGAGAACAACCTAGAAGTAAAGAGAATATTCCTAACAGTTAGAGCAGTGGTCCCCAACTTTTGGGGACCGGTGTAGCAGCGGTAGGGGAAAGGGAGATCGGTTCACATCTGCACTCACTGCTTCTGCAAATGCAGTTTTGTGCACCTGCACTCTCACCTGCCACCTGTGCAGCCCAGTTTCCAACAGGCCACAGCCCACCTCTGGTTCATGGACCGGGGTTGGGGACCCCTGGGTTAGAGCAATCAATCAATGTGGGGGCTCAGCTCCTGAACAAAGAGAACCAGTTCGGTGACGTCATATCGTCACCACTACTGGCTCGGCCGAACCGGGCTGAACTGGGAGGAACCCACCACTGGTGCTCCATCACTGGAGGCTTTTACAAAGAGACTGAACAACCAGTTGTCTGAAACAGTATAGAGTCTCCTGCTTGAGAAAGGGTTTGGACTAGAAGACCTTCAAGGTCCCTTCCAACTCCATTATTCTATGTTCTAATTTAAAAATGCTGTCTCTCGTGTGTTTTCCCCTCCAAAAAAGTATCTATTGAATAAAATGACTATAATTACATGCTTTAAAAACTATAGAGCTAAAACTGAGTTTAGAAGGTTTATCAGAACAAAGAGAAGTCCTTGAAGTACTGTAATAGGATAGAGGGCTGATCTCCCCTTCCTGTTTGCTCCAGAATAAGACCACCTACTGTTTCAGGAGAGCAGGATCAGAAAAGGATGTCCTCAACCTACCCTTAGCTTGCTGGAAAGGCAACTTCTCATATTTTCAGTTACTCATCAAAAGGAGTGTTTTCCCCTTTCTGCTGGTGCAAACAGTCCCAGGGGTGGGCTTCAGATCCTTTAGCAATGGGTTCGCTGCCCTGTTGCTGGGTGGGTGTGGCCATGGTGGGTGTGGCCTACTCGGCTGCCTGCACCACGATGGGTGGGGGATGTTTTTCACCCTCCCCAGGCTCCAGAAGTTTTCCTTGAGCCTCCGGGAGGGTGAAAACAGCTTCCCCTGCGGTCTGGAGGCCCTCTGGAGAACGGAAACAGGCCTGTTTTTGGACTTCCAGCACCTCCGGTAGGCCTGGTTTTTACCCTCCCAGACCCTCCGCACGGCCCCTGCATTACCTGGAATGATTAATGGGACTCGTGGATACTAGGAGGGGTGGTGTGGGGTGGGCGTGGCCAGCCATCTCTCTCTTTCTCTCTGTCTCTCTCTTTCTCTCTCTCTACCTCTCTTTCTCTCTATCTATCTTCTGGGGGCAGGGGAAGCGGGGGAGGTAAAAAACGGGGTGCCCGGACGCCCCGGGAAGCCCCTGCAGGCCCAATTTTGGCCTGTAGAGTCCTTCTGGAGGCAGGGGAAAGCCAAAAAATGGACCTGTTTTTGGCCTCCCCCATCTCCAGTAGCACTTCGCAGGCCAAAAATGTTAGCCTTACCTTCCAATTCCAGCCCGCGGGACTCACGAAGATAAGTCCTGCGCTCGGCCGAAGGGTGGGGGCCAGCGGGTGGGTGGGGGGTGATGTGGGGGGGAGCCTTGTGGTCCTGTGCGGGCTGGATTAATAGCTTCGGCAGGCCATATCCGGCCCATGGGTCGTAGTTTGAGGACCCCTGGCTTACAAAAATTACAGGAACTTCACTTTATTGCCGCAGGACATAATAACAGGATCTTGAAGGTCTGACAGAGTTTCTCTCTCACTCAAGAGAAGCAAGGCAGGCCAATTGTGAGTTTCTTTTTCATCCCCTCCTCTTTCTGAACTAAGCTTTCTGAACTTTAAGGTGATCTCCATCTCCTCCATACCCAGATGAACCAAGATCAGACCCAAAGGACTATGCAAAAGGCCCTCAGAATGTAATTGCCCCTCTGTTGGAAAGTCAATAAATCAAAACATAACTGCATGAAATGGGGAAAAAAAATTCCACCGTGTGGGATCTTCATTTCCCTTTTCAGAGTTTATCGAGTTGCCATGACAATAGATATGTTGAGAAGGGTATGATTAACCATCCCTCTTCAAATCCATCCAGCTTCTTTTAAGTTTGCAAAAAGGCATCCGGAGATCCAAGTCCAGATTTTTTTCCCCTCCCACAGCTGTGTTATGCCCTGGCCCTGGGGAGGTTCACGGCTGTAAAACATAAAAAGCAACCGAACGAATGCTTGCAAACAATTAAGTCTAACAAGGGTCTAATTGGGCTGAATGTTAAACTACAGCACTTCCAATTGTTAAGTCAGCTATTTATTTTAAACCCAGTGTCTGTTTGCCAAGATAATCAACAAATGCATCTGGATTTTCTAAATCACTCCTACAACTAAACAAAGCATTGTTTTCAGGCACTGATCCTTCAAAATTAGTACTGAATAATTTTCTCTGTGTGTGATGGCAGCACCCTTGTTGAAGGCACTTAAATATGCATCCAAGTTTAGTTGAACATCTTAATCCACTTTGCCACTCATTGACCCCTCCCCTAATTCAGCCAGAACAATCATTCAAACGGTACAATGATTTTGGTTATTTGAAGGCACCATTATTTTATATTGTTTCCAAGGCTTCAGGCCGAGCTTGCTTTTGAAGAACATATCATGAAAACATCATGTTAGCATATTTTAGTATTAAACATAACACACAATTCTTTTTGTACCCTCTTGGAATCACGATATTTACCTATCATGCAATGACAGCTGTTTTTGTGTACAATAATTCATGAATGAGGAGAGTGGTACTTGGCCTTTATTCTATCTTTAGATATATACTGATATACGAATTGCTTGTCTCTAGCAGGGATAGGCAGAAGATGGGAAATGCGGGTTTGTTCCAGGCTCTTAAGAAATTTTTACAGCCTGGAAGTTCTTGCAAACCTTTTCAGATTGGTTGCAGTTCTGGGAAGCAGAGCTCAAACCAGTTTGAGCGTCCACGTTGTGCCGGAAAAAGACCGTGGGACCAGGGATGGGCTTAAAAAAATCTCAGCAACGGGTTCACTGCCTCGTTGCTGGATGGGCATGGCCATGGTGGGCGTGGCCTAGTTGGCCTCCTGCACCACGGTGGGGGGGAACATTTTTCACCCAGGAGGCTTTCCTGGAGCCTCCGAGAGGGTGAAAATGGCTGGCCCCGGCCCTCCAGAGGACCGTTTCCGGCCTTCTGAAACTTCTGGGAGGCCCATTTTTCATCCTCCCAGAGCCTCTGCATGAGCCCTGCACTTACCTGGCATCCAAAATGGGCCGCGTGGAGACTCCTGGGAGGGGCGGGAAAGGTGAGAGGGGCAGGGAGGGGTGGGTGGGACCAGCCAGGTGTGGGGTTTGGGGGTTCACTGAACTGGGCAGAATCCTAGTTAGAGGATTGCCCGAACCCGTGTGAACTCCCAGCAGCCCACCCCTGCGTGAGACCCAAGAGCAACCTATAAAAAACTGGCAGAATTTTGACGGTACTATTGTCACTGCCATCCTTTCTTTTTTTTAAACCATAACTGGCAGACCACTGAGCTTTCTACTCAATTTCCTTCCCAGGGCAGGAAGACAACACAACAGAAAAATATGACATGAACCCAGTCAGACCATGGAGGAGATGAAGTTAAAGCTCTTTTTCTCAAATCTGTGTTGCTTCTGCCTAACCCTTGTCTTCAGCGAGTAAGAAACTTGGACTATCTCCTTCTAACCTGGTATGTAAAGCAGAGGTTGCCAACCTACAGTCCACGTGCCAGATTTGGCCAGCCACCTGAAATCACCCAGTTTGCATTCCCAAAAGAAAATATCATACCCACCCTGCCTGAAGTGATCCAAAAAAAGAATTCAGATTTGTGATTCTATCTCAGCCTTAATGTAGAATCAATTGTAATGAGTTGGATGGTACTACAAGTCCATAAATATGCATTTGTGTTTGTAGAATAGCCCTATGTCTTTGCGGGGCCACACCCTCTTTCTTTCCCCTGTGAAAAGTGTCTCTAGGGCTTGGTGCAGAGGTGGTATTCAGCCGATTCAGACCGGTTCTCCTGAACCGGTAATGGAAATGGAGAGTGGGACCGCCCACCCACCCACCCCAGCTCTATGCCATCCTATTTAGGCACATTTTTGAGGATGGCCGCATGTGCGTAAGGGCTCACGCGAGCAAAGCACATGTGCAAAAGGCTGGGCGCATGTGTGGAAGGCAGGCACGTGTGCAAACCGGGTGTGTGCACGCAAACCAGGCACATGCACACACGAAGTGAGTGTGCACGCACATAGTGAACTGTGTTCTCTCCCCAGCCACACGCACACACACCAACAGACGTTCAAGAGTTAAAGACCAAACCAGCCGGAAAAATCCTTTTCCTTATGATAACGGAACTTGGCAACAACCTAGTGGCTGCCTGCCAAGAGTTTATTATTTACAAAGAGGAGAGATAACTTCTCCCCACTTCTGATACATCAAAAGAAACAGCTCAATAATTATGGAGTCAATCAAGTCCAGAGATAATCCAGCAAAGTCTATAGCCAAAAGTCCGGCAATGCAGAATGGCGTGGAAGCTTTCAGGTTTGTTCATCACAAGGTTTGACTGGCCATCACGCTCCCTTTTATATCCTGTGGGGTGTGGTCCAGTGACTCAGCCTAATCTCGGGCACGCCTTTTCTTCTGTTGCGCGTGCTTATCTCTGCGACGCTGGCGTGGATCCAGCCAAGACTCATTACCCTCATCACTGTCCATCTGTGGCTGCGTGGACGTGCTTGGCCCCGGCCCTATCTCTTGCCCTTCGGTGGACACCGAAGGCATTGCCAGAGAGGAGGGTCCTGGAGAGGGAGGCCTTGCCAACTCCTCTCCTTCACTCTCGGAGTCCTCTCCTGCCGATGACACAGGCTCAGATAACGGAGCCACAACAAACTGGTAGTAACATAATGTGAAGTCCACCGTTGGCTTGCTCCAAGAGGTTTATTTATTTATTATTTATTTATTAGTTCAATTTATATGCCGCCCCTCTCCAAAGACTCAGGTTGAACTAAGGCCTGTGGATTTGCCTAAGAGAGAGGGCAAGGCCCATATCCTCAGGGAAGGCCTACAGAGAAGAAGGTGACTGACCCCAATTTAAATGCAAGAAATTCAAGAAAGAATCTCAGTTGGAGTTTCTGCCTGGTGAAACGATAATTGGAAAGGAATGGGGTTGCTGCTATGGAATTGCAGATCCCTCCCTTTTTGCCATGTGCCGTGACTGTTATTTACAGTATTTCTGGGGTGTATTTTAGATGCACTATTACTTATGCAATAGCGCCTGTTCTCACTCCTGTTAATACTAGGATGAAAAACTGACGTGGCTGGGAAGTTGAAGAAACATCTCGCAAGAGGACAATAGCAGAGGGTCTTTCCACTGCCGCCAAGAAAACAACATCAACCAGGCGTGAAATCCAACAGGTTCTGACAGGTTCTGGAGAACCAG
Organism: Pantherophis guttatus; assembly: GCF_059756535.1. Taxonomy (NCBI): domain Eukaryota; kingdom Metazoa; phylum Chordata; class Lepidosauria; order Squamata; family Colubridae; genus Pantherophis; species Pantherophis guttatus. The sequence continues at coordinate 79,016,504 of NC_142069.1, forward strand.
TAGCGGGAATTTTGAGTAGTTTGGAGAACTGGCAAATACCATCTCTGGCTGGCCCCAGAGTGGGGAGGGAATGGAGATTTTGCAATATCCTTCCCCCTGGAGTGGGGAGGGAATAATAATAATAATAATAATAATAATAATAATAATAATAATAATAATAATAATAATTTTATTTCTATACCGCCCTTCTCTCGAAGGACTCAGGGCAGTGTACAGCCTATTAAAAATACAAAATATACAGACATCAATTAAAAAATAATTAAAATTATTAAATAATTTTGGCCCAAATTAAAACCCAAAAATTTAAAACACCCAATTTAAAATCATTTACATTGATAGCCCAGCCTGGCGAACAGCAGGGTCTTGAGGGCACAGCGAAATACACGTAGGTCGGAGATCTTGCGCAATTCTGGGGGCAGTTCATTCCACAGGGGAGGAGCTCCCACAGAGAAGGCCCTCCCCTTGGGTGTCGCCAGCCAACATACCTTGGCCGATGGCACCCTGAGGAGCCCCTCTCTGTGGGAGCGGACTGGCCGGTGGGAGGCTACTGGTGGCAGAAGTCGGTCTCGAAGGTACCCGGGTCCTATGCCATGGAGCGCTTTAAAGGTGGTGACCAACACCTTGAATCACACCCGGAAGACCACTGGGAATGGGGATTTTGCAGTATCCTTCCCCTGTCACGCCCACCAAGCCACACCACGCCCACCAAGCCACGCCCACAGAACCGGTAGTTGAAGAAACTGGATTTCACCACTGATCTCAACCTCTCCCCCCCCACCCCCTCCAGCCATCTGGGAAATACCAACACAGCCACACGGAAATACCAACAAAAATAAATAAATAAATCAGGGTGTCCACACAATCACCAGGTTGACTTGACGGTTGTTTCTTCTGCATAGTCCGGGCGGAGTATGTCTTAACCTCCCGCTTGCAACTCAGTGAGTACTTTCCGCCAATGTCCCTGCGGTCTGAATTAATTGCCTTTCTCTCCCCTTCCCCCTTTTACAGCAATTCTTTTTTTAGAAGCAGTAGGGTTTGTTTTTATATGGGGAGGAGGGAAAAGAGGGGCATGCTTCTTTTCTTCATCGAGAGTTGTCGAGTCAAATCCTTCTGCCAGAAGCACTAATGAAAAACATGCTTGCATGGTGTGTCAGGAATTTGAGACAAGAATCTGAGATGCCTCTTTTTTCCCCCCACCGCCTTGTTTCTTCTTAACGGCAGTTCAAGTTCTGAAGACAATTGGCAGAAAAGACCGAAGCAGCTTCGGGATCTTGACAATTGGGGATAAATTAAAGTAGCTGCAAGACATGCCATATGCAGAGCAGGGACTGGGGAAGTATGTGACATGTGTTTTCTGTCTTCCAGCTGTTCTAATTATTGCATTCCTGGCAGAGGAGGGGGGGCAGAAAAATCTCTCTTTCTTTTAAAAAAAAAATTCTCATTATTAGAACTGTAAAAGAAGGGCATAATTGTCTTCTCCACAATAGCTCTAAATATGAGGGAAAGAGTGTTTGTGTGTGACCAAACATGGATGTGCTCTTAATTGTGAAAAAAAAAGTTAAAAATAAAAAAAGGAACCAGCACCAATTTTGGAATACTTATTACTTTATTGGTATTATTTAATCTCAGAATCTGGAACAAGCCATCCTGCACTTAAAAGTGCAGCATTTTCAGAGCCCAAAGAATATTAGAAATTCTAGGACCAGAAATAACTTGAGAGCTGTTTTCAAGTGGGGATTAAATATAAAAGGTTACAAGGATTCTAAAAGCTTTTTTTTATTAATGTTCAGAATTCTAATTACTTACGCAAGGCTATGTACGGTGATCTGCTATGCCCCAGCATTTCGTTTTCCTATTTCTGCAGAGGATGATACAATTTTCCAAGATAAGAGTCCTGCTGGAAAACTTCTTGGGTCTTTGAAAAAAAAACTTTTAAAGGTGCATTTTCAAGAGGCAACTGGACTTTCTGGTTTTTCTTTGGAGACCTTTCGCTCCTCATCCAAGAAGCTTCTTCAGCTCTCAGAGCTGAAAGAAAGAAAAGCAAAGAAAAACTCAGAAAGCCCAGCTGCTTCTTGAAAAAGAACCTTTTGGGACAACCATGACTTGGATGACTGAGAATCTCTCCATAGACCAGGGGTCTGCACAACCTTAAACACTCAAAGAGCCATTTGGACCCATTATCCACAGAAAAGAAAACACCGGGAGCCACAAAAGCCTTCCCGTACCTGACTATTTCTTGAGCGGCCACAAAACTAGCGTATGTAGTTGAATTAAATGTTCTGTTTTCTTCTGAAACTTTTCTTTTCTTGGATTTATCCATGGTTGGCCTACCGGGGGGTTGAAAAGCTCAATAAATCGCCTGCTGGCAGGTGTCGCACATTAGTGGTTATGATGCATATTTTGAGTGACAGGGAGCCGCAGCAGAGGGGTGAAAGAGCCACATGTGGCTCCAGAGCCACAGGTTGCTGATTCCTGCCATAGACATTCTTGGACTATAAATGCTATTCTAGCCAATGCTATTCTTCACGTGGTCTTTTCTCTCCAGCAGTGGCTGCTGTGTTAACAATTTAAAATCACTGCACAGGTGAACAACGTGTTCCTGACAAATCTGACTAGTTTTCACAAACTACAAAAAGTAATTAATACCGTGTTAGATGCAGTCACACTTTTGAAATTAAACTCGGTCTGCCTGCTACAATGACAAAAGTGGAATCGTGGAGAAACTCACCGTATCTGATTATTTTGTTATGTCCATCCATGGACATTAAATGCCTATCTTGGTAGCACAGAAGCACCTCTGACTGCTGCAATTATAGGAAAACAGCACTTTTGGATGCTCTGAATGTCTCAAATAGAGATTTCTAAAAAGAAAAACAATGGCTTCAGAACTTACAAACTTACATCCACATAAATTTGGCAAATAATATTGGAACAGTCATCAAGTAATCGTGCACAGTTCCAGTTTGTCTTGTTTATATAAAATAGACTTATTCTAGAGCTTTTTTGCAAAGATGCTTGACTCAGGCTTGAAATATTGAGGCCATGGGAGGGTCATATATGTTACAAGGGTGTCCAAAAACCTAGGCTTTATTTGTTCCCCTCCTGAATTCTTTGATCTCCACTAATAACGCCTAAGGCTGAGAGTTTTATGGGCTAATAAAGATTAAATTATTTCATAGCAATACTCAGCACTCAGATCTTGTAATTCATAGCCTCACATATCACTTCTATTACTTTACATTATCACATGGTCCTCTTAATACTACAAAAATTCCCAAGGTAATATAAAGCCTCCCTATCCTTTATAAAGCTGTGGCTTCTTCAACTCTGATGGTCATATTGTACACCACCCTGGCAATGATACTATAAAAAAATGGGCAGAACTCATAGAAAGTTTTCGAACAGTCAGTGATAGGATAATGGTGATACGTATCAACGGAAAACTTTGCAACATGGTAATTCTGCAAGTTTACACTCCCACTGTGGACTCAGCAATAGAGAACATCAAAGACTGCTAAGCTAAAATTCAGGAAACTCTGAAACAAACACCCTCACAAAAGACAATATCGATATTACTGGTTATTTCAGTGCAAAACTGGGAGAAATGGAAGAAACAGGGATCACTGGCAAGTTTGGCCTTGGTGAATGAAATGAGACAAGAGAACATCTGATTCAGCTAAGCACAACGAACGTGTGGTTTGAACCACGCAAGTGGCAACTATACACTAGGACTTCACCAATTGGAGAATATCAGAACCAAATCAGCTACATATTAGGTCAAAAGAAGTGGAAAAAATTCCATCCTCGCCGTGAAAACATTCCCTGGTGCAGATTGTGGGTCAGACTATGAACTGTTAGCTGTCAACAGTTGTTGCAGTGTCAAACGACCACCCGTGATCAGGGGTGGGTTCTACTTACCTTTAGTACTGGTTTGCATCGTGCTCCCCTGCGCACGCGCACTTCGCTCACGCTTTTCTGCGCATGCACAGACGCTTCTGTGCACGTATAGATCACTTCTGATGACATCCAGGTCAGTGGGTGGAGCCTCCCACCGGTTTTACTACCGGTTCTTGCGAACCGGTCCAAACCGGGGGCAACCCACCACTGGCCATGATTCAAAAAAATTGAAGCCAAGAAGATTCCCCCAGCAGCTGCAGTTGAAGTTAAGAACAGATTTAACAGATTTGGAAGAATTGCAACATCCCGCATGAATAACATCTAGAAGAGTGAAGTCATCAGCCTCACAAACCAAAGGCAGATTAGTTAATGCAATAATTTTTCAAGTTGCTATTTATGGCTGCGAAATGTGGACTCTGAAGAAGGCAGATAGGAGAATGGTGGACACTTTTGAACTATGGTGATAGAGGTAACTATTACAAACCCCGTGGACTGCAAATATAACAAAGAAGTCCGAGACCAGTGGTGTCAAACTTGCGGCCCGTGGGCCGGATGTGTCATGCGCTGGCCACGCCCAAGCCCGGTTTAGCGAAAGTGGAAAAAAGTTATGGTATGTCATGTGATGCCGCTGTGATGATGCGAGTTTGACACCGTCCTAGACCAAACCTCAGAAAAAATACCACTTGAAGGTAAGATCGCCAAACAGAGGCTATCATACTTTGGTCACGTCATGCAAGCTGACTCACTCAAAAAATCAATAATCGTGGGAGCAATCAACAAAAAAGGAGAAGGGACCACACTAGTACCTATTGGTTGGACACTATAAAGCAGTGATGGCTAACCTTTTCCGGACTGAGTGCCCAAAGCACGCATTTGCATGTGCGAATGTGTGCGCACGCATGTGAACCCCCAAAAGGCAATGTGCACATGCCCCCTGCATACATGTGCACCTTCTGCATGCACCCCACCCCCCACATACACACCCCATCCTCCACGCATGTGCCCTGGCCCCCCCATGCATGCGCATGCAGTCCCCACGCATTCACACATGGCCCCCACACATATGTGCACAGTCCCCATGCATGGGCCCCAACCCCTGCGCATGCGTAGCAGAGACCCAAAGACCAGCTGGCCAGCAGGAGACGCGCACGCATGTGCAACGGAGCTGAACTGGGGTGACAGCTCGTGTGCCCACAGAAAGGACGTTGGGTGCCACTTCTGGCACACGTGCCATAGGTTCACCATCACGGCTATAGAGGATGACACTAGGATGATCCTGGCAGGAGGCAGTGTGAAACAGATGGGCATGGACAGTGCTGATCTACAGAGTGGCCAAGGGTCAGGCACAACTGAATGGTTGACAACGACGAGTATAAAGGGGGATGACCAGAGGGTCACTTGTCATGTTTCTAACACAGGCCAACCTGAAGAAAGGATATTTTATTCGGGGAATATGCAAGAGAATTGATGAATGCTCCCCACCGCCCACAAGCTGTGATTCAATCCCTGCATTTGCCACATGCTGGAAAACAGCCAAAGGCCTTGGTGTCATTAGCATATATCAAATTCAAGATGGCAGCCCTGATAATGGGATTGAAAGCTCCGATTGGCTTTGATGCACATCTGTGCATTAAAACCGCAGAATTTTGGTGGCCCCACACCAGTGGTGGGATTCAGCCGGTTCTGTCTGGTTCGGGCGAACCATTAGCAACAACTGCGGTAGGCCCCGGTCACCCGCTCAAACATAATGACATGTTAGGAGGCTGCGTTTAGCCATGTTTAGGAGGCTGCGTGCGGGCACACAAGCAAAGAGCATACATGGAAGGCCGAACATGCATAGAAGGTGGCGCATGTAAGCGAAGCAAGCACACGTGCGCTCACATTTGCGAACAGGTAGGGAAGGTAAGTGAATCCTACCTCTGTCCCACACTTAACATTTTTGACTATTTGATGTCCCTGTGGACATCTCTGGACATCCCTGTGGACATCTCTTTCTCTGGTGGAGAAAGATGAGGGAGCATGGGAAAAAAAACAGGATTGAGAAAAAGTTTCAGTTGGCCACCAATTTCCTACAAATTATTTCAGGCCGATGTGAGGCAGAGACACAAACCGGCATCCCCCAAGTGAATGCACTATTCCAGCTCTGGAAATGTCATTTGGATACAGAAGAACTTTTTAATTATGCCGGGCCCATTTTTAACAAACTTGACACATCAAAACTGGGATCAAAATGTATGCATAGACAATTTCCATAGGCTTACTCATAGCTACCACTTCTGCTGGATTCTGGGGTATCCAATTTCGGAATAATGGAGTATAACGTATTAAATATAATCCATTTAGAAAAAATGAAGCAAATAAAATTGAGTATGGTGCCTTTTAAAATCTAAATTAAGAGTTCCTGTTCTTAATAATCCTTTAATTGTGTATGTGGCGGTCTTGGAATTGTCACTGTAATTGTTTTCTGTTTTCACGACTAAGTGGATTTTGAGAAAATTAATAGCCCCAACCTAGTGAAGACTGGCTTCACCAGACACTACTAAGTTTCCATACTATCAGTTTTAGAAGATTGCTGATAAACTGTTAACCAAGAGGCTGAATTGATATGGTTTTATTAACTTCAAAATTAATAAATTTTGCTAATGATTCTTCAAGTTGAAGGGTGATTTCCTTTCACCTCCTTTTTTTCTTATTGCAGGAACGCTCTGAGGAATTCATTGTAGGAGATCTTGGAAGTTAAGTTTTTGTCGTAATATTCCAAGATGTGAAAAAATTCCTCTTCAGAGAGATTGATTCCATATTTTCGTAGCACCTGCAGAAGAGATAGAAACAGGATGTAGATCTAATCTTTAATTATTTACCATCAAGAAAATTTTGTAGCAGAGAATCAAATATCTGACATAATTTCCACCCCAGGGACAACTTGGCTTTATGGTTGCTGTTCTGATCTGAGATCATCAAGAAAACCACTAATTTGGGAATTAGGCCAATACAGGGTGTCACAATTCAATTGGTTCTGACAACCCATGTCTTAATAACGGATTAAAACAGGATTTTCTTGGAAATGATAGATTTCTTAAACAAAAACACAACTAAGACAGCAATGGACAGAATTTGTCAGCCACACACATCTCAGGCAGGTTTCCCAAACCTCAGCTATGACTGCATAGCCCCATGGGAGTCTGACTGCAACCAATAGGATACATGCCCTTGCCACAGGAACAGGAAGCTCAAATTCAAAGCCCAAGAGAGGGTATAAATCTCTCTCTTGCTCTCTTCCATGTGGTCAGCTACCCGGAATCACATGTGCTTGGTGGTTCTGCTTTACCATTAAACCATCCTTTACTCCCATTTTTCAATCCCAAATCCACTTCTACTTACCCAAGGAAGAATCTATACTGCTATATTAAGATATATATATATATTGTTTGTTTAGAATAGATAGCCCTCGACTTACGACTGTAATTGAGCCTGCTATTACAGTCATAAGTTGTGATGATTGTTAAGCAGGTCATTACATGATCATGCCTGATTTTATTTTATTTTTTTGTGCTCAATTATTTACTGAACAGGGGGTCGTAAAACGAATACCATGGTTGTTAAGCCAATCCATTGTTCGCTATGAGGCATTTTTTGCTGGAAACTGGAAGTAAACACTTGTTTCTGGCAAAAACGTTGTAAATCACAGTCACATACCATGGGACACTGCTAACAGTAGCTGGTTGCTGAACACCTAAAATGCTGCCATGGGACTGGATGGAGAGGGCATCAAAACTTCAAATGCAGGTAGGTGATAAGTAGCTTTCTCAGGGTCCATCATAATTTCAAACAGTTGCTAAGTCATCAGTCAGAAGTTGAGGACTACCTGTAGTATTTAATTACAGGTAGTCCTCGACTTACAACAATTCACGGGTTGTGATGGGAATATCCCGACACTCCCATGTTACACCTCTCCTACGTGACTTGCATTGGTTGCCGGTTGCCCTCCGAGTGAGATTCAAGGTGCTGGTGATTACCTATAAGGCCCTACATGGCTTAGGCCCAGGATATTTGGGGGACCATCTGCAGCCAGCAACAGCTTCCCATCACCCGGTGCGTTCCCACAGAGAGGGCCTCCTCAGGGTGCCGTCGGCCAGACAGTGTTGGCTGGCGACCCCCAGGGGGAGGGCTTTCTCTGTGGGCGCAACTACCCTTTGAAATCAACTGCCCCTGGAGCTCCGGGTGGCCACCGACCTCCGCTCTTTCTGCCGCGACCTGAAAACGTGGCTGTTTCGTTTGTCCGGCCTGGACTGATGGGGTTTTAATTCTAATTTAATTTTAACTTGTTAGTCTTAATTGTACTTTTAACTGTTAAATTATGAGATTTGGATTTAATTTTTTAACTTTTTATTAGATGTCTCTTAACTGTTGTGAGCCGCCCTGAGTCCGGCTGGAGATAGGGCGGCATATAAATAATAATAATAATAATAATAATAATAATAATAATAATAATAATAATAATAATAATAATAATAATTCATTTAGTGACCGTTCAAAGTTACAACGGCACTGAAAAAGTTAGTTATGACCGTTTTTCCCAGTTACAACTGTTGTAGCATTCCTATGATCTTGTGATCAAAATTCAGATGCTTGGCAACTGGTTCATACTTATGACCGTTGCTGTGTCCCGGGGCCATGTAATGCAACCTTTTGCAACCTTATGACAAAGTCAGTGGGGAAGCCAGATTCACTTAACTACCAGGTTACTAACTTATCAACTGCAGTGATTCATTTAATAAACATGGCAAGAAATGTCATAAAAAGAGGCAAAACTCACTTAATAAATTTTCACTTAACAATAGAAATTTTGGGTTCAATTCGAGGACTATCTGTAATATGGTCCAGTTTAATGCTGGACTATTTTTTAAAAAAATCGTGCTGGGAAGTATCTATTAGGATGACTGAAACTGCTAATGAGGCAGAGAGAAACTGGGAAAGCTTCTATGCAAGCCACCTCCAAGTTCCAATTGCTCTGAGACACCAACCTTCACAATGATTAAAGATACAAACATGAGGCAGAGAAATTAAATGGTAAGGTAAAGGTTCCTCGGCACATATGTGCTAGTTGTTCCTGACTCTAGGGGGTGGTGCTCATCTCTGTTTCTAAGCCGAAGAGCCAGCGCTGTCCGAAGACGTCTCCGTGGTCATGTGGTTGGCATGACTAAATGCCAAAGGCGCACGGAACGCTATTATCTTCCCACCAAAGGTGGCCCCTATTTTTCTACTTGCATTTTCTATCTAAACTGCTAGGTTGGCAGAAGCTGGGACAAGTAACGGGAGCTCACCCCGTTACGCGGCACTCGGGATTCGAACCACTGAACTGCCGACCTTCTGATCGACAAGCTCAGAGTCTTAGCCACTGAGCCACCACGTCCCTCCTCTCTATTTTCCTTAAATCCCACAAATGTAAAATTGCAATGATTATTTAGTAACAAATAGAAATGTTGGCATTATTAACACACCTATCTGGCCTTAGCAAAAGATACAAATCGAGTCAAGCACATAGAAAATAAGAGTTGTACAGGATGACCCACAGTTATTGAATGAAGGTAGGTTTTTTTTTTAAGTTTTTTTTTTTTTAAAGGGGGATTTGGGTGAATTACTTCCAGCTGTGAAAATTACAGGAGATGGTTCTTATACTTTTATTTTGTTTATCACAATCTTTTCGTACCAGAAAAGATAATGGAAAACTTATTTTCACATTGTTGTCAAGAAAATGTACGAGGACACGGATTAGGAGCGGAACGTGACTTGAGGGAGCTTTTGTCTTGGAATATTTTACACCATAAACAGGTCCCAACATCCCTCCTGTGGTTGGTGTAGCAAAGCTATAACGAAGTAAATAGTAGTTTTTAAACATCTAATTAAAGCCACCAATTAAACCAAGAAACCAATCAGAGGAAGCACTTAAATATCAAGGCAACCGTGAGATATTCGTGCCTTCACACAAGCTTACATAAAATATAACTTCAAATGCCACCCAAAAAAAACAACAACCCCAAAACCTTTTCCTTGGGAGGAAAAGCTTTCCATGGAAAAGTGCTGTTACAACCCACTGCTCAAATCTTGCAACTAACATTTGCAGGGAGTTTCCTATTGTAAACGGCAATTTCCTTCAACGCCTGGTTCACTTGGTTAGCTAGAACATAAACACAAGTGACTAAATTGGCATTTAGTCTCAGCAGGTGATGCCACCTGGCTCACCTTATCTGTGCTTGGAAGTCAAGCAGGTCTGGACTTGCATGGGAGACACCAGTGAATGCCAGGGCTGTAGACTAGTCTGGGCAAAACAGCCGCAGAAGAAAAGGAACACCATTCCATATGATTCCCATGGTTAACTTCATGGATATGCCTACGAAGACATCAATTCTGCACAGAGCTTGAAGCTTTAGCAATAAACACACTACCTGTCGGAAATCTTGGATGGTGAGAAGGCCCGTCCCATTTTCATCATAGAACTTAAATGTCCGCCTCATTGGCCGCCAGCAGTGCAGGATCTGGGGTTGAATCCTCATCATTGCATTGAGAAAGGTTGGGGACTGTGGTCCAGAGATGTTCTGGCAGAGATGTGGAAAAGTCAGTGACTGATCCCCTTTCATTGGATAGATCAGCATTCTTCAAACACAGCAATTTTTTAAATTTTTTTAAAAAAATTACAAACATATCAAAGCCTGAACAGTGTGGCATCTGGGTGTCACACATTCTAATACAAATAAAATTAGTAGAATTATTCATAGTTATTACATTCAATCAACTTATATATTTCTAATAATAATAATACACATTTATATTAAGTTGCAGTTGTCATTATTCAATTATTCTACGTTTTCTCTTGTTATGGCTTAGGACCTGGTTATTTACGAGACCGCCTACTACCACAAGCAGCCTCCCACCGGCCGGTACACTCTCATAGAGAGGGGCTCCTCTGGGTGCCATCAGCTAAACAATGTCGACTGGTGGCCCCCAGGGGGAGGGCCTTCTCTGTGGGGGCACCCACTATCTGGAACGAGCTCCCCCCAGAGATACGGAGGATCCCGGATCTACGGACTTTCCGCCGTGCTCTTAAGATTCTTCTATTCCAGCAAGCCGGCCTGGCCTAATTTTCTCCCCTGTTTTAAAATTCTTTTAAATCGAAATTTTAATTTGTTTTAAATTATTGGGATTTTTTTAATTGTCTTGGGCTAAATTATTTAATCTGGTTTTAATTATATCTTTTAACTTTTGTATCTATGTATTTTATTTTGTGCCTGTTCACCGCCCTGAGTCCTTCGGGAGTAGGGCAGTATATAAATCTAATAAAAGAAAAAGAAAGAAAGTTATTGCTTTTATTATAACATATAAAAGTGTATACATTAATATTCTCCTGTCTCTTATTTCTATCTCTTATTCCGCCTTTTAATTATGCCACCCTTTATTAAAAGACATTTTCTTTCTATCCTACCTAACTTCTAGTCATGTCACTTACCTAAAAAAAAGAAAAGAGAGAGAGAGAAAAAGAAAAGCAAATCAAAACAACAACAAAAAAGAGAAATCATCTATCCATCGTCTCTTGCCCGCTTCAATACTTTAATTGCTATGCTTTTTTTGCCTCCGATATTCCTCTCTTGGATCTTTATCTCTGTCTGCATCTGCTTCTTGGTTGTTCAATCTAGGTGTTTCAGCAGTCTTAAAACATAGCAATCTGAAGATGGGTGATGGACTTCAACTTCCAGAATCCCCCAGCCAGCATGCCCAATCCCAGTCCACCCATCTTCAAGTTGCTAAGGTTAAAAAAAAACAACCACTGGGATAGACAAAGATGTACTTCAGATATATTAAACCAAGGTTCTTGTAGGAGGAGAGCTGGATTAGTCAATGGTGACAAAAGGTCAGAAGGTGTCTGGTTACATCTCTTCCAACTGACACATTTTATTGAATGGCAGGTGTTTCTGTAAGCTGCATTGCATCTTCGTGCACATGACATTTGTGTGCATCTATGAGTTATGTGCCCACATTAATCCATTTCAGTTCTGCAGTTATAATTCTCCTTCTGTGGATATATTTCCCACATTGCCATCAGGACTGGGTCTGGGTTTGGTGTGAACAGCTGTACTACTTGGGGAGATGTTGTGGCTCCGTTACCTGAGCCTGTGTTATCGGAGGGAGAAGGCTCTGAACATGAAGGAGAGGAGTTGGCCAGGCCTCCCTCTCTAGGACCCTCCACTCTGACAATGCCTCAGGTGTCTCCCGTAGGAGAAGAGATTGGCCAGGAGCCAGGTATCTCCGAACAGTCGGACAGTGATGGAGATAAGTCTTGGCTGGATCTACGCCAGCGTCGGAGAGACAGGCGCGCACAGCAGAAGAGGAGGCGTGCCAGAGATTAAGCTGAGTCACTGGACCACACCCCACAGGGGATAAAAGGGGGTGAGGTGGCCATTCAGACTCTGTGACGGACAAAACAAACTACTAGTGAGTCACGTATCTTTGAAACAACGTTATCTGCTTTGGATTTAATACGGACTGGACTTGACAATTCTTGAACTGTGTTTATCTTGTTTGGGTTTATCTGTCGGAGGAACAACCCCTCCCTCTATGACTAAAGTTCTTGGCAAGCAGCTACTGGGTTGCTGCCAAGCCTCTTATCGAAAGAATTTGTTGTCTGCCAGTTTCATTTAACCCCTGACTATCTGTTTGTGTGCGTGTGTGAGATGGGGACAGAACAGGAGATGAAAGATGTATAACTAGAGAAAACAAGCATCCCACGCACACCTTTTTCTGCCTTTCACCACAGAGTGCTTACCTGGACCCGTGAGTTTTGGATCAGAAGTCTCTGCAGAGGAGATACTTCCTGTTGTTTAAACAGCAGCACACAGCTTTGAAGGAAGTCACAGTATGCAAACTTGCCTACACTCTTAAAATCGTATTTTGTTATGAGCTGCTGGATTTCTTCTCTGGTTAAATTCAGATGAAATTTCTCTATTATCCCTGTAGGAACCAAGGTCGCAAGATAAAACCAACTGAACTGATTCAAACCTGCCTCTGGATGTGACAGTTTGGGTCTCTTCTGTTGAAATAATAGGAATCATACACTCAGCTGCATTGGACAAATTCTTGGGCAGTGTCTGTCTACCTTAGCAACTTTAAGATCTGTGGGGTTCAACTACCAGGATTCCTGGGAGTTAAAGTTGCCAAGGTTGAGAAGCACTGGTTTTGAGTAGAGTATTAATCAAACCATATCACCCGAATGCATCCATAATTTGGACTATCTACATTAGATAATTGGCAGGTCACTTCCTGAACTGGTTATGTCTGTAGGGTGAGATCTAAAAAGCCAAGGTAGTAGCCACAATTTTGCTGTCAAAGCTCTCTCTCTCTCTCTCTCTCTCTCTTTCTCTTTCTCTCTCTTTCTCTCTCTCTCTTTCTCTCTCTCTCTTTCTCTGTTTAAGTCTCTCTCTCTGTCTCTGTCTCTCTCTCTGTCTCTCTCTCTCTCTCTGTCTCTGTGTCTCTCTTTCTCTCTCTCTCTCTCTCTCTCTGTGTGTATGTGTGTGTCTCTCTCTCTGTCTCTCTTTTTGTCTCTCTGTCTCTGTCTCTCTCTTTGTCTCTTTCCCTCTCTCTCTTTCTCTCTCTCTGTCTCTCTTTCTCTCTCTCTTTGTCTCTGTCTCTGTCTCTCTTTGTCTTTTTCCCTCTCTCTCTTTGTCTCTCTCTCTCTCTTTGTCTCTCTGTCTCTCTCTGTCTCTGTCTCTCTCTGTGTGTCTCTCTATCTCCCTCTCTGTCTCTCTCTCTCTCTCACACACACACACACAGAGTGGAGTTTTGATCTCAATATCACAGTTGCTATCCTGACTTTTTTGTCCATACCTTGCAGACATTCATGACAATATTTCAGGAATTATGAAGGGATACCTAAGTATAGATCGGTGCACTAAAGCTTATCTGTATGTGTGAATTGTTTTTATTTGCAGATGAAAAAGAACATGGAAACCTCCTTGAAAAAGAAATTATCCAATCATTTTCGTTTGATATGGACCAGAGGAACTGGTTTGATGTTCACATCTTGAACATACTTTCCAGAGGCAGATCGACAGAGGTCAATCTGGATCTGATGCTGGTAGCCATGTGTCTTTCTTATCCCTGGAGATGATATTGGTCTGATTTCAAATGAAAAGACAACCACATGGAGAAAAGCTAAACTGGGCTAAAAAGAATCAGGATTATCAACCACAGAGAAATTGGGGATAGGTTTAAAAATTAGATCACACCTGATGCACTCAAAATGATAGTGATTTTAAAAAAATATTTTTTTTCTTTTGCTTCTGTGGGTAGGATTCAGTGAGCAGCATGATAGGAAGATTGACAGGTGCAAAAAGAGTGATGTATCTCTATTAAAATTCCAAGCCTGCTCCTAAGTGGAATAATTGCTCAATCAAAGAACTCAGGAGGGCTGCAGAATTATGAGGAGAAGAACCAGCATTCCACTCCTTTGGTGCCCATTAATCTCCATGCCACATCTAATTTTAATTAAAACACTTTTAATTAAAAGAGAATTAAAGAACTTCGCTTATTTCCAAGGCTGCTTATGGTCCCACACGGAGGCATGCATTTTTGGAAACTAACAGTGGGGTCTGGCTGGTGCCCAGCTGCCTGGGTAAAGGGAAACAGACTGGGGTAAACACTGGGGTGAGTGGGGAGCAGCCTAATATATATAGCAACCTGGGCTGTCTACCTAGATTGGTTTAAAAAAAATATATCAGGATGCAGCCATGGCAGTGGGACTGAAGCTTCATCTGTTTGTTTGTTTTTTAATGTACAAGGCACCATCATGGCTGCCATCTTGGCTTTTTTTTACCACAATGTGTGGATGTTCCTGATAGCAGCCTTTTGATGAGAATGTCTGAGACCACCAGTATAAAGCCTTAGTAAGACCACACCTAGAAAGCTGCATCCAGTTTTGATCACCACACCATAAAAAAGATGTTGAGACTCTAGAACAGAGGTCTTTAAACTTGGCAGCTTTAAGACTTGTGGACTTCAACTCCCAGAATTAGAAAAAGAAGACTTGGCACAAAAAATTAGAAGTGCTAAACAGAATTATTTTGAAGATGCCAATAAACCAGGTAGATGGCTAGCATATAAGTTGAAAAAAAGAGACAGAATCAAGGAAAATAACACAATTAGTAGATGACCAACGACAAATTAGATTTGGGAATGAAGAAAAGAAAAATATTATACAAGATTATTATAAAAAATTATATGAAAAAGAAAATATAGAGGAGGAAAGTGTCAAACGATATTTACACAAGGTGAATTAACCCCAGATTTCTAAAGATACTGAGATGATGCTAGAAGGAAACATAACGATGATGGAATTAACTGAAGCACTTAAAAAACAAAAGAATGGGAAGGCACCAGGCCCGGATGGACTGCCAGCGGAATATTATAAGACTTTACAGGAATCATTGAGTCTTCCATTGTTAGACGTTATGAATGAAGTAATGTCAAAGATGGAAATACCCAAATCGAAGTCCACAAGTCTTAAAGCTGCCAACTTTGGGGACCCCTGCTCTAGAAAGAGTGCAGAGAAGAGCAACAAAGATGATTAGGGGACTGGAGACTAAAACATATGAAGAATGTTGCAAAAACTGGGCATAGCTAGTCCAGTGAAGAGAAGGACCAGGGGAGACATGATAGCGGTGTTCCAATATTTGAGGGGATGTCACCGAGAGGAGGGGGATCAACCTATTTTCCAAAGCACCTGAAGGCCAGACTAGGAACAATGGATGGAAACTGATCAAGGAGAGATTCAACCTAGAAATAAGGAGACATTTTCTGACAGTGAGAGCAATCAACCTATGGAACAGAAGTTGCCTTCAGAAGTTGTGGGAGCTTCATCGCTGGAAGCTGTCAAGAAGAGACTGGACTGCCATCTGTGAGAAGTGGTGTAGGCTCTCCTGGGCGGGGAGGTTGGACTAGATGACCTACAAGTAGTGGTGGGTTGCTCCCGGTTCGCACCAGTTCGCAAGAACTGGTAGTAAAAATTTGTAGTAGTTCAGAGAACCGGTAATAACGTTGGCTGGCCATGCCCCCGAACTGGTCCCTGGCCTGGTCGCTGCTTGCTTACCCCGCCCACCTCATCAGAGGCTTCTTTTTTTTTTACTTTTAAAAGCATTTTTTCTACAACCTCTTTGGCCAAAAAATGCTTTTAAAAGTAAAAAAAAAAGCCTCTGATGATCGCGCTGCTCAGCTCGTCAGAGGCTTCTGAAAGCATTTTTTTCCTGCAATCCTTTGGCTGAAGAAGTTGTAAGAAAAAAAAATGCCTTTAAAAGCCTCCGGCAATCCCCGCTGAGTTGCCTGATCGCCAGAGGCTTCTGATAGCATTTTTTCCTGCAACCTCTTCAGCCGAAGAGGTTGTAGAAAAAAAAATGCCTTTAAAAGCCTCTGGCGATCCCCGCTGAGTTGCCTGATCGCCAGAGGCTTCTGAAAGCATTTTTTTCTGCAACCTCTTTGGCCGAAGAGGTTGTAGAAAAAAAAATGCCTTTAAAAGCCTCTGGTGATCCCCGCTGAGTTGCCTGATCGTCAGAGGCTCCTAAAAGCATTTTTTTCTGCAACCTCTTAAGGTTGTAGAAAAAATGCGTTTAAAAGTAAAAAAAAAAAACAAAGTTGGCCACTCCCACCCAGTCACATTACCCCCCACCAAGCCCACAAAATAAGCCACACCCACAGAACCGGTAGTCAAAAATTTTAGAACCCACCCCTGCCTACAAGGTCCCGTCCAACTATTATTCTATTATCTGCCTTCAAGCAAAGCAGTCACATTTGGCTTCCCCTTTCAAATTCTAAATGCTGAACGAGATTTTTTTTTTAAAAGACAACCAACCTATAATATCTTCAACTGAGATTTCTCCAGAGCGCTCCACATCCTTCTCTCTGCATTCTTTCAGGATTTCTTTCCAACAGTGTTGAACATTTTTCCGGATTTTACTTTCAATTGGCTGGCAATTCAGGATAGGTGGAGTGGGAACAGGTGCTGTGTTAGGTCTGCCGGCACCTGGGACCTAAAGAGAGGAAAACATTCTCAGCTTGCCGTTCAGGGTTCAAGGGAATGAAATGCAATTGCTTTCTAAATCTGTGGCGGAATAAAATTGAGGATAGTGATTGGAAATTTTCTTTTTATTTGCAAATCACGACGATTACAGGTAGACCTCACTTTACCACCATAATGGGGACTGTTAAGTGAATTGTGGCAGTCATTAAATGAGACATCATGTGACCATGACTTGCAATTTTACTGCCAGCTTCTCCATTAACTCTGCTTCCCAGATGTGGTTGTGAACCATGCAAATGGCACTCATGTGACTGTGGGAACAACGGAACAGTCATAAATGTGAGGACCAGTTGTAAAGTTATTTTTTTTCGGCGTTAAGCAAGGCTGGAGTTGGCAAATATTCAGATGGGAGACGATCCAGACAGGAACTGGGACTGCTGGGTAAACTGGATAGTAAAAAAAGCTAAACAAAACAGGAAACATCAGAATAAATCTGGACTCAGGTGGTTACCAAGAAAATTGGATGGCTGTGTCCAAGAAATCACTAGGAATCAAACTCTACACCTGGCTAGGTGGCTCAGTGGCTAAGACACTGAGCTTGTCGATCAGAAAGGTCGGCAGTTCGGTGGTTCAAATCCCTAGTATGCCTGTAGGTGTCCTGCGTGAGCAGGGGGTTGGACTAAATGACCTCCAAGGTCCCTTCCAACTCTGTTACTGTTACTAATCTATTCAAAGGAGATGTGGCTTCACTATTTCTGAAGTTCTGACATAAAATCTCTCAAGTCTTTGCTGGCTGCCTTCTCAGCTGTGAGAAGAAAATGGAATCACACCTTAAAACCTCAAGAAAGGAAGACAGCAATAGCAATAGCGCTTAGACTTATATACCGCTTCACAATGCTTTACAGCCCTCTCTAAGCAGTTTACAGAGTCAGCCTATTGCCCCCAACAATCTGGGTCCTCATTTTATTGACCTCGGAAGGATGGAAGGCTGAGCCAACCAGTGAGAATCGAACTGCTGGCGGTTGGCAGAATTACCCTGCAATACTGCATCCTAACCACTGCGCCATCACAGCTCTCTGATGGCATCCAAACTGCCAAAGAAGAAAGCAAATGCCATTTCCAGATCAGAAGAAGGACCTGATATGCTCACCTTCTTTGGAGATTGAGGTTGAGTTGCTGTTTTGGGCCGTGAAAGAATCCGTGATTCAGATTCAGCAGCCAAAGGTGGTTTGCTGGGATTCTCAGCATTAGTCGTATCAGACATCCCTCCTTCAGTGCTGAAATTCCTCAAAAATCCAGAATATTTCAATTTCCCACTCAGGTCAAGAGGTACTGTGTTCCAGAGATTTTCGAACTAAGCACACAGAAACAGATCTATTAGCACATATGAGGCATTTGGCACATGATAGTATTCTGACAGAGGCTTCCCCAGAGCATGAAACAAACTCCTTATCCTGACAAAACCCCCTTTTTATTAATTTCCTGTGAATTCTGCTCATTCACAACCGGCAAAGTCTTTCAGGGGAGGATTTACAGTCACAGACCTTATCTGGCTTGGAGAGCTGACAGGCTGATATCTGCAGAACTTGGCAAGGAGTCTCAGAGAGTCATGAACCAATTAGTGAACTAATTGTCTCCTGCAAACTCCACTCCCCTTTCGCTCCTCTGTTTCCTCTGGGAGGGGCCATTCAACGTCTGGCTTTACTCCCAAGTCGACCCTTGTTCTTTAGTTGTTCCCTTCGTCTGGCAACTCTGCGCATGCACACATTGGGAACAGGCTCCAGCTGTTCGTTTGCCTCACTGATGTCTGACTCTGAAGACAGCTGATAGCTGGCATACGGCTCTGGCCCCCTCTCTGTCTCCGACACAGAGCCCTCATTAGAGCCTTCCCCAGGCTCCAGGACTGCCCCATGTTCCTCCCCAACCTCCTCACTGTCTGAATCTGCTGTCAGCTCTGCTGGCCGCTGATAGGCGACAACAGATAGATGAGTCAAGCAAAAATTAATTTCTCAAGCAAATAACATAGGCCAAGAAAACAAGGTTCCCTCCAACCATCTGAGGTGATAGAAAACTTCTCTATGATAAAGCAATTTAATCTTCAATGGAGGGGTCTCTCTACAATATGGTAAAAGATAACAAGAAGGTATATGTGAATCCTATCCCCTTTCTACTTGCATCCATTATGTAGTTGCAGCTGCCATCTTGGCGTTTGGCGAGGATGCTCCTATAGGAGGCACAACCTAAAAAATGGGATGGGGTAAAAAGAAGAGCCCTGTGGTTAGATGGACAGGGAATGGTCCTACAGTGGGCCTACCAGTTGCTGACCTCCTTAAGAGTAAATCAGAATTTTCACTCAGGAGGTTGCATTGTATGTTCCTCTATTTTCTCACTTGGATCCAGCTTCAACCTGACTCAGCAGCAGTTTGGCAGCAAGATGGAGGTTCTGTTGCAAGGATATGTCCGTTAGAAAGAAATAGCACGACGGTCTGCAGATGAGGCCTAAAACTCTGAGGCAGTGTGAATAACTAATGAAAGTATGACAGATGAGGGTGGGAGAGCACATCATATCTTTGTTGCTCCTTGGGTTTTTTTCTTTTTGTTTTTACCCAAGAACAAGGAAGCACCTCCAAGGATCTATAAATAAAGGGCCTACAAGAAAAGCTGGGAACGTGCCTGGTTCCCAGCTGGTGAATTAGCTCAGTGGTTGAAACCCCGAAGATCCAGCAGTGGGTTTCAGATTATCTTACTTCCGGTTCACTGCGTGCAGGCTCACTCACTTCATGTGCGTGTGCGCCCGGTTTACACGTGCGTCTGCCTTCTGCATATGCACCTGGCCTTCCATGCATGTGCTTTGCTCACACACATGCCTTCCGTTAATGCTCCTGGCCTCAAAAACATGCCCAAATAGGATGGCATAGAGCTACCGGTTTGGACAAACTGGTCCGAACCGGCTGAATACCACCTCTGCCAAGATCCCAACCGTGAAGGCTTTAAGACGCAGGACATGCAGTTGCAAACTAAATTTCACCTCAGAGTTAGGCTTTGTTCTTAAGCAATCTTTCTGGCCAAGTAACCTGACTATCTACAACGAATATGTAAGACTTTGCTATAGTGACGAATATCTGTAGCTCAGGTGTAGGATGAGGATAAAGTTTCATTCTCCAAGCTTGTCGGTTGGTTTCTGAACGTTTCGTTACCAGGCTTTGTAACATCTTCAGTGGAGTTTAGGGGATGTCAGTGTCAAGTGTTCTGTTTATAAGGGCTTAGGTGTGGGTGTGTCAAGTGAGGGTCTTGTGACAGGTCATGTGATGAGTCATCTGTGAGTCTTGTGATGGGTCTTGTGATAAGGAGATTACCTCAGGTCAGGGTCATTGGGAGGTGAACTGCTGGTGTGTGTGTGGGGGGGGGAGGGATTGCATGAGTTGGTTGTGGGTCGGTGCCCTCCAGGGGTGAAATCTACTTACCTTCCTTACCGGTTTGGAAGTGCCCGCGGCACGCACAGACCTTCTACACATGCACAAAACCTTCTGCGCACGCGCAGAAGGTAAAAAACACATTGCTTCTTGGTTAAAACCAGGAAGTAATGACATCCTGGCGGGTGTGGGGAGCTTCGCCCCACCATCGCTACCAGATTGCTGAACCACCGGCCAAGATTGCTACCGGACCAGGCGATCCGGCCCGATCCGGGAGCATTTGACCCCTGGTGCCGTTTCTGGTTGGCTGTGCAGTTGACTTGGATTCTGAGGGGTTTGTAGACTGGTTGTAGGTCACTATGTCTATTGATGGAATTGCTTGTGGAGTGCCAGGCTTCAATGAACTCACGAGCATGGTGGGTGGTAGCGTGGCCGATGATTTTTGTGTTGCTCCAGTCGAACTGATGCTGTTTGGTGTCGGTGTGGGTAGAGATTAGGGATTTGGTATCGTGGCGTTTGACTGCCAGCTGATGTTCGTGGATTCCGGTTTTTAATTGATGTGATATTTGTCCCACGTAGATTTGGTTGCTCTTGTTATAGTTGATTTTGTAGATGACATTGTTTCTTTTGTCTGTATGTATGTTGTCTTTGGTTCTGGATAATTCCTGGAGGAGTGTGGCTGTGGGTTTGTGGACTATTGTTATTCCTAAGGGTTGGAGGATTCTGACTGTCATATCCTACACCCCTTTTTTGTACGGTAGAGTTAGTTTTTACATGGTGGTATAAAACTGCTGGAAGAATGACCTCAGCCTGGCCGTTTCCTGTTTTCCCAGCTCCTAATCTGCTCAGCTTCTGGATTGCATCTTCCTGCTACCCCAATATTTGTCCTAGGATTGCCTTGCTGCTTTTGAAACTTGATCTTGTTTGTGATCTCAGACAAAAAAAAAAACCTGAGCAAAACTGTAAGACTGAAGGCCAGTTTTGTTCTTGCTGCTTAATTTTACAGTCTGGAAGTGAGACAGTATGTATCTGCTGGAAAATCCTTTCATCTTTTACTGGTCTACCCTAATCTGATTCCTCTTTAAGTCCCTTTGGGAAAAAGAAAGAGGAGAAAACGGTGCTTGGGTTGGATCCAGAAATGGAATAAAAAGTTTGTTCCTTTGTTTTGGTTCTTGGGCAGTCTGTCTGAACAAGTGAAATGCTGGATCAGTGCAGGAAAGCCTAGGATCAAGGTATTAAGTCATCAACTGTGGATATGCACAGATGGAAATTCAGTCCCAGTGTTCTGGGGTTTGAACAGGCAAGTTATTTTTTTCCCCCTTTAATGTACATGCATACTCCCATATACACACATACACACACTTTGCTCAACTTCCTGACATGCCACAGATTAGACCTTAGAGAAAACTTCATCACCTCTAAGGCTTTGATTTGCATGTGGCAAGTTACAGGAAAACATCAAAGACCACAAGTACATTTCGAATTTCCTTTTAACTTTTCCCCCATTGGACACATGTCTACCATATTATAAATTATACAAAGCAAAGCACACTGCGCTACTTAGAGGACTTCAAAATGCTTTTTTTCCAACTGAATATTATCATTGCTGTGAGTTCCAGGTTAACTATCAGTTGAAGGTTGCCAGCCTGGGAAATCTATCAACAGTGTAACAGACAAGATGAAGTGGAAAACTTCACACGTATCCAACAAAAGGTAGTTCCAAAGAAGCTTCAACAAAAGTAGAGAAACTGGGGACTTGGCCTCAATCAGTTTCAGGCTTTTTGAGTTCCTGGTATATTTAAGACTAGTTGACCCCCTGTTTAAATGGGTTCCAGTTATAATTTTCATACAGGGTGTTAGGATTCATTGACATGAGGCAAAAAAGAGCTGCTTTCTGAACAGGGATCTTGGACCTATTAACAAAGAAAGGCTTATTGAAGAACTTCTATGCATTGTCCGCTCTCACCTCCTTCCTGTCAGCCTCCACTGGACTTGAAGCGGATTATATTTATGGCACATTTTAGTACCAGTTGATATTCTCTCATTGGCTCATCCCTGGGCCAGAGATACTGAAAAGGTAACAGCAATCTAAACCTCCTTGTAATCAGGGGATCAAAAGCTCAGAACTTTGACTGATAATAGACCCACATGAGATCCATTTTCTCTGGGCCAGGTTCTTCTTACATCAGAGGGGGTACTCAGCAGGTTCTGACACGTTCTGGAGAACCGGTAGCGGAAATTTTGAGTAGTTCGGAGAACCTATCACCTCTGACTGGCCCCGCCCCCATCTATTCTCTGCCTCCCGAGTCCCAGCTGATTGGGAGGAAATGGGGATTTTGCAGTAACCTTCCCCTGGAGTGGGGAGGGAATGGAGATTTTACAGTATCCTTCCCTTGCCACGCCCACCAAACCACGCCCACTAAGACAAGCCCACTAAACCAGTAGTAAAAAATTTTGAATCCCACCACTGCCTTAGATCAGTAAGCTCAAGAATCAAGAATCAGGTTCGTTCATGAAAGTGCATTTATGATCTGTGATTTCAATGATTATTAAAAAAAGAGTCTGGATAATACGTAGAAAAAAGTGGTCTTTTGGTGTAACCATAAAGTAAGAGATAATTTTGTAATTGTGCTTACATTTGCCTCAAGGGAAATTGGAAGCTTCTTCCTATTCATTTTTTTTCCCTTTCAGTACATTCGCTTTTTTAAAGAATTATTATTGATTAGATTGTGTTGGTTTTTAGATTCTTTGCAAAACTTTTAATAGAAATGTATATAAAAAAAGAATCGAGTCGTTTTGCACACAAGGGGTTAAAAGTAAGAGAACATTTTTTTTTCGAATGTGAAAGAATATACACCTATGTTGTAACATTTCCACTCATCGCTTCTGTATTGAGTTGCATAAAAGCGATTCTCCTAGGCACTGAAAGAGGGGAAGAAAGATCGGGAACCTAATGCATTATTTATACTTTTGACCAGGTAAAACAAAGCAAATAACTTGGCAGGGCCGTATCAATATTTCCTAGGTGAGTATTTTTTCTGTCTGGGAGAGAGAGAGAGAGAGAAACGATTCCTAAGGAAATTCCCACTTTGCTCACCTGTTCATCAGTTAGAAGCAAGAAGCGTCGGTTACAGATATCCCTGAAGACGTCTTTGGACACCAGGTTTGTTTTTGCACTATCTGCGTTTTTAAACTCCTGTTCGATGGCTTGAAAGCGGGCACCCACTACCTCCTGTATGCGGGCCAAAACCTCTTGATTGGATAGGTCCCGACAAGCAAATCGAGTCTGCTCTCTTTCTGCCTGGTTAAGAATGTATAAAAGAAAGTAATTTCAAAGGGATCCAATGCCTCTTAAGGATCATGCAGGAATCCTGCCCCCAATATTTATTTTTATTTATTTATTTATCTCGTCAAGCATATATTTGATAACAGATATAAGTGTAAACATGATTATGAATACATGAAATGGATACGAATAAAAGGGGACATTAAGATAGGGACGGTAGGCACTCTGGTGCTCTTATGCACGCCCCTTCAAGATCTCTTAAGAATGGGGTGAGGTCGACAGTACATTAAACTTTAACCTTAGACTGTCTAAGGTTAAAGTTTTGGGGGTTTGGGGAAGAAGCCACAGAGTTAGGTAGTGCATTCCAGGCATTGACCACTGTCGTAAAGTCGTATTTTCTGCAACCAAGTTTGGATCGGTTTACCATGAGTTTGTATCTATAGCGTGCTCTTGTATTGTTTTGGTTGAAGCTGAAGTAGTCATTGGCAGGTAGGACATTGTAGCAGATGATTTTATGTACTACATTTAGGTCAGACCGAAGACGGCGAAGTTGTCTAAGCCCAAAATTTCAAGTCTGGTGTATTTTGTTGTGAGCAGAGAAGTGGAGGACTCTTCTCGTGAAGTATCTCTGGACTCATTAGATTGTATTAATGTCCGATATGTAGTGCGGGTTCCAGACAGATGAGCTGTATTCAGGAATTGGTCTGGCAAAAGTTTTGTATGCTCTAGTTTGCAATTCAGTATTACCGGAGAAGAATAGTGTCACCAAGACCAGCTTGGACTCTATGCACCATGCAAGTTTTGTTGAAGGTATATCAGGAAATGCCAGGGGAAAGGACAAGAGGTCAAGAATAAGGGGCTAATACCTTTATTTAAACAATGAAGCAAGGTTACTATTTGCCTTAAAACACTTCCACCTTTTGAGCATAAGGCAAATTCTGGGTAATTGAATTCTACAAAATAAACTTGGTTACTTACCTATTTGGATCCATGGTAATACCTATCCATGTAGTAGATTTAAAGGAAGGAATAACCCAAAGAAGGAATTTGATCAAATGTTTAGAAAATTCCCAGAGATAGTCAAAACAATAAAAGAAGCTTGCTACACAGTTCTCGCTCACTTACATAATCGTACATGAGGGAAAACCTGCTGAATTTGGAAATAAAAAAAAAAAGGCTTGGTAGGAACACAACTGTTGTGGCCCATTTCAAGCACTAAATAAAATCTTCACACACATATAGTATATGAACTCCCATGAATCTAATCCTATATGGGACCATAGGTTTAGTCTTCTGAGCTTTTGGATTCGTGCTGGAGCCCATCCACTGGGAATTTCTCTCTAGCAGTGTGTGTGCTTTCAGCTACTTTGTGTGTGGCATTTATGTGGTGCCGTTGTGTGTAGCTTTTTAGAGACCTGCAATCTAATCCTATGTTGTTGTTGTTGTTAGTTGGGAAGTCGTGTCCGACCAATCGCAACCCCATGGACAACGTTCCTCCAGGCCTTCCTGTTCTCTACCATCCTCTGGAGTCCATTTAAGGTCACGCCTACTGCTTCAGTGACTCCATCCAGCCACCTCGTTCTCTGTCATCCCCTTCTTCTTTTGCCCTCAATCATCCCCAGCATCAGGCTCTTCTCCAGTGAGTCCTTCCTTCTCATTAGGTGGCCAAAGTATTTGAGTTTCATCTTCAGGATCTGGCCTTCTAAAGAGCAGTCAGGGTTGATCTCCTCTAGGACTGACCAGTTGAATCGCCTTGCAGTCCAAGGAGGACTGCAGGAGTCTTCTCCAGCACCAGAGTTCAAAGGCCTCAATTCTTTGGCGCTCAGCCTTCCTTATGGTCCAACTTTCACAGCCATACATTGCAACTGGGAAAACCATAGCCTTGACTACATGCACTTTTGTTGGCAGGGTGATGTCTCTGCTTTTTAGTATGCTGTCTAAATTTGCCATAGCTTTCCTCCCCAGGAGCAAGCGTCTTTTAATTTCTAATCCTATACTTGATATTATTTGTACTAAATCCTGGGAAAGAGAAAGGCTTTACACTAATGGAACTTGGATACTTTCAATGTATAGCTCTGGGTACAAAATTTTCAGAAATCATATATACCATGTCACTCATCAGATGGAAACAACAATGTTGTCGTATTATAACATATCTTTACTGACTATGCTGAGGTTGAGAAACACTGCCTTAAGGAGTCCTTTGACATGAGGCAGGAGAGGATGGTTTTTGTTGTGATACACAACTCTTTGGAATACCTTTCCCCCCAGAAACCAAGATAGCACAGACTTTGCTACAATTTAGGCATCCATTGAAAAGGTTTTTATCTGCCTCAGCATTTGAGGGCTGAATTGAGTTTCTTAACTGCACCATCTATGCATCTTATGTTTGTATTCTATGTGTTTTAGAGGTTTATATTTTATTGGGATTTTAATTCCATATACTGCCCAAAGCTGTATTGGTATATAGGTAGCATACATCTTCCATTCTAGGACATGCATATAAAACCAATTCCATGGTTCAGTGGACTCCTCTCAAGATGGCTGACCACAAAGTATGCAGTATTGCACTTCTTTTGGGTCTAGAGAAGCCAAGGAGCAAACCTCAGCCTTGGTCAAACTCCCTATGGGGCCTGCGTGTGTGTACACATCAGGAGGATTACAGTTATCTTTCAAATTACATCCCCATTCATAGTAAGGATGCCTCTTAGGCAAAGGTTCTCCAAAAAGCCTGCTTTTTCAGTAATTGGAGCTTAATCCGGTCTCTTGACATCTTTATTTCAAATAAGTCTTACCTTTTGACTAACAGACCTGATTTATCCCCACACCATTCCCTGTTTCAACTGCTCTGGAATTCTGGAAAGTGAATATTCTGTCAACTAGTTTAAAAGAACTGGCTGGTAGACATCAGTTTAGGCTCCATGAAGCCATGATATATGGCTAAAATGTGAAACGGAGTATTTGGAGAAAAAAGGCTAAGAGAACCATCCAACCAATAAAGCACTACTTTTTATTTCTTCCTTTTGATCACGTTTGACTTTCGTCTGGAGTTTTTTTGGCAAGGTTTTTCGGAAATAGTTTGCTATGGCCTCCTTCCTAGGGACTGAGAGAAAGTCACTGGCTCAAGATTACCCAGATGGCTTTATGCCTAAGGCAGGACTAGAACTCAGGGTCTCCCAGTTTCTAGCCTGATGCTTTCACTATTATACTGTACCTGCTGTCTAAATCATAACTACTATCCAATAATTAGCAGAGGGAAAACAACAGACTCTCCTTCAGGGAACATGTTTAGCTGGACCCTGGATGGCCATAGATAGGGGAGGATGAAATGGTGAGCTTCTGCACTGGTTTGGACTAGAGCAATGTTTCTTAAAGAGTGGCCTAGGGCACAGTTCCCAACCTTTCTGCCTTTGCAGACCAGCAGGGAGCGGGCGGGGAGGAGGATCATTTGGCGCGAGTGGCCAGCAAGCACGCGCACACACAGTTTCATTTGTGCAAGTGGCATCACGCGTGCCCGTTGTTCACACAAATGGAGCGTGCGTGCACATGCTTGCCCACTGTTCGTGCATGTGGGAATGCACGCACGTGTGCTAGCCTGCTGTTTCTGGGAGTCCTCTGACTAAGACCCTCTCGGGAGTCTGCAACAAAATTATTTGCCAGCCTAAAACAATACATTATTAAAACCCTATCAAATAATGATGAGATGCAGAACCAGCAGCAAATACATCAGTTTTAATTTTTAATACTTTAATACTTTAATACTTTAAACAGGGGCAGTCCTTGACTTATGATAATGGAGGCCAGAATTTATGTTTCTAAGTGAGAAATTTGTTAAGTTTCTCCATGGCTTAGGGCCCGGGTACTTACGAGACCACCTTCTGCCACCAATAACCTCCCACTGGCCAATCCGCTCCCACAGAGAGGGTCTCCTCAGGGTGCCGTCGGTCAAGCAATGTCGACTGACGACCCCCAGGGGGAGAGCCTTCTCTGTGGTGGCACCCGCCCTCTGGAACGAGCTACCCCCAGGAATACGACTGATCCCGGACCTCCATACTTTCCGCCAAGCGTTAAAGACCTTCTTATTCCAGCAAGCCGGGCTGGCTTAAAATTTTAATGGGTTATTTTATGGGGAAAGGGTTTTAAAATTTAGGGAAGCCAAACTGATTTAATTTTGTTTTAATTCTTTTTAATTTTTATACTGTATGTGTTTTAAATTTTGGCTGTTCACCGCCCTGAGTCCTTCGGGAGAAGGGCGGTATACAAATTTAAATAATAGATAAATAAATAAAATAAATAAGTGAGTTTTGCCCCATTTTACGACTTTCCTTGCCACGGTTGTTAAGTGACTCACTGCGGTTGTTAAATTAGTAAGACGGTTGTTAAGCGAATCTGGGTCCCCCATTACTGTTGCTTATTAGAAGGTTGCAAAAGATGATCACATGACCCTGAGACACTGCAACCGTCATAAATACGAACCAGTCGTCAAGCTGGTAAAATGACATGACCATGGGGATGCCACAAAAGTCGTAAGTGTGGAAAATGGTCATAAGTCATTTTTTCAATGCAATTGTCACTTCGAATGGTCACTAAATGAACTGAGCCCCAGTGTTATTTCCACTTTTGGGGCACTTGGCATTCAAATCCCAGTTGCAAAAGGACAACTCCCTGGAGACAGGGAATGTGTCCATCTCTTGCATGCAAGCCTACCAAAGCACCTGATCTGGTATTGCAAAAATAAAATATGCTGGATTAAGAGGTTTCTGCCTGGATCCAATAGGGTCCACTCATGTTCTTAGACAGTCACCCAGGTCATTGAGTTAGATATATTTCTTGAAGTATTCTATTTTCTCTGTATTTATTTAAAAGGAAGTTTGGGGTTTTCCCCTTTAAATGGGACTGTTATATTGAATGCACCAAAAATATACCCAAAAAAAGGCAGACTAAATTCTACCTAATCTTTTTTCAGGGGACGTTCCTCTTCAATTCAAGGTCGAATTCTTCTGAAGCGAATACAGTATTTGCAAAATCAGTCCCTACACATAAATGGATTTCCCCCATGGATTATTCTTTTAAATTTAGAAGTGTATGCTTCAAAATGCTAAAAGAATTGATAACAGTATCACCATTCTTATCCTCTTCCAGTGTCTGCTCCACTGCTGAGGAAGAAAATTGTTGGCTGGTTTTGCCTTCTTGAAGGGCACAACCAATTCCTTGCAAGTTATTATCTTGTGTGGAAAGGTTCAAGTTCAGCAGGGGAAAACGCTTAGGAATTAGGAGAATTGAATGAAGATTCAGAACTTGCCTACCATCACAACTTAGAGATAGCAAAGCAAAGTCCCCCAACATTGCAGGGAACTCTACAATGTCAGATCTATAATAGCAGAAAATTAAAAAGTCCCGTTTGTTGTGTGTTGGATTACAACACCCATAATTCCGAGCCAGTGGGATCAATGCTAGGCATGACTTAGTCTTATAGAATAGTCTTGCCTTGACTACTGCAATGCTCTCTACATGGGGCTCCCCTTGAAGAGCACCCGGAGGCTCCAACTGGTCCAGAATGCAGCAGCGCGGGTAGTGACGGGAGCAACATGGCGCTCCCATGTAACACCGCTCCTGCGCGAGCTGCACTGGCTCCCGGTGGTCTTCCGGGTGCGCTTCAAGGTGTTGGTCATCACCTTTAAAGCGCTCCATGGCATAGGGCTTAGCTATCTTCGAGACCGCCTGCTGCTACCGACGACCTCCCATCGACCCGTGCGCTCCCATAGAGAGGGCCTCCTCAGAGTGCCATCAGCCAAACAATGTAGGCTGGTGACCCCCAGGGGGAGGGCCTTCTCTGTGGGGGCACCTACCCTCTGGAATCAGTTGCCCCCAGAGATAAGGAGAATCCAAGACCTCAGCGCCTTCCGCCGTGCCCTTAAAACCCACTTTTTCCAGCAAGCCGGGCTGGTTTAAGAAGAAATTTTTAAATGTTTTAATTGGTTTGTGATTTTTAATTTTTGGGCCAAATGTATATATATATTAATTGTTTTTTAATATTTGTATTTCATGTTCTTAATTCTGGCTGTACACTGCCCCGAGTCCTCAGGGAGAAGGGCAGTATATAAATTGGAAATAAAATAAAATGAAATAAAATAAAAATAAAATACCAGATTGAAGAATATTGCTTTAAAAGGTAAAGATAAAGGTTCCCCCTGTGCTAGTCATTCCCAACTCTAGAGGGCGATGCTCATCTCCGTTTCAAAGCCGAAGAGCCAGCGCTGTCCAAAGACGTCTCCGTGGTCATGTGGCCGGCATGACTAAATGCCAAAGGCGCACGGAACGCTGTTACCTTCCCACCAAAGGTGGTCCCTATTTTTCTACTTGGATTTTTTACCTGCTTTCGAACTGCTAGGTTGGCAGAAGCTGGGACAAGTAACGGGAGCTCACCCCATTACGCGGCACTAGGGATTCGAACCGCTGAACTGCCGACCTTTCGATCGACATGCTCAGCGTCTTAGCCACTGAGCCACCGCATCCCTAATATTGCTTTAGCAATTATGAAAAATGTACATGTTAAATTTATAACCCATTTTACTCAAGACAGAGTATATTTCATTTCATTTTTACAATAACCTCCCTGTAAATATCTGGGCCAAAACGGCCACAGTGACCCAATAGCTGATGGCAGACTTGCACTGCCTTTTCCTGGCTGGAGATCCAAGATCTCCCAACCGATCCTTTAATTAAGTCAAGCTAGATTGAACCCTCATTTTACAGTTCTCTTATTTTCAAGACTCAAGAAATTTTTGAGCCTTGGTCATGCTAGTATCCAATCATTATATTGTTCCCTGTTAAAAAGACGCCTCTGTCTAGCTTCCTTTGGTGACTTCACACCTTGCTTGAAAATTAAATACACGTTAAAAATGCAAATAGAGTAGAAACACTTTGGAAGTAATTAAAACCAAAATGAATTCAGAAACACTATGACATTGCAACTCTAATAAATATGCAATCTAATTTGACCAATTTGACTAATTTAATCGGAATCCTGACACTTTGCATAGATATTATAGGTAGATAGAAAACACCCTGTGCTTTTGCAAGTCAGCCTCCGACTGAGCCTCATGCAAAATGGAAGCTAACGAAAAATAATGCTGAGCATTTAAAAAGAAAAAAAAAAGGCAGGAGGGTGATGGGGATGGCAACTGGTTCATATTTATGACCGTTGCTGTGTCCCAAGGTAATCCTTGATTTATGAGCACAACTGAGCCCCAAATTTATGTTGCTAAGTGAGAAATTTGTTAAGTGGGTTTTGCTCCATTTTACAACCTTCCTTGCCACAATTGTTAAGTGAATTACTGCACTTATTAAATTAGGAACACGGTTGTTAAGTGAATCTGTTGTTGTTAGTTGGGAAGTCGTGTCCGACCCATCGTGACCCCATGGACAATGTTCCTCCAGGCCTTCCTGTCCTCTACCATCCTCTGGAGTCCATTTAAGCTCACGGCGACTGCTTCAGTGACTCCATCCAGCCACCTCATTCTCTGCCATCTCCTTCTTCTTTTACCTCAGTCTTTCCCAGCATTAGGCTCTTCTCCAGTGAGTCCTTCCTTCTCATTAGGTGGCCAAAGTATTTGAGTTTCTTCTTCAGGATCTGGCCTTCTAAAGAGCAGTCAGGGTTGATCTCCTCTAGGACTGACCGTTTTGATCGCCTTGCTCCTTAACTTTTCTTGTCAGAAGGTTGCAAAGGGGGATCACGGCAACCGTCATAAATATGAGTCAGTTGCCAAGCATTTAAATGTTGATCACATGATCATGGCGATTTTCAGTGCCGTTGCAAGTTTGAACGGTCACTAAATTGAACTGTTGCAAGTCAAGGACTGCTTGTATTTTCATGGTAGGAACAGAGTGTAAGAAAATTGTCCTCTACCAGGACTGTGTGCCAGAGCAGGTCATCAAGCAGATTCATTCCAATGAGGTAGCAAGGTGATATCAGGATATTTTCCACGTGGAATTGCGTCACTAAACTTTTACATTTTATTTTATAAATGTGTTGCGAATGTTGCCAGAAAGTCATTTTAGCATAGCTCTGTCTGTCCCTAGTATGCTTTTTCCCCCCTAAAAGGAGATATTTTCTGCTGACAAGATACCAGTCCCACCTATTCAATAATAGCTATTGTTATTTATGCTAATTTGTGTTAATGGCTATGGAACCAGAATATTTATTTCATCCTCCCCATAACTCAATTCTACCAAGTTCTCCCAAATCAGATCAACAGGAAAAATGTCTGAATAATCATATTAAAGGCTGAAAATGGCTATTCTTTCCTTCTTCTATTAGGCAGCAGACTTTTCATTAAAATATTAGTTAAGAATCACTCTGGAGATGATGAACTGGCTTTTATTGCACTGAATGTACTTCCCTGTTTCATATGTGCTACTGCGATGTATGATTTTTTTAAAAAAAAAATTGATCATATACTGCTTTGTTTTTAGTCCCAAATTATGTATTTGGGAAATTCTTTGCTGCTCAAAATCAGCAGACTGACGCAACCAATAAGCCTTGTTAATAAATAAAATAAAATAAAAAATACAAATAAGTACGTTCAGTTTGGATTTGGCTGAATTCTGGATCATGAAGCTGAAAAATGTCATATACAGTATACTAGGATGTACCCCAGGAAGACTGCTTTATAGCAGCCTTCCTGAACAGAAATCTCTCCAGATCTTTTGACTTTCAGCATTATTATCAGCTTCAGGCAAAATGGTTGGTGGTGGAAAGAAGTAGAATCTGTAATCTGGATGAGATCTACTTGATATAGTCAGTTTTGATCTGACCTATAAATCTTGGACGTAAAGCCGAATCGTATAACCTATTTTTAAGAAGATGTTGGATAACCATGTGTCTGAAGTGGTGTAGGGTTTCCTGCCTGGGCAGGGGGTTGGACTAGAAGACCTCCAAGGTCCCTTCCAACTCTGTTATTCTATTCTATTCTATCTTCAGTTTGCTGATTTTCATCTGCTTCATCACTTTCTCTAGAGAGCTTAGAGGTAGCTGTCTAATATTTCCTCATCCAGGGGGAAATGAAAAACACAATTCAGTATCACAAAGAGAGATGATGGTATATCTCCTTCAAATACTGAAGTGAAGAGATAAAAGAATATAATTTAGTGAATTGAACAATTCAAGTATTATAGGTCAAACCTATGTCATGAATTACATGAAACTACTGTATCATGTTCCAAATGTTTACCTATCCTGTTTCCCCGAAAATAAGACATTCCCTGATAATAAACCTAATCGGGCTTTTGAGAGCATGTGCTAAAATAAGCCTCCCCCCAAAAATAAGCCCTCCCCGAAAATATTTAAACACAGAGCTGGAAATCAGGTAAGATGGCAAGAGGAGCCCCATCTTACTCCACACACCCCAAAATAATAAAACCTCCCCGAAAATAAGGCCAAGCACTTATTTCAGAGTTCAAAAAATATAAGACAGGGTCTTATTTTCGGAGAAACATAGTAGCTTTATCAAAAATTCACTCAAGGACAATACACTGTTCACCAAGTACCCATGGATGTTAAAGAAAAAAGTATAAATAAAATTTAAAAATAAAAAACCTTTTAAAAATTCACTCAAGGTGAATTGGGCTCCTTGTAACCATCTAGATATCCCCATGTAGCTTCCTCAGCAATAATAAAGAAGTTGCCATTGCTTTATTCTGGCATATTTCCTAGATTTCCCCCTCCAGTCCTTGATAGTTTTTTTATGATCAGCCAAAATAAGCTATACTGTAGTAGCCTCAGGTAGCATATTTGTCAGATTAAAGAACAGCTGATTTCTACAAGTATAGGAAGCAAAGAGTTTTTATTGGTTTATTGGTTTGCTTTAATAAGTACAGAACAGTTCTTGAGGTTCGTGGTGTAATTCAGAAGTGGTGGGAAGCTTACTCTTCCCTTAGATGAAGAATTCTGAAGGGATGTCTGAATGCTAGCCTGTGTAGGGTTAATTTCTCATGTAATTAGGAAAGAAATAGGGCTAAAACTTATAATAATTTAAAAAAAAACCCACTCCATTAATGGAAACTCGACAACTGTTGGGTCATTGTTTCAAAGATTATTTGCCTACCTAAATAGAGAAATAGAATGACCATAGGTGGGCAAAAAATCAGTGGGAGTGGGAGCAAGCCAGCATCCTGTTGGTTTTTCCATTGACTTTCCTGGGAGAGAGAGAGCATTGGACATGTCAATCACATGAGTATGGCTGACCGTGGCAGCGCAGAGGCATGGCATCACTGATCAAATAACATTGCCAAATTTCCATCCCACAGGAGTTGTGGGTCCCTGGTTTGGGATGTTAAGTTAGCCCATCTGACGTAACGTTGATTCAAAAATTGTTGCCCTGTGATACAATTTCGCCCAACTGAAGGTTACAAACCATCAAAAGAATTTTAGTAGTATATACTACTACTACTACTAAATATACTAAATGCTACTACATAAAGTATATATGTTTAGGTTTTCTGAAGTAGAATGGCCTTTGGTGGGGGTGAGAAGTTGTATAGCTGTTCAGTATGCTTTCAGCAGGAAATCACTCAAGTGAATGAAATAGGTAAAAAGTATCCCTGTTTTAAAGAGATTTGGAATAGGGAAGAAGTCCAGAGATCTGTTTCCCTTTGATGGGAATAAATTTCCACTTGTCCATCTCCAAACAGTCCAGGGGATGAATAGGTCTTGCCTCCACACCTATTAATAGGAGGCTTTCCGCTGAACATACCCAGACATACAAATACGTATAACCTGGATCAGTCCCCTCCCATCCAGACAAATTGCATTCCATTTATTTAAACCCAGGGAATGCTGGATAAAGTTTAAAGACACCCACTGACCCCCCTTGTGCTTTGGATTGAAAAGGCTGAGCAAAGTAGGTTCAATAGGGAGTAAGTAGGGAATAGTGCTTTCGCAAGGGTTAGTTTTGCTTCTTGATCTGGCCTTGTGACTTCAAGCCATTTGGAAACAGACCAACATTGTTAATTTCTCAAATGCATGGATCCCTAATATTGCAAAATAAAGCCGTTTCTGCCCCCAGCTGCTTCCACTGCTCTTCCCTACCACGTACGGTAGAAGCAACTGATATCCTTACCTCTGAGAGGAGGTTGAATTTTTGCAGGAAATGTTTCCAGTCAATGGAATGTTCGCCACGAAGTCGCTGCAGTTTCAGAAGATGGCTAAACTGCTTCTCCGAAAGCGTGAAACAGAAATGGTGCAGCACCTGCCGGAAATCAAGAGTCGAAATTGTCCCAGTACGGTCCTTATCAAAAGCAGAGAAGGCCTGTGGGGAAGAAACAAGCAAAGTAGCTAAAAAGAAGCTGGTTTGAGACAATCTTATTCCTCTGTAAAAAAAAAAGCTCACGCAGAATGTTTAGAAGGAGAGCATGCAAAATCTTCTTTCCTTCAACAAATATGCAACATACCAAATCGTGCAAAGAACCCTGTGAATTCTCGTCCCAGCACTTTATGAGCTGAGCTGTTTTAACAGCCTTTTCTCCCTGCAGGATTATTTCACCCGGTTGGGGGGGATGGCTGTTTACAACAGTCGCCTATAGCAACCGACTCAGCCGGAGAGCACTGGGCATTGGAAGATGGAGAGAGCTTTGAACAGCAGGGCAGCTGGGGAACTTTCCTGTATGCATTTCTAAACATGTGTGAATTAAACATCCATTCGTTTAATTTGGACAGCGCATTGATTTAGATTAACTGTCTGTGAGTACTAGCCTCCTGGCAGGTGTGTAGGCCTGTGCACAGAAACCGGGGTCCATGAATGAAGGCAGATATAGGTGTCCCAGAATAATGTTGCAGGATCCAATCTGGGTCGGTCACCAGGACCAGAGGTTTAGTCTTCCGAGTTTTCGGACTTGTGTTGGAGCCCATCCTCAGAGAACCTCTCTCTCACCACAATGGGTGGCTTGGGCCCACTCTAACATTCATCCCTGTGGGTGCCAATGCAGGGGTGGGCTTCAAAAATTTTAGCAAGGGGTTCTCTGCCCAGTTGCTGGGTGGGCGTGGCCTTGTCGGCCTCCTGCACCATGGTGGGGGAGGCGTTTTTGCCCTCCCCGGGCTCCGGAGGCTTTCCTCGAGCCTCTGGGAGGGTGAAAACAACCTCCACAGGCTCTGAAGGCCCTCTGGCCTTCCCGAACTTCCAGTAGGCCCGTTTTTCACCCTCCCCCGAGCTTCCGTGCACGCCCTGCACTTACCTGCATCCAAAACGGGCTGCGTGGGGACCCCTGGGAGGGGAGGGGTGGGTGGGCCAGCCAGGAGTGGGATTTGGGGGTTCTCCAAACTGCACAGAATCTTAGCTAGAGGTTCTCCCGAACCCCTGCGAACCCCCAGCAGCCCACCCCTGAATCTGAATTAGAAACTTGTTCTCTTCCCCACCCCCAATCGATTTTCATGAACTGGGAAGCTTGGCAATGAAATGGCTCAACAGGATCAGAACATCACAAGCCCCACAATTTTAGGGCCTTAAGCTGAAGTTATTACTCTAACAACTGTTTAGAAGTAATGTGTGTTTTCATAGTCTTAGAGGCATGGTCTTGTCTCCCTGGGTGGTCTTCCCCAAGGAAAGCAGATATGAATATCCCTTTTGTCCAGGATTCAGTGGGGAGTTCCATGTCTGAGAAGGTACCATCCTGCGATAGGGGTGAAAAATAGGCCTACTTCCTTAGACACAACAGACAATCGCAACCTTGTACCCGGGAACACTTTCTTGGCACCATTTCTGGAATCTTTTTATGCATTGCCCCGGCCCAATTTTCTATGTGCTTGGCGTCTCCTTGAAACACAAGTTGGATCACAGAATTTTCTCTTTCTCCACGTGGGCATGGATGGTGGGCACTGAAGCCACTGCACAGTACTCACCTTGTACAGCAAATCGGAAGAATCCGTAACCATCTGTTTTATTTTAGCCATAGCTTCATCTATGCTGAGTTGGACAAAGCTGATTGGTGGTATGGGGGGCACGGTATGCCTTTTCTTGTATCTGAATGCTGCACGGTCATCAATAACTCTTAGAAAATCAAAATACGAGAGCTTGTTCCCCTGTATATTAATTCCTAAACTGAGGAGGGAAAAAGTAAGACTGAAGATTTATTTCCTAAATATTATTTCTAAAATAATGGTTAATAATGCAGTAGCAGTTTTGATACAGTTTGAGGGCTGCAACATGGCTAGCTAGCGCTGGCAGTCGTGTTTATCTCTTGCCTGCCAGCTGAAGGCTGTGCTTTGTTTTTGTTTTTCTTAGCGCTCAGCTACAATACTAGGAAATAAGCAATTATCTATTTGCATGCATTTAATCTGATTGTTTAGCTTTTGAATGTCTGCCTTGCATATCTCCTGGAATATGATGCTGGATAAAAATCCTAGGGAAAACGAAAAAAACCTGAATCTAAACTCAAGCATCTATAGTATCTAAGTGACTAATGTCTGGATCCAAAGATAAGTTCTTTATTAAACTCAGAGCCAGTTTGACGTAGGGCAATGTTTCTTAACCTCAGCCACTTTAAGATGTGCTGTTTTCAATTCCCAGAATTCCCCATGTTGGCTGAGGAGTTCTGGGGGTTGAAGTCTGCACATCTTAAAATCAGTGGTGGGTTGCCCCCGGTTTGGACCGGTTCTATAGAACCGGTAGTAAAACCAGTGGGAGGCTCCGCCCACCGACCCTGATGTCATCAGAATGCTTCTGCGCATGCGCGCGGCCCCGTTGTGAACTGGTAGTAAAGGTAAGTAGAACCCACCCCTGCTTAAAGTGGCTGAGGTTGAGGGAAACTGGTCTAGGGGCTAAACTGGGTTAGAAACCAAGAAGCTACGAGTTCTAGTCCCCCCTTTCGGCATGAATGCTACCCCATTCTTGAAGTGGGAAATCTAAGAAGTGCAAGTCACCCATAATAGATAGTAAAATCATCTAAGATACATGACCCTGAAACTGGCTTTCTGTGAACTGGTGGCTATAGGAAGATTGGACCTGGTTAATACACAGATGTGGGGAATCCCAGAACTTTAGGCTAGAGGTGAAAAAATAACCTCCAAATGATTCCCCCATCTTTATAGGGATATCATCAGTGGTGGGATTCAAGTAATTTAACAACCGGTTCTCTGCCCTAATGATTTCTTCCAACAACCAGTTTGCCAAACTGCTCAGAAAGTTAACAACCGGTTCTCCTGAAGTGGTGCGAACTGGCTGAATCCCACCACTGGATATCATGTACAATCCTGGAAGCAGATTTGACTTAAGGGCATCATCACTCAAGACTGAGGTCACTTATACTGACTGCACCAACAAGCAATCCAACAGCATATTTTCGTTTGTTTGGTTTTCACTGAAGGACAGTTACAGAGCATTCTTTCAAAAAATGATCGTTGCCAGAATGGCATACTAGATGGGTGGGAAACCGTTTTAACGAAGAGGTGCCAGAATGCAAAAAAAAAAAAAAAGATAAAAGCAGCAGAACGAAGAGCCCTCAATATTAGCAGCTCTGCGCCCCTCATAGCCCTTTAGAGAGCATTGTGTTTGCCTCTTGCAGCTGCAATGCTTAGCATAGGCCTGTGTCAAGCTGGCTCAAATACCAGAGAAACAGTGGGAAAGGAAATAATCAACACACTTCAGTGGGAGGAATAAATTGCCAAGTCGGTATTAACATTTGAGTAATAAAACCAAATGCATATGCTAATCTGCTCTATTATTTAAGGCAGGGTGGTGGAGAGAAAAAGCTCTTTTTGGTCTAGAAAGGAGTAGTTTGCAAAAAAAAATTACAATGAATGGAAGTATTTATCATCAAAAAGTCTTTGAGGAAAAGAGCAGGCAGCAAAAATTCTTATTACAAGCTTAATTCAAAGGAGCATAATCACTTGATTTAAGGTAAAGTGAAAAGATTTTGTTTAGGTTTGGCTTCTCTTTCCAGACATCTTTCTAAAAGCAGAATAAAACATATTTCTTTGGAATTTCGCTCCTTTGGGAGTGAAATTTGCCTGAATCTCATATTCTTGAATAATTTATGCCATTTTAAGCCTACTTTAGCATAGAAAGGTAAGTGTATTTTGCTTTTAACAGTTCATTTGTGTTGTTTGCCTCAATTAGCTATCCCAGAGTCCTTGGGCTCACACAAAAAGCTTCATGTTCTTTTGCTATACAAAATGCATGTATTTCCACAATAATTTAAGAATAGATTATTATTACTGCATGGTCTCAGGAGACAAGAAATAAAAAGAGTATTTCTTATCAGACCAACCATAGTAGGCAAAAGCATTTTCTCTGGAACTTTTGCAAATACTTGGACTGTTTCTTTTGACAGTTTTTGTACAGTATGTGTGAAATCGATCATGAAATTAAATTAAAAGGTAATTTGACTACTTTCTTAGATATTTAATTTGTTGCAGGGCCTTATACTTGAGCACTGTAAAGTGAGATTTGCTGAAATTGTGCAGATATGTCTGAAGGACAAAGGTTATAAATAGTATGCAAGGGTGCAAAATATTTGTGGCATATATTAATCTCTTAGTGAAATAATACACTGCTCAAAAAAATAAAGGGAACACAAGCAGAAGACATCCGAGATCTGAATGAATGAAATAGCCTTATTAAATACTTTGTTCTTTACATACAGTAGTTTATACACTGCTCAAACAACTAAAGGGAACACAAAACTACTGTATATAACGAACAAAGTATTTAATAAGGCTATTTCATTCATTCAGATCTCGGATGTCTTCTGCTTGTGTTCCCTTTATTTTTTTGAGCAGTGTATATTCCAGTTATGAATTATCAATAAACTGGTAGATTAATAATTGAGTTCAAGGGCAAACAAACAGATGACTGATGGTCTAATTCTCTAAGCCAGGGTTTTTCAACCCTGGCAATCTGAAGATGTGTGGATTTTAACTCCCAGAAGAGAGAATTCTGGGAGTTGAAGTTCATACATCTTCAAGTTAGCAAGGTAAAGAAACACTGCTCTATGCAGTGAAACACAGATATCATGAGTGTAGCCTAGACCAAGGGGTCACCAACCTTTCGGACCTCAGGGACCACTAAATTCATAATTTTAAATCCCGCGGACCACTAATATGATCTGCCTAATGACTGGCTGGGTGGGCGTGGTTAGGTTGCCATGTGACTGGGTGGGCATGGCCAACTCGATGTCACTCACGTCAAGGGGCGCCTCGCCAGCCTCTACTCGTCCCTCCCCTCTCAGCCACTCCTCACCTGCCCGCCCGGGCTCCTTAGGGCCCCAACAGGAAGCAGTTGTTGGAGCTAAGCAGCTACCATGAGAAAGAGTTGGCAAAACAGCTGGCTCAGTTCAAACTGGATCTGACTGAGAAGGAGGCTCAGCAGAAGCACCTCACTGAGGACTAGGAGCATAGGCTTTCCAAGCAGAGGGAAGACCTGCAAGAGTTCAAGGCCAGGTATAGGCACCTGGAGGCTCAGCGGGCTGAGATGGTCAGCCAGTTCCAGGCCATAACGCAGTCCCACTGGAACAAGGCCCTCTTCTCTTTGCCACCAGCAGTGCTTCCCTCCAGTCTTCGCCCAAAGCCACGCACCAGGAGGCTGAAGCAGACCCCAAGTCAGAATT
The DNA here is from genome assembly GCF_059756535.1 of Pantherophis guttatus. Classification (NCBI taxonomy): domain Eukaryota; kingdom Metazoa; phylum Chordata; class Lepidosauria; order Squamata; family Colubridae; genus Pantherophis; species Pantherophis guttatus. Next base: position 79,056,759 of record NC_142069.1, read on the forward strand.
TCTCCTCCCCTCCAACCCCGCAGAAAAAGACTCCAAAGGGGGAGACTCTCTGCAGTAACACAAAAGTTCATTGCACGTATTTGTCCCAGGGGCCGTAGTTTGATGATCCCTGATTTAGTACAATATAAAAAATGTAAATAATTTTTCTGCGGGCCACCAAAATTTTCTCGCGGACCACCAGTGGTCCACGGACCACCAGTTGGTGACCGCTGGCCTAGACCAAGTTCTTAAATCTGCTGATTGTATAGACGGTCAGTTGTTTTCTAAATAAGTCTAATTCCATTAAAGCTGTGTCAAATATAACAACCTGTACAGAAGTTCACTGTACTGTTCATAGCCAAGGGAACATTGAAAGTCTTCCAGTATCTTACGTAGGTTATCCACCGAAATGCAGCCTTCTTTGTGTTTATCCTGTTGCAAGAAGGCCCTGTGGAAGTCTTGGGAGAACTCATGATACTTCTCTCTGAAAGCAAGCCAAGTTTTAGTTACACTTTCTCATTAAAAACAATCTCTAGTTCCTCAGCTATAAAATTTAGATGCACTACAGGGCATTCCTTGCCTGGTCGAGGTTGTGTGAATGGGACATGGTTGGCCATCAGGAAACTACGCTTGCTTGCGGTGGTGATTCTTCAAATGCTTATCTAAACATTATCCATTTGGGTTTTGTGTCAGTCTGCAAGCCTTTCTTAAAGGTTAAGGTACAGGTTCCCCTCGCACATATGTGCTAGTTGTTCCTGACTCTAGGGGGTGGGGCTCAGCTCCATTTCAAAGCCGAAGAGCCACCGCTGTCCGAAGACGCCTCGGTGATCATGTGGCCGGCATGACTAAACGCCGAAGGCGCACGGAACGCTGTTACCTTCCCACCAAAGGTGGTCCCTATTTTTCTACTTGCATTTTTTACGTGCTTTCGAACTGCTAGGTTGGCAGAAGCTGGGACAAGTAATGGGAGCTCACCCCGTTACGTAGCACTAGGGATTCAAACCACTGAACTGCCGACCTTTCGATTGACAAGCTCAGCATCTTAGCCACTGAGTCACCGCATCCCTTGTAAGCCTTTCTTAGAATCTTCCAAAACTGATGGAGATTTTTTGGTAGAAAGCACACTCCATCAGCTTATGTACTCCTGATTTTGTCTCCTGTTCTTCCCCTCCATTTCCCAGAACCGCATGGAAAAAAACAAACTGTATTGGCAGAAACAGGCATTTGGAAGGAGGAAGCAGGGTAGGTTTGTTATGTGAATGCAGAGAACACTATTCAAAGCACCAGAGATGCAGAAAAGCAGGTTTTCTTTCTCACAGTCTATGTGCATCCCACAAAAGCGTCATTAGAAAGCTTGCCAACCTGAAGACTGGGGCAGATAAGCCATCTAATGGAAATAGGTGAATATAAGCCTCAGCTTTTACAGCTTTCATATGGGCGTCAGCATAACAATAGTTAAACAATGCTTAAACAATGGTTTAAGAAGGTAGGGCTATATGAGTGGTGAAATCCACATTTTTTTTACTACCTGTTCTGTGGGCGTGTCGTGGTGTGTCTTGGTGGGCTTGACAGAGGAAGGATACTGCAAAATCTCTATTCCCACCCCACTCCTAGGGGAAGGATATTGCAAAATCTCCATCCAGAGGTGGTATTTGCCGGTTCTCCAAACAACTCAAAATTTCCGCTACCAGTTCTCCAGAACCTGTCAGAACCTGCTGGATTTCACCCCTGGGCTATATCCCTGCCTGACAGGAGGACAATCTACCAATAGAAAAAGAGATGGTCTGCTCAAATATTGCTCTATTTGCTCATTGGTAACCCAGTCATGATAACTAAGATCATGGCTCCCAGCCCTTTCAATTCCTGGAAAATAGATGGGGAAGAAATGGAGGTAGTGACAGATTTTATTTTCCTGGGCTCCAAGATCACTGCAGATGGGGACCACAGCCAAGAAATTAAAAGGTGCTTGCTCCTGGGGAGGAAAGTTATGGCAAACCTAGACAGCATACTAAAAAGCAGAGACATCACCCTGCCAACAAAAGTGCTTATAGTCAAGGTTATGGTTTTCCCAGTTGCAAAGTATGACTGTGAAAGTTGGACTATAAGAAAGGCTGAGCACCAAAGAATGGAGGCCTTTGAACTATGGTGCTGGAGAAGACTCCTGCAAGTCCCTTGAGCTGCAAGGCGATCAAACTGGTCAGTCCTAGAGGAGATCAACCCTGACTGCTCTTTAGAAGGCCAGATCCTGAAGATGAAACTCAAATACTTTGGCCACCTCATGAGAAGGAAGGCCTCACTGGAGAAGAGCCTAATGCTGGGAAAGATTGAGGGCAAAAGAAGAAGGGGATGGCAGAGAACGAGGTAGCTGGATGGAGTCACTGAAGCAGTCGGCGTGAGCTTAAGTGGACTCCAGAGGATGGTAGAGGACAGGAAGGCCTGGAGGAACATCATCCATGGGGGTCGCGATGGGTCGGACACGACTTTGCAACTAACAACAAAAACAGCAACAAATCTTCTTCCTCAATAATAGTGAATTCTGATTTGTAATAGTATCTTAAGGATGAAAATGCGCAGCTGCACTTACATGAGCAGTGGGCACACATGTGCCTGCGAAGCTCCATTGGAGCAAGTGGAGATGCATGTGGCCACCGCTTGCAAAAATGGAGTTGCATGCGTGCGCTCGCCGACCTCTCATGCGGAACCATCCCCTCTCCCCCCTCTGCCGCCAGTCTGCAAAGCAAGAAAGTTTGGGGAATGCTGATTTAAAATACCATATAAATCTCCAACATGACATCAGCAGCAAAACTCTTGTGTCCTTTTGGATGCATGAGACATGCCTAAGCAGTTAAAATGCTGTCTGCGTTGCCTGAAAACTAGCTTCTAGTACATGCTAACCATGAAAAAAAGGTAATCACAATCTACTTTCTCTCTTTATTTTTAGAAAATCAAGACAGCCATTTCTTGGACTGAGTAAATGGTTGCCAAGCAGTAATTATTCCAATCGTGGCCAAAAAAAAAAATTAAAATCCCAAGTACCAAGTATATGTTGGTTGGTTAGCCAGGCTGCCAAAACAAAACATGTTTTTAAAAAATCACTTCACTTGCCAATGTTTTGAATTTCTCTTGAAATACAGGACAATCCCTTTTTAAAGATTTCTAATTTGGGATATTTGTTCCTTTTGAGCTAAAACAAAAGAAATATATATACATCCAGATTGCCTCTTTCTTGAATTCAAAGTTTCTCAGAAGCCTTTGTCAACTGAATTCTGGGCAAACTATAAGCTAAGAAACATATTTTATAAAACATTTGGGCAGAATGGAGAGAACAACTAGCGGCTCAGTGGCTAAGACACTGAATTTGTCGATCAGAAAGGTCGGCAGTTCGGCGGTTCGAATCCCTAGCACAGGTCTCCTGCGTGAGCAGGGGGTTGGACTAGATGACCTCCAACGTACCTTCCAACTCTGTTACTGTTACTAATTTACAGGTTTCTCTGTCTTATAGAGGCTGAATAAAGGAAGATCCATTGTATTACAGAACACCAAAGACTATTAAAATGATTTAGGGAGCTTCCTGTTTTGTATTGTATTGTATTGTTTTGTTTTGTTTTGTTTTGTTTTTTGTTCTGTTCTGTTTTGTTTTTGCCATCTTTGATGAAGGAGAATAGGGTAGCCAAAATTTGGTTTTGTAGTTATATGTGAAACAGAAGAGACAGGGTATCAAGGAGTATTAAAAGGTAGCCACTAGGTACTTTCTCTAGGCGAAAATTGATACTTAAAACTCTATATGTATTATATTACTCTCTGCAATTCTATCCATATTGTTATACTTTTTTTTCTGTATTTTTTAATAATTTTCAATAAAAAATTTAAAAAAAATTTAAAAAAAAGGTAGCCACCAATCATACCAATTGTTCTGGATTGTTTTGGTGCCATACTCATTGTGAGGGTGGAAGGAAAATCCACCCCAATTGATATCTCACAGAAAAAAAAAATAACAACTTTCCCCAAATTGGTGTCAATTTTCCCCAAGTTGGTGCCAGCCATGTTTCCAGAAAATTCTTAGAGAAACAAATGGAGGCTATTGGGTCAGAGAAGGATCATGCAGAATCGATTCTTAATTCTCTCTGGAGAAGTCCTTATCTTTTGCCTTCTTTTAGACCAGTGTTTCTCAACCTCAGCAATTTAAAGATGTATGTGGACTCAGCTCTTAGAATTGCAAAGCCACCATGTGTGAACTTCAGCTCACAGTTCCCCAGCTGCAGGGGTGAAATCCAGCAGGTTCTGACAGGTTCTGGAGAACCGGTAGCGGAAATTTTGAGTAGTTCGGAGAACCGGCAAATACCACCTCTGGCTGGCCCCAGAGTGGGGTGGGAATGGAGATTTTGCTATATCCTTCCCCCAAGAGCAGGGAGGGAATGGGGATTTTGCAGTATCCTTCCCCTGCCACACCCACCAAGCCACGCCCACAGAACCGGTAGTAAAAAACATTGGATTTCACCACTGCCCAGCTGGCATGCCGACTGGGGTATTCTGGGGGTTGAAGTGCATCCACATTGTTGCTGAGGTTGAGAAACACAGGTTTAATTTCACAGAAATAACTATACCTGCAATAATGTTTCTAGGAATGGGGAAATCTAAAACCTTTCTTTCTATGAGAATGGCCACCAGAGGAATGATTAATGGTTAGAGGAGATAAACAGAGATACAGAGATTGAAGAGATAGAAAAGTAAAGAATTACAGAGACAGATGACAGTGACAGAGTTGGACAAATACTGCAAAGAGACAAGTAATTTAAGGCAAAAGATATTCAGAAATGAGAGTGTGAGCGAACTTAGGCAGGGTTCAGTGTACCTATATTTACAGAGGCTCATTTTATTCTTTAAGAAACATTTCCCCGGGTTATTGTTTCATAAATATTGCTTTACCAGATTCCGCAATGCCTTCAAGAATGAAAAAACTTCTAATGTACTTATTTCACTGGAAAAGTTGGGATACATTCAGAGATATATCTGCTTTGAAAATAGCTGATGCTTAACTGTATAGCATAATCAAACATTAGCATAGGAAATGTTTTATGGCATGTTGTTATTATGTCATTAGCGCTGTTTGGTTTTATGCCATAAAATGCCAAATTTCAGTTCCACGGGGGTCCTGGATTTTGGAGGCATGCTGTAAATTAGCTCATTTGACGTAGTTTGGTTCAAAAAGTTTTGCTATATGATGCAGAGCTTACCCAGTTAAAGGTTATAGGAATCAGAGCTTTAATAGTATATACCTAGATAGACTTTAACCAACGATGAAATCCTCTGAAGTCTGCTACCAGTTCTGTGAGTCTGCTACCGAGACTAAGGTGTGCCTGTGCACCGCTAAAAAAGGAACATTTTGAAGACTCCCGAGTCTGCAAAGGTAAGTAGAACAGCGGGGGTGTGGGGGGGAATCCGCTGTGCCATGTAATTTAGATTAGCTAGAAAGCAGGAAATCCGACGATTCTAGCTAATATAAATTGCGCATCACAGCTGATTGTTGCCTAGCTGATCACTGAAAATACCAGTTCGCCCGAACCTGTAGCATTTTTTACTACCAGTTCGGGAGAACCAGTCCGAACCAGTAGCATTTCACCCCTGACTTTAACCTTTTTTTCAGCAAAACAAGGCTTATTCCCAAGAAAATATGTGTCCGCCTCCGGGCTGCAAAAACAAAATTATTTTCGATTATGTGTATGATATATTGATTTCTGTCAACTGAAAATACAAACCTGTACATAGCACACAATATCTGGACTGGCAAACTGGGGCTTATTTTTTATTCTAATGTAACTATGAACTGAGAGCCAGATTGGTATAGTGCCGTGATGGTGAACCTGTGGCATGTGTGCCGGAAGTGGCATACAGAGCCATTTCTCCAGACACGTGAGCCATCACCCATTGCTTTTCTGGGTTCCGGCGTGCCGGCCAGCTGGTCTTCACGCCCACGGGAGTGCCAGAAACCGGAAGAGCAACTGCCCTGGTGCGCATGCACGTGCTGAGTAGCTGCTCTTCTAGTTTCTGACACACGCATGTGCTCCGGTCACCTGGTCTTCCGGTTTCTGGCACGCTTGTGCTTGCGAAGACCAGCTGGCTGGTGCACATGCGTGCCAATGGTGGGTTGCCCCTGGTTCGGACCAGTTCTATAGAACCGGTAGTAAAACCGGCGGGAGGCTCCACCCACCGATCCCGACATCATCAGGCAGGAAGCTTCTGCACATGCACAGAACCGGTAGTAAAAGTAAGTAAAACCCACCCCTGATGCGCGCGCCAGAAACCGGAAGATCATCTTCCTGGCGTGTGCATGCGCACTGGGTGGCTGCTCTTCCGGTTTCTGGCACACGCACATGCGCGCACCACCATTTTGGCACTCGGTGCCGAAAAGGATCGACAACACTGGTATAATGGTTAAAGCCACAAATCCAGCTGGGATGACCCTGGGCCAGTCAATCTTTCTCAGTCCTCAGAACCAGGCAATGGCAAGGCACTTCCGAAAAACTTGCCAAGAAAACTGTAGGGACTAGTCCAAGCAGTCATCAGAAGCGAAAAATTGACTTGAAGGCACCCAAAAAATATGAAATACTATCGTGGCACTGACTGAAGTAACAACAGAAATATTAATTACTTGCTTCACCATTAAAGTAACATGCAAAGCTATCTAAAGGGCCTTCCAGCAAAATCAATGAAATGACCTAATTGTGCCACTGGTGATGACACATTCCTCTTCAACTCAAATATATAAGAATGGTGATCAAGAAAAGTTACCTGGTTGTTATGAAAAGTTACCTGATCTTATTTATGATTTCATTGATGTCAATATGTTTCTTTTCATCTCTTTTGTAATGTTCCATAAAGTGTGGGTAGTTATCAGCTGAAAACTGCTTATTGAGGCCACTGTCAGGAGGTATATTCTCCACACCCATTTTTTGCAGGAAATCTTGATGAGTAAGATAGCCTTTTGCATTCAGATCATACCTTTTTAAAAATTCAGAGAATACAAAGTAGTTTTATTCATTGCTTTATTGGCCCTGTATATGACAGAATCTTGAATTGTCTATGCTCGGTTTAGGATACAGTATTACACAGCTATACAAAAAATGTGCAAGATATATCAGAAAAGGAAATAAGTGTTTAACTAAGATACTATGCTTTATGTAATAGCCACAGGAACAATTTCTAGGAAATATCGAACTATCAAACTATAGTTTGATTTTCTTCTTATGAATACTTACTGCAAAATTAGAATGGAGGAGGGGAATATAAGATTTGCCATAAGAAATGGATCATCATGGTCCATTTGTTAAGTGTGGACTTTGCATAATGGTTATTTATCTCTGGAATATCCACAAAGCAGGGAGATGATATCCATAGGAGACAGTTTTGTCTTGCTATTCACTGTTAAACTAATGACCTTCACATTGATCTGCATTCTAGTTATATCTAGATATTTTTTATTTTTCCTTGTTTCTTTCCTTGTTTTATTATTTTGCTCTTGCTTTGCTTAAATTTCATTTTTTATTTCTTAATTGTTTATTGTTGTGACCTACCTAAAGTAGTCCCATGGTGAGACAGGCAGCAGATACTAATGCTAATACTAATATTAATACTCCTACTCCTACAACTCAATAATAACAATAACAACAACAATAACAATAACAACAACAACAACAATAATAATAATAATAATAATAATAATAATAATAATAATAATTTGTGACAACCTAAAAAAGCAAAAGAGCCTTTGCTGAAGGAGGTAACTAGGGAAGTCTCTTGAAAACAACAAGATCGAAAACAGAATATTGAAAGGAAACAATTGAACATTGAGTTTCTAACTGGAAAAAGAAATCAATGCACAGTCAATACCTGAATATCTTACCTAAAGGAAAGGTAGATACAAAGCTAACATGGAACTGGTTGAGATCAGGGATGTCGAAGAAAGAAACTGAAGGCTTCATTTTGGCTGCTCAAGAACAAGCCTTGCAGACTAATTCCATGACAGCAAAAATTCAAAATTCAGCATGTCAGTAACAACAGAAAACGTCGCTTATGCAACGAGAAAGATGCAATAGTGCATCACCTTTCCCAGTGCCTGCAAAATTTCACAGACTGATTACCTACAACATCATGACTGAGTTGCCAAAATCATACATGGAAGCTTTGCCAGATGTTTGGGTTCGAATGCACTAAAAATCACTGGGAACACTAAGTTGACAAAACTCCTGAAATTTTGCCAAGATCCTGTGGATCCAAACAGACAGATAAGTGGCCCACAACACACCTGATATTACTATTGTGAAAAAGAAAAAAAGTCTGGTTCATTGATATTGCAATACCAGGTGATGCACAAATTGAAGTGAAGTGAAGCTTTTTTTAATAGAAGCCCTGATAAAATGGATTCTAGGATTATATATTATTTTAAAGTTATTTTCACTTTGTGCTTTGAAGAACTGGGCAGAGATGGATGAAGTCAGGACAAAACTAAATTTCATTGTTCAAATTTTAGTAAATTAATACGATGTGCTTATGTGCGCGAAAAGTCCATCAAATAGCAACTTCAAATCAAAAGAAACTAATGAGGTTCAATGTAACTTTACAATGAAATTTCACCCAGCCTTAGTAAATAGGACACATTTTGTTAGTGAATTTCTGGCTTAATCACAATTTGTTTTGCATCCCAGTCAAGTAACCAGTCTATGGAAGGAAGTGCGAGCAAGAATAACTTTAAAAGTTTAGCAAATAGCCTTGTTTCTTTGCTTGTTTTAAAACAAAAGTGTGAATGTGGTTAATGGTTTTTGGGCAGATTTTGAATAAATGGCTTGTCTGCAGCAAAACAATATTCTTGGGTAGGAAAAAATCCAATTATTTGATAGCTGTCAATACGTGAGCTATGTTACAATGACAATAAGATTTCTCTAAATAATTTTTATTTGCAGAACATTTGGCTTGCTTCGGAGTCAAAAAGCTCAAGGCATTTTATATTCTAATACTGAGCAAACAAATTCTGACTGATGTTAGAAAGAGTGATATTTTATTTGAAGTGCTAGGAAGGTATGTGTGTGTGTGTCTCAAGGAAACCACACTGAGACACATCTTCCTCGTTCTATCTCCCTATAGATATATACATCTAGTTGTGTTCATTTGTGCATCTTTATCTTTACATATACACAAAGCTAATTATATATATAAATTTAAAGATCAAACATACATGACAAACAATTTTTTTAAAAAACAAATTTGTGTTACTGCCCTGTTTCTTTTTAAATCTTTAGTTATCCTTGCCACTGGCTGTCACATCATAACAACACAATAGCTATAATTTTTGCCTTGTAAACAGAAGGTTCCTGGTTCAAACCGTAGTAAAAATGTGCCTTTTAAAAGATTTCCATTGTTCTTTCCCTAAGTGCCCCACTTTTGTTTGAATTTTTTTAAAAAGAAGCCCAGTGTTGCATTTTGAAATGGTGCATCAAAAAAAACAAACAAACCCCAATTAAAAAAAAAAGTAGGATAATCAGGGAAAGTGTAATAGTAATTTTTTTAAAAAATCAATTTTTTGCTGGGTTTTGAATCCAGAAAGCTTTCAAAGGTATTACAGATTGTAGCAAATAATGACTCAACTGAAGGGACATTGTTGCTGTGCGATGCAGGCAATGAGATTCTGGGGTTAGCATGCCAGAAACTGGAGACAACTATCTCAAATGGGCAAAAGTACTACTACAGGCATCCCAACAAAGAAAAGTGTTCTTCAAAAGCAGAACAGAAAAACATAGACTAAGGTCGCATTGATGGAGAGTGGGGGATTGACACAGACCCTGGGCCTATTAAAAGGTAAAGTTTTCCCTCGTAGATATGTGCTAGTCATTCCCGACTCTAGGAGGCGGTGCTCATCTCCGTTTCAAAGCCGAAGAGCCAGCGCTGTCCAAAGACGTCTCCGTGGTCATGTGGCCGGCATGACTAAACGCCAAAGGCGCACGGAATGCTGTTAGCTTCCCACCAAAGGTGGTCCCTATTTTTCTACTTGCATTTTTTACGTGCTTTCGAACTGCTAGGTTGGCAGAAGCTGGGACAAGTAACGGGAGCTCACCCTGTTATGCGGCACTGGGGATTCAAACCGCTGAACTGCCGACCTTTCGATCGACAAGCTCAGCATCTTAGCCACTGAGCCACCACGTCCTCTGGGCCTATTATGGAAGTGTAAATCAATGAGGCAAGTACAGATAAAACCATAGACATAGAGAGCAGTAGTTAAAAAAAAGTAGAGATTTATTTCTCCTGATGTATATTAAAGTCTACAGGTAATGAGGGAAGGATATTTTTTTTTAATAAAGCCTTACCTTGTCCAAAGTTTTTCAAATTCTCTGGGGTTTATCGGGATACCACATCTAAAGAGAACGTCCTTCAAATCTTTTTTTGTAATTATGCCATTTCCATCTGCATCGTATTCATGGAAGTACTAAAACATGAAATATATTTAACAGAGACAAATGTTTAAAAGCATAAAAAGACAAATGTTATCTTCTATTCATAAACAATCATAAAAAAGAAAAATCAACATTTCCTCAATGATCTCAAATAAGTAAAGGGCCTCAAAATCAGAAGTGAAAGATACAGTAATTGAGGAAGAGAAGTATATATCAACTGGACTACAACAAAGAAGAAGTTGAAACTAAATATTTGCCTGTAATGGTTTTAGTAGTTTTTCTAATTTCTACCTTTTTCTTCTTCTCTAGCAATAGCACTTAGACCTACTTAGACCTACCGCTTCACAGTGCTTTACAGCCCTCTCTAAGCAATTTACAGTTGGCATATTCCCTCTGCAATCTGGGTCCTCGTTTTACTGACCTCAGAAGGATGGAAGGCTGAGTCAACTTTGAGCCTGGTGAGATTCGAACTGCTGAACTGCAGGCAGCCATCAGTCAGTCAGCAGAATTAGCCTGCAATACTGCATTCTAACCGCTGCGTCACCACTGCTTCCATTAACAAAATAGTGGAGACTGAAATTAAAAAGAGGTTTCTAAAGCTTAAACTCTAAAGATCTCTTATCTTATTGTAAAAAAATAACAATGGTTTCTTTTTTATGGTTCATTTTCCATTAATGTTATACTGAGCACTAACCGTAACAACCTCAGTGATCTGTGTCCACTTGCTAATACTTGGTCCCTGCGTCAATTTTTTTTTAAAAAAAAATTCCCTTCACTTGTTTCTCTTTTTTAGTCTTTTAAAAAGTATTAATTACAATAATATTTTTTTAAAAAAGTTCACCAGCTAAATGGTGGGCAGTCTGTCTGCAAATAAGCAGATGGACTACAAAGCTAATTAATAAAATTTATCAATAAACTTGCAAAAATTCAAGTACTATATGCAGCATAGACTCTAATATCTAAGGCTGAACCGCGCGGGTGGTTATGGGAGCGGCGTGGCGCTCCCATGTGACCCCCCTCCTGCGCGAGCTGCACTGGCTCCTGGTGGTCTTCCAGGTACGCTTCAAGGTTTTGGTTTACCACCTTTAGAGCGCTCCATGGCATCGGATCGGGGTATTTATGAGACCGCCTTCTGCTACCAATAGCCTCTCACCGACCAGTACGCCACCATAGAGAGGGGCTTCTCAGGTTGCCGTCGGCCAAACAGTGTCGACTGGCGGCCCCCAGGGGGAGTGCCTTCTCTGTGGGGGCACCTACCATCTGGAACGAGCTCCCTCCAGAGATACGGAGGATCCCGGATCTGCGTACGTTTCGTCGTGCTCTCAAAACTTTTTTATTTCAGCAGGTTGGCCTGGCCTAACTCTCCTCTTTTAAATTTTTAATTCGTTTGATTTTATAAATTGGGTATTTTAATCTGTGTTTCGGCCAAAATATTTAATAATTTTAAGGGACTTTTAATATTTGTATTATCTGTATTTTATCTTGGCTGTTCACCGCCCTGAGTCCTCCGGGAGTAGGGCGGTATAGAAATTTGATTAATAAATAATAAATAAATAAATGAACTTAAACCTTAGTCCAGGGGTCTGCAATCTTAAACACTGAAAGAGCCATTTGGACCCGTTTCCCACAGAAAAGAAAACACCGGGAGCCACAAAACCCTTCCCGTGCCTGACTATTTCTTGAGCGGCCACAAAACTAGCATATGTAGTTGAATTAAACGTTCTGTTTTCTTATGAAACTTTTCTTTTCATGGATTTATCCATGGTTGGCCTACCAGGGGTTGAAAACCTCAATAAATCACGTGCTGGTGGGTGTCGCACATTGGCGGTTGTGACACATATTTTGAGTGACAGGGAGCCACAGCAGAGGGATGAAAGAGCCACATGCGACTCCAGAGCCGCAGATTGCTGATCCCTGCCTTAGTTAGTTCCAAACTGGTAATGAATTATACGAATGTGCCCCATGTGAATGTCCAATAGGCCATATAAAATATCACTGCCTGCTATCATTTTCCTCCTTTTAACAATCATCTGTAGGGGACAAAGACCTTTACACGTCTCTCCATCAGATGGGGCATTGGGTCAAAAAAGTCAAAATGGCAGCTATGACATGATCAAACTCCTGGTTCTATTGCACAGTCACAGCTAGTACTGGATTTTATTTTATTTTTTTGACTCACCCTGTAGATTCTCCTGCCCTGACATATGGACAGATTACCCTATCAAGCTGTTCTAATGTTTATGTGGGAGTTTTTTTTCTTTCCCTAACTCTCTCACATAAAATGTAATGGAATGTGGGAATGGCCTTGGGAGACAGAAGGATGAATCACAGACTAGACAACCATCATGCCAAACGTATCTGTGTCCACAGGCGCAGAAGGGTTGTGGGAAGCATTACAGAAGGGACCCTGCCTAGTTTTCTAGGAAGGAGAGGATAAATAAAGGTAAAGGTTCCCCTCGCACATATGTGCTAGTCGTTCCCGACTCTAGGGGGCAGTGCTCATCTCCGTTTCAAAGCCGAAGAGCCAGTGCTTTCTGAAGACGTCTCCATGGTCATGTGGCCGGCATGACTAAACAGCACGGAATACTGTTACCTTCCCACCAAAGGTGGTCCTATTTTTCTACTTGCATTTTTTATGTGCTTTCGAACTGTTAGGTTGGCAGAAGCTGGGACAAGTAATGGGAGCTCATGCGGCAGTAGGGATTCGAACCGCTGAACTGCCGACCTTTCGATCAACAAGCTCAGCGTCTTAGCCACTGAGCCACTGCGTCCCTTATAGAGGATAAATACATTCAGATTTATAAGATTCTGGGAAGATAATCTTACAATAAAGATAGAGCTAAGATTCATTGTTGTGCTTCTGGTCTGGACAACATCAAAATGTAGGTAACAAACAACCATGACGTGTTGACCAAAAGACAATGCTCCTTCTCCACAGTGCATTTGAGTCAAACCCGGCAGCATTTTGGAGAAAACAAGATGGCCAAAGATTTGTGCTTCAGCTGATGCTTAGTTGCACACATTGTCAAAATGGTAAAGGAAGAGAACAACGTGCCAAAAGCACCAAGTGATAACGTCATATGGGAGATGTGGCCAAGTGGCAAGAGGGAAGGAGGCTACACCATGAGCCACGGTGACACGGTGGTTAGAGTGCAGTACTGCAGGCTACTTCTGCTGCCTGCAATTTTGCAGTTCGAATCTCACCAGGTTCAAGGTTGACTCAGCCTTCCATCCTTCTGAGGTAGGTAAAATGAGGACCCAAATTGTTGGGGCTGACTCTGTAAACCACTTAGAGACGGCTGTAAAGCACTGTAAAGCAGTATATAAGTCTAAATGCTATTGCTGCTATTGCTACTTACCTTGGGCCTACCACAGTATAGCTTAAAATCTACAAATTTTGTGCAAGATCCAATATGGATAATTCTTACTTAACAGAATGTTTGCGGTGTAAGTGATTAATGGAATAAGCCGTCTGGGCCAGAATGGAACAACTCGCCACAGACAACTTGCTACAGTCAACTTGCCATGGCCAATTCGCCACAGCCAACTCACCATGGCCAACTCATTGCTGGACAATTCAACAATTCAATTTAATTATTTAGAATAATCAAAACATATATTTTAATTTTTGTCATTCACATATCCTTTTGTCCTTCTTTTAGCATCCTTTTCTTAATGATTCTATTTCACTATTTCTTTGACATTAGTGTAACTCTTGTCCCGTGGCGAGTTGTCTCGTGGCGAGTTGGCTGCAGTGAGTTGGCCATGGTGAGTTGGCTGTGGTGAGGGCTTATTTCAACTATTAAGTTTGGAACTCCTATGCATTTCAGTCCCATTACCACCAACCACGTACTTGCATAAATAATTATAATAGATATATATTCTCTCTTTTAAAGAACCTGAAAAGCTCAGCAGCTTAAAATCAGATTGTGAAATACATTATTTTCAAGCCTACTACTCATTTTGATCGCTAATGAGCTATTTGTTTATGTTTGTTAACTGTTTGCTTTAGAGGGTTGTTTAGCAGCAATAAAAAAATTCCACATCTCATCAAAGCTAAGCATTGTCTGAAGCCCTAAAAGCATTTTAGACACATGTACGTTTCAAAGCTACTCAGGTCTTACCATAGCCAGGTCAGCCCATCTGTTCTGTGCTTTGATACTAAGATAGGAGTGAGCCTGTTCGCAAGCGAGATCTGCATCTGCTACAATCCGCCTAGGTCTTAGAAAACAAAAAATATTATAATTATTTTTTCCCCTAAATGGGTTCATTAACATCTTACAAGTTTTGTTTGTTTGTTTTCTTCTTATGTTTTGTACAGAGAGTTTTTAAGACTTACCTCAGAGATCTGCATACAAATGAGTTCCTTACAATTATTCCCCCACCCTCCCTCCAGCTGCAAATTAAAAATCTCTTTAAAACTTCCCTTAATTCTTGTCAACATATGCAAATACAGATTGGTCAAATGTCTTAACTGCAGCTGAGATTTAAAGGGGAAATGTATGTAAATCAAAGCAAGCTTTAAAAATGTCTATAAGATCCAGTGCAACTTCAGCACACAGCGGTCTGAAGATCACTAGAAAATTGCTGTACCCGTTCTACTATAAAAGTCAGCTAAAGCCACTGATAAGCTGTGGCATCTCTTTTATTTATGCTGTGCAGGTTGTACGCCTTGCTCTTTCAGAAGTTATGCTGAACCCATATCTGAAAAGCAGCCCTTCATCTAAATCAGGGGTCACCAACCTGTGGGCTGCAGCCGACTACCGGGTCGTGGCTTAATCGCCACCGGGCTGTGTGAGTGGCCAGCCGATGCGCATACATGCGCATACGACCCCACTTCCATAAGCCTCATTGTAGGCACTTGTGGCCTCATTTGCATGAGCATTGCTGTGAATGTTGCGGGTGCTGGTGCATGCACATGCGCCTGCCCCTCCCCAGTGGTGGGATTAAAATAATTTAACAACTGGTTCTCTGTCCTAATGACCAGCTGGGTGGGTGTGGCCAAGGTGGGCGTGGCCAGGAGGTGTGACAGGCAGCACTCAGCCTCCTGGACCCCCCCTGGGAGCAAAAACGGGCCACAAGAGGGGGATGTGCTGCCTTCTGTGCCCTGTTTTGGGCCTAGAAGGCCTCTCTGCAGCCTCCTGGGAGTGAAAACGGATTGCGGGGGACGTGCTGCACCCCTCCGCACCCCGTTTTTGGCCTTGTAGGCCTTCCTGCACTTACCTGGGAGCCAAAATGGGATGCATGTGGACTCCTGGAAGGGGCAGGGAGGGGAGGGGCCAGCCAGAAATTTAACTACCAGTTCGAACCGGCTGAATCCCACCACTGCCCCTCCCACAAAATCATCCCCTTTCCCCCTTTCCCCTGCTCCAGACCATCAACCCAGAAAGGTTGGGGAACTCTGATCTAACCAACAAGGGGGCTTTTGTCCACCCATGTGGTCCTCACAGGAAGAAGCAGCCAAACTCTCTCAAGACTTTATTAAGTTATATGCACATTCCTGGCTTCTTGTTCCCTTTGGAAACCAGGAAAAAAAAAATACTGACTGATAGCTTGCCAGGTTCCTTTTTGGCAAATAATAGTAAATAGCCAGTGATGAATCTCCTCTACTGAGTTAGTTGTTTTGGCTTTTATTTTCTACTGTGCAACAACATCCTTTCTGGCTGTGAATCCATTTTTTTTTAAAAATAAAGAATTGCACTTTATTGACTTGGGCGAGTTCAAACCAGGGGTGGGTTCTAAATTTTTTTACTACCAGTTCTGTGGGCGTGGCTTATTTTGTGGGTGTGGCTTGGAGGTCATGTGACTAGGTGGGCGTGGCTAGCTGGTCAGAGTCATTTCTGGAAGGTCCTCACACTTACAACCAGTCCTCGCACTTACGACCCGACTCATTTGTTTGCTTTTAACACTGATCAGCTGTAGGACGGCCCTTTGAAGCCCCGCGGCAAGAGTTTAAACAGTTTTTTTCCCTCTAGTCATCAGCTGGGACTCAGGAGGCAGCAATAGATTGGGGGTGGGACCAAATAAAAGGTAAGAATAACGTGGGGGGTGGGGGGTGGGAGGGCGGGGGGGGAGAACCGGTTCGGTGATGTCATATCGTCACCACTACTGGCTCGGCCGAACCGGACCGAACTGGAAGGAACCCACCACTGGTTCAAACTATATATGAAGTGAGGGCAATTAAATCGAAGAATTACGCCTGGAAGTTTGGTGGGATGAATGTGAAACCAGGGAGAAGAAAAAGAACAGAATTGCAATGTTCGATTTTTGAGTAGAGAGATAGAGTAGGAAGTGTTAAGCCACTCCTATTCATCCCAATTCCATAAACAAAATGCCTACAATTATGTCTCACACTTAATATAATAGAAGACTACACTGAAACCAAACAAACAGCCCATAATGTTGACTAAAAGACTCCCACTGATTCTAATTAGGCCAACAGCCAATACACTGTATATATTTTACAGAATGAAATACAACGTGATGACAGAAAACTGCCTCTTCAGGCAACATTTCTGTGTTTGGAGCAGTGGTGGGTTCCTCCCGGTTCGGTCGGTTCGGCCGAGCCGGTAGCGGTGACGATATGACGTCACTGAACCGGTTCTCCCGCCCCCCCCGCCCTCCCACCACCCCCCAGGTTATGGAGGTGTGTATCTTCTTACACTAATCTAAAACATCAAGAAAAACTTCATGTTTGGACCAAGTCAACTGGTTTTTATGGACACTTACTTTTAAATCTTGTGCTTGAGATTGTAGCACCAATTTGTTTTATATATTTCCTGGGTTTCTATGGTAGTCTACAGGGACTCTGAGCAGTTTACGTTGCTTTCATTAAGTAACAAGATTAAAATGGTTGTTCTTTTGTGACATTGTTTTACTATCAACGAAAAAGGAAATTGCAAAGAAAACGGGTTGCCACTGAAGACCAATCAAGCTCCAATCACAATCTAGTGGGAGCTTTGTTCTTTGTGCTGGAGGAATAAAAAGAAAGTTCTTCCCACTTGCAACTCTATCAAATTTGGATTCTATTCGTCTCCTTAATTTTTGCTATATTGTGCAGAACTGTTTATTTCTGATATTCTCTCCTACATCTTACAGAATGTTAAAACAAATTACTTAGTAAACCAGCATCTCTCTCCACAGCTCTTGGAGACCAAATTTAATGTGAAATTTAATGTGGAGAAAAGCAAGGTTTTACACCTAGGCAGGAAGAACCAAAGGAACAAGTACAGATTAGGCGAAACCTGGCTCAAAAACAGTAACTGTGAGAGGGAAGTTGGAAGAATAATAATAAATAAGTTTATTGTCATTGCTCTCCTCAGGGTACCGTCGACTAGGCAATGCCGTCTGGCGACGCCCAGGGGTAGGGCGTTCTCCGTGAGCGCCCCTACCCTCTGGAACGAACTACCCACCGAGCTCCGGACAGCCCCAGATCTCCGCTCCTTCCATCGAGGCCTAAAGACTTGGTTAATCCAACAAATGGGCTGATTCTGATCCTTGGGTTTTTATTATTTATTATTTTAATCTGGTTTTAGTGGGTTTTTATTATTGTATGTTTTTAATCTGTGTTCGCCGCCCTGAGTCCTTTGGGAGAAGAGCGGCATATAAATTCTGTAAAATAAATAAATAAATAAATAAATAAATAAATAAATAAATAAATAAATAAATAAATAAATAAATGTGAAGTATTAGTAGCACTTTATAAATCCTTAGTAAGACCACACCTGGAGTTAAAGAGCAAGAGGGAGTTTGGAGACTACAGAAAGTTAGCATATTTTAGCTTATGTTTGTTAAATGTTATACCCTGTATTTGCTCTGGGAAGTCCAGGGGGGGAGGGGGGTTGGAGGGAGAGGGGGGGATGGGGGTGGGGAGAGGAGGGAAGGGGGGAGGAGGGATGGGAAAAAATTGTTGTAATACTTGTTAAAACTTTTTAATAAAAAAAAAAAAGTAAGACCACACCTGGAATACTGCATCCAGTTTTGGTCACCACATTACAAAAAAAGATGTTGAGACCTTGGAAAAATTGCAAAGAAGAGCAACTAAGATGATTAAGGGCCTGGAGCCAAAAACATATGAAGAACTGTTCAGGATTTGGATTTGGCTAGTCTAGAGAAAAGAAGGATTAGATGTAACATGCTAGCAGTATTCCAGTATTGGAGGGGCTGTCACAAAGAGAAGGGGGTCAACTTATTTTCCAAAAGCATCCGAAGGCAAGACAAGAAACAATGGAGGGAAACTAATCAAGGAAAGAAGCAACTTGGAATTAAGGAGAAACTTCCCAACAGTGAGGACAATTAACCAGTGGAACAGCTTGCCACCAGAAGTTGTTGGTGCTTCATCAGTGGAGGTTTTTTAATAAAAGATTGGAATGGTATATGGTCTTCTGCTTAAGCGGTGGATTGGATTAGAAGACCCCCAAGGTCCTTTCCAGGTCTATTCTAATCGACCAAAGTCAGGATTTTAATACCTTGCAAATAAGATCAAGGGCTAATATAGCAATTCCAAGTTGAATTCCACTCGATGCCAAAATCTAACTGCACTTTTATTTATCACAAAAACCATTAAGGCTAGATATCTCAAACTGATTCTATCTAAGCAATCTTTCACTAGCTACAGAGCTATACAGATTTAGCTTTTTTCAATATGTGTGATTAAGTCATCACTGTATTATAAACACTGATAATATTAAATAGGCATATGGCATAAGAATATTTGTCTGTGTTTGTATTTATATTCAAATTTATAAGCTGCTTAGTAGTGAGGAAAGTTCATAAAATATACTGTAGTCGCAAACCGGTGCACTGAAAGCAGCATATCAATCAGGGGTGAAATCCTACCGGTTCGGACCGGTTTGGGCGAACCACTAGGTATTATGGGCATCAGTTCGCCGAACCGGTAGTAATTACCTCTCCTTGGCCCCACCCACGCCCGGCCGGTCACTGCTCACCTCTTCCGGCCGCTCGATATTCCACAGAATTCAATGTTAAATGCAACAGAGAAAATGCTAACTTTTCTCCCTCCATTCAGAACGGAGCTGCTGCAGTCTGTCCCTTTTAAGGTAGTCCCCAGAAGGGAAGGGGATGGGAGGGGAGCAGCTGGAATGGAGCTGTTTTTGTGAAAGGCAGGAAAATGGGGAAGGGGATTTTCCTGCCTGTCATCCATTCCTCAATCTCAGCACAGACTGAGGGGAAGATGGTAGCCAGGAACATTTTCCCTTCCCATTTTCCTGCCATTCGCGACAAGGAGTGGCTGGGAGGGGAGGGGCAAGTGAGGAGCCCCTCGATGTGAGTGATGTCGAGTTGGCCACGCCCA
Organism: Pantherophis guttatus; assembly: GCF_059756535.1. Taxonomy (NCBI): domain Eukaryota; kingdom Metazoa; phylum Chordata; class Lepidosauria; order Squamata; family Colubridae; genus Pantherophis; species Pantherophis guttatus. The sequence continues at coordinate 79,076,493 of NC_142069.1, forward strand.
CCCAGTCACATGACCTCCCGTCAACAAGCCACACTCACAGAACCAGTAGGGGAAACTTTTTAATTTCACCCCTGATATCCATGAATAATACAGTAAACTAAAAACATGAATTGCCTGGAACTGCAATCACTCTGTATTTCAAGCCAGCCATCTTGGCTGTGGCAGGATTAGATGCGATTACTACTTGATTGGGCAACCACTGGAAAATCCTAAGACTAGGTGTGGAAATTGAAATGCTGCAGAAAAAAGGCTGTGGCAACTAAACCATGTTGATGCAAGAAAGCCAACTTGGAGGCAGCCATAAAATTAGTAGGAGTTGAACTTTACTCAGAGGAGCCCATATGACAAGGCACTTTTTTGTTGGCTTTTGAAAATAAAGGAAGGGTCTAACTACCCACAGAGTTCTCTAGCCTCGAATATCAAGAAGGACAGGGCAGAGCAACGTAAGAGAAAGCGGTATGGGAAACTACATAAATCTCTGTCCAAAATGTATTTCTTCCTTTATGGTACAGAATTAAAATTTAAGAGCCTTGGTGGTGCAGCGGACTAAAGTGCTGTTAAGTAGCACTTAGCTGCCAGCTGCCTGCAATTACTGCGAGTTCAAATCTCACCAGGCTCAAGGTTGACTCAGCCTTCCATCCTTCCAAGGTAGGTAAAATGAGGAGCCGGATTGTGGGGGCAATAAGCTGACTTTGTATAAAAAAGAACACCGCTTAGGGGAGGCCAAAAGCCCTACTAAGCAGGTATATGCAAAAGTATGAAGGCTATTGCTTAACGCATTGTAAGCTGCCCTGAGTCTCCGGAGAAGGGCGGCATATAAATTGAACCAATAAATAAATAAATAAATAGTCCCCCCCCCAACGATATTACTTTAATCAACAACTAATTCCCACAACACTATCTTATGCCCTGGGATGTCAAACCACCTAATAGGGCTGTATTACTATTACTATTACTATTATCCTTCTCATCTTTCCTACTTATTTCCTTAGCTTCTTTTGACTATAACTTCGTTGTTTGTATCTCATGATGTGTGTTGACTGCTTTTATTAGTACCCTACTATGATTTATGTTGATTGACTAGTTATTATCCTATGACCAACACTGAGTGTTGTATCTTATGATTTATGATTATTGTATTTTATGATTATGATCGTGATTTATCACTTGTTTGTATGTATGCTAAGAGCTTATCCACAGGAGACAAATTCCTTGTGTATCCAATCACACTTGGCCAATAAAGAATTCTCTTCTCTTCTCTTCTCTTCTCTTCTCTTCTCTTCTCTTCTCTTCTCTTCTCTTCTCTTCTCTTCTCTTCTCTTCTCTTCTCTTCTCTTCTCTTCCCTTCCCTTCCCTTCCCTTCCCTTCCCTTCCCTTCCCTTCCCTTCCCTTCCCTTCTCTTCTCCTCTCCTCTCCTCTTTTCTCTTCTTCTCTTCTCTTCTCCTCTTCTCTCTTCCCCTTCCAAAGGAAGTCAATGGGTTCCAATATAAATTGCTTATCTTTCTCCAGAGCAGTAGTGGTCCAAACGGGCTCTCCAGAATAGAACATTTTTTCATCCAACAGAGTAAATAAAGAGCAGTCCTTTGCACAATCCTTGCAGAGGATTGTGAATTTTTACTGAATCTGATTCAATCTGAATCAACCAAGAAAAAAGGCTGTATGAAATTCCTCTGTTTTAGACAGGCTGCTTTTCACACCAGCCATTTTTACGCTTTCCTTCATTTTTAATTTTGAATTGCAGCTCTTTTTTAATTGTGCTTGCAACATTCTTTTGAGTCTTACATTTTCTTCCCTTTACTCAATCCTCTGCTCAAGAAAGCAAAAATGCTGTCACAGTACCCCAGAATTGCAAAATTAGGAGGGGACATGAGGAATCTTCAAAATCATCCTTCGCAACAGGCAGGAAAACTAATTAACCCAAGTAGGAGAAGTGGTTGTCGAGCTTCTTCTTAAAAATCTTGAGAGATGAAGAACCTACAACTTTTGTAAATAGATTACTCCATTCGTGCATAATTCTTACTGAAGTTCATCCTTGTATTTAAAGGACAATTGGGTAACTGCACCCAGTTTCTATGCCAATGGAAACATAGTTCCTGCTCATCTTATGGCACCCTTATATGAACTTGAGCTCAGTCATAATCTTTCCTCTCCAAATTTTTTTCCTTAGGCTGACATGGAAAAAGTGCGAAGAAGAGCAACTAATATGACTAAAGGCCTGGAGGCTAAAACATATGAAGAATGATTGCAGGAATTAGCTAGAGAAAAGAAAGATTAGGGGGTGACATGATAGGAGTATTCCAGTATTTGAGGCTGCCACAAAGAGGAGGGGATCAACTTATTTTCCAAGGCACCAGAAACAATGGATGAAAACTAATGAAGGAGAGAAGCAACCTGGAATTGAGGAGAAACTTCCTAACAGTGAGGACAATCAACCAAAATGGAACAGCTCGCCTTCAGATGTTATGAGTGCTCCATCACTGGAGGTTTTTAAGAAGAGACTGGACAGTCACTTGCCTAAAATAGTATAGGATCTCCTGCTTGAGCAGTGGGGTGGATTAGAAGACCTCCAAGGTCCCTTCCAGCTCTATTCTGATTCTGATTTGATTTGACTATCCCAAGTTATTTTAGTCTATGCTCATAGATATCACCTTTGTCACCTTCTCTGCTTTCTTGTTCTAACCTATCAATACATTTCTGGAAAAGTAGTGTCCAGAGTTGTACTCAGAACTCGAAGTATGGTCTCATTGCAACTGGATGACTTCAAGAAAATCAATTCAAAATCATGGATGTGGATGCAGGTATAGCAAGTTCTCCATGTAGTTGTCAGCGTTCCAGAAAACCCCCGACTCCCAGTAAGGATGCGGAAGCAGGCATTTTCCAAAGTTCTCTTTACTAGAAATAGGTAAACTGGCACATCTGGGAAATCCCGAATCTGAAAAGCTCGGGCTTTCCTTCAGTAATACAAAGCTCCCCAAACCACCCCCTTTCTCCTCAATCGATCACATGCTCCAATCACCGTCCATTTCACCTCGACCCAGCACCTGACCCTCCTCCTCCAGATGCTGGATCACCCTGACCTTATTTATTATTTTTTTTATTTATTAATTTTATTTCTATACCGCCCTTCTCCCGAAGGACTCAGGGCGGTGTACAGCCTGATTAAAAGCACAAAGACAGACAAAATTTAAAAATAATTAAAATTATTAAATAATTGGCTCAATTATAAAACCCCCAAATTTAAAATCCCATATTTAAAACCAATTAAGATCTTTACATTGATAGCCCGGCCTGGTGGAACAACAAGGTTTTGAGGGCACAGCGAAATACATGGAGATCGGAGATCTTACGCATTTCTAGGGGCAGTTCATTCCAAAGGGCTGGGGCTCCCACAGAGAAGGCCCTCCCCCTGGGTGTCACCAGCCGACATAATTTAGCCGATGGCACCCTGAGGACCCTCTCTGTGGGAGCGGACTGGCCAGTGGGAAGCTACTGGTGGCAGAAGACGGTCTCGAAGGTACCCAGGTCCAATGCCATGGAGCGCTTTAAAGGTGGTAACCAACACCTTGAATCGCATCCGGAAGACCACTGGGAGCCAGTGCAGCTCGCGCAGGAGGGGTGTCACGTGGGCACAACGACCTTGACTGATAGGAAGAATGCTATTATGTCTCCTAACTCCCTTCTCCTAAATCCCCCCTCCTACTTTCCCACACATGAGGAGGTGGCAGCATTGAAGCTTCCGGCCTAATATGGCTTCCAAGGCTGACAGGAGATTTTAGCCCTTCAGCCCTTCTAGAGGCGATAAGGTTGAAGGGCTGCAACAGAAGGAGCACGTGGCCCACAGTTTTATCAGTTTTATGTTCCCCTTCCATGAAACTGGAAAACAATGGATTAAAAAAAAGAAAAAAAACAACTGCTGTGGTTTTCCAGATTTCTCATCAATTTTCCAATACTGTGGATCTGTGATGAGGATGTTTTTAAAAGCTTCTTAAATGGTTGCCTAGGTTACCTTACAGCTGAGGTACAGGATGTTGAAAATCAAGTGGTTATACTTCAGACTTTGCATAGAGAATGTATAATAGAATATTTATTTATATCTCACTTCCCTGAAAAACAAATTTGCTTTCAGAAATAACAGGGCAATTGAAAGCAATATAATTAAATACAAATAGGAAACTTTAAACACTAATTAAAAAATAGCAGCCAAAAATCTTACAAGCTGGAGATTGTAGAGCACATGAATTTGGGTGGACAACACGGGAATCTTGGGTGAAAATTACAGTGGATTCCTAAAACCAAAAAGATGTACCCAAACTTTCTTACTGTTTTTCTGTGGATTGTTTCACCGAAATGAGGGCTGTCAATCACATTTCAGTTCATTTTGGTACAATGGAACCAAATCTTCTGAATAAACAAACTTGATTTACTGAGTTATAGTAGAAAGAAAGATGATCTTGACAGAGATAAATCAGATCCATTATTACAAGGAGAAAGTGTTGCTTAAATCCCAAACAAATATTTATTTATTGATTTGATTTGATTTGATTTGATTTGATTTTTATACCGCCCTTCTCCAACAGGACTCAGGGCAGTGAACAGCCGAGATAAAAACATAACATATAAAATTTAAAAACAGTTTAAAAGACATTAAATAATTTCGGCCCACAATTTAAAACAACCCAGTTAAAACCAATTTCAAATTAAAACCGAACGGATGGGATCAAGCCAGCCCGGCTAAATGAAATAAATGAGTTTTCAGGGCCCGACAAAAAGTCCGGAGGTCTGGTATCGTGCGTATCTCTGGGGGTAGGTCATTCCAGAAGGCAGGTGCCACCACAGAGAAGGCTCTCCCCCTGGGGGTCGCCAGCCGACATTGTCTGGCCAATGGCACCCTGAGGAAGCCCTCTCTGTACGAGCGAACTGACTGGTGGGAGGCTATTGGCGGCAGAAGGCGGTCTCGTAGATACCCCAGCCCTAAGCCATGGAGCGCTTTAAAGGTGGTCACCAACACCTTGAAGCGCACCCAGAAGACCACCGGAAGCCAGTGCAGCTCGCGCAGGAGAGGTGTCACATGGGAGTGCCCCGTCGCTCCCATAATCTCCCGTGCAGCCGCATTCTGGACCAACTGGAGCCTCCGGATGCACCCCAAGGGGAGCCCCATGTAGAGAGCATTGCAGTAGTCTAGGCGGGAAGTGACGAGTGCCTGAGTGACCGTGCGTAGGGAGTCCCGATCCAGAAAGGGACGCAACTGGTGTATCAGGCGAACCTGATAAAAAGCCCCCTTGGCCACATCCGTCATATGCTCTTCTAAAGACAGCCGTGCATCCAGGAGGATGCCCAAGTTGAGAGCCCTCTCCGTGGGGGCCAGTGATTCGCCCCCAATAACCAGTGATGGCACCAGCTGGCTATATCGGGACGCCGGAAGCCACAGCCACTTGGTCTTGGAAGGGTAGAGTCGGAGCCTGTTTCTCCCCATCCATGCCCGCACAGCCTCCAGGCACTGGGACATCACTTCAAGGGCATCGTTGGGGTGGCCTGGGGTGGAGATGTACAGCTGAATGTCATCAGCGTACTGATGAAACTCCACCCCAAAGCCACGGATGATCTCACCCAGCGGCTTTACATAAATGTTGAACAGAAGGGGCGAGAGGACCGACCCTTGTGGCACCCCACAAACAAGGCGCCTCGGGGTCGACCGCTGCCCCCCTGCCAACACAGATTGCGACTGGTCAGAGAGATAGGAGGAGAACCACCACAAAACGGTGCCCCCCACCCCCAACCCCTCCAACCGGTGCAACATGATACCATGGTCAATGGTATCAAAAGCTGCTGAGAGATCTAACAGGACCAGGATAGAGGAACAACCCCTATCCCGAGCCCTCCAGAGATCATCCACCAACGCGACCAATGCCGTTTCTGTGCTGTGCCCAGGCTGAAGCTGGACTAGAGTGGATCTAGATAGACAGCATCATCCAGGTACTGTGGAAGCTGCCGCACCACCACACTCTCAACAACCTTTGCAATAAAACGAAGGTTGGAGACTGGACAATAGTTAGCCAAAACAGCCGGATCCAGAGAGGGCTTCTTGAGGAGGGGCCTCACCACCGCTTCTTTCAAGGCGGCCGGCAGGACACCCTCGCTCAAAGAAGCATTAATAATCCTCTGGAGCCAGCCTCGTGTAACCTCCCAGGAAGCCAGCACCAACCAGGAGGAACATGGGTCCAATAAACATGTGGTCGCGTTCAGCCGTCCCAGAATCCTGTCCACGTCCTCGGGAGCCACAGGATCAAACTCCTCCCAGATAACACTCTCAAGACCTGCCTCAATCATCCCGTCCGGACTTACCCAGTCAGAGGCCAGGCCTTCCCGAATCTGAGCAATCTTATCATACAGATACTGTACAAAATCCTCAGCTCGACCCTGCAAGGGATCATCCCGCACTCCCAGATGGAGGAGGGAGCGGGTCACCCTAAACAGGGCGGCTGGGCGATTATCCGATGACACAATAAGAGCGGCAAAATAACTAGATTTTGCCGCTTTTATCGCCACTAGGTAGGTCTTAATATGAGACCTCACCAGTGTTCGGTCGGATTCGGAACGGCTGGTCCTCCAACTGCTCTCCAGGCATCTTTTCCGGCGCTTTATCTCCCTCAGCTCCTCGGAGAACCAAGGAGCTAGGTGAGTTCAGTGCCGGGTTAGAGGCCACAAAGGCACAACGTGGTCCAAAGCCCCGGCGGCCGCACTGTCCCAGGCGACCACCAGGTCTTCAGCCGAGTCATGAGCCAGAGTCTCAGGAAATGGCCCAAGCTCCATCTGGAACCTATCAGGATCCATCAGGCACCTGGGGCGGAACCATCTAGTTGGTCCCGCCTCCCTGCGGCAGGGTGTAGCAGTTAGAAAGTCAAGTCGAAGGTGCGAGTGGTCAGACCATGATGACTATATCTCCTGTATCAAGGCCACTCGACCACTGTCCAGAGATAAAAACTAAGTCCAGAGTGTGCCCACCCATGTGAGTAGGGCCATGAATTAACTGACTCAGGTCCATGGCCATCATGGAAGCCATGAACTCCCGAGCCACCTCAGATGTTTCACCGATGGATGGCAGGTTGAAATCCCCCATGACCAAAAGTCTGGGGGTATCAACCGCCACCTCAGCTATGACATTGAGCAGCTCAGGCAGGGCCATTGCCACATGGCAGGGAGCCAGGTACGTGATCAACAAGCCCATCTGCACTCCACGGCCCCACTTCACAAGAAGGGACTCACATCCGGCTATCTGTGGAACAGTGGTCTCCCTCGATCAAGACCTTCCTTTATAATAACCGCCACGCCCCCACCCCTGCCCTGAGCTCTCGGCTGATGGAATGCATGGAAGCCTGGTGGGCACATATCTACGAGGGGAACTCCCCCCTCCTGGCCCAACCAGGTCTCTGTAATATCTGCCAGGTCCGCTCCCCCCTCCTGAATAAGATTGCAAATGAGGGGGGCTTTATTTACCACGGACCTGGCATTGCACAACAACAGCCAAAGGCTCGGGCCCTGACAGTCTGAACAACCTGAGGAACGAGAAGGGCTATGGGTACCAGGGTGTGCCACCACTCGAAGATAGCGAGTGTGCGCCTCCACCACATGATATGGCCCCCTGCTCCCGCCATATCTGCCCCTCCCACTCAGCGTATTGATAGAAAAGTCCTCAGCAGAATGAACTCTAATGCCCCCCTTACCCCCGGAATCCACACCCTCCATGGCCCAACTGGCAGCTGGGCAGACCCCTCCCCCTGTGAGTTAACCCCCAAACCCACACAACCTTCCTGCCCCCTAGAACCCCTTAAAAATCTATCTAAAAATTTCCCCAGAAAACCCCTCAATCCCCTTTTTGCAACATGCCACCTCTCGGGGTGCCAAAGCCCATCATAAAGGTAGGCCCTCGATAGAGTGGAGGGCCACACCTGCAAGAGGGAGGAATCTCACAGAATAAGAAGCTCCGCTGGCGAATACATCTAAATAATCGGGGGAAGCCCACGGCCAGGGGGTTAATCAAGTTGGTCCAAGTTCCGGAAAAGGGGTATCCAGTCAGGTCCAAGTCAATAAACTCCACTGCTCTCTCACAGCAGTGGATGGAGTCTTAAGCCATTTCAGGGCCAGATGTCGACACCAGCCGCCAGGAAGGGCCAAGAACTGCAGTCATTGTCCGACTCCATACCAGACTTGAGATCCAGGGTATATCCTTCTACAATTGGGAAGCATTGATGACAACCACCAATCTGCAAGACCACGGGCCAGGAAGAGACTCCGGTGGCTGCACCTTAAGCGAATCAGGAGGCCATAAAAAAGTCCATGGGAGGCAGATGTCACATTGTTCAGAGGCCACCTCCAGATGATAAATAGCCTCACAGAGGCTAATAGACCACACGAGTAACAGAAGACCTGGCAAGAGATCTTTCACGGCCAGCCCTCCGAAGTCACCTCCATCCACTGCTGGGTCTCGCAGGAACTCTTGCCATCCCCACGGATTCCCTTGGAGCCCCAATGAGGGGAAGCATCACCAATGCCGTCGCTGCCGTTCCGCCAGCCCGGCGGCCGCGGGGAGACGCCGAGGCCACTCTCACCCAGCTGCAAAGCTGCAGCATAGCCGCCTCCACCCTTGTCTTGGCCGTCGCGTCCTGGAGAGCAACGAGCTCTCAAGAGGTCAGAAGAGATTGGTGAGAAGCTCCCCTCACCGGGCATGGGGCATAACTAGCTGGTCTGGACCCCGAAACCCCCAAAAAGCTGGGAATATTCCCCCCGGCATCGCCGCCGCTCAGCTGAGAGCGGCCATCTTGCATACACTCAGGCAGATGCATACACTCAGGCAGATGACTCCCTAATTCTACATCCAGTTCTACAGAGGAAGTATTGAGTTTGTCATCTGTAGCTCCATAACTGTCTGGTTTGGCTCTGCAACCAAACAAGACAGACACAGACTTCAATGGATAATTAGAACTGCACAAAAAACAATTGCTATCAACCTGCCTTCCATTGAGGACCTGTATACTGCACGAGTCAAAAAGAGGGCTGTGAAAATATCTACAGACCCCTCACATCGTGGACATAAATTGTTTCAACTTCTACCCTCAGAATGATGTTACAAGGCACTGCACACCAGAACAACTAAACACAAGGACAGTTTTTTCCCGAATGCCATTCCACAACACTGTCAAATAATTGACTAAGACTGTATTACTATTATTCTTCTCTTCCTTACTAGTATCTATCTCTTTCCACTTATTACTATAACCATGTTGCTTGTATCTTTTATTTTATTTTATTTTTATTTGTTTCCTAGTACGATTTGATAGCTTATTAGTAACCTTGACTATCACTAAGTGTTGTATCTTTTAATTCTTGATGAATGTATTTTATGCTCTTTATGTACACTGAGAGCATATACACCAAAGACAAATTCCTTGTGTGTCCAATCACACTTGGCCCATAAAGAATTCTATTCTATTCTATTCTATTCTATTCTATTCTATTCTATTCTATTCTATTCTATTCTATTCTATTCTATTCTATTCTATTCTATTCTATTCTATTCTTCTATTTCTTGTAGGCATAAGAAGGGGAAGACCCAGCACAATCAGAGTTCAAGATTTTATTGTTATCTCTCAATAAAAGTAGCCCTAACCTTCCTGTCGAATTTATTCCTAGTCTACTTGGTGGAGCTGACAATTACTTTTAAAAATTCTGTATGTAAGATCTGAAAAAGATAATTATGGAAATGCTTCATTTTTGAAACATTAATAAGTATTTAGAAAGCAAAAATACACTCCTTCATTTGTCATTATTCATATATTCATCAATACACTGTCTAATATGCTTAAATTCCTACCAAAAAGAACAAAACGATGTTCTGATTCTATCTTGAAATATTTTGCATCCTAAATTACTTTATGTCATAGTATCCCACATAACATTTCTTGCATCCAATATTAATTTATTTCAGATTAATATAATGAATTGAATTGAACTGAATCGTATTGAATACTTTATTTGCCCAAGTGTGATTAAGCACACAAGAAATTTGTCTCCGATACAGAAGCACTTGCTGTACATGCAAAGCATCATCATCATCATCATCATCATCATCATCATCATCATCATCATCATCATATCTGCCTATATACTCAGATGTTACCTTAACAGCTCTTAGGTCCTTAGTTAGGACTTGAACTGTTAAGTTTTTACCAGTTCCCGACTGTGAATCAAATTAAAGATCAATCATAATAATAATACCAATAAAAGGGGAGAAAAGAAGATAATAAGAAAAGATAATAATACTATAATCACACTACATGGGTTAATAGAAATAAAGCAACACTGAGAGAATTAGGTGTTGAGCAGAGTGATGGCATGAGGGAAAAAACTGTCCCTGTGTCTAATTATTTTGGTTATTTGGTTGGGCCATGAGGGGGGGGTTCCCCTCGTGGATATGTGCCCACCAGGTTTCCGAGCATTCCATCAGCCGAGAGCTCAGGGCAGGGGCGGGGGGGTGGCGGTTATTATAAAGGAAAGTCTTGATCCGAGGGAGACCACTGTTCCACAGATAGCCGGATGTGAGTCCCTTTTTGTGAGGTGGGGTCGTGGAGTACAGATGGGCTTGTTGATCACGTACCTGGCTCCCTGCCGCGTGGCAACGGCCCTGCTCGAGCTGCTCAACGTCATAGCTGAGGTGGCGGTTGGTACCCCCAGACTTTTAGTCATGGGGGATTTCAACTTGCCATCTGTCGGCGAAACGTCTGAGGTGGCTCGAGAGTTCATGGCTTCCATGACGGCCATGGACCTTACTCAGTTAATTCATGACCCCACTCACACGGGTGGACACACTCTGGACTTAGTTTTTGTCTCTGGTCAGTGGTTGAGTGGCCTTGATACAGGGGATATAGTCATCGAACCCTTGTCATGGTCTGACCACTCGCTCCTTCGACTGGACTTTCTAACCGCCGCACCCCGCCGCAGGGAGGCGGGACCGACCAGGTGGTTCCGCCCCAGGCGCCTGATGGACCCTGATAGGTTCCAGATGGAGCTTGGGCCATTTCCTGAGACTCTGGCTCACGACTCGACTGAGGACCTGGTGGCCGCCTGGGATAGTGCGGCTGCCGGGGCCTTGGACCGTGTCGTGCCTTTGCGGCCTCTGACCCGGCACCGAACTCACCTAGCTCCTTGGTTCTCCGAGGAGCTTAGGGAGATGAAGCGCCGGAAAAGACGCCTGGAGAGTAGTTGGAGGACCAGTCGCTCCGAATCCGACCGAACACTGGCGAGGTCTCATATTAAGACCTACCTAGTGGCGATAAAAGCGGCGAAATCTAGTTATTTTGCCGCTCTTATCGCGTCATCAGATAATCGCCCGGCCGCCCTGTTTAGGGTGACCCGCTCCCTCCTCCATCTGGAAGCGCGGGATGACCCCTTGCAGGGCCGAGCCGAGGACTTTGTGCAGTATCTGTATGACAAAATCGCTCAGATTCGGGAAGGACTGGCCTCTGACTGGGTATGTCCGGACGGGATGACTGAGGCCGGTCTTGAGAGTGTTATCTGGGGGGAGTTCGATCCTGTGGCTCCCGAGGACATGGACAGGGTCCTGGGACGGCTGAACGCGACCACATGTTTATTGGACCCGTGTCCCTCCTGGTTGGTACTGGCTTCCCGGGAGGTGACACGAGGCTGGCTCCAGAAGATTGTTAACGCTTCTTTGAGTGAGGGGGTCCTGCCGGCCGCTTTGAAAGAAGCGGTTGTGAGGCCCCTCCTCAAGAAGCCCTCTCTGGATCCGGCTGTTTTGGCTAACTATCGTCCAGTCTCCAACCTTCGCTTTGTTGCGAAGGTTGTTGAGAGTGTGGTGGCGCAACAGCTTCCCCGGTACCTGGATGAAGCTGTCTATCTAGACCCGCTCCAGTCCGGCTTCCGGCCTGGGTACAGCACGGAAACGGCATTGGTCGCGTTGGTGGATGATCTCTGGAGGGCTCGGGATAGGGGTTGCTCCTCTGTCCTGGTCCTGTTAGACCTCTCAGCGGCTTTTGATACCATCGACCATGGTATCATGTTGCACCGGTTGGCGGGGTTGGGGGTGGGGGGCACCGTTCTGCGGTGGTTCTCCTCCTACCTCTCTGACCGGTCGCAATCTGTGTTGACGGGGGGGCAGCGGTCGACCCCGAGGCACCTTGCTTGTGGGGTGCCACAAGGGTCGGTCCTCTCGCCCCTTCTGTTCAACATTTATGTAAAGCCGCTGGGTGAGATCATCCGTGGCTTTGGGGTGGAGTTCCATCAGTACGCTGATGACACCCAGCTGTACATCTCCACCCCAGGCCACCCCAACGATGCCCTTGAAGTGATGTCCCAGTGTCTGGAGGCCGTGCGGGCCTGGATGGGGAGAAACAGGCTCCGACTCAACCCCTCCAAGACCGAGTGGCTGTGGCTTCCAGCGTCCCGATATAGCCAGCTGACGCCATCGCTGGCTATTGGGGGCGAATCACTCGCCCCCACGGAGAGGGCTCGCAACTTGGGCGTCCTCCTGGACGCACGGCTGTCTTTAGAAGATCATTTGACGGCCGTGGCCAGGGGGGCTTTTTATCAGGTTCGCCTGATACGCCAGCTGCGCCCCTTTCTAGATCGGGACTCTCTACGCACAGTCACTCAGGCACTAGTCATTTCCCGCCTGGACTACTGCAACGCTCTCTACATGGGGCTCCCCCTGGGGTGCACCCGGAGGCTCCAGCTGGTCCAGAACGCGGCCGCGCGGGGGATTATGGGGGCGACGAGGCGCTCCCATGTGACACCTCTCCTGCGCGAGCTGCACTGGCTCCCAGTGGTCTTCCGGGTGCGCTTCAAGGTGTTGGTGACCACCTTTAAAGCGCTCCATGGCTTAGGGCCGGGGTATTTACGAGACCACCTTCTGCCACCAATAGCCTCCCACCGGCCAGTACGCTCGCACAGAGTGGGCCTCCTCAGGGTGCCGTCCGCCAGACAATGTCGGCTGGCGACCCCCAGGGGGAGAGCCTTCTCTGTGACGGCGCCCACCCTCTGGAACAACCTTCCCCCAGAGTTACGTATAATAACAGACCTCCGGATTTTTCGTCGGGCCCTGAAAACCTATTTATTTCAACAAGCTGGGCTGGCCTGAGTTAAATTTTAAATTGATTTTAAATTGGGTTATCTTAATTTCGGCCAAAATATTTAATTATTTTAATACTGTTCTTAAATTTTGTATGCTTTGTTTTTATCTTGGCTGTGCACCGCCCTGAGTCCTATTGGAGAAGGGCGGTATAGAAATTTAATTAATAAATAATAAATAAATAAATTTTGGCATGCAACGCCTTATAGCGCCATCTTGAGAGAAGGAGTTGAAAAACAGTTTATATCCAGGATGTGAGGAGTCTGCAGATATCTTCTTACCCTCCTTCTGACCCTAGGAATTTTATTGAAGGCAAGTAGGTTGCAAATGTTCTTTCTGCAGTCTTAACTTATCCGTTGAACGCTGTACCTATTTGTTTGGTTGCTGTACCAAACCAGACAGTTATAGAAGTGCAAATAACAGACTTAATAATTCTTCTGTAAAACTGTATTAACAGCTCCCGGGGCAATCTGAACTTCCTGAGTTCACACAGGAATAATATTCTTCGTTGTGCGTTTTAAATTACGATTCTAATGTTGAATGTCCATTTCAAGTTCTGGGAGATTATAGGACCCCAAAACTTGAAAAAATTCTACTGCTGATACAGTGCTGTCAAATACAGTAAGAGGTTGTAAAATAGAAGGGCCCCTCCTAAAATTCACTCTCATCTTTACAGTTTTAAGCATGTTCCGCTTCCAATTGTTACAACTGCACTAGGGGGCCAGTGGTGGGTCGCCCCCGGTTCGCACCAGTTCTATAAAACCGGTGGGAGGCTCCGCCCACTGACCCTGACATCCTCAGAACGCTACTGCGCACGGCCCCGTTGCGAACCGGTAGTAAAGGTAAGTAGAACCCACCCCTGTAGGGGGCCAGTTGTTCAATCTTCCATATGCAGACTCATCACTAACTCAAATGAAGCCAGTAACCATTGTATTGCCTGCAAACGTCAGAACAAATTAAGTGATAATGTAATGAAAATGTAAATCAAAATAAACCAAATTTCTTCTTACTTGTAAGATGTGGTCAACCAAGGACGCATCTCTTTAGTTGTGTGAGTTTGGAACAACTGAAGGAATTCCGGATAATTCAGCGTGGAGGTCTCATTCATTCCCAAGATACCAAGAAGACGCACGTATTCCTCATCTGTCATGCTGATCATGAAACTGTCCAGCAGGCGTCGGAAGTCAAGCATTGTGACTACACCATCGTTGTTTCTATCTATTTTACGGAAGGCAATGTATGCATCCTAGTAGGGAATATCCAACTGAGTATCAAAATTGGATCAACTTTTCTTTTCTACTCAGAGAAACAATATTATGCCATATACTATACCCGTGATGGCAAACCTATGGCACGCGTGCCACGGATGGCACATGTAGCCATATTGGTGGGCACAAGAGCTCAGCTCTGACGCGCGCCAGCTGACTTTTGGGCTTTCTGGACCCACCATAAGTAGGGAAACAGATTGTTTCCTGCCTCCGGAGGGCCTGGGGGGTGGTAGGGAAGCCCAGTTTTTTTCTCTCCCCAGGCTCCAGAGCCTTTCTAGGAGTCTGGGGAGGGCGAAAACAGCCTTCCCCATCCCCCCAGAGGCCCTCCAGAGGCCGAAAATGAACAAGTTTGCCAACTTCCGGAAGTTGGCAAACAGGCCGTTTCCGGCCTCCGGAGGGTGTCCGGGGGTGGGTAAGGCCGTTTTCGCCCTCCCTAGACTCCTAGAAAGGCTCTGGAGCCTGGGGAGAGAGAAAAACGGGCCCACTGGGCCATCACGTGCCAGGAGCGTGGGGAGTGTGGGGGGATGGCATGCGCATGCACGGGGCGCATAGAATTATGAGTGTGGGCACGCATGCACGTGACACCCCCCCGCGCTCCCCCTGCTCCTGGCACGCGATGGCAAAAAGGTTAGCCATTACTGTACTATACTATACACTATTTTATACTATAACATTAACTCTTCAGCTAAAAGTATTTTTGCTGGATTATAAATTTAAAACTATTTAGGAAACAGGACACATGGGAAATCTGAATGTTTTCTTTTCAAGACAGTATAGACAACCATATAGAAGTTTTTAATAGTGTATCCTATTTGGAATAGGGACGTGGTGGCTCAGTGGCTAAGACACTGAGCTTGTCGATTGAAAGGTCGGCAGTTCAGCGGTTCGAATCCCTAGTGCCACGTAACAGGGTGAGCTCCTGTTACTTGTCCCAGCTTCTGCCAACCTAGCAGTTCAAAAGCATGTAAAAAGTGCAAGTAGAAAATTAGGGACCACCTTTGGTGGGAAGGTAACAGCATTCCGTGAGCCTTTGGCGTTTAGTCATGCCGGCCACATGATCACAGAGACGTCTTCGGACAGTGCTGGCTCTTCAGCTTTGAAAGGGAGATGAGCACTGTCCCCTAGAGTCGGGAACGACTAGCACATATGTGCGAGGGAAACCTTTACCTTTACCTTATTCTGATTAATTTGATCTAAGCACTCTATGTTATTTTTAAAAATTGCATAGTTGAGTCTCTTACATGCAAAAAAGATGTACCTAACAGCAAACATGATTTGGTAAACACTTAGCAGATAGTTCACCCTACCATAGTATTTTTCAGACCTTGATAACTTTAAGATGAGTGTATTGGCTGGGGAATTCTGGAAGTTGAAGTATACATTGGTTGTATGCTTCAGTCGAACCAACTCAATCCAATTTTATAAAGAATAAACTGGTTTATTCTTTGTAAAATAATGCAACAGGCAACTCAGATTATGAGACTGCACATATAGAAAGCAGATCTGTAATAGGACATAAAAGATTCCTTCCAACAAACTGTAAACTACAAAATAAACTTAAATTTAAAAAAGTTTGAAGGGTTTATTTATATACTATCTTTACATGCCTATTTAATTCATTTGCTCCTAAACAATCCAATCAATTCCAGCTGTATGCTGATTCTTTCCCAAAGGCTTTTATTGAGATGCTACTGTTCTTCCCTCATAAACACTGGAACATTTTGAAACCCCAGAATGAAATGATCAAGAAGATCCTAACCCACGGCAAAAAATTACTGCTGTGAATTTGTTCAAATAGGCCTCAGAGATCTTCTGAGATATCTAAGAGCAAGAGAAAATCAGAGGTGGGCTGCTAGGGATTCGCAGGGGTTCGGGAGAACCTCTAGCTAAGATTCTGTGCAGTTCGGAGAACCCCCAAATCCCACTCCTGGCTGGCCCCTCCCACCCTGCCCTGCCCCTCCCAGGAGTCCCCACATGGCCCGTTTTGGATGCAAAATGGGCAGAGCGCGCATGGAGGCTCGGGGAGGGCAAAAAACGGGCCTACCAGAAGTTCAGGAAGGCCGGAAATGGGCCTGTTTCTGGCCTCCAGAGGGCCTCCGGAGCCTGGGGAGGCCATTATCGCCCTCCCAGAGACTTGAGGAAAGCCTCCGGAGCCCGGGCAGGGCAAAAACACCCACCCTCCCTGCCGTGGTGCAGGAGGCCAACTAGGCCACGCCCATCATGGCCACGGCCACCCAGCAACCAGGCAGAGAACCCCTTGCTAAAATTTTTGAAGCCCACCCTTGGAGAAAATGATCACAATAATTCAGAAGACCACTGTTCTCCATATCTCCATAGCTTATGAAGAAAATGTTCTGTCAATTGAATACAACCAATGTATACTCCAATTTCCAGAATTCCCCAGCCAGTATAGTCATCCATCAACATAAAGCCAAACAGTTAAAAATGTGTAAAATAATCTGTAGAGTTGTTTTCAAACTTTGAGTTAAGTGTGTAGGTGTAGGAGATGACCAAATGGAACCCAAAGGTGAGATCATATCAGTTTGGAATCCTTACGCATCCACAAGAGTGCTATGTTCAGCTCCGTGTGAATTCTGTTGACTCTTATTTACCATCAGTTTGATTTGACCATTAGATGATCAGTTTCTTGTGTATAGGTAGCATGTAATAAACTTTTAGTGCTTTGAACTCAACTCCTCTTTCTGACTATTTGTGGCTGATGCATGGAGCATCTAAATTTACAACGGGGAAACTTTAGAAGGAAGCAAGGAAAACCTTCGATATCCCATTGTTCTTTTTAGAACTGGTTGTGCACAAATATTTCTCTATAAATTATGATAAAATTAGTTTATTTTGTGTATTATATGGCTGGGTTTTTTTAGCTTTAATCCCAGTGGTCAACATAAGTAAAAACACACAGTATAAACTATATGAAAATAGCTAAATTGTCACATACAACACAGGAGTGAAAGTCATGTATAAAACTTTGTACCCAGAGATATTTATAATATAACATACATACCGCTCTGTCGGAGTTCTCATTTATTCATTCATTTCATTAATTTTGTTATGGTCACTCACTTTAGTAGACTCTGGGTGGCTTATAGGAAAGTGGATTGCATATACCTTTCTGATAGAGTCCAGAGTCACTGCTATGATATGGGTAGCTATATACTGTAGATGTAGGAAATAACCAGGCTGAGCCTGAGGGAGGGGTCAAATGGGTCATCTATCTCAAACCCTTGATGCCCACAAGAGATCTAAGTCCAGCCCACCTTGAATTCCATTGGCTTTGATCTACTGCCAATTTGCTTTGACCATTAGTAGTTCAGATTCTTGTAGAGAGCATGAGCTTACAATAAACCTTTATATTCATTCGAAATAGTCTGAACTTCCTGATTTTCCTGTCTTTGAAAATAAATAATCAAACAAACAGAACAAAATTAATAATCATGAGAAATCTGAATGTAATTACCCCATATTCTTCTGCAAGCTTGTCACTATACTGGCTGAGACATTCTTCAGCAGACATGAAATGACTTTTGCTAGCATTGACTCGGCGATTTGAACAGGGTCCACACAATCTGGAATCTGAAAGAATTATATCAATAACAATCCCTGTTATCCTTTTGCATGACATAGATTTGAATAACTGACATTAGAACCAGGGGTGGGCTTCTGGGGGTTCAGGAGAACCTCTAGCTAAGATTCTGTGCAGTTCAGAGAACCCCCAAATCGCACTCCTGGCTGGCCCTGCCCACCCTGCCCCACCCTCCCAGGAGTCCCCACGCAGCCCATTTTGGATGCAGGTAAGTGCAGGGCACGAGTGGAGCCTTGGGAAGGGTAAAAAACAGGCCTATCGGAAGTTCGGGAAGGCTTCCAGAGCCTGGGGAGGCCATTTTTGCCCTCCCGAAGGTTTGAGAAAAGCCTCTGGAGCCTGGGGAGGGCAAAAACGCCCCCCACTGTGGTACAGGAGGCCAACTAAGCCATGCCCACCAAGGCCACGCCCACCCAGCAACCGGGCAGAGAACCCCTTGCAAAAATTTTTGAAGCCCACCCCTGATTAGAACTGTAGTACATATTGATCAATATGTTGATCTCTACACAGCAATAGTTCAGATCCCTATATAACAATGCAGCCAATTAGATGGACCCCCTCGCTCTCCCTCCCTCCTAATTCCTTTGGTGAATAGCAATGCAACCGATTAGATGGACCCATTACTTTCTTTAATCCAGTCTTTCTCAACCTCTGCAACTTTAAGGTATGTGAACATATCTTTGAAAGATATGGTTCAATGCTTCCAAGATCAGAACCTTTAGAGTTCTGGGATGTAATCCATCAGGTTGTGATGATCTGAACTTCTCTAAAGTGGACAGGTCTTCTCTTACTATTTTCTTACCTATTTTAATTTGAATTCCGAGTCTGTCTTTTACAGTTCTGTTTTTGGTAGGCTGGGCTATTTTTTCTTTTTGTGTGAAGACAGATGCAAAGAAAGAATTAAGTAGCTATCTATCCACTATCTTCTCCCATTAGTGGACTAATGGTTTCTTTGACTTTCTTCTTTATTAGTTGAAAGAAACTTTTTTGAAATTATTTTTGACCTTGTTGCAAGTCTTAGTTCATTCTGAGCCGTACATTCTCCTGACTTCATCTTTGCAGATTTGGGCTATATGCTGGTTTTCTGCCTTACATTTGTGTCCCTCTTTCCATTTTTCTGTCGGAGTTTATCTTCCCCTTGCCTGGAACATGGACTGAAATTGTGTCTGTGACTATATCTGATAGGGAATATAAGTTTCCCCCTGATGCACCTTAGCTTTCATTTTGAATTTGCAGTTTTTAATAAAGGGACTTGCACTGATTATCTGCGTGCATCTTGTTGGGTACATCAGCGTCAGGCAAAGTACATAGAACTCTCATCTCAGTGATTCTGTGGTGTATCAAAGTACGTGCAAATAGGTTTCCTACTGCAGATCTTTCACAGAAACCCATTCCCCTCTCTGTGTGTAGATCTGAATCCAGCCAATCTCTCTTCCCTCCCCACTCACTCTCCCTCCCTCCTAATTCCTTTGGTGAAGCTCATAAACTGTAGACATTAACTCGGTATACCTGCAAGACTGAGGTAGTTCTCTCAAACACCTGGTGTCTTCCTCAAGAGGACCTATGTGAGATGAGGCTGCTGAGCAGAGGTGGTATTCAGCCGGTTCGAACCGGTTCATCCGAACCGGTAGTGAAATCGCGGGTGGGCCTGCCCCCCCATCCCACCCCAACCGCCACCTCGGCTCTATGCCGTCCTATTTAGGCATGTTTTTGAGGCTGGACGCATGTGCGGAAGGCACGCGTGTGAGCAAAGCACATACACAGAAGGCTGGGTGCTGAAGGTGCACACAAGTCAAAACGGGTGCCCACACGTGGGGCGAACCAGTGGTAACGAAATGTGAAACCCACTGCTGCTGCTGAGCCACTTGAAACCAAGGCCCTCTGCATTTCCCTCAAAGAAGATAGATATAGGTTGCCCAAATCTGTTCTTTGCATGGTGAAGTGGGGACCAGTGATGGGATTCAGCCAGTTCGCACCACTTCGGGAGAACCGGTTGTTAACTTTCTGAGCAGTTTGATGAACTGGTTGTTGGAAGAAATCATTAGGGCAGAGAACCGGTTGTTAAATTACTTGAATCCCGCCACTGGTGGAGACCCAGACAAACCATGAAGGACAACACAGGACTCCTGTGCTCCTGGTTGTCTCCTGCAAATGGCTTTTGTGCAACATAGGGAGGGACTTTGGTCCCACAGGAGTCATTTCCCCCGCAAGACAATTCCCCTAAAGTGCCACATATAACTGTAAAATCAGAGCTAGGCTTTGATCTCACATTTTCTCCTGCCATTTTGACTTTATCTCTTCCCTACAGACACCTTTGCCATAGTACAGGGGGGACATGAATGGAGAATAATATTGAATATTCAATGATCAGCACAACATTGAAGTGGAAGTGTTTGTCCAGTGCAGAAATCTGGGAAATTAAAGCACTTCTGCAAAAGATGCTATAGTTTTACTGCTTGGCAAAAGGTCATTTTGTTTGAACTAATGAATGTTGTAAAATGCATTTTTTGACAGTGTTGTGCAGCTGAATTGTTTTTCTCTGTGCAAATGCTTTTATTTATTTATTTATTTATTTATTTATTTATTTATTTATTTATTTATTTATTTGATGCAATTTGTATGCCGCCCTATCTCCGAGGACTCAGGGCGGCTCACAACGGTAAAATGCATAATTCCTGCCAATATAAAATTAAAATCCCAATTTAAAACAATTTAAAAATTCATTAACCCCCCACCCCGCCATCAGTCCAAGCTGCGGAACAACCAGGTCTTCAAATCACGGTGGAACGAGCGAAGGTCAGGGGCCATCTGGAGCTCCAAAGGAAGCTGGTTCCAGAGGGTGGGTGCGCCCACAGAGAAAGCTCTCCCCCTGGGGGTCATCAGCCGACACTGTCTGGCCGACGGCACCCTGAGGAGGCCCTGTCTGTGGGAACGCACCGGGCGATTGGGGATTGTTGCTGGCTGCAGGGGGTCCGACAAATATCCCGGGCCTAGGCCTAGGCCAATTTTCATATGTAGAGTTTTTCTGGCTAATTTGTATGGTGTGATTTTTTTTTTAAAAAAAGATTGTTCTAATTGCCATTTTATCTTACGGTATAATCGATAATTGCTAACAGGAATTCTGTAAGGCTGAGCACAATGAAGACTGCTAACAATAAAACTACAATAGTAAAATAAATATACAAACAATCTCTAACATTCACAGAAAACACTTGTAGAACTGGGTATGTTATGGGTGCAGTAAGGCTGCTGGTACTCTGGGGATTATTTTCACAAAGTGATGACATTTTAAAAATCCAGTTTGTATGGGAAAATGTTTGCATGTATGTATGCATATGCACATGTATAATTTGCTTCAGACATTTTGCTTGTTGACAGTTCGAGAGAAACCCCAAATCTCTGGTGTTTTAAGTAATACATAGAACAAAGGAAGAGTTTGAAGGGACCTTGGAGGTCTTCTAGTCCAACCCCCTGCTTGAGCAGGAGATGCTATACTATTTCAGACAAATGGCTGTCCAGTCTCTTTCAGTGAGGGGGCACCCACAACTTCAGAAAGCTGTATGAACCTATTCCATTGGTTGATTGTTCTCACCATTAGGAAATTTCTCCTTAGTTCTAGGTTGCTTTTCACCTTGGTTAGGTTCCAGCCATTGTTTCTTGTCTTGCCTTTCGGTGCTTTGGAAAATAGTTTGACACACACTTTGTAGGAGCCCCTCAAATATCGGAATATTGGAACAGTGCTATCACCTCTAGTTCTTCTTTTCATTAGACTAGACATGCCCAATTCCTATAACCGTTCTTTATATGTTTTAGCCTCCAACCCCCTAATCATTTTTGTTGCTCTTTCCTGCACTCTTTCCAGAGTCTCAACATCTTTCTTCTTTTATATTGTGATGACCAGAACTGGATGCGGTATCCCAAGTGTGGTCTTACTAAGATTCTGACCAGTGGTGAAATCCAAATTTTTTTTACTACCAGTTCTGTGAGCGTGGCTTGGTGGGCGTGGTGTGGCTTGGTGGGTATGGCAGGGGAAGGATACTGCAAAATCCCCATTCCCTCCCCACTCCAGGGGAAAGTATATTGCAAAATCCCCATTCCCACCCCACTCTGGAGCCAGCCAGAGGTGATATATGCCGGTTCTCCAAACTACTCAAAATTTCCGCTACTGGTTCTCCGAACTGCTCAAAATTTCTGCTACCAGTTCTCCAGAACCTGTCAGAACCTGCTGGATTTCACCTCTGCGTCTGATTCTCGACAATGCTGGCATTAGAGAATTGAGCCAAGGTACAGCATATCTGTCTTCAATCTTGCTCCAAAGCTATTTGTGGAATTTGGAGAGCACAGGTTTTTTTCATGATACCTTTCCCACTCATTAAGAGACCCATCTTTAGATGCCATCAGCTTATGTGATTCTGATTTGGAACCAGCCATCCTTAGCCATCAGTTTGTGTTGTAGAAAGTGCTTCAAGGAGATACCAGATATATAGAACTATATGACGCTAAGATGTCAGAAGGCAATTAACTCCTTGGAGTGGCTCCAGTTGTGTTGTACAATAAAGCTGATTCCTTCCTAGTCATATCCAGGTTCTGAGAAGCTTCAGCCAAGTTCCTGTCATCTCACAGAAGCTGATGCCTTTTAATAAAATGTATGTTAGTTTGAAAAGAGGCCCCCTCTTATTTTATTTTTTTTGCATAATACAAGAAATGAAAGAGATTAGTGGGTTTTCTTTTTTGTTTGCTTCTTGAATAGAGTTTCTTAGTTGCGGACAGAACAGAATGTAACCCAAACAGGACCATTGCCAGTTTCTCTTCTTTTCAGTTCAGAAGATAAGACTAACACTAGTAGTTGTCTTCCCAGCTTGTCTAAACTATGGGTTTCCCACACCACACACAGCTGGCTGATCCGGGGGTGGTTTCTACTTACCTTTACTACCAGTTCGCAATGGGGCCGTGCGCACGCTCTTCTGCGCATGCGCAGAAGCGTTTTGATGATGTCAGGTTCAGTGGGCGGAGCCTCCCACCGGTTTTACTACCGGTTCTATAGAACCGGTGTGAACCGGGGGCAACCCACCACTGGGCTGATCCCAGCTAACAAATCAGAATGCTTCCTTGTTCATTTATTTCTCTGGAATTTGACAAGTGCATTACATATTTGGTCAGCTTTTATCACAAAATAGTTAAATTTCCCCCCCTGATTTTAAAAAGCCAAGAAGTAGACACAACATCCGTATCTCAGAATCAATACATTACTTAGCCATGTATTTGCTCACCTTCAAACATTGCTACAAAATCAAGATAACTCAAGCCTCCAACTGGGAATCCTATTTTTTCAATTAATAGATTAAAATGTTCATCACTCATTGGCATCTGAATATCCTCCAGTAACTGTCAGAGAGAGAAAAGATGACTAGATTAAACACTGCAGATAAAAAAAAAAAAAAACACCTTGGAATATCACTGGCATCAACACAACCATATACACAATATCTACTCCCTTGAATTGAATAGGCAAACGCCCATCATGCTAAATGAACAAAATTTTGTTTCAAGAAAGAGCCATTGATGCTTGAAAAATGCACCAAATCCCAATCATTTAGTAAATTTGCAGTAACATAGTTTGGTGTGGTTTTGAAAATATAAAATTTGTAGAAACTGCTAGTTAAAAATAAAGTAACAGAATTGAATTCATTTTGCAATTCTCTCTACTTAATCATTCCAAGTCTCCCCACCTTTTCTAATTTGAGCATGTTCTTTTGTGTTTGTACAGTATTTTTTTTTAGTCCTTTTGTAATAGCTTCAGTGGTAATTGTTCTTGCAATTCTATTTCATTTTACTGATGT
Organism: Pantherophis guttatus; assembly: GCF_059756535.1. Lineage (NCBI taxonomy): Eukaryota > Metazoa > Chordata > Lepidosauria > Squamata > Colubridae > Pantherophis > Pantherophis guttatus. The sequence goes on from NC_142069.1 coordinate 79,100,340, forward strand.
ACCACTGGAGAAAAAAAGAAACATTGAATGGCTGACTGGCTTAAAAATGTGAAAAAAAAGTGAGAATGTGCTAATTAACAAATTATCACTCTTCAGGAGATTTTGAAAGCCTTTAAAAAGAGATTAGCAGCTTTGTATTTTAGTATAGCTTTTGCTATCAGATCGAATGTTTAATTTTAGAGCTACATGAGCAGAGAAATGAGAAAGAAAAATTCATTTCCTTGTGGTGTATTGTTGAGTTAATCCAAGAGAAGCAGTGTTGCCGGGATGGCACGATGGAATTCCCACACATAACCCCATTTCATGGCCTTTGTTGTAACTGCAAGGACAAGACCCTTTCTGAAATCAATAGAGAAGATACCCATATATTTCATTCACATATCTTCACTTAGAGTGCCAGCATACAAAAATATAGCAATAGCAGTAACACTGAGACTTATATACCGCTTTACAGTGCTTTACAGCCCTCTCCAAGTGGTTTACAGCAGGGGTGAAATGCTACCGGTTTGGACCGGTTTGGGAAAACCGGTGGTAAAAAATGCTACCGAACCGGTATTTCTGATAATTAACTGGGTGACGATCAGCTGTGACGCGCAGTTTACATTAGCTAGAATTGTCGGATTTCCTGCTTTCTAGCTAATCTAAATTGCGTGGCACAACGGATTCCCCCATCCTCACTGCTCTACTTACCTTTGCAGACTCTGAAGGCTTCAAAATGTTCCTTTTTTAGTGCTGCGCGGGCGCGCCTCAGGTGCACATGCACGCAAAGCGTGTGCTCGGTAGCAGACTTCAGAGGATTTCACCCCTGGTTTACAGAGTCTGCATATTGCCCCCAACAATCTGGGTCCTCATTTTACAGACCTCGGAAGGATGGAAAGCTGAGTCAACCTTGAGCCAGTGAGAATCGAACTGCCAAACTGCAGGCAAGCAGCAGAAGTAGCCTGCAGTACTGCATTCTAACCACTGCACCACCGCAGCTCTTAAAAATATCCAGTTATATCAGTGGTGTATTATTTACATCCAGGTTGTAAAGAAAGGGGGCATGGGTTTGATTCTGCTGTTTTGTGGCTGATTGCTTGACCACCCTCAATGCCCCTAACTGGGATTTAAATTGTGTTTTTAGGCAAAGGGTCCACTAAATGCCCTTCAAATATGCCTCTTTGCCCCTCAGTGCAAGATTCTCTTGCACTGGGCTAAGTTTCATGGCCTCTTTTGATGAGTTAAACATGACAAAGTCCAAGCTACAAAATGAAGATGGTAACAGAAAATGTAAGCCATGCTATGTGGAAATGATATGAGTGGGAGGATGGAAACTATGAAACATAAAAACCCCTAAACTGTTTACAGACTTTTCGTAAAAGCAAGATATAAGCAGAGCCCTAAGCAGAGAAGCCATCAAGAGAAAAGACAAAACAGAAACATTGGTTTGAATGACCGAGAGTAAATTAAAATGAAATTAAGAAGATATCAGGAGGAAGACTAAGTTGGTTTGAATGAGCAAGAGTAAATTAAAATGAAATAAGATTGTATTTACCTTGCGAAAATCTGTTTTACTCAACTTCCCGCTAGCTTGCTTGTTATAAGCAAGGAAGGCATCCCTCATGCTCGTTTCCTGATGCAGGATCCCATCCCTCATCCTTTCAAGGACTTCATCAACGGTTCTATTCCTGGCTTGTTTGTAGATGTGGTCTTCAATTTGCTTCATTCTAAAATCGGAAGAGTGGTTAACAGGGGTATCTGCATGGTATGGCCCAAAGAGTCAGGATGATGGCTGTGATGATGTGAGTGAAACTCCAACTATGCTATAAGTGCATTGGAGTAAGACGACTTAACTCTTCCCACAGCTAGATAAACTCATGGCATGATGTTGGGCTAGTTGTGCACTCAGTCTTTCTCACAAGGCAGTGGTGATGAAAACTGGAGAGGAAATTAAGGGAACTCCTGAAGGAAAAGTAGGAAATGAGTGAACACATCCATGAAGGCACTAGGAGCCATGATAGATGAAGAAGACATCACATATAATACTTACTTGTATTTATAGTTAGTTATCAGGCATTCGGACATATGCCTTTTCTAAATCTCTTTATAAAAATATCTAAGCCATCAGCCTTAATTTTATCCAGAGTCAATGAATATCCTAAACTAGTAAGTGCAAAACTGATTTTGTTGGGTCAAACATTATACAATATTAATATAATATTAAGATACTTACAAGATGTCATAATAGTATCTTTTTCCTTCTGAGTCTACAGTTGGTTAATTTATCTGATCAATGCCTGGAGTTCTGCTCAGCATAGCTGGCTGGAGAATTCTGGGAGTTAAAGTCCACAAGTCTTAAAGCTGCCAAGTTTGAAGAACTCTGGGCTAGAACATTGTTTCTCAGATTTGACAACTTTAAGGTGACACCTTAAAGTTGCCAAGGTTGAGAAACACTTGGTTAGAAGAATCCATGGAAGGCAATGCAGATAAATGGTCCATACCTTTAACACACTGATGGGCATTATGGAGGACAAGGCCACTGCTGGCTGCAAAAGCTCTAGGTTTTCACTTAAAGTAAAGCTATTTTTTATTAATGCTTCTCTCAGAAGACAATAAAAGAGCAATCAGTCTGAACTGCAGCCCCAAGCTAGAAGGGAGGGGGGAATAAATATGCAAATTAAACAATAACAGTCACATTTGAGTCAAGGAAGACTCCTAGCAAATCTACGTGAGTTTCTTAAGCAATAGTAAGTGTTATTTCATAAGAAATAACTTGTCAATTTCCCAGTCTAACTTACTGTGTGGTCTCCCTTCCAACCACTAACCAGATTGACTCTTGCTTACTTTTCTGAGATCATTTCCCCAAATCCCCAAAACTTTAACCTTAGACTGTCTACTGTAGACCTCACCCCATTCCTAAGAGGTCTGCATAAGCACACCAGCACGCCTACCATCCCTGTCCTAATGTTTTCTTTTATTTGTATCCTTTTCATGTATTTATAATTATGTTTACACTTGTATCTGTCATAAAATACATGTTTGGCGAAATAAAAATTAATTAATTATGATGCTTTGGCTTGCTTAGAGGAGATGAAGGCCACTGTCTTCAAGGAGTGGGGAAATTCTGTGGAGCCTCAGGGGATCAGGGGGCTTCAACAAGAGCAAAATTTTAGGTACTTGTTTCATACAGAACATCAAAGGAACATTCAGAAAAGCCAGACGTTCTAAAGCTAAACTTTCCTATGGATAATTATTACATTCCTACTTTAGCAGTCACAGATGGGCTACCTCTCTGGAAGATCCATTGGCTTCTTTTCCTCTGCCTGCTGATTCTCTCGTAGGGAAAAGGTGCTGGTGACAGCTGTTAATTCTTTTGGCAAATCGGCCACTCCTAAACTGTGCAAGAGCATCTTGTAGAGAACCCCTTCTGTAGTATCATCCTGGTATTTCTGGTACAGCCTGCACATCAACCAATTCAAAACAATTATGATCGTTGTTTCTCTTGATAAATAATACATCTCATACATGTAACCCTCTCTATCCCTTTATACAGTGGTGGGATTCAAGTAATTTAACAACCGGTTCTCTGCCCTAATGATTTCTTTCAACAACCATTTTGCCAAACTGCTCAGAAAGTTAACAATCGGTTCTCCCGAATTGGTGCAAACTGGCTGAATCCCACCACTGCCTTTATATCCATGTACCAAAGTCTGACATTTCTTTGTTCCAAAAGAATTCTTGTACGGTTGTGCTGTTAATCAATTAAAATTTCGCTGGTGATAAAGAACAAAGATATGATTCACATGGTAAAACACCTTAAATTATTTCCTTTGTTCTTTCAAGAACTAGCTTTCTGCTCTTACAAAGTTTTCTTGGGTTGCATTTTTTGAACTGAATAGTCCAGTGAATAGGTTAAGTGATTAATAAGTTGAATATTTTTTTTAAAAAAAATCAAGAACAGATTTTAAAAAAAGACTCCGAGAACAGTTGCTGAATATTCTTTTCACAGCAAATCATATATCTTTTAAGTTGACTCAAATGTAAGAATAACCAATAAATAACCACTGAATGCGGATGGTTTTTATTTACTGCAGTTCTATGTGCTGTACCAGAAAATAACTTTTCATTAAAGGGATGAGGGGGAACCTCTGTAAATTGACACATTTAAAACATATTAAAGGGAGAAGGGACAGAACTACTAGTAACCGGACTTCCCATTTAGGTTTCAGTTGATGGGAACATACAGCACCTCAGCACAAAGGGGAAATAGATACAAAGATGAATACGATCTGCAGAATTGCATTTAATGAAACATCTTTAATCTCATTACTGCTTTTCATTCTGAATATCACCTGCCAAAGAACCATCTGCAACACATATGCCAGTCACCCAGTCTCAGCAGCAAAAAATTGCCATATGCCCCGAAGAGGTGCAGCAGCACCCAATTAAGGCCAAAATGCTATCTGCTGTAAATCACAAAGCAGAAGCCTTAACTGTTTGACCTACATCTTCTGATTGCAAAACCTGCAAGAGACTTCTTACCATCTATTTTCAAAAATGCTTAGAAGTCATGTCAACTTGACTTCTGTAACAATGGATCCAGAATCTCTCAGCAGCTCTGTGTTTGTGAAGGAACAGTGCCATCCACTGTTCCTTGCCATAATCAGGTGAATTTGGATAAGGCCCTTTCACCACTGCTGAAAGTGGTTCCTCCTATTCCTTTACCTTGATCTCCATCTCTGGCCTATGTTTCTAGCCATTGTTTCCAAGGGAAGAGGGAGAGGAGAGGAGAGGAGAGGAGAGGAGAGATAGAATAGAATAGAATAGAATAGAATAGAATAGAATAGAATAGAATAGAATAGAATATAGAATACAGAATATAGAATATAGAATATAGAACAGAACAGAACAGAATAGAATAGAATAGAATAACAGAGTTGGAAGGGACCTTGGAGGTCTTCTAGTCCAACCCCCTGCTTAGGCAGGAAACCCTATACCATTTCAGACAAATCATTGTCCAATCTCTTCTTAAAAACTTCCAGTGTTGGAGCATTCACAACTTCTGGAGGCAAGTTGTTCCACTGATTAATTGTTCTAACGGTCAGGAAATTTCTCCTTCTTTCTAAGTTGCTTCTCTCCTTGATTAGTTTCCACCCATTGCTTCTTGTCTTGCCTTCGGGTGCTTTCGGGAATAGCTTAACTCCCTCTTCTTTGTGGCAGCCCCTGAGATATCGGAACACTGCTATCATGAGACAAAGCCCAGTAGAGTTAATGTTTCTACAGTAAATTCCTTGAGGTTGCTATGGATGGTCAGAATAAGAGGGAAGGTCCAGGATATGAGGACTGTTTAAAGCCACCCACTTCTGGGCTGGGGACGAGAAGAAAGCAATGGTATGGGAACCCAGCAGAGAAGACACATTGACAAGGAAATGGATGCCAGGAAGAGGGGCAAGTGAAGGAAAGCCCAGAGAAGTAATTAAATCCAGGTGGATGAGAGGACCAAACAGCATGAAATAGTTCTTAAACTGAGGCCAAACAACACTGAGCTATCAAAAAAGCGTGGTCCAGGGCAATCTTCAATCAATCAGAATAGAACTGGAAGGGACCTTGGAGGTCTTCTAGTCCAGCCCCTTGCTCAAGCAGGAGATCCTATACCATTTCAGACAGATGGCTGTCCAATCTCTTCTTAAAAACCTCCAGTGATGAAAGTACCCACAACTTCTGGTGGCAAGCTGTTCCACTGGTTAATTGTCCTCACTGTTAGGAAGTTTCTCCTTAGTTCCAGGTTGCTTCTCTCCTTGATTAGCTTCCATCCATTGATTCTTGTCTTCTATTCTCTCCCTTTCAATGTATCTTTATAGTCCTATCAATTAACTTGTCTTTTTTCATTAACAAATAAATTGGATGAAACAAAATAGCACTTGAGTACGGGCATTTAGAATTTTCTCCAGATTTTCGGAGCAATATTTCTCAACTTTTGCAACTTTGAGGTGTGTAAAAAAAAAAAAAAAAAAACCTCTGCTTTAGAGATTTAGGACAGTTTAGGTGACAATTTCTCTTCATTTTATCCATACAGTTAGGTAGCTGTCGCTTAACAAGCCCTAAGCTGCTCCATATGTGCCTGCGACAGACTTAAGGATGCCACTTCCGCTGTGGTTGTTAAGCAAATCATCCACAGTCATTAAGTGACACATCTTGTGACTGCAACTTGCAGTTTTACTGCGGGCTTTCTCATTGACATAGTTGTCAGAAACTAGCTGTGAAGATCAAAAAAACGTGACTGTGGGATATTGACTATTGTAAATGCATGTGGGTTACAAAACAGCTGATTCTCAATCGCCGAACTGCAGGAACACTGCCACAGTTTCAAGTATGAAGACCAATAATGAAGCTACTTTATCAGTAAGTAGCACTCTAATTTTGAACGATTGCTACAGGCTTAAAATGGACACCTAACTTCAAAAACGTCATCAAAAAAGCACGACAAAAAATGTTCTTTCTGCACCAACTCAGAAAGCTGAAACTGCCCAAAGAGCTGCTGATCCAGTTCTACAGAGGAAGTATTGAGTCTGTCATCTGCACCTCTATAACTGTCTGGTTTGACTCTGCAACCCAACAAGACAGACACAGACTTCAGAGGATAATTAGAACTGCAGAAAAAACACAATTGCTACCAACCTGCCTTCCATTGAGGACCTGTATTCTGCACGAGTCAAAAAGAGGGCTGAGAAAATATCTACAGACCCCTCACATCCTGGACCTAAAATGTTTTCAACTTCTACCCTCAAAATGATGCTATAGAGCACTACAAACCAGAACAACTAGACACAAGGACAGTTTTTCCCCGAATGCTATCACTCTGCTAAACAACTAATTCCACAACACTGTCCAATTAACTACTAAGACTGTACTAATTCTTCTCCTCATTCATACTAGTACCTATCTCTTCCCACTTATGGCTATATCCATGTTGCTTGTATCTTTACAACTTATATTGTTTTCATTGTTTCATTGTTTCAGTATGATTTGATTGCTTATTAGTATCCTATGACTATCACTAAGTGTTGTATCTTATGATTCTTGATGAATATTTTTTTCTTTATGTACACTGAGCGTATATGCACCAAAGACATATTCCTTGTGTGTCCAATCACACTTGGCCAATAAAGAATTCTATCCTGTTCTATTCATCTTAAACTCAGGCAGTTTACAGGAATAAAACAATATATCTGACTTTCTGCTGTTTAAAGTACTAGATTTATTGGAAATTTAGTGACTTAACCTGCAGGCCACTGGCTACCACTTCACTTTACAGAGTAAATGGAAAACGAAAGGTGTAAATATGCTATGATGAGCTAGGTTTCTTTTTGTTCATACTGTAATTCACATTGTTGAAAGTTGCCAAACTGGCAAGATTTATTTATTTAATCAATCCATTTGTGCCTGCTGCAATCAAAAGGAGTTTCAGTATTCACAACAACATACAATAATGCAATAAAACATCCATGGTGTAAACATAAAATCAATCCTTAAAAATATACAAATCAAATATAGAACCATCTACCATATGTCTGCATCGTCTTATTTACTAGATGCTCTCTGGAGCAATTCAGTCTTGAACAGTTTCCAGAAGGTCTGTGACACACTAGTCATTGTCACTTTCAGTCAGGAAGTTACTCCATTATATGGATGAAGAGACACACCAAAAAACAGGTCGACTTAGTTCTATGCTTTTAGCAGCCATTCCATTCTTGACCTTGGCTTCAGACTCTGAGATCCTCAGTTTTCTTTGTCTGAGCTATACAGATGACTTCCCATTCAGTCCCTCAGTGCGACAGAGGTTTCTGAACCCTTTGAGGTGGGCCGGGTCAGAAAATCTTCTGCAAAAGTTTGATGGGAACTCTCCTTTGTTGAAATTGGCTCAAACGATCAGCTCTTGCACGACTGTCTGTGTTTTCCCTTTCCTTCCACTTTTAACTGGGGAGTTAGACTACACCTACTGTGTTTCCCCAAAAATAAGACCCTATCTTATTTTTTTTTGAACCCTGAAATAAGCGCTTGGCCTTATTGCCATGCGCTCAAAAGCCCGATTGGGCTTATTATCAGGGGATGTCTTATTTTGGGGGAAACAGGGTAGTCTTGAGTTTCTCCCATTTCTTTGTTTCCTGGTTTAACGCATATTATAGAATAGAATATAGAATAACAGAGCTGGAAGGGACCTTGGAGGTCTTCTAGTCCAACCCCCCTGCTTAGGCAGGAAACCCTACACCACTTCAGACAAATGGTTATCCAACATCTTCTTCAAAACTTCCAATGTTGGAGCATTCACAACTTCTGGAGGCAAGTTGTTCCACTGATTAATTGTTCTGACTGTCAGGAAATTTCTCCTTAGTTCTAAATTGCTTCTCTCCTTGATTAGTTTCCACCCATTGCTTCTTGTTCTACCCTCAGGTGCTTTGGAGAATAGCTTGACTGCCTCTTCTTTTTGGTAGCCCCTGAGAAATCGGAACACTGCTATCATATCTTCCCCTAGTCCTTCTTTTCATCAAACTAGACATACCCAGTTCCTGCAACCGTTCTTCATATGTTTTAGCTTCCAGTCCCCTAATCATCTTTGTTGCTCTTCTCTGCACTCTTTCTAGAGTTTCCACAACTTTTTTTACATCGTGGCAACCAAAACAAGAGCCTGTAGTACAGTGGACTAAAGCACTGTTATTAACAGATTAACATCTGCTGCCTGCAATTACTGCAAATTCAAATCTCACCAGGCTCAAGGTTGACTCAGCCTTCCATCCTTTCAAAGGTAGGTGAAATGAGGACCCAGATTGTGGGGGCAATAAGCTGACTTTGTATAAAATATACAAAAGTATGAAGGCTATTGCTTAACGCACTGTAAGCCACCCTGAGTCTCCAGAGAAGGGCGGCATATAATTTAAAGCAAAAACAACAACAACAACAACAACTGGATGCAGTATTCTAAGTGTGGCCTTACCAAGGCATTATAAAGTGGCAGAAGGCATTAAAGAATATTCATACAGGTGTTGCTGAAACAATCTCTGCATAGTTTCTCCAAGGTCATCTTCCTATAACCAACTTCCCTTTAGATGTTCCACTTGTCCACAAGAGCATGGAAGTAATAGTAGTTTTTTCCAATGGAAATGGGTATGTTTAGCCTAAAGAAGAGAAGGCTAATGACAAATATGATAGCAATCAAGCACCAGTCCTTGGTGGGATGGCCCAGGGAAGAGGGTGTGAATTTATATTCCATACTGCCTCCATAATAGAACAAGACTCAATGGGTGGAAGCTTTATAGAGGGACATGGAAACTCAAAATAAAGAAGAATTTCCTCATCATGAGAGCTATGAAGCAACAGAACAGCTTTCCTCCTGGAATTGTGGGAGCTCCATTACTGGAAATTATTAAAGAAAGATTAAACAACTATTGGTCTGGGATGGTCTGAATATTTCTGTTTTGGGCAGGGGATTGGACTAGATGACCTCTAAAGTCCCAAAAACAATTTTGTTTCTAATTAGCAATAGCACTTAGACTTATATATCACTTCATGGAGCTTTACAGAGTCAGCATATTGTCCCCCAACAATCTGGATCCTCATTTTACCGACCTCGGAAGAATGGAAATCTGAGTCAACCTTGAGCCAGTCAGAATCGAACTCCTGGCATTAAGTAGAGACAACCTGTAATATTGCATTTTAACCACTGTGCCATCATGGCTAAATAATTCTGAGTGTGAAAGAACTGGCTTAATTTGAAACAGGCTGTTTGAATCCCTTAATGGGCATTCTGACCTTAAACAGCTCTACTCAAGCATGATGCAATTCCAAATGTCCAATGTATTTTGCTTTACACTCAAAACCATCAATGTACGCTTGAAATGGGGTATTATAATTCAAAGTTGTTCAGAACTGAAATATTTTGCAGCTAAGTATCCATGATATCTGCACCTCTATAACTGTCTGGTTTGGTTCTGCAACCCAACAAGACAGACACAGACCTCAGAGGATAATTAGAACTGCAGAAAAAACAATGGCTACCAACCTGCCTTCCATTGAGGACCTGTATACTGCATGAGTCAAAAAGAGGGCTGTAAAAATATTTACAGACCCCTCACATCCTGGACATAAATTGTTTCAACTTCTACTCTCAAAACCACGCTATAGGGCACTGCACACCAAAACAACTAGATACAAGGGCAGTTTTTTCCCGAACGCCATCACTCTGCTAAACAAATAATTCCCTCAACACTGTCAAACTATTCATTAAGTCTGCCTTACTATTACTATTAATCTTCTCATTGTTCCTATCACCCATCTCTTCCCACTTATGACTGTATGACTGTAGCTTGTTGCTGTATCCTTATGATTTATATTGATTGTTTCCTAGTATGATTGCTTATTTGTACCCTATGACTATCATTAAGTGTTGTACCTTATGATTCTTGATGAATGTATCTTTTCTTTTTATGTACACTTAGAGCATATGCACCAAAGACAAATTCCTTGTTTGTCCAATCACACTTGGCCAATAAAAAATTCTGTCTGTCTGTCTGTCTGTCTGTCTGTCTACCTATCGATCTATCATCATTAGCCATCGATCTATCATCATTAGATCTATTTTAACCTTGATGAGTTTATCTTCCATCCAGCTGAAAATGGAGGTTTGTATCTGACACTGGAAGGCAAGGGTTTGCACAGTACAGAATTAAAAAAAAATAAAGAATGAGATCTTTGCCCTCAGTAGGGTCCTCTAATTATCCATCAGAACAAGCATGGTTTAATAGTGGAGGGAACAGTTCATGACTCAGTTCAGAATTCTTGCACCGAACATGGTTTTGAGTGAGATGACTTCAATGGTTTCTTTCCTCTTTGTGTCTCTATATCTTTAGGAAGAATTGCAACAGTGGTTAAGATGCACAGGGGTTCCAAAGGGATGGAACTTAATAGAGCGAAGTAAATATTCCTCTTCCCCTCTACTAAATCCCCAGCTCTGGGTTTTGATAGCACAGAGGCATGTTAGGTAGGGTCAAACCTATTTATTCTGCCCAATTGCGAGCCAGCTTTTTCTTTGTATACCACCAGGGTGTAACTAACCCCCAATTTTGGATTGTCTGTCTTGGCCTCAACAGAAATGTTCTGGCAATTAGTTCTCAACTTCCTAGAAGTGATCCAGTCTCCAAATGGGCTGAATAATGACAACGAAGGGGAGAGAAAAAAAGGCAAAAAAAGGGCTGAATGCCCAGCACAGTCCAGCCTTCAATATCCGTCCCTTGGGAAGACCAAGAGGAGGAAATCCCCCTTCCCCTGGCAACAGCCACAGGCAGCTGAAAGAAACAAAGTCCAAGGCAACTCACAGAAGCGAAGTCAGAACGGTCCAAAGTCAGCCGAAATCGAAGATTCAATGTCAGAAACCAAATAAGCAATCCGTAGTCAAACAATCCAAGCCAATTACCAGAAAATCGAATACCAATTAGACAGAGAGTAAAGGAAACAAGCCAGAGCTAAAGACCCACACACCAGTCAGCGCTGAAGGACTGAGTCAAAAGCTAGTCTACCCAGCAACAAGGGCGTGACTTAGCTTGATTGACAGACTCAGTCCTTTAAGCTCCCCTTCCTATCCTATACCTACTTGGTGGGAAAACCAGTTGCAATGTATGGCTGTGAAAGTTGGACCATAAGAAAGGCTGAGTGCCAAAGAATTGAGGCCTTTGAACTATGGCACTGGAGAAGACCCTTGGACTGCAAGGCGATCCAACCAGTCAGTCCTAGAGGAGATCAATCCTGACTGCTCTTTAGAAGGCCAGATCCTGAAGATGAAACTCAAATACTTTGGCCACCTAATGAGAAGGAAGGACTCACTGGAGAAGAGCCTAATGCTGGGAAAGTTTGAGGGCAAAAGAAGAAGGGGACGGCAGAGAACGAGGTGGCTGGATGGAGTCACTGAAGCAGTCGGCGTGAGCTTAAATGGACTCCAGAGGATGGTAGAGGGCAGGAAGGCCTGGAGGAATGTTTTCCATGGGGTCATGATGGGTCAGACATGACTTTGCAACTAACAACAATAACAACAACAACTTGGTGGGAAGAGTAAGACAGGGAAACAGACATTAATTTATAAAGCTGTAGTTTATGGAGACACTGTAATGTATGGTGGAAATTTTCTAGGAACCCATGTTCATCTTGGACTTAAAAAAGACCCTCATTTACAAATATGGATGACAATAAATAGCCAAATAATGATGACGTCCAAAGGGAGTTGAGAATAAAAAATGGGAGGAAAAAAAACACATTTGAAATGACTATTTACTAAAGTATTTACTTACGCAATAAAATGGTCATCTGTTAATGAGGGGCAATAGAGCTGAAGGATCTTTCGGAAATTATTTCTGCTAATAATACCCTCACCTCGAGGATCACATGCTTGCAAAGCTTTGTTAAATTCATTCCAATACCCTTTCACTTGCTCCGTTAGAACATCTTCTGCCTAGCGTAAAATCGTTTAAGGAAGGAAGTTCAAATTACAGAGAGTTGGAATATTGTGAAATTATAAAGTCCAATAAATCAAAATTCTTGAGTGACTTTTTAAAAGGAAGCATCTTGTTACTTACAATATTCCAGGCTTCAAGGACAGAAGTTGGCTTTTTAGCCTTCTTTGAACTATTAGCCCACTTCGAATCCGTCTAATTGGATTAAAAAAAAAAAGTTAAATTAGAATTCTCTCATATTGTTTCTAAAAATCAAGGTCAGAAAGAACATAAAGGTTTTAAAAACCTGCACTATACCACTATGTAGGGAAAATATCTGGTCGATATGATATCCAGACCAGGGGTCTCCAACCTTGGCAACTTTAAGACTTGTGGACTTTAAGACTTGTGGAATTCTGAGAGTTGAAGTCCACAAGTCTTAAAGTTGCCAAGGTTGGAGACCCCTGATCCAGACAATTTATTAAGAGCTTGCCTTTATTAAGAGCAAAGGACAAGCGAGAGTACAGGTTTCAGAGGGCAATAAAGCTGGCAGCTAGTGATGGCTAACCTTTTTGCCATCGTGTGCCAAAAGCGGGGGAGTGCAGAGGGGTCGTGCGCGCGTGTGCCCACACTCATAGTTCAATGCCTCCTGTGCCCCACTCCCCCGTGCATGCACACACAACCCCCACCCCCCACCCCGGATCGTGTTTTGGGCCTAGCAGACCTCCCTGAAGCCTCCAGCGGCTGGAAACGGCCCATTTCCAGACTTCCAATAGGCCTGGTAGGCCCATTTTTCGTCCTCCCCAGGCTCCAAAAGCTTTCTTGGAGCCTGGGGAGGACAAAAACCACCTCCTCCACCCCCCTGGAGGCCCTCCAGAGGCCAAAAATGCCCTCCCAGAGCCTTCAAATGAGCCCTGTACTTATCTGGCATCCAAAACAGGCTGCGTGGAGACCCTGGGAGGGGAGGGACAGTGTGGGCCAGCTGGGGAGCTGAGCTAGGGCAACAGCTCGTGTGCCTGCAGATATCGCTCCATGTGCCACCTGTGGCATGCGTGCCATAGGTTCGCCATCACGGGCATAGAATAAAAAATGAAAACTTAGCCAACTGGATTTGATCTGAATTTCTGTTTCCTTAAATAAGCAGAAACACACAATGATGGGACTTTTGCCCACCTATATCAGTGTTGGTGAACCTTTTCAGCACAGAGTGCTTTACCGGTAGTAAAGGTAAGTAGAACCCACCCCGGATCTAAGTTCTCCCCAGTCACAGCATGACTCAGCTTTCAAGAGGAACCCAAGGAATGTGAGGTGAATGAAGGATATATACATACAGTGGTATCTGTTGACAACCTGTCCCCCAAAGCTTAGGAATAGCTGTTTTTGAACCTTTGCTTCTTGTTTTAATCATCTATTCCAGAAAGAAATATAGATAAATGATTGATGATGGAACTTACTACGGAATCTTTTTCAAAGAGGTTTAAAAATTCATTGTAACTTAGATGTCCAGTATGTTCTGGATCAATTATCTTGATTAGTTCTTGGAAATCATCATCACTTATTCGAAACATGATGCAATCTAAAATACGTCGAAGCTCATTTCTTGTAATTTTCCCATCTTGATTCTAAAAACATAAGCAGAGCATTTAGCAGTGTTAAAAGATAGCATAAAACCTGTAGCTTACTTTCCATTTCACAAATCTAAAAGATATTCAATTTACTTTACTCTACTAGGCAGTTATTATTTATTTAAATTATTATTTAATTTTTCAGAGCTAGTGATTATTATGGATTGCCAACATGATCGCCAACGTTCGATGACAGACATGGCCGAAGAAGAAGAAGAAGAAGAAGAAGAAGAAGAAGAAGAAGAAGAAGAAGAAGAAGAAGAAGAAGAAGAAGAAGAGATTATGTAAAGCCATTGGCCAAAAATTATAATTTTTTATTTATAACGAAATCCAGTATGAAACATGCCTTTGAAAGGGATGCCCATTGTTCACTATCCTGATAACCCTCAGGGTAAGAAAGCTTTAATTCCCATCTATCCTTCCCACCCCCAGTTTACCTGTTACTTTAGATATGGTGATTACCACAGGTTTATAAAAAATCAAAATAAGAAATCAAAATCAAAGTAAGAAAACACTTTATCTGCCCCCCATAGGAGAAAAAATAGCACTTTCCTGTTACAGTTGATCTCTAATTAATGTTGTCAAGAATTGTATGAATTTTCTTATGTTGGTTTAGCATATGGAACAGCGAGAAGCTTACTTCCAAAGGGAAATAGATCAAAATGGACATACATGGGAGAGCAAAATATTGCTTTCCAATTTTTCCTTTATTCTAAGTAGCTACTATCAGGCAATATGTGACTGATTTCATCCTTATTGGGAGTCATCAGCATATGTTACCAGATTTTTCACACTTGAGATCTGTTTTTCAACCTCAGCAACTTCAAGATCTGTGGCTTCAACCCATCAGCATGCTAATTGGGGAATTCTGGAACAACTTCCAGAATTCCACACATCTTCAAATTGACATTGAGAAACACTGCTTTAGATTACTATCTTCAACGGTGGTGTTCAGTGGTCTTGCAAGCAAAAAGATGTACAATAGCAGTGATGGCTAACCTTTTCCGGACCGAGTGCCCAAAGCACGCACACGAACCCCCAAAATGCAATACACATGCACCCCCCCTGTGCATGTGACCCCTGCCTCATGCATGCGTGCCTCCTCCCCTATGCATGGCCCCCCTGCATGCACCTCGCCCCCCACGCATGCATACGTGGGGCCTGTGCCCTGGCTGCCATGCATGCCGTACGTCTTGCATGTGCCCCGGCACCCTATGCATGCGTGGCAGAGATCTGAAGACCAGCTGGCCAGCGGGAGCCCCATGCACATGCGCAGTGGAGCTGAGCTGGGGCAACGGCTCACGTGCCCTCAGCGGTGCCATACGTTCGCCATCATGGTACTTACTATAGAATCTAGTCTATGTGGTTCATTTTCCCTGAAGCTTTCAGGTTAGAGAAATATGGAGTTCAATTCGTGGTAAAATGTTTGAACCCCACAGAAAAGATCCAGCTATCTATATCAGTCAACTCCAAACACAGATTGGTAACATCACATTGCAATGAACGACATACATTCAATTTTGCAGCTAGTAAGATTGTTAGCTGAGCAGGTACAAAAATAGCCAGGGAAATGATTGCAGCCTGGGAAACATGCCCCATGTCAATCCACAGGACTGATGATCTAACACCAGCTTATCAGGTACTTGGGAACTGAGGATTTGGCAGCACAAGGAAAGAGCAGCCAACAGCCCAATTAACAACTAAAAAACCACACACAACCAGGCACCACATAAATACTACCCACAGAATAGCCCAAAATGCACATTCTTTGGGAGAGAAGTTCCTTGAGGATGGGCTCCAGCATAACTCTAAAAGCTTGGAAGACTAAACCTCTAGTCTTGGTGATTGACCCAGATTGGGTTTTGCAACATTATTCTGAAATTTATATTTGCCTTCGTTTATGAGGAAAGTTTAATGTTTTTTGCTAAGGACTTCCTGCCTTTTGAGTTGACAAGAATAATTTAAGATCAATTCAATGCAAAACTAAAAATGCCTGAAAGATCCCAAACAGAATAATTGTGCAGGAAAGAAGAGGGGAGAGGCATCTTATCAATACTCATACTCTGTCAAGCATCAAAAAAGCCTTCTTCAGAGAAGAATAAGCGTCTTGGATATGTCCATGCAGCTTTAAGAGAATTCGATCACTTGACAAGGCTTCATCCAATTTTCTGCTTCTGTAAGGAAAATATGAGTTGAGTTCTACTACGTGATGTGACTGCACATCTCAAGACTGAGAAAACTGTAATCCTGGGTTAATATCACTAGGAATGAAGTCATGTGTCAGGCTTCAAAAATTTTAGCAAGGGGTTCTCTGCCTACTTGCTGGGTGGGCGTGGCCATGGTGGACGTGGCCTAGTCAGCCTCCTGCACCACGGTGTGGGGGGGCACTTTTGCCCTCCCTCCCTGGGCTCCGGAGGCTTTCTTCGAGCCTCCGGGAGGGCGAAAACTCCCTCTGCGCATACCCTGGACTTACCTGCATCCAAAGTGGGCTGCGTGGGGACTCTTGGGAGAGGCGGGGTGGGCGGGGCCAGCCAGGAGTGGGATTTGGGGGTTCTCCGAACTGCACAGAATCTTAGCTAGAGGTTCTCCCGAACCTCTGCGAACCCCCAGCAGCCCACCCCTGAGAAAGACCCAATGAGACTCTTCTAAGCAGATTTCTTTATTGTTCCTCAAATATAGATAGAATTCTTGCCAATTTAAAGCAGGGTAGGTGCACCATAAAACATGTACTCTGGGAACTATTAGCAAAGAGTCACCCTCTTCACCTTCTTCCTCTCACACAAACTATCAAAACTCTCATGTTCTCTCTTGCTCCTCTGGAATATACTCCCTCCCTCCTGGGAATGTTGTGCACACGTATGTTGTGCATTCATGAGGCTGTTTTAGGAAATAACCAGTGAACCAGGGGGTCCAAAAGAAATAAAAAGCTGCAGTCATAAGCAGAAGCCCACGGGTTTCCTGTTAGGACCTGGTTATCTACGGGACCGCCTGCTACCACCAATAGCCTCCCACCGGCCAGTATGCTCCCATAGAGAGGGGCTCCTCTGGGTGCCATCGGCCAAACAATGTCGACTGGCGGCCCCCAGGGGGAGAGCCTTCTCTGTGGGGGCACCTACGATCTGGAACGAGCTCCCCCCGGAGATACGGAGGATCCCGGATCTTTGCACCTTCTGTTGCGCGCTTAAAACGTTTCTATTTCATCAAGCTGGCCTGGCCTAAACCATCTCCTCTTTTAAATTTAAATTTTAAACATACATTTTAATCAGTTTAATTATGGGGTATTTTAAAATTCAGCCTAAATTATTTAATTTATTTTAATTTATTTTAAATTTTGTATTTCCTGTGTTTTATCTTCTGGCTGTTCACCGCCCTGAGTCCTTCGGGAGAAGGGCAGTATAGAAATTTAATAAAATAAAATAAAATAAAATAAATAAATAAATAAATAAATAAATAAATAAATAAATAGGTGCCAAAAAAAATCAGTAAAATCTTAGTCTGGGTCAAGAGAGGTATAATGTTGAGATCATGGGATGTAATAGTTTCATTCTCTGTTGCATGGGTCAAATCACACCTGGAATACTATGTCCTGTTCTGGTCACTGTACTATATCACAAGAAGAGGGCTATGGAAATAGAAAGAGTGCAGAGAAGAGAAACCAAGATGGTGAAGATCTTGTAGAAAGTTAGCACCCACCTCTCTCCTAGAAGAATGAAATATTCTAGGAAATATTAAAAAGGCAGAATATTATACCTTCCTGGATGAGAAAAGGAGAAACATGCTCTTGGAAAGCAGCCCCCACCTTTGTTAATAGCCCCAGAAAGACTGGGCCACCCTATCTACAAGACAAAAGGCCTTCAGCTCCAGGGTGATAGGATTAGCCCTCACTCAAGATCCAAACCAAGACAAAGCCATTAAGCCATAATAGGAATCGCCCAACACCCTTTCAGAGCACAAGCCTCTTCATTACATCACCCCCCAGCAAGATTCAACCAAGCCTAGGACACAGACTGCCTACAAGATTAGCTGGACCCCTGCATAGCCCCCTGGGAGTCTGACAACCAATAGGATACGTTTCTTGCAAGGCTCATGAGAGGGTATAAATCAGTGGTGGGTTTCACATTTTTTTACTACTGGTTCTGTGGGCATGGCTTGGTGGGCGTGGCAGGGGAAGGAAACTATAAAATTTCCATTCCCACCCCATTCCAGGGGAAGGTTACTGCAAAATCCACATTTCCTCCCAATCAGCTGGAACGTGGGAGGCAGAGAATAGATGGGGGCGGGGCCAGTCAGAATTTTTACTACCGGTTCTCCGAACTACTAAAAATTTCCGCTACCGGTTCTCCAGAACTGGTCAGAACCTGCTGAAACCCACCTCTGGTATAAATATATCTCACTCTTCACTCCATGTGTTTGACTGCACCAGGACCTTGTGCTTAATGGTTCTGCTCCATTAAACCAGCTTTCCAGTGTCTTTCTCCCCACTTGGAACTGAACCCATTTCTTCCAACAGTCTTGTGGGGGCTAAATCTTATAAAAAAGGAACTTAGTATGTTTAACTTAAAGAAGAGAAGGCTGAGGGGAGACATGTTAGCAGTCTTTCAATTTTTGAAGGGTTCTTATAGAGAAGAAGTAGTAGACTTGTTTTCTTCAGTGCTCAAAAGCTAGGGTCCAAGACCCAATTGATGTAAGCTCTATAGAATGAAATCCAACAGGAAGGAAGGAAGGAAGGAAGGAAGGAAGGAAGGAAAGAAAGAAAGAAAGAAAGAAAAGGACTGCTCTTTCAGGTCAACCCCAACCCTGCAATGCCATCTTGTATGTTAAATCTATAATCAGCCTTGGTGCAAAATGCTTGCACACAAAGAATAATCAACAGATGGAGATTGCATAAGGACTTCTTAATGTCTCATTCTCTCCCTCCCCATCTACCATACAATGTGCTACAATTTAGAATATCTGTCAAAATCTTATGAGACTTAATGAAAGACAAAAGCAGATCTCCACATTCCAATTTCTTTTAGTAAATCCAGGTTTTGTAAGCCATGTGAAATTTCTCAGTAGATTATTAGCGATTTTTCAAGAATATGAGTGACTCCATTGGTGCCTATCTTATTTCTTCCTTTGCAATAAGCAGTTGCAGTTTAGGATATAATTTACATGGGGAGGCCCAGTCAGTTGCAGCCCAAGTAATGTTCTATGTTGTATGAATATATGTTCTCCTAATACTGTATATGCTAAATAACTCTTTGCAATATGCAACTATTCTACAATAAAATATGTAGTGTGGGAAGACGGTGGATTTTTTTTCCTCTTTTATTCTACAAGTTTCTAATAGTGGACCTTCAAATCTCACTGCAGCAAAGGAGTCTAAGAGCAAAATAAAGAAAAAATGTATTCCACATCAATGCTTGGATCTTTTCAGATATCACACTTTAGATTTATTGTCCAAGACGTTTGAAGAATGTTTCTCTATATATAGAATGAGAGCATGGCAATCAGTAACACTCACGTACATTATTCATAAAGCTGGAATTGCTGTTATATTGTTTTGTTTTATTTATTTATTTATTAAATTTATTTGTCATCCATCTTGTTTCAAAGAGACTCTGGGCAGCTTACAGCATTAAATGTATTAAAATCATAAAAGATAAATATTTCTAAGACAATAAAAATGGGCACTACAATCAAAAAATAGAATTATAGTTAAAAGGTGGGGAGGGAGGGAGCAGGATGAGCTTGGGGTGCGTGTGAAATTACCTCTTAATTCATCAATTCGTGGCTCAGTGGCTAAGACACTGAGCTTGCCGATCAGAAAGGTCGGCAGTTTGCCAGTTCGAATCCCTAGTACAGGTCTCCTGTGTAAGCAGGGGGCTGGACTAGATAACCTCCAAGGTCCCTTCCAACTCTGTTACTGTTAAAGTGTGATGCTCTCCCACTGGGGCCCCAATCCATCTGACAGAGCCTGGTCTTCAGGACCTTATGAAAGGTCAGAAGGGAAGGAACCAATCTCACCCTAAGAGTAAAATATTCCAAAAGTCAGGAGCCGCAGCAGAGAAAGTCTTTCTCCTGGACTCCCACCAGCCAGAATTCCTTGACTGATAGGTACAGAAGATCATTACAGGAATCACAGAAATAAATGGAATCTATAAGTGGAATTTGTCTCCTACCTGTGATGTTTTCTTTTAGAAGACACTTGGCCGCTGTCAAACAGCAAAGGATCATGGAATTTACTTAGAAACTTTTCCCAAGCCATATTTTTGGATAATTTTATTCCAAATCTGAACAACAAAACGGTATATTTATATTTTTAATACTATGGCTTTCTTACACATCTGGGGTATTCAACAGTGCAACTGAGACCATTTCTCTGAGCTCAGATGAAGAAATCTTAGAGCAATTAGACTGGTCCACCAAGAAAATTACACAGTATTTTTCTTCTTTACATATCTCCCATAAAATACAAAACAGTATAGATTATAAACTTTTAGTATCTGGGGAAGAGGAAAAATCTCCAAATAAACACTATTTAATGGATTTAATTTTACAGTTCAACAGTTTCCAGCAATGGAATTAGAACAACGATAACTGATACTTTACACAATAATCAATGTTATCCTTAGGAATATACACATAATTTCAGCAATGGTGGGAATCAATTCTTTTATTACCGGTTCTGTGGGCGCGGCTTTGTGGGTGTGGCATGAATTGGTGGGCATGGATTGGTGGGTGTGGCAGGGGAAGGATACTGTAAAATCTCCATTCCCTCCCTACTTCAGAGGAAGGTTACTGCAAAATCCCCATTTCCTCCTGATCAGCTGGGACTTGGGAGGCAAAGAATAGATGGGGGCGGGGCCAGTCAGAGGTGGTATTTACCGGTTCTCAAAACTACTCAAAATTTCTGCTGCTGGTTCTCCAGAACTGGTCAGAACCTGCTGAATACCACCTCTGAATTTCAGGCCATTTTACAATGGAACAAATGCTGAATGGATTGTGAACAATCCAAGATTTTACAATATCAAACATCTAGCAGAAGCAGCTATAAAATGTTGACACATAAATATTTTATTAACACAATAAAATTACAAATAGTTTCTTACCATCTCATACAAATATATCTATATCTATATCTATATCTATATCTATATCTATCTATCTATCTATCTATCTATCTATCTATCTATCTATCTATATCTTGGCTTACGTGGCTAAAGAGAAATACATACCTATATATATACTGTATATATATATATAAACAGCCTCCCACATCTTGCACATTCTTAGAGCTAAGTGCAAAATTTATTTTAAATCTTTCTAACATAATAAATCTTTAATCTAGAGAAAGCCACTTCTATGTTTCGTTTCTGCATCTCATCTTTGTCGCTGTATACACAATGCTGCAGCTTTAACATTAGCATATCTGTGCAATATTGCCTTAATAGATGTGGCAGCTCAAAACTTGGACTTCCCTCTTTATAGCATTATTAGAAAGGCATTGCACTTCCTCTTACTGAAGTAGAAAGCTTAAGAAGCACCGCATACATAAATGCCTAGGAGAAAGATTCCTTCTGGAAAGCTATAAGCAATGACTATCACAATTATGTCCTTAAAAGGTAAAGGTAAAGGTTCCCCTTGCACATATGTGCTAGTCGTTCTTGACTCTAGGGAGTGATGCTCATCTCCCTTTCAAAGCTGAAGAGCCATCGCTGTCCAAAGACGTCTCCGTGGTCATGTGGCCGACATGTCTAAATGCCAAAGGCACACGGAACGCTGTTACCTTCCCACCAAAGGTGGTCCCTATTTTTCTACTTGCATTTTTTACATGCTTTCGAACTGCTAGGTTGGCAGAAGCTGGGACAAATAACGGGAGCTCACCCTGTTACGCGGCACTAGGGATTTGAACCGCTGAACTGCTGACCTTTCGATCGACAAGCTCAGCGTCTTAGCCATTGAGCCACCGCGTCCCTTTATTATGTGTTTACATCTAACTTTTAAAAATAATAAATGGCAGAAATGCAGCCACAGTATTTTCAGTAGTGCAATAATTGATGATTACTACAGATGGTTGGAAATTAGTTGAAGACATTTATGATTTATTTGGTAAATACACAACACAACACAACAAAATACACCAGTCATAGCAAATTCTGAGAGTCTTTCTCCATGTGTACTGTATTAGCAGGGAGGCCTTTCAGCTTTAAGGAGCTGCTAAAGATGTTGCTCTCATATTGGTATACAGTTTTCCTTTGCTGAAACTATTCTTTATTTCATTGTCTTTCTTATTTCTTTATCACATTTGAAATCTCCCAACACAAGTGACTCTGAGCAGCATTCAGATTAAAAATGTAAAAAGTCAAACAACAATGGAAACCATAACAAAGAGAAAATATGACTGAATAGAGAAACAGCAAACACTCGAACAAGGTAATCAACACAGTTTATACCATGCCTTAGGCCCATGATGGCAAACCTATGGCACGCGGAGCCATGTTGCCTGGCATGCTCGGCATCGCCCATTCCTCTTCTGGGTTTCTGGCGCACATGTGCACGCAACGATCAGCTGGCCTTTGTGTGTGCGGCAATGCCGGAAACTGGAAGAGCTGGTCAGGGCTGCGACCAGGAAGAGGAGCTGCCTAGGGGGCATCCCACATGCTGGATAAAGTACTTCTGAGTACCGGCACGCACATGTGTGCTGGCCAGTAAGTTTTCCAGTTACTGTCACGCATGTGCATCAGGGGTGGGTTCTAAAATTTTTTACTACTGGTTCTGTGGGCGTGGCTTATTTTGTGGGCGTGGCTTGATGGTCATGTGACAATTATTTAGGATTTAGCAGAGGTACTGGTCTACCAGGCTTTTAACTGCTTGCAGAGCTGTACCGATCTACCCATTTATTTTTTGCAGGTACTGGTCTACCCATTTATTTTTGCAGGCACTGATCTACTCATGTATTTTTGCAGGTACTGATCTACTCATTTATTTTTGCAGGCACTGATCTACTCATGTATTTTTGCAGGTACTGATCTACTCATGTATTTTTGCAGGCACTGGTCTACCCATTTATTTTTGCAGGCACTGATCTACTCATGTATTTTTGCAGGCACTGGTCTACTCATTTGTTTTCTTTTAACACTGATCAGCTGTAGGGCGGCCCTACAGCTGTAGGGGGGGCGGGGGGCAAGAGTGGGGGCAGAACCGGTTCAGTGACATCATATCATCACCGCTACCGGCTTGGGAGAACCGGGCCGAACCGGGAGGAACCCACCACTGATGTACATGCACCAATCAGCTGGCCAGTGCACATGCTCATGCCAGAACCCAGAAGTACCTTATCCAGTGCACGGGATGCCCCCTGAGGAGCTCCTCTTCCTGGTTACGGTCCTGATGAGCGCACATGAAGTACTCCCTTTTCGGCACTTGGTGCCAAAAAGGTTCACCATCACTGCCTTAGGCCAAGAGTCAGGGTGAAGATTGTGTGCTTGAAAACTAGTCTAAAAGACAACAGGGCTATGACTGTTTGCACCTCAGAGGCATGGAGGATACTATGACAAGAGGCTGGTACCCACATCCCAGGTCCTATCAGATGGCATGCTTGAAAAATGGGACCCAAACCCTGCCAACTCTTTTAGATCTTACAGAAAAGCAAATACTATGAGAGAAAGAAGGTCTCTCAAATGACAAGTCCTCTGCCATGTAGGACTTCATCAATCGCAACCAGGCCCTTGAATTGCACTTAGAAGCCTATTGAATCAGGGCACTCAAGTAGCGGAGGTGTTACATCAATGTATTGTGGCATGCCCGTATCTTCTTGTTCTGCATGAGTCAAAAAGAGGGCTGTGAAAATACCTACAGACCCCTCATATCCTGGACATAAATTGTTTCAACTTCTACCCTCAAAACGATGCTATAGAGCACTGCACACCAGAACAACTAGACACAAGGACAGTTTTTTCCCAAACGCCATCATTCTGCTAAACAATTAATTCCCACAACAATGTCAAATAATTTACTAAGGCTGTATTACTATTATTCTTCTCATACTTCTTATTACCTATCTCCTCCCACTTATGACTATAACCATGTTGCTTGTATTTTTATGACTTATATTGTTCTGTTTGTTTCCTAGCATGATTTGATTGCTTATTAGGAACCTATGACTATCACTAAGTGTTGTGTCTTATGATTCTTGATGAATGTGTTTTTCCTTTTTCCTTTTATTTCCTTTTATATACTCTGAGAGCATATCCACCAAAGACAAATTCCTTGTGTGTCCAATCACACTTGGCCAATAAAGAATTCTATTCTATTCTATTCTATGAGGATGAAGAGGATGAATTCTTAGTGTAGTACCATCACTCTGCTGAACAACTAATTCCCACAACACTGTCAAATAATTTACTAAGACTGTATTACTATTATTCTTCTCTTCCTTACTAGTATCTATCTCTTCCCACTTATTACTATAACCAGGTTTTTTGTATCTTTCAATTTATATTGTTTTTACTTTTTTCCTAGTACAATTTGATAGCTTATTAGTAACCTTGACTATCACTAAGTGTTGTATCTTTTTATTCTTGATGAATGTATTTTATTCTCCTTATGTACACTGAGAGCATATACACCTAAGACAAATTCCTTGTGTGTCCAGTCACACTTGGCCAATAAAGAATTCTGTTCTGTTCTGTTCTGTTCTGTTCTGTTCTGTTCTATTCTATTCTATTCTATTCTATTCTATTCTATTCTATTCTATTCCGCTTTATTTTGCATCAGCTGAAGCTTCCACATCATTTTTCAGAATCCCAAGTAGAGTGCATTGTAGAAAACCAAAGGGTGGTTAAGACATGAGCTACTATCAATAGGGCCCTATGATCCAGGGATGAATGTAATTGGTGCGCAAAATGGATTTGTGCAAAGAACTTCACGAACACAGGTACTGCATTGTTTCCCATTTCCATCTGGGGAAACTGAACAATGGAAACTTCTCAGGAGCAGGAAGTCCCAAGAGGAACTCAGCCTTAACATGGTTGAGCTTGAGCCTGATGATCCCATATAGAGCTTCATAGACTCCAGGTACTGGGACAGGATTCTCACAGCATAACTTGCTTTTTTAATTTTTTAAATTTGATTTATATGCCGCCCTTCTCCGGAGACTCAGGGCGGCTTACAATGCGTTAAACAATAGCCTTCATACTTTTATATATTTATACAAAGTCAGCTTATTGCCCCCCATCCTTAGAAAGGATGGAAGGCTGAGTCGACCTTAACCAGTGATTGACATATAGAAATGGAGCAGGGGCAGGTTTCAAAACCCATTGCTATTGGTTTGCTTGTGGGCGCGCACGCACTCGCATACTTCCACGATGCTTCTGCACATGCGCAGAAGCATCTGGGCAGGTGGGCAGAGCCTCCCGCCACCACTGCTACTGGTTCACCCAATCTGGGGCAAACCGGTAGCAACCCACCACTGAAATGGAGATTATTAGTGTATTCGTTCATAGATTTCATGTTGATCTATGTCTTATCCAGCGGTCCACTTATAAAAATTAAACAGGAGGGGTGTGAACATCAGGGGTTTAAGATCCAACCACACTCCCCCCCCAAAAAAATCAAAAATAACTGGAACCATCCAAGAGGAAGGCAGAAAACTACTGTAACATGATGCCTTCCAGCCTCAAATCCCCTAATTAATCCAAATGGATATTTCTATCCCAGTCTGCCAAATGTCATCAAAAGACATGTCCAATGCTTTCTCTTTACTATGCCCAAGCCTGAAATCTAATTGATATTCTGCTTAATCCAGGGCTTTCTGAATCTGCAGCTAGGCCACCTTCTCAACAACCTTCCTTAAAAATGGAAGATTGGAAACTGGAAGAAAACCATTTCTACTTCTATTCTTCTTCCCAAATGAAGTGTTAATTCTTTATTTTTTATTTCCCCCTCCCCCTTGTATTGTTGAATATAGCCATTCTTATCAGTGATGGGTTTCAAAAAAATTTTTACTACCAGTTCTGTGGGTATGGCTTGGTGGGCATGGCATGGCTTGGTGGGCATGGCTTGGGGAAGAATACTGTAAAGTCTCCATTCCGTCCCCAATCCAGGGGAAGGTTACTGCAAAATCCCCATTTCCTCCCGATCAGCTGGACTTGGGAGGCAGAGAATAGATGGGGGCGGGGCCAGTCAGAATATTTACTACTGGTCCTCCGAACTACTCAAAATTTCCGCTACCGGTTCTCCAGAACTGGTCAGAACCTGCTGAAACCCACCTCTGATTCTTATCGGATCACAGTGATTTAAAAGACATTTCACAGCTCTTTTTTTTTTTTTTCAGAAGGGTAAAAATGAATAACATCAATAGTTTATAAAAGAGCCAAAATATTACTGGGTCATCCAAGTTCACAAAACGTATAAGCAAATATTTCAGATTAGTGTTCTATAAAATGTTTACTAATTCCCACATTTGAATTTTCAAAACATTTCTTCTAGACAGGCAGCTACAAAAACAGTTATGGAGCTTTGTTTCCATATGCTGTATGTCAGCTTCAGCAAGAGTATTATACTCTCAAAAGTGGAAAGGTTCAGGACAACTTTCAATTGACGGAATGATGGTGGAGATTATGGAGCTTGCAGATATGGCTAAATTAATTTCCTAGATGAGGGAAAAGACAATATCTATATTTATGATTGACTGGAAATCCCTTATAGATGTTTTGCGTGAAACTGAAAAAAAAAAATGCACTTAAGACGTGGTTTTGATGATTAGGGGAAAAATGAATAATAGAAAAAAGTAACATTTTTTTCTAATCATACAGTAAAAGATAATTTTGTAATCATGCTTGTATTTGCTGCAGAGGAAATCAGAAGCTTTTATTTCTTTTTATTTTTTTTCACTAGACATATCTTTTTTTCATCTCTCTTTCTGTCTTTGTTCTCTCCATTTTGTATTACCTTGTATTAGTGTTTATGTTCAACGCTTTTAATAAAGTTTATTAAATAAAGAAGTTTCAAAGCATTATTTTTTAAAAAAATTAAGAGTGGGGCATGCTTTAAAAACAGCTTGAAGAAATTCTCCCTGCTATTGATTAAGTTGTATGTGTTTTTTTCCCCAGGATTCTGAAAAACTTGTGACTATTTTAAACAACACTGCCTCCTTACAGCAATGGTATCTTTTTTCAGGTCCACACAAAAGCTTAAAAGCTTTTGCTTAGTAATAGAAAGCTTTAAAGCACCTCTTTCAAATCCTTTCCAAAGCGTACACTGTCCTATTTTCTATGTGTCTCCTTAGAAGTAAGCTCTCTTGATTTGCTTCAGATAATAAACACAGCAATCATTTCCCATTAGATGACTTTCCATTTTTTTTCTTCAACAAACATCTACCAGTTCAGTGCAGAGTGATTTATCAAAATCATAGGGAGCTTCTTGCAGAAAAAAAAAAATAAACCTTGATTCTAGCTTGGAGTGAGATGATGAATGTTTATATATTATAAATTATCATGCTACAGGCATACCCAAATATCACAATAGTACCATAAATTGGTCAAACAGAGCAAAACATATGACTTATGTCTCTAAGATGAATATGCTGTACTATGAATACAACTTTCAGGAGGGTAATAAATTCATACAGGGTTGGCTTGGTTTGAAAGAAAAACAGCAGTTGACTTACCTATTCATTAATTCTTGGAAGACATCTTGCTGTATTGGAAATATGAATGTGCTAAGAACTGATTTTAAATATTCCAAAGAAACAAATCCACTTCGACCGACATCATATGCTCTGAAGGCCTTTACAACATCCTCATAGGCTGTACGCAACTGTAAAAAATAGATTTATAATAGTTTTACTCATAAAATATTGACCCGAAGACATATTGCTGCTATTATAGCAATTCCTTCCAAGGCTTAGAAATTCTCAACTACTGAATGGTTGCTGTGCAGGGTGAAGCATTCAATATTTCCTTCATAACCTCCATGGCAGAGGTGGGTTTCAGCAGGTTCTGACCAGTTCTGGAGAACCGGTTGCGGAAATTTTGAGTAGTTCGGAGAACTGGTAGTAAAAATTCGGACTGGCCCTGCCCCCATCTATTCTCTGTCTCCCAAGTCTCAAGAATGTGTTTGTAAAGATAGGCAGGGCAAAAACTAGCGTTTCCAGAATAGAACCACTTAGTTTCAAGGCTACCAAGTGCTTTATAAAATATTCTAAAGGTGAACAAAGAACATAAAGGTACCATAGAGGTCTTCCAGTCCAACCGTCTCCTCAAGGAAGATACCTTAATGTCAAGCTTCCAAATAATATGTCCCCTGAAATAAAGTCCAAGGCATCCATTTCTCTTTAAAGTCTGTTTATTAGGAACGTATCGAATTGGTAAGGACTGGTAAGGTGTAATTCCAATTTGGGCCAGGATCCAGAATTACACCCAATAAAAACCAAAAGTTTGAAACATCCCCCCCTGAGCCCTCTGAGGTACCACAATCTCCAATCAATTCTCAGTCCATCAGCCCAGTGACTCCAAACTCCACCTTCCTCCAGCTGCAGGCATCTTCTCTGTTCCCAAGGAAAAGAACCTAGAGATAACATTCCCCCTTCATCTCTAGTCAAATAGGAGTCCAGTCTTTTCTTGAAAACCTCCAGTGATGGAGCACCCACAACTCTGGGGGTCAAGATGTATCATTGATTAACTGTTCACATTGTCAGGAAATTTCTCCTTTCTTCTAGGTTGGATCTCTCTTTAACAAGTTTCCACCCATGACTTCCTCTCCTGCCTCCTACTACAATGCTGTGTAGTCTGGAACATTGGTTCTCAGTGTAGACCATATACCCCACCCCCCCAAGCAGTCATGCCATACAAATATTTGTGGGTGGCCTTATGCTGCTGCTAGAGATTTTATGCTATTAAGAACATTGTTTATTAAGATTTTCTTCTAAAATGTTATGTTCGCTGCCTTGAGTTATTTATAAAAACATTACAATAATTTTTTTTAATTAAATTAAATAAATTAAATAAATTAAATTAAATTAAATTAAATTAAATTAAATTAAATTAAATTAAATTAAATTAAATCTTTGTAGTTGTCACCCCAAGAAGACTTTTTTTAAAGAAGAAGAATGACAGTTAAACAAAAATAGCTAAAATGTCGATATATTGTTTTTCTGTCAGGGAATTGCACAGCAGGTGTCTGAAATGAAACCGGAGACGCTGACGAAAACTTGTAGTTTTATATAAATAAATATATTTGACATCTATATTTACATTGGATAAGATAGTCAGGCACATCACTACATCATGAGGTAAATTACAGAGCACATGGGGCACACACTCAAAAAAAGGCGGGAAAAAGGGGGAACTCTCCCACCACACTCACATCCACCAATCACAGCGCAGATTGCCTCACACAGGATCTAGCACTCTCTTATCAATCAACTATAACTGTGTGTCCCGGCTCACTGCACAACATCTCTGCTACAGCTACTAAATTGAAATATCTTAACATTTTCTCTCAAAAACACTTTAAGTTAAAGTGTGAAAATATCTGAAATTGTAAGGTTTTCTTATGGTCACTTTGAAGATTTTGATAAGAAGGATAACTGAAAGCGGAAAGACTGAATTTGATGTGGAATTGTGTACAAATTATGAACATATTGTTGCCATGTATACACTTTTATTGAAAATGGAAACAGAAAATGAACAAGTCAAAGTTGCATGATAAGATGGGCAAAAATTTGAATATAATATACCATTGGACTTTGGAAGATAGGCTCAAGACTTAGAAGAACCTTAACATTGTGCTCTACCGTGTTTCCCTGAAAATAAAACCCTGTCTTATATTTTTTGGACCCCGAAATAAGCTCTTGGCCTTATTTTCGGGGAGGTCTTATTATTTTGGGGCACATGGAGCAAGATGGGGCTCCTCTTGCCATCTTACCTGATTTCCAGCTCTGCGTTTAAATATTTTTGGGGAGGGCTTATTTTCAGGGGGGTCTTATTTTAGCACATGTGCTCAAAAGCCCGATTGGGCTTATTATCAGGGGAGGTCTTATTTTTGGGGAAACAGGGTATCCGAAAGATGCAGTTCAGTGGTGAGAAAAATAAGGTCCTGCACTTAGATAGGAAAAGTCAGATGCATAGGTATAGGATAAGTAGCACCTGGTTCAGCAGTAGTAACTGTGAATGAAATATAATTGTCCTAGTGGGCCATCAGTTAAGTAAGAGCCAGCAATGTGCTGAAGCTGCCAAAAAAGCCAATGCAGTCTTAGGCTGCATCAAACAGAGAGACAGCATCAAGACAATGAAAAGTGATAGTATTGCTTTATATCGCACTGGTGAGACTACACTTGGAATACTGCATCCAGTTCTGGTCACCACAATACAAAAAAGATGTTGTGACTCTGAAAAGTGTGCAGAAAACAGCAACAAAGATGATAAAGAGCCTGGAGGCTAAATTGAATGATGAACCGTTGAGGGAGCTAGGTACATCTAGCCCAGGGTCATGGCAGCGTTATGTGACATAGCGGGACCTTTTCCCCCTTCGCTAATCTGGGCGTGGGTGTAGCCAGCACCTCAGGCCAGGAGTTTGACAGCCCTGGTCCAGCCTATCAAAGAGAAGGATTAGGGGAGGACATGATAACTGTTTTCCAACACTTGAGGGCAGTGGTGAAATGTAAAATTTGTTACTACCGGTTCTGTGGGCATGGCTTGGTGTGTGTGTGTGCGTGCGTGCGTGCGTGTGTGTGTGTGTGTATAATGTGACTGGGTGGGCGTGGCCAACCTTTTTTTTTTTTACTTTTAAAAGCATTTTTTCTACAACCTTAAGAGGTTGCAGAAAAAAATGCTTTTAGTAGCCTCTGATGATCAGGCAACTCAGCTGGGATTGCCAGAGGCTTTTAAAAGCATTTTTTTTCCCTACAATCTCTTTGGCCGGAGAGGTTGCAGGAAAAAATGCTTTTAAAAGTTAAAAAAACAGCCTCTGATGCAGTGGTGAAATGTAAAATTTGTTATTACCGGTTCAGTGGGCATGGCTTGGTGGTGGTGCTGGGGTTTAATGTGACTGGGTGGACGTGGCCAACTTTTTTTTTTTTTACTTTTAAAAGCATTTTTTCTACAACCTTAAGAGGTTGCAGAAAAAAATGCTTTTAGTAGCCTCTGACGATCAGGCAACTCAGCTGGGATCGCCAGAGGCTTTTAAAGGCATTTTTTTCTACAACCTCTTCGGCCGAAGGGGTTGTAGAAAAAATGCTTTTAAAAGCCTCTGATGATCCCAGCTGAGCCGCGCCATCATCAGAGGCTTTTGTTTTTACTTTTCAAAGCATTTTTTCAGCCAAAGAGGTTGTAGAAAAAATGCTTTTAAAAGTAAAAAAAAAAAGCCTCTGATGATCGCGCAGTTCAGCTGGGTGTGGTGGTGGGTGGGC
The DNA here is from genome assembly GCF_059756535.1 of Pantherophis guttatus. Lineage (NCBI taxonomy): Eukaryota > Metazoa > Chordata > Lepidosauria > Squamata > Colubridae > Pantherophis > Pantherophis guttatus. The sequence continues at coordinate 79,131,815 of NC_142069.1, forward strand.
GTTGGGATTTTTCCTACCGGTTCTCCGAACCACCTGCTGCCATTGCTACCGGATCGGGTGATCCGGTCCGAACCGGGAACATTTCACCCCTGCTTGAGGGATTGTCACAAAGAAACTGCGACTTATTCTGTAAGGTACCAGACGGCAGAACAAGCAGTAATAGGAGGAATTTGTTAAAGAGAGATCCAACCTAGAAGGAGAAAGTTTCTAACAGTGAGAACAATTAAAATGGAATAGCTTGCTTCCTTGCATTGTGGGTGTTCCATTACTGGAGTTTTTCAAAAACAGACTGGACAACATTTGACTGGGATGGTATAAGACTCCTACCTTGAGCAAGGACTGGACTAGAACAATGATGGTGAACCTTTTTTTCCTCGGGTGCCGAAAGCATGCATGCGTGCCGACACCCATAATGCAATACCCCTCCACAGGCGCTGGGCCCCCCACGCATTCGTGTGTGACTCCCATGCTGCCCCTGCACCCTGTGCATGCATGTGCGACCCCCGTTTTGGTGCTAGCAGGCCTCCCTGAAGCCTCCTGGGACCAAAAACGGGCCGTGGGGGGGGCGTATCCCCCACACCCCATTTTTGGTCCCAGGAGGTTTCAGGGAGGTCTGCTAGCACCAAAACAAGGGGGGGCGCCGCACCCCCGATGCCCCGTTTTGGTGCTAGCAAGCCTCCCTGAAGCCTCCTAGAACCAAAAATGGGGCACGGAGGGGAGGCGCCACAGCCCCCCCGCGCATGCACACGCAACCCTCCCTACTCCCCCATGCATGCGCGTGCGCATGCATCTCCTGTCAGAGACCCTAAAATCAGCTGGCTGGCGGGAGATGCATGGACATGGGCAGTGGAGCTAACCTAGGTGTAGGCTTGCGTGCCCGCAGAGATGGCTCCACATGCCACCTGTGCACGTGTGCCATAGGTTCGCCATCACAGGACTAGAAGATCTCTGAGGTCCCTTCCAGCTGTAAGATGTCATGATGCTATGAGAATATTAAAACCGATGAAACAATTTTTCAACACTCTGATATGGAGCCATTAGACTCTTCCAGGTGATGAAAACCTATTATTCAGTATTTCTGTAAAACGTCTTGGCATTGATCAAAGAACTTACCTTTTCTCTAAAATTCTTTGCAGTGTTATCTAGATGGATCTTTGTCAAGTTGTATCCAGTTGTGGCAGGTAAAGATATCTTTGATTCACTAGTCTTGCTTTCTGGGGATTCATTCTGTGCTGTTAAGAAAAGCTATGGTTTAGCAAGATTCTATTAGTTTTCTTTGAACAAGAAAAATAATATTGCTTACTGCTTTATATTGCTCCAGAGCAAACAACTTGATGTTCAGATCACTACCCTGTAGCAATATTTTCGCTATTGCAGAGTTTTGTAAAATATCACAGAAACTGGGAAAAATGAACAACAATATTAAAATAGATATGTGTATTTAATTGAAAAATATTACCAAAATATTGCAAGATTTTATGGAAGGACAAATATCTTGCAAACATTGGCTCTTGTGTACTTTTGATAGATTTAATTTTTAATTTTGCCAAGCGTTGCTGGGCAGCTTATAAATTAATAAATAAATTCAATTTAGAAATAATTTAAGAATCAATGGACACCAATACAGACCGATTACAGGAAGTTTATGAGTCCCCTTTATTATTCACTCATTAATTCATTTATTTTATGCAAGAAAAGGAAGTGTAAAAGGAAGTCTAGTAAACCCAATAAATAGAAATAGAGAAAAGATATGAATTGGGGTGCAGCAACTTTGGAAAGAGGTCCATATGAATGAATATTCCACCATACAAAATATCATTTCAACATAGGAAGCTAAGGAGAAATGGAAACTAAGTCTAGTGTTTTATCCAACATTTCTACATTCAGGATACTTTTATTTGGGGGGGAACCCTGTAATAGAACAGGGAGTATACGATTTATTATGGAGTTAGATCTGTCTTTTCTACTTGGCCATCAGAAGTGTAGGCTATTCATCATTTCCTAAACACAGAAACCGATCAGTTCACCTACTTACTATTTGCAGCCCAGGGTGAATGCACCTCATGTCACAAGAACTTTGGGTGAGAATGACTATGTCATATTAGAATTCAATATAATGCAGACATAAGAAGTAGAACATAATCAAACCATTGTTAAAAGAGCTGATTTCAACAAACTTAGAGCTTGGGAAGGTTTCTATGGATAAAAACCTTAAAGGGGCAAAACAACTCAAGAAGCTTGGGAAACTCTGAAAAAATATGATTATAAAAGCCCAGTCCAGCATAATATCACTGAAAAATAAGAATAAGAAATCCAAGGAGAAACCAGAATGGTTGCAAAAGAACTCTCTGATAAACTGAAAGACCAAAAGAATAGGTATGAAAAAAATGGAAAGAGGAGCACATAACTAAGGCAAAATCTGCAAAGATTAAGTCAGGAAAGATAAGGCTCAGAATAAAGTAAGACTGGTAACAAATGTGAAAAATGATTTTAAAAAAGTTTCTTTCAACACATAAAAAATAAAAAAGTGAAAGAAACAATTGGTCCACTAATGGGAGAAGATAGCATGGAAGTGACAGGCAGCAGAGAGAAAGCAGAGCTGCCTAATTCTTTCTTTGCATCTGTCTTCACACAAAAAGGAAAAAATAGCCCAACTGCTAAAAATAGAATCATAAAAGACAGGCTAGGAATTCAAACTAAAAGGCAAGAAAATGGTAAGAGAATACAAATTCAAATAATCCGACCTGATGGATTACATCACAGAAGGCAGACGTGATCTCAGAACCATTCAACCATATCATTCAAAGATACTGAGCACTGGGGAACTACCAGAGGACTGGAAAAGAGCTAATGTGGTCCCCATCTTAAAAAAAGAGGGGGGAACAGATCCAGGAAACTACAGATCAATCAGTTTGACATCAATCCAGAAGATCCTGAAAAAGATAAGCAACAGTTCTGCAAACACCTAGAAGCAAGCAAAGTTATAACCAGACGCCAACATGGATTTGTAATAAACAGATCATGCCAAGCAAATATTATTTCACTATTTGACAAAGTGACTAAATTAACTAGCTGACAAACCACACCCAATATGTAGTCCTTACTGGAACTATATCTACAGGGAGGGAAGTAAGCAGTACTGTCTTAGGTCCAGTACTCTTCAATATCTTCATAAACGATTTAGATGAGGGAATAGAAGGGAAACTCATCAAATCTGCAGACACTAAGCAGGTAGGAATAGTCAATACCCCAGAAGACAGGCTCAACATCCAGATGGATCTCGACAGACTTGAACACTGGGACCTAACTTCTGGGACCTAATTTCATTCTAACAAAATGAAATTCAGTGTAGAGAAAAGTAAGGTTTTACATTTAGGCAAGAAAAATCAAATGTACAGGCAGAGATTAGGAGAAAACTTGGCTCAATAGCAGTAACTGGGAGAGGGATCTTAGAGTCCTAATGGACAATCACTTAAATGTGAGCCAGCCATATGCCACAGCCACCAAAAAAAGCCTAGGCTACATAAACAGAGGGATAGAATCTAGTACTGTCTTGGTAAGACCACACCTTGAATATGGCAGTTTTGCTCATCGCAACATAAAAAAGGTGTTGAGACAATGGAAAGAATGCAGAGAAGAACAACAAAAATGATTAAGGGCAGAAGAGTTGCAGGAATTGGATATGTCTAATGAAAAGGAGGATTAGCAGCGACATGATAGCAGTCTTCCAATGTTTGAGGAGCTGCAACAAAGATGAGTGGGGAGAACTATTTTTCAAAGCATCAAAAGGTAAGACAAGAAGCAATGGTTGGAAACTAATTAGGAAGAAAAGCAACCTAGAGCTAAGGAGAAATTCCCTGACAGTGAGAACAATAAACCAGTTGAAAAGCTTGCCTTTAAAAGTTGTGGGTGCTCTATCACAGGAGGCTTTCAAAAATGAGACTTGGACAGCCATTTGTCCGAAACGGTACAGGGTCTTCTGCTTGAGCAGGGAGTTGAGCTAAAAGACCCCCCCAAAGTCCTTTTCAACTCTTACTCTGTTATTCTGATATATATTTCACTTGAAATTCAAAACTTGATGGTTGAACTGAATTGTTTTAAGTCCATCAGAACTGGTGACCTCCAATGGTTTGCTTCACTCTACCAAGACCCCCAGTTTTGCTTGCATACCCCTTCTCCTGCAGTGGTTGTTCACTGCCTTGGGCAGCCTTTTCATCCTGGGTTATGTTCTAATGTTCTCCACTAGTTAGTAGTTGACAATTTTTATTAGGGGAAAGAACAGCCTGCTTCCTGTTACTTTAATTATTGTGGCATCAGAGCAACAATGGTGGGAGGGGGAGTCTTAAAAAGGGTTAAAAAAAGAATATAACTTGGAAAGACATTCATGTGTGGAAACATCTGGGAAAGCATAGGGATGAGTGAGGAGCGAACAAGCCCTAGAGAGGAAGGCTGGTCTTAGTAGACAGATGCAGTCAGCCAGCCAGCCAATCAGTTTTGCCTTCCTGCATGGGTGGGAATGGCAAAAAGCAGGAGAACAACCAATCAGGGCTTGCATGGTCATCACCCAATCTCAACTGGAATTTCAGAAGTTGACTTAAGAAACAGCTGGAAGCAGCACAGGAGACAAGTAGCTTAGGCTGCAACATGAAATTGCCCTTTGGTTAAAAGGATTGTTGTTCATTGATTGAGTAATAATTTCCTTAAGGTTTCTGGATGGTTTATTGTTTCTCTCCCCCCCTCCCCAGATTTTATAGTGTGTGAGTTTGCTTGATGTTCCCGTCTTGCAATAACACAGTCCCCTATATGTTATATATTAATTGGGGGAACCAAACTTTGTAACAGTGAAACGATGGTTTAATGCTGCTTCTCTCAACCCCCTTAAGATGCCTACCTGAATCTATTATCTTTTCAGCTCTCTTTTTCTTTTTCTTCTCCAAACTTATGCCAAGGTATTGCAAAAATTCTTTGTAATTCAGTGTATTTGTTCTTGAAATACAATACCGATTCCATAATCTTTAAAAAAAAACCACACACAGGTTCATTAAATTTTGGAGAATGAACTAATGTAATGTTCAACCATATATACAAATGATGACTATAATAATCAAAATAAGAGCAATGTAAGGTATTTTCAGGGATGCGGTGGCTCAGTGGCTAAGATGCTGAGCTTGTTGATTGAAAGGTCAGCAGTTCAACAGTTCGATTCCCTAGTGCCGTGTAACAGGGTGAGCTCCCGTTACTTGTTCCCTGCTAGTCATTCCTGACTCTAGGGGGCGGTGCTCATCTCCATTTCAAAGCCACTGTCCGAAGACATCTCCGTGGTCATGTGGCCGGCATGACTGAATACCAAAAGCACACAGAGTGCTGTTACCTTCCCACCAAAGGTGGTCCCTATTTTTCTACTTGCATTTTTTACGTGCTTTCGAACTGCTAGGTTGGCAGAAGCTGGGACAAGTAACAGGAGCTCACCTGTTATGCAGCACTAGGGATTCAAACCACTGAAGTGCAGACCTTTTGATCGACAAGCTCAGCATCTTAGCCACTGAGCCACTGTGTCCAAGGGCTTTTTTAGTTTATAATAAATAGTCAATATACTCCTTTGAGCTCTCTTTCACCCCAACCTCTAAGACAGTTTCTAACTATTACCCTTAGATGTTATAACATAATGTTATGTTATAACATAATATATATGTTATAACAGATAAAAGGGGAACAATTAGCAGCTTGTGCAAATAAACAAAAAAAACCCCAAAGATCAAAAGCTCTACAGCCAAGCCCATATGGATCACTCTAGCTCTTTTTCTGCCTATTCCTAGAAGTAAGACAACTGATACCTCTTCTAAACCCTTGGACCCTTGGGGCGCTTACAAGAAGAAAGAAAATAATGGGTACAGCTAGAATAGTCATAGGATGACCTCTAGGTCAGAAGGTTAGCACAGTTTGGCCTGGTCAGTGTTTGGATGGGAACCCTCCAGAGCAGGGGTCTCCAACCTTGGCCACTTTAAGACTTGTGGACTTCAACTCCCAGAGTTCCTCAGCCAGCTTTGGAACTCTGGGAGTTGAAGTCCACAAGTCTTAAAGTGGCCAAGGTTGGAGACCCCTGCTCCAGAGCATCTTATCCTCTGAGGCAATATGCTGAAGTGGAACATAACAAAGATATATTCTAGGAGCAATTCTGGACCATTTCCAAGATGTGTCCATGAGGTCACCAGAGGGTCATCTTGAAGCAAAGGGATTTTGCATCACCTACTCACAGCTAATAGAAGGCAATTATATGTTAGACTGGGATGCTAAAAAAATTCTCAAAAGAAGTATTTCCATATAGCTGCCACGAAAATTATACGGACAGTCCCAGGGGGTTCTCAGGAAGCAAGCTTTACCTTACAAATTTAATAAACAAACATGAACCTGTTTAATCAACGCTAGACATTATGGAAGAAACTTTGAAGGGCTTCCTTGCATTCTCCCTTAAGAACCATTTTAAATTCAACCGAAGACGGATCCATTTGGCTACACACATTTTGCAAATCTCTAGAGAATAAGTGTCATCATTTTAATTCAGATTTAAATGCACCAGATAAAAATTTGTGATACTTTTTATGAACACTCCTTTTGTTCTAGTAACATTCATTTAGATTTATCACATTGAAGACTTGGATGCCAAGTACAAGATTTATTATCAAATAAAAACACATTTTGTTGTTTTTCATTGCTCTACTTTAAAAAGCATGGCTTCTGTTCTGTAATTATGTGCACCAAATTATAAGAAGGGTTTTTCCTTTGTTTTCATCTAATTTTGGAGAACATGCCAAGTGCCCATAAAAAAGAGGAATATCAAACAGCAAGCCCAGCTTGTAAATATGGGCTAAAATTTGTTTTGAGGTTGCTGGTAACAAGAGATATAAAATATTTAGAGCAAAGCAAAACAAATAAATAGACTGTCCTAATTTCTCTCCCCTCTTCAGCTTAATGTTTCTGCTATTGCAGCTCATTACAGCTCTCTAAACCTTCCAAATTAAAGTTTCTCCAGGCTTCAGGGGGGATACAGACGCCTCATATTAAACTGACCATATTTGCACCACAAAAGCCTGGGGCATTTAACAGCAACAAAGAGATGGCCCAAATTAACCCTTTGATGCCACTTAGTAGTTGGTTGCATTTATACAGCCCAAATCTGGGAGCCAACCCTCAACACCTGCATTGATAAAAAAAAATACAATAGCCCAGCTATCAAAGAAATGCAACTTGAATTGGACAGAGATTCAATTGTGGTTTTTCATGAAGCTAAGTTTCGTTTGAGTGTATATCTACAACAGAGATGAAGTGGTGATAAGGAGTAGCCTGCAACAGCATGGCTGAATAATCTTTAACTTTAACGGCTCTACTCAAAAGAGCTTACAAATTTATCAAAGCAAGATTGAATATTAGTTTTTTCTTTAATACTTATCTGCTTACGTACCTCTCCCTTCGGTTGAGTTCAACTCCTAGTAATTCTAAAGATTAAGCTATATGTTTTTCATGATGAACTCTAGGGAAGGATTTTGCCATAGTCTTGTCTAGCCCATAATTCTGGGATTTTCTGATGATCTCCCACTCAATATAATGGGCTGTGAGAGTCTGCACTCTTGTAATCATCATTTGTAAACTTGATCTAATTCCTGAGTCCTACATAAAATGCAATGCTCAGAAGACACAATGCTCAAGACTTGGCCAATGTGCAATCCAATGAAGTAATTACTTCCAAGACAGTTGGAAATTATATTGTACTTCAGCTGATACAGCCTCACGTTGCATTGTTCTTCTTTGAATGCCAGTTCAACCCTGCCAGTTCATATTCAAACTATTATGCAGGTATTCTTCCAAAACCAGGTATCTCCTATCTTACATTTGTGCATTTTTAAAAATTTCCTAAGTGAAGAACTCCATAGCCATATTAAACTTAACTCTTCAGTCTATACTCTAGTCCAGTGATGGCTAACCTTTTTGCCATTGTGTGCCAAAAGCGGGAGGAGTGCGGGGGGGGGATGTGTGGGAGGTCGCGCGTGAGCATGCCAACACCCATAATTATATGCACCCCGCCCCTGCACATGTGCACACTCCTCCCCCGCTCCTCCCGCACTTCCATTTTTTGCTCTCCCTAGAGCCTCTCTAGGAGCCTGGGGAGGGCAAAAACAGTCTTCCTCACCACTCCCCCAGAGGCCGGAAACTGCCCGTTTACCAACTTCCAGTGGGACCGGAAGGCCCGTTTTTTTTTTTTTTTTTGCTCTCCTCAGACTCCACAGCCTCTCTAGGAGCCTGGGGAGGGTGAAAACAGCCTCCCCCCCCACCAGGCTCTCTGGAGGCAGGAAACAGCCTGTTTCCCTACTTCTGGTGGGCTCAGAAGGCCCGAAAATCAAGTGGAGCTCGGGTGCCCACCGATATGGCTCCACATGCCACCTGTGGCATGCATGCCATAGGTTTGCCATCACGGCTCTAGTCAATCAAGATAATCTCTGGCTTCTCTTATTCTTAGCAAGGTTGTCCATAAGAAAGCGCCCCCCTGTCCAAAAGTTGCAAGAATGTATTTAACCCTTCCTCCACTTTGAATTTAAGTATGAAAAGTATGCAGGCACTTTTGATGACACTGGAGAACATTGTGAAATGGGTGGTAGTTGGTTTTTGAGAACCTCTATAAGATGTGGACTTTCTCTCAGATGATGTAACCATCATCATGTGCAGCTGGAACAATCTTGAACTAAACACACTCAAAACCATAGAAATGGTGGTGGATTTTAGGAGAAACCTCCTATACGACCACCTCTTAAAATACTAGACAACACAGTATCAACAGTAGAGACCTTCAAGTTTCTAGGTTTTATCATATCTCAAGGCTTAAAATGGACACCTAACATCAAAAATGTCATCAAATAAGCACAACAAAAAATGTTCTTTCTGCACCAACTCAGAAAGCTCAAACTGCCCAAAGAGCTGCTGATTCAGTTCTACAGAGGAAGTATTGAGTCTGTCATCTGCACCTCTATAACTGTCTGGTTTGGCTCTACAACCAAACAAGACAAACACAAACTTCAACAGATAATTAGAACTGCAGAAAAAAACAATTGCTACCAACCTGCCTTCCATTGAGGACCTATATACTGCATGAGTCAAAAAGAGGGCTGTGAAAATATCTGCAGACCCCTCATATCCTGGATATAAATTGTTTCAACTTCTACCCTCAAAATGATGCTATAGGGCACTGCACACCAGAACAACTAGACACAAGGACAGTTTTTTCCCCGAATGCCATCACTCTGCTAAACAATTAATTCCCACAACAATGTCAAATAATTTACTAAGGCTGTATTACTATTATTCTTCTCATCCTTCCTGTTACCTATTTCCTCCCACTTATGACTATAACCATGTTGCTTGTATTTTTATGATTTATATTGTTCTGTTTGTTTCCTAGCATCATTTGATTGCTTATTAGTAACCTATGACTACCATTAAGTGTTGTGTCTTATGATTCTTGATGAATGAATTTTTCCTTTTTTTCCCTTTTATATACACTGAGAGCATATGCACCAAACACAAATTCCTTGTGTGTCCAATCACACTTGGCCAATAAAGAATTCTATTCTGTTCTGTTCTATGATGATGAAGAGGATGAATTCTTAGTGCGTTCTTCAGCTATTGCTGATCAAAGAGAGTTATTTCAGCCCAAAACCAGCTGTTCAAGGCTCTCTTCCTGGATGTGTTAGCTGGATTTTAAGATCCCTTTCTTCTACGAACCAGGAAATCATGGGGTGCAAACAGGATCACTGTGTCCCAAGGTCAGAATAACATCATTAAAGAATAACAACGGAAAAATAGTAGATTGTCACAGCAGCAGACACATTTTAATATCCATTATCTAAGACTTTCATTGTCAAGGAAACACAACTTACTAAAATAAACCTCTGTCTACTAAAATAAACATAACAATAATTACTGCATGTAAGGTAAACTTCCCACAGTGATTCTACAAGAGCCTTTCGCTTATGCTTTTACTTACTTATCATACTCGCAATCTGTCATCTTGAAGCAGTTGATTTCAAGAATCCTTCTTAGTTCATGGCGCTGGATCTGTCCATTTTGATTATAGTCAAAAAGTCTGCAAGTTTTGATGAAGTGCTTTATCTTTTTAGAAATCTATTAAGAATTTTCAAAAGATTTGTATTGAAATACCAAAGTGTCTGTAGTGCTAGTTCACATTAATATTGAGTTCTGATATCAGATAGTATAATAGTATGAGTTACTATTCCACCAAAGGATTTTAGATTTCTTTTTCTAAATATCATGAGGGGGAAAAAAACCCCAAATATTGTAGAAGCTGAGCAGTGGAAGGCTTCTTTCAAACTTACGTTTGCAAAAATTAATTTCCAAAACTGTACTTTATCCTGAGCTAATGGTAAATATACACAAGACATTTGTTCAACTATTGAAAGCTGGAGATTGACTGAACATAATATTGAGGAGGGTAACCTATTTAAAAGAAACAGCTGGGTGAGTAAGTGTTTGCAAAATGCTAGTATTCTGCATAGTAAATTATTCTTCAAAGACAGAAAGAAGATGTGTTAGAACTCCTACAAAATTGTATCAAGATGAGATTGATGGTTTTTATAATCTTCCTTTCTTTTTCCACCTGTACAAAACTGAATGGTAATATAGCAGAAAGTGCATTTTGAAAGCATAAGATATGAATCTACATTTAGTTTTACACACAATTTCCATTTCAATATCTCTCCATTTGCAAGTAAAATCCCTGCTGAAATGTTACAAAACAGCACCCAACCCTTCAAGATACATTTAGAGGCTGAAAGTTAAGGATCTATCTCCCTCTGAAATCACATCCATATTTTTAAAAAGAGGAGCAAGGAATTGTCAGAAGGGTGGGTTGTATTTGTTGCAAAGATGGAAAAAGAAAAATATCCATTTTCATGGAAAATACCCACAAGAAGGCAAGCTTTAAATCATGTGGTATTAGCCATCCTATAGATCACTAGATACACATTCTACATAATAAAGCATAATAAAGCACCAAAGACAAGAAACGATGGATGGAAACTAACCAAGGAGAGAAGCAACCTAGAACTAAGGAGAAAATTCCTAAGAGTAAGAGCAATCAACCAAACCAAGCTTGCTTCAGAAGTTGTGGGAGGAACCTTTCAAAAAGAGACTAGACAACCATTTGCCTGAAATGGTATGGGGTCTTCTGCTTGAGCAGGGGGTTGGACCAGAAGACCTCCAAGGTCCCTTCCAACTCTAAATGAATGTCTTATAAACAAATAAGTCATTGGAGAGTCAGACAACATATGCATTTTATACATTATCTGTTCACAGCAATGTGAAATCACAGCTGTTGGATTTCATACTCACTGAGTTCTTCCCAAGAATCTAGGATGTTGAATGCGATCCCGTTGTGAACCAGTAGTAAAGTTAAGTAGAACCCACCCCTGATACCTATATCTAATTTTTAGATCGAATCTTACCAGGCTCAAGGTTGACTTAGCCTTCCATCCTTTCTAAGGTAGGTTAAATGAGGACCCAGTTTGTGGGGGCAATAAGCTGACTTTGTATAAATATACAAAAGTATGAAGGCTATTGCTTAACGCATTGTAAGTCGCCCTGAGTCTCCGGAGAAGGGCGGCATATAAATCAAATTTTTTAAAAAATATATTATGGTTTATTGCAGTCAGACTGATCTTCAGACTGTACTTGGTATTTTTACCCACCTATCAAGTCCCTCCCAAAGACCTGGGATAGCCAGATGTTATTGTTTGATAGTATTAAAGATGTTATTGCAGAATGTAAGCTGTTCCAAGTAAAGCTGCCTTTTGCAATTGATTGATGGTGATTTTGTCAATGCGGATGATGTTCTCCATGTATTTTGGGGTTGCACCCGAAGTGCCTATCACTACTGGAACTGTCTGCTTTCTTTTGTCACAGTCATTCTACTTCTATTTGTAGGTCTTTGTATTTTCGATTTTCTGCAGTTCCTTCTCTTCTATTCTGCTATCTCCAGGTACTGCCACGTCCACTATCCAGACCTGTCTTTCTAATTGACAAATATTAAGTCTGGGGTGCAGTGGTGAAATCCAATTTTTTTTTACTACTGGTTCTGTGGACGTGGCATGGTGGCCGTGGCAGGGGAAGGATACTGCAAAATCTCTATTCCCTCCCCACTCCTGGGGGAAGGATCCTGCAAAATCTCCATTCCCACCCCACTCTGAGGCCAGCCAGAGGTGGTATTTGCCAGTTCTCCGAACTGTTCAAAATTTCCGCTACCGGTTCTCCAGAACCTGTCAGAACCTGCTGGATTTCATCCCTGCTGGGGTGTTATATGGCAGGTGTTTGTCTGTTTCAATTCTAGTTCTAGGGTACTTTAGCTTTTTCATTTTCTATTAGGGTTAGAATCTTGTGGTCCTTAGAAAAAGGCAGGAAGGTTCTGAACGGGCTTTCAAGATTCTGCTAGGAGACCCTATTATAAAGTAGAATTCCTAGAATCTCTATAGGGTCTATTTCTTAGCTTGACCTATTTTTAGGCTGGCTTCTTTGAACTAAAGAAAGTTCTTGCTGAATACTGAGCACTAAATAACAACCACAGTGACTCTCTTTATGATTGTTATAAAACAGTAGTGAAATTGAGTCTGGTCATGTGGTGACTTGACTTATGGCCGCAATGACTTACAACTGAAATTCTGGTCCCAATTGTGGTCCTAAGTTGAGGACTGCCTGTACAAAGTTCGGCAACTAGGGTTTACCTACAATCCTTGAAGGCACAACATGGAATTGGGTTTGTTTGGGTTTTTTAACTGCAGACCACCAGCTCACCTTTCTTGGAAGACCCCCTTTTCATTTCCATTTCAGTGTTGTTTTTCCTCCATTTAGGGTGAGAAATCCCGGAAAGCCTTAGTCGTGCAGATAATTCTTGGTGGTTTATAATATTAGTTCTACAAAGTCTTTGTCAGTTTAAAAAATGAACAAACAAACATGCCCTTCCCAATGCAATTAATTAAATGCAAAGAATGAATACAGAGGACAATGCTAATGTGTGCTAGACCACAAGAAAGAAGCTTCTATCTAAAGTATTTTCATAGAAACACAAAGATGTAAGGTCTAAAAAGGAAATAACAAATTTCTAAGCAATAAATATGCTTTTGCATCACTTTACCGTTGAACTTTTTAATACAAAAATTACAAATTAAAAAATTTCCTTGGAATTGTTCCCTCCCCCAAAGCCAGAGTGAAATTGTTTCCAAAAAACCTATACACACACAAAAAAAAATCAAAGATATGGAAGGCCACAGCTGTGGAGATATGAAGTGCTATTCCGCACCAAATGAATTGGAACAAAATAAGTACAGCGACTGTTATGCTGTTCATTTTGGCTCCATTCTTTTCAGTAGCAGTGTCTAACTTGTCACTTTATATTGATTCCATCTGTTTACACTCTGCGGTGGATTGGCTTCCTATGGCGAATGTTTCCTATTTACCAGCTGGTAAAGATGGGCCAAACCAGATAGGAAAGAATTAGATTATTTTCAAATCCCCATAAACACAAAATGAAAAGGGGGAAAAAAAAGAACCTTACAATGGAAAAGGGATGGAAACCTTTCCCCCCCCTTTTCATTTCTTCTCAGCCTGCTTTGTATTGTTCTGGCAATTGAAAAAGCCCTTATGTTGGCAGAAAGATGTTTACACCTTAACATACTGTTGTTTATTGCATATGTGAAGTCCCTGTTGATGTGATGCTAATGAGATTCCTGATGCTGGGTTTTTTTAAAGAATGAAAGGATGGCTGGATTTTAAACCAGGCATGGTCTGTTCTGTAACCCAGAAAGCTGAACACAGCTCTCTGTACCATTGTTCCTCATAGATGACCTTCACTCTGTAAAGGACCTTGGAGTACTCATCTCTAAAGATCTAAGTGCCAGAGCCCACTGTAACAACATTGCCAAAAAGGCATTAAGAGTTGTTAACCTAATCTTGCGTAGCTTCTTCTCTGGTAATATTGTATTGCTAACTAGAGCATACAAAACATTTGCTGGACCAATTCTCGAATGCAGCTCATCTCTCTGGAACCTGCACTGCATATCAGACATTAATACAATTGAGCAAGTCCAGAGATATTTCACGAGAAGCATCCTCCACTCCTCTGCTCACAACAGAATCTCTTATGCCACCAGACTTGAAATGTTGGGCTTAGACAACTTAGAACTATGCTGCCTTCGGTCTGACCTAAGCATAGTACACAAAATTAACTGCTACAACGTCCTACCTGTCAATTACTACTTTAGCTTCAACCGCAACAATACACGAGCAAACAATAGATACAGACTTAAGGTAAACCGCTCCAAATTCGATTGCAGAAAATATGATTTCAGCAACAGAGTGGTCAATGCCTGGAATGCACTTCATCCCCACACCCCCATAACTTTAACCTTAGACTGTCTACTGTTGACCTCACCCCATTCCTAAGAGGACTGTAAGGGGGGTGCATAAGCGCACCTACGTGCCTACCGTCCCTGTCCTAATGTCCCCATTTATTCGTATCCATTTCCTGCATTCATAATCATGTTTATACTTATATCTGTTATCTTATATATGCTTGACAAATAAATAAAATAAATAAAAATAAAATAAATAAAACCCTGACAATTTTAAGATATGTGGACTTCAACTCCCAGAACTCCCTAACCAGCATGCTTTAAGATGTATCCACTTCAACTCCTAGAATTCCCTAGCCAGCATGCTGACTGGGAATTCTGGGAGTTTGAAGTCCACATATCTTAAAGTTGCCAAGATTGAGAAAGATTGCTCTAGTCTAGACATGAGGTTTCTCCAAAGTTCTGTGCAATTTCTAAGTTTGCCTCAGTATTCAAGGGTAAAAAAACAAGGTGCCCAGATAGACAAGAGAATTGAGGTTGGAAAGAAAACAGACAAATCCAAGCGTCAACAAATTCTTAAGCCTCTACTTTCTTCAGAAGAACTGGATTGCCAATATAGTTTTAATAAGACAGAAGATTGAAGATAGAGATACACACAGACAAATGGACAGACAAGACAGACAGACATACTGGCCACCATCTTGACTTTTTTGTCCCCTCCAACTATATCTATACAGAGCTAAGAGAATTCTGCCCTTTTTTTTACTGTGAGAAATCCAAGGGGGGTAGTGTTATGTCCTTATAAGGACATCCGCCCTGATTGGCTGCCAGCCATCGGGCGGGAGATTTGAATCCCTGCCAAGGGGCGGTGCGTCTGCCGGGAGCGAATATAAGGAGAGCTCCGGCAGCGCGCCAGCAGTCTTGACTCGTTACTTTGTAATGAATAAAAGTTGCTTTATGTATCGAGCTGGTCCAGTCTTCCTTCCCTGCGCCGGATCTAACACTGGCGACAAAGGACTAGAGAGAAGAACCTTCACAAGACTCTTGGCACGATCGCCCACCGAACAAAATCACCACACCACAGCGATCTTCCAGAATGGCCACCCCGCAAGCCCCGATGACCGCGCTGAACCCGTTCGACCCATCCCGGGAGAAGTGGAGGTCATACATGGTCCGATTCCGGCAGTTCCTGCGAGGCAATGGATACCAGAACCTCGATGAGGAGAGAAAAAGAGCCCTCTTCCTGGCTCATTGCGGATCGGACGTTCTGGAGATGGCGATTGACCTCGTGGCACCCAGGGACATCGAGGAGATGTCCTGGAACGACCTGCAGGAAGTCCTACAGGAGCACTATGCACCTACAGGCACCCCCATCGCAAACAGGTTCACCTTCCAGCAAAGAAACCAGCGGGAAGGTGAATCCATCAAGGAATTCGTGGCAGCGCTTCGCCAAATCGCTGCCAACTGCGAGTTCGACAATGTGGACAATGCCATCCGGGACCGCATTGTGTTTGGAATGCGAGATGTGGGGCTGCAGAAGAAGTTCCTCAGCCGGAAGAAGATTCCGCTCAAAGATGTCCTCGACGAGGCAACGGCGGCTGAAACGTCTGAGCAAGCAGCCGCCGCGATGGTAAAAGCAAGGGGGATCCATAAGATCCACAAGTCGGGCCCGACCTCATCAGACGAGGCAACTACTCAATCCGAGTCTGATGAGGAAATGGCCGTCCACAAGGTGTCCCGCCCTCCCAGGCGGGAAAACCCACAGCATGGCGACCGGGGAGAGCGATGCGGCAGCTGCAGAGGCGACCACCCCAGGGCAAACTGCAGATGGAGGGACGCGACCTGCCGCCGATGCCTGAAGAGGGGCCACATCGCAGAGGCCTGCAGAGCCACAGATCCAGCCCCGGAACCACCCAGACCACGATTCAGGGAAAATCGCAAAGATAACCAGAGGACATCCAAACGGTCCTCAAACCAGTCCCGGCGCGGGGAGGAGGAATATCCCCGCAACAGGACGGTGCACCAGACCACCACCATTGCTCACACAAGCGACGAGGGAACCACCAAGTTCCACGTGACGCTGCTAGCAGAGGGGTCTCCGTGCAAGATGGAGGTAGACTCCGGATCCGCCTACTCCATCATGGACTGGCAGCACCTACAGCAGCTGAACCCGGCATACAAAAGGACCCAGCTGAAAACCCCGAAGGCGAGACTTGTGGACTTCAACGGGAACCCCATTGAAATCCTAGGCAGAGCCACAATCCGGGTGAAGTACAACGACTTCAACGGAAAGCTACCCATCACCATTGTGCAGCACAGCCGACCGAACCTGTTGGGTGTGGAGTGGTTCAAGCCGCTGGGACTTTCACTTCAGGGCATCCACGAGATCCGCAGGGACGAACTCGACTCCATCATCGAAGAGTTCAAAGAAGTCTTCGATGGTAAGCTGGGGAAATTTGTGGGGAGGCCAATCTCCTTTAATCTGGACAAGGGAATCACCCCAATCAGGCTCAAGCCCCGCCGAGTTCCATTTGCCCTGCGGCCTAAAGTAGATGAGCAGCTGGATAAGCTGATCGCCCAGGGCATCCTGGAACCGATCGATCATGCCTCATGGGAGACCCCCATTGTGACCCCACTGAAGCATGATGGGTCTGTGCGCATCTGTGCTGACTACCGTTGTACCATCAACAAGGCGTTGGCACAGAGCGCATACCCAGTCCCAGTGGTGCAACATCTGCTGCATTCCCTGGGATCTGGATCAATTTTCGCGAAACTGGACCTGGCCCAGGCTTACCAGCAACTGCCAGTGGATGACAAAACGGCGGAGGCTCAAACAATTGTCACGCACAGAGGGGCATTTAAATGCAACCGCCTCCAATTTGGAGTCAGCGCTGTCCCTGGCATCTTCCAATCCATGATGGAACGCCTTCTCCAAGGCGTTCCAGGGGTGGTGCCTTACTTCGATGATGTGCTCATCTCCGGTGACTCAAGAACCCAACTCCTTGAAAGGCTCAGGCTTGTCCTGCAGCGGTTCAAGGCCAAGGGTTTGAGGGTCAGGCGGGACAAGTGCATCATAGGAGTACAGGAAGTCGAGTTCCTGGGCTTCCTCATTGATAGCACAGGCATCCACCCCACCAAATCAAAAGTGGAAGCAATCCATGAAGCTCCAAGCCCAAAAAACAAAACGGAGCTTCAGGCTTTCCTTGGGTTGCTCAACTTTTACGCCATTTTTTTAAAACAGAAAGCCACAGTTGCTGAGCCACTCCACCGCCTGCTGGGAAAATCGGCTTCCTGGAAGTGGGGCCAGGAAGAGGAAGCGGCATTCCGGGCCATCAAAGGACTATTGACGTCCAAAAGCGTACTCATTCAGTACAGCGAGACGCTTCCCATCAGACTAACCTGCGACGCGTCGCCTTACGGAGTGGGGGCAGTCCTCAGCCACGAACTGCCCAATGGCTCGGAAGCCCCAATCGCGTACTTCTCAAAGACTATGTCCGGCGCAGAACGGAACTATAGCCAGCTGGACAAAGAAGCGCTGGCCATCGTGGCTGGAGTGAAGCGCTTCCACGAATACCTCTACGGAAGAAGCTTCACCATAGTCACAGACCACAAGCCTCTCCTGGGACTCCTCGCAGGCGACCAACCAACCCCGACCTTCATGTCCCCGAGAATGACGAGATGGGCAATCTTCCTAGCGGGCTACTCCTATAGGCTCGTGCACCAGCCAGGCACAGCCATAGGAAACGCCGACGCCCTCAGCAGATGCCCGTCGAAGAAGCCGGTCGAAGACCCAGCCCCCACACTCCACCTACTGCACATTGATGACGACGCCAGCTGCCCGGTGTCATCCGCAGATGTGGCCGTCCACACCCAAAAGGACCCCACACTCCGCACAGTGAAATCCTGGATCCTCAGAGGGTGGCCGTCGGGAAAGCCAGAGGAAAGATTCAGCCCGTTCGCCAGGAAACAGGAGGAGCTGTCCACCATGAAGGGCTGTCTGCTATGGGGAGACAGGGTGCTGATTCCAAGCACTCTGCAACGGCGAACGTTGGAGACCTTGCACAAGGGGCACCCGGGCATCGTCCGCATGAAGGCACTGGCACGGAGTTATGTCTGGTGGCCCTCCATGGACAAAGACATTGAACAATGGGTCTCCAGATGTGACCCGTGCCAAGAAGTTCGCCCAGCGCCGCCGCAATCCGAGGTCGCGAAGTGGGAGACCCCCGGCAACCCCTGGTCGAGGGTCCACATTGACTTCGCGGGTCCGATGCAGGGGCGACACCTCCTCATCGTGGTAGATGCCTTCTCCAAATGGCTCGAGGTGGTGCCCATGGCATCTACCACTACGGACGCGACGATCCGAGCCCTGCGCCGTCTCTTCGCCACTCATGGTCTACCGGATGTGCTGGTCTCAGACAACGGCCCCCAGCTCACATCCTTGGCCATGGAATCCTTCCTGGCGGGACTGGGCATCCGCCACGCCCTGTCCGCCCCTTACAGGCCGGCCGGAAACGGACAAGCGGAACGCATGGTCCGACTGACCAAAGAGGCCCTCACCAAGATGGGCCCGGGGGACTGGCAAGAGCGCATAGACAATTTCCTCCTCACCCAGCACATCACGCCACACGCCACCACCCACAAGAGCCCGGCCGAACTGTTGATGGGCAGAAGGTTGAGGTCACCCTTGGACCGGCTGCACCCCCAATACAGCCCGGAAGTGACCGCAACCGCCAGCCGCCCGCTTCGCGCCTTCAGCAACGGAGATTCAATTTTCGCGCTGAATTTCAGCGGCTCTCCTAAGTGGCTGAAGGGGAAGATTGCCAGCACAACCGGCCCCAAATCATACATCGTCGAGTTGGAAGATGGACAGTTCGCGAGACGTCACATCGACCAACTCCGAAAAAGGTGGGGGGGAGCGCATGAAAACCAGCCTGACGAGGGAGGCCTACAACACCCCGATGAGGTAGACCTCCAACACCCCAGCGAGGTAGGCCTACCACACCCAGACCCGGTAGGCCTACAACAACCCGGCGAGGTAGGCCTACGACACCCCGACGAGGTAGGCCTACCACACCCCTGCGAGGCAGAGCAGCACCACCCCGTCAAGGTCGGCCCAGCCCACTACCAGATGCTGTCACGCCGGCAGCCCAGCGAGGTAGACCGGGGCCAACCGCACGGAGGATGGCAACAACAACCCAGCCAGGTGGGCACCGGGCACAGCAAGGCCAGGGACCACCAACCCAGCCCGCAGGTAGACCGGGACCTGCCCAGAGGAGGAGCAACGCACCCCACCAGTGACAGCAGCCCATGCCAGCCCAGCCAGGGAGACTGCAGTTCAAGGCGAGTAGACCGGGACTCAGCCAAGACGGGCAACCCACGACCCACGGGCGAGGGTGGCCCACTACTCACCGACGTGGGGGACCCCCGCCCATCACAAGAGACAGCCAAGAAACGACACCCCGACCAGGATGGCCCCAGGCACCAACCAACGGTAGACCAGGGACTAGGGGGAAGGGGAAGTCGACAACAACCCGGCCAGGGAGACCTGCACCACCCCGGCAGGGGAGACCTCCGCCGCCCCGCGGAGGTAGCACCGCAACAACACCCCGACCAGGTCGACCACCGCCAGCCAGACAAGGTAGACCGACGCCAGCCCAACCGAGGGGACCAACGCCACCCCTGCGAGGTCGGACGGCACAACAACAACAACGAGAGCCAGCACCACCCGAACCGAGCGGAACCGCCACCCGAGCGGCAGCAAGCCGGACCGAGACCGAACCACAGCGCCCGGGAGACCAGGGAAGAGCAAGAAATGGACTTACCGAGACTCAGACGCTCTTCCCGGGTCGGAACCGAGCAGCCGAGGCGAGGCGAGAGATCCACAGGACAGGAGGAAGACCACCAGGACCAGCGATCCAAGGTCTGCGGTCCGGCCGGAGGCGCTGGGGGTGGCCCCGCTCACTCGACAGCCGAACCGAGCCCGGTTCCGGAGAGGCAACCAGGAGACGAAAGAGCCCCGTCCTTCCAGGCCGGAGACGGAGGAGGAGTGAGACTGCGCAGGTCAGCTAGGGTGCCGAGGCGTCCGGCGTACCTGCGCGACTACGTAACGTTTGTGAATGAGATTGACATTTCGGACTAAGGGGGGAGGAGTGTTATGTCTTTATAAGGACATCCGCCCTGATTGGCTGCCAGCCATCGGGCGGGAGATTTGAATCCCTGCCAAGGGGCGGTGCGTCTGCCGGGAGCGAATATAAGGAGAGCTCCGGCAGCGCACCAGCAGTCTTGACTCGTTACTTTGTAATGAATAAAAGTTGCTTTATGTATCGAGCTGGTCCAGTCTTCCTTCCCTGCGCCGGATCTAACAGGTAGCGGAATAATAGGAATTATCCCCATCCTTCAATCCAGTGGTGGAATTCAACCAGTGTAACAACCGGTTCACTTTGTGTGCACTTTGCACATGCGCAAAATGGACGATCCGCACACACGTAGTACATTTGAAAACAGCACCTCCTACTGAAGCTCCGGTGAATAAAACAGCTGAGGCGCAGCAATCTGTGCTGCCATGCCAATCAGCCAGGCTTCAAACAAAGGAAATAAAGGTAGATATTGCGGAGGGGTGGGCGGGTGGGTCCAGCTGATCATTGGAATCAACTGGTTCGCTTTGAGATGATCGTCGGAGCTACCAGTATGCCCAAACCAGTTCGAACTGGCAGAATCCCACCCCTGCTTCAATTCAAGATGGCTAGATTGAACCACTATTTAGAGAAGCAATATATCTCTGATTAGCGTTAGAAGAAAACCATCACTTTTATACATCGTACGTAATGTTTGTAAAACATCTGGCCAGTCAGAAGTGGCCACAGAATGCTAGACAATCAGGTGTTTGGTCAGAGCAGAGACACACCACATCAAACCAAAGACTTGTTTTGCTCTATATGTTAATATAAGGTCCCAGATGTACCTAAATACATGTGCATAAGTATTTTCTCTGCACAGAGGAATTTCAACAGAACCAGAAGAATTTCAATAAGCTTAGAGCATTACCAAACTATTGGCATGCATAAAACATATAGAGAAACCAACAGGGTTACAAAGATACTTACAAAAACATGACAGACCTCTTTCCCAAATAATTTATAAATGCATGCTGAAGAGGTTAAGCTTGTTAAGGAAGTAGATGACATATAAATGTTCTAGATTGCTATCCCTGTCCTGCTGTTGAGGACAGGGATGGACCAAATCTGACTGACAATTCCTGGATGAATTTAGGGACAGATTTCACCCAGCCTACTTATCTCCATCTCTTCACTGCCCAATTTCAGCTCTAATGATGACATAATGTGATAGCTGTATGGTCAGCACTAGGCCAATCTTGGATGATTTTGGAAAGCTTCATCGGGGTTATATCTGGCTAATATTAGAGGATCCTGTCAAATAGATGGGGAAGAAATGGAGGCAGTGACAGATTTTATTTTCCTGGGCTCCAAGATCACTGCAGATAGGGACTGCAGCCAAGAAATTAAAAGATGCTTGCTCCTAGGGAGGAAAGCTATGGCAAATCTAGACAGCATACTAAAAAGCAGAGACATCACCCAACAATAGTGCGTATAGTCAAGGCTATGGTTTTCCCAGTTGCAATGTATGGCTGTGAAAGTTGGACCATAAGAAAGGCTGAGCGCCAAAGAATTGAGGCATTTGAACTATGGTGCTGGAGAAGACTCCTGTGAGTCCCTTGGACTGCAAGGCGATCAAACTGGTCAGTCCTAGAGGAGATCAACCCTGACTGCTCTTTAGAAGGCCAGATCCTAAAGATAAAACTCAAATACTTTGGCCACCTAATGAGAAGGAAGGACTCACTGGAGAAGAGCCTAATGCTGGGAAAGATTGAGGGCAAAAGAAGAAAGGGACGACAGAGAATGAGGTGGCTGGATGGAGTCACTGAAGCAGTAGGCATGAGCTTAAATGGACTCCAGAGGATGGTAGAGGACAAGAAGGCCTGGAGGAACGTTGTCCATGGGGTCTTAATGGGTCGGACATGACTTCGCAACTAACAACAATATTAGTTGTAGCTAATATTAGTAGTAGTAGCCACAAGATATTTCCGTATTCTTTTCAAGAATTTTACATAGACATGTCTATGTAGTTCCAGACCTACTGGTTAATGACCATAATAAAGTTTATTTGATTTGCATTTACTAGGCATGGATTATTTTTATTCATTTATTTAGTGAATGGCCACTTTAATCCTTGGAAAATAAATAAGCGATAGGAGGACCCAAGCCCTAGCCCTGCCTACTTTTTCATTTATTTCACTTTACATCTTTGCTTTTTTTCCCATAAATATGTGGATAACTAAAGCTAGAGATTTAACTACATGGGTAGTCCTCGAGTTATGACCACAACGGAGCCCAAAATTTATGTTGCTAAGTGAAACGTTTAAGTGAGTTTGTCCCATTTTACGACATTTCTTGCCACAGTTGTTAAATGAATCACTGCATTTGTTAAGTTAGTAACATGGCTGTTAAGTGAATCTGGCTTCCCCATTTGCTGGTCAGAAGGTTGCAAAATCTGATCACACGACTCTTCAACTATGAGCCAATTGCCAAGCATTTGAATTTTGATCATGCAGCCATGGGGATGCTGCCACAACCATAAATGTGAAAAATGGTCATAATTCACTTTTTTCTGTGTCGATGTAACTTTGAACGGTCACTAAATGAACTGTTGTAAGTCGAGGACTGCCTGTATATGAACTTTACCTCTTACTGTCCCCCATGAAACACAGGCTCTTTTAACAAACTGCATCACTACTTAGTTTGTTAGCAGCAGTGCCTCAGATAGAAAGTCCATACAGAGAGTGGTAAGGACAGCAGAGAATATTATAGGAAGCTCACTTCCTGTTATTCAGGATACTGCTTGTAAGTGCTATGTGCTTAGAGCTCAAAGCATTGTTAGAGACCCCACACACCCACTTTACTGTCTGTTTCAGTTGTTCCCCTCTGGGAGGAAGTTTCGAAGTATTTCTAGCAAGAGTACCAGATTCTGTAACAGCTTTGTTCCCTATGCCATCCATCTGGTAAACTTGCAAGATTTGTTTTTCTCGCCATGTATATGTATACATCTGAACTAGACTGTGTTGTTTCTCTGGGTCCTATAATATATGGGTATATGCATAACTATGTATGTATGTGAGGGACGTGGTGGGTCAGTGACTAAGACGCTGAGCTTGTCAACCGAAAGGTCGGCAGTTCAGCGGTTCGAATCCCCAGTGCCACGTAACAGGATGAGCTCCTATTATTTGTCCCAGCTTCTGCCAAACTAGAAGTTCGAAAGCACGTAAAAAATGCAAGTAGAAAAATAGGGACCACCTTTGGTGGGAAGGTAACAGCGTTTCGTGCGCCTTTGGCCTTTAGTCATGCCGGCCACATGATCACGGAGATGTCTTCGGACAGCGCTGGCTCTTCGGCTTTGAAACGGAGATGAGCACCACCCCCTAGAGTCAGGAACAACTAGCACATATATGTGAGGGGAACCTTTACCTTTACGTATGTATGTATGTATTTATTTAGTCATGATTATGTAGTGTATATTGGAGGCGGTGACCATTTGAGAGCTGTATGCAATAAAATTTCATTTTAATGTGTGCCAATTAGTGTACGTTCAAAGTAACAATAATTCTATTCTATTGTTCTGTTCTGTTCTATTCTATTCTATTCTACTCTATTCACATTCTTCATGAACGTGGCAAGTCAGTGTTGACTCTGCTGCTTCATTCGCCTTTATAGCCAAACTGAAGCACAACACAGCCATTGAAGCTCTGGGTGATGATGAAGAGGTTCAATGCTGTGATGAAAGCATGTCTTGGCTGCAATCTGTCTTGACAGTTCTTTAATATGCAAATAGCTCAAGATCTTGGGTGCCAGAGACAGATGCCCTTCGCCAGAGACTTTGTCTGGCACCTGGTAGAAAGCCACCTGGCCATGCAGGCATACACTGGGTGGTGCCAGTGTGCTAAGGCCAGGCTGCAACAACAGCTTCAGGTTAGACTGTTGCTTCAAACAACTCTGAGAAACCAACCCTGGTTAGGAGGATTAGGCCAACACGAAGAATTCACCCTGAATGAAGCACAATTCATACATTTTACTATTGGCAATGAATACCCTGTTCCAGGTATCCAGACCAGTGGTGGGTTCCTCCTGGTTCGGTCCGGTTCGGCCGAACCGGTAGCGGTGACGATATGACATCACCGAACCGGTTCTCCCCCCCCGCCCTCCCACCCCCCCACGTTATTCTTACCTTTTATTTGGTCCCACCCCCAATCTATTGCTGCCTCCTGAGTCCCAGCTGATGACTAGAGGGAAAAAATCTGTTTAAACTCTTGCCGCGGGGCTTCAAAGGGCCGTCCTACAGCTGATCAGTGGTAAAAGCAAACAAATGAGTCGGGTCGTAAGTGCGAGGACTGGTCGTAAGTGCGAGGACCTTCCAGAAATGACTCTGACCAGCTAGCCACGCCCACCTAGTCACATGACCTCCGAGCCACACCCACAAAATAAGCCACGCCCAAAGAACCGGTAATAAAAAAATTTAGAACCCACCCCTGATCCAGACCTCATCTTCTAATCTAAAGCAATGTTTTCTCAAGCTTAGCAACTTGAAGATGTCAGGACTTCAGCTCCCAGAATTTTACCCATCACGCCTTGCTGGCTAGGGAATTCTGGGAGTTGAAGTCCACACATCTTCAAGTAGCTAGCACTTAAGATGCCAAGGATCATCAAATGCAGAAGAATGGCTCTGAATCCTTCACTATCTCCAAAAAATGCATGGGAATTGCCCTTTGCTCTGTCCTGAGATTGGGAGATAAGTAACAAGCGTGCAGGCCCTTGGATTTGAGGGCAAAAAGTTTTGCAAGGGGCCCCTTCTGTTGAGGCCCTTCTGAGTTACAACTAACTCTTGAGTTTTGCAACATCGGGGGTCCTGTTCAAGGTGGAAGAAGCCCTTTGTGGGGTGGTACCTTCTCTCGTAAGAGGCACTCCATCTGGCTTAAGGTCCTGGTTCGACTTTCTCGGAGATTATTCCACCTGAAAAACCAACCAGAAATTAAGGTTGCTCAGTTTTTTTGATCAAGACTGCCTTCTTACCGACAATTTTAACTGGGGATGAAAATAGAGCTGCCAGCTCCAGGTGGCAGTTGAGCATGGTCAGTGGCGAGCAATGGGCCACAGACAGTGGTGAAATCCTCTGCGGATCGTCAGTAGTTTACTGCCCGCGCATACGCGGTGCATGCCAAATGCACGCTGTGCACGCACATGCACACTACGTGCCAAAAGAATGCTGCGTGCTAAATGCACGCTTCGCATGGAAAAAGAAGCCTTTTCTAAGGTAAGTAGAACAGCGAAGGGGGGAACAGCTGTGCCACGCAATTTAGATTCGCTAGAAAGCAGGATTTCCTGCTTTTTAGCAAATATAAACCGCGCGGCACAGCTGATCGTCGGAAATACCGTTCAGATGAACCGGTAGCATTTTTTAACTAACAGTTCGCCCGAACCGGTAGTTTTTATCACTACTGGTTCGGCCGAACCATTGCGAACCGGTAGCATTTCACCCCTGGCCACAGCTGCTTCTGAGGAGAAATCTAGATCAGGAACCAGGAGACTTACAGGGAATTTTTTTACATCTTCCTCTTTAGTTTTAGTTTGAACAACCAAAAAGAGAGGAATTCTGGCACAGAAGCAGAGAATGCAAACCTCTGCACCGCATCCTTTCCCTGATTTAAATCATCCCCGTTTTCGGCAGCACAGAAGAAAAAAGAACTAAGTTTCAGATACTGAATAAAACTAAATCTCTCTCCTTCCCCCCCCCCCCGCCCGCCCACAGCTCCCCCTGTCTGTCTACAGTGGGTTTCCCATCATTTCTTCTACCTCAGCTTTTAATATTGGTTTGCAAAATGAGCAAAGAACAATGCAAGTATGCTGTAAGGCAGAGTTTCTTCACCTTGGCAAATTGAAGATGCGTGGACTTCAACTCCCAGAATTCCCCAGCCAGCATGAAGTCCACACAGTTCAAGTGGCCACGTTTGAGAAACACTGCTCTAAGGATTTATTTCTACACAGTGTCGTCAATTATGCAGCATTTGTGAGACTGTGCAACACTTCACAGGCCACGTCTGGAAGGTTCCTCAGAGGAACAGGAGGCACAAATATCCACACCTCGGTGCCACATCTCAAAGCTTTTGGGCCTTGGGGAAGAAGTGCTGGTTTAAGTGCTGCCAACAGATTCTATGTCCTTCAGCCAATTTGGGGAAACAAAACAACTGAACCACAAGATTCACAGCCCTGAATTTTATTTAATTTAGTTTTAAGTCATTGTTCAGATCAGAATCCTTCCTTAGCTCATCTCCTCAAACTCCCTGGCATAGGAAAGAGAGAAAGAGCATTTTGCTTTCCCAGCAGTAATGCATGAAACAATGGTGGGTTGCCCCCGGTTCAGACCGGCTCGCAAGAACCGGTAGTAAAATTAGCAGGAGGCCTCACCCACTGCCCGGATGTCATCATCAGAGATCTGTGAATGTGCAGAAGCTTCTCAGTTCGCGCGATTCCATTGCGAACCGGTAGTAAAGGTAAGTAGAACCCACCCCTGGTATGAACGTAGAATATATTACAGAAAGCAAGTTTCTTTGGGGCTCTAATCATATGATCAGGGAGACTATTCTGGTTTTTTGGACCCTACTTTGGTGAATCTAATCTGGCTGAAGTGCAACCCATTGGAGAGCGTAAAGACGTCTTTAAACTATCTTTAAACCCACAGAAAATACGTCTATTGATTGTAGCCAACTAAAACAGCCTAGATCAGGGGTGTCAAACTCAATTTCATTGAGGGCCACATCAGGGTTGTGTTTGACCTCAGTGAGGCTGGGCGGGGGACATGGCCAACTCAACATCACTCATGTCAGGGGCGCAGGCAGTGGCCCGAGACCTGTGCAAGTGAAAACAGGCTCCCAAGCTCCATTTTCAGCTGCGACGGCTTCCTGCAGCCCTCTACCAGTGAAAACAGAGCTCAGGAATGCCTCACGCAACCCTCCCAAGCTCCATTTTCACTAGCAGAGGCCCCACAGGCTAGTCTTTTGCTGTTTCCAAGGCATCCCCGCAGGCCAGATGTAAGCACTCCGCGGGGTCAAATCCAGCCTCCGGGTCTTGAATTTGACACCCCTGGCCTAGATGAAACTATAATCTGAGAGAGCCAGTGCAGTTAAGAGTTGGACAAGGCCTGGGAGACTCAGGTTCAAATCCATCCTCAGTCATGGAAGGTCATTGGGTGATATTCTTTCATGGAATAAAGTGTGCTAGGTATATTGCATTTAGATGAGATAAAAATCTATCAAATACATATTGATGGGGGATAAAGATCATCCAGGTCTGCTTGGAAATATGAGGCAGTATCTGGCCGGACAAGCTGGTCCTTCAGTCTTGACCAGAAAAGCAGGTCTGTTGTGGAGTTTCTGTGAAAACAGCAGCCCAAGACAAATGTTTGCCTTTCACTCTAGTTTGCCTAATTTTGCTTGTTTGCTGCTGTAAGTAAATGCGATTTACACTGGCAGTCATATACTTTGCTATTCATACTTTGCTATTTTGATTTCTCTGTTACTTAAAACAGCAAAAAATAAATTAAATCAACATCCTTACTTTCCGTTGACGTTACTGATGGGCCTCGAAAACATTGACAAGAATTCAACATATGGAACTGTAACTCTGGTAATTCCTGGAACCTGTTTTGATTTTTTAAAAAAAGCTGATTACTTTGAGATAATGTTTCAACATAGTGGACAATGATTGTGTCCATTCCTTCTCATTCTTCCCTTCAGTAGTATATAATTAAAAGCATAATTACTTGTTTTTGGTTATATATTTCCAAATAAATAATTTCACCAAACAGTTAATCTCTTGCATCAAAATTTTTGCAATCTCAAATGTTCTCAATATTACCTATTATAACTTATATCAAACTATTTCAAATCCTACGCGGGTTTCAGGTGGATTTATCTTATTATATAACTTTTTGACATACTGCATCTATTTAACAGGAGTATTAATTCAGTTAGAATTCTTAAGACAAAAATATCTGAGGTCTCTAATTTTATAATTAAATCATTCATTCCAAGGAGTTAAGTAATAAAATGTTCCCGGGCTACAATACTTCCTGTGTGATAAAGCATTGTACATTCTGTTTCTCTTCACAACAGCAGTCAAGTTGGCTACCATCTGCTATGATCACTTTCTAAACATACATGTCTCAAAACAAAGGCTATTATTCTGCTGCTATTAACTAGCCTTGGTTGATCTCAAAAAGCTAAGCAGGGTGAAATCCAGATAGTATTTGGAAGGAAGACCACTAGAAAAATCCCAGGGGGCTCTATATTAAACTGAGAAGTCAAAACAAAAAACAATATCCATATCTTGGAGGACAGCAATAATGAACTACCGTATTTTTCGGAGTATAAGACGCACCAGAGTATAAGACGCACCTTAGTTTTTGGGGAGGAAAATAAGAAAAAAGCTGATTGGTAGGTGGATCGGCCTCCCGGAATACCCCCAAACAGCTGTTTCCAGAGGTGAATTTTAGCAACAGGTTCGTTGGTTGTGAGCTCTGTGCCTTGCTTTTTTTTCTGCCTCTGAAACTTCTAAAATTCTGTTTCAGAAAAAACTTTTTTTTCTGCCTCTGAAAGCCTCCAAAACAGAGCTTCAGAAAAAAAGGCTTTTTTTCTGAAGCTCTGTTTGGAGGCTTTTTTTTCTGAAGCTTCTTTCAGAGGCTTTTATTCTGAAGGACTATCTGTACTCTGTTCAATCTCCTTTCTTTGGTGGTATGTAGATTAACCTCTTCTGATCTGTTGGTGATTGTATCATTCTCCAGATTTGTTAGCATAGTTTGTTTAGAACCTTTACTGATTCTTCTTTTGTTGCTTGCCTTATTATTATTTTCAGAGGCTTTTTTTCTGAAGCTTCATTTCTGAGGCTTTTTTTCTGAAGCTTCTTTAAGAGGCTTCCTTCAGCCTCTGAAATCTCCGTTTGCAAGGTTGGGTGGGGCTACATTCGGAGTATAAAATGCACCCAGATTTTCACCCTCTTTTTGGGGGGAAAAAGGTGTGTCTTATACTCTGAAAAATACGGTACTTTGACCCTGTGGTCAAGACGACGACACAGACATGTCCATGAATGATAGTGACAGTTGGAGAGGCAGGAGATGGTGGGCTCATTCTGTTGTAGGTGTTTAATTTTGAAAAACATAAGCCAGGTCAGATCAGATTGAACAGATATCAGCCTTCCCAGGTAGACAAGACAAAAACACAATCAAATGAGCTAATTTGACTTTATTGTGTGGTTACATTAAGGAAATCTACAACAGTGATTACCTTTGCGGTTTAGCTGCCCGATGGGGGGAGGAGGAGAGGGGAAACAACCTGTGTAAGTTATGCATGTGCACACTGCCCATGCAAGTCAAGCTGCACACGTATGTGCACTGGACCACCCCTTGTGCAAGTCAAGCTACACATGCATGTGCACCAGCCAGCCGCTTGTGAGGCCCGGTTCTGAACAGGTGACGGCCCAGGAGTGGGCTGTGGCCCGGGAGTTGGGGACCCTTGTCCTATAGTACAAATCTACTGTTGTCTCTTTTGCAGCCTGAGTAGTTAAGGGGTTTCCTTTTGGACTTTCTTTTTCTGCCCATTGTGCAGCTGCAGGCTGTGCCATCTCTTATCCAATCATTCCCTAGGCAGCATCTCTCCCCACCCAACCCCCAGTCTCCCAAGGTCCTTCCCACATGCCATTTACACCGGGAAATCACCAGGATATCACAGCCAGGGGGTTCACAGGGGTTCAGGAGAACCTCTAGCTAAGACTCTGTGCAGTTCAGAGAACCCCCAAATCCCACTCCTGGCTGGCCCCGCCTCTCCCAGGAGTCCCCACACGGCCCATTTTGGATACAGGTAAGTGCAGGGCATGCACGGAGGCTCGGGGAGGGTGAAAAACGGGCCTACCAGAAGTTCGGGAAGGCCAGAAACAGGCCCATTTCTCACCTCCAGATGGCCTCTGGAGCCTGGGGAGGCCGTTTTCACCTTCCCGGGAGCTCAAGGAAAGCCTCCGGAGCCCGGGGAGGGCAAAAGCGCCCCCCTCCCGCCATGGTGCAGGAGGCCGACTAGGCCACACCCACCATGGCCACGCCTACCCAGCAACTGGGCAGAGAACCCCTTGCTAAAATTTTTGAAGCCCACCCTGATCTCAGGCCTAAATATGTAATGCATCACCTTATGCAGAGCAGTATTTTATTACAATGCAATTTCCTGCAGATTTAATTTATTAGTTAAATCATCCTGAGTAACTATAATTTCTTTAATGGAATACAGTCAACCAATGCATTACTGAATTGAGTTCAATAATACAAATACATTTATGTGTGCAGCCGTCATATGAACACATACCTTTGCCAGCACCACATTAAACTGCTCATCTGTCAGAGGTAAAATGAATGTTTCAATCACTCTTCTAAATTCACCCTTAGTGATCTTCAGTGTCTGATCGATGTCAATAATCTGAAATGCTTTTTTGATTTCATCTTCTTTTGCAATTATTTTCTGAAGCAAAATCTGCTCAATAACATCGGGTGACAGCGTGGAATCAGGGGCAGACTTGACAGAAGCAGCTGCAAAAGACAGTATGAGTTATAAAGCCTTCTTAACAATAGATACAAATTGAATATAAAATTTAAGATGCAGAATGGAAGGCAAACCATTCCAAAGCAAATCTTTTCTTTACAAGTAGCTCTCAATTTATGGCCACAACGAGAGCTGGAGTTTTGGTTGTAAGTTGTTTTGGTCATGACCAAATTCGATTTTACATCCATTTTTATGATGATTAATTGAATCATATTGTTATGCAAATTCAGGATACCAAATGGTCATTTTTTGCCATTTTCTGCCAGTGACCGTGGGACACTGCAACCAGTTGTAAATGCAAGCTGGTGGCCAAACACTTGAAATGTGATCATGTGACCATCAGGGGGCAGTGATAACTTTGGGGATAGGTGGTAAGTACCATATTTTTTTGAGTATAAGACGCACCTTTCCCCCCCAAAAAAGAGGGTGAAAATCATGTGCATCTTATACTCCAAATGTAGCCCCACCCATCTTCTCAAACTGAGGTTTCAGAGGCTGAAAAAAGCATCAGAAAAGAAGCTTCAGAAAAGAGGCCCCCAAACAGAGCTTCAGAGGCTTTTTTTCTGAAGCTCTGTTTCGGAGGCTTTCAGAGGCAGGAAAAAAAGTTTTTCCTGAAACAGAGTTTCAGAAGTTTCAGAGGCAGAAAAAAAAGCAAGGCACAGAGCTCACAACCAAGGAACCTATTGCTAAAATTCACCTCTGAGAACAGCTGATTGGGGGTATTCCAGGAGGCTCATCCACCTGCCAATCAGCTTTTTTTTTATTTTCCTCCCCAAAAACTAAGGTGCATCTTATACTCGGGTGCTCTTATACTCCAAAAACTATGGTAGGTTTTTTTGAAGTCCATTGTAACTGTAAAGACCAGTAGTAATTCAAAGACTACTTGTTTGCAGGAATATAAAGAAAACTATTGTGAACAAATATATAGAGTTTATTTATAAATGAAGAGTTAATTTTCATTTTGAGACTGGATTGTTGATGTGGGGTAAGGTACATTAACAGATGCGATGCCACCGGTATCTTCCTTCACTCACTACTTTTTGCAATCTTTTGCCTAGAGATGAGCTTTTGAAAACTGAAGGTTGTACGATGTTTTGTGCCAAAGTGACTAGGCCTCATAAAAGCATCACTCAACTTCACTATGTCCGTTTCAGCCATTTCCCTAAGGCAGCGGTTCTCAACCTGGGGTCCATAGACTCCTTGGGGGGGGGCATGATGTCGCCACAGGGAGTCCACAAAGGTTTGTGATTATGATTCTTATGGAGAAGGTTTATGGAATGTTGTGATTTAAATCTTAAGTTTTGGGGATCTGTGGCCAGAAAAGGGGGTTCGATGGTGAAGAAAAGGTTGAGAATCACTCAGTGGTGGAATTGAATTTTTTTTACTACTGGTTCTGGGGGCATGGTGTGGCTTGGTGGGTGTGGCTTGGTGGGCATGGCAGGGGAAGGATACTGCAAAATCCCCATTCCCTCCCCACTCCAGGAGAAAGATATTGCAAAATCTCCATTCCCACACCACTCTGAGGCCAGCCAGAGGTGGTATTTGCCGGTTCTCCAAACTACTCAAATTTTCCGCTACTGGTTCTCCAGAACCTGTCAGAACCTGCTGAATAGCACCAGAGGTGGGTTTCAGCAGGTTCTGACCAATTCTGGAGAACCGGTAGCGGAAATTTTGAGTAGTTCCTTGAACCGGTAGTAAAAATTCTGACTGGCCCCACCCCCATCTATTCTCTGCCTCCCAAGTCCCAGCTGATCGGGAGGAAATGGGGATTTTGCAGTAACCTTCCCCTGCCACGCCCACCAAGCCATGCCATGCCCACCAAGCCACACCCACAGAACCGGTAGTAAAATTTTTTGAAACCCACCACTGAATAGCACCCCTGGAACCACTGCTCCAAGGCATAACCATTGCTGGTTGCAAATGCTTTCTCCAACAGGGGAAGGTTCGGTCTGAAATCTTTTGCCTGTTTATGCCTGAAATTTGGAACAGAGCCATCAAGAACAGTGTTTCTCAACCTTGGAAGCTTGAAGATGGGTGGACTTCAACTCCCAGAATCCCCCAGCCAGCAGCGCTGGCTGGGGGAATTCTGGGAGTTGAAGTCCACCCATCTTCAAGCTTCCAAGGTTGAGAAACACTGATCAAGAAGGTCCTTACTTGAGTCAGATTGGACAGAGCTTTCACTGCTGCTCTTGCTGCTGCTGCTGCTACTCCGTGTGGACGATCGCCCTGATGAGTTGGATTGGACTCTGGCATTGAAGACAATCCCATGGGACTGAGGGCATAAAGTCTTGAAATCACATGCATTCACCACTCTGGACATCATTCCTGCAAGAAATAAGGGAGGACAAAGAAAGAGGTTGAACAAAAAAGAAGCCTCTGTTAGTTACCGTATTTTTCAGAGTATAAGATGCACTTCCCCCCCCACCCTAAAAGAGGGTGAAAATTTAGATGCATCTTATACACTGAATGTAGCCCCGCCCACCTGCCAGCCTCTCAAACAGCCTCCAAAAGAGAGGCTGCCTTTGCAAACGAAGCTTTTGGAGCAGCTTCTCAAATGGAGAGCCTCTCAAGCAGAATTTTTTTTTCTTCTTATTTTCCTCCCCTAAAAATAAGGTGCGTCTTATACTCCGGAGCGTCTTATACTCCGAAAAATACGGTAGTTGCTCAGGAGCCTAGGTGGCACAATGCAATGAGGGAAAGCTGGAAAAACCAACTTGTTGAGGAATTAGCAACCCTAGAGTAGCAAGGGTGTGCACATGAAAGCGACTGAGAGCAGTTGCAAATAATCATAGCCAACACACAGATACACTGAGTTGTGTTTACTTTTAGGAAATAGTAATAAGGCACAGTCCAATAAACAGTCCAGGTCATACACAGATAAAGCAGTAGATAGTAAAACAATAGTCCAGGGATATTCCAATAACAAAGTCTTCTTACCAGTCGTTGTAGTCATACATAATAAACAGTTGCAAACAGTAACAAATAGCAGTAACGATCAGTAACGTTCAGCAAAAAGTAGCAGAGAGAGTAGCAGAGAGTAGCAAAGAGAAACTAACCATGTTTCAAGCGCTCTCTTAAGGACCTTGGCTACAAAGCTAACCAATCAGGACACAGTATGATGCAATACAAGGTTCGAATCTCGCCAGGCTCAAGGTTGACTCAGCCTTCCATCCTCTCTAAGGTAGGTAAATTGAGGACCCAGTTTGTGGGGGCAATAAGCTGACTTTGTATAAATATACAAAATAATGAAGGCTATTGCTTAGCGCATTGTAAGCCGCCCTGAGTCTCCGGAGAAGGGCGGCATATAAATCAAATTTTTTTAAAAAAATACAGCAATACAGTCTTAAAGTTATATTGAGGTTTTATATATTGCCAACCCAACAAGTTAGTAAATTACCATTTCCTAACACAACTAGAGAAAATTAAGCAAGCCACTCAAGATGAAAGCCATTACAAGAAGTCTTCAAGTTACGACCATAACTGAGTCCACAATTTCTCAGTCATAAGTTGTGAGGTCATAAAGCGGGTCACCACATGACTGGACCGGATTTTATGATCTTTTTTTTCAGCGGCTGTTAAGTGAATGCCACAGTAAACCTCAGTCACATGACTATGGGCCACTGCAAACGGCCATAAATGAAGGGCGATTGTCGAGTGACCAAAATGCACCGCGTGACCTGACGGGAGAAAGGCCCATACTTCGGAACTTTGCAACCGATCATAAGTCCCATCTTTTTTTATAATCTGTCGTAACAAATGATCAATAAGCAATCAGTCACAAGTAGAGGATTACTTCAGCGCTAGTAAAAAAAAAAAGGAACAGGGTGGTTTTAAACCTCCTTTTAGAGACACAGACATCTTCCAGGGAGAGAGAGTTCCAAAGGAGAAAAGTTGTTGTAGTTTGCATCAAATTGAACTGACAGAGACCAAGGTTGACGCACTTGGTAGTACAGTGGTTTAAAGCACCCTGTTATTAACACAGCTGCCTGCAATTACTGCAGGTTCGAATCTCGCCAGGCTCAAGGTTGACTCAGCCTTCCATCCTTTCAAAGGTAGGTTAAATGAGGACCCAGTTTGTGGGGGCAATAAGCTGACTTTGTATAAATATACAAAAGTATGAAGGCTATTGCTTAGCGCATTGTAAGCCGCCCTGAGTCTCCGGAGAAGGGCGGCATATAAATCAAATTTAAAAAAAAAAAAAAAACTTTGTGCCAGGGTGCCAGTCTGCAATTGTACATTGGTGCAGGTAGATCAGTTCAAGTGGCAACTTTGGCGACCCACATAAAAGTTTACTCCACACCACAGGAACCTCTGAGAGAGAGGAAGATAAGATAGATAAACACAGGCTGTTCTCTCATTTTTTTTTTTTTTTATGGGAAACCATCCAGGCTACCTTGTAAGTATCTTAGGGAAATATACAGAAAAGTGACGTAAATTTATTATTCCAGCTGAAGTAGCAGATGCAGAGTGATTTTGAGTGTCTCAAAAGTAGTTAAAATAGTCAGCATGGATGCCTGGGGAATGTGGGAATTTGAAGTTCGTGTTTCCCCGAAAATCAGACCCTGTCTTATATTTTTTTTGAACCCCGAAATAAGCGTTTGGCCTTATTTTCAGGGAGGTCTTATTATTTTGGGGTGTGTGGAGGAAACCAGAGGAAATGGCGGGGACCAGCTGCACATGTGTTTAAATATTTTCGGGGAGGGCTTATTTTCAGGGGAGGCTTATTTTAGGGCATGCACTCAAAAGCCCGATTGGGCTTATTATCAGGGGATGTCTGATAATTTTGGGGGAAACAGGGTAATACATGTAGGGGGGACTTCTCATGGGGCCAACTAGCCCCACAATTGTTTGGGCCCATGTCCCCTATGAAAGGCTATACATCCAAATTTAACATATAATAATAAATACATATTATTTACTGTATAAATAAAAATTATTTATAAAACAAATATTATTTCATCCTTTAATATATTAAACACCTTTTGTTTCAGCCTCTTACAAATCTAAATCTCTCTCTCTCTCTCATACACAAACACACACATATCTACACAAAGTGCAGTATTTAATTTGTAATTATTTATATATCTGTTTATTTTATTTAATAACTTATATTGTAAACTGACCAGATGTGAATCTTAATTCAAAAATGGGACATATTGTAGAAAGCAACATGAAGGGGTAAATACAATATCACAGTGGAACAAGATGAAACAGCAAAAGTTTTATGTATTTAGTTTATTAAACTAAATAGAACTCAATCCATGGATGGATGAGTGGGTGGGTGGGTGGATGAATGAGATAGATAGGTAGATAGATAGATAGATAGATAGATAGATAGATAGATAGATAGATAGATATAGATGATTGATTGATAGATATAGATGATACATGATAGATAGATGATAGATAAATATAGATAGGTAGGTAGGTAGGTAGGTAGATAGATGATAGATAGATGATTGATTGATTGATAGATATAGATGATAGATAGATGATAGATAGATAAATATAGATAGATAGATGATAGGTAGGTAGGTAGGTAGATAGATAGATGATAGATGATTGATTGATATAGATGTTAGGTGATAGATGATAGATAAATATAGATAGATAGATGGTAGGAAGGTAGGTAGGTAGGTAGATGATA
This sequence comes from Pantherophis guttatus, assembly GCF_059756535.1. Taxonomy (NCBI): domain Eukaryota; kingdom Metazoa; phylum Chordata; class Lepidosauria; order Squamata; family Colubridae; genus Pantherophis; species Pantherophis guttatus. The sequence continues at coordinate 79,168,572 of NC_142069.1, forward strand.
GATAGATGATTGGTTGATTGATTGATAGTTATAGATGATAGGTGAGATAGATGATAGATAGATAAATATAGATAGATGATAGGTAGGTAGGTAGGTAGGTAGGTAGGTAGGTAGGTAGGTAGATAAATAGATAGATAGATAGATAGATAGATAGATAATTAGTATATCTTGCCGAGGCCATGATTAAAATTGCAATTGTTCCAATGAGTGGAAATACTATATATCTGCGATGATGTAAAAGTGCTCACTCGGAATATTTGCACAGGATGGTACAGGTTGGTACTTCTAACTATCCTGTAGTTTGTTGCTTGCGTAACTTTGTGTGTTCTCCTTGGTTGGTTGGTTGGTTTGCCTTTAGTTAGTTTGTGGTTCAGCACATTTCCTTATTACTTACCTACTTATTACATTTGACTTTTTTGTTTCCTCTTAAGCCAATGTAGGTTGTGTAAATTCAAAAAGCAGATTAACTCCGTTCGCAAGGCAACTGGAAACACAGCGCATGGCAATCGTACCTTGAAGACAACCTGATACTCTGCAGAATGAGCGCTGCTGCCTCGGAAAGGCCAGATCAAGTTCCACCTGCATTGCTGGACGACCAACCCTACTTTCTCAAGCTAATCTCTCTTGCTGGGAGGGTTGTAGGAAGCCAGCACCGAGAATGCTGGTTTTTTTTCTGGGCTAATCCTTCCAACAAGCTTGAGTTAAATTTTAAATTGATTTTAAATTGGGTTGTTTTAATTTACGGCCAAAATATTTAATTATTTTAAACTGTTTTTAAATTTTGTATGTCCTGTTTTTTTTTTTTTACTTTGGCTGTTCACCGCCCTGAGTCCTATTTGGAGAAGGGCGGTATAGAAATTGAAACAAATAAATAAATAAGTAATAAATAATAATAAATAAATAAATAAATAAATAAATAAATAAATAAATAAATAAATGAATGAATGAATGAATGAGTGAATGAGTGAATGAATGAATAAGTAAGTAAGTAAGTAAGTAAATAAATAAATAAATAAGTAATAAATAATAAAAAATAAATAAATAAATAAATAAATGAATGAATGAATGAATAAGTAAGTAAGTAAGTAAGTAAGTAAGTAAGTAAGTAAGTAAGTAAATAAATAAATAAATAAGTAAGTAAGTAAATAAATAAATAAATAAATAAGTAATAAATAATAATAAATAAATAAATAAATAAATAAATGAATGAATGAATGAGTGAATGAATGAATAAGTAAGTAAGTAAGTAAGTAAGTAAATAAATAAATAAGTAAATAAATAAATAAATAAGTAATAAATAATAATAAAAAATAAATAAATAAATAAATAAATAAATAAATAAATGAATGAGTGAATGAGTGAATGAATGAATAAGTAAGTAAGTAAGTAAGTAAGTAAGTAAATAAATAAATAAATAAATAAGTAAGTAAGTAAGTAAATAAATAAATAAATAAGTAAGTAAGTAAATAAATAAATAAATAAATAAGCAAGCTCCCGCATCTCTTTGCAAGAAAAATAAAAGAAATTCTGCTTATCCCGACGCAGAAGAAACCAACCTTCTCCTCCGTTCTGCGACGTCATTATGGGCCGAAAAGTGGCTGGAGCAGAGTTAAGGAGGTTCCCACCGCGAGCGGGAGAAAGATGCTCGGAATGCCCGCGTCCCGCTTGCAAAGTTGCACTTCGCGGCTTCCCGGCCTGAATGCGGCGTTGCCAAGACGCTGTAGCCCCGGCAACGCCGAGCGGCTCCCCGATTGGCCGAGAGGTCGCGCGGTTGCTTAGCAACCGTAACTGGCGACAATTGCGCTCCACGTGTCTTTGGAAAGGCCTTCGCGCCGGTACCCGTTCCGCGCCCGTCGTCTGAATGTCGCCCCGTTTTTCTGACGGGGACGCCTCGGAGCTCTCTTCCCCCTTTTCCAGGGGCTTTTGGCTCCTAAGCGCAAATCAGGTGAGAGGGCAGGACTGCTGGGTGGGAAAAACTCAGGAGGGGGTGCACGTGGGAATCGGCTTTCGCGGGAACTCGGGCTCGCCCTCTGGGTATACAGAAGCAGCCCCCCGATTGGGTTCCATCAGGGGTGTTCCCGAGTTGAAAGTTTGAAAACTTGCGCGTCCTCCCAAAAAGTTCTACGCGCGCGTTAATACCCCTCGCGCAGGAGCTCAAGGAGGACGCCCGCGTCCCCTCAACCTTTTCCCTTCCCCTGGCTTGGACTTCGGTCAGAATCACGCCTCCCGCGGCCGTTTCAAGAGAGCAACCTGTTTATGGCACGATGTCCCTGTATATTTCCCTAAGATGTTCCTAGGGTGGCCTGGGTGGTTTGTCCATGAAAAATGAGATTTAGATAAGGAGGGGAACAGCCCCTCCCTCTGCCTCCCTCTCCCTCTCTCCCCCTTTCTCTCTCTCCCTCCCTCCCTCTCTCTCCCCTCTCTCCCTCCCCTTTCTCTCCCTCTCCCTCCTCTCCCCCCTCTCTTCCCTCTCTCCCTCCCTGTCCCCTTCTGTCTCTCCTTCCCCTTTCTCTCCCTCTCACCCCCTTTCTCTCTCTCCCTCCCTCCCTCTCTCTCCCCTCTCTCCCTCCCCTTTCTCTCCCTCTCCCTCCTCTCCCCCCTCTCTTCCCTCTCTCCCTCCCTGTCCCCTTCTGTCTCTCCTTCCCCTTTCTCTCCCTCTCACCCCCTTTCTCTCTCTCCCTCCCTCCCTCTCTCCCCCTCCCTCTCTCTCCCCTCTCTCCCTCCCCTTTCTCTCCCTCTCCCTCCTCTCCCCCCTCTCTTCCCTCTCTCCCTCCCTGTCCCCTTATGTCTCTCCCTCCCCTTTCTCTCCCTCTCCTCCCTCTCTCCCTCCCTGTCCCCCTCCCTCTCTCCCTCCCCTTTTTCTCTCTCTCTCCCTCCCTTCTCCCCCCTCTCTCCCCCTCTCTTCCCTCTCTCCCTCCCTGTCCCCCTCCCTCTCTCCCTCCCCTTTCTCTCTCCCTCCCTTCTCCCCCCTCTCTCCCCCTCTCTTCCCTCTCTCCCTCCCTGTCCCCTTCTGTCTCTCCCTCCCATTTCTCTCCCTCTCACCCCCTTTCTCTGTCTCTCTCTCTCCCTCCCTCTCTCCCCCTCCCTCCCTCTCCTCCCTCTCTCCCTCCCTGTCCCCCTCCCTCTCTCCCTCCCCTTTCTCTTTCTCTCCCTCCCCTCTCTCTCCCTCTCTCCCTCTGTCTCCCTCTCTCTTTCTCTCTCTCCCTCCCTTTCCCTCTCACCCCCTCTCCTCCCTCTCTCCCTCCCTGTCCCCCTTCCTGTCCCCCCCTTTCTCTCTCTCCCCCTCCCCTCTCTTTCCATCTCACCCCCTCTCTCCTCCCTCCCTCTATCTCTCTTTCCCTGCCTCTCTCTCCCTCATCAGAAGGGATGGTAAACCCGCACCTTAATTAGTTAGCATTTTTAGCTTCCTAGACACATGCTGGCAGATGCTGGCAGGCATGTCGTAGCTGAGCTTCTCCTTCTGTTGGCCTATGAGGATGGCCAGACTGCTGGCAGAGATGCCTCACTAAGGGGATGGTTCGCCTGTGCCTCAGTCATCATAACTACCCGGGGGCCCGACACCATCTTTTCAAGAGGACCTGACTCAATCCTGGTTTAGTAGATGGCAGGCATATGCTTCTCAACTTGTCCATAAGTTCAGCCTGACATTTTTGAGGGAGGCAGCTGCAGGGATGCAATTTATCCACTCACCAGGAACCTGCTTATAGTACTGTGCAATAGCCATCGTGGGTGGGTTTTCACATCCCATTCAGCCAACTCGATCATCAGACAGTGCGAAGAGACTGTCTGAGGAAGCAGATGGTAAAGTTGGCATGGCCCTCTTTGGGCGTTCTTCAAACCTTCGAAACTCTTTGTGATTCCTGACTTCGGCAACCTAAGTCTTTGTTGTCAGCTGAGGAAGAGAAAGATGGGTCTCATGCCTTCAAAATGATGGCAGAGGCTTTCCAAGGTTTAGCCTCTAAAGAAGATGAAACAGTCTTTGCTTTTGGTCAGAGCATTGGAGCAAAGGGGAGTTATCTTGTCTGTTTCAGAAATATCTTGTTCCTGGATAGGGCCCAGCAAGGGTTTGTTGTACCTAGGGAGGTGAAAATCCCATCCAGTTTGGTCATCTGATGCCACCAGATTTCTCTCTTCCAACTGTCATCTTTACTGGACTGTTTCCAGTATTTGGCATGACAGTTCATTCTCATATGCTCAAAGAAAAACAACTGCTATCAAATCTGTCAGTGTATAAAAGGTTCACGAATTGGAATAGACATGGCAACAGGTCAGCCAATGGGAACTGTTTGGTGACCCAGACGGCTCAGAGCCTGGGCGTGGCTTAGGTTCACTGATCTGTGTATATATATGAGTGCTTCTGTGATTTTTGATTCTGTACTTCTGGATTCTGAGTTCTGATTCTGGCTTCTGCTGTATGGTATTGTATATAAAGAAGTTTCTTTTATAAATGAATCCTGCTGAATTCTTTACTTGTGTGCTGGTTGAATTGCTGCAAACTCTTAACAAAATCTGTCCACTTTTTAGTGATCGATAGGAATCAAGCTGTACAACCCATTGAGAGACGCCAAATAGGAGCTACCATAGCAAAATTAATGCGTGGGGAGGGTCATAAAAGTCAGGGCGGTGCTCACAAGTTGTTTATGTCCCACCCTTTTAAATGGGTGTTGCATATGGGGATTTTGATTGTGCAGTCGCAGATGCCGTAATGTTCATTAGCATGCTTGTAATGTAGGCAAATTCTAATTGTTCTTTGAGGAAGTAATTCAGCTGCCTGCAGTTCCTGGAGTCTCTGTGTGATTTCAGTACCAACAGAACTCCCTTTTGGAACACTGGGATTCTCTCTTACGATACAGATAGTCCTCAACTTATAACAGTATGCTTAATGACCGTTCAACGGCACTGAGGAAAGTGACTTGTGACCTTTTTTTCACGCTTATGACCTTCATAGCATCCGCAGGAACATATGATCAAAATTAAGATGCTTGGCATCTGACTCACATTTATGATGGTTGCAGGGTCATGTGATTCCCTTTTGCGACCTTCTGACAAACAAAATATAGGAGCCTTGGTGGTGCAGCGGACTAAAGGGCTGTTAAAGTAGCACTTAGCTGGCAGCTGCCTGCAATTACTGCAAGTTCAATTCTCACCAGGCTCAGCCTTCCATCCTTCCGAGGTAGGTAAAATGAGGACCCGGTTTGTGGGGGCAATAAGCTGACTTTGTATAAAATAGAACACCGCGGGGGGAGGGGGGGGGCAAAAAGCCTTACTAAGCAAGTATGAAGTATGAAATATGAAGGCTATTGCTTAACGCATTGTAAGCTGCCCTGAGTCTCCAGAGAAGGGCAGCATATAAATCGAACCAATAAATCAATAAAATCGACGGGGAAGCCAGGTTCACTTAATAGCCGTGTTACTAATTTAACAACTGCAGTGATTCACTTAACAAATGTGGCAAGAAAAGTCGTAATATGGGGCAAAACTCACTTAACAGATTTCTCACTTAGCAACATAAATTTTGGGCTCGATTGTACATTCCATAGCAAAGTTCCGGATTCTTGCATGTCTTTTTAATTTATTTTAGTCCAACTTTGCTTGTGGGGGGGGCAGGGGGCGGGGGAGGACCGTTGATATTTACACAAATCCCAACACTTCCAGCTGCACTGAAAGTAAGATCGGTCTTCCCACGTTCTCTCTTTCCTGGTCCTGTAACAACCATTTGCTAGAGGCTTTGACAACGCCAGGAAGCAGAGGAAGGGGAAGAGACAGAAGTTCTTCCAGTTTCCCGTGACTTGAGTGATGTGAGGATTGAAGGATGATGGTGTGAGAGGCCAAAGCCAACAAGGCTGAGAAATGGGTTATGGCCTGGTGGCGCAGTGGACTAAACTACTGTTAAAGTAGTATTTAGCTGCCAGCTGCCTGCAATTACTGCAAGTTCAATTCTCACCAGGCTCAAGGTTGACTCAGCCTTCCATCCTTCCGAGGTAGGTAAAATGAGGACCCGGTTTGTGGGGGCAATAAGCTGACTTTGTATAAAAAAGAACACCGCTTAGGGGGGCCCAAAAAGCCCTACTAAGCAGGTATATACAAAAGTATGAAGGCTATTGCTTAAAAGCATTGTAAGCCGTCCTGAGTCTCCGGAGAAAGGCAGCATATAAATCGAACCAATAAATAAATAAATAAATAATAATAATATGGGGCAGCAGAAAAAGATAAAGAAAAAGTTGAAAAACCCTGCATTGAAATACAAATGGCTTAATTCCTAGATGGTGATGGCGAACCTATGGCACGCATGCCCAAAGTGGCACGTGAAGTCATGTTGCCCGGCATGCGCTGCCTTGCCTGTTTGTCTTCCGGGTTTCTGGTGCACATGAGCGTGCAACAATCAGCTGTCCATATGCGCGGCAGTGCTGAAAACCAGTGTGTGCGTGTGCACCAGTCAGCTGATTGTCGGATGCGTATGCACACTAGAACCCGCAAGTTCGGCTTTTCCAGAGCATGATCCCTTCGCATGCACGGCAGTGGGAAAGACTGGCCTGCACATGTGAGCCAGTCAGCTGATCGTCAGGCATGCATGCACGCTAGAACCCAGAAGTTCGGCTTTTCTGGACCATGGCCCTGACGAGTGCGTGCGTGTGCACGATGTTTTTCACGCAACCTTTTTCGCACTCGTTGCCGAAAAGATTCGCCATCACTGTCCTAGATTCTTCAGAAGGGGATCTTAGAGCTTTTTTTTCCACATTTGCAATACAGGTAGTCCTTGATTTACAACCATACTTCAACCCCACATTTATGTTGTTGCTAAGTGAAACATTTGTTAAAGCGAGCTTTGGTCCATTTTACGACTTTTCCTGCAACAGGAAAATTTAACATTGTTAAGTGAATCTTTGCAGATGTTAATTACCCGGTTGTTAAGTGAATCTGGCTTCCCGCACTGAAGATCGCCAAAGGTGTTTGCGTGATCTGGGGGACACTGCAACCGTCGTAAATATGAACCAAATTGTCAAACATCCAAATCTTGGTCACATGACCATGAGGATGCTGCAGTGGTCATAAGCGTGAAAAATGGTCATAAGTGTGAAAAATGGTTATAAGCAGTGGTGGGATTCAGCCAGTTCGCATCAGTTCGGGAGAACTGGTTGTTAACTTTCTGAGCAGTTTGGTGAACTGGTTGTTGGAAGAAATCATTAGGTCAGAGAACCAGTTGTTAAATTATTTGAATCCCACCACTGGTTATAAGTCATTTTTTTTCAGTGATCCTGTAACTTCAAACCGTCTCTAAATGAACTGCTGTAAGTCAAGGACTAGCTGTAAAAGCAACTAACCGTATTCCTTGCATCTTCTCCTCATTTCATGAGTATTATTATCATGCCCAGAATGAAGTTCTGATAATGGGCTTTTTCCAGGGGTGACATTTACTTACCTTCACTACCGGTTCGCAAATGTGAGCATGTGTGCGTACACTTGCTACACTCATGCGCGCCTCCACGCATGCACAGAGCCTTCTGCACATGCACAGAGGGTCAAAAACGGGACGTGATGACATCGGGCGGGTGGGCGGAGCCTCCCACCGCTGGCGCTACTGGTTCACCCGAGCCAGATAGAACCGGCTGAATTTCACCACTGTCTTTTTCTAAGATCTCCCCTTCTCCCCTCTGTTTTCCGGTCTAGTCAAAAGCCATGCAATTTTGTGGGGGTTCCCAATCAAATCTAACCAGGTCTGACCATATTTATCTGTCAGGCTCCTTGGCTCAAACTCAGCAGAGGTTCCCAAGCATGGAGGGAGTGGGAGGGGGCACAGCAGATGGCCCCCCAAAAAAGTCAAGATGGCAACCACAATGGCAACGTATATGACAAACAGGTGGAGCCCTCAACACAAAGCAAAATCTTTCTAGCTTGTTTGCATGGAGCCACTTAATTGCCATCTGTCCACAAGAACTGGGAACTCTTCTTCTACGGCAGTTAATTCTAGTAAATTTATCTCCCACGTTTTAATGGGTGTTTAGCCTTTCCCTTTTTTGGCTATGGAATTAGGCGGCTCGTGAAACAGTTAAATCTCTACCCTGAGAAACTCCAGCATAACTCCTCCATTACATATCCCAGATCGACCAAACTCAACAGCACTGGTATTTTGGAATATTCTAAACTAGCTAAAAATAAAGGTTCCCCTCGCACATATGTGCTAGTCCGTTTCCAACTCTAGGGGGCGGTGCTCATCTCCGTTTCAAAGCCGAAGAGCCAGCGCTGTCCGAAGACATCTCCGTGGTCATGTGGCCGGCATGACTAAACGCCAAAGGCGCACGGAACGCTGTTACGTTCCCACCAAAGGTGGTCCCTATTTTTCTACTTGCATTTTTGACGTGCTTTTGAACTGCTAGGTTGGCAGAAGCTGGGACAAGTAACGGGAGCTCACCCCGTTACGCAGCACTAGGGATTCGAACCGCTGAACTGCCGACCTTTCAATCGACAAGCTCAGCGTCTTACGCACTGAGCCACCGTGTCCCTTATTCTAAACTACTATAATAGAAATAAAGGCTTCTCCAAGATGAGTTTCTCTTCTCTTCCCACATAAATAAAAATACTCTTATATTTTCTGATGCCAGGTTTTTTGGGGGGGGGGTTGGTTGGGCTGCTTTTTTCAGTTTTCAGTCTAGTCTGTAGCTCTAGAGCAGTCTATATCTAGAGCAGTGCTTTTTAACCTTGGTGTTTGTTTATTTTTTTGTTTATTTATTTATTTATTATTTATTATTTATTTATTTATTTATTAATTTATTATTTATTTATTTATTTATTTATTTATTTATTTATTTATTTATTTATTTATTTATTTATTTATGTTATTCGGCTTATATGCCGCCCTATCTCCCAATGGACTCAGGGCGGCTCACAATAATAAAAGCACAAGCCACAATACAAAATAATACAAAATAATACAGCTTGCAGGGGTGTGGACTTCCAGAATTCCCCAGCCAGCATGCTCATCTAGGTATTATGGGAGTTGAAGTCCACACATTTTGCCAAGGTTGAGAAACACTGGACATTCCAGATCATCTCCATTTAATTATCAATCAGAGCTAAGCACAGCCATTAAACTCACCTTCCTGTTTAACAAGGGAAATTTTCCAGATTGATTAGACATAGTTTATCACTAGTGATCAGCAATAAAGGAAATGCGTGGACATTTACTTCTTGCTGGTGTTTCTTATTTAAAAAATTCTTCAACTTAGAACCTCAGTTGAGATCAGAATTTCCATTACTAAACAAGGCAGTTGTTAAGGGAGTTGTGCCTGATATTATGACCTAGCCATGATTGTTAAGTGAACCTCTTCAGTTAACTGAACCATGCGGTCATTAAACAAATCCATCTTCCCCTTGTCAGAAGTCTGGGAAGGGTGCAAATGATGATCCCACAACACTACAGCCATTATAAATGCATGCCAATTGCTTACTGCCAGTAGATAGCTGTTCTCTGACTATTTCCTTGCCTATATTTTGATGTGTACCTGCTCTACCTTTCTCGGTGCTGCTTTTGATAGGCTGGATTTATTTATTTATTTATTTATTTATTATTGATTGATTGATTGATTGGTTGGTTGGTTCGATTTATATGCCGCCCTTCTCCAGAGACTCAGGGCGGTTTACAATGCGTTAAGCAATAGCCTTCATACTTTTGTATATACCTGCTTAATAGGGCTTTCGCCCCCCCCCCCCAGCGGTGTTCTTTTTTATACAAAGTCAGCTTATTGCCGCCCCCCCCCAATCCGGGTCCTCATTTTACCTACCTCGGAAGGATGGAAGGCTGAGTCAACCTTGAGCCTGGTGAGAATTGAACTCACAGTAATTGCAGGCAGCTGGCAGCTAAGTGCTACTTAACAGCACTTTAGTCCGCAGCGCCACCAAGGCTCTTCATTATTCATTATTTCTTCCAGGTACGAAGAAGGAATGGAGTAGTTCTGCTTTCTCCCTGCTGCCTGCCACCTTCTGGCCATCTGCTTCCATTAGTGGACTTATTGTTTCCTTGACTTTCTTCTTTATCCTTACATATTGAAAGCAGCTTTTTGGGGGGGTTTATTAGTTACTAGTCTTAGTTCACTCTGGGCCTCGTCTGGTCTCCCACTCCCTGCAGAGTTTGTTTCCCAGTTTGTGTCAGAGTAATTAAAGTCTTCCATTACTACGGTGGCATGTTTTCTGCATATTTCTGCTAACTAATTAGCAAACAGTTCATCTATTTCCTTTGGTTAGGTTTGTGGCCAACCAACCAGAGAAACTAGAATACACACTTACTGTATAGCAAAGTCATTTCTTTTTCCTCTAATATTTTCCCAAATACTTTCAAGAAAGATTTCAGGCTAGACTAGACTAGACTACACTAGACTACACTAGACTACACTAGACTACACTAGACTAACTAGAGTAGAGTAGAGTAGAGTGGAGTGGAGTGGAATGGAGTGGAGTGGAATGGAATGGAATGGAATGGAATGGAATGGAATGGAATAGAATAGAATAGAATAGAATAGAATAGAATAGAATAGAATAGAATAGAATAGAATAGAATAGAATAGAATAGAATAGGAATTATTTATTGGCCCAGTGTGATCGGACACACAAGGAATTTGTCTCCGGTGCATAAACTCACAGTGTACCTATAAACAACAAGTAATTGTATTTTTTTGTGGAAGTGTAGTTATTTCTTACCCATAATGCAACCAGCTCATGTGAAATGTTACGGATAAAAGTGTTTTGTCCTTTCTCGGTTTCCTCCCACACTTTTAGCATGTTTTGGGTAATTTTAAAACCCGTTCGAAAGGTTTTTACTTTCTTTGCACAGCATGGAATAACTCCATAAGAAGCAATATAAAAATACATTAAAATGTTACTGTATAAATCACTAAAGATAAAGATAACCTTTGTTTGATTTTGTTATTCTGAGATATCCAAAGGACATGGTTTATAGCTCTGGTTTTACTAGGGCTGTTTGATCCACACACTACCTAAATTGCACCTTGCTTAGCTTTTATAGACCACCAATCAAGGTATAGCCATTTATTGTGCTATATTTCAGTAAACATAGTTCAATTATTTTAAAATCAATACCAAACCTTTCCCCCACTCCTTCACCCAGGGGTGGGCTGTTGGGGGTTCGCAGGGGTTCGGGAGAACCTCTAGCTAAGATTCTGTGCAGTTCAGAGAACCCCCAAATCCCACTCCTGGCTGGCCCCGCCCACCCCTCCCCTCCCAGGAGTCCCCATGCGGCCCATTTTGAATGCAGATAAGTGCAGGGCGCACGTAGAGGCTCAGGGTGGGCAAAAAACGGGCCTACCGGAAGTTTGGGAAGGCCGGAAATGGGCCCGTTTCCGGCCTCCGGAACCTGGGGAGGCTGTTTTCGTCCTCCCAGAGGCTCAAGGACGACAACCCCCCCCCCTCGCTGTGGTGCGGAGGCTGACTAGGCCACGCCTACCATGGCCACGCCCACCCAGCAACCTGGCAGAGAACCCCTTGCTAAAATTTTTGAAACCCACCCCTGCCTTCACCATAACACCTCTGCTTTTCACTCTTAAATATACACACCTTGTGTTTCTCTGTCTAGCAATCTCACTGGAATAGGAATCTGAAGGTTGGTCAAGATGATCCCCAGATGACTCAGTTCAACTCTTACTTAAATTCCTGTGGGTTGACAAAACTGAGTTGAATTCCAGAAGCAAAGCCTCATAAGGCCTCCCAAAGAGGCACTTAATATAACCATAGTTGTGCTTTGATGGCCTTTGCAGGCAATTGAGAGCTTTGAACACACAGCAGAAGATGGTGTAGCCCTAGTCCTGGTGATGTCACAATCCATCACGGATACAGACTTGGCTAATGCAGTGATGATGTATCTGGGTTTCAGAGACTGGTCTGCAAGCAAAGGGGCACACTAGAGGGGAACGGGGCAACTTGCCACAGCCAACTTGCTGAGGCCAAGTCGCCATGGCCAACTTGCAACAGCCAACTCATTATGGCCAACTCGCTGTGGGACCACTTGCCAACTCGCCATGGGAAAACTCACCGCAGGACAATTTTAACAATTCTATTTAATTATTTAAAATAAATTTAAAAATTATTTTAATTTTTAACATTCACATTTCATTCTCTCTCTTTTTGCATCCTTTCTTTAATGACTCTATTCCACCATATCTTTGATATTAGTGTAACTCTTTGTCTCTCAGTGAGCCGAGATGGCCGTGGCAAGTTGTCCTATAGCAAGTTGGCCATGGCAAGTTGGCGGTGGCGAGTTGGCCATGGCGAACAGTCATAGACTCCACTAGAGGTAGTGCAGTCAGATCATCTCTACTTGATTTTAGATTTTCCTGCAAGGGAACCTACAGCCCAGAAACCTGATGGAGAACAGGAATATGTGAAAAGTAAAGTCTTCAGCTCAAATCTCAGCCAGCTGAAAAGTTGGGTTCTGGTATCTCTCAACTCCATATCCTCCATCATATCAAAAAAAGATGTGGGCAGTCTCGCTCTTTTTTTAGAAGTTTGCAAAAGTTTCTTCTTATCCAATTTGGGATCCATTACTCCATTCCAATCACCCAACCAAATGCATGAATTATAATTCCATTGTAGTAATTTTGTATGTATCAATTTGTAATACTTTTCTTGTTGTTGATTAGGTGCGTATACCCCCATTAAAAGTGTTTTCTTTCCTTCTATTAACAGCTCAATTGCCAAGTATCTTCCTTGTTGATCTGCCTCAATTAATTTAGCCAATAAGTCTTTTCTCAAATATATCACTATCCCATTCTTCTTCTCAGGGGCAGACGCCACAAAATGAGCTCATGCTCAGCCAGCTGAAAAGTTGGGTTCTAAATCTAAATCTATAATGAAAGCACCATCCATCTTCATATTTTTCCTTCTTGGTTTCGGCTTATGAGTACAATAAGTGCAGACACCCCCAAAAACCTCTCTGCCCGGTTGTAAGTTGCAAGCGCCTAAGAGTGTATATTGTACCGTATTTGGGTCTGTCCTGAAAAAGGACAATCACATGATCACAGTTGCCATCTTGACTTTAAAAAAAAACAAAAACCTACCCCACCATCAGGGTGGATTTGATTTAAATCAAGTTGATTTAAATCACAATTTAAATCATGATTTAAATCACTAGTAAAAAGGCTTGATTTAAATCAACTCGATTTAAATCAGAATTTTTAAAGAGCAACTGTCATCTCTGCTACTCCTTTGACCCACTGTTGACTCACCGATAGTCCCAGTGTTGCAGAATATACAGCCTCATGCTACATAACTAAGCTCCATTTCATGCTGAATAAACTAAATTATTTATGTATCTTAAACAGAAAACTATCTTACGATAGATTTTTACCCCAAAAGTTTTTTATTAAAATAAATTCAATAAAAATCAAAAAAATCCGATTTAAATCAAAAAAATCCGATTTAAATCAAAAAAATCTGATATTTTTGATTTTTTTAAAAAAATCATTGATTTTTATCCACCCTGCCCACCATCCCTGCAATATGTATTTCTGAACCCTACTACTGTGGGGGTTTGCTGAATATATACCTTATTCTTTATTTGTAATAGCAAACACAATTTTCATGTTCAGAGGCAAGTGATCTAAGATGTGAATATAGGAAATTATCTTTTGAGAGTCGTCCAAGAATGTTAACTCTTTGCTCTACACTGGAGTGGAAAAATGGGGAAATCATGTTTAAAAAGATCTTTAAATAACAAAAGAATAATTAATAAATAGTATGCATTGTTTTCTTCCTCTCCATAGGTAGAGATGTCACCAGGGATGGGATTCAGCTGATTCGGATTGGTTCTATGCCCCAGCGCTATGCTGTCCTATTTAGCTGCATTTAAGCCACGCACATATGTGCAAGCACGCAAACAAAGCGCATGCACAAAAGGTTGCACGCATGCATGGAAGGCGCACACGCTCACATTTTCGGTGCTGGGGCGAAACTGGTTGTTAATCCAGGTGCCTCCCATTTCTGGATGTGACTACAATTGTGGGTTGAGCTCATGATGCTTTTTTTGGTGTCGTATCTCCCTCTGCTGGACATTCGTTAATACTTATCTTGACTAAAATTACAGTCTTCTCACACAGGCAAGCCAGATGTTCAGATTGGATTTGGCATTTTTTATCCACCTATCAAGTCCTTCCGAAGGACTGGGATAAGCAGATGTTGATATTTAATGGTGTTAAGAGGCATCATCGCAGGATGTAAGCTGTTCCAAGTAAAGCTTACTATTATCATGGTCTGTAAACCCAGGATTTCTAATCCGGAAAATCAATATTGCAGCGTCGTACAGTGTTACTATATTCAAATCAAAGCAACTGAATTGAATTGAACTCACAGGGTTAGAATTTTGGGGCAAAATAGGATCCCAACACCAGGAGGGATTTCCAAAACTTTGTAGTAAGAGAATAAAAGGGTTAGTGACATAATGAAAGAAAATATCACAGATCAAGAATATTTTTAAGAAGATCTGCCCCTCCTCAACTCTTTGTGAATCTTGTAATTCTGTTCGCAAGTAGTGTGCTGTTTAAATCAATCATCTTGTTGGACCAAGCCAATAAAAAAAATTCAGAACCACAAAATCCAGCATCCCAAACATGAAATGTTCAGGGCCTGAATAATTTTGTCACACAGAATAAGTAACAAGCCACAGCACATGAAGCAAAACAGGTGTGCCAGCAGAAAGGTAGAATATATATTATATACACAGTCATCTGCACCTCTATAACTGTCTGGTTTGGTTCTGCAACCCAACAAGACAGGTACAGACTTCAGAGGATAATTAGAACTGCAGAAAAAACAATGGCTACCAACCTGCATTGAGGACCTGTATACTGCACGGATCAAAAAGAGGGCTGTGAAAATATTTATAGACCCCTCACATCCTGGATATAAATTGTTTCAACTCCTACCCTCAAAACGACTATAGAGCACTGCACACCACGACACAAGGACTGTTTTTTCCCGAATGCCATCACTCTGCCAAACCACTAATTCCTACAACACTGTCCAATTAACTACTAAGACTGTACTAATTCTTCTTCTCATCCTTCCTAGTACCTATCTCTTCCCACTTATGGCTATAACCATATTGCTTGTATCTTTACAACTTATATTTTCATTGTTTCCTAGTATGATTTGATTGCTTATTAGTATCCTATGACTATCACTAAGTGTTGTATCTTATGATTCTTGACGAATATTTTTTTTCTTTTATGTACACTGAGAGCATATGCACCAAAACAAATTCCTTGTGTGTCCAATCACACTTGGCCAATAAAGAATTCCTATTCTATTCTATTCTATTCTAGTCTAGTCTAGTCTAGTCTAGTCTAGTCTAGTCTAGTCTAGTCTAGTCTAGTTTAGTCTAGTCTAGTCTAGTCTAGTCTAGTCTAGTCTAGTCTAGTCTAATTCTAATTCTAATTCTAATTCTAATTCTATTCTATTTTCACGATCAAGAATATATCATGAATAACATGAATGGCACAAAGACCTCAACTACCTCATAAAAAAGTGAAGCAGCAATGTCCACAGAGTGTGTGAAAAGGCCATGAAGATGGTGTATGCCACCCAGACTCACTTGTTGAGATGGCTATAAAAATCAAATAGCAAATTTTCAAGAAGTACACAGGTAATCCTTGACTTACAACAGTTCATTTAGTGACTATTCAAAGTTACAACAGCAATGAAAAACTGACCCGGCCATTTTTCACAGTTATGACCTTTGAAGTATCCCCGTGATCATGTGACCAAAATTCAGATACTTGGCAACTGGTTCATACTTAATGACCGTTGCGATGTCCCAAGGTTATGTGGTCACCTTTTGCGACCTTTTGACAAGCAAAATCAATGGGGAAGCCAGATTCACTTAACCAAGTTACTAACTTATCAACTACAGTGATTCACTTACCAACTGTGGCAAGGAAGGTGGTAGAATGGGGTAAAACTCACTTAACAACAGAAATGTTGGGCTCAATTGTGGTCGCAAGTTGAGGACCACCTCTAGAGTTGAAGCTTTGACTGCTTTTATATGCAACATTTGGACTTTTTCTGGCCACTCAATAGGAGCTGCATCCATAAGACAAGATGGAGGAAATGGGTTGTGATTTGAGGCCCCACAGTGCAACATCTTGGGACTTTTACACACATACACACACACATACATAGCACATACATCATAGATGTTGCTGCTCAATAGCAACTTATGAAGTAAAGAGAAAAGGGCGGAAATCTTTCTGCATGATAAAATTATAGAATTCTTTATTTATGAATCCATTGTATTTTTCAGCTGCCCTGTAACACTTGCTTTCTGCGTAGATTACATGGGGAAAAAAAAACATTACAGAGTGCACTAGACTCATATACCTGCTGCTTTTAAAACTTTGAAAGCTATCCAGTAGCTTTTTCGACTGATCAAACTTGCAAAAAAAAAAAAAATGCTGCTCTAAGTAGACCTTTGACCTGACCCAACACTCTCTGAGGTTAACATCCCAATGCAGTGTGGCCTTTTATTTATTTTTTTTAAATATGATACACATAACAAATATGGTACTATGTCCAGCCAGGAATAAATAAATGCAGAAAGCACTTCTAGCTAGATTCTTTGTATTATACACATGCATTTTCATTTGGCTGCTTTATAAATAAAAATCAAACGTGAGATCACATTTTCCCATCTTCTGCTTGTACACTAAATCAAATTTCTCATTCATCGAGACAGTGAAGATATCTTTCCACAGCCCAATTCGTCCTGAAAGATAGAAAAAAAAAAAAAGGAAGGGAACAGAGGGAGGGGAAAAAAATATGCCGATTATTATAAGATGTAGAAGACCTTTCAGAAGAACAAAAACCTGCCATAAATCACCCTGCGAATTGCAGAATCTTTTGGCCACTCTAAATCTGGAAAGGGAAATCCCCAGTCCTGCAACAGCAAAAAACAAATCCAAAGGAAAGGTTTGCCATCAGGAGTGTGGGAATTATACCTTTATCAATCAAAGAGTTGAGACTTAAAACTTCATACAATCCAGTTCTATCTAAAATGTGAAGATCTGGTTGTCCTGCACTGGATTGCCTTCATCATCTCTCCATCAATTCTCTCTCAGCATATACCCCATCTACCGTGGTCCAGCTTCCATTGCCCCTGCTTGTTGACATCTCTGAAAACCATGGAAGGAGACGGCAAAGAAAGCCAAGGTGGTATTCAACCATGGGATTGCCCTGCTCCCTTTCCCCACCACTTGTTTCACTCTGTCCCTCCAGAAATAATACTGCTGGAAGCTACAAAGCTGCATCTTAAGTCTTCTGGTTAAAATCAAGTACTGGATTCTGTGTCAGTGGTGAAATTCAAATTTGTTTGCTACCGGTTCTGTGGGCGTGGTATGGCTTGGTGGGCATGGCAGGGGAAGGATATTGCAAAAGGAGCCTGGTGGCGCAGTGGACTAAACTACTGTTAAAGTAGTATTTAGCTGCCAGCTGCCTGCAATTACTGCGAGTTCAATTCTCACCAGGCTCAAGGTTGATTCAGCCTTCCATCCTTCCGAGGTAGGTAAAATGAGGACCCGGTTTGTGGGGGCAATAAGCTGACTTTGTATAAAATAGAACACCGCTTGGGGGGGGGGCGAAAGCACTACTAAGCAGGTATATAAAAAAGTATGAAGGCTATTGCTTAAAAGCATTGTAAGCCGCTCTGAGTCTCCGGAGAAGGGCGGCATATAAATCAAACTAATAAATAAAAATATATATATATCCATTCCCTCCCCACTCCTGGGGGAAGGATACTGCAAAATCTGCATTCCCACCCCACTCTGGGGCCAGCCAGAGGTGGTATCTGCTGGTTCTACGAACTACTCAAAATTTCCGCTACTGGTTTTCCAGAACCTGTTGGATTTCACCCGTGGTCTGTGTACAGTTAAAATAGCAGATGTTATTACAGCTGCCAACTCCGAGGACATTTGAAATGCACTGAACCACTTGTAGAACACTATGGAGATGGCCTTGACGCCATTATGTAAACATCAACTTAGCCCTGGAAGGGGGGAGAGAGTGAGGAAGAAACCAAAGATGCCTTGATTTTCTTGGGTATAAAACAAATAAGAGAGAAACTCTTATCAAGTTTTCCAGATCCAGTTGAACAATATCAAGATCCTCGAACTATGAAGCAGAGTTCCAGTGGTTCTGGTCTGCAAAGGGTGAACCTCTTGAGAAAAAACAACCAAAAACTGGAAAATCAGTGGGCCTGGAGGTAAGTAGCAAGACACCGGCTTCCGTCTTTGCAACTTTTGATACCTGCTCTTAAATATAAACCAGTGATGAAATGTAAAATTTGTTACTACCGGTTCCGTGGGCGTGGCTTGGTGTGTGTGAGGGGGGTAATATGACTGAGTAGGGGTGGCCAACTTTTTTTTTTTTTACTTTTAAAACCATTTTTTCTACAACCTCTTTGGCTGAAGAGGTTGTAAAAAGAATGCTTTTAAAAGCCTCTGGCGATCCCAGCTGAGTTGCCTGATCGGCAGAGGTTTTTTTTTTTTAAAGCTTCTGGTGATCCCAGCTGACTTGCCTGATCGGCAGAGGCTTTTTTTTTAAAGCCTCTGATGAGCCCAGCTGACTTGCCTGATCAGCAGCTTCTTTTTTTAAAGCCTCTAATGATCCCAGCTGAGCCACGCGATCATCAGAGGCTTTTTTTTTTTTACTTTTAAAAGCATTTTTCAGCCAAAGAGGTTGTAGAAAAAGTGCTTTTAAAAATTAAAAAAAAAAGCCTCTGATGATTGCACGGCTCAGCTGGGCAATGGGGGGTAGGCAGGGATTTTTGCTACCGGTTCTCCGAACCACCCGCCTCCATCGCTACCGGATCGGGCGATCCGGTCCAAACCGGGAGCATTTCACCCCTGATATAAACCATACTAAACCACATTCGATGTGCAGATATTTCAGCAAAGTTTGGATTTGATCTTCCACTTAAATCACCAAAACATTAGATCCCGTTGTAATAGGTTGCAAATACAGTGTATGAGTTTACTTTCTGGTAGCCATTTTGGACAGCTGGTCAAAGAGTCACCCACCTGGGTTCATTCATGATTTGATTCATGAAACTGGTTTGGGAGGTTGAGTGGGAAGGAAGGTGAGCTAACCAAGAGCCCGTTTTCCCAGCAACTGAGAGTGAGCTTCTGGGCAAAGATCAATAAGCTAAAAGGAAAACAAAATAAAAATGAACAAAAACAAAGCGAAATAAATAGGAAAAATGTACATTGCGATAAACCAAATTAAATTAAGCTAAATGAAAAAGTTAAAACGGGCCACAGTTTTTTAAAGCATGGAAACACATTTAAAGAAACAACAAGAAAAAAAACACCTTGATGTTCAGGATGCATTTGGAAAAAAGAAAAAAAATTGTTACAAATGTGAGAAAGATGAACAAAAACAAACAGGGTGCAGAAAAAGCAGGCAATGTGCAAATGCAATAGATTTAAATACTCGGGGGGGGGATCTTTCTTATATGGCATTCATTGTGAGGTTAGTATAATGTGCTCAGGACCAAATGAAGGAGAACTAAAACAATTCTGTATTTTGGTTAACTTTGGTTTTGAGGGAAAGAAGCAGAGCTATGGCAGGGGAAGCGTTCAAAAAAAGTAAAGGGAATGATCATGCATGTGGGATCAAAGCTCTGCCTCCTTTTATATGTACATTGCTCCCAGATGGACACTCCTGGAACCATGATTACTCCTGCTGCACACCATCATAGGGATTATTTCTGGTTACCTAGTGTTACAGATGTTAGTGGGGAAAACAAACAAAGAGTATTACAGATGCATAAACGTATTCCCCTCTCAAAGCAGTTCTTTCAAGTTTCAACTTTTATGAAAGAGTTCTCACATTCTGGGAAAACTAGTTTAAACAATTCAAGGTTGAAGCATTTCAAATATGCAACCTTTCATGAAGCACCAATAAACTGTATTTGTCTCAGGAGCATCGAGACGCTTTACCGGGTTGAAATGATTAGCTGGTGACATCCACATTGCCCGAAGACGCCCAGTTGGGGGTTTCTTTTATGTCCCCATTAAGGAGCTGGAGTGAAGGACGGGAACTCAACCCTGCCCCGAGGCAGGTCTCAAACATGGGCTTGCTAACCTCCAACACAGCATCCTAACCGTTCGAATGACGGTGCTCCTGAGCACCGATAAAAAAGTAGCCATGATAGTGAGGTCTCTGGCACAAACTAGTTGTGGCAGTGTAGGGAAGAAGATATGTGTCAGTCATTACGAAATCATAAATTTAGTCCAGAAAAAAACAGGAAAAGGTGAGAACGAAATCAAGATAAACGCACTCCGATATAACAAGGAGGGAGGGGAAGGCTGTCAGACATTCAAGATTCTGTTACTACACTCTATATCAATAAAGAAGTGTGCAGGCAGTCTTCTACATACAACCATAATTGGGACTGCATTTCCGGTCATAATTCTTTACTTCGCCAAGGCACCATTGTGATGGGACCCAATTTTACATTTTTTACAGTGGTTGTTAAGCGAATCCACTGTGGTTAAGAATGCCACTGCGCCACCACTGAGAGCAATAGTGGAACAGTGGTTAGAATGCAGTATTGCAGGCTAATTCAGCCCATTGCCAGCAGTTCGATTCCCACTGGCTCAAGGCTGACTCATCTTTCCATCCTTCCGAGGTTGGTAAAATGAGGATACAGATTGTTGAGGGCAATATGCTGACTCTGTAAACTGCTTAGAGAAGGATGTAAAGCACCGTGAAGCAGTATATAAGTTTAAGTACTATTGCTATTGATATTAAGTAAATGCTAGGGTCATTTGTGCAATCCCGTTCTTTCAAATGGGCAATTTCTCTGCTAGAAGCAAATAACATAAAACAATTGTGGTCACATGACCACGGGATGTTACCACCAGTCATAAAGGTGAGCTGGTTGCCGAGGGCCTGAAATTCAGTTCATGTAACGGGGATTGGCACATTTTAAAATGGCCATAAAGTGCTTTATGGGTAATAATGCACCTGTTCAGCACTTATCATAATTTCAAACAGCTGTTAAGCAACTGGTTGTAAATTGAGAACTACCTTTTTCATTATGGCATCTTTTTTTCCTGATCTAGCTACCTGAAACACGGACAAAGTAGCATTTCAGTGAATTTTATACATCAAAGTCCTCTGATCCCATAATAAGAGAAGGAACAGTTTTAAAGTTTATAAGCAGAAGAGAAGTGCAAATTTGCCAAGCAGCATCCAGACATCCATGAGTTCGCTTTGGCCCTCTAACCAAACGGCAATTAAAACATTCAGCTGGTCATCTCCAGCCAAAGAAATTAAATCTGTCTTGGCAACTTAAGACTTCAACTCCCAGAACTCCCTAGCCAGTCCACACATCTAAAAAGCTGCAAAAGTTGAGAAACACTGGATTAGATGTTCACTTTCATCTGTCCCTGTATCTTTAATCTAAGCCAGTGTTTCTTAACCACGGCAGCTTTAAGATTTCTTCAGTTCTGGGCAGTGGTGGGATTCAAATAATTTCACAACCGAAACTCTGCCCTAATGACTGGCTGGGTGGGTGTGGCCATGGTGGGCGTGGCCAGGGTGTGTGACAGGCAGTATTCGGCCACCTGCACCCCCTGAGACCAAAAATGGACCACGGGGGGGACACACACACACACACCGTGCCCCGTTTTGGGCTACTAGGCCTCCTTGCAGCCACCTGGGAGTGAAAATGCCCACACCCCATTTTGGACCTAGGCCATTTCCCTGAAGCCTCCTGAGAGCAGAAATGGGCCACGGGAGACACTGCTCCCCCTGTGCCCCCCATTTTGGGCCTAGAAGGCCTCCCTGCAGCCTCCTGGGAGTGAAAATAGGCTGCGAGGGAACTCCTAGAAGGGAAGGGGAGGGGCAAAGAAGGGCCAGCCAGCAATTTAACTACTGGTTCACCCAAACCGGCTAAATCCCACCACTGGTTCTGGGACTTGAAGTCATGAAGTTGCTGAGGCTGGGAAGAAAACAAATCCATACATTCAGTGCTCTAAATTATAATTCTTCTGGTGATAACACTTGCATGTTTTAAATCCCTCAAAATTAAACAAAAACAATTCTAAGCCCACAGGATTTAAAGGCTTCCCGAACGATAGTTTTCCATGATCAGTAAATCCACCTTATTCCCATCTACCCTCTAATTTCTATTTTTTTAAATCTTTTTAGCTTCAGACTGATTGACTGAACCATGGTTCAGGTTTATAGCCCAATTCTTTGTCTTCAAACTACTCTAAGCAATTAGCATTGAAAAAAGGACAACCGCTACGCTTTCCACTCATGTCATAAAAGTGGATTACCATTAAAGCCATTCCACCTGTGCGAACGTTTGCAAAGGGTCTGACACCTACCCCTGCCCACTGAAAGGGCATCGGCATTGCAGCACTGATCAATGAGCTGGTGACAATGTTCAACCATCGATTCCAACTGTGCTTTGTCGTAGGCGATGCCCAAGAACCTCGCTAGCTGTTCGACCAGGGTTGCAAGATCCTGTGAGAGAAGAGGATATTGACTTGCGGAGAAGAAATTAGTCAAAAATAAGGCAGTTCAAAAAAAGTACATTCCGGTTACCAGTTATTGCCCAAAAAAATATTGATGCAGGCTTATCAAGAACAGCTTCTTCTATATGTTAAATCAGTAGCCCCCAACCTTTGGGGCACCAGGGACTGGTTCCATGGAGAGAGATTAATCCCCGGACTGGAAGGGCCGTGGTTGGGAATGGGACAACTTGCCCCAGCCAACTTGCAGTGGCCAACTCATTGCAGGACAACTTGCCACAAACAACTCACCATGGGGCAATTCACTTCAGGACAATTTAACAATTCTGTTTAATTATTTAAAATAATTTTTTTAAAAAAATATTTTTGCCATTCACATTTCCTCCTTTTGCATCCTTTCTTTAATGATTCTATTCCACCATTTCTTTGATAGTAGTGTAACTTTGGTTCCACAATAAGTTGTCCTGTGGTGAGCTGGCCATGTCAAGTTGGCCATAGCGAATGGTCATAGACCTCCATGGTTTCTTGTGCTGCCTGCATCCCACGGATGGAGCTTCACTTGTTTACGTGACTCGGTTTCTAGCATGCCGCAGACTGGTGCAGGTCCACAGACTGGGTGCTGGGGATCCCTGTGTTAAATCATCCTTTGGTTGTATCAATAGGGATAGATTGAATAGGCCAAGGAATCACCCTGAGTTCAATTCCCCAAAGAGCACTGGGGCTTGAATATGTCACTTGTTCCCAACCCTTTAAAACAGCTTGGTCAATTTGTTTCAGGAGCTTAGCCTAGGTCAGTGATGGCTAACCTTTTTGCCATCATGTGCCAAAAGTGGGGGGAGTGCGGGGGAATCGTGTGTGTGCCTGCCCACACCCATAATGCAATGCACCCCGCCCCCTAGAAAGCCTCGAGTCTAGGGAGAGTGAAAAACGGGCCTTCCCCACCCCCGGAGGCCCTCCAGAAGTCAGAAACAGTCTGTTTCCCGACTTCCGGTGGGCCTGGAAGGCCCGAAAATCAGCTGGCCAGCACACACATGTGCACTGCAGCTGAACTAGGGCAATGCTCGCGTGCCCACCGATATGGCTCCGCGTGCCACCTGTGGCACCCATGCCATAGGTTCGCCATCACGGCCCTAGGTAGTTCATCAGGTAGCAATGGCTTCTACTCCTATTTTAAATAATCAGACTATTTTTGTAGACACATTTTAATTTTTATTTCTGCGCGTAGATTTAAGATAGCTGGGGCTGCACCTGGAGGCACCATCGTTTCTCTCTGTTTATATTAGTAAATATATTTTGGTTTAATGGCTTTGCTGCTAGACTTGAAGCTAATTCTTTTTAAATTATATTCCACTATTTCTATTTCTATTCCACTTTCTTTTTGATGTGAGTCAGAAGTTTGAGGAGAAAAAAATCCCTAGGGAAAAAAAAACTTTTAAAAATTATGTAACTTTATCTATGTGTTGCATTAAAGCTAGCAGCTGAAAAGTTAACTCTGCAAGTTTAAATATATATATATATATATATATATATATATATATATATATATATATATATATATATATATACACACATACATATATATATATACACATTAAAAAAAAGTTGTCTAAATTGTATTTTAAAATGTAAGTAGCATTTACATTTATTCAATAACATTTAGCATACTGTGCTGGGTTTCTGTGCCAGAAATGGCCAGTTAATGTACAAATGTATGTTATGTCTGCTTAAATTGTTGTTGTTGTTTTTTAAATAAAGATGCAGCATCTTATATTTACATTCAGTTTAATCAGATTTCTGTGAAGGGATGCTGCATTCTAAGACTTTTATAGTTTTAGAATCTGTATGATGTGGTTATAGTAATTTCCTTTCTAGGATGAAGTGAAGGCCTTTGCTGCAGACCCAGATACTACTCTTTTGCAATTAAACAAAAAATTAGTGGTCAACCTAAAAAAAAAAACCAGCTTGGTCATTTCCCGAGTTCACAGAAGAGCTGCAGAATCAAGGCTGAACCCACCATATTGCCATAATATGTGAAGAGGGTCTTCTGAATAATTTGCAACCGCAAGTGTTTTAAGACAGAGGAATGGGCCAAACCTCCTGAAATGTTCTAATCGTGAATTGTGCTATCTTAATCTCAGTTACGCTGCAATATTGGAAGTTCTCATCCCAACTTTGTCAGATGTGATCTCAACATGGAAGGTTCCCAACAGCAAGACTGAGAAGATAGAAGGTCCCTTTGTTGACTGAGAAACACTTCCACTGAAGTTGGAATCCAGCTGCTTCACCTGCAACCATTTTTGGAATTCTGACTGCTGGTACATCAACATGGAAATTGAAATGTAGCTACCACTGCTATGAAGCCCCATTACTTTGTCAATGTTCCTCAAATTATAGAATAGAATAGAATACCAGACTTGGAAGGGACCTTGGAGGTCTTCTAGTCCAACCCCCTGCTTAGGCAGGAAAACCTATACCATTTCAGATAAATGGTTATCCAATCTCTTCTTTAAAACTTATGATGTCATTGACATGTGCAAGTCAACTATTTGCAAATCAAAAGAGGAGCAAACAGCTGACCTTGCAGCCTCTCTCCAAAGAAATATAAACATCTGGCTGTTAAACTATGCGGGCTTTAAAATAGCACGCATACAACTGCCATTTCATTGTGGAAGTAGAACCTGAACAATATTTTTTTTAAAAAACCCATGTTCTTCCTGCTCCTTACTCCTTCTGTGCCTCTGTGTCGACAGAATTTTAAATCTATTTTCTTCTATTCGCTTATTTTAGTTTTTGTAAACCAACCAAAGGCATTTTCATAAATTGCAAGTAATCACAACGATAACGAATCAAGATAGCCATTCATAAAGAGCAGGTTAAAATAGAAGCGAAGCATAAACTTATTAGAACAACAAATAAATCCTAACAGCTAAAATCAAAATGAAAATGAAAGAAACTGTACCCTTAAAATTTAAAGCAGGTGTGGGGGTAAATGATCAAATCATACACTTCATTTGTTTTGTTAAACATATTAACTTATTTGTCTGATAGCCCAGGAACAAACAGCTTACCAAACTCCTGGCACTGAAAGTAATAAAACATTGGACTGTAAGTGATGTTACAGTAGTGGCCAAAATTGTGGAAATCTTTTGGGAAAAGTGTATTTTGGAGGTTTGATGGCTAATAACACCACTTTTTTTTTGGCGTTTCAACATAATCATATTCCACTGCTGGAATGGCCTGGGAATAGCCCAGAACTTCACCCAATTGAAAATCTATGGAGCCAACTAAAGAAACTTGTTAGTCAGAAGCAACCCAGCAATAAAACCCAGTTAATAGAAGCCATCATTCAATCTTGGTTTCACATTAGAACAACTGCAGAACTAAAAGACGTGGTTCACTCCATGGGAAGATGTTGTAAGGCCGTAATTCATGCTAAAGGTTACCCAACAAAGTATTAACTGACATGGTGATAATTTTTGTATATCTCATTTTTTCTACGTGTTTCACTTTTCTTCTTTATACTGTAACTGCTATTCTAATAGCAAATCCTTCATAAAAGTTATTGCATTACATTCTTGATTAAATTATTTATTTATTTATTTATTTATTTTTGAATTTGTATACCGCCCTTCTCCCTGAGGACTCAGGGCGGTGAACAGCCAGATAAAAACACCAGATACAAACATTAAAACACATTTAAAAATATATATAGATTTGGCCCCGTTAATTAAAAACGATCAGCAAAACAGAACAATTAATAAAACCCTTAAAAAGAAATTAGGCCAGCCCGGCTTGTTGAAAAAAGAAAGTTTTAAGGGCACGGCGGAAGGCACTGAGGTCATGGATTCTCCTTATCTCAGGGGGCAACTGATTCCAGAGGGTAGGTGCCCCCACAGAGAAGGCCCTCCCCCTGGGGGTCACCAGCCTGCATTGTTTGGCTGATGGCACCCCGAGGAGGCCCTCTCTGTGGGAGCGCACGGGTCGGTGGGAGGTCGTCGGTGGCAGTAGGCGGTCTCGAAGATATTATTAGATAGATAGAATTATCTTTCGATTGATATTTAATTTTATGGTACTACTCCAAAAAAAAGTGGTGTTATTAGCTAGTTTTAGAAAATATACTTTTTAAACCAAGGTAAAATTAACCCAGCTAAAATTCCAAGAGGGGGAAACCCCTCACCCCCATCTCTGTCTCTTGCCAAGTTTGTTATCTTGCTTCAAAGGAACCAAGGGTGAGGGGACACAACACTTTTTGCTTACAGGTTGGGGGAAAATCTTTGCTATGCTTGGATAATTACCTTGTGCATATCTTCATATTTGAGAAAGAGCACATTGGAATCCATATGATGCTGCCAAAATTCTTGGACATGTTCAAACCATGAACCATAACCTACTATAGAGACACAAAACACAATGCTCATACTCAAGATTTTTTTTTAAAATATTGTTGTTATTGGGCAAACTTTCACTGGAGTACAAAAAAACTCATCATATTGCATTTTTGTTTCGTTCTCAAAATATGACAGGTGTGTATTCTTATAACAAAATCCAACGGAATAAAATAACCCCAACTGGCCTTACTCCCACAATGACAACATGGTAATCTTATCTTGTATCATTCCTGGATTTCCTAGGAGGGTATGGTGTCCTGGGCATCACTGGGGCTAACTGGCAAGGGTATAGCATGGCTTTTCCCCCTTTCTAAAATTGCTGGATGGCAGGGAAAAAGTAGACTCCTTAAGACACGTAAAGTCTGCTTCCCCCAAATTTGACTTGGATTGAAGACCTCACTCTGGGGAAGAAAGTCTGAATGGTCCACTTTTAGAAGACAAGTGGACCATTCAGATGTTCTTCTCCAGGGTGAGGTCTTCAGTCCAGGTCAAGTTTGGGGGAAGCAGATTTTTTGTGTCTCAAGGAGTCTACTTTTTCCCTAACATTCTAAAAGACCTTCAGAAGTCAAGTAGACCATTCCGATGTTCTTCTCCAGGGTGAGATCTTCAAGATTGGGGGAAGAAGACTTTTTGTGTCTCAAGGGAGTCTACCATCGAGCAAACAAGCTATTAATTTGCAGTGGAGGGGGTTATATGGAACAGGAGAGGATCTTGCCAGAGTCTTTCCTGCTCAGATCTATTGTTTGACCAACAGAGGTTCATGCGGCGGGAGGTTTTCCTGCATGAGATGACTGGTTGCAACATTATGTTGCAACAGTGGTTGCAACATAATGAGGAAACAAACAGTGGTTGCAACATAATGGGGAACCAGGGGTTGCAGTCAAGCATTATGTTCTCGGGAGCATCTGAAGAAGGAATCAAAGTCTGTCAGATGTGGCCACAGTACCACAATCAAAGCCTCCCCTTCCGTACATTAGTGCATCATAAAAAACCGCCAGGGTTTGATAGCGATTCAGTGCCTGCCATCTCACAGGTTTTGATCTGCTCCAAGATAATCAAATTACAATCATGTGTTTAACAATCTTTCTAAGTTTAAAGGACTGGTGATTTATGACCAGTCCTCACACCCCCAATTGTTGCAGTATCACTTCAGTCATCTGATCACAATCCGGATGCATGGCAATTAGTTTACAATTAGACCAGTTGTAGCATCCTGATTCACATGAACGCTATTTGCAACCTTCGTACCCAGTTTCTCACAATAAATCAGGGTGGATAAAAATCAATGATTTTTTTAAAAAAAATCAAAAAAATCAGATTTTTTTTATTTAAATCGGATTTTTTTTATTTTTATTGAATTTATTTTAATAAAAAACTTTTGGGGTAAAAATCTATCATAAGATAGTTTTCTATTTAAGATACATAAATAATTTAGTTTATTCAGCATGAAATGGAGCTTAGTTATGTAGCATGAGGCTGTATATTCTGCAACACTGGGACTATCGGTGAGTCAACAATGGGTCAAAGGAGTAGCAGAGATGACAGTTGCTCTTTAAAAATTATGATTTAAATCGAGTTGATTTAAATCAAGCCTTTTTACTAGTGATTTAAATCATGATTTAAATTGTGATTTAAATCAACTCGATTTAAATCAAATCCACCCTGCAATAAAGTCAACGTCAATAGCAGGGAAGAACACAAGTCACGATCACTAATGTCTTGCTTAGCCACCACAGCAAAAAGGTCACATAAAATTATGTGCGATCACATGATTCCTCACTTAACAACCTCACAATGACTAATTTTCTGGTCCTGATTGTGCTATGCCTGGCAAGGATTCTCTGTACGGCTAAACCCCCCCTCCCTCCATGAGTCTGTGGGACCTAGATCAGAGGTGGGCTGCTGGGGGTTCGGGAGAACTTCTAGCTAAGATTCTGTGCAGTTTGGAGAATCCCACTCCTGGCTGGCCCCACCCACCCTGCCCCGCCCTTCCCAGGAGTCCCCACACGGCCTGTTTTGGATGCAGGTAAGTGCAGGGCGCGCGTGGAGGCTCAGGGAGGGTGGAAAACAGGCCTATCGGAAGTTCGGAAAGGCCATTTCCGGCCTCCAGAGGGCCTCCAGAACCTGAGGATCACATGGTGCTAAATGTGCCCATATCCAACCTACAATTTGCCAGCTAACATCCCCTTTAGCTCTGAAAAGGTCACCCTGCCTTTTCAAAGCAAAGCCTGTCCTCAAAGCTCAGAGAGCGTCTACTCTCATCCCTTATATCAGGGGTCCCCAACCCAGGGGTGAAATGCTCCCAGTTTGGACCGTATCGCCCGATCTGGTAGCAATGGCGGCGGGTGGTTCGGAGAACCGGTAGCAAAAATCCCTGCGCCCCCCCCCAATGCCCAGCTGAGCCGCACGATCATCAGAGGCTGTTTTTTTTACTTTTAAAAGCATTTTTTCTACAACCTCTTCGGCCGAAAAAATGCTTTTAAAAGTAAAAAAAAAAAAGCCTCTGATGATCGTGCGGTTCAGCTGGGATGGTCAGAGGCTTTTAAAAGCATTTTTTTCCTGCAAAAAAAAAATGCCTTTAAAAGCCTCTGGCGATCCAAGCTGAGTTGCCTGATCGTCAGAGGGTTTTAAAAGTATTTTTTTCTGCAACCTCTTAAGGTTGTAGAAAAAATGCTTTTAAAAGTAAAAAAAAAAAAGTTGGCCACGCCCACCCAGTCACATTACCCCCCACCACCAAGCCATACCCACAGAACCAGTAGTAACAAATTTTAGATTTCACCCTTGACCCAACCTGTTGGCTGCAGCCCATGAGTGGGCTGTGAGGGGTTTGCAACTGTGCCATAGAAACGGCAGGAGAGTGCGTGCACGCATCCTGACTCAGCGGATGAGTGGGTGCATGTGTGCTCCATTTGCGTGAGCGGCAGGCACGTGCACACCACTCGTGCAAATGGAGCTGCATGCATACTTGCCAGCTGCTTGCGCAAATCATCCCATCTTCTACCTTGCCCAGAAATGTTGGAAAACTGCCTTAGATGGCAAGTTAACGCCTATCTTAAAAATTGCTGGGGTTGAGAGAGGCTGCCTTAGATGGCAAGTTAATACCCCAAGCCACATGTCCTATGGTTCCTGCACGAGGTAAAACAGAGTGAAAGATATTGCTTAACAAAACAGATGGGAAATTCTTACACTTATCGTTCATAAATCTCCGACAGAACTCCTGAAATGTTCCTCTGTAGCTCATAGTTCGCAGGGAGCGATGAAACTGGTAATAGGAGACGACCAGATCTTTGGGATTACGAGCCATGTATATGATCTAGGGAGATGAAAAGAAATTCGTTGGGCAGAATGCTCCCTCCACCCCATCTCCCTGGGTCAGAAAACCTGGTTAACGCAGATGACCGGTGAAGGCTACCTTGGATTCGCCGCTATGCAGGTCAGAAGGCAAGAAGCGGTACGGCAGGTGGCTTTTGATCAGGCGAGGAGATGTCAGTTCCTGTAATGTGCAGGGAAGAACATGAAGGCTCAGGGTTGACAAAGGCCAGCCTAATAAATATTCAAACATGTCCCCCCCCAAAAAAACATAAAACAATAAGAGGTAAAAAGGAATGAATAAAAAGTCAATTTTCTTGGTGGAGGAACTGTGTGTATCTGAGGAGTTGAAAGGTCTAAGCTAGGGGTGTCAAACTCAAGGCCTGCGGGCCTCATCCGGCCCGCGGGGTATTTAGATCTAGCCCACGGGGCCACCCAGGAAACAGCGAAGGACCAGCCCACAGTGCCTCTGCCAATGAAAACGGAGCTCGGCAGGGCTGCCTCCTGCAACCTTCTGCCAGCAAAAATGGAGCTCAGGAGGACCACACACAGCCTTCCCAAGCTCCGTTTTCACTGGCAGAGCGCTCGGGCCACCACAGGTGCCCCTGACACGAGTGACGTTGAGCTGGCCACACTCACCCTGGCCACACCCACCCACCCAAGGTCAAACACAATCCTGATGAGGCCCTCAATGAAATCGAGATTGACACCCCTGGTCTAAGCCAATGTTTCTCAAACTGGGCAGCTTAAGAGGTGTGAACTTCCAACTCCCAGAATTCCCCAGCCAGCAGAGATTTATTTATTTATTGGTTCGATTTATATGCCGCCCTTCTCCGGAGACTCAGGGCGGCTTACAATGCGTTAAGCAATAGCCTTCATACTTTTGTATATACCTGCTTAGTAGGGCTTTCGGGCCCCCTAAGCGGTGTTCTTTTTTATACAAAGTCAGCTTTTTGCCCCCACAATCCGGGTCCTCATTTTACCTACCTCGGAAGGATGGAAGGCTGAGTCAACCTTGAGCCTGGTGAGATTTGAACTTGCAGTAATTGCAGGCAGCTGCTGCTACTTAACAGCACTTTAGTCTGCTGCGCCACCAAGGCTCTTACTTAAGTCCATAACTCTTAAAATTGTGAAAGGTGGAAAACATTGGTCTAAAGTGTTGTTTTCTCAATGGCGTCAGCACCTTGTTGGATTTCCATCTATTGGAATTGCCACCCAAACATACACTATATCATTTCTCCCTTCTGATCTGGCAGAAGGGCTTGGAGCCAGGATTGAGCGTCAACCCATGTAAGCGAGCTGCATACCAAAACAAGTGGGACTGTCTCAGGTCATTCAGCAGGAACACATTTGTACAAGTGTCTTGGATGAAGGTGCTGGGGGGACATTTATTAAATCTATATATTATACCAAGTAGAAAGTTTGAAACTGGGCAGCAAAAAGAGTATATGAAAGGGATTGGGGTATCCTTGTCCACCACAGGCTAAGCATGAGCCAGCAGTGTGATGTAATCATTAAAAAAGTAAGGGCTATTTTGGGGTGTATTAATTGAAGCAGAGTCCTGGAAGCAGTGGTGGTATTCAGCCAGTTCGATCCGGTTCGGATGAATCGGTAGTGGTGGCAGCGGGAGGCTCCGCCCACCCGCCCGGATGTAATCACGTCCCGTTTTGGACACTCTGCACATGCACGGAAGGTTCTGTGCACGCTCACATTTGCGAACCGGTAGTGTAGGTAAATGAATACCACCCCTTCCTGGAAGCAATTGTTCTTCTCAATTCTATCTTGGTCAGATCCCATTTGGAATTCAAGCTTTCAAGTCCAAAAATGTAATTGAGAAATTGGAATTTTAAAAAGGGCTACAAAGATGGTGGAAGATCTGGAAATCAATCCCTCTGAGGCAAGTGTTTCTCAACCTTGGTAGCTTGAAGATGGGTGGACTTCAACTCCCAGAATCCCCCAGCCTTCTGGGAGTTGAAGTCCACCCATCTTCAAGCTACCAAGGTTGAGAAACACTGCTCTGAGGAACGGTGAAAGGATCTTGGTATACTTTGCTTTCAAAACAGAGAATTGAGGAGATACGGAAGCAGTCTTCAAGTATTCAAAGGGTTTCATACAGAAGACGATGCAGAGGACCAGTACATAATCAGTGGGTCCAAGAATCACTCGAAGGAGTGAATTATTGAATAATATACGAAGTTATGTATCATCTGAAAGCATTCAAACCATAACGTTCATCATGATGATCTATTCCAATACATCAAGGAATTAAACAAGGGCTTGAAAATAAAAGCCCAGTCAAGCATCAACAACGTAATTCCAAAACAGATCTGAGGATTCATCTGTACCTTGATAATGTCCAGACCGGGTTGAGGATATTCTAAGACAGGAAGCTGCTCATCTATGTTCATTAATCCAATTTCATCAGGATCTGCTCCTTGGCTCACAAGATACACCACTTCCTGCAATAAACTTGTGCCTGCAAATTATTAAGAAAAATAATAAGACAAAATAGAAGCTTTCCAAGAAACGAGAAAGTTCTCTACTATCAATAGACGATCAACACTATCTTCTTGCATCTTACTGCAGTGTATACTTCTCCAACCTAGTCATCTCCACATGTGATGGAACTTCAAAACTTTTTTGTAAGCTGCCAGAGTCACTGAAAGTATATAAATTCTTGAAATGAATAAAACCTATAATTTCATCCCGAATAGTCTTTGGAATTATATATGGGAAAGTCCAGTAGACAACAGAATAACAGAGTTGGAAGGGACTTTGGTGGTCTTTTAGTCCAACCCCCTGCTTAAACAGGAAACCTGTACCATTTCAGACAAGTAACAGTTCAAGTAACAACTAACTAAATCATCAAATCATAGGGTTGGAAGAAAACTCGGCGTCTTCTAGTCCATACCCCCTACTCAAGCCTAATTGAGCCCTTTATAATTCTCCTACTTTTGCTTCCTGTATCTCTTAATTTGTACTTGTGAGTCCTTTCTTCACCATTTCTCTTGTTGCTATCCAATTTGTGGTTTAACTCTATTAGTTGGTCATCCTGCCCAGTAGTGGGTTTCAAATTTTTTTACTACCAGTTCTGTGGACGTGGTTTGGTGTGTGTGGCATGGCTTGGTGGGCGTGGCTTGGTGGGTGTAGCAGGGGAAGGATACTGTAAAATCTCCCATTCCCACCCCACTCCAGGGGAAGGTTACTGCAAAATCCCCATTTCCTCCCGATCAGCTGGGAATTGGGAGGCAGAGAATAGATGGAGGCGGGGCCAGTCAGAATTTTTACTACCGGTTCTCCGAACTACTCAAAATTTCCACTACCAGTTCTCCAGAACTGGTCAGAACCTTCTGAAACCCACCTCTGACCCTGCCCTACCAGTTTTAGTTTAAAGCCTTTAGGATGAGCAGATGTTTGCCGAACATATTATTGCCGGTCTTCGTCCATGGTCTTCATCCATCTCTTGCTGGAAGCCCTTCCAGCAGGTAATGTAATCCATGATTTAGAAAGCCAAAATTCTCATGAGAGCACCATCTTTTGAGCCAGCAATTTAATTCTTAAGCCCACTGTTCCCTCATTGGATGTTGACCTTCAGTTGAAAGTATAGATGAGATTACCACCTGTGCACCTAACGTTTTGACTATCCTGCCTTGTTGCTCATCGTCCACTGAAATTGTTTTCAGGCTCTTAGTTGTATCATTCGTCACCACACGAAAGAGGAGAAAGAAATAATAATCAGTGGGCTTCATCATTCTGGTGATGTACCTTCCCCTGAGAATTTGTCTAGTCTACAAATTGTTAACTCTGTTCCTTTAAGTAGTGAATCTCCAATCACTGAGACATGACTTTTTTCTTTGGGGAACTTTAATCTACTTTACATCTTATCACTGGTAATTTGGCAGGTATTTTCAGGTAGCTGTGTGTTTCCTACCTGAGGGAAGATATAAAATTGAGAACAGGCAGTCGACTTATAAGACTTCATTTAGTGACCGTTCAAAGTTACAGTAGCACTGAAAAAAAGTGACTTATGACCATTTTATGCTGACTCTGTAAAACCGCTGAGAGAGGGGCTGTAAAGCACTGTGGAGAGGTATATAAGTCTAAGTGCTATTGCTAAATGCTATTTTTTATACTTATGACCGTTGCAGCATCCCCGTGGTCACGTGATTTACATTTAGATGCTTAACAACCGTCTCACATTTATGATGGTTGCAATGTCCCAGTCAGGGGTGGGTTCTAAATTTTTTTACTACCAGTTCTGTGGGCGTGGCTTATTTTGTGGGTGTGGCTTGGAAGTCATGTGACTAGGTGGGCGTGGCTAGCTAGTCAGTCATTTATGGAAGGTCCTCACACTTACGACCAGTCCTCGCACTTACGACCCAACTCATTTGTTTGCTTTTAACACTGATCAGCTGTAGGACGGCCCTTTGAAGGCCCGGGGCAAGAGTTTAAACAGTTTTTTTCCCTCTAGTCATCAGCTGGGACTCAGGAGGCAGCAATAGATTGGGGGTGGGACCAAATAAAAGGTAAGAATAACGTGGGGGGTGGGAGGGCGGGCGGGGAGAACCGGTTCAGTGACGTCATATCGTCACCGCTACCGGCTGGGCCGAACCGGACCGAACCAGGAGGAACCCACCACTGGTCCCAGTGATCCCTTTTTTGTGACCTTCTGACAAGCAATGGTGAAACCAGATTCATTTACTAACCTGGTTACTAAATTAACCACTGTAGTGATTCACTTACCCGCTGGGGCAAGTACAACGGGGCAAAACTCCCTTAGCAAATTTCTCACTTAGCAACATAAATGCTGGGCTCAATTGTGGTCACAAATTGAGGACTACCTGTACTCTATTGCAGAGAGGGAAGGAGCTGCCTTCCTGGTTTGTTTGTTTTTTTGTTCTGACATGCTGCCCTTGCCCTTTTTATTTTCTTGTTTGAAATTCATCTTTCTTGATGTGTTCAGTTTGGATAGAGAATTTATATAGGAGTTTATCATGTTCATCTTGCTCACCACAGGAACTCAGAGTATCTCTTGTGGGAGTGTCTGGAGTTTTAGTGGCTTGGTTTGCGTCCAGTGTCTTCATTTCTTCCTCAAGTAATCCAACCAAGTGTAATTTGAGTCCTCCTCAGGTAGGAGTACAAACATTGCACCCACTTTGCGTGTAGCAATACTGTTAAGACTCTTTCCCTGTGGTTTTGTTTTTTCCTCATGCAAAAATTTACTTGTTTTATTTTTTATAACTCCCTAGAGCCGTGATGGCAAACCTATGGCACGGGTGCCACAGGTGGCACACGGAGCCATATCTGTGGGCACGCGAGCGTTGCGCGCTGGCCAGCTGATTTTTGGGCCTTCCGGGCCCACCGGAAGTCGGGAAACGGGCTGTTTCCGGGCTTCCGGAGGGCCTCCAGGGGAGTGGGGAAGGCTGTTTTTGCCCTCCCCAGGCTCCTAGAAAGGCTCTGGAGACTGGGCAGGGCAAAAAAATGGGCCTACTGGGCCCACCGTGCCATCGTGTGCAAAAAGCGGGGGGAGAGTGGGGGGGTCACACGCTCATACGTGGGGGGACGGGGCGCATTGAATTATGGGTGTGGGCACGCGCGCGCACAATCCCCCCCACTACCCCCGCTTTTGGCACACGACGGCAAAAAGGTTAGCCATCACTGCCCTAGAGGTAAGAAATCTTTATAAAAGGTAAATAACATATAAAATGACAGAAAAAAACATAAAAAATACATATAAAACTATGAAACATATGTATATCTCTGTTAAAAATATGTACAAATAAAATAAAATAAAAAATAAAGGTAAACATGCACACATACACCTGTATATAAGGTTAATTTATACTCTAAAATAAACCATATTATGGTTTGCGTGGTTGGGGTTTAGCACCTAAGAAGTTTGTATCCTAAGGTTTAACTCAACCAGTTTTAAGCTTCGTAAGCAACCCAAGAACAAAAGAGAGTTGAAAAATAAGTCTGAATTTACAGTATCGTCTGCAGTTTATAAAACAATTTTCTCTGAAGCTTGGAGGAAATCAAGTAGAAGCTTTTAGTACTGGCAGCAGGTCATAAATATTTCAAATGTGCAACTTCAGAAAGCAATAAAGATGCAGCCAGCTGGTCTAATCGGGCTTTTGCATGCTATTGTAGCTTCTCTACTACATTTGATTAAATCTTTGCCCAGAAACTGGGAAAATCCTTCATAGCAAAAATGACGGGATGGTAGCCTACGCAGATGCAAAACAAACATATAGATGTGAAACATCCGGGCCTTCAAGCATCCTTTTTTTCCTGCTGGCCTACGTGACAACCTGTTTAGTCTTGCAATGTACAATGTACAACTCCTCTAAAAAGGAGCTGACGGATTCGCACCAGTGATGGGTTCCTCCCGGTTCGGTCCGGTTCGGCCGAACTGGTAGCGGTGACAATATGACGTCACCGAACCGGTTCTCCCCCCCCGCCCCCCCACCCCCAACCCCCCACATTATTCTTACCTTTTATTTGACCCCACCCCCAATCTATTGCTGCCTCCTGAGTCCCAGCTGATGACTAGAGGGAAAAAAACTGTTTAAACTCTTGCCGCAGAGCTTCAAAGGGCCGTCCTACAGCTGATCAGTGTTAAAAGCAAACAAATGAGTCGGGTCGTAAGTGCGAGGACTGGTCGTAAGTGCGAGGATCTTCCAGAAATGACTGACCAGCTAGCCACACCCACCTAGTCACAAGACCTCCAAGCCACACCCACAAAATAAGCCACGCCCACAGAACCGGTAGTAAAAAAATTTAGAACCCACCCCTGATTCGCACCTAATGCTCAGTCCTTAACTGTGCCTTATAATTAAGCTACAATGCTACTATGAACATATCATATTAGGATTTACAGACCTAGAGCTGAGTTTAACCTCTTGGGAACAATGTGTTCTCCTGCTTTACTAAGCAGCTTTTTCAGAGAGAATAGAATAGAATAACAGAGTTAGAAGGGGCCTCGGAGGTCTTCTAGTCCAACCTCCTGCTTAGGCAGGAAACCCTATTTCATTTCAGACTAATGGTTATCCAATCTCTTCTTTAAAACTTCCAGTGTTGGAGCATTCACAACTTCTGGAGGCAAGTTGTTCCACTGATTAATTGTTCTAACTTTCTCCTTAATTCTAAATTGCTTCTCTCCTTGATTAGTTTCCACCCATTGCTTCTTGTCCTGCCCTCGGGTGCTTTGGAGAATAGCTTGACTGCCTCTTCTTTGTGGCAGCCCCCGATATATTGGAACACTGCTATCTTGTCTCCCCTAGTCCTTCTTTTCATCAGACTGGACATACCCAGTTCCAGCAACCGTTCTTCATATGTTTTAACTAATCATCTTTGTTGCTCTTCTCTTTCTAGAGTCTTGAACTACCAAATACTGATAATTTTCTGTTAACCACAGCTGCAATTTAATGCAAGCAAACAGAACAAACTAAAAATATAGAAACATGAATTTAACCGAGCAATACCTGGTCCTCCGGGTGGCATCTAATAGCCATCATGTCAAAGCAATAGGAATGGCAGTCCTACAGCTTCCAGAACGTCTCCTACTGTTAAGTCCTGCCTTAGGAATCGTGGTGCAGAGTACAGACTACAAGAATGTGGCTTCCCAAGGTCAATCAATATCTGATCCGAGGGGCTGGCTTGAATTCATACCTCTTTGCTCCCAGCTCAAATCTCTTCACTGTTTTTCCCAAATCATCTCTGGGACATTGAGGGAAAGGAGTACATGGCCACTGCGCTGTGGCCGACCCAACTTGGCTTCTTCTCCTGCCCCCTGAAGCACGCTCTTTGTATTTGCAATTGATTTCTAATTTCCAATTGATGTGAGCCAGACAAGGACAGTCAAAGGACTGGAAGTGGCCCAAGGCTATACAATGCCTTGGGTCTTGTTGAACAGCATGGCAGATTTGGTTCTTTCAGACTTGCAAAATTCTGTTCAAGTGGTCTTACAATAAAGTAGCATTAGCACTTCTGGTCATGTTTCCTGTCTGGCTTACCCAGGAAGGTTGAAATCAATCTGACAATTCTGAAAGTACCCATGCTCATTAGGCAGAGACCATTAAGAACATTAGGCCACAAGAATTAACCCAAATGGACTTCTGCACTCTTTCCTAACATCATTCTGCTTAGAGACAGGATAGGTCAGGGGTCCCCAACAGCTGGGCCTAGGCTTGTTCGGAACCCGGGCCACGGAAGCGGTGGGTAAGTGCACGCATGTGTGCACAGCTCCACTTCTGTGAGCAGCAGGCAAGCGCACATGTATGCAGCTGGTGAGGGTGCCTGTCGATCGTGCAAAGGGAACTGCGCGTGCACGCTCGCCTGCTGCTCGTTCATAACCATTCTCTTTCTCTCCCCACCCCTGGCCGTCTGCAAAGCCAGAAAGGTTGTGGGGTGGGGGTTCGCTGGGATATTCAACGCCATAAATATGGATTGATTCACATGTCCAATTGAAAGAACTGTTTCCTGTCTGCTTTGGAATAACCTTGTTTTGTTTTGTTTTCATCTTAGCAGCTTCTATTGAGATCCCTTGTAGCCTGAGCATCTGGAACATGTCAGGAGGATGGGAAGACTGAGAAAATGGGAAGACTGAAGACTGCAACGTTAAGCAGGAAAGAATCCGTTTTCTCCCTCTGCAAGATCCATATGGACCAGTCCACCTTTGCATCACCTGCCTCCTCTCTCAGATGTCCTGTAACTCAAGGCTCACTGTTTTCCTTCAACATCGGCCTCCCCCCATCTAGCCAACAAGCATTATCCATTCAAGCAGGAACCAGGCCTGACCTGGTATAGCTTGTGAGGCTGGCTAATTGCTCCATCAGCACTGAGCTGTGTTGGTAACCTAGAGGAGGGTGGAAAAATCCCTCTGTGATTCACTTCTGTTGATCTGAAAGTGAGACCTTTCTTTATTAACAAAGGTTATCTCTCAGTGCAAGATAACTGAGTTATCTCAGTGCCTCCCTAACAATGCTTTCAATCTGAAATATTATTATTATTATTATTATTATTATTATTATTATTATTATTATTATTATTATTTAGCAGCAACCCGTATCAACCATTAGCACCAGTCAATGGTATTTGTGATGCATTTTTGAATGTTCAGTTGACTGAGTTTCATATTTAATGAATAAAGATAATAATAATAATAATAATAATAATAATAATATCATCCCGTAGCAACCATTAGCACCAGCCAATCGTATTTGTGACACAGTTTTAAATGTTCAATTGCCTGAGTTTCATGTTTCATGAATTAAAAGAGATAATAATAATAGGTTTTTTTTAAAAAAAAAATATTAATGCATAAAAACGCGTAGCATCTCAGCCTTCAGGTACGGAAGAAAAAAAACAAAATCATTTGCAATGTACATATTTCACCTTGCATGTTTCAGGCCCTTAAAATGGGCATCGCCGCTAGCAAGCCCATCATCCCCCCACCCCCAACTCCCCTAGGCCTTAATCCTTGGTCCAACCCAGTTAGATGCGAGGCCCTTAAAATGGGCATCGCCACTAGCAAGCCCATCATCCCCTGCCCCCAACTCCCCTAGGCCTTAATCCTTGGTCCAACCCAGTTAGATGCGAGGCCCTTAAAATGGGCATCGCCGCTAGCAAGCCCATCATCCCCTGCCCCCAACTCCCCTAGGCCTTAATCCTTGGTCCAACCCAGTTAGATGTGAGGCCCTTAAAATGGGCATCGCCGCTATCAAGCCCATCATCCCCCACCCCCAACTCCCCTAGGCCTTAATCCTTGGTCCAACCCAGTTAGATGCTCAGAAGGAAGTAAGCCAGACAGGTAAGGGTCAAGACCTTATAATATCATTATTATGAAAAAACGAGGACCACCGGAGTTAACCTATCACACACCCTTCAAAAGGCAACCCAAAAAACCCCACCCCAGGAAAAACCCAGCGGCAACCCGCAGAGGTTTGTGAGGGATGCTTCCACATGGGAAGAAGAAGCCAAGTCGCCTCTTCTCCAGGCCAAGAAGGAGAAGCCAAGAATTCTAGTCAGGCAGCGACGAGGCTCTTTTCTGCTGGCCGTCTCGCAACCTGACTGGGGGTTGGGAGAGAGAGATGAACCTGTGAGGTAAACCTGGGGTGGGTGGGGGGCTGCCCTCCTCTCCTCTGCCTTCCCTCCGGCGGCCTCCAGAAGGCCAAAAGCCGAGCAATTTGGGGCTTGGCACCGGAGTCAGGTGGGCGAAGGAGAAAACCGGGAGAGGAAAAGAGGCGGAGAGAGAGAGAGAGGGAGAAGAGGGGATGGAGGGATGGAGGGAGACGGGGATGGACGGGTGCCTCCTTTCCTTTCCTTTCCTTTCCCTTCCCCCCCCCCCCGCAGCGCAACCCCGCCTCCTACCTGATTTGGGGTAGGTAACAATCCAGACGTCGCTGTCTCGCACGGGGAAATTGGTGATCTCCTCCATCTTCCCCCGGCAGAAGGGCGGCAGGCGCACCCCGTTGTACTCGAAGTACTTGCTCTCGAACTCCCCGGGCGTGCTGGGGGTCTCGCACTCGCTCTCCGCCATCCTCCGGCCGCGGAGCCCCACCGGGAGCCGGCTGCTTGCAAAGGGCGCAAGGGGAGGGTGGGGGGGACGCTGCTGCCTTCCCGGCGCGAGAGAAGGAGCCCGGCCGCCCAACTCGCTCGCTGTCTCGCTCGCTCGTCCGTCGGTCGGTCGGTCAGCCAAGCTGGGCGCCAGCTCCGGTCAGCGGCAAGCTTTGCGCTCGGCGGGGCCAAGCAGGAACCGGCCTTCAGCGAATGGGCTCCGGGGGCGATGATGTAATGCGACGTCGCTCAAGAGGAGGAGGAGGAGGAGAGGAGGAGGAGGAGGAGGGCTGAGGCAGCCGCCGCCGCCGCCGCTGCACAGCGGAGTCGATGCCCGCCCGGCTTAACCCTCAGCGTGCCTGGCGTCTCTCGCCGTCTTGGCTCCCTCCCTGGCGCCAGGCTCGCTCGGGATCCCGGAGCAAAGTGAGCTTGGGCTGTGAGGGATGAAATCCCGCAGGTTCTGGTGAACCGGTAGCAGAAATTTTGAGTAGTTTGGAGAACCGGCAAATACCGCCTCTGGCTGGCCTCAGAGTGAGGTGGGAATGGAGATTTTGCAATATCCTTTCCCTGCCATGCCCACAGAACCAGTAGGGAACAGTTTTGAATTTCACCCCTGGATGGGGGGGGCTCCCACTCGCAGGCGGCCTTCCTATGGGAGATGATCAAGAGCAGCCCCGTGGAGAACCCGTGTTGTTTGCACGTCAACCGGGTTCACACGACCCTGATCAGACACTTTCCCCAATCTGAACGCCGCTGCGAACTGGGAAGACCGGGCTCTTATGAACGCCTCCACAATGGCAGCAAAGTTGGGGGGAGGGGGTGTCGCCACTGAACTTCCCCACACAACTCCACTCCCCAGGAGCAAAAATGCTCTCTGACCAACCTATCTTTGGTGCGTGTCAGCCACGTTTTGCTGTCCATTCTCTCAATACTTGGGTAGTCCCGACAGTCGAGTGTGTTGTAAAACAAGCCAAAAGAATTGCATTCACACAACATAAAAGCCAGTGGTGAAATCCAATTTTTTTTTACTACCAGTTCTGTGGGCGTGGTGTAGCTTGGTGGGTGTAGTTTGGTGGGTGTGGCAGGGGAAGAATACTGCAAAATCTCCATTCCCACCCCACTCCTGGGGGAAGGATATTGCAAAATCTCCATTCCCACCCCACTCTGGGGCCAGCCAGAGGTGGTATTTGCCCGTTCTCCAAACTACTCAAAATTTCCGCTGCCGGTTCTCCAAACTGCTCAAAATTTCCGCTACCGGTTCTCCAGAACCTGCTGGATTTCACCCCTGATAAAGGCTTTGAAAACTGAGATAGGAACTTTTATCTTGGTGGTGTGCCATGTGAATATATTACCAGGTCTGACACTGCTTAGCTTTGGGGGAATCAGCTAAATCAAAGCCAACAAACAACCTTCCCACAAGGAGCACAAATACAACTTCCTGTTGGTGCAGTGGTTAGAATGCAGTATTGCAGGCTAATTCTGCTGACTGCCCACCCAGCAGTTAGGCAGGTCAATTCTCACCCGCTCAAGGTTGACTCAGCCTTCCATCCTTCCGAGGAAGCGGTACATAAGTGCTATTGCTATTCTTTTGACTCTTTTAAGTTGGTTGTGGGAATGCAGACTTTTGTGGGCAGAGATCCATTACTGATTTTTTTAAAAAGTTGCTTCTGGAAAAAGCTCACACCGTGTGCTAAGTCACAACTTCTTGGCTGTGGCTCATTAAATAAATCACAGTTGTGATAAATCTAGTGCCGCTCTAAGCTATAACCTTGATTTACAAACCATGGTGGCTGCGTTCACCATTATACAGTAAGCAATCCACAAATTAACAATGTTATATCTGACTGTGATGAATGGGATTCATACAAATGGATTCAATATAGTGAATTCAATTCCCATACCATTCCATACCCTACCCTACCCTACCCTACCCTACCCTACCATCAGGGTGGATAAAAATCAATGATTTTTTTTTAAATAAAAAAATCAGATTTTTTTGATTTAAAACGGATTTT
Source organism: Pantherophis guttatus (assembly GCF_059756535.1). NCBI lineage: Eukaryota > Metazoa > Chordata > Lepidosauria > Squamata > Colubridae > Pantherophis > Pantherophis guttatus. The sequence continues at coordinate 79,211,382 of NC_142069.1, forward strand.
TTTTTATTTTTACCGAATTTATTTTAATAAAAAACTTGTGGTAAAAATCTATCATAAGATAGTTTTTAAGATATGTAAGAAATAATTTAGTTTATTCAGCATGAAATGGAGCTTAGTTATGTAGCATGAGGCTGTATATTCTGCAACACTGGGACTATCGGTGAGTCAACAGTGGGTCAAAGGAGTAGCAGAGATGACAGTTGCTCTTTAAAAATGATGGTTTAAATCAAGTTGATTTAAATCAAGCCTTTTTACTAGTGATTTAAATCATGATTTAAATTGTGATTTAAATCAACTCGATTTAAATCAAATCCACCCTGCCTACCATACACCAAATACAATACGTACAATTTTTAGTGGTGGTTCTAGTGCTAAGTGTCTATTTCAACTACTGGGAGATTATATAACCCAAAAACATGGAGTCTAATGGATACTGTGCTGTTTAATATTGCAAGAGGTGGTAGAGGGCTCCTCCGAAAATCCACTCCCTCTACAGTTTTAAGCACGTTCAGCTCTAGATTGTTCTGGCTGCACCACAGGGCCAGTTGTTCAACCTCCCATCTATATGGAGACTAATCACCATCTTGAATGAGACCAATAACTGTTGTATCATCTCCACAGCCCTCCTTAGGGATGTAGTCATTGGTATAGAGCAGGGGTGTCAAATGGCAACCCGCGAACTGGATGTGTCACATGCAGGCCACACCCAGCCCAGCTGGATGGGAAAAAAACAGCTTGGTTTGGTGGTGGGGGTGTCCTGTGACTGAGTGGGTGTGGCCAACTCAATGTCACTCACAGCCACGCCCACTCAGTCACAAGACCCCCCTCCCCTAAGTCACGCCTACAGAACCGGTAGGAAAAAAATTTTAAATTTCTATTCTGCCGGAGTGTCCTTACCTTTCTCCCGCGGCTCCGCCCACCCGCCCCATTCCCCGGAGTCAGGGAATGCACCATTCTCCGACTCCTACTGCTCACCTTTCTCCCACAGCTGGCTGTCAGGGAAGGCAAGCGCCCGAAAGATACCAGAATCGCTCGCTCTCCTTCTTGAATGAGCCACTCTGGTCCACGCGCCAGCTGCGCAACCTGCCACTGAATTAAATAAACGGTGTGCACTTGCGCAGCCGGCACGTGGACCAGAGCGGCTCATTCAAGAAGGAGAGTGAGCGACTCCGGTATCTTTCGGGCGCTTGCCTTACCTGACAGCCAGCCGCGGGAGAAAGGTGAGCAGTAAGAGTCGGGGAATGGTGCATTCCCTGACTACGGGGAATGGGGCGGATAGATGGAGCCACGTGGCAAAGGGCGAGCAGGCAGCGGCTCCGTGGCAAGGTCACAGTTGGGGAATGGTGCATTCCCCGACTCCGGGAAATGGGGCAGGTGGGCGAAGCCTCCAGCTGCCATTGCTACCGGTTCTCCAAACCACCGGCCATCATCACTACCTACTCGCCCGAACCGGTCCAAACCGGGAGCATTTCACCCCTGGAAAAAACGTTGCGAAGCATCAGGTGACAGCAACATGACACCATGAGTTTGTTGACACCTGTGGTATATAGAGAGAAGAGTAATGGAGACATCACACAGCCCCGATGAGCACCTGTGCTAATTGTCTGGGTACACATCATTGATGTGATTTTTCCCTAGCTTTACCTGTTGCTTCTTACCTGTCAGAAATCTTATAATCCACCTACAAGAATGGACAAGTAGGGCTAGCTGAGTCAGGTTAGAGTGAAAGTTTCTGGAATGATGGCATTGAATGCCAGGCTGAAGTCTACGAAAAGGATCTGTGCATAAATCCCTGGGAATTCAAGATATTGCAAGGTTTAGCGCCTATTGACAGCATTATCTGTTGATCTATTTGAGCAACAGGCAAACTGCAAGAAGTCAAACAGCGGATCCATGATGAATTTCAGGTGAGTCAGCAGTAACCTTTCAAACGTCTTCATAACTACAAATGTCAGAGCAACCAATCTATAGTCATTCAGTTCCTTGACGAAGGGTTTCTTGGAAACCGGGGTGATGGTAGAACAAGAAGGAACATAAAATCTCCAGTGATTTATGAAAGATGAGGGTGAAGATGGAGGCCAGTTGGTCAGCACAGGCTTTCAAGCAAGAAGGAGTTTCTGGAACTACTGCTTTTCTAGTCTTTTATCTATGAAACAGATCTTGCACCAGGGTTGGTATTCTACCGGTTCAGGTGAACCAGTAGCTCCGACGATCAGGTGGGCCCTCCTGCCTGCCCCTGCGCTTTACTGACCTATATCTTCTCAGCTGATTCGCACCGCAGAGCAGATTGCCGCGCCTCAGCTGTGTTACTCCCCAGCAGTAATGCGGAAGGTAAGTTTTTGTAAAATGGTGCACGCGCGCACAGCACACGATCACCGAACCAGTTGTTAAACCGGCAGGATCCCACCACTGCCTCACACATCTTTTTCTCAGATCACCAAGAGATGGGGGGCCCAGAGGGATGAAGATAGGTGTAGGAGATTTGGCTATTGTTGGCATATCTGAGATGGGGAGGTGTTAAGGAATTCGTGGAGTAACCCTTGAGTAGCAAGGGTGTGTACATGAAAGCGATTGAGAGTAGTTACAAATAAACACAGTCAACACACAGATACACTGAATTGTGTTTACTTTCAGGAAATAGTAAGGCATAGTCCAATAAACAGTCCAGGTCATACACATATAAAGCAGGAGATAGTCAAAATGACAGTCCAGGGATAATCCAATAACGAAGTCTTCTTACCAGTTGTTGTAGTCATTCACAATAAACAGTTCTTCTGGATTTGCATACAGAGATATACAGAGCAAGAACAGCAAAGAGAAACAAACCATGTTTCTAGCTCCCTCTTAAGGACATTGGCTACAGAGCTAACCAATCGGGACACAGTATGATGCAATACAACAGTCTTAAAAGCTACATTGATGGTTTATATATTGCCAACCCAACAAGTTAGGTAATAGTCATTTCCTAACAGGAGGATAACAATAATTGACAGTGGTCTCTTCTCAAAACTACAGTAGAACACATTCAGGTCATCTGCCAGTTGCCGATTCTCTTTTGTAAGGGAGGGAGATCTGCTGTAGCCAATGATATTCTTAAGACTTCTCCACACATTTGCTGGTTCATTAGCTAAGAACCAGTTCCTCAGTTTTTCAGAGCAGCTTTTCTTTGCTGGCAGGATCTGCCTTGTTAATACATTTCTGACCTGGTTGAACAGCATCCTATCCAGGAGTGAAATCTAAAAATTTTTGCTACCGGTTCTGTGGGCGTGGCTTAATTAGTGGGAGTCGCTTGGTGGTAAGATGACTGGGTGGGCGTGGCCAAGTCAATGTCACTTCTTTGCCCTTTTTTAACCTACAAAACACAACACAACACAACTGGCTCACCCACAATGTAAAAGCAGCTGTGCTAAACCCAAAATGGCCCCTGCAACAAGCAGGAACCTCACAGCCCAAAAAACCAACTTTCACACTTTACACACACAAAATTCCACATACAGGTTTGTGAGATTTTGTGTGTTTGTATAGTTAGAGTGAAACACTACAGAAACACACTAAATCTCAGAAAGCTGTACAAATATTATTTTATTTTAATTTATTTTTATTTTTATATAAAAGCAGCTAAATTTAAAACTTCCTAAACTTTAAATGGCTAGGTCTAAAAAAAAGAACAACTAAAAAAAACCCCAATTAACTATTTCTTTTAAAGCTCCCAAAGGGGAAAAAAACTTACCCAATAGAACAGGGGTCTCCAACCTTGGCAACTTTAAGACTTGTGGACTTCAACTCCCAGAATTCCTCAGCCAGCTTTGCTGGAAGTTGAAGTCCACAAGTCTAGGCAGGAGGGCAGGCAGGCAGATAGAGCTGCTCACTGATGAGCTTGATTGCAGGCAAAGAGATTCAGTTGCTTGCTGATGCAATGGATTACAGGTATTACAGCAAGCGAAGCAAGGCAGGCGTTGTGACCAGCAGCTAAGGTAAGCAAGCTGCGGGGGGAGGGGGGAGAGGGATTTTTGCTACCGGTTAGCAGACAACTCAGCTGGGATCGTCACAGCTTGGCTCGTCAGAGCCATTTAAAAGATAAAAAAAAGGGTCTGATGATCGTGCGGCTCAGCTGGGCATGGGGGGCGGGGGCAGGGATTTTTGCAACCGGTTCTCCGAACTGCCCGCCGCCATCGCTACCTACTCGCCCGAGCCGGTCCGAACCGGGAGCATTTCACCCCTGATCCTATCTCTTTTGCTGTAGGCTTCCTCTTTGGCACAACACAGCTACTTGAGTTTAGTGGTGGGTTGCTCCCAGTTTGGTACGGTCCGGTTCTATAGAACCGGTAGTAAAACCGGCGGGAGGCTCCAGCCACCTGCCATGACGTCATCATGGGTGATCTGTGTGGTCCTGTTGCGAACCGGTAGTGAAGGTAAGTAGAACTCACTCCTGGCTGTGAACCAAGGTTTATTATTACTGTAGATATGCAAGCTCTTGGTGCACACATATCCTCGCAAAACTAATATATGAAGTCACAATATCAGTGAGTTCATCCAGTCCGCTGAAACAGCTTCCAAAATACTCCAGTCCATGCATTCTAAGCAAACTTGTAACTCTAACTTTGTCTTCTCAGTCCAAGACTTCATTGTTTTGATCACAGGTTTTACAGTTTTACTTTTCTTTTCTTTTTTGTAAAAAGTTTTTCTTTATTTTTTACACATACACGCACACAAACATACAATGTATTTTTGCTGATCAGAGTATTTGGACGGATAACAAATTTAAACAATTTTTAATTTTTACAATTTAAGATTACCATTTCTATACCTCCTTTTTGCCATAGTGTTCACTTTCATCTATTTTTTTTACCAATTTTACCCTTCATTTTCATCTCTAATTTTAACCAAATTCCAATTTCCCTTCTATATTAAGCCCCAATCCATCATCAGAATAATTAATTTATGATGTTACAATTGTTCAATTCTTGCAGGAATAGTGAGCCCACTTATTTTATGGCTTACATTTTCTTAGGTAATACAGTCAATTTTTTTAATATAATCGGTTACTTCCATAAGTATCTTTTCTATTTATATATCCTTACAGTAAGAAATTTGTATTTCACTAGCTTTTACAAGAATCTTGCCATTTTACTGCATTTTATTTCTGAATATTTCTCTGCTCCTTTTCTTTCCCTTAAAGAGAGAGGAAATTCCCTTTGTCTCTACTGTGGGAAAAGTATCTTGAACTGTTTGATAAGTTGTTGCAGACTTTCTACACTATTTTTCTTTTTGCAAATAGAGTTGTATAAGCTTGTGTATTGTAGACCTGTTTCACAAAGGGGAAAACTACTGATGTTGTGTTATATTTATCAATATTCAATGGGTGGGGCAGACAATACATGTGTATTTTTTTTTCTAAATGCATTTATTTTTGTTTTTTGTCCTGTTTAATTTTGTTCTGTTCTTAGTTGTTTTTTGTGAGTTTGTATTTTAGCTCTTTAAAAACATTGGGGGGTGGGCGAATCACTAAATGGTTTACTCCCTATTTAAAAGTTCAATAAACAAGATAACAATGAAATTATCTACAATGTTTCCCCAAAAATAAGACTCTGTCTTATATTTTTTTGAAGCCTGAAATAAGCGCTTGGCCTTATTGCCATGTGCTCAAAAGCCCGATTGGGCTTATTATCAGGGGATGTCTTATTTTGGGGGAAACAGGCTACACTACTTTGCTACCAGTCATCAGAGGACATCAAGGTTCATTTAGACTTTGTATCCTGTCAAATTTTATAAACAGTCAAATCTTTGGTCAAATACCACTTACCCAGATTCTGACCTGACCAAAGTAAAGGGATACAGCTTTAAAATGGCCATAAAAGAAGCTTCTTTAGTATGAGGTGCACTAAAACTACAATAAAAAAAACCCTAATGTGCTCTATGGACCTTAATCCACAAGATAGGTATGTCCTATAAGAAATATGACCAGAGTGGCCTTGGAAAGCTGCCAAGAAAGCAGCTTAAATCTTACTTTGTAAATGCTGTCCTATTTCTTGTGAAGGGAGGCGAAAGGCGGTATCTCCAGATTTCTCTTTAAGAGGAGAAGCCAGTCTTTGTCATACCTGTCTCAGCTTGAACATTCAGGAAAGAAAGACCTTTGACTCCATTTGTAGTGAAAGGTATACTTGTTCTGAAGCCAAGCGGTTACAATGTAGGGAAGCCAGATCTGAGGATTTCCCGTGTAACCCTGGTAATTTTCCTTTCTCCCAGGCCTTCCCCCCTTGGTCATCTTGGTGGTCTCCCATAAGGTTCAAATTAGTGTTTTGGTAATAGTTCCAGGTTTTGGCACCTCTTTGGATGGCCATTTCTCATTCCATTCCCAGGCTTGTGTCCTTGAATCTTTCAACTGTTGTCTCTGGATGGCACCTCTGTTTCCTGTCATCCCCTCTCCCTATCTTCCCATTCCACCTCCCCACATTTTATGGAAGGCTGCCATCACAGCGAAGCGAAGCAGGGTTGAAGTGTTTTGATGGCAGATCTGAATTACGGTGTTTGAAAGCCTATAAATCTTCTTGGCCTTTGTTAATCTGCTGATTTATTTTCACACCAGCTTGCTCACAATTCAGGGAGAGGAAGAATTCAGAAGTGGGCCATTGGGAAGTTGTCTTCAATCTCTGAAAATGTGATCTGATTGTTTAGATCCAATGGAAATGGCTCAGCCCTTCCGGCTTGCCTAACTTGTCAAGACAACTCATGTCTCTGAAGGGTGTGTCTTCACGAGTGACTCTCAATGCAACATTGAGGTCAGAAAAATAGAATGACTAATCTAAATTGGATGGTTCGGATGGTGCCCTTGATGCCTTGTTAGCCAAGCACTTGGGTCTTCTTGGGTGGGATGCTGGTTAACTGGTCAATGGCAAGATTCTTATTGCCCCCATCTTTGTCCTGAGAGAAGGGGGTTGGCTATAACAAAAAGTCACTATGAAGCCCTTGGATTGGATTATGGCAGTTTAAGCAAGTTGGAACAGAGCTTAAATCAAGGATCGTAGACCTGGATTGCTGCATCGAATCTCTACTCTTTTGCTAGGAAATTTAACAAATATACTGAAACCAGCAGGATACTTAGCTCAGTTTAGCATTTCTGAATAATTAAATGTTTTGCCCTCAAAATCTGACAGAAGATGTCTTATCATCTAGGAAACTGCTGCAAAAGATGGAGTAGTGGCATTTTGCCTTTTAATTCAGAATTATATTTATACAGTTCAATCCAGATTTCTCTGGTCAGCCTCATGTCCAACATCTTTACTCTGATGTGGATGTGGATCCCAACTAACTGCATATGTAGCCATATTCATTGCAGCAGAATATGCCAGTACTTAACAGAACTGTTACTAAATAGGGTTTTTCTCAGGGGTGAAATCCAGCAGGTTCTGACAGGTTCTGGAGAACTGGTAGCAGAAATTTTGAGTAGTTCGGAGAACCGGCAAATGCCACCTCTGGCTGGCCCCAGAGTAGGGTGGGAATGGAGATTTTGCAATATCTTTCCCCTGGAGTGGGGTGGGAATGGAGATTTTGCAATATCCTTCCCCTGCTACACCCACCAAGCCATGCCCACAGAATCAGTAGTAAAAAAATTCCGATTTCACCACTGGTTTTTCTGAAACACTTGGTTATGTTGCTTAAGAGTTGTGTATCTCATTTGAGAAGTGATGCTTATTTTAAATTCTGCCTTAATTGCTTTGGTTGTAACACAGACTAGCTGTTTTGGGAACCAAACTGATATGAATTTTGGGTTGGGGATGAGGTATGAATTTCAACATTAATTGGCAGGAAAATTGCATTACACTGCCAGGCAGAGGTGAAATGTAAAATCTGTTACTACCGGTTCTGTGGGTGTGGTTTGGTGGTGGTGGTGGGGGTTTAATGTGACTGGGTGTGCGTGGCCAACTTTTTTTTTTTTTTTTTAACTTTTCAAAGCATTTTTTCTAATGCTTTGAAAAGCATCTCTGCCGATCAGGAACTCAGTTGGGATCGTCAGAGAGGCTTTTTAAAAAATGCCTCTCTGCGGATCAGGGAACTCAGCTGGATCGTCAGAGACTTTTCAAAGCATTTTTTTTTTACCACCTCTTTGGCCAAGAGGTTTCAGAAAAAAATGCTTTGAAAAGCCTCTGATGATCCCAGCTGAGCCGCGCAATCATCAGAGGCTTTTTTTTTTTAACTTTTAAAAGCATTTTTTCATCAGAAGAGGTTGTAGAAAAAATGCTTTTAAAAGTAAAAAAAAAAAAGCCTCTGATGATCATTTGGCTCAGCTGGGCATGGTGTGGTGGGGGACACAGGGATTTTTGCTACCGGTTCTCCAAACCACCCGCCGCCATCGCTACCGGATCAGGCGATCCGGTCCGAACCGGGAGCATTTCACCCCTGCTGCCAGGGCAAACTGCAGGTGAGGGACCGAACTGCTGTCAGTTGCAAACACTGAAATTCCATTGAATTTATGCGGGGTTCCTTGCCCATCTGCACCGGACCAAATATCATCAGAACATTAACTTGAGAAAGTATCTCAGAAAAGATGCTGCTCAATTCTTACAAAGATAAAGGGAGGCAGGGGAGAGGGTGCTTTCAGGCTTGTTAAATTGGCGTCAGAGCCATGCAATCTAGGAGTGCTTTTATTATAGAGCTATTGTGATTTATGAGGAATATATTTTTAGGATGACTATGATCATGATTTATCACTTATAGCTTTTATGTACAATGAGAGCTTATGCACCAAAGACAACTTCCTTGTGTGTCCAATCACACATGGCCAATAAAGAATTCTGTTCTATTCTGTTCTGTTCTACCGTGATTCAATCTTGCAGGTTTGCCGTGGACTCAGATTTTATCTGACCTACATCTTGGTAGCAGCTCTTTCTCAGACTCATTCCTTCTTGCTCATTTCATCGAAGTTTAGCCCTGCCTTTTTGCTGGGATGCTACTTCCCAGCCTTGCCTCCAACTTTGGGATTTCCTAGTGGTCTCCCCTCCAACTACTAAGCAGCTCTGATCCCAATCAGCCTCTTAGCTTCCATCTTCACAGGCCTCCTGCTGAGACTGGGCAGAGCAAGCAGCATAGATGCAGAATGAATAAGAGTAACCCTAGTGACTACTATATTACTTGTTCCCCTTCCTTATTATCAATTTCTAATACTTCCAATAGTGCTTATTACTATTATGATTTACTGCACTTTATGGTAGGTGTGGGAGCTTTTGAGCCAGTCCTGGCAATTGCCTGGACCAGCCCTTATAGGGTTTGGGGCAGGGGTGAAATCTAAAATTTGTTACTACCGGTTCTGTGGGCGTGGCTTGGTGGGGGATGTAATGTGACTGGGTGGGCGTGGCCATTTTCTTTTTACTTTTAAAAGCATTTTTTCTACAATCTCTTCGGCTAAGAGGTTGTAAAAAAAATGTTTTCAAAAGGCTCTGAGGATCCAAGCTGAGTTCCCTGATCGGCAGAGGCTTTTTAGCCTCTGCCGATCAGGGAACTCAGCTGGGATCGTCAGAGCATTTAAAAGAAAACAAGGGTTTTTTACTTTTAAATGCCTTTGATGAGCTGCACAATCATCAGAGCCTTTTTTTTTTTACTTTTAAAAGCATTTTTTTAGCCGAAGTTGTAGAAAAAATGCTTTTAAAAGTAAAAAAAAAGCCTCTGATGATTGTGCGGCTCAGCTGGGCATGGGGGTGGGGTGGATTTTTGCTACCGGTTCTCCGAACCACCCGCCTCCATCGCTACCGGATCGGGCGATCTGGTCCAAACCGGGAGCATTTCACCCCTGCTTTGGGGTTTTTTGGCAAGGTTTTTCAGAAGTGTTTGCTATTGCCACCTTCCTTAGGCTAAGCGAGACGGACTGGTATTTATTTAATCAGTCAGTCAGTCAATGTTTATGTGGCGTATATTGGAGGTGGAAACCCTTTTGAATAGAATAGAATAGAATAGAATAGAATAGAATAGAATAGAATAGAATAGAAGTAGAATAGGAGTAGAGTGGAGTAGAGTAGAGTAGAGTAGAATAGAGTAGAATAGAATAGAATAGAATAGAATAGAATAGGAGTAAAGTACAGTAGAGTAGAGTAGAGTAGAGTAGAGTAGAATAGAATAGAACAGGAGTAGAGTAGAGTAGAGTAGAGTAGAGTAGAGTAGAATAGAATAGAATAGGAGTAGAGTAGAGTAGAGTAGAGTAGAGTAGAGTAGAATAGAATAGAATAGAATAGAATAGAATAGAATAGAATAGAATAGAATTTTTATTGGGCAAGTGTGATTGGCCACACAAGGAATTTGTCTTGGTGCATCATTATGCGTATATGTGTATATACACATGTATATATGCGTATATATGCCTACACTTGAGAGCTGTACGCAACGAAATTTAATTCTAATGTATACCGATTATTTATTTAGTCAGTCAGTCAGTGTTTATGTAGTGTATACTGGAGGTGGAGCCCCTTTGAGAGCTGTACGCAACGAAATTTAATTCTAATATATGCCAATTAGCCTACATTCAAAGTGACAATAAAGTTATTCTAAGTCTTCATGTCCCAGGTAGCCCTGGAACTACAAAGTCTCTCAGTTTCCACCCTGGGGGCCTTCACACTTCCGTCGCTCCTTCCATTGCCCAAAAAAAGAGGGAACTGCGAGGGAACCACCCGACACCTTTTCAACCCCCTCCTCCTCCCCCTCCCACCCTCACCCCCCCCCGCCTCGTCTGTTTTGCATCGCCCCGCCGATTGGTCGGCGGTCCCGGCGCCACATCCAGGGGCGGGGCGAAACGGAGGCGGGTGTCGGGCTGCTTCATGAGCGGCTTCATTAGCGGCCGGTGTGGCGGCCTGAGCGGGTGCAGATTGGGTGGTGTCCGTCGTCGCTCTTTCTTTTTATTTTTATTTTTTGTTTTGTTGTTAGCCGCGATGGTGGAACTGCTGGAAGGCGAGGACGGCTGGAGCGTGTCGTTCGCGGGATGCGGCTTCCTGGGCGTCTATCACATCGGCGTTGCCACCTGCCTGCAGGAGCGCGTCCCTCGCCTCCTCCGCGACGCCCGGTGCATTTACGGGGCCTCGGCGGGGGCGCTGGCCGGTGCCGTCCTCATCGGAGGCGGCTCTCTGGGTGGGTCTGACCTGCGCCTAGTCGGGAAGAGTCGTGGGAAACGCGTCCGACTGCGGGATCCGGGTCGTAAGGCTCCCCGCATGCTTGGGTAAAGCTGGTTAATTTGTATGTATGTGTGTGTGTGTGAAAAGCTTTGGACTAAGTGAACAAAGTCCAGATTTGGGTGGATTCGTGAGAATGGAGAAAGCAGAGGTGTTTTTTTTTTTTTTTTTTTTTGAAAGGGCTGCTGCTGCCTGGTAGCCCTGATTTGTGGTTTGTCGTTTCGTCCCTGGAGAAATCTTAAGGGACCGACATGGGGGTCTCTCTCTCTCTCTCTGATCCTGCAGCGACAGCCCCCAGTGGTAAACTGACCTGAGTGTAGAGCACGATTCTGCCCTCTCTTCTAGGGATTAATCCTGGATGGGTTAGTGGGTTCATTATGTTAGTGGCCTGATCTGAATAATTAAATTAATTAAAGCACGACTGTATTTATGGCAGATGGGTTGCTTGGTGAAAAGCCCCTTCTCTCTGACTTGGGAGATGAAGTGGTGTTGAGGGTCAGAGAAATAATGCAATATGGAGATGATAATAACCATAATAATTTACAAAACACATTTTACACGTTTACCAAACACATTGCAAAACAAAAATTTACAAAACGCATCAAGAAATTGCAGCTTCCTGCAATAACGCCAGCGGAACTGCAAAAAACTGCGCTACTCGTAACATATATTTTTAAGAAGATACTTGGTTGATACCTAGGACGCTGGCAACAACCCGTATCAACCATTAACATCAGTCAGTCGTATTTGTGACACATTATTAAATGTTCAGTTGACTGAGTTTCAAGTTTAATGAATAAAAGAGAAAATAATAATAACAATAATACCAGTAAACGCAGTCCTAAACGCTTGGGAAGTGTTCAACTAGTGATTTGGGATACGAAATCCAGCATGGTTATCGTTTGCTGTGTATGCTGTACTACTACTACTACTACTACTACTACTAATAATAATAATAATAATAATACCAGTAGTAATAATGCCAATAATAATAATGATGATGATGATGATGTATGAATACCTTTGCCACCAGATCCCCTCAACACTTGTCTGTGTTCACATGTTATGGTTTAACTGCATTGTGGTGAATCCAGCATGGGAGGTCAGAATGCCATTGTAATAGGTAAATCGTGTTTTATAGCTCAGCCTTTTTGTATTCATTTCTGCACAGGCCCAAAAAAGAGCTTGGAGGGAATCCAGTCGGGGAAAAACTCCTGTTAACTTTTTAATTAACCATGTCCAATTTTTTCCCCAGTTGAAAATGCAGTGATGGAGAACCTATTTGTTAACCCAGAAAGCTCACTGAGGAAAAGTCTAAACCTTTTTGCGATTTTTAACCCTTTCACTTATATTTTCTCCCATTGTATCGAACTACAAATAACACACTATTTCCATCTGGAGAAAAACTGACAGACTTCAAAAAATCTTTATGGAGGCATAGGTTATATAATATGAGTGTATTACAATATATTTTTACTCATTGTTAAGAAGTTTCACACCATTTACCCTTAACTTAGTAAATTTCAGTTTAATGGACTTTGGACTCAGCAGACAATTTTCTGGAGCCTGGTTTTGTTAGAATTTGGGGGTGATAATACATTGTATTTCAAACTTTGCTGCATTTGATTTCAAATTTGTAGTCATATTGTAATGGGCAAGATAGAAATGGGACTTTAAAAAGTGGAATCAAGCGTTTGAAATGTTGGAGCGCCTGGAAAGGAGAGAAAAATTGCCATAGCAATTAAAAATGAGGAATGCTAGAGGGCTTAAATCAGCCATGTCCATCCAATCCATGGCCCAATATCGTAAAGTTTTAATCTTACTAGGTGTCTTATATAAATCAGTATATATTTTATATGCGGCCCAAGACAATTCCTCTTCACTCAGTGTGGTCCAGGCAAGCCAAAAAGTTAGACATACATGCCTTAAATCATGTTAAGCTCAGAATGTCCATCTAAATTCATAAATGGCTATTTTGAACTTTCTGGAAGGGTCCCAAGCTTGAAGCAGCCAAAATGAAGTTGTCAGCCTTTTAGTCATGTCCAACCCTCAGCCACTCTATGGACCAGTACTTTCCCTGCCTCTCTGCCTCCTACCACCTCCTTCGGATCTGCCAGAGTTGTCCCAGTATCATCTTTTGTAGTGTTTTGTCAGAGGCTACTAGAGTGGCCTGTTCTTCTTTATCCACTGATCACTCCCAACATAATTGAATTTTCGAGTGAGTCAGCTCTCATGACATGACCAACGTATCTTGGCTTTAGGTGATATTTTGGTGAGGTTTGGCCTAGGATTTCTTCGTTATTTTTGCAATCCATGGGATGCGTAATAGTGGTCTCCAGCACCATAGTTCCAAGACGTCCACCCATCTCCTATCTGCCTTCTTCAGAGTCCAGGTTTCACAGCCATAAGTAGCTATTGGAGAAATTATTGTGTTACCTAATCTACATTTGGTTGTGGGGTTGATGTCTTTAATCTCCCAGGTGTTATCCATGCCAGTCTTTACAATTCTTGCAAGTGTTATACGCCTTCTGAACTTCAGGGTTGCAGTCACCGCTTTGGTTGATTTTTGTGCCCAGGAAGGATGAATCCCTTTACTGTTTTGGTGATCTCATCGTTGATCTGCACTCTGACCCGTGTGCTCTCTGCAGTTGTCATTATCTTTGTTTTCTTGATGCTAAGATACAGTCCAAATTTTTCACTTTCGTTTTGACTCTCAGGTTTAATCACTTCAGATCCTCCTTGTTTTCAGTGTGTAATGTTGTATCATCTGCCAGTTGGAGGTTGTTAATATTCCTACCATAGATTTTAACCCCAATGGTAGATTCCTCCAAATGTCCATTTCCGGTAACTACTGTATTTTTCGGAGTATAAGACGCACTTTAGTTTTTGGGGAGGAAAATAAAAAAAAAGCTGATTGGCAAGTGGATCGGCCTCTGGAATACCCCCAATCAGCTGTTTCCAGAGGTGAATTTTAGCAACAGGTTCCTTGGTTGTGAGCTCTGTGCCATGCTTTTTTTTGCTTTTTTTTTTTTCCTGCCTCTGAAACTTCTGAAACACTGTTTCAGCAAAACTTTTTTTCCTGCCTCTGAAAGCCTCCGAAAGAAAGCTTCAGGAAAAAAGCCTCTGAAGCTCTGTTTGGGGGCTTCTTTTCTGATGCTTTTTTCAGCCTCTGAAACTGGGGTCAGTTCTACTTACCTTTACTACTGGTTCTCTTCATGTACGCGCTTTGCGCGTGATCGCCTCTTCGGTCGCGCGCAATCGCCGCGTGCATGCTCGGTTCACTCGCAGGACACCAAACTTGCGCTTTGCGCAAGCACGTTGCGAATCTGCCCAGCTGAGAAGTGCGGCAATCCGCTCTGCCACACCTCTCAGCTGGGCGAAAAAACTGACATATAAGGTTGGCATAACACCGGGGCGGGCGGGAGGGCCCAGCTCCCGAAGACAGAGAACCGATTCGTGACGTTATATTGTCACCGCCACCGGCTCTCACGAACCGGGCCAAACCGGGAGGAACCCACCACTGTTCTGAAACCTCTGTTTGAGAGGCTGGGTGGGGCTACATTTGGAGTATAAGACGCACCCAGATTTTCACCCTCTTTTTTGGGGAGAAAGGGTGTGTCTTATACTCTGAAAAATATGGTATGTTGAACAGTATAGGTGATAGGATGCAACTTTGTCATGTGCTTATTTTCAATTCTGAACTCTCTTCACTAGGAGCTGTGTCAATGGCTGACACAGGATTTTCCCCATCCACATCATGGATGCTCCTGCTAGTATGATAGTCTCTTTGCTCTTCCCCTGTAGCTTTATTGGTACTCTCAGTCAGGGGGACACGCTTCAGGGTCTGGCCTGGAGCAAGACCTGGTGATCTACTCCAGTTTTCTCCACCCAAAATGTTAGGGAGCAATTCAAAGATGTGAGAGTAGATCACCAGGTCTTGCTCCAGGCCAGAGCCATGTTGACCAATATAATAGGCTTATAGTGTTCATCTCCACCACCATGGTTGGTTTTGGGATAGGGACGGGCAAAATGAAGTACAATACCTTAATATTAGGTTTCTATATGACGCAGTGGCTCAGTGGCTAAGACGCTGAGCTTGTCAATCGAAAGTCGGCAGTTCAGCAGTTCAAAACCCTAGTGCCGTGTAACGGGGTGAACTCCCATTACTTGTCCCAGCTTCTGCCAACCTAGCAGTTCGAAAGCACGTAAAAAATGCAAGTAGAAAAATAGGGACCACCTTTAGTGGGAAGGTAACGGCGTTCCATGCGCCTTTGGCGTTGAGTCATGCTGGCCACACGACCACGGAGATTTCTTCAGAAAGCACTGGCTCTTTGGCTTTGAGACAGAGATGAGCACCGCCCCCTAGAGTCAGGAACGACTAGCACATATGTGTGAGGGGAACCTTTACCTTTACCTTTATACTATAGTTGTTAACATAGTTGAAACAATTGCCTTCCTGCAAGTAGATGACACAGATTTTTATAATCCTGCAGGTGGCAGCCATTTTACTACTGGTAGATCGTCCCAGGTTTCCAGCACTCTTTCTTCCATTGAATTCAGTTTTGTAAAAACAGAATGTTTCCTTTCCTTTCTTTAATTTTAAGGCTGCCTGACCTCAAAGATTGGAAAGGAAAGATAGAATATAGCGAACTGGAAGGCCAGTTCCATATCATAGAAAACCCAAACATCATAGGGATTGGGCAATCATCATACCATTGTAAAAAGTCTTGCTGTTGATAGGGATTTTGTAATGGTGCTAAAAATCCAAATTTTCTTCTGGATCAACTGCAACCCTCTGAAGAATCTGAGGGCCTCTTCTTAACGTGTATTGATATACAGATATGTCAGCCGCCACCTGAGTTATTAATATGATGACAGCATGCTTGATATTCCAGTTTTCTGACATACTTAGTGGCTTCTTAATTTCCGGGTACAGGTAATCTTTGATTTACAACCATAACTTAATAGCCTATTATGATCATTAGGTCATGATGATTGTAAAGTGGGTCACCCTAATGACCAACCTGATTTTTAGTTTTTTTTTTCCCAGCGGTCATTAAGCAAACCAATTTGCCGTGGTCCTGTTTTGCTAAAATCATTGCTAAATGCCAGGTTTTCTAAAAACGCTGTAAAATGTTGTGTGGCTGTAATAGGACATTGTAAATGGCCATAAATTTGGGCCGGTTGCCGAGTGCCTGAAATGCAGTCATGTAACCTCAGGGAGGTGGGGGGCAGGAGATGAAACTTTGGATCTGGGTCCTAAGTATCTCTTGGAAGGGCCGTAGTAACTTTGAATAGTTGCTAAGATGAGGACTATCTGTATGCCTGGCAATTTTGCCTATGAGTAGGACAACTGCTCATAGGGGTGAGTGTGTGTGAAATCAAGTTAAATCAAATTCAGTTTTCAATTCAGCATATTTATTGAAGAATCAAATAAAATAACTATGGATTTAGTGAGCACTATCAGTGCTCAGTGGCTAAGACGCTGAGCTTGTCGATCAAAAGGTCGGCAGTTCAGCAGTTCGACTCCCTAGTGCCGCATAATGGGGTGAGCTCCTGTTACTTGTCCCAGCTTTTGCCAACCTAGCAGTTCGAAAGCACATAAAAAATGCAAGTAGAAAAATAGGGACCACCTTTTGTGGGAAGATAACAGCGTTCCGTGAGCCTTTGGCATTTAGTTATGCCGGCCAAATGACCACAGAGACATCTTCAGACAGCACTGGCTCTTCAGCTTTGAAACGGAGATGAGCACCGCCCCCTAGAGTCGGGAACTACTAGCACATATGTGCGAGGAAAATCTTTACCTTTACCTTATCAATAATTACAAGAAAAGTAGGGTTCTCCAATACCACTGCTGGGCCTTTATTTTTCACCAACTGCTTAAAGACAGAGTTTCCTCAGAATGAAGTGTTCTAGTGAATGTGAATAAGAGGTAGTCATTTTCAAGAAGAGATGTTTAAACTAATCAAGTAGCAGTGGTATGGATGTTTCCCAAAAGATTCCTGTTTAGCATTGGGAATGGGGGTGTCTAACTTGATTCCATCGTGGGCTGTATCAGAAATTAGTTTGCCCTTGGGGGGCTGAGGGTGTATGGCCTGGTTATCATCACGACTGGCTGGGTGGGCAGGACAGTTCTGGGCCTATTGCAGGCCGGATCCGGCCCACGGGCCATGCATTTAACAACCCTAGGTTAAATCATGGGTGAATTCAGCTCGTACTGTGGTTTCATGAAATGTGTGTTGGACTGATTCCAAAACGTTGAGCAGGAAACCCTGGAAAATGCCAGGGTTGCAGACATGACACAATCCTGGAAGAAGAAAGAGATGACCATTACTGCCAAGAAATGAAAATGGATATATTTCCTTACCGATCATTTTGCTTGCTATATTTATGGAATAAAAAATACAGGTAGTCCTCGCCTTACGACCACAACTGAGTCCAAAATTTCTGTTGTTAATGGAAACATTTGTTGAGTTTTGCCCTGTTTTACGACCTTTCTTGCCACAGCTGTTAAGTGAATCGCTGCAGCTGTGATAAGTTAGTAACCCGGTTGTTAAGTGAATCTGGCTTCCCCATTGACTTTGCTTGTCAGAAGGTCACAAAAGGGGATCCCATGACCCTGGGATACTGCAACGGTCGTAAGTATGAATCATTTGCCAAGCATCTGAATTTTGATCATATGATCTATGGGGCTGCTACGAAAGTCGTACGTATGAAAAACGGTCATAGGACACTTTTTTTCAGTACCGTTGCAACTCTGAATGGTCACTAAATGAACTGTTGTAAGTTGAGGACTACCTATATTCTAGAAATATAAAACCTTGTTTATGTCGGAAGCTATATAAACGTCTCTGACACTGTTTATATGTAAGGCTTTTTCTCTTGGTTAAGTCAGGTATTTCAGCTTTCACTTCCAACCCTCAACCGTTATTTAAAATCTGTGTCATTTTACACAATACAACAATTTCCCAAGTTAAGTTCAACCCATTTAAGCTCAACCCATAGTTAATAATTGAGCCTGTTGAAAAAAATTGGAATTAAATACACAGAGATTAAGTTCATTATATAAATACTACTTATGTGGTATTATTTAATAATACTATTCTGGCTTGCATACAAATTTGACTTAAGGGCAAAAGAAGAGAACTCCTTTTTAAACTGGGGACTATCCGTACAATACAGCCATTTAATTTGACAGCTCTAAAGCCTCTTTTCTCAGGATAAAGTTTAAATTATGAGATCAAGGATTAGATCAACTTTATCCTCCATCTGAATCCATTGAACACACTGGGAAAATTACTAATAGAGAAGAATTAGTAGCTTTATTTCATTTAACCTGCATGTTGACGTTAGATAGGGAGAAAAGACATGCCACCTGCCTAAAATATCTGAAAAAACTGTAATCAAATTGAGTATTTTCCCAATATAATAAAAAATACTCATTAAAAAGCTTCAACTACAGAGATGGTTCTTAAAATTACCCATCTGTTGCATTTCCACAGTAGGGACCAGGAGCTGGAAATTAGATTAGATTAACAGAGTTGGAAGGGACCTTGTAAATCATCTAGTCCAACCCCTCATCCAAGCAGGAGACTCTACACCATTTCTGACAAATGACAGTCCAATCTCTTCTTGAAAGCCTCCAGTGATGAGGCTCCTACAACTTCGGAAGGCAACTTCTGTTCCATTGGTTGATTGTTCTCACTGTCAGAAAATTTCTCCTTATTTCTAGGTTGAATTGTCTCCTTGTTCAGTTTCCATCCATTATTCCTTGTCTGACCGTTGGGTGCCTTGGAAAATAGCTTGATCCCTTTTTGTGGCAGCCCCTCAAATATTGGAAGACGGCTATCATGTCTCCCCTGGTCCTTCTCTTCACTAGACTAGCCATGCCCAGTTCCTGTAACCGTTCTTCATACGTTTTAGTCTCCAGTCTCCTAATCATCTTGGTTGTTGTTCTCTGCACTTTTTCTAGAGTCTCAACATCTTTTTTTATAGAGTGGTGACCAAAACCGGAGGCAGTATGCCAGTGTATAACTCCATGTAGCTATAATGCTTTCATACATGTGTACATATAAATTATATGAGTGAAAGTTATTATTTTCTCCCATTCTTTAAGTCTCAGACTAGTGTAAATTGAGCAGTTGCTCAGAGGAAATTCATCACAAGATAAACTTGAGACTTACACCTGGATAGTCTAGTTCTTGGATCTTCATCCAGTAATACCTACAAGACCGTCTTTTGCCACCAATAGCCTCCCACCGACCAGTTCGTTCTCACAGGGAGGGACTACTCAGGGTACCGTCAGTCAAATTATGCCGACTGGTGACTCCCAGGGGGAGGGCCTTCTCTGTGAGGGCTCCAACCCTTTGGAATGAACTGCCCCCGGAGATACGGAATATCCCTGATCTCCGTGCTTTCCGCCGTGCCCTCAAAACCCTGATGTTTCAACAGCGGGGCTAAACATATGAACATGTGAATGATTTTTTTTTATTTTTTTTAAATGTTATCTAATTCTGGGTTTTATTTAATTGACCAAACTAAGTAATAATTTTAATTAGCAATTTTATGATGTTTGTGTGTCTATATTTTTCTTGACTGTACACCGCCTTGAGTCCTACGGGAGAAAGGCGGTATAGAAATATAATAAATAAATAAATAAATAAATAAATAAATAAATTTAAAAGAAAAAAATGTACATAGATAATCTGAATGACATTCAAGGAGTCTTGTGGGTGTTTAAAGCCAAATACTTGCAGTTTTTGTTGATTCCCCAAAAGATGATTAATATATTAAAGCGAGTGAAACACTCATTTTGCATTGCATCAGATTCTGCCCATTCTGGAAGCATCTCTTCACTTCCAGATGTATCCAAAACTGTGTATGGAAATTGAAGGTGGCTTTCCTCATAGGTTCCTTTACATAGCCTTGGATTGTTCTGCCATCCAAAAAGTGAGAGGGTTTTTCTGCTTCACTTCGATGTACAGAGTACTTGCCGGAAGTGTGTCTCATTGTCTGTCTCTCTTAGCAACATGTTATTTCCCCATGATTTAATTATCATCTTGCTAAGAAATGGTCATGAAATTTGAATGGTTTCTCCTTTAGAACAGTAGCCTTTTCCAAGTAGGCATGGAAGTGTTTATTCTGTGAATGTTTGTATTTTGGAATGCTAACCAAGTGGGGAGAGCTGTGCTATAGTGGTATTGTGACTCACAAGCCTTGATTGCAACACACTTAGATCGTTATAGTAATACAGTAAATAGAGAGCGAGAGAGAGGGAGAGAAATGGATTGGTTGAGATTACCAAGAAGGAAATTTCACAAGTTACATAAACCACTTCTGTGGGTAGCTTTCCTTCTGAGTAAATGTTTGTTTTTCTCATGAAATATTTTTGTTAAGAAGAGCCAGTTAAGTTCATGAGGAATTAATAATACATAATAATCCCTATATTTTTGTCAGATGCTTTAGTGATGTTTCTTCTTTACAGTATCATTAACCTAAGGTAGGAAATAAAAATGAATTTACCGAAAACTGAAGAGTAGAAGCTGGAAACATGTTCCAAACATTACATTACCTGAAGGTTATATAGATTTTTTTTTTAATTGGCCAAGTGTCACAATCTCACTAGAAAATACAAATAATACAGAGCCTTTCATCTGCTTTCTTGTATTCTTAATACACGGGTATCAAACTTGTGTCGTCACGTCGTCACGTGATGTTTTCCCCATTTGCTGAGCTGGGGTGGGCGTGGCCTGCGTGTGACGCATCTGGCCCATGGGCCACCAGTTTGGCACCCCTTTCTTAAATTTCATATTTTATAAATGGTCTGTCTGGTCTTTTAAAAATAAAGCATACTTTTATTTCCAATACACCTAGAGGCTTTGATTTGGTCTATAAATTAACTGTAACTTTCATGTAGACATTTTAAGCTTGCATTTGGGTTTATTCAAGCTTCCTCTTGGATACATTAGTATTACTCTGTTCAAATTAAATCCAGTTTAAATGTTTAAAAATCCAAGAGGATGCTGCAAAAGTACAA
Source organism: Pantherophis guttatus (assembly GCF_059756535.1). NCBI lineage: Eukaryota > Metazoa > Chordata > Lepidosauria > Squamata > Colubridae > Pantherophis > Pantherophis guttatus. The sequence continues at coordinate 79,232,568 of NC_142069.1, forward strand.
AGGAAGTTTTACCCCCCTGCATCCCTCATAGCGAAAGCTTGATGGGTCTTTCAAATGTATGTGAATACAGTATGAGGTTAGTAGGTAATTGGGGCAGAGTGTCCTCTCACAAAAGTATCTACTCTTAAACTGTCAGCCTTGATCTGTCAATATGCTTTCCTCCTCTCCTGGAAATTGCCCAGCTCGACAAGTTTGTGATTCGATATAATATTTGCCAAGTGCAGAAGCTGTTTTAAGCATTGCAGACATAAAATAAACAAGACCCAGGATGTTAAGAGTTCAGTCATCTTTGAGGCTTCAGAATGGTCTACAAAAGCAGTTCTATTGGCCTCCAGAGACAAAGATGGCTGACTCTGGTCATTGATCCAGCTGAGATGAACCATTCTTTCTGGAAAAAAAAAAAACCCTGTAGACCACAGAGTCCATTTCACATTTCATATTCACATATTTGTGATTGGACTTTTTAACAGTTGGAAGAAGACGGAATAACGAAGTACCAATTCTGCCAGAAGTGTGGACAATTTTAAGAGAAGATAGGGTGCAAAAAAAACCACACACAGACATAGTCAGGGTAAGGACGAGATGATGGAACATCAACAATTTTATATCAGTGATTCTGAGCCTTTGGGCCCAGTTGGGGGAATTCTGAGAGTTGAAGTCCAGACATCTTAAATTTGTCAAAGTTGGGAAACGCTGTCCTAAATGATTTAAGACATTGGAATAGTTCAGTTGCCATGCTCTGAAAATACAATGAATATAGAAAGTCTACGCGTCCCTGTTAAAATGCCATCTTTTGAGATGCAAAAAAATAAAATAAAAAATCAGACCAAGTTAAATAACTTCAGAATTCTTTCCACCTTTAATATAAAATATAAGCTGTACAATTCAATTGAAAAACAAATCTTTTAGTGGGAAGAAAAAAACAATAAAAAATTACAATAACATGGTTGCATAAAGATGCATGCCCTTAAACTTCGCTGAAGCATCCTTTGATTTTATGACAGCATTTAATCTTATTTTGTAATTTTTAATCTGATAGTATATCTTGCCTTGGCAAATGTTTTGTAAAATGTAGCCAGGCTTGGACCCTACTCCACAGCCCAGATATATGAAGAATATGAAAGATTGTTGTCACATGTGATACACAACCACTGCAGGTAGTCCTCGATTTACAACAGTTTAGTAATTGTTCAAAGTTACAATGGCACTGAAAAAAGTGAGTCACACTTCTGACCATTGCAACATCCCCATGGTTTTCGTGATCAAAATTTCAACACTTGGGATCTGACTCATGTTTATGATAATTGCAGTGTCCTGGGATCATGTGATCCCCTTTTGCAACCTTCTGACAAGCAAAGTCAATGGGGAAGCCAGATTCACTTAACAACCAGGTTACTAATTTAACAACTGTAGTGGTTCACTTAACAACTGTAACAAGAAAGGTCATAAAATGGGACAAAATTCAATTAACTGTTTTGCTTAGTTCTTGGTAACGTAACTGTTGTGCCATATTTTTTCCATTTGTTGATAACCATCTTCACTGTGAAATAATAGTGAATACTTGTCCCTCAGATTTTAGATTTTGGCAGTGCTCCAAGCTTGTTTCAATTTAGTTCCTGAACATTTCGTTACCAGACTAGGTAACATCATCAGCAGGGTTTTCTTGTCCTATTCTCCTTAGCTTATAAATGTGTTGCATGCCAGTTGGTCGTGTGATTGGTTGTTCGTTTGGAGCTATATTTAAATTCTGAGCAGCTGATTGGTTCTCTTGTTGATTGGTTGTTCGAATGTTTCTTACGTACACACATGTTGGACAGCAGTGGGTTTCCAATATTCTTACCACTAGTTTGCTTCGTGTGTGCACATGCTTTCCGTGCATGCGTCCAGCCTTACACATATGTGCCCGGCCTTCCGCACATGCTCCCGGCCTTCTGTGCATGTGCCTGGCCTTCCGCGCATGCACCCGGCCCTCAGTGCATGTGCTTTGCTCGCTCGTGCGCCTTCTGTGCATTTGACCGACCTCGAAAACGTGCCTAAAAATAGGATGGCATAGAGCCGGGGCAGGCCCACCCGCGATCTCCGCTACCGGTTTGCCTGAACTGGTACAAACCGACTGAATACCTCTGATGCTGGATCTAGATCAATATACTTGTTAATTGCTGCTTTGGTAGTTTCAATAAATTCACGTGAAACACGCTGCTGATGTTACCTACCGGTAGTTCAGAAACTAAATTGAAACATGTCTTCACTGTGTTCCATGATGATATATCTAATGCTTTGGAAAGTTTTTTGTACCCTTCTCCTGACTGATACCTTCCAACAATAAGATCCTTTTGTTGCTTTGTAAACTCTTTTGGGAACTTGTGACTTTTACTTGATGTAAGAGACAACTGAGTAAATGTCAGAATATTTTTTACCACAGCAGAATTTTATATGGGCTTGATCAGAGTCACTTTAATGGCAGGTGTCTTACTGACTACCAGTTAGCATCAGTTTGAATGTGATTAATTCTGAACATAGCCACATGCCTATTTATAAGAGGGTGTGAAAACTTATGCAGCCAGGTTATTCTAAATTTTATGGTTATTTCCCCCCTAAAAGATTTCAATTGGTTTTTCAGAAGTGAATTGTACAGCTTATAGGTTACACTAAAGGTGGAAAGAATTCTGAAGTGATTTATCTTGGTCTGATTTTTACATCTCAAAAACTGGGCATTTTAATAGGAGTGTGTGTATTTTCTATATCCACTGAATACAGCAGTGGCCAAAATTGTGGAAACCTTTTGGGAAAAGTGTATTTTGGAGGTTTGATGGCTAATAACACCATTTTTTTTTTGAATTTCAAGATAATCAAATTCCACCGCTGGAATGGCCTGGGAATAGCCCAAACTTTAACCCAATTGAAAATCTATGGAGCCAACTAAAGAAACTTGTTTGTCAGAAGCGACCCAGCCATAAAACCCAGTTAATAGAAGCCATCATTCAATCTTGGTTTCACATTAGAACAGCTGCCGAACTAAAAGACTTGGTTCACTCCATGGGAAGATGTTGTAAGGCCGTAATTCATGCTAAAGGTTACCCAACTAAGTATTAACTGACGTGATAATTTTTGTATATCTTGTTTTTTCTATGGTGATAATTTTTGTATATCTTGTTTTTTCTACATGTTTCACTTTTCTTCTTCATAACTGTAATTGCTATTCTAATAGCAAATCCTTCATAAAAGTTATTGCATTACATTCTTGATTAAGTTATCTTTCCATTGATATATAATTTTACGGTACTACTCCCCCAAAAAAGTGGTGTTATTAGCTAGTTTTAGAAAATACACTTTTCCTAAAAGGTTTCCACAATTTTGGCCACTACTGTATGCCATTGGTGGAAGAATATTAAAATGCAGATGTCAACTTTTGGAAATGCAGGATTCTGAAGGAAAAAAAACCCCTGTGATTATTAATTGTAGGCAGTTAAAGATGGCTTTTAAGAACTGTTTCTAAAGCATAACCTGTGGGGTTGCACCTATCAGAAACTGAATGAAAGGCCACCAATAAATTCAAGGACTGTAGAAGCAAACTGAGAAAGGAAAATAATATTTTTGAAAAATCTGGAAGTGTATACAATCCATATATAGGTGCATCCGTGAAGCCCCAAAACCAGAGTTGAAGGACCTTTACTTTGCCTCAATACTGCACTTTAACATGAGACATGAGAACTGTGGTTTGGTGAAACAATTAAGACATCGGGCTAGAAACTTGAGATGGTAACTTCTAGTCCTGCCTTGGATGTGACACCAGCGGGGGGATCTTGGGCCACTCCAGTCACTCCCTCTCAGTCCTGGGAAGAAGAAGACGGAAGCAAACTACTTCCCAAAACATTGTCATGAAAATTTCAGATTTGTCCAGACAGTTACCAGATGCAAGTGGATTGAAAGCCACATAGGCCAAAAGAGATGTAAATAACTAGGATTTAGTTTGAGTCTGCAAATCACTTGTTAAAATGTCTGTGTAAACTTTTTTTTCTGGAAGGCATTTCTCTCAAGGTACAACTACCCTGCGATTTGTGTATGTGTGTGTGTATACAGATAGATAATAGGTAGAGAGAGAGATAGATATATGTAATAATAATAATAATAATAATAATAATAATAATAATAATAATTTGATAATTATTATTGATAAATAATAACTTGAACATTTTGACTCTACAAAAAACCACCTTACTCGGAACAGCTTACATCCTCCGATGATACCTTAACAGTTCCTAGGTCCTTGGTTAGGACTCGAGCTGCTGAGCTATTAACCAGCCTCAAAGGCTGTGAATCTCACTAAAGATTAAATAATAATAATAATAATAATAATAATAATAATAATAATAATAATAATAAATCAACAAATTGCAGCTTCCTGCAATAACACCAGTGGAATTGCAAAAAACTGCGCTACTTGGAACATCGTACATCTTAAGAAGGTACTTGGTTGATACCTAGGACGCTGGCAACAACCCGTGTCAATCATTAGCACCAGTCAATCGTATTTGTGACACATTTTTAAATGTCCAATTGACTGAGTTTCATGTTTAATGAATAAAGTAAATCATCATCATCATCATCATCATCATCATCATCACACAAACTGATTACAAAGCTAGACACCGAGTTGCTAAATTAATCCACTGGTCATTATATAAAAAATACGACTTACCTGTATCCAAAAAGTCATGGGAACATAAAGTAGAAAAAGTTATCGAAAATGAGAAGGTGAAGATTTTGTGGGACTTTCGAATACAGACGGATCATCATTTGGCACACAACATGCCAGATATCACAGTTGTTGAAAACCAAAACATACAATTTATTGATATCGCGGTACCAGGAGATGCCGGAGTCGAAGAAAAAGAACTGGAAAAAAAATCATGAAATATCGCGACCTGGCCATCGAAACTACGCGATTATGGATGAAACATGTAACAGTGATACCCATTGTCATTGGGGTACTTGGCACCATGTCCAAGAATTTTATAAAATACATCAAGAAATTGTAGCTTCCTGCAATAACACCAGTGGAACTGCAAAAAACTGTGCTACTTGGAATATCGTACACGGGTGGGTTCTACTTACCTTTACTACTGGTTCGCATCGCACATGCGCAGATCACCTATGATGATGTCTGGGTCAGTGGGCGGAGCCTCCCGCCAGTTTTACTACCGTCCGAACCGGGGGCAACCCATCACTGATCATACATCTTAAGGTACTTCGGTGATATCTAGGACGCTGGCAGCAATCCATATCAACCATTAGCACCAGTCGATGGTATTTTTGACACATTTTTAAATGTTCAGTTGACTTGAGTTTCATGTTTAATGAGTAAAGTATATAATAATAATAATCCTTCATCAGTATGTAAGCAATTGGGGACTACAGCTGGTTTGCAGGCTGCTCCCTTTCATTTTTCTTTCTTTCTTCTTTTTTTTTTTTGATTGAGCCGTCTCTTTTCAGGTCAAACTCCTTTTGGAAAGTTTGACTTTAACTTCTTCTTTGGAAGTGAAACAGAGGACAAAAGTTGTGACTGGGATAGGGCATCCGTAATAAAAATGCAAATGCGTTTCCTGATTGGGTCAGGAAAATAAGCCGAGCCTCAGCTGATGCCTGAGGCAATCCCCTTATCTCCCTCTGCCAAATGGGTTACTGCAGGGCATTCACTTACCAGATTCCTAGACAGATTTTGCAGAGTTAACAGATGTCCCAATGACAACATCTAATCTAGGAAAAAGCTGGGAAGGTCATTGGTTAAGCAAATCTTTGATAAGCTACCAAAGTACATCTTTCAATATGGCTAATTCGGAAGGGGTGTCTCTCTTTTTTTCCATCAAGTTTTTATTATTTTTTAAATTTATACATATTGTGTGGATGGTGTGGTGTTTGAGTATCATACATTTCAATACAGATAAACATATTCATAATTATTACGTTCCATTTTCCTTATTCCATATTATTTACCCCTATCTTTTACACAAAATTTTTATTTTCATATAAATATTAACAAGTATGCAATAACATCGATATGCTTTAATGTCCACCGTATTTCTTTTGTTATAATTTCAACAGTATAACCCTCAAGTAGAAAAAATACGAAATTGTCTGTCTGTTTTCTTTTCTCCTGTACACCAAATTTCCCAATTTTACAACAATCCATCTCCTTTCCTCTTCTTTCTCTCAGGGGTGTCTCTCATCTCTTGCAACCAAACTCTGGTATTATACTTTTATTCAAATTCAGCCTTGGCACAAGAAATAAATCTGTGAATATGAAGGACCTGGATCCATAGCAAACTCCCTCTTATTTTAATACTCCCTCTGATTAATGGTTATTCATTAAGTTTATTACAGCCCTAAGGGCAGATACAAACAAAACGTTTAATACAATCAATAGTACATCCTTCTACATATCTGCATAACAGAAAGGCAAGTGCAGTAGAATTCTAAAAATAATTAAGACTAAAGATACTAAAATAAATCCAAATAAAATACTATTATATTGGCAGTCTTATTTTGTGACCGAAGTAACAACGAAAAGTGACTTATGATCGTTTTTCATGTGACTGCTGTAACATCCCCATAGTCACGTGATCAAAATGTGGATGCTTGGCAACTGGCATGTACTTATCACAGTTGCAATGTCCTAGGGCCGTGTTGGCGAACCTATGGCACGCGTGCCACCTGTGGCACGCGGAGCCATATCTGTGGGCATGTGAGCATTGCCCTAGCTCAGCTTCAGTGTGCATGCGCGTGCTGGCCAGCTGATTTTCGGGCCTTCTGGACCCACCGGAAGTCGGGAAGCAGGCTGTTTCCGGCCTCCGGGTGGGCAGGGAAGGCTGTTTTCACCCTCCCCAGGCTCCAAGAAAGCCTCTGGAGCCTGGGGAGGGCAAAAAACAGGCCTATAGGGCTCACCGTGCCATCACATGCCAAAAGCAGGGGGAATGCGGAGGCGTCCCGCATGCATGGGCAGGGAGTGGGGTGCATTGAATTATGGATGTAGGCATATGTGTGCAGAACACACACACCCCGCTTTCCCCCCGCTTTTGACACGCGATGACAAAAAAGTTAGCCATCTCTGTCCTAGGGTCATGTGATCCCCTTTTGCGGCCTCCTGACAAGCTTGGTCAGTGGGGAAGTCAGATTCACTTAACAGCCGTGTTACTAACTTAATAACCTCAGCGATTCACTTGACAACTGTGGCAGGAAAGATCATAAAATGAGGCAAAACTCACTTAGCAACTGTCTTGCTTAGCAATGGAAATGTTGGGCTCAATTTTGGTTGCAAGTAGAGGACTACCTGTAAGAAATAATGGTGTGGCATTTTGCACAAATGGTAGAACGAAACTGGGTGACTCGAGAGGTTACTTTTGAGTCCTTGCCTGAAAAAATACTATTATTAGATATTTTGTTTGTATCTGGCCTTAGGTCTGCATGTTGCCACACCAAATTTTTGGAAGCTGCTGTTGCTTGAAGAATTAACCGCTGTTGCCTTTTCACTGTGTTTTTCTTTTTAATATGTTCATAGTACAGTATTACAGTATTTCAGTTTCATTTAAAGTATAACTTGGATTGATGTTTCAAACAAACTAAAGAAAGAAAGAATTTGTCAGTAAGTTGATAGTACATGTAGATCAGTAGTGGGATTCAAAACCGGTTCGCTTGTGGGTGTGCGTGCGCACAACGCTTCTGCGCATGCGCAGAGACATCTGGGCGGAGCCTCCCGCTGCCGCCGCTACCGGTTTACCCAATCTGGGGCGGACCGGTAGCAATCCACCACTGATATAGATATTTCACCCAATACTGGTAAACATTACACATATTCATTGTATTTTTTTTAAAAAAACCCAAATACTATAGTTGTGGAAAGGGTTGTAAATTAACCCCGAGTTTCAAATGTGCTTGGTAATTCAAGAGTTGGATTCCCTGATTTGAAAGAGAGAATAAAAACTAATATTTTTGATTAGGTATAAAAACTAGCCAATTTTTGTAGCTCCTATCAATAAATTAATCATCCTTATTTTCAGAAGTAGCGTATAATTGTCCATTTTATTAATATGAGCAATGCTTGAATGTTGTTTGACACAGAAGGCAAGCCCAATTAACCTATTGTTCAAAAACAACAATAAAAAAAAAAACCCTAGGAAGGAAGGAAACGTCCTTTCCTGCAGCCAAAATCCCACTCCTGCAGCCTGGCAGATGAACAAACAGCCAATTTCCTTCTCCCTGGCACCAATTATGTTGTCTAGCCTGGTGATAAATTATATCCAGGAAAGCAATTGAGATCAGTCAACATTAGAAAGCCAACGGCTTTGGTCATATCTTACAAAGAGAATGTGTATTTCTTTTAAAAATTAAAAGAAGTCAGGCCTAGGAGATTATCTGTTCATGCCAACCTAAAAATCCCTCATGAGATTGTTTTTTTTTTTTTAGTTGAATAGAAACTCTGTGTCACGTTCCGGCCGTCAGCAAGGAATTCAGAGAGCCAAAGATGGTTAACTGACAAACTTTATCCAACAAGCTGTAACAACCGGCAGAGGCAATAGGCAAAGTCAGGACTAACATGGTTAATCCCTCCATCCTTTAAATAGCGTCAGCTCCACCCCACAGCTCCATCCCTAGGCCCTACCCCTATAACCACCCCTCATGTGGCATCCTCCAATGATGATGATGCAGCCCAGTGTGCGGGGTATGTACGCTGCGGACGCACCACACCGGCCTCGCCACCCATCCAGCCCTGGCAGACTTCTCGCGGTCCTGGGCACCTCTGGGGAACCTGCCAGGATTAGAGTTACGGTTAGCTGAGGCAGATCTGAAGATGCCAAATTTTCCATGAGGTGCTGAGCTACCCCCAGTAGGGTTGTTTCAGTGTAGATGCTACAGATTCCCTCCAAAACTTTGGCATGCACAGTGCTGCCCTTCGGCTAGCTTCGGCCAGTTGGCAAGAGAAATAAAGGTAAAGGTTCCCCTCACACATAAATGTTAGTCATTTCCGGCTCTAGGAGCAGTGCTCATCTCTGTTTCTAAGCTGAAGAGCCAGCGCTGTCCAAAGACGTCTCCGTGGTCATGTGGCTGGCATGACTCAATGCCAAAGGTGCACGGAGTGCTGTTACCTTCCCACCAAAGTGGTCCCTATTTTTTTAGTTGCATTTTTTATGTGCTTTCGAACTGCTAGGTTGGCAGAAGCTGGGACAAGTAACGGGAGCTCACCCCTATTATGCGGCGCTAGGGACTCGAACCGTTGAACTGCCGACCTTCTGATCGACAAGCTCAGCGTCTTACCCACTGAGCCACCGTGTCCCGACGAGAAATATTTACTAATAAAATCCTAATTTATCTTGTTTTAGTTTTTTATTTATTTATATCATATTAAAAAAGAAATTGGACATGGTGCGACCATCCTGGCGTTATCTCCGCCATACACACTAAAGTATACACAAATATCTTATATATTCAGCATATCTTGCTAATTATATACACATATTTGACCCCTTATATACCCTTATATTTACATATATTAATCACCTTTTGGTTTATACATCCTAGTTATTTTCCCTTGCTGGCGTTTCAGTTGGATAGAGAATCTGCAGCTTGCTCATCAGATGAATTACTTCTGAGATAATTCAAATCAGAGGTGGGTTTCAGCAGGTTCTGACTAGTTCTGGAGAACTGGTAGCGGAAATTTTGAGTAGTTTGGAGAACCGGTAAATACCACCTCTGACTGGCCCTGCCTCCTTCTATTCTCTGCCTCCCAATCAGGAGGAAATGGGGATTTTGCAGTAACCTTCCCCTGGAGTGGGGAAGGAATGGAGATTTTACAGTATCCTTCCCCTGCCACGCCAAGCCATGCCACGCCCACCAAGCCACGTCCACAGAACCGGTAGTAAATTTTTTTGAATCCCACCACTGATTCAAATTAAGAGTTTTCTCACTGAGGTTTTTATATGATTCCAGATACCTGCATAGGAAAGGATGAACATATTCATCCGGATGGCATTAATAAAATCAGGTGGTGTGAAATGTTAGCTTTGGAATATTTTAAGACACGTTTTGCTTTTTTAAAAACGAAATAATTAATGGAGGAAGCATGCATTTGTAAGGAATATTTAAATCTGACATCTCGTCTCATGATGCTTATATATCTTTCAGCGCAAGCTTGTGCAGATGTTTTCGGTCTAGCCAAAGAAGCCAGGAAACGAAATCTCGGTCCTCTTCACCCTTCCTTCAACGTGATAAAAATAATAAGAGACAGCCTCTGCAAAAATCTCCCCGAAAACAGTTACAAATCGTTATCAGGGAAACTTTCAATTTCTCTAACGAGAGTGTCTGATGGGGAAAACGTATTAATATCCGATTTTAATTCTAAAGAAGAAGTGGTGCAGGTATGTTCTGTACTGTCACTAATTTTTTTTTTACCATGTTATATTTACAAGCCTGAGGATCTTGTCCCTAGGAATCACCTATCTCAGTGATGGCGAACCTTTTCGGCACCAAGTGCCCAAACTGGAATGTGTACGCATATGTGCGCGCTGGAGCGCCGGAAACCCAAAAATCAGCTGGCCGGTGCACATGCGCGCGTCGGCCAACTGGTCTTCGTGGTTTCCCACATGCGTATGCGCGCCAGCCAGCTGATCTTCCTGCGTGCTGGAGTACAGAAACCCAAAGACCAGCTGATCGGCGTGTTCATTCCTGTTTTTTGGCCGTTTTAGGGGTTGTTTTTGGCTCGGAAAAATGGCCTGTTTTTTAGCTGTTTTTGGCCATTTTCTGGTGTTCCGGCACCCACCACGACCACCTGGCTGGTGTGCATGTGCACGCTGGAAATCAGAAAAGCAGCTGGCAATGGCGTGTGTTCCCACAGAGAAGGCTCTGCGTGCGACCTCTGGCACGCATATCATAGGTTCGCCATCATGGACCTATCTGATCATTTGAAAGGTTTCCCTGAAGGAATTGGATTTGTGACCTGCATTGTTATAAGTTGATTTCCCCCCTGCCATTAGAAATAATTATAGCTAATCTTTATTTCTTTAAAATCTTTCATAGGCCCTGCTTTGTAGCTCATTTGTACCTGTATATTGTGGCCTCATTCCACCTTCATTTAGAGGGGTGGTAAGTATTGTTTATTGGTTATAAATCAGTGTGGGATTTGTTGAGGTAAACTGAGCTGAGACTTGCTGTAATTTGATGGGACAGCAGTTTCCTCTTCAGCGTTAAAATGTGGTAACTTAGAGATTAGCTCATTTTCTTTTGTCTAAACACTGGCGAATCTAGTCAACTTCACCGTTGGAGTGAAGGAAAATGATTCTGGCGGAAATAACGGATATTATTTACAGTGGTGGGAAGAAGTGTGAAAGAAAGTGTGCCAATAAGAAAGCTCTGTGAAAATATTTTGATTTTTTTAAAAATCTGCATATTGAATGGCAGGATCATTTGATTTAAAACTAGATTTTTTTACGTGATGAGCAGTATAGGTAGTCCTCAACTTATAACAGCTCGTTAGTAACTGTTCAAAGTTACAACGGCACTGAAAAAAGTAACTTGTGACCATTTTTTACACTTACAACTGTTGCATCCCCTCCCGCCATGGTCACACGATTTATATTGTTGACAACTGCTTCATATTTATGACAGTTGCAGTGTCCTAGTGTCTTGTGATCATCTTTTGTGACTTTTTCTGACAAGCAAAGTCAATGGGGAAGCCAGATTCACTTAACAACCAGGTTACCAACTTAACAGTTGTGGTGATTAACATGGCAAGAAAAGTCATAAAGTGGTATTGTGGCCCGTCAGCGGCCTGTGCAGCTAGTACGCTGATTCCGACAGCGAGGAGGCTGGTGTGGTGCTGCACCAGCAGCCTGTGCAGCTGGTACTCGAGTCAGACAATGAGGAGGCTGGAGAAGATGTGGTGCCAGAGGTGGGGATTCAGCCAGGGCCTTCAGAACCTCCAGAAGCTCCGTTAAGTGAAGAGGACGAAGAAGAGGAGCCTCTTCTCGATGCACGGGCGCGCAGAGCTGCCAAAAGGCAGGAGTGGCTCCTCAGGAGGAGGTCTCCTCGAGAGTAAGGCTTGGGGCTAATTGATCACTCCCTTAGCCTATTTAAGGAGGAACGCTGACTGAAGCAATTTGCAGGGAACAACTTCGTTCACATACCTTCGTGTCTTGTCTTGCTTATCTTATCAGCTTCCTGCAAATTGTTTCTGGGCATTCTGCCAACCACAGTAAGCTTTCAGTATTATTCTTTGAATTCTTGGCGGCTGTTAATGCAGTTAATTAACAGCCGTTGTTGTAAAAACTGGTTTATTTAGTAAACTAAGGTTTGAACGGACTTTGTGTGTGCTGCGTTCTTTGGGGTCCGTAGCTGGGGCAGAACAAGTGGGGGCAGAATTCACTTAACAAATGTCTCACTTAGCAGCAGAAATGTTGGGCTCAATTGTGGTCGTAAGTCGAGGACTACCTGTATTCTGTCTCAAAGGTATAATAGTGCTTTTTTTAAGTGCCTATCTTTTCCTCAGGATTTTTAGAGGGAGTTTGGATGATGCCTGTTGTTTAAAGAACAACAATGTATATCAAAATCGGAAACCACATTGTCAATCTTCATTAGTTATGGTCGGGGTGGGCTAAAATATTTAATTTTATGATCCCAAGCCCCTCTTATACCTTGCATTCTTCACTCTTCTTACTACCTAAGACTTGTATCATGTTGCATTTTGGGTGGAGGAGGTAAGATGGTATGCAAGTACACTACATTGATATGTGAGTTCATTGTGCTTCCGGTTAGTGTGTACCTACTGCAAGATTCTAGACATAAGTGCTAGATGTGTGTAGAGATTTGCAGGGTACAAATACTCTTGTTGATTGGAAAGGGGACTGTTGAGAAATGACCTGCATAACTGTAAAAAAAAATCCTCTTGAAGATTAATGCTAATGATTAATCCTCTTACCTTAAAGTCCTCCCTTGTGCAATGTATTTCAGGGCCAGGCATGGAAGTATCTGCATCTTGGCTAAAAAGGAACTATGTCAGTATTAATCATTACTTATCTAGTTGTTGTTTTTCTGCTTTAGTAAATAAGAAGGGTAAACTGATCCAAGTGTTCTGGAGCAGATAATAGCTAGATCAGCGTAAGTCCCCTCCCCCCCCGGGGTGAAATCTAGCAGGTTCTGACAGGTTCTGGAGAACCCGTAGCGGAAAATTTGAGCAGTTCGGAGAATCGGTAGCAGAAATTTTGAGTAGTTTGGAGAACCGGCAAATAAAACCTCTGACTGGCCCCAGAGTGGGGTGGGAATGGTGATTTTGCAGTATCCTTCCCCCAGGAGTGGTGAGGGAATGGAGATTTTGCAATATCCTTCCCCCAGGAGTGGTGAGGGAATGGAGATTTTGCAGTATCCTTTCCCTGGAGTGGGGTGGGGATGGAGATTTTGCAGTATCCTTCCCCCAGGAGTGGTTAGGGAATGGAGATTTTGCAATATCCTTCCCCCAGGAGTGGTGAGGGAATGGAGATTTTGCAGTATCCTTTCCCTGGAGTGGGGTGGGAATGGAGATTTTGCAGTATCCTTCCCCTGCCATACCCACCAAGCCACACCACGCCCACCAAGCCACGCCCACAGAACCGGTAGTAAAAAAATTTGGATTTCATCACTCCGCCCCCATCCTTTGTGGCTGTGGGGCTTGGCTGGATGGGGGAAGAGGGAAACTGAGCCACATATGTAGCCCTAGCGTGTGTGGCAGGTCGGTGCGCACACGCACAGCTTGACTTGCACAAGCAGAGTGCTTGTGCACAAGTGCCCGCCGGCCCACTGTTCACGCAAGTTGAGCTGCGTGCCAGCCACTCGCATGGCCCAATTCCGAATAGGCCATGGCCCAGGAGTGGGCTACAGCCTGGGGGTTAGGGATCCCTGAGCTAGATCAGTTTGTGTATGACAGTTTTATTTTCATGTAATTTTTCTTACAAATACCTGAGTGTTGTTTTATGATACAAATATTTTTCTGGGGGAAAAAATTGCTCCCATGTTTTTTTAAGTGTATCCATTTAGATAGATTTTCTTAGTTTATTTGACCTGGACCATCATGTAAAAGAGTTTAGCAAGGCGAGAAATATAATACGTGCTTCTTGATTTTTCCAAACACACTTTTGTTTCTCTGCTATAACTGAGTAAAACCCCTGTATTGCTTCCAGTTCCAATTCTTAGTACAAAAACACCATGAGTTGTTTTTAGTTAAATGGGCAGATGAATGAATGAATGAATGAATGAAGTAGGTAAGTAGGTAAGTAAGTAGGTAAGTAAGTAAGTAAGTAAGTAAGTAAGTAAGTAAGTAAGTAAGTAAAATTGGAAGACCAACATATTACTGCTATGGAGTGTGGAAGATGGATACAGTAGAGGATTGAGGTCATAAACTCTGGACAGAAATGGCTAAAATTAAATTGTTGAATAATAGATTGATCCTGATTAAATTGTAAATTAAAACTTGACAATCAAACGGTAGTCTTATTTTTTAAAAAAAAATAATTTTTATTAAGCAGTTTTTTCCATTTTATAGCACAATTTTCGTCATCTTTACAACACTTCAATATCGGTATATATCCAGTATAAATACATTTCCCCTCTATATCTATGTAACTACATATATGTGGTTCCCTTATATATACTAGTATGTTCATTTATATACAGTACATAGTTATTACTGTTAAGTATTTTTTAACATTTTACATTTTTTATCACATCATACTATAATACTGCATGTTCTTCATTTATTTTTTTATTTATACTTTTTTACTATTTTCTAGCTCCTTTATCCTCTTTCTTTGTTAATTTCCTAATCTGTACATCTATTATCTAACCAGTTATACCATAGATTCCATATCAAACAGTACTCAGTTTCTCCTCTATCTTTTATTTCCATTGTTAATTTATCCATCTTGGCGCACTCTAACACTTTTCTTTATCACACTTTTCTCTGATATGTTTCTATTTTTCCAATTTTGCACATAGACTGTTCTGGCTATTCAAACGGTAGTCTTATTTAAATTCTAAATAGAACAAGAATTTTTTTTAAAGTGATAAACATATGTAGCAATTCCTGTAAATGGTGAGATGCGGTAGGTTATATCGGAACCAAGTGTTTATTAATTTTGGCAATTTTAAGACGTGTAGACTTCAGTTCCCAGAATTCCCCAGCCAGCATGCTAGCTAGAGAATTCTCAAGAGCTGAAATCCGCAACTCTTAAACTTGCCAAGGTTGAAAAACTCTGCCAGTATCTATCCTTTTTCCTCATTAAATTTTCTCCTGTTGTTTAGAAAATAGGTTTGGTTTTAAATACTTCTTCCCTCCACCCCAATTCTTGTAGCTTTTCCAATTTGGAGAAATCCTGTCACATTCCTATGAATCCTAATAATTAATTTCTAGCAATTAGTAAGTGTTTTCTAACATTTTAAGCATATTTTGCATGAATCAAATGCGATGAGTTTTTGCTTAAGCGAGTACAACTTTTCATGTTTCTCCTCTTCTCTTCCTTAAAGCGCTACGTGGACGGTGGATTAAGTGACAATTTACCTCGCTATAATTTGAAGAACACCATAACAGTTTCTCCTTTCTCTGGGGAATGTGACATTTGCCCCAAGGGGAACTCTGCAAACTTCCACGAGATGCATGTCACCAATACAAGCATTCAGTTTAGCTTAGGGAACATGTATCGTTTAACTCAAGCACTTTTTCCTCCAGAGCCCCAGGTATTGTATGTTCAACATTGCCTATTATGTGATCATTCTTTTTATTGATGCTGGTAGTGACCTTGAGAAAATGATATACATATTTTCCAAACAACTTCAGTTAATGTTCCGTAATCTGCGACCCTAACCGTTGGCTAAACTGGTTGGCAGAGATGGAATTGGCAGGGTAGAAAAGTTCTGTAGTTCTGTATATTGGAAAAAGTGCGGATGCTGTTAAATTTATAAAAGAGCATATTGAAATATGTTCCAGTACATTGTAGAAACTTTTTAGGAAGCTCTTAAGGAAGGAAGTGCCAAAGGGAAACCACTTCTGAAAACTGCAGGTACTAGACCAGGAAGTTGCCAGAAATGACTGACTCAAAGGCACACACAGAGACACAAAAAGGTTATTGAACTGTTGTGTCATGTTTGGAAGTTCATAGCTAGCTAGCTTTTTGAGTTAACGTTATCTGTGGTTTAGCAAAAATACGGTATTTTTCGGAGTATAAGACGTACCTTTTTTCCCCCAAAATGAGGGTGAAAATCTGGGTGCGTCTTATACTCCAAATGTAGCCCCACCCAGGCTCCCAAACGGAGATTTCAGAGGCTGAAAGAAGCCTCTGAAAGAAGCTTCAGAAAAAAAGCCTCTGAAAGAAGCTTCAGAAAAAAAGCCCTTTTTTCTGAAGCTGTTTCAGAGGCTTTCAGAGGCAGAAAAGAGTTTTTTCTGAAACAGAGTTTCAGAAGTTTCAGAGGCAGAAAAAAAAGCAAAAAAAAAGCAAGGCACAGACTCACAACCAAGGAACCTGTGCTTAAATTTACCTCTGAGAACAGCTGATTGGGGGTATTCCGGGAGGCTAATCCACGTGCCAATCAGCTTTTTTCTTATTTTCCTCCGCAAAAACTAAGGTGTGTCTTATACTCCGAAAAATATGGTAGATAATTTGTTTTGCACAGAGTTGTTCTCAGCGATTCACTTAATAACTAGGTAAGAAAGGTCATAAAAGGGGCAAAACTCATTTAACATATGTCTCACTTAACAACAGAGATGTTAAGCTCAAAAGAAGGAGCCTTGGTAGTACAGTGGTCTAAAGCACCCTGTTATTAAGATCAGCTGCCTGCAATTACTGCAGGTTCGAATCTCGCCAGGCTCAAGGTTGACTCAGCCTTCCATCCTTTCTAAGGTAGGTAAATTGAGGACCCAGTTGTGGGGGCAATAAGCTGACTTTGTATAAATATACAAAAGGATGAAGGCTATTGCTTAGCGCATTGTAAGCCGCCCTGAGTCTCCGGAGAAGGGCGGCATATAAATCAAATTAAAAAAAAAAAATGTGGTCGTACGTTGGGACTACTTGTACATCTTTTTCTCATTCCCTTTGACTGTAAAGGAAGGAGAGAAAGAAAGAAAGAGAAAAAGAGAGAAAGAAAAAGAGAGAGAAAGAAAAAGAAAGAGAAAAAGAAAGAAAGAAAGAAGGAGGAAGGAAGGAAGGCTTTTTGCTGGATTTGCTGTACATGGAGGAAGTCTGTGTGGATTGGGCAGGCCTACAATCGGATCTAAGGAGTTATTAATGCATGTCATTTGTGTGGTTACATCATACTGTGTGTCATTTGAGGTCAACATGGATGCTACTCTACTATAGACACTGCCAGGGCTACAACTTGAACTGTAAAAAAAAGTACAGTCAAGTGCATCCACTAAGTTAGTGTTTTAAATTCTAGCTGTCTGGTGAATTGTGGAAGTTTAATTCCACACCCCTCAAAGTTGTTAAGATTGAGAAATATTACATTCAGTGATCAAAATGTGGAGAACTTCGATGCCAAATTGGATGCACCCTATGTGAAATATTACTCTACTCTACTGAATTGATTAGTTGGCTTTCCTTTATTATGAGACGTGGGACAAGTTGTTTTTTTAATTCTGTCTTTTTAGCCTTCTCAGTTGCGTGGGCATCGTGTTTCAGATGTCTTTTTCTGTTAATAGATTCTGAAATTCTACAATACTTACAAGTACCCCATGGTTCAGTTGGTACCATAGGTTATTCTCAGGGATATAGGAATGGTCTTGGAGAAGCCAGCTTCGTAGTAAGACGACATTGTTCATTGTGCATGGCGTATGATGCTGCTGTTTTTCTTTCCATGTTGCTCAGTGCTCTGTTATGTCAGCAAAAAGAGAGCCAGTTAATATTGTGCAGGGAGATTTGGAATACCTTCATAAAATCTTCCCTCAAGGATGTAGTTCATTTCGTACCAGGTTGTCAGTGGAAGTAAATGAGTTCTCCATGAATATAAGTGGCATGAAGTATGTAAAGTGTTCTTTCCGCAAGTTTTAAAACTTACTAAACTAGTTTTCTGTAAATTTCTTTTTCAGTTGCTAGCTGAACTCTGCAAACAAGGATATTCAGATGCTCTTAGATTTTTGAAAGAAAATGGTAGGTTACTGTTTTCAAATTTATTTACTTACTGTCTGTCTTGGGCTTCCCTCTTTCAAGATGTAGTTTGGGCTTTTGTCTCTTACCTATTTCTTAATAAATCTGATTTTTACTTCAGGTATGATGAATGCTGTTGGCTAAGGCCACACTGTGTCTAGTTGCTAGGAGTCAACAGTCAACATGGCACCCTCAGTCATTAAAAAAAAGTATTTTTGCATTCTGCTTCCATTCAGGAACACATCCTCCAACAAAGGTTCTTGCTGAATTTAAATCTCCAGGAAATTTGGGCCTGGAGCGATGCTCCTATTGGAGGTGGTAGATTATCTTCGGTTTAACATTTTTCTCCTCTAACACTTTGCTGGTTCAGTTTGAAGACTTCTCTCTGGCCCTTGAAGTTCCAACTATAGGACTCTTCCATTCATTCTCTTTCTTTCTTTCTTTCTTTCTTTCTTTCTTTCTTTCTTTCTTTCTTTCTTCCTTCCTTCCTTCCTTCCTTCCTTCCTTCCTTCCTTCCTTCCTTCCTTCCTTCCTTCCTTCTTTCCTTTCCTTTCCTTTCCTTTCCTTTCCTTTCTTTTTCTTTCTTTTTTTCTTCCCTCTCTTCCTTCCCTCCCTCCCTCCCTCCCTCCCTCCCTCCCTCCCTTCCTTCCTTCCTTTTCTATAGCCATCCAACTAAACCAGGTAACTGGGTGGCTTACAATTCTAAAATTAAAATTTAAAAATATTAAAACAATAAAAACCATTAATTAAACAAAAAGGCACAAACAGCAGCCATGATGATTAATCAATTACAGGTAGTGCTCAACTTATACTACCACAATTGAGCCCAAAATTCCCGTTGTTAAGTGAGACATTTGTTAAGTGAGTTTTGCCCCATTTTACATTCTTTCCTGCCAGAGTTGTTGAATGAATCACTGAAGTTGTTACTCACTTGTCACCCAGTCGTTCAGTGAATCTGGATTCCCCATTGACTTTGCTTGTCAGATGGTCACAATAGGGGATCACATGACCCTGGGAGAACCAATTGCCACACATCTGAATTTTGATCACATGATCAAAGGACTGCTACAAAGGTGGTAACTTTGAAAAATGGTCATGTCACTTTTTTTTTCATTGCCATTGTCACTTTGAACAAATCACTAAATGAACTATTTGCTTGTAATAGTAAAACTAAGTAACTATACCTTTAACATGTTCTGAGCCCCAGGCCTGGATATATAGCCAAATTTTTAAAACTTTGAAAAAGCCAACAGGATTGGGGACCTTTGAATCTCCCAAGGAGAGAATATTCCATAAGGCATGGGCTATATGCCTCTCCCCAAAAACCCATGGCCAGGATAGGGATGACAGAGGACTGGCCGAGGAGAGGAGGGGAGGGAAGGCAGGCCTGAGTCCTGAGCCTGCTACTCCTGATGTAGAAGTGCCGGGGTTCGGTGAACCCCCAAATGCCACCCCTGGCTGGCCATGCCCATCCAATCCCATCCCACCCTGCCCCTCCCACCCAACCCCTCCCAGGCCCCAAGTGCAGGGGCCGCACAGAGGGTCTGGGAGGGCAAAGAACGGGCCCACCGGAAGGACTCCAGAGCCCGGGAAAAGCTGTTTTCGCCCTCCCAGAGGCTCGAGGAAAGCCTCCGGAGGCTGGGGAGGGCAAAAACCTCCCCCGCCATGGTGCAGGCGGCCAACTAGGTCATGCCCACCATTGCCACACCCACCCAGCAACGGGGCAGTGAACCCGTTGCTAAAGGATCTGAAGCACACCCTTGGCTACTGCCCTGTCCGGTAGCTCTTCGGAGGGGGCACACTGCAGGCACCAGAGCATGTCAATTTTGGGTTTGGAGGCCCATCCTACACCATCAACCATGGTGTCGCAGTGGTTAGAATGCAATATTGGACTCCGCACTCCAGAGACAACAGGGGTTCATTCGGAAAACACTCTGACCAGGGGGAGTTAGTAACACAGGCTGAGTTACACAAGAGTGTAACACAAGCTACACAAAAGTAGTCCTTGATTTACCAACATTTGTTTAGCAGCCATTTCCAATTACATTGGCACTGAGCAAAGTGACATGACAATTCCTCATATTTACAGTGTATTGTAAATATGCATGTACAGTATTCCCCACTGCCATGTGATCAGATTTCCATTGCTTGGCAACTGGCGTGTAATTATGTTGTTTGCATTATTCTGGGATCGTTTGCAACCTTCCGAGCTAGCTTCCGTCAAACAAAGTCAAAGGGAGGGAAGCTGGCTTCGCGAAACGACTGCATGATTCACTTAATAAGAGCAGCGATTCGCTTTACAACCATGGTAAAAATGGTTGTAAAATCATTTACTTAACAGTTGCTTTGCTTAGCCATGCCATTTCTGCTTCCGACTGTAATTGTCAGTCGAGGATTACCTGTACAGGTAGTCCTCAATTTACAACAGTTCATTTAGTGACCATTCAAAGTTACAACAGCTCTGAAAAAAGTGACTTGTGGCCGTTTTTCACACTTACGACCATTGCAGCATCCTCTTGGTCACATGATCAAAATTCCAATGGTTGGCAATTGGTTCATACTTACGACGGTTACATGTGCCCTGGGGTCACGTGATCCACTTTTGTGACCTTCTGTTGTGGCCCGTCAGCGGCCTGTGCAGCTAGTAGCTGATTCTGACAGCGAGGAGGCTGGTGTGGTGCTGCACCAGCAGCCTGTGCAATTGGCACTCGAGTTGGACAATGAGGAGGCTGGAGAAGATGTGGTGCCAGAGGCGGGGATTCAGCCAGGGCCTTCAGAACCTCCAGAAGCTCCCATAAGTGAAGAGGAAGACGAGGAGGAGCCTCTTCTCAATGCACGGGCACGCAGAGTTGCCAAAAGGCAGGAGTGGCTCCTCAGGAGGAGGTCTCCTCGAGAGTAAGGCTTGGGGCTAATTGACCACTCCCTTAGCTTATTTAAGGAAGGACGACGACTGAGGCAATTTGCAGGGAACAACTTCGTTCACTCTCCTTCGCGTCTTGATCTTAGTTCTCTTATCAGTTTCCTGCAAATTGCTTCTGGGCTTTCTGCCAATTCTAGTAAAATTACAATTATTTATTCTTTGGATTCTTGGCGGCTGTTAAGAAAGTTAATTAACATCCTCTGTTTGAAAAAGGCTGATTTAATTTAGTAAACAGGTTTGTACAGACTTTGTGTGTGCTGCGTTCTTTGGGGTCCGAAGCTGGGGCAGAACACCTGAAAAGCAAAGTCAATGGGGAATCCAGATTAATTTAACAAACGGGTTACTAACTCGACAAATGCAGTGAATCACTTTAACAGCCGTGGCAAGAAAAGTCATAAAATGGGACAAACTCATTTCACAAATGTTTCACTGAGCAATATAAATTTTGGGCCCAATTGAGTCGTAACTGGAGGGCTACCTGTATTCGATTTGACAGATTTGCCATTGAACGTACGCTGTTGGAAGTAGCGTTGCAATTTTCTTCCTGTGATACTTTCATCCAGTGAATATAGGCATTTTAAGCAACCCAAGTCTTACCAAAAATAAATATAAAACTATAAAAACTATAAAGATATAAAACGAAATGTTTGCTAATTCATTGCCGTTTGCTAGCAAGAATGTCTCAGCTTTAAAAGTTGGAAGAAGCTGGTGGAAGTTACAACACAATTGCAAATAGCCATACATTCTTAGTCCAAGATTTGAAAATTAAGATTAGAAAAATCTTCGTGGTTTTTTTAAAACTGTCTGCATTTTATCTAGCTTGCTTTGTATACTGTCACTTATAGCAGAAGTACTTGGTTTTTAAAAAAAATCTATTTATTAAGGTTTTCTGCAAGAATCAGTGTCTGCCGACGTAGCCTTAACCAAGCAGGAATATCTGGGATATTCTCAAATCTCAGGCTGCAGTGATAAAAAAAATGCAGCAAATAAAGACAAAAAAGAGATGCAAGATGAAAAAGTATTTATTGATCAGCTAAAGGCAACATCTTGGCCATTGGATGGGTCTATCTTTGAGAAGTTGCCGCCTAGACTACATAAAGGTAAAATTCTAAATTAACCAATTAATTAATTATTGCAAAAATCTATGTTTAATTCTTTAGCACTAATACACAGAGACCAGACAGAATGTGCTGCTTGTTTGATTTCCCCCTAATTTGTACTGAAGCGTTTTAATTTACTGTCTAAACAAGACTGGAGAGATTTATCAATTACCTTTAGCTGGCCAAAAGTATAAGCAGCCATTCAAGGGGCTGCTTTGAAGGTTTCATGAATTAATTTACCGTACTTTTGGAGTATGACGTACCTTTTTCTCCCAGTAAAGAGGGTGAAAATCTGGGTACGTCTTATACTCCAAATGTAGCCCCGCCCAGCCTCGCAAACAGAGATTTCAGAGGCTGAAAGAAGCCTCTGAAAGAAGCTTCAGAAAAAAAACCTCAGAAAAGCTTTTATCTAAAATAATATGGCAAGCAACAAAAGAAGAATCAGCAAAGGTTCTAACCAAATATGCTAACAAATCTGGAGAATGACACAATTACCAACAGATCCGGAAGAGGTTAATCTACATACCAATACCAAAGAAAGGAGATTGAACAGAGTACAGATAGTCCTTCAGAAAAAAAGCCTCTGAAAGAAGCTTCAGAAAAAAAGCCTCCAAACAGAGCTTCAGAAAAAAAGCCTTTTTTTTCTGTAGCTCTGTTTCGGAGGTTTTCAGAGGCAGAAAAAAAAGTTTTTTCTGAAACAGAGTTTTAGAAGTTTCAGAGGCAGGAAAAAAAAACAAGGCACAGAACTGACAACCAAGGAAACTGTTGTTAAAATTCACCTCTGGGAACAGCTGATTGGGGGTATTCCGGGAGACCAATCCACCTACCAATCAGCTTTTTTCTTATTTTCCTCCACAAAAACTAAGGTGCGTCTTATACTCCGAAAAATACGGTACTTGAAAAATTTTGTTTCAAAATTTACATTGGTGAATGTCATCCATTTTGCACTGATGAATTTTGGTTGCTGAATGTTCCAGAAAAGGGGGGCAAAATAAACATATAATCGAATAAACTAGATTAACCATCCCCCTTTATACTGTTTGTGATTCATTTGTCATCTAGATATTGTGGGAAGACATGTTGATTTTAAGTTAATTTTGGCTGGAACTATTGGATGATTTAGATGTGCAGAGTGTCAAGCCTCTTGACAGCCCAAATTGGCTTCCTGGTGTCACAGAATGATTTTTCTATGAATCCATTTTAGTTAGAGATTAGACAAACTGAGGTAATCCAATGTCTTTAATTCACAATGCTAGAATGATCCAGAGTCTCTTGACTCAGGGAATTTGTGGTTATTGATTCCCAGTAAAAGAGGACTAAAATGAATGAGAAGTTGTATAAAGCAAAATGTAATTTGATGATAACCTGATTATGAGCCACGGTGGCGCAGTGGTTAGAGTGCAGTACTGCAGGCTACCTCCGCTGACTGCCAGCTGCCTGCAATTTGGCAGTTCAAATCTCACCAGGCTCAAGATTGACTCAGCCTTCCATCCTTCAGAGGTGGATTAAATGAGGACCCAAATTGTTGGGGGCAATAGGTTGACTCTGTAAACGGCTTAGAGAGGACTGTAAAGCGGTATATAAATCTTAAGTGCTATTAGAATACTAGAGGGTCCTACTCGGTCATTTCAGATGAGAAAAAGTTGATGATGTCCTAGCCATATTTGTTCTTGCTTGATCGTCCATGAATGAATTCAATTCTGATGATTTAAATTTTACAGCATTACAAGAGGCTTGTAAAGAAAAAAGTGGACTCTACGCTCAACTTTCAAAATTTCTTCCCATGCGACTAATGTCCTACATGATGCTACCGTACACTTTACCGGTTGAGTCTGCCTTCTTTGTGGCCATAAGGTGAGTGTATATGATCTAATTTCCAAATGTTCAAGATATAAAGTTTACATCTGGGTTATTCTTCCAAAAAAATTTCCTTATTCGCTTTGAGGCAGATTTTCTTACAGATGTCCAAAATACCTTGCAGGTTAAATATATTTATTTATCTATTTGCTAGATTTATATCCCACCTTCATTTTATGCAACTGCAGGCAGTGTACATAATGGTCTGTCTTCCTATTTTTCCCCATAACAACAACCCTGTGGGGTGGATGAGGCTGATAAACCTGGTTTCTTGCCTAGGTTTGAAGATGAGAACTCATTGTCTCAGTGTTTCTAGTCCAGCATCTTATAAACTGGTTCTCTATATGTTGCAAATAAATGATGTTCTTGAGCCTAGAGCAGGGGTGTCAAACTCGATTTCATTGAGGCTGCATCAGGGGTGTGTTTGACCCCGGGGAGGCCGGGTGGGTGGGTGGGCGTGGCAAGGGCGGGCATGGCCAGCTCAACATCACTCGTTTCGGGGGCTCCTCTGGTGGCTTGAACGCTCTGACAGCGAAAACAGGCTCCTGAGCTCCATTTTCGGCTGTGACGGCCTCCTGAAACCCCATGCCAGCAAAAATGGAGCTCCGTTTTTGCTGGCAAAGGCACTGTGGGCTGGTCCTTTGCTGTTTTCTAGGCGGCTCCTTGGGCCAGATCTAAGCACCTCGCGGGCCGGCCCCCGAGCCTTGAGTTTGACACCCCTGAGCTAGAAGAAAGTTGCTCATAGCTTGTTTGTAATGTAAACCTATTTAAGAGTAAGACAGTGGTGGTATTCAGCTGGTTCTATCCAGTTTGGGCAAACCGGTAGCGGCGGTGGGAAGCTCCGCCCATCCGCCTGGACGTAATGCATGTGCGCACTCACATTTGTGAATTGGTGGCAAAGATAAGTGAATACCACCCCTGGAGTAAGCCCATTGAGCTCACAGGTCTTAACAATAAGAAAACTTGCCATCTTGTGAGTTCATGGCTGAGAGTGGATTGGTCTTTGGTTTGTATTACTCTCTCTTAATTCCTGTTTGTACTTATAAGAACATGTGGTGGCGCAGTGGTTAGAAAGCAGTACTGCAGGCTACTTCTGCTGACTGCCAGCTGTCTACAATTTGGCAGTTCGAATTTCACCAGGCTCAAGTCTTCCATCCTTCCAAGGTTGGTAAAATGAGGACCCAGATTGTTGGGGGCTGACTCTGTAAACCGCTTAGAGAAGACTGTAAAGCTCTGTGAAGCGATATATAAGTTATTGCTATTGCTATCAAATGTATAATGTGTATACAGTTTATATTTACCAGTAACAGGAGAATCACAAATATATGCATTTTCCTGAGGTTTTTTTTTTGTGTTCAACTTCATAAATAAACATATTATGTATATACTTTTTAAAAAATCCCATACCTATGTTTTAGTCACAGCCTTAATATCTATTTAGGTCAATTATTTGCACCTGGCAGGAATGCACCTATGAAAATCTCACCCTTTTGTTATTTTTACTTTTAAAACAGAATTAAATACTTTTTAAATTCTTTTGTTTTTAATACAGAATTTAAAAAAACAAAACAATAAATACTGTACTTTTCAGAGTATAAGACACTTTTTCCCCCCTTAAAAGAGGGTGGAAATGTCGGTGCGTCTTATAGACTGAATACGGCCATTTTTGGCCTCCCGAAACCCTGCCCTGCACGTCCGGTTTTTGCCAAAAATGCCAAAAATGGTCCCGTTTTTTGCAAAACGTGCAGAATGTTTGGGAGGCCTGCAGAGCACTCCTAGCACCTGGGGAGGGCAAAAACCGGATGCGAGGAGGCCAAAAACTTATTTTTTTTTCTTGTTTTCCTCTCTGAAATCTTATTGTGTCATACTCTGCTGCATCTTATAGTCTGAAAAATATGGTACTTCTTTCCTTATAAAAATTTAGCTGATACCAGGAAAGGAGATGTTTTGGGTGAACATTTTAAAAAGAAGTCCTGAACTACTTTGTTTTCAAGAACCGCTTCCTTTCTCTTGATTGCAGATTGGTCCAGTGGTTTCCTGACATCCCTGAGGATGTGCGATGGATGCAGGGGCAGCTTTCCCAAATGATGGGTTCAATCTATGGCCGAGCAATGAAAGAGCTCCTGAAGACCCCAAGGTATGTTTGGCTGCTTCTTTGGCCAAGCACAGGAAAAATATTTTAGAGAGCATAATGGAATTGGACAATCTCCAGAAAATGTGTATGACGATATCATTTTCTCCACCTGAAATGATGGGGGTGGAGGTAGGAATTAACTCCATTTTGAGTAATTCCTTGGTGATGTACTGCAGCTTCTCTTCCACTTTGCCGTGCCGTTTTGCCTGTTCTAAATGGCTACAGATTCTCTATTTAAAGAAAAACGTAATGTTTAAAGAATGCAAGAAAGAGCGCAGAGAAAAACAGCAAAGATGATTAGGCGATTGGGGGCTAAAACATATGAAGAATGCAGGAAGGAATTGGGTATGTAAAAGGGACGTGGTGGCTCAATAGCTAAGATGCTGAGCTTGTTGATGGAAAGGTCGACAGTTCAGCGGTTCGAATCCCTAGTGCTGCATAATGGAGTGAGCTCCCGTTACTTGTCCCAGCTTCTGCCAACCTAGCAGTTCAAAAGCACGTAAAAAATGCAAGTAGAAAAATAGGGACCACTTTGGTGGGAAGGTAACAGCAGTCCGTGCGCCTTTGACATTTAGTCATGCCGGCCACATGACCACAGAGACATCTTCGGACAGCGCTGGCTCTTCGGCTTTGAAACGGAGATGAGCACTGCCCCCTAGAGTCAGGAACAACTAGCGAGGGGAATATGACGCACATATGTGCGAGGGGAACCTGTACCTTTTAGTCTAATGAAAAGAAAGACTGGGGTGACATGATAGCAGTGTACTATTGACCAATGTCTGAGAGGCTAACACAGTGAAGAGGAGGTTGGCTTATTCTCCAGAGTTCCAGAGGTCAGGAAAAGAAGTAATGTGTGGAAGAATATGAAAGAGAGAATCCACCTAGAACTAAGGAGGAACTGTCTGACAGAACAATTAATCGGTGGGATGGGTTTCCTTCAAAGATTGTGGGTGCTCCATCACTGGAGGTTTCCAAGAAGAGTCTGGACAGCCATTTGTCTTGAACAGCATAGGGCCGTGATGGAGAACCTATGGCACGCATTCCAGAAGTGGCACGTAGAGCCCTCTCTGCTGGCACGCACGCCGTTGCCCCAGGTCAGATCTCCGTGGCGTTTCTTTCGTGAGCTTCTGTTTCCCTGCAAACGACAAAACAGAAGCTCACTCAAGAAAAAGATCTTGCCTCTTGCTGCGCTGACGGTGTTGGGATGCCCCGCCTCCTGCCAGCCAGCTAGCTAATCTTCAGGTCTTCGCTGTGCATGTGCACATGTCTGCATGTGCATATTCACGCATGCAACTGCGCATGTCCGCACATGTGCAGTCTCGCATCTTTCAGTTTGGGCATGCGGGCACAGTTTGGGCACTCGGTGTCTAAAAGGTTAGCCATTACCGGCATAGGGTCTACTGCTTGAGCAGAGGGAAAGGCCTCCAACGGCTCTTCCAACTCTGTCATTCTGTTATTTCTCCCATTAAAAACAATTCCAAGACTTACTAATGATTATTTCTTGTTCTTGCAGCAAAGTAAGTGAAATCTTGCTTCGAAAATGCCAGACGGCCCCAGGGAAGCCTTGCCTTCATCTGTCCTACCCACCTCCTAAAGCCTCTCACTCGTCCCCCAATCTTGAAGAATGGCTCTGGAGTCTCCCCTATTGCGAAGACTTGATGAAGGAGAAGGGTGCAGTTAGTAATTCCGACATCTCTGATTCTGTCGCTTCCTTTTTCATGGACACCGAAACATCTGGAATGTCTACGGATATTGACTCCTCCTCTGAGAAAAGTTTTTATTCTGTCTCTGAAGATTAGCTTGGGGGGGCTACGACATTTAGGCAGGGAAATTCACACCTTTGAGGTATGTGTTCTGCTAGCACTTGGCCAAACAATCTTTAGGATGCTGCTTCTCGATCTGAGCAACTTTGAGGTGCTAAGTGGAACTGGACTTCAATTCAGCACCGTACTTACTACATCTGAATTCTGGGAGTTGAAGCCCACCCATCTGAAAGTTGCTGAGGTTGGGAAACACAACTTTAGGAAGTCTTTGTTTACAACTCGGTTGCCTTTGAGGCATCTTTTCTGGCTTCAAGGCATGTAGGCTTCTTGTCTAGTTTCTGGATAGTGGACAAAGGGTTGAAAAAGCCGAAACACAAAATAGAGCATTATTGCCCCCAAATGAAAATGAAAAAAATTCAGCAGGAAGACAATCTACATCTCTGTTGATGGTTTTATATTGGGATAAGCATTTGTAGCACGATATTAACTTTTTTTTTTTGTTTTAAAAAAAATAATTTTTACAGCAAGATCTGTAGCTCTTGTGTGACTTTTTTAAAAGGTTTTTTTCCCCTGCACTTGTGTGGAACTACACATCTCCTACTTAAAGAGATCGAGAATACAGGGCCTTTGAGGAGCTCCTTTTTTTAACTTGACGTACCTGGCAGAGAGTATCATTCAGAATGAAGAGGATACTACAAGTAGGCAGATGGGGAGCAGAAAGAAACGATGTTCGATACCCTTATTTTTTAAACGGGGGAAAAAACTTATTTTTCATTAAAAATGTATTGTTTATATTATTAATATTAATATAGGGGATGTTGAAGAATTTCTAGATGTCCCAATTTCTACTCTTTTTATTGGACTTTTCCTGAAATTAATCTCAGGATTAATGGAATGAATCACTTTTTTTAAAATTTGAAACTCCTTGATTGCCACAAGGAAAGCAAAGGATTTTCTAATTTGGGATGGGGGTGGGGGGCTCTCCAAAATCTCCTAAAAACACACAACACACAAGCACACACACACTTTTACTGCCAGAGAGGCTTTCATCTGGTATTTTTTTTGTCCTTGAAGTTCACTAAACATGCCACCTTAAAATGGAAGCCCTCCAAAAGTGTAGATTCATTTCCCAGAATTCCCAAGCAGCATAATCTTTACTGAGAATTCTGGGAGTTGAAGTCCACCCATCTATGAATGTCCTACAACAGATGTGTTTTCTTAACCTTGGCAACTTTTAAGATACGTGGACTGGGGGATTCTGGAAGTTGAAGTCCACATGTCTTAAAATTGTCAAGAGTTGAGAAACACCGCTCTGGAGTGTTGTATCTAAACCAGCATTTTACTTTTTGTGAATGATGTAGACTCTACATCTAGATATCTTTAATTCAAATGAATAAAATGAACCATACAAAATAATTCATTGGTGGAAGAGAGATGCAGGGTTTTTAAAAAATTACATTTATTATCTTAGTGAGCTTGAGAGCAGATGTCACTAAGAAATATATTGTTCAGTTTCCTTAACAGGAGAAAGTAATAGAAATCTATAATGCGATTTGGAATTTATAGATATTAATTTATTAACTTGATTTACCTCAGAACAAGAAATGAGCGAAGGCATTCAGAACAGGAAACTCATATGATTTCTGCATTTTCTTCCTTTTAAATTTAAATTATAAATAAAATCCATACATTATTCAGTCCAGGTTTTATGAACACGCATGCAACTTAAGCCTTAATTTTCAATAATAGTAGGAAGCGACAATAATGTGCCATCATAAATCAGCCCTATTTCAAATGGATTCAATAATTTCTTTGGAATACGGTACTTCATACTTTGTGTGTCAGTATTTGCTGCATAAAGTGACAGGAATTCTTGAACATGGTGCACAATATTAAAATTGTATTTTGGGAAATCAGACTTTTGCTATGGGTAATTTACCAGCTCTGAACTTTGGCACTGCAATGGGTTTAAGTGTCAGTAATGGCAATCCCTTATTAGACTATTTTCTTCTAAGGTTGGAGTTAGGTTGGAGACTTGTTACAAATTAAGCGGAGAATAATATCCCCAAAGGAACCCAACTAGCTGCTTTTATTTATTTCAAATTCATTGTCGACTTTTTAGCAGGTTTTATTTTGACAAAATACCTAATCTTTAAGAGTGTTTTTCTTTTTGGCATTTTAAAGAAAATCTAAGTAATGCTGAGTGGAGAGGAGTGGAATGAAATGTAGTTAAAACAGTTTTTTCAGAGTGTTAAAACGTTTAATAGCATGGACACAGACTTATTTATATTCTTCTGGTGCTATTTTTAGCCAGTGCCGAAGTACTGTTTTGTGTGACAGCTGGTCATACTTATTTTCCTAAACTTTTATTGTATTTCCAAAATGAACTATTTGTTATATTTCTGCAATCAGCAGTGTTTTTAAAGAAGCAGAATAAAGAGATGCTGTGTTTTGGTGATCACTGTGTTTTGTTCATTATCACAAGCCAAATGCTTAATTGCTGGATAGAACCGCTTTATGAGGTGATCTATGAATATACTGCATTTCTGTACCGTTTTAATTGTTTATAATGCTGCAAGTTGACATTTCACTCATTGTCAAAGCAGTAAACATTGTGTTTCTATGAGCAATTTTTTACTCATAAGAATAAAAAAAATTACTTCACAAATGGTAAAGTGTTCCTTTCTATAATTCCTCTTCCCTTTTTTCACAGTGATTTAACAAATACAAATAACAGTTTATGAAATCTAATCCTTTTCATAAAAAATTCAAATGACTGGAAAACGTAAAACCCATGCAGAGTATTTGGCTTTGTTTTAACATTTTATGAATCGTATTCTGAGTGGTCCTTAAACACAGACATTTTGGTGGGGAGGCAAGGTGGAGGTGTTAAACTTAATGCAAAATCCATGTGCATATACACAAAAGGATTATAGCTCTCCTTCAGTAATTATCTGGGTTCAGAGTTCTTTCTAAATTTGTCAAAACGTCTTTATTTTTTAAAGCGTTGAAAAGAAAATGCAGGCTGCGGCAAATGGAACACAGAAAACTATTAAAAATGAATTTATAGGAGACATTGAATAGGTAAATGGTTCAGAGCAAAATTGTTTAGCTGCAGTTTGTAGTAAATGGAACACAAAATAGTAGCCTTATTGTACATAGATTACCTTCAATAAAATAAGTAACAATATTTAGAGATGCTATGATTTGGGAATAAAGCATTCCAGATTTCTGGTGATCTTGGCTTCCAATAATTCAGCAAAGTTGAACCTCTCACGCTAAGTGTTCAGGAAATTCAACGGTTTAGATTAGACTGAGAAGTTGAAATTATGTCTCGAGAGAACAATTCCATTCTGTGACCATGAAAATATACAGGGATGTATCCATGAAATCATCAGAAGCCAAACCCAACTTGGAAAAAAGCTTTATTAGTGTGAAACTGAAGTATAAGCATCATATCAACCACAAAGCCTTTAAGTACAATTTTGAATTGGTAGAATGTATGGCTCCAGAAAGTTTTGGAACTTTATTATAAATCATCCTCCTCTTAATCCCTTGCGGGGTGGAATCTGGGCAACTGAATGGAGCTGAGTGTTACTGGCCGGAGTGTTACTGGCCAGTGGCCGGATGCCCTTCCTGTCACCAATGAAGAGGTTTTTTCAGCAGATTTATTCTCCGTCTGCCAAGAGAGAGAAATATCTGCCTCTACTTCAGTGATGAAATTCAATTTTTTTTACTACCGGTTCTGTGGGCGTGCCTCGGTGGGCGTGGCAGGGGAAGGATACTGTAAAATCTCCATTCCTTCCCCACTCCAGGGGAAGGATATTGCAAAATCTCCATTCCCACCCCACCCTGGGGCCAGCCAGAGGTGGTATTTACTGGTTCTCTGAACTCAAAATTTCCGCTACCGGTTCTCCAGAACCTGTCAGAACCTGCTGGATTTCACCCCTGCTCTACCTAGGATCAAACTCACAGCCTCCTGATTGTGAGGCGAGAGCTCCACCTCTAGCCACCGCACCACAACCTTATCAAATAAAACCCTAAAAAGCTTAAAAGAGGAAAAATACAAGAAATAGGGGCACATCAACAAAGAAGAATAAGTAGTCTTCGGAAACTATAGAAGTACTTTCAAAATGGCTGGTGCACAGAATGAACTGAAACTGGAGCAGTTACAAAAACAAGGCTACTTTTCATAAAATAGAAATAAAAGCCAAAGATTATATGGGTCTATCATGGGAAATAATCAAAATGAGAAGGCAGAACTTCATACCTCAGAAGGGAAATGGGGAACCGGCTGGTGATCCTTATGTTGCTAAGAGAAGGAGGAAATTGAAGTTTAGGAAACACACAAGAAGGGACTAAGAGAGGACTTGGCTAATTTAAACGAATTCAAGTCTTCAGGACCAGATGCTTGAAGGACTAGAAGAAATGACTCAAGTATCACTCTTAGAAATCCTGGAGAATTCCTGAAGGACCAATGAGGTCCCAGAAGATTGGAGGAGAGAAAGTGTCTTCCTAATTTTCAAAAGGTAGAAGGAAGAGGACCTTTGGAGTGACGAAGTGCTACCAGCAAGAATGAGCATAGATCTTTCATGTAGACATTCTGTCAGATTAACTTTATCCTCTTCTTTTGATAGAGTGACTAGCTAAGTGGCTTGGGGCAATGCTGCAGCCATAGTATCTATAAGGTAAAAGGTAAACGTAAAGATTCCCCTCTCACATATGTGCTAGTTATTCCTGACTCTAGGGGGCGGTGCTCATCTCCATTTCAAAGCTGAAGAGCCATCGCTGTCCAAAGACGTCTCCGTGGTTATGTGGCCGGCATGACTCAACGTCAAAGGCGCATGGAACGCTGTTACCTTCCTACCAAAGGTGGTCCCTATTTTTCTACTTGCATTTTTTACGTGCTTTCGAACTGCTAGGTTGGCAGAAGCTGGGACAAGCTCACCCCATTACGTGGCACTAGGGATTTGAACCGCTGACCTGCCGACCTTTTGATGGACAAGCTCAGCGTCTTAGCCACTGAGCCAACCGCATCCCTCAATAGTATTTGTAGATCTAAGCAAGGCTTTAGATGGAGTGATTCATTACATTCTCCTTCAAAATGTGGCAAATGGGTAAAATATGGCCAAATGATGCGGTGAGAAGGACACGTGGTTGGCTGAATGGAGCACTCAGAGAATGAAACACCTGTGAGTGATCTTCAGAGCATAACATGGAAGGCCAATGGACTTCTATTCTGCATGTTTTCAATGAGCTTGGATGAGGGAGTTGAGGGGGCATATAAAAAGTTGACAGGTGACACAAAGCCGAGACAGGTGGCCTTTCAGGACTCAAAAAAGGTCTAGGAAGGATTCAACTGACAGCCAAAATAAATATGATGGCATTTAATAAGAAAGATATTTATTTATTTATTTGTCATATTTCTATGCCGCCCACTCTCTGAGGACTCTGGGCGGCTTACACCAAAGACAGTATACTAAATAGCATATTGCCCCCAACAATTCGGGTCCTCATTTTACTCACCTCGGAAGGATGGAAGGCTGGGTCAACTTTGAGCCGGTGAGATTTGATCCGCTAATCTGATATGGAGTGTTTTGCAGCTGGGCAGGAAAAAAGATAAGGATGGGGAAGACTTGGCTTAGTAGTGGGACTTTGTTGACCCCCAGTTAAACATGAACCAGCAGTGTGATGTAGTTGTTAAAAATGCCAGTGCTATCTTGGGCTGCATTAACAGGAGCATAAAGTCCAGAGTTTATGGGTGCTAATTAATCCATTCTGCCTTGGTTGGATCCCACCGGGAAATGTGAGGAGCACCAGAGTCAAAAATAACAAGGATAAATTGGAATAATGTTTTGAGAAAGGCAAAGAAGATAGTGACGGGTGAGAAAACTAAGCCCTCTGAGGAATGGTGAAAAGATTTGGGCATGTTAAGCTTTCAAAAGAGATGGTTAGGGGTGGTAGGTCATCCATCTTCAAGGATCTTCAAGGAGCAGAGTCATTGCCTCGTCTCCAAAAAGGGAGAAGCAAAATCTTGCAAGGAAGGAGGGCCCTGACTCTTATCATCCGCCAGCCTTTAGTAAGGCTGCAACATGAAGTGGTCAGTTTTTTTGTTTTAGGAATTGTGAGACTTAACATTGCCAAGTTTGAAAAAATACATTCCTGGTGGAACTTCCATTGAGCAAATGAGCTCCATTCAAAGACCATTCAAAGTTATAACGGCACTGAAAAAAGTGGCATGACTGTTTTTCAGAGTTACCTCCCCAGAGTCACGTGATCAAAATTCAGATGCTCGGCAACTGGTTCATATTTATGACGGTGGCATTATCCCAAGGTGGTCTGATCCACTTTTGTGACCTTTTGACAAGCAAAATCAAGAGGGAAGCCAGATTCACTTAATAACCAGGTTACTAACTTAGCTTCCTAGGGGGCTGGACTAGAAGACCTCCAAGAACCCTTCCAGCTCTATTCTGATCGATTGCTTCCTTAGTCCCTAAGGCAGAGGTGAAATCCAGCAGGTTCTGGAGAACTAGTAGCAGAAATTTTGAGCAGTTTGAAGAACTGGCAAATACCACCTCTGGCTGGCCCCAGAGTGGGGTGGGAATGGAGATTTTGCAATATTCTTCCCCCAGGAGTGGGGAGGGAATGGGGATTTTGCAGTATCCTTCCCTGCCACGCCCACTAAGCCACACCTACCAAGCCACACCCACAGAACCGGTAGTAAAAAAAATTGGATTTCACCACTGTCCTAAGGTGCCAGGTCTCATCACTGGAGGGGACGAATCAGCATACAGGGAAGAAGTCCAGAAGGCATCCTCATGGTGCTCAAAAAATAACCTACATCAAAATACTAGTAAGACAAAGGAGATGGTGCTAGATTTCTGGAAGCACAGAAAGGAACCTGCCCCACTGTGTATCGAGGGGAGCTGTGTGAAGAGGGTTTCCTCTTTTAAATTCTTGGGAGTGCTTATTTGTCAAGATCTCACCTGGAAAAACAAACCCCACCCTTCCCTAATTACTTGCCTAGGGATCATTCTTTATATTATTTATGTCGTTTGTATTTTTTTTTGTCATGGATTGCACCAGTGAGGCGAAAACCAATTTTGTTGTATACATGATGTACAATAAAAGGCTATACTAAATAGTCCCTTTCTTGTGTTGTGCATAAAGAAGAGGAAAGGAGGATGCTTCCCGAGGGAAACAAAGTCCCGTGGAGTTTTTGGTGGCAGGAGGCGACCAGGAACTTCTGCTCTCACCTCCCAGCCTACCTGTCAGGGTTGTTGTCCTAGGAGCAAATGGAAAAACTCGCTACGGTATCCCTTTGAGATATGGGAGGAAAGGCGGGATTACAACCTTCCGCCCTGAGTCTTCGGAAAGGGGTGGCATATAAATTGAATTAATTAAAATTAAATTGAATTAAATTAAATTAAATTAAATTAAATTAAATTAAATTTAATTAAATTAAATTAAATTAAATTAAATTAAATTAAATTAAATTAAATTAAATTAAATTAAATTAAATTCCGCCAGAGGGCAGCGGAGGGTTTCTTTTCGGCGTGCCTTTGCTGCCCTCTAGCGGCCGGTCGGGCCTCTCGCGGCTTAGCCAACCACCGCCCTTAAGGAGAGAAACAGCTGGGAAAGAACTGGCGGAAGTGTTGGCAACAGGGGTGGGGGGGGTGGGGTCTTGCTATAATTTTCTAAAACTCACGCCGGGACTTGAGGAAAGCGATCCCCTTCCGCCCTTTCCTTCTTCTTCGGGCCAATCAGAAACGAAGCGTCGCTTCGGAGCTTCCGGAGGAGGAGGAGGAGAAGAAAGAGGCGGTCTTGAAGAGAGAGAGAGAGAGAGAGAGAAGGGGGCGGTCGCTGCGCATGCGCGGGAGGAGGCGGAGCGGCGCGCTGTGGAGGCAGAGGCCATGGGGACGGTTCACGCGCGGGTAGGAACTCGCCCGGCTGACCTTGGCGGAGGGGAGGGGGCGTTAAATGGCGGGGGGGGGCGACGGGGGTCCTCTGGGCATGTGTAGAGTGCCCTTCTAAACCACCTTGGCGCCTCCCACGAGCGGACTGACCTTGGGGGTCCCAGCAGAAGAAGTGGGGGGGGGTCTCGCGTGGAAGAGCCCCCCCCCACCCGTGTTAGTGGGAGAGAAAAGGGTTGCAGTTCAGTCCTTCCTTGTTTTAAATAAAGTGGGAAAA
The DNA here is from genome assembly GCF_059756535.1 of Pantherophis guttatus. Classification (NCBI taxonomy): domain Eukaryota; kingdom Metazoa; phylum Chordata; class Lepidosauria; order Squamata; family Colubridae; genus Pantherophis; species Pantherophis guttatus. The sequence goes on from NC_142069.1 coordinate 79,268,684, forward strand.
GACACCCCTCCTCTCAACACCCAACGTGGCATTTGGATCCATTGATACCATTCATCATTGGATCCCCACCAAGTCTTTGCAGGCTGTCCTCGACTTACGGCGGTTCGTTTAGTGACCGTCCATAGCGGCACTGAAAAAAAAAGTGGATTTAGGACCTTTTTTTTTAGGACCTTTTTTTTTTTCTACAGGTCGGGTGATCAAAATTCAGAGGCTTGGGCAACGGACTCAGACTTACGACCGTTTCAGTGTCCCAAGGTCCCCTTTTACGACCTTCTGACAAGCAAAGGCGGGGGGGGGGGAAGAGGGGATGCCAGATTCACGGAGCAACCGGGTTACTCATTTTATCAACTTAATAGGGTTACTAATTAACTTATCTAATTTTGGGTTCTATTTAATTGGGCCAAACTATGTTATAATAATAATTTTAATTAGCAATTTTATGATGTTTGTGTATCTATATTTTTTCTTGACTGTACACCGCCTTGAGTCCTACGGGAGAAAGGCGGTATAGAAATATAATAAATAAATAAATAAATAAATAAACTTAACTGGGTTACTAATTAAATCAACTTAATTTTATTCACTTAACAGCTGCGGCAAGGAAGGTCGTAAAACAGGGCAAAGCTCACCTAACAAATGTCTCGCTGAACAATAGAAATGATGGGCTCGAGTGTGGTCGTTAAGTGGAGGACCACCTGTATTTTGGGCAACCTAAGCAGAGCGGCCTCGTCCTCCCTGGCCTCGTTTTTCCTGTAACAACGACCCTGCGTGGTGGGCTGGACTGGGAGGCAGGACTGGCCCCAGATCTCAGAGTTGCCTGGTTTCTAACCCATCTGCCTTCAATAAAAGGTTTTATTCTTGGCTGCTCCCAGTAAGAGGAGCTTTCAAGGGATTGGCACCCAATATCAGACAGTTTGTGGGTTATTCCCTGTGGATTTTGGTGAGCCCAATACAGGTAGTCCTCGACTTTCGACAGTTCATTTAGTGACCGTTCAAAGTTACAACGGCACTGAAAAAAGTGACTTATGGCCGTTTTTCCTAGTTATGACCTTTGAAGCATCCCCATGTTCATGGGATCAAAATTCAGAGGCTTGGCAACTGGTTCGCACTTACGACCGGTGCTGTGTCCAAAGGTCACGTGATCACCTTTTGCGACCTGACAAGGAAAGTCAGTGGGGAAGAAGCTGGATTAACAACTGTGGCAAGGAAGGTCGTAAAATGGGGCAAAATTCACTTAACAAATGTCTCACTTAGCCAGAGAAAGTTTGGGTTCAAGTGTGGTCGTAGGTTGGGGACTATCTGTATCAGACAGTTCATGGGTTACTTGCTGTGGATTCGGGTCATTCAGTTTATCCTGACAAATATAGGCAAATATTCCCCCTGCATGCTGCTTAAAGTATTCTGGAAGTTTAAGTCCATACAACTTAAAATTGTCTCAAATGAAAACGCTGGCTTAACTGCCAAGATGTTGTTCTTGTTAGTTGTGAAGTTGTGCAACCCCATGGACAACGTTCCTCCAGGCCTTCCTTTCCTCTACCATCCCCCTGAGTCCATTTAAGCTCATGCCGACTGCTTCAGTGACTCCATCCAGCCACCTCGTTCTCTGCCGTCCCTTTCTTCTTTTGCCCTCAATTGTTCCCAGCATTAGACTCTTTTTCAGTGAGTCCTTCCTTCTCTTCTTTTTTTTTAAAAAAGTTTTTTATTTTTTAGACAAACAAACATTTAATACATCAATTTTCTCTTCCCTGTGACATCTCAGTGTTATCTTCCAAAGTTCTTTCTTTTTCTGTATAGTTGTCATTACTTCTATCTTGATCCTTATCCAGACCACAATATCAATTCATCACTAACATAATAGTCAACTCATCACATATTTTTACATACTTACATAATTAATCATTTATATCTCTTCTCCAACCAATAATAAAAATTCCATATTTTAAAATATTCTGAGTCTTCTCTATCTTTAATCATCAGAGTTAATCTATTCATTTCTGCACAATCTAAGATTTTTTTTTATTACTTCTTCCAAAGGTATTTTCTCCGCTTTCCAATTTTGTGCATAGACAATCCTTGCAGCTGTTACTACATGTATTATCAGATAAACTTTTTCCTTGCTAATTTTTTCAGGTCAGATACCCAGTAGGAACAGCTCCTTCCTTCTCATTAGGTGGCCAAAGTATTTGAGTTTCATCTTCAGGATCTGGCCTTCTAAAGAGCAGTCAGGGTTGATCTCTAGGACTGACCAGTTTGATCGCCTTGCAGTCCAAGGGACTCGCAGAAGTCTTCTCCAGCACCAGAGTTCAAAGGCCTCAATTCTTTGGCGCTCAGCCTTTCTTATGGTCCAACTTTAATGCCAAACATTAAGATTCAATATATGCTGAATGTTAAATTTGAGTGTGGCCGTGAAAGAATTAAGATGACAGCTAGGGGAAGAAATTCTTGTGCCTCAAGTGCTGACTTATTGTCCTTTATGGTGTAACCCAGGGCTCATCTGTAGATACCCCAACTGCTAATATTTGTAGTGAAATAGTGATGCACACCTGTGTTGCATGAATACAACATTATTCCATGTATTTGTGTTTCCAGTGTAAAAGGGACGGTGATCGTACCTAGTTAATACATACACTTGTTTTTGGAAAAAAGAAACAGATCTAGTAGTTTATTTGATTGATTATAAATGACTGAATCTGCGTTTTCAGAGTTTGGAGCCTCTCCCCACGAGCGGTCCTGATTTTGGCGGCCTAGGTGAAGAAGCAGAGCTTGTGGAAGTTGAACCAGAAACTAAGCAAGAAATTCTTGAAAATAAAGATGTAAGTATAAGGATTTCCTGCCTTCTCCTTGATTACGTAGAGCAGGGATCCCCAACACCAGGCCCACAGACCGGTCCATGTCCTATTAGAAACCGGGCCGCACAGCTGGAGGTGAGAGTAAGCGAATGAAGCTTCATCTGTATTTGCAGCCGCTCCCCAGCGTTATCATCACTTCCTCAGCTCCACCTGAGATCATCAGGCATTAGATTCTCCAAGGAGTGCAATCCCTACTGTAAACAGCGCATGGGAGGAATCTAGGTTGCAAACCCTCCTTCCCTTTATCCAGTTTGTGGAAAAATGGTCTTCCATCAAATTGGTCCCTGGTAGCATAAAATTAGGGACCACTGATATAGAGTACTGTACTGTATGTAATAAAAATGATTACTGTTACAGATGATACATCTTTAAAACAACTACCTGATACATTTAGAAATAAACTTGTCTTTTTAGGTGACATCTTGCATAAATTCAGGTGGGCTAATGTAGTTAAGTAATTTAAAAAAAAAATCTTAGAAGGATATAATTACCTCCTTTGGGAAACATACAAGAAAAACTAAGCTAAGACGCTGAGCTTGTCGATCGAAAGGTCGGCAGTTCAGCGGTTTGAATCCCTAGTGCCGCGTAACAGGGTGAGCTCCCGTTACTTGTCCCAGCTTCTGCCAACCTAGCAGTTCAAAAGCACATAACAAATGCAAGTAGAAAAATAGGGACCACCTCTGGTGGGAAGGTAACAGTGTTCCGTGCTCCTTTGGCGTTTAGTCATGCCGGCCACATGACCACGGATACGTCTTCGGACAGCGCTGGCCCTTCGGCTTTGAAACGGAGATGAGCACCACCCCCTAGAGTCGGGAACGACTAGCACATATGTGCAAGGGGAACCTTTACCTTATAGGGCATTTGGTTCGAACTAACTTAATCATAATAAAATCCTGGGCTTCAGTTTTGAAGAACTTGGAGCAATTAAAAATATTGGTCTTCTCGCCAAAATTGCTTAGTCTAGATATTCCCAACATTTAGATGGTAGAGAATCTGCTTAATATTGAACGTATCTCTTCACAAAATCTGTGACAAAATCTTCATGCTTACGGAATCTTTATATCTACTAATGCAATAATTTCTAATATCTGCCCATTATTTAATACTTGTTACTTTGCTTTTTAGGTTGTTGTTCAACATATACACTTTGAGGGACTTGGAAGAACTAAAGATGATATTATCATGTATGAAATTGGTGAAGTTTTCAAAGCTAAAAATCTGATTGATGTGAGTACTAAAATTCCTTAACACGCTATCCAAAAATCTCAACAACTACATTATATTAGCATCTTTATTTAATTCCATAGAAATTTAGAAATATGATTGCTCAACTTGTGTGCCCAAATAATCTTGCAAAACTTTATTAAAAAGTTTTTTATTATTTTGGAGACAGGTTTTGAGCTATATCAATTTGGGATTGTGGAAAGATACTGATTTTTTTTTTCTGATGGACACAAATTTACGAATTTGAGGGGTTACTTGTGACATAGTAGTATGCAGGGCGTTTCAGTATGAATTATCTCAAACTCAGCCTTCTGATTTGAGTATGAAATGAGCTGCCATGGGCATTTTAACCTTCAATGTTGCATATTTTCATTAAATTATATGAAACCTTCCATAGTTAATGGCAGTTTCTTTGTGTAGCTTTTCCATGTTGCCGTGATCTTTTTGTACCCCTCCAAAGGAAGTAGAAATTCTACATCTGATCTTGAAATCCGGATCAGTAAATTACTCAAATATGTACCTATGCACATATCTGAGAAAAGGAATTGATTTTCAAGACAGTAAAGTATCTCTGGGGAGTTGGTTAATTTTTTTTTAATGGAAGGAAAAGTACATAATATGTAACCCAAAGAAATTAAAGTCTAATTTTGTAAAAGTTCAGGTACAGTATTTAGAAAATCCAATTTCTTTAATGAAAATGCAGAGCTCATTGAGTTAGTTGAATTAACTGGCACCAAATGAATGGGTGTTGATTTAACACATTGGTATTGGAAATGTTTGCAATAATTTGGTTATGTTTTGACACAACTTTTATATTTCGAAGGTGATGAGGAAATCACATGAAGCTCGTGAAAAGCTCCTTCGCCTAGGAATATTCAGACAAGTCGATGTACTGATCGATACATGTCAAGGTAATAATAACAGAATAACAAGAGTTGGAAGGACCTTAGAGGTCTTCTAGTCCAATCCCCTGCTCAAGCAGGAAACCCTATAGCAGTGATGGCTAACCTTTTCTGGACCGAGTGCCCAAAATGCACACGTAAACCCGCAAAATGCAATGCACGCACGGCACCCATGCATGCGCCCCACCTCCCACGTATGCGCGGCAAACCTGAACTGGGGCGATGGCTCGCATGCCCACAGAGAGGGTGCTGCATGCCACCACTGGCATGCATGCCATAGGTTCGCCATCATGGCCCTATAGCAGTGATGGCTAACCTTTTTGTCGTCGCGTGCCAAAAATGGGTGCAGCGTGGGGGGGGGTGTTGCACACTCTTGTGCCCACACCCATAATTCAATGCCCTCCCAGTGCCCCCGTGCAAGCACGCGTGACCCCCCCCCCCCCGCATGCGCGCGCGACCTACTGCGCTCCCCTGCTTTTGGCACGTGACGGCAAAAAGGTTACCGGTGGGCCCGGAAGGCCCATTTTTCACCCTCCTTAGGCTCCAGAGGCTTTCTTGGAGCCTGGGGAGAGCGAAAACGGCCTTCCCCGTCTCCCCGGAGGCCCTCCGGAGGCTGGAAATGGCCCGTTTCCTGACTTCCGGTGGGCCCGGAAGGCCCGAAAATCAGCTGGCCGGTGCACACATGCGTGCTGGAGCTGAGCTAGGGAAGTGCTCACATGCCCACAGATGTGGCTCTGCATGCCACAGGTTCGCCATCACGGCCCTACAGCTGTCTATAAAAACCTCCATTGATGGAGCACCTACAATTTCTGAAGGCAAGCCTTTCCACTGGTTAATTGTTCTCACTGTTAGGAAATTTCTCCTTACTTCCAGGCTGGTTCTCTCCTTGATTAGCTGAAGAAGCTTCTTGGATGAGAAGCAAAATGTCTTCAAAAAAAAATCCAGAAAGTCCAGTTGTCTCTTGAAAGAAAAGTACCTTTGGCTCCCTTCTCATCAGTTGAAACCAAATCAAATTCAAATCATTTGAAGCTATGGGCTGTTGCATTGCTCCCTGCATGGAGGGATTTGAAAGATTCTCGTAACACTGATCGAAGACAAAACAGTTATAAGAGGTGGATCAGTAGCACGTCCAACATTTTTGGTTTTGGGATTGTGGTCAGTTTTTTTTTTACAGAAGATATCAGATTATTTGTTTTTTCAACATACACTTAAATTGCCAAAAAAAGAATTGTGTTTCCCTAAAATAATGATAGTTCTATCCTGATTATAGTGCTGTTTTTCCCCCTTTTATCTGTTTATAGCTAAATCTTTTAAATTGCCAATCTTCGACCAAATTTATAAACAAAAGTCAAGTGAAATAAAAAGGAAGAGTGCAGTTTATACACAGTAGCAAGGCCCAGCTAATTCCACTAATCCCAGCTAAGACCAGATCAAGGGATGAGCCTGCCCTTCCCCCAGCTTTTCTTCCCATTGTGGAGATGGAGGCTTGGGGATATTGGCACATCCCTCTGCTGAGGATCGAAACAATGGCAGACTTCAGCCTGCATTTGCAGGAGTGAGCATGCAGAAGGAGAGCGGTAGGGAAGCATGGAAGTGCCAGTCTCATGGCTTAGCTCAGTGGTGAAATCTAAACCGGTTTGCTACTGGTTCGCTGGCCACGGATGTGCACTGCACACCAAGTCCACACATGTGCAGTGCATGCCAAACGTGCGCTGCGTGTGCACGCATGTGTGCTTCGCACTGAAAGGAGGCTTGGGTAAGTAGAACAGTGAAGGGTGGATCAGCTGTGCTGTGCGATTTTGCTTCGCTAGACAGCAGGATTTCCTGCTTTCTAGCAAAGCTAAACCGCACGGCACAGCTGATTGTCGGAAATACCAGTTTGGAGGAACCGGTAGCTTTTTTAAACTACCGGTTTGATTGAACTGGTAGTTTTTATCTGTACCGGTTGGAGGGAACCGGTAGCATGTCCCCCCCGGCTTAGCTGGTATTCGGTTATTGCTTGCGGGTCTGTTTTATCAAGTCCAATAATCTTTCTCATTACCATTGTGTTTTTAGGTGTTTCTTACTTGTTCTGAAATCTGGTTTGTCCAAATTAGTTTTAAATTGTTATATTAAAAAAACATCCATTAAAACAGTGGTGAAATGTAAAATTTGTTACTACCGGTTCTGTGGGCATGGCTTGGTAGGGGGGGGTAATGTGACGGTGGGCATAGCCAACCTTTTTTTTTTTTTTACTTTTAAAAGCATTTTTTCTACAACCTTAAGAGGTTGCAGAAAAAAATGCTTTTAAAAGCCTCTGACAATCCCAGCTGAGCCGCGCGATTGTCAGAGGCAATTTTTTTTTTTTTTTACTTTTAAAAGTATCTCCAAACCACCTGCCGCCATCGCTACCAGATCGGGCGATCTAGTCCGAACTGGGAGCATTTCACCCCTGCATTAAAATGATCAGTGTTAGAACTTTTTTTTGAAATTTCCATAGTACAGGCAGTTTACTGACAGACTTACAACCGTTTAGTGACCAGTTACAATAGCACTAAAAAAGAAGTGACCTATGGCCATTTTTCACACTTAATGGCAATTGCAGCATCCCCATGGTCACGTGATTTACATTTGGACGCTTGACAACTGGTTCATCTTTACAATGTTGTAGTGTCCTGGGGTCATTTTTGCTGTTAGTTGCGAAGTTGTGTCCGACCCATCACAATCCCATGGACAACGTTCCTCCAAGCCTTCTTGTCCTCTACCATCCTCTGGAGTCTATTTAAGCTCACGCCGGCTGCTTCAGTGACTCCATCCAGTCACCTCGTTCTCTGTCATCCCCTTCTTCTTTTGCCCTCAGTTGTTCCCAGCATTAGGCTCTTCTCCCGTGAGTCCTTCCTTCTCATTAGGTGGCCAAAATATTTGAGTTTCATCTTCAGGATCTGGCCTTCTAAAGAGCAGTCAGGGTTGATCTCCTCTAGGATTGACCGGTTGGATCGCCTTGAAGTCCAAGGGACTCGCAGGAGTCTTTTCCAGCACCACAGTTCAAAGGCCTCCATTCTTTGGCACTCATCCTTTCTTATGGTCCAACTTTCACAGCCATACTTTGCAACTGGGAAAACCGATTCCCTTTTGTGACCTTCAGACAACCAAAGTCAATGAGGAAGCCAGATTCTCTTAACAAATACGACAAGAAAAGTCGTAAAATAGGGCAGAACACGCTTAACAAATTTCTCACTTACTAGCATAAATGTTGGACTCGATTGTGGTCGTCAGGCGAGGACTACCTGTATTTCTTAAGGAAGCAAAACCCGATAACAGATGGAGACCTTTAAGTAGAGACCAGTATTTTAATTAACTATGTCAGAGTTGGAGCCTGGTGGGTATCATACTTGGAATCAGACTGCCTATATTAAGAGTGGGAAATTGGGTGTGGCCCAGTGGTGGGTTTCTACCGGTTCGCCCCGGTTCGGGGGAACTGGTAGCGGCGGCAGTGGGAAGCTCCGCCCACCCGCCCAGATGTCATCACGGACGCTCTTCCGAACTGGTAGCGAAGGTAAGTGAAACCCACTACTGGTGTGGTCCCTGGAGCTTTCTGCCCTCACTCCCAGCTAGTACAGGACTAGAGTTGGGGATGCAGAGTGTCAGGCGCCTGGAAGTTCTTCGCTTTCCCAATTGAAACCTAAAAAAGAATGGGGGTAACTTCAGCCCGGGTCTCTTTGGTGCAATTCTGGCCCTGTAACCACTACCCCAGCACGCGCGCTAAACCTGTGGTATCACCGAAGTAAATCACACCTAGTTTGCCCAGTTGTGTAACTCAATCTGAATCTTATCTCACTGTTCAAAGTGTGCATATCTTTTTGGCCAGAGGGTCAGAACTGTTGGCTTGACTAATAAATGCACGTGTGTGTGTGTGTTTGTGTGTTTAGGTGACAATGCTCTTCCAAATGGGTTAGACGTCACCTTTGATGTAACAGAACTGAGAAGATTAACTGGAAGTTACAACACCATGGTTGGCAACAACGAAGGAAGCATGGTAGGTCTTGCATCATTGGTTGCTGCCGAGTGTCAGCTCTGAAACATGACAGCTAGGGCATTTAAATAAAAACACGATTTGGCTTCATTTTGAGAAAACAATCTTCCAATTGTACACGGTCCATTTTTCCTGCTTATTCTGTGATCGCTTAGAAATCTGAGTTCTACGCTTTTAGATTAGTCCACCTTAGACTAACTTAAGAAACAAATGAGCACCACTCTAGAGTAGAAGTTGCCTGAGCAGGGGAAACCTTCACCTTTACTTTAGATTAAGAGAACAAGAAGTGGTTTCTTTGTTGTCTGGAAGGAAGATAGTTACTTTTCTTGTTGATAACAACAAAATACGGAACAATTAACGTTAAGAACTGACGAGTTGGCTTTTCACGATTGCAAGGAGAATGAAAGTTTTAAAAAGCTGATAGAGAAGCTAATGGTAGAGAGCCACAGACTAGCTTATCGTCTTATCGCGTTTTACAGGTCCTTGGACTCAAACTGCCTAATATTTTGGGGCGTGCTGAGAAAGTGACGTTCCAGTTCTCCTATGGCACCAAGGAAACGTCATACGGTCTCTCCGTCTTCAAACCACAGCCTGGTCACTTTGAAAGAAAGTAAGACTTTTAAAGTACGTGAATGCTATGGGACATAATATTTTAGAGTCTCGAAAGTTCCCATTAAATCAAGAGGGTTTATTTCCAAGTAAACATAAATGGGCTGCTCTTTTAAGTTTTTGTAAGGTTCAAAAGACTTTTCTTCAGAGTAAATATTGTATGATCACTGATAACTTTTTCCCCAGATTGTACCAACTCCTTGCATTTTCATTATTTATAACAGTGGCCCCCAATCTTTTGGGTGCCAGGGACCGGTTCTGTGGAGAACGGTTTTTCTGCAAATGGGGGCGGGCTGGTTTTGTGCGCTGCCTGGATCCCGCACATGCGCGGATGGGGCTTCGCTCACTTGCGGAGCCTGGTTCCTGGTGGGCAACAGACTGATGCCGCTCCATGGCCCAGGGGTTTGGGACTCCTGATTTATAAGAAAGAAAAAGAGGATGTAGGTGGCCCTTTTAAGATGCTAAACCAGTGATGGTGAACCTTTTTGGCACCGAGTGCCCAAACCGAAACGTGCATGCATGCGCGTGCATCAGGGGTGAAATCCAGCAGGTGCTGACAGGTTCTGGAGAACTGGTAGCGGAAATTTTGAGTAGTTCGGAGAACCGGCAAATACCACCTCTGGCTGGCCCCAGAGTGGGGTGGGAATGGAGATTTTGCAATATCTTTCAGGAGTGGGGTGGGAATGGAGATTTTGCAGTATCCTTCCCCTGCCACGCCTGCCAAGCCACATTATGGCCACCAAGTCACGCCCACAGAACCGGTAGTAAAAAAAATTGGATTTCACCACTGGCGTGCATGTGTGTGTGTGCACGCAGAGCGCCAGAAACCCAAAGAACAGCTGGCTGGCGTGCCCATGCCTATTTTTTTGCCGTTTTCAGGCCATTTTTTGGGTCATTTTCAGGGCGGTTTTTTGGTGGTTTTCAGGCCATTTTCCGGCGCTCCGGCGCCTGCGAAGACCACCTGGCCATTTTTTGGCTGTTTTTCGAGCTGTTTTTGGGGCCATTTTCAGGCCGTTTTCCGGCGCTCTGGCACCTGCGAAGACCACCTGGCAGTTTTCAGGCCAGTTTTCGGAGTGTTTTTCAGGCTGGTTTTCGGGCTGTTTTTGGCCCAAAAAACGCCCCAAAACCTGCCTGAAAAACTGCCTGAAAACACCCCAAAACCGGCCTGTTTTTTAGCCATTTTTTGGTCATTTTTCAGGCCGTTTTCAGGCTCTCCGGTGCCTGTAAAGACCAGCTGGCCAGAAGAGCAACTGGCGACGGCACACATGCCCACAGAGCTTTCCGTGTCATTTCTGGCACACATGCCAAAGGTTTGCCATCACGGGGCTAAACTATTGCACAAGCAGCCCTCTGCTGGGAGAGGAAGAAACCAGAGATAATATTTTAGCAGAAATCTTGAGCAAGATTTTAACTTTTTTTTTATACCCAAAAGGTACCTTAGGAAAAAATATCATGCTGTTTTTGAACCAATAAATGTGTTTTATGCTTTTGTTTTGAAGGGCATGGAAAGAATGGACGAGAATTGAACCACTAAATGTCTTTATAAAAATTGTTACCTGCCATTCTTTTCTTGAAGAGAATTGTAGGCCTCAGGGGATTGGGGAGTGGAAGGCTCTAATATTTCTAATATTTGACATCTCACATTTTCTTACTCTTCGCTTCTTTGCACATTGGCACCAGACACTGAGAAAGCAAACTGACTGCTCTTAATTCTCCAGTATAGGCAGGGGTAGAAGATGGTGGTGCCCAGTTATACTGTAGAACCCGTGAATACATGCCCATCTGTCTGAAAGTCAAGCTCAGAATTCTATCCTAAATATTCAGCTTTGGCCAAAGGGAGTTTTCCTTCCCACAATTACACATCCGCCTTGTGAGATTAATTTCCTATATCTTAAGTTCAGTGGTGGGTTCCTCCCGGTTCTGCCCGGTTCTCCCGAGCCGGTAGCGGTGACGATATGACGTCACCGAACCGGTTCTGCCCACCCCACCCCACCCCACCCCGCCACCCCCCACCCCCAGTGTCCCCCCACCCCCTGTGTTATTCTTACCTTTTATTTGGCCCCACCCCCAATCTATTGCTGCCTCCTGAGTCCCAGCTGATAGCTAGAGGGGAAAAAAACTGTTTAAACTCTTGCCCGGGGTTTCAAAGGGCCGTCCTACAGCTGATCAGTGTTAAAAGAAAACAAATGAGTAGACCAGTGCCTGCAAAAATTCTATGAGTAGATCAGTGCCTGCAAAAATAAATGGGTAGACCAGTGCCTGCAAAAATACATGAGTAGATCAGTGCCTGCAAAAATAAATGGGTAGACCAGTGCCTGCAAAAAAAAATAAATGGGTAGATCGGTACAGCTCTGCAAGCAGTTAAAAGCCTGGTAGACCAGTACCTCTGCTAAATCCTAAATAATTGTCACATGACCATCAAGCCACACCCACAAAATAAGCCACGCCCACTGAACCGGTAGTAAAAAAAATTAGAACCCACCTCTGCTTAAGTTCCTATGTCGTGATTATATTTTGAACTACCGGCAAGTTGTTTTCCGACATTAATGAATTTGGAAAGGAACAAGTGGATGTAGGATTATATAGAATAGCTGCTCTTCCTTGTTATTCATGAAGACCAATATGATGCCATTATGATAATAAAATCTGGCATGATAATTTGAGTCTGCATTCTATGAATGGCTCTTCTCTTATTTTCTTTATTTGCAGTCTGGATCCTATCTAATCACTATCATAGATTTGAGCAATAAACAGATTATAGACAGGGAAGAATCTGTTGTGGGGGTAAAGGCTGTTAATATTGCTGGATACCATTCCTGGTACCTTCTAGACACTTCGGATTTCCTCTCTCACAATCTTACCACAAGTTCCGTTACTTACATCCTGTCTGATAAACTTCCTGTTTCTTCCATGATGGAAAAAACATTTCTTTTGCTCATACAAGCTTGGTTTTTATTACACTGGCACAGTCTTCAAATAGTTGTGCCACAAACTAAAAATGAATACAAATATCTGAGCTGTTAATGCTTCACGAGATGCCAAAGATTATTAAGCATTAAATAGTTGGCTACTGTTTTTAATCTATAAGCTCTTTTCTTTTAACCCTAACCTTAAAAGTACCAAAATATATATATATACAACTCTCAGTGCAATGGTACATTTTGTTCTTTAGGGTCAAATCCTTCATAGAGACAAATGGAGTAAAAGTCTTCTGTCCTCCTCAAGTCTATGTTGGGATTTTGTTGCAGGTTTTTTTTTTTTTAATTTGGGTGTCTTGTTTGTTTCCAGCATTTCTCTCAATGTGTACAAAGTAACTGGACAATTTCCTTGGAGTTCCCTGCGTGAAACTGACAGAGGAATATCAACCGAAGTCAATGTAGGTAAAATGGAGCCACGTTGTCTACTACCGTGTTTCCCCGAAAATAAGACCCTGTCTTATATTTTTTTGAACCCCTGAAATAAGCGCTTGGCCTTCTTTTCGGAGAGGTCTTATTATTTTGGGGCGCGTGGAGCGAGACGGGGCTCCTCTTGCCGTCTTACCTGATTTCTAGCTCTATCTCCCTAACCCTAACCAGAGGAAATGGCGGGGACCAGCTGCGCATGCGTTTAAATATTTTCGGGGAGGGCTTATTTTCAGGGGGGGATTTTTTTGGGGGGCCCTCATTTTCGGGAAAACACGGTAGTCAGCGAAGGATGGTGAATAACTGGGATGGCACAGTGGTGAAGGTTTTTAAGAAGAGACTGGACAGTCACTTGTCTGAGATTGTATAGGTTCTCCTGGACTAGAAGACCTCCAAGGTCCCTTCAAGAGTCCTGTTCTGTTCTGTTCTGTTCTGTTCTGTTTTGTTCTGTTCTGTTCTGTTCTGTTCTGTTCTGTTCTGTTCTGTCCTGTTGTCCTGTCCTGTCCTGTCCTGTCCTGTCCTGTCCTATTCTACTCTACTCTACTCTACTCTACTCTACTCTACTCTACTCTACTCTACTCTACTCTTTCTATTCTATTCTATTCTATTCTATTCTATTCTATTCTATTCTATTCTATTCTATTCTATTCTATTCTATTCTATTCTATTCTATTCTATTCTATTCTATTTTTTGACTGGATTTCAGAAAAGTGGTTTAGAGTTAGCAAATATCTGTCTGCAACTGTTTGAGGCATCTACTTCTTTTCCTGAGATTCTCACCCTGGGAAAAGATGGAGCCTTTTTAAGGAGTGGAGGGCAGATGCTATATTTGTGTTCCCGTGAGCTCTGAAGCACCAATTTGGTGCTGCACAGCCCTAACGTTAGTGCTTCTCTGGTGACTGCCCTGCCTGCTGCATGTCCCACATCGAGCTCTTTCCATTGAGCTCTTAGCAGATTGCAAAGGATCTTGCAGACAGCTGACAGACAACATTTCCTGTTCCTGCGTCATTGCATTTTTTTGCTGCTGTGTTGCAACAAGCAACAAACAAGCCCTATCAATTGTGGAGCTGACCGGCGACAGGGAGTCGGAGCAGAGGGATGAAAGAGCCACATGCGGCTCCAGAGCCACGGGTTGCTGACCCTTGGGCTTGTATCTCAACATCTCACCCCTCATTTCACAGGCAGAGCTGCTGGGCTTGACCGATACCTGCTTTTCACAAATGAAATCATCCCATGGCTATTGTTCTGTCCCCCTTCCCCACACAGGCAAACACACAACCAGGCACTCCTGCCAAGATTTTATTAAGCAATCAGACTAGAAACCCTTGGAGATAAGAGTTTTGGCAGTAAACTGCGAAATGCCTGCCAAGTCAGTTTTCACTCACAGTCAGCAAGAGAGAGTTTCTCCTCAGTCCGGTTCAGTAGCAAAAAAATAATCCACAAAGCAAGAATTGGCCAAGGTCCAATCCAAATATGCACAAGCCAGATTTCAGGTTACGCGATGTGACTCTCAGGTTTTTAACTTTGACCATCACAAAGCCTGAAGAGCAAATCACACCCACTTTTATTCCTTGTGGGGTGTGGCTCAGTGACTCAGCTCAATCTCTGGCCCTCCCACGCCTCTTTTGTTGCTGCGCACGCTTCTCCCTCCGACACTGCCTGGGATCAAGCCAGGATTCATCATCCTCACTCCCTATCTGTTGTTGTTCCGATATGCTTTCCTCCTGGCATATCCCATGCTGTTCCTCTTGGCCTTCGGATGGAACCTGAGGCATTGCCAGAGAGGACGGTCCTGGAGAGGGAGGCCTTATCAGTTCCTCCCCATCATCTTCTGAGTCCTCTTCCTCTGTTAGGACAGGCTTGGGAGTCGGGGTCACAACAGCTATGTTGGCAAACCTGGCAATAGGAGGCTAGGAGAATCTCACAGTATCTAGTAGTCCATCTCAGCCCGAGCCATGATGGTTACAGTGTCCCGAGCTCGTGTGTTCATCTTTTGCCATCTTCTCACAAGCAAAGTCAATGGGAGTCAGATTCACTTAACAACCGTGTTACTCACTTAACAACAGCAATGATTCATTTAACACATTTGGCAAGACAGGTCGTCAAAACTCACTGAACAAATGTCTTGCTTAGCAACAGAAATTTGGGGCTCAATGGTGGCAAAAGACACTGCAACCGTCATAAATATGAGCCAGTAGCTGAGCATCCAAATTTTGATCACATGACCAAAGGGATGCTGCAAAAGTTGTAAGTGTGAAAAATAGTCATGTCACTTTTTTTCAGTGCCGTTGTAACTTTGAACGGTCACTAAATGGGCTGTTGTAAGTCGAGGACTACCTGTACTGTAGATTATGCAAACATGACCGGCAAATATATTGACTGTTTCCTAATATGATTTGATAGCTTATTTGTTCTCTATGACTATCACTAAGTGTTGTATCTTTTTATTCTTGAAGAATGTATTTTATTCTTTTTTTTTTTAAATTTGATTTATATGCTGCCCTTCTCCAGAGACTCAGGGCGGCTTACAAGGCGATAAGCAATAGCCTTCATCCTTTTGTATATTTATACAAAGTCATCTTATTGCCCCCACAATCTGGGTTCTCATTTTATCTACCTTAGAAAGGATGGAAGGCTGAGTCAACCTTGAGCCTGGTGAGATTTGAACTTGCAGTAATTGCAGACAGCTGATATAAGTGGATGTTAATTAGTCTGCTGAGCCACCAGAGCTCCTTACACTGAAGAGAGCTTATGCACCAAAGACAAATTCCTTGTGTGTCCAATCACACTTGACCAATAAAGAATTCTATTCTATTCTATTTTACTGCTGTATAAATTTTTTATACTTTTGCTGGGTTTTGATAACACATTCCACTTTTTATATGTGAATTCATGTTTTAATATAGGAATTCAATCTTCTTCAGATTAGCTCCACAAGCAAATAAATGGAAGATGGAGAAAATATGTAATACTTTTCCTTATCCAAAGTTTGAAATTTTTTTCTTTCTTTCAAAGTTTCCTATCTGGAAGACCAACCACACACTAAAATGGGAAACCGTCTGGAGAGAACTGGGCTGCCTTTCAAGAACGGCCTCGTTTTCTGTTCGAGAAGAAAGTGGACACTCCCTCAAGTCTTCCGTATCTGTAAGATTTTTTTAAAAATTTGAACGCGAATTTTAAAGTAACACAGTTTGCCAAATGATGGCTGTTTACAGGGGTGGGCTTCAAAAATTTTAGCAAGGGGTTCTCTGCCCAGTTGCTGGGTGGGCATGGCCTTGGTGGGTGTGGCCTAGTTGGCCTCCTGCACCACGGTGGGGGAGGGGGGCTTTTTGCCCTCCCCGGGCTCCAGAGGTTTTTCTCAAGCCTCCGGGAGGGTGAAAACAGCCTCCCCAAGCTCCAGAGGCCCTCTGGAGGCTGGAAACGGGCCTGTTTCTGGCCTTCCTGAACTTCTGGTAGGCCCATTTTTCGCCCTCCCCAAGCCTCCGCATGCACTCTGCACTTACCTGCATCCAAAATGGGCCATGTGGGGACTCCTGGGAGGGGCAGGGTGGGGTGGGTGGGGCCAGCCAGGAGTGGGATTTGGGGGTTCTCTGAACGGCACAGAATCTTAGCTAGATGTTCTCCTAAACTCCAGCAAACCCCCAGCAGCCCACCCCTGGCTGTTTAGTATGGTAAATGAGATGAACTTTTTAGTGCTGCAAAAAAGGTTAATAAGTTGAATGTTGCCCATTCATAAGAAGAATTCAAATCTACTGGTTCTGCAGAATTATGGAGACATTTAGTTTAAAACTGCCAGAGAATCCCCCTTTTCCCCCCTGCTTTTGAAGCTCTCTAAAATGAAATAAAAAATAATAGATTCCAAACAATGTTTTCTCAGCCTACAACGTTAGCATTTAATTCTGTCTTATCAAGCTTCGTATTTTGTTCCTTGTTTGCAGCATGCCATGGTAATTGATTCTCGAAACTCTTCAATCTTGCCTAAACGGGGAGCTTTGCTGAAGATAAATCAGGTATTCATACCTCATTAACTAAGTTTCATTGTAATATGGAGAAAAACAATGCATTTGGATAAGAAATGTGGAAAATCCAAATAGCGAATGGAGAGATCAGATCTGATAAGGTGTTTTTTTTTTTTTTTTTTGTCCCTTCAAGTCAGTGTTAACTCCGGGCAATTGCTGGATACATCCCTGCAATATTCTTGGCAAGGCCTCAAAAGCAGTTTGCCATTGCCTCTTCCTAGAGCTGATTGTGATTGACCCAAGGTCACCCAAATTGGGTTGTGCCTCAAGTGGGACTAGAACTCACAGTCTCCCAGTTTCTAGCCTGGTGCTTTACCACTACACAGATCTGGCTGTAGTCTTGTCAAAAAGGGAACGGTGAATCCTCGTCAACCACAAATTAAACATGAGCCAGCACTTAACTTAACTTAACTTAACTTAATAAAAAGGGTTTGTGTTGGGACAAGGAGTCTGCTTCATGTTCTTGGGAAGCCTAGATCAGATCAGCTACCCTGAAGGGGGTTTAGACTACGTGGCCTCTAGAGTACCTTCAGCTCTATGATTCTATCATACTCTGCATACTTTCTGCACTGCAAGATATGCAGCATGAATTCCACCCTCCACATCAGTCATGTAGCTTGGCACTGTGCACAGTTGAGCAGTTTTTGCAATAACGTCCTTTTCATTTATAGCAGCGCTAAATTTATTTGTTTACAATCAGAGTATTAGGCACCCAGTTTATGGTCTCTGAATTTCCCCTTCTCAAAAAATCCCTCCCCCCCTTTTTTTTTCAGGAGCTTGCTGGATATACTGGTGGCGATGTGAGCTTTCTGAAGGAGGATTTTGAACTTCAGTTAAACAAGCGCCTCTTATGGGATTCGGTAAGTCCTCCGTTTCGGCCTTTCACTCATTGTTCCTGGCAGGAAATGACTTTTCTTTCATCATTCGTTTGGAATGTCATCGTCAGACCTGCCGCCACTTAAACCTCTAAATAGAAGCGACCCTTGGCTCCATTTGTTGGGAATATATTTTTATTAGAAGGCAACTATATCGCAGTAATGCATATAGCCAGAACTGAGAATCACTCGCCAAAATCCCTTAAACCCTTTCCTCCTTTAGTTACCTTCCATTGTCTGCTCCCTGTCAGATTCAGGTAGGATGTTTTTGTAACGGTCAAGCACAGGATGGTATGTAGTTGGTATGCCAGCTGATCTTGAAGAAATACAGCACTTACTTTCGTTTCCCCCTTTACTTTCCTCCGCTCCCCTTAGTTCATGGCACTGAACAGTAGGGAATAGTCTGCTGCTGTGGCTCAGGGACTAAGACGCTTGTCTTAGTCCCTGAGCCACTTGTCGATCAAAAGGTCGGCAGTTCAGCGGTTCAAATCCCTAGTGCCGCGTAACGGAGTGAGCTCCTGTGACTTGTCCCAGCTTCTGCCAACCTAGCAGTTTGAAAGCACATAAAAAATGCAAGTAGAAAAATAGGGACCACCTTTGGTGGGAAGGTAACAGCATTCCGTGCACCTTTGGCGTTGAGTCATGCTGGCCACATGACCACGGAGATGTCTTCGGACAGCGCTGGCTCTTCAGCTTTGAAACGGAGATGAACACCGCCTCCTAGAGTCAGGAATGACTAGCACATATGTGCGAGGGGAACCTTTACCTTAGTCTGTCACTGAATAGTAAGGAAGCACAAGCAAACATTGAGGTGGCAGCTGACAATCATAACACAGCATATTTAGAATGTTTTATTTTTTAAAACTATTGAATTCTATAGCACTGAATGAACAGATCAGTGTAAAATGAGTTCCTTGCTTACACCAGCATTTCTCAATCTTTAAGACTGGTGGACTTCAATTCCCAAAATTCACCAGCCAGCAAGTGAGCTGATTCTGGAAGTTGAAGTCCATTCATCTTAAAGCTGCTAAAGTTAAAAGACGTAGGCTTATGCTGACAAGCGTTTTCAAAGGGGGAAAACTGTAGAGATGTTATTACTTTGGGGAAGTCATGAGTCAATGTGAGGTAGGAGAGATTTCAGTCATAGGTTCTTGGACAGCAGCCGCTCCTGGTCACAGAACAAACTCTTCTGAAACCTAAATCAATTTCAGAAATATTTGGTAATATCGTGGTGGAAGTTTCGAGATAACTACCATATTTTTTGGAGTATAAGACACACTTTTTTCCCTCCTAAAAGAGGCTGAAAATTTGGGTGCGGCTTATACTCTGAGTGTAACCCCGCCCACCCGCCAGTCTCCATCCTTCGGCCTCTGCGCGTCCTCTTTCTGGATGCAGAGATTGCCACCAACAATGGCTTGTGTTTTTGGGCTCCACACGTCACCTTTTCAGCCTCCAAACGGTCTATTTGAGAGCTCTTCAAGGCTGCGGGGATTGCAAAAAGAACATTGCTGCCGATCGCTGCATGAAAACACAATGTGTTTGGAGGCTGAAAACGCAACGCGCAGTGCCCAAAATGGCTACCCGGAACAGCTGCTGCCTTCTCTTACCCCTTCCGCGCTTCGCCTGCTTTAGTCACTGGAGCTCCCTCCAACGATCAGCTGTGCTTTTGAAGCTGTTTTTCAGCCCCAACACGAGTGAAGCGATCTTCCGTGCTTTGCCTGCTTTTCTAATTGCTGCTCCCTCCAACGATCAGCTGTGCTTTAGAAGCTGTTTTTTTAGCCCCAACCAGCCCCAACCTCAAAACCAGCGAGCGAACTAATGTGCTGAAGATAACCAGGCTAAGGAAGCTAGCCAGATGAATACCTGGTAGGCAGAATATTTTCCCCCCTATTTTCCTCCCCAAAAACTAAGGTGCGTCTTATACTCTGGTGCGTCTTATACTCCGAAAAATACAGTAAAATGTTTGCATGGTTTAACAGATTAACAGAGTTGGGAGGGATCTTATAGGTCAAAGCTTAGTTATTTTTATGAGGTTAAGAAACTATTTGAAACCAATTCAAAGTGGTTGTGTACAGGATAGTCAAGGAAATGATGTATGCTTCTGCTTTGCCTGACTTTTGAGAGTAGCCTTCAGGGACCTCCAGCTTTTTATCCTGCCTCCATCTCCCTAGGAGGATCTGGCTTTTGGAGAGTACAGGTGCAGATGTTTCATCTTAGCCCATTCTTTGGAATGCACTGAAAAGGCTTCTCTGCAATGAAAACGTTCGTTAAGAAAAGTGTGTGTGCGCACGCAAAAAAGTCCGTTGGATCAAATGTTTTATTTTTTTACACATTCTGAATTGAAATAAACAGCTTCCATTTAAGATGTTTCTGTTTTTCTGAAGGTTCTCTCAGCTTCTCTTTGGGGTGGAATGTTGGTTCCCATCGGAGACAAACCATCGAGTATTGCAGACAGGTATGTAAGGCTGATTGGCATGCTTTGGATTGGATTTATTCTCCCTTCATTACAGGCAGCACACTTTGTAAAATTCCCTTGACATATTTCATATGCCCTTCTAGTTGAAGTCCACAGAACTTATTCCTCAATTTGGTGTAATATAGGAGTTTGCCATTGGCCAGCGTTACCTAAACCAATGTTCTTCAGCCTCAGCAAATTTCAGATGTGTGGGCTTCAACTCAGGGGTAGGATTGAAAAATTGCAGCAACCGGTTTGCTACCTGGTTTCTGGGTGGGCATGGCCATGGTGGCGTGGCCTACTCGACCTCCTGCACCACGGCAGTGGGGGGCGTTTTTGCTCTCCCCAGGCTCTGAAGGCTTTCCAGGAGCCTCCAGGAGGGCAAAAACGGCCTCCACCGGGCTCTGGAGGCCCTCCAGAGGCCGGAAATGAGCCTGTTTCTGGACTTCCAGTACTTCCGGTAGGCCCGTTTTTCGCCCTCCCCAGGCTTTGGAGGCTTTCCTGGAGCCTCCAGGAGGGTGAAAACAGCCTCCCCTGGGCTCCAGAGGCCCTCCAGAGTCCGGAAACAGGCCCATTTCCGGTACTTCCGGTAGGCCCATTTTTCGCCCTCCCAGAGTCTCTGTGTGCGTCCTCCACTTACTTAGCATCCAAAACGGGCTGCGTGGAGATTCCTTGGAGGGATGGGCGGGGTCAGCCAGTCTTTGGGACAACCGGTTCGGTGAACCAGATAAAAATTAATGTCCGAACCAGCTGAATCCCATCCCAGAATTCAATTCAGAAGTTGCTGAGACTGAAACCATGGATGACGCCCAGTAATAAAATCAGGTCTGGTCACTTATCACTGTCATGATTTATGATAGAAATTCCAGATTGCATTATGATTGTATGTTGAGAACTACTTATAATGGAAGTTTATCATGAGCATATAATGGTTTAGGAGTGGATCATAACTAGTAGTCTCAATGGAGTTTTTTCTACTGTACAGAAGAATAGGAACTTTCTGTTACATTTTTGCCAGTCAACAGTTTAAAAACAGTTTGCCTTAATAAAATAAGTAGACGGACTTGTTCCAGGAATCCAGTTAATCAGAAATAATCGGATTATAAAACTTGTTGCCATTTATAAAATAATATTGAGATGTAAGAAATATGAAATACATTTGCTTGCTTTAAACAGAGGAATGTTTCACTGAATTAACTGTGAAATTCTGAATAATGTCCTGTGCAGGACCTAATTTTATATTTAGTGACTGGTTGATCCATCTTTCTTAGTACTGATAGCATTATTGCATTATAATGGTTCGTCTCGTAGTCAGCCAGATGTTCAGACATTTTTGTTTGTCCATCGAGTCCTTCCCAAGGACCTGGGATAAGTAGATGGATGTTTGTGGTATTAAAAGTATTGTTACAGGATGTAAGCTGTTCTAAGTAAAGCTGCCTCTTGCAGTTGACTGATTATGATTTGCCAATGCCAGCAGTATTCAAGTGGTGCTCCAGTTGTTTTGAGATTGCATCCAAGGTGCTATTACTATTGGTACTACCTTTGCTTGCTTTTGCAAAAGTCAAGTTCTCAATTCCTGCAACACTTAACAGAATAGTTGTTCTATTTCTGTTTGTGGGGGTGGGTTGTTACCTTCTCCAGTTCTTTCTCTTGTATTTTGCTGTCTCCAGGTACTGCCACATCCATTATCCAGACTTCTTTTGTCTTTCTTATTGACAGTTGTTTTGTCTGGGATGTAATGTGGCAAGTGCTGGTCTGTGTGACTTCTAAAGTCTCAGAGAACTTTAGAACTTTTCTATGGTCCCGCCAATTCTTGCTGACAGGCAAATGGTATTCCTTGCAGATCTTCTAATGCACTACTGTTGCCACTTTGTCATGCTGTTGCTTGTAGACATTATTGCTATTTTTATCAGTAGTAGTATTTTTTTTTTAAATTTGATTTATATGCCGCCCTTCTCCGGAGACTCAGGGCAGCTTACAATGCGCTAAGCAATAGCCTTCATCCTTTTTGTATATTTATACAAAGTCAGCTTACTGCCCCCACAACTGGGTCCTCAATTTACCTACCTTAGAAAGGATGGAAGGCTGAGTCAACCTTGCGCCTGGCGAGATTCGAACCTGCAGTAATTGCAGGCAGCTGGTCTTAATAACAGGGTGCTTTAGACCAGTGGTCCCCAACCTCCGGTCCGCGGACCGGTGCCGGGCCGTGGAGTACCTGGCACCGGGCCGCGCAGCGGCCGGGGGACATGAACGCTGCAGCGCAAAGGCTCCTGGGCCGTGCGCAAAGGCTCCAGGGAAGAGAGCCCCGCGCAGGTACGCACGTGTGGCCCAAAGCCTCCACCCCTGCGCGCGCTCAGCGGGCCACGGTAAAATTATCAAAGGCTGATTGGTCCGCGGCGATAAAAAGGTTGGGGACCACTGCTTTAGACCACTGTACTACCAAGGCTCGGTATGTTAATACCAAGGTATTAACATACTAATTCAGTTTCAGTTGTTAATCAGAAAGATTCCCTCTCTTTAAGGTAGGGTCCAAAGTAATTGCAATACTTTGCACTACCTAGACTGCAAATATACAGTGGGGGGAAAAAATTCAGAATCACTGAACTGGGTATCCAAGAATACATAAAGCATATTACACTGTAAAATGTTCATGTTACAATTATTCGCTTAGCAGTTTGTAATATAGGCAGATGTTTCCCTTTCTTTATTTTTTATCTTTTCCTCCACTTTTCCTTTAGATTTTATCTCGGTGGACCCACAAGCGTACGTGGATTCAGTATGTACAGTATTGGACCTCAAAGCGAAGGTATGCCTTTCTTTAAGCGGTTACTTTGCAGTTGTGTTAGAGATCAAGCAATTCTTGCTGAAAGGTTGCTTAACAATTGAGCAGTTTTACTTATAAACTATAAACCTCCATCCTGGCTTGTTGGCAGAAGGAATGGAAACCACGCTTTGGAGTCCACCAGGATAGGGGTATAGAAAGACAGGTTCTAATTCAAAGAAGATGGAACCACTGTTCTTTCAGAGGCCGAGTAATTTCAGAACAGTGCCATCTTTGGCCTTGAACAAACTTGTGCTTCCCAAAAGCACGATCACAATCGGGGTTCCTCCTGAATTCTGCTTACAGAGCAAATGAACATTGTGACTAAAGTGGCTTTTGCACAGCTTTGGTTTGTGTGTCAGTTACAAAATTACTTGGAATGGAATGCACTGAACATAGTAACTTGCGTCCTAGTTATGTCTAAATCAGAACATTGTAATTTGTTTTAGATGGGAGATTTAACTTCTATCTAAATACATTCAGTCTTATTTCATTCTTTGACAAAGTGATTAAATTAGCAGACCAGCGAAACGCTGTGGACAGCGTTTATATACTCCTTCGGGAGTAGGGCGGTATATAAATCCAATACTTAGATTTCAGTAAGGCATTTGGCAAAGTAGACTACAACCTACTTCTTGGTAAGCTAAAAAATGTGGGATAGACAGCATCACCACCAGAACGATTTGTAACTGGCTGAGAAACAGTACTCAGTACAGCTTCTGTTGCTATTTGGTTTTTTTTAAATAGTTTCCTATCTAGCAATTTAGTATATTTTCCATTGGCTACAATTGTGTTGCTGCTGTTTGCTAAGATTTATCACACTGCCTGAAACTGTCCACTGCATATCTTGTGAGACAAATACCTGCAGAGTAAATGTGAATTTTTCTTTCAGACGAAGAAGGCTCTTTGCTTTGAAAAATGTCTCTTGGATTTGTAATTTGGCAAATATGTTCTGCGGTTTTTAGGTGATTACCTTGGAGGAGAAGCTTATTGGGCCGGAGGGTTGCATCTCTACACACCTCTTCCTTTTCGGCCAGGTCAAGGCGGTTTTGGAGATCTCTTTCGGATGCACTTTTTCCTCAACGCTGGCAATCTCTGCAACCTTAATTATGGTAAGGGCCGGACTACTGCAATGCAGTGTACCTGGGGCTGGCCTTGAAGAATGTTCAGAAGCTTCCGTGGTGCAAAATGCAGCAATGCGTGGAGCTTACGTAGGCTCTGCAAGCTGCATCGGTTGTGCCAGTGTCTGCTGCTAATCTTCCCACCTTCCTTTTACTTCTCAGGTGAAGGACCAAAGGCTCACCTTCAAAAACTGGCCGAGTGCATCCGGTGGTCTTATGGGGCTGGCATAGTCCTGAGGCTTGGCAACATTGCACGATTAGAACTCAACTACTGTGTCCCGATGGGAGTACAAAGTGGAGATAGGTACGTTGGCTTGTTTATGTTTGGTATCTACAGCTCAAATCAAAGCCCTTTCATGCTTCAAGACAATAATCCCACTTCAAGTGTAAAAATATCTGGGTGAAAACATTTCTGGAATGATCAAAACATCTGTTTACGACTTCAAAGAGCGTGTTTCTAATTCAAAATGTTTTTGCATACCCCAACCCCTGGGCTAAAAGGAATTAGATTTTTGTTTGGTGGTGTTCTTTTTCATTTGACCTAAAATCAGAATTGGGCCTCGAGAGGAGAAAGTGTCCTCTAGCAGAGAGAAATGCTCCTTAACTTCCTGCAGAAAGTATAGCATTGATCCTATCATTATCATTATCTGTTTAGATTACTAAGTCCGCAGGCACCGTATTTTTCAGAGTGTAAAACGCACCTTTTCCCACCCAAAAAGAGGGAGAAAATCTGGGTGTGTTTTATACTCTGAATGTAACCCCGCCCAGGTTCACAAACGGAGATTTGAAAGAAGCCTCTGAAAGAAGCTTCAGAAAAAAGCCTCAGAAAGGCTTTTGTCTAAAATAATATGGCAAGCAACAAAAGAAGAATCAGTAATCACCAAAGAATCACCAAATTATGTTAAGAAATCTGGAGAATGACATAATAACCAACAGATCAGAAGAGGTTAATTTACATACCAATACCAAAGAAAGGAGATTGAACAGAATAAAAGCCTCTGAAAGAAGCTTCAGAAAAAAAGCCTCCAAACAGAGCTTCAGAAAAAAAGCCTTTTTCTTCCTGAAGCTCTGTTTCAGAGGCTTTCAGAGGCAGAAAAAAAAAGCAAGGCACAGAGCTCACAACCAAGGAACCTGTTGCTAAAATTCACCTCTGGAAACAGCTAATTGGGGATATTCCGGGAGGCAGATCCACCCGCCAATCAGCTTTTTTATTATTTTCCTCCCCAAAAACTTCAGTCTTATACTCTGAAAAATACGGTATATATCGAATTGGTTCTTTTTCGGTGATTATAAAGAGCATTCTGTCATTCTTAAAAGTAAAAGAATGAGCCATTTAGGATCACCACCTGATATGTTTTGCACCTTCCAAACCATTTTTAGGCACAAAATTGCCTTCATAAAACAATAATAAAGGGACTCCTTTGATACATTAGAGAGATTGATAAAATGTAGCTGTAGACACATTTGTCTCCTGTCTATAGGAAGCATCCACAGCCTTTAGATTTTTAGATTTAAAACATTTATTTTTATTAGTGCTAGATGTTGGAAAGGTGAAAATTAATATCCTTAGGCAATAGACATTGAATCACAAAATAAACCTAATATACTCAATGGTATTAAAAATCGACTTCAAGATTAAACCCTTTAGAGAATAAAATTTTGTTATTTTTTCCTGTCGTTTTGAGCTGTCTTAGAAAAAAAAAATTGTTGTTATTGGAAATTATAAATGTGCTGATCTAATTAGATCCACCTTGATCCAACCTGAAGACCATTTCAGCTCTATTTTGTGTGTGCAAGCAAACCAAATTGTGTGTGTTTGTGTAAGCAAACCAAATAAGAGGCTGAAAATGCTGGTGTGAATTAAGAGGAGAAATTGTGCTTGGCGTTGCCAGTATGATTTGTGATCCCTGGTCTGAACCCTCAAGCTTACCGATGGAAGTTTGCAACAAGGGTTATGTTTATTTAGAAGGGATTTTGTTTCACGAGGTTGTCCCTTAGCTCAGTACAAAAGGTTTTATCTTCCAGTATTTTTTTTTTAATTTTTTTTTGTTTTGTTTAAAATTACAGGTGTGAAACAAAGTGTTCTGAATTTATTGGGGAAAAGAGGATATCACACCTAACCCCCTTTTTTTTCCTTTGCTTTTCCAGAATATGTGATGGAGTTCAGTTTGGAGCAGGAATAAGATTCCTGTAATATCGGTGTCCCTTTTGCAGTGTTGGTCGAAAAGGAGCGGCTGAATTCAAGTGTCAATGGGGTGATATCCCAAATATATTTTTATTGAAGTATAATTATGTATGAAGGATTAACTTCAATTAAAAACCAGAAAAAACATTCTAATGTAGTGTTTTATCTTTGATTCGGTCAAAGATAATGTGGCAGTTCGAATCCCTAGCGCAGGTATCCTGCCTGAGCAGGGGGTTGGAGTAGATGACCTCCAAGATCCCTTCCAACTCTGTTACTGTTAACTCCCTTCAAACATTGATGATGCTACCTAGTTGGGTCATGAAACGTCTGCAAGAAAGCAACCCAGCTCAGAGAGCACCAAGGAGACCCGCTCATTTCAATCCCGAGCTACAAATATTCTCCTTTCTTGGAACCGGGAGATTTCCTCGTGTTCCCCTGATCAGCCTCTCCAAGGTACCTTCCAACTCTGTTACTGTTAACCTTTTCTCTGGCCCTCAGAACAAGGCTTTGATGCCATCATCCCAGTCATGGACACTGAAATTTCCGCTTCCACGGGGGAAATCTGAAGACTGTCTGGCAATGAATCACTCAACAGAGTAAAACGCAGTGGTAAAATCTGAATCGGTTTACTACCGGTTTGCTGGCTGCGTGCCAAATGTGCACTGTGGGAATGCATGCAGTGCGCACCACGCACCAAATGCGAGGTACATGCAAGTGCAGTGCACACCAAAAGGAGGCATGGGATAAGTAGAACAGCACAGGTGTTTGTGTGATCAAGAAAAATTACTTCCAGAATACTATATAGATTAGGTAGATCAGCTCTCAATAATTTTAGAAATTGCAGTTGATAATAAAATGGAGTTTTTTGATTACCGGAATTACGTCTCTTACAAGAGCCCACCTCAGCGGTTACCAGTTTCTCATTCTGTATTAATATTTAAATGACAAAATGGCTGGCCTTAGCGCCAGTTTTCTCTAGGAATGTCATCTCTCCACAAATCCTTTTTCTTCTAAGTAAGTCTTCTAAGGATAGGAAGTTTTTGCGTTGTTCTCCTGGAATTTGGGAATCCTTTGCAAAGTTCAGGTGACTCCTGAGATAATCCCCCCCCCTTCTGCTTTTGAACAGTTCTTCGTGAAAATGACGGATTCGATTTATTCCCTTAGCAAATGAGGATGATGACTTAATAATGACTTCAGTAGCTTTTCACTAAAAGAATAAACATGTTTAATATTTGTTTATGTTTACGTTTCCTAATTTCCTTATTACTCTCAGCTGCCTAGAGTTGTATCAGCAAAATAAATAAAAGGAGTGAAAAATGCTGGTAAAATGCCCTCCTAAATTAGAGCAAAGACAGACTGGGTTTGGAGTAGGGGGGAATTCCTGTCTGTAACCCTGAATTCCAGCAGCAGCTTTTAAGTTTGTTGATTGACCCGTCTGTTTTATTCATTTTTACTCTGCACATGAGCAGGAGAATCAAGATCTACACAGTGTACACAGCTGATCTAGTCATGAAGAGCCTGGATGAATTCTTCCTATGATTGGTTCTTTTGGGCTATTTCCTTATTGGAAGTAGAGATTGTGATCTTCTGACAGCTGATTCTTTTATTGCAATGTGAATTTAACATTCATGTGAAAAAGAAAACACTTCCTCTTTGAGTTCTATGGTTTTACGTTATCAGGACATAGTAAAAATCATTTGGTTCTTAAAAGTAGGTAAATACAACTTCAGATGGACAACAACATATGACATATCACACCATGTCATCATTTATTTTACAAAAAGAAAGCCAAAATGGAAAAACCACGTATGAAAAACTAAAGTACACTTCATGATTTAATAGCTTGCAGAGTTACTTTTAGAAGTAATAACTTTTAAGTACCGTACTTTTCAGAGTGTAAGACACACTTTCCTCTCCCCCCCCCCAAAAAAAGAGGGTGGAAATGTGCGTCTTATACACCGAATACAGCCATTTTTGGCCTCCGGAAACCCTGCCCTGCGTGTCCCGTTTTCACCAAAAACAGTCCAGTTTTTAATGAAAATGGGGCGTGCAGAGGGTTTGGGAGGCCTGCAAGGGCTGGGGAGGGCAAAAACGCCCTCGTTTTTGGCTTCCAACCCCCCCCTCATGCATCTGGTTTTTGCCCTCCCCAGCCCCCAGGAGCACTTTCCAGGCTTCCCAAACCCGTGTGCCCGGTTTTCACGAAAAACAGGCCCATTTTTGGCCTCCCCAAACCCCCATGCGTCATGTTTTTGCCCTCCCCAGTCCCCGTTTTTTGCAAAAGGAGATGCAGAGGGTTTGGGAGGTTTGCAGAGTGCTCCTCGGGGCTGGGGAGAGCAAATTTTTTTTTCTTGTTTTCCTCTTTAAAATCTTGGTGCGTCTTATACTCCGGTGCGTCTTATAGTCCAAAAAATACGGTAATCATTTTCTGTTTAACTTTATCGGTGTCTCACATCACTGGAGGAATTTTAGCTCACCCTCCTTTACAACATTGCTTCAGTTTCATTGAGATTCGTGGGTATTTCTTTATGCCCACCTCTCTTGAAGTCCCATCACAGCATTTTAATCCGGTTGAGATCTGGGGTTTGTCTGGACCATTGCAACACCTTGATTCTTTTCCTTTTTCAGTCATTCTGTTGTTGATTTCCTGATGTGCTTGGAATCATGGTTTGCTGCATGACCCAATGTCAGCCATGCTCTAGCTGTTAAGACAGATGGCCTCACATCTAACTCTGGAATACTTTGGTATACAGAGGAGTTTATGGTTGACTCAATTACTGCAAGGTGCTCAGCTCCTGTGGCTGCAAAACAAGCCCAAATCATCACCCATTCACCACCGTGCTTGACAGTTGGTATGAAATGCTTTTGCTGATGTTCCATTCTTGTACATTACAGCCAAACATCTCCACTTTGGTCTTGTCTGAACCATATTATTCAGTCTTTTGCTAATTGTACTGTCATAAACTTTTACCATTTAACATGCTAACTGAGGCCTGGAAAGACTGAGATTTAATTTTGGAATTTTGCAATTTCTCTGAGGATTTGGGTGAACTTGCTGGGATGTCCGCTCCTGGAAAGATTGGCAGCTGTCTTGAATATTTTCCACTTGTGAATGATTTTCCTCACTGTAGAATGATGGAGTTTTAAATTATTTGGAAATGGACAGGGTGTGGTTCAAAAATTTTAGCAAGAGGTTCTCTCCCCAGGATCCGGAGGCTTTCCTCGAGCCTCTGGGAGGGCGAAAACGGCCTCCCCAAACTCTGGAGGCCCTCTGTAGGCTGGAAATGGGCCCGTTTCCAGCCTTCCCAAACTTCCAGTAGGCCCGTTTTTCACCATCCCCGAGCCCCTGCGCACGCCCTGCACTTACCTGCATCCAAAACAGGCCACGCGGGGACTCCATGTGGGGAGGGGACGGGTGGGCGGGGCTAGCCAGGAGTGGGATTTGGGGGTTCTCCGAACTGTTCAGAATCTTAGCTAGAGGTTCTCCCGAACACCTGCGAACCCCCAGCAGCCCCACCCCTGGAAATGGCCTTATAACCCTTCCCAAATTGACGGGCAGCAACAATCGCTTCTCCAAGATCACTGCTGATGTCTTTCCCCTTTGGCATTGTGTTAACATGCACCCCAATGCTGGAGACCAGCAAACTCCTAAAACTTCAGATTTTATAGAGGTAGACACACTTGCTGATAATCAGTTGATCAAGGACATTTGATTAGCAGCACCTGGCTGCCACTTAGCCTCTTCATACCTGGGGAAGCAGTAAGGGTATAGTTTTTCCACATATGGCTTCTCTATTTTGGCTTTTGTTTTGTAAAATAAATGACATGGAGTCCTCTGAAGTTATATTTACCTACTTTTAAGAACTGTGAAAGTTGATTTTTACTATGCCCTGATCAGTGGTGGGTTCCTCACGGTTCGGCCCGGTTCTCCCGAGCCGGTAGCAGTGACGATATGACATCACCGAATCGGTTCTGCCCCCCCTGCGCCCCCCCCGTGCCCCCCCGGTTATTCTTACCTTTTATTTGGCCCCACCCCAATCTATTGCTGCCTCCTGAGTCCCAGTTGATGGCTAGAGGGAAAAAAACTGTTTAAACTCTTGCCTGGGAGCTTCAAAGGGCCGCCCTACAGCTGATCAGTGTTAAAAGAAAACAAATGAGTAGACCAGTGCCTGCAAAAATACATGAGTAGATCAGTGCCTGCGAAAATAAATGGGTAGATCGGTACAGCTCTGCAAGCAGTTAAAAGCCTGGTAGACCAGTACCTCTGCTAAATCCTAAATAATTGTCACATGACCATCAAACCACGCCCACAAAATAAGCCACGCCCACAGAACCGGTGGTAAAAAAATTTAGAACCCACCCCTGGCCCTGATACGTAAAACATGAGGGTGCATTTATTTACATGAGAGCAAAAAAAAAAGTCTGGCCATCTCTTTTCCTGTTAAAATGTTTTATGAAAAGACACATCTGATTTTACAATAACGGAAATCAAATGCCCTATGAGGTCATCTTTTCTCGGCCTGAGTGGTTTCCCATTGCTGCCTCCTTTGTCTTCCTAAATTTAGTGTACAGGATGGAGATTGGGAGGGGGGGTCCTTGGTGCTCTCTGAGCTTGATTTCTTGTAGACGTTTCATGACCCAGACTAGGTAACATCATCAGTGCTAGTAAGGAATGGGCTTTGCTCTCAATTTATATTCTAGTGGCTTGGCCTGTCAGCGTTGGTGGGAGTGGTCTTGGTGGTTCTTTGGCTGGACCAAAACCACTCCCACCAACACTGACAGGGCAAGCCACTAGGATATAAACAGAGCAAAGCCCATTCCTTACTAACACTGATGATGTTACCTAGCTGGGTCATGAAACGTCTGCAAGAAAACCAAGCTCAGAGAGCACAGTCCTCCTCCATTCCACAAGCACTGATGATGCTACCTAGTTGGGTCCTGAAACATCTTCAAGAAAGCAACCAAGCTCAGAGAGCACAGTCCTCCTCCATTCCACAAGCACTGATGATTCTACCTAGCTGGGTCCTGAAATGTCTGCAAGAAAGCAACCAAGCTCAGAGTACAGTCCTCATTCTTCTCCATTCCACAAATCCGACTCCCCTCAAGCACTGATAATGCTACCTAGCTGGGTCCTGAAACGTCTATAAGAAAGCAACTACGCTCAAAGAGCACAGTCCTCCTCCTCCATTCCACAAGCACTGATTATGCTACCTAGTTGGGTCCTGAAACATCTATAAGAAAGCAACCATGCTCAAAGAGCACAGTCCTCCTCCATTCCACAAGCACTGATGATGCTACCTAACTGGATCCTGAAACGTCTGCAAGAAAGCAAGACCACCAAGGAGACCCTCTCATTTCAACCCGGAGAATACAAATATTCTCCTTTTTTTTGGAACCGGGAGATTTCCTCGTGGTCCCCTGACCGGCCTCTCCACCCCAGGCTTTGGCTCAGCCCAGAGGCCCCAAGCAACTTCCTCTCCCTTCCCTTAACCCTCCCCACCCCGCCCCCAATCCTGTTGCAACTCGGAGTAGTTTCCCTCCAGCTTTGGAGAGCTAGAAAGAGGCCAAGAAGCCGGGGGAAAACCCTTTTTTGTCAAGTCGACACCTCTGCCTAGCAGCTGCCAGCCTGAAGAGCCGGGCGCGGACGGGCGACCGGGCGTCTGTGCGCCATTGGCGGCGAGGAGGGTCTCCTGGCAGGGTCCGGCCTCTCCGTCCAGCCCACCCACTCACCCCTCGAGCTCCTCCCGCGGCTCTTTTTCCCCCCCTCATGAACCGCCCGCGGACTTCCTCGCCGTAGCAGGGCGCTGTGAGGGGAGCCGGACAGCCCGATCCCGCGGCGGCTTTCCTGCGTTTATCCTCGCCTTGCCCGTTGACGGCGGCCAGGAAAGGGGTCTCCGCGCTTTGGAAGCCTCCCCTCTTTCTCCCCCACCTCCGGGGGTCCATGTAGCCCCGGCGGCGCGGCTCCCCACCCGGCCCCCTCCGCCGCGATGTCCTCCCCGGTGCGCTCGCCCACCCTGCGGCCCCATCGGATGAGGAAGGACGAGTCTTTCCTGGGGAAGCTCGGAGGGACGCTGGGCAGGAAAAAGAAAGCCAAGGAGGGTGAGTAGGAGCCGGAGACGGGACCCGCTTCCCCCCCCCCGCGTGCTTCGAACGAGAACCCGCCGCTGGTGCGAAAGGCAGAGAACCGGACAGCTTAGGAGCCACGCCGGCCTCAGTGCGCGGGTGCTTAGGAGCTCTCTCTGGAGAGACCTGGTGGTGGAATTAATCCTTTCCCCAAATTTGGATTTAAAAAAAAAAATTGGATAAATTTGGATCTGGATTAAAGGGCGTCACCCCTGACCTCCCCCCCCATTGTTAAATTTATAACAATGTAATGTAATGTAATGTAATATAGAATAGAATAGAATAGAATAGAATAGAATAGAATAGAATAATGTAATATTATAATATAATATAATATAATATAATATAATATAATATAATATAATATAATATAATAATAATAATATAATATAATAATATAATATAATATAATATAATATAATATAATATTATATTATATTATATTATATTAATATAATATAATATAATATAATATAATATAATAATATAATATAATATAATATAATATAATATAATATAATATAATATAATATAATATAATATAATATAATAATATAATATAATATAATATAATATAATATAATATAATATAATATAATATTAATATAATTAATGTAATGTAATATATAATATAATATAATATAATAATATAATAAAATATAATATAATTAATGTAATGTAATGTAATTAATATAATATAATATAATATATAATATAATAATATAATTATAATATAATATAATATAATAATATAATATAATATAATATTAATATAATATTAATATAATATAATATTAATATAATATAATTAATGTAATGTAATATATAATATAATATAATATAATAATATAATAAAATATAATATAATTAATGTAATGTAATGTAATGTAATTAATATAATATAATATATAATATAATATAATAATATAATTATAATATAATATAATATAATTATAATATAATATATAATATAATATAATATAATAATATAATATATGTTTATCATATACAATATATATGTTTATATATATTATATATATCATATATAATATATATGTTTATATATATTATATATATCATGATATATGGAGCCTGAGTGGCGTAGGAGGCTAATGCCTCCTAAGGCAGCATTTAACATCCAGCTGCCTGCAATTACTGCGAGTTCAATTCTCACCAGGCTCAAGGTGGACTCAGCCTTCCATCCTTTCTAAGGTGGGTAAATTGAGGGCCCAGTTTGTGGGGGCAATAAACTGACTTTGTATAAATATACAAAAGTATGAAGGCTATTGCTTAACGCATTGTAAGCCACAATGAAGGCTTATAAAGGGCGGCATATAAATCAAATTTAAAAAAAAAGTTTACATTATTTTATATATATATATGTATGTATGTATGTATGTATGTATGTATGTATGTATGTATGTATATATATAAATATGACAAATCCTTCCATCATTTTCTCCATCATTCGGTCAGAGCTCTGAAGAAGCTTCTCGGACTGAGAGGAGAAAGGTCTTCAAAGAAAAAAAAAGGGGGGTAAAAAGAGCAGAAAATCCAGTTGTCTCTTGAAAAACAAAGCAAAAACTTTTGGGACCCCCCCCCAATAACTCCTGCAAACGCAGCTACAACCCCTTGCCAGGTGTAACATCTCTCCAGGGGTGAAAAATCCAATTTTTTTTTTACTACTAGTTCTGTGGACGTAGCTTGGCGGGTGTGGTGGGTGTGTCTTGGTGGGTATGGCAGGGGAAGGATATTGCAAAATCTCCATTCCCAGCCCACTCTGGGATCAGCCGAAGGTGATATTTGCCAGTTCTCCAAACTGCTCAAAATTTCCGCTACCGGTTCCCCGAACTGCTCAAAATTTCCGCTACCGGTTCCCCGAACTGCTCAAAATTTCCGCTACCGGTTCTCCAGAACCTGTCAGAACCTGCTGGATTTCACCCCTGCTTCTCTCTCTCTCTCTGATTGGGCATGTTGTGTGAAGGCAGCTGGAGCCTGCGTTGTGTAAGAGAGCCATGAGTCCATCTACAGGTAGTCCTCAATTTACGACAGTTCATTTAGTGACCGTTCAAAGTCACAACGGCACTGGAAAAAGGGACTTCCGACCGTTTTTCACAGTTATGACTTTGGCAGCATCCCCCACGATGCCGTGATCAAAATTCAGTTGCTTGGCAACTGGTTCACACTTATGACCGTTGCTGTGTCCTAAGGTCATGTGATCATCTTTTCTGACCTTCTGACAAGCAAAGTCAACGGAGGAAACGAGATTCACTTTAACAACCGTTGTTACTAACTTATCAACTGCGGTGATTCACTTAAAAACTGTGGCAAGAAAGGTTGTAAAGTGGAGCAAAACTCACTTAACAGAGGTCTCACTTAACAACAGAAATGTTGGCTTCATTGTGGTCGTAAGTTGAGGACTACCTATACCCACAGGTGAATTCCATCAGGGAAATAGAAGTGAATAGGACTGAAGCATTAAAAGTATCCTGTTTGACCTCTCCATCCGTTTTCCCTTCTCTGCAATTCCACTTGCTTGGTGGGAATTTTCACAACGATTGGATCCATGCAAAATGATGCCGAGGGGACTTCAGCCTCTTGGTTAATAGCATTTATGTATTTAGACAGAAGGGATTCAGCTGAAATCTCACTTGAGTTTTGCTTTGCCGTAATGGAGGATCAGTAATACTGTCCTACTCTACAAGGTTGTTGTTAAGATCCCTCAGTTTATGCATACAAAATAACGATGGTCATTTTTACAATACCTGGTTGTATAGTTGAAATTTAAGTGAATTTGGTTAGGTCGATAGTGGAACTGGATGTTCCCTGGTCTTTGTGTCACCAAGCTGTAGAAACTGTGGGAGTTTTTGTGATGTGCAATCAACTAGGTTGCAAAACGAGAATGTACAGATAAATTCTGGAAAACGAATGAGCCCCAAAGCAGTTGTTTTTGCTTTTTAGAGACTTGTAAGCTCGCTGACTGTAAGAAGAATCTTTTTATCTTGCTCCCTCTGAGCTGATCTCCGTTTAGATATAATACATCTATGTATTTATCTTGATGGTTGCATTAGCAGCAGCAGCAAACTGAAAATAGGTTGCCCTTTTCTAGGATAATTTTTCCACTTCACAGAGTTGCAGTTCTGAGATTTCCTGGTGGTCTCTCATCCTGAGATCAGCCAAGCTGTGTGCAGCTTAGCATTCATTTCCTTTTTTTTTAAAGATTTTTTTTAATTTTTAAACAAAAACATCAAACAACCATCATCCATTACAATCGCGGAAAGTGTGTCAGTCGGTTACAAATCTTGAGTCCTACATCCCATATTCATAATTTACAAATTATCTAATTCCTCATATTTATCAATCTAATATATATCTTTATATTATTATTCTCATTTGTCATTTATTTAACAATGGCATTTTTATCCCATAAAAATCCTTTTCATGTATTATATCATTACATTTATTTCATATTTCTTATTTCATTTCCATGTTTTGTTATCTAGCCATTGATAAAATAAATCTCATATCATATAATATTGTTTATCTTCCTGTTCTCTAATTTCAAACGTCAGTTTGCTCATTTCAGCACAATCCATAATTTTCTTAATAACTTCATCTTGCGTAGGTATTTCCACATTTTTCCAATTTTTAGCAAATACGATTCTAGCCGCTGTTAAGCATTCATTTCCTTGACTTAGAGATGGGGGGTTAACATAAGAAAAGATATTAATTCATTTATTGATTCCTATTTTTAAGAACGTTAACATTTTAAAACAAACCTGAATTGAGGTATTCCCCCATTTGCAACTGTTCGTTTAACAAGATTTTGAAATTACAGAGTCAGAAAAAGTGAGTTACGATTTGTATTGAGACTTACAATTGCAGTGTCTTGCAGTCACGTGATCACGATTTGCGACCTGTTTTGTCGACTTAATGAGAAAAAACATCCATTGGGGAAGCTGGAGTCAGTTAATGACAATGTGATTTAAGGACTGCCATAAAAATTGTCATACAATCAGGTCCGACTCGACTCACGACTGCAACAACTTACAACGGAAATTCCTGTATCCAGTCGTGCTTATAAATTGAGGACTACCTATATTAAAGACAGACATAATTTGGAGTGGCAAAGAGCTCTCTCTCCACTGAACGTCAAATTTTTGAACACGCCTGTGAAGCTTTCTTGACAACTTTATAGAAGTGGTTTCCTACTGCTCTCAATTAGGTGTTATTTTAAAAACTTTCCGGCAATGGGTGGTGCAGTGGTTCTGTTGTGGCCTGCCAGCTGCCAGTGGAGCTTGTGGCAGACTCAGACAGTGAGGAGGTTGGGGAGGAACATGGGCCAGTCCTGGAGTCTGGGGAAGGCTCTGATGAGGCCTCTGCATCGAAGGCAGAGATGGGGCCAGGGCCGTCTGACAGTTAAGCTGCCTTTGGAGTTGGACGTCAGTGGGGCAGAAGAACAGCTGAAGCCTGTTCCCAGTGTGTGCATGCACAGAGCTGTCAGGAGAAGGGAACAGCTAAGGAACAAGGGTCGACTCAGGAGTAAAGCCACAGGTTGACAGTGAATGGCCCCTCCCATAGGGAATAAAGAGGAGTGAAGGGGAGGGGAGTTTGCAGGAGACAATTAATTTGCTTAATTGGTTCGTGACTCTTGCCAAGTTTTGAAGATATCGGCCTGGCAGCTCTCCAAGCCAGATAAGGTCTGTGACTGTAAATTCACCCTTGAAAGACTTTGCTGGATGTGAATGAGAGGAATTCACAGTAACTTAATAAAAAGGGGTTTTTGTCGGGGACAACGAGTCTGCTTCATGCTTTGGGGAAGCCTAGGTTAGAGTGCAGTACTACAGGATACTTCTGCCGGCTGCCAGCAGTTTGATTCTCACCGGCTCAAGGTTGACTCAGCCTTCCATCCTCCCAAGGCTGGTAAAATGAGTACCTAGATTGTTGGGGGCAATATGCTGACTTTGTCATCCCCTTAGAGAGGGCTGTAAAGCACTGTGAAGCGGTATATAAGTCTAAGTACTATTGCTATTTTCTGGTGATCTCCTATCCAAAGACTAAGCCTCCCTCACCTTGTTTAGTTGCCAAGGTCGGCCAAGTGCTGCGTCAATTTCTATCACAGGAAAAAATTCCATCTCCTGGATTGTTTCGTGGGGGTGGAGATGTCTATAGTGAAGGAGGGCCAGTCAAATCCTCTGCCCGTCCCCTGGCAAAGGATCTCTGCCTTTTCTAGCTGCAATGCAGAGAGAGCTTCTCGGGTGACCCCTGGTGCAGAGACTCAGAAATGGGGGAAAAACTCTAGGCTGGTTTTCTCATGGCAAGGCAGTTTTGGAGCGATTCGCTAAGATCCGTGATGGCGAACCTATGCCACGCGTGCCCAAAGTGGCACACGAAGCCATGTCGCCCGGCACGCACAGAAGCAGAAGACGCCGACCAGAGATATAAAATGATGCTTTCCACTAATACTCCAAATCAGTGTTTCTCAACCTTGGCAATTTTACAATGCATGGCTGACTTGGGGAATTCTGGGAGTTGAACTCCATGCGTCTTAAAGTTATTTGGGTTGAAAAACACTGTTCTAAATATTACAGTAAATAAAATATGGGCTCCAAAATCAGGGGTGAAATACTCCCGGTTTGGGCCGGTTCAGCCGAACCAGTAGCGATGGTGGCGTGAGGCTCCACCCACCCACCCGGTCATTGTTACTTCCTGGTTTTAACCAGGAAGTAACCTGCTTTTTACCCTCTGCGCATGCGCAGAAAGGTTTGCGCAGGCGCAGAGGGTCCATATACGCACATGCACTTTGTTCCCTCGGTAGCATCCCCCTTTCCTCTTCTGGAGCCAGCAGCTTTATGCACAACATAGAAAGGGACTAAGGAAACAATCAGAATAGAGCTGGAAGGGACCTTGGAGGTCTTCTAGTCCAGCCCCCTGCTCAAGCAGGAGATCCTATAGCTGTGATGGCGAACCTATGGCATGCATGCCACAGGTTACGTATAGCCATATCTGCGGGCACACGAGCTGTTGCCCTAGCTCAGCTCCCTGATTTTTGGCTGGCCCTGCCCACACCACCCCTCCCCTCCTAAGAGTCTCCACGTGGCCAGTTTTGGATGCCATGTGACGACAGGGTTCGTGCAGAGGCTCTGGGAGGATGTTTTCGGCCTCCAGGGGGCCTCTGGGGGTGGGGGAGGCAGTTTTCGCCCTCCCCAGGCTCCAGGAAAGATTCTGGAGCTTGGGGAGGGTGAAAAACAGGCCTTCCGGGCCCACCAGAAGTTGGGAAACAGGCTATTTCTGGCCTCCGGAGGGATTCTAGGGGGGCGGGGAAGGCCGCTTTCACCTTCCTCAGGCTCCAAGAAAGCCTCCTGAGAGGATGAAAAACGGGCCTACTGGAAGTCTGAAAACGGGCCATTTCCTGCCCAAAATGGGGCGCGGGGGGTCATGCGCACATGTGCAGTTGAGCGCAGGGGGTTCGCACACACATGAGTGGGGGGGCAAGACGCTGGGGGGACATTGAATTAGGGAGTGGACACACGCACGTGTGACCCCCCCCGCCCCCTGCGCTCCCCCCACTTTTGGCACGCGAGGGCAAAAAGCTTAGCCCTCACTATCCTGTACCATTTCACACCAGTGACTGTCCAGTCTCTTCTTAAAAACCTCCAGCGATGAAGCATCCACAACGCCTGAAGCAGTGGTGGGTTGCCCCCCGGTTCGCACCGGTTCTATAGAACCGGTAGTAAAACTGGCGGGAGGCTCTGCCCACTGACCCCGATGTCATCAAAACGCTTGTGCGTGCGAATGAAGCGAGTGCACGCCTGCGGCCTCACTGTAAACCGGTAGTAAAGATAAGTAGAACCCACCCCTAGTCTGAAGGCAAGGTGTTCCGCTGGTTAATTGTTCTCACTGTTAGGAAGTTTCTCCTTACGTTGTTGGTTTGAGCTCCGAGCTTGGTGATTTGGTTGCAAACATTTGGTCCCCATTCGAGGAGGCATCTTCAGTGCACTTTGGATTGTGCTTGACACAATCCAAAGTCTCTTTGAATGCAGACGAAACATTTGCAACCAAATCGCCAAGCTCGGAACTCAAACCAACGACATAAATACTAACCCAAGCTACTAATATTCAAAGACATTTCGGTTTCTCCTTAATTCCAGGTTGCTTCTCTCCTTGATTAGTTTCCATCCATTGTTTCTTGTCTTGTCCTCTGTTGCTCTGGAGAATAAATTAACCCCCTCTCAACTTACGGCAGCCTCTCAAATACTGGAATACTGCTATTGTGTCCCCCCCTAGTCCTTCTTTTCTCTAAACTAGTCACACCCAATTCCTGCAACTGTTCTTCATATGTTTTAGTCTCCAGGCCTTTAATCGGTTAAAAGCTGATTTTTTTAAAAGGAATTAACTGGTCAAGAATAACTCAGGATTGCCTAGGCTAGAGATGGTGCACCGAGTGCTGAAAAGGGAACACGCACACGTGCACTCGTCGGAGACACAACCTGGGAGAGGAGCTTCCCGGTGTGCAGGCTAGCTCCTTTTCCAGTTTCCGGCACTGCCACGTGTGCAAAGGCCAGCTGATCGACACACGCACATGTGCACCAGAAACCCGGAAGAGCAACGAGCGAGGCCGTGCATTCCAGGCGACAAAGCTCTGCGTGCCACTTCGGGCATGCGTGCCATAAGTTCTCCATCATGGGCGTAGGCGGATTACAATATACGTTTCGTGGCTCTGGAAAGGTTCTGACGGTTTCCATACTGGATACAGACTTTGTTGCCGGGTAGACTTCTGCAGAATGCCCCAGAAATTGTTGCAAAGAGCTTCAGGAAGTATAACGGGGACTTTTTATCTCCTTGCCTTTAGCTTCTAAATGAGTATAATTGGAGGCTAGTGTTTCTTGTGTATCTGTCAGGAAATCCAGTGGTCACTTCCTTTAGCTGATGCTGTTTTGATGGTTAAACTCATCAGGACATTCCTGGCTTTTAGGTTATTGCATGAATCAGGAAAGGAAACAGAACAGCTTTCTTGTGTACGTTGCTGAAATCCACTCGTTCAAACTTCATTTCAGAGATGGCAGGTTCAAATGCCATCTAAGTTTAATGGTGAATTTTTAAAAATGAATAAGCAGAGACATCACCCTGCCAACAAAAGTGCGTATAGTCAAGGCTATGGTTTTCCCAGTTGCAATGTATGGCTGTGAAAGTTGGACCATAAGAAAAGCTGAGCGCCAAAGAATTGAGGCCTTTGAACTCTGGTGCTGGAGAAGACTCCTGCGAGTCCCTTGGACTGCAAGGTGCAAAAACCGTTCAGTCCTAGAGGAGATCAACCCTGATTGCTTTTTAGAAGGCCAGATCCTGAAGATGAAACTCAAATACTTTGGCCACCTAATGAGAAGGAAGGACTCACTGGAGAAGAGCCTAATGATCTCCACT
Organism: Pantherophis guttatus; assembly: GCF_059756535.1. Taxonomy (NCBI): domain Eukaryota; kingdom Metazoa; phylum Chordata; class Lepidosauria; order Squamata; family Colubridae; genus Pantherophis; species Pantherophis guttatus. The sequence continues at coordinate 79,309,698 of NC_142069.1, forward strand.
CCTTCCATCGGGACCTGAAGACTTGGCTGTTCAAGCAAATAGGCTGACTCTGATTCTGGGTTTTATTATTTATTATTTATTAGTTAATTTGATTTAAAATGGGATTTTGTTGTACATGTTTTTAACTTGTGTTCGCCGCCCTGAGTCCTTCTGGAGAAGGGCGGCATATAAATACATGAAATAAATAAATAAATAAATAATTGAGGGCAAAAGAAGAAGGGGACGGCAGAGAATGAGGTGGCTAGATGGAGTCACTGAAGCAGTCGGCGTGAGCTTAAATGGACTCTGGGGGATGGTAGAGGACAGGAAGGCCTGGAGGAACGTTGTCCATCGGGTCGCGATGGGTCGGACATGACTTCCCAACTAACAACAACAACAACAAAACACCAGAACTTGTCACTGGTCTGGCAACATTCTTGGTTCAAAGGGGGAAGAAGTCACCTGGAGTTGCATGGATGTGTGTGTGTGCACATGCATGCGTGCACAATGCTTATGTGTATGTAGGATCAGTTACAAATTCACAGGGGAAACGGACTTTCCCCAGGATTGCTCTGCTATTCTCATTTTAAAAAGGGCCAAGTGAAAAATGCTTAGTTCCAGACAGACTCTCCAGAAGGAAGTCCCATTCAGTATTTCCGATACTCGGGATGATTTAGCTCTTTAACTCGACGGGAAAAAAACCACCAGAAATTAGTCATATAGGTCCTGCAATGTCCTGGATTCAAAGAGGGAAAAAGTCCCTTGAAGTGTGTATATGTGTGTGCGCGGATGCGCGATGCTTATATGTATGTAGGATCAGTTTCACGCAGGGGTGGGATTCAGCTGGTTCGGACCGGTTCGGGATGCTAATTTTACATCTGGTTCGCTAAACTGGTAGTTACAAGGACTGGCTGGCCCCGCCCACCCCTCCCCTCCCCTCCCCAGAGTCTCCACGCAGCCCATTTTGGATGTCAGGTAAGTGCAGCGCCCATGTGGAGGTTCTGAGAGGGTGAAAAACGGGCCTCCTGGAAGTTCCGGAAGTCCAGAAATGGGCCCATTTTCGGCCTCCGGAGGGCCTCCGGAGCCCAGGACAGGCCATTTTCATCCTCTCAGAGGCTCAACGAAATCCTCTGGAGCCTGGGGAGGCTGAAAACGCCCCCCCACCATGGTGCAGGAGGCCGAGTAAGCCACGCCTCCATGGCCACACCCACCCAGCAGCCGGGCAGAGAACCGGTTGCTCAAATTTTTCAATCCCACCCCTGATTTCATATCTATATCCACAGAGGAAACTTACTGTAACTTTCCCCAGGATTGCTCTGCTATTCTCATTTTAAAAAGGACCTAGTGAAAAATGTTTAGTTCCAGACAGACTTATCCAGGAGGAAATCCCACTCGGCATTTCCAATACTCAGGATGATTTAACTCTCAACTCGATGGACATCAGGAAAAGTAGTTGCAGCCTCTTTGCCTGCAACGCTTCCCTTCAACTTCCCCTCCCCAAAGAGCAAAAAGTGTGATCTGTGACCTTCTTGTCTCCAGTTGTGAAATTAACTCTACACGAAGATAGACTTTAATCTGAAATGCTTCCTCCAAATGCAGATAAGCCTCTTATTGGCAAATCCAGATGTAAAAGGAGGATATCGGATCTGGCCTCCCTCCCTGATGGATGGTGCCATGTACTTTCCTACCCATGGTAACATCAGGGGGTGATGGCAAGAGTAAGGAGTAAGGCTTTACAAACCGCTGATAGAGGAGGCACACTTTTCCCATTGCATCAAACACCCAGGACATAGGTTGTCCAGATGTCTCTTTTATCAGGGGCGGGTTCGCTCGTGGGCGCTCGCATGCGCAGAAACATCCAGGCGGATGGGTGGAGTCTCCCGCTGGCGCTGCTACCATTTCGCCTAAACCGGGGCGAACTGGTAGCAACCCACCACTGTCTTTCATCTTGCTTTTTGGGTGTGGAGACGCGAGCATCATAATCCCCCTTTTAGTGGGTTTCTCTCCTCTCCTTTACCCAGCCTTCAAGGAGCCGATGGCTGCTTTGCTGGTAATCCAGTTGATCCTGTGGAGAAGGACACCAGATTAGAATATTCCATCTGGGGGAGGCAGCAACCCTCAAACCCATCAAGATGGTGTAGTCAACATTTGCTCCGAATTTGAGCCAAGGGATGGTGGAAGAGCCACTGGGGGGGGGGCCTTTAACAAATTGGGTGGTGTTTATGGAAGCCATTTGTAAATTTTCTATGTGTTAAATACAGCGACAGATGGTTCACAGAGTTCATATACATATGAAAATACGTTGGGTCAATTTGATTATTAGATAAATAGATTTCCACATCAGAGATGTTTGTTTATATAATATAGCATTTTTGTTAAATACAGATGGGAAAGTTTATAACTGTTTGTAGACCTGTTATGTAAAGGGAGGAGATTTTTATGTAAGGGGAGGAGAATATATTAGATTTTTTGATGTATCTTTCAGCATTCAGCTGGGGTGGATTTTTTAAAAAATGTTTAATGTTAGATATATTTGGTATTTGGCGTTTTTTGTGTGTGTGTGCATGTGTTTATTTCTGATATTTTACTGATTATTAGGGCTGTGTCGCCTTCAAAAAAAGTTTCAGAACAAGTGATACAGTTCTTATGAAAACACAGCACCTCTCTGCTGGTTATTTATGCAGCCATACATTTAAAGGATATTTTAGAGTAGACCATTTTTTCCTCAACCATTTTAACTTTACGATGTGTGGCAGTGGTGAAATGTAAAATTTGTTACTACCGGTTCTGTGGGTGTGGCTTGGTGGTGGTGGGAGTAATGTGACTGGGTGGGCGTGGCCAACTTTTTTTTTTTTTTACTTTTAAAAGCATTTTTTTGGTTTTTTGCTTTTAAAAGAAAAAAAGCCTCTGACGATCAGGCAACTCAGCTGGGATAGTCAGAGCCTTTTAAAAGCATTTTTTTAAAAACCTCTTCGGCTGAAAAAATGTTTTTAAAAGGCTCTGACGATCCCAGCTGAGCTGCGCGATCATCAGAGGCTTTTTTTTTTTTAAACTTTTAAAAGCATTTTTTCGGCCAAAGAAAAAATGCTTTTAAAAGTTTTTTTAAAAAGCCTCTGATGATTGCGCGGCTCAGCTAGGCATTGGGGGGGGGCATGCAGGGATTTTTGCTACCGGTTCTCCGAACCACCCGCTGTCATCGCTACCGGATCGGGTAATCCGGTCTGAACCGGGAGCATTTCACCCCTGATGTGTGGGCTTCAACTCCTTGAGAATTCTGGGAGACAAAGTCTTCACATCTTATAGTTGATAAGATGAGAAATACTAATTTAAACTTTTATAGAAACCTAAAAAAAAAGACACAGCTGCTATAATTAGCTAATGGAAAGATGGATTCCTGCATCTCTCCAAGATTTCCTGTTTTTGAAAGCATGCACAGCTCTAGTGATATATTCTATCCGCCTGGAGAGAGTTTTAGCCTCAGAAGCAGGATACAAATATAATGAAATATGTCTCCTTTTAGAATAAGACCATTTTAATTTAGATGCCTGAAAGGGCCGCTCTTTGTGAAATCTTCTGGCCTTCAGACTGATTATTCATACAAATGTGTCACACCTAATTTACATATGACAACTGGCAGCCAAGGAACAGAAGTTGAGTTGCATTTGTTGTCCATTTCCCCGTTTGTGACCTTCAGCTAATATTGAAGGCATGAATCAGATCCAGTTCAGAAGTGTTGGCAATGCTTTCTGTTCCTTCCTGTACCTCCGATTTGGACCTGGCCTGCTTTCTACAAGTGGTTTCACTTGAAAAAACAACCAAACAACAGTCCAGAATGTGTGTTCTATGTCTTTGAGTTGTGGACCTTGTAGGAAGAGAGTTGTGTTGTAGAAAAAAAAAAATCAGGTCTGGTGGCATCATTTCCAGCTATAGCAGTGGCCAAAATTGTGGAAACCTTTTGGAAAAAGTGTATTTTTGAGGTTTGATGGCTAATAACACCACTTCTTTTTTTGGGGGGGGGGAGTTTCAGGATAATCCTATTCCACTGCTGGAATGGCCTGGGAATAGCCCAGACCTTCACCCAATTGAAAATCTATGGAGCCGACTAAAGAAACTTGTTAGTCAGAAGCGACCCAGCAATAAAACCCAGTTAATAGAAGCAATCATTCAATCTTGGTTTCACATGATAACAGCTGCAGAACTAAAAGACTTGGTTCACTCCATGGGAAGACGTTGTAAGGCCGTAATTCATGCTAAAGGTTACCCAACGGAGTATTAACTGATGTGATAATTTTTGTATATCTCGTTTTTTCTACATGTTTCACTTGTATTCTTGTAACTGCTATTCTAATAGCAAATCCTTCATAAAAGTTATTGCATTACATTCTTGATTAAATTATCTTTCCATTGATATATAATTTTATGGTACTACTGCAAAAAAAAAAAAAGTGGTGTTATTAGCTAGTTTTAGAAAATACACTTTTCCCAAAAGGTTTCCACAATTTTGGCCACTACTGTAACACATTATGAAAAGGCAGACACTTCTATGAGCTCATTAAAGCCTCTTCTTAAAATGTATTACAGTAATTGGAAAAGTGCTATCAGATTCCTTCTGATCGGTTTCTTTCAAGTAGACCTCTTATGCCCAGAAATATAAGGACTTCAGGAGCTTTCGGCACGCCACAAAAAGTTCGGGAAGGTGTTACATTTGGCCAATTCTCCAAGTCTGAATAAAATAACTTCATATTAGAATTTTCAGCCTTTTTCCCAAAAGAACAGTTTTTCAGGAATTTTCTTAGGGTTCTCTAGATGATTGAATTAAAATACTGAGAAAAGAACTAGCAAGTTCCTTTGTCTTTTTTTTAAAGTAGGCGCAAAATTCCCCTTCAGTAGAAAGATCTGTCCAGGATTGTTTGGCCTATTCCAGATAGACTGTTTATCAAAAGCATTATTTGCAGGGTGAGCATCATTTCCAGATAGGAAACTTCATTTTTTTGCCCTTTTATCCTTTCCTTTTTCTGAAAGAGAGATAAGAAAAATCCCTGTTGAGTTTGCAGACAATAGACTTGTGTCACCTTTGGCTTATGGGGCCTCTCCAAAGTACCAGTTGCTTTTTTTTTTTTTTTTTTTATGAAAAAAGAATTAGAAAAGATTATGAACCAAACAGGATCAAAGACGTGTCACATAAATAAATGGCTAACGTAGAAATAGTAAAATTCAAGGAAGCAAACATGGGATCTGAAATGTCAGGATTAGTTTGTTTAGCTTATTATTATGTTACTCATTTATGTTTTTCATCAGTTCTCTTAAATGAAAACCAAATATCACCATTTAATTTAAAAATATTGTATTGATTTGTACAATAATAACTACTAACCAGTTTGGTCTTGCACCAGACTAGAAACCAGAAGATGGTGAATTCTTGTTCCACTTAGGCATGAAAGCTGGCTGGGTGATTTTGGGCCAATCGCCAGGAAGGGATGAGTTCTAGTCCCGCCTTAGGCATGAAAGCTGGCTGGGTGATTTTGGGCTAGACCCATGATGGCGAACCTATGGCATGAGTGCCAGAGGTGGCACGCAGCGGCCTCTGAACTGAACTGGGGCACGCGAGCTGTTGCCCCAGTTTAGCTCCGCTGCGCATGCACCTCCCGCCGGCCAGCTGGTCTTCAGGTCTCTGCTGCACATGTGTGGGGGGCTTGGCACATGTGGGGGGCCGCGTGCATATGTGTGAAGTGCATGTGGGGTGAGGCACATGTGCAGGGGGTGGGGTGGATGCCTGGGGGCCGCATGCGCATTGCATTTTGGGAGTTCGGGTGTGCCCGTGCGTTCGCATGCCTGCGTGCACCCTTTGGCCACTCAGTCCAGAAAAGGTTAGCCGTCACTGGGCTAGTCACTCTTACAGGGTTCTTGTCAGGGTGGATAAAAATCAATGATTTTTTTTAAAAAATAAAAAAAAATCAGATTTTTTTGATTTAAATCGGATTTTTTTGATTTAAATCGGATTTATTTTAATAAAAAACTTTTGGGGTAAAAATCTATCGTAAGATAGTTTTCTATTTAAGATACATAAATAATTTAGTTTATTCGGCATGAAATGGAGCTTAGTTATCTAGCATGAGGCTGTATATTCTGCAACACTGGGACTATCGGTGAGTCAACAGTGGGTCAAAGGAGTAGCAGAGATGACAGTTGCTCTTTAAAAATTATGATTTAAATCGAGTTGATTTAAATCAAGCCTTTTTACTAGTGATTTAAATCATGATTTAAATTGTGATTTAAATCAACTCGATTTAAATCAAATCCACCCTGATTCTTGTTGTGGGGAAAACAGGAGGAATAAGATTGGACATATGCACCACCTTGTATTATTTATCAAATAAATAACTAGAGGTATAGTCTATAATCAGTTAAATCAGCATTGTAAATCAAATGCTTTAAGAGTATTAAAATAATTTCATCTGAGCACAGCCGGTGTGTGCGTGGGTATGGTCAGGAAAGTCAAGGTAGTGTCCACAATGGGAGCAAAGCTGTGCCTGTTTTTTATGTGTGATGACACACAGGTTTGATCCCGCTGTTGTGGTCAGCATCTTGACTTTCTCTGAATGTATTTTACAGACACCCCTTACACACTTACAACAACATGCCAAAATAGGAAATAACTTGGCACTATCATTTTCTTTTCTTTTCTTTTCTTTTCTTTTCTTTTCTTTTCTTTTCTTTTCTTTTCTTTTCTTTTCTTTTCTTTTTATTTGTTTGTTTGTTTGTTTGTTTGTTTCAATTTCTATACCGCCCTTCTCCAAATAGGACTCAGGGCGGTGAACAGCCAAAGTAAAAAACAGGACATACAAAATTTAAAAACAGTTTAAAATAATTAAATATTTTGGCCGTAAATTAAAACAATCCAATTTAAAATCAATTTAAAATTTAACTCAAGCCAGCCCAGCTAGTTGAAATAAATAGGTCTTCAGGGCCCGACGAAAAATCCGGAGGTCTGTTATTGTACGTATCTCTGGGGGGAGGTTGTTCCAGAGGGTGGGCGCCGCCACAGAGAAGGCTCTCCCCCTGGGGGTCGCCAGCCGACATTGTCTGGCAGACGGCACCCTGAGGAGGCCCACTCTGTGCGAGCGTACTGGCCGGTGGGAGGCTATTGGTGGCAGAAGGCGGTCTCGTAAATATCCCGGCCCTAAGCCATTTTTTTCTTTTCTTCTTATCTCAAATGATGTTTGTTGTATTTATGCCGATATAATACAGGTAGCGGCAACCTGTCTGAAATGAAACATTAAGCAGGTATGGATATGGTTAGAGCTTGGACAGAATATCACTGGGAAATTTTAGGGTAGGAGACTAAAAGAAAAAAAAAAAAAACTCAGCTGAAAACCCATCCTAGAAGAAAGTAGCTCAAGACCAGGGCTGGGCTGCTGGGGGTTCAAAGGGGTTCGGGAGAACCTCTAGCTAAGATTCTGTGCAGTTCGGAGTACCCCCAAATCCCACTCCTGGCTGGCTCCGCCCACCCTGCCCCTCCAAGGAGTCCCCACATGACCTGTTTTGGATGCAGGTAAGTGCAGGGCGCGTGCGGAGGCTCAGGGAGGGCGAAAAACGGGCCTACCGGAAGTTTGGGAATGCTGGAAACAGGCCTGTTTCCAGCCTCCAGAGGGCCTCCAGAGCCTGGGGAGGCCGTTTTCCTCCTCCTGGAGGTTGGAGAAAAGCCACCGGAGCCTGGGGAGGGCAAAAAGAGCCTTGGTAGTACAGGGGTTTAAGGCACCCTGTTATTAAGCTGGTTATTAAGACCAGCTGCCTGCAATTACTGCAGGGTTCGAATCTCGCCAAGGCTCAAGGTTGACTCAGCCTTCCATCCTTTCTAAGGTAGGTAAATTGAGGACCCAGTTGTGGGGGCAATAAGCTGACTTTGTATAAATATACAAAAGGATGAAGGCTATTGCTGAGCACATTGTAAGTCGCCCTGAGTCTTCGGAGAAGGGCGGCATATAAATCAAATTAAAAAAAAAAAAAACACGCCCCCCCGCCATGGTGCAAGAGGCCAACTAGGCCACACCCACCATGACCATGTCCACCCAGCAACTGGGCAGAGAACCCCTTGCTAAAATTTTTGAAGCCCACCCCTGCTCAAATCACTTCCGTTGTATTGTCCCAAAAGCTCCATGAAGGAGGACTTCATGAACTCCAGAGAGTTGAGTAGATTAAACAAGCTTTACATTAAAAAAAAAAAAAACCCTTAATTTAAATCAATATAGATGTTTTTTCTTCAGCATTCCTCAAGTTATTAGCACCAGGAGTTGGCATAATTCTATTTTAGATCGTGAATTCCTACTTTCCGACACATCAGGAATTTTAAACCAATATTTTTCTACAGGTGAAACCTTTAATAATAATAACAATCTGGTCAGTATGCAGCAGGCTCGGGCCTCAGGAAAGCATTCCAAAGAACAATAAGCGGAAGCGTTTTGATCCTGTGGAATGTTTCAAAGATAAAGCAAAAATATGGGGTAGCAAAAATGTTAAAGAACATTTTGGAATGTTTTCATTGATTGAGAGATTGTTGAGACTTTGGAAAAAGTTACAGAGAAGATGATTAAAGGCCTGGAGACTAAAACATGAAGAATGGTTGCAAAATTTGGATTTGGCTAGTCTAGAGAAAAGAAAGACTAGGGGTGACATGATATTTTTCCAGTATTTGAGGGGCTGCCACAAAGAAGAGGGGGTCAACTTATTCTCCAAAGCACCAGAGGGCAGGACAAGAAACAATGGATGGAAACTAATCAAGGAGAGAAGCATCTTGGAATTAAAGAGAAACTTCCTAACAGTGAGAATAATTTACCAGTGGAACAGCTTGTCTTCAGAGGTTGTGGGTTCTTCAATATTGGAGGTTTTTAAGAAGAGACTGGACAGCCACTTGTCTGAAATGGTATAGGGCAGTGGTCGGCAAACCACGGCTCGCGAGCCACATGCGACTCTTTGGCCCCTTGAGTGTGGCTCTTCCACACTCGTGATGCCCTGGCCGGCTGTGGCTGAGCCGGGAGCGTGCGCACGCGCAGGGAGACCCTCAAGCGAGCGCCGAAGCTCAGGAAAGGTGCGCACAGAGTGAATAGCGGCTTGCTTAAGGAGGGTCTCCCCACGTTTGCGCATGCTCCCGGCTCAGCCACAGCCGGCCAGGGCATCACGAGAGTAGTAGTAGTAGGAGAGTGCAGGAGAGAAGCTGCCCTGTACCTACCTTTGCGCCACATTTGCACGTAAGGCAGCCTTTGCTTCCTGCTGCTTCAGGCTGGAGTTCGCACCCTCCGCACTCAGCTGAAGAGCTGCTGGGGGTGGGGGATGAAACAGCAAGGCAATGGCCAGAGGAGGGGGAGGAGGAGGACGGTCACCCGAAGGGAGGGGGAGAGACACACAGAGAGAGAGATGGGGGGGGAGAGAGAGAGAGACATAGAGACACATACAGAGTGATACATAGAGAGGGGTGAGAGAGGGGAAGAGAGGAAGAGAGACAGAGGGAGAGAGACATGGGGGGAGAGAGGGAGAGATAGGTAAAATAAGTAAAATAAGGCATTAAGATCTACCCTCAGCTTTTTACTTTTTCATAATAATAGAAACTAGCCATTACTACAACAACAAATCTATCTAATTGGTGAATCCCAAAATCAAAGTTTCATTTTTTTTCCACCTCAAGCACAAAGTCCAGAAGTGGTTTCCAAGTAGAAATGAAGGTATTTGCATTTTTTTTCCCCTTTAATCAATGCAGTCAATTTATCCATCTCTGCTAACTCCATCAGTTTTTGTAGCCATTCATCCGTTGTGGGGATCGGGGTGACCTTCCATTTCTGTGCGTAGAGTAAGTCTTGCTGCCGTCAACATATATAATGGTGTATTCTTGATTTCATCCTCCAGCACCAATGTAAAGGTTTTGCTCTCTTCTTTGTGGCCCCTTGAAAGTGGAAAGATTTTACTGATCACCTTCCAAGTTTCTTTGCTGGATTGGCCAAATGAGATGATTGGCAAGTGTTCGTTGCCCTCTGAAGTTATGACTCTTGTCAAGTTTTTCTCTGATAATTTTTGAAGAGTGAAGAATTAAACCAGTGGCGAAATCCAAATTTTTTTACTACCGGTTCTGTGGGCGTGGCTTGTTGAGCACGGTGTGGCTTGTTGGGCGTGGCAGGGGAAGGATGCTGCAAAATCTCCATTCCCACCCCGCTCCAGGGGAAGGATGCTGCAAAATCCCCATTCCCTCCCCACTCCTGGGGGAAGGGTATTGCAAAATCTCCATTCCCACCCCACTCTGGGGCCAGCCAGAGGTGGCATTTGCTGGTTCTCCGAACTACTCAAAATTTCCACTACCGGTTCTCCAAACTGCTCAAAATTTCCACTACCGGTTCTCCAGAACCTGTCAGAACCTGCTGGATTTCACCCCTGAATTAAATCACTAAAATGTAAACTAGAAAGCCTTGTTTGCCAGCAATGAAATATTATTTTGTAAGATTTTAGAAAGTTTGAATCAAAGAATTAGAGATGGAGTCCCCTGTACTTAATAATCACCCAAAATGCCTGGACCAAAGGTACCTTAGATTTTCTTACTCAGGAATTCAACTAGAGTAGAGCTGAGCAGCTTACTTACTGGCTGGCCACAATCAACCAGTTGGTTGTCTAACCAACAGTTATCTGGGAGGAGTTGGACAAATAAGGCTTGTGAGGAAGAGAAGGGTTGAGGTGGCTGTGTGGTTGGTTTCTGTTTTATCGCCTTCTGACTGATCTTCCTGCAGAGTCATTTGTGTAAAGTGGGAGGGTTTTGTTTTTAGATTTCCAAATAATTGTTCTCTATAATTGCAAGCAATAGTTTTGGCTTTTGGAAATCCAGAACAGAAGCTGTTCTTGCGCGTATCTCTTCTGTCTTGGAGGGATCATCAGTTTAACAGTGAGTTGTTTGCTCTTCCTCTTCTGTTCCTTTTGCTTCAGAAGATAGTTAAAACTCTTAATTTACCTCAGACCGTGATGGCGAACCTATGGCACACGTGCCAGAGGTGGCACGCAGCTCCCTCTCTGTGGGCACGCGAGCTGTCACCCCAGTTCAGCTCCACTGTGAATATGTATGTGCCTCCCACCGGCCAGGTCTCCCGGTCTCTGCTGTGCATGCGCAGGGGTGGGGCGCATGCGTGGGGGCCATGTGTGCATGCACTGGGGCTGCATGTGCATGCACTGGGGTGGGGTGCATGCACGGGGGGCAGGGCACATGTCTGGGAGTTGGGGTGCATGCAGGGGGCCATGCACGCATTGCATTTTGGGGGTTCATGCATTCTCGCATGTACATTTGCACTTTGGGCACTCGGTCCGGAAAAGGTTAGCCATCACTGACCTAAGACTTACATTACAAGAGGGGATGCTATAGTTAGTTAACACTCAGTGGTGGGTTTCTCCTGGTTCAGTCCGGTTCGGCCGAGCCGGTAGCAGTGACGATATGACATCACCGAACCAGTTCTCCCCCCCCCACCCACGTTATTCTTACCTTTTATTTGGTCCCATCCCCAATCTATTGCTGCCTCCTGAGTCCCAGCTGATGACTAGAGGGAAAAAAACTGTTTAAACTCTTGCTGCGGGGCTTCAAAGGGCCGCCCTACAGCTGATCAGTGTTAAAAGCAAACAAATGAGTCAGGTTGTAAGTGCGAGGACTGGTCGTAAGTGTGAGGACCTTCCAGAAATAACTCTGACCAGCTAGCCACGCCCACCTAGTCACATGACCTCCAAGCCACACCCACAAAATAAGCCACGCCCACAGAACCGGTAGTAAAATAAATTAGAACCCACCCCTGTTAACACTGATTATTTAACATTCCTCTGTTGACATGTGCTCAGTCTGTAAGTTTGATTGGAGACATTTGCTTATACAAAGTCTTATAGCCTTGACAGAAGACCAATCTGTCCCAGTTTGATCCCAGTGCTATCCAAACAGTTGAGATAATTTAATAATGAAGATAGAGATGGAATAGTCCTTGCCAAATTTGGAAGCAGTTTGTCATTTCCATTTTTTTAAAAAAATTACCCATCTAGATTTATGAGTAGCCTTCCATCCAAATAACCAATGTGAGGTTCAACAGTGCTTCACTTTTAAGATCAGCAAAGATTGGCTGGGTGTTACAGTACTTAGGACATGGCTTCATCTGCTGCTTTTTTTGCTTCACAAGAACCCACAATAAAGATGCAATTGTATTTTAATCTTAGCCCTGCACAGGCACTCTCTAAGAATCAGACGTGATTGGAAGAAAAAAAAAAAAATCTAAGCATTTTTCAACCTTGGCAATTTTGAGATAAAATATTAAATATTTCAACTCCTAGAATTTCCCAGCCAATATGTGTTTTTAAATCCAGCCATCATTCTTCCATAAACGGAGCTTGAGTTTCTTTTCTTACAAAGGCCAAATTGATTTGAAAGTTTTGTTTCTGAAATTTGGCTCTGTGATCGTTCATTGACTGAGGGAAGTCAAAACTCATCATGCTATTCTGAACCCCCTTCTTATAGGTCTCTTTCATAGATGCTTTTTATCAAAGGGGATCCATTCTATGAGGCTTTGGTCTACCTGATCATGTTTATTTACACAAAGGCCAATGTTACTAAACCCTGAAAGAGATCTGGAGAAAATTTCTGACAAAGCCAATTGTTTGGTTTTATTTCTTGCTTGTAAGTACAGTAGTAGTCTTGCAACTTGTGATGAGTTGACATTTCTAAATAGCTGATTCTTGCTTGTTCCGGAGAAATGGCTTGAAATGGAGAAAACATCAGAAAAAATGACAGTAAAAAGAATGATGCTTGTTCCTGTTTGCAGAGCTGTCACTGATAAAATAGCAAAGTTCAATGCTTTGACTCTCCACAAATCAAACACTTTGTTTGCATCCTGTATTATTATTATTTTTAAAAATGGGTTGTTTATGCATAGCATTCTATTTTTTTTATACTTAATTTTTTTATTTTTTATTTTTTATAATCAAAATATCAAATCAATGCATGTACAGTGTGGCACCTGTACATTCTAATACAAATAAAACTAATCAAGTTTATCGTAATCCTTACATTCAGTCTTCTTGTATATTTATTTATTTATTTATTTATTAATCAAACTTCTATACCGCCCTTCTCCTTTCGGACTCAGGGCGGTGAACAGCCAAAATAAAAACATTTATACATAACATTACAGTTAAAAATAGATTTAAAATAATTACATAAATTTGGCCCGTAATTTAAAACTTGTCAATATAAAATCCGTATCAAAATTTTAAAACCAACTATTAAAATTTCTAATAATAATGCATATTTATATTAAGTTATAATCTATCATTGTTTAATTATTCCACATTTTCTCTTGTCATTACTTTCATTTTATGATGTAAAAAAGTATACACTAATGTCCCCCCTTTTCTTATTTCTATCACTTATTCTAGCTTTTGATCATATCACCCTTTGTTAAGAAACTTTTTCTTTCTTTCTTATCTAACTTCTAATCATGTCACCTACTTTAAAAAAAAGGAAAAAAGGAGAAGAAGAAGAGAGCAAGAGAAAAGGAAAAGTAACTCAGAACAACAACAGAAGAAAATAATAAAAATCATCTATCTATCATCTCTTGCCCGCTTCAATACTTGTTATGCTTTACAAAAAAAAATAGGAAAGAAGAAGAGTAAATCAAGACAACAATGTATAAACAAAAAGGAAATTATCTATCCACCGTCCCTTGCCCGCTTCAATACTTTATTTGCTGTATGCATAGCATTCTAATTGATGGTAAAACTGAGGTCTTTTTGAGTTGGTAAAGTTCTCCATCCCAGCTTGATTTACTCAGAGAGCACTTGTGTCCCATAATTAGCTGCTCTATTCAGTGGTTTCACAGCAGCTGCTGTTTTTCAATGCTGTGAAGTTCAGATCTTAGACCAGAAATAACTGCAGCTAAAATTAAATAGTACTTATCATCTAGCTTCTTTTGAATATCCAGATTACCATTCATAGAAACTCATTTGTAGAGACAATGTAGAAAACAGCTGCACTTAATTTTCAGGGGCTATTGACTTTTTAAGGGCAAGATTTTTAGATTGCTTTGCAAAGGAACTTGTCCTTGTTTGCATAAGATAATGTTGTATTGTATTGACTTTTTGGAGAGGAGGAGAAGACAGATTTCAAAGTTGAATACTTAACTTTGTGTTCTGTGTTTCCGCCTGTGTTTCCTGAAAAGTATTCTCTTCGGGATAATGTCCTATAAAGCACTATGGAGCTGTATATAAATTTAAGAGCTATTGCTGCAATGATGATGTTGATGCATGGACAGAATACAGAATATCAGAGTTGGAAGGGTCCTTGGAGGTCTTCTAGACGAACTCCTGGCTCAGGCAGGAAGACCTGTACCACTTCAGACAAATGGTTGTCCAATCTCTTCTTAAAAACGTCCAGTGTTAGAGCATTCACAACTTCTGGAGGCACGTTTTCCCACTGATTATTTATTTATTTATTTATTTATTTATTTATTTATTTATTTATTTATTTATTTATTTATTTATTTATTTATTTATTTATTTATTTATTATTGCAATTTATATGCCGCCTTTCTCCCTTAATTGTTCTGTCAGGAAATTTCTCCTTAGTTCTAGGTTACTTCTCTCCTTGATTAGTTTCCATCCATTGCTTCTTGTCCTGCCTTCAGGTGCTTTGGAGAATAAGTTGACTCCCTCTTCTTTGTGGCAACCCCTGAGATATTGGAACACTGCTATCATGTCACCTGTAGTCCAGGGATGGGTTCAACTGACCTTTACTACGGATTCGCAACGGGATCGCGTGCGTGCCTTGCTTCTGTGCATGCGCAGATCGCTTCTGATGATGTCAGGGTCAGGGGGCGGAGCCTTCTGCTGGTTTTACTACCGGTTCTATAGAACCGGTCTGAACCGGGGGCAACACACCACTGCTGTAGTCCTACTCTTCATTAAACTAGACATACTCAGTTCCTGCGACCGTTCTTCATATGTTTTAGCCTCCAGTCCCCTAATCTTTGTTGCTCTTCTCTGCACTCTTTCTAGAGTCTCCACATCTTTTTTACATCGTGGTGACCAAAACTGGATGCGGTATTCCAAATTTGGTCTTACCAAGGCATTATAAAATGATATCAGCACTTCATGTGATGAAGAAAAACAGCTTTTATTTCTTCACTAGGTATCTTGTTCTTCCGGGATTTTTGACATGGTTAAAAGGACCAAAACCTACTAGTAGGAAACCTGATACATACATAATCCCTAGAGATTAATGGATCAAGATGGTGCTATCCTCACCATGAGTTGTCAATGGAATTCCACTGGCTTTGCGTGCCTTTCTACCAATTCCTGAAGATACGAGCAGGATTTTTTTTTCCATATGTGCCATGCGCTGACAGTCTTGTAACCCTCTTGTGATCTTGGGCTTAGCTCGTGATCCTGGGAAACGCCAGTTATTTTTTGTAGAAATGACCCCCAATTGCCTGCTGGGTGCAACCCCAACTGTGACGTATTTTCCTGTGTTTTGACGGGTCTGGTACCCTGCAGCAGAGGTGGGTTTCAGCAGGTTCTGACCAGTTCAGGAGAACCGGTAGAGGAAATGTTGAGTAGAACCGGTAGTAAAAATTTTGACTGGCCCTGCCGCCATCTATTCTCTGCCTCCCGAGTCCCAGCTGATTGGGAGGAAATGGGAATTTTGCAGTAACCTTTGCTTGGATTGGGGAGGGAATGGAGATTTTACAGTATCCTTCCCCTGGAGTGGGGTGGGAATGGAGATTTTACAGTATCCTTCCCCTGCCACACCCACCAAGCCACGCCCACTAAGCCACACCCACAGAACCCGTAGTAAAAAAATTTGAAACCCACCACTGCCCTGCAGGCCTTCCTTCCGCTGTTGTGGGCATTTGATGAGCAGTGGGTTAATCTCCTCCATGGATTAGTAGCTAGAAGCCCTGTTCACACTAAGAGAGAATGGCAGCTATTTAGCTTCTGTGTAAAGCATCCATTCTTCTTGAGTTTCACTCAGTCTTGCCAGAGTATCTTCTTTTACACCCTTCGCCTCGGCTGGGAGTTGCCATTGCTTCTGGAATCACTTGTGACCAAGTCAAACCAAGTTGGCCAGTCAGTTTCTGTGACGCTCCTCACCTCCTTTGGACCGGCAACTCTGCTTTTTGGTAGGAGGCAACCTTAATGCTCCAGGGTGCTCGTATGGCACCTCAGCTTTGTAAAAAATGCATGAAAACAAGAGGTAAGAAAAAAAATATGAGTGAATGCCTGCTGTGTGGGTTAGCTGCATGAGGGAGATCTTGCAGATACCTGGGCCTTTCTCTGGTATCATAAAGCCTGATCTTTGCCATACTGGGCAAACGTGCAAATAGGTTGTGTGGAGAAAACACACTTGCATTTCTCTGCCTCCTCCCTCCCCCACAGCTCACTCTAGGACAGTAACAAGAAGAGGATAGCTTTGTGTTGTGATTTATTTTTAGTTCCACATTCTTGATTCAGCTTCTGAGCATGGGGATTGCATTGGGAAATACTGGGTGGGTGCTGCTGTTTATATCGTGCAGAGACCTTTTTTTTTTTTTTTTTGCTTTAATTTATATGCCGCCCTTCTCCGGAGACTCAGGGCGGCTTACAATGCATTAAGCAATAGCCTTCATACTTTTGTATATTTATACAAAGTCAGCTTATTGCCCCCACAATCTGGGTCCTCATTTCACCTACCTTTGAAAGGATGGAAGGCTGAGTCAACCTTGAGCCTTGGTGAGATTTGAATTTGCAGTAATTGCAAGCAGCAAATGATAATAACAGTGCTTTAGTCCACTGTACTACAGGCTCTGGCTTGAGTTAGGAGGGAAAAGCTGAAAGGATTTTCACCTTTTCAACAATTGGCTGAAAAATGTGTCATGATAAGAGGTGTTGACCATCATTTGAAGTGATACAGTGTTTCCCCGAAAATAAGACCTCCCCAGATAATAAGCCCAATTGGGCTTTTGAGCGCATGCGCGCTAAAATAAGCCTCCCTTAAAAATAAGCCCTCCCTGAAAATAAGCCCTCCCTGAAAATATTTAACCGTATGTGCAGCCGGTCCCCGCCATTTCCTCTGGTTACTGTTAGGGAGACAGCTGGAAATCAGGTAAGATGGCAAGAGGAACCCCGTCATGTTCCACGCGCCCCAAAATAATAAGACCTCCCTGAAAATAAGGCCAAGCGCTTATTTCGGGATCCAAAAAATATAAGACAGGGTCTTATTTTTGGGAAAACATGGTATAATGATGCACTGTTATAGCAAGGTGGAATATAGTTAGCCGTTTTTAAGTTGTAGCTGGAACTGTGATTTGATGCAGAGAACCTTATCACTGGTTTTTTTTTTTTGTTTTACTCACAAAAAGCATTATTAGCAAATGAGGGTGTGATTTTTTTTGTAATATCAGGTCATTCAAAAGTCTTGGACCACAGTTCCTGTTATCCCCATCTCACTATACAGAGTGTGATATTATAGTCTAAGTCAATATTTCTCAACTTGGGCAACTTTTAAGTTGTGTGGACTTCAACTCCTAGAATTCCTCAGCCCAGGGAATTCTGGGAGTTGAAGTCCCACACTTCTTAAAGTTGTCAAGATTGAGAAACACTAGCCTAAATGATCTGAAGGGTGCTCAGTTGGAGAAGGTGTCTACACAACAAATTAAGCCTACATAATTGGTTGGAAAGGAAATCTCTGGTAAGTACTATAGTAAAACTGGGAGAGTAAACCAGGGGCACTTGGGTTGAGGTGAAAAATCTATCTCTATCTCTATCTCTATCATCTCTATCTCTATCTCTATCTCTGTCTCTATCTATGTCACACCTGGAAGCCATCTTTCTACCTTTGTGCCTTCAGGCTTCAGGCCTGCCACAAATTCTACTGTGGGAAAATGGGAGGGGCAATTGTATAGAGTGAAGAGGATATGTAGTCAAAATAAAATTCTTTCTAGAAAGTCAAGGCCGTTGTGCCCTGCAGCTGTGCTGAGAAGAATGAGGAGGTATCTTCTGTTTCGGAGGGTAACTGTTTTGCCGTATGGTGAACATGTGGGCGAGGGGCAAGGTCTTCAACTTCCTTTTGGGTGTGGAAAACCTGGAAGCTCTCAGATTCGGGTTTTCCCAGATGTGCCAATGTGACATCTCTAATAAAAGTTAGCTTTGAGGAACTTCAAGCCTCGGAGTTTGATTTCATTGGGGATGTTACTTGGAACCCTGACATTCCATCTCTCTCTCCCTCTCTCTATCTCTCTCTCTATCTCTCTATCTATCTCTCTATCTCTCTATCTATCTATCTATCTATCTATCTATCTATCTATCTATCTATCTATCTATCTATCTATCTATGGCAGCTGCCACTATGTGATTAAAGTGTCACGTCTTTTTTATATGCATTTTGGCCAAAATGCTGCCTTTTTCGATGTCCCCTCCACCAATGTGTCTCTGATTCAGAATCCAGCCAGAGAACAAAGCCAGAGTAACATCATTCAATGCAGAGAAGTGACTCTTTCTGAAGAAAAGACCTGGAGGTGGTAGCAGTGGAGTCAAAAGGATCCAAGCAGGATGGGGGAGAACAGTCCATCTTTGTTCTGGTGTTTTCAGTTTTTGAGACTTGGCCTCCTTCAGTGCACTTTTATTGTCCAGAACACAATAGTTGTTGCTTTAGCAAACGGCAAAAAGGTTCGTTTTATTCAAGGCCTCTGGTTTTTTATTTAATCTGGCATCTGTTTTAAGACTGAGTAAGTCGAAAGGGATGCGGTGGCTCAGTGGCTAAGATGCTGAGCTCCCGTTACTTGTCCCAGCTTCTGCCAACCTAGCAGTTCGAAAGCACATAAAAAATGCAAGTAGAAAAAATAGGGACCACCTTTGGTGGGAAGGTAACAGAGTTCCGTGCGCCTTTGGCATTTAGTCATGCTGACCACATGACCACGGAGACGTCTTCAGACAGCGCTGGCTCTTCGGCTTCGAAACGGAGATGAGCACCGCCCCCTAGAGACAAGAACGACTAGCACATATGTGCGAAGGGAACCTTTACCTTTACGTTTAAGTCAAAGGCTGATGCAACCAACAGGATTGACTTATTCTTAAAGAATCCAGAAATGCTTCATCTGCAGCCCCAATTTGAAACTGGCTCACATTTTGAGGAGTTGTTACAAAACCGTCTATTTAATAATCATTGGGTCCTAATTTCTGAGAGGCTTTTCTTTGGCATATGCAGTATGGCTGCTTCACTTCTGTTTTTACTAATTACAGTTCTCAGTCACTCAGTCAGCATTGGGGAAACCTATATTGTAATAGTCTTTTGCTCTTTCAATTAATTGAGTAGCAACATTAAAGACTGCCGTGGCTTGTTCTTCTATTGTGTTTCAGTAAGAACAGAGGAAGATACATGAAATTAAAAGAAATATTGTTTTAATAATTTTTTTTTTTTTGCTTTAATTTATATGCCGCCCTTCTCCGGAGACTCAGGGCGGCTTACAATGCGTTAAGCAATAGCATTCATACTTTTGTATATTTATACCGTCAGCTTATTGCCCCCACAATTTGGGTCCTCATTTTACCTAACTTTGAAAGGATGGAAGGCTGAGTCAACCTTGAGCCTGGTGAATATTTGGAGGAATAATATGTGGGAGTACCAGGGGTGGGTTCTAAATTTTTTTACTACCGGTTCTGTGGGCGTGGCTTATTTTGTGGGTGTGGCTTGGAGGTCATATGACTAGGTGGGCATGGCTAGCTGGTCAGAGTCATTTCTGGAAGGTCCTCGCACTTACGACCCATCCTCGCACTTACGACCCGACTCATTTGTTTGCTTTTAACATTGATCAGCTGTAGGACGGCCCTTTGAAGCTCCGCGGCAAGAGTTTAAACAGTTTTTTTCCCTCTAGTCATCAGCTGGGACTCAGGAGGCAGCAATAGATTGGGGGTGGGACCAAATAAAAGGTAAGAATAACGTGGGTGGGTGGGTGGGTGGGTGGGAGAACCGGTTCGGTGACGTCATATCGTCACCGCTACCAGCTCGGCCAAACCGGACCGAACTGGGAGGAACCCACCACTGGGGGGCACCTACTATCTGGAATGAGCTCCCCCCAGAGATACGGAGGATCCCGGATCTGCGCACCTTCCGCCGCGCTCTAAAGACCTTTTTATTTCACCAGGCGGGCCTGGCCTAACTTTCTCCCTCTTTTTAAACAATTTTAATATTTTAATATTTTAAATATTTTTAATCCTCAAAGTTTAAATTGTTTTAAATTGATTGGGGTTTTAATCTGTCTGGGCCAAACTATTTAATTCGATTTTATTTCTTCTTTTTAAATTTTATATGTATGTATTTTATTGTTGGCTGTTCACCGCCCTGAGTCCTTCGGGAGTAGGGCGGTATACAAATCAAATAAAAGTAAAGTAAAAAGTAATAAAGCAGATTGCTTAATACACCCCTTTCGTATGCTGCCCACTCAGTGGTGAAATCCAATTTTTTTTACTACCGGTTCTGTGGGTGTGGCTTGGTGGGCGTGGCTTGGTGGGTGTGGCAGCGGAAGGATACTACAAAATCTCCATTCCCACCCCACTCCAGGGGAAGGATACTGCAAAATCCCCATTCCCTCTCCACTCTGGGGCCAGCCAGAGGTGGCATTTGCCGGTTCTCCGAACTACTCAAAGTTTCTGCTACTGGTTCTCCAGAACCTGCTGGATTTGACCCCTGTGCCCACTTACATGCTTAGTTTGCAGTTTGAATGTTGCTCTTGTTTCAAGGTTGTAAAGATACTAAGAATTTTACGTGACTTGAAAGTAGTATGCTTATTTAGTATCCTATGTCGATCACTGGGTGTTGTACGTTATGATTTATAACTATCATTTTATGGTTATGATCATGATTTATCACTTACTTGTATGTACGCTGAGAGCTTAAGCGCTGGAGACAAATTCCTTGTGTGTCCAATCATACTTGGCCAATAAAGAATTCTGTTCTAGAAATGCTCAAGTCTTTCCATAAGATGAGAGCACAATGATTTACGTTTGATTTACCCTTCCAATATATTATCAGAATTAACCACAGCCACTTGAGGAAGAA
Organism: Pantherophis guttatus; assembly: GCF_059756535.1. Lineage (NCBI taxonomy): Eukaryota > Metazoa > Chordata > Lepidosauria > Squamata > Colubridae > Pantherophis > Pantherophis guttatus. The sequence continues at coordinate 79,330,765 of NC_142069.1, forward strand.
TGAAAAGAGGTAAAATAAAAATGGGGGGAAAAAACCTTCAAAATTTGCAGAATAGTTGTGGACTGTAATAAACAGTTTATTGGTTTACATGGCTTAGGACCTGGTTATTTACGGGACCGCCTACTACCACCAATAGCCTCCCACCGGCCGGTATGCTCTCATAGAGAGGGGCTCCTCCGGGTGCCGTTGGCCAAACAATGTCGACTGGCGGCCCCTAGGGGGAGAGCCTTCTCTGTGGGGGCACGTACTATCTGGAACGAGCTCCCCCCGGAGATACGGAGGATCCCGGATCTGCGCACCTTCTGCCGCGCTCTTAAGACCGTTTTATTCCACCAGGCGGGCCTGGCCTAATTTTTTCCCTCTTTTTAATTATGCAAATTTGAAATTGGTTTTAATTGATTGGGATTTTAATATGTCTTGGGCCAAATTTGTTTAATTCGATTTTACTTTGTTTTTAAATTTTGTATTTATGTGTTTTTCTGTTTGGCTGTTCACCGCCCTGAGTCCTTCGGGAGTAGGGTGGTATATAAATTAAATAAATAAAAATAAATAAATAAAATAAACAGTTACTCTAGAAAGTGGAGGTGTTTAGCGTAACTGCAGTCAGTCCATTCAATCCAAGCAAAGAGAAACACAATCTATGAAGCATTTGTCTCCAAGTAGAAATAAATCTAATTTTAAGCTATATATAATTAACAAATATTTTGGATCTTTCCATTCTTTCAGTGTCTGATCTGCAAGAAGAAGGTAAAAATGCTATCAATGCTCCGATGTCCCCTGCTACAACTGATCTTCATCCAGAAGATACATTACTAGGTATGTATGAATGCAACATCATAGACTTATGATGTGAGCAAAAGAGTTTTGTTTTCTCTGTGTGCTAATTGGAAAGGACTAGGGGTGGGCTTCAGATCCTTTAGCAATGGGTTCGCTGCCTTGTTGCTGGGTGGGCGTGGCCTAGTTGACCTCCTGCACCATGGTGGGAGGGTGGGTTTTGCCCTCCCCAGGCTTCAGAGGCTTTCCTTGAGCCTCTGGGAGGGCGAAAACTGCTTTCCCCGGGGTCCGGAGGCCAGAAAGAGGCCCGTTTCCAGACTTCTGGAACTTCCAGGAGGCCCGTTTTTTGCCCTCCCCAGGCTCCGGAGGCTTTCCTTGAGCCTCCAGGAGGACAAAAACAGCTTCCCCCGGGGTCCGGAGGCCCTCCGGAGGCCGGAAACAGGTCCATTTCCGAACTTCTGTAACCTCTGGTAGGCCTGTTTTTGCCCTTCCAAACCCTCCGTGAGGCCCCTGCACTTATCTGGAATGATGAAGGGGCTGTGTGGAGACTCCTGGGAGGGGCGGGGTGGGGCAGGTGTGGCCAGCCAGGGGTGGCATTTGGGGGTTCACCAAACCCCGGCGATCCTTGGCTAGAGGATCGCCCAAACCCTGCTGAACCCCCAGGAGCCCACCCCTGGAAAGGACCGATGATAGGATGCTCCAGGATCCTATATCTAGCTCAAATTGTGTTAATGAACATGAGGTTTCTGAATTAAAATCAACAGTTCACTAATATAAGGACTGTCTTCATATATGCTTTCCCCCCCACGTGTGCAATCCAAAATTATTTTTTTATCAATGACTTTACCCAGATCTGGAACAAAAATAATCTAAATTAGGGCTAAACCAAGGTTGAAATTATTTTCAAAATTTGTGAGTTTTCTACAGCTTTCTTTGGATTTAGATTAACTACCTTCTGAGCCATACCCTGATACGAGTCTAATCCAGTACTTAATCCTGGGTAAAAATGCAGGCTACTGCATTTATATGGAAGTATGGCTAGAGAAAGAGGATGGGTTTTTTTAATTCTCTCTTTGCTTCCTCCTTCTGTTGCCTTTGGAAAAGTCCTGTTTTGAGGGCCACAAGGGTTACGTCTTCTGTAAGCAACCCTGCGTTGCATATCACATGATCTGAAAGCCCAGTTCTCCAACAGTGTCTTGTTCACCAAGACATATTCCTTGGGTGTTCCAATTGCACTTGGCCAATAAAAAATTCTATTCTATTCATGCTATGAGGCAACCAACTTAAAAAAGCTACTGATTCCTTCAAACTGGTATTTCTGACAATCAGCTGTGCAGCAGGGTTTAGCTATGCTAGAAAGCAGAAAATCCTGCTTTCTAGCAAAGCTAAATAGTGCGCCACAGCTGATTTCCCCCCTCGCTGTTCTACTTACCTTCCCAAGCTTCCTTTTGGATTTCTGGTGGCAAGCTGTTCCACTGGTTAATTGCCCTCACTGTTAGGAAGTTTTTCCTTAATTCCAAGTTGCTTCTCTCCTTTGTTAGTTTCCATCATTGTTTCTTGTCTTGCCTTCTGGTGCTTTGGAAAACAAATTGACCCCCACTTCTTTGTGGCAGGCCCTCAGATACTGGAATATTGCTATCATGTCACTGCTAATCCTTCTTTTCTTTAGACCGGCCATACCCAATTTAGATAATTGGACGTCATTTTCCGGTTTATGAAATGACTAATTTTTTGCCATTTATAAATCAGATGGCAGCTGATGTCTTTTAATATCAATTAAATTTCTGAAACAATGTGCTTGTGTTTGTGCCACGGTGTCTTTAATGAGGGGCTTCTTTTTGAAATTTCCAGAGGAAAATGAAGAACGTACCATGATAGATCCCACTTCAAAGGAGGATGCCAAGTTTAAAGAACTTATCAAGGTGAGGAAGATTTCAAGGCAGAAATCTTTGCCTTCCTTTGATGTAGTCTTACCTTAAGATGAAAGTGCTTTGATTTTGCATTTCGGGTAACACAGAAAAACGACTGCTGTGCCTCCCTGGAAAATACATTTGGAGAAACCGTCACAGGAGAAGCCACTATAAAGTAATAAATTTTAGATAGTAAATCCACTGTATTTCTTGTCCTCATTTTTATCCAGGAAGGAAGCTTTAGTAGGACACATTAAAAAGAAAATCCATGCGCGTGCCTCGAAGAATGGACAGAAGCAGAGGTGATATTCAGCAGGTTCTGACCAGTTCTGGAGAACCAGTAGCAGAAATTTTGAGTAGTTAGGAGAACTGGTAAATACCACCTCTGACTGGCCCCGGCCCCCATCTATTCCCTGCGTCCTGAGTCCCAGCTGATCGGGAGGAAATGGGGATTTTGCAGTAACCTTCCCCTGGAGTAGGGAGGGAATGGAGATTTTATAGTATTCTTCCCCTGGAGTGGGGTGGGAATGGAGATTTTACAGTATCCTTCCCTGCTATGCCCACCAAGTCATGCCACGCCCACAGAACTGGTAGTAAAAAATTTTGAATCCCACCACTGGACAGTAGGACTAAAATCAAAAAGGAAAGAAATCCTTGAATCAAAAACTTAAGCTAAAAATATTATCTGATTTATATTAGTATTTTCAGATGTGCTATCTTTTTTATTTCTCCATCCTTCTCTTAATTTTGGGAAGAGATGAGATGTGGTAGATGTTCACTTGTATTTCTCCTGTGGAGAGGTTTAGGAAATTGAATTGTGATAGAAGAAACCTACTACATTATGCTTATTGTGTTTGTTGTGCCAATCTTGGAAATGTAAGTACTTTCCTCTCTGTTGATTTACAGAGCAAACTGTAGGTTGGTGTATTGGAAAGGAAATCTCCCTTGGTTGGAGGGCAGCCCAGCAAGAAAATATTATGCATACAGAATGCTGACTGAGGAAATAATAAATGAAATAATAATCTATCAAGTGGATGAAAAATGCCATAAAAACGATAGCCATCTTCCAGGATGACAGCAATGCTTTTTGCTAGTCAATTCAGGAAAATAGATTGAAGGTTTAACAACCGCGGTGTCCACAGGAGGTGATCAAAATCTGCAAGATTGTGCATGTGAAATCCTATTTGAAGCCCCACCTTTTCTTGTACAAAGAGGCAGGACTTCAGTTGTGAAGCTGCACTCACCACCTTGCAGAGTTTTGACAAGTATATGCCATCTGGGCTCCCCTATTTAAGAGCAACACATTCTGTCTTCAGGATCGTCTGGGACAGGGGTGAAATGTACAATTTGTTAGTACCAGTTCTGTGGGCGTGGCTTGGTGGTGGTGGGGGGGTAATGTGACGGTGGGCATGGCCAACTTTTTTTTTTTTAACTTTTCAAAGCATTTTTTCTAATGCTTTGAAAAGCCTCTGCCAATCAGGCAACTCAGCTGTGATCGTCAGAGACTTTTCAAAGCATTTTTTTTACCTCTTCTTCGTCCAAGAGGTTGCAGGAAAAAATGCTTTTAAAAGTAAAAAAAAAAAAGCCTCTGATGATCGTGCGGTTCAGCTTTGCGGGGGGGGGGGCAGGGATTTTTGCTACCAGTTCTCCGAACCACCCGCCGCCATCACTACCGGATCGGGCGATCCACTCTGAACTGGGAGCATTTCACCCCTGGTCTGGGACGCTACATATCGTCTTCATGATCTGTTTTCCTTGTTGCCTTCTGGGAGGAAGCTTTGTGGTATCCAAAGCAGAACATCCAGATTCAAGTCACAGTTTTGTTCCATATAGCATCAACCTTGCTTTTATTTATATCTATATATCTACCAGTATATATCTATCTCTATCTATCTGTCTATCTATCTATCTATCTATCTATCTATCTATCTATCTATCTATCTATCTATCTATTTAAAGGATAGGATAGGATAGGATAGGATAGGATAGGATAGGATAGGATAGGATAGGATAGGATAGAATAGAATAGAATTCTTTATTGGCCAAGTGTAATTGGACACACAAGGAATTTGTCTTTTGTGCATATGCGCTCAGTGTACATAAAAAGACAAGATACATTCGACAAGAATCATAAGGTACAACACTTAATGATAGTCATAGGATACAAATAAGCAATCGAATCATACTAGGAAACAATCAATATAAATCGTAAGGATACAAGCAACAAAGTTACAGTCACAGTCATAAGTGGGAGGAGATGGGTGATGGGAACGATGAGAAGATTAATAGTAATGCAGCCTTAGTGAATAGTTTGACAATGTTGAGGGAATTATTTGTTTAGCAGGGTGATGGCGTTCAGGAAAAAACTGTCCTTGTGTCTAGTATCTATCTATCTATCTATCTATCTATCTATCTATCTATCTATCTATCTATCTATCTATCTCCATACATACATACATACATACATACACACACACACACACACACACATACATACGTATGTGTGTATGTGTGTGTGTGTGCATGTGTGTACAATAGCATATGTATATGTGTGTTATGAATGGGTATGGGTAGATATATACTTTCTTTTGAGAACAGGCAATGTAATTTCTTTTTTAATGGCCAGTGGGCCAGTGCACTCACGGTAAAAAATTTCAACAAAGGTTATCTTATCATCTTATTTGAATTGCTCTGTATATTTCTTGATAGAATTCCTTTTGTGCAGAAGCATGACTCAAATTGTATAAGTATGTATGTATGTATGTATTTATTTATACTCAGCCTTCCATCCTTCTGAGGTGGGTAAAATGAGGACCCAGATTGTTGGGGGCAATAGACTGACTGTGTAAATTGCTTAGAGAGGGCTGTAAAGCACTGTGAAGCAGTATATAAGTCTAAGTGCTATTGCTATTGCTATTGCTATCCATCCATCCATCCATCCATCCATCCATCCATCCATCCATCATCTATCAAAATTATGTGCTGTCTATCTTGTCCAAAGTTGACTCTGGGTGGCTTACAAACTTTAAAACTAGGACACATTAAAATAATAATGAAAAAAAAATGAAAGTAATAAATAAAAAGATACAGAGAAGGGAAAGGGGAACCTAAAGCATATGAGAAGATATCTCATTAACTTACAGTGGTTCAGGATGTTTTTTTCGTAGATTATACTTAATAAAAATGCAGTTTCATTTCAAATATAAATTCCAAATGTTTTTCATTCTAATGTGTATAACTTTCCAGTACTTAGGTGGTGGGTGGGGGATTTACACGTCCACCACATATGATAAAAATCGTCCTTCTGTTTATGACATTTCCAACAATTACTGCATGATTTTCTCTCTAGATATTATGAATGGTCACTAAATGAACTGTTGTAAATTGAGGACTACCTGGATTCAGTTGCTTTCCTCATAGAATTCTTTAGACGACTTGAATAATTTTTTTTGTCCTCGTTCACCATTGTCCAGGTTTTGATCGACTGGATAAATGATGTCTTGGTTGAAGAAAGGATAATTGTCAAACAGCTTGAAGAAGACGTTTATGATGGGCAAGTGCTACAGAAATTGCTAGGTGAGGTGTTATGTGTGAAAATGGTGGATGGTCTGGTTAGGGAAACTGATTTAAATTTTGACTTAATTATGTTCCTTTTATGAAATGTCCTTTTGCAGTTGCAAAACTGGTGATGCTATATGGTGCTATGTGGCTCAGAACAGGAAGCCAACAAGTTTAATACATCTGCTTATAATCCTCATGGTATCGTTGAGTCTGGTGTCTAACTTACTACCATGTTTCCCCAAAAATAAGACCCTGCCTTTATAATTTTTTTGCCACCAAAAAAGGCACCAGGTCTTATTTTCAGGGGGGCGGGAATGTCATCCACTGACTCACCTCACTTGCATGTGTCTCCCCTGGCCACCTTTTCACTGTCAGAGGTCTTCAGGAACTTCTTCTGCGGCCGGCAAGGCTGGCAAGGTTTTCCTGAAGGCCTCTGCAGCCGATAACAGAGCTCCGGATCGATCCACAGCTCTGTTATTGACTTCAAATACCTCCAGGAAAGCCTTGCCAGCTGCAGAAGAAATGGGTCAGCAAGGCAGATGTCAGGGTGTGCGAGGCCTGGCTGCAATTGCCGAAGGTAAGTAGTAGGGCAGCTCCAATCTCCACCCTAACTTAATTTTTACCCATGCACCCTGGAGTGGGCGGGGTCTTAATTACAGCTTATTTTGGGAGAGTAGGGCTTATATTGGGTGCATGTGTAAAAATCAAGCTAGGGCTTATTTTTGGGGTAGGTCGTATTTTCGGAGAAACATTGTAGTATGGCAGCTGTTAAATCATCAGGGGCACAGTATTCTGGGGTGGAGTAGACCAACCCTGGTGCTAATGACCTGAAGGTGGCAACTGAAACTCCCCATTGAGGTCCACATAATTTTGGGAGTATGTTTTTTTTTTTTAATTTGATTTATATGCCGCCCTTCTCCGGAGACTCAGGGCGGCTTACAATGCGTTAAGCAATAGCCTTTATACTTTCGTATATGTACACAAAGTCAGCTTATTGCCCCCACAAACTGGGTCCTCATTTTACCTACCTTAGAAAGGATGGAAGGCTGAGTCAACCTTGAGCCTGGTGAGATTCGAACTTACAGTAATTGCAGGCAGCTGTGTTAATCACAATGCTTTTAGTCTGCTGAGCCACCAGGCCCTTCCTGGTATGTTGTTCCTTGTGTTGATTTTTTGCTGCCGTATTTTCTAGGTCAGGGGATCAAACGGGCTGGCCATGCTCACTCCCCCCCCCCCCAGTTTAGCAAAGGGGAAAAAGTTGCGATACATCATGTGACGACGATGTGACAACGTGAATTTGAAACCCCTGCTCTAGGTTATCTTATAGGACACAGTTCAGCAGCAGGTTTCACATTTTGTTTCTACTGCTTCACCGTGCGTGCTTGCTTCACACACACGCATGCCCGGTTCACACATGCACCTGCCTTCTGCACATGCATCCGGCCTTCCACGCATGTGCTTTGCTCGTGCGCGTGCCTTCCGCACATGCGACCGGCCTCAAAAATGTGCCTAAATTGGATGGCATAGAGTTGGGGCGGGTAGGTGGGTCCACCCGGAATTTCTGCTGTCGGTTCGTCTGAACCGGCTGAATACCACCATTGAGACAGTTGGATCCAGTGTTATTCCAATGTACTTTGTAGATGGGGATTATAGGGGAGTGAGTAGACTTTCAGGGCTTCGTATGCTAGTTTGATGTTAAAGTGGAAGCATGTAGTTATGTTTTGCTGGTGCTGGGAGTGAGTCTCCAGTCAGTGAATAATTTTCCCAAGATTTTAAGATCTTTGGACAGGAGTTGTCTGCTGCCTCCATGTGTTTTTCTTGTACTGCTATGGCCAAATCATCAGGGCAACAAGATTTGCATCCCCTTGTTGCTGGCATGTCTGATATAAATACCATATTTTTCGGAGTCTAAGATGCTCCGGAGTATAAGACGCACCTTAGTTTTTGGGGAGGAAAATAAAGGGAAAAAAATTCTGCCTCTGCCTACCAGCATCCATCAGTATTCATCTGGCTAGCATCTGGTCAGTGTGTGAGAGTTGAGGGCTGTTTGGAAACTGAAACAGTATTTGCTGTGTGAGCAACAAGGAAGGAGACAGCAAGGAGCCTGGGCATGGCTTAATTTAACTGTTCTAAAGCTGCATGCTATGCTGATCTCTGAAACTAAAACTGAAACTAAACTCCTCTCCTCTGCTTGTGTTTTGCTTGTATTTACTACCACATTGGAAAACCTGCTTTTGGTATTGTATATTTACTTCATGTGTTATAGTATATATAAAGAGAAGTTATTGAATCCTGCTGAATCAGTTACTAACTCTGACAGTCCTTGCAGCAAATAGCGAACAGCCAGTTCAGCTTCAGCACATTATTGCAGCCTGATTCAGCACGAGCAGCTGATTGGCAGGTCCATCGACCTCCTGGAATACCCCCCAATCAGCTGTTCCAGGCTGTAGGGATTGCCACAGACCATTGCTGCCTCCGTACCTCGCATTTTTGGCTACATTTGGTGTATAAGACACATCCAAATTTTCACCTTCTTTGGTGGTGGTGGTGGTGGCGACAGTGTATCTTATACTCCCAAAAATACGGTAAATTGACTAATGTGGGTGCCATTATAAAGCCTCATGAATCACCATATAATGGAAAGTACCATGCCTTGTGAGCGTCCTTAACTTGCATCACTCAAAATAATACAGACTGTTTTGTGTTTATGTGAGTGTTAGCAAATGAAGCTTTTCATTCAAAAACTCAATAATAAAAATTGCAAATGTGCACCTGTTTCTAGGTGCCCTAACTCTCCTCTCTAGCAACCACAATTGGGACTGGGAACTCTTGTCGCTAAGTGAAACGGTCACTAATAAACTGTGCTTACAATTTGACTTCCAGTTTCCTTTGGTTTACCACCCTGGGAAGGTTGTAAATAGAATAGAATTGTTAGGAAATGATAATTATCTAATTTGTTGGGTTGGCAATATATAAATCCTCAATATAGCTTTAAGACTGTATTGCTGTATTGCATCATACTGTGTCCTGATTGGTTAGCTCTGTAGCCAATGTCCTTAAGAGGGAGCTTGAAACATGGTTTGTTTCTCTTTGCTGATCATTATTTCTCTTTGCTGATCATTATTGCTCCTTGCTATGTTTGCTACTGTTTGCAACTGTTTATTGTATATGACTACGACGACTGGTAAGAAGACTTTGTTATTGGAATATCCCTGGACTATTGTTTTACTATCTACTGCTTTATCTGTGTATGATCTGGACTGTTTATTGGACTGTGTCTTATTACTATTTCCTAAAAGTAAACACAACTCAGTGTATCTGTGTGTTGGCTGTGATTATTCGCAACTGCTCTCAGTCGCTTTCATGTGCACACCCTTGCTACTCTAGGGTTGCTCTGCGAATTCCTTAACAAGAATAACAGAGTTGGAAGGGACCTTGGAGGTCTTCTAGTCCAACCCCCTACTTAGACAATCTCTTCTTAAAAACTTCCAGTGTTGGAGCATTTTTAAATGTGAGGATCGTCTGTAAAGTTGCTTTTTCATCACTGTTTTAACTGGGAACGGTCAATAAATGAGGTCTGCGCAGGTAGGGCCAAAGTTGTTGCAAAGACCGCTGCTTTACTTGTAAAATCTTGCTTCTGCTTATCTGTGTTTCCAATCTAGAAAAGCTCGCTGGTTGTAAACTAAATGTGGCTGAAGTGACGCAGTCTGAAATTGGACAGAAACAGAAATTGCAGACTGTGCTGGAAGCTGTCTATGATTTACTTCGACCTCATGGCTGGACGATCAAATGGAGTGTGGACCGTAAGCATCAGCATTTAGCATTTAGCATACAAAAACCCCGTAGCATTTTGTATATGACAACTGCAGTGAGATGCTTATAGGCTCAAAGGGGGAAAGACTCAGCTTTACCCACAATGGACGAACGGATGGTGAAAATAACAGAACTTGCTTCGATGGTCAATTGGCAGTTTTAATTAAGAGAGGAAACATGATCTAAATTTCATGTTGATTGGAAAACCCTTATTGACTTTTGATACAGAAAAAAAAAAGAAAAGAAAAAGTATGATGTACGTTTTTGATGTTTAGGGAAAAAATAGATTTTAGAAAAAAATATAGTAATGTAACCATAAGGCAAGAGGTTAATTTACACTTATAACTTGTACAAGGAAATTGGAACCTGTTTCTTTATGATTTTTTTCTGCACTTTTAGCTTTTTCTTTCCTTATTTGTTTTTCTTTTCTTCTCTCTTTATTCTTAGGTCTTGTTTTATTCTTTTTCTTGAAATGTAGATAGATAGATAGATAGATAGATAGATAGATAGATAGATACTATAGATAGATACTATAGATAGATAGATAGATAGATAGATAGATAGATAGATAGATAGATAGATAGATAGATAGATAGATACTGTAGATAGATACAATAGATAGATGATAGATAGATATACAGTAAATAGATGATAGATTGGATAGATAGATACTATAGATAGATATAGATACTGTAAATAGATGATAGATAGAGATAGATAGATAGAAAGATAGATAGATAGATACTGTAAATAGATGATAGATGATAGATAGAGATAGATAGAGATAGATAGAAAGATAGATACTGTAAATAGATGATAGATTAGATAGATAGATAGATACTGTAGATAGATAGATACTGTAGATAGATAGATAGATAGATAGATAGATAGAGATAGATACTGTAAATAGATGATAGATATAGATATAGATAGATAGATAGAGATAGATAGATAGATAGATAGAGATAGATAGATACTGTAAATAGATGATAGATAGAGATAGATAGATACTGTAAATAGATGATAGATTAGATAGATAGATAGATAGATAGATACTATAGATAGATACTATAGATAGATAGATAGATAGATAGATACTGTAGATAGATACAATAGATAGATGATAGATAGATATACAGTAAATAGATGATAGATTGGATAGATAGATACTATAGATAGATATAGATACTGTAAATAGATGATAGATAGAGATAGATAGAGATAGATAGATAGAAAGATAGATAGATAGATACTGTAAATAGATGATAGATGATAGATAGAGATAGATAGAAAGATAGATACTGTAAATAGATGATAGATTAGATAGATAGATAGATACTGTAGATAGATAGATACTGTAGATAGATAGATAGATAGATAGATAGATAGATAGATAGAGATAGATACTGTAAATAGATGATAGATATAGATATAGATAGATAGATAGAGATAGATAGATAGATAGAGATAGATAGATACTGTAAATAGATGATAGATAGAGATAGATAGATACTGTAAATAGATGATAGATTAGATAGATAGATAGATAGATAGATAGATAGATAGATAGATAGATAGATGACAGACAGACAGACAGACAGACAGACAGACAGACAGACTGATATAGGTAATCAAACTGTTCCTGGAGTGGAATTAAATAGGCTCCCACCTGAAAACAGCCCAGCCTATTCAAAACTTCCCACGGTGACTTCTTGGTTTCCTTCTTCAGTGATCCATGGCAAGAACCTGGTGTCCATCCTCCACCTGCTGGTAGCTTTGGCCATGCATTTCCGGGCTACTATTCGGCTCCCTGAACATGTTTCTGTGCAAGTGGTCGTCGTAAAGGTAGGTACCCAAGAAAGATTTTAAGCTTTTCATGCATGTGTAATTAAGCTATGTGGTACTATAAAAGGAAAACAGTAATAAACCATCACTTCAAATATATTTATTTAAAAAATAATTTTTAAAATACAGACAATGCCACTAGTTTTGGGATAGTGGTGAATATCTGTAGCTCGGGTGTAGGATGAGGATAGAGGTTCGTTCTCCGAGATTGTGGGTTGCTGAATTTTGTTACCAGGCTAGGTAACATCTTCAGTGGAATTTAGGGGATGTCATTGTCGGTGTTCTTCTGCTTATAAGGGCTTTGTGTGGTCAGTAGGTCAGGTGAAGGTCACATCAGATCAGGGTTTTGTGACCCTGTTCCTCTAAGTCAGGGGTGTCAAACTCGATTTCATTGAGGGCCACATCAGGGTTGTGTTTGACGTTGGGGGCCAAGTGGGTGTGGCCATGGTGGGTGTGGCCAGCTCGATGTCATTCATGTCAGCGATGTCTGTAGCAGCCTGAGTCCTATGCCAGTGAAAATGGAGTCCCGAGCTCCGTTTTCACTGGCAGAGGATTGCTGGAGGCTGTCGCAGCTGAAAACGGTGGCCCTCTTGACCTCTGTTTTCGCTGACAGAGGCATAGCGGGCTGGTCCTTCGCTGTTTCCAGGGTGGCCCTGCGGGCCAGATCTAAGTACCTTGTGGGCCACATATGGCCCACGGGTCTTTAATTTGGCACCCCTGGTCTAAGTAGTGAGTCACCGATCACCAACACATTCTTTTTTCTCTTTGGGGAAATCATTCCCACTATTATAGCTTCATTTTTATTTTATTTTTTGCTTTAATTTATATGCCGCCCTTCTCCTGAGACTCAGGGTGGCTTACAATGCGTTAAGCAATAGCCTTCATACTTTTATATATTTATACAAAGTCAGCTTATTGCCCCCACAATCTGGGTCCTCATTTTACCTACCTTTGAAAGGATGGAAGGCTGAGTCAACCTTAAGCCTGGTGAGATTTGAACTTGCAGTAATTGCAAGCAGCAGATGCTAAAAACAGTGCTTTAGTCCACTCTACTACAGGCTCTCAACTTTTCACTTCTCTACGGCATTTTGTGGACACCCTATCATCTGCCTTCCCATCTGTCTGTCTGTCTGTCTGTCTGTCTGCCCATCCATCCATCCATCCATCCATCCATCCATCCATCCATCCATCCATCCATCCTGCTATGCTAGCTGTGTTGGTGAAGTTCGTTCTTTGGTGTCTTTTCTCTGCTACATTAGTAATGCTGTTACAATAAATGGGTTGTGTCAATCTGCAGAGTTTGTAAAGCTTGTACACCAATGGGGAAGATTAATACACCTTTCTGGTTTGAAAGTTTGCTTCTTATTTAAAGTTTGTCCAGATGTGGGGTAAGATTTTTTTCTTGTTGCTGAAGGCAGAAAAGTGTATCTGGTTAGGTTGTCTCCTGCCTTCAGAGATGTTTAACACTTCTATTAATTCTATCGGTTTGAGATAAAGGAGAACTGACTCTTTTCTAATTCTGCTCCTCTAGTTAGCAAAAAGAACACATTGCTTTCTTGTAAGGTGTCATTCCTATGCACTTCTTCAGTTACTTCTTCCAGCATTTCATTAGTCCTGACTTTGATTTTCTTCCAGAAGCGAGAAGGGTTACTTCAGACGGCCCATGTGACCGAGGAAATCACTACTACAACTGAGTAAGCTCTGTGTTTTTACTGCTGTGTGCACAAAGTTGAGCTCTCCATGTTACTTCATTTTGGTTGGCACATAGAATTGTTCTCTGGAATCAGATCAGAAAGTCCCAAAGTTGTTTTTTTCAGGAGGCAACTGGACTTCCTTGTTTTTTCTTTGAGGACGTTTCGCTTCTCATCCAAGAAGCTTCTTCAGCTCTGACAGGATAGTGGGGAACGGAAGGATTTATATTCCTTGCAGACAACTGGTCATTTGCATCCTTTTTGAAGGTCGTTGAAGCCCTTGGAAGTTTATCTGTGTCCTCAGGGTCACCTGAGTAGTGGAAATGGTTCCTGTAGTTAGCTTTTTTTTCCTCTGGAAATCCATTCCTACTCCCACACCATTCACCACTCAGGTGACCCTGAGGAATACAGGGTCTGTCCTACTACTTACCTTCGGATAGTTGCAGCCAGGCCTTGCACACCTCAGCCGATTTCTTCTGCCGGCAAGGCTTTCCTGAAGGCCTCTGTAGCCGATAACAGGGCTCCGGATCGATCCAGAGGGCTGTTATCGGCTGCAGACGCCTTCTGGAAAGCCTTGCTCGCCTTGCCAGATGAACAAGTTCCTGAAGGCCAAAATAGCAAAAAAGAGGCTGGGGGCGACGTGTGCATGTGAGGTGAGTCAGTGGATGACATTCCCCCTGAAAATAAGACCTGGTGCCTTTTTTTGTGGCAAAAAAAATTAAAATAAGACAGGGTGTTATTTTTGTGGAAACACGGGTAGCAAAGCAGACCTTTTCAGGCCACGAGACATAGAGATTAAAGGGGGACTGAAAGGGTTGTCTCAAAGAAAGACCTTGGAAATTCATATTATCATTCCATTGATGTGTTAGGAGATTTTACTTCCGTGGTTTTCAATATTCTGATATTTTTTGAGCAGTGATCTCTCTCTGGTCGCCCTCACCTGCTGCTTTCAAACGGAAGAGAGTTTGAGGAGCCATTATAGAAAGTGCCAGAAAGAGCTGTGGAGAGAGAGGTTCGGGGTGGGGGTGGTGTTCCAGAATTTTCTGGAACAAATCAGAGAAACATGCCGTAGGCCAGGGGTCAGCAACCTGCAGCTCTGGAGCCACATGTGGCTCTTTCAACCCTTTGCTGCAGCTCCCTGTCACTCAAAATATGTGTCACAACCACCAATGTGCGACACCCGCTGGCACACGATTTATTGAGCTTTTCAACCCCCAGTAGGCCAACCATGGATAAACCCAAGAAAAGAAAAGTTTCAGAAGAAAACAGAACATTTAATTGAACTACATACACTAATTTTGTGGCCACTCAAGAAATAGTCAGGCACGAGAAGGGTTTTGTGGCTCCCAGTGTTTTCTTTTCTGTGGGAAATGGGTCCAAATGGCTCTTTGAGTGTTTAAGGTTGCAGACCCCTGCCCTAGGCAATGTGGATAGCGATTCTGTATAGCTTTGAAAAGCTGTGCAGGCTAAAAACATCCGATGATGAAAAAGAGTCTCTTTGCATGATTCCTTAAGAACTATGAACATTTAGGAAGCCATTAATTATTATTTTTTTAATTTCTTGTTTCCAGAATGATGATGGGAAGGTTTGGTAAGTAAAAGATTTTAACTTGGAAAACTGAAGTTCTCAAAGAACTGAAATTGTGGCTTAAATTGTAGCTTAAACTCTTCAAGTTTATTATGATTAATGATATGAGATATTTATCATCATAAAATGTTAAGCATTTTGTGTCAAAGTTGACTGTAGTTTTGCTCAGTCCAGTCCAGTTTTCAAGCTGGGGTGGGGGGGGGCAATTATCTTTTCTGTTGCATCCTTCCATTTTCTCTAATTTCTGGGCTTCTTAATCAGCATGCTGGTTGGGGAATTCTATGAGCTAAAGTTCACATATCTTAAAGTTGCCAAAGGTTGAGAAACACTGGATTTAAAACCTTGTTCTGCTGCTGGTCTAATCCTGACAAACCTAGGATGCTGTATTGATCCAATTGGAAGATAAGGGTTCCTGGAGAGTGTGGGTGTGTATATATATCTGTGTAGTTTTGTGCTTTATATGTGAGAATGGTTTGTGTGTGCAAGAGAATGACCGCTATTTGAAGTTGTAGAATGAATTGATTTGATAAATGGGATGTTACATTTTACAGGCAATTAAATTTAACCAGGAGTTGTTAATTCAAGTAGATGCTTATTTTCCCGGAGTCTGCTGTTTTGTGGACCTGTGGTTTTTGACACCTATCTATGTGTACATACCTCTATACACATTGTACACATATAGAAGTATAGTCTTAATACAAATAGATGTGCACATTTATAAGGAGGAAAAATCCACGGGATTTGGTTGGGAAGCAAGGTAGCATATGAGATTTTTGTCTTGTGTTGACGTTTATTTATTCTTTTAGAAAACAGTATCATCTTAAATTTAAAACCCTCTTCCTTTTAGATAAACATACCCTGTTTCCCCTAAAATAAGACATCCCCTGATAATAAGTCCAGTCGGGCTTTTGAGCGCATGCACTAAAATAACCCCCCCCGAAAATAAGCCCGCCCTGAAAATATTTAAACACATGCACAGCCGGTCCCCTCCATTTCCTCTGGTTTCCTCCACGCGCCCCAAAATAATAAAACCTCCCCAAAAATAAGACCAAGTGCTTATTTCGGGATTCGAAAAAAATGTAAGACAGGGTTTTATTTTCGGGGAAACACGGTAGCAATAGCAATAGCACTTATATACCGCTTCACAGTGCTTTACAGCCCTCTCTAAGCAGTTTACAGAGTTAGCATATTGCCCCTAACAATCTGAGTTCTCATTTTACCGACCTCGGAAGGATGAAAGGCTGAGTCAGCCTTGAGCCTGGTGAGATTCAATCTGCCAAACTGCTGGCAGTCAGCAGTCAGCAGAAGTAGCCTGCAGTACTGCACTCTAACCACTGCGCCACCGTGGCTAATATACAGGGGTGGGTTCTACTTACCTTTACTACCGGTTTTCAGCGGGGCTGTGTGCGCGTTCGCTTTGCCCGCGCGCATGCGCAGAAGCATTTTGATGATGTCAGGTCGGTGGGCGGGGCCTCCCACCAGTTTTACTACCGGTTCTATAGAACCGGTGCGAACCGGGGGCAACCCGCCACTGCTCATATACTATGTCTAGTCATGTTTTCATTTTACATTGTGCTACATATAAAAATCGCTATGTATAGTTCTTTCCATTGAATTCTCACTATTTTAACAAACTTTTCTTTTTCTCTTTTAAACCAGAGCGAGATGCCTTTGATACACTCTTTGACCATGCCCCAGATAAATTAAGTGTGGTAAAAAAGGTAAAATTTGTGTTTAATGAGCCTCTTCATTTCTTTTGTTTACTGCGGGATGCTTGGTTCCCTTGGTGCAACGAAAAAGCCAATTTATGCAACTGAATGAAGAACAGGATAGCTAGACTCCTGGGATGCAGTACAGGTAGTCCTTGACTTACAACAGTTTGTTTAGTGACCGTTCAAAGTTACAACGGCACTGACAAATGTGACTTATGACTGTTTTTCACAGTTACGACCTTTGACGCATCCCATGATCATGAGATCAAAATTCAGATGCTTGGCAACTGGATCATATTTCTGACCACTGCAGTGTCCCAGGGGGTCACCTGATCCTCTTTTTGTGACCTTCTGACGAGCAAAGTCAATGGGGAAACCCAATTCACTTAACAACCGGGTTACTAACTTATCAACTGCAGTGATTCATTTAACAACTGTGGCAAGAAAGGCCGTAACATGAGACAAAGCTCACTTAACAAATGCCTAACAACAGAAATTTTGGTCTCAATTATGGTTGTAAGTTGAGGACTACCTGTGTATGACAGCCAAGAACTCAGAATTTAGGTTGCTATTTTAAATAGAATAATATTATCCAGGGTTGAGCTCAGCTTTAGGATAACCTTGTGCTCAGTGCTATATCTGTTCATGGGAATAAGCATGTGGAATATTATTAGACTTCCTCGGCAGTTGTGTGAAACTTGTTCCCCTAAATTCCAAATATTATAAATTTTGTACAATCCTCTGTTGCAGGTAAACTTCTGCTCCTTCTAATAAAACTGAGAACTGCTGTGCAGGTCTTATCAGATGAATGGAAGGCTTGAATGTTACTTTGAATTCTACCCGTGTTTTCTCAAAAATAAGACCGGATCTTATATTAATTTTTGCTCCAAAAGATGCCTTGGGGCTTATTTTCTGGTTAGGTCTTATTTTCAGGGAAATATGATACTAAAATGTGGGTCCATGTGGCCGACGATTTTACCTGGGGCTTATTTTTAGGGTAGGGCTTATATTACGTGCATCCTGAAAAAACCATGCTCGGGCTTATTTTCCGGTTGGGTCTTATTTTCAGAGAAACACGGTAAATAGTTAAGACACTATTATTTTTTTTAATTGAATATTGGTTGGATATTTATTTCTCTAATCACTGTATTCTTCCTTGCTTTTCAGTCCTTGATCACTTTTGTAAACAAACACTTAAACAAGCTGAATTTGGAGGTGTCGGAATTAGAAAGCCAGGTAAGACTTCTAAGAACAACATTGGATATCTATACTCCAGCTACTTGGACCCATAATTTAAACAAAAGCTACTGATGGCCCATTTGAAACTATTTTAGTAACTAGCTTATTTTATTGCTTATATCCCCAAATATTGATGGGAGATTATCAGGAGAGTTTTTACCATTTCCCACTGAACATTTTTTTGCTTTTGGTCTTTCTGCAAAAATATTATTATTATTATTATTATTATTATTATTATTATTATTATTATTATTATTATTATTATTATTATTATTAATAATAATAATAATACTACTAATAATAATACTACTACTAATAATAATAATAATAATAATAATAATAATAATAATAATAATAATAGAAAGGTAAAGAGACTATTAAAAAGACTATAGGATTCAGTTAGGGTATTTTAGCAGTAGTGTGGAAGTGGCTTGCCATGGCCTTTTTCCAGAATGCTCTTCTACATCCCAATAGCCCTCTACTGTAGGATTTCCTGGTGGTCTCCCATCCAAATTTTAACTAGGCAGAATTGTGCTGAGCTACCACCTGCTCAACTGAAAGGAGACTTATATGACATAGCATTTGTATCCCCAACCAAACAAAACAAACGCAGCAGGCGATTGTGCTGATGTTTCGCTGTGCATTGTTCCTAACATTCAGTGAAATGTTGTTTTTATGAATGTGAGTTCTAAAGATGAACTGTGTCTCTATGGCGTATGGCAACTAGGTATGAGCCAGCCGTGTCTTGCAGTGTCCTGCAGCTACCAGAAAGGCTAATGCAGTCTTAGGTTGCTTCAATAGAGGGATAGTTTCAAGATCATGTGAAGTGATAGTACTTGAAATACCGCATACAGTTCTGGTCATCACGATATGAAAAAAAATTGCTGAGACTCTAAAAACTGAGCAGAGAAGAACAACAAAGCTGACAAAGTTTATGGAAGCTAAACTGTATGATGAATGATTGAGGGAACTAATACATCTAGTCCAGGGATACTATTCAGCAGGTTCTGACAGGTTCTGGAGAACCGGTAGCGGAAATTTTGAGCAGTTCGGAGAACCGGTAGCGGAAATTTTGAGCAGTTCGGAGAACCAGCAGATACTACCTGGCTGCCCCAGAGTGGGGTGGGGTGTGAATGGAGATTTTGCAATATTCTTCTCCCAGGAGTGGGGAGGGAATGGGGATTTTGCAATATCCTTCCCCTGGAGTGGGGTGGGAATGGAGATTTTGCAGTATCCTTCCCCTGCCACGCCCACCAAGCCACACCCACAGAACCGGTAGTAAAAAAAGTTGGTTTTCACCACTGCCCCTGATCCAAAGCACCTGAGGGCAGGATAAGAAATCACGGATGGAAGATCATTAAGGAAAGACCCAACTTAGAACTGAGGAGAAATTTCCTGTCAATGAGAACGATTCATCAGTGGAATGGCTCTGCCTCCAAAAATTGTTGGTGGTCCATCACTGGAGCTTTGCAAGAAAACGGACAGCTATTTGGTAGAAAGAGTCTCCTGAAGACCTCTAGAAGACCTCTAAGGTCCCTTCTAATCTATTACTCTGTGTTCTAAGCAAGTACCATTGCACTCTTCAGTATCTGTCAGCTCAAAGGCAAGGTTGGGTGGCTTGAGATCTGAATGAGAATTGATCGATTCCTGGATCACTTGGGAACACTTTGGGAATTCTTCTAGACATCCTCTAAGGCAGGGGTCTGCAACCTTGGCAACTTTAAGACTTGTGGACTTCAACTCCCAGAATTCCTCAGCCAGCAAAGAGGAATTCTGGGAGTTGAAGTCCACAAGTCTTAAAGTTGCCAAGGTTGGAGACCCCTGCTCTAGGGTTTCCCTCCTTAGCTGAAAATTAATAACCAAAACTGTTGAATATTCTGCTCAGACTCAGCCTGCCCAAAATGTCGCCGATAGAGGTGGTGGCCATGTTGACTGGAAGATCTTCAGCCCAGTGAAGGTCTTCTGCAGCCGCTTGATGCTCATTGTTGTGGCTCCGTTACCTGAGCCTGTGTTATCGGAGGGAGAAGGCTCCGAACATGAAGGAGAGGAGTTGGCCAGGCCTCCCTCTCCAGGACCCTCCTCTCTGGCAATGCCTCAGGTGTCTCCCGTAGGAGAAGAGATTGGCCAGGAGCCAGGTATCTCCTCGCAGTCGGACAGTGACGGAGATAAGTCTTGGGTGGATCCACGCCAGCATCGGAGAGACAGGCGCGCGCAGCAGAAGAGGAGGCGTGTCAGAGATTAAGCTGAGTCACTGGACCACACCCCACAGGGGATAAAAGGGGGTGGCCATTCAGACTCTGTGACGAACAAAACAAACTACTAGCGAGTCACATTGTATCTTTGAAACAACGTTATCTGCCTTGGATTTAATACGGACTGGACTTGACAATTCTTGAACTGTGTGTATCTTGTTTGGGTTTATCTGTCGGAGGAACAACCCCTCCCTCTATGACTAAAGTTCTTGGCAAGCAGCTACTGGGTTGCTGCCAAGCCTCTTATCGAAAGAATTTGTTGTCTGCCAGTTTTATTTAACCCCTGGCTATCTGTTTGTATGCGTGTGTGAGACGGGGACAGAACACTCATCTTCATATCTGGCACTTCTTCTCAGTTTGCAGACGGCGTCTACTTGGTGCTACTGATGGGCCTCCTTGAAGATTATTTTGTTCCTCTCCATCACTTCTTCTTAACACCTGAAAGTTTGGATCAGAAGGTGAGCAGTAATCACACCGGGCATTTTATTTATTTATGAAAATCGATGCAACCATGTGAATCCCTCTCAGTGACTTCATGCTGCTTATAAGGATAAAAACCCAATATTTATAAAAGCGATACTCTCCCATCCCCCTGAGGACAACAGTCAGTGAAGCCATTTGATGAGCTCACACCAGAGGTGGGTTTCAGCAGGTTCTGACCAGTTCTGGAGAACCGGTAGCAGAAATTTTGAGTAGTTCGGAGAACCGGTAGTAAAAATTCTGACTGGCCCCGCCCCCATCTATTCTCTGCCTCCTGAGTCCCAGATGATTGGGAGGAAATGGGGATTTTACAGTATCCTTCCCCTGGAGTAGGGTGGGAATGGAGATTTTACAGTATCCTTCCCCTGCCACGCCCACCAAGCCACACCCACAGAACCGGTAGTAAAAAATTTTGAAACCCACCACTGGCTCACACCCTTCAGGAGTTCCCAGACCTGTTGGCAAAACTAGCTATTCAGGGCCTTGTGAAAGTGTCAAAGGCAGATACAATCCTTGGTTGTATAAACAGAGGCATAGAATCAAAATCAGGTGAAGTATTAGTTCTGCTTTATAAAACCTTAGACCACATCTGGAATACTGCATTCAGTTTTGGTCATCAGATTACAAAAAAGATATTGAAATTTTTTTTGGGGGGGGCAAATTGCAAAGAAGAGCAACTGAGATGATTAAAGACCTGGAGACTAAAACATGAAGGACATGAAGTTGTGAGAATTGGATATGGCCAGTCTAGAGAGAGGAAGGACTAGGAGGGACATGATAGCAGCATTCCAGCGTTTGAGGAGCTGCCACAAAGAAGAGGGCGTCAATTTATTTTTCCAAAGCACCAGAAGGCAAGACAAGAAACGATGGATGGAAACTCATCAAGGAGAGAAGCAACCTGGAATTAAGGAGAAACTTCTTGGCAGTGAGGACGATTAACCAATAGAACACCCACCACTTCAGAGGTGGTGGGTGCTTCATCACTGGAGGTTTTTAAGAAAAGACTGGACAGCCACTTGTCTCAAATTGTATAGGGAGTTGGACTAGAAGACCTCTAAGGCCCCTTCCAGTTCTATTCTGGAAGGGACCTGATTGAAGTGGGGGCCAATCTTATTTCTGTGGATGATGTTCTACACAGGGGAAGCCACCATGAAGAAACCTTTCTTCTTGGACTCATTAGATAGACTTTCTTAGGGGAGGGGATCCATAGCATTCCCTACCTCCCTACTCTGGTGGGTCAGGTAAGTGTGAGTAAGTAAGTAAGATGAACAACGACAGGAGACTCAAGAACAAGACCAAGAGGATAGAAGTAAAGCGGAGAGGGTAGAAGGACTCATGCAGATCTACCCTGCACAAAACCATGCGAGCCACTGCAGTTTGAACAATGGAAGATTCCTGATACTTTTCAAGGGCAACCTCATGTAGAGTGTTCAAGTGGGGAAGTGTCTAAGAACCTGGGTAACTGTGAGCAGAAATTATTAAACTAGGAAAGGGCATAACCGGCACACAATCTTCAGTTGCGAAAAGTCCCTCCTGGCCACCACTGGTACCTGCTCTTTGAGCAGGAATTATGAGTCCAGAAGAATCCCCAGATTACATACTGGGTCTAATTGGGGCCATGACACTCCATCCGAGACCAAAAGTGGCAATTCTGTAGGGACTGAAGAACCTCAAACCCAGAGCCATTCCGTCTTGCCAGGGTTCAGTTTCAGCCCATTTCTTCCCATCTGGTCTTTAAAGGTTTCCAAGCACCACAAGAGGGAAGTCACAGCATCGCTTAACTCACCGTGGGCTGAGACATGGGTGTCATCAGCATATTGATGATATCTCAGCCCACGGTGGTGCATGATCTCACCCAACGGCTTCATGTAGATGTTAAACAGAAGTTGGAGAAAGTGCCGAGCCCTGCAGGACTCTGCAAAAACAGGAGACCAGGGCTGAACCTCTTGCTTCCTATCGACACTGACTGAGAGCGAGTCCAGAGGAAGGAAGTGAACTAGGACAATATAGACACTCTCCGTTTCCAACTCCTGAAGCCACTCCAGAAGGATACGATGGTTGCTGGTGTCGAAGACTGCCGAGGGCAAGTAGAGGAAGTTTGAATGTACTATCCTCATCCTGATTCTGCCAGAAATTAACAAAGAGCATGACCAATGCTGTTTCCATCCCATAGCCAGGTCTGAACCCTGACTGGAAAGGGTCTAGATCAGGAGTCCCCAATCCCTGGTCCTGGACCAGCACGGACCACAGCAGAAACCAGACCATGCAAACAAGTGAAGCCCCATCCACGGGATGCACGCAGCATATGAAACCATGGGCTTCCCAGTCCACAGAAGAAACCTCTCTCCGTGGAACCTGTCCCTAGTGCCCAAAGATTGGGGTCCGTTGATGTAGATAATCTATTTCATCCAGGATTATCTAGAGCTGCCGCAAAGCCACGTTCTCAAAACAACCTTCCGAGATTCTGTCTGGTTATGACACTTTTGTTTTTAAACGGATAGAGCTTCGATTGCATCATTGCTGCTGCCATCTTGACTTTTTTGGACCGCGCCCGGTGGACACCTCTGCAAACAGACAATACATAAGTGGAATGCACTTAGGTGAGCCTAAGTCAACTGATTTTCAACCTTGGGAACTTTTAAGATATGTGGACTTCAACTCCCAGAATTGTTCAGCCCAGAGAATTCTGGGAGTTGAAGTCCACACATCTCCGCGTTCCAACAGTTGAAAAACACCGGCCTAAATGAAGAACACAAGGTTGAGCCTCTCCTTGTATTGGGTGCATTCCACTGGTGGGTTCCTCCCGGTTCGGTCCGGTTCGGCCGAGCCGGTAGCGGTGACGATATGACGTCACCGAACCGGTTCTCCCCCCCCTCCCACCCCCCACCCTCCCTCCCACCCCCACCCCCCCCACATTATTCTTACCTTTTATTTGGTCCTACCCCCGATCTATTGCTGCCTCCTGAGTCCCAGCTGATGACTAGAGGGAAAAAAACTGTTTAAACTCTTGCCGCAGGGCTTCAAAGGGCCGTCCTACAGCTGATCAGTGTTAAAAGCAAACAAATGAGTCGGGTCGTAAGTGCGAGGACTGGTTGTAAGTGTGAGGACCTTCCTGAAATGACTGACCAGCTAGCCACGCCCACCTAGTCACATGACATCAAAGCCACACCCACAAAATAAGCCACGCCCACAGAACCGGTAGTAAAAAAATTTAGAACCCACCCCTGGTGCATTCACTCATGATAGCTGTTGCCTTTTCATAAAATTGGTTACTCAGAAAAGAGGTTAGCAGCCATTACAAGAATCTAATCATGCCATTATGTTGTCTGATTCCTTCTTCAGGTTCACAATGTCTCTTTTTCTTTTGAGCTGATGCAAGATGCGGGGCTTAAGAAACCAAAAGCGCGACCAGAAGGTATTGCCTGAAGATCTGGAACTGAAGTTCTCAGAAAGTAAACTTAAATAAATTAAAATAAACTTAAGACCCTCCATGTCTGGCCAGAGGAGATGAGCAATTGCTTCTTGCAAATGAGAGCAGTATTAAACTCATCCTGCCTGCCCTAATGCTGCTAGGAATTTTAAGCCCTAAGCACCAAAAGAGCCTTGGTGGGGCAGCGGACTAAAGTGCTGTTAAATAGCACTTAACTGCCAGCTGCCTGCAATTACTGCAAGTTCAAATCTCACCAGGCTCAAGGTTGACTAGGCCTTCCATCCTTCTGAGGTAGGTAAAATGAGGACCCGGATTGTGGGGGCAATAAGCTGACTTTGTATAAAAAAGAACACCGCTTGGGGGGGGCGTGGGCGTGAAAGCCCTACTAAGCAGGTATATACAAAAGTATGAAGGCTATTGCTTAACGCATTGTAAGCCACCCTGAGTCTCTGGAGAAGACCAATTAATCGAACCAATTAATTAATTAATTAATTGCATGTAAACTAAAACTGTGCTATAGGACAGTACTCAGACATCATTAACCATAAAACCTCACCATATATAAAGCTATTAAATAAAATCCTAAAATATCAAGGTTGCCTATGCTTAACCTTAAAGTGTACTTCATTCCAATAGGAATGTTTAGTATTGAAATGTTTAACGCTATCTGTGCCCCAAGATTATTTTTAGATTAGCACTAAAGATAAAAATTTCACTCTAAGGCTGCCCCCAGATTATTTCTTGCCAGAGAACCCTAATCCTAAATTCACTCTAATGTCAATGGTAACTTTTACCCCTAACAAATATCCCCAATCCTAGGATAATTCTGAAACTATCACTGAAATGAACTTTGGATCTCGAGATAGACCAAGCTTGAATTCACCTTGATGCCAACAAGAAGTTTATATAAATATGTTTATATAAACATATATAAACTAGCACTAAAGATAAGACTTGTTAAGGTTATTGTTGTTGTGTTACCAACCAGCAGTGTAGATTGCACAGAGAAACGTTGCTGAGAGCAATGAATAAGAGATATGCAAACTGGTTTATCAAAAGCTTACTTTATAGTAGAAAAACAGTTTCATAGTCTTTAAACAAATTCCAAGTCTTTGCCAGTAAATCAGTCCAGTAGCTACAGAATCTTCTTACTCAACAAACAGTAGTTGGTTAGAATAACAAACTCACTCTGGTTCACAAACCACGATGGTTGCAGATCCATCAAACGATGATTACAGATAACAACTCCTCTCAATGGTAGCTTATCATCACAGCTTCATCATCTCATTATCTTCATACACAACGGCAGCATAGCATAGCAGAGCAGCTTCCTCATCAACAGCAGATCATAGCAGCTTCCTCATCAACAGCAGATCATAGCAGCAACAGAACACGTTACAGAAGCTTTGCTTAAATATTCTCACAACCAGTAATTATGTGATTACAGCATGACTCAGCATTAAAGCCACATAATACAGTTTCAGCTTAAAGTTACAATACACTTATATTGCCTGGACAACATAGTTAGGCTCAAACCATATCCTAACAAGACTTTTTCAGTTGCAATTCAAAATCACGTTTTGGTAAAGAAAAGCCACTACTATCAGGCCTGGAAGCCATCTTTTTTGTTGGTTCTTCAGGCCTGCCACATTTATTACGACTGTGGGAAACTGGGAGGGGGGTTTGTATGGAGCCAGGGTGATATATAGTCATAATAACATTCCTTTCTCGGAGAGTCAAGGTCATCTTGCCCTGCACCTGGATGGCTGGAACTGGGAGGCATCTCCAGTTGGGATGGTGCTTTGATTGGACCATGTAATGGCCATGTGGATGTTGGGGCAGGGACTTGAATTTTCCTTTCAGTGTGGAAAACCTGGAAACTTTCAGATTTGGGTTTTCCCAGATGTGCCATTATGACATCTCTAATAAAATGGAACTTTGAGGAACTTCAAGCCTTGGAGTTTTCTTTCGTTGGGGGTGTTACTTGAAACCCTGACAACTACATGTTTTCCTTTTTGTTTCTCCCTTAGATGTTGTCAACCTGGATCTGAAGTCTACCTTGCGGGTTTTATACAACTTGTTCACGAAGTACAAGAACGCAGAGTGACCTGAACTTCTCCAGAGACCGCAAGGGGTGTCCCAGAAAACTGCCTTTGATTTTTTCCTTCCTATGTTTTGTTGTCTGTCCAGTCAGTTTCCTAACTTGGTGGCCTTCAGTTGGGTTGGTAGGCAGTTCCCATTATCTGACATGAGTGAGACCAGTTCAAGAACGAAAACAGTTGTCCAATAATCTGGAAGCTAACCAGGTTGGGGATGGCTGGTTTCTGTTTGTTTTTTTGTGTTGTAAACCCTCTGTGCTTAGAGCCCACAGCCTGCCTTTGGAAATGATTTTTTTCTCCCTGGAAATATCTACCGTACTTTTCGGAGTATAAGACACACTTTTTCCCCCTCTAAAAGAGGGAGGAAATGTTGGTGTGTCTTATACACTGAATACAGCCATTTTTGGCCTCCCGAAACTTCGCCCCACGGGTCCCATTTTCACCAAAAACGGGCCCGTTTTTCACAAAAACACTGTGTGCAGAGGGTTTGGGAGGCCTGCAGAGTGCTCCCGGGGGTTGGGGACGGCAAAAACGCGATGCGTGGGGGGTTTGGGAGGCCAAAAATGGGCCCGTTTTTCACAAAAACGGTGCACACAGAAGGTTTGGGAGGCCTGCAGAGTGCTCCTGGGGGTTGGGGAGGGCAGAAACCGGATGCATGGAGGCCAAAAACTGTTCTTGTTTTCCTCTTCGAAAACTTGGTGCATCTTATAGTCCGAAAAATACGGTAGGTTCTGCTTTAGTCTTCTGCAGAACTGTTGCTTACAGTCTTCCCTGTTGAGCCATAGTTGCTCAAGTATTCTAACTGATTCCAACAATGGGGTCGCAAACTGGCCAGGCATTGTTGAGAAGAAAGTGCCGTGTCTGGAAGTTGGCATAGGTTCAGTCTGGGCTCCAAATCTCAACTTCTGCAGTGAACATGCTTGAGTCCCATCACCTTGGTAGTATAATGGAAACAACACGACCTTCCTAGCAAGGTCATTGTAGGGCTTGTGCAAGGCGAAAGCTTATAGGAATGCTAATTGTGATGTGAGCTGGTTTTTAAAAATGTGTTCTGGATGAGAATGATAGTGATCAATTTGTGGAAGGAGAGCTCCTGTTTTCCAGATTTTCCAGGAGTAATTCTGTGTCCTTTTTGCCCTGATTTAGGCACATCTAGGCTTCCTTTTCATATTTCGGGAGCGGTGATCTAAGGCTGTTTTCTAAATCGATGACTGCATTGCTTCCCTTTTGATATCACCTATCCCATGACCTCACTCCGTATATATATTGTACATCTCGGATGGCATAAATTGCCCGTTTTGAATAAAATAAAACCTTTTCTGATGAAAATTCTGGGTGTATAGAGTTGTCGGTTCCCACAAAGCTTGCTTTGCAAATGGGGATTCCTCATTAAGACAGAGATTGATGGCCTGCAAAGGAAGGATAATCTTTCATCTTAAAATAATGCACTCCTGTTAGCCTCAGAAAAAGGAGTGGACTTGTAACTCTTTGCAATCTGCGGTTCAAACTTTCTCTTCTTAAAAATGGATTAAACATGCACCACAAACTTTCCGTAAAGAGGCTTCTTGAACTAAGTCAGTAGCAACATTCTTGCAAGGTAGGCTGGTCTGAGATAAAGTGACTGGGCCAAAATCATGTTGTATGGGACTTGAACATGGCTCTGCCTACTCCAAAGTCGTCATACTCAGATGTGATATTCAGCCGGCTTGTACCAGTTCAGGCGAACCAGTAGGTCCACCCACCTGTCCTGGCTCTATGCTATCCTATTTAGAGATGTTTTTGAGGCCGGGTGCATGCACGGAAGGCTACGCGCATGTGTGGAAGGCGTGTGTGTGAAGTGACCATGTGCACGCGGGGTGAACCAGTATGACAAAATGTGAAACCCACTGCTGGTCATACTGCTCTCCTTCAAATAATCCAGGAATGAGAAACATTGTTTCGACAACTCAAAACAGTGGCTAAGACACTGTGTTTGTCGATCGAAAGGTCGGTAGTTCAGCGTTTCGAATCCCTAGTGCCGCGTAACGGGGTGAACTCCCGTTATTTGTCCCAGCTTCTGCCAACTTAGCAGTTTGAAAGCACGTTAAAAAAAATGCAAGTAGAAAAATAGGGGGCACTTTTGATGGGAAGGTAACAGCGTTCCGTGCGCCTTTGGCGTTTAGTCATGCCGGCCACATGACCACGGAGACGTGTTCGGACAGCACTGGCCCTTCGGCTTGAAACAGAGATGAGCACCGCCCCCCTAGAGTCGGGAACAACTAGCACATATGTGCAAGGGGAACCTTTACCTTACACAATAGGGAAGTGCAGTTTTTTCTATTTGATTTTTATTTTTTTAAGTGTTCTTTTTATGAAAGGCTTTAAAGAAAATATGAACAAAAATGTGTAAAATGCATAAAATGTAGAATGCAAATAGTGGACCGTGGGTAAGCAAATAGAATAGAAAAAACACTATTTTCCAATAACGGATACAATTATAATAAACCTATTTCTTCGGAGAAAAAGAAAATCCCTGTTAAACTATAAAAAAGCCTGCTTATCGTGGCATAAATTATTAACTTACCCTGTAAAGTATAATGAAATGAATCAATACTAGCAATTTAATTTTCCAGAAAGTTGAGTTATAGACTCGATGTAGAAAAATCTAATTTGGGTATAGTACAGAACCACATGTTCAATTATACTCAAGGAATTGCTTCCAATTAGGATTTAATGTGATGTTGAATTTATTTTTTTAATCGTATTTGATGCTTTCAGATGGTGTTTATCAATCTTGGCAACTAAGACATGTGAATCTCAACTCCCAGAATTCCCAAGCCAACATTCATCTCAAAAGTTGCCAAGTTTTAGAAATGCTACTTTATGGAGTTGGAGGACGATTTGTCTCCCCCAAAAGACACCTTTTCTTCTTACCAAATGTTGGCTTTGGTTCTCAGGTTACTGATATGATTGGTCTCGGCTTCTCGTAGCCCGCGATCACCAAGACACAGAAATCACACGTGGTTTGCTCAGTGAGGTATCCTGGTTTATTAGTGACTACAGCTCGTCGTGAAGCCGGAATGCAAAGCAATGCAAAGACACGGCTATCGCACGCCAGCCGCAGCGTCTTATTATAGAGCCAGCCTAACTCTGGTCAGCTGGGTGCTTTCAAATTCCCCGCTGCTCCAGGCGCACAGGAGTGATGACATCATTGCCGGTCTGGTAGGTATTGCCGCTGGCCGCCTGGCTCTGCTCTCACAGGTCCCTTTCGCGGCTCGTGCTAAACCCCCCTCCCCGTGCTCCAAGACACCTAGTCGCAAGTCTAACCCCATCACCAGCACCTCATGTCTCCCGCACCCACAACCGCCCCCAGAAGGCTGCTGTATTCATGGTGTTCATGACCATGGTGTCGAGTGCTGCTTGACGCTCGACAATTGGAATATCTATGGAGATTCTCAGTCATCCAGGTCATGGGTGTCCCAAAAGTGCTTTTTCAAGAAGCAACTGGACTTTTTGGTTTTTCTTTGAAGACGCTTCGCATCTCATCCTGGATAAGAAGCGAAACGTCTTCAAAGAAAAACCAGAAAGCCCAGTTGTCTCTTGAAGAAGCACCTTTGGGACAGATATGTTCAGAAGTTATAATCTGCATGGCTGGTACTGTTCGCTTGGGGAATGGATGCTGTGGAGACATTGTTTCTCCTGTTGTGACCTAGGCTTCCTGAGTCATTAAAACACATGAGTAGTCCCAAAAACCTCTTTTATTGCAACAGCTGTGAATTACGTTCATTCACAGCTGAGTCTCAATTAGTTGCAAAAAGTCCTTCGGGAGAAGTCCTTCAGGATAATTACCAATCTTTATCTCCCTTGACACCAGGGGTGAAATGCTCCCAGTTTGGACCGGATCAAGCGATCCGGTAGCGATCGTGGCAGGTGGTTTGGAGAACCGGTAGCGATGGCGGTGTGAGGCTCCGCCCACTCGCCCGGGTGTTGTTACTTCCTGCATTTAAAAGGTAAAAAAAAGGCTCTGACGATCGCGCGTCACAGCTGTAATCGTCAGAGCCTTTTTTTAACCTTTTAAAAGGATTTTTTTACAACCTATTCGCCTGATTGTAATTATACAAAATAATTGTATTATTTGTTTTATGTTGGTGAAATAATGAAAAACCGTAAGGAGTGGAATGGGTGTTTTATCTCTATGCTTTTCTGGAACAATATATCTCTATCCATGGCAATTTGCATGAATAGATCTAACTTGAATTGTACTGCAGACGCTGGTGAAAAAATAGAACGGGGACGTTTCCCCAATTATTTCTAAGACAAATATTTGCAAACAGTTTTTTTTAAAAAAATACCCCTGAAATTTCTTGCAACAATAACTTTTGTTTTTTGTTTTGTTTTTTGTTTTTTGTTTTTTTTATTAAATTTATATACCACCCTACTCCCGAAGGACTCAGGACGGTGAACAGGCACAAAATAAAATACATCGATACTTAGAAACAGATTAAATAATTTAGCCCGAGACAATTAAAAAATCCCAATAATTTAAAACAGATTAAAATTTTGATTTAAAAGAATTTTAAAACGGGAGAAAATTAGGCCAGGCCTAATTTATACTAATCAGTATACTAATGTATACTGATACTTAGGGGCAACCAGTGGTGGAATTCAAATTTTTTTACTAACAGTTCTGTGGGCATGGCTTGGTGGGCGTGGTGTGGTGTGGCTTGGTGGGCGTGGCTTGGTGGGCGTGGCAGGGGAAGGATACTGCAAAATCTCCATTCCCACCCCACTCTGGGGCCTGCTGAATAGCACCCTTGGGGGGGGGGGCAACCAACATTTATTGTAGTCCTAAAAGTCAGGGTTTCATTCTGAAAACGGGAAGCAGACACATGAAAATGAAAACCGCATCTTGAGTGAGAAAGCGAACAAGCCAGGACATTAAAAGTTTGGCTTTGAAAGGCAGAGGTGATGGGTACTTAGATTTCTATAGCAACCTTTTCTGTTTGTACCTGTTTAAGAGGGTGTTGAGCCCAGATTGTGATGTAATTTCCTTTTGGTTTTGCAAATATCCAAGCTCCACATTAGAAACTCAAGAAAACAAGGAAGTTACATTTTTTTCAGTTGACTAAGGGAAACCCCCCCCCCCCAGTTTGTATTTCTTGATGATGTCTGCAAAGGTAAGCACTTAATCTATTTTACATAAGCCTAAATCTAATTCTCTTGCTACCCCAAAAAATTCTTACATCTACATAAATTCCCATGAAAAACAGCAACAGCAGTCCAAACAATAAGTACAAAAGAGCCACTTTTCATGAACGGCCATATAATTTTGGTAGATAAAATAATAATAATCTATTTTCCCCCTTAAGGTTTATTGGTCTTTTGCATTTAGCGATAAAAGCTCAGCTTAACATGCAATGTTTTGCAAATTCTTGCCCTGATCATCAGTTGTCAACTGTCTGTTACAATTTGGTGCCAAGCAAAGTCCCGCCTCAACTTATCAATTTATCAACACCACCCCACAGAGAGGCCCACAACTTGGGTGTCCTCCTGGATTCACGGCTATCTTTAGATCATTTGACGGCCGTGGCCAGGGGTGCCTTTTATCAGGTTTGCCTGATCCGCCAGTTGCGTCCCTTTCTGGATCGGGATGCCTTGCGCATGGTTACTCATGCCTTAGTCACCTCCCGTATGGACTACTGTAATGCTCTCTACATGGGGCTCCCCTTGAAAAATACCCAGAAGCTCCAACTGGTCCAGAATGTAGCCGCGCTGGTGATTATGGGCGCAGCTTGTTGCGCCCATGTAACACCTCTCCTACGCGAGCTACACTGGCTCCCAGTGGTCTTCCAGGTGCGATTCAAGATGCTAGTCATCACCTTTAAAG
Organism: Pantherophis guttatus; assembly: GCF_059756535.1. NCBI lineage: Eukaryota > Metazoa > Chordata > Lepidosauria > Squamata > Colubridae > Pantherophis > Pantherophis guttatus. Next base: position 79,363,025 of record NC_142069.1, read on the forward strand.
CGCTCCATGACTTAGGACCTGGGTACCTACAAGACCGTCTTTTGCCACCAATAGCCTCCCACCGACCAGTTCATTCTCACAGGGAGGGACTACTCAGGGTACCGTCAGTCAAATTATGACGACTGGCGACTCCCAGGGGGAGGGCCTTCTCTGTGGGGGCTCCAACCCTTTGGAATGAACTGCCCCCTGAGATACGAAATATCCCTGATCTCCGTGCTTTCCGCCGTGCCCTCAAAACCCTGATGTTCCAACAGGCGGGGCTAAACATATGAACATGTGAATGTTTTTAAAATGTTATCTAATTTTAGGTTCTATTTAATTGGGCCAAACTATGTTATAATAATAATTTTAATTAGCAATTTTATGATGTTTATGTATCTATAGATATTATGTATCTATATTTCTTGACTGTACACCGCCTTGAGTCCTACGGGAAAAAGGCGGTATAGAAATATAATAAATAATAAATAAATAAATAAATAAATAAATAAATTTATCTTTATGATAAATAATATCTTCTTTAATTAGCCATTCATTTGCCCAAAGTGGCATTCCTAGGGTTACTCCATTGCATCACCTTATGAGGCTGTGTTGACATATTGACAGAGACTGTTAACATTTGACATAAGGAAAGTCTTAGGAAAAAAACCTTGCTGTGATATTTAACTACCTTTTCAGCTGTTCTCTTAAAGAGTCCTTTAAGTCAGTATTTATCTTAAAAACATAAAAATGCATAAGCCTGCCAAATGCAATAATACCGAGAGAGGAAGAAGGAAAAAAAAAAAAGTCTTAAGAATAGAATGAAAAAAGTTTGCTTAAAGGTTACGGGTTGGTAGAAGAAGATCCAGCTGTATTGTTTTTGGATGCGTACACACACTCGTCATCTGCCATTTGTCCAACCTTTTCATGGCTTAAATAATGATTTTTTTTTGAAAGGGCACCGCCTGTCTCCCAGATTCTGTTCTCTTTAAAAAGAAAAGGAAACCAACCTTGTAATAATGATGTCCTATACCTGTAGCTCCGGGGTCGGCTGCTGGGGGTTTACAGGGGTTCGGGAGAACCTCTAGCTAAGATTCTCTGCAGTTCGGAGAAGCCCCAAATCCTACTCCTGGCTGGCCTCGCCTACCCCTCCCTTCCCAGGAGTCACCACACGGCCCGTTTTGGATGCAGGTGAGTGCAGGGCGCGCATGGAAGTTTGGGGAGGGCGAAAAACAGGCCTACCAGAAGTTCAGGAAGTTCCAGAGGGCCTCCAGAGCCTGGGGAGGCCATTTTTGCCCTCCTGGAGGCTTGAGGAAAGCCTCTGGAGCCCGGGGAGGGCAAAAACCCCGTGATGCAGGAGGCCGACTAGGCCACACCCACCATGGCCATGCCCACTCAGCAACCAGGCAGAGAACCCCTTGCTAAAAAAATTTTGAAGTCCATCCCTGTATAGTTCCATGCTTTGGAACCGGTGAGAAATTGATTACAGTACAGCCACAAACTGGGGCTTCCTGTGTTCAGATGTAACACCTTTCCATTGTGCAGTACTCTCTCTCTTAAACATACAATATTAGATTTGCTAAAAGGATTGTGGAAAAAGCTGCCTGTTTTTGGCGTATGAGCTGGGTCTAAAAGGCTTTCCATCATTTCTTTGTATTAGCTTTTTTTTGGCTGCTGCCACACACTGCTGACTCATATTTAAGTGATTGTCCCTCTTGGAAGAAACGTCCACCTGGGTTCAGTTCCAAGTGGGGAAGAAAGACACTGGAAACATGGAGACTGCTTGGAAAGATGGTTTTTTAATGGTGGACAGGATCATCACATGCCTTGATGATGTTGGGTGAAGGAGAAAAAAGGGGAGAGATGCTGAGAGTGCCTGAATTTTAAACCTTTTCTGGGCTTTTGAATTTGAGCTTGTATTCTGATTGGTTGTCAGACTCCTGTAGGGCCATGTAGGACCAATTCTGTAGGCTGTCCTGTGTCCCAAGCTTGGTTGAGCCTTCCCAGGTGCCATGTGGTGAATTCTGTTGCTAGATGGATAGAGGGCTAATCCTATCTTTGTTGGATCTTGGGTGAGGGCATTTGCCTATGAATAGACCTAGCTATCTCTTTATCTTTTAAGTGTAGACATCTGCTGTGGGCTATTGAGAGTGTGGGGGCTATTAAGAGTGAGTCTGCTTCAGGGGTGGGTTCTAAATTTTTTTACTACCGGTTCTGTGGGCATGGCTTATTTTGTGGGTGTGGCTTGGAGGTCATATGATTAGGTGGGCGTGGCTAGCTGGTCAGAGTCATTTCTGGAAGGTCCTCGCACTTACGACCAGTCCTCGCACTTACGACCTGACTCATTTGTTTGCTTTTAACACTGATCAGCTGTAGGACGGCCCTTTGAAGCCCCGCGGCAAGAGTTTAAACAGTTTTTTTCCCTCTCGTCATCAGCTGGGACTCAGGAGGCAGCAATAGATTGGGGGTGGGACCAAATAAAAGGTAAGAATAACGTGGGTGGGTGGGGGATGTGTGGGAGGGCGGGGGGGTGGAGAACCGGTTCGGTGACATCATATCGTCACCGCTACCGGCTTGGCCAAACCGGACCGAACCGGGAGGAACCCACCACTGGTCTGCTTCCTGCCTAAAAAAACATGTTTCTCCATTTCTCATCCAGGGAAATATAATATTCTGCCTTTTTAATATTTCCTAAAATGTTTCACTTTCCTAGGAGACGGGTGGGTGCTAACTTCCTACATCCCCTAGGACTCCAAAGATCTCCACACTCTGGAGATGAAGAATGCATGATCTCCACAAAACCATGGACTTGTACCAGATGGTAACTGCTCAGATCATATAACTGGTCGCATACATCCTTAACAGCGGATGGCTTGAAATCTGAAGGTGGAAGAGACAATCCTTAATATCCTGTCTTTATCACCTGGAGGTTGGATTATCACAATGCTGTCTCCTTGGGGTTGCTCGGAAAGTAGCCAGAAAGTTCAGCTGCTGAAAATTCAGAGAGCATTGCGATAATCCAACCTCCAGGTGATAAAGACAGGATATTAAGGATTGTCTCTTCCACCTTTCACCTCCAGGTTAAACGAACCTATGGTTCACTATGGATGTGTGTTGGAAGAAATCTCCTTCTAGGTTCTGCTCCAAGTGGGGAAAAAGACACTGGAAACATGGAGACTGCTTGGAAAGATGGTTTAATGGTGGACAGGATCACATGGCTTGAGTTCCTGAACAGAAAAGGGGGCAGATACAGTAAATCCTTGGGTTTTTATGCTCTCTCTGGCTCTGCATTTCTTGGGGCCCCAAAAGAGTATCCTGATTGGTTGTCAGACTCCCAGGGGGTGGGGGCCTTGCTGGCTGATGGTCACATGTGCTTCCCAGGTCACATGCTTCCCACGTCACGTGGTGAGTTTCGGTTGCTAGATGGGGCCCATTGTGTTAGTTTCTGTTGCTATTGTGTTGCAAATGTCCTTTGACAAAGGATTGACTTTCTGCCTCTGGCCCATTAACAAAGGGTGGGGGGCAGGAAGGTGGGAGCTGTTTTGTCTGTAAAATATGCTTCTCCATTTCTCATCCAGGGAAATATAATATTCTGCCTTTTTCATATTTCCCAAAATATTTCACTCTTCCAGGAAAGGGGTGGGTGCTAACTTCCTACATGTGGTTTTGCGGAAAACTACCAGTGTTGGTTTTCAGCGATACCATTATAAAAAACCAGGCTTAATAGCAGTGACTGTGAGAGGGATCTTGGAGTCTTAGTGGACAATCAGCTAAATATGAGCCAGCAACAGCAGCCAAAAAAGCCAGTGCAATCCTAAATTGCACTAACAGAGAGATACAATCAAGATCAAGTGAGGTACTAATATCACTCTATAAAGCCCTAGTAAAACCACACCTAGAATACTGCATCCAGTTTTGGTCACTACACAATAAAAAAGATGTTTAGAAAAAATACAGAGGAGAGCAACCAGGATGATTAGGGGACAGGAGACTAAAACATAGGATGAACGGTTGCAGGAACTGGGCATGGGTAGTCTAGTGAAGAGAAGGACCAGGGAAGGCATGATAGTAGTGTTTTAATATTTGAGAGGCTGCCACAGAGAGGAAGGGGTCAAGCTATTTCCCAAAGCATCTGAAGGCCAGATAAGGAATAATGGATGGAAACTGACTAAGGAAAGATTCAACCTAGAAATGAGGAGAAACTTTCTAACAATGAGAACAATCAACCAATGGAACAGCTTGTCTTCAGAAGTTGTGGGAACTTCATCATGGAGGCTTTCAAGAAAAGATTAGACTGCCATTTGTCAGAAATGGTGTAGGGTCTTCTGCTTGAGCTGGGGGTTGGACTAGATGACCTATAAAGTCCCTTCCAACTCTGTTAATCTGTTAAAATGTGATTATGTAACTCTGGGACACTGCAGATGGTTGTAAATACAGCTATTTTGCCTAGCGTCCAAAATTTTGCTCATGGAGCTGCATGGAGGGGACCCGACTCAAAATTTCAGAACCGGATCGTGCGTCTCCTTTTTCAGATTGACTTTATTTTCAACCGGTCATAACTTGAGTACATGTAAAAAAAAAAAAATTGAGCAAAGAACCAACAACATCCTAATTAAAGGATTATTGGCAATTGTTCTATCCGTGGGAATTAGTAAGCAATTTCCACAAAGGTGCCCGAAATAGCTATTCCTGCTTTTATCGCATTTTGACAGTTCTAGTGGTAAAGCTGTATTACACACAGGGGGACATCGCAACTGAAGCCCCATCCCTTTTCTAAGTGGCCTCTTGTAGAAAAGTAGTAACTCTGCCATCTGGTTGAATTGGACCGTTTCCTGGGTGCTGACGGGGTGCTATTGGTAAACATTCAAACCCACTTCTCCACCCAATCAATGAAAGCTTAATTAGGAACAGAATCAGGCAGACATGTATCCCAGGTTATTACCTCTCTGGCTCGGATACGTTCCCAGTTAAACAGCACAGATGGTGCAACAGGTTTTTCTGGGCTGCAGCTGAGGGTGCCACAGATGCCTGGCAAACTTTCTTTTTGCTAACTTTTGCTCACATCAAGTGGCTTTACGTCTTTCACGGGAGGAGGCAAAATGTTGGGGCAGCAGGGAGGGGGCACAACGGGATTACGATAGATAAAAGTTACCATGACTTATTTCTCTTTTTAGAAGGAAGTGTGAACAGAACGAAATCACTTCAATGTGTCTAATTTCTTCCAGCTTAAAAAATAAAATAAAATAAAAAGTGGAATCGGAAAGTTTACTGCAAAGCCAGTTGCTAAGAAATATTTGGCTCCCCAATTTCCTATTTTTTTTTTAGATGCGCATCAAAGCTATTTTTGCTCTAAACTTGCAACGTATTCTTCAATATTTGCCTGATGAATCCATATGACTCCCTTCAGTTCCATTTCTTATACAAGGTTGCTTATGAATAATAATAAATTTGGCTTCAGTAGTGAGAGATCCCTTCTTTAAAAGCACATCCTTTGAAAAGGAAATTGTCTATAACTGTGATGGCGAATCTATGGCACCCTTGCCACAGCTGGCTCTGCGGGCATGTGAGCCGTTGCCCACTTCAGCTCCACTGCGCATGTGTGCACACGCCTCCCGCTGGCCAGCTGACTTTAGGGATGTGCAGGGAGCGGGACGCATGCGCATGTGCGAGGGTTGCATGCACATTTGTGGGGGGCAGGGTTGTCCATCGGGGTTGCGTGTGCATGCACAGGTGTGTGGGTTGTGTGTGCATGTGTGTGTGGGGGGCGCACATTGCATTATGGGTGCCGGCACACACATACATGCTTTTGGCACATGAGCCATCAGTGGTCTATAACCTTCTTGATTTGAAGTCATATGTAAGAAGCGGACACCAAGGGTGTATGTATGTATGTAACTGTGATACAAAAAACAGTTGCCTGATTGGCAGAGGCTTTTTTCTTTTAAATGCCTCTGATGATACAAGCTGAGTTGCCTGATCGTCAGAGGCATTTAAAAGAAAAAAAGCCTCTGCCGATCAGGCAAAACAGCTGGGATCGTCAGAGCCTTTTGAAAGCATTTTTTTACAACCTCTTCGCTCTGAAGAGGTTGTAGAAAAAATGCTTTTAAAAGCCTTTTATCCCAGCTGAGCCACGCAATCATCAGAGGCTTTTTTTTTCTTTTAAAAGCATTTTTTCAGCCGAAGAGGTTGTAGAAAAAATGCTTTAAAAAACTGGAAAAAAAAAAGCCTCTGATGATTGCGCGGCTCAGCTGGGCATGGGGAGGGGCAGGGATTTTTGCTACTGGTTCTCCGAACCACCCGCCTCAATCGCTACTGGATCGAGCGATCTGGTCTGGACCGGGAACATTTCACCCCTGATTGAGACCCTAGAAAGTGTTCAGAAAAGAGTAACAAAGATGGAAGGTAACTGGAGACTAAACTGGATGATGAACAGTTGAGGGGACTAGGTATATCTAGCCTATCAAAGAGAAAGATTAGGGGGTGACATGATAGCAATCTTCTAGTACTTGAGGGGCTGCCACACAGAAGAGGGGATCGACTTTTTCTTCAAAGCACCAGAGGACAGGACAAAAGAAGAAATATTGGGTAGAAGCTTGTTAAAGAGAGATACAACTAGAACTAAGGAGGAATTTCCTGACAGTGAGAACAAAACCAGTGGAATAGCTTGCTTTCCAGAGTTGTGGATGCCCCATTGCTGGAAGTTTCAAGAAAAGACTGGACAACCATTTGACCAGGATGGTATAAGGCAGGGATGTCAAACTCGTGGCGTCATGTTATCAGATGAGCCATATCGGTGGACACGAGAGCATTGCCCTAGTTCAGCTCCGGCTCTGATTTTTGGGCCTTCTGGGCCCATCGGAAGTCAGCAAACGGGCCATTTCCAGCCTCCAGAGGGCTTCCGGGGGGTGGGGGGGGGTGAGGAAGGCTGTTCTCACCCTCCCCAGGCTCCAAGAAAGCCTCTGGAGCCTGGGGAGGGCGAAAAACGGGCCTACCGGGCCCACTGGGCCATTGCGTGCCAAAATCGGGGGTCGCGCAGGGGGGGCATGTGCATGCGCAGGGGCGGGGTGCATTGAATTATGGGTGTGGGCACACACGCGCGCGACCCCCCGCACTCCCCCCACTTTTGGCACACAACGGCAAAAAGATTCGCCATCACTGGTCTATAGTCTTTGTTGAAGAGCACTGGGTCCAAAACAGAAGCTTGAGTGCATACTTCCCTCCATGCAGATGTAGTTCCCCTGAGGATGACATGCATAGTAAAAGGGAGGCGCATAACCGTATGTTCATCTGGAATGCGGAGATACAACTCCAAGCACACTTGGTCAACTTTTCCTCACTTTTGGCCACTCTTGTTCATTGGCCACATCGATGGGAAAAGAGTGATCAGCAGCCCAGCGTGTTCAAAGGACTGGAGACCAACCCTCACTCATCTTGCATCCCTCTTTTTATTCAGTGCCTTGACAGCTGGGAATCCATAAATAAGGCACATTGCTATTTTTAACAACATATTTGTTTCAAAACACATTTGTTTCTGGAGGAGGATGGCTGAGCACCGCTGAGCCTGCTGGAGAATGAGACACTTAGCCCACCATTTTATAACACCTAGTAGCTATGCCAGAAGAATGTGTTTAAAACTTAGTCCTGAGGTTCTGGGTGTTAAAACCAATCTTTGGATGAAGAGTCAGAGCTAAATACTAATGGAATTTAACTGATATCCCCATCTCCTCTTCCTACGCGCAATTTATTCATTCTTTATTGAGGGCTGTAAATCAGCCAGAATCCTGTAGGTCAAAACAGAATGAACAGTTCTGTTAATTGCAGCTGTACTTGCAAGGATGCTCAAAGCAGGTAAGGACTATAATTATTACTACCAATTGCAGATTGTGGGTATGATTAATTCCACAGCTGAATTTAAATCAGAAATTTGGATGGCAAACAGCTCAAGCCAACAGATGTCAAACTCCCAGTTTAGTAGGAAAATGGCTCAGAGAGGAGAAGTTTGAATATTACCATTTCAGTCTGGGGTACCAGCCTCTTCTCTGCTTCGAGATAACTTTGTCATACAAAAGGCAGAAGAGAGAATTAGAGGGACAACTATACTGGATTGAATTGTTACTAATAGGATGAAATGATTGAATGAGTAGAAGTGTCAACTCGCAAAGCATTCCTGGTCTGCTCTCGAGTTGCCATAGGCGAGGGGGATGGGAAAACGGCAAAGCAGCATTGCAGCCAAAACCAAAAGCACATTCCAGACATATCTCTCTCAAGGCTGTCTCTCAGGGTTACCCACAGCGGCCAGAGGGGAGTGAGCTCTACAACCCATGAAATTGCTCCGTTGGTGAATGTGACTGATGACACACCCTTGGGGGAGGGGGGAAACTAGGGTCAAGTTTGGGTCATAAATTACATGGGGTCAGAGTTGGCTTCACTTGAAACATGCTAACATAAAACTCCTAATAAATACTTTTTCACCCAAAAAAAGAGGGTGAAAATCTGGGTGCGTCTTATACCAGATTACAGAGGCTGAAAGAAGCCTCTGAAAGAAGCTTCAAAAAAAAAAAAAGCCTCAGAAATGAAGCTTCAGAAAAAAAGCCTCTGAAAGGCTTTTATCTAAAATAATATGGCAAGCAACAAAAGAAGAATCAGTAAAGGTTCTAACCAAATATGCTAACAAATCTGGAGAATGACATAATAACCAACAGATTAGAAGAGGTTAATCTATATACCAATACCAAAGAAAGGAGATTGAACAGAGTACAGATAGTCCTTCAGAATAAAAGCCTCTGAAAGAAGCTTCAGAAAAAAAGCCTCCAAACAGAGCTTCAGAAAAAAAGCCTTTTTTTCTGAAGCTCTGTTTCGGAGGCTTTCAGAGGCAGAAAAAAAAGTTTCAGAAGTTTCAGAGGCAGAAAAAAAAGCAAGGCACAGAGCTCACAACCAAGGAACCTGTTGCTAAAATTCACCACTGGGAACAGCTGATTGAGAGTATTCCGGGAGGCTGATCCACCCACCAATCAGCTTTTTTCTTATTTTCTTCCCCCAAAACTAAGGTGCATCTTATTCTCCGGTGCGTCTTATACTCTGAAAAATACGGTAACTGGATTTCTTTTGAAGCTTGGCTCGAGGCTCATGATTTAATTAGGGCATCCGTTGAAACCATGACAAGAAGTTGTGGCGAGAGGTGCAGAAAGACATGGAGACTTGGAAAAAACTGCAGCTGTCTTTACTTGGAAGAATAGCAGCAGTTAAGATGAACATTTTGCCAAGATTTCTTTTTTTGTTTCAAATGATTCTGGTGCTTAAAAGTGATAAACAATTGAAAGTTTGGCAATCTGGAGTGAATAAGTTTGTCTGGAACGAGAAGAAGCCGAGAGTGAAATTGAAAATTATGCAAGATGTTCCAGAAAGAGGAGGTCTTAAACTACCAAACCTACAGCTATATTATGATGCGGCAGCTTTAACTTTAACAAGTGATTGGTTTGGAAGGAAAAAGACTGGAATATTGAATGCAGAAAGTTTTGATCTTGAATTTGGATGGCATGCTTACTTATTTTACGACGACAAAGTAGATAAAGTATTTAAAAGTCATATACTTAGAGATTCTTTGATGAGAGTTTGGAAGAAGCACCGACTCAAATGGGATTATAAAATACCGCTATGGCTGGATCTTGGTCATACTTTGTGGAATACAAATATAATGTCACTCGGGGGGGTTTTATATAAAGAGGTTCTTTTTACAGATGCGGGCAGATGGCAGCTGAAGACATTGCAGACACTGTTGGATGAAGGGATTAATTTAACTTGGTTACAATATAATCAATTACAACTGAGATGGAAAGAGGACCAAAAAATTGGTATTATGTTGCATGAGGAAGAATTGGTTAGACATATAAGAGAGAAAGGTCCAATGCATATCAAAAGGCTTTATAATGTTTTGCTAGAAAGAGATTCAGAAACTGAATTAGTTAAAGACTGTATGATTAAGTGGGCACAGAACTTTGAAGAACCAGTGATGCTGGAAACATGGGAAAAAATTTGGGTTCAGAATGTTAAATTTACACAGTCGCAGAACCTGAGGGAAAATTTTTACAAAATGTTTTATAGATGGCATTTAGATCCCAAAAAGTTGTCATGTATGTACCCTAATGTTCAGCCAAAATGTTGGAGATGTGAATGTTTGGATGCTACGTATTATCATGTTTGGTGGACCTGTAGGAAAGTTAAGGCTTTTTGGATAAAAATTTGGTGGGTCATGCAGAATGTTTTGAAGAAAAAAATTCAATTTTCTCCACAACTGTTTTTATTGGGCATAGTTAAGGGTTTTACATTGGGTGAAACAAAATTGATATTGTATATGATAACAGCAGCAAGATTGTTGATAGGTAAATATTGGAAAAATGAAGCCTTGCCCACTATTGAGGAATGGACTTTGAAGATGGCCAGTTTTGCAGAGATGGCGAAGATTTCAGCATATTTAAAAGACTGTTCACAAGAGACTTATGAGTGGGAATGGAAAAGGTGGATAGAATATGTTCAGAACAAATATCAAACTAGAAAGTATCAAATAGCTTTTACTTGAAAATAATGTACTAGAAATTTTTTAAAGTAATGAGATAAAGAGAAAAATTATACAGGGGAGGGAGGGGCTCAAGTTTATATATAAGTGTTATATTAGGGTTCTTCATGATTATGAGTATATTATAGGGAAGTCTGGGGGGAGGGGAGGGTTAGAGAGGGTTAGGGAGGTTGGGAAGTTTGGGGGGGAGGTGGGGGGGGGAAAGGGGTGAAAATGTAATTGTAAAACTTTTGCAATAAAAAAAAAAAAAGAAGTTTTAGGAACTTTGCGGAAGAGCGACTGTGTCATACTTGAATTCACCATAATGCAATAACAGGTAACTAAACCAAGTCAGACTGTTGTTTTAGACTTTAAGAGAGCTGACCTCTAAGCCAATGAAGAGGGGATTGACACTCCAGGACAGGACAAGATGTAATGAGTGCAAGCTTATTAAAGAGAGATCAAACCTAGAAGGATACATTTTTTTGACAGAACAGTTAATCAATGGATACCAGAGGGGGGTTTCACATACTGTAACAACCGGTTCGCCCAGCACCAGAAATGTGAGTGTGCATGTGCCATCCGCGCATGCGTGCGATGTCAAACAACATGGCAATTCGCTAGCGTGCACCGTCAGCACATGTGTGCGACATCAAACAACACAGCAATTTGCTCGCATGCATCATCCGCACATGCACACGGAATCACAAAAAACAGTGATATAGGACGGCTACTACAGGTTCGCCTGAACTGGTCTGAACTGGCTGAATCCCACCTCTGATGGATACCATCCTTCCCTGAGTTATAGGTGCTGCATCATTGGAGGTTTTCAAAAATAGACTGGACAAACATTTGATTGTGATGGTATAAGTCTCCTGCCTGGAGTAGGGATTGGACTAGAAGATCACTGAGCTCAATTCTTCTATGTAAGGAAATCTGAAGGGATATTGGGGGCCACAGATACCCAGTGATGTACATTCCATAAGACATGCTCCTCAGTGGTGAAATCCAATTTCTTTTACTACCGGTTCTGTGGGTGTGACTTGGTGGGTGTGGCAGGGGAAGGATACTGCAAAATCTCCATTCCCACCCAACTCCAGGGGAAAGATACTGCAAAATCTCAATTCCCACCCCACTCCAGGAGAAGGATACTGAAAAATCTCCATTCCCTCCCCACTTCAGGGTAAGGATACTGCAAAATCCCCATTCCCTTCCCACTCCAGGGGAAGGGTACTGCAAAAATCTCCATTCCCACCCCACTGGGGCCAGCCAGAAGTGGTATTTGCCGGTTCTCCGAACTGCTCAAAATGTCCGGTACTGGTTCTCTAGAACCTGTCAGAACCTGCTGGATTTCACCCCTGATGCTCTTACTAGAGCAGAAGACCGAGACATGGTGCCAGTGAATTAAATCATTTTTTATTTATCTTTTATTATGTCTTTACATTTATTGTTTTATCACAGAGAACAAAATACAGAGCAACAAAACACACAAAATGAAACAAAGCAAAAACATACATTCAGCGAATTAACTCATTGAAGTGGCAATATCTATATCATCTATCTATCTATCTATCTATCTATCTATCTATCTATCTATCTATCTATCTATCTATCTATCTTTTCGTAGATTTTCACGGGTATAGGTATGCAAGTCTTGGTGTATTCAGGTCTTTCCCCGTGTAAAATAATCTTACACGGGAAAAGACCCGAATACAACATTGCCCATGTCAATACAATATGGCCAAACATTTAACAGAGTAGATTCTGTTATTTAACGCCACAACTATAGAACACCACAGTATCATTTCTATAAATATCCCCGTTAAGATAGTCTCCGAGTGAAAGAACAATAGAAACAATGATTTTCATATAATAAGTTTACGTTTACTGTTCTTATGAAGTTTTTAAAACAGTGATGGGGAACCTATGATATATATGTCAAAGGTGATGCACCACAATGTTTTGGGTGACATACCAGGGTTCACCAACACCAGAAGTGGGTTTCAGGTAATTTTACCACCGGTTCATCACTCGCCAAAAATGTGAGGGCGTGTGGCTTGCACGCCTGCACGCAGCTTAGAAAATGTTGCTAAATAGGACAGCATACAACTGGGGCAGCAGGTGGGCGGGGGTGGGAATTCCTGTTCTACGACAGCCTTGGTGGCGCAGCAGACTAAAGCACTGTTAAGTAACACCAGCTGCCTGCAATTACTGCAAGTTCAAATCTCACCAGGCTCAAGGTTGACTCAGCCTTCCATCCTTCTGAGGTAGGTAAAATGAGGACCAGGTTTGTGGGGGTAATAAGCTGACTTTGTATAAAAAAATAACACAACTTGGGGGGGGAGATGCGAAAGCCCTACTAAGCAGGTATATACAAAAGTATGAAGGCTATTGCTTAACGCATTGTAAGCCGCCCTGAGTCTCCGGAGAAGGGCGGCATATAAATCAAACCAATAAATAAATAAATAAATACATTTTCAGAAGCTGAGCAGGCCGCGTGGGAACAAGGCATTCTCTCATGCCCTCTTTGGGGCTCCCAAAAAGGGCATTTCTATATCTCTCCATTTCTATATTTTTGTATTGTTCATTTTTGCTTTGTGCAGAAGAGAAATGAAAATATACTCTCAGGATTGTATAACTTTTCCTGACACTAGATGGCGCTGTAGACCTTCTTTTGGTTTGGTTTTGTTGGTTTTTTTTTTTTTTTTTAAATATTTATTTTTTTGGTATGAAGGATGGGTCCTCTGTAGAACATGAGTTAAGCTCCTGCAAGTTTGCTTTTTTTGTTCTCTGCAGTGCTACTTTCTTTCAGCCAGCTGAGTCCCTTAACAAGAAATAAGAGGGAAATTACAATTTGCTTGCGAAGAACAACTTATTTTCAAGGGCTTTTAACTCAGAGCTGAAGTCAAATCTTCACTAGCAGGACTTAGCCATAAAATGTTTAGAATACTAAGATACTCCTGGTAGGACAGAGAGGAGAATGAGCATATAAAAAAGCTTGGAATTTGGGGCACCCATTTGAACTCCGTGGCTTTCCATGAGGTGGGCCATGGTATCTTCTTGGGCAAGCTCACTGGCTTGGTAGTTTATGCCAGGGGTTTCCAATCTTGGCAACTTTAAACCTGGCGGACTTCAACTCCCAGCTGTTCGGGAGGAAATGAGGATTTTGCAGTAACCTTCCCCTGGAGTGGGGAGGGAATGGAGTTTTTACAGTATCCTTTCCCTGGAGTGGGGAGGGAATGGAGATTTTATAGTATCCTTCCCCTGCCATGCCCACCAAGCCACGCCCACCAAACCATGCCACGCCGACCAAGCCACACCCACAGAACCGGTAGTAAAAATTCTGAGTGGCCCCACCCCCATTTATTCTCTGCCTCCCGAGTCCCAGCTGATCAGGAGGAAATAGGGATTTTGCAGTAACCTTCCCCTGGAGTGGGGAAGGAATGGAGATTTTACAGTATCCTTCCCCTGCCATGCCCGCCAAGCCAAGCCACGCCCACCAAACCATGCCACGCCCACCAAGCCATACCCACAGAACCGGTAGTAAAAAAATTTGGAACCCACCTCTGGTGACACCAGTTAAGAAACAAAGATTGGGCTTTAATAATTTCCTGAAGCCTAACAAAATGTGAGTTGATTGGATTCAATCTGAGGAGGTAGAAATCTGCGATTGCTCATGTTTGTGCCTTACTGTAAAACCTATGAAATAATAATTGATTCGCTTTTACATTCATATCCAGAATACTCTCTTCAGTTTTCCATATATTTAATTTATTGTGTTGCTTATTTTTCTCAGGTCCTGTCTTCCCCGAAATTGACTTATTCAGCCTTATGCATCTGGTTACCTCATTTTTTTACACCATCGCAAATAATGCTGGCTCTTCGTTCATATCCTCGGGGACATGGCATCAGGTCTATGTCTTGCGACTCTCTTTAAAATGTGGGATAAATGGAATGCCTAAATTTCACTTCAGCAGTGTCCAACAAGAAAGGCAAGAATTAACAGATAATTCATTGATAGAGATGAGAGTATGTTGCAGGCCCTTTAAAAAAATAATTTATATGCCTGCCCATTTCTGATGAGGACTCTTGAGAACTGTTAATGGGGTGAAGAGAAGATCAGGTTCATCTGTGAGGAGAATAAACATCTTGAATAGGAGAGTTGTTAAAATTTTCCTCTTGAATTGCTCCTATCTATTGAGCATCAGAAAAATCCCACAGGTTCTGCAGCAGATGTTGCAAAAAAACCCACAGTGGAAAAAACCTAGATATATTTACTGCCAGGAACCCATCCGGAGGCCCTGATGCTCAATTTGCAACCAATCGTTGAATTTTATTTTTCATTTATTTATTCTTGCTTTCACAGCATTGACGTATTTATGTATATTTAAATCAGCTCTGAGCTATGGAATTTATTAATTTTCCCGTTTGTCAAAATAAATATGTAAAGAGTGAAGGGAATTGATGAATTAGGTTACAATGAGAAGACACTCAGAGGAAGATATTAAAAGCCCCAATTTGGAAATGAAAACTTGTTTTAAGAGAAATTCCCCATTTGAAATGCAGACACTCCTCGACATACGACTGGTTGCTTAGCAACCATTCAAAGTCACGACAGACACCTTAAAGAGCTACTTATGACTTCGAAGTTACAATGGCTGCAGCTCCTGATCCCATTTTGGGTTTTTGACAATTAGCTCAGCTTTACAGACATTTGCAATATCACCAGGTCAATTTTTGACATTTTCTGCCAGTTTGCAGCATTTACTTTTGGTTTCCAGCAAAAAACACCCATTGGGTATAATGGAGTTACTTAACAATTATGGTGTTTCCACAAGAAATGTAAAATTGATTCTGGTCACATGGTGGTCTCTTTAATGACTGCCACAATGTATGATTGTAATTCCAGGCTCAAATTACAGTCATAAGCTAAGGACTACCTCTACTTAGAAATCCCACATATCTTAAGTTTGTTGTGATAGAAATAGCTAGTCTATATTACTGTGTAAAAGGAAAAATTATAATTATTATCATCTTCTACTGTGCTAAAAAAAAAAGAGTTGGAAGTCAATGCTTTTTTTTCTTTCTCGCCTTTTCCCCTACACTCTCTTCTTCCCTTTTTCCTCCCCTAATTTTCCATTATTTTCATTTTCTGTCGTATTTGATATTCAACAAAAAATTGTATTTTATATTGTAGGAAGTTAGCACCCACCCCTTTCCTAGAAGAATGAAATATTTTAGGAAATATTAAAAAGCCAGAATATTATGTTTCCCTGTATGAGAAATGGAGAAGCATGTTTTAAAGACAAAGCAGCTCCCACCTTCCTGCCCCTACCCTTTTGTTAATGGGCCAGAGACAGAAACTCAATCTTTGTCAATGGACCATCATCTGCAACACAATGGGACCCATTTAGCAACAGAAACTCACCACATGGCACCTGGGAAGATTACATCAGCCAGCAAGGCTAGCTAAGACCCCCACCCCCTGGGAGTCTGACAACCAATCAGGATACTCTTTCAGGGCCCCTGGAAGTTCAAAGCCAGAGAGAGCATAAAACCCGGAGACTCGCTGTATCTCGCCCCTTTTTTCTGTTCAGGAACTCAAACCATGTGATGCTGTCCACCATTAAACCATCTTTCCAAGCCGTCTCCATGTTTCCAGTGTCTTTTTCCCCACTTGGAGCTGAACCCAGAAGGATATTTCTTCCAACAATATTAAAAAAATAATAATAATTTTTTTAAAAAAGTTCTGTCATTGATCTCCAAATCTGAGTCTGCAGCAAGTGGTAACACCTAGCAACCTAGATGATCAAAAACTAAGCACTTTGGACCAGTATATCACTGTTCTCACCCAGCCTTCACAACTAATAATAAACCACTTTGTTATAGTTGCCTTCTTTAA
Organism: Pantherophis guttatus; assembly: GCF_059756535.1. Taxonomy (NCBI): domain Eukaryota; kingdom Metazoa; phylum Chordata; class Lepidosauria; order Squamata; family Colubridae; genus Pantherophis; species Pantherophis guttatus. The sequence goes on from NC_142069.1 coordinate 79,379,458, forward strand.
TCGATGAGAATCTTACTGTTAACCAGATTCCCAAATATTTAACTTTTTTGTCATCTGCATGTCCATTTTCACCTTCAATTTATTATTTTGCTTATTTGTAAAGGTTTTTTGTTATTATTTTGATCTTATCCTTATTTATTTTAAGTCCTGCCACTGTACCAAATTCTTCTATTTTCTCAACTAATTTGGGCCCTGTTTCCAATGGTTCTTCCAAAATAAATACCAAATCATCCGCAAATGGTTGTATTTTATAATGTCCCTTTTTTTATTTTCAGGCCCTTTATTTCTTGATCTTGTCTGATCTGTCCAAGTAGCACTTCTACTGTTATGAATAGCAGGGGTGATGGTCTTACGCCCTTATTTATGTTGAATTTTTCTGTTGTTTCTTCATTTATTATCACTTTTGCTGTTTGGTTAGAGTATATTGTTTGGACCATCTTTATGAATTTCTCTTTATGAATAAACCACTTACTTGCGAGTTAAACAAACCCCTTTTCAAAACAGGACAGGAACAGTCTTTTATTCACAGGGATAAATAAAATATCAAACGTAATTAATCCCAACAAACCTGGTTCTGGCCAAGGAATCTGAATTGCTTGCTGTATACTAGAAAATGAATTGTTGTCTGTGACAATCGGCCACTCCCAAACCCCTACAATTTTTTCCCCAGGCAGGGAGGGTTAGTGTCTACATTTGCTTTTTCCTGAGAGCCGGCTTATTGTTTTCCTTTGCTCTCCTCTCCTTTCCTCTCTGTGCATACGCGCATCTGGGATGGGCCCCATCTGTTCCTCTCCCTCACTCACCTCAAGCCCCAAAGACAGCTGATTCTTGTAGTGTTGGAAGAAATGTCCATCTGGGTTCAGTTCCCAGTGGGACGAAGTGGGAAGAAAGACACCGGGAACATGGAGGCTGATTGGAAAGATGGTTTAATGGTGGACAGGACCACATGGTTTGAGGTCCTGGGCAATCGAGCACGTGTGTGTGTGTGTGTGTGTGTGTGTGTGTGTGAGAGAGAGAGAGAGAGAGAAAGATTTATACCCTCTCTTGGGCTTTGAACCTGCTTACTGTTCCTGTGAAAGAAATGTATTCTTATTGATTGTCAGACTCTCATGGGGCCATGCAGGGGTAACTTTGTAGGTTGACTTGAGTCCTAGGCTTGGTTGAGTCTTGCTGGGTAATGATGTAATGAAGAGAGTTTTGGGCAATTACTATTATGGCTGAGGGCTAATCCTACCTTTGTTGGATCTTGGGTGAAGGTATTTGCTTCTGAATAGACCTACCCATCTCTTTATCTCTTAAGTGCTGACATCTGCTGTGGGCTATTGAGAGTGTGGGGCAGTGGTGGGTTTCAAAATTTTTTACTACCGGTTCTGTGGGTGTGGCTTGGTGGGCGTGGCATGGCTTGGTGAGTGTAGCTTGGTGGGAGTGGCAAGGGAAGGATACTGTAAAATCTTCATTCCCATCCCACTCTGGGGGAAGGTTACTGCAAAATCCTCATTTCCTCCTTGCATCACATATCCTGCAGAACAAGCATCTCAGAAACAACACAGTTTCCTTTCTTATGTCCTCACTACCAAGTTATATAATCAGGTTATATCAGGTAAAACATGGCATTTAAAATGGCGTTACTCAGGTTATGCTTTTTACAGGAATAATTCTTATTTCTCTCATTCCTGATCAGCTGGGACTCGGGAGGCAGAGAATAGGTGGGGGCAGGGCCAGTCAGAATGTTTACTACCGGTTCTCCGAACTACTCAAAATTTATCGGTTCTCCAGAACTGGTCAGAACCTGCTGAAACCCACTTCTGGTGTGGGGGGCTATTAAGAGTGAGTCTGCTTTCTGCCTAAAAAAAAGTGTTCCTCCATTTCTCATCCAGGAAAATATAATATTCTGCCTTTTTAATATTTCCTAGAATATTTCATTCTTCTAAGTGCTAACTTTCTACAGTAGGTTGGAAGCATATAAGCTGTTTTCTACACTTCTAGTAGTTCCCCTGAGCTACAAGAGTTTTGAAAGATTATGTTCCGTGACTCCAAGATTATGTCTGCCAGATCCTTTAGAACCTGGGATGTAAATCATCTGGCCCGAACATAGAATGTACTTTTCTAGGGTGGATAGCAATGGTGGGATCCAGCTAGTTCAGGCCGGTTCGGGTGAATTGTTAAATTGCTGGCTGGCTCTTCCCCCCCCTTCCAGGAGTCCCCATGGCCCGTTTTTGCTCCCAGGAGGCTGCAGGGAGGCCTACTAGACCCAAAACGGGGCACAGGGGAGGGCAGTGCTCCCCCGCAGCCCATTTATGCTCCCAGGGGGGTGCAGGAGGCCGAACGCTGCTTGTCACACCCCCTGGCCACGCCCACCATGGCCACGCCCACCCAGCCGGTCATTAGGGCAGAGAACCGTTCGTTAAATTATTTGAATCCCAACACTGGTGGATAGATATTCTTATACTAATTTCTTGACTTTTTTTGCCATTTATATCTCTTCTATCTCCCTCGGTGCTGCTTTTGATAGGCTGGGCTATTTCTTCCTTCTGTGTAACAACAGATGCAAAGAAGGAATGAAGCAATTCTAATTTCTCCCTGCTGCCTTCTTGCTTGTCTCTTTCCAATAGTGGACCTATCATTTCCTTGACTTCATTCTTGTTCCTTACATATTGAAAATAACTTTGTTGTTGTTGGCATTATTTTCCAGTTTCAGTTTGTTCTGACCTTAGCTTTTCTGACTCCCTCCTTGTCAATTCAGGCTATTTATTAATATCTTGTTTTATTCATGTGCCCCTCTTTCCATTTTTTTTAAAAAATATTTGACCTTTTCATTCTTCAGTTTGACAGACAGCTCTTTGTGCTACTATGCTGGGCTCATCTGGTTTCTTTTCTTTTTATTTTTTCTGTGGTATTGTTTCTGCTTGCATCTTCATTATTCTCATTTTTCAGGGTTTCCCAAGAGTCTTGAACCGTTTCACCTTTTAGGATAGCCAGCCCTGGAATCCTTGGTAGTCTCTCTCATTTTAAGTTCTCTTAAAGTCTAAAACATCAGTCTGACTTTGATTCACTTATCTACGGTTGCATTATGGTGAATTGAAATATGACATGGTCGCTCTCCCACCGAAGTTCCTAAAGCTTCTACTCCCTCAACCATTTCATCCCTATTATTTTTTTATTTTTATTTTATTTTATTTCGAATTTATATACCGCGCTTTCTCCCGAGGGACTCAGGGCGGTGTACAGCCAGCTAAAAACATACAATACAAACATTAAAAATAATTAAAAGGATATATATTAATTTGGCCCCAATTTAAAATGACAAACCAGTTAAAAATATTTTTTAAAAATGTTATGTTAAGCCAGCCCGGCTTGCTGGAAAAAGAAGGTTTTAAGGGCACGGCGGAAGGCACCGAGGTCTTGAATTCTCCTTATCTCTGGGGGCAGCTGATTCCAGAGGGTAGGTGCCCCCCAGAGAAGGCCCTTCCCCTGGGGGTCAACAGCCTACATTGTTTGGCTGATGGCACCGCGAGGAGGCCCTCTCTGGGGGAGCGCACAGGTCAGTGGGAGGTCATCGGTAGCAGCAGGCGGTCTCGAAGATAACTAGGTCCTATGCCATGGAGCGCTTTAAAGGTGATGACCAACACCTTGAAGCGCACTCGGAAGACCACTGGGAGCCAGTGGGCGTGGCTTGGTGGGCATGGCAGGGGAAGGATACTGTAAAATCTCCATTCCTTCCCCACTCCAGGGGAAGGTTACTGCAAAATCCCCATTTCCTCCCAATCAGCTGGGACTCGGGAGGCAGAGAATAGATGGGGGTGGGGCCAGTCAGAATTTTTACTACTGGTTCTCCAAACTACTCAAAATTTCCGCTACCAGTTCTCCAGAACTGGTCAGAACCTGCTGAAACCCACATCTGCAACACAGGTAAAATCAATTGCATGGTCCCTCAACTTTGTTGACATCTCCTGTTGCAAACTTACTTGCTGCAAGAATTGGAATTGTTTCCCCCCCCCCCAACTTCAAAATCATATGTGACAACACTGTCATCTATCCAACTGCATGGGCAGGATGACAAAATACCAAGGAGACTACAAAATGCATTTATTGAGGAATGATACGAATTTCCTTAAATGCTCCCAGCATGAGAAACCACATTTAAATAGACTGTAAGGACAAGAACTCAAATGAAGTCACTTCAACAGCTATTTAAAATAGCATCAAACAATAAAGCCAACAGTATGGTGGCAATTAGCAACAAATGCTGGACTTTATACATTCAAGACAGTATGACTTCTAATGAAAAATGAATGCATTCTTTTCACGGTTCCTTTCTTGATGCACTTGAGAATTACCACTTTATTGAAAAACATTTTATGTTTTTATGTATTGCTACAGGGCAGATATATTCCTTGCCAGAATTTATTGGTAGATTAATTGATTTGATTTGATCTCATGTGATGTGATGTAATATGATTGGTACGACCGCTTTACTGTCTTAATTTTCAGCTTACAATTGGTTAGAGGCAGAGGTGGGTTTCAGCAGAGTCGATAAATTCTAGTCCCACTGTAGGAAGAAATATCCTTCTGGGTTCAGCTCCAAGTGGGAAAAAAGACACTGGAAACATGGAGACTGCTTGGAAAGATGGTTTAATGGTGGACAGGATCACATGGTTTGAGTTCCTGAACACAAAAAGGGCAGAGATGCTGCGAGTCCCTGGGTTTGATGCCCTCTCTGAGCTTTGAACTTCCTGGGGCACAGGAAGAGTATCCTGATTGGTTGTCAGACTCCCAGGGGGTGGGGGTCTTAGCTAGCCTGGCTGGCTAATGTAATCTTCCCCGGTGCCATGTGGTGAGTTTCTGTCCTAGATGGGTCCCATTGTCTTGCAGATGAGGTCCATTGACAGAGATTGAGTTTCTGCCTCGGCCGAAGAGGTTGAAGTAAAAAATGCTTTTAGAAGCCTCTGATGATCAGGCAACTCAGCTGGGATCGTCAGAGGCTCCTAAAAGCCTTTTTTTCTGCAACCTCTTAAGGTTGTAGAAAAAAATGCTTTCAAAAGTTAAAAAAAAAGTTTGCCAAGCCCACCCAGACACATAACCCCCCCCCACACCAAGCCACGCCCACAAAATAAGCCACATCCACAGAACCGGTAGTAAAAAATTTTAGAACCCACCCCTGGGTGAGGGGGATGAATGCGCTTGGCTGAGGCCTTAATGGCCCATTGGCAAAGGTGGGAGGAGGCAGGAAGCTGCTTTCTCTTTAAAACATGTTTCTCCATTTCTCATCCAGGGAAATATATTCTGCCTTTTTAATATTTCCTAAAATATTTCATTCTTCTAGGAGAGGGGTGGGTGCTAACTTCCTACAATACAAATAGATA